>NC_052668.1:21840000-24527500 GCF_016802725.1 Solenopsis invicta
TATTCCTCCATGAGTCCGTACGTCCTACGTATAAAATTTTTTCATCTCCAGTGGAAAAATCCCTGACTCCTTGGCTCGTGCGTCTTTTGGGATTCTTTACAAATTCGGCTGATATACGGCTAGTCGAATGATGTCGATCCGCAACAGACGCGAGACGAACGGCACAATGGAGACGTCGAGAGGCAACGTTGTCATCGGGAACGAAGAGGAGAAATGCTCGTGACACGATGCTCGTACTTATTTCCGTCTGCCTTCGAGCGAACACTCGAGGGGGGAAGGAGGGGTACGGACAGACCAGAAGTCTGTCCAGGCAGGCGAACGGATGGACGACCTCCTGGTGTTTCGTCTGGGCTTAGGCTAATCCAAAATCCGGATTACCTGTACGTCCCACAAGCCGTCCAAGCTGCTCGCTGTCTTACGCGTCGCAATGGCCGATAGTTCGTTCTTTTCTACCTTGGATTAAGCCTACACGTGTGACATGTTCTCGTGAACGCGAAAGCGAACGTGCCTTTCTCTATATATGCGCAGTGTATTTTTTCTGTCTGTCTGTCTGTCTGTCTCTCTCTCTCTCTCTCTCTCTCTCTCTCTCTCTCTTATTCTCTCTCGGGATAAGCGTGGACGTAGACAAAGGTATTCCGACCGCGTGTTTATGCTCGTCGCTGGCTGTCGGCTTCACGCGTCATCGTTGAAGTGACGTTGAAGATCTCCGTGTCTTAAAGGGATTTTCGGGTTTCTTGAAAAGTTCAGAAACGTCTCGAAAATTACTCGAGAAGAATTCGAGTCGTCACGCACGAAATAAGGAAATTGGAACAATCTTAACGTAGGCATATGAATGCGGACGTTGTCGACGAAGTAGACTTTTAATTTCGTACCCAATCATGCGATTAATATATCAAACCACTTATTATTATTATTATTTATATGTAAAAAAATCAATATTTGTGTTAGTCTTTTTTTAGAAATAATCATGATTACATTAGACCAAAATGCTTTTTACAAAAGATTTTCTCATTCATGTCACAGATCAAAGATACAGTTCAACAATTCAACGAAGCCTGATAATAGCACCCCCTTTCCGTTCTTCTTTTCGATGAATTTTTACCCTCTTGCACATTATCTTGCGTTATCAGAAGTGTCGTGCCGCCTTGTATACGGAATGCATACATGTATGCATACATACATGCATATGGCTGCTTCACACAAACGCGGTGGCCCTTGTAGCATTCTTATTACCATACATGCATGCAAATGCACATATCGCTCGCCTTTATCATTTTGCCTTTAGAACACAGTACATTTTTCCGTGATTTTCTGGAACAGCTCAGAGCTCCATTTTCGGAGATGCATTCGCATCTACGCAAACTCATTCTTTCGCAGATGAGCAAAGGAATTAATTGAATTGATCAACAAAGTATTAAGTATTAAGAAAGGAATAATCACATCATTTTTTTTTAGATATTTTTGAATTTAAATTTATTATTACAATTTACATTTATCGCGCAAAATTGCCATGAACAATTCATTTTGAAGGCGAATAATGCTTGCGACAATAATTGTATTCAATTGGTAATAACAGTAACACAATAATAACACTGAATTGTAATCATATTCATAATATAATAGCGACGATATTGAATATTAATAACATTACTAATGTTAAAAGGAATAATATATATTGTCAGAAATCAAGTTATCTCGCGCGATTGAAAGGGCGATAAATCGGAAAACATTCACGCGTCTTCATGTAAATAAAAATGACGTCAAGACTGTCATCCATGTCTCTGCTCTGCGCATTCAAGGAATATCTCTCAGCTTCTTGGCGATTCCCACCCTTAATCGTCCCATACGCGCTTGCACCCTCTCGACCCGCTTATCAAGGCGCCTGCCCGCCCCTCGTCGACGAGATAAGTATTTGCTATTTAAAATACCAGCTCCGGTCTCGCACGGGCCCCAAGATAAACCGCTCGTGTCGAGGGGTTGGCCGACGTTCGCGCGAGCGAGAGCCGTGAGCGAGTGCGAGCGGGAAAGGCAAAAAGAGGGGTTGATTATAAACCGAAGGCAACAGAGAAGGCTCGAAGGCGGCGGGAGGAACGGGGAAAGAGGGGCGAGTGTACGCGCAGGGGCGGTGGAGTGTGCAGCAACAGCAGCCACGGCGGTCCACGTGAGGGTGGTTTACAGGGGGAAGGGGGATTGTACCGGGCATTGTTGTATAAATAGGTTTGGCGAGTTAGGGGTTGCTACCCCCGAGGGAACTGCACATGTCCGCATCGATTATACCCACCTCTTCCCCGCGCACAATTCTCTCTCTCTCTCTCTCTCTCTCTCTCTCTCTCTCTCTTTCTCTTTCGCCCTCTCGCGTCTCGGGCCTCTTCTCGATTCTCTGCTATCGGGGGATGGCTTCGATTCTCCCTGTCGTACAACACGTCGCTTTCTCTCTTTCTCTCCGAGGCCTCTCTTCGTTCTTCTCTGCTGCCTCTCTTTCGCTCGTTTAGTTTTATTTCTCCTCTTTTTCTTCTTCGCTTTCTCGCTCTCAGCTTTACCCTCGGACCACCCTTGTGCACCCGACGAGCGTTTTCTCCCCGTGGTGCCCACGGGGCACGCCGCTCGGTTATTTTCAAGCCATTTGCTTTGTAAACGCACGCAATCTCGACCGACCACCCCCGCGCGTTGCACCCTTCCTCATCGCCGTCTTTCACGTAACCTTCGACCCCCGCGAACGCGTCCCCCGTCGCATGCTTGCGCTCAAACGCCAAGCTTGAATATTCAAACTTTCGCGGCGTGTCCGTGTTTTTCGATAAAAGGTGTTCCTGCGGCGATCTGATTTTTATCATCGTGACATAACACATTGCGTTTTATCACCTTCCACACTTGGTCAACCAAGTATTTACTACTTTACCACTATTGTCCTGTCGTTCATTAAGTATCCTTTTAAACCTCAAATACTTTCCGTATCTGAATATCACAAATTTCAGACGAAACAAATAGCTGAAGGACATTCTAAATCTCTTATAAACTTCTAAGAGGACAACATAATGCTTTAAGACGTTTTTCAAATGCGCAAGAGACATTCTAATCTTTTAAGATGTTTTTCTTAGCTCAAAAGACTCTTTAAGCCTTTAGAAAACCCTTTAGACCCTTATTTTAACATAAGAATATCTTAAACATTTCCATCCACCTTTAAATTCATAATAGTTACCCTTTCTTGAGACATCTCGTTTCATAATTAGCATTCTCGTACTCGCACTCAGTCGGATTAACTTCCAATTTTCGCAGGATCGCTCAGGTGTTTTAACGTCGCGTCGGGGGCGGCGGGGTGCCGGAGGTGGTGATCAAAAAACCGGCGTGTGTGTATGTATCCGAACCTTGTATCAGCCGCGAGCGTTCGTCAATGTTTTATTTTCACGATTCAAAGGATCACCCACGAGGGAACGGCGAGCCGCCGTTCCGAACACCCGTTAGAAGTTTCCGTAGCATCCGCACCACCACCGTTACGCCCGCCCCCGCGGACGATCCCGCCAGCACCTGGCGCATGACAGAGTACACTCCGCTGGAATCACAACCCCCAACCCCCGACTCGCTCGTCGAACGGCGGCGGCGGCGGCGGCGGCGGCAGCGGCGGCGCCGGCGACGACGACGCCCGTTACAGTGCGTTTGACCTCGTGTTTTTATTAACAACAGGTACTACCGTCACGGTCCATCGGCGATGACGGCGCGATTTCTCGATCGGACCCGCTGCCCTTAGGGCTGCTCGAGCCCGAATACAGGAAAATCTCGACGACCCAGCGATCTCTAGATTGCGCTTGATGGATTTCTTCTGTTTCCCGCGACCCAAGAGTGACGAGGATGATCGTATATTTTCGGGGGCGCGAACAGAAATATATTTTTAATTTTGTCAAAGAGCATTAATCTAACCATCTCTCTGCCAATCACGTTTTTATCCCATTTATTTTATTAATTATAATCCGAGCTGCATTGCGATATACAAGACGGTTTTAGCAGTTATAGATACATATGGAGGTTTAAAGCTCATTTAAAAATTCATTTAATGTTACGATTTGCGCGAGTGCAAGTGGCAAGTGGATTTAGATCGTCTGGTCAGACGCGCGTATCATTGGCAAACCAGTTCGCGTCCAATAACTGGACGTAAATTCGGGGACCGTCTGAAAGAGAGTTTGAAATTGCAGGACAGAGTGGCGAGCAAACGCGCGTTTATCCCTTCCTCTCCCTCTCTCTCTCTCTCTCTCTCTCTCTCTCGATTCGTAATTCTGGGATGCTTGGCTACACGGGGTGCCTCCGTCGAGGGTAATTGTGTTTCGCGTTGTCCTAATTGTGTTAGCGGGTCTTATG
Source organism: Solenopsis invicta (assembly GCF_016802725.1). Lineage (NCBI taxonomy): Eukaryota > Metazoa > Arthropoda > Insecta > Hymenoptera > Formicidae > Solenopsis > Solenopsis invicta. Next base: position 21,844,348 of record NC_052668.1, read on the forward strand.
GGGGGATTAACGTGGTTTGGCAGAGATTGCCGTCGAGCGTCGCCGACTCTTGTCGCTGTTGGAAGAATATCCCGATAACAGTAACGATCGACGAATGTCCGTTCATCAGAAAGATTACTATTTAATTGTTACCATGAAAGATCATAAGTGTCAGAATATATAAAAATTGCAAACATTAAAGTATGATTATGATTCATGTATGTTCAGAAAACCTTCAATTAATGACATGAAACAGTATTTTCCAAAAACTAATGATACAATATTATAAGTATTTGAAAAGAATCCAAAGTCTGGAATTAAAATTCAATAATTGGTACTATATATAAAAATGGTGGAACTCTCAATATATATCTTTCTCTAAGAATTTTTTTCGCACAACTAGATTTAAGTAAGAAATTGATACTTAACTTTCTGGTTACAGATATCGGAATGGAACTTGCAATTACATAAATGATAATAAATAATACGTAAAATGTCTACATACAGAAATGAAATACGATTAAAGATACGCATTCACAGATTTCTAAAACATTTATACAAGCTTCTAATTTCTTCTCTTGCTCATTAGATGCGTTTGCAAAGTTGTAGCAAATTTTAGCGTATTGAAAGGCCGAAAAATGGTGCTTACTGCGGACGTAAACGACAATGGGCCAATTTTCAGCGGTAATAATCGTCACAATAGACCGAGCAATATTAGCACCCTCATTCACGGATGTAACATCGATTCCGCGGCGATTACCCGCCGTTGCACCGGCCGTCGTTATAATTTCGTACCACGCCCCCTCTCACTCTCCCGTGTCAGGGGGTAGCACGCACAAAACGGTGTAACGACGGGTACGCCGACGTAAAGAAGACACCGGCACTTACGCGGGGTAGGAAATCGTCGCGGAGCTACGCCCCCCATCTGTGTAACCCCCTATGTCGGCGTTTTTCATACCGCCCAGACCTCTGTTGTATTCCGACAGAGGCACGCGTGACGGAAGAGGGTGAAAGGGTCACCGCATGGGGCTCCTTCTCGCGCAGTGCTGTCCGTCTCTTTCGGGGGGGCTGTAACTCGCTTAAAATACGATACACGAGAGGGGGTTAAGCGAGAAAGAGAAAGAGATAGAGAAAGAGTGAGAAGATAGAATTCGAGTCGGAGGGACGAACAGGTGTCCGCGGAAAAGTGGGTGTCCCGAACCAGGGTGTCGGCTGGTGAATATCATATCGCCACTTTATGGCGGGGGTTACTGCGCGCGTTACGCGTCGAGGGATGGATGCACATATACTCGTACACATGCTCATGCAGAACGAAGTGTGTGGAGGGCGGCGTAACGCCACGGTCTAATCGCGTTTCTGCGCGCTAATTAATACAGCGTCTCTGACTGGCGTCGGGGATGTAAAGTGTTTTGATGGCGTTTCTCAAGAGGGACAAGAAGGGTGGAGCAGCGGGCCGATTGGAGGGTCGAGCGCGGCACTCGAAAGTCAGCGGAGCAAAAACGAGAGTGGGCCTTGGATTGCGTGAGTCTCTGGAACATCGATTAATACGAAAAACACTATTCAAAAGCTGTGCCATGATGATAATTGCGGCCGAACATGTTAGAACGATAAATAAGAGTGCGCCGAGAAAAGCGGTACGTGAAGAAGAAACATATCTAGCTGTCATTAAATCGTATCGACAGATTTTTCTGATTATAAAATTTTAGAAAGAGAATGTTTGTACGTATGGAAAAGAATTACAATATGAATTTTATATTTACATTTTGTGTAACTTAGTATTATAAAAAGTATAAAGCAGTCAATAAAGTTTCATAATTTTCAAACATACTAATCATATAAAATGAAGACGATGGGATAAAATTGCCGTTAGGGCTGTGAAGCTGGCGTAAAATGCGTTCGCATTGCGTTATGCTATCGCGATTGAAGATTCCCAGCCGGTTTGCTCATCGGCGCCGGTATTCGCGCAGACTCGATCCAACAAGAACGTCCACATTGTGTCTCGCATGCACATCGCGGAGGCAACGAGCGCGGCGATTATCTCCTTGAAAATCTCACCTGTCTCTCACCTAGCTGCTCCTTCCCGTCCCTCCGCCTTAAAGAAACCCCGAAGAGAACTGTCAAAACCTTCGCGATCGCACCTCGGCGCGCGTTTCTGTGGACGGGAAACTTGAAGAAGAGCCGCGTCGCGCCGGATCGTCGATCGTTCAACGAGAAAGAGAAGAGGGAACGCTGTACATCAAGAAGAAGAAGAAGAAGAAGAAGAAGAAGAAAGAGAAGCAGAGGGAACACCGTGTTATGCGATATCCCGCGTTGCGAAGGTGGCGGGGTCGCCGAAGGTGTGCGGAGCGAGAAGCAAGAAAAAGTAATGGGGGGCGCGACGGACGGGACGGAGGTCGGGGGAGCGCGCGCAGAGGGTGGGGCTGGGAAACGGGGGTCCCGGATGACCCCGTGGCCCGGCACGTATGGGGCCTCCAGACTGCTGGGCCCGACTCCCGACTCCCAGCTTCTACCAGAAGGCTAACCCTGAAGAAGAAGCGAACTCTCTTTCTCTCTCTCTCTCTTTCTTCTCTTCCTCCTCTTCCCTCCTCGACGTCCTCCTACGTCCACCTCTGTCCACCTCAACCCACTTGGCTTCTCTCGCACAGCCTATACTTATCCTCCTACTAATACCACCACCACCACCACCAGCAATGCCGCCGTCGCCACCACCACCATCACCACCGACCAAGTTGGCTCCCTCGCCCCTCCTCGTCCCTCGTCCCGCCGCCCTCTTTCCACCTCAGGTTACCTTATACTTATTGCCTCTGGTGGGCTCCGGGGCCTGCCCCTACAGGGTGTGTTATTATTATCTGACATTATCTATAATTCCGAAGCGGGCAGGAAGCCCACTTAGGGATTGTGATAGCCCCCGTGATTAAACCACCCTACCCGTGGTCGTTCTCTCTTACCCATGCCGCGCGAGCGCGAGGGCTCTCTCTTTCTACCTTTGCGTACACCTACACGGCCACCCGGCGGTGGGCGCGGGTAGCCGATACAGGCCTCTTCAAAGTGATAGGTAGAATTTTTCAGAGGCTACAATGTTGAGGAACTCGATACGCTTACGAGCATCCGTATTTTTCGATGGAGAGTTCTCGCGAAATGCCGGAACTCTCTCCATTAGTCTTGTCACTTTGGCAATGTGATAGAAACGATATGTCGCGCACTTTAGAAAAGTTACGATATAGATAGAACTCTTGCGAACTCTTGAAATGCGAATCTTCCCGTTTACGCCGCGAGACATTCAATGATCGTACTTTTTGAAATATCACAACTTTAATGTTCGACTTTCGCTCTCTGATCGTTGACTAAATTATCAATAATCCTTGAAAGAGTAAATTAAATTTCGATATATCTGCCAAACTATCAGATTCCCTGTGTATAGTATATATAAAATATATAACTAAATATATATTATATAAAATTAATAATATTTTTGTATGTGTAACGAATTTTCTATCTTTCTCTCTCTATCGAAAAATTTTAATAAATCCGAGGAAGCCAATTGTCAAAGCAGAACGATCTCGCGTGCACGCTGGGGGGTACTTCCGCGTAGCTGGTAGCCAAGCATCTCGGACACACCCGGGCAATTTTTTCTCCTCATCGCCCTCGATTAGTCAGAGAAGCGCATCCTGTCGGAAGTGTCGCCGCGTCGATATAGCATCAGGTGAGATAAGGGATCAGGTGAGCGTTTGCCTGCCCACGTAAGTATATCTGATCGTGGTTGAAGGGCCCTGTAGAGCTATCCCTCCGATCGCGCATCCCCTCGCGGCGAGGTGTGCCCAGCGATGAGAGGAGGTGAGGGACGAAGAGGGTCAAAGGGGGACAACTCAACAGTAGGCACCCGGGGACCGGTCCCGGGACGCTACTTCGGTAATCGCTGGCCGATTATAAACCGAAAAAGCCGGAAACCACTTACGTCCGAAACCGTGCGGCGTTTATACGCCGGTTACGTCGCGGCGAACCACACCTTGCGCCGGGGCCGGGACCGAGGATGGGCCCCGATCGACCGTCTTGCCTTACCAAGAAAATCATGCGATGCGTGAATTTCGCCGACACTGCAATCCGCCAGAGAGATCACCGAGTACGTTAACCCTTCATACGTATACGAGTTCTTTGCAACGAGAAGTTATCGTACTTGTGGCAAAGAGTACGAAGCTACGTTGCAGCATTTAATCCCGAATATAAGAAATTTACTACTAAGATTTTAAGATTGACGATTTTACAGAGTGATTAAATCAAAATTTTTTACTCTTTCGTAAAATACGATGTCTTATTTTATATAAAATTTTATCAAACAGAATTAAGTATAGGAAAGGAATTGTAGAGATATCTTGCAGTTTGCACGAAAACTTTTACTTTTTGCAAAATTTTTATTTTGAAATAAATATAATGACAATAATGATCAATAATTGTCCATTATCTTGTGCATAATACTTACCCCAATTTGTATATATCAACTGTTACGATTATCACGATATACGATAATATACACGTTTGCAAAAGAAGTTATCTCGCTGTTATAATAAGACACACGATGAGGGATAACGTTAAGAAGGATGTTATATTAAGGGATTATCGTTTAAGTTTCGTCGGCGGCTTTCGTCCTGTCGGCATCCCCGGAGCGTTACTTCCTGAAGCGCTATCCATTCGCAATTTTTTTCGTGACTGTCCTTGGTTTCCAAGAGGTGCTAATTTACCGGCCGATGTCTGATCCATAAAGATCATCGCTGGGGAGAAACAGAGAAAGAGAGAGAAAGAGGGGGGAGGGGGGAGCGGTATACAGGAAAGAGCAGCCGGGTAATAATCAAACATCCCCTCGGGGCCAGTGGTAAGGTCCAACAGTAGGCGCCCAGGACCGGCCCCGGAACGCTACCTTCTCTCGGTAATCGTCTCCCGTCGATTATAAATCGAAAAAAGCCGGAAACCACTTAGGCTGCCGCCGCCGCCGCCGCCGCCGCTAGGCCGATAGTCGTTTATATGATGGACCTGGGTTATGATCCTGCGCGGCCATATCTTGTCGAACGGGTCTCTCGGGACGACATGCGACTCGCGCCATCCATGAACGAGCGGGTGTCGATACGTATCTGGGGTATCGCGGACCCCCGCGGGGTCGTGAGTCCCCGGACTGTCTCGTGTCTCGGACCCCACTTATGGTGATTCCAAACGGAGCGGGCCCCCGAGGTGATGCTACCGTAAGTTCGTTCGTTCGTTCACTATCGAGCCGGGAATCTCGGAACGGGCGCGTAATCGATCGGTGCGCGATAATGCGCAGTCAAAGCGGATCGACAGGCCCTCTCGTCTCGCTACGGCATCAATGCCGCGCAATAGCTTCCTCAGGGCGAGTGAAATATCGCGTAGGATCGCATAAGAAGACAGAGAAGGAGAAAGATGCGGACTTGGAGCTTTGAGACAAGAGCGTATGATTAATCGTTCAAACTGAGTCTCTCTCTTGCGACAAATGTGACTGCGTGTTTACATAGATAAAAATGCTCTAAAAGTTTGATATTTAAAGAGGCAGGGGAACAAATATGGCCTGAACAATAACAAAATAAGCTTGAAATATAAATTGTAAAAATGCACGGCAAGAACAAAATAACATGTATTATAAAATCAGATACTATTTCCCAAGATCAACGTACATGAAATATAAAATGCGATAGCTATTTTGCTCTAGTTGAAATACTAAATGATAATAACATAATTTTATGTACATGTAACAAATAAATATAGCATAAAGTAGTGTACAAAAAGAATACGTAAATAATATAAATTTCACACTGAAATAGACAAGCTGAGAAACTTATTCATCTCAATTATTGTCGAGAGAAGTTTCAGAAAATTTATGTACATATTTACAAATATATTTTCCAAAATCGTTAAAGAATGAGTAACATTTTTAATCATCGTCATAGTAAAAATCGTACAAATTTCTCAAATCATTACCAATCGCATTAAACTACTACCGTTGCTCTCTATACAGTTCATTTCCAAGAGACTGACGTAATCGTGATTCGCGATTGCGGAATTCGGCCGTAGCGAACTGGAGGGATGGCAAAAGAAGAAGAGGGCGGTTCAAGAGAGAAAGAGATAGAAAGAGAGAGGAAGAGGGAGAGAGAGAGCAGCGAGAGAGCGAAATCATCGGAGCGACGTCGAAAACACGCGAGCCTCGCGGGTACCCACGTGGAAACGTCATCGGCAGCTGGGCTCGCGGGGGCCCTTTCGGGGGTGCGTTCTGGGTTAGGCGAGGGTGGGGGTGGACGACCGGCAGTCAGTCGTTTCGACTCGGGGCGAGTGTGCGCGGCCCTAAGCCGCCCCAAAGCGCGACCACCAAAACCCCGCGGAGCTTATTTCACGAACGACCGGCCACCCCACTCGATCCATCCCTCTGTCTCGGTGCACACGAATACATACGCCCTGACACGCGCCCGCGCTTACGACCCTTCTGAGCCGCGACACGATGCGGGAGAAAAAGAGACGACGCGAGGGAGGCTTATCTTAGCGCGACCAGCAGCGCAGGTCCCGCCGGAGAAATGAAACTCGATCATCTATACTGGGTAGCCCCGTCGAGGCGGAGAAGATCCGTCTTTGATGACGGAAGTCGGGGATACATCGTCTCATACGACGCTTGTGGCAGCGAGAAGATTGAAAGGATGATCGTGTGCAGAATTTCCCACCATTTTATATATAATACTTCCAAAAATATTTATATATTAGAATATAATCACAAGGAAAAGAGCCGCGTCTTTTTTATTCGAGTAAAATCGATTAATATAAAATTCATTTAAATTAAATGTCAGATTACTAATCATTGGATGCTTCAAGAAGTACCTGCATTATTCAATCAAACTGATATATAAAATTATTTATTAGACATAATTTTTTTGGCCACTTACATATGAAATAAATTAAATATATTTAATTGTGATACTAAAATCGGACATTGCTTGCAAATCAGACATGTTTTTTTTTTTAAGAATTACACATTTAAGCTTATTGATCAAGCGACGAGAACTGTATCCTCTCATAAACGAATTGTCGTTTCGGCCGCGAACGACATATCAAAACGCGTTCTCGCGCCTACGATAGCACCCCTTTAAGCATCCCCAACTCCATCCGCGCGACTTTAACATTCTTACCGAGAGTGCGTCGCGTCGGAGTGTGCAGTCAATTCGACAACTTCGACACCCAGTATAGGCCGGGGGTATAGCGCGAAGCGGGGGAACGTTATCTGCCGGGTCCCAGGCTGACGGGGTTCGCCCTTCGGGAATAACGTAGAGATAAGCACCCCCGTGGTCCTCCCTCTGTCCCTCTCCTCGGTTCCCTGCCCACCCTCTCTTCGCACGGCGGAGATGCAAAGAGATCTTGATACGGGCTACATCGAGGCTGTCTCTCGTTCCTCTCCCTGAACCTCCCCTCGTAGATAGGTTCACCCCTCGGGCCCACGGACTCGGCGTAAACCCCCCCTCGGTAACTTATGAGTCAGATTTATCTCGCCGACTGGTGACTGATCGCTCCCCACGAATTTCCAAACTTCGAGCGTCCGCCAGATTCCGTCGGCGTCTTCATAGTCGTCGTGGTGGTCCCCGCAGAAATCGAAATCGTGAAGCCGTTCTCCTCGTCGACGAGGAATTCGCAGCAAAATAACTTTATCATGAGAGCGATCAGTTCTCTGCTTGAGATCATTTTACGAAAATATGTTATCGTAGTTGGCTCATAACTTGGGCACGTGATAGATTGATCAAAACATTGAAAAAAAAATAGTTTGGTAACAATAATCAAGCCTAGATGATAGTTTCTAAGCTTTGGTGAAGTATTCAAATTAAATATTTAGTCAATGCAACCAAATATTTGATAACATTTAGTAACCGATTGATTACCATTAATATAATTATTAAATATTTGGTTATATTAATCAAACATTTCATTGAAATTATTTTACCAAAGCTTGATTATTATTACCAAACTCTTTTTTTCAAGGTAATCTTAATAGAGATCGAATAATCAAAATTCTAGCTGAATTAATTAGCTGATCAACTCGTCCTTAAGATGTCATCTTTAACGAATTATCCAATTGCGCGATGATCAATATCTATCGTAGTTTAACTCTTTTCACTCGGGATCATCGTTTCTTACGACGTTACCGCCAATTCGACCGCAGGATTGCGATCCGGGACCCGTCGCTTTCATGACACCCGGTGCGCATCAGTGGCACCGGACACCGGCAAACGAGCGTAAAACTCGACGACCGGACAATGCGGCAGGCGCGGTGTGCTGCCGCATTTCGGTGGCAATAATAGTGCATGCGATTTGCGGACGCTGGTGGCTTTGACCGGCTACCATCAGTTTGAGATTCTTTCGTCGTACGACACGCGTTTATCATGCAGCAACATATAACCGTGTTATGGAAACGTTATTTCAAAATTTTTGCTTTTTAGAAATATATAAATAAATAGGAAAGAGGAATTATATGTACGTGTAGTGAAAGAGATTAAAAAAATTAAACAGAGAAAATTAATTCTTTCTTGACACACATGTGCAATTTATATATTATTTATATACAAGCTTATTAAATTTATAAGATTCTAATATCAGCTGGAGATATAATTTTATACATTCAATTATGTTCTTACAAGTTTAGTAATTACTTCTTTTTATTATATATTTCCATAGTTTTTAAGAAAACTAAAACAAAATTTCTATAAATAAATATTAATTGGATTTTTAATAAACTTTTAGTAAACCTTTTTACAATAATTTATCTACTTACTCGTATTATTTAATTAATATTTCAAATATATATGACACTATCCAATAGAAAAAATTCTTTAAATTCGATTAAAAATAATCGTTATTAAAACATTTTTAATAACATAAATCATTATTAAAACATTTATGAAATGCACTCGCTGCAATTATAGTGAAAAAATAATGGCGAAGCGCACGACGAATTAAATTTAGTGATGAACTCACGTCTAATGCATCTCATTGAAAAACAGTGAGAAGATGAAGAGAAACTTTTACGACAGCGGAGATCGCAATGAGATTCTATTCCGCATATTCTGTTCTGCCGCGTGTAATTCGTGCGCGACAGCTTCGATCGCGCACGTTGGGGCCAACGGCGTCGCACGCATGAGTCTCGGTTAATCAAGTGGAACTGTCCGTCGGCTGTGTTGCGGAGGGCACCGGACAAGACAGACCGTCTGCGTGATCGACAGACAGTGTCCGCGTGACGTCGGACAGGTGGCGGCGAGCCGGTATACGGACATCCTTCTGCACCCCCTCTCTCCATACGGGGGGAGGATCGCGAAGGCGATAAGGTAATTCTTAACAGTTTGACTGCCGCAACAATCGAAGGCATATCGCACCTGCATGTCCCCTTGGAGACCACACCGTGTCAGAATGATTTGATAAATGATTAAGAGCCTCCGTGCGTATAATATAAAAATATATTATAAATAAAGTCGTCATCATTCAAGGAGTGCTCTGAGCTTCAAAAAATCCACGACGGACGGTATTAATTTGTTAGTAGAATACTAGGATAATTATTCCAATTACTGCCATTTTTGTCAATTATAGTATTAGAATATAAAGTATGAGAGCGTCATGTATTAAAAATGTTTTAATATTAAACTGTGACTATTATATTAAACATAAGTAAAGGCGTGGCAGTAAATAGGGAAGCAATGCTAGGTACGATAGTAATCGAGGCGGCAATATTTAGAATATTTACATTCACTGATAATAGATTCAATGTATAGTTTATATTTTTATTTCTCGCATTTATTTAAATAATCGATCAATTTGCGCGCTTAATGCTCTTATTTCGTCTGTTAAAGTTTTTACTTGAATAACAATAAAAGGCATATTTATTACATACATTTTAAAAATTATAAAATTTAAAAGCAAGCGACAGTTAATTGGGACAGCTATCCTAGATTTGATTATTAAATTTCGTTTGACGACCACCATATAGATCGCGATTAATTTCACGAATTGAAGATTGAGAGTTCACTGCTACGACAAACACGTAGGCAATTTTTCACAAACGGAGAGTCGAGCGTTTCACAAGAGATCTCAAGTTTTCTTCGTTCGACTTCTTCACGGGGTATTTATTACCAGGATTAGGAATCGAGCTACCACTCGTTTGATTACCTCGCCTAAGTCCTCGGCTCCCCACATTTCGCGATTTTATATCGGCCCCTCTCGCATTAAATGGATCGTGAGCCATTAAATTGCGCGTACGTTTCGGCAGATCTGCGCACGAAGAGGGTAATCTAGCTCCGAGGTTATAAAACGTGCGGATTGTTGATTTTGAAGGGATACATAACAGAACAATGCTTTGATTAACCGCGTTATATAAAACATACATACAGAAACGCTTCGCATCACGTTTGTGACAGGAATCAATATTTATATATAAAATCTGTAAAAAGCAAGCTTTGAAAAGAAGAGACTTTTATTGTTTCTTTACCCAGTTCACATATATAATTTCATAATTTTAAATATGCAAATTAGAGCACAGTTGCTCTTCTTATAAGAAGACAGAGGATTGGTTGATTAAAATTAACATCGCAATCAATTAAACAATCATAATGACATTAAGTTAATAGTCGAAAGATTGACTTTTTCTATAAGTTTCGCATTAAATTAATTATTTCTCGATTCATAGTGATTTTAGGCATTAAATGTAAATTGCTATATCTCTGCTGAGTTATCTACACCGCGTATACTTTTAAACATAATTTATAATTATACTTATGGCTGTGAAAATTGCCACAAACCCTGTCTCAACCTCTCGGTCGGCATCGGGGGACAGATGGTACGCTCGAAGAAAAGAAGGGTAGTCGTCCTCGGCGTGTGCCGGGCCCAAAGGCGCGGAAAGCACCATGATCGAAGATCCTAGTGATCGACCGGGGTTGAGGCAGGATGGGGAGAGAAGGGAACGATCATCCGTCGGGCACCAGATGACAGAGCCATGACCTAGGAAATCCCACGGACGCGAAGGATCTCGAAGAAGGAAGAGGAGGAGGAGGAGGAGGAGGAGAAGGAGAAGGAGAAGGAGGGAAAGAGGCATACGTCGGACGGGGCACTGAAAAATTGATGTTCTCGCGTCGGTTCCACCCCCGATATACAACGTAGAAGGAGGCGAGACGGCGAGGGGGAAGAGGGGAGGGAGTTACGGGGAAGAGGAGCAGGCGGACGTCGGTGGTGAAACACGATGACTGGCGATCCGCCGCTCCTTTTTTCGAGGTCGTGGCGGCGAAACTTCAAGGACCCTCACCGGGACCAGAAACACTCGCTTGGCCCCCTAATTATCACTACAGGGGTTCCCCTTTTCGGGCGCGGTGCCCTCTCCCGGGTACAAAACTGCTCGGCAGGGGTCCCGCGCGCAGAGCTCCCTTTACCTCCTCCTCACGGCATCGCTCTTCTCCCGTCCTCCCGTCCTCCCACGGCCGGTCGATCGACCCACAAATATCTTCTTCTCCCTTTTACCAATTCCCCTCGATCAGACCGGCGTTTATCAATATTTTCGTACGCGCCCCGCCACGGAAACGATCGCGTTCGTGGCGTAATCAAGAGCTTCGACGAAACTCGAACGACGAGATATAGTCGTCTAACCAGCCGATCGAGCGTGGAATTGCGCTCTCGCGATCGATACGCGCGGCCACTTGTTGGAGTAAAACAAATCGACCTGAATAGATGTGACTATCGATCCCTTCGATCTCCCTGTTTTGCGAGAGTCTAAAAAAATATAATCTATACCTTTTTTCACGCGTGCTAAGAAATACGCACGTTCCAACAACAAGTTATAATCACCTCCTGCAATCACATTTCTTTTTCTTGCTCAGCATTAAATTCCGTTATTTTTTTTTACGTCAAACAAATAAAGTCCGATTTTGCAAAAAAAAGACGCAATCCCTTAACTCTATTGGTATCAGTCGGATCTACGATAACGGGAGTTCCATCCCCTAATCTCCCGTTCGATTATCCTCCCGATCTCGACTTTCCCCCCGTGTCCTCCCCATGAACGAATACGCGATCGCGTTACAATCGCAACACAAATTTCAACGAGAACGAGAGGGTATTATTCTTAGACAAACACCAGAAGCCACTTGATCCAGGCGATCAAAGTCTCCACCGAGCTTCCGCGCCGTCGCACCATCATGCGCTTAGGGGGGAGGGTGGCTGTAACGCGCCGAAGGGCCATCGACAAACACTGTAAGACCGAATTCGGATATTTTCCCCTCTCGCCCTCTCCCCTCCTTCCTTGCGGAATGCGTGCTGTCCCGTGCACGCATCCAACCACGCCACCGCCAGGACGGGTTCACCCCCCGATCCGACACTTGGCCAGCTCGCAGCAGTTACATGCGTCTCTCTGCCGCGAGGGTTGGCCGCCCCCGCTTGTTCGTTCAGGATGGTTGGCTTGATCGTTGATGTTTCGCCCTGCGCGCCCGTGACGAAGGAGGCCGAGGGTTGCGAGGGAGGCTCGACTCCGACGCGGTGGATGAGAGCGAGAAAAAGACAGGAAAGCAGAATGAGAGAGAAAGAGAGAGAGAGAGAGCCAGAGAGAAGAAGGAAGGGGATGCACACTTCGCGTTTCCCACGTGCTGCTCGGTGCAAACGTCGTACATCGCGTGCTCACCTATACGTCAGTCCAAAGGGAACAGGATTAGTCAGGGGTTGCTCGGGACGGGGGTAGACAGGGAGGTTAGTGCGGACCGGGAAACGACCCGGGGGATGATTGCAGGGCCGGCCGCGTGACGGTAACTACTGGGGCTTGGCATGACGGACAGCCCGAGCGAGCGACGGCAACGGGCGCGCGTGCTCATGGTCACGCGGCCTGTCTCTTCGGAAAAGTTTCCTTGTCCATCGCCCTCGTTCCCTCGCCTCCTCGTAACCACCCTCCACGCTCGTAACGCGATCGTTTCATGGCGTGACACCTCGCGCGATTTGTAAAGAATTTTGTCGAAGGGTTTGGGGCCGTCCGGTATCTGGAATTGGACGATTAGGCGTTGCATCTTTGCCGGAGGAAGGCTGAAGAGGTGTCAGAGCGATAGACGTGAACATTAAGTATTGAGATTGAGAAACTGTATTTTACATATATATTCTAGATATTAACTTTAGTTGGAAAGAAATTGTAAAAATTGTAATTTCAAACTTTCACGATTATATTTTTTCAGAAACTTCGTGATACGACACGCAAACTAATTTCTCAATCATCTAACTCATTATAAGATAATCGCGTGTGCTCTTTAAAGAAGCGAATCACAAGACTGCCTAAAAATGTAGCCAAAATGTACGTGTTTAAAAATTAATAAATATTTATCAAATCGTCAATTTTCCGTAGAGAAAAAATATCTCGGGCTAATTTATTTTGTGAAATTATATAAAACGTAGGCTATTATTATTCCATAAAAACATCTTTCGCTCTGGCATAATGAGATCCAGAATATATTTAGAAAATAAATTTTTCGGAAATGAGAATTACGAAACTCTCCTTGTAATTTTAAGAACATAATGAATTTATAGGGTCACCGTAATTTCGATTTGCATTCAACTTGGTGACAGATTTTTTTTTAACTTCTTTACTGTGCAACGTGTTACATAGCAGTTCGGTAATTTTATTTATCATTCTTTTTTATCTATAATTGTCAGCAACAGTAATGCAGCAGTTACTATCAACGCCGTGACAACGCCGTGCAATACGACTATCGTTATCTGCCGCTAATTATCGTCTGGTGCGCTTGAAATCGCGTCTTATTTTTACGCGCGAGAAAAATGGTTAAAAAAAAAATACCACTAATTTTATCCCTGGAAAAACAGAGGTAAAAATAATTGTATTTTTTAGAGCTATCTTACCCGAATATCAGCAACGTTTTAACGTAGATTAGTCCGACGAAAGTTCCGCGTATTTAAGCCGAGAGCATTTTTCCAGATTGTATCGAGATACATCCCTTCGGGAGAATCCTATTTGTTTTTATTATTCAGTATGATAGCGGTTATACATTTTCTATTACCGGTTACGTCCATCATGTTGCCATCATTGCGAGCGTTACCGCGTTCTTGTTACGCAACGTCAATATTTTACTTCAATAACTGCGTTAAACATTTTTTTCACAAGACGAATGCCGGCCAATTGTTAGCATAGGATAATTTGACGATTTCCATTTATCTATCTTTTATTGGTTATTAGCATTAAGTGCCAACTTGTAAATCTGTATCTTATTAGTAACACGTGTTTCTTCAATAATCCTTTAGATAAAATTCTTTAGATTTTACAAAATACAAAAATCGATATTTCGTATTCAGTACAGAAAAAAATAATATTATTTATATAGACAATTATTTATAATTATTACATGGATTATTATCATATATAAAAATAAATTAATTCGATTCAATTCATTCATATACTATGATATTTAAAATGTAACAAATCTTTTCCAGTACAAAAATAAGAATAGTGATATAATTTTATTAAAGGAGATCCACTTTCAAAATTCAAATAACTTTAAATTGAATTTAATTATATCGAGTTTTTTCAATCGACACCAAATTAATTAAAAGATCTTTCTCTGGAACTTGGTATATTGTATGCGACTGCGAAAGCTTCTCTCTATCTTACTATTTCCTTTCTTCGCGTAATCTATGTTGATTCAGCTCTAGTGACTCTCGCACGATTTCGAGAGATCGACGAGGATAATGGCTGTGCCCCCCTGTGAAGTCTTCATCATCGTGCACCTCTCGGTGCTTGCTATTTCCCCCTCTGTCCCCTGTCTGCCGTCTAACACCTTGCCATCGCGCGACTCTACCTTACAATTCGATAAATTGAATTTCCCGTAATATGATAATGTTATCATTAGCCGCACGTGACGAAGATGAATGACACGATTAATCATGCCGATCGCGTGGGCCCGCTAACACAATTCCGTCGAGTTGCATTAACACAAACGCACGCCGATCTCGTCGTTTTTCTCTTTCTTTCTCTTCATAGAAGTGATTTATAATGCTTAACGCTCGCATAAATTTCAATTTCTCGTCGTTCTTCTCCTCGAGCGTCCACGCTCGCAGGATCGATCTTCCTTCGATCTTAATTTGCCGAAACTCTTGAACCTCGCCTCGATCGAACGGCCGATTTCAACGTAATCGCTCTTTAAGCGGCAGTCGAACTGCCCACATTGGAACGTTGCCGGTATTTTTACTCGTCGATACTTATACGGGATGCCTACATTTGCATGGTAAGGATCGAAAGGATTTACGCTGAAAGGAGACATTGATTAATGAGGCGAAAACATGAATTCGGTCATGGTGTTCTGGTAAGTGTAACAAAAAAAGAAAAAGAAAAAGAAAAACGCGACTTCGTTATCAACTTTTTTTGTAGTCGTACTGGTACAAGATTTGTTTGTACGATTGGAATAATTCATTCAACTATCAGAAAAGACATTCATATTCAAGATCCGATAATGACAGAATATAAATATATAATCGTAGACAAATATCTTATTTATTCAGAGATTCAAGTCGATAATTTTGACGTCGAGAGGTTCAATAAATCTGCGAGAACCGGACAAAGTCCCGTTGAAGATACCACGAACTGACGAATTGATATAAACATTTTTTATGTTAATCCATTTCAGGCTCTCGATCAATAGAGTACGCTGTCGATCGCGGAATTTCATGGGGCTATCGTCGGAACGAGAATGGACGCTAATGCGCTCGAATTATACCCGACCTTGGCTGGATCAAGGGGGCCAATTCGGGCGGTAATCGCCCTTCAAGGAGCATCTAGGTGCCGGCGCACACGCGGGATGTACGCGCGCCCGACCACGCGCGTCCAGCACCACACGGCAAAGAAGAG
Organism: Solenopsis invicta; assembly: GCF_016802725.1. Lineage (NCBI taxonomy): Eukaryota > Metazoa > Arthropoda > Insecta > Hymenoptera > Formicidae > Solenopsis > Solenopsis invicta. The sequence continues at coordinate 21,860,225 of NC_052668.1, forward strand.
ACGGAGCCGAAGTTCCGGTGATCCACGAGGAATCTTAATGGGGAAGCTGGGCCGGCCGGCCGCTCTGCGGGCAGGCAGACTACGCGCACAGGGACGTGCAAGAACGCTCGTCCTTAACCACCTTTAACAAATTGCGGCCGCGGAGCAATCGTTGACCGACAAGAGGGGGGGACCCCGCGCGTCTAGGCTCTCGTTTTTGTGCATGCGCCGAGCGCGCCGACGTATTCGTGAACACGTTCGCGCGAACTTGTATGGCGCATGAAATATGCACGTTCGCGTCCCCTCGGCGTAAGCGAGCTTAACACAAGATGTCCCGGAACTGTTGGTGTTCCTCATCCTCCCTTCCCTCCTCTTCCCCCCTTCCCCCCTCGAGAGTTTCTAAATCTGGGTGCAAAAGTGATTAATGGAATTGTGTCTGAGAGTTGTAAACATTACATATCTTAAATTTATATTAAGATTTAATTATTTTTAACTCAGGAATAAATGTTAAGACTGAAAGAGTAAGATCAGATTATCGAAACGTTATTATTAGGAATTATAGAATTTTAAATAACAATTTCCATACATTATATTTTTTTGTTAAATTTGCAAAAGTGTTTGTTACATTTATCAAGTAAAGCTGAAGAGTAAAGTAGGAAAATATGAAAAATTGAAACTGTTTTAACATTTTTTTTTTCATAAAAAATATTTCTGATCTTCTCAATCAAAAGGATTATACGTTTCCAATGGTAAGTTATATTAATTGTAGCTAATTCTTTTTTCAATTCATTTCTCTGCGAACATTGATTATAGGAAACAATGATAATAAAAACAAACATTACAATTATCTTTACTGAAATAAAAAAAAGTGTACGCACAGAAGCTCTCTCAATAAATGATACGTGGCGCAGATTGTTAATGCATTTTGTATGCAAGGCGATGACGATGGTTATTTAGAATCGGCTCTTTTAGCGGACGTTACATTTTTCAACGCTCGTTCCGATTTTACCGATGCGCTTTTAAAAAATTAACCACCGGCGGGCACGTGCGCACACACGCGTGGAAAGCGCACGTGCCGCGCGTGATACATGCGCGCACGCACGCATGATGCATGCACGCACATTTCCAGTGGGTAATCAGACGCGTACCGCGGGGGTGCATTAACCTTTCGATCGCGGATTCCCAGGTTTGTACACAAGCGAAAATAAATCTCGTCGTTCGAGGCAGTTTTCGCGTCATCGAACATTCGTTCGCGAGGATTCGCTCTCGTTCGATCTCACCACTCTTCGTTACTGCAGAAAAAAGGACGGTGGGTAAAATGGGCCGATTTTTGCCCCCGGAGTGACAAGTAAAAATGGTTTTGTTTTTTTTTTATTTTTGTTATTTTTGAACTGAATCCGACTCTGACCTTTAAAAAAATTCAATCTGTCGGGAAAATATTAAAATCAGCATATGAAGTTATCAAACATCTAGTACGGTAAATTATTATTCAGCTTTACGAATGTATTAATTCGAGTTCCGGCTGATAAAACATGATAATGCTGTCATCTCTAATCGTTCATGTTCTCTACTGATAAAAAAAAGATAAAAAAATAAAAAAAATTATTAATATCTAAAAAAACGACATTATCAATGAGAACTGTTTTAAATCCTGACTACAGCACTCTAAGAGCATTGTTGTCCATTACGTTTTTTAAGGACTTCCTCCTTGAGTATTTTATCGTGATACTTTACTACTGAATATTTTGTAAGATTTGCGCAAAAAATATGTGTAAGTACCAAGATTCTTTTTGAAAATAAGACCTTCTTCACTTACTAATTTGTATTGCTCACATATCGATCAATTTTCATAATATTGTTCATTTTAATAATATTGTTCATTTTACATTTTATTTTATAGTAATTCTACACTTTCAAGCATACTGTTCTCACAATTAGTTTCTTATATATTTAATTTTAATACTTTTCTGATAAATTCAAATTTTTTAAAGATCAAAATCAGAATCAGCAATTTATAAAAAAAAGGAAAACATTGTACTTGCCATTACGGAAATAAAAATTAGTTTATTTTACTTTTGAGAAAACACGTATCTAATTAGTATAAGTCATCAGAAAAATAATACATTAACTATTATTATCCCAAACACTTTCAAAAAATTAAAAAGCTGGAGAATGATTTGTGTTATTATCGATTTCCTATTTGATTATCAAGGATATATAAATTATATATGTTTATTTCTACCAAATATGTAAATCTGTGTTTTTCGAAAGATGAATTCCGATCTTTACAGTTAGCATTAAGGAATCTCGGGTCCGGCTACGAGAGTAGGGGAAGCAGAGGCGATCTAATGACGGGTTCAAGCCAGGCAGCGACTTCAGCGGAATCCCGCGTTAATCTTCCCGTCAATTTGCCCGCCGGGATCTAGGATATTGGAAACGTAATCGACCGTCCCTCTATCTTCGCCGCGCAATTTGTAAACCGCCGCGTTTTAACCGCGCGGGACAAAAAGGCGGGCGTGATAACGGCACGGCGGTCGGCCGAGATGGAGCGAGACGCGCGATTTCTCGCCGCGGATCGATCCGCGATCCACCGTGTGAAACGCGGCGGTCACATAGAGACACTTATGGCGAGCTCATTGCGACGGAGGGAATGAAATTGAGAGAAACGAGAACTTCGCGCGTGTTTATTTTCATCGTGGATTCTTCATTCCTTTAAATTATGCGTAAATCCAATCTGTTTGCGAGATAGGAGAAGAAGCTACGACTATTTTAAGCGACGGTCATTTATAGTATTCTCGTCTCCATTATTTATTCGTCTATACGGAAAAAACAATTTTGTTTCGTACTGTCTAAAAATTTAGCTAGATGCAGATCAGAAAATGATTTTATGTTGGACTATCGAAATAATTATGTAAGACGTTCAAGCACGATGATACTGCTGCAAAAAATTTTAACATTTTAGCAACCAGCTTAAACATAATATCCAATATACAATTTTTAATGGTTCAGCATAATTATTTTTAGATGAGTATTTCAGCAAAATTGTCCTTTCCGTGTACCGTCGTTAAATATATATATATCTCCGATTAATTCTCGCAAGGCGCGCGGTTTTGTATTCACGTTCTCTGTCCCCCACGAAGACGTCCAACAGCTGGTTATCCCGATAAGAATCAAATTTCCACAGTTCTGTCTCCGTGAAGAGGAGAACGAGGATCGTAATTGGTCGGGGACGGCGATCCGACGCGCGTGGCAACTTTCCTTAGTCCGGAACATGTCTCACGCGCGGCATCTTCCGCTCCGGTGTCGGCGTGATAAGTAGGATGTCACCCGCTACATCCAGTGTGCGTGTGTGTGTAAGAGAGAGAGAGAGAGAGAGAGAGAGAGAGAGAGAGAGTGTGTGTGTGTGTGTGTGTGTGTGAGTGCACGCAATTGGACGCTGGATGCGCGGCCAGTGTACACGCAACGAGCGCAGAGCACCGCACCGGTGCGGCGTGTTGCGGCTTTCCATAGGGTCGTTCTACGGTGGCTGGTGGATGGTGCGGGAGAGACGGGGAGCGCGCGGGATGGCGAACAGAACCGGGACGAGATGGGGAAGGGGAGGACGCAGCCGGCTGAGGAGAGAAGCGAGGGGGAGGAGGGTGGACCGTGGGGGCTTTAATGAACCAATTTAAATGCATGCGATGATCAGTTGGCCTCTGAGCCCTCTTCTTCTTCTTCTGCGGGCTCTTTCGACGACGACCGGCTACCTTTACACACGATAGGCCACGCCACACGACACACGCTGCCTCCTAGGACCCTACTCGGCCGAGTAGTGTATTCCGCTGCTGCCGCCGTTGATGCTGCTGCTGCTGGTGGTGCTGCTGCTGCTGTTGCTGCTGCGTTGCGTCCCCCTCTCCTACTCCATTTCTTCTCTGTTCGCGCGGATGTGGCCCCATCGACAGTCGTACCTTTTCTTGCCTCCTTTCTTTCCTCGTACACGCCGCCACCTTCCGCCCTTCCCGGTCCTTCATTCATTCCTAACCCCACTGCCCTCTCTGCCCCCTCCTATCTCCTTTTCCTCTGTTCGTTCTCGTTCCCGTTCCTTCATCTGGAAGCTCCATCTCCATTTTTTAATGAAATCGAAATTGCAATGGAGAACGTTGCGCGCGTTTCTTTCCTCTTGTCTTTTACTTCTCCTTCTTCTCTTTCTTTCTTCCGTTTTGTTCCCGCTGTTTCGCGAGCCAGCACGAGAGATTGGCAGAGGGAAGACGGAGAGGGATAAAGGGAGCTCTCCTGCGAATGCAGTGTGCTGAAGCTCCAGGCGACAAGCGGGATTGTATTAACCGATCGCGGAGAATCGTCCCGCGAGAGATCTCTGCAAGCGCGAGATGAACACGGATCTCCTCGCCGATCTCTCGAGATTTCCGCGGACGGCTTCCCGGGAAAAGAATTCCTTCACCTGACAGAATTTAATTCTGAAAGAATGGCGACTCATGTCGGTTGAAAAATATCCCTGGGTTTTCTTATTATCACGATTAAGAGTGTGCACGTCTGTATAATCACAAATCTAACATAATGACAACGAACACTATTTTTCGTTCACGACGCATTCGCAAAAAAAAAAAATTTCTCTAACAATAAGAGCACGCGTAATCGAGGAAAGCCTGACCGAGGAAAGCCTGACAGTTCCGGGATTGAAAGCTCGACGCCGCTACTTCAAGATTATCGGATTAGAGGACAACCGCCTGCGTGATCCATTCGAGAATTAATACTCCTGCGCGTAACAGGTATCACGCGGTTAAGACCGGGTCCTAATAATCGGAAGGACGAAGCGGGTGACGCGAGAACAAAGCGACCGAAAGCCGTGGGGGATCTCACGGGCAACCTGCTGGAGTCCCCGTACGCACGTGGAGGTGGGGCAACGAGCGCAACGACAAGCTGTTCGGACACCCTGTAAAAAGCAGGATTCGAGTCACCCCTGCATCGACCCCCCGCGATGCATCGACACCCACGCCGTGTGCGATGTACTATGCCGTTTCGTCAATCTACGCGACGACAGTCCAGCTGCGATTCTGCGTTCCGCTTCCCTTCCTTCGTTCCGCGATCTCGTCGTGCAAATCTTCAAACGGCGAAGAGATTTACGAGTAGACGAGAAAAACTTAAGAAAGTAGCGTACTTCGCAATTATTTCCTTAGGAAATATCTACATTGAAAAAATATATTGAAAAAAAATTTTATTACTAAGTAAATATATTTATTTTAGCATCATTTTGTCGATTTCAAGAAATATTTCGTAAGTTTATGGAGGAAATTATTTTATACTTACTAATTTTTTTTTAAATATAGGAAATCATACTAAAATAATATATTTTCTTAATAATAGAAAAATGTTTTCAATGTGACGCGTCTATTTTTTAATATAATTATTATTAGAGAGAGGCAATAAACCTAGAAAGTATTCGAGTATATTTTTCAAACTTTTTTCTCGAAGAAATTTATGTGTTTGCTCTAGAAAAGAGTCGGAAACCGTTCTTCGAATTCGGTTCTATTAATTAACGGAGAATGAGTAGTCTAGTTTGTAATGGATCCGGCGGCAACTAACTCATCTCGAGATGTGCACGATTAGATCAACGCCGGGTCTCCCATGACTCTTCATTTCACTTTGAGACGAATCAATGCTCCACTTTATAAAGAAACTCCCGCGTTTTTTATCACAAGAGGCATATGCGCTATTAATGCCACAAACGGACGTACCTAATCTTTTATATTATACGCATAGTTTAAATTCTTCCGAGCTTCATTATTTTGAGAGTATTGATGGCACAGTGAATTGCATTATTAAATTTTAGATATGTGAGGTTTCTCTCTATCTCTCTCTTTTCTTTTTCTTTCTTTCTTTCTATCTCTTTTCTCTCGATCGGGCAGATCAAGGCCGAGCGGCTCTTCCACCGATCGCCCCGTGCGGCTGTACTGCGAATTAATTAACGGCGATAGATTTTATTTATAGACGTCGTGTCAAGGTCGGAGAAAGGGTTTCCCGAAGCTTCCGTCGATGGAGAGATTAATGTCCATTCCGAGTATCGAGGAGGTCCCTGAAAGAATTATGTATGAAAAACGAATCGACGGTGGTCCCTCCCTCGAACGTCGATCCCATCGCATTGAATCTTCGGCATTCGATAAAAATTCGGTATAGCTTGAGATAAAATAATACACCCTAATAATTAATAATAAAATTAATAGAAACACTTGAGAAATAATGTCAGAAGTTTAATGATTAAAAAGTGACTAAGAATAATTAATACTGCAATTGAAAAATAACGAGGGAAACAACGTTGATCATAACAGCGTTCGATCGACACGCAACGTGAGAAGTCACAAGCTTTACGTTCACGATTTTCTCCCATCTCTTCCGAAGGCAGAGGAGCGACTCGCGTGTTCTTTGTGTGTCGGGTATCGAGAGGATAATTACGAGAATTCCGTGTATACGCGAAATGAAGTGGCGTACCTGCCCTCGCGCGCGGTTTTATCCCTCTCAGTGTCGACTTCATCCGTCGACTGGCGGCTGCACGCATGAACGCCCACGCACGAACGCCCACCTCCGGCTCTCCCTCACGAGCCGTCTCCCTGATCGCCGTATTGACGTGTCTTATCGGCAATCGGCGCCCGTGGATCGTACAGTAACAAATACACGCGGCTTTTATATTCCGTTACGATCACCTCTCTCGCGCGCGTCGAGTAGGTAGATAGATAGGTAGGTAGGTAGGTAGGTACCACGTCGCGCGCCTGGATTGAGGATCGCGTAATCTCCCGTATTTGAATAACATCGTCGGTCTCGGCTACTCCGTCACGGCAACGCTCTCGAGGAATCGTCGAGAAGCGACCGACGATTCCTCAATATAAATCGTAGGTAACATATACAGTTTCGTTAATGAAGCCGTTTCTCTTGATAGCTTTCATTTTAGTGAGCAAATAAATTAATATTTTTGGATAGATAATAAATAAAAGCTGATAGAGTTACTTTGAAAATAAAAGAATTATGTGTAAACTCTGAAAATAATAATAACAATAATGATAAGATCACTGCACCAGTTGCTGAATAATAAATGACTGTTTAAGACAAAATACTAAATTAATAAAACTTCAAAATAATTAATTGCAAATTAATTGATATTTTTTATCAATTATTTAATTTTGGTACAGATTTGATTAAAGTATCATTTTTTAAAATGTATTACAATATACTAAATTATTTCTATTCGTTGATTGATTAGTATAGTGACCTTATTATTAATTCAATACATAATCAACGAATTTGATTAAAGTTAAGTAGAAGACAGAATGCACTAAAAATCAGGAGGCGAGCAATATTAGGATCAAAGTAAAAACAATAAGAAATCGCAAAAAATAAAGATATGATGTAGTTTATACGATACATTTTTTAGTTTTATATGTTATTCAAACACAATATTCTCGCCAAAAATATTGCTGTTCGAGGTGGCGATTCGACCAAAATAACGGGGAATGATAAGAGATTATTACTATCGGTAATTCAACATAGTTCTTCGTCATCGTGTTGGACGCTCTCGGAACATTCGTGCGCGGCACTAGTCTTGAGCGGCCGACTATGTTTACGATTCATTGAAAGTTACAATTCCAGTCGAACGATAATCTCGTCGTAACGGACCTACCCAAGCCTTCTCCTACGGATTACAACACGCGGCGACGTCGTGAATACATCGTTTTACGCGCGGACAGGTACACGCGCGCCCGTACACGCCGGCCTTCATAAATTCCCAGCCGGCTTGCCGACACCGCCCTTTTCGGTAATGATACTGAAATACTTCGACTTTTATCTACCTCCGTCCAACTTTTATTTCGTGACGCGCCGTTCAATCCCTACCGCATCAAAAAGTTCCGTACGTCGGCCGCATAATTTTTTATATCTCCCGTTGCATTAATGCAACTTGACCGCGCCTCGTAATTGAATACCGATTCTAGGAGAACGATCGGCATTGAATCCTGAAAAATAGAAATGTTGGATTTCCCATCTTTCCATGTTCTATCAAAATAACTTGATTTGAGAAAGATGTAACACAAAGATCATCCGTTTTTTCATAATAATTACTCATGTATCTCGTTAGAAAAAAAATCGCTTTCCTCATTAAATCTCGAAGTCATAATTTAGATAGAAAGTCCTTCTATTATCACACAGAATAAAAAACATTTCGTGTTTGTTAACACTGATTCTTATTAAAGTTTTCACGATGAATTTTTTATGTACCTAGTCAATTTAACATAACATTAATTTTACTGTGGAAAAAAATGTGCTTCCGCAATTTGTTTCCGCATTGTGTCAAAGTGTTGCATTTTTCGTATTAATCTTTCGCATATTTGTTTTACTTTTTGACATATTCATCTTGCGTTAAATTAAGCAAAAATTTCAGTGGACCGTTTGGAACGAACGATATAGGTGGATTTTCCACAGAATTTTTCAACTATGTATTCTTTCTCATATTTATCCCAGCTTCTCTCTCATCGCTGATCGAGCGTGTAACTTATGAATAGTACTGTATATTGGATCCCTTCAGCGCGCGACTTTATGTCCATCGCGAACTCTACCCCCTCCATCCCCTGTGCACCAGTACACGCATCCAGCTACGCGTACGCGCAGCGTGTGCACGCGTGCGCTCGTCATCGTCAGGTGTTGTCGAATCGACGTGTTTTGTCGATAATCAACGTCTATCGAATGCGTAATCGAGTGCAAGCGCGCCCGCGTTACCACCCACCCCTATCCGCCCGCCCTTCATCCGCCGTCCACCTCCGTTGCTGGTCGGCTGCGTCCACCACCCTCCTCCTCCTTGCCCGTTTCTGCGCCGCGCTCTCTTTCCCGCGCTCTCATTTCGCGCGGAGCGAAAACGCTTTCATGAAAATTCGCCCCCGTGCCGACGTCGTTTCCGAGTCGCAAACGCGGCTGTCGTTCGGCCTGCCGTTGATTACTTTCCTCGTTTTTTTTCCCTCCGTCGCTTTTTTTTCGCGCGCGCGGAACGGAGCGCCGACTTGCGTTGCGTGGCGGCGGGAGCGGAAGGGTGGAAACGTTCGCCGGAATGAACGAATGAACGAAGGAGCTGATGGCGTATTTCTCATTTTTTTCCTCGCTCGTGCCGTTCTTTCTTTCTTTCGTTACGAAGCTAAGACCGAGAAGGGAGGCATGACGAGCACGGAAGGTGGAGGTGGAGGAGGTGGTGAAGGGTGCAGGGTGGAGAAATGATATTTTCGCCGGAGCTAAATTACGGGCGCGCGATGGAATGCGCATGCTACTCGTTCGCTGCGCTTCGCTGATGAGGGCAGCGCCGCCGATGCAACGAGCTATGCAACCCGCCTGATTATGATTACTTTTCCGATTAACGGCACACCATAGACGCCGGCGACGCGTACATTACCGTGCACGGCAAGACACACCGCAATTGCAGCATCGGGGGTAATGTCAAATCCCTCCCGACTTTGAAGCAACTACAAATGACGGAATTACAGTAATTTCATTTCCGTGTGGATTGAAAACCCGCTATCGTTTCAGATAGGTAGAAATGATCCCTGCAGTCGTAATCATTCTGACGCGGTTGAAAATCTTGAATTTTTATGTCACGTACCCTCATTCATCCTGCGCATTCGCAATGCGTGTATTTAATTATGTTAATTATTATATGCGTATATTTAATTAAAATTTATTTTGTTTATTATTCCGCTACAAGTTTATCATCTTTACACACATATTCAGATTTGAATAAAAACAAAGATCGAGATAAAACGGAAGATGCGTCGTTGCATTTTATTTAAAGGACGTAAATACATTCTTCAATTTGATTTTGTTAATAACAGGTCAGCGAATACAAGTTTGCTTTTGATGAAAATTTCTCACTGGCAAGGGTTTTCATCCTTCCAATTGAGTTTTCTCTAAAAAAATTATAATATTTGATAAATTTGTAGCGCATAAGATAAACATCCACATCCTGTGTCCGGACAATTAGCTTTGTGATTGTATATATTATCAATTTTATATAAATAATACATATAGTGTCCCGTGAAATCCATCTATGGACGATGACGTAGAACGAATTAGATATATTGAGAATCGAGCTTAGATGGTGAATGATACAAGCTTACTTCGCATCGAGATAATTAATATTTCCTTCGCTTTCACGGGGGCACAATATGCGGCTCTTGCTCATCGAGAGCAGCGTCGCCGCAGGTGCTAAAGGGGCGATATCTCCGGCGGGGCACGTAGCCGCAGGGGCGGAAGGCGGACGGCAAGGGGGAGCAGAAGGGAAAGAGAGAGGGGGGGGAGGGGACGATTTTTCGCCCGGTGGCTCCCGCCCTGCGGCGAGCATCGCCTCCTGCAAAGTCACGGCGGTGAAATTTAGTGCCCCGCCACTAAATTTCTCAGGTATTCCAATATATTCCGCGGTGCGTATCTACCTGTTCCGCGGCTCCTCTCTCTCTCTTCTTTCGCTCTGTTTCTCTCTTTTTTCTCTCTCTCTCTCGGTCTTTCATTCTCTCCCTCGCTTCCTCGGTCGTCCTCCTCCTCCTCCTGCTCCTCTCTTTTACCGTACATCTCGTACTCGTCCTTCTCTTCTTTCTCTTTCTCTCTCTTTCTCAGCGTTTCTCTCTCTTTTTTCTTTCTCTCTCGAGCGAGACGAGCGTTTGTTGCACACGCTCGACTTTAAAAGAAAAGGCACGAGATGAGGATAGGCGTTCCCACCGGAGTTATTAATGGCTTTGACTTCGTTGCTATGGATATCCATAAGTCTTTGGCCTGCGAGAAAAAGAGAGGATGAGCGAGGGAGTCGCGGCAAGTGAGAAAGAAGGAGTACGAGAGAGAGAAAGAGAGAGGTCTCGTCTCTCGGGCTTCCCTTGGACCTCGGGGCCGCTGCCGGACCGAAGGACGTGAAACACGAGAAAAAGGCAGAAAGATGAGAAACAGCGGACGCAAGAGGCAAGGTACATGGAATTGTCAATTTCTTGAACGTAAAGGGGCGGAAGAGCGATAAGAGAATTGAGCGATACACCAATCTCTAAAGAAGCTGAGACATCAACTACCATTGATGCTTGTTAGGAGATTTAATCCGCGACGGTTTAATCACTTCCAGAAATGTCATGTAAAATATTAACATTCTGATTTTAACGTCAAATTAATTTTCGAATTAATTTCCAAAATTATATAAAATCGTCTTATGATGTAAATTACACAAATTCAATTTGTTATCGTAGTATTATACAAATTTAATTACTTATTATTTAAAAGGTTTGCTATAAAACATCTAGAATTATATATCATAAAGAGGATTAAGGAGTGCCGGGTAGATGTTAAGAGAAATATTAAAAAATCTAACCGGGACATTAAGAAGAAGCGAATAAAAACGCACCTATAAAATTTATTAGGCTCGAATCGTCGCGTAATTAATTAACTCGATGTTGATATTATTAGAAACTAACCAGCTTTGTTATTACATGATAAATAATACGTCGCGTCACACAACGGGCGGCAATGTGCATACAGGAAGGAATACTTTTATGCAGTAATTGGCGAATAAAATCAATTATCAGCATTACTGGCTCATTAATGAATAACATTATCGACGCACGATAATAATTTGCAATAATTAGATTCGTGTGGCAGTAGCAATAATTAAATTGAAAACTCCATGATATATTTGCGCCAAACTTACATTAACCAATGAATTTGATCAAATCAACGGATATTTGATGGGACGAAAATATAATTCAGATCATTCTTATCTCTTATATAAACGACGTATAATGTGCAACAACGTTCATTCCCCGTCTGCTGGATTAATTACAAAAAAAAACTCAAAAATTGAGCAGAAAAAATTGTATTACATTGCAAAAGTCTTTGCACGGCGCCGCGTCGCAAAGGTGGGATACAATTATCCGTATGGTAAAAGGCCCAGTTACGCGTCATGAACGGACACACGCGGTAGCACGATCGTTCCAATATCAATTACAGGCGAAAATTAATTACCGGCAGCGTGGCGGATAATGAAGCTTATTAATTCCGATGTTAAGAAATGGCGGGACGCGAGATCGCCGCTCGCGCGCGACGCTGTTCGCGGAAGAACGCCGATTAATTATCGCCGGTATCATCGGACGCTAATCTGCGTACGTTATGTCCGACGGCCCCCGCGCATCCGATTCGAATTTAACTTTACACGAACACACCCGCTCGCGCACTCGATCGAAAGAGCTGCGAGAGCGACTCGATGCATTGATGTATCACCAAGTGTACAGGGCGGTACTAGCTTACGCCGTTCAATTTCCTGACTTTTCAGATAGTTATCGGTTAATTCGAAGATTCAATCCAAGAATTAATTACCGCGATTTGTTATCGCCATTTTTTTAAGTCGCGAAAACGCGCCTCCTTTCCTAAAGTCGCCGGTCCTCGATATATCGTCGAAGGACACGGCGCTGCGCAACCGCTGGGTACACAGTCCCAAGCTCGTCCCGCGTAACAGAGGGGCATCCTGACGGACCGCGAAGAATCGAGAACCCGTTCGCGTACGACGAGATCTCGAGAACGAGCTTCCTGGTCGCGCGTGTATTCGAGAAAACGGGATTGTACGTAACGCCTCCTCCACGGCGTAACCGCGCGAGGAAGCGGGAGGCGGCCGGTGTGGCGACGAGGTCGGAGGAGGAGGAGGAGGAGTAAAGTGTGAGTAAACATAATGGCAGAAATAACGTTTGCCAGAGAGGAAAGGAGGCCGGCAAGGCGGCGGACGCCTTCCTTTTCTGCGACGCACGGCGGGAATCGAGAGGTATTGTGTCGGCTCGCTATACGAGCGATTTCACGTGCGAGTAGCCGCGTTGATCGCGCGAAAAAGGAAGATTTGCCGGCAAGCGAGCGTAATAGCCGGAATAGCGCCGGTGCGGCGATACGCCGCCGCGATGCGATGCGATGCGATGCGCCTTGTTCCGCCTCCTAGAGGGGCGGCGCGGCGTAAAATCTCGATCGCGATACACGGCCAACGGGGGATGCCGCGAGCAGCCGCGAGGATCGCAAGAAAACAAGCGGCGACGAGATCGGAAAAACCAAGAAATGACGAATTACGTAATTCTCGTATCTAATTAGGAGCCTCGTAAAACAAGTATTTTCTCAAACATTTAATTCATTTTTATGAAACATTAATCTATCATTTTTTTAAGTGACTATCATAAAAATATTCAAACGCGGAAAAGACTAAAAAGTCGCGGAGAACGTAAGAGTCCCGACGAAGTTTCTGTCAATATTGCAATTATCGAGATTATGCTTAATAAAATGATGCCTAGCTGAATAGATTTAAAAGCCAAGTATCTTTCGGGAAATGCTATCGAGACTCGATGCATCTTCACGTTTGGAAAAAGAACGTTGTATGCAACTATTCGTACATCTTTCGAACGTGATATCGACAACATCCTCCTGCTTAAAACATTTGAATTACAATTAGATATGATTGTACAGTAAAGAAAGAAAATATCTATATGACACTATCGCGGTTTTGGTTTATAAATATCAGATTTGTTACCTTTTCCATGTCACTTAGCACATAATTCAGTAATCATCTTCAATCAGCTCTTATATCTGATTGTGTTTTATCGAAATTGATATTTTATCATGTTTTCAGTTTATGTATATTTTATGCATCATGTAATACTTTAATTTTGTGTTTTTTTAATATATAAACAATTAATATTTTTTTATTATATATATAAATTATCTATCATTTTTAATATATACATGTATAAAGCAAATTGCAATTTTTATAGTGAATTAGATAACTCAAAGTTGTAGTAAAACATATACGTTCAGATTAGTATTTAATAGTTTAATTAAGATTCTATTGAGAAACGGTAGAAATAGATATCTTGTCTAGTTAGTTGAAATGTGAATCCGATTGAAACGATAACTTTATCACAAAATTAGATAGCGCTACCAGATAGCATCTCACAATTGGAGGGTTACATAGAAAGCGTTGTTCACGGTCTTGTGTCGCGAGATAACACCTTCATTCCGCGATAAGGACAAATCACTGCGGGAGTTAATATCAAACACGTCGTTTTGCGTTACGCCTCCGTAATGCGGAAACGCCGACGCGTTTCGTAATGCAGAAGCGCCACCGAGAGAGAATCCAGTGGTCTCAGCCAGCTGTGGTCCAGCACAGCTTTCCCGGTCTCGGTGTTTCCCGGGGATTTTTCAGCTTCTCGAACACCGACGGGGCGGGGAGATGGAAACTTCCGCGCCATGAGGAAGAACGCGTTATCGGCGAGACTGGATTCCTTTGAAAAGCCGGCGACAATAAAGCGACGCCGTATACCGGCGTCATAACGGGAACGAGGTTCGGCGGATGCCTCGCCTCATTCCGCGCCCGGAAAAAGAGATGCAACGTGGAAACTGCATCCCTGGATTAAGGACATTACGGCGGCGATGCGGTTTCTCGCAGGAGGAAAAGTGCGCTTCGTAGCTTATCGGACCGTTCTCGTTCGTCGTCGCTTTGTAAGAACGCGAAACATGTTCGTCGGCGTGGCGGCGCGCGGCGGGAGGACGAACTTATATTTCGAGAGGAAGATCGAAGATATACTAAAAATTGTTATTTCTCGTTTAACCGCGACTTTCACACGCTATCCATCCAATTTTACGGCTGTTAAAAGTAAAGCTATAAAAAGTGTATTTTTACTCCTCGTGTGATTTAGTTTCAAAACACGGGCTATTAATAGCGACACGTTCGTCTAATTAATCTAATAGATAAAGAAACAATCTAATACGTTTTATTTTTAATTCAAGTTCCACTTTATTGTATTTTGAAAAAAACAAATATAATTCAAGATTTAATTGCAAGGGAGAGAGAGAGAGGGAAAGAGAGAGAGAGAGGTTTTTCGATATTAAAATGTTTCAGATTTATTTTTTCCCTGCGATACGCGCCTTTTAAAATTGAACTAGCATAAATGAAAAAGCGCAGGAAGCGCGATCGATACGTACAGACGAGTCGGCCGAGTCGGAAATTCCGCAATTACGAATGTAGAGGTTCACACGAAACAAAAAAAAAAAACAAAAAAAAAAGAGAAAAAGAAGAAGAGACGTATAGAAAACGGCGTACATTTCGCAGACAGCGACGGCACCGCGTTGCATCGCGCGTGTTGCGGCGCAGCGTCACGGCGGAAACCGCGTATACGACGATACGGAGTATACGTATAAGCATTTTAAATGTACGTTGCGTTCCCCGTTGCGATCAAAGAGATAACAAGCCGCGCTAATTATAATAATCACAACATAATCGCAACATGTTGGTTACGTTTAAAATTCACTTTACCTCTGGTAATCGATAGCAGTCCCCACGGAATTTCGGAAGGAAACGCTTGAAAATCACATGGACGGCCCCCGTACATTCGATATCGAGAGGCTATCGATTGGGGCTGCTCCTCCCCATCTATTCGAGTCGATCGCATAAATCTCTGAAACGACTCGTTACGAGAATAACTTTTAAACGCTCGTTTGGTTCCGCGCAAACGTTCGAGAAATAAAGAAAAGTTGCATTTTAAATAACCGGACGTAAATCTAATGGAAACGTTACGTCCGAAAATGCAACGTCCATCCGCCGCCACACGGAAAGCAGATTTGACCTAATTTTGCTCGGCAGGGCCCGGCTCTTATCGCAGATTACATCGGCGGGTACGTACAACTCAATTTCGCCAAAAAGTTGACCTGGTCAGTTCCCAGAGCGAGAACCGCGTCAATCCCAGCTGCGATCGTTGCGCGTGGCGCGATTACGCGTCGCGCGTTTCGCTCGGAGGAAAAAAAGATCGGCCGCATAATAAAAACCTGTGACTTGGAAGAGTGAGAAACAAAAACTCTTGAAAGAGAGAGAGAGAGAGAGAGAGAGAGAGAGAATGAAAGTGCACGAAGGCGAGAGATCAGACGGGAAATAAAGAAACGATGGAAGAAAGACGAACGAAGAAAGAGAAGATTCTCGCGGCTGGGAGTTTGGCGCAATGGAAGAAAAAGAGAGGTAGAAGAGGACCTTGAGGAGGGGCGGGAGAGAGAAAGGAGCGGATAAGAAAAAAAGGAGCAGCAAATTGACCGCCGCCAGCGGGAGGCCCCGGCGCGACGGGGAGTCCCCTTCGTCCGAAAACTCTCCTCCCGTCCTCCTCGGTCACGCGGCTCTCCCTACGACCGCCCTTAGTCCCGTCTCTCTCCCCCTTTCTTTCTCTTCCTCTTTGTCTTTGTCTTTCCCTTTCTCTCCCCTTCTCTCTTTCTCTCTTTTTTTCTGCGTTCCCCGCGCCTCCTTCCGTGCCGCGATCCCTACCCAACGATCTCGCTCGCTCCACTCGAAGCGAGACAAATGAGCGGCATCCGTCTGCGTCACCTGTCCGTCAGTTCGTCCGTAACTTTTGACTCGAGGCAAATCGAGAGACGCGCGCGTCAGGAGAGGGAGGAAGAAAGAAAACGAGGGGCGGCTTTTTACCGCGGGGCCTGGTGACCCGACAACGACGATGACGACGACGATGACGACGACGATGACGACGACGATCCCGCGACTGACGCCCCGATGAAGGTTCGAGGGAATAAGGGCCGGTTGCACAACGTTATTTTTATTCGCCGCGTTAATGGAAAAGGCTGATACACTCGATTGAACTCTAGCTCTGTCATTTCTAATTAACAAAATTAGAATTTCATTTAAAAATTCTCACTTAAAGAAACACGTATGTACCTACGCTTCCGTTCCGATAAAAGTTATTATTTTCTTTTTACAATTCTATTATTTTTTTATTGTGGATAATATGATTATTGTACAATAATATTCCCCCCTCCCCCTCGTTAATTTTACATATATATTTTTTATATTTTTTTAAAACTATATATTTTTGTTATCATCTGTCTAAGCTTATAAGCAGAATGAGATTTACTGCTGCTTCATTTTTTGAGATGCAGCTTTTTACGACACTTCTGTCGCTTATTTATGATAACTTTTGTTATCGCATTAATTATTATCGCCGTATCGATATGTCTCGTATTCTCGTTTTTATCAACTTGTAGCGTCGCTCTGGCTGAAATAGTAACGCGCTGCCATTCGCGTGTCGGGAGAGAACGTAAAGAATAACGCTCGTAGAAAACAACGGGATACGGAGATTTTCTGTACGCGCCGCGCACCATAAATAATCCTCGATTACACGCGTCTCACGGCGGCTCTCTCGTCGGCACTCCGAAGAGGCAAATTCCGGGCTGACGAGCGCCGAGACGGGCTCTTTCCGCGGTTGCACGCCGGATTACGTCAGCGCCGGGGGGAGAGATTGTAAAAATGCAATTTGCATTATCAGATACGCTCGCAACGACGTGGCTACGTCGATACGCGACGTGGGACTACGTCGTATACGAGTTACTGGCCGATACTACATCTTTTATTTATTCTTATTTTTTATTATCGCTGTTACAGCGATTTTGCGATTTTATGTGCAAGATTAGTCAAACGCGACGAATATCTATGCACTTTCGGCAATTTTTAATGGAAAATCCTATCTCTACGCTCCCATAAAGTTAAGAGGAGTGATATATTATTTAATACTTATTGTGAGTTAAAGCAAAGCTTAAGTCTTTAAGGAAGTTTTGGCTCAAACAGCTAGAAGTTATCAAAATTTAAAAACTCCAGTCTTCTCAGGTTTATCCTTTTTGTTCCTGATTAACGATGATAAATTTTGATCGCAAACATCCTGTAAAGAACAAAGTGAATAATTCAACCGATGCAATATAAGTGATCATATTATATTGCAATTTTAGGTAAATAATTTTTAAACGGATAAGTGGATCCAATTGAACTTTTGCATAAATATTTAATAAAGCTTTATTAGTATATGTAAAAAATTTGATCAAATTCGTAATGCTATTTTCTCATCAAATTTACGATCAAGTACTACAAAACGTGATTTCACATAAAAACAAAAATTAAATAACTCTTAAATCAATAAAAAAAATTGTGTTTAAATTTTATACGAACACTAACATAATAATAGAACACTTTATACAATTTTTATATTTTTGATAATATTTAGAGATGTGACCCACATAATGGATTATAAAACATAGCTTTCGAGGAATAGCCTGGAAACTTCTTCTATTTCCAGATTAAATTAAGAAAAACGCAAAAAATATTGTCCTTGCTACCTTGGGTTCGCAGTAAAGAAAGACTGACTCTAATCCAATTAGAAAGAATTCGAAAAATAACGATTCTGTATCCTTTGCTCGGGAGATATCTAAAGGACGGTAATCATTCTGAAACGATTGTTGACACCTGCCTGGCTGGATTGAATTTACTTCCGTTTCTCGAGTTCTCGAATCGATCGGCAAAATCGACGCCATGCTCATCCTTGTCTCAGAAACGGAAAAGCAATACTACCGGTTATCGGAGGTACCGGTCCCCCATCCTCCTTCTCGTTCTCCTATCTCGCGTTGTATCTTTGAACGCGCGCTAAACGTATTTTACAGGTGTTACTTCCTAGCGGGCGCGCAACGCGAAGATAAGAAACAAAGTGCCCCGGTATTCATCACGGTTATCTTTATGGATGCGCCTCTGTAACGCTGATGAGGAATTCTTAACTTTTATGGACGCACCGATATACGCGGACGTCGACTACTTTTCAGCGGAGGAAGAACCCGCGTGACCGAAATTCATTTAATTGTGTTTAACATGCGATGATTAACCCGCCAGGCCGCTTTTTCCCTTACGCTACCTTTCGGATCAGCCATTATCATTTTCACAAATTTTTCGGGCAAATATTGATGTGGCAATCAAAACTCCGAATGAAAGTTCTACATAAAATAGAAAAAAAATTTTAACGCACGGGAGGAAAATTTGTTTCCTCTTTTTTTTTCCAGCAAGCTGCAATTCGAATGGATTTTCAATGGAGATGAAATTGTAATTACAGAAGTAGAATACTTTTATGATATTGAATTTGTTATTTAAATCAAAATCTCGACACAGAAAATGCTTCGCGGAACTTAAATTGTTTGCAAAAAAAAAAAAAAAACATAGCAAAACGGTTTAACACACGTTTCTCGCGGGTCTCAATTCGTACCGTATTATCTAGCATCATGGAGAGAGATTTCGAAAGCACCGATTAAACTTTCATCAAACCATCGTTGAGAGTTGATACGCGGCAGGCACAACTACCGAAAGGGTTAATACAAATCGCCAAGGGTCGAATATTAAAGCTTCGTTATAGCATCCCGAGGAATCAATAACATAGATGATTCACGATTACGACGCGCGTAAACCGAGTTATGCGAGTTATGCTATCGGTCGTGAGTTTGTTTGCCTTCGTGCTCCGTGAGCGCTTATTATTTCTTTTATATAACTTATATTATATTTTATATTTCGGCACTTTATATCTCGACGGAATTTTTTTGGCGACGAGCGAAATGTTCCCGCGTGTAAATTTATCGTTCAAGCCCGGCAGTCATCGAAGGATCGCGCGCGCTTTCGGCGCGTGCGACGTTTACTGTAATTTATCGCCGCGGAAAGGATTCGTTAAGATAGCGGGAACACGTTTCCCTTTATCTCGCGGGATGCACACATCTCCCACGATGCAGTTGCGGAGAGAAGGAAATGAGCGTAAAAAGAAGCGAAGGGGAGCGAGAGAGATAAAGTGGAATGCGAAGCGACGATGATTCGTCCTCAGAAAATTATACGGGGTGAGCCGAGGGACAGCCTCGCCGTTTGAAAGGATATAATTTCGCACCTATTACCGGTGCAAAAAGGATCGCTGGAGGTCGAACGGATGGATGGTAGCCGCCCTGGACGCATTCAGGAAGTGCAAACTGCCCTTCTCGCGGGAGAAAGAGGAAGAGAAGAGAGAAAGAGAGAGAAAGTGTGTGTGTGTGTGTGTGTATGTTCGTTGAAAAATTATGACATCAACGCTTCCAGCCTGGGAATTAACGCTTCCGGTGCTCCGATGCCCAACTAACAAATCAAACGTAACGGAAGCCAGCGAGGTTCACTCGCTCGTTCGTTATTGAAAATTTGTCGGCTAGATATTGTCGAGTGACATTAATGAATCGGTCATTTCAGAAACGGTGCTTTTGATATCGGTTCTCTCTTTTCTCACTTTTCTCCTTTTCTAATTTTTCTTCTCTACAAGGGATTCAATTAAAATTTTCATATATTTAAAAAAATACAAGCTGTTGCTTAAAAGCGATTGTAAATAGTTAACGGGAGGGGCGTGTTTGCTTCTGTCAGGACGTTTCTGTCTCGTGAAAATTGCAATTCTACCGCGAGTACTCGCGAACTCTTTCATCTCCATAACAGGAACGCAATTCGCGACGCGAATTGCTGTCCATAAATCGCGCGCTCTCGTTTTTTTTTTTTTAAATTCGACGTCGCGGCGTCGATGGGACGGAAAAAAAAATCGCGTTGTAAAACGCGTCTCGACGTGCCGCCGCGCGAGCGCGAGCGAAAAAATGATGATTTACAGGGAAGTAAGCTACTACGTCGTAATAAAACTGTCAACCGGCCCACCCAGTACGTAGAGGTGGGCAAGGCAGGGTCCGGAGTCCAGAGCCGAAGGATGCACTGTCGCGGTGCCTGTGAGTAAGACGAGTGCCCCGGGATGGCCTCGAGATTAGAATCTGAACGACGCGCTTAGGTGTGTCGCCCGTCCCGAGAGGTGCATCCGGAATTCGTGCCGGCTTCTGTCCACGTGTCGCCCGGCCCGTCGTAGATCACGAGAAGAAGATGTTCCGGCTTCCGTCGAATTTCTTTATTTCCCGTCGTCGTCGCCCGTCCCTTTGTAAAACGAGATTCATGGCGACACTGACTGCACGATGGTACCGCGACATGGCAATCGCCATTACCTTTTCCTGTAATAATTACTATACAAATGCTTTCTAAATAATTACAAACTATAATACAAATATATATATAAATGTATCGTATAAAACAGGTAACTTCTTTTATCTCGGGTAAAATTTAGGATGCTGTTTTCAGCGAGCGTTTTCGGTAGAGAGGCATGATTTGGTTCATCGCTCGTCACGGATTGCACATGCATACGAGGAACGCGACCGCGAAACAGCGGCAGGAACAAAAATTCCGGCGTAGTCACCGCGGGAAAGCGTTTCACGGCAGAGAACAAATTGGTCACGATCATTAACGCCCTCCCGGCTCGAGAGCCGCATTCACGGTGGTTACGAAGCGATATTTTATATATCTATGCACGCAAGGGAGACGGATCTAATGGCGCCACGATGCACTTGTTGCTACGATGACGTCGAATTGAAATAGAACGCCGAGTGCGTTTCCGCCGGTAGGAGAACAGCGAACGATCCGGATCGGGAGAGCTTGATCGTGAGTAATGGCGATCATCGTGTTTCTGAACGGCGGTGCTTTCTTTCGTGAATCGCCGCAGAAAACCCATAGAGATATCCGACGTCATAATATGCCGTAACCTTGGAACGATTCTCCTCTCTTTCTCTCTTGGAGAGAAAGAATCACAGAAAAATTATACATAAGAGCGAAAGATTTTCACGATGAAGTTACGATGTCTCATGGAAAGTTTATCCTTTGATCGATACTCGACTGAATATGATTAATTGCCGTTCTTTGCGCATTCGGTAATCTAATCGCAAGAAGAACATGTGCTTTTCTTACCGTCATTCATCTTTTTCGCTCGTTTATAAGGAATGTACATTTGTTGCTGTCTTCTGACATAAGTTGCTTGATGTGAGACTGTTACTCTTTCAGGAAATTTGTCGCTCTCCTTTTCTAGAACTGAGGTTAGGTTGCGATTGCGTGTGGAACGTATGCAAATGCCGGGAATGCACCTCAACGCGGCGCGATCATTGAAATCATTAAGCGTAATTTGGCATCGCAACAAGGCGTATCGCGCCATCGGTCACGTAATAACTACCTTGCGCCTCCTTTGTTCGGCGCATTTTGCAGTGGCACGACGACGGAATAACGCGACGACGACCGAGTTACGTGACGACCTCGTTAACTTTCGTCCAAAACTAGATGAAAAATAAGATGACAAAAATACCCGAAATTCGCGACATTTCGCCGTTGCGAAATGTCGCGAACAAATAGGGAAAAGAAAGCTACGCTTATAACTCGGGTCTTCAAAATCAAGGCCGCAATTGATCTTTAAATAAGAAGTAAAAAGAGTTGGTCTTTCTGAAAATCTAGTCAGCGATAATGGAGGAAAAAATGTTAAGTAAAGATACAATAGTAAGAGACCGACTTTTCTCAACCTATGTTAAATATTTAACAAATAATTTTGCCTATTTTTTGAATAGGATAATTATTATTTGAATAGTCTACAGATTATATCAAATTCTACTCCAGAAGATAGTCAAAATCATTTGTTTGTTGAATAGTGGTTAATAAAAAGTTAGGGGGTCTCTTTTTTTTATCTCCTCTTTTAACTTTTACATATTTTTTTTCAGATCTTATCTCATTGCCGACTAAATTTTCAAAAAGAATAACTCTTTTTAGCTTTAACTATCAATTGGTGTCTAAAAATTTTGATTAGAATCCGAGTTGCAAGAATTTAAAACAGAAAAGCGCATAACAACCTCCTGAGATTTAATAGGTTAATATTATATTATATATTGACTAATCGTGCTCATTTAAATGTGCGTTTCGCAAAGTTCAAAATTTAACGGTTTTCCCTCTTTTCCTTCATTTTTTACATCAATTTGTGAAAACGTTGCCCGACATATTTTTATTCAATATTGTGTCGAAATTAACTGTGCCTTCGGCCTTTGAGCGCTGTTTGGTTAATTTTTGCGTAAACTCAGGAGGGTGGAGAAGGGCATGGCGAGTTCGCGGATTTCGTGATATTGCTGTGAAGTCATCGAAAATCGTTTGCATAGAGCTCGGTGCGACGCCGCATACATAAAGCGTTTGCGATCATTAAAGCCCGACTCTATAGCCAAGCCCTTTGGCAGCAAGCGACAAAGCGATATTTCACGTTACAAACATTTGAGATGCGTTAAAACAGCGATTAACGCACTTGTCGCGACGGCGTTGAAATAATCTGAACGACACGTCGACAGTTTGCCACTCTCGTTTCCCGAGGGGAAGGGAATTAAAAATGGATCTAGCTAGTCGTTTTTATTTAGATATTATATAACATTGCTCACATATTATAATTATAATCAACCATATTTGATTATTTGTCACGTTTAGACTTAAGTTACGAAAGTTACTCATTTTAGAAAAGTTTTTTTTTATCTCCACGTATCCATCGATTCTTCTAGGAATTCTCTCTGTGAAATCTTTCGTTTGATTCTAAACGCATATTATACAATTCAAATACATTAGTTTTTAATCTTTTATTGAGATGAGATTTTCAATTATGATTCGAAATAACGATAGTATTGGCTCCGAACCAGTACGCTCACACGCTAAAAACGAAGGGAAGGTACGTTCGTACGAGAGAAAGGATTAAGCTCGACCGCGTCTCGTGTGACTATCACCACGCTGCAATAATTATCGTTTGGTAACGCACTAGTATGGGGAACGGCGGCGATCCGGCCGTGGCGCGGCCACAAAGAGAGCCAGAGCTCCGTGAAATATATGCAATATTCTTTATCCTCACCTTCTCGCACGCGCGATAAAATGGCGTAGATTCGCAAGCAGAATCGTAAAACTCTCACATCGAATAAAAGCCAGCTGCTAATTGATGCTCGCCTAAGATATCGTAATCTCGTGTTACATCTGCGCCGAATTTATTAATTAATATAACTTCTTGAATAATATCTCGCATACAAAGAGGGAACACGTACTTACATATATTTACGATGTACGGAATAAACTAAAGGAATCAATTAAAGGTATAGAATAAATAAAAACATTTACAAAAAAATTCACAACACGATATTGTAAATATCTACATTTCAACACTAAAAAATTATTGAGTTGTTAAACGATGGTTCATTAATTTAAATAAGAAATTATTACATGTTTTTAATAATGATATTTACAGTAGTCCTGTACTTTTAATTTATAAAAGTACGGGAAAAATGTTGAATGCATACCGGTCGCCTAAATAGTATCTCATTAATATTTTGCACTTTTAATTAATATAAGCAACATTTAATGACAAAAATATGAAGCAAATGAGAAATGAGTAATATAGAACAAAAATTTAACAAGTTACATCTTGTTTTGTGCGTGCTAACGACCTTTAAAAAATTTGATATAACTGATATTAATTTTTAATCAATTTATGCAATTCATAATAATTGTGCAATTTTATTCTGAATTTTTATATTTTCATCAAAAAAAGTTTATTGTAGAATATTTTACATTCCCTGTATTACATATTTGCAATTATTACAAAGACTAAATTGACATTTTTATAAAATCTATAAAGTTTCCCAAATCACACCATCATAAATTTCATTACAATAAGTGATATTGATGTAAAACTGACAAGTGATAAAAAAATTAAAATAACTGATACGATTAAAAGTTAAATATTCTCACAGTTGTAGAAATAAACTCAAGCCTGTTTTATTCAATTCAAGCCTCAATCTCTTTTCATTATTATTTCTAAATTATTAAATATTTGATTATGAAATCAATAAAATAACTATTATTACTATGATTTCTTATACTTTTAATTATTTTTGTTCATAAATTCGATACTTTTAAAGGTGATACGCCTAGGAGACTAGGTTGCATTTTTTGCTTGCAAAAAGATTTATAATAAATTAATTTGTTATTGATGAAAGATTTAATGTACAAGTAGCAACAGATATTTGAAACATCAAGCTGCACTTTCCATTTACTTAATGCTTAAATCAAATGAGAAATATAATAAAAAATGACTTGGATAGTGTCGCATTTGGCAATTCTCCTCTAGGTACAGACATAGAATACAACTTGGACTATCCAATATTGTAAGAGCAACAGCGAATATTTTCATCGAGAATTTCAGAGACAGACAATGCTTCGTGCAACAACGATCTGAAGCAACCGACCGCCGCTGCTTGCATTGTAACACAGAAGGAAGAAGCCGAAAGGGCACGAATCCGATTTGTCAGTTGCGCGAGGGTTCTATTGCCTAATCGCCACAGAAAAGCGGCGATCTCGCGCGAATCGTGCGGGTCGGCGAAGGGAGGAGGAGGAGAAGAAGAAGGGTGAATCGCGCAACAGATCGCGCCCTTACCAGAACGCGAGATTCGATCCGCGGCGGAGAAGTGAACGCTTAGCGCGATAAATCACGCGTCCGTCCGTCCGTCCGTCGTGCTTTTTACCGTAACGTCATTATCATAATTGCAGCAACGTTGTATCTCGAAGGCGTTTCACGCGGAAAACAAATTGGTCACGATCATTATCACCCTTCCCGATCACTTGGAAGCAGAGCTTCGTGGTTGCTGGCCGCCGCCGCCGCCGCCGCCGCCGCCGCCGCCGCCGCCGCCGCCGCGCGCGAGCATCCGTGTCTACTATGCGCTGCACACGAGTGCAGCGAGAGCGGTACGAAGGATGCCCCATCCATTAGCGCATGCATCTGGGAAAACTTGTGTTCTTTACATGCACGATTAACCTCGGCAGTGCCCAAGGTGCATCTCTCTGCGTGAAGTTTGATAATAAATGACTGTAACAATCTCTGATTTTGTTTTAATAGAAAAAAAAGAAAAAAAACAATTAAGATTATAATAATGAAGAAGTTAATTAGTTTTTCTTAATAAATTGTTGTTTTTCTTTCTTTCACGCGAGGAATCTTTATATTCTCACACGGGACGTGCGAGACGTATCGGGAACGAAAGGAACTGGAGCGGCACCGCGAGCGCGCTCGAGCCGCATCGCGGATGCACTCGCTGGAAGAGCGACGCGCGGCATTATGCAGATGCGTTTCGACGATCGAAAGAAGCCGCGGCGCGTGAAGCTGGTCGCGATTAACTACGGGATGGAAATTATTCCGATTCGGCGTAATCGCGATCGCGCAACGCGCAACGGAGACTGCTCAATTAGTAGCATTCTTGCCGGCGAATCCGACCGGAAAGCGCGGAAACGAGATCCTTATCAATTAATAGAGCAAATAGAAACGGGTAACACGGGTAGCACGGGAAGTTGGAAATCGCCAAGCACGGTGTTAGCGTTGGCGAATCGAGCAATCATCATATTAATTATGGATCATCGCTAAATTGTAATTCGGCAACGCGGTCCTGAGAGACGTACATTATATTTTTTATTGTCCGTGCTCGCACGACCTCGGTTGAAATGTCTCTACGTTAAAATATATTAAATTTCATACATTTGAAAGATAGATATCCATTTCGTTATTAAATTTGCGAGTTTTATTATATTTTAATTGTGCGTACAATTACAATTATATAGCTCGCTCTACCCTTTCTTCGAAAAGTTTTCGTTTTTTTCAATTTTCTGAATTTTACCTCGT
The DNA here is from genome assembly GCF_016802725.1 of Solenopsis invicta. Taxonomy (NCBI): domain Eukaryota; kingdom Metazoa; phylum Arthropoda; class Insecta; order Hymenoptera; family Formicidae; genus Solenopsis; species Solenopsis invicta. The sequence continues at coordinate 21,886,621 of NC_052668.1, forward strand.
TGATAATTTTGTGCTTTTAGTTTTTTCGAAGCTAATTTCCTCCTTACTCTTTCGCATATTAATTTCAATGATTAATTCTTCTATTCAATACTCGAATTCATTTCCCATTAATGGAAGAATTGCGAATATTGGCGTCCACCTTTGGAATGAAGAATTTAACATACATTGCAAACATAATGGGCACCTTGCTTGCTGTTTGGAAAACAGCGGGCCGGAATGCGGGACTGGAAAGAGCAAATAAGAAGCCGCCATCAATTAATATCGCAAGGATGCGGGTATCATTTGCACGCATTGATGAGATCACAAATCATGCGCGCGACGTCACAGTGGCCCTTTTTACACCGCGGCCTAATAAAAGGCGGCAAAACACCGGGATAGAAAATTAATTACGACGCCTGGCCGTCCTTTATCGCGCCTAGACAATTACGGGCACAACGCGATACGCGTGTTAATTCGCGACGCGCGAGATCTGATCGGATCATCTAATGGCCGCGTAAACTATTAAGCTCCACGGAGGATTTATGCGAGCCGGAAAAATCCCGCGCGCTCAAATCGGTTGCATCGCGAAACAATCGGCGAACGGGAATGGGAATGTATTCCGGATCCGGAGTAATTCTAATCAGTGCGCGCCCGCGCGCGATTGTTATGCGCTCGTTGAGAAAATCTGATCGGAAGAGAGTCGAAACGAGAGATTCAACGTCGATGAACCTTCTTCGTCGGTGAGCGAATTTCCGACGGGGCAATAAAGGCTTGTATGCGACTGAACTGAAAAAAAAGAGTTGGTAATAATTAAGTTTTGGTGATAATCATTTTAATTAAATGTTTAATTAATTATAAATATAATTAAATATTTAGTGATTATATTAAAATAACCAAAGATAATAATAACTAATCGATTACTAAATTATTATTAAATGATATTAAATATTTAATTATATTAACAAAACATTAAATTGAAATTATTTCATTAAAGCTTAATAACTATAATATTATATGGAACAATTATTATTACAAAACTCTTTTTTTCAATATGCTACATTCGCTCAATAAATAAAATAGGGTAGTTTTTTTTTATTTTTCTCCTTGGAACGAGAAATTCCCGTTTCCAGGAATAAGTCGTACGATTATTGATGTCTCGAAAATCTCGCCTCTTAGCAAAGCAGATGTCTTAACCGTATCTTGCGGGAATGCTTAATGACTGCGTGTCAACAAATTTGCCGTTTAGCTTACGCCAAGGAACCTTGAAAATTTGCAATCCCGCGCGAGAAATCCACCGCGTCGCGATACACGCGCTAATTCTAGCCGCGAAGATTGAATCTTAATGTGTGCGCAAACCATTAAATCGCGGCGTGCGAAGCGCGGAGTGCGAGAAACAACGCGGCGGGATTACGTCGATTCCGTAGAGTAATTGCAATTATTTGTGGAGCGGATCCGCGGAGCGCATCTCCATAATCCGTCCCAGACGAAGGCGTCGAGCGGAGTTGCCAACGAAATCGCTGCCAATTACGATATATCTGTCTCATTATCGCAGCTCGCGTCTTCCTCTCCCCTCCCCCTCTCTTTCTCTCGTCTCGGATTATTCTCCGCTCTGCGTCGCTCGCATCTTAACATTTCTATTACGAATTTAGAATTAAATAGATCAATACGTATCGGCTAACACAGAAATCCACGTGATGATACAGTATTACTCATATTACGATTAGTTTTCTTATACTTGAGTCCAGATTACAATTGAATACCAGATTGTCTAATTAATTGCAAATAGAATTCATAACAAATGATTTCTAACGTTTGAGCAAAAGTGAACAGAGAACATTTACACAAAAACAATAGTTTTGTTGAAGTATATAAAAATTCAGTTTCAGATACAGATCTAAAAGTAAAAATTATGTTAAATTATCGAATTAATTATGGAACTCAAGCATGATGAGCAAAAAATTTTGACATTCTAGCAATCAGCTGGAGCGTCCTACATAATTATTTTGATGATTTACAACAAAATTATTTTCAGAACCAATTTGTATTCAATTAAATTTTTAAATACTTTAACAAAACTGTTCTTTCCGTGTACGGTTTGAGAAACCATTAGCATAATTAGATATGCGTTAGCGCAATAGTTCGAGTCACCCTACAGTAAAGTTTTCTGTATAATACTAGGAAAATATGCGTGATTAGGCAACTCGGTATTTTGGATCAATTTTTTATGATGGATTACCAACCGGATGTAATTATGTATCATGTGCGGATAGAACTTAGTCTTGCAAGATAAATTCTACTTGTTCTCTTTCTCTCTTTTTCTCTCTTTTTCTTCCTCGCACACCGTTCTCCAGCAAAATTACTGTCTAATTTTCTTCAAGCTTAGATATGGAAAATTCAAAATATGCCTACCGTGTAGCAATCAGCGGAATATTTCATCGTAAAAGAAACAGAAGAAAAAAACGTACAGAAAGGAGAATCGCCGTTTACTGGCGACGGAAAGCGGAAACGATCGTCGGCATTCCTAAGAAAATCATCGAACGGTTTTAACGCCGTCGGATAACTCGCGAATTTCGCAAATATTTTCCTCTTCTCTCTGTCTAGTCGAATATTCCTTCAAGGAACTCGTAAACGACAATTGATGCAAATGCAATTAATAAAAACGAGTTTAGCAATGATTAGTTTCATCTCATAAACAATCAATTTTCGAATAAAAATATTTTTTTAATAAAAATAAAATGCACAGTAAGTAGTTCCACATGATCTTTCGTCTACAACCTAAAGATAAATCTTGTACATGTAAAGATATAGTCGTACCTGACCCGGTGGTCTGACCCAAAGATAACAATTATCATTATATCTTGCCTTGCCTTCTGTCTCTCTCTGTGTCTCTCCCTCTCTCTCTCTCTCAGGATCGCCAATATAACCGTTGCCTTACGCAATACCGGAAATCAATCGTCCGCGGTCAGGAAGTGGATATTACTTTCGCACGAACGCCGTGTCTCCCGTAATCGGAGCGCAAAGCGCATACTACTGATTACAGGTAGTTGCCGATTCGTGCTTGACCCTTGACCCCGAGCCAGCTCATTTTTGCTCAGGAAGAGAACGTCGACTACGTTGAGGTAGATTAGTAGCGCGATGGAGTACGATACGTAATCGTAATCTTCATTCGGATAATCCATTTTCCAAACGCGAACAGAACTATTTTCGCAACGCGTTATTGTAGTGTATATAATATAGGAAAATAATAGAGGCGCAATTCGTAGATGGATAAACGAACGGACGGATAATTCTATAAATTTGAAAAGCACGGAAAAACCAAAAAAAAAAAAAAAAAACAACCGAATTTATATTTAACCGGACGGAGTGTATAGTTTAGGAGTTGATGCGTGTCCAAAAAAGGTTATCGAGCGAATCAAATTTCGCATAGTGCAAAAGCGCTTTTTGCCATATAATATAAAATATACACGCGATTCTTGTTTCGTCGTTGATTTTCATATCGCACGAACGTGGAATTTACGCGGTAACTGAATTCGCGACTCTCTTTGGGGTCAAAAGTAGTCGCCGCTAATTGCCGATATTGCGGCCCCGCGATTTTAAATTAAGCGCAAATACCCCTTTGAACGCGAGTATCGTTTTCTAGAAACTAACAGGCACCGCATTCGCGGAGTGCTTTCGAATGGCGCACGACTGTTAATAAATCGTTTCTTTTTTTTTTGCCTCGGAAAATGCGATTCTATAAATGTGTTGCTTTGATACTCGCGTAGCGAGTTAGCGGGTATACAGGGCGCTTCCGCCGTTAAAATATTTGCCTTACCAGCCGAAAGATGCGCCTCCCCGACGAATCAAACGTCGGGAATTCTCTCTTTTTCTCGTAGCTTCAACATTTACGCTGAAACTCTTTAATTTTCGTTGACGAGCTTTTAATTATTCCGCCCCTCGCGTGTGTGTACACAAGACAAAGAGCCGACGTCCAATTAATAAATTTAGATTCGCAATTCGCGCCGTTAATGTTTCGGTGCGTACATTAAATTTTACCGCGTTGGTCCTTCGGAGCTGTAAAGTCCGACGTTGCATCGACGCGTTTACGATCGTCGCGTAAAACCGAATTTCTGCGATCGCCGCCGCGCTAATGTCGTGCCTTCATTCACCCGGTCGCGGATTTCATTCATCGCACCTGGGCTCGCCCTCCTTGACGACCTCTCGTGCGCGGATATCAATACGCCATGCGATAAATTCGATGCAATTAGCGACTGTTCGGTGCAATTAAAGTGCGAGCCGTCGTGAGGAGAAAATCGCAAATTCCATTTGACTTTTACAGGATCTAAAGGCCCGCGATATCTTCGGGCCGCGGCATCCACCGCGTTGATTTTTGTGGGAGAGGCCGTCTCCCTTTCTCTCTCTTTCTTTTCTTTCCGGCATACGAGTCCGAGCTGACGATTGTCGTTATCGCTTCTCGCCGCCTCTGACTTCCCGAACGACCGTCTTACGCAATGTTGGCAATTGGTAAAGAAAATGAAAGAAAAAAAATTCAGGACTGAGAGAAGGCGGCGTATTATAACAACGACCTTTACGATTTTCCTCTTATGTGGATACTCCGCTGATTGCATTTCCCCGAGATCGAAAGATCGACGAGACATCGATGCGTGGAAGGTCATTGCGAAAATGTAAGAGATGCTTGTCGTGAAAGGGACCGCAATTAAAGGGGAGTTTCCAGATGCGTGCTACGTAAGCTACTTTTTATTATATTTCCCATATTTTAATATTAATTTATACGCAAATGAACATTGGAAATTGTAGCTAATGTTTCAGATACTTGCACTGAAAAAGAGTTTGGTAGTAGCTACCAAATGTTGAGTGAAATAATGTGTATTAAATATGGGTTATTATAATAAAAAAATAATTTTACTTTTCTAAATATCTTGTAAATTTTACTAAACTTTATAATTACTAATAAATATTTAAAAAAAGTAAAATTATTTTTGGTTACACTGACCAAATATTTCATATTTTTGTTACTAAAATGTTGCTCATATTAAGTACAAATAAATAAAATATGAATGAAATACAATTTATAGGCGATCATTTAGCAACTCTCGCCTACTTGTAAGATCTCGTGAGCAAAATTGAGAGATAATAGAAAAAACATAACGAGTTTTTTTGGCTCTGCTGTTATTCAGAAATTATTGCTATGATGAATTTTAATAAATAAATAGCAAACTTACAACTCGTAAAATATATATTATAAAAATTGCCTTGTCTCATATTTTTTGTGATAACGCTTAATCGCAGTGTCACACGCTATGAAGAAATCTCTCTGGCGATCTGGATAGTCGAATTTGTACAGAGACAGACGAGCGATGCGGCGTACTCGAGCCGAATGTCGATCAGGAGCGATCGTTCAAAGTCGTAAATTGCTAGATATCCGCTACCCCGCGCATTCGTCAAGTAAAAATATTTTCCGGCCTGGTTGAAAAATCCAGGCGCTGCCGCTGACATACGCGATCGCGGGCGTGGGCGCGCGCGAGAGAGAGAGAAAGAAAGAGAAAGAGAGAACGAAATGCTGCAGCAACGCATTTCTTGGAAAATCAACATGGACGCAATCGCGCACGATGAAAATGCTCCAGGCTCCAGAACAAAATCCAGCCGAGATTACATATTTTCGCATAACGTTTTCGAGTTTTCTTCGCGGGGTAAACAAGCGCTGTTTATCTAATATTCTCCGAATTATTGCACTACGAGCTTCGATTACACCATTGTCGAAGACAATGCAATAGTTTGAAAAAAATAGCATTCACGGCGATGACGCGAGCGTGAACACAAACGGGAAATATTGCTTCAGTTCGTGACACCGTATAAAATTGCCTGCGGAATCCACGCCTCACAAAATTTATACAAATTTTCATTTAATGGACTGTTGAATAACGCAACTTGGTCACAATTTACATATATTGTTATTTGCAAAATGATAATAATTATTATAGTCAAACAAATGTAGTACACATTTTTAATAACTAAGCAAGTATAAATATAAAATAATATTTGTAAATTGTCTGTCTTTATTTAGATGTTAAATAATTTAAAATTCAACGTTAATATTATTCACATGAAAATAGTGAAATTATAACGTATATATTAAAATACTTTGTAATTTTGCTCGTCGAGTAATTTTGTAAAATTAACCGAGCATATGCCTAATATTTGTCCTAATTTTTATGTCGAGCTCATTTTTCAGGAGCTTCAGGGATATTCAGTTTCGTTTGATGTTTGCGTTTTCCTGATTTTCGCTCCGTTCGCACATCGCGTTCCAGTTTCAAATCCCCACATTTCCAGATGTTTATTTGCTCTCTGCATTGACAGGTTCGTCACCGTTGTAACTGTCGATCGACGTCCTAACGACATGCCGTCGACGCGGACAAAACGACGGCGAAATCCAGAGACAGAGCGAGGGAGGGAGAAAATCGCTTCTCTCTGATCGTTTGACGCGTTTTCGATCGCTCTCGAAAATCGAGGATTGGAGACAGGAAGCTCTTCATCGAAACTCTCTGTCGAAAACTTTAGAAAGAGATCGTTATTTCATTCCTCCTGAATCTCTTACCTCTCACATTGTCATGTGATTGCAACTACAGCATTTTCGCTTGCGTTCATTTTCTCTAACGCAACTGTCTCCGTAAATAAAATTTAAATCGTCGAAAAAAAACATCTGTATTTGATAATTATTATTAGAATCAAAATAGAAAAATGTGCATAATTCAATGCGTTTTATACCTTAAAATACATCTATATAAACAACGCGTAGCTTTCAAAGATTACACGAGAGATTACAACGTTATACTTGATCTCGTCTGAATTATTTTTCCAACAAATAATGTGAATGACAGAGTGATTTTTCTTCTCGAACGCTATTCGTTGTATTAAACATTATTCCCTGCCTCGTATTTCAAACGTTAAATTCCCACGCCGTGAAATAACGCGGAAATGTCGCGATCGAGCCGACACGTTGCGCGAGATCGGATCACCTCGTCGCGCTTATCACGCCAGCTCGCTAGCGGCGGCGGCGCGCCATTTATTTTTCGCCGGGTATCAGAAGCAGCCCCGTCATCGCGCTGCCGACGATCGCCGTTCTCAAAGCAACGCGGATCGTGCTCTGACGATCGCTCGAATACACCTTTCCCTCCCCCCCCCCTCTCTCCTCTTCGCTCTTTCTCTCCCGTATTCCTTTTCTCTATTTTTTCCACCTCCGCCGCCTCTCACCCGTCGCCCTTCTCACCCTTTTGCGTTCCTGCGTGTCGTACGTGCGTACGAATTCGATTTCACGCGATTCCCTTCGATCGGGGAGCGCCGTAAACTATTTCTCGAGCAGCCGATCTCGCCCTGCCCTCCTTCGAACCTGCGCCTTGTCCCCCCCCCCCCTGTTCCTCCCGTTCTCTTGCTCCTCGTACCTCTGGCTGGGTCTCTTTCTTCTTCGTCTCTTTAGGCCGACTCCCTAAACGCGGCGTTGAAAAAAAGGCAATTAACGAAGAGAAGTATGCGAAGCCGTATACACTCCGTGGATCGTTAGATCGATTTGTTTGATCGATCCCGAGCGATCTCTCGCTCTCTCACCCCCCCGTGGTAGTTTTGTTTCCCGTCGCACATCTCTTTTTTTCGTCAGCTCGCCTTCCCTCCCTTCCCCGGCGGGGAGCAAAGAGTAAAGGGTATTTTTTTCTTCGTTTTTGTTTTCCGGAGTGTCGATTGACATGCACATAGCGTTTGTACGAAATGCGCGAAATGGCACAGTATGAATTGAATCGATCGGATTACGACAGCGCAACAAGGCTTTTGGAATTTGAGAAACGAGAAGATGGATTTGCAGAACGATTATGCTTGCTAGGTACGTTTGGATTAATTATTCCCGCATCGGTAATTGATTCCCTCTTATTTCTAAAACGTACGACAAGCCTTTAAGAAAAAGTGGATTACAATAAGTACTTTTGACGTTCACGAGATATCCTATACGCTTCTGATTGAATTACTATCGAATCGAATTACTGTCGATCAATGTGTTTCCTAAACTGATAAAGTGACAATTACTAAGATATAGCTTATTATTAGTATATTATTGCCGTCCAATCTTGATCTACTGCTTCGCTCAACCATGAAAAAGATTTTTACTCGTGATTTTTTTTTACTATCGCGTGTACATACTGAGTAAAGGTGTACATAAAATATATGGTGATTTTACTTTGAGAACCCTTTCTTTGTTCAAATTTGAATCAAATTCGCAAAGTTATTCAACATTGAAAATTCAAGTCTTAATCTTAACGCATTAAGCTTCAATAAAATAAATCATAAGACGTATTTTCGAACAACTTTCAATTTTAAATTGACGTAGTTGATGTCGGAGACTTTTTTAATAATAAAAGTCAATGTTCAATTTTCAAATTGTTTTCAAATTCTACTACCATAATGTACTGACACAACCTGTATATATTTCTCTTCTCCTTTCTTCTCTTCTCTTCGTTATAGCAAAAAGGACGGCGGCCAATTTTAATTCGCAGTTGGAAGCGTTCTCATAGACTGATCGATTTTTCTGATCTTGATAGGCCGCCGCCGTGTAACGCGAAACTTAAGCCGCGCCGTCATGCGAACGAGCTTCGTTTGTGGAACGTAACGGGGCGTTTTGGGCGACAGGCACGAAACGCGTTTATGTAAAGAAAAAGGACAAAAAGACGAGGGAAAAGAAAGGGTGAGGGATTAACGGGACATCCAATCGCGCGCGGATCTGCCAGGATACGTGCGAGGATGACGCTTGTCTGACTAGTACGGAAATTTGCCAAGTTGATCACGAGCTAAAAAGGTTTTTTGTATTAGAGATATTTTATAAGATACCTACAAAAAATGCGATCGCAACTTCAGCATGGATGATGACCGTATCTCAGAAGATCTTGGGCAATATCACAATTTTCCAGGCATTATATAAACAACTACAGTCGTTGTATTCTATGACGCAATGTAATTTTTTGGAAATAAAAAGTATCCTTCTCTCTCCAATATTTTAATTTTCATTTTAATCAAAATATACAGAGAAAAATCGTCGAAATTTTTAACCGCGTGTGTCAAAATTCTGTTGCACAGTTTCCGATACACTAAATTATGGAATAGTCCTCGACTGGAGTATCGAAATCGATAGAGACTGAAAATGATGAGAGGCAAAGGGTGAAAGAGGGGCAGAAGGCAATTGCGAAAAGCGGAGCAATGAACTCCTAAATAGTAACAGAACGTCTGAGCGACAGACGAAAATACAACGGCGGGGTTGTGATCGCGAGTAAAAGCGAATATAGAAAAAGAAGGGACAATAGTAAAGTTCGCACATCGAATCGCATTGTTCTTCGATATCGCAAAGTCGGAGAACGATCGTCGAGGGAGAAGAAACTGCGAGATAAAGATAAAGTAAAAAGAGAATGTATGCATCTATAGAAGTCTCAACATTTTTTTCTTTTTTTTTCGAGAATCGCGTACATTTTTACATAGTCGTTTTCGCAAGATTTCGGAATCATATGTAGTCAAGAGTAAAAGTTGATTTTGCCGTAAACGATAATATTACAACGCGTGTCTCGTAAACAGAAGCTAACTAGTTCCTAGCTTAAAAAATCCAGCAAGTTATTGTAGCTTCTTGCGACTGCTTCTTGTAATGTGCTGCCTTTCATTTTATCTCGCAGCGAACTAAGAAGCGCGTGCTGAAATCAAAGACGGAGAACGCTACGCGGCTGCGATTTCGTAAGAAGAACCGCCTCAAAAGGCCGCGACCAAAGGCAGATCTGTCGGGAACAGTCCGCGAAGTTTTGCGCTTTCCCCGCAACGTATTAAGTCTCTAGCAGAGCGTAACTTCACGCTAAATACACCCATAAAGGAACAAACGAGCGAGTTTTGTGTTGTTGGATAGAAGAATTATCCACTCGTGATCCGTGGGGAAAGAAAGAAAAAAAAAAGATACGAGTAAGAATTTAAGAAAAATGAAGAGCACAAAGTAAGATACTTATCGGAAACTCGAAATCAAAAGAAATTCATAGCTCAGCTAGAAAAGGAAGAGTTAAAAAAGTGTCTTTATACGATTATTACGCAAAAGAAGTTAATATTCACGAAGTTATATCAAGAAGTTGATATTCGCGACTATTTAATAATTGGTTTTAAAATTTTTATCTACTGATTACAAATATATATAAAAATAATAGAAATTCTATATGCAGACATTTTTTATGCGAGTAGATTTGTTATACATCACGTATTGCTACGCTTTTTCGTTCGAGGAAGATAGTCTTTTTTTCTACTTTTCCGCAAGTGTTCTCACAACGCAGGACAGTTTTCCACAATCAATTCGGTTTCCAATACTTTGAAAGGAAGACACCGGAATTAAGGGGGTTACCTTTTAACTATATCTGTTCTCAGCCATGAAAAAGACTAGGATTTTCGTGAAAAGAAACGCGTCAGGAAAGAAAGATTCGAAAGACTCGCGCTTGTAAAAGGAACGAAGTGAAAGAAGTCGAAGAGCAAGGAGATGACGAAGATGGTGAAAGAGAAGAACGAGGGAATGGTAACCGAAGAAGGAAGAAGCGCGTCAGGAAGGAAGGAAGGAAGGAAGGAAGGGATCCTGGAAGGAAGGCGGATTCACCGCGGGATCGCAGGTAGTAGCAGGGCACGGTAGGACGATTTCTACGTGAAGGCCCGTCCCTCCACAGTGGTTTTCTTCTCTTTCTTCCGGCGCGTACGCGAGAGATATCCTCCTCTCTCGTCTTCTTCTTCTCCTCCTTCGTCGTTGTCTTCTTCTTCTTCTTCTTCTTCTTCTTCAGGGTTTCGTGACGAGAGCACGAAAGGGCCGAGGCCGCGAGCCGAAGCCGAACGAAACGAAACACGGTTCTCTCTTATTCGCTCCACCTCCTCCAACCCGCAGTGTGGTACACGCACACGCACACGCACACGCACACGCACACCCGCGAATGCACATTTGTACGCGCGTGTGCACGCGTGTACGCGTATATACGCACGCAACGCATCCACGCGCATTTCCTCTCGCTCGCACTCGCGCTTCTTCGCTTCGTTCGCGCCCGGTTCCACCCTCTCTCGTACTCCCTTTTTCCTCCCTTCTCGCTTCATCCTCCGCCAACGACCGGGCGAAGTCTGTCGACGTCCTCTTCTAATTCTATCTCGCCGCTCGACCGCCTCTCCCGCCGTCTCTCTTGCACTTCTTCCGTGTCGTTTCTGCGTCTCGTATCCTCTCCACGCTTGCCGTCCGTCTCGCTCTTTCGCCCTTCGTGCTCTCTCGCTCGAACAACCTATCAACTCGGTGGGTAGACGTCGGGTCCGGACGACGATTCTCTCTCTCTCATCCCATCGACCGACCGTTCTTACACCGATATAGTCCCGCGGCCTGGCGCGGCTGTGTTCGTGGACGGGAACACGGGTCGTGCTATAACGGGTGTCCAGAGCCGAGATTCGCGAAACTCGATCACCTGTACGAGCACCTGAGCGCCCAGCGAGCGCAAATTAGCGCGAGCGGACATTCCCTCGAGATGCCCTATGCCCGTCGATACCGCAACGTCGACTGACTTTGCCTCAAAGTGGAATAAGCTTTACGAATCACCTAACATTGGCAGAACGATCAATAAATATCGGAGATTCGAGATAAAATTTCTTGCACGCGTGAAATCGAAAAAATTGCCTTCTTATGTACAATTTTTCTGTCAGTTGTACACATTTCCACGTAGCGTAATCCATTAATATCAAATGATCTTGCGAGGCATTTAGTGAAAATATCAATGCTTTTTGATGTTTATCAATTGGGCGATGTCTTAATGAGAGGTAATTTTATGCTTAAAAATTGTACTGTTTCATGCGACTTGGATTCTTTTCCGAAATTACCTGTTCATTTAATCTCGAAGGCAAGATCTCCCATCGCGAAATTTCACGATTGGCGTGTGCAGTCGATACCGCGAACTTTACGGTTGCTGCATTCTCTATTAATATATCAATACGAAGGAGAACAACGAATGCTAGTTTGCGAGTTAGAAATAGAAGGAAGGAATCGTCATTTCTCTATATCGATCGCTCTAATTTTAATGATAATCTGATATCGATTGTTATCCAATCATACTCGAACTTTAATAACGGTACCTTTCACATTACTTTACATGCTCGAACGAGAAAAAAAACGTTAAGCATCATGCGATCGCGTTCGTATTTTACTAGCTGTAACTCGTAAAGAATACGAAACGCGAACGATGATTTCTTCCTCAAAGTGTAAGGGCCTTGGAGAATTTTGGCAACGTATTGAATGATCCACGATAATTCTCGGATGCTCGACCGCAGGGAATAGCGATAAACGGTATAATACAATGTACGCGCGTACGTATCGCAACACCCTATGTTTGATTTACACGTTGGCTCGCACTGGCCGAGCACTATAACGCGGCTCGTAATTGTCGTCCATTCTGAAATGGCATTTCGACCACCTCCGGTCACGGGACAAGATTTGATAATATATCGTATCGAGTGATACTGAACGACCGATAACAGGTGCTTGGGTCCGTCCGTTGCCTCGCAGGTAAACGCGTGGCTGTCGAGCCACGGAATATTAGGCTTGCCACATAAATCATGCGCCGTTTAATGTCGCCAGCACGCCAGTTTTAAGGACATGGGAACGTGCAGACCGGAGAAAAGTGCCACATGCCACCGCGCGTGTCAACCGACGATCTGCGTTCTGCTCAGCGAGAGATAAATGCCTTTTCGCCGGAAGAAAATGGAATTTTTATAAGTTTGATTTGGTGTGTGATGAAGGTATCTGTTCCACGTGAAAATATACCAGTAATTCGCAATTGCACTCAATTTATAAATGCATCAAATATTTTCTCGCATGCGAATTATTAAAAGTCAGAGCGTCACACGTCGCTAAACGTGGAACACGCGAGTAACAAAATATTATTTCACTTTCTTCACAGATATTTTTGACTGCTCGTTTAATGATAAAGATAGGAACATCCGGAAAAGGCACCATTTTACGCCTACGCGAGCAAGTTCCGGACGCTATCAGTTTTTAGCAATTATTTACGGGGTGTTATTGTTCGTGGCGTCCGATAACAGCGCGGGCCGGCCGTAAAGCAAAAATCGCTGATGGAAAATCGGGCGCGTATATCTTTTTATGAATTCGCTGCCACGACAGGTCCGCCGCGATGGGGAATTAACGACGAACGATAATAGGGACGAATAATATTCGGCCATTGATAAAGCACGCGATTTCGCAGAGGCGATCGTAAACAAAAGGATGTAACGGGTGGTCCGCGCTTTGTTCGCGCTTTTAATTAACGCACGAGACAGCATTGAAACTTCGATCGTCTTTATTACCACTCGTGCACTCCGCCTGTACGTAATTTTTAGCGCCTTTGACCGTCATTTGGATTTCCAAATGGTTTTATAGGAATTTAATTTAAAAACCGCTCAGAGAATTTAAACATTTTATCCACGCTATTTAAAAGGAGAGAAAAGAGATGTCGCGATAACGTCATTGTAAAAAATGTCGATATATTAATAAGAGAATGTAATTAGATGTAGATAAGTCATTGTTTAAGTAAATTCAACTCTCTGCAATTACATTTTACGTAGGCTTTATCTAATCTTAGCTTGATCTAATATTTCGCAGATTTTCAATGCAACTTGCAAACCATTGAATGACAGTGATATGGTCTTTGGTCTTTGTTTTATTCTTAATATATTCTCTATAAATTTTCCTTACGTCCTACGTATCTTTATATTTTATTTTTCTATAATTTTCTGTAGAACAATACAATAGAACATTAACACAGCCTACATTTTATTAACACTTATGATACGTTTATTGCAAGACATAAATTTTTGATTTTCTAATCGCACAAACTCGAAATACACCGGTTGTACCGACGTAATTTATGTCACGTGTCAAAGGCACGCATTTTCGTCATTGTCGCCGGAGTTTCTAAAGGATTTAAATCACACACCGTCCAAACTCGAAAAGGAGTTGCTTCCGCGTGGCGACACACGGAGAATCGTCCGTCACCGTCGTCGAGGAGTTTTCAGCGAATTCGCAGCGTGCGTAATGAGAGTTCTCAGGTGGCTCGCGATGCTTCGCGCCGCGATGCCGGAAGACGACACGCGAGCATGCCGCAGCCGCGCTTTGTCCCGCGTGTGCGGCGAACAACAAAAAACCTGACAGTCGGACAGGTGTCGCGCGACACGAAATGGCATTTCGACCACCACCGATCCAATTCAATCCGATCCGATCCGATTGGATTTGTATCGCGGCGCCTATCGCAGATTGCGGGCTCGATTTTAATTACGATTCGCCTTTCCTTCGACCGACTGTTTATCGGCGATCGTCGAGGGCGATTCCATCGGTCGAGCCTACGGTTTTACGACCTACGTGCATCACGCTACTTAATATCCCCGGTAAGTAGGATCGTAACAGGTGTCGATCCCGACACCCCGTCGTCGACAAATTGCGGCACGGCCCCGGTCTCGTTCGTCCGTCCGTCTGCGTGCCGCAAGCAAATTGATTGGCCGTCCGCGACAAGATTGCGGGACGAGATATTTTACGTTCTCGTCGCGCGAGGAGGCGTAACGAGAACGACGCGGCGACGGCGACGGCGACGGCGGGGAAAGTAGTCGATAGTTCTCGTTACACGGCGGTCTCCTAACTCGTAATCCCGCAGCCGCTTTATGAAGTACGGTCGCGAGACGCGTCTCCAGGGTGTTTAGCCGACTAGCGCCGCGCAAACTTCATCGTAAATCGCGCTTTCGTACGATTGAAACTGCCAGGTCGCTTGAATTTATTATTTAGTAGAGCAATAACTTACACAGTTGGTTAATGTGGGGTATATATTCTAACGTTTATCGCGCGTTAACGTTTTTCTTAGCGACCATTCGCGAACATTATTCTAATGTGGGAATATATATAGGTGAGCGGAATACATACGCGTCCTAAACCCCGCTTACTTCCAGCACGCGAACGTAATGACGGGGATGGTGAATGCACTTACTCGTGCTCCGGATTTGACTAAAGCAAGACCTGTAGTATATACACATATAACGTGGCATGTCGTTCTCCAAATTGTGCCATGATAATTGAAGAAAATATTTCTTATAAAAAGAAGAAACACACACTTTCAGTATTAAAATTTTTTATATTAGAATTAATTGAGTAAGATATGAAACATTTTTAATATTTAATATTTATACTTTACAAGTGTATATATTTGTTACACGTATCAATGTTTTGCTCAATCCCAATATAAAATAAAAATCAAAAAATAATAAAGTATTTAAAAAAAAAACGCTGGAAAAAGTTAATGGGATCTAGATTTTCTCAATTAGAATTTACAAAAAGTTATATTTCTCATTTGAATCTTCATAGATTTCCAAACCAGAATCTATATTTTTTGAGAAATCGGTTGAATTCTAATTTGATCCTAAAAAGTTCTCTGCGCGAGGTATTTAGAGAGTTTTGCGTTACTTCTCGGTGTAATCGATAAGTTGTTATTCCTATAAACAATCCGGCAAGCATCTCGGAACCATTGGATTCAGGCCCACGAGCAGTCGCAATCGAAGACGGCTAAAATGCCTCACGGTTTACGGTCGCAACCGCAACCGGGGTTCGCAGCGTCATAATTTAATACGTGGCGTCTCACATGAACGCAATCTTCATTTATTTAACGAACGCGAGGACACGGAGATTGCGGACCGGCGATACTAAACGACGTGCACGAGCAGCAACGGCAGCCGGTCCGTCGCTTTTTATCTCTGCGACCGGGTATCGAAATGCAAATCGAATCGTCCCGTAGCACGGAGAAATTACGATTCGCGCGTGGAAACGTGGCGGTGGCGTTTTCCTCACGAACTATTGTTCTACACCTGGGGCGAAGGGAAAAGGTTGAAAAGGGAGGACAGAGAAAGAGAAAGAGAGCGAGAGGGCCAGGGGAGAGAAAGAGGGAGTAGGAGCGGGAAAGAGAGGAAGTTAATCAATTCGAATCACCAGGCTCTGATCCCGCAGTGCGCGAAAGATCGGCCGGCCAGATTGCGCCTTACAGCTTCGGCTACGGCCTCATTCGTTACCGGGCGAAAAGCCCTCTAGTCGCACGTGCGTGCAAAATGGCGACAGCCAGCGGGATTTCTTCGCGCCTGGATTTTCCAGGGTTTCCACCGACCGAAAAAAAATTGTGTACGGTTTCTCGCGGAGATTGCCCTCTGCGAAACGAGAGCATCGTCGTCGTCGCCATCGCTACTCCCGCGGCAGTGAAGCTAACGCGAGGGTAGTGGCGCGATATAAACATTTCTTCAACGAAGAAGCAAAGGAAATTGGAGGCAAACTCGCAAGAAAGAAAGGGTAATGGTAAATAGGAATGGAAAGATAAAAGAAAGAGCAAAAGGGTATACTTTCTTATTTCAGGAATATTCTCTTGAAGATACACGGTAGATATACGAAATTTTCAAAGAAAATGAAACGTAATGTTGCGTGAATCAGCCAGTTACTTGGAAATAATATGTTATCCATAAATTTTTTACTGTGTGATGAACAGAAAAATTAAATCTCAACATTCTTGCGACGTTACAAGATTCGGTGATGTTACAAAATAAATTAAACAGCATTGCCATTCTTTTTTGTATCACTGCGAGAATATTTTGTATGGAGAATCGTCTTTCGCTGGCCAAGGCATAACTTTGAAAGATCGTAGGGCATTTTGCACCGCTGCTTTGTTGTAATTACATTGAATCACGCGGATTAAATGAAGTCAGCGATTTCGTACGTAGCGAGCACAAAAAAGGCGATTAAACTGGTTTTCGCGTATCTGCCGCCGATTATCCGCCGCGGACTTAATCGAAATCGTAATGAGGGCCCTTTTAAGGAAAATATATACGCCGAAAGCGTATATAAATACAAATGAATCATTTTATGTAATACAGACTCCCAGGACGGTCGTTCGATTACGTTCGCGGTTCGCTCGGACGCATTTAATTACACGGTCGCGTCCCCCGGTGTGCGATTTTCGGAGCTCACCCCGTATACGGCGTACGCGCGAGCGTGACCTTTTTTTCCCCGGGAACGCAGTTTCTACCCCATTTTCCTCGAGTTATCGCGTACGCGTTATCGCGCGATGCACCTCTCGGTACGCCTCTGAATTATCGCCCATCGTACGGCGGGAAAATATGAAATTTCGCGCGGGCCGTAGCAATTTTTCTATCTCTCCACGCTCCCCTCCTCCTCCTCCTCCTCCTCCTCTCCCTGTGCCCTGTGCCCTCGATGCACTTTTCCACCCCCAGCCCCGTTCGCGGAATTGTGAACAAAATGCACTCAACGGGCCAGCGGGCGGTGCGATTGAAAACGCGCGCCGGCCGTGAATGCGGCTAAAGCGACGATAATAGTTGGCGATATAGAAAATTTTTCATCTCTGGCCGCGCGCGCGGGCCGTTTGCGATTTCGCGAAAATTGCTCGCCTTTCATTTCGCCTCTCTCCTTTCCACCCGCGCGCCTGTTTGTTTGTTTTAACGTAGGCTTCCGCGCGGGAGCGAGAGCTCTCTCTCGCGCGCGCCGCCGCGCCAATTGCCAATTTGCGCACGCGGAACGCACGCGTTGTGCATCCGTGTCCCGCGCTGCATCCTGGATGCGTCCGCTCGGCATCGCGCGGTAAATACTGCAAATAGTTGCTCCAATATCGGGTATTGTGGCTTAACGATTTCATAACCGCGCGACCGCGTCCCGTGCGATGACCGGAAGCCGGGATTTTCTACGAAATTTTCCAGTTGTAACTCTCTGTGTGTCTTGCGGATGTAGCGACGCACGTTCGACTCGATTCGCAAAACGATTCGCTGGATTACGTAGATGTCGACGAGATGCGAACTGCATGCGCAGGAAAAAGTTTTATGGATTTTATATGCACGCCTCGATTGTTATTAATTTCGCTCGTGCGACGTGAACGACGATGAGTATATTGGAATTTGATAAACGCGTTAATGCATTTCGATAATGTTAGCGCTTTCAACGTTACTTTGACTAAGGTAATTAATACATTACTGCAGTAACTGTACCATGGGATAATTGCGAAATTTATGATTACAATAACACAGAACAGAGATTATATAATTCTAATTAAGTAAGAATTTGAGAGAAGCTCAACTTCCCTCTAGCATTGTTACATGTCCGGCAGAAAAGCAATAGAAATACGAGCTTCCGAAGTGAGAGCACGACTGATTGCACGACAAGGATTCTGAAATAAACGATATTTCAGAGCACGTTCTTTTTTTTTCAATAAGTCGATTTTTTTCTTTTCCATTTACCGTTAAGCCCCCCGCTTTCGATTCTTCTTCCGCGCCGTTCGTTTTGCAATTTTTTGTCTGATCTACGGACCAAGCGACGCGGCGACGCGGCGACGAATCTCACGTATCCGTGCACATCGACGTGAGAACATTCCAACTGCGCATCATTAACGCACATCGGGATCGCCGTTCATCAGTATTATCCAACAACTCAATTTCGTGGCGCGTCGTCGTTCTACCGCCGCCGCAACTCCGTCTCTGGCGCACACACAATTGCTGCACTCACGGAATTCACGTTTGCAGGGCGTTTCGGCCTTGCCGTAACCACTCGCCGACTCTAACCGCCCTATGCCCCTCTTCCCTCCGACCCGCCGTATCTCGCGCTGCCGGCGCCCAGTGGAAAAAAATGCCGACGTTTCTCGGCCACCCGGTACGTGCGGTGGCACATACAGCCCCGCGGTAGACGAAGCTTTGGGTCGCCGCTAGCTGCGGGCGTCCGGACCTCGCGTCTACCCTCTCATTTACCATTTGGTACCTATAGATAGGTACCCATATATACGCGCTCAGGTACCTAATGTACGTGCACGCAGACACGTCGCATGCCCGTGTGCTCGCGCGGGCGCGCGCGCGCGCGCGCCACGAAAGCGAAAGAGGGACGGTGGATAAGGGGGTGCAGAAGAACGAAGATAGCGGGATGTGTAGGGAGAAAGGGAAAAGCGAGGAGGACCGGAGAGACACGCGGCGAGAGATGCCGGAGCGCGCCCGGAGGAGCGTAGGGCTCTCTTCTGGGTGCCTAGGTGCTGCTGCGTGCACTTATTTTTCCACATAACAGGTTGAGGAGGCGCGGGGCAAGAGAGAAAGAAATAAAAAAAAAAAAAATGAGAGATTCGAGAGAAGAGAATCTACGCGCCGCTCGGATCCATCGAGAGCGCGTTTGTTTACGCGTGTACGGGCGCAATACTCGCGGACGAAAGATGGTTTCGAGCTTTCGAGCACTTAGCTTTGCCTCGCGTGTCTTAAAAAGAAAAAAGGTAAGAGGGAGAAAGGGCGAGAGCGCGAAGAGAGAAAAACGACGTCTCTCTCTCTCTCTCTCTCTCTCTCTCTCTTTCTATCTATCGAAACGGCGGAAGCCACGAGAGCTTTAAGCCCGAAGGGCGCATTTTTTTCGACGACTTGAAAAAAAAGAAAGAAAGAGGCGGACGCGGGATGGGTGTAGAACGACGGATAGAGGGTGGCAGAAGGAGGAAAAGAAAAAAGGGTAGGCGATGATGAAGGGCCGTGGATGGAGAGAGGAAAGTTTTCTCTCGTTCGTTCGTTCGAGAGAGAGAGCAAGAGCCCTTTCCTCTCTCTTTCTCCCTCCCCCTCTTTCGTTCCTCCATCCCTCGCCTTCTTTCTAGGCGAAATTGATCAACGTCCTCGGGAAACCGATTAACCGGAGCGCGCGCGAATCGCCGACGTGGGCGCATGAATTTTATAAATATATTTTCTTTGAGAGAGCGCGCGCGGGAATTCGGAGTCGCCATTTGCACGACGGGCACTGCCGCTCTGCGCTCTCTTTGTGCGGATTTGAGGGAGATTGAGGTCCCGGGAAAACTTTTCTCTCGTTTTTCTCTCTTCTCATTTTTTCTCTTCCCCCCCCCCCCTCTCTCTCCTTCACTCTTTTTTCTTTGTTTTTTTTTTAGATCGCTTTGCGCCCGCGCGCGTGGAATACGGGATTTAATCGGGGCGAAATGTCGGAAGGATATTTTACGGGAATATTTAAAATTGTCCTCGCGTGCGAGATGTGCGGAGAGAAAGAGACAGAGGGAAGGGTAAGGGAGAAGGAGAGAGGAAGCTTTTCCGGCGACGACGAGATTCAAGCTTGCGTTTCGTGAAAATTCCGAAGAGAGCCCCGCAAAATTGTTTCATAACTTGTGGGTGTTTATGGCGCGCGAAAGGGAAGATGAGAATTGAGCGAAGTTGGAACAAATATATAGTTACTTCGGAGAGAAGTTCTTTTATCCTAGTAATATACACGAGTAATCATCTGCTAAAGAGAATTCTTTACAGATAATACGCATCAATATGATACATGTGATTTCTGCGTAATTGTACCGCGTGCCCGAAGATATTAAAATATTTTCTATTAAAAGGATATAGGATCCTAGAAAAAAAAAAAAAAAAATGTTTTTCAACATCGTGTGTAAAAATTCTATTCAAAGAAATAGATGACGTGTTTCTGTTTTGATAATATAAATATTTATTTAAAAAAAGTAAACTGCAAAATTATATTGAAAAAATGTTGTTAAACTTTGAATGCGTTTTTTTCAAAACATTAGTTTTCAAAATAATAAGCTACAATTCAAACGTGGTTTTATTGTTACATTTAATTAATTTAAAAAAACAATTTTGAAGCAATATTTCTAATAACTGAAACTTTTCCCAATTTTTAATTTTTTTGAAGTTATATCAAAGAACAAAATGTTTAAAAAAAAATGTAATTTTCAAATTTGAATGCATGCAGTTTCGCGACAAATAAAGTTAAAAAAAAATTTCCTTCATAAGCGGATAATGACAAGTGTAAGTAATAAAAACTGCTTACTTTTTAATTTCAGATATTTTATCAAAGCTGGCCACCATGCGCATTTGTTTAGAACGCTTTTATTATTTTTATATTCATATTTATACGACTTTTTTCCTATATTTATAAGTTTAAGTTCAAACGTCTAAGCTTCTTTAGCTTAGCTAAGCTAAGTTTAAAAAAACCGAATATTTAATTATCGTTTACCGCGATCACTGAATAAAGAAGATGTTAATATTGAAATAGCAGAAGTAGTAGTAATCGGGACAATAAATTATTGCACCTGCGGCGATTAATCATGCGGTCCAGCCTATAATTATTGCCACATCCAATACTGTACAAACCACGGGTTAATTATAATTCCATAAAAGTTATTTTAATAACGGCCCCTTTTAATCGATGATACCACGTTTTGTGGAAAACTCTCTCATTAGTATACGATAATATTTCAATCGCACCAACTAATTCAAGTCGGAAAGATTCGATTGTATTCAAAGACAGTGGATGACATTACGAGATTACGTATTGACGTTAAAAATGTTAAAGAAAAATGTTGACAAGTTCTTAAATATTTTATGTATATAGTCATGAAATAATTTAAATTGATCAATTCTAAATAGAAATATTAGAAAATATTTTTGTAAATGCAATTTTTAAAAATAATTAAAATATAAAATCCGTCTCAATTTCGATTTTTAAAAATTTGCATGTACATCAATATATTATACTTTTCTAGGTTTCGATGTTATTATATAATAGATATAGTTTTCAAGTAAGTTTTCTTTCACTTCCTCATCTTAATTACTACTTTTCATTCAGTTTTCTTTTTTTATTACTTTAGCTTCTCGTCAAATATGTTCACATATTTATTGTTCTTTATTTTACTCTCCCTTGTTTTTAATACATTTCTACATTTTTATATCCATATGCAATGAGCAACTACCTTCACCGAAGTGTTACGTAAGGTAATATGCAGCGGGATCTTACGATGGATTTCTAGGTAAACGCATAGCAGCAAAAAAAAAAAGACTCAAAGAGCATTAGAATCTCAAAGACCGCGACCAGGCTGACCGCAAAACTATCTCGCGAAAATCGCCTTGCGTGCACCGCCAATTCCGCGTCTCGTGCCGGTTCCCAAAGACACGGTTTAATTATCTCTCTCGACATGAATATCGTGAGAAAATCGCTTCACGCCCGCAAAAAATGCGATATTCTTCGTGCTTCTGTCTTCGCGAAGTCAGAAAGTGAACCGCCGGCGATGCCAATGCGCTGTAATTGTTAGGCGAGGCGGAATACTAATTATTGAGCTTACTAAGGTAAAGTCGGTTTTTGCAAAATTATCATTCAACTGGAATATCGAGAGCCGCCCTTTATTTCAGGCATCGTAAAGCACGAACTTATTCCGTTCGAAGATCATGTGATCCAAATACGACTTAACAAAGGGAAAAGGATGTCTTTCCGTGGACAAATTCTCTGTGAATAAATTATTCATCATTATTCTTAAGAAAGTATTGCTTTCCGATGTGCATACGCGATAGAATGTTATTAATATGTTAAGATCTTTAATAAATGTGTAAGATAAAAACTAAAAAAATTACTTAACAATGCGGATGTACCTATAATTTTGTATTATTCAGCATTAACGGCTATCGATAAATCTAAAGGGCCAGTTTAACGTAACGCGTTTCATTCGTCTGTCTGCCTTCCATTTTCTTTTTCTTTTTTTATTAGCGGAATTATTATTGCGCTGTCGCGTGGACGCCGGCATTTATCTGCGGGTTGCGCGAAAAGATATGTGATATCGTCGTTTCAAGGCCGTCGCGAGACTCTGCGATAACGAAAGGAATAAATTTTCGGCGGAAATTCTGGCGCGCGAAATTTCCGTACATACGAAGATTTATCATTTCGCCGCAATCGCGCTAGCGAGTTTCGCGAATTCCGAAACGGATCTGTTTAGACACGTTGTATCGCCTGTAAAATTGCGGACAAGTCGTTACCGGTCGGGCTTCCAATTGCACAAAAAAAAAGATAAAGAAACGCGATGTAAAATGATAATTGTAATAACGCGACGCCGTTTCACTTCATCTATTTGTCGCGCGATACATCATTATTATTTAGTTAATAACGTAACGACAATTTCCGGTTAATTATGGCATAATAAATATACGTTGATTGTAATACGTCGTTTTGCCGGATCCTCATCTATCAACGTGAGCGTCGATATACTGTAATTTATTATTTATAATTGCGTGAAATTTAATGGCGCCCGTAATAAGACCGTTCGCTGCGAAAGGGTGACAAAAACGATCAGCCACGTGCGATACACGATATCATCACTCCGTGATCTCACATATTAACCACTGTACGGAATAAAAAGTGTCTAAATTTGCCAAGACCATTTTCTTATCAAAGTAATGGAATATAAATCTTGATTTTTAAAAATAAACATTACGTGCTAACTTTTAATCTAAAAATTAATACCCAAGTTATACGCATAATTTTATTGTATGCGTATTTTTTTCATACACACAGCACTTTTAATGTATTCAGTTTCCAAATTGAAAATATTACTTATGTCAATAGATTCGTTTGATCTTATTTTAATTAAAGCGATTTAATTATTGATTGAATCATGTTAAAATCCCCACGGAGCCTTTCCTACTTAAAAGTTTCCCCGATATCCTTATTCAGTTTAAAAGCATACTAACGACATGGCAACTATGGCCTTCCGTGCATCACTAATACACGCTCACGATAAAAATAACGTGGTTCGTCACGGAAGTGACGACGGCTTCCGACGCGACCAGATCGTTTTCACGAGGAAGGGAGAGCACGTTAAAACGTGTTAATCAGCCATTCGGCTCGAGCGGGTAATCAGTTGTCGACGGAAAAATTCCCCGGATGATTAAGTGTTCTCGTCGGACATATGCACTCTGTCGCTTCCTTTCCCCGACCCTCGTGATCCACGTGCGTTTCCCTGAAACGACATCGACGACGACAGGCGTACCCGCGACCCCTCGATACCTCTTATGACCAGCAGCTCTTTGCCGGCTAATTTGTCGACGGCACGACTTTCGACCGCCCTTTCGAGCCGCTCTCGATTTTTTTTGTGCGACAAGGGAACTTCGGAAATCGTTAATACAACTTTACGATACGAAGGAAAAACACCGACGTTGTTGGAATGAAACTTCGGCGAGTATCGTCAAAGGAAGTTTAGCCATCTAATTCCGACATTGACAATGAGAAGTTCGACAATCCGGTCTTGATGCGAAAAAGGGGAGGAAGTTTCGCAATCTAATTCTAAACGTTAAACACACAAAAAGATTTCAAATTAAGATAGTTTTAACGAACATGACAAAATTTCTACAATTTTATCCTAGCGCTACAGTTAACTCGGCATCTGAGACGCTAAATTAGTTTATCATAAAAATAGATTTAGAAATTCTCAAAAAGAAAAAACATTCCGGTTTTTTTTTCATAAAAATACTGATTTCTCCATCAGAGCCATTAGTTCGCGACAGCCGACTTTAGCGTGCTGACAAATCGCAGGAATGTTCGCGATTAGCGGCGATATTGATTAATTTCTCGCGGACAATCGACAAGTTTTTCGGATGGTCCTTTTTTTCTACTGTAGGCCATTAGGCCCAGGAAGTGATTATCCGCAACGGGACGCTGTCAGAGCGGCGAGCAAAGACGGACAGCGAGCGGACAGCCGGCCGGCGAAATTACCGAAAAACTTGTTTCGCGGCGAACGAACGAACGAACGAACGAGGCGTCCCCGCGTTTGCCCTCAGGTCGAGAATTATTACCGCCGTGGCGCATTGCCGACGACCACAGCGCGGCGTAATATTCTGACAAATGTCTACGAACGCGCCTCGTTATAATAAATTGATGATTCGGACGCCCGTTTCCGGCGTGCGACGCGGCGCGGCGGCGGCGGCGGCGGCGGCGCAAGTCTGACTTGGGACAAAGGAAGATTCGCGAGATCGCCAAAAACAAAAGAACGACAGCGACTTCCGACATTGAAGAGAGTAGCTTGACGAGTCGCTGAAGTTTTCGCTCTCTGCAGAGAAGGCATCTTCCTGTTCCTTCGCAACCAGCGAAATCGCATGATATCCAGTTGCCCCGCCTAGTCTCGTTACTTACGTTACCAGCGCTTTCGGTTAAGAACCTGCTAATTTCGATCAGGGCTTACATACCCCACACATAGCAAACGAGCCGCCCCGTCGCTCGGCAATTACCATGCGCAATTAACACGCTCCGCTTTACGGCGGAAGAAAGGCCGGTATCTCGCTGGAAACGGCTGATGCTCTTTCCAGTTTGAGTTTCTGCTCCGGCCAACTTATCCACCGGCCACCGCGATTATCCCGCTGGTCGTCGTCTTCGTCGTCGTCATCGTCGTCGTCGTCGTCGTCGTCGTCGTCGTCAACGTCGTGTGGACGAGATCGTTCAGACCGCCCTGCCAGAGAACTCCTCCCAACCGAGAACGAGGGAAGGCCGCCGCGGCCGGCAGCTTCCAACCCTTTGAAGACGTCAAGACGCAATCTCTGTCCGTCGCGCGCGAGAGCGAGAGCAAATCGACTTCCCATACACGCTCTCGCCGGGATAATTAATACTCCAATTTGCCTTCACTTCAGTTCCTACAAAGTTTCTCAGACGCTCTCGTCGTCCGTCGGTCTGCATGCTCTCAATTCTTTCGGGCGTCGCTCGATTCCCCCCGCGGCAAAAAGACGCGCGGCCCCAATGCGTGAACAAGAGGCAGAAGAAGAAGAAGAAGAGAAGAAGAAGAAGTAGCAGAAGAAGAGACGGGCGTGTGGCGTGCGTTCGTCGTACGGGACGTGTTATTAGCCCGGCACTCTCTTCCTTTGCTCCTTTGCTGCCGTCTCCTCCCTGCTTCTATTCGTCTTCTTCCTTCTCCTCCTCCTCCTCCTCCTCCTCCTCTTCCTCCTTCCGCGGCTCCTTCTTTTTTCTTCGGTTTCCTATGCGGGGGCTAGAAACGCGTTTAATTAACATAGCTGGCGTGACTGCATCCCTCTTCTCTCGGGTGCCGAGCAGCCAGTCAGCTTTTACGGGCCATTGCACGCACGATGCACGTATGTATTACGAGTGCCGCCCTTTTCCTCCGTCTCCTTCTCCACTCCTTCCTCCACCGCGACGTGTGCACATTCAGGGTTGAAAATGCCGGCTATGGCATTCGCGGGCCAGTGCTAGGCAATGCGATTCCCGAGAAGATTGTAACGTGAGACCCTCCCGTGAAAAATTTCCCGCAAGTCTGGAAACTTTTGGGACAGCGCGTTCGACGTGACATTGAGTAAAAGTCGTTCGCGTGAGATGTGGCAGTGATCAAATCCACTTTTTGTATATGAAACTTTTTTAGAAGGAAATATGTAAAGGTATATAAAAGTATGTAATAAAGTAACTAATCTCTTTAAAGTACAAATGGTATGTATAAAGTATAGATAGCATATAACAGTATGTAATAAAGAGACTGATCTCTTCCAAGTTAACATTAAATTTGAAATTAATTTCTAATTTTCGTAAGTTCTTTAAAAAGTGAGTTAAATTATTATTTTGAATGATTAATTTGGCGCTTTGCACGTTGACTATTGGGACAATTCATTCGCGAAGAAATTGCGTAGTCAAAGAAGATAAAAAATATCAACCCTTATAAATAGGATTGTGTATCATTCAAAATATCTAAAGAAGAGTAATTTGCAAATGTGTCGTATCGACGTTCATGAAATGCAAAGGCATCGTTTTTCGAGGAATAAAGCGACGGGCTCAAAAATCAGCGAATGGCGAAATTTTTTCTACTACGGGATATTTTCTTAAGGAGATATTCTCCTCGCGTGTCCCTAGAGCGTGGCGAGCCCGCGAGAGTCCGAATCGAGTAAAAAATTTAACGACCCCGAGTGCGCGAATAAGGACGAGACGAGAGCCACGGGACGTTCCTCGCGGTTCTTACGCTAACATTCGTGCACGTTGCCTTGAAAGAATCAGCCGGAGTAATGTAGCGGGCACGCAACTCTCTCGCGATGTACATATTACGGAGCATGTGTCTCGCGGCGCAAGTTGGACTTTTGTAGATATTATATATCGCAAGATGGAAGAAGAGGGAGCTTGCGATAATCAAGAAAGGGTCACGATATAAGCAATTCTAATAGTAAAAATGGGATAAGACAAAATAAAGCAAAGGATGCACTACTGTGAAATACATAGCGTAGAAATCTAAGATATGTAACATAAACTAGACTTCTCTCCAGCTTCATCAAGCGGAGGAGCCTCTTACCTCGTTCCAGAATCGCTAACACTTCTGATACAATTGCCCGCAGCGGATGATACAACGTACACGTGCCTGTATGGGTGGAGCCTCACAGCATCTCTCTCTCTCTCTCTTTGCTTTGGTTTATTCTTCAATTCATTCACGTTGACGTAGAGGGAAGGCATTTTGCTCACGAGCAAAAACTTGGACAGACCTGATACAAACAAACGGTTTCGTTTATTTTTTTTTTAGCTTTTATACAATTGAAAATAACTGCTTTTATTTCTCCGAAAAATGCGCCAGTTAGACGCATTATCTCTGTGGAACTTTGAGTAAAAAGATATTACACTGCTAAAAAAAAACCGAAAACAGTTCAAAGATAAAATATTGTATTCTCAAATAATGTGGAAATGTGTAAATTAAAAGAAAAAGAAGAGAGAAACGGAAAAAAAAATTCTGAAAAAAATTAATCATTGATTCCGTTCGTTGACAGAATCACTTATTTTCATTATCAACATTTTTTCCAGTAAATAAATTATTATTTAAGGAGGTAATAAGTTTGCTTTCTTAGATTTTAATATATGACAATTTCCAATAGAACGTTTTTTGTATCTGAATTTTTCATTTTGATAAGTGCGAAATCGAAATACGCACGCTTTTCTCATCTTGCGGTGGAAATGCGTTCGTGAATGCGTGCGTGTGAATGCCCGGAACGCCATGTGTTCTCGTTCGAGACAGCGGATATAATGCACGCCCGCCCACGGAAATGCACTTTTTGACAGATCGCCCGACTAATTCGGTGGTTGTCACCGCGTACGCGCGAGGATTAATAGCGACCACCTAGCCGTACCCGCCGCAAATTCCTCGGAAATTCTTTGTCCCCTCTCTTCTCCAGGAAAGAGCCCGGAGAACCCTTGCTGCCTAATTGGGACTTTCGGGCCAGCGATAATGACGATAATAATAGAATTCTAATTCACTTTGACGACTTTGCACGCGTTTTTGCGAACAAGGGAGCCCCGTCTTTTTTTCCACTTACGAATGCGGCACGATTTCGACTACTTATTTCGCTACATCCGAAAGATTTCGTGAAATACAATAAAATTTTTATTTTACAAAATAAAAACTGCAACGGAAAATAATGTGTTAAATTGCATTTATCGCATAATAGTTAGATTGAATGATTATAATATAATAATGATGATACATAGCGTTAATTTAAATTCAATGTTATACAAGATTGCAGAAAAATCAAAGTTGTTCATTCGTGGACAATTAAAACATCTCAATCAGCAGACAATGTTTTTTTTTAAGTATTTGTTAAATATAAAAAAAAAATGTTATAATGAAGAATAAATATTTAAAAAATATTTAAAAAAACATTGCTAACTGGGATTGTAAATAAAAGATTATATAAAGCTTTTAAATATAAAAATATAAATTTTTATACTATAATATATTAAGATGAAATTTAAACTTTCCGATAATTCACAAAAAAAGTTAATTTTTTAGGACTTAAATTATTATTTAAGAAATATTACTAGTCTTTCTCTCGATCGTGCACGTTTCACTCTCCATTGTTCTCTACCTGTCGACATGAAACTGGTAACGCAATCTTGTGTTAACATTCGAAACTAAGAGAGCTTAATTTTAGTGCGTAAAAAATGATCTTATCATTTTACGATAATTTCGAAACAACGTTCTTGCTCCACATTTTTTACGACATATCTTTTTAAAACCTTAAAATGTTTATTAAATAACGTTTATTAAATAAAAGATAAAGTCGCAATATTTTGAATTAACCTCTATCCAAACTATTTGTTGATTAAAAAAGAAAAGAAGAAATTTTTCGAATTTTGTATACAAATTGTCATATTAATTGTTTACAATTTATATTTGTACGACTTTAGTACAAGAATTAATAATATTTAATTGATCCTGAGTTTGTTAAGTCTACATAACTGTATAGGTCATTGATTCTTTTGATAAAAATAATTTCTTCTAAAATCTAATAAATTAAAAAATTTTTTATAAAGATTTTTGAAAATACTTCAAATTGTTTTAGATTTTATAACTTTTTTCTCAGAAATTATATAATTAGATATTTTAAAATATTTCAGACTTTACACATATAAAGAATTCTAGAAAAAATATAAATTTTTTTAATATGTCTATTACAATTTATATAAAATTCATAAAAATTTACGAAATTGTTTAAAAAGTTAAATAAACTAAATAAAAATTATAAAAAATTGTAAAAAATTATTTAAAGAATTAAGAACAATTTTCAACATCATCAACATTTATCGTTCACATTGTATTTAAAAAAGGTTAACAAAGGATTGCTCTGCGTGTTGCATGTAAATAACTATGGAATATAAAAAATTGTCTTGTATATTACTATACAGAAAATAAAAATAACGTAATAAAGAAGAATATTAAATAATTCTTTAATGTTAAAAATCTATTTTTAAATTACAAGTCAGACTTCCCATAACTGTACTTTTGTCAAAAATATCTCCGAAACACAATACGTAATTACTTTAGAGTCAATACTCTGGTGATACATGATTCAGAACTATTAATAAGAGCACGTACAATCCTCTCTCAAGAATAGATATCTAAATGGCGAGAAATAGAACTTGGGTTTAAGACAAACTTCTTCTGACAATGAGTGATAAAATTGTGATTATAAACGGCATTGATAAAATGAAACAGATTTCAATTATAGTCAGAGCTATTACGTTTGTATTAAATTACGAAATAAAATGTGTTTTTTAAACGATAACATTGCAATAACAATTTAATTCTTGTTAAATTTTTATAAGAGAGAGAGAGAGAGAGAGAGATGCCACATTAATAATCTTTCTGTATAGCCTGGTAGTCGCACGATTTCATTTCATATGTCTAATAAATTAAAAAAAATAAATATAATTAATTTTGGACGTGATCAATAACGATTACATAAATTAATAATATGTACATAAAAATTATTACTTTTTGCATTGCTATTTTGCATAGTAACTGTTCTTTTGGCTCCTCGCATACATTTTACAACCTTGATTAAAATACATATCGAAAAATTTTCTTCTATTAAAGTTCTCCTCCATTAAAACAAATTTCACCTGTTCAAGGTGCTTTTAGAATTAGGAACCAGGACTTGACTGACCGTGAAGATCAATCGACCTTCGTAGTAAGTCATGATCGGCGGTTGCATCGTAAACAGACGTGGAATGCGTCGTAGAACATTGACGACGAGAAGCGGAGGCGGTGGAGACCTCGAACGTGTCACCGAGAGCATCCTAGAGGAGGAGAGAATCGTCTTTCTATTTCGGGCTCGCGTCTCTCGATGACGTCACATGGACGGAAATATCGTACGATTAGGGAGGTGCAGTCCGCCTGTTGCGCGGTCCAGGTCTCCATCTTTCCCGAACTCGCGCAAAAATTCTCGACCCTCTGTGATCCGCAGTCGTCTCTCTAGCTGAACGAGAGAACGAGTAAGAGAGACGCGAGAACGCGGCAGTCGATCGGCGTCGCGGTGCTGCACGTCAACGATCGAGGATCTTTCTCCGGGAGGGTGCAGTCACGATCGGAAACTCCTGATCCCAAGAAGACACTCTTGCGAGAAGTGGGTCGCGCCAGAGATCTCGCCCACGCGTGGTCCCCACCTATCGCGGTCCTCCTATCGGTCCAGGAGTTCGTCAGTGGCGCACCGCGCACGTCCTCGGAAAGATCGTCGTCGAAGAACAACGAGGGCCGTTGCGTTTTTCCCGCGGGCGACGAATCATCGGTTAATACAAGCGAGCACGATCGATCGTACGAGATCGACACATTTCGAGCGTTGTTTTTGAGGGTGGAGTAGGAGCAGGATTATTCCCTATCGGAGTGAGAGAGGACGTTGAGCGAGGATGCCTGGCGCCGGTGGTCAGCCACCGCAGAGGACCACCTTTCGACCGCCGTGGGTCAAGGATGGCCCGAACCCGTTACCCATGCCCACCGCTCCCTGGACCCTCAACTCCCGCAGGGACTCTAAACCGAAGACTGATGAAGTTCCGGCCTTCGCCCAAGTCACCTTGAAGGTGGGTGGAGATTTTCGAAGAAATCAATGCCGTGATTTGCCAAAATTGTCTTTTTCTTTTTGCAAAGTAGGGTGTTCCAAGAGAGACCTCCCTCTTATTTTAAAGATGATAAAATAGCTTTGTTATAAAATATCGAATTGTATTTTGGTGATTCTTCGGAAACATTTTTGAGATAGATTTTTGGAAATAAAGAAACTTCTTCAACTTGCTCAAAAATTGAAGCAATAAAAGACGAGAAATTATCCGTAAGATAATCCTTCATTTTACTTTGCAAGATAATAAATTATACAATTTTCTTAAAAAAATTTTTCAACTTTTATCACAATAAGTATATTTCTTGTAGCTATAAATATTAAATACGCTTCTTGCCAATAAATTGTTTCTAGCGAGTAAATTTATAAAAAATTTATCATATTGCAATTAAAGCGATTACTAAATAATTCAACGATTTTTCTCTACATTCTTATTTTTAAATAACGATAACTTTATGATCAAATAATATTATTTTTAAACTAACAGTTAGCAATATTAAATGATTCTACGCATTTGTTTAAGTTACAAAACAAAAATTAATTTTACCGCGCCATTTGATTGAAGAAGGCAACAGATTTATTCAAACGCGAAAATTATGGCTTTTATTTGCGTCGAAATCGTATAACACGCTTTGTTTCCAGCCAAGGTAGAAGCTGGCCACGCTTTCGCAGTCTTTTTCCATTCAGATATTGGGTTTCAAAGTCAGCGGACTTCGCTGTACTGACCGTGATATTAATAGCTGGCGTGGGTGTCTTGCAACGTGTAAGCGCGATAAACATTTCGGGTGGCACGAAGTTTCACACGTTCTGTTGTATGCAAACAGTGCACTTTGATAGTCCGCGTTTTACAAACTCATGCATTCTTTTTACAATAAAATTGAACAATAGTCTGAACAATAGTCTGTACAATAAGCATCCTTTTTGCATCATCGTTACAAAAATAGCCATAAATTAATCGAAATGCAATTAATTCTCTCAAATGATTAAATCGATGCAAGTTAAAGAAGAAACCCTTCCGTTATGAAATTACTTAGAAACTTTCATAGTTCTCTAAATCTCGCAGTGTAAAATCACTTGAAAATTTGCGCAGGCTCAATTTTCACTCTATAGAAGTAAATACTCTTATTAGAATGATAAATTACTCGAAAATGGCACAGACTCAATTTTCACTCTTTTAGATTAATGCTTCACTCTATCAGATTTAGAGAGAAGATATTTTATAAAAGCAAATTAGAAAACCACACACACCTGCAACTACAGCAGCATTTATTTATTTTTTTACAGTGCATTATGCGTGGAAAAATTTTCAAGTGATTACTTTCAATCTTCTGGCGACGGTTCAAATTATGAGATTGATATTTCGTGATCTGCGAAATACGCAATGCTTGAAATCGCGATGGCGTCCAAAGATTTTGCGTGACTCAACATTATATCGTTACATTGTTAATCGTTTCGTGCATGTTTAAATTATCAACACAACAAATTAAATTCAGATCACAGATTCATTATTAACCATCATTAATTCAATTACATTTCGTTACGCTAATTGCATAATTATTTATTAAATCTTTCCATCGCGCGAGTGATAGTAGTAAAATATAGAATTAACCGCAAGTTTTCAGATCGCCTTTTTCAATTCTTTATTCAATTCTGAGATTTAATAATTCTTTATTTAATTTTAAATCACCATCTACTTTTGTTTCATTAGCATTTACTCATAATAATATCGTTAAACGTTTTAATCAGAAATTTAATAAATAGATATAAATTTAAACTTATCAATATTGCACCTTATTGCATTTATCAATTGCAGTTGATCAAATCATTGCAATTACAACAGAATAAAAACTATTATTTGAAAAATCGTAGTACGCTGCAAGTAGTTCATGACCGTTCGTTAAAGTCTTCGGACATTCCGCACGTGTTTGTCAATTGCGATTTCGTTTTTCCAACGAGAAGGAAAGTGAGATCCGTCGTACGCGTGCCCGCATATAAGCCTCTGGGTCACGATTATTTAAAGAACACGCGTTTCTATTTCAAATGGCTTGCCAGCTGCGTCTTCCGCCAGTTTCTTAACGCGTTTATATCGCGATTTTGCATGAAGCATGAAAATCGCGTACGCAACGTTACGAATATATGTTGAAAGAGATTTCGCGGATGAGTAATATTTTCGGGCGAATAATTCTTACAAAAACAAGGAAATATGGCAAAAAGTCTGAAGTGGTCGAGAGTAGCCGGAAAGTTGAATGGCGATTTTACGACAGCCACTTATTTCAAAAAGTGGAAACTCCACGTTAATGACGATCAAAACTGGATAACGTGACGTCTCAAGTGCGAAATTCAATGCGGATTATTTAAAGTTGGCGAAACGAACTCTTCGAGACTTGCCAAGAAATTTCTTTGGCTTTCTCTCTCTCTCTCTCTCTTCTCCCTTTCTGTCTTGTACAATCAAGAGAAGAGGAATGGAAGGAGAACGATTCTTTTTTTTTCTATATTTTCTATTAAGACTACTTTAAGTGAGACGTGCGATTATTCTTTCGTACTCTTCTCGACGTAACGCAATCCTAGAAAAAACACATTGAAATAAAAAGCGCGAGAAATTGATTTGCGTCGCGAGAATGTGACAAAAACTGTGACGTAAACTGTGAATCGAGAAAAGACATCGCTGTCGGTAACCGCAAAAACGTAAACTCGATTCGTTAAATTGTGACGGAGTTCTTGTTAATGGAATGAAAAATAAAACCATTTAATATAATTTTAATAATTTAATGAAAGATATTGAAATGTGTAATAAATAGAATAGGAATAAAATAAGAAATGTATCTTTGAAGACAAAAATCAGTAATGAATAAAATATAAATTTGTAAAAAAAAAATATAATTATTATCATATAGATACAAATTAGACGTGTGTATTATTATCTATACGTATACACATGACGATTTCTAAGATTAATCAATATGTTAAGTTACCATTGGCTACATAAATTAAAATAAACGTTCTCATTGCACTCGTGTTAACGCTACAATCAAACAAGTATTCCCTTTTTTCGATCCAACAGAGTGTACCAAAACCCGCGGAACCGGCAGCACCTTCGTCAGATGGACCGCGTAAACAAAGCAAAATCACGATAATACCAAAGCAGCCGAATAATGAAAAGATCCCGAGTGGCCGACCGGTGCCAGCGAAGCCGCGCGAGAATGGACGACAGGAGCCAAGTTCGAAGCCGCAGCTCGAACGACAGATCCGCATCGATAGATCTCGATCACGGGGTGACATTATACCACTCTCGAAGAGTGAGAGCACCACAGGTACGAGAAGCAATGATTGCCATTCCCTTAGATTACATCATTCGCAATCAAATATTTAATCCTCTCAGACATTGGATGATATCACTGAATATTGAACTCTCTTGATTCTCAGATTGTTACTAAAACAAAAACTATTTGGGTGATGGATATTTATCAATAAAATAATAGAATAATCAGATATTGTAGATATTACGAAATTTAGAACAACCTTATGAAGCAAAGCAAGATAAAATTTATTCCAATTTCATTAGAAACAAATCAGACAATAGCGACATAAATAAAACACGAAATGCAATAATATAAATTTATGAAGCATCACAAATACTGAGAGAGTTAAATATGACACTAATTCGCAAAGTCTTCCTTTTTAATAAAACTTGAAATATACTTGTGGAATAAGCAAAACTAAAAAAAAAAGAAACAATTTTTAATCAGTGAAAAATCCCTTAATTTTGCCTATTAAAATGATATTTCTACGCACCCTATTTTAGACATAAATAATGACTCTTATTAATCATAGTGCCGTATACACTTTCCCTAAATAACGAGAACCTTCTGTATGTTAAGGTGCACCAACTTTATCGAAGAGTTCATCGCGAGCGAACTTTCCACCACCGCCACCTCCGCGACCACCGCCACCACCACCCAGTCGTACGATCCTCAAGGACCTGCCAACTCTCAACGATAACCAAATGCAGAAGTTGGAGATATTGAAATCTAGGCCGAGGAAACGGCCGGATTGGGCTTGCATGATGAAAGAGGTCGAGAGCGGCAAGACGCTCAAGCACGTCAAGTGTAACGACCGGAGTGCACCCCTGATCGAGAGGGTGAACAAGGTCACGGCCGATCCAGCAGGTGATCGTCGAAATCTCTTCGATCCCCGTCGGGTGCCTACGGGACCGTATCTTCCTCCCTTATAGAAAGTGTCCTCTCTTTAAGAAGAGAAATCGTCGTAAAGAAAAACTGACTGTGCTTCTCCTCTTCCTCAACTTTTCTCTTTTCGTGTGATCGTTTGAAGGGACATCGGCGACGTAGTACAATCGTTCGAATGCGCAAGCAGAAATTTCGATTAACATAATACGTCCTGCCGCGTCTCATTTGTAGCGCAAATAGCCAGCAGTATTGTTCTGTCGCTATCGCCCCCTCCCCTCAATGTCCCTAAATCACCTCTACCCCCGTCGATAGACAAGCCATCGTTTGGCCATCGTCCATTGTTAAACTGTTGGACTAATTAAACTGTTAATTGATTGCCGTTGAATTAACTGGTGTCTTCATGTTTCTCAATGGGTTTATCAATATCCCGTCCTCCTCTTTCTCCCTTGTTACGCGAGCGAGCAGCGATCAGGATCTTTCATTCGTCGAATCAACATCCTCGACGGGAAACGAGAACGTCATTCAGAGGCGGTAACTCGTACTAGTTAAAAATACGTGCGTCGATAAAAAAAAACGTTAAGTATCAATTAAGTTTCTCATACAATTCCACGTGACACGTTCATCAAACGAAATGTTCTACTGAGCGAAGTGTCTCTTACATTTACTTGTCCTTTAGACACAAATAAATTTCAAAAAAAGTAAGACAATAATCATTAGACCAGTAGCCATTTTTTCAACTTTCAGGATTAAGTGTCCAACGATTCAGTTATTAGGATAAATAAAAAAATTCAATTTTACGATTTATTTCTATCTTTGAGACCGCCCTTTTTGAATTTCTAACGCGTATGCAATATAAAATAATAAAATTATATTCTTGTGTTATGTTACGATTTAAAAACTGATTTCTTCTTTGTTGCTATAAGATAATATATTAAATATTTCGTGTAAACACTTCGTATTCTCTATTAAAACAACGCAATGGAGTGGTAATAACACATGTGTTTTTATGCTGATTGATTGTCTCTCTCCAGGCAAGGCCCACTTCGTATTCGAATCAGAAAAGTCGAATATGCACAATCAGCTGCTGAAACAGATCCAGGTGGGTGTGAAGCTCAAGAACGTAAAGACGAATGATCGCTCGAAGCCGATGCTGGAGGGATTGAGAAAATTCCGACGACAAATGACCATTGAAGAACAGATTCAGAAAGCTGAGGAAGCTCCCGTCGATGACATTACCATTCAGGACGAAATGGATGACATTGATGCCGTTAGGGATGATTTGCAAAGTACCAAGCAGATGCTCGCGATAGAACTTAGAAACAAAGAAGCCTTGGAACGAGACAATAAACGATTGCAGGTAACAAGACTGAAACTAGATATTTCATATTTTGGAAGAAACTTTTAATAATTTATATGTCAACTTTATCCGAGACTTTATCCAACTTGAAGCCATTCATAATCTTATATAAAAACAATTAATCTACTTGGATGGCGAAAAGATTAAAAGATTAAAGAAGTAGCTAGACAATTTCTTATGGGATAATTTCATGTGCAGGCAAGAGTTTTGAATCTCGAGACAGAAGTGGAACGTTTAAAGTTACAAAAGAATACTCAGGAAAGTAAGCAACAGGACGAGAAACTCACGGAATCTTTGAGAAAGGAAGTGCAGCAAGCGAGAAAGGATGCAGAAAAAGCGGAGAAAGAATTCGCCACTGCCGCCGAAGAAAGAGATAAAATGAAAAACGAGTTGGAAGAAATGAAAAGAATGTATGCAGCGCTGGAAAAGCGTATGAAAGCTGGTGCGTAATTAAGAATGTTTGCTTCGCTGAAAGCTGATGATTCTGATATTAATGGCGTTCTTATCTGCGTTCTTATCTTTTCCCTAATCGTCTTAAATTTAATTGCTTTTTAAGCAAAATGTCAAAAATGTTCTTATGCTTTGCAAATCATATCTATTTTTTTGGTTCGCATCAAACAGAGCTGGAAAAAATTGAAATAGATTCAACAGAAATATTTATTTAAAGAATATATCTATGAAAATTACGATTCGAAATAAATATTTATATTTTGTGTTGTAAATATAAAAGAAAAATACTATTTTACATTTATACACAGATTTATTTAAAATAAGATATTTATTTTACATTTCGATGTCATGGATAATTAAATTTTCTCTATTTTTTATTATTTATTTACTATAAATAGATAAATAGAAAATAGTAAATAAATAATAGGAAATAGGAAAAACTTGTTCTGACATATATAAAATAAAAATCTTATTTCAAATAAATATATATATAAATGTTAAATACCATTTACATTTTGATTACACAAAATACTCATTTCAAATAATATTTTTTGTAGATATATCCTTTAAATTAATATTTATATTACTATTTTCTTTTTCAATTATTTTTACTAGCACTATTAACGCTTGTACTAATCACGTTTCTTTGCTTTGCTTTTCTTTGCTTTGCTTATTAGAAGAAGAGCTTACGCCAATTGATACTGAGCCAATAGTGGAGTTAGCAGAGGATTGGGAAGACATGGGATGGTACAATGTTTCAGGAATGGCACTGGCTGGTTGTCCAAGCGCGAAGGACATAGCCAGGATTGCGACGCAAAAGAGTATAGACAAACAAGATGTTCACAGCACGAGCGAGGAGGAAGAGGAGAGCTCAGAAGAGGAAGACGATCCTAAAGCCGGAGCGGAGAAACGCGCGCAAAGAGAGATCAAACTTCTTATTACAAAAATTAAGAATTTCAAGTGAGTGCTAGGTCTTTGAAATCCATTCAAATCGCAATAAGTAATCGTATCAATAATACAATAAATAACATATAAAATCGTATCAATAAATAACATATAAAAAATCGACTGAACAGGGACAAGGCTGTGAACGCCAGGAAAGAGAGGCACGCGCTGAAGGAGCAGATCAAACAGCAACAGAAATTACTGGTAGAAGAAAAGAAAAAATACAAGCAACTACAGAAACAAGTGGATAAAATGGCAAAACTGATGGGAGATACTGACGACGACGAAGAAGAAGAAGTGGAGGAAGAGGAAGAAGAAGAAGAGGAAGAGACGGAGACTGAGGAAGAGTCGGAGTCTGAAGAATCGGAGGAAGAGGACTCCGAGTCTGACGACGATCAAGCGCCTATCGAGAAACGCAAAAATATTTTGCAAGTGAGTTGTCACTGCAAACGAAAATATAAATTCAAATTTTTAATTATGTTCTTGAACATAATCCACTTCTTTTTAGAAACGAGTGAAGAAGCACGAAGGACGACTGGCAGCTCTGAAAAAAGGCAACTACTTGCTGAAGGCGCAAGTAGATAGAATTAAAGACACCCTGGTAAAGCAGCGAGAGGATAGTATCAGCCTGCAGGAGGATCTTGATTCTGTCTTAGCCGAACTAGGTTAGACTAAATACAGCATAAACGAAGAATATAGATCTGTTTTTTGTGGCTGAACTAATGCACACTCTCTAGACTTAAAATGAAATAAATATATATTTAAAATTTGACGAAAGAGTGAGAAGAAGAAAGTTTTAATACATTTCAGTGCAGCTACAGAGAACAAATCTTGTTTCTACATGCAGAGATTGTATCGTATACAAATATGCATTACGCATATGAATATCATATATTGAAATATAGACAATTGTATGTTATATTACAAATATAATATTTTTTAATAAATTATTATTGAACGCGATTCTCGTAATAAGTTATTAAGGAAGTGTAATAAATAATCTACATATAATGATAAACAAATTCAAGATGTAAACTAAGAAATTTTAGCGTTTTTCAGCGCTTTGAATGAACGAGTTTGACTGTCAATTATTAAGTATAGGATCTATTATTTTTCATCAGATTATATGTATGATTTATGTCAATGTCGATTTTTGCTACAATAAGATACAATGGAAACGAAAGAAACGTGTAGTTAAGAAATCACTGAATAATAAATAAATCGCATACACTCACACAAGAAAGAACATCAACTTTAGAACATTCACGAGATGGAATAAAAAATTGTTTTTAATTATGTTATACAGTTATATTTCGATGGCAATTAAAGATATCGCAGCTGTATTTTTGGATAAGTATACTGCGACCACTTTTCATTCGAAATTTATAGGAATATAAATAAAAATATATATAAAAATAATAAAACTAAAGTATGTTAAAACTATTATATAAATAAATCTTTAGAAAAATAAAATTTCGCAATTATTATTAGTGCCGTTAATGTACGTTATGCGTTTCATAAGACAAATCATTATCAATGTAAATGAATATAAAGAAAGCGGGAAAAATTTTACAAGGAAAATTTGATTTTTATCTTTGAATTGTCTTAAAACTTGCTTTCATGAAAATATTTTTCAAACATCTCTTATTTCTCCAGTAAACTTTTTTAAACCTTACAAAGATTTGCTACGAAAATACATTGTGCTAGCAAAAATGTTTTCCATGCAGAGCATCATAAACTACGTGGACTATGCGAAGCATAGAAAATATTACTCTGTACGTTACATCTTTATCGTTACATGTAACTTAAAAGATGCCTTTTTTATTTCAGAGAAGATTTTATCCACGTTGGATGAGTCTGAGTAAATTTTAAGTACACAACCACAAATAATTGATCTAAGTGAATTTTTGGGACATTTTGCTTCTTTCACCCTTTATCTTTCTTTTTCTTTATCACATGTTATTATTCTATTGAAACAAAAATGTACAAATTTGATTTTGTTACATAAACTAAATATTAATATAATTTCTAATATTTAAATGCAATACATAAATTCTCAACCAAAAATTTATCTATGTTTATTCTTAAAAACAAGATTAGTCTGAGATAATTAAAAATTTTTGATACAAATCGTTCATTGTTTAAAAATATATTATTTTACTAGTATTGTAACATATTATTCTTAATACATATAATATAAAAACTTTATGAGTATATCTAATATGTATAAAAGTTAAATTTTATAAGTATGTTTTAAATATATGCACATATATAATTGAATCACTTTATATAAATTTATTACAATATCTATAAAAACAATATATCTTAATAATAGTATAAATTATATTCAGAGCTAGGTGTAGGGTAACATATTTATATATTATTATATATTGTTTAACTAAATGAGGTTAAAGTTATGGCTTATAAAATTAATGTAGTTGCAATAAAGTTACATAAACGAAAAAACTAACTCAATTAAAAGTTATGTTAAGTTATCAGATTAACTTAAGTTAAACTACAAATTATGTTTGAAAAGTATTGTTCGTATTAAATTGAAAATTCGTGATGTTTTCAAATTAGATTATTTAAAACAATTCTAACATAAATCATCAGACAAAAATATTTTATTTAGAAATTAAGTTTATATAAAATAACAAAGAAATACTGATTTTTATGTCAAAATGTGCCTTTTCTTTTACATTTTTTTTACACAGATAAGTTTTTAACTTAAGAAAAAAAGTTAATAAATTAAAATTTGTATTTCAAAAATAAGTAACTAAAATAAGTTAAAGTTAAAAATGAAATAATTCAAAATTAACTAAGTTAATTTAACTGAAAGTTATTAATGTTCAATTATTTAACTAGTCATTATTCAACTTTGATCCAATCTGTTAATAATTTTCTACGTTATCCATCAGAGATTATGAATGATACACCTGAACATTTTTTAACAATCTCAGACTAATCTCATCCTTCAGACTGACCGTCATGGACTGTGGGCTGCAAAAAAATAGTGAGAATTAGGGGAATGACAATAAGAATAAACATCAATATATTTTAATTTCACAAATTCAAAACTACAAATCTTAACCATAGACAGTAAGAATAAATCAAGTGTAAAACGCAAGACTTGAAAACAGTTAACAATAAAACAGAGAGAAAGGGAGAGAGAAAGAGAGAGAAAGAGAGAGAGAGAGGGGGGGGGGCAAGTGCATGAAACAAAGAAAGACATTTGGCAACTGCTTTATACTTTGCTAATTGATTTTTTCAGTACCTGACGTACTGAAGATACACATAATCTATTCTTACTGTGATTATAGACAGCACTACAGCAAAATTTTGTAACTCTTAACGACAGTATCGATATCGTTATACTATCGGTGCATAGACATTATGCTAGAAAAACTGCCTAACGACAATGTAACGATACCGGACTGTCTTATCGAATTACAGAATCCTGCTACTGACACGATCGATGAGATACGCGGTATGAGTGTGTCTCATCGAGCGATTAGCGAGTACTATCACGCGAGTAAATAAATAAATGATAGATCACTAACCATGATTGCCCGATCGCTATGTCGTTCCACCATTGCCATCATTGCCCGGATGCCTTCCAGACCGGCTTTTCCTCTCTGAATCCTTCGCCGCTGCTCCTCACACGCGAAAACATACACTCTCTACGTGTTAATTACCGAAATGTAATGGCTACAGAACGAATTACGCATTTCCCAATTAAACGTGTCGTGATTCGAGGTCACGTCGCTCCGCTGCATCTCCACACTTTCCACAATGTCCATTAACGACCAAAAGTTTCGACGACGACAACTTCAAGTCGGCAACTTCACTCCGATTTACCGCGCAACACGACGCGAGTCAAGCTAAGGTTAGGTTAGGATGCCGAATCAAGACCCTCAATCTCAATTTTCTTGCATGCGTTGACAGCGCGCGTTACAAACATGCATCTCTACAAATTACGCCAATCAAATGCGTTTTTCTCAAACGCGCGCGTTTAACCGCGTTTAATCAGAGCTTGTTTTCATACGTGTCAACGCATGCATGAAAAGTAGGAGTAACTATGCGATGCGCAACGCGCGACGATTTGTTGGAAAATACAGAGGCGGAAAAGAGAATGACATAAAATTTAATATTCAGTATAATAAAAGTTTTCGTGCATTCCGTGAAACGAACGTTTTATTAACAATAGTTCTTGATCGCGACTTGCTGTTACTTACCCGTAAACCGCGACTCGCTCCGCGCCTTTTAATGATCTGAAGATAGCGGACGAAACTGTGGCGCTTCAATCGATAAAAATTTTAAAGCTCGACGCGGTATATTCAAATATCTTAGATCTTAAATTATCTAATACGTATATCTTTCATAAATTCGCATACGCGATAATTTAAACAAAACAAATTTATACACTTGGAAAATTCTTTCATGAAAATAAAACGAATCGAACATACATTCTTTTCGGTAATAGAACTCTTCGAGCGAAAAATTTTATTTTTATTTTTAATTATACAATTTAAAATTATAGAATTGAAATTGGAAAAATTAATCGCTTAGGAAGGGAGAAAATTAATCGACTTTTACAAATCAAAATTATATTTGGGAATTAGAGATCGCTATTGCTCTCCATGGATTACATGTACTATACAAAGTGTTACATCGTGGCGATTTGTTTTATGTTAAATTATTGACGAAAATTTCTGTGATGTAGAAAAAAGAAAAGAACGTGACTTTTTCTCGTGACAATGTCTTCAGCGCAAGAATAGCAACATGCAAAGTTTGTGAGAACGGTTATTGCCACAACATGTCTTCTTTAAAATATGAAACAAATACATAATACGCATGATTCCAATAAATTTGTTGTTCAATGCGCTGAAACGTAGTGAGAGAAACGCACAATTTGATGAAATACACGACGGCACTTAAGTCAATATCGTCACTTATCATTTTTGTTGTTTTTACTTGAAATTGTAAGTGGAACACTTAAAGAGGATACAGAAAAAAAAGGATGTAACTAAAACTGCATATACATAAAAAGCAAGTATTATATACATTGGTTTGCATAGATCACGAGATGCAATTAGATTGGAAGTAAAAATTTAAAGCATGTACATGCTATCTTCGATTATCACATAAAATCACCGAATTAATGTTACACAACAATACAGTCGATTTCGGTATATTTTGATGCATGCCTGCGCATAACATGTATAAACGTGTATGTGTGTAATTCAGTAGACATCGTTTTTGTGATGACTTCTCGGTCGAGATTTGTTCAGATATTCGTGCGAAATACTTTCGAGCATAATTTATATTTTCACAACCTATAGAAAAAAATACTGTTTCTAATAATGATCTAACAAAATTCTTACATGCCATCCATTTTTGTACACCTGTCCAAATTTAGTATATATCACCTTTGCAACCTGACCTGCTACACTAAGTAAAGGAAAGACAAAAGTGAAATATCTTAAAAGTCATTAAATATTATAAAATAAAGTACAAAAGAAATAATATGGCTCAAGAAACACTATCTTTTTTACAACATTATTTTATAGTAAAATTTTAAGATTTGATTACGTAGAATGAATATGATGCAAAATATAAACAAAGATATCTATTTATATATACATCTGTATATGCACATGATTAATATATGCATATACAGAAGTCTACGTAAATATATATATTAATTATAACATATGTGCATATGCACGAGAATACATATTCCGAAAACTATCAATGTCCTTATTGTTAAATTCACAGTTACCAATTTCCTGAATTAAATTTTAAAAGTGACAGAATTACATTCTTGATTAATTTAACGGAAATTTAAATTTGTACTTCAGTTACAAAGATTTACAACAAATTTTAATATTGCATTAAATAATAATAAACACTTTCTTTCGATATTGTTGTAAAGACAGTTATTCAAAATAAATAAAAGTATTTTTTTAAGTGACATTCAGTGATTTTGAAAAATATATAAACAAAGTATGTTTATACGTATGTGTAAATCATAATCAAAAATATAAGTATCCACAAGAAAAGTGAAAAGAATAGTAAGAAATCTAAGTTGCGAAGGAATCGTTCTTGTCAAAATTGCATTTAATCTTATGTCGATAAAAATAAGTATTACCTGATGAGAAATTCTATGCTAATCAGGTCCTTTCTGTTGCATTATAAAGATGATGCCTGTAGTTTTTCGTGTAAAATAAATAATCGCTGATCGTAACATGGTGTACTATTATGCCTCTAATTCTTTGCAAACGGTATTCTTACGCAACG
Organism: Solenopsis invicta; assembly: GCF_016802725.1. Taxonomy (NCBI): domain Eukaryota; kingdom Metazoa; phylum Arthropoda; class Insecta; order Hymenoptera; family Formicidae; genus Solenopsis; species Solenopsis invicta. The sequence continues at coordinate 21,931,078 of NC_052668.1, forward strand.
ATAACCGGATTGCACTGAACAATAGTTCGCATATGAGCGCCATGCTCTTTCACGTATCCATGCATTCAGTTTTGATCTTCTTCTTTTCTTCCACCAACTTAACGTCCGTCACATGCAAGTTATGCTCGCTTTTAGCAGCAAATTTAATGACTGCTTGCGTTGATACATGAGCACTTGTGTGCCGCAGATCAAGACGTTTTAGCACTTTACATCTCGACAGATGATCAAGAGACGTTTCGGTGAGCAACTTACAGTTCGCTAGATTCAGCGACGTTAGATTTGGCAATGACGTGAGATGCGCCACTCCGGAGTCGGTGAGCCTGCCGATTGAGGAAAGGTCCAAGGTTTCAAGATCCGACAGATTCTGGACTACGTATCTCACTCCTCGATCCGTGAGATCACATCCGGCTAGAGATAGATTTTTTAGATGTTTCAATCGTGATGTTTTGTCGATAAGGCCGGGCCTCGAATCCGTTGGCGAGTCCAAAATTTCTTGCAAAACAACGTCATTGAAAGAAGTAACATAACTTAGATTTAGTTTTTCTAGAGGCGGACAACTGCAACTCTTCAAAGCACGAACGCTGGCCCAACTACAACCCTGAAGAGATAACGTTCGTAACTGCGGCAGCCTACTGAGCAGCCAAGCGAGCTGCATCTTATTGATATTGGTCCAGTCCAATGAAAGATATTCGGGTTGTCGTCGGATAATAACCGTCAAGTGTAAGGAACGAAGATTATAATGCGACATGTCAAGTTTCTTCCACAGACTGGGATCTATACTGTATCTCGCCCAGGTGCGGCAAACCAAGGCACAATTAAGCAGATCTTTCATGTTAAGAAATCGGAATACTGCAAGCATCGCTGTTTGGTTGTAAACAAGATTTTGTTCATCTGGACATTCGCCGTCCATTTCTTGAATAGGCGGCGGTGGCGCCGGTCTAACCACTACTTGTGGCCTTACTAAAGACCTACTGCTCGAGGCAATCAATTGCATAGCTAACTGGGTGCGCTGCTGAGTCATTCTCTGTTCACCTTCGGCTGGCTCCCCGGGCGAATCGTTCCACGCCTGACCAAAACGAAAGCACGTGAAATGTAAACAGCATCACTCTGTACAACGCGGTTTATGCTATCTAGAGATTCTAGCGTAAAAATACACAAATATTATTCTACTATAGACATAAGATTTCTAATTTCTTTATAAAAAAAACTTATTTACCTCGTTGGGATCGAGCCTCGATCGTTTACTTGGTGTCATAGCCCGCTCGGAATCCGTGGTCGGTGCTGAGGAAGCTGCGCTGGATACCGATAATTTTCGTGTACGCCCTCTTTGCTGACGTGGTCGATAATCTAAGTTTCTACCTCGTTCGCAACATTGTGGACATTCCCAACTATTTGGTAAATCATCATTCACCGTAATCTCACTGGAGTTCAGACCTATACATGCTGGATGTACAATGTCGAAACAAATTGAACATTCCATCAAAGTAGATGGTCCTGAAGGAAAGGTTTTACCTGCAATTATTCAAACATTTAATTTATAAAGAAAAAAAGATACATATATAATTTAAGGCTGTAGTCCACTTGATATTACAAATGCTTCAAAGCGTTTCAATGACTAATCAGACCAAAGAATTTTACAAATTGACCAATTAAAGAATGCTTCAAAGTGTCTATAGCATCAAGTAAACAGTTGCCTAAATCAAAGATAAAAATTATAAAGATTTAAAATATAAAATTTTTTTAATCTGCCAATATAAAATTATATTGTAATAATACAATAGTAAATAAAAAATAAATGAGATTCTCAAAATATAGTGATTCAGAAATATGTATGTTTATAAATTTTTCTAAATTACTATATTTTTAATTACATTTTTTTTAAATTATGAAAGTATTTTGACTGTAAATAGTACATACCCGTCAATGGTGCAGGCGGTTGTTGCCAGCCATCCAAATGACAGACTTTACACGCTGAGGTAACAGGAAGCATTGGTCTGAGACATTGGCGCATAAGACATGTTTGCTTAGCACGACCACTACCTCCAAACTTGACCATATCTTGGCAAAACACACATTCCCGACAATCCTGTCTAGTGCAAGCCTCACATTTCTTGCATCTAGTGCGTCTTCTGCGTGGAAATGCTCTTTCGGATTTGTCTGAGAGATGTCTCATTTTTGCAAAACTTTTTCTCGTTGCTCTCATGCGTTCCTAAAAAAAAGAAATTATAGAGTAAAAAAAAATTAGATAAGGGATATTCAAAAGTATCTGTTTCGATTTGATGCAATGAATGATAGATACCCTTTCGACGATGCTTAAAGGTGGTGGTGGTGGTAATACAGGATTTCCAGTTACAGCTGCTTCTGAATCATCGAGTCTATGTTGCTCCGCCAAAGTTCGAACGTCGTGAATGAGGGCAATTGGATCGCGTATCAAGTCCGGGACATTCTTCTTCGTCGACGGCAATGAATGTAGATACATTACTATAGATTTTAAGCCATGTAACTCGAGTTGCGTGATATGTACATGCTGGTGATGTTGTGGGACTAAGTGTTGCCGCTGTGATTCAGATATATCCAAGTGACTTCTACCCAAAAGCACATGCACATATCTTTCGAGGACATACCTGCGGAAGTACACAAACTTTTACAATGTACAAAGCAGCATTATATGTAATAATACAAAATACAATATTCATTCTTACCATAACATTTCTGTAAAGAATGGATATCGGAATTTCTGTGGTACTTTTGTATGCTCCTCTACTTGCGCCACTTTCAATTGCTTCTCTATACCAAAACTATGAAGGAAATTGCCACCAAAGACCAAAGAGTCCTGAGGAGTGTATACAGCATGTATCCAACCAGTTGGTATGAATAAAGTCATACCAGCCGTTAGACTTATCCTACCACATCTGTCTACCATATCTCCAAAAAATACATCCGACTGTTTGCCACTCAACACCCACTCTTGATAGAGATTCAAGTTTCTCTCAGTGGGTGGAATCAGCCAAAAGATTTTGCCACCACGAAGAATATGATACCACACACTGGTACCACCAAAATCAACATGGAAGTCAGTATAGCAACCTTTTACTGACATTAAGCAGTACTTTTGTACTTTCGGATACATCATATCTTCTAAAAGATTGGTAGATTCTACTTGGGAATCCTTCAGATGCCTCGGCCATACAACGTCCACCCAATCGACTTGTCGCACCAGCGAGGGCGATTGTACATAGTTCTCTAGCTTGGTATGACTAAATTCTAATGAGATCACATTCAACAAGCGTTCCTTGTTGGGATCTTCGTAATACTTCTGCCACTCCTTCATGCTCATATCTTCATTTTTTTGAGTATTAACGTCCATAACATCCAGTATTCTTTTAGAACCTAACATACAAATATTATTATCATCATATCGAACATCTTTCGCTTCCATACCTGAAACTTACCAACGCAGGTTCTGACATCGTTGACGGAGAAATTAGAGCTGGGCACTCGCAAGCCCAGACCAGACTTATCCTTGAACAGCAGTGGTATTGTCAGACCATGCTTCTGCAGAAACGTCATATTCAGCTCTGGCCCAGTCATCTCGCGAAAGAGGCCGCTGAAATTGCTCAGGTCGTACTTCTTGCCTTCGATCTTCTCGTCAAGCTGGAACGTCCTGCGGCCCTCGATCTCTTCGTCGCCTATGGTCCAGTCGTCCGTGTACAGCTTCCTGGTTCGCTCGCGCTGTAAGATGGTACACGTGGTGATGAGGCAACACGTGGATGCTACCGGTTCAAGAATTAGTAATCACTCGACGCGGCGTCGACGTCGGCGGCACCGACGCCGGATTCGCGCGCGTTCTTTGTTTACCAATTGGCGCCTCTTCGGTTGAGGAGCGGAGTCGTCGGCCATTGCGGACACGCAGCTAGAAACGTATCACCGAAATCTCATCGAAGTGAAGCGGTAGGGCGTCGACACAGCGAGAGCAAGACGAACTCGCGTTAGCACGACCGTATGTGATCTGTCGTATATTATTTACATGTTAGGCGCGACGCGTTAGTGACGCCGTGAAAGCACGTTCCTCGCCCGTGTATACTCTCGCGGAACTGTGACGCCATTTTCTTGCCGGCCAGTACTGCCAACAGTGCCAACTACTCGTCTTCCCTCCCGTACTCCCGTCATCCCGTCAGACCACTGCTGGCTACGGTCACGCGATTGCGAAAAAGCGCGTGCGCGTACGTTCTCGGATGGCGAAAGGAGCGCGGGAGCCAGAGAGAAATGCCGCCTTGCGAAACGTCAGTTCGCGCTGGTTCTCACTCAATACGAATGTGCATTGTACACATACATTGTAAGTACGCGTCTTGGATCTCGATCTAACTCGTGACTCCTAAAATGTGAGTCTCCCGTTTTCGATCTTTCTGTCGTCGTCCTGTTCGTTTCTATCGATGTAGATCAATTGTATAAATCTCTTTACTTTCCTCGAACATTCTTAGAACAGGAAGAAGGTAAAGGACAAATTAAAGAGACTAAAACTAATTTGCATTAGAATGAAATCAATGATCAGAGAACGAGCGAAATGAGGATGTTACTCGAGCATTATTTTCTCGTCGCGATTGCTGTCGTTTCGCGCTGCGACAGTTGCGCCTGCGCAAACCGCCGCCATATTGCTACGTCATGCGCGTCACTTCGTGCCTACTACGCGCCGGGACGCGGCGAACCCGCGTTTGTCCGCAACTTTCGTACAATTTTCTCGCTGAAAAGCGAGTGCCGCGCATAGATTCGTATCGGAAGTGTCGAATGAATGTCGGGCAATCGTCGTGTCGTATAATCGCCCTCGCTTTTTGTGATCGAGCTCGACGAATCTTTCGAGCGACGAGAGCGGACCGGATCGGCCGGGACTTGGCGCCAAGAACTTTCTGGGCTCCGGTAAGTGGAGTCACAATTGTCGCAAATTAACGCATTGTTGTCAATAAATACTTTTAATGCGGCGAGAAGGCATCGATAACTTGTTTTTCATATTGCCTCTTGCAGATACTTGCAAGTAAAATCAAATATTTGCGTGAAAACACGCACGCATTTGTGTGTGTGTGTGTGTGTGTGTGTGTGTGTGTTGTGTGTTTGTCTGTGTGTGTATGTAGGTATGGCGCGCGTATTTCGACGCTCATTATTATTTCAATTTCGTCACATAAAATTTGAATCCGAGTCTTGATTGCGCCGCGAATTATTCTCGAGCATGACGGATTTATGTATATTCGAACAAGATATTTTGATCTCGTGTGAAATTGGGAAGCTGGAAGGAAATCATAAAGGCCTCGTTTCCGAGGATTACGAGGGGTATGTATGTACGTGCAACTGTGTGTAGATGGGGTACGGATTGCGAATGCATCGACGCGCCAATCGCGTTTTTCTTTTTTCTCAAACTACTCGTCGGGCAAATACAAATTTCCGCCGAGACGCGCCGACGCGCGAACGATAATAATTCTGTTGGTCGAATTGACCTTCGGAGGATTCTTGCCGTTGCCGGTAAAGAATCTCGCGCGTCTGGCAGCGCCACTCGGTCTGTTTCCATCCGACTCTGTCCGACGCTTTAAAATTAAAGAATGGCAACGACCATGGAGATCGACGATGACGAGTGCGATCTGCCAACCTCCAGCAGCGGGAAAGGTGAGAAGAAGCGTTTCGAGGTGAAGAAGGTAAGCGTAAAGATACGTATGCGAGTCACCGCGTGACCGACTATACTCGTGGATGCCGTGCGACGTGCAAATGTAATTCCTAACCTCGTTTACGCTTTGTCATTTCGCTCGGCTCCACGTTGTACCCTATTATTATTTTTCACTGGATTAAACGTGATCACGTTCGTTTCAGTGGAACGCAGTGGCACTATGGGCCTGGGGTAAGAAGCACGATTGAGCATCGTAACTGTACGAGCTCTGAAACATTTTGTAGTAGTAAGTACAGCGAAACGCTATCTAATGCAATTTCTTGCATACACCTTTCAGATATTGTTGTGGACAATTGCGCTATTTGTCGTAATCATATCATGGATCTCTGCATTGAGTGTCAAGCGAACCAGGCGTCTGCTACCAGTGAGGAATGCACAGTAGCCTGGGGTGTATGTAATGTAAGATTGATATCAGTATTTTGATAACAAATACTATTAAGTTTTTATTTAGATTTTATTATAACTGTACCGTTTTGTCCTCAGCACGCCTTTCACTTTCACTGTATCTCACGTTGGCTGAAAACTCGACAAGTCTGTCCACTTGATAATCGTGAATGGGAATTTCAGAAGTAAGTACATTTTTGTTTATTAGAACAGAATTTATTTACTTTAGCTTTTTCTAAGATTTACTCACTTTATAATTCTTAACTGTACGAATCCATTCATATATTTTCTTATTTTATTTGCTTATTTATAGAGCTGCCATTTAGTCACTTAAATCACTTTTTTTTTATAAGTCACTGAAAAATTATTACATTCAAAATAAGTTCCCTATAGTGACTTTTCCTGTACTGACATAAAATTTGTAAAATATAAATGTTTTATTTTTTCATATTTTTGTACTTTGTTTTATAACAATTGCTTTTTGCTTCCTGGATACTGATCTGATGTTTCGACATCTGATTATTTTGCACCATGAACAGAATGCTAAATCGCCGAAAGATATAAAATCTAATTTGTTATCAGAAAAAAATAAAAACAATTGCTAAATATGCAAAAGAACGTACTTGATCTTTTGTGACTAGCTCAAAGACAATTTTGTAGTACTTAAGAATTTGCCATCTTAAGCTATCTAAAGATTTCAAAGAAAATAAGAATAAATTTACAAAATTGCCTGATTTTAAAAATTTGTATAAAAAATTTCATTGGTTATTTAATTACTATTTTATTGATTGGAAAAGTTACTTTTTTCACTTTTTCTCTCAAAAACAGTCCATATTTCACTCTTTTTGATACAATAATTAAATAGCAGTGCTACTTATTCATATTTATCTAACGATCTTAAACATTTATACCTCCAAGTTATATTTTTTTATCACATTTCCATTCCATTAAAGATTTCTTATCCTATGTTTTTATTTTTTTCCTTTATCTTTTTTTTCTTTAACTTTTTTATCTCTTTTTTTCTATATTTTTTTAAAAATTCTTTACTATAACCCTATGAATTTTCTTCCCACAATTTACTATATATTTCTTTAAACTTTTGTTGATACAACTTCTGTTATGTTATTTTTTTAATTTTTTAAATACCAAAAATTAATATTAAATTTAAATAAGATTTGTAAGCAGATTTTTAATAAAGTTTACATTTAATTTTGAGTTTCTAAAAGAATTAAATAATATGAATGTGTAACAATTTTATCATTTTTCTATTTACAGATATGGCCATTAATTGGATATACTCAACTGTACACGTCAAATTTCTATTTGTTCAGCTATTCAGAGCATTCAAAATGAAAGATTATTTTTCCATACAGAAGATATAACAATCCTTACACAGAAATAATCCTTACAGAAAAACGACGAGTTTATAGGTGAAAATAGGAATGTAACGAAAGATGCATAGTTAAATGTATCAAGTTTTTTGTATGTTCTCAACAAAATTGTCAGATAAAATTTAATTCACTAGCAGATGTAAATTAATTCAAATTTTCATTAAATTATATTAAGTATGTAATTTATAGATCCTAAGCTTTATAAAATAAATGATTACGGTATGATTTATCCGCATTATCCCATAATCATTAAAAAAAATAATTTCTTGGAAACATTACATTACTTTTTTATGCGAATAATTCTTTGTAAGTCTTAATACTTTTTATTGAAGTTATATTTTGAAACATTGTAGCTCGTCTCAATACCGTACCAATTCTTTTTTATAATAGATTATTTTAACCGTAATTTCGATTAATCCGATTATCCGATCTTTCAGAGATTTCGTCTAGCAAAAGTTTCGTCCTATTTTATCGCAAGGACGAAGTGAATACGAAGAGAGTGTGTGGGGTAAAAGTAGTACTTTTTTTTTTATCTATGAATCATATCTCATCACCCACACAAACGCATACTCTTCTTCATCCGATAGCTTAAATTCTAACCGCCTTGAAAAGAATTCTTATCAATTTCTTACGCGAATCAATATTTTACAATGTTGAATTAATCCCATGTTGAATTATACCCTCCGTTATTCGCGGCTTTGTTTAAACGAGACATCATACGGCGCTTATAATATAGTTCGCCTTAAGACGTATTAATAGCAATGACATTTATTTAACATAGTTCGTCGTAGTAGATCTTCATTATGTCCAAGGCGATTCCGCAAATCCGCACCTATGTGGATACGTAACTCCTTAACGAGATATAACGGGCACCCATCGTCGTTCGTGACGTCATATCGTAAGGCCGATCGATCGTACCGAGATCATCTCTCGAATCCCTTTTCCAGTTCTAGGGCATTCAGCAGGAGAGTGGCACAGGGCAGGCAATACTTATCAGGCGGGCGGAACAGGGGGTAGCCCCGACGAACTGGCTTCTAATCTCGGCATACAGCGAAAATTACATCTCGCAGGATGGTCAGGGGTGGGAGAGCATCCGCCTAGAGAGAGCAACGGTAAGCCTCTTCCACCTCGATTCTCTGCCGTCTGGTTCTAGATCCGGCCGCCTTATTCGAGGATTCGTGCGTGGGATAAAAACAAAAAAAATAAAAGAGAAAAGCAGCAGTTCTAAGATAGCTTATGAATAGTCGGGTGAGGGAAGAAAATCGGAGGGGAGCTCACCCTTAGTCCTCACTTTCTCGAGGAAGGAGCGCATGTAACGGAGAAGAACCCGTGGGTGGTCCGGTCGATCGGATCATTGAACGGATTTTATATTACTTTATGTCAGAGTTCAAATTAATTTGCATTTATAATGAGAAATGAAATGCGCCTCTCTGTGAACGGGCTTTCGAGAAGATGCAGCAATATTTTCGTGTACACCGTGTCATGGAATTACCTGTTAGAATTGATCTAATCGCACGAATTCTTCAGATGTCACGAAAATTCTAGGTAGCTCATACACGTTTCAAAAATATTTTATAAGCGTTTGTCCGTAACGTTTTATAACCGATTTCTGAAAATGTTTTTTATGAGTTAAAACGTCCACTCGAAAAACATTAAATAAAACGTTTCTTTTATAGCAAAAATACATTTAAGAAACCATTTATAGAAACGTTTATTAAATTATATATTATTTACAATAGAAAAAATAAAACCTTATATAACTGTGTAGGAGCATAAAAACTACATTTCATGAATTATGGTTTCAGAAACTTCTGATATGACGTTTTATATTGGTCCTTTATAAAACTATATACATTTATAAAACGTATATGAAACGAACATGCGTTATCTAGGATACAACAGAAAGAAGTAAAGAAAAATTAAATTAAAAAAAAATACATATATGCAAAAAATTGTCAGCATATTTACAATAATTCCGATCCAAGACAAAGGGTTTTAATCCATAAATGTCCTCATCGTTACACTTTCTAAGATATCACTGTAAGTGAAATAATTGTCTACCTTATACATCTTCATTATGCAATGTGGGTTAAAATAGCGCCTAATCAAATCCGAAGTATCTAGCTATACGAACGAAGTTTTTTCAGTTTGTAATAAAAGTCGGTCTTCATATTATGACGCAACAGCAAAACTCACCTCAAAATATTTAATTACTTTTTAAACTCATTACTAATTTTTAATTGTAAATTTTTTACTAACCCACCTCTCTTGTGGCAATTAAACCGGAATAATTTCTGTTCTTACCCAATTCAATTTCTCGTTGCTATGCTCGAAATTCGAGTGTATGGTAAAAATATCTAAGCGTGGCCAGAGTCGGCATGTTGAGAGTAGCGTTACGACGAGAGCGTCGATTTTTCGGCGTCGTGAATCTCGCTTGTCATAGCTCGTAGCGGCAGGTGCGTACATTCGCTCGTAATATTTACCTGGGCGCGCGAGAGATGGGATATAAATACGATTTTCATCCTCGACGACGACAGCGAGGAAGGACGACAGCGACGAGGAAGGCGGGAGGAAGAGTAGAGAGGAAAGGTTGATAGGGATGAGAGTAGGTCGTTGGCGCGGGGCGACGCGGGATGGTAGCGAGGGCCTCATTTCCGGCGGAAACAGAGGTTCTCTCACCCCTCCTCGATAAAAGCCCGCTCTTCTCGCCCTCCTTGCTACAAGTCTGACGGCGGTCGCGGCGGCGGCGACGGCGGCAGAGGCGGCAAAGGCCAATCGAATTAAATACATTCCCGCGGTGGATCCAATCCGACGACGGTGCTTCCGCGGTTTTTGTCTCGCGGTTCATCCGCCCCGATGCCGGCCGTTCCTGCTTTCCCTTAAATCTTAGTGTAAATCTACTTTTCAGAGGTAAATTTACTCTGGAAAGCTGGTTAAGGCTGTTAAGCTGTCGTCACTGTGCTACACCTGAAGCCCGAGTCGCCGAAATCCTTTGAGTTTCGTCGTTATTGTCGTAACTACGCTCTTTGATATCTTTACGTTAAAATAGTCGTGTCCTCTTTTGATTTCATATATTCAGTTGAGACAGAAGGTATGTGGAGTAATCCATATATTATATAAGCAAATTTTTTTATCTTGAGATTAAAAACACATTTCTGCGCATTGTACGCTTACTATTAATTAGAAATATGATACATTAACGAAAATTGTAAAGTTCCTTAGCCGTTCTGCATATTGTTGTTGTAAACTTTTCAAGTAATTTTGAGCAGGATTTTAAAGTTTGGTCTGACAACAATATTTCATCTTTTATCGTAGCAGCATGATTGGAACAAGATTTACAAAATTATTTGTAACGTTCACAACAATATAACAAACGAAACTGATGGTTTTTCAGTAATCTTCATTATATACGTCCCCGTCATTTATTCGGGTAACCGCGATTATTGCGAAAGTCAGGAATTTTTCAACGTTCTGTGTTGTATTATTTAAAAAAGCAGCGTCCTCGGTAGCTACACGAAGCCATCCATTATCCGTAGTCCCGATAAATCCCGCCAAGGTGTTCGGGCCCCTTGTGTTTGGCGGATATATCAAGGCTTCCTTCGCCTCGTCGCCTTGCGCCAGACCGTGATCGCCGTCGTCCTTTTCTACTTGTTCTTTCTCTTGCACCGCAGACTTTCGAATCAGCCAAGATTGTCGATGCATCTCAGGGATGAGTGCGACGATAAATCGAGAGATTTCTCCCTTGGCCGCACGTTACTTTTGACGATTGTTACGGTTAGAAAAATCCTGCGAGCAATTAGATGAAATAGTTAGATAATAAAAAATTGAAAGAGATATATGTCAATAAGTAGATGGACACGGATTGTCTCATAGATAGAGGCATCTCTAAAAATGAGGCTCGTTAAATTTGAAAAAATATAAATAATAAAATAACAATAATATTTCGACGTTGTGTGATTCGCGGTTGTTACTATTGTCTCTTTCGTATTTTGCTTTACTAAAATAAAATAGAAAAAGATAATTGAATTTGTAGCCCTTTATTTTCATTACAAACTACTACTTTTAATTCTTTATCGGAAAGCACTAACTTACCATTAAACGTCATTAAATAAAAAAAAATAGTACATGGTAACGATTTAACCACACCCCCCCCCCTCCACACACACACACACACACACACACACACACACACACACACACACACACACACACACACACACTATATATATATATATGTATATATATATATATATATAGACTTCATTTTACAAGATATATATATATATATATATATATATCTTGTAAAATTAAGAATTTTTGCAATGACATTATTTTTCTTCCAAGAAGAAGACTCAGAGGGCAGCTCGTCACGGATTAATTTTCGCGAATATAGCGGTGAGGCTGATTTGATTTAAATCTGTCCACAAGCGCGTACCTAAATTGGTTCCTGCGGGAGACAGCGTCGTTGCTTTATCCTCACGACTCCTGCCGGAACCGAGATACCCCGCGTTTTTCCTCGGCATCGAGAGATCTTCACACCGATGCTGTGCCGGTGATGGTAGCGGCTGCCGAGAACGTGGGTAGTTGTAACAGCGGTAAATCCTCGTTAGATGCGCGAGAAAAACAAAGGGCGCCGACTGACTCGGTGATATTCTTTTCCGCTCTCACAAGGTTTCTTACCGCGTGAAAGGATTGTCTGGTCTCTTTGCCTCCTGCTCTCCTTTGCCTTCTTGTGACGAATTTCTTGTTGCCGTCAGCAGAGCTTCCTTTTAATATATCTCGAAACATTATATTGCCACATTGTTAACCGAATTAAAATTGTGAAATTTACTTTGCTTATGCCATTTATATAATTACATTTATATCGTATTTATTTATATCTCCAATTTTTGCTGCTTATTATTTTATTAACTTATTTTGTCTTTTTGATTATTCATTTATCTGCAACTCTTTGCATAAAAATACCCAAAATGCGTTAAATACTGATTTTAAACCTAAATCTATATATGTAACAATAAACTTATGTCAAAGTACTTGAACAGTACTTATGTTAACGCATAAAAAAATTGGAACATGTTAAACGTTACGTTACAACTTTTTTTGTATTGTTATGTACATATTGAAAGTTAAAATCAATACTTAACGTAACGTTACTGATGTTCTTGTGCTAAAAACCTTACATGGATATCGATAAATTAATTAATCTGGCAATTATTATTTTTGCATTTTACTTTTATTTATATTAAAGTTATTTTACGCAAATCTAATTTTGGATAAAAATTACATAATCAAAATTTATAATTCATAATTAATTATTTTTTTTTTTAATATATTCTCTAATAATAATAATTTATATTATACATTTATACATATATTTTTATAATTATTATAAGAATATATTCTTATAATAATTGTAAAAATATATTTATACGTATTTTTATAGCAATTATAAAAACATATTAAAACATATTGTTTATTTAAGAAATAAAATTTATTTTAGAAATATTGATTGAAAAATATATAAATTAATTTATTATTGTTATTTTTTTTGCATATTTCAGAGGGAATAAAATTCTATGATTCTCATAAATTGAGCAAACGAGATTAAGTTCCCGCATCTTTTGCGACAATTTAATCTCATTTCCTTCAGTTATTAAAATCGTAATTATCGATTTATTAAAATCACGCAATTTTATTCTTTCTGATTTTCTTTTCGGAAGCAATAAAAATGAAATAAATACATATACATATATATACACACACACACACACACACACACACAATAAAATTTAAAATATATATATATATAATTACATTGATTAGTTCAAATGAATGGGATGGGATATTATTCAAAATATTTATTTGGAATATGTATAATCATCAGTCCGATTTATTGTGCGTACAAGAACATATACATACAAAAGCTCATAAAATAGAGCTTATTATCAATGCATCATTGACCGATTTGATCATTCATTGGCATATTTTGGTGTATCATTATGCAACAGAATATTAATTACGAAGTGCACAAATTACTTGAAATTTATAGAAAATTTATATATAACGAGAATAAATAATAACAAATATTTTACATTTAGAGTACGTTTGATAAAAATAGATAAGTAGAAAACGATTTTAAATAGAAATTATCTGTTAAAGATATACATGTATTTTACGTAATGTCGTTTTGGCGAACTTTGATCGCTTAATTCGAAAATTCATTATGCTATTGATAATTGTGTATTAGAATTTTTCAATTAATCTTTAACATACGTTATTAAAGTATCGTACGATGGTCGCCGGACACTCGGTACACGGTATTCTTGGCGCGGGCGAGTCTCCGAGAGAGCACTCCATAGGCTAAGTAAATCAGAGGCCTTTGGCCAAGAGCGAGGGCACCCTTTAACCCCCATACCAGCCCCACTGTCGTCCCTTGCGTGATGATAGAAGTGGGGATGGCAGGGACAACAAAGGGTCGGCTAAGAGCTCTTCAGCGACCACTCGCGCACCTTCCCCAACCTAGGAAGCATCACGTACTCTTCGGCTCAACTAGTCTTGCTTGCTTGCTTGCTTGCTTGCTTGCTGGTTGCTTGCCCCATGACGTGATTGCCACCGAAATGTGTTTACCGTAAACCGTATCAAACTGTCGAGGGCCGGCCCGCTTCAGCGTTGTAGCTGTCTGTCTTTTTCGAGTATGTCGATAAAAGTACGTATCTCCATCAATTTCGCGAGCTGCCGTTTATGGCCATCGCGTAATCTTCTATTTTTCCATTCTCGCTAAGTTCAATCCTGAAGCAGACACGTGTAGAATCTATCGTATTCAATGATGATTTATATTTTTACTACTGAGCCGAATTATGATTTAATGACGGTACAAATAATTGTAGGAATCAATCTAGCTGTAATATTACTGAAACATATTTCTCGGTGTAAAAATAGAAGATTATTTAATAGTAAATTGTACAAGTTGTCAGCGCGAACCGACTTCTTCATGTTCATTGGCACAAGAAATTTCGTATCTTTGTCTCGGGGCGGTGTTCATACAAAATTTTACTGCAGCAAACAATTCCCGTTGTCAATCAATACTGATACTATATCGACGATTAAAAGTTCGCATCACTTACGCGCCGGAATAATTTCGATGACGATGGTCGAACGACTTCGATTCAAACACGTCGGCCGGGAACCATCGCATCGGTCCGTTGACAAACACGGCGGTCGCGATCTCAATAAATATCAGCGTCGCACTCCGATAAATATCACGTTCGACTTCGATAAATACCGGGCATGGTTAATCGAGGCTTGCCGGAATTAAAAGCTTATTGATTATCGGAATGTAATTGCCGCTTCGATGATGCTCGTCCGCCCATTATTCTCCACCTACGTAACAATCAGCCGTCCTTGACTTGCATAGGGTAGCATGGCGAACACTCGCAAGCTGGTCGTTCAAAGTGGTCGTTATCACGCGATCGAACTCAAATTAGCCGGATAATAATGGTAATAATTAAACGCGTGCGCCGTCTACGTCTGTACTCGATCGTTGCGACATAAGATCGCTTTATTGCAATCGCTGTTTCAGTTTTTATCGATAATTGAAGTGATCTTGGCGCACAGTTTAATTTAGTTTGAATGGAAGGTACGACTTAAAATCATCAACATATTAGATGATCAGCTTTTTAGAACTTGTTCATGTATATATTTCGAATTTATCTTTAACTAAAAAATTTGCGACGCATTATGATAACGGAAATGTAGGTATTTTATATCAAATTAAGTTTCAATCCTGTAAATGAGTAGAGTCTAATAAAATGCCGTTTAATTAATAATAAAATTTTACTATTATTCATATTAGTAATTAGTATGATTAAATGTCGGTTTCATATTTGACATATTTTTATGCCGAAGATTATTGTATATATTGATTCTTCATTATGTAGGTTTTGTTATTTTCCATTTAATTGTGAAAAACTTTGCCCGCTAGTTATTATTCGCGAAGATTTGAATACACAATGATACAAATACACAATAGAGCAAATTACGAGCTCCGATTGGATCTTGTCAATTCTTACCGTTCAAGAATATGAAGTGTATCTGAGCCGTAACCAGAAACTGCCCAGAGCACGCAGTATAATCGTCCTGAACAGGCTATTTCCGCCCCAATTTGCAATCAAGTAAATACCAGTGAGCTAACGCCAAATACCACCGCATCCGATCTCAGACAAAAGCCATCTGCTTCGTTAAACTCGCAACCCTCGCGTGTGTCATTTGTTCTTGTTTAATGTTCGATGAACAGCAAGAATGATTCCAAGAGCTTTGCGAGCATCAAGTGGAATGCGCTCTTTTATTCCTTCTATATTAGTAATCTATATTAGTAACTGTCTCTACTTTTAATTTTTTGTCTTATTAATATTAAATTTATTAATATTGCGTTAACAAAATATTTCCAAGTTTGTCTTGTGAATTCAATAGCAATTTTTTTCTGTGTATGCATTTGATTACAGAATTCGCTGCAGATTCAAAGCCCATTGTTAAGTGCTTTACAATAATAGTGATGTCGTTTGCATAATTTTTAAGTTGTTTTTTTTCAAAGACTGTGTAATTAGAATTTGAAGAAAATGTGAACTTTGAAAAATATTTTTTTTTTAACTAAAGTTACGTATAAATTCTCAAAAAAAATAATGATATCACAGAATTATTTAATCTAATTTACTCTAAGTGTTATGTATTGTTAAAAAAATGTTTGAAATTTTTTAATTGCGTTAATTACAAAAAGGATATATTATTCTTTGAAATATATAACATTATTGCACAACTTTTAACAAATGAAGTTCAAGTAACAGTATTTTTGTATATTGATTTAAGAATTTTTCTATTCTAAAACCCAAATAGTTGTAGCTTTACTTCATAAAAAACTGTGATATTATTTTAATAAATTAATCGGAATGATAATATCTTTATTTTTTAAATAAAACACAAGTGGTGGTGTATTTAATTCTTTTACAATAAAATCTAATACTTATTCTGTTTTTTTAACCGTTTTATAATATTTATCCATCTATTACATGATTTTTACTAAAACACAGAAAAGAAAATGTTTTATTAAATAGATCTTTATTTCTTTTTATATTAAAATTTGAAAAAATTATATTTAATCTAGCTTATTAAAAATTTATATCATTCTTTTGTATATATTTGCTTTTCTATTGTTTTTCTTTTATTCTTTACTTTAAACTCTTTCTTTTCTTCGTTTGTCCTTTTTTCAAAAATTTTTTTTTGTAATTTTTTTAAATAAACAAATTTTTAATTTAGATAAAAAAATTAATAAATTGAAGTTCATGTCTTTCAAAAATAACTGATTAAAGTTAAAAATTAAATCATTTAAAATTAACTAAGTTTATTATTTAACTTTTAATTTTTTAATTACTCAACTTTGTAAATAAGTCACGAAAGTAATGTAATACGATGCAAGTAAGTCTCTCTCAAAGTCATTGATCAAGAGACGCGGTAGTCTCGCGCGAAGTAGAGAAAGTCTCCGCATTCCCGACGTGCGCGTGCACGCCGTCATTTAAATGCCCCTCGGGTCGTTGACCGCGCAAGGTCGCGTGGTCAGACAGCGAACACGTGCGCGCAGTCTGGGCCGTCTCCCCACTCCTCGTAAAACAGGTACCGCGACGACTCGGCCGCTCGACTATCTCCGCCGCCGCTCGGCAACAGTCGCCGAGCTACTGCTGGTGCAGGCATCACCGCCATTGTTACCTGTGTCTGTATATGCGACGTGTCGGTTTCGCACTTCTCGTACTTACATCTCGAGTTCCGATTGTGTATTTATACGATAGTGCCGATGTGACAACGGACGGTTACTCCGATACACAATGTCGTATGTAGAAGTGATCGCATTCGTTTACGAAGCGCAGGCATCATGTGATTGTCGCGTGGCTTCGTCAAGATTTCGCGCGCACGTATTCGCTGGGATACTTCATTCGGATAATGGAATGCTAAATGAAACGCCCCTAGTCGTCGTGCGATCGTGTTAGATACAAGATTTTCAATCGGCAGTGAGTGTTTCGTGTTCTACGCAACATGTTCACGTGTGCATTCGGACGACTCTCGTCGCTGTCTCGGCTGATGTGACACGCCGGATGGACGCTCGGTTTCTCCTTGTCCCGCTATATTTGTTGTTTGGCCGGGCGTGCCGTACTTTTCGCGATTTTCAAGCGCATGTATACGCTGTCGAAAGTTATATTCACCACTTGCGGACGATTGTAGTAACACGCAAGTTGTTTATGTAGCATGATGCGTAGAAACAATCACGTTTGTTAGCACCTATTGCTTCGCGACAAGTTGAATTCTCACCAATTCTTACGTGTTTTGCATCTTATCCATTCGTGTTAGGCTGGTTCTGTCGTACGACAAATTTTTCAAGTACGTCGATTGTAGAATAGAGAAATATGGGTTATTCTATAAATAATTATTACGAAAATTCTTTATAATTATGAATAATTTATTTTTATTATATTTTCAGAATCAACAGGAAAGGAAATACAGCAGTAGCAGCAGCAATAAGTGTGTGAGTAAATTAATTGAGTAATTTGTTTAAATACAGCAGTTCACTATTATTCTTCGATTATCCTTCTGTTCGAAAATAAATTTGGTTACTGCCAGTTTAAGTAATGCAATAATATTAATTATTAAAATAACATTTGTTATAAAAAGTGAAAGCTCGAATCATAACTTGTAACCCAGCACTAAAAGATTGAAGAAATATTGCATAAATCTTATATTAAAACATTGTAATGTTTTACGGAAGTTACAAAAGATTTCTGCAATGTTACTACAAGCTTGCGATAACGTTAAAATGTCCGCAATTTTTAATCTAAAAATATTTATAACGTTTCGGACTATTTGGGATCATCTATTGATTTTACTGATGGAAGAAACGAAACGCAACGCCAGTAATTTTTATTTCTACCAACTGCATTATTTTTACTAGTAACCAAATCCATTTTCGAACAGACTATGAGATATATATATACAAGTCTGAACTTTTATTGTTTTGTTGCGAATATACGCTAAGATAAATTAAGCGCGAAAACGCTCGTAATTTTTATTTGTCGATGTAGATACTTTAAGCTCAACATTAAGAGTAAAATCGTTGCTAAATAAAATCGTGCTCGAGACAGTGCCGTCGAGCATGAAACAATCAGCATAAATAAATCGTACGCAGACGGACAGGTAAATATCTATATCTATTTCAAAAGACGAGGATATCTATAGAGATTTCGTAGTAAACTCCTTTTTCGTAGATGTTAATACTACCATCTCTATCGTATTTTGATGATAATGCGAAGAAAAAATGTTTTACATAATGAGATTTATAACTACATAAATTCATATTTAACTATTTCTTCTTTTATTTAAATTTCCTTATTTTTAATTCTTTATATTAAAATATTAGTGAAAGTTCAAATGTTATAGGATTATGATTGTTATATTAGTAACAAAATTAATATAATATTAAGCCGAATTGGGTGGATATTATCTTTACAAGATTCGTTCTTGCAGCTCAACTGTTAGATTCTGTGCTTAATTATTTTATTTGATTATTATAAAACATTCAATGTTTATAACATATTTATTTATATTTATCTTAATAATTATATCACGTACTGTGTTTACAGAAATTTTAAGAAAATTTATTCTCAAATTATAATTATTCTAAAGTAGATTTGAAATATATTTAAAAGGTTCTACAGATGTGTAGAATTTCCTGCTACATAACTGCAAAATTAGACATACATATCTTAATTTTTTTTTTTTATTACATATATTGCAATATATGTCAAAATATATATAAGTATTATAAAAAGTCAAATATGATGATACCTTAATTCTTGCAAGAAGAATAGCAATTTGTGTTCTTTTGTATCTCCGTAATAGGTATTGAAAGAAAACGGAAGTTTATTTCGTTTAAATTTAATTTATCAACTAAATGTATATGATATCGGTTTGTTAAAACCAATAATTCACCATGTCTGACCTTCAGCCCACTTGCAAATTCCAATTTTGGATCATATACAATAACTTCCTAAAAACCAATGTCATTTATGATAATAAAATGCTAAGCATTGCCATTAACAGCAATCGCTTATTAAGTCCAAAATATTTTGTAAAATAATCTAATACGCAGAGTATAATTACATTCAGTTATCTCACCTCCTTTATGGTGTTAAATTTCTTAGCGTCTATACACATAATAGATGTCTTTGTTATATCCGTAAAAAATAGCGCACATCTGTCAGACGCTAACATTGTTGTCGGACCTTTTATTAGTTGCGATTGAGTTTCTTTATTAGCTTGATTAATGTCTTGTGGTGAGCATTCTATTAGCTTCTGAAAATCTACCTTGTGTATTGCGTTTCCAGACAAACGAGCATAATATAAATCTAAAACAATTATTGAAGTGTTAATAACCGCAGAAATTAGAAATTACATATAAGTTGTAAAAGTTTTTTACGCTTTTATGCGTAATCGTCATCATATATATAAACAAACAAATATATATAATTTACGTATACATATGCTTCATGTGTTTGTTTATATAAACAAACACATGAAGCATATGTATACGTAAATTATGATCAAGTCCCATGCAGAACAACAAGTCAAAATGACATCAAAGTGATTCACAATTGTGTCAAAATGACATCAAAATGAATCGTAATTGATTGAAAAGTGACTTTTAATGATCATGTTGTAGTCACTTTGACATTATTTTGACGTCGTGATGACTACCTGTTCTGCTTGGGGTATAAGAAAAACAATAAAAATATTTTAGATATCATTGCAATATGATAGACGCAAATAAGTTTATAGAGTCTGAAGTTAGAATTAAAATCCGCAAACCTGCTGTATGATGTAATAAGCATGATAAATAATCTTGAAAGAAAAGTACTTGCCTGTATCAATAATTGCCAAACCATGGATAGTGTCCGCCAAAAGATAAGTCTCGTTTGTTAGTTCGAAAGTAGGGTCAGGCGGCATTTTCATAAGATCAGATTCGACTCTACACATCTTAGAAGTACGTCCGTTATATACTATTAAACCAGCACCTTCCACGTCTGCCATGAATACCTGAGTTGCGATTAATACAATATTATAGTTGCCTATCCATTTGAAAAATGGAATATAACATAATATTCACATGAATACGGAAAGTGCACCATACATATTTAAAATAGTTTTTGAATTTTACTTTCTGTCTCTCTTTTACTAGCTAAATAATTTTCTTAAATTTAAAAGAATATATTAACTTTAATTACAAGTTATACTAACAACTGCTTCATCCTTTATATTTTGGCAATGTGAAGCCAAAACGGCAACTGAAGATAACAATCCATAGGTAGTTTTGTTATACGCAATTTCAAATGGGATAATAACACGTTTAACCAATTTGTTAGTTGATAAATCGAAGATCATTAGTCGCGGTGTACATACTCGCTCAAATCCAATTCTACCATCATCCACAAGGAACAGATGATTGCATTTAATCTGTGATAATTAAAAAATGCAAATATTTTATGTTTTATTGTAATTTCACAGATAATTATTGTGAGCTTAACACATAATGGCATATTCTCTAACATATTATTATCTTAACGTAACAATCAAATGTATAATTCTCTTTGGAAAGATAAAGATACTTACTTCTATATTGTAAACGCCACCTGTAATACCCTTGCAATCATCTTTATACCAAGACCAATCGGGATAGGGACGCAAAAGTGGACCACTCTCTCCTCGTTTCTCGGTTACTGTCAATAAACCAACCGGTACACCCTCGTCTCTCACCGCAGTAATAAATATTCTACCGTCTATAAGAATTTAAAAACCGCAATTTCTGTTATTAGAAATACATGTCTTGTTAATATATTATAATATATTACAATAAATTTGGAGCATAATAACGTTTAGTACCATACTAGTAAGCTTTCGTGTAAAAAGTATCCATATTTTTATAAAAAAATTAGAATCTTTGAATAATGTCAATTTACCATCTGCTTTATCTACATCGTAAAAAAAGGCTGCGCTAACGTTGTATTTGCCGGACTTTATCGCTTCCTCTTTGTGCTGCGGACTTTCCCAAAGAAGCTCATAATATTTCCATTCATGCTCCAGATGCATTTTGGCACAGAAACTCATAGTTGCCATCAATAGAATTGGTATAATAAGCAAGAAATGTTTCATTTTTGCGTAACGTTTAATTAATTATATATACAATATGTGAACAATAATACGTGAACTGTATTAATAGAGACGTGTCTTGCGAGAGTGAATGCAACTGAACGAGATTGAACGTTGGCTGGTATTTATGTATTATATTGTAAATATAATACATACATTCAAATTCAAGGCAATAGCTTCTTATTTAGGTTACTACCGATAAAGTTACATTATTTATTATGAGAGGGGACTTACAGTAGAATTTTTAATCATGTTTCCTGCAATGATACATTATATTTAACACATTTATATACTGTCTGCTTCGTAGTTTCTAATCATTGATAATATATTTGGATAATATAATTAATCAGTCTAAATATCAGTATAATCAGTTAATATAATTATTATAAACAGTATATGTGTTTATACAGAATTTACATTTGTAAAGCAAATGTGACAATATGAAATCATCATTGATAAAAAAAAGAAAGAGCACTTTTACATTTATTTACACTATAAATTGATAGAAAATAAAATTTATATCTTCCTTAACATATGTTTAGTCTCATTAAACTCCAATTAAATTGAAATTATATTATTTTGAGAGGCATTAGGATATTGCACATAATGATGTGCTTTATAAGGCGGCTTTTATCTATGATTATTTTAACATTAATTATTATATAAGCACATATGTATGAGCTACATAATAAAATGAAATCGGGTCGTAAGCATAAGTAACAGAATCCGATTAACGATAACAGAAATAGAATAATCGGAATCTTTTACAATTCATAAGTATTTAAGTGTTACATACATAGAATGTATTTCTTTAAAAATAAATGTCTTGTAACATACACCAAATACTATTATCAAATAACACTATCAAATAATAAAGTCAACACTAAATTTATCTTTTTTATTAAGTATAATTAAGAGAAAAGATTTATGTTTATTATGTATTAGTATTATTTATTCATCTTTTTTTACAATTCACTTACTGTACTATATAATACATCCTAATCAGTAATTATCAATAATTTTGTTACATGTATAAGGGAGATTTTTTACAATTATTAAATTATTACATAATTCGAATCTTAAAAAAAATGATTTAAATTATCATATCGCATCGTACATACCACACACGCAAAATATAAAATGGAATCTATTTTTTACGTTCTGATGTAGAAGTTTTAGAACATTACAATTGACGTTTAGTTGAACACTTCCACTTTCACTCTCTAATTTGCAGTCACGCAAGGAATTAGCATAAGTCGACTTCAGTTTGTCCCTTCATTACGAATATGGGGAAGGTATACAGAGACAATGAGACATGCAAACGGGAGATGTACGTACGGTCCATCAATGTTGCGAGTGATCTGATTCGAAGCAACTGGTATTCTGTGGTTAAGACTGGTCGTGACTGGTATAGCTATTCCGACTACGACAAGCAGTCTCACGTAAAGCACATCCAATTCATGATTGACCAAGTGCTGTAATGTTTCCACATGCAGTCACATGCACGTATATCCGATTGTAGTCCCATGACGGGCTGCTTTGATCTTCCTTTAATCAAAATTTTGCAAATAATTTCTAGTATATTTATTGCGGCAGTTAGAATATTATATTTATCAGGGTTCAAATCGATAGACGGTTATCAATTTGTATATACGAAATTTTTATCTTTTAAAAAATCTCTGTTTTTGTAATAATCTTTAGATATTTATGAGAATAATTTTATAAAAATATTAACATTACTTATTGTTCGATTTGTATCAAACGAGACTTCTTTGTACAGAATATTTCAATGATATCGATTTATTTTTCTTACATGTCAATGTTGAAGAGCACGTTATACCTCATAAGAATAAGCATAATAATCTTTCCTCGTTGTTATTCGAAGTATCTCGTTGCTTCGTGCTGTACGATGTTTTCGCGTTCTCTTTTTCTGAATGAGTTATTCCGTTAAAGCGCCTTTTTATTTCGCGCCTCCCACGCTATTCTGACTTACGTCACCTCGCATGATGAGACGCATTCGTTGCCAATCGCGAGTACCAATAAATGCGCATCGCGCGCGTCCGCAAAGTTTCAGCCTTCCATCCCTCCGCGAGCGTCGCGCACAACAATCGTTTCCGTTTATTCGCCGACAATGCGCCAAACTTTCCAGTTGGACCGCGCGCTGGCTGACTGCACGGGCGACGCGCCGGGTAAGCTCGGCACGATGTATTTGCTCGGCTGTTCTCAGCCGGGAAACTTGGAAATTTATTCCCGGGGAAATTCGCGCGTTTGAATTTTTAGCAGGCTGACGCGCAAAACTTTCTTTCTTACGGTGGCAGAGCGAAACGCCCGCCCACCTCGCTCGCTTAATCGTCTATAAGAAAGCGATTCTGCTGGAGTCAATCTCTCTGCCTTCTCCTCGCATGAAACGAGAGCAAAAAGGTCGCTAGAGATCCGAGAATTCATTCGTACCGTTTTGCGCATTGCTCTTTACCTTCTTCTCCACGCGAGAAGTGATTGATCGATCTTTCTTTCTCTTTCTCTTTCTCTCCGTTTTCCTCTTCACGTTTGTTTCGCGCTGAACACGTTCAAATGGATCGAGAACAGTTTGTTACCAATTTAACATGCGGCTAGAAAAGGAAATTAAATTCTTGATCTCCAGAACAAGAACGCGCACTCCGATATCGACAAACGTATCGATTATAACTGATTCTTATCAACGCGAGTAGCAGTGCTGGATAATCTTTCTTCTATAATCGCAATAATCAATTTTGAAAATAATTTAATATTTATTGCGCCACGTTATTTCTTCGTTGAAAAGATCGGAACGATTGATAAACAAATACGTATCTTACAGATCTTTGTGTGCAAGATCTAATCAAACAAACAGATGAAGCTTATATAACGCTTAGATGACATTAAAGCATCGCTTCCAAGCAACATCTTTGTCGCAGTACAGACCGCGTCTCTTCCTTTTACCTTCACCTCGTTGGATTGTAATTCCCCGCGCATTGATTCGACGTAGGTACATATGACGCCGACTGCAGTACACAACGGCCGTAACTTCGGGAACTTTTGTTTGAATTATGTTGAACGAATCGTGGAAACTGGTGACGCTATCGGTGCGTCAGTCGACAGAAACAGTCATAATGTGCCACTCGAGTTCAGTTCTGTCGCCGGCAAGGCAAGGCGGTAATGGCGTTGCAAGCTGCAGGCAGCTACCAACTACCACTGACGATACGAATCGTACAAAAGCCCGTTGCGCGAATGTCCCTTTGTGAAAGAGAGAGAGAGAGAGAGAGAGAGAGAGAGAGATACAGAGAGAGATAAGTTTTCTTTTATTCACTTGTGCTTGCTCCCCAGAAACACACGCTCGATGCAACACCGAAAAATTCGGTCATATGGAAGTACATGCAGTTTTATTCGCGGCAAAAATTGTCTTGAAATATCTTGGAACTATCATCACGATAATCATTGGAAATCAATATGAAAATTGAAATGATTATACGAAGTCTCGTGATTATGGATAATTGCACATACCCACAGAAAAATATGAATTCTACTGTTAAGAAAAGCGATTACTCAACTTGTTTTTTTCTTCAAATTATCTGTGACAAAGAATATTTTTTTGATAATTGTCTTAAAATATACTTGTCTTAAATTTTAGAAAAACTTATTACATATTGTAAAAAGGACTTTATACTTTTTCAAAGAATATTATTAAATTGCATGAAAGAAAAGTTAGAATAATGAACAAATCAAATTTTTGTTTTGACTTAATTTTCTTGAATAAATACAAAGTTACTAGGATTCAAGATGCATTTTGAATAAATTTTATGCCTATGGTAAACTTATGATAAATTTGTAAAATAAATAATATTTATTAATTCAAGTAATTTACAATGTTTTGTATTTTTCTATGGTTACGCAGAAGTTTATTTAAAATAAAAATATTATATGTTTTATGTAAATGTGATGAGTATTTTCAGACTGTTATCAAGATATTTTTTACAAAGATAATCGTTATGTAAAAGAAGAAAAGTAAAAATTGAATAATCGCTTTTCTGAGCACGAGAATAATATTTTCCTCCATGTAGGGAATATTGCAGAGAAGGAATATTTTAACATCTCTCTATTTTATTTAGCTAGTTTGTAAAAAATCATTTGTGAATGCAAATCGCAGTCACTTTAATCGCGCGGAAATCGTGGGTGCTTCAACGTTGAAAAAAAGTGTTACACAGTTTGTACGTATATCAAAGCAAGCTATTACCGTCTGCGTTGGCGTTCCGCTCTGGACTGCCTCGAGCTGAAATATTACAAAACAATGCAGCGATTGTTGAATATATAGAGACACCTCGGTCAAAATGCGGTTTCGCGCAGCGCGTTTAATTGCGACGAAATTTACGTCGATCAAATCGCCGACGCGGATAACGGCGAAAATTTATTGTCGCGCTAAACGACGAGTCCCCCTCCTGTTGCGTTGCCCGTATGATTCTGCTAATTATAATCGCGATATCCGTATTATTAATCGCCATTATCGATTGTATCATGCTGGTGGACGCGCCGTTGATGACACGCAGGTTGACTTTGCCTGAAGCATGACCGGTTTGCGAGGCGTAACATGGTTGATCGTTATTACTATAATCCCGTTAAACACGGGTAACAATAATGTTAATAAAATCGCGCTCAATTGATGGTAGATATAAATATCGAGAAATATAGGCAGAAATTAACAAGAATTAATTGATTGAATGAGTTGAAATCGAACATAGAGTTGACGATAGAGAGTCTAAATCTATTCCGAATTTCTATACCTAACTGTGTGTACTATTAATTATTGTAGTCCGTTTGTTTTTTTATGATGTATTTATTATTACTAGTGAGACGAAATGAACAATTACGCTGAAGTATCGAAAATATTTAGCTACATACAGATTTAAAGTTAATTTTATTGGTAACAAAATAATTATGCAAGACGTTCTAGTGTAATGAAAGCAAAACTGCAAAAAGTTTTGACAATAAAATTATTTTCAGATTTACATATATCTAAATAAATATTTAGACATTTCACAGGAAAATCTTTTATTAATTATTACAAACTTATCTTTGTATATTTTCGATTATTATTGCTTGATCCGGTCCAGTTTAAAAGAAGACCTCCGCGTTGACATTCACTGCGACTGCAACAATTACCGTTGGCCACACGCTCTCTTTCTTCCTCCCCCGTAGCGACCGGCACACGCACCGTCGATGCCGGTAATGACGATAACGAATCGCAGTAATGGCGAGGCGGCCCGACGATTCGTTTTCAACATAACGGCGACGGCGCCGTCCTGGAATACGCGTAGCCGGTTGCTGGGTAGGAACAGCCCTGGGACGGTTATCGAAGTCGATCATTCAATTTCGCGTTGCAAATTGTCCGCGCCGGAAACTCATATCCGGGCACTTCCGGTTCTGCCTGGTCCCGCCCCCGGGAAGAAGCGACTGTCGGCGGCGACGGGCCCCAGGCATCGAGTGGGGCTGGTTAACGGCGGGGGCACGCGAGGGATGAGGGTTTGGAAGGGAAGAAGAGACAGACGGGGAGGCGCAGAAATCGGGGTTGAGCATGGCTTCATCCTGACGCAAATGAGCGGTGAACTCGCTTCCGGTCTGCTCTCCAATCTGTCATTTCGCCCACTGCAATCCGTCGATGAGTCTCTGTCACCTGTGTCGAATAGTAGATGACTAGTGTGATTGGTTTTATTTCTTCATTCATCATATTGATTTTATAATAGAAAAGGAAATGTTTCTAACTTTAATTAAATAACTTTTTAAAATTTGTTTGTCTTTGCAACTTGATGAATGACGATTATCTTTTAATCTTCGATCAGAAAAAAATTTTGTTGATTTTTAATTAAAAAAATTTAGCTGCCACTATACCTTTCATTCATCATCGTCCAGTTTAATAGAAATAACGTTTATTAAAGCTAATGTAATATTTCTTTTAAAATTTTCATAATTTTTACGTGCTTTGTTGCGATATAAATTATTTCCCTCACCATACAAGTGGCCATCGCGTCGGATTGACGTATTTTGCACAACAACCGTTTATCATCAGCTAGATTACCACGGGTTAGATCTCCGACGGACGTGACGGCTGTTCGGCCAGCCAAGGGTTCGTGAAAAATAGCTGCACTGAGGAAAAAATTTTTTTAATGAAAAAAATACATTCTTAGAACCATATATTTTGATAGAAGCATTTGTTTGTTTTGTTTAAGTAAAAATATTTACTTTTAAATAAATAGACATATTACCTTAAGTATATAATTTTGTATTATTACATTTTTTACATAGAAATAATTATTTTACATTATTTAACTAAGTTAATAATATTATTAAACTTAATTTAATTGTTTTTTTAGATCAAAAAATTTAATTGTTTTTGTAATATCTTGAATATAAAAATTATCTAATAGTAAATATTTTCTAGAACTGCAAGAAAAAAAAACTTGATTAAAAATTATTTCCTTATTTTACTTTCATAAATATTTCAATAAAAAGTTTTTAACTTGCAAGTATTATAAATAAGCTATTAAGACTCACCAAGTAAATAATTTTTTTTGTTAAGTAAAATTTTTTTTTTTTAATGTGTATTTCGAGATTGTATGATCGAAAAGTACATGGTAGTACTCAGCAATGATGGCGATCATTTTTTACTTCAGCTATCGATCACTACTTGTAGTTTTTGAAACGCGAAATAGTCATAGGTAATGTCGTAATTGCAAAATTATATTTGCATAAATTTGTTTGTGGCAGAGTTGTACTGTAAATTTCAAAATTACGTTTACAAGGATTAATTATGTATTATCATATTTATAATATTTATAACGTAAAGGGTGTATAATATACTTGGCCTATTTAACGGATATTTTAATCGTATTTTACAGATATTTCTCGAAGTAAAAATTCATTGACGAGAGGAAGCCAATCGTCGCCGATTTATAATAAAATAAACGAACCGCAGCCGGTTCGTCGCGTCGCGCGTTTGTTTCGGGAGTGTCGTTTAAGTATCGGACTAATGAACTTTTTATAACTCCCATTTGATAAAATCCTAATTCGAGGGCCTGGAATCGCACCCTCGCTACTTGACTTGAACACGAGACATTTCTTCATTGAGACGTTGCGCATAGTGGCTACGGCACATCGCGACGTCTCATTCCGAGTGCCCGTGCACGAGGAAATACCGGGCTGCGTTATGGCATGTTGATATGAGGGTTACACGCTTTGTCTCTGACGATCGGTTCGGTCCTAAGCGATAAGAATTTGGATCGGTCGACTTGGATTCGCCCGTTTTACTTGATCCCACCGCGCCGTCCACCATTCTAAAGCGTGTGAATCACGTTTAATCTGACATTTGGTCAGGCTCAGTCTTGGCGGTCCCGCTCGTGTCGAGAGGCTGGATCGCATTTCCTGATTCGTCTAGAATGTTAGACATCGGCAATGAGTACCTTCTTCTCTCGTCACCTCAGCCTTGTAACGTCGCTTGTGGTATTGCACCCTTGTGAATTACCTGGGTGAATTACCTTACGCTGGCTGCGTATGACTGAGTCAATTTTAAACGTGATTTTCGCGAGACAAGAGGCGTCGGATTCAATGGCATTGATTTCGTTTTCTTCCGCGTAGCTTTTGATCCTTCTTCGAGGCAGGTACGCATGTGTCCTGCTCGTCGACTCGAGGCGTTGGATCCACGGAACTCCTTCTGAATTGGAAGTTTTATCATGGGTCTTATAAACCGGCAGTGTCGCAGTGTGCTTGCGCGAAAGATTCTCATATTTAATTAGTCCACGGGCGCATTTTCAATGTATTTAACGCGAGTGTTTCGCGAGTGCAAAGTGGAACTGAGAGGAGAAGGCATCGGGTCCCAGCGGAGCAACCTTGGGGTAAATATAATACCTTATTTATGTCAATTTAATAATCTTTCTCCCTTCTATCTTATCGTAATAAATTAAAAAAAGATACTTAAAGAAAAGAATATAAAATGTTTATATAAAATGTTATACACACCCAACTTGGAAACTGTTTTAAATCTGAAAATTTATTTGGCGCACAGTTTCACGTACTTAAAAAAAATATATATAAAAGTGGTGATTTTATAATATATAAAATTATACAAGAAATTAGCACTAGAATCTAATTATGACAGTTACGTACAGCTTCTCAATTATTTATGTTTGTTAATAATGTAATTTATTTTATATACTGTTTATTATATCTTACGACCTATTAAGTTATTCCCATTTACTTGCTGTTCTTGAGAGAGGTATGGCTATACGATCTTAAATTATCATGCGATTGTTGCACTGAGGGGAAAAATGAAATAAAAGAAAAAATACATTTTCCTAAAATTATGTATGGTATTTTGATGTAGGCATTTGTTCATTCTGTAAATAGTTTAAGTAAAGCTATTTACTTTTAAATAAGTGGACATATTACTTTAGTGTAATTTAATTTTATATTATATTTTTTACATTTAACTAATAATTTTACAAATAAGCTAATAATATTATTAAACTTAATTAAATTGTTTTCTTAGATTAAAAGATTTAATTATCTAGAAATTATCTAATAGTAAATATTTTCTAGAAACTGCAAGAAAAAAAATACTTGATTAAAAATTATTTCTTTATTTTATTTACACAAATAAAATAAGATAAATATTTAATTAAAAAATGTTTTATCTTGATTGCAGGTATTATAAATATTATAAAATTTTATTTAACGTAAAACATTTTGTTGTATTAAGATATTCCTTCTTTCAGTGCGACCTTTCCCAGATAATTAGATCTTGGCGACATACGCGGAGACGTGTATTAATTATCAGCGGGCGTTAGCGTCGCTCGCTCGCGGTCTGACCGATTTCATCGTTTATCTCGACACGCACACATTAACACGCGACGATTGTCACCGCGACCAATGTCCGTGTATATACGTGTTCATTTCATTTATGGCATCAGTGATTCTGTCATGATCTACCTGACGCATTCGAATGAAGGTACGGGCGCGGGGCGTCGCCGCGTCGCCGCGTCGGCACGACATCAATCGGTCCAAAAATGGTTGACGGGCCACGCGGTCCCGTTTTTGAACAACACAATCCCACATCATATAAACTCGTCCCGCAAAAGGGCTATTTACCTACCTACCTACCCATCTCTCGGTATTCCATGCTGATCGGGGGCCCTCGTTCTCTCCCCCGGTATTCTCTATCCTTCCCCGCGCGATTCAGTCATCCATTCACTCTACGTCGGGTGGGTGGCCATGCGCTCGCGGTGACGGCGGTGGCGGTAGCGACGGTGGCGGTGGTTTCATCGGCAACGTCTATTGGAAAATTTATTCCAATATTTTCAATTAAAGTTAGACAAAGCCGTTGTTTGATAACGCTACGTGTTTCGCCGCTCTAGTTGCCGAGGTAAAAATAATATAGCACGCGCGAATGATCAGGAGCGGCTTTCACACAACGACGTTACTGTCGCGCGCGTGAGAGGTAAAGCCGGTCATTGCTGGTGCTGGTGCTGGTGCTGGTGCTGGTCGGTGATGGTGATGGCGAGATGGTTCGTTACCGTGGACGGCGCACATGTGAGGGGCGGATGGTACGGGGTGTCGCACCGACGAGGCGTGTGGGCGACGAAGCGAGCTTGAAGGGCTGGTCGGGAGACAATACGCGATTCCGCACGAGTACCACAGAACGAGTTCACGTCCAGCATTTCTCTCGATCTGCTCACGGTGCAATTAAGTTCTCCAATGCGGAAAGAGTCGGCCGGATGTGAGATCGTTTGCGAGCGCTATTGCGTCGTTATTGCTGGATTAGCCAGCCCCGAAAGCCTAGCCTGTGAGATCGTACTATTTTTTTAATACGACCTACGCGCGCGATCCACGCGCGCAGGATCGTGGAGTTATTCGAATATTTTGGCTTTATTTATTGGAAGCGCTTGGAACATTAAAGATATCTGACTTCAATATTAGCGAATCAATTCAATATTTATTTTAAAATACACCTCTCGCACATGTAGCGAATATTTATTTATTTTTGTAAAGTGTAACTTGAAAATATGTTTAATAAATTCTGTGTCATACATGTCGGCATTATTGAAAGGTGCAGTAAACTTTTCCTGAAACGCGCATAACAAAATAAAAAAATTACAATTTCATTTGTTGATTAGTTACATTTTTATCACAATACATACATGAAAAGTGTGTCATTTAATTAAATTATATATTACGGTGGATTTAATCGGAGATTTTTATTAAAGTTGTTATTGCTAATATCATATTTTAGCGACTGTGATTATGACTTTGTTACAAAATTCGTTAAATCTCAGATGATACGCCGGCACACCAAAAAGATACATTTAATTTCAGGCGTTCTAATACAATCGAACTACTCTTAATGCATTGGGAGTAAGAACAGCCGATAGCAATGCAACTAGCTGCCTACGCGGTATGCGATAATTACATGCTCGGCAGCGGGACGGCCGCAAACGTCACGTGCTTGTCAAGAGCTATCACAGCTTCCTGTTGGCGTACGTGTGTACATAAGAGAGACGAGGAAGTTGAGAGATAGAACTAAACAGAGAGGAAACACAATAGGTTTGCTTATTTTGTAATACATAGAAAATTTATCTAAATTTGCAACGTCACTGTGCCAGTATTGTTTGACCTGGAGACAAGAGATAAAGAAAATTGATTAGTAAGCGTAAGCGTAATGTGCGGTATACAATAAGAATAAAAATAAAATATGCAGACGAAGAGAAGATAAGAACGTCTTTGAAAGTCTTATGAGCAAAGAATTAGATAGGGTCGCGAATCGTCGCAGAATTCATTCATATTAAATAAGTAACGGAATTCTTTTGCTTCGAAAGTTCCACGGATGGCGAGTTAAGGATATTAATACTTATGTCTAAAGTAAAGTATTAATATAGGAGGAAGCTGTACATGGAAAAAAATGTTTTTAAAAATATCTTTATTTTTTTAATGAGATTACATACTGTTGAACAGACGTAATTTACCTGAATTAGCTTATGAAGAAATTTTATTTAGTTTTATCAAGAAAAATATTATTAATAATTTCCTGTCTAGAGGAAAAAAGTAACAGATAGAAAAAAATACAATATTTTTAAACCAAGAATTAGAATTTTTTAAATACATATATACAACATTTATACATATAATCGTTTTATAAAATAACATATATTCTTGTTTATATATGAAACATTGATTGTTAAATAGAATATATTAGGTTCCATTTGATTGAATTAAATTTGATGCTAATATTGTTTTTCTGTGTGTAGAGAAACTATAAGATTGTAGTTGCACTTTTCACAATTGTGCGATTGTTTCTCTCTCTCTCTCTCTCTCTCTCTCTCTCTCTCTCTAAATATAAATATCGATAAAATCCAAATATAAAGTGAAATGTGAATGGAAACGTGACTCAGAATAGAAGTTGATCTCTTACTTCGAGCGAGATGCAGATGCAGGTGCATTTTGCCGTCGTCTCGAGCCGAAAATCGATCCGGTTCACTCGGGCGTATTGCAACGGCGACGTCGGCGGTCCAGGATGATCCTTAATAACGCGAAATACGAGGCGAAGAGACGTAGGCAATGCGAAAAGAGGAGGAAAAAGATCGACGGTCGGACGAAGATCGGGAAACGAGGCGGGTGGTCGGAATACCGTGGCGGGGGGAGAGCGGATATATCGGATACGCGGATCGAAGAAAAGGGACGAGCTGATGAAATAATAGGTCTCTCGCGCGCGCAATAGCGAGTGCCCGGCATTGTGCGAGAGCTGCACGGCGGCCCAGGTCGACTCAATGGAAACGGATGAATGCTAGCCAACGCGAGTGATGCAAGAGAGCGGTTCGTCCTCTCTCACTCCGATTCTTTTCCTCTCTTCTCGGGGTTCGCGCCGAAAAGCCAAGTCCGCTCGGCTTTTAATACTATGCCCAGTGTCCACCATTTTGCGATACGTTCCTGTTTGTAATTGAAATCTGCCCGCCGCGCCGCTCTTACCCGCTGCCACCGCTACCGCCGCTGCTCGTTTTCTCGTTAGATCCTCTTTTTTTCTCGGTTGATCATCCTACTGGAACCGCGTTGATCCCTTTTTTCCGTTGCCGATGTCGCTTTCGGTTTGTAACGGGAATTGAAAGAAGTAAAGGTCTTTCGTTCGATTATATACGGAATCTGCTCTCGCTTCTGATCGATCACTAATTCAGGTATTAATTCTCAGTTTATAACTTGGATTATAATAGAGCGTTCAGGAATTCAACTTAATTATCGCTGATTATTTCTCGCTGGTAAGCGAGATACGGGAGACAAAATATGATCCCAATTTTACGCTGTCGCAACGTGAATTTATCTCTCGTGAAACAACACGTTGAAAATTGCGATGTTACAATTGAAATAAGCTACTGTTATATGTAAATTTGGTTAAATACATACATATATGTATTGTACATTATATATATTTCACGTACGTCTCTTTATTATTCTTTCGATTTTATTTACTGTGATGTATATCTAGACAAATTTAATCTGTTATATTTAATACAAGAGATATAATTAATGCAACTGACATTTTTTATTTTGCACGCTCGACAGCTGTGAAATCATTTAGTTGATACATTCATACATTTGTAAAGAGTTAATCTTTCATCAGTTTTATTTCAAATAATACATTTGCAATCAAATAAAAATTTCTATATAGAAAAAGATTTGTATAAAACTAACAATTGTTGTCGCATATAAACAAAAATATACAATGAAGAAATTTTATATAACTTTATTAAGAAAAATATAATCATTTTTATTTAATAATTTATTTAATTATTTAATAATTATTTAATAATTTTTATAAATTAAGAGGAAAAATGTATCGAAAGAAAATAATATATTTAAACTAAAAATTAGGACTTTTTAATACCATTGTTAGCAAAAGAATCATACTGTGCTTAAATGGCTATTGCAATATCTAAACAAAAATATAAAATATTTTGCTGAAATTTAAAACTATTAAGAAAATTCTAAAGATTTTATACATTTTAGCTTACATATGAGACATATTCTTTTGATTTGATACTAATGTTTTCTATACGTAAAACATTTTATGAAAATGTATACGGAATGCAGTAAGAACATACATTACCTACTTTTGCTCCTTCTGTTTAATTGAAAAATTTTTTACTGATGAATAAATAGTGCCTCACCATTCTACCGAAATAAAAATCAAATATAAATTGCTCTAAAATTCCGTAAAGTTCCATTAAACAAAGTGCGGATAATATAGGTACCGATCTTTGACGATATCAGGTTACTTGTGACGATTTTGACGCTTTTGCTCCGTTTTTATGTCAAAATGATCGCGCTTTGTGACGCACGAGAGTGACCGGCGCCGTTGGCGCGCAAAAATTCTCGGCCGCTATTTGGCACGGCGATTTCGTTGGGCAGGTGCATGCCATTTGTGATGCGTTTAAACGAGTCCCGGGCGTGCATCGTGAATTTGCGCGGCGCTGTCCGATTTCGCATCGCTATTCATACGTGAGTATTGAACGGCGTCCGTGCGGAAGAGCCACCTAGAGAGCAAGAGAGAGAGAGAGATAGAGACAGAGTAGTGATGGCCCTCGAATCAATGCTTGCTCGCAATTTTCGAGCAAACCGAATATGGATGCTCGATCGAAAGGGGGCATGGTCAAAGAGCAAAAAAAAAATGCATCGAATCCACATTTTATAAACTCTATTTCAAGTTGTATTGTCTATAAAATTTATAGACTTGATAAATTTAGGATTCAATCCATTTTTGTTTCGTTATCTTTTGAACGTGGACACTTGTATTTGTATAGCGTGTGACATATATGCTATTATTTTATTTCTAGTGTTGGTCAGAGATTAATGTTGCATCGACTCTTTGCTCAAAAATCTCATACTTGGCGCAATATTGTAGCCATCGCTACGGATGGGGTCACGCTCGTCCATCCACAGGTAATAGACAATTGTCATTACGAACCGGCCCTCGTTATTATGCCGTGTACGCGGCGATACGTTATGATTTCCGATAGTTCTCGTAACCAAGCGATGGCCATTTCGGCCGTCAAATGTCGCCGGTTCGTGCGAAAAAGACTCCTGTGTCTGTCGCCGCCGTTAATGGTTAATACGTGACGCGTTTCTAATTAACGCAGTCGAGAAACGAACAGAAATGACGAGAAGGGAAAAACGCCTGCGTCAAGGTAGACGAGTATGCGAGTAACGAGTAGAGAAAGAAGGAAGTAGGGAACGTAAAATATTACAGAATTCTTGAGCGAAGGTTGTTTAAGGCGCTTGCAGGTACAGTGGCGATTTATTTCTAGAAAATTTTATTATCATGGTGATATAAATGCTTTTTGCAATCTTTATTGCGGAATTGTACATGAATATAAGAAGATACGTAAGCTTTCTTATTAATGGCATAAATTAAATGGCTTAAAAAGTAAGCTTCTTCTAGAATAGAATTTTACTGAATTTTTAAAATTTTTTTACAAGAGAAAGAAAACGATTTTAGTACTAGAACATATTTTAATATTCGGACCTTGCAGAGATATAAGTATTTATCAAATGTAGACCGTAAGTAAAAATTTTATATTAATATATTTTTTATCCCTATATAAACAAGGTAAAGGTAGTCGACGTAGAAAATTTTGCGAAATTGTGTGTGCAAAGGACAAAGTGTTTAAGTTGTCCATGGATAGTGACGGGCTTTTATCGCAAGAAAAAGCGTGTTACGGCCAAGATTAATAAATTAATAAATTAATAAAATATATGAATTATACGGTTGAATAGCACATAAATGTTTATACCATCTGACGACAGAATTTTATTACGAAATATCTCTTTACAATACAAAGCAAATAACATAATCTCGCTTTTCTTTCATACTGAAAAAAACTATCTTGCTATAACATAATGCTAAAATCCTACAAAGGAAGAACAAGTGTAGGAATTATGAGAAGCAGCATGAATAAATATTTCATATTAATAAAAATACTCATATAAATACTTGAGGGTACCTCTATATTCGTAATACAAGAACTGGGCGTAAAAAGGGCAAGAAGAATCGCATGTTGGAAGTTCAAACAGGGTCCGTCTCGCTGAAACCTTTTATAATTGCCGGCTCACAAGTTGACGTTGTTGTTCTACATACCAACTGAACAACACTGGAGGTAGCAGGAAGACGCAATCTACGATAATGCCTTGAGCGTTGTAGAAACGCCACGCGCAACTGCATCGCTTTACAGCAACACCGCTTTATCTTGGCGTTTGCCGTAAAACAGCGGCGTCGCGTGAAATCCCGAAAAGTCGTCTCTCACGCGGAGTATATCATTAAGGGAAATACGATAGTCTCGGGAGCCATTTTCGAGGGAGAGAGAGAGAGAAAGAGAGAGAGGGGGAGGGGAAATGAAAGGGGAAAATGTTATAGGTGTACTCTTCGAGGCATGTTAACGTTACGCGCGTAAATTCCTGTATATATGCGTGAGCGCATGCAGATCGGTGCACACGACACGGTGCGGGTGCGTTGCGGCGGCATCGTGTGGCACGACTCGAGTAAACTGGTAATACTAATCCGAGTAGTAATACTTAATAGCAGCCCGGAGCAGTGCCTGGGCCAAGTCCTCCTAAGTGAATTAACCTCGAGTTAATCTCAAGTTAAGGAAACCCCTAAGCAGACCTCGAGTGATCCTCCCGCTACTTCGTTAGATCAGCTGCTCCGCCCTTCTTGAACATCCGTTTCGCCTACGTTTGCTACGTCGTACGAACTAACGAGAGCCGACCGTCGAGGATCCTGCGGGATTCGCGGCGATCTTTGACGAGAGTCTCCCACTTGCGCCAAAAATTTTGATCGATTTTAGAATTCAAATGAGCATATATGTATATATATGTATATATACTACAACGGCGATTGTGAAAAAGGAGCGTAAACATTATTTTTTGAAGAAAATAAATTTCAAGTTCTTATTTTATCTTAGAGCATACCTGGAGGGGCCACTAAAACTCTGTTAATAGTTAATGAAGTTGTGGCTCTCTCTCCCTAAGTATTCTATAAGATAAAATAAAAACTTGAAATGCATTTTGCTTAAAGCAGCGTTTTGGCTTGCGCGCCCCTTTTTAATTCAATAAGTTTGGCTCAGTAACAAGAGTTAACATTTATTTAATTTAAGAGCTTACCCAGTTTCGAGAAGAAGCTGCGTGTATTAATCTGTTCTCGAGATCCTAAAATCAGGATTCTCGGGGGCTCTCTAAAGGGGTATTATCGAACAAGTTACGAGTCACATAAAGCGTTTAGTGGAATAATAATGGAATAATAATGGAATATCGTATAGTACGTTACAATCTTGGGAAATACTTATCTTGTATTTAATTACTATATTAAAAAGTATAAAATTCGTTTCCTAATCAAAATAGAACGGAATGGTACTCGCCGATTGTAGACGAAAATAGCTAAAAATCTGCTTGTCGATGTTACGAAGCTATGATTTTTATAGCCACGTTATCCTATTATCCTGGAAAGAGACGTTCTCTCTCTCTCTCTCTTTTTATCTGTTCCAAGTACACTGTAATTTATATATTTACGGAAAGGACGTAAAGAAACGTAATACGCGTAAAGTTAATTATTAAGGAATATTGCGGCCATGTGCAGTTTTATGTCGAAAATGAATAACAATCTCGTTAAAAGAATGTTGCATTGCGAAAGAAAAATTGTTTTCGATTGTATTCTAAATAATGTGTTATCCTTAATTGTATATTCTTTCATTTCGAGAGAATATTCATTACGCCTTTCGTTTCCCTTTTGTTAATCCACGTTCCATATTTTTCCCTATATATGCACACAGGGAATCGTGCTTTTACATGATGCTCGCGCGTATTCCGCTTCATTTTATTCGCGATATGGTGTATTATTTGCGCCGCTTCGCATGACGGACGCGCGCGTCGATGCGTTTCACGCGTTACGATTTTGTTTGAGCTCCCGCGGTTTTCAGCGTCATGTGTTATTTCCGACACACGCGCGAGTGAGAGAATCCGAGGCATCTCCATCGCGATGCACGCGCCGCTGGCACATCGCCGAGGTGGTTGCAGATCGTGCAGGTTTCGTCGACAACGAACCAAGTTTTATAAACGGCTCGCCTGTCACGAAACCCGGACGTCTGCGTCCATACTTGGTCCTCTTCCTGATGCTTCCGATGCTTCTTCCACATTGATTCCCGAGCGGTGCAATGGTTAACAAATTGCATTATATCTTTATTTCATTTTTACTTATTCAGAATTTTGTCGACATAAATATTACCTTCCTGCATGTGTTATAAAAATTTTAGCATGATATGTGTCAAAGTGTCGCGAGGCAAAATTATTTCTCGTGTAGCAGAGAACTTCTTTACAGAATTGCTACTGCGAAAACTAATATGATAAAATATATAATTCGAGGAAGCTAATATTAAAATGCGAGCATTGAATTTGCAGCATAATCTTGTTTTAAGAATAGATGAGGAAATATAGAAGGAGCTGATGCAGGAAAAAATAATCTGATGCTTTATGAATTTAAAGCCGTGACAGATGTTCCGCTCTTGAGGTTAACAGCGTTTCTTTTTTATACATGAATTACGAATTATTACGTTGATATTATACAAGTTGAATAACATCTCATTATATATGAGAGATTGATACGTGCTTGTGACACTGAAAATCGGATCAGAAATGTAGCGCAGATGATGAGGTATAGTTGTTGACACTCCGCGTAATTATTTAGATTCGATTTAATTGCAGAGACACGGCGTACCTTCCTTTTCACATAGTTTCAAAAGTAATACAATTTAATTTTAATCAAACCTTCCTGCACATCCAACATTTTTATCGGTTTCTTTTTTAATTTCCTTCAACACTAAGGAATAAACAAGTACGGAATTCGTCAAAGATTTTGCCGTTAACGGTTAATCCGGTAAAAATGGGCTGTCCCGTATAAAAGAAATCACGGTTCGGTTTTAACATCCTGCACGTGCAATCCGCCAATCCGAGGGATAAAGCTGATGGGGCAGCCTTTGAAAGAAGGCTCTCTCTCCGGAGGACAACGGCGCGTTGCGCTGCTCTCACGGCCGTGTAATTATTATCGATTCCATTACTGCGCTCGTAATACTCCCAGCGAAATTACCGCGGTCGCCGTATCGCATCGCGATCGTTACGGCCGGCTCGCGTTTAATCAGCGCTTACGATGATATTACGAGAGTGCAACGTGCGACATGAAATTATTGTAAGCTGCGTCCGCTAAATATTCCGTCAGCAACCGCTAATCGTCCGCGTTAACCGAGTTAATAAGCGCACTCGATACGTGCACCCGATTTATTCGTCGTCCGTTATCGAGCTTGGCTTACGGGTAAGGCTAGTCGCCGGCGACGATGACGACGATGACGGTCACGGGGATGGTTCGGGGAAAGAGTGGAAGGCAAGAGAGAAAGAGAGAGAGAGAGAGAGATTGGCAAGCATTGTTTGCACGTTGCACACAAGAGAGATAGAGAGAGGGAGAGGGACAAGGGAGCGACTGAGCCAGTGAGTGGGATACCTAATGAAATTACGATGTTACTTCCCTGAAAGACGACCTGTGGAGGCGGGCATGGGTACACGCGGCGATCAGAGCGTAAAGTCCATCCCTGTATCACGAGCTATTGCGCGTGAGCGCGTGTCCGTACGTGCGTATTTTTTCACGTGTGTACACATGCATATGTACAAACATGAGCGTATTTGTGTACATGTCGCGGGTGTCCTTCCTGCCTATGCAATGTGCAAGCACGCGTGTGGAAACGCGTGCATGCGACGCGTCGCGACGCGCCGCGCCGCGTCGCGCGCATCCGCGCTCTTTCGCCGCGGAAAAGCTCTTTGTATAAGCGCCGAACGAGAGCTTTGTGAAAAGCGCAATTGACAGGTCTTCCTATTAGTAGACGACAAAATATCGGAGGGGGGGGGAGAAAAAACGTCAGCGTAGAACGGTGGAGGAATATAGCGTTGCGAGTCGGAGTGAAAGAGACACCCGGTAAAGTACATCGTCCCTTTCTTCCCCGTTCTCTCCCTCTCTCTCTCTTTTGCTCTCTTTTTTTTCGTTGCATTAACCAGTTAAACTTCCATACGCGTAAAGCTGACGCCATGGATCCAGGTTGCCGCGATATTCCCTGAAAATCCGGCCGATCGCTTCCCCGAAGTCCTTTGACGAAGACCGGTTCATCTCCCGGATCGCCGATGAAAAGCGCGATCGATTTCGAGCGAACCTGTTCGTCTGCCTGTAAAGAGCCGACCTGTCTTTCGTTCGAAACATTATCTGCTGTTATAACGATTAAAATTATAAAAGAAAGAGACAGAGGTGGGGACGTCAAAGAGACAGCGGCTTTGTGCTTCATTTGCGAACTTAGGCTATGACGATGCGCACCTAAGTATATCGTAGTAATGAACGACTTTGGAATAAAGGACAGCTAAAGTTCCGCTATTGATTTATTTCGTGTCGAATAGATGCGAACTTTATACATCGCTCTCGCGAAACTCGCCGTCTAATTCTGATTTCGGAATCAAAACTAACAAAATCAGTTGTTGTGGTATTTAAAGTTTCTCCAGCTTAAAAAAAAATGAAGAGGAGTCGCAGGTTTTTTCATTCATAATATATTTTAATAAAGAAGCATCGCTATTTTCAAAATAATAACGAACGGTATATTTAAGCAATAAAAATTATATAACTTATTATTTAAATATCTTTCTAACATAAATATCGACGTGCAAAAAGTTGAATTAAAGAAGAATTATTTTTAATAATGATTTAAACAGTTATATAGAGTAACTAGCATCGTTTTATTATATTTTCACTAGCGTGACGTCATGTTTAAAAAGAATTATATAATTTATGAACATTTGTTCTATTATATATTTACGCAAAAGTGATATGGTAAAACTTTATCTTTTTAATTCCGAAATGTTCTTTAGACTTTATTCTTTCTTATGAATAGAAATTTTTTCAAAACTCTTAATTTTGTTTGCTCTTAAATTACTTAAAATTCTTCTTTTCATGAGATTCAATGCTATTGTAGAAAATTACGTTTTCAAGTTTAATGAGACTTATGGTCAAAAAATATGAACAAAATGAATGTCTACATATTCATTATAAACTTATTCTCAAAATTTGAACAAGTTCTTATATTATGAAAAGACCGAAGAATTTCCTTGAGCATAAAGCAAAATTCGTTTTAATTAGCATTAAATAAATGCTGTGAATGTATGGACTATCTCATTTTGATGATTTAGAAGATTAGGTCATTAACCTTTTGTTTAGAGAGAGGGGGGGGGGGAAGCGTAGGGGACAGAAAGATTGCGTGTGTATGTGTAAAGAGGGGGAGGGGAAAAGGCAACGTGCCGATCGCAGGCAGGTAAATTAAACCGGAAATCGGTGGTTGGTTTGGTGACCAAAGTTCGACCTTTATTATCGTTTGTCCCGAAGGCATCGTGATGTGGAACAATGCTACGGCATCCTGTAATTATGTTAAGTACACTGTCGCGTAGTGCGCGCGCGAAAGCCATATAGTGCACGTATACCGAACTACCGTCGCTACCCAATAGTTGGTTACCTCGAGATTCACCCTTGCAGACGAGTCGAGAGGAAGCGGAAGGGTATACGGAGAAGGAGCGATAGATAGGGAAGCGTATTGCGAGCCAGCCTATAACGTAACGCTGTTATGGAGTAGTGCAACCGACCGCTCTTGTGATCAGATGCTAACTAACTGTACTTTGGTCGTGCTTAATATATAGGCTCTATTCGAGTGTTTGTCGGCGTCGTGTTTAGGTGAAAGTTTTTCAGACTCTCGTGAGGGTGTATCGATTTTCGAATATATTGTTAGAGGGTTGTCATTATCACTAGAATTTATTAAAACATAAGTTGTGGAAAAAATTTTACACCTGATACGTGTGGGATTCTCAAAAATTCACCTTGTGAGTAATAAAGAGAAGTAATAAAAATTTATCTAAACCACATCTTTTGCGTTTAGCAAAAGCATTTTTCTTGAATTCTTCATGATTTGTAACTTAATTATCTAGCAACAGCGTGTTGGTACATCTTGGGCAATTTGTTGCTCATGTGCAGCTATGACCGCATGTACTAGCCGTAGGAAGCGGGTAGTGCTAGCGAGAGTGACGACAGGGAGATGGTGAGCGAGAGAAAGAGAGGGTCAACGGGAGGAGCACCGTTGATGGTTGACGTATCTGTATGCCGCAGTGACGGCAGACAAGCACGTATATCAAATAATTAGATTTCGGCCTGAAACGTCAATAACCATGTCAAACCATTACCCGTGCGAGACCCCGTCGACCGGTTCGGTGCTGGTTGGTCGGTCGACCGACGACCGACCGGGAAGAGCTGCATGCCTGTCTGACTGCTAGACTGCTGCCTCCTGCCTAGATAGCTCGCTCGCTGGCTGGCTTGGCTGGCTGGCTGGTTGGCTGGCTGCTCACGAATTTAACCGAGTTAGCAAACAACTCATTTAACGAAATTAGGGCCTCGAGCGTCGCTTAAAATCGGAGAAATAAAATTACGCTGCGAAACGGCGGGAAGGGGTGACCGGCCCTGGCAAACAGGAAGTAAAGAGAGACGTCGGCTTCGAGTTGAGTCTTTGGATATTGCTGTCGCTATTGCTGTTAACGCCAGGTGTAAGAAATTTTTTTTTAATGAAAACTCGTTACTAGGCTACTCATAGCTTCGCCCGACGAATCGAAAATATTTCATTTTTACTTATATATTGGAAATGTGTTGTATACTTAGATATTCACTGATTATCGTAAAAATTGTTACTTTTTTAAGCAAGATTATAACGTAATTTTAAAAACGAGTTTTGATAAAAAAGAAAATATATTTTGTTTAAAAAATATTTTTTTCGTGAAAATTGCCTTTGTAATGTTAAATGAATTGTTCATAGAAGAAAGTTAAGATTTCATTTCTTTTCTATGAACCCTTTTCTATGAAAAAATTCACCTAAATTTTTTGAGTTCCTACAATGACTCAAATTTTACCCGATATCGATATTCTTTGCTCTCGGTACTCTTGAAAAAAAGAAGAACAGACGCTCGAGAACACCCTGTATACCCGGAATGAAGAGGCAAACCCAGAGAAGGGGAAGGAGAGAGGGGGGGAGAGAGAGAGAGAGAGAGAGCAATGCGGGTGTTTAAAGTGCGAAGGAAATGTCGTCGCGGCGACGTCAGGCGTTGCCGCTCGGGCGAAACAATGCACGTTGCGCGCCTTCCGTTTGAGATACGATTCGAGCGTGCTATGCTCGACGTTTCGCGCTGTGCTCGCTTCGCTCGTGCACGAGCGAACGAGCGAGTGAGAACGTATGCACGCCATGCATTTGTGTCGCAAGCAATCGCTTGCATTGTGCACACGGGGTGCGTTATATGCAAAGAGAGAGAAAGAGGGGGGAGAGGAGAGTGGTGGAGAGAGAGAGAGAATATATATGTTTGTATGTGTATGTATAATATATATATTGAGTAACAGGTTCTCTCTCATAGTGAGTCGGTCTGGCTATCGTGGCTTTACTATCTGACAGCCTTCCCTCGTCTTCTCCCTTACGTTCTAATGTCATTGTTCTCCACCGACACGTATCCAGTAATTCACACACTCGCGCGGCATGCCGCAAATTCAAGAAGTGACGTTGACTCGCATTGCGACCTCACTTTTTAATCGCGCTGTTGTCTCTCAGTTATTCTCGATAAAAAGTAGAGCGAAACGCTCGAAGAAATCGAATTATTCAGAATTGATGGAGAATATCTCTAGATGTGCTCCATTTTCAAGAAACCTTGTAGAATGTGCGTGTACGAAGAAATCAAATTGCAAGTTTAACC
Source organism: Solenopsis invicta (assembly GCF_016802725.1). Taxonomy (NCBI): domain Eukaryota; kingdom Metazoa; phylum Arthropoda; class Insecta; order Hymenoptera; family Formicidae; genus Solenopsis; species Solenopsis invicta. The sequence continues at coordinate 21,975,694 of NC_052668.1, forward strand.
AGTATCACTCTTGACGTATTCAATTTCTATGAATGGTTTTGTCACTTCTGGATTGAGTCGGGCTACATCATTCAGTCAGATTGACTGTCACAAATCTGATCGGGAGATAGAAATCGCGATTGATATGTATTTTAATTACATTTTGCCATTGTGTACAAAAATAGAAATCGAGCATACAAAAGAGATGCATCTCGAGGAAAAAGAATTTGACAAATTTTCTTGATTTTCGCAGAAAAGTGAGATGTTCTTTTTTCTATCGCTGTCTTTTTTTTCCAGTTTTTTTTACAGTTTTGGCGAGCTTGCGAAACGCGCGAATGTGTCTTACCCACCGGTTTTTGAACTACTAAATCGATAAATTCGTAATTTCATCTCTCACTCCTGTTAGCCACGCTAAAGAGAACTCGCATCGTATGGCGCGGGCAATAAGAGTTTGCGCCGGTCGAAATCGAGTTATTTACCTGATTGCGAGTTTTGTGAAAAATCGTAATGAACTTGGGTCGCGAGTATCGCTCAACTTTCGCAATTTAAACATCGAGCTCGGATAATTGCAGAGGTCGCAGAAGCAACGGGATGACGTTTTCCACTGCGCGGAATTAATATTTCTGGCTTTCCTAAATTCGCAATGCGATCATTGTTGCGATTTTATCGCACGCAAATTACGCATGAAACTTTCATTCCGAAAACTCGTTGATAATTCTTTCTTCTAAGTAAGAAGGCTGCTCTCTCTCTCTTTCTCTCTTTCTGCCGTTCGACGTCAGTTTTCTCTTTCTCTAGAAATTTAATTACCGAATCGCGAGAAGCGGTTTGCCCGCGCGCGCGTGAAATATTTGCATAGACACTTATTAATTTCCTGACTTCGCAATCTTTATCTCCTTCGTTCCTCGCGGGGAGATCTTGTATTAATGTCCTTACCTGCCATTGTCTTTGGATTTACGGAGAACCCCCCCGCCGCGTCTCCGCGATTCAATTAAACTTCGCGAAACAAGCGGTAATGAATTTAGATATCCTGATGCGTTTAACTTACAGAAAAAGATACATCTTCCATTTTCTCTCGCGAAATTCCTTTTCGAGTTCATCGATATTATATAGAATAAGTCTGGGATTAAGCTGACCGCAATAGTATAAATCATTTTCAGACAGATACTGCGACTCTGGCCAATCCTTATACTATAGCGTATTCCGTCTTAAGCAGAAAAACCAGTCAATCATGATCAGTTTATCATATCAGATCACTTTATCATATCGCGTATCTATTGCTCATTTATAACCTGGGAGTAATCACCTGGGCTGATTTTATACTCCAGCAGCAAAATAAATAAATAAATAAATAAAACTTAGTACAATAATTTTCGTTACTGATCGAGAATTTGTTTTGTTTCATTTCTCCTTACTTTTTATCTTGAAAATAGTCACCCAAAATATTCTTAATCTTATTTTAAATTGCTATAAAATATTATTATATAATATATTTATTTTTCTAATAATTCTTTACGAATTCTTTACAATTCCAATAAAAATTCGCGATATAAAAACGTTTTATTAACTAAACTCTTAATTTTTCCCTTTCTCAGAGAAAGAAAATATTAATTAAAGCTAAATGCATAAAATCCTTAGATATTAATAAATTATGGAACAATAATATACAATTGTAGTTAGTATAAGCAGTGACTTTTAATTGGAATGTAAAATTCACCCCAGGTGATCGTTTATTAAAGAAAGCCAAGTGACTATTTGCGAGATAATATATTTAAAACATTTAATACTAATAAAAATATTAATACAATAATTAGGAGATCATAGATATAATGGCAACATCTCGTTTCAAATCGCAATCGATAAGATTGATACGGTTGAAGCTTTCGCCTCGCGGTCCGAGCGTAAAGATTGCCGTGCACGATCGCTAACAATCCTCCAAGCAAGTCTCAAACGAGTTATCTAACGGCAATAAAGGCACGTATCGTACAGCCGATGGGCGGTAGTCGTTGTCGCCGATAGTGGCAACTTCCTATCGGCTTTTCAAGCGATTGCTGCCGCTTGCACCTGCAGATCGGCTCTATAGATAAGAAAACAGCCGAAGGCGCGAGGTGATATTGTCGATTCTCGTATGATATCTATGCGCGCCGTTTCCTCATATGTTGCTCGATCGACGTGACCCGCTTTTCTTGTTCCTCGTTCTCAAAAAGTCACTTGTTCTTTTCTTTGTTTCTTTTTCCCACCAAACTCTTTCTCTGTGTGTACAAAATATAGATGCAACGTCTTTCTATTTGGGGAATAATTCAGCGTCAGTGTAACGTAAGGAAAACGAGTGAAGGCTCTCGTTTGAAGGATGAATTTCACGGATCGCAGCTTCGCTGACGAAATGAGTCTGTTAAGCGTAAAATAATTTCCACTTAGACTCACCGCGTCGCATAGCCGCGATCTTATACGTCTAACGTAGCAGAATAATGCATCATTACGTTGCGTTTAGTGTTTCTTGACAAACATTAAAATTAGACCGCGAAATGTGCGCGCGTTTAACTCAAACGTTGCGTTAAAACAACTTGTAGCAACATGCACGCGCGTAACGTGATATTAAAGCTTATCTTCGTCCAAAATTTACTTTAGCAAAAATTAATACAAAAATTTTTATAACAAATAATTTAATGAAACATATTTTTCATAGAGAGATATTATAAATTTTGTACATTTTATTATTCTATAAATTTTTGCCTAACAAAATTATCTTTTTTTGTGTATGAATAAAGACACGTGTGATATGAATTTTTTAAAATTTATGAACTCATACATGATAATCAAACTTCTCGTCTGCTTCATAGATTCTGAATTCAGGGTCATTTCCGTTTCTCTAAAAGTACTGAGCCCATTCTATTTGCAAACCAGTGCGAAGACCGAAAGTAGGAAAAGGAGGACTGGTAAAAATGGGGGCACGAAACGAGAGAGGACGAATAAATTTGCGGCAAACCGTCCCCTCAAAACGCGGCATGCAAATGGCCCCCGGGGCAATTTCAAATTTTACGATTCTAGAAGTCGTAGGTGCGACATTCTCCGCCGTCTTCCACTGCCTGTGCTGCTATTTCCATCCCGTGGAAGTTACCCCTGCGGCTTTTTACCCGTTTTCCCGTCCCCCTTCTATCGACGAATCGTATTCACCTCTCCTGTTAATGTCCCGCTAAAAAGTCCTCGTTCACGGAAATCGTTCTCACTATAATACGTAGCGTCCGAGAAGAGATTCCCGTCACGTTCACTCAATTATTATATCTAAACGAAAATACGCGTACCCGACTGCCGTCGATTCGGGTTGGAATGCTGCAAAAAGAGCTCATTAAACTCTTCTTGGAAAAGTGCACCTACGTGCAATAATTTTCTACGTTGCTGCCTTTATTCGAAATTCCACTGAATTATTGGATGACATTTTATATCGTTATTAAAAATAATTTTTTACTTTTAATATTTTCAATTCATGATCGATATATAATAATTTTTTTTTCTTTGAAAAAGATATCGTGTACATTTTCCGAAAGTTAAATTAGAAATAAAAGATAGATCCATATAGTATACTGTGCCCAGTAGGTAAAAACATGGACTTGCAAGAACTCGATCTGTCCATCGGTCTTCGTTAATCCGTCTTACGTGGAAAGAGAACATTATCCTTGGAAGTGATCGAGAAATGGATTCCGACGCGGCTGACGAAACGCGAAGCTGCGGTTTTCCTTTCAGCGCTTTAACGAAATTTTAAGCATATCCGCGGCTCTCAAGGTCGATTTCCATTTCCGGTATCTCGCGCAGCGTCTCTCCCAATTAAAGAGCCCGCCGAAGTTTCTCTGGAGCTGCAAGCACCAATTTCCTCGCGCGCTCACCAAAGAGTGGATGCGCAATTCTCGCCAATCTAAGTTCGCGACGACTTTAATTATGCGTAGGCTACATCGGGCATTCGGAACAGCGAAACAGAAAAAGACCGAGACAGGAGGAAAGAGGAGGAAGAAAAAGAGAGAGATAGAGGAAGCAAGAGAGAGAGAGAGAGAGAGAAGGAGAGAAGGCATGCTGGATTCAGAGCGTTCTTCCGCGACATTAAAAGAGAATATCGGACGTTCTTTTGATCGGTGAATTTCTTTCGCATTAAATCCCTTGCCAATCGCACGTTCCGTCTTATTATCGAGCCGTGGAACAATCATGTATTCCTCTTGCCTCGATACTGATAACTCCCCGTATTTTTTGCTCTTAATCTATTGTCCTGCATCACAATAGACATCAGTAGAACATTTCTAATCCGAGCTACTGTGCCTTTGTTCCTTGTTATTAGGAAGAATACTATAGTAAAATCTCAATCAGATTGACAATGAGTCAGTTTCGAGAATCAATTTCTTTGAATAATTATTCACAACATTATGTCACGTTTATTAATAAGACAGGGAGAGAAGGAGGGAGAGAGAGAGAGAGAGAGAGATAGATAGATAAATAGAGAGAAAGAGAGAGCATAAATTTTACAAATTTTATATAATTTATTTTCAGCAGAGATTTAACGATGATGTGATTATTGTCGTTATCAGAAATTATAGTCAATAACGAAAAATAAGGCAGCGAATACGAGTCAGGCAGAAATAATAATTCGCGACATTATCGATGTAAATTATATGTACATATTTCTTAAAAATTCAATTTGTTTCTGAGTTTCCGTTTAAAATCACTAAACGAATCTTTTTTGCAATCCTCTCTTTCCCGCTCGATGACAATCATCGATAACAATGTCCCGATAAAAGCCATCAACGACAACATACTTCCTAGTTTTACGTGGCAATCCCGGTTAACTGCCGCGATTTAAAACCGTTAAGCGCGCACAAACGAATCTTTCTTTATGGCCGCGAAATTTATACGATTGCGTTCGATTTTTGCTTTGCACCTGCAAGAGCGCTTTCGTACTGTTCGCTAACTGAAATATCACGCCGATAACGAGAATGTACGCGATCGTACAGGGATCACGGCCCTGGAATAAAGAGAGACGCGGAAATTACCGATCGCGTATACAGAATAATCCAAAAATATGATTCAAGATTTTAAAATTTAACATATAGGACTTGGGGAAAATGTCAAGTTAACGTAGATTCGCAAATCAGCCTTAAGCAATTCATGTTTGGAAGCCGATTATACGTAAGCTGATCTATGTAAGCTTATTGATTCGATTAAATTAAGCGACTGATGTGAATGCACAAGAAGTGTGCGTTCAATCTCAAATGAGATATTGTTCGTTATGACGTATCGTAGTTTATATCTAACTGGCTCTGTGTGAGAAATAATTTTAATTATTATCTATATATTTCTGTAGAAATATATGAAACTGCATTAATTAGTCATTTTTCGTTCGTATCCTCTGCATTTTTCGATTCTTTTTTTAAATCGCTCTGTACGCGTGTCCGTCGTGTCAGGATCCACCCCGTCCAAGTGGCGAGCACGTAGCATGGACGTGGGTGTAATCTCGCCGCATACACACGCGATTCCGCGCCGGATATCAGGGAGCACGACTGAAGAGCTTACGGGGATCAATGGTCGTTCAGCGGCGTTTTATCCGGCCGGGCTTAAGCGTTAATTTTTTCGAATGAACTGGGTGACCGAGCCGCGGCTTTGGTCGGCCTGCGAGAGCGTGCGGCATTTATCGAATTTACAGCTTTCCGGTGTGCCGCGCGAATTTATCGACGGTATTCGACGAATTCGCAAACGCGGTCGCCGTTTGCAAGTTATGCGATGTCGACTGGATGGAAAGCACAGTAGAATAAAATATGGAATATATTCACCTTTTTCGACATGATTAATTTTTCTGAATTTAGGGCGTGGTACCGTTCAGAAATTTTTATAAAGATACGAGCAAATTAATACAATCGCATTTCAATGATAATTTTTTCAACAAAATGTAATACGAGTCGTGATTGAGATACTTATCGTGATGTTTTATTATTATTATTATTTTTTACTAGTACGTTCGATTTTGTGAACACAATAGTATAAAGTATTATATAATGCAAAAATAATTTTCCATTGAATTAACAAGCAGACTTCGCGTTACTTTGTCATGGAACTCTGTAAAGAATTTAAGAGTGATAATGAGGTAGAATAATGATTCGACAACGCTCTTTCCTCGTGGAGACGGTTATGAGTAACCGGCATTAATGTTAATAGCGTCCTGTTTCAGATTTGAATAATTCTCAAAGATTCATGAATATTTATCGATGTTATCACGAGCAAATACAGTTTTATCCTATGGATTATTTTCGCATAAATTAACAGCTATGATAATGCGCGTAATTATTTAATTCATTACAGTTTTCATGGTTAATTTTAAGCCCATGAGAGCGTCTCTTTCTGGTGGCTTTTCGTCAATTTTAACCCATATTTTTTATGTGCATTGAGCGGACGTTGATCCGTTGATTATCCGTATTCTTTTAATCAATTGTATTATTCTTCGTTTTGTGACGAAACATATTATTTTTCATAAAATACTCCATTTCACCTTTACCACTGAAGCTAAATTTTTAAAATCATTTTTTATTTACGCTTTGCACGAAAAGATAATAATGATTACAAAAAACATTTTTTCGCTACAACAAATATGGCAAAAATACATTTATCCAACTGACTGTACTTAACGGGTGACGTAGTTAATTGCTTATGGCTCGACGGTCGAATTCGTGCCTAATGATCCATCGTTTCGGTTGGATCGCGAAATTGGATACGAGCGATAACGATACCATTGCACGAAACGTTCGATAGACAACGCGAACGATAGACAAAAGAATGGGCCCGGGTGACGCGACGATGCGCAAATGACAATTCGACAAATTTAGCGTATTATAGTCTGCCAGCCGTGTCGCGATATTCATACGATTGAATAACGTTTCCACGATTTTTCATTCCATCGATTATTACCAATGTTGCGTAAATTCTAGATTTAGTAAGTTTCAATTTATTATTTTCAGCGAGTTTTAAAACTGAAATCTTTTTATTTTAATTTAATTGATTTACCGCAGCACACTTCGGACAACTTCCTTTTATCTCTATTACAATTATATATAATATGTATTTATTTTGCGTAGATGATGCCTGTAGAGTGATTACACCAGATTAACTTTTCATGACGCGAAATATTAAAATTCTCGCGATGTACGAGATATGCTTTAGTGATTACAATAAAATTGCGAATGTTATCGACGAGCGAGTAATCTCCCATTTCGCAGGATGCGTATCGCTTTAGCTTTCAAAGGTTAATAAAATATACGATGTCGGCGCATCTCATTAAAAGTTGCTTGACATTTATATATCGCGAAATTATACCGGTAAAACGTCACCACCACCGCATGCAATTTCACGATTCGTGCTCGGCGATTGTCCGCAATGGAGAAAGCTGAATCGTCGCAAGAACAAGAGGAGAAACGTCTTCCCGACGTGTCTCGCAAAGATGATCCCGACAAAACTGAAAGACAATCCGACCTGCGGCGCAGCGCGACGCGGCGGCTTAATCCGAGGCGAAAGAGGCTGGAAAAAGCGGCACCGAAGGTCGTAGCAACTTGCGAACGGTCAGAAGAGCTTAGTATGCATTGCGTGATAGCTCGCGCGTATATCCATTATATTATGCTCACCCTCTCTCCCTGTCTACTATACCCTCTCGAACTATATTCAGCGGAAGAGATTTTCTGCCGGATGGTTCCTCGCTATTACCCTGCTATCTACAGCCTCTCTCTCTCTTTCCCTCTCTCTCTTTCTCTCTGCTTTTACTCCGTTCATATCTCATATATACGCTCTCCTTTATACGCGCACCCGTTATACTGCCGAGTATTTACGTGAATGCGATTCCGGTTTCACGTACGCCGACGACGGGCACGTCCCGTGCACGTTAGCGCGAAGACGTATTCGAGCGGTCGCTATGGTGAGAAAGCGGTGGAACGAGGAAGGGTTGCGAGCAGAGGGGGTGCGTCTATGCAACGCTCCGACCGCAATCCGCGTGAGCGTGCGCGCAGACCGATGCATCGTCTCTCCGCATGCACGCGCGTCGCACGGACGTGATTTCGGTCGTAAGGGATTTGAGCCTCGCGCGAAGGTGAACGTGCTAACGTGGCCCGCTACCCCCTTAACTCCCCTAACGACGCCTTGGATACGTAGTACGGGCCCCGGAAATCTTCTCTCATACGGCGTAATCGAAGACGCGACGTCACAGAACGCCTCCCGCCTCTTTTCGCGACGTTCTATTTCAATTCTAGTCACAATCGGTTTCCTATACGTGGGGTGAAATCGGATCGTTTCGTTTCTCTCCTCGAGAAACAAGATCCGAGCGCACGCGATGATACGCTTCGGTATTCCTAGACAAGAAAATTGTGGTCTGAAAGATTTAGAAGATTTCACTCTCTTTGTACTCCACATACGAGATATACGGGGATAATAAAGTTACATTAGAGGGGAAAAAGGCTTTAATTATGCATTATCTGCAGCATAATTACTAGCGAATAACCCCGCGGTAATAGCAAATTGAAGCCAATTTCATGTATCTTACTGTACTCCTTAGTAATTATTTTTATTCTAGGGAAATTTATCTCTCCGTTGAAGAAAGATTAATTACACTTCTTTATTATAGTTTGCTATATTTTGTTATAAATTATGACATTAAGCCGATTTGTAATTGCCTACAAATGTATGCGTTATCAATCCCCTTCATAAAAAGGGGTTCGTGATTTACATCATAGATGTAGATAATTATTATTTAAGAGTGTTTACACTCCTCGGTTTCCATGGATTCTACGCACCGGAATGGCAAAGGAGGACGCTTATAGGGAATGTTACAAGCAAGACACAGCTGGAGGAATAGTCCGAGTTGAATTGCTGGCTGGCGAATAAAATAAAATTTTACAAGCGTTCGAGAGGCTTTGCCTCTAATTTTATCACCGGCTGTTTTCCACGATGCTCGCCATTACACATTACGAGAGAATTTAATTTTTTAGAAGCTTAAGTGTTAGTGTCGGCGATTTCATTCGCCTTTAAAACCCTCATTACGGATACTGCCGGTGGTCGGCATATTTTCAACTGGCTCTGTCACTTTCAAATATCCGTGCAATTGTCGCAAACTATTTGGAAAATTATTAATAATTATTTATTCAACGATTATCGCTCTTATTCCGTGTTTTTGTACTATTCGTTAATGAAAAAAAAATCTAGTCAAGTATTTAATAAAATAATTTTTTAATGAATTTTGGTTGATTCAGTAAATGCATAGCAGATATAAATTTTTACGATATAATGTAAAAAATAAGTGATAATAATCTTGGAATTCGTATACGCTTGATATGCGCTCTTAATAAAATAATTTTAATACATTCTGGTTAATTTAATATGTAATACGTATTACACATTTTAATAATAATGTTAAAATTAAATAAAATAGTAAATTTGATATGCGCTATTAATAAAATAATTTTAATGAATTTTGTTTAATTTAGTATGCAATATATATAATACAAAATTTAATGATGTGATATTAAGGAATTAAATAAAACAGTAAATCTTGATATACGCCAACAGACTCATATAAATATTAGAAAAATCTTTTTTATTTATATCAATAGATCAACACGGTTCGTTAAGAAAGGAGAATGTGATTGTATGGAGATCAATTGAGGCTGAAATGAAGAAAACGAGACTGTTGACGCGTGCTACGCGTGCTTCTCTGATCTCATCCGATTATGCTAGCCACGCGGTAATTTCTGTTTGCATACCGGCTGACCTTTGACCCAGGTGCCACGTGGAGGGAAATTCTCTGCCATGCGAGAGCGAGAGATTACCGTGAACTAGCGACGAGTCGTCGAGACAGTCCGCGCTTTTATTGCAAATTATTTCATTTCGCGCACGTGGCATCTACGCATTATAATCCCTCCGATTTCACGATGGAATGTTAATACTCGTTATGAAAGCGATCTCGTCGGAATGTCGATGGAAAAAGGATTATTTGATAAACGGCGAAGAGCGATCGCACCGTTTTCCATACATAATTACGCGTTATGCGCGCGCTTAAGGAGATCTGTTAATCATGAGATAGATGCTGGTTAATCGAGAACGACTCAGTCCGCTTCTATACAATTTGATTTTGCACAATTACAAGGATGAATCAGCGAAATCTCGCGTCGCTACGCGAACGGGCTCGACCTCCTCTCCCCGGGCAAGGAGATATACGTGTGCATATTGGCGCGGAATTTTTCCCATGAAATCAATCAACCCGGTTGAATTCAGCGTTGCAGCATCCCGCATCCGAACGCGATTCGTCGTCGTCGTCGTCGTCGTCGTCGTCGTCGTCGTCGTCGTCGTCGTCGTCGTCGTCGTCGTCGTCGTCATCGTCGGTGGCGGCGGCGACCCCTCTGCTCTTCACCGATTCCTTTCACAACGTCCTCAATCCCCTGCCTTACAGGCAGGAAAGGAAAATACGTAAACGAAAGTAGACGTATGCGAGTAGATAGGATTGCTGCCTATACGCACAGACGCTCCACGAGTCGCTGAGAGTTCATTGGCTATAGCTATATAGGTCCGATATTTTCTCTCCCGATCTCTTCGCTGGATATTTCACGCCAAGCAACGTCCTCGTAAGTTCTTATTACAGAACTATACGTTACGTCGAAACAGTCGTAAGTCTTGATAGTCTAGAATGTCTAAATAGATTAGATTTGTCCTGCCAGTGAAATGTCGTTGAATACGCTCATGCATGCCATCAGGATTCTTTATAAGGAATTATTATCAAGGAAGCAATATATATTACTTATTTTAAAAAAAATATTATACGTTTATAATATTATTATGTTAAAAACGTATTATACAAAAATAATTTTTTTTCGATTTTAGAAAAGTCAAGTAAATATTAAACTATACTGATTTGTTAAGTATAATCTTCTTTTCTGTTTGTGAGTTTTTTTACAAAACGTTATCTTCATTGTATCATTTTGACGAAATGATAAAAATGATTGCTAGATTTTACATCTGATAGTGAATAGATTGCATGATATCTAAATTGGTTATGCCATATTTTAATCAATAAATATTGGAATTGATTATGTGATTAGCTATACAGGCTTTAAAAATGTCTTGTAAAAGATAACTTTCCGATGTCTTTTTAAAAGGGCTTGTGAAGATCGTGTGTCTTTGGAACAATGTCTTTTATTAAACATAAAAGTTTCAAAGATATTTTATCAGAGATACCTTTGAGATACGTGTATCGAGATTGTTTTCGAGTACGTTGTGTTTTTATCGGCATTTTTAAATTTATTTTCTGTGAATCACTGAAATTTCACACTTGACGTTAGACGAAAAAATTGATATGTTGCGCAATTTTTTGTTTTTTTATTTATATAATCTAACACTCGAACATATACTACATTCAAATATATTCACGCTAGAATAAACTATTTATTCTATTTTTTTAGCACAAAAAGGATTTTTCACATTCGCTGAACTTTTGTAGAAATTTTGTAGAAATGTGATAGACCCGATAAAGAAGTGAACACTCTGTTTTTAAATGCTGTGATTTATTCGAATGTTCACATCAATAACACGCGTCTCTTCCGCCACGTTATGTATTCACCCATGCGTATCAGCTTGGAGTCTCGCCAGCTCCTCCGTAGTCGGTATTCAGTTAAAGAAATGTTTGCAAAATCGTCAAGTGACGTTCCTCCTCAAACGCGACATATAAGATTTTTACTTTATAAAAGTTTATCTTTAGATTTAGATCTGTCGCTCATCTAATATATAATTCATGAATATAATTCACGTTTAATTATTAAGAAACGCTGCAAGAATCAGGATTACTACTCTGTATCCGTTTTACGTATTCGATGAGGGCGCGATTATATTTTACGCGTGTTATTTCACGCTCCGTGCGGACGACAGGGTACTAATTACGAACGTTAGTGCGCAGAAAGGCCGCTCGTTGCCCTCTCGTTGCTCTATCCCTCCTTATTTCGACAGACGCGCAAGATTAGGTGGAGTGGCTGCGAGATCGATCGTTATTCCGCTTGATTATCGGCCCGGCAACGAATTAGCGTGCTTCGAGCCGTCCTCCATTCTCGTTCGCTCTATGTACCCTCCTCTCTTTGTCGCTCTCCCTTTCTTTGTTCGCCTTATTTACCTCGAAGCTCGGCCTCTCGTTGCATCCTCTTTTACGCCTGCGAACCATCTCCAGCCTCTCTTCTTCCCCTTCAATCCCCTTTTCTTCACGGTGACTCGTGACCAGTCAAGCGCGTAAGAGGCTCCTTACTTTTTCTAATCTAGCCGGCAAGATAGAAAGTTGGGCACGATCGACGCTCTAAGCAGCAATTTACATGTAAGCTGTCACCATGTACCCTTCTTGTCTTGGTTGTAATTACGTTCACACCAGGGACAACCGTTGTCTATCGGAATTGCTCGATATTTCAGGTACCCATTACTATAATGATAAACTTTCATCAATAACAAATTAATTTATTAAGTTTTTTTGCAATATGTTGCAAAGATATTTTAAGCAAGCAGTCGTTTAAATCGTATTTGTAGGTCTCTTAAATCGTATCGCCTTTAAAAGTATTGAATTTATAAATTAAAATAACAAAAGTAAATTTAAGAAATTATTAACTAATATTTATCCTCTTAGTTATCGAAAAAGGGACAAAAATGAGTAATTAACACTATAATGACAATAATAGAACATAACAGTGTCGAGATAAATCCGACTTGAATTTATTTTTGTAATTAACATTTTTATTCACATCAATGGTTAATTTTACTATTATCATTTAGCAATTTTACATCAATGTTATTTATTATAATAAAATTTGTGATTTAGGAAACTTGATAGATTTTATAAAAATATCTAGTCTTTATATAGTAATTGTAAATATGTATATACAATGAATGTAAAATATTTTTTCTTTGAATTTTCCATTAGGAAAAAAAATTAGTATAAAATTGTACAATTACATTATTAATAGCTTTATAAATTAATAAAAAAATGAAAATTTTTTGTACTTGATTTTGTTCAGTGTTATCAGCACTCACGAAAAAGAGATATAATCTGTTAAATTTTTGTCTATATTACTCATTTTTCATTTATTTCTTATTTTTGTCACTAAATTTTACTTATATTGAGTAAAAATGAGAAGTATATATTTTAAGCATTGAAAGCACTAAACACAGTGCTTTTATTATTCAAAATAATTAATAATTACTGTATAATCATTTCTGTAAAGGTATAAAAGATATTCAAGTAACTGAGAATCGTGAACTTTTAGGCATTGCCACGTGTACGTTACGCGATAAAAATCTCTCACATAAAAAACAACTCAAGTATCGAGTGACATAGTCAGGAAACATTATTAAGAGAAATGTTATTAAAAAATCTGAAGATCTTTTTCCCGTGTGAGATGATTAACTCGACGACTACCTTGCGCGAGATTCACTGCAGGAAGAGGGCGAGGCTCGTTCATTCTCATTTCTCTTTCTATCCGTATCGTCTACTCCCTCTTTCACCTCCTTAGCTCTTTCCTATATATTCACCGGCCCGATAATCAGTCCCTGATAATTGGACGTCTTGGAATTGACGTCGTTCACGCCGACATCATCGACGGGCGTCCGCCGTCAAACTTTTTCCGCAGGACACTGATACGCTATCTAACTACAATTACGGCGTAATTAAGAACGGTGAGGGGCGATAATTAAAGATTAAGATACTTGCCAGCCGGGTAGAAGCCTGCAGAAGTGACAACATCGCCGCAAGCGAGCCAGCTCGGCGATATTAAACCCCGCCTGGTACGAACTACGCCGTGCCGGTGTAAAGTCGGCCATTGACTACTTGTGGATAATCGCTGTGCCTTGTACCCGCCTACATTAGCTCCGAAATGCAATGAAGCATAAGATGAAATATGAGCAGCGAGCGATAAAGAACACTGTTCGTAGCGTACACGTGCTCGTATATAAAAATTTAGATTTAAAATTAATTTGGATAAAAGTCAATAGTCAATTTAGATCGATTATCGACAAAGTACTGTGGCTATTTTATTTTATTACAATTGTAATCCTTCAAATATAATTCCTTAATCGATTCGCAGCAACGCGTTACAACAAATTTTCAAGTTAACTCACATTTACGTCTTCATATTGCACAGTCGAGATTTAATTTAACGCTCTTTTTTTTATTTAGTTCTTATCGTGTTTTATTCCGTTACGTGAGATGCGAAGGAGATAATTTGGCTGGGTGAAGTAACACGAGTAGAACAGGTGGTTAGAAAATAATTACTGTTAAAGCTAGCGCCTTTCCCACATTATAACGTGGGAGTATTGCACTGGTATATTCGCTGCAATATTTGTTTGACCGTACAATCGAGATACATAAAATTGTTACATTCTAAATAATAGCCTCATTGAATCGAAAATAGATACAATTCCTCTTTTCATTTCCCTCACTAGTTTAAGCTTTGGTTTAGCAGCAATTTATGATTATTATACTCATCTCAATTTCGTTAAACATCATCAGAATCTATTTTCTCAAACTACAATATTTTTTGAGTTATACGATGATGAGCGATAAAAATTAAATAAAATTAATATTGCAAAGTTAATTTACGTGACAAAGGATAGTTTTGAATTGCAAATGGATTGCGAAACAAGATATTGCCGATATAATCACGTCTGACATACTTCCTAAATATAATTTGCGATTTTTTTTTTTTGAAAAAGGTTAATTCGCACCTACAAATACCAGACAATTTTCAGTAAATATTCGTTGGTGTTTATCAAAGTACTGTTTTGGGCCAAAGTATCTTTTTATGGGATGAGTTTCATCTTGCGTTACACGCAAGCTATACTACTTTTACACGTTAATGAGTAAGTTGCGAAGCTGCCATTTAATCGCTAACGGTGAATAATGCGAAGCGTATAATCGGGACGAGGACGAAGAAACAAAACTCCGCTTGTGAACAATGGGTTCGTTAACGGCGGTGCTTCATTAACTGCGAAAACAAATTTTCTGGATGCTTTGCAATCATCGAGTCATTCAACTCCGTGCGACGTTGTGACGGCGCGACGGATGTCCGCGAATGCGCGAAGTTGTCGATACTTCTGTCGATACCATCGCGCCGCGATTCGTTCAAGTTTCGCCGAAGGCCTGCGCGCGGTTTTAATCGCTGTTCTCGCAAATATGCAGTATCTTTAAACGTAATGGCTCTGATTGCGATGTAATGCTCATCGTGGCCCAGCATTAATTCTCCAAAAGTTGCTAAGGTTTCTCCACGACATTTTTTTACATGCATTTACACGTATAACGATTCCTAACTGCATTTCTCTCTTTTTTCACATCTTTCTTCATGAATATTCGCATCTAGTTTTTATATATAAATCTTGAAATTGCAAAAGATTTGATTGCAGCTACATGTAAAATTTGCAACAAACTTTTCCGTTTGGCGAATGCTACGTTACATGCATCGCGCAAAATTCCAACCCCAATATGAGAAATAAAAACGTTTGTTAAGCAAACGTTATTTAGCTTTCGCGTAACTTGTCCCTTTATAACTCGGTCACCGTCAGCGTTATTTTATTGCCCGGCGCGTCGCGCTCGTCCACTAACTTCCTAAAACGCCCCGGTTGGCGAAATTGGTACGTAGATGGACCGTGTCGACTAGCGTTCACGAGAGAGAGAGAGAGAGAGAGAGAGAGAGAGAGAGAGAGAGAGAGAGAAGGAGAGGAAGAAGTCTGGAGAACCGAAAGTAGTGTAAATCGAGCTTACAATCCAATCAGACAGCTCCCCCGACTCTGTTTCTCTTTCGAGCTCTCCAAGGTTCGTCAGACGCTCGAGGGAAGGAATGACGAAAGCGAGAGAAAGAAGAAGTCTACTGAAGCGTTTGCGCTGTATGTAAGCGCGCGCGCACGCGCGTATTTGAGAAGAGAAGGGTAGTAGCTGCGAGGGTGACGATCAAGAAGAGGGTGGATAGTAAGGTAGAAGCGGCAGTGCCGCAGAAATAGCCCCGGGGGTGGTTTAAGTAAGGGGGCGGTATAGTTGTAGCAGGGAGGAGGAGGGGGAGGTGGTTCATGATCCTCACGAGAGGGTGGCAGGGACACGCAGATATTTCCGAGTACATTTTTGATGGGATTTTTAAATGAGCTTCAATTGCGTTAAACGCTACGCCTCTCTCGACTTAAGGCAAGATTTCCTTAAACGACGTTTCAGCCTCTCAGAGCCTCGGCGCTGTCTCGTTCCGGAATGAAAATTACCGGAGGTCGGTCTCGTCCTCTCCGCGTCCTTATATCTGCGCTCGTTTTTTTTTCTTCCTATCCCTTTTCCTTTTTTTTTGCTCCCGCCATCGCTTATGGCTATTTACCGTGTGCGTCGAGATATCAGTAACGTCGCTCTCAATTAGCTTCCAAATAATTTCAAAGCTACCTGCGTGAGAGTGTGTAAATATTCAATGAATGTTCACGAATTTTTTTTTATTATGCTCTTGAATAAAATATTTCTCGTCGAAAAATTCTTTTTGATATGAATTTAAAAAGTGATCTGTTTCAACAGAAAAACGCGCGACATTTGGAACACCCTGTATATCAGATAAACTTGAGATTGCTCGAGAGCTCGATAAACATCATGCTACATCATGCGCATGAGGGTTGAGCACAAATTGCGTATAAATTACGAGGATATTCGGGACAAATTGAAACACGATCGTGAGATTATTGCATCTGCAATTAACAAGTTCTTCGCAATAACTTACTATAATTTTTGAAGGAAACATTGATCGCGTGAAGATTGAGAAAAAGTGTTGAATTGCAAAACGGTACGGAAAATTTACAAATGTAATTAAGCAGGTGAAAGAAAAATAATGGCAATATGGATAGTAGATGATTTTACATAAAGTTGCTCGCACGAGATACGCGAGTGAGGATGTAGTTAGGTGGAGAGAGAGAGATAAGGTGAAATAAATTGTGCCGAGTTTAAGAGTACTTTTACGGCGACGATGGGACACGTCTTAAAACCAACAATGTAGAAACAAAGAAGGGTAGAAGCGTCGTATCTACAATGGAGATACAGCTGCACCAACCGAGAAAGAAGTAATTCAAGAAGAAAATTTACACACACACACACACACACACACACACACACATACGCGCGCAAATATACATAGATATACTCGTTCTCTTTTTAAATATTGAATCTCTTAGTTATTAAGTTCAAACGTATAAAATGCACGAGACTTATAAAATTATTAAGTATCATATTACTTCATGAATAAATATATTTATTCATGAAGCAATATAATGAATAAATACATTTCTAAAAACATAAATACAAAACTTTAGAGAAAACTGTTTTAACATAATTTGGGAAAAATATCTTAAACATTACATATTTTGCTATATTGATGTACATGATTTTGATCGTTAAATTTTACGTAATCACTTAATTTTGTGAATTTTGCGTCAATTAAATCTTTCCGTTTGTAACATATGATATTTCTTCGTAGACCGATTTTTCGGTTTTTCTACGTAATCATGGAAAGAGATATCTTACTCTCTCGAGAGATTGCTGCTAAATACTCAAACGGAATGTACGATGCAAACAACGAGCAGTGAATGCATCCAGTCGTCGAAGCGCACCAGACACAGCTCGAGCGCAGTTAACTGCCACTTATCGAATTAGAAGTTTAACCATGTCACGTAATTTCGCCGCGGTAAGAACGTAATTGGCACTTAATCGCTTTAACGGTACGTTAACATGTAGCGGTGACGAACCCTTGATGATCCCCGTCATATATCACGCGTAAGGATGCACCTGACGGTCCCAAAGACTCGCCGCTCGAAAGTATCGACGCGTACATATTTTCGTTGACGTCACCGTCACAGGGTTTATGCGTTTATCTCTCTGCCACGTCGAAGAGCAGTAACATTAAAGCTGCGTCGATGGAAGAAAGAGAGAGAGAGAGAGAGAGAGAGAGAGAGAGAGAGAGAGAGAGAGAAGGAGAGGGCGCGAGAAGAGAGAAGTCTGCAACGTGCTGTGAAGATTCAATTTTGCAGCGTTTGCCAGCACGTGCAGCGCGTTAATCTCACGACGCTTAAACGATGAATCGTCAGGCAAATTGTCGTGTACCCGCTGCCAGCCCGGCACAATATTGCGTTGGGTCGCACTTGTGCAACACGTCCGATCAGCGCGCAACATAATGAGCTCGCTCGGCTACTTTGTTTCGCGATAATGGACGAGATCGAGCCATAGCGCTATCGCGTGATTCGATTGACACAATCGCAATCATCGTCATAAAGGTTCGAGCAGCTATTATTAATTGTATGAAATACTAAATTTTTCGTATTAACGCAAAGAAATTTTAATATCCGTTTTTTCAAGCTATTATAAATCGATTCTTTCAGAACGATTCAGGTGTATAGTTTTGAAAAACACACGCATACACACACACACACACACATATATATATATATATATATATATATATATATATGCGTGTGTGCTTTCAATTAAATATATATAATGATTGATAAAAATCAAGTCAATTTCAACCATTATTTTTTTTTATTATTGAATTTGTAATTATTTTAAGTCACAGCAATGCATAGAAGTTCGTTCGCATTGTTATATCGCGATTGGCGAAGCTTTATTTTACGATGCAATATT
This sequence comes from Solenopsis invicta, assembly GCF_016802725.1. Taxonomy (NCBI): domain Eukaryota; kingdom Metazoa; phylum Arthropoda; class Insecta; order Hymenoptera; family Formicidae; genus Solenopsis; species Solenopsis invicta. Next base: position 21,994,349 of record NC_052668.1, read on the forward strand.
ATGTCTCACCGCATCGAAATGCTGCTTAAGATTGAAATAGATTTTGGGATGGGATTTTCGAAAGTTTCCGCTAATCAGAAAGCATTTGTGCATTCGTCGTTGCGAGGATGCCGCTGGGGATAGATTTCCCAGAATTTGTGTCGGACGAGACACTCTGGTAAATTAGACTACTTTCTCAGTAACGAACGACACACAAGCGTGAAGGAAATGCTGGGCGCGTTTTTCCCGCTCGTAGACGGAGTCGCATCTGGCGCTGTTCAAAAACTTTTGCATTATGTCAGGCGCTAGTAACGCAAAATGCAACGCAAAATGAATATGGATATAAACATCGCCGACAACACGAAATACGCGGTGAGCACGATTGTTTCGTGCTCAACTTCTAATGGCGAGCGCACTGATTCTCTCGGCAACGTTTTTTCAAACCGGAAGACCGTTTTATAAAAAAAAAAATATTCTACCAAATATTGGTTGGTAAATCTATTACTAATCAATAACTATTCGTTAGTACATTTTTTACTTCGTTTTTTATCAAATATAAATCTAATCTTTACCAATCCGAATACAAACTATCTTTCGGATAGGTATGAATTTATTACAATATCTCTTTTGATGAAGTGTATCGTGTAACGTGCGCGCGTGTAAAAAGCTCGTATAATTTCCATTCCTTAATTAAATTGTTGTTAAATATTTCGCAATAATTTCTCTTTCCTTAGGCGAAATAATTAACATTAAAAGTATATACCTCGTACAAATAAAAGTATTACTGAAACAAATATGTTTACACAACCGACAGATCGAATCCGAAAATTACACTCATCAGTCAGCTGACAACCAGATAAAGGTTCTCAGCAGCTGTGTCACAGTGTTCCATCAGCCATCCGAGGTTGATGTCTTTGTTTACAAGTGTCTAACATCTAATAATAGATTGCTGTTTACCTGTTAAATCCATCCTTCCACTTCGATCGTCTCGAGCGTCCCACGATGAGACTTTAGTCTTTTCAGAAGAAAAAAAAACCCGGTTGTGTCCTGAGTCACCGGCCCCAACGATAGTCACAGGTAGTATCAACTTCCTCGGATGTGGGCGCGAAGGTGCGCAGTGATGGAGGTGGCGGGTTAGCGGCATGAACCTTCGAACCCGTCGTCGTTGAAAAAAAAAAAAAGAAATCCGTCCGTCGACATGAGGTGCGGGTTGCGCGAGAGAGCGTTCGAACCACCGGTTACGTGCTTTCTTACGGGAGTTTGGCGCGCGACTGTGCTACTGGGGCCAACCCCGGCCGCCATCAACCCTCTTATGGCTCTGTGTCCCTACGCGTTTCAACCCCTCCTCGCTACCTCCGTTCTATCTTCGTTCTCACCTTTTGCTCTCTCTCTTTCTCTCTCTCTCCCCCCTATTTCGCACTGCTCTACGTCACCCCACCACCTTCATCCCCACCAGAATGGCGAGCGTGACAATCCTTCTCTATTTTCCTTCCAACCCTCGGCGTCCTTTCCTTTTTTCTCTCACGGCGTCGTCCTACATCTTTTTCTTTTTCTATCTCTCTCTTTCTCTCCCCTTTCCTTCCCCGGAGACTGATTCTCCGTCTTTTTCCTACCGATGATCTATACTCTGTCCTTGTCGTTCTCCCTGCCACCCCTTCCATTTATTCGCCATCTCACTTTATCCTTCATCCTCGCAGAGCTTCATTACGACACCTTTAGCTCCCGTGAGCTATTTCATCCCCCTCGTCGCGACCGCCAGCCGTCTCGCTCCGACGCCTTTGACCACTCACGGGGTTATCCCATCGTTCGCCGAGTCTCTGCTTTCTCTCGTTTCTACGGCATCTCTCTCTCTCTCTCTCTCTCTCTCTCTCTCTCTCTCTCTCTCTCGTTCTCAGTTTCCCCTCATTCGCCATCTACGTCTATCTCACAAAGTGCAACCCCTTCTCGCCGCGGAATCACCACCGACATAGACCAGCGCTTAGCGCCGGCGCGCGCGCCGCGATTCAAAACTGCGGTTAGAAGGGTCGTCGGAGATAAGGATGCGTCCTAAATATAGCGACGTGGTGCTTAAGACACCCCCACCTATCCTCCGACACTCTTACTCGCTCTTATAAGCGCTTCTCTTAGTCGCGCTCGGAATTTCCCAAACTTCTTTCACTGCTATAATGAACGTGTATTCGCTTCCCTGTTCGTCGGAGATAAAGAGGGATAGATGTACTCCTGAAAAATTTGTTTGACAACATCTTATGGCAGGTAGACTTTGTCAGATTCTCGAGCAGTCGATCATATAATTTTCCTCAGGATTTAACTTTCTTAAACGGGGAAAACTTAAAAGAACTTAAAGCCACTTTAATTAAGTTTAAATCTTAACCGGTCGTTGCTTACTTTCGAAAGATTAAATTCTTAATATCATATATGATATAATAAAAATTCTCATGATGACTTCTTATTACAACTCGTTTTTTTTTTGTACCTTTAGCAGTGTATCATTAAAATCTGAATACATCGCATTGTTTCCAATTTCCTCTAATCAAACATATTGGATGCACTTGAATGAGTCTTGATCGCTTGCGGGATTGATCGGAGATGAGAACAATAACTGCCCGCCGGCGTGTAGTTAATAAGAAACGCATATGAGGCGTACGGGAACAGCGGAATTAAGTATCAGCGTGCGCGTCGCGTCGCGTCCTAGCTTGCGTATAAATAAGGACAGGCTAAGCCCCGTTCTGGCCTGTAATTACGATGGAACTAAGCCGGGTATTCCGTGGATCGGTGATCCTTCGTGCCTGGCGCGACGCTGAGGATCTCCGCTCGGCCGAAACCAATTTGGAATTAATGTAACGTCCTGCGGAATTAACGTGGCAAAGTCCCGTCGAACGGAAACGGCCCGATCCTTGACGCGAAACTTTGTTCCGTAAAAAATTCACGAGAGCCAATGCATCGATAAAGTCGAGAATTATTTTTTTACTTCGTCTTACACACCTACGCGACCGTTCTGCCCCTAGAACTTTTTTTTCTAACTCTTTGTATGATGCGTTTTTTATAAGAATACAACTTTTAATAGAATAATTTTCTATAAAATATATATATACCCATTTTTTAATGATATTCTTAGAATAAATATAAAATTATTAGCTTACTATTTTTTCATATTGATTTTAAAAACGACAGTAAGTTTGGCAGTAAAATAATACGAAGCCTAAATTTCAGTTAAAACGATGCAGGTACGTACAATGTTTCTATCAACATTATATCGCTATTCTATCGTCGCTGATTAAAGCCAAGGAGTTTCATTGTTAAGAAGTATGTACATATATACACACCTAAGGGTGAATTCTATCCCGCTGCTAACAAATGTGAATCACGTCATTGACCCGGTTTACTGCACAGATTTGTGTACGCGAGCAGCAGGATACGTGGATTATTACCACGGGATTAGGTCTTGGACGGGATACATTAAATGAAAGGCAACATTAAGGGTCCATAAGCATGTCGACGTTATACTAATGTCCAACGTTCAACGGCCCGTTCTCGCATTTCGCAGTTTGTCTAGAACACATTACATTTTGCGGAAGTAATGTAGATTGTAGAATAACGCTTATACCACTTTGCTTTAATTCTGATTTCTTAATTGTTTTTGTGCCTCTCAAAATCAAATATTAGCCTATAAATCAACCCGTTGCCGCTGGTAAAATAAATTATACAATTTTGATAGAGAGAGAGAGAGAGAGAGAGATGATTGATCGTCCTATGAAATTTAACGAAGAAATTGTTAAAAAATAAAAGATTCTTTTTAGCTGCATAATCAGGTACGAAGGCATGATTAAAAAAGCAATTTAAAAGAACTAATTCAAAATAATCGTGCTATTTAAGGAATTATAAAAAATTTATCTAAAGAGAATCTTAGCTTGTTTCGCTACTTAGCACGCATCAAATCTCCTGGTGACTTCGTCTAATTAAAGATAAGAAATAAAAAAATGAAGTCGGGATAAAACGTTCTAATACCTCGGTAATGGAATTTGCTAAAAAAAGCTATGAGGTAACAAGAGAGAATTACGAAGTGTACTTTAAGGTTGAATAGACACTACAGAAGGATGCGAGCAATTACAGAAGTATTTGTAAGTAGAGCATTTCCAGACAAAGGGTAACGAGAATGGCGTTAAACGGATCCAATCTGTTCTTTGTTAATTTCCGTCTTGTTAATCATTATCAGAACGAAAGCCCTTAGAAGAGGTGTATGGATACCCGGCAGTTGACCGGCTACTATATTGAAGCTGGTCGTGAACATCAAACGACCAGTGGATTCGTCAGACGGTCGAATAAGATGTCACGAATTAAAGCCATATCGCGGTAGTACGAGAGGGTTTCTCTCCTGCGTGGCATTAGACTGCCATTGTTTCATCGACGAAAATAACGACGGCCGTCTTTAACGAGGATAAAGATACATATTCAAATGGTCGTCGGTCCAATAATGTTGCATTCGTATTATTGTTTTCAACGTTAATAGAATTGATCGGCATCTTATTTTCCTAAAAAAACAGAATATTTTCAAGTATCTAATGTGTAATAGCAATATGAAGAACGATTTATGAAGCTAATTTATTTTATACGAAATATTATCTTGTATATTAATATTTCATTTAATCCTGAAATGCTATTCATATTTTTAAACGAATTTAGTATTAAATTATGTAGTCTTTAATGTACTTGACATTCTTCTAAAAGAATAGACAAGACCATTAAACAATACTAAGAGTGTCGTAGTGATAATAAAACAATCTGCGTTTCGTATACAACGCAAGAAAAATAATTAAACGAAGTATAATTAAACAGACACGCGGGACTTCAATTAAAGTCTCGTCCCAAATTCGACGTTCAAAGTACCTCTGTCGAAGACGAGGAGTCACAGCGCGAGGCGATGGAGCGGCGCAGGGTGGCAGAAAGATTTAATTCGCTTTCGATTTAATTCGCCGCGAGGCAAACCATTGTTTCAGCTGATCCGCGCGACAAAACGCGCGCGCGCTCAGAACCGACGACCGATGAAAATGAAATTAGGAATGCGAAAAGAGGAAAAAAAAAAAGAGGACGCGCACGAGCCGTAACGTGCGAGAGGTGGTTGCAGGGGAGAGAGAGAAGGGGGATAGGGAGAGGGGTAAAATAACGACGGAGAATAAAAGAGACGAGAGAAAGCGAGAGAGATAACGAGAGAGGGAAAGGAAAAGAGAAAGAAGGAGGGAGTCGATGTACCAACCCCCTTATCCGATAGACCGACACGTACTAAACCCTTTCCCCCCCGTTGACAGTTTACTCGCGGTTCGCTTGTCATCGGCAAAGATACAAAGATAATTGGTCATTGGGGTATGCCATCGCGCGGGGCGAAGCGAGATAGACGAAACCAAGTACTTTGAAGAGGGCAGGCACTTTGAGCAGATTTGCTTTGGCCGTTGTTTCGGGCTTGTATTTTAGTTTAGATCAAAAGACTGACGCCACTGACCAATTCAGCCGTATCTAAGCTGTCGCCTCTCCGTCCTACCGTCAGCATCCTTTCTCGTTCTCTCTGTCTCGTCGCTCGTCGTGTGTCGTGTCTCGCGTTGTTGTATAACGGGCTCCTGTCCTCTCCCAAGTTCGCCGCCTTTCCCTTTTAACGGTAGATTCTTTGACGAATTTGCAGTCTACTTGTCTTAGGCGAACCTTAATTATGGCAATATTTAGCAACCAGTCCAAACTAAATAAAATTTAAATATTCATTTCGTATTAATGGAATAGTGTACATGACATTCTATGATTATATATTTGCTAGAAATAATGTACCGCAAATAATTCGTTATTAGTTGTAATCATATTTTTTTAATCTTTATTTAAATCATATATCAAGTATAATTTGATGCAACTATCTGTTGAGTCAGTTAATCAATTTTAGGTAACAATTTTTTAATAGCACTTTTTTCGGATCTTTCCCTGTATCGCAAGCCAGTTATCGTTAAAGCCAGGCATTTTTCTCGAATAGCATCAAATATTAAAAAAGTCTATCGGGCTAAAGTCACGCTATACAAAAAAGTTTCTTTCATATAATGTATTAAATGTTAAATGGATCATATGATACGGCGACGCAACTTAAACACTGCTAAATATATATTATGATATAGATGCAAAAATTTTACTTTTTTTTTACAGAGACAATCTTACAATTCCTGAACTCGAATGCAACGCGATGGCGGAGAAAAAAGAAAGCGACGCGAGGAACTGAAAGCGATAGAATTGAAGTTGACGCGGCAGGTGGCATAATGGGCATGCACGCGGTATGGGTGATTTGCATACCAATGGTGAGTAATATAAATTATACGTAATTACTTGGGCATTCGGAAGAGCATTCGCTAATTTTATTCCGTCCTATTTCCATTCGCGATTGTGCCGGGGCTTGTATGTAATAACGACAAGGTAGGCTCAACCATGAACTTATTTAAATCACGCGATTTTAGCCAGTTGATTAGCGACTCGCAGCGATTCTGATGAAAGCCTGATAATTCAACGTTTACCGCGTTCTCAATGCTGTCGGAAAGTAGTAAAAAGTCCAATTTGATATCATGTACCCCGCGTTATCTGGCAGGGTCTTCTAGGCTCTAGCGAAAAAGCGCGATTCGCAGGAAAGGTGTGCTCGTAAAATTAGACGGCGTCGTTCTCAGATGGTTTATTCCATGCTCTTTCCAATTAAAAAGTTAACCGCGCCGTACTATTAGAATTGTATCGCGAGACGTATGCACGATTATCACGAGCGCAATTCTTAGGAATCAGCGGCGCCTTGCTGCGTTACTATTAAGCGTTTTGCCACTGCTTTTTTCCTCGACGTTGGACGATACGGACGGTGCAGCCTCGTGGCGTTTAATTTTCCAAGTTTTTCCTCGAAATGGGTCTTGGAAGTTCCTCAGTTTCGCGAGAGAGGAAGGAGATGGGAAAAGGAAAAAGAAGGAAGTGGATAAGGCGGAGGCAAACTAGGAAGGTGCTAACTTCAGCGCCTCGCGATCCTTTTTAATGTTTACAGTTTCGAGACGCGCCCTCCCCTCCCCCCTAGCACACGCCGTAAACATGGTGGCAACTACACGGTGGAGGCTCGCGCCTTGCACGGCTTGGCGCGGAGATAATTAGAGAAATATCGTTTAATAAAGTTCACCCACTTGAGCGCCGAAAGCGCTCGGGCTCGCTTTCTCGCGAGAGATTCGCGGCGCGCTCGCGATGGAAAGCGAGTACGATCGAAACTTGGCTAATTGTTTGCCAACGAGGTCGGCTTAATGGCTGTCGACGCCTTCGACCACAGATGGAACACGATAGTCCCGGATATCTTTGCGGATCAGCGGGATGTTGGATAGCAATCGCTTATTAGAGTTTTGTAACGAAAGGTTTTGCGATATCAGTGACTTTGATAGGGCGCTGAAAATCAGATGAAAGAAAACGATCTGACTTGTGAGATAAATTGATACATTTGATCGAGTGATTGATATCTCGCCTTGATCTTTCTGATTTGCTAAAAGGAGAAATGCTATTATACAGTATGTAGTTAGGTATCTCTGAAATTTTAACGCTTATGACGATCGTACGACCTGTCCTATTATTTTTGGCGATAAATCGATCAACGTCCTCATCGGTGGGCATGTCCGGTGGACACGTAATCGAGCGGCGGTGAAACCGACCATCATTTTATCCCGAAAGTTTCGCAAAGGCTGTTTGGCACGAGGCGATGGCACAAGGGATGAATCCGGCCGACACTGATTTAGAAGCTATAAGTCAGCACCGACGCGCAATTACCCCCCTTCGCCTGTCAGAGAGCCGGTTCAAGCACGGCTTTCGCCGCGGGATGCTTACCCTGATCCGACCCCACGGGCTTATAGCTTTCGAAAATGGCGAAAAATGTGTGCCGGGGGCCGCACACTCTCGTCGACGCGCCGTTTGCCGAGGCTACCGAGGCTTCTCTTACCCGTCTAAATGCAAACGTTATCATCACAATTTTGTTGCCGCTCGTTAAATGCACCACGACGAGTAATCGATCGTCGAGGATGCATGTGAAATTCGAGAAAGGAGACTGTGACGACGGCCGATAGATAGCTCGGGATAGAAAGGGAAAAATATAAAATTTTCCGATACACTAGAAACTCGCCGAGAAACCAATTTCTGCGAGGTGAAGTTCCATTTTGTTGTATGCGTCAGTTTTGTAGTAGAATGATGTGGTTTTAAGCAATATACAGGGTGAGGAAGAAAAAGTATCAAACCGGTAAAATCAAGGTTGAGAAAAAAAATGCATCATACAAAGTTGTACGATTTCAGCAAATCCGTGTAATTTCCGAGATATGAATTGACAAAGTTCAGGTACCACCGGGAATCTCAGGATTTGAAGTCATTAAATACTATGGAAATGACGAACCGTGAGGTCCTTATCTCTGTGTGTGCGTTTGTGTGCGCGCGCGCGCGTGTGTGTGATACATACACATATACGCAAGAGGTGCAAATCCGACCCAGCTACTTTCACGATACACCTTGGATAATGCTCATGCCCGCGTCCTGAACTTCGTCAATTCATGTCTCAAAAATTACTTAATTAAAAAGAATTTTATTGTAGTGTTTTGAAAAACTCGACGTCAGCTATATGAATATCGATTAAAAAAATGTCTCCTTTGAAAATTATATATATACGTACATATATCTTTTCATATATAATAACAGTGTTACTTTGCTATAAAGAAATAAATTGAGATAAATACATTTTTTAAGTTTTTCTACATTTATGTAAAGTCGATTACTTTATATAATACTCAAGCCAAATAAAACTTAGATATTTCTTTATATTGACATAGATAATAGTTTCGATTATGTATTTGTTAGAAATAATATTTGGCTGTATTTAAATTATTTGTTTTTGTTTAAATTACACGAAGTATGCAAGGCCTGTGATCTAATTGCGGAGAATTAAAATTGCAAACGTTGACAAATATTTCAAATATCAGATTGATTTGTTAATTATTTACGAATATTGGTCTAGCTCTCTGCATAAGTTTGTTTTGCTTTAATAGGAATGTGAAAAAACACACGAGCTGTAACTAATTTACTCATAAATGAATCATTAATCAATTCAATGCTATTTTTCGACTTTTATAATATATTACAAGCCTTTTATTTTAAAATTAGTAAAATTTTTTCGAACATTTTAAATGTATTTTCAAGAAAAATGATCGCATATCACCAACTATCCTTTTAAATTGGATTTTTTGATTCTCTTCTCTACTTTCGTATCACAATTTTAATGAAGAAATCGAGAACACGTTGCAAATTTGACTTGATAACTATTATTGCGGTGATTCTGGCATCGTGATGCGTCGAGCGGGACGAGCTCATTCTGAATTCGGTTGAATAAGAGCTCTAGGTGTTGCGAATGTCTCGGGTGCATGGCGAGCGGCCGCGCAAAGTAAAGGCTTTGACCAAGGCTCGATATGTAAATACACTTTGCGGCCTTCTCTGCGATGACGCCTGTTCGCGTTGCTACCGCTCCTGCAGACGGTACGAGTTCCCTATGGATTCTCCGTAACACCCGCATTCCAATACGAAACAGGCGGAGAAGTACCTCGCGGAGTCCTGGAAGGATCGAACAGGAACAAGAGAGCTAGGACCGTGCGCCACGTTATCCAGCTTTCCTACGACTGGACAACTGAGACGCTTGCGGTCCACGGCGACTCGCATGACACGATATTACAATGTAATCCGGCTCTACGAAGCCAAGTTTATTTATAAACCGACCTCGTACTTTGCTGAGACTTTCTCGTACTTCATACGCAAGAAATGACGATAATTATTTATAACAAGAAGAATGTCGAAATTAATTTAAATGACTTAATCGAGAAAGTTCTTTTAAATTAATACTGATATTAAATTATTTGATAGAAATGCCATCACAATTTCTGATCGTTATATAAATCGTCTATAATACAACGCAAGCAGTTACAAACAAACTTATGCAGAGAGCTGGACCAATATTCGTAAATAATTAACAAATCAGTCTGACATTTGAAATATTTGTCAACGTTTGCAATTTTAATTCTCCGCAATTAGATCACAGGCCTTGCATCGAGAGTCTTGCATACTTAGCAGACTTCGCGGGCTCTTGTAACCGCTTGCCTATAGAGAAGTAATCACGGAGGAAGTTTAATTGGGACTTCGTTCGTAATAAGTTTTCGAAGTATTCGATGGTACGTGGAAGCCACCGTGCTTCAGACTCCCCTCGATTGCGCGCCCGCTTTTTGAATTCACAATCGATAATTCGGTGCAGCGTAATATCCGCCCTAGAGGCGACCGGGTAATTCGCTCGGTCGTCTCGCAATTCCATTTACACGACGGCTTAACCCAAGGTTAATTCGATAGTAACATTAATCGTCGCGCCAACAACGATCGCTCTAACTAAACTGAAATTTTAGCAAATCGCGATGTGCACAGATAACAAAATCATTTCCGTTTGAGTCTAAATGGAATTACATATTCTGAAACTTTGAATCACCAGTTACCAAGAAACAGTCAATATACAAAAATAAAAACTTGTTAAAAAGGAAACGCATGTTTCAATAAAATATCGGTTTAGAAAAAACTTATTTCAAATTGTTTGACGAAATGGGAGTCGATGAAAATCATTAATCTTATACGTAAACGCTTGAAAACTGTAATAACAAAAAAAAAATGCGTGATCTAAACGTCTTAAAAGCCATTAGTTGAAACGATACACATGCTAGATATTGAACGATGTCAATGCTTATTATCATGCTGCAGCTGAGACTATGAAGTGACAAAAGGGCTAAAATACTGTGGAGGGTTTGGTTAAACCGGCTGGAAGACTCGAGAAATCATTTTTTATGCTTTTCCCTCGCGCCTTTTCTCTCATTGCAGTCTAATTGCTCTGCTTACGTTCAATGGATGAGGCTCCTCGGTCACGTGTCCTCGCCGTCGTTCGAATAGCTTCGTCGTAAAGTTTCTCTGTGCGTCTCGACGAGCTTAACAGTTGGAGAAACGTGCATTTGCGGTGCTGCGGCTTGCAAGACTTGAATGTCCATTCTCGCACACATACATACACACACACACACACTCGAGGAACAGCTCACTGCCTTCACATTACAGTGCGCTGTTGCTTCGGTTATTCAGATTATGCATCTGTACCGAACCGTATAAAGGACGTGGATATAGAAATTACGTCGTCGGCCACGTCGCATTAACGAGATATGAACATTACAAGATCGATTTCAAGCTCGTCTACGCGCGATTAACGTGGTTTAAATTACTTCTCGAACGCGATAAAAATACGCGCACAAATCTGGCAAGGTATCGGTACACAGAACACTCGGAGCACATGTCGTTAGCTAAAATTAGTATTAACAATTGGAAGTTCTTCACTCCGCGAATCGATCGGTGTCTTTCCGTTTCGAAGTGCGGTTCGAATTTTATTCGTTCGCACCCACTGTTTACTGGAATCTCACCAGGTCAAAGGACATTGTTAGACTGCCGCGCGGTGAATCACATGTAGTTGCCATCGGCGCAGCATAGTTTTAACAATAATACTACGTGACGCACGAGCGAAACAGAAGAATCGTGCTCCTCGTCGCGCCGCTCGGTTGATGTAACGACATCGAGGGCAACCGTGACGGGCGCGGCCTTCCGGATGCGACCGGATGTTGAACGAAGTCCATTACGAGCGGTAATCCTCCGCACGAAATCGCGTCGCGCAAAGTTCCCCGAATTCGATGGTAAATCATGGCAAGCGCCGCCGCACCGCTGCTGCTTTTTCCCTTGACACGACAAAATTATTCAACAGATTTAGTAAGTGATTTACACTAATGTCGCTTAACTTTACACTCAGTTTAACTTTCTATCTTTTTCTAATTCTAATTGAACTAGAAAGAGATAGAGAGCAAGTTAAGACAAGTTTAAAATTAAGTTGCATCGGTGCAAATGGATCTTAAACGATTATATATTAAATAGGATAATTACTTATGTATATCACTAAGACACCTCGATCAATAGCGATTTTTTGAAAATGTTGGCTCCTCTACTTCGAAATTAATATAAATGAAAATCGCTACAAGTTTTGAAAAATACACGTAACGATATGTACAAAGCATATTTATTTAATAAATTAAAGTCTGAAAAATTGCAGGTTCATTTATCTTGTACCACTTACGTAACTGCTTACTTCGCTTCGCACAAATTTCATCTATCTTCTGCTTAATTTGCGCGTTCTCATATCATCTACTATGCATCTTAACAATTTAGTAGACATAGCGCCCGGAGGAAAAAGAATCGTAATCTCACCACAGCGGAGATTTGAATGCCTCCGAAAATTCAATTTGTTGGATCTGGAAAATTGAATCTCATAACGTCGCGCGTTGTATTTCTAGATCAATAAGGGCACGAGAAGCAAATTTATAATTTTAATTAGGAATGTATAGAAACACGGAAAAAAGGCCACGCGTCATAGAAGCATGAGCAGTGGGCATTGCGGTTTCAATTTGATAGCTTCTATGGATTATCGCGCGCTCATTCGTTACTCCACCGCTGTAGTCGTACGTTTACGTAGGTGCCGCACTGACGACGCGCACACCATCGCAAAACTTTATGACAATAGATCGAACGAGCACGAATAGCCGGCAGGAAGCGCTCCTCGTCTGATTTGTGTGAATGAGTGTGCATGTGACTGTGTGTTTTACTCTCTGTCGTACATTGGACGCAGGTAACGAAGCGAATCGCCCTGCAGCTCCGTATCTATGACGAATGTATGCGCGTGCGGAATATCGCGTAGACTCGCCACATCTTCCTCCTTTGCCTCTGCTAAATTTTACGAACACTCTTTTGTTAATTTCGATTAATTTTATGCATCTCGCAGCTCGCCGATTGTCTTTTCGGAACGTACTAATACAGTTAACATTCGGGAAATTACCTTAGATTTAACCTTTTCCTATTTCTCCGTCGTTTATTTTATTCTTAACTTCGTTAAGATCCAGAACGAAACTTTCGGGACTTTGAGACTCTGAAGCTGAGAGTGATAGATGATGTTTAAATAAAAATGTCTTACTTTTTGCTATTAATCTCAAATGGACTTCTCTTTAACAGAAGTTTACATCAAGTGGTCATTACACAAAGATACGTGGGTATGAAAAATTAAAGAATTCGTGAAATATTCGCACGCGCCTGAAAAATCCAAGGATAAAGCGAGATGAATCCGAATCGTGCCCAGTATTTTTACGGGAGACAGAGGAAGAAAACAGACGGCGTCGATCGATTCGATTACTCACGCGCTTAGGATTCCCTCGGTATCGGGAGCGCGTCGCTCGCCCGCTGTCGAATGTGCAACGCTACTGAATAAAGTGACCAAAATGTCGCTTCCGGTGTCGTTTTTTTCCCTTTTTTTTCCAAGGGTGCGCCGCACAATAACGATAACGATAATCACCGAGCGTGCGAGCGGCCGCATCTTACTTTACATTCACGGTGTATTACGCAATAAAAGGCGCACGGCGCGTAGGCGGGGGACGGTCGAGGGAAAATTGCAGCAAGGTACGATTGCGCACCGATATTCCCCGATCTCGACGAATAAGTCGAGTTGTGCAGGCTTAACTTTAATTTATAAACGATCGGTAATATCAGACAATAGTGATCGAAACTAGTGGAAGTAACGGCGGGTAGCGCGCGATCGAAAGACTCGAGCGAGAGATTACTGGTGCGTGATAAAATCCACCGATCTAACTCGCAGTTTACAATATATGCGCGATATGATTTTGCACGCATCGCTGAATCGTGAAACAACGGGAGGCTCGGTCCGCGCGCAGCGTTCGTATGAAAACCAGCGCCTGTGTGCGGTGGATTAATTCAGTTTTGTCTAACACCGTCCATCGCGTATTCTATTTTCGCGGCGGACGGAGTCCATCGGTCCGACAGAAAAATCGTGAGATTCGGCGGCCGGAGTATTCGTCGCGGGGCTCGGGGTTCAAATTGAAGTAATTAAAATCCGGGTACGCGCGGGGGTCACAGGAAAGTTGGCTATTGTCAGTCGAGAGCGTGCGCCTTGTTAAATTTCTCGGTCGAGCGGGATCCTTCGTCGCAAGTGGAGCGAAACGGATGGCCAATGGCCAATGATGACTCTAAACTCTCTCTTCGCCCCCTCTTTCTCCTCCCTCCGTCGAGCTCTACTCGCCGGTACGTACCGGCGCGCTTCCGATTCCCTTTCTGTCTCCTTTTTAAAAGCCCTTTTTCCCTCGTTCTCTTTTTTTCTCGTAAAGTTCGTGACTCACCAGACAGTTCTCTCTCGGAAAGGGGTTAAAAAAAAAAGGAGACAATAAGGGATGTATCTTTCAAGTTCGAGATTTTTCAGCAGTATCCTCGTTAGTATCGGGGCGACTGAACAGTTTTTGTTATTACGAGCGAAAAATACGCTAATATCTGTCTCTCGACAAATCAGGTGTTTCTTCCCAGATTTGTTGCTCTGTAAAAAAAACTTACTGTCGAAATAACATATAATAATTAAAAATAATATATTAATAGTTAACATGAAACGATTACATTAATGTAATCTATCAATCTTTAATGAACTTTGTATTTTTTTAACCAGCTATTTTCATGTAATTAATGCTGCGAGTTAAAGATTACTTGAGCAATGTCTGCATTAAAAAATCCTATTTGGGAAAAGTAGTCCGCGGACAAACAAAGCGTCTGAGGAAAACGGGTTAATCGCGTTTATTTTTATTTTTAGTATGCCGTATAAGTGCCATCGGGCGTGCAAATATTTAGCGAATACGTGTGCGTGAATAATACTTCGCGTTTCATGCAGGGATGCAGCGTTACATGCAGAGGGGAAAAAGTTAGACAAATATTAAAGGCAAACAGAGAAGAACCGGATTCGAAGCGCGCGGCGAACCCGTCCAGACCGGCGCGGCGCTCTCTTGCATCTGGACTCTTTCTACTCTTTTCTCTCTCTCTCTCTTTTTCTCTTTCTGTCTCACTCTCTCGTTTACCGACCCGTATCTCTGAGGCTAAAACTCCAACCACGATTTTAGCCACGATGTCACTCTCTGATGATGCCTCGTTGCCTCGTAATGACTCTTCGCTCGTTGACGCGATATAATTTGAATCGCGGTATTCCGCGGAAAAACGAGAAGGAAATTATGGCGGGAAGATACGTCGCAACAAGGAAGATGTATCGCGAACGAGGCAAGCTTTTGCTTTTTCTTCCATCTCCCCGTCTCTCTCGCTCTCTCGTTTTTTTTTCTCCTCGTTGCCGCCGTTGCCGCGGGTCTAAGGCGCATTTTCTGTCGTAAGCAGAAGCACTGTCAGGACATCCGGCGTCCGTGATACGTTTCCAATATTTCATCGGCTCGTTTGCGTTATTTCGCTAGACAACTCGTCGATGCGAGATCGTCGGCTCTATGGTTCAGCTCCAGGTATCCACCCGCTTTTTATTCACCATTGTCATTTTATTCCTTCTTTTTATAGGATCACTTTATATTATTACCTATGTTTGCAATGGCGTTCGTTACCAACGGCTCGTTAATCGAAATCGAAAAGTATCGAAGGTGTCAAGCGCCGTATAACTTTTGTTTCCAGCGTGAAAAAAAACATATATTTCGCGGATTACTTGTCTGTTACATATTGATAAGAGATTATTATTAATAAACGGAAATGGCATTATTAACATTACAGTTATTACATGCGCGTACTTAATGGAGTTCAGTGCAATGAAACTTGAGTGATCGATAATTGGAGCAGCGAAATACAGTATTAGTCGGTGCGCCACGTTGCCAATGAATTAATTTGTCGTGCGTATGTGCGCGTGTATATGTAGCGCGTGAGAGAGAGAGAGAGAGAGAGAGAGAGAGAGAGAGAGAGAGAGAGAGAGAGAGAGAGAGAAATCGGGCTGTTAATCCAATCTACACACCAAATCAGGAATGATGGGCCGGTAACCGTTCGCGCCTTTTAATGATCCATACATTTTAATTCGAGGTAGGAAAGCACCGGCGAGAAATTCTTGATTTCTACGTTACGCCGGACGGGCGCGAAACGCGACGATCATTAGCAGAAAATTAGGTCTGGTAATTGAACGTTTGTCGAAATTTCCCCGGGAATTGTTCGCGATTGAAGCGTCCACGGCGGCAACACGGAGGTTAACCGTTCGCCGCATACAGGAAATGGGCGTTCTGCGCCGTGTCATCATGCGGTCGTATCGGTTACACCAACGTATTTGGCGCCAGTGTGCGTAGGCGCGATGGCGAAACTTTGAGGGTTCATCGACAATTTCTTTCCACGCACCGATCTCTCCTGTTTCTGTTAATTACTCATCGACGAGACGAAACTCTGATGGGTGCTGCCGACCTTAAAGCCGCCAATTTGCTCGACATTCGTTTCCTGATACGCCTCGTGAATCTCGTCATCCACGGCGTGTTTCGCGGAATCGGTGGTCATTGCGATCATTAGCGCATCCGGCAGCGTAGCCTGAAAATATAATGACGAGATAAAGAAGACAATTGTTTAGCATAAAAATTGCTGCTGAGGGCAAGCTCACTTTTGAATGTTCGCTGAACCATTTTGCGAAAGCCCTGACGCTCTCCAAGTGCGTTATACCCTTCCAGACTACGTCCATCGTCTCTAGATCCGACATCACGTTTTCGCATTGCAGCCATCTCTGTCTAACCCGATTTCTGGGCGGTACAAATTGAAGCTTCCAGGGTATCGCGCTGCCAAACGCCATTGTTTTGACTGGCTTGCTCTCGGCTTTGGCATCTTTGATCAGATGCTTCCTGGTCATAGCGAGTTCACCTGCGCCAGGACATTGTCTCGCTGCCGCTACTTCGTTAGGCACCATTGGCATTTCCCTTATCGACATCTATTTCGCAAACACAATCGAATGTTTTTCATAAAAAAAAGTTTTTGCTATAAATTTCAGCACGCGGAAAAGTCATTCTTGTGCTAAGAAAAGCCATCAATTTTTAATTTTCGATTTTTGAGTAACGGGTATATTTACACAAAATATGTTCTTGATAATAGTCTATTAATTAATTATTTGAAACAAGTAATATTTACTTAAAATACACACAGAAAAACACATACTGTAAATTACTTGAATTAAGTAAATATTATCATAATTATAAATATTTCATGAGTTCATATACCCGCAAATCTTTCATAAGTTTATCGTAAACATTAAATTTATTCAAAATATATTCCAAGTCCTAATAATTTAATTTTCCGATTAAAAATATTATATTAAAATAAATATTCAATTTTGCTTCTTATTTTAATTTTTCTTCGATACAATTGTATAATATTCTTCAAAAGAGTATAAATTCTTTTTTGAGCATATGATAACGAGTTTTTCTAAAATTTGTTACGAATGTGTTTTAATCCAATTATCAAGAAAATCTTTGTTAAAGATGATCAATGGTTATTAGAAGAAAAAGTAAATAAATTGGGTAATTGCTTTTCTTAGTAATAAAATTGTTATCTGTACGCGTGTGTATGTATATGTATGCATCGCTCTCGGACATATTCAGATTGCAAAAATAAGATCTTATAATAATCAGATTTCTGTCATTAATTTAACTGTGAATATTGCAGTTTTCTCTTTGGAACAAAAAATAACAT
The DNA here is from genome assembly GCF_016802725.1 of Solenopsis invicta. Lineage (NCBI taxonomy): Eukaryota > Metazoa > Arthropoda > Insecta > Hymenoptera > Formicidae > Solenopsis > Solenopsis invicta. The sequence continues at coordinate 22,011,977 of NC_052668.1, forward strand.
TAATAACATTTTTTTTTCACGAGAAACTTCGATGAGTTTTATTTACGAGACGCAAACGCGCACACACAAACGGGCTAGCCTTCTAGTATCGCGCTGAAGTTATAATTCAAATCCCGCGTTGTGCGGTTCACCGCTCAAAGTGCGTGCTACCGTTGTTACATCATGCATCGCATTATGAGGTTACGCTGTTATAGGACTATCGCGTGCGCCCGCGTGAATGCATTTACGAGAGCCGCGATACTCTGTGCGCCCGTGCACTTTGTTACTATCTGTACCTCCATCGTCCTGCTAGCCTCGCCCGTAAAGTCAATTTCGAACATATCTCCGAGGACCTCCTCGTCTATGACTTTGTCGGAGTCGCCTAAACTGCGTAACCACTCACAGAAGTCACGGCATATCCTGTCCGTAATATTTCTGGCCCTCATCTCAAGAGTGGCCTCGGGATCGTAGCCTTTGAGGTCGACTGCCGTTAAAGGACGCCAAGTGACAACCTGCGACGATCGGTGGGTTTCTTCGGTATTATAAGAAATGGCTTTCGTTGCATGGAGTTATAGGGAGGCGCGCGGGGCCGATAATATTATTTCGCGTTATCGTACCTTGCGTCGCGGTTTCCTCAAAAAGAGAGCATAAGGATTCGATCTGGCTTGACCTACTTTATGTTCATCTCCGCTCGTCGAAATGTCTTTGGTCGTCGGGGGATGCACCTGCGGGCGTATAAAAGCTTACTCTCAACTAATAACTCTCGAACGGACAAAGCGGACTGTCTCCGAGCAACGATAAAATTCATAGTATTAAATGAGAGTCTTATATTTCTATTCTCGACTTATATAATCAATTTATTTAACATAAAAAATATATAACGTAGCGAGAATGTAATTTTTATTGAGTTAATTTTAATTAAAAGAAATTTAATTAAAATTACCTTGAAAATATAAGGGAGAGTTGTCAAATGCATACTTAAGTTATTTTTTATTATATTTTTCATTTGGTATACTGTACGCAAATAAATATTGGAAATTGTAACTTAATGTTTATGTTTCTATAACAATATTTGACTTATCAACAAATTAATTTGTTAAAAGCTCTTTACAAGCATGCTGCAAAAGATATGATTTGAAAAACCTTACATCTAAATCATATTTATGGGTCTTCTAAATCGTATCACCTTTGAAGGCATCAAATTTATGATTGTAAATGGTTAAAAATATAAAAAATCATTAATTAATATTTATTTTATTAATAATTTATGAGAGAAAGAGTTAAATATTTAATAATTAATAAATAACAATAAAAAATGAGAAAAGATGAAGACGTCAAATAAAACTGGCAACTGGCTTGAATTTATTTTTGCAATCGACATATTTTTATTCATTTTTATGTATCAAATTATTAGTTTACTATTATCACACTCATTTTTACATTAATATAATTTATTGTAATAAAATTTGTAAAAATACGATTTAGAAAACTTAATTAATTTTATAAAAATATCGATTTAATCTTTATAATAATTGCAAATTTATATATACAATAAATGTACGATATTTTATAAAAATATGAAATTAATAAGAATTTAGGCGATCAATATCCTTTCAGCAATTCTCCCTTATAATGCTAAAAATTAAAAAATTACCAAGTCCATTAAAAAAAAAGTACATTTATTATAGCATTTATTGCAGAATATCTGGCATTTGCGTAAAACGTACGTACAATCAAATCGAAGGAAATCTCGCCTTCCGTCTCTTCTTCTTCTTTTTCTTCTTCCTTTTCTTCCGTTTCGTAATGCACCTCGGTCGCGAGATCTACTTTTCGTACAGCTCTTTTCGGGTACCAGGGCGACATGCCCAATAATGGGGCGACAAGATTGTAGGAATCGAGCGGTAGGATACGTCTCAGCAGTCGGGAATTGCAAGCTGGAGGCTGTTTCGCGGAGAAAATAAGGTCAGCTGGGAATTTATCGGGGTTCAAATAACGTTTCGACTCCGCCAGCAACTTCGTTAATCTCGCGGCTAGCTTAGCGCGTTTTTTTGCCGTTGCCGTGCTAGCATCGTGTTGTTTTATCACCCGCGAAGAGAACTCGTCTGCCAAGCTCTCTAACATGCTCGCGGTCGTCACATCTCCGCGATTCGCTTTCTCTAAAAATTGCGAGACTTCGGCGATCGTCAACAGCGGTAGGTCCGCGCGCCCCTCTACTTTCGCAGAATCGAAGGAAGTCGACCCTTTCGCGGAATCTATCTCCTCCGAGAGGATTACCTTTCCTCGTCCACCTTCCTCCTCGCTTCGAGAAGTCTCGAACGTACGTCTCGTAGAATCCTTCAATAAATCCTTGATGCTCGCGCAACTGTATCCTCTCTTCAATTCGCCCTTTTGGGCAGATTCTATGATTGGCGATATCAGTTGTTGCTGCGACTTAATTTTCAAGAGGGTTCTCGGGGTCTTCGAGCTCGTATCCTTCCCTACGCCAGTCTTTTCAGTTTTCGACCGGTCGCCGGTCGTTTTCGATGGCGGCCTTTCCTTCGTTGTGTCCGCAGTTTTCACGTTGTCGTAATATTCGTCGTCGGATTTCTCCTTCGTCAACACCGCGCTCTCCATGAGCGCGATTCGCGACTCCATGGTAGTTGGTTTCCTGTGTCTCAGAACCCTGAAAGGTTCCATGCTGGGTAGCAAGACAGTGGGCAGGTGGCAAGGTGCCATATTTTTGTATTGGGACGGATCATTGTCTAGCGCCAGGGGGGATGACGTCTCCTCGTCGGAGGTATGCGCCTCCGAGGATGAAATTTTTGATCGTTCGATATCCGACGATATCGAAATCAAGCTGGGAGTGGTTTTTAACCTCTTCGGATCTTTGGATATCAGGCTTTCAGTGGGTTTCGGTGTCTTACCCTTGGATTGATTTGGATCGATCTTTATCGAAATCTCCATGTCTTCTCGTTCCACTTGAAGCGACGGTGATGTTGATTTGCTCGACGCATCTTCAATCACTTTCGGATACCTCAGAGTTTCCTCTTCCTGGGAATACAATATCTTTCGCAATTCCTCACGAAATTCCGCCGAAAGTCCGCCGGAACTGGACGATTCGCTGTCGTCTTTCGCATCAATTTCCGTTGGCAATGCCGCTCGCGAGGACACAACTTCGGTTTCGTTCGTCTTGTGCAGGGATTTATGCATGCAGGATAAACATCTGTCGCGGTTTCTGCGTCGAAAGCACGACACCCTAGGAATGGCGTCTAGGAGGTTCGCCGACTGGTTCTTCCAGGTTTCGTATTTAACGAACTTCGTGCTGAAGGCGGACTTCGCCAATGATTTCGCAGGAACGATAGAGGATTTGCCGGAGCCCGATTTCAACCGCTTATATTTAACGCTCTGCTCTCCGATACTTACAGCCCACGTTTCTCTTAATCTCCTTTGCATTTCGCGGAAGAAAGGAAATTCTGGGCTGCGGGTCCCGGATTCAGGACTCTCGCTCTCGGCCACGTCTGACTTGTCTGTATCTACTATTGATCTGTCGGTGGAAGCGCGCGATCTCACCGACGACGTTTCCTCCCACACTTCGGGTTTGAAATTCAGATTTTTGTTAAGCGTCAAGCGCTTCAATGCCTTATACGCGCATCGTTGCGAATAATTCAAGAATTCCCGCGTTCTGTTATCGACCGTCTGCTCCAATTGCATTTGAAGATGATGAGGCACCGTATTTCGTCATTTTGATTCATTGAACTTTTCCTGAATTTCAGGAGCCTCTACATTCAACGATGTATTTATTACTTTGTCGGATGTTGCTTTAACTATATCTTGGGGCTGAAACGATAATGTGGTTTTCAGTGCATCTTTCATGATCGTTCTTTTCTTCATCGATTTTCCTCCGAGAGAAAATTTAAATTTTGATATACGAACGTCAGATTTTAAATTGTACTGCTTATCTAACGTATCATTTTTCTTATCTTTAGGTTCAACTTCTACAATTTCACTTGTAGCTAAATCAGTAACATTATTCGAGTGATATTCCGACTCCTTTTGTGGAACAATAACCCTTTTAATAATCTTCTTGCTCTTGACAGAAGTTACTCTGTTCTTATCTTTGTCATATTTAGATGCATCCTGCATATGCGGCAATTTGTTCAATTTCTCTCCCGACGACACGCTTGCTCTCGGGTCTTCCGTCAAATATCTTTCGATATCGTCGTCGAAAATTTTCACCGCGGGTTCGTGCCTGTGAAAGGGACACGTCTTCTTTGAATACACCCTTCCATCTCTCGATCCGTCATGTGGTGTGATAGAATTTTTGAAAGGAACATCAAGGGACTCCGATTCTTTATGCGAATCCACTTTTTTGATCGTAGATTTATTCTGAATAGCAAAAAGCGCGTGTTGTTCCCCTGCGTTCGTTCTAGCGTTCATGACTGCGTCATTTTTCGGTGATTTTTTTAATGGCGTGGGAGGAGAGATCTTAACTATTGGTTCTCTTACGTTTGGGAGACCACTTTCGTCGTCTCTTGTTAAAGAAACGTCTGGGGATTTAGGATCTACGAGAAGTACGTTCTTATCTAAGCCTTGAGGAACGGAAGAAGCATTAAAATCTACGATATCTCGAAAATTTGTTTCAAAATCGCGCAAAACAGGAATTATAGGAAGATGAGATGATTTTGGAAAGGAATTTCTTACTCTAATCAACCTTTTTTCTTCATCGTCGCAAAATTTCTTCCAATACTCCTTTGATTTAGGAAAAGGACGTTCCCATCTAAAGTAAGGTTATATATTATATACGACAAATTATATATTAATTTATAATAGTAATAATTTGATGGAATATAATAGAGATTTATTTAAAAAATATTTTCTGTGAGATACAAATTAAAAGAATGAATGCATTAATATAATAAATTAATAAGCGAAATAATATTAACAGTAAAATTTATATAATGTTTGAAAAATATCTTTCTAAAAAACGTGTATGATATTTTTATATTAATTTTATTTTTGTATTATTTCTATTATTTGTATATTAATCAACGTACTTTGTTCCCTCGACAATACGTAGCTTTTGCATGAAATAGCGATGTCTGGGCTGCTTCACTTTTGATGGATGAGACATTTTTAACAATTTTATGATATTTTACACCCTCGCGTAGTAGATCGATGAGTTTGTTAAAAATAATGTAATTTTTTTATATTTAATTAAGCCGCGATTGTGTTCGCGGCATCCTGTGATTGCCGATATGGACTACTAAAGGTATTTAATTTCGTTATCGATCAAACAATTCGGAGCATAGCACAAATACCGCAGATATATCAGTCTCATGACGAGCTTCCAGGTATCACGAGAAGATGGTAGTACTTCCCTTCTGAAGCTTGTATTGATCGCGAACACGTACCCGTTGGTCAGGCTCTGTACCATCGACTGACGTTCATTTTACATTCGGGTTTCTTTTCGTTCTCTGGATGTAATCGTCGTTTCCAATATAATGGATGATCGAATTTGTATCTATCGTGGATAATATCGAAATGCTAAATATGAATCTGAAAAAGACGTTCACACGTTTGTGGGACTCAAAATTTGACGGATGTCCCACAAGATGTCTTCACTATTTCAATTCTACAATTCTTCCCTTCGCAGGAATGACATATTTATGTAATTTGATTTAATATACATTTTTATATTATTATATTATATTATTTCATGCAATTATAATTTTTATATAATTTAATATACATTAATAAATGTATCGACTTACATCAGTTTTTCGCCAGACTTTTACTCTATTAAATGTGTGAATCTTTCTCGGATAATTAGATTTCTATAATAAATTTATTTTTGGAAAAAAACATAATGTAATGTTATTGTAAAAATATGATTTTCTAGTTTAGCAAAAATAAGCGGAAGAAAACTAGAGGGCAGCAAAGAGAATACATTTCAAAGTGATTATTTTAGAAGCGAAAGGGACACCTTTTCGCAACGGGCGTAGTTACGCAACTTCAGTATTAACTGCCGGCCAATAAGCTGCAGCACAAATTGCGCTCGCTTGCGGCGAGCGAGGAAGCTCGGAAACTTCCAATGCGCCCGCGCACGTGTGTATTTTGCAATAAATAGACGCATTGCGCTAACAATAAGTTACGTACGTAATTACGTACATAACTTACGCGAGGAGTAGCACACTAACGTTCGCACTATGGTACGTTGACCTAACGACGGGACGAGGTACCGGTGTGGTTGCGATCTTATTTCCGTTGTCTCAGCTGTCGCCAGTCTTCCGTTCGGATGACCCGATGCACCTCGTATTCGACGAAGGGGATAATTGGGTAAAAATAATTACTTGTGCTGCGCTGTTCTTCGAAAAAAAAAAATTGCTTGCATATCTATGTCGGAAAATTTAATAAAACATTTCATCGGAAAAGTGTAAAATCAATATTGAAATAATGAAAAACTTTTATCTTCTTTTATCTTCAAACATTATATAATTCATTCAGATCTTTTTCCCCAAATATATGCCGATCTAATAAACGTGGATTTGATTTCGCAAATTTAAGTGCGATTGGAATTCTTTCCAAAAGCGATCCATTATCAAATTACAATTTCGTCATTATAATTGGAAGGAATTAATGCTTTAAAACTACGCATTCTGTTTGTAAAATGATAATTGTAAAACAATTATTTGAGTTTCATAAAATTTTATTTCTACATTTGCGAGAAGTGGATGCAAGTATGTGAAGAACATCATCGGGATCGGCGAAATGTTTTCGCAAAAATCTTGTCGACAAAGCCCACTAACGAATTATTCGACATTACTGGTTGTTGAACACGAATCTACCCGATTGGCAGTTCGATCGGTCAACGATCTCTCAGTACTTCGTGGTCCAGGATCGATGTTTCGAGTCCGTGCCCGCGGAATTCCGGAATCTTTGATCTCTGTGCCGCACTCCGCGTGAGAGTACATTGGATGTGTTGGAACGAGTAATTCGTGGTTCGGCGGAGTTTGACAGTTCGCTAAAAAGCTCTCTGCGCCCGCAGGAAGTGAGTTGACAGTCAGGAGAATGCGTATACGTGCGCATTCTGCGCCACTGGTAGCCGTGGACAATGGTGTTCATTAATGACGCTTGGAACTCGTTTCGCAGAATTGTCGAAATATTAAATTTCGATCGAAACGTCCCCCCTTTTTCTTAATGCTATTTCTCAACACTAGCGCATTAATTCTTTTTTCGTCCCTCACTTTCATAAGATTGTCTCTCCCTCCTCTGATCGAGCCTTCGATTTTTAAAATTGTTTTTTCTTCCATGAGATGATAGAGTACTTGTTTAAATTAGCCATATTTAATGGGACGCGAACGATATCTTCATGCAATTAGCGGCGTCTGTGAATCAATATTTGCACAATAAAATTAATTTGATCTTGTAATTGCAGAATGACGAAATAGGCGTACAAAAGTGCGTCATTAGGAAGCCCATTAATGGACAGGTTTGTACGACATGTTTCGTGTTTCCGGAAGCGTATTCGCAAGTTCGTGTGCGTAGGTTCACGTGCATACACGCCGTGTAGACGTCACTCGACCCGAGCAGTGCGGAAATCCTAGGAATATTTGAGGAGCGAATGTCTAAGCAGTGTCGGATATCAGACCGTCTGATATCTCGCTACTCTGACAGCGGGTCGTCGACGCGTGTAAAGTTAGTCGGCGTGACAATGATAGCGGAGAAACTCGGTGGAAAATTACACGTGTTTTCCGCCGCGCGGACGGGGGAATAATTGCACATCGGCCGGAAATGCAAGTTTCATGTTTTCGAAATATAAATTCTGATTAGAAACCCCGTAATGTCATAAGCTTATAAATGTGTACTGTGTAGCGTGGTTTACGAAATATTCATTGGTGCAGCGATGAGGCTAATAAAGTTGGGAAAGTCGTGGTGAATCTGTACGTATACTAATAAATTTTATAAAAACTATTTTCCGCCCCATACAAGAGAGTCTAGCTTAATTTCATATGTTTGTTTTAATTCTCTGAAAATAAAATATTGCGAAAATGAAATATTAGGGGCCTTTTCTATTCCTACGTGCATAAATGTGACTATTTTTTTTTTTTAACTACGCGATGGATCGATTTCAAAGTTTATACGCTTATTTTACATATGTTCAACAATGTATAAAATTCAAATGGGAATGAAAGGTAATGAAGATGCTTCTAATAAAATCTGCTTTGAATTGATATTGAATCGAATGACGTTTATTGTGGCATATATCTTTGACATATATTTATCTTGGACAGGTTTTACGGAAAAATTATCAATAAAATGGTGTCGGTTCAAAGTTAACATTATAAATGTAAAAAAATTGCTTTTATCACAGCGAAAAAATGATTGAAAATTGTACGTAAAGCAATTTTAAAGATTCATCACCTATAAATAGACATTTACTAAAGATGCTAAGTCCAGTTTTTAATATCGTGTTCACAGTTTTCTCAGAAATGTCTTTGTCATGATTTTATATATTTTAAATAAATTAATATGTTTTTTCCCAATTTTTATTTTACACATCGTTAAAGATATATGCAAAACTTGAAATTGATCCGTCGCGTACGTAGTTAAAAAAAAGTTCGTAAAAACAGCTTTGTTTTTGCACGCTGAAATAGAGAAAGCCCTTTAATTGAAGATTAATTTAAACGCATGTTGAAAGCGAGACACTGACGTCTTCTCGACACAACTCACGCTTTATCTATTACTTTGTCAAAGGATTCTATTACAAAGATGTTCATGCAAGTACTGAAGCGTATACGCGTTGTAAAATATGAATTGCACGTCGCCGCTTACCGGCTATGTTTGCCCGTAGATGATATAACTTGAGTGTGCAATCCGAGTAAATTTCTCTGCCGCTTATACGTATAAAATAAGACAAGATACGATCAGCGCCGTTAAAGCGCGGGTCGCAGTTTGAAACGGACGCGCGCGACGGCAATTAATTGCGGAACGGAATTGCTCTTTGTTAGAAGAAAAATCGCGGATAACGTCTTTCCGCGCCGCAACGTTTAAACCGTGGCACGAGCCACGATGGGATCGGTACGTGAGATTACTTTGGGCTTTCAGTTAACGCTGCGCTTTGAAACAAGGCGCCGCGGCCTGTTTCCTCCGCGTTGCCGGCAAACTTTAATTTAACTCGCGCTCATACGTCAGGCATATTGCAAGCTCCTTGCCTGCTACTATTCCAGACTGGGGTGCGATAATCAGCCGGCGCCTTCTTCGCGAATGGCCCCGTCGAATGGCGTCTTACAGGATATTTCGTCGCGTCTTAAGAAACGTCACGAAGCAGACTATTGGGAAAGCCTGATTAATCTGGCGTCTTTGTCAATGCGGCTTCTCCAAAGCAAACAGCAAGATGCCTTATTTTTCTTTCAATGGAGGCTTAATATTTTAATCATGATAATAATTACAAATTTTGCAACGTTATTTTTAAATAAAAGATAGTTATGAATTTATTAGATATTATTAGATTAGATTTTGTAATAATTTAGATTACGTAATGTAAACACTTCAAAATTTTCTTTGTTTTTTATATATATTCATATAGTGATTATTCTTAATTTTCTAGAAAAATAAAATTATAGAAAAAACAATTTTTTCCGTTTTTTTCTGAAAGACAAAAAAGTACAAAAACTTCTGTTATAATAAAGTAACACTAGTAAATGTAGTCTTAATTAGTAAATGTATTCTTAATTTTCTGGAAAAATAAAATGCAGGAAAAAAATCCATTTTTCCATTTTTTTCGAAAGATATGAAAAAATATGATACTGTGAAAATAACAGCGGATTTATTGATGAATTAATTATTAGAGCTCTTAAATGTGAAAAAAATCTTAAAACATTTTCGTAGAAAACGATAAAGGTGACATTTTTTTATCTTAAAAGAAAAACTCGAAAAAATACGGCGAGGAAAAAATTTCTTTCCAAAATTTCCGGAAGAACTTTTCCGGGCTGAAAAGTTCTCCCGGAAAAGGCAGTAGTGATCGTAAAACCGTTGTTTAATATAAAGTGTATTATTTATGTTATACGCAGAATCTTGGCCATTGAGAATTTATATCCACTTTATCACTTTGATAGAGAAAATGCCTGAAATGGATTCCGCTCGAAATACGAGAAACGTTCCCGCGGAATGAAGCAAAAATCTTTAAATCATCGCACAGGCACGTTAAACACTAAATGTCCGAATGAGCACACAAACTTCGGCGGTGTAATCGGGTTATGTGTAATTATTTCGTCGCTCGTACAGTACCTACGTGGGTACGCACTCGAAATTCCACCGGGCGAACGGCGCGGAGAGCGCGGGCGTGAAAAAATTTTTAAACGCGCGGAACTAATGGTTATTCGCCGCACACGGAGTAATTAGAACTTTTCCGCGCTAATGCTAAACTGATTGGGAAACACTGTCCGTGTGTACGCTCACTCGCCCGCACACCGATACACGCGCATGCAGCCTGGCAGAATGAATTTGAGAACCAGTCGGAGCACGGGGAAACAAGATTAGGCAGCTAACTTTGTTTGCCAGAACCAATCAGCAGGCCCAAGAATCTCAACTCGGCCCGAGTACATTCTTCTCGAATTAAGATGACTTCCGTCACGTAGTTCGTGATTGAAATAATTCTCTACACCCTACGTCTCGTCGAGGGACTGATATTAATTAATATTCCGCAGCCCCCGGGGTCCACGATTGTATTCCACCTGAGAAATTAGTTATTGTCGAAATTCAATGGAAACGTCTTACCAATGACGCATTTTTACGAACGAAAGTAAAACCGCGAATTTAATGCAAATGTATTTTTCTCGTACCGCCGTTCGAGTGGTGTGCGCCGGATTTAGTAGAGTTAGTCAAACGACGATGATAATTCCTTTCGGGAGCACACTGCGAACGAGGTTTCATAAAAAGCGGAGCCACGGAGAAAGTGGCTTCCCGGGGTTATCGTCGCTCGTAAACGCCGGGGAATATGCCCGATTATGGAAAATCCTGCCGGCGACTCTTCTTTTCCCTTTGCCGAGCTCCTTTCTCCCGCTACCCTCACCGCTGTCTTACACATTTCGCCAGACGTCTCTCCGGCGCGGCACGGCGCGTCTCACGTGGCTCGCGAGAAAAGGATCTTATCCTGGATTCTCGACGTACCTCGGTGTGAGACTACAGACACGGCGGAGGTCGTCGTCAGCGAACGGGGGAGAATCGGTCGTAGGACGCGTGGTAACGCGAGGTCGAATCAGAGGAGAATGGACCAGCTCCTGTTATCAGCTGGGAGCCAGCCGCCTTCCCCGAGCCGACAAATTACTACATCCCCACTAGCGCCCACTATTCTGGTGCCAAATCAAGCCGATCTCTCCTACCGCGGTAGCGCCGGTTTGCTTGTGTCTCTCTTCCTTGTTCCCATCTTCCACGCAGCTTGGCACTCGCAGCTGTCGGTGCCAAGGTCAAAGTGTGCCGCGATACATTACGGTCTGAGCTTCCGCGGAAATTAGGAGCCTCGAAAATGATTTGGTTTTTCATTATTTCATAAGCCAAAAAAAAAAGTTTCAACGCCCGCAGCCGCGGTTTGAAAACTCGCGATGTTTTTCTTTTCCTCTCCGTTGCGATCTCTCACTCGCAGCACAGCCAGAAAAAAGGCATCTAAATTACTTTAGAGCAGCGTTAAACCACATTGTTACGGGCGAATCTCTAAGCAATTTGTTATAAAAAAAAGAAGGATTCCAATTTCCTCTTTCAGCTTTCTTAAGGATGCAAAATTTTCCATCCATGAAGATATCGTTAATAAACCTCAACCACTTCTCTCCCCTCTTGTCGGCCCTGGTGCATGGAGACGTTGCAAGCGAGAGAGGCGGAATAGAAGGCGTCTGCACGGGGCGGGATAAGGTGGGATGACGCCGAAACGTATGGCCTCTGATTTATAAAGGAAATAATTTCGCGGGGGCAATCCTTTATGTCGAGTACCCGGAACGTGCGAGGGAGGAAGAGGGTGAGCGAGTGGCTGCATGGGCACGGCCGCTCATCTCCCTTAAAATTCATTACCTCGACTAATAGCGACGTTTAATATCTGGTCGCGAGCCGGACGTTTTACGGTAGATCACTCTAATACACGGGAACTATGACAATATCTCCGGCACCACAATCAGCGGGATTACTCGCGGTTATTTTTTCCGCCAGTCTCTCTCGTCTATTTCTATCTCGTTTTCACGCTTTTTGTAATTTTAACGTACGTCTATCGACGTATATAAATAAAGGATGCGATGTAGAATAGTGCTTTTAATTAAGTCGAATGGAATTGGGTTACGAACAACGTAACTCGATAACGGCCAACGCTGTGGCCAACGTCCGCGCGCGACGAGAATACACGCGCGTCTCTTAAATATAACATAATCTTTAGCTGCCCATCACGTCGCGATCGATTTGCTTTTCTTTGATGGACCGTGACGTTTAATTTAAAACACCAATTTGGCATTGGCTTCGGCTAATAGGCAATTATCCTCGCAACCCTCTATTAATTAGCCGAACCTTGTTACGAACACGCGCGGAAAAACACGAACGCACGTTGACACAATTAACTCATCGTGCGCGAAGCTTTTTCGAAATTTAGTTTCATATCGCACTCGATTGCAACACACAGCCGCTCGTTTACAGCGCTATAGGTCGCGCAAATACGTCGTTCTGCGCGAGGATGTTTGCAGGATGCTGAGTCACTTCGCCGGCGAGATGTAACATTTATGCCGCGAATGCCAGAATTACGCGGCGAATTTTTTTCTCTCCCGTGCCGCGCGCCAGTTTTCGTGTTTCCCTCCACCATCAAACCGGAGGTGCTCGACTTCCGCGCGATAGCTCGCGGCGGATTGTACTAAATTTTTTAATTCCTTACCATGCGGCTGCGTTCCGAGATGGTGGTAATGAAAACACACCGTCACGCCTAAGTTTCCCTCTCGGTCCTTTGCATATTACATGAGGTTTTTGCTAGCGTTAGATTTTAAGCAGTGATAAAATACGACAAAAAGGAAAAGGAATTGAGATCGAGATCTTTAGGTATTAGTAAAAAAAAGTCTCGCTTTGACTTTTTTTTTTTGAAGGGAATAATTTACATCGAGAACTATGTTGACAATATCTCGAGATGGCAATGCCTTGTTGCATCGACGAGAAATGAAATGGATCTTTAATACACGCCAATTACTGTAAAATATAGTCAAATATACTTTTGATATTATTACACTGTATTAGTAATCGGATTGAATTCAATTATTTTCCGCTATATATAATAGAAAAATTGAGGAAGAGAAAAAAGGAAACGTCTTTGGACTTTTTGCACAGTAAGAAAAAGACGGCCCTACGTTTGTCCTTTCCGAAGAAAGCCGCGCGGAAAAAAAAGAAATAGAAAAGTTGATGAAATATTGGAGAGCGGATTACACGGGACAATATTCTGTTGTAAACTGTTTCTCCCATCCACCCTCTACGTTTCCAAATAGGTACTAGTAGCATATACCCCATCGCGTATCAACTTTCTCGTTATTTTCGCCATTCGCCTGATCGTTTTTATTTTTTCGTTTGTGACCATTTGTCCATTTTATCTTATTTCTAAATTTAGAAATAGACATTCTTTTTCTTATTTAACGCCTTGTAAAAGTAATTTGTCATTAACAATTTTATTTGCGCGTGTATACATATATCTATTGCATAAATATATCTATTTTTTCGAGGCATAGGTGATGATGTGGTGAAGGAATACTCTTCAAACATTAAAAAAATTCCATATGTTAAATTAATATTATTCGAAATTTAAAAAATGTTTGGAAATCGCGAAATTAAAGATTTTTTTATTATACACCGAGATAAAAAATTACTAAATTTTAATAAATATTTGAATAGCTGAAATTAAATATTTGATAAATATTTGAATAGTTAAAATTAAATATTTGTGTGCGAAATGAAATATGCACTAAATGTAAATAACTATTTATTTAATGTAAGAATTATTAATTCAATTATCATTATTATTGCAACTATTCAAACAAATATTTAATAAAATTTAGTAATTTTTTCTCTAAGTGTATATATTATTCTTGTGTTTTACTTTTTCTCTTTCTCTGTTTCTCTCTCTCTTTAAACTTTACTGCATTATTTCAATTTTTTTTTTATTTTATAAATATAGATATAGACAACCATTTTAATATAAAAATTTCAATATATTCTAATTTTTTCTAAGATAATACTATTTAAATAAGCAAAACTTTTTCATGAGTTTCTAAATATTCAAATACTTTTTTCTTCTATTTTTTCTTTTAAATCAATATATGAATTTTAAATCTTTTGAAAGTTTTTAAATAATGATTTTGGACGCCCATTACTAGACACGACTGTTTCGAGAATTAAGCCCGAACTGGTGTCCGATTCGAAAATCGTCCGGGTGAGATGCGGGGTGCGAAAACCTAATCCGAATTACATCGATGTTTTGAGCAGGATTTATTGGTGGGCGAACGTGCCAAATCGCCGAACACTTTTCACTCGGCCAGTCGGTCAGGTCGGAAATAAGTTAGGTCTTTGAGCGAGATCTGGGATCGTCGGTCGTCGCGGACACGTAAGTTTATTTAAATCAAGGAACGAATTACGCGAAGCGTGAGATATCAATGATCGATTAGCGTACGTCGGAACGCGAAATTCTAGCCGTTTGTCAATATCGTCGGGATCGTTTCGGCACATCGTCGTTTGCTCATCGATAATAAATTACTCTTATAACTCGCTCTTTCCTGTACTCGTCTTGGCAATTTTCTCTCCGCAATTAAATCGGCAGAGAAATGTCACGGACGAGACAAAAGCCGCTCGATTTTTCCATCTTCCTCTTCGATTCTAATAAAAATTACTTGGAGATAAAACTTTCATCGTGTACATTAATATTGAAAGTTATAAACACAACCGCCAAACAATGCATCGCAATTTCACCGCTGCATTTTTATGAAATTATTATTCGGAGTTATTGCAAGTCGGTAGATTACAATGTAACCGCGATATATACACCTTTATTTACCGCTAAGTGATACTAATGATCGTTTTGTATACGGAGGTTCGAAATGGATTGCTATACGTATCGGATTAAATGCGAATTATTATGAATATTTATATCGGCATTTCCCATCGCACTTTATGAATTTATTTCGATGTTCGATAAACTCGATTTTCCAGTGAATACATTTATCTGGCCAATCATTATTCGATCACAGAGACGGCATTACACAAATTGTAATTTCAATTTTACAATGCATTGTTACGCGCAATCGTAACGATCGTGAAAGAGAACTGTTTGTTCTCATATTCTTGAAACGATAACCTCCACGCGGCTGAAATTAAAATGAGAATTCTATGAAGCTGATATTTTAGATCTAGACGCGTTTTTAAAATCACCGATTCAATTAAGCGAGACATTGTTCTTCCGCTGTGCTGGAGTTTGTCGGAGTTTTCACGTTCCTGAATATCCGACTGTCGCTTTCTCCATTCTTCCCCCTTTTTCAGCTTGCTTGTTAAACGGGCAGTTATCGGCGGATATTGGCGGTCGTGAAAGCCAGGAATGGCCACGATGACGACTATTAGCCAAGTTTCACTGCCCGCTCATCCTCCGTGATATTCACCGAAATTCCTACGCGTCGCGCGTCGTCGCGACGTGAACGAAGAAACTGCGCAGGAAGATGGGGGAGGGGGTGGGGGGAAAAAGAAGAAATAACATACGACTTGACGAGTTGGCGTGACGTTTATTAGACATTAAGTAGTAATACGGCGAACGGGTCGGACGGGACTAGCCGGGTAATAAGGGACGGGTTAGGAGAACCGTCATACTAATTGTAGTAATTCCGGCATCCACTTTGGATATTTAATTAAGTTTCCGCTGACAAGCATCTACTTACTGGGAGGGAAGCGCGGGAGCCAGAGGTTCTTATCCTCGGTATACACTGCGCTCTGCTTTCCCGTCTTTCTACGTCCCATCGTCGTCGTCGTCGTCCTTACGTTGTCGTCGCTTAAAATTGCTACGTAACCTACCGACCTGCTTAACTGCCAGCTCGAAACCCGCATGCTTCTCGCTAATTATTTAGTGTATTCACGTACGTACCAGACCCAACGAGATGGAAAGCAACAGGGGAAGACTGCGACAGCTCCGCATCCCATGTCCAGTCGGGAAAAATTCCATCCCGTTCCGGCAGTTGCGTCACGGGCTACCGGACGAGATGGAACGCCATATTTCGTCGTCGTGCTTAATTGCGACAACGGATAACGGGGAGGTGCGAACAATGCGAATGCGAAAACTGCGATCGTTCTCTCGATGAAACGAGGAAAAGAGAAAAAAATATTCACCGAGTAACGATCGAAAAAAGTTTCTTAGACTGCGGTGGAACTTGGAACGAGTACTATAAGTTTCTATAATCTTCTTCGCGACAACTCCTTATGTATTTTAGTATGAGTCGACGAGCTGTTTTTTTTTTTTTTTTTTTCCTATTTCGGCGACGTTGCGCTGATAATCCAAAGCGGTTCTCAGGCATTTGAGAGTAATTTATAAATGGTACGTCTGGAAAGAGAGCGACGACGGTCAGCTAGGTAGCTAAATATCGCGGCAGACGATCCATCTCCGTACTGGCCGCGACGGTATTCCTTCTATTATCTATTGTTCGGGCTAAGATTTTAGTGGGGCAGTATATAAGAGGAGCCAGACACGTACACATACACGAATGCGGTCTCCCATTCGATTTCGTAAAGTATGAAGCTATCAGGGGCAATGGTCCGAGAAAGGCCGGCGCAATTACCAATAACTCTTTGACGTGCTCCGTCTACGTTTCCTCTTGCCACTCGAAACATTTCCTTGTCCCGGTATCGTTCCGTCGAAGATTCCCGCGGAATATTCCCGTCCATGGCAATGGACGATCGTCCCCGTTCAACTTTACACGACAATTTTGAAACTTACGCGGCAGGTATTACCGGCGACAATTATCTTTCTCTTATTTTTAATATTATTGTCGATACATTATTTCTAAATCTCATCGATGCACGCGGTGATTGCCAATTACCATATATACTTTAGCAACCAAATTAAACGTACAGCTCATATATTGTAATTATTGCGTTTTCCAAATTGAATTTTCCAATTATCAGTAGCGTAATTAATGGCGTGCGGAAGTTAAGTTTTCATCATGCTGTTAGACAATAGAAATTACAATAGATATAACAAAGACTAAATTTATGGAATTAATCTATGAAATGGCATTATTTCTAAAAGTACTTGATTGTATACAGATAGAACTCAAAATTACTAAATGTCTTCTTAACGATTCTTCTTTGGTGAAATCGATTTTTTTTTATTTTTTATGAAACTGCCAACTTTGTTGCATTTTTCTTAATTTTGGTCAACATATACTTTTGTAAGCGTATCTCTATTTAAAATTCTCTTCAATTTCCCTTGAAATTAATTCAAAAATGTAATTTTATTAACCATTTAATTCTTCAAAGTTTAATTAAAAGAACTTTTCCTTCAATTATTTATAAGCCAAGGATTGATATCACTTTATTGATACCATTCGACATTACCTTTGCTAAAAGATAATCGAAATTGATCAAAAGATCTGTCGTTATTATAAAAATGAGAAAATTCCATTCGTTGGCATAACTGCCTCGAGAATCTTACATTCGCGCGATGGCTCTCACATCGCGTCGAAGTTTTATTCCACTAATCGATCGGTCTGCCGGTCAAGCTGAGGCTGCTCTCTTCTTTTCGCTCGGATGAATTTCCTCAGTTAGGTAATCCTCGCTACCGGATTCGTAATGGAAACAGCGCAAGTGCGAGGATAAGAGGGATAAGGATTCTCTCCCGATGCCTCCTGCTGCTTTCGCTGTTAACGCTCCACCGTCGCGTTCTCTCCGTTACTCCCTGCTCTTCGAGCACCCATTCCTCTTTCGTCAGATAGATACAGATAGAAATCGTACTTAGTGGTCTGACGCTAGGCTTCCATTGTTTACCGAATATCGAAATCGCATCGGAATACGCTGTGGAACCGTAGAAGATCATCCTGCGGCTTCCTGTGCGGGTTGAAGTGAAAGAAGTGGGATCTAGTAAGACGCGAGTCAGCAGTACGATTTACGATCAGCGGACTGCAGTTGATACAATTGCGAAATTCATCTGAAGAAAAGCGCAACGGTGATATCTTGCGAGAAAGTCAAATATAAAGTTTCAATTGTTAAACTTAAAAAAAAAAAGAATATAAAATTATAAAGACGTAAAAAGAAGACTACAAAGAATTAGAGATTATATAGAATTAGTTTCGTTTTGCGTGTGTCTAAATGCACGTACAAGTATATTTATAATTTTTTTTTATTAAAAAGTAATATTCTGTATAATAAAATTTAAAAAGGATGTGATTGTTAAGCTATAGGATATAATCATCGAAAAACTAAATTTATCCTAATAATATTATTTACGTTTGGCCTCGGTTATGTTTTGCAATCGAGAATATATTACGAGAATTTACTAGCAAAAAACAAAAGAAAACGTCAACTTATAAGCTAAAATAACTGATCATCCGATAAATGCGTCCAGATTTTTGAAACACTAAAATTAGCATTTTGTTATTGATTATCCAATTGCGCGTCTGGCGTCGGGCGAGAAAATAAAAACGTGACTCGGTGAGGAAGAGCTCAGGTCGGCGTTCGCGAAGGAGAGAACGGCGCGAGAAACGCGATTCTGATCGGACACCGATACGGTTACGCTACTTAAAATGCGTCCGGCCGTATCGCGTTGCACGGTTCGGCATTCCCGAACGAGCGAGCCGTGCCCCCGCCGCTTCGTAACTTCCGGAATCCTGGCGAGGATGATCGATGGGATCTTGTAAGGTGAGGGTTCGTCGCGGTTTTTCGAACGCGAGAAATCTAGGCGGCGATCCTCGCTGCTCTCGTTAATTCTGCCAGACCAGTCCGCCCGTCTACATCAGCACTTCCGATTTATCGCATCGAAATGTGTTATTTGTGACAAAAAAGTTTCCTTGTCAAAGAAAATTTCTTGTTTAATGATAAGACTTTATTTTCTATTCAATTATATGTAATATCGTAACAGAATTTGCGTAAATAGGATCAATCACGAAATTAGTTGTTCGGATATTAGGATATTGGGATATTTATTTTATTTTATGCTACGAATTCACCAGATATTTTATAATTTTTTAAGGAAAATTTGATTGAAAGTGAAAATTCGTGTTATATATTTCCATCGAAAACAAACTTATGAAACTGTAAAAATTTCTTGATCCGTTACATTAATAAGATCGAATTGAAGAGTAAAAGTTAAATATTTTAAGTATTGGTTAAGTTATATATAAATAAAAATATAAAAATAAAATTACATCAAAGCGCCAATTCTATTTTAGCTCTATTTTTTTTTCTCCGACTTGAGTCTGAAAATGTGTGTAAAAGATGGTGAAATTGTGAAACAATATTAAATAAACAAGATAACTTTATATACAGTCACGAAACTAATTTAGCTTGGACACACAAGATAATGGGACCTAATTTTATACTACAAATTAAAAGTATACTCTTGAAATGTATCACCGGCAAAGGTTTTCACTTCCAATTGAATTTTTCCTAAAAAATTATATTTCTTGTAGCTTAAAATAAAATTTCCCGTATCCGGACAGTTAGCTTCGTGCATTTGTACACCCGCATTACTCTCCTGAGAGACAAGAATATATCGGAATGAGCTTCTGAGAAATATCAAGAAATGTATTCGAGTATTTGTTATATTCGTAAAAAAAAGAGCGATGAAACCGCACGCGATGTATATCGCGTCTCATTTCGCTTGGGCATTAAGTATTCGGAAGAAACGGCAGAAGCGACTGGGAACTTTAATATTTATAAGTTGACTTTATTACTTTTCCGCTTTTAACGTGTACCGCGGTACGCGCGCAAGCGGATGGGCGCGCGGCCGAGCTCTCGCTGTAAGTAATACGAGTTAAAAAAACATTTAACGTCGAAACTTCCGCTCTGCTTCGGAACTCTCGCTCACGTCCCCTACCTGATCCATAACGATTCTCGTAAAGTTAGCCCGGGACGCCTGCATACGCTTAATCTCGCGATACCGAGCGTGGTTTAATCCGCGGCAAAATGAAGAACGTGAGATGGCCTGAGAGATCGCCGATCTACCACGCATATTCCATCTCCATTTCCTTATTCTTGCTGGAATAATTTTCAAACTGAGACTAACAGTTGTAGAAATTTGCCCAAGGATATAAAAGCTAAACCTTTGACAAAATTAACAAATTAAATATTTAATTATCAACATTTATACAGAGATTTGCAAAATAGATTAAACCGAAATGTTCTTTACGTATTGAGCCGAAAAGAATAATATTTCATAAAAATGTTTATTTTAGTTTCTCAATTAAAAATCCAAAATATCAGTATTAATTTAATGAAGATTTAATTAATATTAAATGTTGTCCACGAGTTTTGGAATAACTTTGCAGATGTTCCGCCAAGTCCTGCTAATAGATACTAAAATGAGAATAATGCAAAGCAGATTTGCATGTAGTTGTTGACCCAGTTTTTGTTTCGAGGGTTTTTTTTTGTCGTCTTCAACGTTGTGGCAGTGCCCATAGTCATGTCCATTGCTGGAACGTAATAATAATGCAAATGTAAATACATATTCTTGACGTTACATGCAATGGTAGACGGAACGTAATTTATTTTATATGCTTGTCGTCGCAATCGGTCGTAGCTTATTAAGCTCGCTAACAAAGCCACCTCGTTTCAATATTTTGCCAGACAAAAGTTTTGAAGAAATTTACAAACGAGAGAAAACACACGATACTCTTTCGCGATATTTTGTTTATTCACTGTGCATTATATATATATATATATATTTTCTTAAAATATCTTAGAAAATTGGATTCTATCCCCTATCGAGCGTCATGTCACTGAATTTCGTATCTTGCGTCTCCAATCGCATTGAGGTGCCGGAAACGGGACCGAGTGGATTCCAAAAGAGACGTTGTCACGGCACGTCGACGCGCAGTGTTTCGATTGGACGCGTGTCGCATTAATTACAGCCATTACGCGCGCGTCCGTCGACACGGTTCGTACAAAGGGTGCGCGGCCGCGGGTCTGCGGGCGCAAATGTGTTCTCCTTATGTACCAGAGGTATGACTCGCTGCGCTATAGTCATGCTAAACAACGTCGGTGCGCCGGATTCGCGCACTGCCGCTGCGAAATGACGACGGCGGCGCGCGGCCTGGCGCGCTGGTTCGGACGTCGGACGTCGGACGTGCATGAATAATTAATTCGTTCGTTTCGTACGCGGGCCGTCGTGTAACTTACTCGCCGCCCGAACATCCTGGAATTTTACAAGTCGCGCCAGAGAGAAATAGAGAGGGAGAGAGAGATAGGGAACGCGGATACGAGTGGTCGGACACTTCATTTCCTACATATCGAGTCGTGACTGTCGCGAAATGGGTGCAAGACGCATTGCAATTTCTAAGCGTGCTCGAAATAGCAGGACGAGTAGAAGTAAATCAAGTCAGACGCACGGGTAAAGTTTTACGAAATAAGTTATGGCGTGTCGCGACGTATCGAGGAAAGAAGAGTGTTGCGAGCTAACAAAATCGACGCATACGGGAAAAGGCTTTAGTTTCATTAATTCCCAGATATATGCGTTCTACGTTGATAAACGATTTTTTTTTTTGCACGGTAATCTCTGCACGTTTCGATGCGTATTTCTGATGAACGCACGAAGATTTTAGATTGCGATTTAGGCGCAATCTAAAATCGACGGCTCATTCTACTTCGTCGACGTCGTTGACGTGCGTTGATATCGATATTCAGGCCGCGGTAGATTTCCATGACAACCGGCGATTTGCGTCCAAGATAAAAATATATGGTACCAGCATGGTTCGCAATGGCGATCCGCGATATTCCGCGGAGCATATAGGAAACTGCTATCGTCCTATATATTTTGCAGTGACAGTTTCGTGACAATTTCGCGCAAATGGCGAACGACTTTTCCGAAGGAATTTCGATACGACGAGGGATTGCACTCGTAACAACTGTAATCGCAATATAACTCGTATATTTTCATAATCCTTAATGTAACGCTGGATTTAGAAATATCTTGTACTTCTTATACTGTACTTAGCAATTTTGCGCTTACCAAATAAATGCGCCAATTTTTCTCTTCAAGAGAATAATAAAAGGAAAGAATGTATAAATTCTTTCAAAATTAAAATAGAAATCGACAGCAGCATCTTCAATATATAAAAGATGCAACCCTCGCAAATCTTTGACGGAACATTTCCTCTGTTCACGCACAATTGGAAGTTGGGAACGTTATCCGGTAGATTTCGACTTCTGTTGGAAGTGAAACGAGTATGCGATTAAAATCCCATGGACACAGCAGCGATTGGTCGACAAACTTTTTCCCTTTCTGAACGGCGGAAGTTAATAACAGATTTTCAAGAGAGTCTTCAAAAGTAATTGCGGTGACGCTTCAATTAGCATTTTCCTGGTCCACGCGGCCTGGCAAAATTCGGAATCGCGCAGTCCGGGGAGTTGATGGAACGCGGAGCAGGGGATGATTTGAACGAACATTAAGCACCGTCGTATCATGCATAATGCACGGGACACCGCTCGCGCGCCGGATGCTCCTCCGAATATAAGTGCCTCTCGTTGGAGAAACGCAACCTCTTTCTCCGCTTCTCTCCATTGAATGGTCTCTCCTTTTTTCCTCCTCGCACTTCTTCTCTACCCTCCTCTCTCGCGCGTGATCCTTCTTCGTCCTGGCGTTAAGTACCTTGGGAGAGCCGGCAGACGGAAGCGAGACTGAACAGGCGGATTAGGATCAATTTCAGGCGACGTCAGGATATGCAACGTCTTATCCGCGACGTCGAACTCGTCCGCGATTGTCTCCAAGGCGTGTACTGGGAGCTCATTTAGAGCGATGCTGCATGTCAGCTGTCGCGAATGAATCTCGGAGCCGTGGCGAATTGACAATAGCTGTCGAGACAAGAAACGCGGAAGTAAAAA
The DNA here is from genome assembly GCF_016802725.1 of Solenopsis invicta. Lineage (NCBI taxonomy): Eukaryota > Metazoa > Arthropoda > Insecta > Hymenoptera > Formicidae > Solenopsis > Solenopsis invicta. Next base: position 22,035,008 of record NC_052668.1, read on the forward strand.
ACAGTTTTATTGGAAAGAAATCAGACGAGTTTCGAGAAACGATAACCATCAACGCTTATTTTTCGATATATTACGCAAATCGTCATTATATTTCGGAAAAATACGGTAATAAAGATTAAAGGAACGTTCTGACTATCTTCTAGTGATCTTTTGTGTCTGCTGACAAAAAAAAACTCGAGTGTTATATACATTCTCTTGCTTCATATCTCGCTCTTTCACAACAATAACGAATTATAATTTTTGAGTTGTCTGCAAAGAAGAGAAAATTTTCATAAGAATACATTGAGTGAAGAGCTAATGATATTTTTATTCTTCTACAATCAGTAAACCAAATCGTCAGCCAAAATTGAATTTAAAAATTATATTACAAAATTTTATAATTTACAACATTTAAATTGAAAAATTTCGTTTTTTTTTTTATTTACGTTGTGCAGCAATTGTATGATATTAGATTGTGCATCGACTAATTTAGAATCAATATTAAAAATTAGAAATTGGTAAAGTGGCGGCGTTTTAAAGATTAAAATAAGATCAAAGTGTTTAAAAAATAATCTTTGAAAAGTTGTCATTTTATTGATTTTCAATTTTTAATATTGATTTTAGGTATCTCCTTGAATAATTCGGCGACGATAATCATAGTCGCATGACCAAGGATTCGTCACTTTTTCCTCTCTCATCTTCGAAATTAAAAGTCACTGGTACTCGAGGAAAAGCTACGAAAGGTCGCGGCGCACGCAGCTAGCACACGGCTGACTATTCCGCGTTATTTCGCGCGTATAACGGCGGTGTGTTAACTAAAATCGAAGTGATTTTCCGCTGGTAGCCGATGTCCAGCGAATGTCCAGCGATCCAGACGAATAAACTGTCGGAATATTGAAACATCCCCCTCGCCGTCCTGTATGGTGTGCGCTCACTCGCACGAAGGTAATCGCTCGCGAATACACGCGCGCGATCCACGTGCGTGTGAATACGCACGCGCACGTACGTACGTCGATGTTTGCGAGCACGCGCGCGTCTGTATGCGTCGGCATAGTCACGCGAAAAGCAATCATCTCGGCCGGACGCAATCAGCTCTCAACTCCCCCTTCACTCCCTTCATCCCTTGCGCGACACACAGATGCACACACTACTCCCTGCGAGAGCATACATAAGTCGTTACTCGCGAGACACCCGCAGCATACAGGCAGAGTTAATGCCGAGCTGGCGAGCGGTCGAGGGACGTAATACGAAAATTGCGCTGCGTTTTAGTATTAAATAGAGCCACTTGTCTCTGGACTTGCCGTTATATTCAATCTTGATAACAGACAATTAATAAATGACCTGAGATAGGAAGAATTGCGCAATCGTTATGTATATATATTCTTACATTTCTTTAATGTTTTTAGGACAAGCTAAAATTTTAAATACCGTTTGATATTAGTTCTCTTTAAATGTAATTATTATTTTATTCCCATAGAATAAACGCACAAATTTAAATGTTCACAGACAAATAACTAATTTAAGGCCAGTTAACTCGATTTAGCTCACTAAACAATATTATGGGTACAGAAACGACGAAAATCCGAGAGATAATTTCAGTACGGTGATGAAACGCACGCTTCGTCTCTCATCTCCGTGGGCTGGATAACGCGACGGGGGGGTTTGATGGCTGACACAACTACGGCGCGGCTTACTCGCGGGGGTTCGGACGCGCCGCCAAACTCTGGATGACGGCAGTTAACCGAAATCAGGCCGAATCGATTATAACGTGCGGATCGTTGCCGCGAGATAGCACGAATCGACAGTGGTGGGTGAGGGAAGGAATGGGGAAGGACAGGGGAAATTTAATGGGAAACTCGACGTGTCGTCTCGGAGAGGAGACGGGTCGCGGCGCGGCGCGGCTCCGCGAAATGCGCGGCGAGAAAAAAAAGGGAACATCGACGGAAGAAAGAAGAGAGAAAAAGAGATTCAAGAATGTGAAGGTGTGTCTATAAAGTCGCGCGGCTTCCTTTCCCCTCAAATCGTTAATATGAAATTTCTGTGGAGGTCGCGGAAGACCTACCGTTCCGGATGTCACGTCGCGGACTTTCAATTTCCGGCACGCGAGAACTTCGCCGCTTCCAAAGAGAGAGAGAGAGAGAGAGAAAGAGAGGAAGAAACTGAGAGAAGTGAAGCTGCAAAGAGTTGGGCGTTATGGCGATCGGCGTTGCACGAAGTGATTGTCGGAGGTTGCGAGATGCATGCCGACAGCATAAAAGGGGGAGAGTACGCTATAACGCAACGTAACGAAGGAATGTAATTGCAATGTTAATGGTATTTGCGTTGCTGTCCGTGCTTTTCGTTTAACATTGGATAAGTGCAAAGGTTTTGACCTTTTTAAAAAAGAAATAATATTGCTCTTATTACAGTGTGTTAATACTTTCAGTAAATTACTGTTGTAAAGGTGAGATCAATAGTTATAAAAAAGTAGTACCATTTGAGTTGTAGTTACTAATTTGTATTAGCAAAAGTAAATTTTAGAATATTGCATGCGGTTATAGTGTGAGTGTTGGAAAGAAAAAAAAAATAATAGATGCTGTAAAAGATATTAAAAATTTCTTAAATGCATCACAAATGTTTCTGATAGGTCGATAATAGTTTGTTCTTATATTTAAGATATCATGAATAATTATTACAGATTCGTATTAACGTATTATAGTCTTGAAAGAAACCGATCTTAGGAAAGGACTATGAATATAGTATTAGGTAGTATTATTTTGATTTGCTACTTTTTTATTCTCTGAAACGTATATATAGTCTGCGCGTATATATAATCACGACACAAATATTCTTCGTCTAGATTTATTTTTACTGACACAAAATATCACTGTAAATGATTCAAATCATATCAACTTTTTTCATAGTTATCTTTTCAATACTTAATTCACCGTGATATCTGTTAGTGTCGATACACTGTAATAAGAGACAAAAAAATCACATATCCAAAAGGTCAAAACTCTCTTTTACACTGATTCTTCACGCGAATTTTCTCGCGAGGAAATTAAATCTTATAAACGGATTTGTATAGCGATTTCACGTAAATGTATGGGTTCAGTGGAAAATTGTCTTTGTCTTCGACTGTCATCAAAATCGGAAATGCCCGGTCCGGGACGATGAAGCCTCGGGGCAGTGAAGTTCAAGTCCTCGACTTAGATCACAAATAATTCCGTTGCACGAATTGCTGTCCGGAAATTTGGAACCCGCCGTCCGTTAGTCCGCGTCCGCGAGAAGTGAATCGGCAGACGTTGAAAAAGCATGCGGTATTATATACCATTTGTTCTCTAAATTACGTAATGAAGAAAAGATTAGGAAATGAAAGGATATACCGGTACACCAAATTTGCATTTCTTTAGGATGTTTTTCTTATTTCTCAATTTCAACCCTTCTATCTATTTGTCTATTGTCCAAATATTTTTTATGTTATTTAATCAATTTAAACGAAATTTGTCACAAAATGCTATCCCAGAAATAGAACTCGCAACACAGAATTGTAGTTATTGTTTCTAGAATAATATATTATTTATGTTTCATAAAGATTTTTGTTATTTTATATATATTTCAATGAAATTGAGATATTAATAGTTTAAAAGAAAAGAAATTTTGAAATTGAGAAAATAACTATTGACAAACAACAATGATGGCAACTACGAAAATATTTCAAATTTTGCAAAAAATATAATACAATAAAAAGGTTATCTAGAATAAATATCGTTATAAATAAAATGTTTTCCCAGAGGACAGGATTGCTATAATTGATTTTCCATCGAGAGCCTGCTATCGGATCTGCTCGGTCAAAAAACTACATTTCATGCATTTTTAGAAGGTTTCCACATTCTAAAGCAACTAACATACGTGATCGTCGTTTTCGGATTATATCGTTTTCGCATCGACAAGCTTCTTACGTAGATCTATATAATGCGCAATAAAAGCACATAATCGCGTTTATATATAAAAAGAAGACTCACCGCCGTGCTTCTTTTCCGCGAAAGAACCGTGGAATGCAGCTCTTCGCCGCTCTATTGTAACGATTTTAATAGATACTTGCAATAACGAGGACGGTATCGCAGGATAAAATGCAGTGGCACCGTGAGTGTACGGGAAAGATATCGTGTAAGTCGGACTTAAGACCCTCGGTAGAATGCCTTCTCGAAACAACTTGCGCCTTTCGTTGGTCGCGGGAGACCAGCGTCATACTACCGTCATTCCCGGAAGAGTACGTCGCTAGTTTTCTATCCTCGTTTAACCGGCCTAATTGAGAGAAGCCGGAAAATGGTTATGCGCGAAAAATAGATAAGGGAATTATTCTCTGCAGCCCGTCGCGACGTTATACGACGAGTACTTAACCGCGTTATTTTCATCCTCGAATCCGATATTGTCAAACGTGTCTTTTTGCCGGTCATCTCGGACAAAAACGGCAAATTTATTTTGTCGTTTTCGTGCCGCGCTCACACGTCAAGGAGGTGAATCAGAGAGCTACGACGAATTAAATACAAAAGCGATTTCTCGAGTCCTCGAGGACAGCGTACGTTCCGTACTCTTTGCTGTCGGTAAGTAAAAGAGGCGCTGGGTCACGGGATTAAAAGAGACAAATTGGATTTCCCACCGTAATCCTGCTGTGTAGAGCTCGTTAAGGACTAACGGTGCGCGCTGCTTGTCGTTGTCGTCGTCGTCGTCCTTCCTTTTGGCAGGGCAGTGCGCAGAGCAGGACGAATCAATTTAATAGACAGCGCATAATCGTCGCCTGATCATTATTCAGTCCGTTCATTAGGTTATCGTGTCCGAACTGCTCCGTGATTCGATCATGCGGTATCTCGTACACCATCTACACATATAACGGAATAATAAAGGGGTTGGGCGGAGATGGGGCGGACGGACCAAGCGGTGTTAGGCACAGGGGATGCAGGGGACGCGCAGGTTATCCAGTCAATGTTGCACCAGCAGTGTATCCGGCTATGTTCGGCAGTTGATTACTACGCCCGATTGGATTCAGTCCATTTATAAGTACATTAATGACAATTGATAAGAATTGAACACGCGCTTAATGGAATTTAATTTCAGAAATGTAAATGGAAATACGGAGAGTTTATGGGAAAATATATAATGCAATTAATATCGAGAAAAGGCTAACACGAACGGAGCATAGCAGAAACTTGGTGTACAATAATATTACTTATACATTTTTATATACATTTTCTAGTTCTTCAAACTGCCTACCGTTACTTTCGATCCTCAACGCAATTTTTAAACAGAACCAGAATAGTAACATTACATTATTAAATTGATAATCAATTTAATAACACTTAATATTAACAAATATTTATTATGGCAATAATAAGACTTTTTCTTTCCCAAAATATTGCAAAAAATATTGCCTCTGCATTTAAACCTGGACTTTCTTTCATTCCGTGTATATGCATATAAATATCAAATAATAAATGAGTAGCAAGAACTCGAGTAAGATTTTATTATGGCTGCTCGTTGGCATTTTCTCGATTTTAATTGTATTATACATATCACAGTCTTATCTTAATTACTGAAAAATATATTTTAAGATAAATCGAGGTAAATGAGAAAAATGAAAAAGTAGAGAAATAAGTAGAGTAAGATAAATGTCCCAGTGACCGATATCCAGGCATTTACACTTATTACCGTTAATCTTAAATGATCTTTCTTGTAGTATTAAAATTTAATTGTAATCTCTTTAAATACTTTAAAATATTTCCAAGTAGGTCATTGTAAATATTGTAAAAATTAACGTTAATAAAATTAGATCATTTTATATCGTAAATCTTGATAAAAATTCATTCTTAGTTCTACATGTCCGATTATTATTGGGATATTGATTTTAACTGATGAATTGCGATTCTGTTTTTCAAATGAAATCAAAGATAATTATATGATAATTATAATAAATAATTTACCTGTTTTCTTAAAATAATTACTTATGAAATTATTCCGTTGCTCTACAAATAACGATTTAATAATAAACGAATTTGTAATAATTTCTAAGTATATATTATGGATACCTCTAGATTTATTTGCGAATACTCAATCGATGTCCAATTAAATCATCTCAGAAATTTAGAACAGTTTCACGAGTTATTTCTATATTTTCTTGCCGTTCGTTGATATTCGAATTATCGCAGGCGCGATATAAGTGCAATTTTTATGAACATAATTATTAAAATACAAGATTGGAAAGCCTAATTATTAAAATAATTCTAATTCTGTCTACGCGATTCGCCTGTTTCCAATCCTTGCCAGCTTCGCGAGAAGACGGAGCAGCTTTCTCTATCCCGCTTTTCATCACCCCCTTTTTCTTTCCACCGTCCTCTCGCCGCCATTCGGCTAGCCCACTTGTTTTAATCACGGCACCGCAGAGAGTATGCTATTGTCTTTGCAGTATCGGTTTGAGGAAAGTATCTTCGAGAGAGCGAGATGCGGCCTGCATCTTTCCCTTGCTGGGTCCGACGAAAGCAGATTGCGGAAAAATCCGGCTGGGAAAGCGGCCCGCTCATCGCCGCCTTGGACGCACCTGTTCTCTTCTTGCTTGCCAGTATAATCCCGGCCAAATCGGGGATTATTAAATTACAGCGCCTTTTTCGGCGAAATTGTTATGAATGCTGTTATAACCGAACAACGTGCGCGGTCATGCCGTTCTTAATGAATTTCGCGTTTTTCTCTAACAAAATTACTTCGAAGAATCGCGTTTAACAAAGCTGATATTGTTTATAATAAAGGAATCTTAAAAATCTTTGTGCCAGAAAGAAAAATATTGAACAAAAGCTTTATCCTCATTTAGTAGAGATCAAGCCAACAAATTTTGTTATTTTATTTTATGACATTTTTTAAAATTATAAATATATTTTTACACTTGTTTCTTTTTGACACACTCGCGACACATTTATTTTGCTTAAATATTAATTGAAATATTTGTATTTTTCTTTATACAAAATTTTCCATGCAACATTGAGACCTTTATGAAAAAAAATCTCTCTCTTTCTTTCTCTCTAGTAATTCAGTTTTATCATAGTTATGTCATAGTTTTGTCTTGAACTAGGAGTCTTTGTAAGATTATATGTTCAAGTTTTGCGCGTAAAGTCTTATCAGTATTCTGCCCCTCTCGAACTTGGGGTAATTGCTTCAGGATCCTGTTACAGTGAATTACGAGCGACAGGTTTAGAAATCGAACGATCGAATGTAAATAAACAACGAGAACCTAGTAGAGACAGAAATTTCTCAGTTTAACGGAATTGATAAAGACATTGTGTGCATCATATTATCTAGCAAGAAAAAGGAAAAAAGGAAAATCTCTCGTAAATAAGAGACATGTGATATATATCTTATATCACAGACATATAACACATATGTATATACACTCAAGAGAAAAAATAGCTGGTAACTTGACTAAATTTTTCAACTTGATTGAATTTCTTCAGTTCAAGTACTTACATATTTAAATAAAATATGTAGTTAAGTTAAACATATAAATTCTTAAATTGAAGTACAAATACTTTATAAGTTAAATATATAAACAGTTGAACTATAAAAAATTTAATTAAATTGAAAATTTAGTCAACTTTCAAGTAATAACTTTTTTCTCAATGTTTATTTTCATGTTATAAATTTTTTAATTTTACTAAAAATTTTTCATACTCTTTATATCTTAAAAGATTTTATTTCGAGATGGATTGAAACTTAATTGTCTCTTTAGTTCTCTCTTCATACGTTTATACGATTTTGAAGATATTTTACTTTTTTAGCTTGACATCAGATGATTGCGTTTTCCTTTTCCTTCTTCCGACTAATCGTAATAACTCTACGATGAAACTTTCATGCAGGCTGTGTACACACGTAGCCAACATATGGACAGAAAATAGTTCTACTTATCGCACCGCAAACAGTATACGCACATATTGTAGCTCGCCAGGGAAATGGCAAAAGATAGAAAGAGGAGGCGGAACGAGAAAGAGTAGCACACGAGAGGAACATCAGAATCGGCGGCGGGCGACCGAAGCGATCGTGTTTCGTGGGAACTTGCAAAACGTTTCGTTCTACCGCGGGCCGTACCAACCGAATTGGTTTGTAATTCCATTTTATCGGCAACCAAGCGGAGAGAAGGGGGGCAGCGAGGCGAAATGCGGATGCAGCGGGGTATTGTGTAGAGTCGCGAGAAAGTGCATTTGCCCCTGTCCAGATGGGGAGCTATCGGATTTGAGTGTTTAACCTAATGGAATATGTTCCGCGACACGCTCGCTATTACTGTCGGATATTAATAATACGTGCATAATCCTGATAATGCGCCGTAAGATAGGGATTAGTTATGCCAATACGGATCATTTTGACGAAGAAAGATATTATTTAATACCAGCACTATATTATTCAATATCCATGAAAGTACCCGGCAGGAATTATATCCAGCGGAAAAGCTCTCGCTTTCCGACTAAATTTCTTAGTCCACAAGTGGTCTCATTAATTTTTTAATAACATTGCACTTCGCGTTGATTATTAGAATAATATGAAAAATATAAATAACATCGCAATTCGGATATCTCGACGATTATTTTTCATATTCATCTCAGTTTCTAAGAATCTTGCCAGATTGATTGATGCGAGGATCGTTCGACGTTACTCAAATTCAACGTAAGAACGACAAGATTTATCTTTTTAAAAATCGAATTGGTGAGAATAAAGCGTCCCTTTGGCATAAACTAGAAGACAAATCTGCTTTCACCGATGAAACTTTCTTTTTTCACCATTATTAACCAGGGCGATGCGAGGGATATCGAGTCATGAGATATGAAGGACAGTGCAGGACTCGGTGCGATCGCGAGTGGGAGTTGCACGGTAAGAGGAAAAGGGAGGTAAGGGGATGCGAAAGGAGCCAGTGGATCCGGCGCGAGGAAAAGGAGGGAGAGGACAAGTAATTTCCTTGGCAGAGGCGTGAGGAGCATGCCGACGGGGCGGCGGGGTATCCCGTGTGCGAGAGGGTGGTCCAAACTAAACTAAATAATATTGATGGCCAACGGAAATTGAAAGCCGTTAAGGTCTTCAGCGTTGCGGTGCGAAACGGCGCTGCTGCATAAATAAGACGGCGCGCATTAGGATTAGACCAGTGTCTCTCAACTGGTCCACCAACTCCGACTGCCACGGAACCGTGTTACCTTAATGTCACGTGCGATCCTGCACAATTTATCGTTTCCCCGTTCGCCGCGTCGTTGCAGACCTCCCGCCGTAAACGACGCGTCTGCCGATAATATCGGAACGTTTGTTTCGCGATTTTCTCCAAGTGATATTACCTCAATTTCCTTCGTTAGAAACGTATCGAGTGGCACTGTGATTAATTGGAAAAGATTCGATTGTAAATAATATTAGATAGTATACGCGTGAAATTATTACATAAGGATTAAACACTCTTGCGTATAAAAAAAGTAAAACTGCATTTTTTAATTTAATAAGTACCAATTAATTACGTACGCGAGATATAATTAAGTCTATAATAAAAACTATGACAAACTGTATATGAAGCACAAAATATTTTTCTTTTCATAAAATTGTTTTACGTTTCGTTCAATGCTTGTGGTTTCCATCTGTGCTTCTTTTTCTTTGTAGTATTAATTCCATCAACAGACGAATAGGATAAAAAAAATTATTAATTGTGTGAGATGTATGCACGTAGCTAGATACCGTAGTCCTCGTTTAGAGTAGTCGGTCGATCATCAGAAAGCGGCCGCGAGGGGCTTTTCGGGCAGCGTCGCACAGAGACACACCAAAAGTTGGCCGGAACAAGTCCCGAATCGTTGGCTCATGCAAATTCGACGTAGACGTATAGCGCAAATGCTGAAAAATGGCCGGCTTAAAATATGCGAGAGTGTACGGTCCGCGATAGGTGAAACTCGACCGCGCAACACGCGTAATAAGACCCCCGCGATGTTTCAACGGTTTCCCACTTCCTCCCCTATCTTCCCTCCCCCTCCCCCCTCATCCTTCTTGGGCTGAGCGAGGCTTTTCCCTTCAGCCACGCCGCGTTGCTGGGACCAGGATGGAAGAGGGGTCCGCAGTAATATATTTTTCCTTCACTTACGTATATTTTTAATACTGTCCCCCGGCGTGATTTACGCAAACCGGGGAAACTGATGGCAATGCGTTTAACCTTGGCTTACCGCTCAGAAGAACGGTATATCTCGTTGGCGAATTTTTTAACGTATATAGAAAATTTCCCGCTGGTTCCGTAGTATATTTTGAGACGATAGCGTGTTTTACGTCGTATTTCTTGAAAAAAAAAAGATATATTTATAGTAAAGTGCAACATAATAATCTTTGCACATAAACGATATCCCTTGATTTAAGCGTTAATGCGAATGAAATAGATAGTTGTAATCTTAACAACACACGCGTGACTACCGCCACCTATTAAAATCAGCGGAATAGTACTCGTTATCCTAATTGCACGTTACAGCCGCTGCTTCACAATACACTCGCCGTAATCAATTCAGTAATTAACTCGCCCTCAAAGAGGAGCCCCTACGCGCGATACTGATCACTACGCCGAGGTCTCATCCGAGGGCTCTCCTCCAGTCTCCCGTAACAACGTGACTTCGCGGCGATGCACTACGTGCGGCCCAGACAGCCAAAGGGATCGCATAATCAGTCATTCGAGATATCGTTTCTCCGCGCGCGGCTGAAAAGGGAGAAATCTCGCCTTGGCTTCATTATCCCGACAATAGTCCGCGGTCCAAAGCACAGTCCTCCCTCGCTCCTTTCGTACCCTTCTTCTCCGGCCCTCTTTCGCCTACTTCGTATTACAGCTTTTTGCCTTTCTATCCCTACCTCTAAACGCCCATTTTCTTGAGGCCGAAAACCATATACGGTCTCGTTGCAACTTGCGCCCTCTTCTCTCCCGTTCCCGCCTCAACGAACGGCCGATGCACGGTATAATAGCAACGAAACCGTACCGTAAAGGGGTACCCTGTCATAAAGGCCTCTTCAATCTGTGAATGAGAAGGAAGAGGAGACTTAAGATGAGAATGCCGCCCGTTCTACCTAACTTTCTCCCCCTCCTCCTCTCCTCATCTTCCACCCTGATAGTGCACCCTCATTCCGGCTTCGTGGACTCTCTTTTCAGTCCTAGACTCCTCTCACCCTTCGGCTGTTGGAAGGTGGCGGTGCTCGCTCGAGGAAGACCGCGCGAAGGCTGAGCGCGAAACGGGTCGGAGGCTGAAAGTGGAGACGGGCGAGACGATGGATAAAAAAAGAAAGACGGCGGGAAACACAAGGGAATTCTTGATCTTTTAGCGGGCTGACGCTTTTAATTCACGAGGCGGGCGTCTCTCTTAATTGTGCCCCGCTATTTGGCGACTTCTCGCCGACTCTGCGAGTAACGTCGTTTGTACGTGCTGGGGCGCGCGCTTTCTTCTGCTCCCCATCTCGCACCCAACTTCCTGTTATCGTTGTTGTCAGCTATCATCGATTCTCCCTATACTCGTATTTTTTTTTATGCGCTTAAATAATATGATAAAAATTTCGGAATTGAACAAAAATCAATGTGACATTACTCATTTCCTTACGCTAGCTCCCTTATTACATAATCTATTATTATAATTTAAAAATTGTCGAATAGAGAGAGATTTATGCTCATAACACTCCCAATTTGTTATATATCACAGAAAAAACCCATCGGATTGGACGTTATAAAATAACTTAAAACATTTACACAAGTCTTAAAATATAGCGTAATCGCTTTTACTAATTTGCAAATTGACGATAAATTTTATTACAAAAATTTTAAATTAAAATCTCTATTTGTAAAAACACACATTCCCTATTTGTAAAAGCACATTCTCTATTTGTACAAGCATATTCTTTACTTCTGTTTCTCTCTTCTCCTCTCTATCTATTTCAGCTTTCCACTTTTTCAATTTCTGTTTGCTCACTCCTTCATTCGCTCGTTCATTCGCATAATGAATTCTTATTACATAGTACCACAAGTGAAGTCTATAAATATGGGGATGCGACCTAAAAAAAAAAAAACCAAAGAATAACGAGACAAAGCAAAACTTTAATATTGATCGTTACAAAGAATGCAAAATATTTGAATAAAGGCAAAGTATTTTCTTCTAAGCGCTTTCTTCTGGCATTATTATACGCTTAGCAGGAAGAAAAAAAAATAAATTTTCACGACGCAGTCGAGGCATAGTAAAAGGCATGGCAAGAGATAAATTCACATCGACGACATCGGCATCTCGCGAAATGGCGTCGGTATGGATAACCCAAGCTTGCGTGAACGCCGCAACCTTGTTCTTGTCGTTTTCACTCGGCGCTGTAAAATATCTGGGAGAAATACGTGTAAGGGAAAACGAATGGGCAGAGCGGGGATTGGAGGACGGAAGGGCGCGCACCATAGATAGGGACCCTCTTACGAGCGGCTTATGTTTCAATTTGTTCGGTCGCGAATAAAATCGCGTTTTACGAGGCGTCAAAATGCCACAATCCACCGGCATCCCTTTGGGCGAGCCACCATCCCTTTGCTAATCGACTATTCTTGACATATTCGAGAATAGCGAATATTCTTCTCAATTTCTTTATAAAAGTGGTATATTGGTATTTCGTTACGTATAAAATTCTTTGTTCTTATAGCAGAAATAAATAATGTAATTTTTATTATTGAATCTGAAACAGAGTAAAATTGATGTTGACTGGAAGACCACTGTGTCTTTTATCTATTTGAAGCTTTTTAACTCTTAACATTTAACAGTTTCGTTATTACGATCTGGCATAGAAACATCGTCGCTGTTAATAATATGAACAAGTATAACTAAAGATGTGTTATGCGTATAATCTTTGAAATAAATTAAAATTAGAAATGTGTTAATATTTATATTTTAAATAAACTACATGCATATGACAGTTGTGTAAATAACATATTTTTATTTAATGTGATATTTTTTATAGATTGTTTATTTTATTTCTTATTAAAAATTAAGTTTTTTTTTACATTTTTGTTACAGTACATTTTTATTTTCTATTGAAATAATTTTTGATTCAAACAGAAAATTGATAAATTTTTTGTATTATTTTCAAATACAATATAGAACAATCTGTAATTTTTTCATCATTTTCAAAATGGGTGTAACACATCTTTAAGATCAAAAAGATAAATGATAAATTGTGCACGGTGCGTCATGCAAAATGCAACGTCGATTGCGAGACGGTCATATTGGCATTCGGAATCGAAAGAACTACGGCGCGTAAACGCGCAGTCGTTCGTTACCGAAAAATGTCGAAAGTCGTCCTCAAACGGCGAAGACATCCGGCGATCGACACAAAATACTTCCGTTCTCCGGCGCGGTACGTCTGTCTCCTCGAATCTACTCCGTCGTATGCCGCTGCCGTTTCTTCCACCCTCTTCCCAGGGTGAATGCAGACACCACAAATCCTGAAGGAAACAGTCAGTCAGTCAGTCTGAAGAATCGTTGTGCTCTTTTCCCATTCGTACTTCTCCTCCACTTTTCCCTTTCTTTACGAGAGATAAAGAATCGATAGAAGCCCGGATTCAATGAGGGGAGTCGGAAAGGAGAGGACCAGAGGCGCAACGCACAGATGGGAAGACGAGCTTACACGAAGCTGCAGAGACAAAGGGAGAAAGGAGGGAAGTGTATATAGCCGGGTCGATTCTACATTTTGCAATTCCAATTGTCGTGCTGCAACGCTGTATTGTCTCGATTGCGGCGAATAGTAGAAGCGTTTCGTCGCGATCTATCCGTTTCGTCGCTTTGACGTCGCCGTCGAATTGCGATTAATCGCACGCTGTTTGCGTTTTGCAGTTAATCGGTTGGCGGATATTTTGTGCGCGTGTGCGTGCACGTTCGTGTTCCGACAAGCGATCCGGTAACTCGCAGACTTGTAATTGACGAGCTGTAATCGAAAAGTTGAGGTAAAAGGGCGTAACTCTACTAGAACTATCATATCGTGGAAATGAAGAGGAAAAGTTATCCACTAATGATTCGATAAACGATAAAGGTCCGACGTAATATCAACGAATGTTGTAAAATACAATTAAGATGCCAGTCAGGCATCATATCGACTGTAAGACTAATATCGGTGTTTTAGTTATATTTCTGGAGTAATCCTTCGCGTCCGACAAAAAAATGGAAAGTCATTCCTTTATCACTTATCTCATAAAGTTTGAGGGACAAACTGCTCTTCGCGAAAAATGTTGGATTTATGCAGTTCGATATTCATACTCTTTTCCTATGCATACATTCATTCTTTATAGTTTTCTTTTTTTTTCCAAATTACATCGCGGAAACGCTATTAATCTTGCTGGTGCATCTCAGGATATAATCCCGTGTACAAGACAGTCGTATCGGTAATTAGTGCCGATTCATTTGTCAAAGCAACGGACCGGACCGTTTTCGATTTAATTCCGATGGCGCTTTCGTAGAGTTCTGAGAAAATTACTTCGATCCCTAGGAAGATTCTTAAATGGTGAGCATTAAATCCCGCAGCGATCCCGGTAAGCGATCGTGACCTGATCAATCGATATTATTTTAGATTGAAAACTTGACGACCATATTCGTCAATGTGTTATTTAATTTTAGACTCAAACTTATGAAATATTTATTATTTCTAATATTATTTATAAAAATATAAATTTATTGGGCATAATGAGTCGGAGAGAAACGAAAATGGTAATGTGCCTCTCTTTTTGTAAAAATAAACTCAAAAAATTATTTTTTAAAAATAGTTATAAAATTATATATTCATTCAAAATAAAAAGAAAATATCGCGCAATATATGCAAATATATGTATGTACTCGTAACTGTTTCGCATATATTAGTCGTAATATGGAAAATTTATAATATATATAACGTAAACTATAGATTAGTATTAGAATTAAAATAAATATAAATAGCACATCTGTATGAACGGTGGGCTAATAAACTAAAATTCCATAATCACTAGAATTCGTCCCCTATAACGGGAGATGCAAGTGATCATTATTATTATAATTACATTGTAGTAGCTTACAAGGGTCATACCACCTTCTTCTCTAATCGTGCTAACCATTGTGACATCAAGGAAATGTATAATTAAAGTTGATCAGAAAATATGTACCTGTTTAGAATTTTATGAGAAATATGCCTCGCCCGCGTGTGATTTGTTATAATCGTGAGACATGTAGATTGCGTCAGTGGGAGCACAACTTAGCATGGTCGCGCACGTATTTTATACTCGCAAGTACGCGCGTGATTCCGAGTCGCATTAAAATAACTATTAACTGGGTCGGAAATACATTGCTCGTCAGTTACGATTCGCGGAATTGTTTCGCGACGAGTCACGCGGCCGAGCTCACGTCAAACGTTTACATACCCTCCGTTTTTCTTACCGCAGGTCCACACCACAGATCTGGGTTAGCTTACCTTGAATTAGCATACTTCCGTGTCACTAGGCTGCAGGTTTTCCCATGAGATTAATATGAAAAAATAAATATTTTATAAATAGTAGACGTGAAAAATATAAAAGGTGTAAAATTATGTACACAGTATTATATTATTTACATTTCGTATTCCTCAGCTGCCTTTCACGGCGTTATTATGATGCGACGCATTATGTTTTTCATTCATGAAAAGTTTCTACGTAAAATGAGTAATGGATAAAATAAAGCGTGCTCTATTATGTCAAGATAATTGGTAAAGGTTGAAAGTGTCCAACAATTGAAGTTTGAGAGGACATAAGAAAACCTGGTCTCATTCTGCGATCGTTGTACCGTAAACGATTAATGATGAGAAACGAGAATCAACTTTCTAAAGGAGAATCGCTGCTCTTTTTGACCCAGGTTACCGACACGATATCGATCGTTCGCTGAACGGTAGAGAGGGACCAATTAAGGACACTATCCGTTTCCACAGCTGCGAGCTGAGATACTCCCGCGTTTACTTCATGAAATACTTCTTTAACTCCCGCACAAGCGCTGTGTCCCGGCGCCAAACACTTGTCGCTTCATGATTCAGGAGCGATCCGGAAGAAGGGAAAGAAGCATAGGAAGAGAAGAGGCGCAACGGTAGAAGGGGGGAGAAGGGGATAGAACGCCGACGACTAAAGGCGAAGAGGGAAAAGCGATAGTTGGCGGCGCGGAGAGAAACACGGGGGATGAAAGGACGAGCGAGGGAGCGAGAGAGGGAAAAAGCGAGTATCCCGAGGAGTGGAGCGAGCGAGACGGAGGGCGACGCGAACGCGGAGGGTGCGAGCCGGGATGAGGAGGGATGGAAGGCGTCGGTGCATGCGCAAGAATTTCACACGTGAGCCCGCGAATCCGCGAGAGAGGTTCGCCTCGAGCGCGAGACTTCCTGCCGCTTCAGTGTCGTGCGCGATTTCGTACGCGACGCTTGGCGAGGCGGCAACTGTGCCAGAGCACGACTCGCGCGCGCCACGCTCTCGCCGCTTCAGATCGGTGACAGGTCGCACGCGGCGTATATCGGCTACATTCGGCTTCACGCGAGATTCCGCCTGTGAGTCCTGGCCATGATCGAGCCTGGCGATCGGACTCGCGACAGGAAAGCGCGATACAACGACGATCGAACGGAAGACCGAATTACAAATCGGCCGCGAGAAGCAGCGAGACGATTGATCGTGGAAAACTCGACGCGCGATTGGCACGCGTAAATAGAAACACGTTGGAAACAGGTCGCACGCGTCGTCTGGTCTAGCCTCCCTCGATAATCGTTCGTACGGAATAATAACCGGACGGTCGCGTCAAAATGACGCGGGTGTAATAGAAACTGTTTGGCAACTGGGAGAGGATTAATCTTCGGGGCAGAATAAAGCCCGGGGTCCCACCGAGGTAGACAGGTGGCTTGTCAGTCATCCCGCCGCGAAATAGGAGCTCGTGCCGCGATAGAGCCACGCGATAGTAAATCACAAGGTGGCGGGATTTCGCGCGGCTGTCAGGCGGAAACGTCGTTCCATTCCGCTCCGCTCCGCTCCGACTGACAACACCCTCTTCAGCACGTCACGCGGCCGACAGGCGAGTTTTACGAAACGTATCGCGCCGAGACGACGACTTGGCGAGGATTCGCCGCTGCCGCTGCCGCCGCCGCCGCCGCCACTGCTGTCGTCATTATCTTTATCGTCGTCATTACCAGAAACCATCAGAGTCAACCACTCTGCTGACTAGTCCGATGCAATTCTCGATTGTCGTAAATAACGCCACGCATTTTGGCGAGTACCCGGCCGTGTGCGGTCCTCGGGTCGCGTGTACGTGTGTGCTGCTGCCACGGTGGAATCCCGCTCGTAATGACTCGTAATTGCGCGGAGGAGGAGCCGACGTCGTGCTGGAACGATTTAAGGGACACCTAGCAGCGCCACCCGCACCCTCCGTTTATAATGATTAGGTGCACGCGACTACGGGGATTACCTGGTTGAGGTGGAGGACCTCGAGGTGCTCCGAGACGCGAGGGTGGTCGGAGACGGAGAGGCTAACGTGAGGCTGAAATCTGAATACGAGGGTGGTGAGGTTGATCGCGACCCCGTCCCGGCGAGCTCGTCCCTGGTACCTCTCGACCAAACGATCCAACGGGCCGATCGTTAGCACGCTCGGACGTGAATCGTCGACGTTTTCACGGCGCGGCGTACTCGATCGTTGGAAAGATTCAATTGGAAGGTGAGGTCAATTTCACGATTATTATCTATTTTCGTCCTCTTTTTTTCTCTCCTACCCAATCGCGATTATCCTCCGCCTCTACTCCACTTTCTTTTTTTCCCTCCTGCGTGTCTATAGTTCGCGGCACCAAATCGATAAGATAATGGCGACACTAGGGTCAATATAACGTTGGAATGTATCTAAATACGGCGCCCTGACAAAACGCTCGTGTAATCATTTATTTATTAATTACTCAATCTTTAAATCTCGGAGACAAAATGAAAATTCATGAAAACTCACTGAAATAATTATGAACAAGTTTTATTTATCATCGAAAGAGGTCGAAATGTCAGATTTACTCTAATCTAATATCGTATTTCTCCTCTTTTATTTTGCTTTATGGTAAGAATATTTTTGCTGAAATATCTATAAATATTTTAAAATAATAATTTTTCACAAAATAACTACGAAAGACATTCAAGCGTGAGAGACAATGCTGTAAAAGATTTTAATAGTTTAGCAACCAGTTTGAGCGTCCTATACAACTGTTTCGAAGACTCAACAAAATTATTTTTTTTATCTATATTATTTAGCTAAATTTTTAGGTGCTTGAGCAAAACTGTTTTTTTTTCTGACGAACTCAAATTGTTACGTATAGAAAGGTGTGACGTTTATGTTTATTTACGAGAATGAAAGCACAACGGTCGCCCTTAAAAATTCAACTCGGTAGAATACTACTCTTGTTCGATCGCCGTTTGGTTCCCGCCATTCTTTCGTCTGTCCCGCGTGTTCGTGCGAGATGCGGTCGCGCATCATTCCTCTTAATGTTCGCCGACGATCCGTAAATCCCGCTGAAAAACGCGGCACTCTCGGTTCCCTCGCGTTTCTTCCTCGCTCCGGTACTCAGCGCGCTCCATCTCCCCATTCCTCCCGCGAGCTTTACCGACGTACGTGTGGCTCGCGCTCACCCTCTTTCATCCCGACGGTCTAACGAGCTCGATTACGCTCATCGGATTTCATTCGCGACGGCGGCGATGCTGTTGGATCGTCGTATTGCACGGTCGATCCCTCCTTGAGAATCGCAGCCACGTCGCGCAAGCGTGGCTAAAATAAGAGGGATAGTGGGAAAAAGAGAACGCCAGCGGTTTTCCGAGAGAGGATAATGAAATTTTTAAGAAACCAGCGGCTCGGCGGGAACGCTGCTGGAAAATGTTAACTCAGAACGTAGACTCACGTACGGTGAAATTAAGTAATGGGATGCAATTTTCACTCCCGCTCTTCGACATTCTTTTTATTCATTATTCTTTGTCGTTTATTTTAATCAGACGTAAGATAAACACGATTTCGCGCATTATTACGTGCGGGAGGTGATATTAAAGTCACGATGATATTAAAATCTAAGTCGTTGCCCGCTGTCAATGAATACCGAGGAGCGGCGTGGAAAAGCTTGGATTAATAAGAATCTCCTCCTCCGAGTACATTCGACACGAAAGCCACGTTTTCAGCGTCCTTCGCGACTGCATTCATCCTTCAGCTGACGGGCTTCATTACCCTCATTGAATTTCGCTGAAAGTCGCTATCTCGCGCGAGTAGTCGAAATCCACTTGGTGAAATAAAGAAAAAAAACCGTATTCTCCTTGTGCAAGCCGCAGTGCATTTTAATCAAAATCGCTGCACTCGGACAAATGAGTTTTGCGTCTTTTATCAAGTAAGCAGGGAACAGTGTCTTCTCAAAGAACGAGCGAGTTATCTGCGAGTCTCATATAAAAATACGTCATTTTTAGACTAGCTAACGTAAGCGTAAACGAATAAGTGTCGAATATTCTAGGGACGTAAAAAGAAATCTATATAAACATGGGTCCAGGAACGCTTACTCTCCGAGATAGGAAGGATTTTATTGTGCAACAACAGTGGAATATCTATATACGAAGCAATTTTTATGTCCAAATGTGTTAGAAGAAAATATAAAAACATCTCGTAAACTACTGATTTTTTTCCAGCTCTCTACTTTAGTACTTATGTATGCAGAATAACTAGATGAATTATGTATGTAAAAAAGTCATAATTCCATTTAACAAAATGAAACTTTTATATCACTTTGAAAAAATCTTTTTTTTTTTTGAAAATTAATTTTATCCTCCTTCAGATTGCACCATTTTTAAAACATTTTTCGTCAATTGTTTCGTTTTCAAGATATTTTAACTGCGTCACAATGAAATATCCTCCTACCTTAAAAACTAAGTATTTCTAGACCTACACATTGACATATGTACAAATGTTTAATATTTGGTCGATGAGAATACGTTGCTAAAATATTTGACATTTAATTATTTGTTTACAGAATTATTTCAAATATATTGTATTACCGGAAACAGAGTTACCGAAGCTATTACGAAGT
The DNA here is from genome assembly GCF_016802725.1 of Solenopsis invicta. NCBI lineage: Eukaryota > Metazoa > Arthropoda > Insecta > Hymenoptera > Formicidae > Solenopsis > Solenopsis invicta. The sequence goes on from NC_052668.1 coordinate 22,055,066, forward strand.
TTACCTCGATTTCGACGAATCTCGCTTCGAGGCTCGACGACCCTTGTAATGCGTCTGGCTTTCAGGGCGTAATGGACACGTCACCAACGTTAAGCATCGGCGGTTCGAGGGCCAGGGCAGCCCTTTTGACCACCAGCGGCACCGGAACCGGCAGCTCCGACAGACGGGTCGTCTTTTTAGCAAGTCAACCCTCGGTCGGCAGCAGTCACGAGACCAAGACCTGGCCTCACCATTGGTCGCCGCACACGGTATGTAGTTCATCGGCAAAGGCTTACGGCATGGTCAAGTGACTTATCGACAAGAGTTTAAATTGGCGCCTAAATTCTGAAAGATTAAGTGAGGAATATGCGACCGTACTCTTGTTTACTCTTTGAAAAGTCCACTCCTGAATTATTTTTGGAAGTTAGCTGTTATCTCAGCACACACACATATTTTTTTTGTGTTGGGATGTATCTTTCATATGTATTTTCAACTATTTTTCGAAGCTACATTATTCAATATGTGTTTCGCATGTTGTTTACAGTAACATTATATCTTTCGTTTTATTTTTCATAAGTTAAACATTTCGATTTCCATGAAAATTGATTTAATTCGCCTACAAATGGAAGGATGCGTTTTTTAATCACGCGATTCAACTTTGTATCCTTCGATTGTGCCTCGATGTCGAGTCAATGACGCCAACGAGATTCGCCCCTCTTTTGGCATCGATATTTTCCGCGACTGGTTTCTGTTTGTCTCTTTTACGAGGTGCAACGAATAACAAGTAATGCGCTAATGAAGCAATCAGAGGACACGTGGAGATTTAATTATAGCGGAAGTTCACGTTGTGAGCTAGCCAGGACGAAATTACTTCGTCGTGAATAACGGGGAACCGATTCGCCATTCGCGCGTAGCACCGTTCGGACTTTTACGACACGCGGAATTATGCCGCGACGCGCGTTGGTCGATACGACGCAATCGAAATTAAAATGGCCTGGCCTATCGACGCCACGCACTGTGACCGACATAAGCTTCGCATCATGCTGACGCACGGAAATACCTCTACCGGCGCGACGGACATTCGCGCGGCGACAGGTGATGATTCTCGAAATAATTAATGCATGGAGATTGACGAACCCGCGAAATAAATAGTACGAAATCGAGCTGCCGATAATCAACCTGCTGTCCGGTCGAGTCGAAAGCCGACTCGAAATTAGCGAACCAATTAGGTAGAAGAGAAGAGAAGAGAAGAGCTTTCAACTGGCAGGAAAAGTACTTTTCTTCAAGTTTTCACTCCGAGCAATCAACTCGCAGATTCGTATCGTCGATTCATCGATTTTATTTGATTTCCATACAAATATTAATGCAAACTGCGAACGCGACTTGAGATCCGTTCGACATTAATTCCGTTGGCGTTGCAGGGTTATTGCAGAATTCTTGAAGAAAATAAAAATCATCTCGCGACTAACAGAGCCAGTATATCAACCTGTTCTACTCGATGTTTTTTTTTTTTGGGAGAGCAGACCTTTGACCGGAAAAGTATTACGGCGCCAACGGTGTCGAACGAACTGACCAGGCCGGTCGCGGGTCGGCGCGAAAATGAATCGTTCAAATTCGATTCCGATGCATTTAGCGCATTGACTGTTATCGCTCGTGTCGGCCTGACGACGATACGGGTTCGCTTTGGCATTGTGATTTTCCCTTTGGTGAGAGACACGCGACTGTTGCTTCTGTCCTTCCCTCTCCTCTCTCTCTCTCTCTCTCTCTCTCTTCGCGCGGGCGATGCATCGCGCGAAGCGGGCAATCCCTCGCACACTCGCAATTCTGAATTCCGCTCGTCACCCGCACGTATTCGACTGCGTGCGCGTGCAGGCGAGATCCATATATGCGGGATACATGGCGGATTGTATGGGCCGCAGGACGGAGGATAGCGGGAGAAGGTATTGGGCGCGGATGAACAGGGCCCCGGAGGGCGTCAGACGATATTTCGGAGGAGTTCGGTATAACGCAGATAGCACGGTTATTAATTTAACGGCGATGGATACAGGCTTGCGAGACTGCCATTCCGGCTCGACGCCGTACGTCAGTACGGCACATATACTACGCGAGTGCATATTGTACGTGCGCGTGACGATGCATATCGGGAAGGTCCGGTGAATATCATTGAGACGACTTTTGGATAATTCGCGGTGAATTTCTCTCTTTGGATACGCAATGTATTAACGTGGCGCGCGATACCTCGGCTGCCGTGAGACAGACAGGCGTGCTGAAAATTGCATTACGATTATCTTCGTAGCCGCTCGGCATTGAGGTTTAAATATTTCATGACGCGGCGCGGACGACTCGAAACGATTTTCGATACGGGAGCTCCGTTACGACACCGTGATTAATTACGAGACGCGAGCTGCTATTGGCTCCACGACTCCTGAACATTTCATATAGCCACTAGAGTGTAGACATATCTACCGGGTTTGGCCGATCACTCCCGTCATGCCTGGTGAGTCCAATCTTGGTTTTATTATCCGCTACGTTTCAGTTTCGCCGACGCTAATTAGCCAGCAGTAATTTGGATTTTCGCTATGAAACTCGATTCTGCGCGTTCTTTGTTCCTTGGTAATCCGAATAAAAATGAACGGTTGACCGATAAACTAAATAAAGATTCGCAAATACGAGAGACGCACGACAGTCTGACATACGACATGAAAGAACGAATGGAATCGCGGACACTTGAGAAACGCGGCTCGTCTGAATGTCCGCTCCGCAAGTATTAACGAAGGATAAAAGAGCCATGCGAAGCTCCGTCCGAGGTAAATGGCTCTTTGAGGACCGTCGCGAGCTCTCCGGAGAGGAGGAAAAGTTCCGCTGGACGAATCCCGAACGCACGCTACTCGGCAGCTCTAGATGACTATTTGATGTCCGCGGAAAATGCGAGGCGCCGCTGCGGCAAGAATCTCGTTACGCGCTTCACGATCTACGTCATCAGAGGTCAATCTTGACCGTGCGTGTAACTTTATGGAGTCCTTTCCCCTTTCTCCCGTTTTCCCGCAGTTTTAACCCCGGGACCGCAGACGGTTATAGGGCGCTGCGCCGGCGAGAACCCCCTGCTTAACTCCGGCGGGGGTTGAGGCATTTGCATAGTTATTCAGCCGCGCCGGATGAAAGTCGTTACGGGCCAGCCTTCGAGAATTTCACCGTCGAAATTATCGACCACCGGCGGCGATTGTGCCTTTCATTCGCGCCCTCGTGTTTCTGTCGCGACGTAAAACGCGAGTAAGTGGCCCAGGCCATAAATCGACGGCTGATTCTAACCCTTTCAAATCCGCCCGTGTCTGTATTTATTAAGAGAGAAAAAGCTCCGGGGCTTTCATTCGAATACTTTTCACACGACGAAGAAGATTTCATTTAAGTTTCAGGAGAATTTTTAGACTCGAATCCCACTTTCGAGATTCGTACTTCATTATGCACAGGGTGGAATGCAAGAATTCTTTAGTAACTATATATTTGCCCGAGTCAATTTGCTTTTCATGTTTTAAATTATGTTAAATTACGAATCGCTCTTCCATTAATAATATTCGGTTATCGAATAAACGTGGATTAACGCGGGAATGAATGGATTACTCGTTCGAATTCGATCAATAATTCAAGCCAGAGCGAATTAAGAAGCACCTCCGTTTCGCGTATTAAGTCGGGAAACGTAATGGGCCGCACGTTGTCGCGGCGCCGCCGGTTCTTCGCGGCGGTCGATAAATGGGCCAATCATACGTAATGGGGCTTAATTCGAGTGGTAATTCGGTAATTAGCGTCGAAATGTGCTCGGCGAAGAGCGCGGTACCTTTTCGCGCGCGATTGCGGGGGAGAGGACGTAATCGATATGGAGCGCTTCGACGGCGGCAATTGGGTATTATTTACCCCGTTACGCAAACACTTCCAAGGTAATCAAAGACAAATATTGTTTCCACCGCGGTTGGCACCGCGGTGAAGCGTATCACCAAGTGAGATACAAGCCTCCTTTGCTAATTGGTGGTTTAACCGGCTAATTGTGCGCGCAATTTATACCGGAGCTCCGCGTGCCGGAACTCGGCACTACACTTTGAGAGACGACACCTCTTGTTCGCTACTGGATTCGTCGCGTAATCTTCTTCGTCAGCTATCAAAAGCAGGCGAGGTAATTATAGAAATAATAGTGATAATAATGATGATGACAATTCTACTATAATACTATTCAAATATTATAAAGGCAGTTTCTCAATCCGAGAATGGTCATCTAGAGCTGCTTTTAACACTCCAGTATAGAAAAATAAAATTTACGTCACAGCAAATTTTTTTATTGATCCAACCAAAGTTCATATCTATTTTTCATTTAAAGATTCTGAGACCCAATTTATGCAATAGAAACGAATTTATGATTCAGATTTTCTCTAATAATCCATTTAATAATTAACGTAATTATTCTTTACGAATCTTAAAATGTACAATCCTAATAAAAGCCTGCAATATAATTTTTTTTTTCATCTTTAGAAGCACTGTTGTAACAATAAGCTGCTTAGTGTGCTTCTTGTATTTAATATATTTTTGGATTTTTTCAAAGAGAGAAAGAGAAAATAGTAATTAAATCTACAATATACATAATATTCTTAAATATTAAGAAATAAAACAATGCACGTTATACAATATATAGTTAATGAAACAAGGATTTTTGATGGTGGTATAAAAGTTACTATGGGTAATTTCTTACGTAAAAAAAATAAGATGACTCGGGTTAATAACTCTTTGTGATACATGTTAAAATTCCTAAATCTTCTAATATAACTTTTAAGTACATGCTTAAATATTTACGTTATAATACTACTGTTATAGAACCTGCATATCGCAATAAGCGATCCCTCGATCTCTCGCCCATAATCCAGAGAATTAGTCTCGCGTTATGACGGCGCTATTAGATCGACCGTTAAGCACCGTTCAACGACGTACTAACGTAGTTTCTCACGTTCTACACAGATTTACGCCCATCACATCACGCGGAACCCGCGTCCCGACTTAAAGGAAGAATTGATAACAGTACGCGTTTCCGTCGGCGCAGCGCGTTCTCATCGATCTAGCCCAATCTCGACATCTCATTTAATTTCCCTACCGATCGAAAATAATTTCCTCCCGTTTTTTCCGTTCTAACTTTTTCTCGCTTTCCTCTCCCCCTGTGTCTGCGGGAGAAAAGATTGGCCACGGGCGGCCAAAGATTGGATACATCTTTTTTTTATCACGAGCCATCCACGAGACGCGCCGATGAAAGTTCGAACAAAAATTTCGCGGTTTCCGGCCTCGGCTCGAAGTTTGCCACCGCCGATTTTCCTGCCGCCGTAAATCAGCATCGCTCGATGACATTTTACTGTGCGTGTTTTCTCCACTTCTCTCTCTCTCTCTCTCTCTCTCTCTCTCTCTTTGGCCGTCTCTCGGTGCCGCTGGGATCGTCCTCGTATTCGCGAATATTTTTTCCACCCTTACCGTTCCGCCGTGTTCATCTCTCATATCGGCCTGGCTTCGCTTTCTCTCTTTTCCTCTTTCGTCCACAGACCGGAGACTTTTTCTCAAACTCCCCTTCGATGCCATTCCTCCTATATTCAGTCACGTCCATTCGTATTCCCGTGGCCTGCTATATCATGGCGTATCAACTGTTTTGTCAGTTTTTGGTACGAGCGCCGGATGAATGGGACTTCTTCTTGGTGCTTCTTCTTCTACTTTGTGTGCCCGCGCCGTTGAAATTATCGGTTCGACCCTCGCGGTCTCGTCGAAGTGTATAGCACCAGTCCCGATAGGAGGATATAAGAATAATAACGCGGCTGCTTTCGTCGTGCTCTATTTTGAAATTCGCAAAATTGACGTTTATTTTATCGCTTTTTTCCTCTTCTTGAGTCCCCTTTAAGTATCCTCCAATATCTCGGTATCTCAATCGATTAAAAAAAATTTCGTTGATCGTTTATCATTTTACGAATCTTTGGTTCAACCTAACAAGTAGAGAAAGGAAATCACACGCAGTTGTGATAATAATTGCTAATCGAAATTAGCCAAAAAATTAATAGGAAAAAAATTAAATTGTTCCCTAAAAACGACGCCTAGCTAATGATTTCTGATACCTTTGTGGGATATCGTAGATCCTTAGGTACTTCCCCGTCGTTTGACTGCCTGTCTCGGCGCGAGCGCCGAATGCGCCTCTCAGCCATCGACTGTAGACAATGTTAAGGCGACCGGTGCCGTGGAAGTCTCGCGATCACGGAGGGCGTTGATGTATGGACGGCTATTTATTCGACTGCCGGCACGAACGAAATACCTTCCTGTCCTCCGTACAACGTCGCCTAAGTGGCGGGAGTGTACGAAGTTCGAGGCTGACGAGGAGACCGCGGGACAAGGGCGCTGAATTAGTGCCACTCGGCCGAGAGATTGATGATTGCTAGGTCGAGTCTGGTCTACGGGCCGCGAATGAAATCCGGCATTCTGCGGCGACCGAATGTCGCGCGGATTGTCGAGGCTTTCAGAACAGATCGTTCGCGGCTATTCGATCCGTGGCCTCACGTTGAGATACGTTTTTCTTTTGTTTTCTAAATTAGCAATGAACCAAGAAACCGTGCAACAAAATTATGATAATGACAATTCGTTATTTCTACGTTAATAAATATAAAGGAAAATCGTGAAGAAAAACTTTAGTCCGTTTCTTAAAATTTTATCTAATATTACCGTAGAGTTCTCAATTCTCGTCCGAACGTACGGAGCTCAAGATTCGCTCAAAATATTTCCGACACGCCCTTGGGATTTTCCGCATCTCTAGCGGAGTCGTCGCGCGTTTTCCAAATTCATGACGAGGAAGTCCGTGGAAACCTATTTTCGAAGTTCGAAGTCGTTCAAGGGATTCCCACAGATTATTTACGGAATAATTCGGAATACTCCGTTGGAGATGGAATATAATTGAACACGCTAAGCGCCACTTTTTGAGTAAAGAGATTTCGAAGAATCCTTTTGCTTAAACTTAAAGTCCGCGCGTCTCCTCGGGGTTTTACATGCTAATTCTGGCTCGAGCAGCGCCGAGAACGATATAATGTACTTCGATACAGAATTAATTCGGAATAGTAGCTTCGAAATGGTGGCTTTTGCTTCGCGAAATTCGTTGCTCGACTCGACGCCGACAAAAGCGACATTTCCTATCTCGCGCGCGTTCAGGCGCGACAGGTGGAGCGGTTGAGACGAGAGAGGGGCACATTTCATTTACGTATTTATAAGAACGAGACACGCGTGTCGCTTCGTCTCGCCACCATTCTCGAGGATGGGCTTCCTCCACGGTACAGTCGCGACCTGCCGCCGCGCCGGAGCCCGGTATACTTAAGGAAGAACTCTTGAAATGGAATTCTTCGGCAGCTGAGAATACACGGAACCGATGCTCGGACGGCAAGGATCTCTTGCCGCCGCTAGAACGGCTTGGCTTTGACCCTCGCAATGCTCCCGTCTCCATGTTATCGTCCCCTTTACCCCGAAGCAAATTGAAAATGGGAATTGGTCCTTTGAAGTTCGCGCAACGACCCGTCCATAATCTCCTTAATAACCTTCTCTATCTTTCTGTTTCTCTCGCTCTCTCTCTCTCTCTCTTTTTCTCTCGCTTTCGCGTTTTCGAGCGCTTCCCGTTCTTCCTTCCGCACCCTCTCACGTTCAGATTGCCTCCGTAAGCTTTCTTATACGCAAGAAGGATGTGAGCGCTGTCCTTACATATTTGCTTTAGTCGACGCGTTAATCCGTTTTATAATTCTGCTCATAATAGTAATATACATACACTTCACTTAATCCTTTTATGCACGCGGGAAATCTCCCAGAAAATATCGTGCTGTTTACTAATCAGTGGAAACTACTATATGGTAGCTGCGCCTCTCTCTCGAAAACAATTGCACTCGATACGAAACGTCTCAATAATTCAATCTTAAATCTAATTTTAGTTCAGATGCGCGACATCTGCGTTCGCGTCGCATTCGTTGCGCCGCGCCGTGAGAAATGTTGAATTATTATTAAAGTAATATCAGTAACGCGCTCTCCGTTTTCCCGCGTCTTCATCACGAAGATTCTGAGATGCCGGAGTCAAGCGGAATGCCGGAACGTGTCTCCGCGAAAAATAAGAGAGGGAGTGGAATCCTGAATTATATCTATACAGCCTCCGGGGATACAACCATAATAGAAAGCATGTCACTGTGCGTCATGCAGATGTGATGAATCTTGTGATTTAACGTTGCGCACTTTCTCATTGGCGTGCAATTCCGAGAAAGGAACGAGAAATAACGTACATGTATATATAAAATAATAAACGAGAGAATGTAACATAAGTTAACATGCAATTCTAGCCACTAGAGATGTGCGAATCGAGGAATTTTTGTCGTCGAATCCGAAACGAACCGAATCAATAAAATTTTACCCGAATCGAATCGTTGAAATATTAAACTTACTTGTCGTCATCATTATGTTATTAAATTAAATTTTAATATATAAAAAATAAAAAAAGTTTCTATATAAGAAAAGTAATATTGATTATATAAAATTACATTTAAAAAATGTGATTTTATAAAATCAATATGTAAATTTTTGAACCTCTTAAATTTGAATTATTTAATATTATTCAAATTCGAGTCGAATCGAATTCTATCTCTACTGGTCGCTGTAGACCAAATAAAATAATATTTAAAACCATTTTTTGACCACGCTTCTCAGCTGCTTCTAAATATATTTTTGAGGGAAGAGAGAAGTGTTGTAAATATTTCCGGATAAAATATACACATGCAGCCGTGGTCCTTCATAAGAGATTTACTCCGATTCGCAATTTGCCACTAGCGCGAATAAGTAATAAACGACGATGCGCAGTTCTCACGCTCGTCGGATGACGTCGCTCGGGGACTTAACGTGCGACAAACGCTTAAAACGTGATTTATTAATGGTCGTAACACGCGTACCGGCCGGAAGCTAGTTACACCTTTGTGCGCGTACGTGCACCTGGTATACACAGGAAAAAAGATATTTTTTTTTAACGAGCCCCGACGTTTTCCTTTTACTGCTCAACGAACGACGCAGCGGGCTATGGAGGAAAGTTAAAAGCAGCCCTGCTTAACTCGTACGATCCTCCTGAAACGAATATCCATCAACAGACGCAGTGATGTAAAATTCTAAAGAAAATATATATTAACCCTTAAGATACTGTGCGAGTAAAAAAAAAAGGGTATCTTCTTCGATACGATCATGGATAACCCGTTTCCAACCAACTTTTTCATACATTTAAAGTGTTTCAAAAAATCTCAAAAAATTCAGTAACGTATCTTCAATATTTTAGAATAAATGTCTGTTCGTTTTGGAAAAAAAAATGAAATGTGATATAATTTAATTACCTTTGAAACTTTGAGAACCTCTCATGGATAGAAATCAGTCGGATACATGTTATCCATGATTGCAGCTTAAGGATTAATTCTCTCACAGAGTCTAATTTATTATAGAACACTGATATACATCTTCAACAATAAGTATGAACGTCACGCGAATAACGCAATAAATATTTTCAAACAATGAGAATTCTGAAAAAAAAAGTCTGAAAAGAAGCTATTAACAGAACTTTTAGCAAAATCGCATTGACGCATCAAATCTTTCGATAAAATGTTTTAAATACATTAAAACGTTCAAGATTCTCTATTCAAAGTAAATCGTCTACTGTTAGAATCTTCTGAAGATCTCGAGTCGAGTTAATTTCTCGACGCGGCGCGGCGCGGCGCATCGTTTGATCTCGATAGTTTCTCGCGCCGTTTCTCGATCGCGATGCCCATCGCCCATCGCCCATCGCCGGGCCGCAACGGAGAAATATCCTAGCCCGACAGGATCCCGTCTCATTTCTCAGCCGAGAACACGCAACCCGTCTTGGCTATCCTTCTTTCCGTCTCTATCGCGGAAATCTCTTCGACGTGGGCGTACGCGCGCGCGTACACCACTCTGCAGCCTCGAAGTAGCGACAATAATAAAGTATCCGGATAGCCGGCGTAGAGCCAGGCCTGGAAAATAGGCATCGTAAACTGAATTCATCGCTCGCTCGCTCGCTCGCTCGCTCACCCACCGGCCCCGCTCTTGTTACCGTATCGCCGTATTACGACCGGTCTCACCCCCCCGACCGGGGCGAATGCACGTACAGGAGTATACACGCGAGCAAACGGACACGCGGACACAAAGTGCTTCTTCCGTTCTGACGCCTTTTGCTCGCTAAAACTTGCGGCATGTGCAAAGCGCCAGAGGCAATCGCAGGTTAAGCCGCCACGCAGAAAATTTTACAGCCCCGCTGCAATTGGAAAAGATTATACGTGATTGATGAGAATTTTTATTGATGTTGCAACGTGGTTTCAACCTCCTCTGAAACGTATCGCGTTCAAATAGAATATCGTTGATTGAAACTATAGACAAATGGTGTAAATCAATACGAGGTGAATAATTAACGTAAATTGACTACGATTTCGCTACTAGTGTATTTTGCAGTTTTGTTTCAATCATCGCGATAAAATGACATTTGCATTTTCGGCATCGACGTATGCCGTCTGCTATTTTTTTCAATATCGCCGTAACATTAATCGCCGCTATATAAACACGCGCAATGTTTTTCTATAGCTTCTCACGAATAAAAAAAAAATGAAGAAATAATAACACCGCCAAACATGGTGCAGAAATAGTACTATTGTTTCATCAATCCTACTATTCTAAATATTTTTATACATATTCTTTAGTATGTAGTGTAATCTTTAACATGTAACCGCCAATAAGGCACAAATATGATGTAGCATCTGTAAATTATCATATAAATAAGTATTAATTTATTATATTATTTAAATAAATATTTTAATAATTTAATTATTAATAATAAATTACAAATTTTTTCATTATTTTGTTATAGAATTTAACTACTCAATTTGTTCTACCCTTTTTTTTTTTTTTTTTTTAATTAAAACACAAGAAATCATACGAAAGAGCTTCATATTTTTGTACCAATTAATTCTATTTTTTTTTACTGAAAACACGCAGGGCTTCTATTGATTAGCTTTATATAAAATTCTGTTACACTATAACATTTGAAATATTTGACGCAGAAAATATTTAAATTTAATACACAGAGAGAACTATGTTATTATTAAAAATTAACGGGAAGCGGAGTGAGCGATTTGACTAATGATGTGATTAATTGTTTGTACGATAAACTATCGTACAATTGGTAATCACTGAAATTGTGCAACTATTTTGAGTTTGCTATTTAATCAGCCATTGTATCGATTAAGAGTCCTATAATTAATTATATCGTTATTAGCGTTTCATGATTAACATTCTTATTATTGGTATATTATTTGTATATATGTTCGAACAACCTGTATTCATAAGCTCTAATTTTCGATTACCTACCTCTCTTGATTGAGAAACGAACATTGTGCGGAATGTTTCGGTTAGATCAAAGCATGGACTGTTTTTGGAACAACAGCCATCACCAACGACGGACGCATCGGCATCAGGTGCGAGGTGCGAAAGAGAGATTAAGAGAGACAGGACACGTCGTGCCGAGCCATTTCGTGGTTGGATAGACGAGCGAATCGTTAATTCCATTTACCGCACGCCGCAGATTCGGTTAACGTCGAGCTTGACGATCAAAATGATCGTCGACCCTCTTGACCGAGTAAACGCGTTGAATCGGCGTCGAATCGCTGCTTCCGCTTTTCATCTCCTTTCTATTAGCTCTTTGCGTACATCTCTTTCCCAGAAATATTCTTTTTCCATTATCAAAAGACGCCAACAGACGAGTAAATCGTAAATAATATAATGATATAAATAAATGCAATAATATTAATATTTTTTAATTTTATTTTGCATATTTTGGAACAAATCATTTCAAAGTTTTTTAAATGGAAAAAATGTGTACGCCACATTTAAAAGCATACATTACTATATATAAATAAAAAATTAACTACTCAAAATATGATCTATAATAAAACCAATTAACCAAGTAGTATTGAGACGAATTTAAACCATGAAAAATAACATTTTAATTGACAGAGTTTCTTTATTTTTCTAAATTATTTGTTTTATTAGTGTGATTATATTTCACGCAAATTCCAAGTTGTGTAAAATTAAAATTAAATATGAAAGCTTGGCGTGTCTGGGCATTTTAATATACATTTCTAAAAACACATTTATTTGTTATACTTTAATATTAATTCTCAATCTTTGATTTTATATATTACCTGCAAGAATATCAATAATTTTTCTTAATAGAAATATGTATAAGTTTCATAATATTTGAATATATTCATAAATTATGATGTTATTACCGCATTAATAAAAGAAATTAATATTTCTCTCTTATCAATTTATAGCAAATAATATATACAATAATCTTTTTACTTGATTAAATACGATATGGCCGATCGCAAAATACAAACTCGCGTAATTATACCTGCTCGAATTGAATTTAACAAATGAGCTCAACAGCTCGCCGCGATCGCTCGTCAACGTGCACGCGATCTCTTTCCGCATCAACTGCATCCCTCTGTTAACTGGTCTGTTTGCCGACACATTTATTTTTCTCCTTACACGCTCTCGCGAAACGCGACGCTTTCGGCAGGAATTACTATCGTACCGTCGCTGTTTGCAACGGAAAATATATCGCATCACTGTCGGACAAATATTTGTTTTAGTACGGCGGCGCGGGGCGCGCGTTCTCAGTTCCCTTCGCGCGCGGCTGCAGGTGGTCGATACGATGGTCGACGGAAACTGCGATCGGGAAACTCTCTGTGTACGTGTAACTGGGACTCAGAAATCATCCTGACACCCCACTGTTCTTGCTCGTGGCACAGTCAAGATTCTGTTCATAATATCCGCGATCAATCGTGGAAGATAAAGAGGGTAACAAAATTTCATCGATACTTTCATATTTCGCGGAAATTCTTTTTTCATTATATTGTATAAATTATTGTATATTGAGTAATTGAACGTATTGAGTAATACGGTTCATTTTTATTAATTCTAAATTGCAATGATTTTTTAATATAATTATTACGCTTAATATTTCTTACTTAATATTACTTTAGGCAAAACAAAATATGACATATAAAGCGTTTTGCGCGTTGTAAGCTCCATAATTACGGCAAATCAGTTTGCGTGAAATATTCATTCGAAAACCTATCTCTATTTCCGCTAATGCGACGAGGTCCTTGTACTTGACCTCGGAACAAAACTCATTAATTTTTTATGCGCCTCGGCGACGGCCACGCTACCAAATCCTTTTCAAATACCGTAAATCGAGGCGATTAAAGATTCATATGGTAGTGTTTGACATGAAAATTAACGAACGATGAGCCTCTCAATCTATAGACACGCCACGTTTGGAAACAGAAATGATATGTTAATAAGATTATAAATTATAACATCGCATTTAGAAAATCCCACGATAGTCTCTATATCTTTTTATACACTTTAATAAAAGATAGCAATAAAGAATTTATTGCAATGATAAATTTGATACGGGGTCATCATTTATTCAAATTGCATTAAATATGTCAAATGCTGCTATAAAATATTCACCATGCAATATTCCACGATCGAAACAATAGATACGAATGCTTCTGTTCTTTCTCTTTCTTTCTCAATTTCGAGCGTTTTCTCGTCACAGCGAAACCTTCGCAAGTTATTTCTAGAGAGTTCAATTCGCAGCATTGCCGCTTTGGTCATCTTCAGCGTCGTGTTTTAACCGATATCCGCGGGGATAATCCCGACAGCGGGGTGTACACGCGATGTTTCGGGATGTGGAGGCGGCTCCCGCGGAAGATGCGCTCGCGCCGCGCCGCAGAGGAAATATTACGTACGCTCTCGTGACGGTAAACCTCGAGACGACCGGGTTTCTGAAATCGGTTCGATTCCCGTTCCGCTCGGCTCGCGTTTCCAATTTTCCCTCGACCCGCTTTCCCGCCTTGCTCACCGCGTTTGCCGCCTCGCCTTCGTCGGGCAAGCGAAACTTCATTCGGCCGGTGGTTGCAATTCTGCAGCGCGGATCCGGCAAACAGGAATACGGCTGTTCGATCCGCGCCCGCGATGAGGAAAGAAGAGGAGAGAATCAGAGAGAGAGAGAGAGAGAGAGACGGAGAAACACACAGCGTGAGACTCATGAGGAAAGGCGGGCGCGAGGAGGCTGCAGCAAGTAGTTAAGTACGAGCGAAGGGTAGTCAGGTTTAAGCACCACCTGTGCTTGTCAATTAAGTTTACGCGTCTCTCGTTCTAACAGTGTGCAGGCTGCCACTTCGCCTCCCCCATCACTGTTAGTTATTCTCGCACCGACTCTCGCCCCTTCCTTCTATCGAACAACTATACCGTCTCCTTCCCCTGCAGTGACGTTCGTTTCGTTTCCTTTCGTTCTTCTCGCAGCCTCCCTCGCGGCCGAACTATCCTCCCCTTCGGTATCTATGAGTGTCGTCCTCTCCTCCTACGTTCCACGTTTCCTCATTGCACCCTCCGCGTTCACGCTAGCAATCGCGAGGCGTTATACAACTCCCATTATAAATTACCGACCATAAACGTAAAAATGTTTGCATCCGTGCCGTCGGCGCCGCGACGCGCCGGGGTTACCGGCTAAATTGGCCGCGTATTCCGACCCGACGCATTCCTTATATACGCGCCCGTAGGAATACATTTCCGCGGCTTTTACACACGCGTGCGTAATGAATGCGACGTAAATGGGAAGACGTAATAACGCGGGCCGCTTGCCGAGATTAGCGCGACGGGAATAATTCTTATCTTAATGGACGCGCAAACGCGTTGTGCCGAAACGGTGCTTTCAGGGGAGCGGTGCTATTCGCAGGAATTGTTTTCCTTTCGTATTCATTTTTCTTTCTCCTTCTCTTTTTTTTTCTCTGAAAAGAGGCGTCTAACTGGATTGAAAATCTCGATAACGTCGTCAGATTATATCAACGTTTTGCAACACGTGTTTTCTCGAGAAGCGTGATAAAAATGTGTAATACAACTCACGCTCAAACTTGAGGATACATTTCTCGCGTCGCCGAGGGACGTTCCATTTTTATTCTTCGACGTAGATTGAAACGTTCCGGCGTGAAGGTTTCGAGCGTGGGATACGAGAGTTATCGGAAAGGCTGATTTCTACGCCGCGCACGACCGTAGGTGAGTTCCTCCTCGCGCGCCTCGTCTTTTTTGGCACGACTCGGCGTGCGACTGTAAAACGCGCTATTTCGCCCGCGCCACGCCGCCAAATCGCGAAATACGAAATCTTTTACGATGTCAGGAATCTTACACACACCGCGGCCGTAGAATTGCACGCGCGCATGCACGCGCGTAACTCGTCGTCCTCTCTCCGTCCGTCGTCGCGTGCGCCATGTGCTCGCATAAAATGTACGCGAGATGCCGACGGACGGATGCTGCGCGCCTTCGGAAACGAATTTTTATCGTCCTCAAGAGCGTACATGAACGACGCGCAAATTAAATTGCTCGACGCGACGCATCCTCTGTTTCAAAATTGCGAGCCAAGCGAGCATCCTGTGTCGTCGCGGGCGCAGCGAATAAATGTGAGAAATCAATTTGTCGTCGTCACCCGCGCACGCAAAGCGGAAATTGAAAAACGAAATTAGGTCCTTAATATCTTAATTTCTCCCTCGGAACTTCGATAGCTGGCAGTAACTTGTGTGTGTACAACAAAATTTACATCGTTAAAGTTTTATTTCTGCCTTAATGTCTCTGATAAAAAATAGAGCAAAATTGCTGAACGTGTACCACTTGAGCTATTTTTTTTATTATATTTCCCATTTAGTACGCAAATGGACGTTGGAATTGCAGCTTGAAGGTACCTATTATTTACTTTAACGTTTAATCTTCCTTTCTAAAAATATACAAATACAAAAACTCTGGTATAAAATTGCACGATTACAATATCGGTTAAATAAATTCAATCAGATCAAAAATTAACATTGGTAATTTGATTTTTTTAAGTTGTCAGCAAAATAAATATGAAATCTGTTGAGTTTTAATCTATATTACTCATTTTTTTATTTACTTCACATTTTTGTCGCCAAATGTTGTTTATATTCACGAAAAATATAAAATATAAACGTGGTACAATTTAAACGACCAGTAGGGATTCAACTCCCGCTCTCCTCTGTACAAAAAATTAACGTCATTAAAGTTTTATTCCCAATGTGTTAATGTTTCCAGTAAAAGTACTTGTTAATCCGTCAGTCGTTTCTCATAAATAACAATAAGAGAAGCAGTGAAAGAAAACAGGAGAGTAGGCGGGAATTAATGAAGAATAATAATACGGCACTTACGTATAATTGCGGTCGTATTACATCTGAAAGAAATTTCTTTTAGAAACTTCTCAGAAATTTCTCTTTTAATCTATCATTCGGTAGTGCGTCCTTTCTTGCGATATATCGTCGGCATTTCCTCCTTAACCCCCCTTAATCCCGAGATCGGGATCACGAGGACGCGATTCTGCGTTTCTCCAAAGGATTCATTGTCGGGGCGCATTTTCGAAGATCGGGAGAATATATCGTCGCCTTTGTAAAGCCACTCGCGCTGTGACGTGATGCGCATTGTGCGTGCGGCAATAATGCATGGTCGGCGATGCAATGGCGAATTCGGAAGGACGCCGCGCGTCAAATCGGAGCTCCCTCGGTTCGGCCGCCATCCGAATAGTAGTCGCGTGCGGTCCGTCTGGAATATCCGGAAAAATGCACTCACAGATATTACGCCGACACGGAAGCACATCGCTTCGGCCCGAAACCCGTCTCCCGGCTGAGTGCACCGAATTGTTATTGCCGGACAATCGATTTCTGATTTCGCCGCAGCCCAGCCGCCGAAAGTCTCGGAGTTTGCCGACTCTTCTTCCCTCGTCCTCCCTCCTCCCACCACGCCCCCGTCCTTTCCGTCCCGGCAGCCTTTATGCTCCTTGTTAATTTCACGTCGATATTGCGCCCCTTTATTCCGGCAATTTTGTCCGCGTTCGATCGTCGGGGTTATCGATAAAACGAGCAAATCCGCGGCTCACGCTTCGAATAAAATTGATTCGCCGTCATGTTTTCGCCGGTCCGGTTGTGTTCGTGAATAATGCGCAACAATTTTCGCTCGCTCGTCGTTGAAAACGGGTGGACAGATGAGAATCCGCTTAAAATCTAATTCGATAAGAAATACAGATTCGACAGAGGAAGAGTCGCGTATACCGCTCTAATATAGTATACTCGTAATACTTAAATGGCCGCTGCGATAGCTTTGACTTGGAAAACTTGCGAAGTGATTAATAGATTGTGCTCATTGGCGCAGGTAGTTTTCGCACTTTATGAAGTACAAATTGGAGCTACTGACATCGAGATGGCCGGTTCGAGAATAATTAAGCGGAAATAATTAATGAATTAATTAACCGTGCATTAGCGTCTCTAATTACATCCATCATTCATCGTTCTTATTTTGTCACGCTAGAATTCTCTTCTTTAGGCACAATATTAACGGCTTTTGGAAACAATCTCTGGCTTTAAAGACGAGGAATAACATTCGCCATACACGCGAAAAGATTAACGTAAATGTGCGAAAAAAAACGAGATAAAAATTGAAAATATTCCAACGATCTATCATGTTTATCGAAAATATTAAAACTTTTTGGTCAATTTATTGTTTATTAATAGCCATAAATTTTCCGACGAATACACATGCGTACATAGCAATTTATTGTATAGCACACTTCGCAGCGTAACTCGTGAAAGAGTGGTAACATAAAGCTGCGTTCACATAATTATGCGCGATACAGTTTATTGCGTTATTACACGCGCTAGAGTATAGTTATTACATATTTCTGAATCGGAAATAACACTGTGCGCTCCGCCGCGCCGTGCAGCGCATAAACGATCGCGTGCCTGCGAAACATTTTCGCCAACAAATTACTTCATGTTTACTGCATTCCATCCGCGATATAGAGAAGGAGGTAAATAAATTGATCACTTATTTGCCGGTGGTGCTCTAGCACAATATAAGTGATGTTAAACACAGTATCGTATTACTCGCTCCCGCGCGGCGTGATGCATTGAGAGAGTTGTAAGCCGTTTATCTCCAAAAGCGAGGTAAGAGAATAAAATGGAAATACTCCGTGCCGAAAGAACCGAAGACAAAGTGGCGGAGGGCGAAATGTTGGACTAGGCAATTTCATGAACGCTCCGCTGTTGATCAAACTATCCACCGTGCGATCGCGTTGATATTAAACGCATTTCGTATTAGCTTTTTAATGATAACACATAATATTGAAGGAATGGGGAGCCTTTGACGTTTCCTTAATTGTAAGAAACAAATTGTAATCAAATAGTTAGTTTTATCTTCTATTGTTAGAATATTTATTTTTTATATCGCTCATTTACAACAACAACGGCACAATTCGAAACAGGAAGTTTTCCAATTTCAATGTTTTAAGTAATTAAAATATTGTAGTATTATTTTTGAATGCAATTTTGGTATAACGATTTGGTTTACTGATTGCAGAGGAATAAAAGTATCCTCAGCTTTTTATTTAATTCTCATCAGAGTATTGAATTCTCATCAGAGTTCTCTTTTTTTTTACAAACAATTAAAAAATGACGTTTTTTTTAGTTATGTCATTGTTGTAACAAATGAGCGATGTTTTCACAATTTTCTCGATAACATTATAAATTTTAGAAACAAGCAATACGCCAAAGCTATAACGCTAGAATATTATTTAATAAATACATAATGAATTACAGATAAATTTGTATTACATTATTTTTGCCAGGCTTTTTAATGCTAGGATTAATAAAATGCTGTAATAAGGTTCGAGAATAAAATTTGAATATGTTAAGCTGATAGCAGTTAGCGACTGCGTTTGCGTCTCTTTAACTTATTCCATAAACTATTAATGACGACACCGTCGCCGTTGTTTGCGCACGGACTGGTTTGTTTGTTAAACCCTGAGCTTCGTAACGAGCGAACGTCAAAATCGTGGTCTCCTTTTGAAAAAAGCGGACCGACAAATGCCCGCAAACACGAAACCGTCGCATTTGCATTGGATCTCGCGCGATTATAAACGGATTTAATAATCCTCAGGTTAGCAAATGTGCTAAATAAAAGAACTGTGTGTATATATATATATCACAAACCAACGAAAAATACTGACTTCTTCGTACTGTGTGATTTAATTGATTTTCTTTATTTACAACGCTTTTTCGGCGCGCACGCAAGAGCTCTAAGCTTTTTCCATTTTACGATAAATAAAGGTATAGGTATTGCTTTTTGTACATTTTTTAATTTAAAGTTACATGACGTTGGATTTGGGCGCGCCTGGGGTAAATTATTTTTAAAGCACGCGTTAAACCGCATATACCCACGCAATGGATTAATTGAATTTACGAAAAAAAACCTGTTATATTTATTGTTGTGCGCGGTTTTTATTACTTCTCGCGCGTATTAATATATTTGTCCGTACAGTTTTTTTTTTTCGTGTCGACAATACTTGTCATTTGTTTCCTTTCTGCATGTGACTAGCAATTATTAAAAAAAAATTGTTGTTAAAATATTTTTAATTTTGAAAACTCTATCAAAAATTTTATCTGGAGAGAGAGGGGTCCGCTTTATAGATTTGATATAAACGGCATAGCTTTTTCGTCATGTTCAATGCAAGATATTAGTCGAACGCAGAGATAATGTATCATGCGAATCAAGTGGAAAAACTAGTATTTTAATCATGAAAAGCAGTGAGAACTATTATGCGATCGGATCTCTACTTTCGTAGATGAGAGCCAGATACGCTTTTTAGGAAAGTACGCTTTGCTCGCGTTAATGGAAAGCTGTGCTAAATTTTGTGCGCAGAAAGTTATGTGCCACGGCGTTAACAAAATTTGCCTTTGCCTTTTTTGCATGCGACGAAACACAGGTGCTTTTTATACCACTCGATATAGTCATCGCTCGCGAGCTCATGGTCGACGCATTACTACGTGAAACGCAATTCTGCGCGTTGAAATATCGATTGCGTCACTGATGCAACGATGATATTGCAGTTGTAAAAATCTGAAAGGATACGTAATGAGTTGTCAGTGTTTTGATCACTTTTTTATCCATTCGAAACAAACTCTCAAAAGGGACCGTCTCGTTGTCGATGTCATGCTAAAGCTTTTGCACGTGGGAACGTGGAAACGCATCGGGCGCCGTTGACGTCGTTCGCGTCAGATACGATCGGTATCGGGACTCGATTTCGCGCGAGTATAAATCTCAGAGTCTACGACAAGGTGTATCGTGCCTCTCCAACGGGAAGGGTAACACGAACAGGGACGGGGTTACAAGAGGCAGGGTCTCCTCATGCCGGTTACAGGGTAGTGGTTGCGGCGTCGAGACGTCGAGTTACTGGGGGGGGGTGCGAGGAGGGGCTGCTTTGGAGAACGGTGTGCACGAATATAGATGGCAGGTACGTGTTGTCCTGGGCGGCCAACCCTCGAGTTGCACTCTCGACTGATTTACTACCCCTCGTCTTCGGCTGCTGGTATCGGATTCGCTGAAGGTCCGGTCCGAGGGTGCCAATCGAAAGTTGTATTAAAACGACGACGCCTCGCACGACACGCGCCCCCGGGATATTCTTCTTCCGCTGTCACCTGTCAGGACTGTTCGGCTGAATCGATAGGATGATACGAAGGGCGATCGTCCTCTCTGTTTCACGAAGAAATACTATGTTAGCCCCCTGTAATAGGGATTTCCTCCGGATACGAATATGTGTACAACTTGCCTAATGGCAATATCCACATTGATGGATAACAGTCATCAATTTAGATTATTGATTAATTAAAACACTGGCTACTGACTATTACGATAAATACCAATTTTTCTTTATGTTTTATGCACTGTTAAATATTAAAAAATGAAATTTAATCAATTCCTTCAATTCCTAAATAATATTCTGTTATTTTTAACGCCAAAAACATGTAGTTCAAGTACAACCTTTTTCATCTGATCAATCTATTTCTGTGATTGAATTTCTTAGTTTCAAAGTAAGCAGCATACATTAACGTATGCTTAGTAAATAATTTTCTCTAAATTTAAATCAACTTTCACATTTCTTAAATTAAATTATTTAATTAAAAAATTTATTTAACTTTAAATTTTTTGTTAAATTAACAATATATTAAATAGGAACACAATGCCCATTTACATAAAAATGATCAAAATAACTCAAATTGTATATATTTGACACTACGATATTAAAAATCATTTTTAATTTATTTCTCTTTGTATCTCTGTTTATTATGTAGACGCAAACGATTTTTATAATTACATATACATTGAGAAAAAATTGTTAAATAGACTAAATTTTTCAACTCGATTAAATTTCTTCGAGTATTTATGTATTTAAGTCAAATATATAAATGCTTGAACTAGAAACATTTAATTTAACTTAAATATATAAATACTTGAAAAAATTCAAGTTGAAAAATTTATTTAACAATTTTTTTCGATGCAATTTTGATCGGCATGCTACAGAAAGTTCTTTATGATCCTGCGGGATCATAATGACGTTCCATTTAAAGCACGCGGCGTTAATCGCGTAGTGTCTGCGCCTCTCTTCGCCCTCGGTGTTTACAATTTCGCGGTATACTGGTCGCGACTTTGCATATTTTACGTTTCTACGCGCGAGGTGATGCGCGCTCGACTTCCTCCGCAGAATGCGGATTGTACACGCGAAATGCACGTGCGCCGTACCAAGATGCAAGATAAGGACGACAATGCGCTCGAGACCGCGTCGTGCGCCCGTGGCGCGGTTAGTACTCTCACCACGACCATTTTTAAGACCACCGCGAGCTCTCTCTACTCTCAAGTTTTCTTCTTTAACACGGACCTTTCCGTGGCCCCTTGATCTCCGTTCACCCTCCGTGCTCGACACTGGACTTTCTTTTACCACCCACGATGGGAAAACGGCGAGTGGACTCAGTAAAAACTGTTATCGTCCACAACAGTCGAGCAACATCGGAATCTCCCGCGCTGGCGCGGAGACGTCAAAAGGGAAGAGAGAAAAAGTAGAACACAGTGCTTTTCGAGGCGAACTTTCAAACTCGTAAGGGTGCGGCAAGTTTTTTTTTTGTTTTTTTCACTCGCGGTCGTGCAAAGAATTGAATTTGATCCGTTTCCGGGATCTGCAGAGAGAGAGAGAGAGAGAGAGAGAGAGATTTATCTCCACGCCAACACGATCCTCGGCTGTTCGATCTTCGGATCTTTCGTTTCTGATTTTGTGATTTTTTCGTTCGCCGTGTGCCGGTGGCCGCCGCGCCGTTTAAACGAGCGAGCGGCATGAAAAATGCCGCTTGCCCCTACGAAAATTCTGTTACCTGACGCGAGATTTATACGGTCACAAAGGAATTCGCGATGATCGGCTTTAAAGTAGGTAAGCCCGTCTCGCGGTTGTAAGCTAACCCGAAGGTCCCGGGATTTTCCGCGAGCGGAGCGGGGAGGAGGGAGGCCGCCCGAGTTTTCCCGCGCGTGATGAAAAATATGCGCCTCTCGAAATAGCGACGACGATATCGCGCACGAGTGCGCGCCCGTAAATGGAACAAAGTTGTTGAAGTCTAAGAAAACAATGTAAAAGGGCTCG
The DNA here is from genome assembly GCF_016802725.1 of Solenopsis invicta. Lineage (NCBI taxonomy): Eukaryota > Metazoa > Arthropoda > Insecta > Hymenoptera > Formicidae > Solenopsis > Solenopsis invicta. Next base: position 22,077,702 of record NC_052668.1, read on the forward strand.
AAACCGGGGAGATTCCGGTAAATCTCCCTGCGAGCGATCCTTTATTTCGCCGATGTACTTTTACGGCAAACAATTTTCCAACGGCTGTTGCAATTACATATTCATAAATGCGAGGCGTTTTTTACGATATGAAATACCACCCGAAAATCGAAGAACTGAAATAATATTTGTATTCATTAACAAGCCCCGCACTTTCGATACTGGCTCTTTTTCATCTTCTTGCTGTCTCTCTCTATTTCTCTCTCTTACTTGAATAATTTAGCCCGTTCAGTAACCTTCAATATTAGTTCAATCCGACACTACTAACGCTTGCTTCTAGCAAACGTTCAACGTTTCTAATGCACACTTTTTTTTCCTTTTAATAAAACCAAGTAGAGGTGTTTCTGTTATTTTTAAAAATAGGGAGAATCTCTCTCAAGTGACATAAAGGGTACGTAAATACGCATGAATTGTTTCGTTTAATTTATTCAGAGAGATTAATCTACCTCGAAAGATGTGTATTCGTAGCTTGAAACTTTTAACAGTGAGCTGTACTACTTTCGAAAAATAACCAAGTCGCACGGGGCTTTTAACTCACGAGCGACGCGACGTTTGAAAGCGTAACTCGCTGCGGTCAGGGATTTCCACGGCAGTCGGAATTAAATCATCGTCAGACCGTTTAAGAAACGAGATTTATACGTAGACGCGGACGCAATAACGTAAGAGTGTGCAAGTGTGCGCTGCAGCGCGAAAGAGGGAAAAAGCTCGCGGTACGCGGCACGTCTTCCTCGTTAAAAATTCGTGTGTTCTCCGTGACAAACGGCACCGATTCTTATCGAGGCTTGTACAGACCGCTGCTTAACAACCGCCTGCAAAAAGCCGCCATCTCCGTGGTCGAAGACAAATCGCTCTCGCGTTTTCCACTCGCGTGATCTTCGCCGTGATCCAACTTACATAGCGTCGTTTGCTCCAAGCAGTGGTTTTTAAAGGTTTGCGCGAGTCTTAAGAAAAAGGGTGAAGCGATGTGAAGATAGGGACTTGAGAAAAAGCGCGAGGATGTTGAAGATAAGGATACTTAATGGCCGTCTTGTACAGCGAAATGGAAAATGCTGAACGCTCGGTAATGCAATAAAATTAGAGATGAACGCTTGTGCAGATTTTTTTCAATTTTTCGACGAGCGAAGAACAATTTATCTGTACAACTCTCGTAAATATGTCGATAGAAAACTCAGATAGAAACCCAAAAATAAATATGACTATTATAAATTTCAATTTTTCGATTCTCCCGCCGTATTATAAATACGTTGTCGCAGTAAGAAATAATTGTTTTTCTTTTACTCAAATAAAAGTATATCGATCTATTTCAAAACTATTTAAAGAATGTCATGACGATTTAATGCTTCAATATTTTCTGGAAATAACTTCTAATGCAAGTACAATCTGCGGCACAAAGTGCCAATATCGAGGCTGCTGATGTCACTGTACTTTCGAGCTTGAGACGTCAGTATATGTAGCAAGTCCTGAATGTTATACATGATCTATAAATAATTTCGAGGCAAAGATGTCCCGACAAGCCGAAATATCGTCTAGGACAGGCTTCCGCGCCGGCATGCGCCGGATTAGAATTCGAGTGCAGTCGCGACCTAGCTCCCACGGGAGCGAGGAACGTAGGACCGTAAAGGTTTGTTGCGAACCGCGCGTTGGGTCGGTCTGTATTATAAAATTCTACGCGGTCCTACGAAGAGGGAGAACTTCCATGCGACACGAACGATTCTTGGGAGGGCTCGTAAATAAATTGCGGTTTATGCTTGCATCGAGACGCGCCTAGTTTCCGCGAAATTTAATTCATCGCGTTTATAATTTCATCGTATAATCTCTAATTGAGACGTGATAATTATTAACTCTCGCAAGCAACTCTTGTAAACTTGCGAATCTCGCTTCTGTCTGCCTCTCTTTCTCAGTTTGCGGAACGTGTCACGAACTTCTTAACGCTTTGTATCTCGTGTTTCTCTTAGTTCTTTTGCTCCGAGTCTTCATCGATCACCCGTGCGTACAATCGTATTGCAGTCGAACACGACTTCGACTTCGGCGAAGACAAATCGCAATTTGTTTATGTATCTTTCGAAGACCTACACAGTCCTCTGTACGAGAAGGTTTCGGTCGTCGCCAAGATTTACCGCTGTGGTCCCGATTCTGCGGATATCAAAAGCAATTTCATGGATTATCCCTCTCTCTCTCTCTTGCACTGCTTCTCTTCAACCCTCACGTCAATTCTGCGTCGTTCTTTCGCCCTGTCTCCCCGCGCGTCGACTCCTCCATTGCGCTTTCGCTCTCGAGGTAATCTCCAAGAACTTCTGGAGATGGATCGTCCCGCGGGAAGGAAACCGAGGACCGACTTTACCCGCGGCATTTACGCAAACAACTGGGGAAACTACGTTTCCGTCGGTCCGCGTCACGCTTCTCTTCGGCTCACAATCAGCGGGAGAAATAATGCTTAGGACAGTCGTGACTTTCTCTCTTTCCTCTCTTTCTCCCTTGTGACGAAAGCGCGCGAGTTCTGTCGCTTGAGTTAGACTCGGGGCAAATGAAATTCTCAGCCATTTAATGGCGAGATAATGGCAAGGGCAGCTACTGAGAACAAAGAGAGCGAAACTTTCGAAAAATAAATATAGCTGAATCTATATATTTTCTTAATTGTCTTTTTGCGTGATTAACATTTTATTTTAAGCTATTTTACGGTGCATTATCTGGCAGAGTCGATCTCAAAACTCTTGAGGGTATCTTTCAGATAGTGAACTTTCGAAATGCACTGTTAGAGAGCAAAACTCTCGATAGGATCGCTATCAGGGAGTAACGTTACTACTAGCAACTTTTAACTCTCGTCCTGAATACCTACGCCATTTTTTTACGAGATTCAGCAACTAGTTTGTAATGTTTGCGAGCTTACTCGGATGGTGCGAATTTTCTTGGACGCCGTTTCGTGAATAGGAACTGGATGAATGCCGCGGAATTCTTTGCCCCGGCAACCCCGGTAGTATTTCATTAATGTACTTTAAGAAGATCGATAATTCGAGGCACTCGCGGATTTTTCAGTCGCTTCTCGGACGCTTCATTTTCGATAAATCGAAAAGACAGATGAGAAGAGAAATACATATTTGCACGCGCGCTGTCAAGTACACTAGTATCAATTATGTAAATTAAGGCAGAGTTGTCGAGTGCGTATTACTCAAGTTATTTTTTATTACATTTGCCATGTGTATATATTGATTTGTACACAAATAAATATTGGAAATTGTAGCTTAATGCTTCAGATATTATTAATACAATATTTAATCTTTCGCTAATAACAACAACAAATTAATTTATTATAAACCTTTTTGCAATATGCTGCGAAAGATACAATTTAAATACCGATCGCTTAAATTATACCTGTAAGTTTGTGGTAAATTGTATCGCCTTTGAAAGTATTGAAGTTATGAATTAAAATAATTAAAGTAGAGAGATAATCGACCGATAATGTGACAACACAAATTAAATAAGAACTACTAATTACTTTTTTGGCCGAATTACTTTTTCGGTCATAGCACAACTCTAAATTGAACATGAATTAGTAGTATCATGTTGTTATTAAATTGAAATTAATTAATTTTAATTAATATTAATGTTAAAATAATTAAACATATAAGAAATCATTAACTAATAGTTATTTGTTAATAATTTATCGAAAAATAATAAAATAATAAAATAAGTTTAATAATAATAATAAAAAGTAATGACGTCGAAATAAAAGTGACCTAAATCTATTACAATTGATACTTTATCAATTATCAGTTACTATTATCAATCTTACATTAATACCATTAATTCTGATAAAATTTGTGGTGATACAAGTTGAGAAATTTGTTAGATTTTATAAAATATCAATTTTTAATCTTTATTATAATTAAAGTTAATACGTATGTACAATAAATGTAAAATATTATATTGTATTATAAATCTTCAAAATATACAAATTTAATATAAAATTACACGATTACGTTATTATCAGCTACATATTGATCAAAAATTAATATTTGTTGTACCTGATTTTTTTAAGTATTGTTAGCTTTTATGAAACAACGTTTAACTTGTTAAACTTTTGTTTACTTATTTCTCACATTTATTTTATATTTTTGTTAAATTAAAATATAAAATATTGATGCGGTATGATTTAGACATCCAGCACGCAGACATTCAGCGATTTCTCCTCTATTTGACAGAATAACGTTAAAAGTACCACCTTAGCCCAATAATTTATTTTATTAATATAAACTTCCACCCAGACATTTCGACAGTTACACAAAATTTAATTCAGTTTTCATCTTTTGAAAACGGAAGTAGCAGCACTGCACTTTCCTTCCAATGCTTATAATTAAAACTACTAGGTCGTTAATTTGATTCTCTTAAATTCTTGTTTCCTAAACCGCAAACTAATTTAATCGCATTCTCTCTGTAGGCTATTTCGCACAAAGATATCTCGAGGTTTCAAAAGACGCCGCGAAAATCGTCACGGAATAAGACGCGGACAAGACAACGAAGTAGAAGGATGGGAGAAGAGAAACCGACCGAGAGAGATCTCGGGGCAGAGGAATAAGGGTTGTCGAGAACGGTGTCAAAGCCAAGCCGAGCGGGCTTCTCCCGTCGGGTAACTCTCGTCGGCTGCGCGAAAAGTCCAGTCACGTCCGCGGGCTCCCGAGGCGAGACACGGGTACACACACCTTAACCTTTGCTTTTTCCCTCCGACCACCGTCCTCAAAGCCCCTTTGCCGAAGGTTTGGGTTGCGGCTTTAGACGAGTCACCTATTCCTTCTCTTCCCCTTTTAGACACGGACGTACGTAGTTACGAATCATCGTATCTGGACGCGAATCCTCGAAGCGCGATTGCGTTCGGCGTTTCTACAGCGTTTCTCAGGGACGACTTTGCGAGGCGTTAAGTTCATTCACCGATGCGATAACTCTTTATTCATCTTACCTTACTCTCGTCTACGGAAGATGTCTTTCCATGGGGTGATAAAGAACACGCGCCTCAAAGAGCTAATTGATTGAATTACCATGGGCACTGGCTGCACCTCCGTTCACCGCTCCGTTGATGTGCAAAGTTATTTTACGACAGAAATCAGAAATCTCGCCGTATCGATCGCATATGACTAATCTGATTGGACACGTGATAACACGTTGACAGAATATACGAAAATTGTACAAATACAATTTCGTGATAATCATCGTAATCATTACCGATGTAATGATTGCGATTGTAAAAGTCTATTTATATTATTCGTAATATTTTGAAATCTTGACGCGCAGACAATAAAATAAAGCGAATTAATTGAAAGCTCTGAATGTATCATTTTCAACATTATTCTTTAACAATCGACTTCCGTTGCAGTTTCGCTACATTTTTAGATCGACTCGAAATAAAATCAATATTTCATTCGGAAGAAATTGCGAAGAATCCACTCGTTGCAGCTAAAAAGACGCACACTCTATCTTTCGCGTTACGAAACTGACGATCGGGAAAAATAAAAATAACAAAAAAAAAAGGAAGACAGAAAGGGATCGGTGACGCGTCGACGTTGAACTCTTTTAGGTGAAACGGGTCAGCGCGCAGCCGCTTGTTCGGTCGGTTATTTAGTGCTGCGATTCGGTCGCGTTACTCGAAACGGACACCCCCCGTTTGTTTAGCATTTTACAACTGCGCGGCACGGCCGCAAACGTGCACGCATACACGCGGTACCACGTACCGAATTTTCGAGCCGCTCTCATTTAGCGCTGGCGGGCTTGTAAAAGCGATCGGCGGCTAACGAGAGCCGATGAGACACTGCCGGTCCGATAATTAAGTATTGCCGCGCCGAGGTTTAATTCGAGAGCTTTCTCACTCGTCTCCTCTCTCTTTCTCTCTTCGGTCGAACCACAAATTCGAAAAAGAAACTGTATCCGTACCGGCCTGTATTCTGATTTTTCTCAATTCTTGCCTGTGCGAAACGACAAAAAATTTCCCGCCACCTTATGGGCGGCCGCAAATCTCCCGATTGAAATTTACCAATTGACATTACGCGTCTCAACACGAATGCGTGATTTTGTAAAGCTGAATCTAGATCAAACGAGCGGGAAAAAAATACAAATGAACAGCTTGCTTTACCGCATCGCGAACACTGGCCATGCTGTTCGCGCTCGTTTACGTGGATCCGGCTTTAGATCTCGTGCGCGCCAATCGGCGCGACGATGAATGAGCCTTTGGGATAAAAGCGACGTGACACGATACGCCGCGCCGTTCGTTCTTGTTTTCATCCATTTACACGGGTACGCACTTTTTATTAGAATGTACAATATTTACATTAATTACATTATGTTCTATATTATCGGTGTGGGATTCATGCCGATATGCGATTGCGTCTCTTAAATTCATTTGCGTATGCATAATAAATATGTATATGAATACGGGGGATATATTTTATTTCTGCTTTTATTTTATTTCCACCTGCTCTTCATCATTTTTTATCCGCGCAACAAAAAAAAAACGTAAAAATAAACCGTATGAAATTATGACAGAGATGACACGACACCATATATCACTAATGGATTTGTCGGAATTATCAGGATGCCTGTATGAGTGCGAGTGATAGAGAAAGAGAGAAATATGCGGTCATTCGTTACCTCGATTAGTCTATTTGTCAGATAAAATAATGGAGTGCCATCTGATTTGTGTTTGATTTCCAGCCGTCTATTTTTGTTACATCGAGCGAGTTCGGAGTTCAGGAAAATGCTTCAAGAATTCCAAAGGAGAGATCGTAGATCTACAAAGAAAATATAGACCGTTCACATCGGCATTGTGTGTTTGCGTCATTGTACCGAATTAAGAATGTCGCAATGACCGACATTCCGCCTGGCGGCACTAAACTTAGAAATGCACTTAAGCGAATCAATAAACACGCTTCGAACTTTACGAATCTTCTCGCTCAACCTTTTCGCCGTTCGTCGGCTTGAATGCGAAGTTTACTCGCATCGAACTTATTGTTGGAGCCGTTAATACTTGAAGATATTTTCATTGTCGCTCTCTCCTTCAGTCACGCAGGTGAGCTAGGTGTGATAAAAGAACTTTACTTATGAAAAAGCAGCGCTCGCAGCGCTTAATTACTTAATGAAAATTAGATTTTACCAAATAATGTCCTTCATTTTCGCACTTGTTTCTTATTTTGTGATATTAAATATGAATGCGCTTTAGCTACATTACGGAATTTTTTACCAAAGTTCTCCTACAGCGCTGAAAGTCGGCTTCGTTAATAAATGACGACGAATTTTTCTAAAAACACGTTTACGAAGTGTAACGCGCGAAGAGATTAATAAAATCGCGTAACTTGACCTCCTTTCTCTCCTTAAAATTCATGAATTTTTCGTAGGAAATTCGGTATGCAAAACAAAAAATTACATCTCTCTCTCTTTGGTATCGGGACGCATTTTGAAATTCGCTGCGTGTTTACCTACTGGTAGCTACCTTCGCGATATATGCGGCGACGTGCACTATTTGCCTGCACGCGCTAAATTTTAAGTGTCCCCGTCGGAAGTAATCAATTCGATGTCGCAGCGCATCGACGGCAATATCAGCGCGCGGACACGCGTGCGTGCTCTGATTTTCAATTGTATTACGTATCTGATATACATATACATATATATATATATATATATGTATATATATATAAAGCGCGCTCGTTTCCCCTTCGTGACTGTAAACGCATCGCATGCCGGACAGTCAGTCCTGGCGTCTGCAAACATTCGAGCGCACCCCGCGAAGGCTGTAAAGGAAATATCGTTGAAAGCATAATTCCACTATGTTATTCCGGAAAAATCCGACCGGCACCTTGCACAACGCAAAAACACGGGAATCTAGTTTCGCACGCTATCATCGCGCACGCGATCTCACCGCCGAAAAAAAGGTGGCAGGGGAAAAAAAAAGAAAATACACGTAGCGCGCGATAAAATGGATCGATCGAATGTAGTTTGCGATGCAAAATACTTCATCGAATCGTTCATCTCGTGCGTACGAAATTATTTTCCCGCCCGCGCGTCCATCGCTCGAGCCGTTCAGCTTTTTGTCATCCTAATGATTCGTTCGACCTTCATCCATTTCTTGGGATTCTCGATTAAATCGAATCGACCTGCGAGAAGATGTTAATCCGATTTATTTATTTATTTTATTTTTTTTAAACGATCGATTCTTTTTAAATATCATTTTCATCTACATGAAAAAGTCGTTAACGGAATGAAGCTTAATTATAGTTACGTTTCTGCTCGGATATGTATCCAAAAACTTTTTATAATTTATCGCAGCTATACGAAGCGTTTAATAACTCGCGCAGCTCACGTTAATCGATCCGGCTTTCAGTTTCGTGCGCAACGCAACAACTTTTCGAGTTTCGATATTTGCCGGCTAAAAAAGGGACACGTGACGATTCCGTCAAAGGGTAAAGGGAGCTTCGCGGCAGAATCGACTCTCTCCAGAGTGAGCGATTACTGCCATCGGGAAAATTCGATCGGAAACACGATCGCCCGTAGTTTCCGCCACGCTAAAGAACGCGGCAAGAGAGAGAAAGGGCATGAAGAGAAAAATAGAGTTGCGAAGAAAGAGGGGAAAGAGATGGAGATACGAATTGAGTCGAGAGGGAGTATCGGAACGAGAAAGGATGGACGTGGTGGGAAACGACGAAAAAAAAAAAAAAAAAAAAGTGAAAATGGAGAGGGAGGGAGAGAGAGACGGAAAGAGAGAGAAAAGACGGAATCACCTCGCGGTGGACGAGGAGATTGGCATTCACGGTTAGTGAAGCTTCGGTGGTCGCGAATGGAGAGCGCAGGATATCCGAATGGTGGACAGGGGGTATAGGCGTGTGGGAAGGGAAGCGCGCGGCTATCAGGCACGGTCGGTCAATTTAAACCGAAAATACAAAAAGTAAATTAGCCGGACAGAACGACCGTTCAGTGGTTTGCTCGCCACACACTCCGCCACGATGCGACGCGACGCGACGCGACGCGGCGTGTCGGGGCCACGTGTGCGTCGGATCGTGCAGAGACCGCTCGCGGTCCGCGCAGAAATTTCACGGATGCCGGTATGTTATTACAGATCCTAGCGTGGCAAAGCCATGCTCTCCGCACGCGTGTGTGGTCCCTTCTGGAATCGTAAGGATTCACGGATCTCGAGGCTTCGTTATGTCGATACATTGCCGATGAATATTCTTTTTCCCCACACTTGCACGTTTCTTATATTTGCATGTAAGATACAGAATAAAATATTCATTTACTTTGAAATAGTATTTTTGCATTTTTTTTCTAAAGAAAGAATTAAGGACTTGCGCATAATGAAAAAAATATTAGGAATATTAAAAATGAAAAGTAAAACTAGGGATTAAGTGTAATGGGCACGTAATGGACACAAATAAAATATAAGACAAAAATGTATCATACAAGGTACACACAATATAAATTTATTATTTATCTATAATCTTCATTGAGGAAACTGAGTCTCAACTCTAAAATTTCTATCAACGAATATTTTTCGATTGTGTGCAGGATACTAACTCTAGATCAATCAAAGAATCCACGAATAAGAAAAGATGTGAGTAAATCTCTGACAAGCTCTTTCTCTCATTTCCTTTTTTGTTCGATATTCTCCTACTCTATTTTAACAATTAATATTCCACGCATTAGAAGAGAATTTGCAGTACATTACTGTACGTGATGAAAGTTGATTAATTTCTTTCGAGCGAGTTGAGACGAGTTTGATGCGAGTAAATCTCGAAGCAGATGCACCTTGTCGACAGCTTCCGGCATCCAACGATAGTATTTAGCAACTATATGGTAGCGATTGCTGTTATTGGCTATCCGGCGGCGCCGATCCGCGATGGATCGATCGAATGTTTTCAATATTAAATTCACCGTAGCGCATCGCACCGCGTGCTAGGGTCGGCGCGCGGCAAATATCTAGGGGCGATACTTTTAAGCAAATGTGCATACAAATGAGCGCCCTGGGCTCGCGCGCGGCAGTATCGGGACGCGAATGCAAACGAACGCTTGCTCGCTCGCTTTCAAATCACCCTGTATTCGGTCAATTATTGAACGCGAGTGCAAAAAACTTCCTGTAAACCGACCCGTTTCGATCGGCCGTGTAACGCGAGATAATGCATCTAGCCGATTGTAACTTCTACTGGAGGTGCTAGCTTTCACGAGACACAATTCGATTCTCCCGTCATAATCGGGATTTTCTCCAGACAGAAGGGTAGTCTCGATCGACGTTTTTTGATATCGTAGAGATACGTGACCAAACAACACGTGTATCTGTAAGACACCTCAAAGTCGATCGAGGGAGAATATATATACTCGTTCTCATTTGTGATTAATTATTCCGAGTATTATTTGACGATGACGAGAAAAAGATGCATCACGAGTTCTCTGTTTCTTATCAACGAGAATCAAGGTCATTCGTAAAGATACGAAGGAAACGGAGGTCCGAAGTCGCGGGGATTCCACGCGACTCTCGCAGCTTCCCTCCATTTAATTAGATTATTTAAGTGGCGCCACGCTTCTGTCCCGACTCGTGTTTCCCGTCCGCGTGCAACAATACAACGAAGAGATCGCCTTCTATACGAAAACTTTGCTTTCGAGTGCAGTACAAAGGCCACCGACTACTGAGGGAATTCATTTAACATCGATTTTCTCGAGGACCTCCTCCCGCGATGAATCCCCCGTTCATTCTCTTCCTCACGCGTTGGTATATTCGTAAGCACGCCTCTTCTAATATTTCCTTTGTAAATCAAGCGTGCTTTGTGCTCATATGAACAAGTAATTCTTTGGCGGCCGATAGATACTGGAGTTTCAAAACAATGCCGTTTTGTAGATCGAAAGAAGTTCGGGGCACAGAAAGTGTGCGCACTTTCATCGATTGAAAGTCAATATCTGATTTTGCTAAGGTTCACTGATTACGAGACTAACTTGTGAATTTGCAAATGATTACACAATGATACAATTTTGTTCAAAAGTAGAGTTTAAGTGAATTTGTAATAGCGGGCTCGCTTCTACCGGTATGCCATATCTTCTTCCACATTTATTTAATCGCGAGTTAATCTCTGGGGCATTTTATCTGTAGCGGTCTCTAATTGTAAGTATCCACCAGTCGAGGCGTTGGGAAAGTGGCCGACTCTTTTCCTTTTATACAGGATGTGTTCTATTAAGTTTAACGAAGTTTAATATTGGATTAGGGAAGTCGAAATAAGAGTACTAATTCTGTAACAATTTGGAAATGATAAGCAAATAGTAGATAAGCAGGGCTATGTTTATTTATATCACTGCTTTGTTTCTCTGAATGCGTTAAAATGAAAATTGGTGAGTGGGGTAACTCTCAAGATCACACCCATTTTTACAAATATGTTAATACTTATATAAATATTTTTATGCAAATATACTATATACATATTATTAAATATAAATTTATATTTATAACATTTTATTTTTATACTTTTACAGTTTATTTACTTTATATATTATTTTTTTTTTACTAATATAATACTCAAATTTAAAAAATAATAAAAAAGATTTTAATTTTTTTTGTATAAGTATTTCAAGATGATTTATGCAAAATTTTAATGCGATTCCGAGCTTAGTTCTATAAATAAATACGTAAATAAATTGTGTTTTGTTTACAAAGCAAACTGCGTCGCAATAAAACTTATATTTTAAAACTTCAGATTTTTGTCATTATGTTTTAATACATTTCTTTTATAGTACATTTCTACTTCTTACTAAATTATTTTTTAATTCAGGCAGAAAATCGTAGCCAATATTTTGTAATACCTTCTAAATGCGATATAAAACAATCCGTAATTTTCTCGTAATTTTTTTCGTCATTTTGAGATGTAATACGTCCTTAATTGCTTATTGTTGAAAACTATCGCGTCCTCAATTTTCGTTCAAGCACGGTTATCCTTACCGCGCGATTCCTAATACCCCTCATTAAATTCTTTCAAACTAAAGTGAGCCACCCGTGTATTTCCTCCGGTAACGATTCATGGCAAGAGATCCGAAACGAGGCGGCGTGCTACACGGAACTTTTTGAAAATTTATTACATCGGTACTCGAGCCGCATCGATGCGACACGATGGCGGGCGCATGCCGTCTCTCGCGGTATATCGCTGATTCATCGATAACGTAAATAGAAGTTTAATTAATTCGCTGCTCGTTTAACTCGGCTGACAGGCCGACGGAAAGGATAGAGAGGAACGGAGAGAGAGATAGAGAGGGAGAGGATAACGGGACGGGGGATAGAGATTACCCCAGAGAAGGTCGTGTAAAGGATGCTTTAAGCTGCGGCGTAATATACCTCGATCTCTTATGTACAAACCGGCTAGAAGATGATTATACGAATCGGCGGGGTCAGCAAATAGAAACTCGACTGGCAAAAGACCTCCTTCTCCCTCTCCTCTTCCCCTAAGTCGTTCACGGATCTCGACAAGTGACACTCGGACTGATCCGAATACTCCAATTTAAATAAATGTCAACTCGCGACGAGATAGATGAAATCGATCGTTCGTTCGGCGCGACGGCTGTTCTTTCTTCCCTTGATAATTGATATTAATTAATTAAATTTACCTGCGTGTTTATAATCGAGAAGGAAAATATATTCGCCTGCGGAGCACGCTTGTCAAAATGACGAGATTTAAAGGGACACATATCACAGGTGACAACAATAGCCGCTTTAACGGGGAAACGAGTGCGAGTATTTTTCCCACTGGGCGCTCTCGTGACATCAGTTTACGAATTATACGCGATGTAATCAGGTGGACGTTGGCGCGGTATTGATTAACTTGCGGATAATCCTGATTACCGGCGAATACACAATTACGTCCCTCTTGCATCAGGTGCTATAAATTAATTGGTGTGGCTGAGTAACGTCAGGTAGGAATTATATCAATGTTTAACTTGTCCTCAATTACTCTGATGCTCTTTACAATGAAAAAAAAATTGACTGTAGGCTTACCGGTGTGATACCGAGAGATGGAATATAGTTCGATCGATTCATTATCGTAAGTGACGTTGTACACGTTACTCTCGATGAGAATACTCCTTAAGAATACATGTTTCATATCATGTGTTACATCTCAAAGCATTACTAAAAATACAAAAATTTCATAGATTGTTCTATTATTGTGTTTAAATATCTGCCTAAAATTTGCATAATTCTCTTATTAATTTAAAAGTTATTTAATTTTTTGTTTATTCTTGAGTCTTATGTAAAACCACGTTTTTTAATACTTATTTGCAAATTTGATGAGAAAGTAACATTATGAATTAAATCAAAGTTTTATAGATATATTAATAAAAATTGATTAAATATTCGTGCAAAAGCACATGTGGATTTATTTTCTCGTTTAAAAGTTATTTATCCCAAACTGCAGCAAAGTATGCTCATTTTCATTGCATAAGTCAAATTTTTCATTGTTGAGTTCTGTGCAGATTACTGATTTCAGGGTTAAAATTCGGATCTTTGAAATTTTTTTGTCATTAATTAGAAAAACCTAAAAAGCTTGCAGTTTTCTAATTTCAATAACTTTTAGTAAAGAACCAAAATATCCTTAATCAGACAGGCAGCAAACCTGTACGAATTATTTAACAAATTTTGGGCGAAGCTCGCAAAACTTTCAACCGTACAAGAGAAGACGATGTTATTCGGCGAATAAAATCTTCATCTTGAAAGCAGGTTGAAGAATTCATCATTACTCATTATTTATACGGCATCCCAAACAAAGTATCGATAGCATGCGAAAATAAAAAAAAAGTGGAGTTTTTTATTTATCATCCAATGCTCTTACCAGTAGTCGTTTTGTTTCTTCCATTCACGATCGGTTCCATCCAATCGAATTAGGAGGTGGACGGCTGATAAACGTTCGTAGATGAGCTCGGATAAAGATGGAATAAAGAGCCGAACTGTTTTCTCGCGTTTCTGTCTTACTCTTGTCGCAGGAAGTTTGCCATATCGATGACGCGACACGCCTTACCCTTTCACTAATGAAACTGGCGAGCTGAAAATCTATATCGATCTACAAAATTGACCTGAAACCTCGTTTTGCAGAAACGTCACGTTCGCGGTGACATACTAGAATTAGAATCGTTACCGAGAGGATGGTTTAAAATAGCGATCTCCGGCGTTCGGATAATCGGACGTGTCGCACGCGCGCGAATCCTCCGGCGAATCAATTACACGCGCGTTCCATACGGGAGATTTCGATCAGGCTCCAGACGAATTTTCAATTTTTCAATAGGTATATCCATAAGTCACGCCAAGATGCACCGCGATCGGGCAATATTCTCGCGCGCGCAAACGCTCGTACATGGACGGACAACCGATTCTTTACTATCCCGGCACGTCCTTTCGAATTTACGGTAATACGTATCGCGGCGGCACGTAAATCTTTGCAGACACGGGTGATTCGTGGGAAATTGGAAAAGCCGTCCGCGGCGATCGGTGATACGTCCGCTCGCCCCGCAGCCGTCGACGCATATTTTAATGACGCACGGAAGGAAAAGAACCGTCAAAAGCGGCTCCCCGTGACGGCATCGATCGCTCTCTCGTTCACGCAAACGTCTTTTTGTTCATCACCGGCGATCTTGACTTTCAGTAAAAGAGCTTACGATTGAATTCCGTTTACTTAAAAGAGGGGGATTTTTTTCCCTTGAAATTCGCACATTAATCATTATAGAATGACATCGCTATTGTACGATATACAGTGTTGGTACTTGTACGTACATAGAAAGAACAATTTTGTTCAGGTGTCTAAAAATTAAACTAGATATAGACTGGATATAAAAATAATTGTTTTGTTAGTCTACGAAAATAATTATGTATAAGATTGCTAAGAATGTCAAAAGTTTTTGAAACGTTTTCTCCCTCGTGCTTGAACGTTCTTCATAATTATTTTGATGATCCAACAAAGTTATTTTCAAATCTAGCTAAATTTTTTAATGTTTCAGCAAAATGTTTCTGCGGTAAATTTTGTATCCGAGAAAATGAGGTACTTTTAATTAATGTAACATAATTTTTATACCTTTCACATTTTCATTGAAAAAATATTTATAATCTAGATATTCTAGATCCTTATCAATAAAAATAATATAGTTATTAACTTTAACATGGCTGCTCAAAGTGCTGCGCACTCAGCGCTCAGAAACGGCACTCATTAGATTATGGTAGATGGAAGGAATAGAATATGTGGAATGGAATTGTACGTAAAATTGACGTACAATACCATTCCAAGTTTAAATGTATTTCGCTTCTTACATTCATGTAACTGGGTAAGAAGTTTTGAACAACGACGAGTGCGGCGAATGTTTTAGAAGTGAATGATTAACGATCTAAGTAACGTCGTCACCGTCCGTTTGCGGCTGAATTTGTTGATTCAAACGTTTACGTTCAAGCCAGTTGATGCTACTGTGAATCACCGATGAAGCACATATCCTACTGCACCATTCCGAATCGGGTTATTGTCGATGCAGTATGCTCCAGTTAATCGATAACTGTGCGCAAACTGTGTGTTCAGAGAGCATTCCTAATGTATCCATTGTCTTTGAACAGATGCATCTACCTATCCAACCACCCTTCTCCTCGCACTCCCTTCTTCTTTGTCTGTCTCCACCTATCTCTTCCTCCCCTAATGTTGTCTACCGCTACAAAAGGCAGCTCGATGAGGTAATTCAGAACGCGCACTTGCTCTCTGCCTAATTTCTCCATGTCAGTTTATTATGCACGCGTGCGTGTACGCGTGCACGACGTGATAGAACTAGACACGGTCGCCGGTTGAGTTCCGAGCCACAGCACCGGCGTCGACGCGCTCGCGGATTAATCCCGTGGTTATCTGGGATGGGAACCGTGAAATCATCAACGCTACGGCACCGTCGAAGTTTCCCCCTCGTCGTATTGGCGGAAAGAGCGATAGAGAGGCGCCCGGCACCAATCGTCACGTTGAGAAACTTTACTCGCCGCCGCAGTCGCGTCGGGTCCCTGATTCCACGATTAAATGACTCGAAATGTGTATCGAACGCACGCGAAACGTTGTTTATATGAAACTTCGAGGCGTGCTTCTTCACCGATTCAAAGAGATCTCAAGACTTCTGTCGCGCACGTGTGGATGTGTGCGAGTGTCACGTATTGCAAATCTACCTTATTACTAAGCGCTTTGCTATGTAGAATAGACCGAGACTCTGAAAGCTTCTCGAAAATCAAATTAAGTAAGATCAACGATTCTCGTCCAAGTAAATGGGAGTATATAAATGAAATAAATTAAGGCAAAGTCTGAATGAGATAAGCGGATACTTCTTTTGCGATTTCTTCGCTTGTTGCAAAGTATGTGTGTCTTAAATAGCAGACCCAAGTGAACTGGATATTTTGCTAATCAATTTTATTATTAAATTTGCATTCGCCATTTCACGCTTAATTTGAATATATGAAAAGGTCACTTTAAATATGAACTGAAAGATTTCTAAAATATCTCTTGTAATATAGAGAAATTTGATTGGCAGGTCGATTAAAAATAAATAATTCTAAAAGCATCAAGCGATGCAACTTTAATCATATAAATAAGCAGCAATCTTACGATTCAATTAATTCGATATTTAATGAAATAAGTATATTGACATTTTTGCTAAGGAAAGGTAGACTTTGTACAGATTAAAGGACATGTCGTTGTTACAATCTCTGCACATTTTTCAGATTGCGTATATTCTCCACCGGGTACCAATTTGTAAGATGCACGAGCAACACGTCATTTCAATGGCCCTTTTTCGAAGACAGCTTTACAGAGTAAATTATTCAAATTAATGGAATCACTCGCAATCGAAAAGTGCCACGGCTTTCGAAGATAGTGACTATAAAGGGGGTACCTTCCGGCGCCAATCGGCGTTCCGGGAGGATGACACTGAATATTAATTATTGGCTGGGAGCTGATCGGACATAAGGCACGGAGGTATTCGATTAATCTCGATCTCGTGGAAGCTTAATCGAGTCTCCAGCGTCGGTGCACAGGGGCAGCGGGGAAGGGAGAAACGAGGGCGCGAGGGAGGAACGTCGGCGGGGAAAGTCCCAAGTTAGGAACTTATGTTCCGCAGCGTGTGGCAAAGTTGTCGCGCGCAATCTCGAGATTGCAGAGGCGGAACGCGGGAGGAGGAAAGAGAAGCGCGAACGATGCGAAAGGTAGAGAAAGAAACAAGAAAACACGAGAGAAGAAGAAGAGAGAGAGAGAGAGAGAGGGGAGGGAGAAAAGTGAAGGAAAGAGCGAGAGAGAGAGAGAGAGAGAGGCCTGCCGAAGCGAGAGAAAAGCGGCGGGTCGAGAAGGGAAGGGGGAGGCGAAAAGGGACGCGAAGAAATGGCGCGATGGAGTCTATCCGTAGGTAAGCGCGACTAAATGAAAGGAATGTAAATCATAAAAAGTTACGAGCTTTTAAATCTCCTACAAGGTGGTGCACGTTCGCTTTAATTACCTTACATCTCTCATTCCTCCCGCCGGGGTCCCCGTCGTCGACGGGGAGGAGGGCGACGGCCTTAACTCCCCTCCGAGAGAAGAGAGAACTTCCTTCCTCCTTCCCGTTCTCGTCCTTACTTCGTCCTCGCGCTCGCTCGTCCTCTCATTTGCATTCCTCGAAAACGGATATCTCCCGGTCCTTTTCGAGTCCCTCTCCTTTCCTTCTCTCTCTCTCTCTCTCTCTTCCGTCTCTCTCTCCTCTTTTCTCGTACGCCAATAGCAGCTCTTTCGCTCGTGGAAACTCCTCGCCGCGAATAGATCACCTTCCGAGCCGTACGCTCTTGGGGATAATTAGCTACGTGGCCGTGGCGCACTCACGTTCTGATATGCGGCGTATACCAAGGAGAAGGACGACGTGAGAAAGAAGGATAGAATGGTAGAGACGACGAGAAGAAGGAAAGAGAACGGAGTGAGAGCTGGAAAAACCATACGTACACGCTGCACGGTCGTTATTAACGTCACCGCCGAGGGATTTGCTCGAAAATGCTGCTCCGTGAAGATATGCAATCTTGCTAGGAAAGACGACTGGGGGTGGGAAGGGGGACGTGGAGGATTGCTTTCTAAGTGATTGTGAGATAAGTGGAGCGCTCCTTTTCGCCCTGCTGCCTTTGCTCGGACCTTAACTCCATAAGGACGATGAACTATCGCGGTTGTATTTATCGACCGCGGTGCTTCGTACGGATTTGGAGTTTCCTTTTACGATGGAATATTTTTTTTCATGCGTTATCATTTATAATGGAAACGTAAACATGCGCGCGCGCACATACATATGCATTTACGTACGTTTGAGGCACTCCGAACTCTGCCGAGTATTAGTATCCTTCGGTACTTATATAGCAATCAGATTAAGAGAAATCTATTATACCGTATATACTATTATTAGAGTCAATTGGTTGAGATCGATAAACGATGCCTAATAATACTGGTTCGGATAACATCAAAATGGCGGGGTTAAGTAATTGTATTTACCGAGCGTATTCAAGCAGTAAATTCATTATGAAATCCCTCCTTCGTTTTCCTACCGTAGAGCCCTGGGGAGAGAAATGCAACCCTTGTTTATGTTACGAGAGATGTTGGGGAGAGTCACATAGCCGTGCACCAATCGAGTATCTTCAAAATTTCACGACGTCACAGTGCTTACTCGAGAACTTGTCGAAAAGTTATTTACACTGTCTATTCTAGACAGGAGCAGCTTGTAAATTGTACCAAATATACAGTCTTCCGTGGCCGTTGATGCTCCGAAAATCTACCAAACTCGGAGAATACGTTATCATAGCGATTTTCACACATTTAAAGTTATTAATTCTATATGAAAACTTTCTACAACCAAATTTCAAATTAAATTTTTGTTCTGTGCGATTTTTTCGAATAAAATTCTAGAGAATTACATCTTTATATTCAACATGCAAAATCTTTAAAGTACTTAATAAATTACAAAAGAATCGCGCTACACTTATAAAGATGCAGACTAGGGAATTAATTAATCAAATGGAGTGCTTAATTATTATACATTTATGTATCCAAGAGTTACGCTAATGTATATGCGTGCGTCAAAGAAAAGATAGAAATGCCACTGGATACTTTCGTCAAGAGAGTATCTAAACCAATCGCGTATCGTGACTACTCGCAAACGCGGAAGATACGCGAATGCGACAGTGTAATATATAAAGGATTGTAATACGTTACGGAAAGAGGGAGAGCGGAGCTCGGTAGATGGATGGGACATGCATCATGGAGTGACAGCCGGAACAAATGGAATCTGAACTAGCAATCCTGCGGTGTAAACTGCTTATGTATTGGAATTTCCCGGACGACACCCAGCGCGACGATCTAATAATATCTTAAGTAATGGAGTCTTCCTGTTTCTCCGAATTATGTTCGTACCAAACAGTCGTCGATATCATGTCGTCGATATCATCGCGCTTTTATCTTTCGGTTTCGTTTTCCCAGTCGCGACTAATTATTTTTAGTTTAAGACAAAAAGATTTTCCAACAGAAAGCCTCTAGACGGAGAGAGAGAGAGAGAGAAAGTAAGTTTGTTAGTTTTCAGAGGAATTCCGCGAAGAAAGAAACGAAGGGCGCCAAGTAACTCCGCTCCGTCAAAGCAGGAAGATACAACAGAGTTAACGAACAAAACTGGAAGAGTACCTACAACGTGGTGAAGAGGATGACGAGAATTCCAAGTAACGAAATCAAAGCCGTGTCCGGAGCGGGAATGACCTCGTTCCCGGATCCGTTTCCGGATCTAGGTTAGAGAGTACGAGACTTCGAAGCTTCAAGCTCGGAACGTCCCGTGTATATTATTCAAGCGTCTCCTACCATCCTCAACATGCTATATACTCAGAGAGCCAGTCGGTTTCGACCTCACGACCCATCGTTTTCCTCATACGAGCGGACATCGAGAAACATTGTACAATACGGGATACAGATCCGCCTTGAAAGAGTGGTATCGGCTCAAAAAATCGATGCACCAACTCTCGAGAAAATCATGAATTTTTCTTCGTCCATCGACGAACGTGCGTCGATGCTCGGTCTTTACTCCTTCAAGATCACGTATAAGATGGCATTTCCAATTCTCCGGAAGGACTATTCCCTTCAAGTTCATTGCAACCTCCCTTACTCAAATAAATGTTGTTTAGACGTTGTTATTCGAGTTACTCGACAAACTCGCACAAACTTCAATTTAACTCTGTCCGACTACTATGACAATTTTGTTCTTTACGCGTGATTAACTAGAACATATTTCGCCGTTAGTTTTTCGCTTCTCTTTGTTTATAACAAAGAGCAAGAGCGTGAGAACTTTTATTTCTATTTTTTTTAATTTGTAAAGAGATTTTCAAAATATTTATATGAGCACACTATTTTCTTCACTTCAATATAAATTCCATTTTAATAGCTTGATTTCTCATCGTGATATTAATTTAGGTTTAATCTAATTCGTTTGAATATAAGTGTGACCTTAACGCGATACAAAAAATTCTCGGAATTCTTCGGAAATTCAATATCCAAAATGAAACATTACGAATGAACCATTAGCGTGCGGCCGCGCATTTGTCCTCCATTTTCGCCATTGTATTAAGAATTTCAGCGAGTCGTTCATTCATTCCCACACCCCATTTGAAAACTTCGCGAACTTTCGCCCGTTCTGGAGTCCGCGAAAGGATTATCCCGAAACGAGCCACCATGATTCGTATCTCGTACATCTAGGTGCGCAAAGGGAAAACGAGACAGGGGATCAAACAATCGTCGCGAATTAGCGACGACGACAGAATCGCGAGAATAGGACGAATGGGGCGGCGCACAAAAAAAGAGAAGGGGGGGGGGGAGACACGAAATGGAAAAAAATATGTAACTTGTTGACATGGATGATCCCGCCGGGTCAGAATACGATTATGTAGTCAAATGAGATTGTGGCATATGCATGAACCCCGGCCTCCAGGGCCTCCCTTCTCGCGTTCCCCTCGATTTTCTCCCTCCTCCATCACGCTTCCGCGTTTCGTTCTCCCTGCACGCTCGTTCCCTTACGACCTCTCGCATTTGCCCAAAATTCTCGTGGCGAAGTTGAGGAACTAATTCTTGCCAGTCTCTTATACCACTTACATCTTACGGCTTGTCTCGCTCACGGAATGCGATAGAAGCATCAACGGTAATTTGAATAAATGATTGATCATGACATTGACACTCTTGCGTAACAGAGAGATGTTAGATTATGACGTATTTATGGAAAAGTGGAAAAGAGGAAGGGAGAGCGTTGAAAAATAAGATCTAGCATTAATTCCTATTCTCATATCAAAGAAAATGAAAGGGAATAAAAGATGCGGGCGTTAAGATGTATCAAGAATAGCAAACAAGGAAGTAATATTTCAACACGCATGGAGCCGAGAGCCGAAAGCGTTGAAATTTATGGTAAGATACCTCGGTGTATGTCGGAAGAGATGTAGCTGTCGATGTACGCTACGATGGCTATGCTCGTGTCATCTCTTAACGACGCACCGAGGTCCCATTACGGTGGCGATGATCTAAGCTCGAGTCACCTCTTCTCGGTTTCGGCAGCATCATCTTTGCTAAGTTCCATCGTAAGTGGTCTGAACTGATAGCTGGTTGTTCGTGGACTTTGTCGCGATATTGGTTAAGGGAAAACTCTCCTCGTGGGATGAGTCTACGGGACATCATGAATCAACCACCGTAATTTCCGCGTACAAGGTGCCTGTGTGAAATCAGCTGCCTTCTCTCGATTAGAAACTTTACGAAAGAGAGGAGGATGATTGAGACAGCCTTTTTTTCCTTCTTCAAATTTCTTACGACTTTCTTTCGCAAAACGGAATATCTTTTTATCCATGCGAGGATCCGCAGATCGTATCGCAGATTCTGTTTAAAGTCTTAATACGAACGGTGATTATTAAGCGCCCGACGTCTCCTCGCGCTTCGAGCGATCGTATCTCCGAGACACTTTTCTGGCACGCGAAAACGCGCTCCCTGATAGATCCTTTAATCCCTATCTCGCCACATCCTATTCCACTGAATTTACTTACTGCCGCGATAAACGACACACGTCGTTGCTTCAGAAGACAATTCGGGGTCTTGTGTTACTCCATTTACTATTCGATCATCGGTAATGTCGAGAATCATGTGGAATCATGTGTGGTTCCGGCGAATGGGATTTCTACCGTGCATCCGAGCAACCTGGGTGAATCCGATTGGTCCGCGTATTCCTCGAGGCACTGCTCGCAGGAACAAAGGTAAACCATGATTTATAAGACGTGGCACGAACGTGAACGCTCGCAATGGCATTCGCGGATGGCGACGAAGAGAGAGAGAGAGAGAGAAAGAGAGAGAGAGAGAGAGAGAGAGAGAGAGATTGAAAGAGCAAAGGGGGTGCGGATGTTGAAGAGGGAGGCCAGACTGGCACCATATACGTACGCGAGGAGGTTGAACGAGTGGCAAAGAGAGAGAGAGAGAGAGAGAAGAGGGGGGTTGCCGCATGGCGGTTTCATTACGGTGATGTATCATTACGTCAGACTTACGCCCCTAACGTCGTACCCGCTCTCGCCGTATATATCTCGCGTTATTTTATATTTATACGCCCGGCGTAATTCATAGGGTTTCGGGAATGCCTGGTTATAATGCGACGCGTCGCGGAATATGCGAATATTGTGAGAGCGCACCGACCTATGCACTTTCGTTGATGGCGAGGCAACGTGAACGAAAAGGCTCGTGTCACGAGGTAAAATTAAACGCGTATCTGACTTTTACGGTATATTTAACGATAAGTAATACGAACAAATTACAAGATAAATTATATGTAGACCTTAAGAGACCTAACTCAGCAATTTTAGTATTTCTTTCTAAAAATCGGGACCGCAACGTTCGCCAATTCCTGCGTTATCTCGTACTCCCACATGCTTTCTACGATCCACGACGTTCCCTATTTCTCTTTTGTGATAGCCTGCACTTAAGGTTAGCTCACGCCAGTGTATTTATGGACGAGTATCGAAATAATTTCGCGAGTTCACGGCGAAAGGCGACGCGATTCCGCGGGCTTTTGTCGAACCTCGTGAAATTTGTAGCGACAGGTCAATTTTGTTAGCGCGTACGCGGGAGGGTGGGAAAAGTTGGAGGAGAGACTCGTAGTCAACGGGTGTAGAAGAATCGATTTCTGGTGCTCTCGACTACGTCATGATCTTATTCGGGAGCGATATATCTGGGAAAGGTTGAAAGGTCGAGGTGAGTTCTCGGGCCATGGCGCAGTACAAGTCCGTGCCATTTGCCAAACGCGCCGGTAAATCATCTCCGCCGGATTGTCTTTAACGCCTTGCAGCTGTGTACACGAGAAGATCTTTTTACGTCTCTTAAGAAAAATATTTTCTTCGTAATAATCGGAGTTTTGTAAAAAGTGACATAAGGGAAAGTTACTGAATACGCACACCAGACTCCTAAATTGTATGTCATTAATATTTTATATTTTTATTTAATATGAGCAACATTTTATGATAAAAATATGAAATAAATGAGAAATAAGTAATGTAAATAAAAATTTAATAGATTTAATTTATTTCGTGCGTGCTAGTAATATTAAAAAAAATTAGGTATACAATTAATGTGTTAATTTTTTATCAATTTATTTAGCCGATAATAACGTAATCATGCAGTTTTATATACTGAATTTTCATTAAAAAAGACTGATTGTAGAATATTTTACATTTACTGTATATACGTATTTGCAATTGTTATTAAGATTAAATCGATATTTTTATCAAATTTATCCAAACAATTCCAAAACTGTACCATTACAACTTTTGTTACAATAAATGACAATAATATAATATTGTGATAAAAGTAAAATTAATATTTGATATAAGTAAAATTGTTGATTGCAAAAATAAATTCAAGTTAATTTTGTTTAGATGTCATTAGTGTATATTATTTGTTATTTATTAATTATTAAATATTTAATCCTTTTTGATAAGTTATTAATAATAATAAAATAAATATCAATTAATAATTCTTTACATTTTGATTCATAAATTCGATAGGTTTTTTAGCGATACGATTTATAAGATCCACAGGTACGATTTAGATAATCGATTGCTTAAATCATACCTTTTGCAATGTGTTGCAAAAACGTTGTAATAATAAATTAATTAATTTGTTGATGAAATTTAATCATTAGTAATGGGTACCTGAAAAATCGAGCAATTTCCAACATTCATTTGTGCATTCGGCAGCTCTGCTAAGTATAAAAGTAAATAAAAAATTAACACGATATTTTTTTACTT
Source organism: Solenopsis invicta (assembly GCF_016802725.1). Lineage (NCBI taxonomy): Eukaryota > Metazoa > Arthropoda > Insecta > Hymenoptera > Formicidae > Solenopsis > Solenopsis invicta. Next base: position 22,102,048 of record NC_052668.1, read on the forward strand.
ACCAATTATTTGTAGATTAATTTCAACTAATACATCATAATACATAGTATAACAATTTGATCTAAAGGGAATACACTAAGTATTTACATAATTCAGCAAACGCGCCTTGTCATAAATACCGGCATTGAATTACAAGAGTGCTTTTTATCGCGGTTTAGTGGACCAATTAATACAATTAATGAAGAGACGCCGCCGTTAATACTCGGTGCGGGCGACGGTCCTTACGCGCTGTAGGATCGGAACTCGGGATTTCCGGCCTTTGTCCGCAGTAATGCCGGTAATTTTGGGAATTTCGCCGGCGCCGGAGTATATACGGAAGGAACAAGAACTTGGCTGGGTAGTCTGGCCGATACGACGGCGGCTGCATTATCTAACGGAGCGAGTCTAAAGTCTTCGAGAGCCGAAGACGATTCAGGCTGCCAATGACTTCTCAGACGATCTCTCCCTCTCCTCCTCTCACTCACTCACTCACTCACTCACTCACTCACTCACTCACTCACTCACTCACTCACTCTACTCTACTGGACGTACCTTTACTATCCATTGGCTAACCAATCGCGATCGCCACGCGATCGATGGAATCGATGTTGCGAGATGAGATCGAATTTCTTGCACAAAGTTTCCAAGCCGTATCCCTCGCCGTCTGCACCGTGGATCACGCCGCATCGTTTGCGAAACTTTGCCACCTTCTCATAAATTTGGAGCAACTGTCTGAAAAGAAACAATTCCGATGGTTATAGTACGATCACTGAGCGATGTAAACTGCGTTTTGTAAAAGTGGTGTGTCAGCAAAGAATTTTTAAGAATCAAGAAAGTCGTGCTTATGGAACTTGAAGAACGTGCGACCACAAAATATAATCAATTAATAAAAAAAAGTAAAACTTTCGTTATAATATCCGAAATTTTATTCCTACCGTTAGATAATTCATACTACTTCCGAAAGTACGTTTGTATTATTTAAAAGAAAAATCCGACACACAATTGCAATAAATTTTCATTTTTACGAGAGAACGAGTTTCTCTCGCGTGTTATTTCAACACCTTGATTTAATTCGATGACCGATCTCGCTCGCGGGGCGGAAATTCTGTTTCCGTGATCGAAATTATTCGGACGTTAAGGCGATTAGGCATGCACTTATGCTCGATTAACGCGGAAGAGAACGCGAGGCTAAGAGAGGGGTGCGCGAAAGAGCGGCCGTGCGCGTTCGAGCCGAACTCAGAAAGGATCAGAGAGAAGAGCAGCCGTTTCCGAAGTGATAGGTACGTGTATGAACGAGGAGACGTGGCCCTCGCGCAGTATTCGCACCCGCGGCCGGCAGTGGCACCCGAAGAGAATACCAATAGCGGTCGGACCCGCGGGTAGTTACCCCCCGCTGACCGGCCGAAATTTACGACCGGCGTCCAAGTGTTATTATGTCGACCGTTCGATTGTACCCCACGCGCCGAATATAGACCGCGACGAAATTTACGGTGGTCCGTGGCCGCGCTAGTATTGTTTCGTTCCGGTATTGCCAATTTTATATTTCGCTTTTTGCCACATTTTCGCGTACATCCTCATCTCGGCCAGCGTAATTGTGACTTTCGAATGGAGCGAGTGTCATTTGAATGGGCGACGGCACGATTTGCCACCTTTTCAAGCAGAGTGATTTTTAAGTCCTAAGACACGAAAAGTTCAGAATCGTTTCTGAACTTTGTTATATTACAATAATAAGTCGAATATTAGAGATTTAATATTAGTTTTATATATGTGCATATAGAAGAGAAGCCGATTCAAACTTTTTCCATCACAATCAGATTTTAAATTTCTGCAAGGAATGAAGTTTAAATGCGGTCCAATAAAACGCGATCCAACAAGGACTGCAAAAGTGACACGCGTCCTAAATATTACCTTCAAAGATTATTTATAAATTTCTAGGTCGTATCGTCAAATACAATTTCATCGGCTGCTTCATTGATCTGTCCATATTCAGGTTTAAATAAATGAAGCTTATAAGAATAAAAATATGAAAAGACATTTTAGCGCTTGCGAGATACTGTCTGCACTCAGCGTTGTAATCTATTACATCCCACATTTACGTACGTTGCCCTCTTTCACGTGTGGCGCTTAGCTATTTTAGCGAAATGTCAAGCGTGGAACTGGGTCGGCCCGCGCGCGTGGGTCGTCGGAAATAATTTAACCACCACCCCCCTCCTCCCACGGGATTATTCGCGTCCACCTTTTTTTTCGCTCGCTTCGCGGGCGCACGCGGCAAAATATTTTTCCCACCGAATTTCTCGCGCAGCGGCGGCGGCGGCGACGACCGTGGGTGGTGCATCTATTATCGGCGACAAAGAAAAAAAAGTAGCGCGAACTGAGCGCACGGGAACGCGCCGCCGGCGACGGAGAAATTTCCGCCTTTAACACGACTGCTGATTTTCGCGCGATCGGGGGACCGGCGGGGTCCGATGCAAAAAGGAAAAGGAAAGAGAGAGAGAGAGAGAGAGAGAGAGACCGCAAGCGCCAACGTAGTCATGGCGATAAATTAGGCGGTTGGTGTAACGTATGAATGTCCGCAAGCGTAATGAAGCGTCATCGTTAACGCGACGACCTGGACATGTGAACCCCATTGGACGATGCCGAAAATCGATTATCGATATTGGTAACCTCCGCCTTCTTCTGCTTCGTTGCCGCCTCTCTCTCTCTCTCTCTCTCTCTCTCTCTCTCTCCTTCATTCATTCTCGTAATGCGATACTCCGTGCGTCATCTCGTCTTTTCTTCGCGCTTTCTGCCGTTCTCGTTCGATAATGGCAATCGACTTCCGGTTAGATTAGATACATGCGGCTGTGTGCGCTCGTGAATGTGCAGAGTCTACTAAAACTCGCGGGCTAATCATGAGTAAAGATTTATATAGCAAAAATGTCAAAATCTATATTAGAGCATATCTCACTGCCTTGTAAATTACGATTGAAAAGCTATGTGAAATGTACCAAGTATTAAGCTTGAATAATTTGATAACATAATTTATTTCTTGCTTCTTTCAAGCGGATTTTATTTAAGCGGAATTTTAATTTAAGATTGAATTACGGAGATAATTAAGTTTGAACTATATAATTAACGCTAAAATAAAGGAATATGATTAGTAGACCAGATTTTTCTCAAATAAGAGAGAAAGAGAGAGAGAGAGAAAAAGGAAGGGTGAAATCTGACTCGTTGAGAAATTTATGAATGGAACGAAATATGAGAAATCTGCGACGTTCTATACAAGAGCGAGCCCTTCGGACATTTCGTGCGAGAAAAGTACGCGAAAGTTTACTGCTGATGGAGCGGCGGCATTCTTCGATTTCAGCTTTACGGTCAAACGACGGGGTAACCACCACTATCGGCATCGGGGGCCGCTGGTCGTTTCCGCGATACCCATCGTTCTTCCCCCGCCGCACATGTCACGCCGAAACCGAATTCTGCCCGACCATACCGACGATGACTCCCCGAATCGCGGTGATTCCGAAAAGATTCTCCCCCGCATCTCTCTCGCGAACCGTTCTCCATCATATTGACTGTTTCATTCTTCAAGCACGCGCAGACGAACCGAACTCTCCGACGAGAGAAATGACTTCGCACAAAGTCCCCCCCCCCGTGACATATTTCTTCCGTACTGGGTGCGATATTTTTGTTTCATCTGATTTCGTATCTACTCTAGGAATGCTTTTCAAGATTGTAACCTCCTCATGATTAAGCGATGATGATGATTTTTTTGTTAATCTTCCCAAGATACACTAACGTGTTATTCTAAAATATGATTTGAATAAGCCAACTGTCCCAATTACTGTTTCTTTAAGCATGATTGCAATTAAAATGCTTTTTTTATAAACTTTTTATAATCAAACAAAAGTGGCAATAATCATATTGGACAGTTATCCTCCGATCAATTAAACGCGTTGCCTGTTACGTATAATATTATAGCAAATCATTTTATATCTCACGGATGAGAATTCGATTTCATTTAATCTTGCATATTATCACATTGAAATAAGCCATTTTTTTTCATTGAACATCGCCTCGTGTTCATATTTACAATTGTACCAGAAGCAGAGAGTTTGATTGTAAAGTAATATGAAATATCGCGCGAAACAGACCGCTCTTGGCGCAACGCACATATTGGTTTAGCGGCACTTTTTGGATATACACGGACCGGGTGTGTAGGAACAGGATATATGAGTACAACACAGCCGAAATCGTTAATTTCATCGATGTAGTCGTGTAATTGACGCCCGTGATATCGTGCGCCAGCTTGGCAATAATTCGGCGATGTAAACGGGGTTACCGTGCCAACAACATCGACGCGTTCCTCCGCCACTTCGATTTTACATAAAGCGTAGTCGTGGTGTTCCTTTGGAAAACGTATATCATCGCTCACGGAATATCAGCGCGAACGTTAGGGTAGAAAGTGAGAGATCTTTAAACCTATATTCGTAATATGGGGAGTCGCTGTAGATATCGTGGCGTGAAAAATATATTACATTTACCTATATTGAAAATTTCTATACGTCACTTTTATATAACTTTCTCCACCAAAAAAAAAAAAATTTGTTCCTCTCGAATTTGTATAGAAACTACCACGCAAATGACTAATTTCGTTTTACCGAAATTTGAAATTTTATGCCTTAATTATATGTAATATTATTGAATAAATTATATCTATAATATCGTTGTATTGTACTTTTAATATAATTTATATGTATGATTCCACGCTGTAACAGCAGTGTTATAAGTTTCAGTTTAATAATACAGAATTAATATGTCCATCCTGTCAGCTGACGGCTCGTTACGCATGATATATTGGAAAAGAACAATCAGTTACACTTCATAATAACTATACGGATTGCGTTGGAATTTCATTTGGAATATAATTATGTGCGATTTATTTCTCTCTTTTTCTCTGCAAGGAGACGATAATTATCGCTCAGCTACATTCAGCGTTGCACATTGTTCATTGTCGAAGCTTTTCAGCCGATGATATATTTGAAAATTGAAACTTATATAATTCATGTGTACATAAACTTGGTTATAAGCATCTATTTACGGATCGCCTCTCTACGAGATGTATACTGAATAAATCACGTAGAGGAGAGTTGTACCGTATATAATGTTTAAATCGTATCTCATCAATATTTTTAATTTTTCTTTAATATATGCAACATTGAGTGATGAAAATAAATGAAAAATAAGTAATGTAGACAAAAACTTAACAGGTTATACCTCTCTAGTTTTATGCGTGTTAACAACTCTTAAAAAAATCAGATACAAATGACCTTAATCTTTGATAAATTTATGTTGCTGATAATAATGTAACCGTGTTATTTTATTAAATTTGTACATTTTCATGAAAAATTTGTTGTAAAATATTTTAATTTTATTGTACATGCATTTATTACTTACTTTTTTATTATTTGTTAATTATTAATTATAGATCTTTTTTTGATAACAATTATTAATAAAATAAATATTAGTTAACAATTCTTTATATTTACTATTATTTTTAATTCACTAAATTCGATACTTTCAAAGGCGATTTAGAAGGCTCGTAGGAAAATCGATTGCAAAAGACTTATAATAAATTAAATTTTATTAAATGTATTCTATTTTGTTATTGGTGAAAAGCTAAACATTGTAGTAATATTTGAAACATTAAGCTACAACGTTTATTTACATACAAATCAATGCCAAATTGAAAGTATAATAAAAAATAAACTTAAGTGGTACACATGCAGCAACTTTCCGTATTTTCTATTGATTACGAATAACGAGGGTGAAACAGAAAGAATAATTACAACAAAGTTCATAATTGCGAGATAGTGATATCGTTACATAGATATAGTCCGATGAATCAACCGATGATCGTTGTTTACGAACTGCGCTTAATGCACCGTAAAAGAGGAGAAAAACATGAGATAAATCGAGGCTGTCGATCGGCGCGGTGGACTTAAAAATTTTAACGCGATTCGTTCTCCACCCCTTGACAAGGCGCGTTTAGAATGGCCGGCTGTAAAAAAGTCCCGGTTGCCGCGGTCCGGCGGTCAGTAATTGTCCGGTCGTCAGAAGCGCGTCGGCCGAGGTCGAGCTGACGCGTCACCTGGAAAAGTCTGGTCCAACCGCGGGGTGATTAACGCGGTTAATTTGTTGCAATTTGACCCGACTACCTGCATCCACCATCCAGAATCGTTCTCCGTGCACCGCGACCCCCGGTACCTACTCTTCTGTCGAGCCCGTTCCCTCCTCCTCGTGCGTGTGTGCCTTCAGCTTGGACCCCGTGTTGGTAAATAATTTATAGCATGTAATTGTAATTCCGCTACGGCGGCGGCGGCCAGTGAACGCTACGTCGTTACACGTCGCGTGTGAAGACACCGCGCTATGAATACATCGAGCAGGTCTCTCGGTCTCGGTTTCGAGCCCAAGAGACTTTCTCAAGGTGTATCGCACTGCGATAACGACACGATCGAAAAACGATCAGGACTCGATAATTCATGCGCAGCTGGAACGAGAAAAGACTCGCTTCATATCCGATTATGCCGAGGATATAGAAAATACAAATGCTCCATTTACATTTGTGGACGTTTGTGCAGCATTTTTCATGGTCAATATAAAATGTTTGCGTTAAAGCTACATGTTTCTTTGCTTCGCAATTTTTCTCGTTACGTGGACGACATAGTTACGCAAATCGATAAAAATTAAAATCCGATATGTACCAATTTATGCACAATTGTCCGTGAATGAATGAGACCTTTTATATTTTTCCTTCTCATGAAGTTTTGTTAAGCTGCCTGTTGATCAGAAGAGAAAGACGCAGCAAAATCATGGCGATACAGAAGAGAAACGCTTTTGAGAATGCGAGGCATAAAGCTATGCATAAACATACATAAACATACGCGTGCGAATACATTTACATGAAGCGCAACAGATTTCGCGAGAAAAACAGCGCGGAAACGTTTGCAATATGCAAATCCGCCATACGGATTGTTCGTGAATTATGCGATGGCGAAGAGGTATCTGCCGCGCGCGGGCTCGATATATATATATATTTTTTTTAAATCAATACCGATAACTCCGAGACACAGCGAGAACGATACTCGACTTTCATGAAGAGACGAATGCGTACAGATCGCGAACGTTTGGGCTTGCTCCAGGCGCAGGAAGGGCGCCAAGAAAAAACTTTCCACCTCCTGAATTTTATACCGCGCTATTTCTTATCCTCTTTTTCCGCTGACGCGCGGCCGTATCTCAGGAAGACGAAGAGCCCGTTTAGAAGTCCGTACAGGAATATGAAGTAAACCAGTTACGTTACCCGCCGCGCTCGACCTCGACATTATCCGTTTGCGAGTTCCTAATTTATCAGACAAAACAGATTTCCCGTTCTTTTCTAACAATATGCGACAGTAAACTGCAAGGTACAATATTGGAAGATCGAAACTACCGGTTTAAGCTGTCTAACTTGCTGACAAAAAAAGCGTTATAGGAAAGTAAAAATTAAACGAGGCTCTCACTCGTTCGTTTTTGTACCGTTCACCGGAATTCCATTTGACGATCGTCCACGATCGTCAATTACACATCGAGACGCGCGCTCGTTAAATCGCCGTGGCTCCAAACGCGCCGTAGCATTCTTCATCGGTGATCTTAGCGACGTGTTGGATCTCTAATTGCGAAACATTAATCCCCGCGTTCCAATTCCTTCCGCTGAAACGACGACGGCATAAAGACAAGGTAGTGTCCCAAGGGAAAACCCCGACTTGTCTCCGTTCCGAGGTCCGAGATAGAACGACGCGAAGATGTGTGCGTGTGTATATATATATGTACGTGTGTGTGTGTGTGTGTGTGTGTATGTGTGTGTATGTATATATTTAGTGGGAGAGAGAGAAAGGAAAAGAGAAAAGGGGAGAAGTAAGGGGAACAGGAAAGAGGATGAACTCATGAAACGGACGACGAGGGTAGAGGGTGGCTCACGTAGGTGAAAAGGGCACGGGACAGAGAGCACGAGGAGAGATGTCCGTAATGAGAACGGGTTCTTGCCCTCCTCCCTCCACCTTCGACACTCTTCCTGTATAAAATTAAGTATCGGGACGTGCCCGGCTCGCGCGTCTCTATCTTCCAACTAAACACCCGGCTGATCATTATTAATAAGGTTGGAACTATAAGACTACATGCGTTTCTACATTAAACCATCGGCCGGAATATCGATTAGGTCAGGTGCACCAGCGAATGACTGGTTAAGAAATATATCGTTATATAATTTTGCTCAATAGACATTTTGAAATATTATTGTAATTTATATAGATCCGATAGAACGTATTACATATTTTTATTTAAGAAATATTATCAATACTTATTTATTTTATTACTACATATTCTTTCTATACATTTGCAGCTTTATGTATCTCATATCTTTATTTATATATCTGTTATACGTATAATGTATTTATAAGTATATTTATGTTCAGATTTATATATATCTTTTCTCTAACATTCAATAAAATTGTTATTATAATTTTACATCATAAGAGAAATAAAATATCCTTTGGTTATTCATTGATCCGCGCGTGTCCGTACTATGTTATGATTCCCCCGGAACCTAGGGGAGAGTAGCAGAGATTGCATACTACTTATGTAAGTTATTTTGTTATAATTCTCATTTGATACCGTATATAAACTTGGGAAATTGTAGCTTGATGTTTCAAATATTTATTACAATAATGTTTAACTTTTCGCCATTAGCAAATTATTTTATTATAAGCTTTCTTGCAACATGTTTTAATAAAAGATGCGATTTAAATAACCGATCACTTAAATTATACCTGTGGGTCTCCTAAATTATATCACCTTTAAAAATATCGAATTTATAAATTAAAATAAGTAAAAACGTGCAAAATCACTGATACTTGTTCTATTAATAATTTATTTAAGATATGATGAAATATTTAATAAGTATATATAAATAACGATAATGAAAAAGCAAAAATCGAAATAAAACAAGCTTGAACTCATTCTTGTAATTGACTTTTTTTATACGTATAAATTATTAGTTTCAACTCATCACTAATTAGTCTATAATATTTTTATTATTAATACTACTTATTATAATAAAATTTCTGGTTGTACGATTTAGAAAATTTGATAGATTTTATAAAAACATCGAATTTAATCTTTATAATAATTGCAAATATGTGTATACAATAAATAATAAAATATTCTATAATAAACATTTTTTTATGAAAATATAGAAATTAAATATAAAAATTTATAATTATATTATTTTCAGCTACATAAGTTTATCAAAAATTAAAGTCAGTCTGTTCTTTTAAGTGTTGTTAACCCGTACAAAATAGAATGCAATCTATTAAATTTTTATCTGTATTATAATACTTCTTATTTATTTCATATTTTTGTCACTAAATATCGCTTGTATTAAGTAAAAATATAAAATATTGAAGAGGTACGATTTAGGAGATCGATACGCATACAATAAATCTTCTCTGTATCTATTTGGACTTGTGAAATATAAAGAGACGGATAAAATTCTCGTAGGCATGCACGGTGCTTCTAGTGTCCGCACAATACTACGGATTATCTCAAAATCGAAAGACCTCGCGGAAGACGGGATATGATCCCTTGGTGTGTAACTTGAAGCCTGGCGCGTGAGCTCGCGCCACGATCAGCACGTAGACAGCCGCTTAATCCGTTTAATCCGGCTTACGAGAATACGGCTGGTTATCGTGACTACCTCCTCGCATTACTTATGCCACTATCGGCTGCTTCAAAATCGGTTACCGGGTGCACGCTTCCGGTGAGGAACAAGGTGCAATGAGTAGGTTGAGTTCGCCTGCCGGTGATGTCGTATACAAGGGACTGAATATATTGAACGGGACCCAAGTAATTTCATTCATGAAACACATGACTAGCGTATTGTTATAAACTGTTAACAGTAATTAGTGTTAAACTATTAATAGTAATTGATAAACATCCTTAACAGTAATTAATGTTATAATTACAGGTTGTGCCAAGATATTTGTTCTCAATTAAATTAAGGACTTTCGACAAATAATATCATTTTTTTCACAAAGAAATTTGGATTTAGCGAATCGTCGAAAGGATGTCATGCGCCTGAGAAACATCCTGTAGATCGGCTTTTAACATTGACTTCACATGTTGGCATATTTTCGAACGCGTTATCCATCACATGAAGTTACACTAAACTTCCGCTCAAAGATCGTCCGCCTTCTTCCTCGAGAAGCGTTTCCGAATTTAGAGTGTAACATATCCCTCTAAAGTAGAGAATTGCGTCTCTCGTCGCGATAACGTTTCCCATCAAATTATAAGATATTTATAGGATACAACGCAGATTTCACTCACTGACCGCCGAAAAGTCCGACGTTCCGGTCGCGTTCGATCGTAGATCCGCAGGCTCGAGTATCGCGAAGCTTAGAGCTCGCAAGCCCGTAAGATAGGCATTAGCATGCATAGGTTGCCTCGACGCATTTAGTCGACCCGCCCTGTCCTCCTCCTCCTCCCCCTCCTCTTTCCTCTTCCGGCAGGAATAGAGCCAAGTGCCCGTGATGGCGGTAGGAGAGAATATCGTGGGTGGGTGACTCGTCGAGAGGTGCGAGCTCGAACGCTGCTGGAGCAACCAGCGTGCGCCACCATTGGCCACGCAGTCGGACACCTTTCTTCGCTTTTTGTGTCCTCGTCCGAGTTATCCTGGCCCAGGGTTGTTCGCGCAATTATGGTGCAAATTTCACGCTCGTGCGAGCACGGAAAGTCGCGTGAATAGACGCGCTGCGAGCGCTACTCTACAAACCTGCTTTGCAAAAGCAAAAATTGTTTGCCTCTAATGTAGCGTACAAACTGTCTGATTAGCTACTTTTATTTCCCCTCTTCGTATCATACATTATATATATATACATACACACACACACACACACACACGCGTGTGTGTGTGTGTGTGTGTTCTTTTCATATTAAGGTAATACTTTATAATACGTTCTCAATATAATTTAATATTTACATATACTTTATTATTCTTACATTAAAATAAAATAATAAAAGTTGTCACAAGTTGTCTGATTACGAAATAATTATTACTTATAAATCGTTATTTTTATTAGTTTTAACTGATTATATATTGTTTGTAACCTGATTTTATTAGATGACTATATTTTAATTTGGTATAGAGTGACCATGCATTTTTCTGATTTATGAATCAAATGTTAAGCTCGAAAAAATTATATCGATTTCAGCCCCTGATAATAATTCTTTCTCGGGAGCTTGTTAAGAACAAAATGTAGTAGAAATTACACGCATGTTTTCATAGTAATTGAAGATCTTAACTTCAGGGTGGTTAATTACAAGTCGGCTTTTAAAGCTATCGGGTGGAGCTTAAATGACCGAGTGCCGAGGCGCCCGGGCGAACTAATGGATGCGTATGAGGGTCCAGCCAACCACTAGAATTATAATGAGCTATGCGAAATAGTTTTCCGCATACTTAGACACGTTTCTATACACTCATAAATTACAACACACTTTTAGCACTTGTATCAGCGACGTTCAAGCATCTACTTAAAAAAAAAACCCAGAGGTGATAAGAGTACTTGTGTTTTCCTAAACTTTATTAAACAAATTATTTGAAAAAAATACAATAAACAAATAAAACAATAACTAAATTAAAAAACACGTTCGTTTTGTTATATTATAACCCATGAGACTTTCTCAAATCTTCTTAATTATACAAGTGACCATGAAAACATTAGCACAAGTGAATTCACGGATTCATCCGTCGTTAAGCAAACAGAAAGGAATAACTTGGACAAGTACGAGGATCTCTTGAAGCGATGAGGATTGTTCGCCAAATTTTCGTGCAATCGTGCGAAAACGACGGAGCCTTCCTTTAACTCTCTTTCCTAACTTTGTTGCGTCTTTGGCAGGCGCTTTTTCTCGCTCGTCGCTACATGGACGGAAACTTCGTAAAGAACATACCCTCTCTCTTTAGTCATTAGTCCGCACGACTAATAGCACCGCTCGTTATTATTTCCGAGAATATCCGGCCCTCTTGGACTCACGGCGGATCGTCTTTTCATGATCCAGATTAAGGGATGCGTTTAAAGTCGACGGGGAAAAGTCAAGAGACACCGCTGAGTCGGAAGAGGGAAAAAGGAATTTTTGCATTTTTAATTACGCCACAGCGACTTTCGCCCGGCTTTCATAATCACGTGGTGAACGATAAAAGCGGGATATTTCACACCACGTGATGTTTATCTCCTTTGTCGTTATGTAAGAGTAATTTCACCGAACTGCGACTTTCAAAGAGATGAAGAAACTAAAGTACTAAACGATACAATTTATCTTAACTGTTGCATCAAATAACTATTCTCGTCGATGAGTAACGCAATATTAGATATAAGATAACAGATCATTTCTCTTCTCGATAATAGGAAAAAGTAAAACGTCTGGCGATAATATCAAGATGTTCCAGGTTTTTCCACATAAATTTTAGTAGTATATTTTAGGAACAAAAATAAAATTTATTAAATTCTTTTAAAAGTTATAGTACATATGAAACAAAAAAAGAATTTCGTCTGAGTTTACATTTTAAAGTGTACAAATACAAGCTTAACAACGATGTACTACTGAATTTATCACCCTAGAAATTAATACGCCACAGCATAACTCTTGCAACGTCTCAGATCCGAAAATGTATTTACGTATTTTACGGAATCGGTGCGTTTAACGGTTAAAAAATTCTTTGTTAACTTTTATTGGATTTGAATAAAATTTGATTTACACATACCACTTAATACTTAAAAAATAAATAAATAAAAAAAAATAATCAAGCTTTTTTTAAGTTTTCAATTTTCCTTAAGCGCGAAATTAAGATTGAAGTACCACAAATTTGTACGGAAAAATAGGAGCGTCCTGTATATTGACATAAATGTTCACGCATCGACATTTGCGACGTGGCTTTAATTCACCCTTCTACTATTATTGAAAATCTATAAAGTTTTCTCTATTTTATTTATATATTATTTATTACATATTTTATTTGTCTTTTCTTATTATATTATTTTCCTGCGCAAGAAAACGTTGAAAATAACGAGTAACTGAGCTGTCCTATGTGTCGGATATTATCGTTAACGTGTTCAATTAATTGGCCATATCGTCGCAGGTAATCGAATCTCATCGCCACTTCCGCGGCGCGTGCATTTCGCGCCGGGCATTCGAGAAATAATTCACGAACATCGATCGCGAGCAGATTCAGATGCTGGAAAGACGCGGCGCGGCGTGGCGTTCGAGGAAACGCGAGGCTGGGTAACATGTGCGAGATAATCCGAAACAGTTCCCGGTGGTGCCGTCTTAACCCAATTTCTCTCCCTGCGTCTATTCTCGTGCCGGACCGATTATGCACCAGTGCGATGCGTCGGTGTTGCATCGCGCGCGCTCGTCAACCCACCGCCCAGACCAGACCAGACCAGACCAGACCAGATCAGACTGTACCGTACCTGAGGCAGACCCAAACCAGAGAGACGCGACGGGCGCGGGTAGCCCGCAGCGTGGATAACGCCGGCGCCAGGTACCAGGTAACCACTGTGGCTCGGCGTTGCGGCTTACACTTAAAGTCCGCTACCGTAACTACCTACCGACGGGACTTCTCTGTCCTGGTTAGCCGCTTAATAACCGACGGCCCGAGAACGGTCGGAGATGAATTGGGATTTTCTCACGATGATGAAGAAAATGCGGAAAGAAACTCTCGACTGACTGCGGTCGTTTCAAATTTAAAGACCGACGATAATGGCACGGTATATATAAACAGATAATATGTTTTTTCATTTCTGAATAGGTCGAAGATGAATATTGACTCAGGAACAAATTGCTTGTTTCGTCGAGTTTCTATATTTTATAATTCTGCTCTCTTTTTTTCGTTCAAGACTTTGGAAAAGAGATATTTTTACTCTCCTTTAATTTAATATTAAAGCGCTATCTCTTCAGTGTTACTCCCGTCTCTCTCTCTCTCTCTCTCTCTCTCTCTCTCTCTCTTACTCTATATTCTGAATTTCCACTTTGTTGCGACATGTCTCTTACTCTATATTCTGAATTTCCACTTTGTTGCGACATGTCCCAAACTCACAAAATTTCACAGACTATCTTTCTCTATTTCTGTAAAGTGAACGAGATTGCGTTGTTAACAATATCATCGCCTGATTGCGTGGCACGAAATACATCGCCGTGCAATTCATTTAATAGATCTGAAACTCGAAAGATTTCAGGGCGCGTGGAATGGGGTAGTTCGTGCCGCGGGCACGAAGTTTCGCAGTTGTTACGGCTAAGCGTGATATAAGGAACGAGGCGTTATTAGGCAGTTATGGCTCCCCATAGATGCATACCGGCATGTTCGCGGAACCCGAGATGTGTGCAATATACTCTCATGGCGTTCCACTGCTGTGTGCGTCGTCGTCCTGTGTGCGTCGTCGTCGTCGTCGTCGTCGCCGTCGTCGTGGCGGTGGCCAAGCTGTATGCTAATATTGGGTCCGAGTGGTCTCGCTACACAAAATCGCACTCGCATCACGAACATCAATGCCCAATAATACCGCCGTTAGCCTTTTTTGTCCGAAACAAACGGCGCGTATTATCGGAGAGCTGTCTGCTCCTTTATTTCAATACTTCCAACGGCTAATTAAAAGCCAATACCGTTCTATTGTTTGACGCGATACGCGCGGGATGACGTGATGTTTTTCAGCCTGGCCACGAATAACATCTGGAAGCTGCATTTGGAAAAATTCTGGCGATTTGCTCGATTCTCACTTAACGATAACTCGTTCGAACGTCCCACTTTTTCACCCTCATTAAGAATGGAGATGGTACCGTAATATTTACCGTGGGGGGTGAGGATCAACCTTACGAATCTCTGTTCGACTAAATAATTCAAGTGCGAACGAAACTTTTCTACACCGGAGCCGGAGATTTCTCTTTTTCCAGAGAGTCGCTGCTCGGACTAGCTGCGTTATCGGACTTGCCCGCGGGTATTCTTGGCCGAAGCTTTTCCGAACCCGAGCGAAACTTCAGGGAATAAATTACCAACACTTTCGATTGTGCCGGCAGCTCGATTATCGATCGCAGTTTAATGCGACACTAAGATTGACGGGATGTTTAACGCGACAAACGACAATTACAGGCTCGCCGTTTCCGTACATTGACGATTTACGCTTTCCTTTAATAGCTACTTCAAAGCTGGCGTAAACGAATGATGTAAACGAGAGGCAAATATATCGAAGAAAAAAAAATAAAGGCGGGTGACAGCTCGCCGATAATGACAGCTTGTAACGCTAGCTGCATTTCGAATACGAAAGTGGATTTATTACGAAGGTTTCCTGTTGATTGTCGTCCACTCTACATATCAAACAGTGCTTTGTTAATCTTACACATCTATGGGCTGACATGGATGACAAATGTTCGACCGGCGAGAATATTCTGCTTCGGAAATTTGACTTCCATTTAGCTAATGCTCTTCATTCAGCAAAACTCAAGTCATTGTCGTATTATGACATTCGCGAAAACGTTGAAATTTCAAAATGGACAGCCGTTATTTTATTTTTCCACCATCCTATATTTTAACTAGATTGCTGTAAATTCGGTTTCGCAAAATGCGCCCGCGTATTGCAAGATGAAATATTGAGTTACGTTACACGTGCTGAACATTTGCGCGAGCTTAATTATTATTCAGGAGCTTTCGACGTTCATCACGCGAGATTTGCTGTTTGCTGTGCTTAGCAAGCGGCAAAATAGCGGCAGTTTTATATTAATAAAACGTTCGTCGAGGATAAACGCCTGTCTCGTAGTCCTTCGATTCGTAATTTCACGTAATTGCATTAAATCGTGACCGACGTCGAGCTTTGCGGAAAAACCGCGCGCAGATTATTTCCCGCTGACCGTCAGAGATAGAGACGTCCGCGAGATTTTTGCGCAGCCTCGACTCCGTATAAACGGGAAGTCGAGCTTTGTCGTAATTAAGGTAATTACCAGACTCTCGTCCGCGGTCGGTGGTGGAGTCGGAACAGCTTAAACTCCCTTCGCATCTGCCTTACGTACAACCTTACGCCGTGCCGTTGCAATTATGTAGACGAACCGCGTGAACCATGACAGTTACAACGTCCATGGCTCGCTCGATACAAATGCGCGAAACTGTGACGGAAATGTAAGAATTAATGGCGATTGTGCACTAACAATTTATACGAAATGCTTCATTATGTTGAATGAAGCAGCGTGTGCACGCTTCAAATTATCAATAAAAAGACATTTTTAGAACATAATTAATTGCAAACACCGTACATTAATTAATATTAATCAAAAATTAATGATATCAAGGGTTAATAATAATAAAACGTTTACGTAATAAAATAATATTAATAATTAATCTAAAAAAAACACAGATGAACTCTTCATTCGTGATAGCGACTTTACACTGAGAAATTAGAGTGCTCTTCGATATATAATTTCGTACAATGCAGTCAATGACAAATTTACATGGAATTTACGATAATGTAGGCCATCCGTAAATAAACATCGGTACCGTAAATAAACACCTTGAACGCACGCTCACAAATGTTCACAAATTGCGAATGAGCATCGCTTTTTGCGTTGGGTTCTCGTAAAAAAAATTATGAGACTTAATCGTATGGTAATTCAAAGTCTACGATTTTCTTTTTAGCCCGTCTTTTTTTTACGAAGCGCTGCGCGATAAAACGGCGAATTAATAACTTTTTTATATATACGGTGAAATAGTTTACGAACCGACTTGATAAACACGTCCAGCTTCGCAAACTTCAGCGGTGATTTCGGCGAAGACATTCGCGTGTAAATATTATAATATTACTCATCGAGCATTCACGATTACGTTAGACCGAAAAAGAAAGAAAGAAAGTATTCACGACGAGAAGCGACACTACGAGCACACTAATGAAAAATTCTCTCCCGCGCGAGATAACCGCGCTTTTAATTAATTCCACTTAACGATCGAACAGATCGAGAGTTACTTATCGACTGTCACGACAATGAAATCGCATCGGAGATATCCGAGGTAAAAGGGAACGTTTTAAGTTTCCCGTTGACTTCTGCCGCACGTACGCGCACACGCATATGCGTAACACTCGCGTAGCGTTTAATTGTTCAACTTTATCTCTCGGCGTGCGTGCGCCAGCCAGCGAAACAAAAATTAATTATGGCACTCGGCTGCTCGTTTCCGCCCCCATTCGCTCGTCACGGTCTTTACGCGCTGCGTAAACGGCGTTTGTGCCGCGCCGCTTGTGCGTACAGATATCTACGCGTGTTCTCTCCGCCGCGCCGCGCGGGATAAATCGTTATTTCTATCGTCGGCGTGTACCAATAATGCCCTGCAACTACTTACCGGGCCGGGTCGGCAGTAGCAGCAACCTCGCCGCCCCCTCACGCTACGGTAATTGCTAAAGTTTATCTCGGCGTAGACAGCAAAAATTAATTACAGCGAGATAACTCGACGTTTACGCCTCGGCATTGCCTTACCTACTTCGCAGTTTCTTCTTGTACACGCATTATAATCTTCGGGGCCTCCGTTTAAACTATCGCCCTCCGCCCTGACGCCACCGCGCTGCGCCGCGCCGTGCCGCGCCGTGCCGCCAAACTCCTCGCATGCGCGCGTTTTAAGGATAATTCTCTTCAACGGTGGTGACGTTAAATCATGCGCCGCGAATAATACGCTCGTCGAGCGAGAGAGAGAGAGAGAGAGAAAAAGAGAGAGCAGCGAATTCCGCTGGAATAATGTTGCAGGCTACTTGAATATGTATACCGCATCGTTATTTATTTCTACTCTTCTTACGGATTGCGCGACGAAGAAGGGTAATCCGTTATTTAGAAGCGACTGTCGTAAGTTTAAGTTAAAGTTAGCCTGAATTTGTAAGCGGGCTTTTTTAATCAATTAAATCTCCTTCAATAAGTATGCCTTGGACTCGATCCACGTTGCATAAATTAATTAGTAGAGACCACATCTCGGAGAGGGCACTAATGTCAAAGGTCGGGGCATCGATCGGAGGAACGCGGCGCTATCACATTTCCGGCTATTATTATCGCAAATCGCGCGCAAGTCGAGATTCAATTCGACGTTCTCATTTCGCAGTAATCTTTCAACTTTAATCCTCATTATCCGCGGGACCGTTCTTCAAACCATAAAAAGGTTAATTACGTTCTGTACTTCGCTCTTAACTTACTCGCGCGTCTGTTATTGATCCCCCGCCCACCGCCGTCACTTTCTGCACATCGTCGCTCACATCTTCGCCGTGTTAAAAAAAAAAAAAAAAAAAAAAAAAAAAAAAGTACGCTCTCTCCCCGACGGGAGAAAAATTTCATTTTCTCCGTGGAGTAACCTGCAGTTATCTCGTAGCGAGTCAATTGAATTAAGTATGGCCGAGCCGTGTTTTTCTTTTCCCTTTTTTTCCTCGCGCGAGCTTATCGTCGTCGTCGTCGTCGTTGTCGTAGTCGTCACACGCGCGACCATGAAACTCCGCCTACGCTGAGGAAAACGGACGCTGGTCTATCACGTTTTCCTCGCTTGTTTTCGCGGGGTGTCGCTCGGCAAAAGTATTCCTCGACAAACGCATCGGGAAACGCGGGAGCGCGGCAAACGCGAGCGGCAAACACGCTCGAGCGACGCGGTCGTCACGCAGCCACTCAAACCCCTGGCTAGCTTAGCCTCACTTTCGCGTCACGTTAAACCGTAATCGCCCGGTCTCGTATCTGCCGTGCGCGTGCGAACAGCGGGAGAATATAGAATTAATTACGTCGGAATAAACCGTGCCGCGCATTCTCCCCCGTCTTCGTCTCTTCCGTTTCCTTCGCCCCCGTACGATCCGCTCTTCCTTCTGCTCCTCGGCGCGCGCCTCTCCCATTGTCTTTCAGTACGGATGGCGTTCCGCTTGTTTTACAATCACTGACACACGTAACGATTGGCGTATGGAAAAAAAAAAAAATCTTTTAACCCTTTTCGTTTCTCTCGTTCGGTCCAATTCGCGAATTTGCTCGCGGGAGTATTACACGCATTTTTATATTTTGTCTCTTTGTTTTGTTTTCCTTTTTTACACCGTGGGGATGGCCTTTGATATCGGTCCTTTCTCTGACGATCCAGCGTACTGCGAGAGCTTTCAGGTTTACGTCACTGCTACCCCGCCAGGACCCTCGTTTTGCCTCTCGTCCTCCATACCCGCCGCTTACGGTCCTTTCGAGGCTGTCATCCTGATCCCTTTTTGCTCTTTTTCGCCCCGTTGCCGTGGCCATTGTCCCCTCTTCCCCGCCTATTGTCACCTCTATCCGTTGTCTCCGGACAAATAAACGCGAAAGCGGTTTTACACGTGCCGGAAGTAAAGGGTGGCGCACGCGTGCCAGGATCACACCTAATTACGTACCTCGAGCTATTCCTACAGCCAGGAAAATGTAATCCTATCCTGCCACATTACGAGCTGTGGTTTCAACGTAATCGACACGCTTTGTGTATCACCGCCGCTGGCGAGTCACGGCGAGCGACAACGTCGACAGAAATAATAACTCGGCGACGGAACTTCTCTGTCGCTACGGCAGCGCATAAGAGAAGTACGGTGCTCGATGTAAAAAGTTGTCTTGTTTGTCTCCCCGTTGAGAGTCGAGTTTATTAGAAAGCCATCGGGAAAGAGAGAAAGAACGGCGAAAGGCGGCTTATTTCAATTATGTAAATTGCTGTTACGGAGGACGAAGATTGCATTTGGATAGCACTCGCTCTCGTTCCTCTCGCATGTTTGTCAGGCACATCGAACCAAATAGCGCCTTGGTAGCTGATTATCAGGATACGTAAGTCCGTGAGATTTCATGATACAATTGTATTCGCTCGTTGTGTCATTTTCTCAGACGAGCGTCTATCGAGAAACGCGTTCAACAGTCATTTGCCTACTGTCGCGAATATTCGTGCGCGTAATGCGAGTAATATTTCCTCTACTTCTCTTCATCCCGCTATTCATGTTCTCCTTGTGGCAACTGACCCCCTTGCACACGCTCATCGCATTCTACTGATAATGCTCAGAGACGTAAATACAATTATTTCCTCTCTATTTTTTAAATTTTAATTACTTCAGAGGGAACTTATAGTTGCTATCAGTTAAATTTATCTGCTAACGCGGATAGTGACTGTAATAGAAACACTTACCGTTTTATCATGCAAATTCCATCCCGCTTGTAATACGTATGAAGGTATACTAATTAAATTTGCGATTCTATCTGCCCTGCGCTAGCATGAATAACTTTAATTTGTATAATCGGCGCTAGAGACATTGATAATTCATTGTTCCAAACTGCATCGGGCTTTCTGTATCTTCAATTTAGTTACCCTCATAGAAGAAGCTAAACTCTTTTTCGGTCAAGCGCTAATCTATATTCTTCTAAAAATACACCTTCAAAGATGACGCTCGATTTTTAAAGACCTACAGTGAACAAACCGTTTAAATTTTTCAGAGAATACTATTATTCCTTATCATTTTATTCTTACATTTTTTGACTATTTTTAAATATTTATCTCAAGGGGACTGAAAGATCAAATTACTGAAAATCTTTGGCAAATTTTTGTGAGAAATTGAATAAACGAACAAAAGTAAAGTTTTCAAAAATATTTTTACAACATATTAAAAGTAGAAAAATACACTTTTTATTAACAAATACTTATATAAATACAGTATATATCAGAAATATTTTCCATTTCTTTTTTCGAAAGTCATCGTTTCAATCTCTAGAAAATAGGTACAAAGAAAAATTAACAAAATATTAATAAAAACTCAATTTTCGATTTTTTTTTTTAATAATTATAACTATCATTTTATAGAGGTTTTGTAAAGAATCTACTTAGAGATTCAACTAATAGCAAATCTTTTTAAGATTTCTAGCTAAAATTCTTCATGTTTGTATTAGCGAAAGCCAAGATGTTCTAAAATGTATGTACACTTCAACCACACATGTTGTATATTTATGCAAGTATTTGTCAACAAAAAATATATTTTTCTATTCTTTACACGTTGTATAAGTATCCCTGAAAATTTCACTTTCGTCCATTTATTCAGTTCATCACACAAAATTGTCAAAGACAAGTACAATTTTCGAACAATCTGACTTGAGAATCCACCTAAGCGATAAACTCGTATCTTATCGCATTCATACTGTAATGGCGCTAGCAAGAAATTCTGGAAAGACCGGAAAGATTCAGATTGTCGGTGCGAACGCAAGTTTATGCATCTCCCGCGACGTATTTAGCTTTTGCGGGAAAGGCGGAATGCCTCTTCTCCCGACTGCCGCGGGTACCGCAAATTTTCTTACGCATTCGACCGACCGTACGTCCGCGCGACGGTAGTTTTCCGCCGGTTTCAGCGAGTTTCGACGTCGCTTTGCGCTTATTAACTATTCGTTAGTAGCGCGGGTACGCTCGTACCCTCATTAAGCGAGCGAGCGCAGCGTACAAGCGTGCGGTAGCGAATTACCCGGTGCTCGCAGCTGTAATGCAAATTGCATGAAAACTGCAACTGCCAGGGCACGCGAGGCTTTGCTAGTCGGCCCACTGTGCACTTTGTCTCACTGGCGAAATAGCAACGGGACGAGCGAGCAGGCGAGCGAGCATGCAACGATCGCGCGAGCGCGTCGCGCGCAAGGGCTGTTAACGACGAGAATTTACGCACAAGATAATCCTCTTTGGCGATATATCTTCTGGACAAGAGCGCGACGGTTAACGTTGGCGCGGCACAGGATCTCCATTCAAGGTACGCGGAGTACGAAATATGAGAGCACGCCGCCGAGGTATTTAGATTCGGAAGAATGATGTGTGGATACAGCATACATGTCACATGTCTGCATCAAAGTACTTCAAAAATTGAAGCCCATGAGAAAAAAAAAATTCGAATTTTTCCACGTGGTGAGACGGTGAGGGTGAAAGAGATTTTTATTTTGTTATTATTGAGACACAAAAAAGTGGAGGAGAGATGTATTTTTTAAATCTCTATTGAATTATCAAATAACATTTCAATCTATTGTGTCTTCGGCTGTTACGAGCGCGGGCAAAATATCGTGTTTGCAAACAAGCGATATCAGCTAGCAGTTAACCGTTTCAGTTTTCCCGCGAGGATTATCGGACGGAGGGAGAAATAAAAGAGACGCGACGTGAATCGCGGGGGCTATTTGAGCAGTCGCACAAACGGAAATACGTATGAAATTAACGTTCACGGGTGGTAACTCAATCGCCGCCATCTACGCCGTTACTTCTTCGCTGTTGCTTTGACACACTGACAGTCCATATAAAATTCAGTCGTTCCACTTTCGCGGCCGCAAATTCGATAACAGCAACCGCTACGTCAATACCGAGCCCGATAAACGTCGCCCGATCTGCAGTCTCTGCCCTACACTAAAAACGCAGATGTTAACCCGATTGTCGATAAAATTGTCGCAAATTCGCTTGGAAACGTAACCGATTTATTTTTTATGAAATTAATACGCCCTTTCTCTTTTCTCTCTTTCTCTTTTCCCTTCAACGGTACTCGATAGACGGACTACGCACCCGCTCGTTACGTTTCCCCCTTCCCCGAGGAATTTCTCCCGATTGCTGATTCGGCAATTTTTGTAAATAAATTATCGCACGTTAACAGAATATATTGTAAATCCCAAGCGATGAATGACGCAATTTGCCACGAAACTATAGGCAATACCTAACAGGCGATTATTATATTACAATGTGCGTTATTCAATTATCGTATTATATTTTTCTCGTATCTTCTTTCATAATAGGATAATGTAATTTTAATATACCGGAATATACGAATACAAAGAGCCTATCCGTGGATAATGATGGAATCAAATTCTGTTATATATATTATTCAATTACCTTGCCAGCAGCTAATTCCCTATCGCGTATTTTTGAAAAATCAGTTGTAATTGCGCAAGTTTCGTTTACGCGGGAAAATTAATACAATTTCGAGCTGCGAGATTACCGCGAAAGAGACCACGCGCGGGGATAAATCCTCTCGGCTTTCCCTCTCGAGTGTCGGCGCGCCTTATTCTTTCGGATATCTGCTAACCCGTTTAACTTTTACCTGAGAAAAGAGAGATGAGGAAGGGCGGTGGCAAGCCGAAGGAGAGAGACTTAAGAGTGGGATTGCACGGCGCCATCCTTCGGTGGGAAAAGAGATCGCGCCCGAGAGACCTCGAGCCCTCGAGCTTATTTAGGTTCTCCGCCCTTCTCGCCGCCTCACCTCACCTCCTCTCCTCTCCTCTCTCTCCATCGCTCCACGTTTCCACGGTGGCTGGGCGCACGATGTCGTTCGCAGATTCGAAGGCCTTTGCGTAAGGTATCGACCGACAGTAAATCGTGACCCGACGTTTTTCAAACCGCGACCTCCGAATGAACTCGCAGTAGCGACATGCCGCAGATATAGGACGTGCCGATGTACTTTACGATTCCACTCCATCTCCGTTTGGATTTTACGTCCCCTCAAATCTATTACGAAGGATGCATGAGCTTCTAAAACGGTTATCGTAAAGGATATTCAAATTTACGTGTGATGCATGCTGATAGGACAGTTATGAGTAGTTATATATGGAGTATGGTCAGGCAAGTCGCGTCAAGATTTCAATATTTTCTATGTCGCGTAACTCATATATTCTGCAACGCCAAATGCCGCAATAATTACTGTCACAATTAATTTAGCAGACTAATGAAACAATATGATAATTTTCCATTAATAAAATTGATAGTTATCTATAGTGAGATCATTAAATTATCACGAGTGTTCATCGAATATGTCTACCCGTCGCGTCGGAATATCATTAAAGAATTATAATTCTTGATTTTATCGCGTTTGAAAAATAATTATACACGCATCATTTTATCGCGAAGATTCAAAGCTTATAGCGTTACCCCGTCCATTCCCTATAACTTTGTTACGCAATATCGACGAGATGGAAGTAATTAATGGATAGCTCATCGGCGCTCTTCCTCTCTCTCTCTCTCTCTCTCTCTCTCTCACTTTCTTTTTCCCTCTTTCGCTCGTTCGCTCATTCGATAAAATGCTTTTAAAGTCGCAACGGTTTGATTTTCCGAAAGCTCGCCGGGTCAAGAAACTCATAATTTTCCGGGAGATATCGTATTCCGCGCCAACTTTGGAAGCCAACGGTACAATAGCCCGACGCGCGAGCCAGGATGCCGGGTTGTATTTAGTCGGAATGGTATTAGACACTATCTAAGGCCTACGTACAGTGGCTAGGAATAGAGGTGGAGAATTGGCGACAGAGTATCCTCTGTATTTACCCAAATGTATGTATCTTATATAGTCCGTGCCATCTTAACAGACCCTTGCTGGCTTGCACTCGCCTGCTCGATTCAGCCTGCCGCTTAAAGTGTCGCCTGTACGCGCCCGTGTATTCCCACGCAAACGCATCTTCGCCATCGCGCATTCATGTTTCTTCGTGTACGTAGACACGAGAGGAGATAGAAAAGGAAGAAGAGAGAGAGAGAGAGAGAGAGAGAGAGAGAGAGAGAGAGAGAGAGAGAGAGAGAGGAGAACGCGCTGCTGGCGAGTGGCTTCGTAAGGAGGGAGTCAAAATTTCCTCGTCGTCGTACATGCCAAGGAGCCGAGAGTGGCACCAAAGTCGCGTTATAGGCAGAAATCGCAGAGACGTGCACGCGCGCGCGTGTGTCGTGTCTATGGACGTTACTTACTCTTACGTGTGTACGTAGGATAGTTATCAGAGTGTGCGCGCGTGTACAGACTGCAGTGGCAGCGGTTAACCTGTCTGGTGGGGCGTGAATGGAGTGTGCCATGGAAGCTACACGATGTCGGACAGCGCCTCTTGCTCGCCGACAAGAAGACGGAAGAGGGACGGATCGGGGGGGTGTCTTGGCGCTGCGCCGGGTGAAGCCGGGCGAATAGAGGGACGGTTCTGTGGGAGAGCTACTTCGACGAGCCACTTCGCGCACACTGTACGTAGAATCCTCGGTCCCGAGTCGTTGCACGACCCGTGCGACTTCCTTTGCGCGCCGGGTCATGACGGAGAAAAGCGCGAGTTTCTTAGAAGAATCGCGTTATCGTGGGACTTTTTCGCCCGGCACGTGCACGCGTCGCGAAACTTATCTAACAATCACTGCAAACAACGGAATGGATTTTCGACAGCGAAAACCATTGGAGTAAACTGTTGAAGAATTTCGAAGCAAGTTCAGATGTCAGTGGAAGAAAGACCGCGAACGGAATTAATAACAACGCGCCATTTTCATATATAGAATAACCGTCTTAATTTCTGCGAATTTTGTCAATTATAGTATATTAGAATAAAAAGTATGAAAGCGTTATGTATCAAAATGTTTCGATATTAAATTATCATATAAAACATTGACCATCAAGACTGACGGTAATAGGTTCGTACCTTGTATTTTTATTTCTTTCATTAGAATTTAAATCATTCAGTTTTCAAGCTTGTTTTTATTTTATGTATATTGCGTATATATTTTATTTTGTGTAAAAATTTATTACTTGAATAATGTTAAAAAAGAATGTTTATTAATATTTAAAAAAACTACAAAATGAGCATATCATCCGTGTGTAATTAAAACGACAGTAATTGGGACAATTACAATTACTTTAACGTAAAACCAATATAAAAAATTCAAATCATAGAAATTATTGCATTGATCAAGGATCTATCCACTATTCTAGCGTGCTGAAAATAGCCTACGACATGGATTATCTTGTTATCTTTTAGATATTAAATTGCCTTATCATTAACGTAATAACGAAAATAATACATTGCGAAATTTGAGCTTACGTCCGGGGAATCTATTACGACATACGGAAGTAATTTAATCCAACGAGCGGGTGGTGTGCATTACAGTAATGCTGCTTGTGTAATGAAGCTTTATATTTCCGAAATGTTTCTTCGAGAAACGACGGCGCCATTTACACGCCGGTGGGCTCGGAGCGATACAATTTGCGTGTTATACCGGTTTCACGGCTTCATGGAAATCTGCTGCTGAAAAATGCCAGCGGAATTTCGTCCGTAACGAAACGCGTTGTATCAAGCGTGGTGCACCGCATTACAACGTATTTCGGTTGAGTGGAATTCAAGGAGATAGAAGACGAAAAGAGTCCGAGTAAAGCAGGCGACCGGCGTTTTTCCACGCAAACCGCATCAGCTTACGGCTTAAGACGCGATTTAATACTTCACACATTCTATTGTGACGTTTCTGTCGATTTTGTACGATAATTTGCAAAATATTTAATAATAGTATGAATTTTTTAAAAAGTGAAGTAATAAAGGTTTCCAATTAGAATATTGGCAAATAACTTAGTAATCTGTTAAAAATGATTGAAAATGAATAATTGGTAATTGTCACTTTTGATTCTCATAGAAATTGATGATAAACTTTGAAATGACAAACATCTCTCGCGATGTGTTTCATTCTTAAAATTCTCGATCGAGGAATGTAGGTCGCCGAGAGCGCAATGCGATGTCAGTCACGTTTTTGTTCCTAATACACTCTCGCTCGATATAAATTATTAATAGAAATCTCTTTCTCTCGGCGGAAGGGAAAAATTATTGGATACCGCTACGTCGTAAAACTCGCACGCACAATGAAAATATTAAAGTCGTACATATAATTTATGTAATCGTGAATAAAAGTCTCCAATTATGAAATTATTATGTTAATCTCTGGGCGTTGTAAGCTGTATAATTTTCAACTCGTTTCCCCGCGATACGTGAATTCATTTTTCCGTATAATGCATTACTACAAATAGTGCTTTATTACCGTTCCGTTATACACTCTTGGTAATTCTGTAGGTAAAAAAGTTTCGCGGAAATAATTTAAGAGAACAATAATTTCAAAATTATTTCTACGCCAGAAAAAAATAGAAATTTTCGACACTCTTCCGCGTTACGAATTCATGCGGAGGCCTATCATGGATGCTGGTGACAACGCGCACGTCCGAGTTAGCAGGAGGCGGTGGTTGACGTAAAAATCCCCACGTGATGCGTAAAACAGGGAAAAATGCCCGGCAAAGGTGCAATTTCTCCGGCGGAAAATCGCGGCCAATCGTAGCGGGTCGAAATCGGAATCGAGAGTGACCTCTGCTTTATATTCCACGTTGCGAGCGCTGATGCAAGCCCCGGGTACCTTCGCACCCCTTTTCGCGCTTCGCCGTCTCGAGCAACTTCCGATTCCTCCTCTCGCATCCCCTGTTCGCTCGCCCGACCTCACTCGTCAGCGCCGAAACGTAAACCCGCCCCGAATGGATTCTCATCACTCTCCCTCTCTCGCCCTCCTCCTTCTCGCCGTTTCCCGGCCGGTTTTATTCGCGCGCTGGAGCGGGCTGCCGGGCATCACGGACGGACAGCTGAATCAGGCGTTGTTATAGCGCACCAGCAACGAGACCGGCCGTAAACGTCTTGTTGCAGCTGCAACGGGAAACGCGCGGTGTCAGTCCGCACAGGGGGTGGAGGAAAAGGAAGAGGGAGGCGCGCAGGAAGGGTACCGGTGCTCTCTTGCAGCCTGTCGACAAAAGCGGATTCGCGAGAGTGTTTCGCGATCGCGCTTCTCCCGTGAGAATTCGCGCCGGCTGCCACCGCCGCCGCCGAGCGGAAGTTTCACCCCCGGGAACGCAAAATTAATCGAGCGAACGAGGCAGTGCGCGAACGAGAAAGGGAAAGAAGCCCTCTATCGATCGCGGGCCGGAGGGCCGGCAAGGGCGCGCGGAATACGGGAGAAGGACGCAAGAATTCGACCCGCGTTAATGCAGCCGCGGCGTTGCATTGCGTTGCATTGTGCAGCAGCGTTCGCGCTTTCCGCGATCGACGCCGATTGGCGGCCGTGCGTAAACTCGTTAGTCCCGGCGCGATGAATTAATTGTCGTACCGAAAACATATACCGAAAATCCATTACACTCGCAATGTGTATATATACGCGCGATCCTGCTTGGGCGAAATAGGAAGTAACGAAAGCGAGGGAAGAAAGTGAAAAAGAAGCGGAGTCACGGGGGGGGAGAGAAAAGAAGGCAAGGAAAGAACTCGGTAGGTGACGTGGAAGGAGGCGGATTCCGCGGGAAACGCGGATAATGCAGCGATGCGAAATGCACGGTTCGCCGCGCATAATTACGAGCGCGCGACAAGAGTGCCGATGAGTGGGGACGGAGAGGAGGAAGAGAAAACTTGGGTACCGCGGAATTATTGCGGGAGCAAAACGTGCGCAACCGCGACCCGTACCTAAACGAGGCTTGTGAAAACGCGAACGGCAGGTCGCCGCGAGTAAAGAGAGAAAAAGAAAAAGAAGAACGTGGAGAGGAAAAGAAAGAGAGGGAAAGAGAAGGGAAACTACCGAGGCCAAGAGGGAAGGAAAACGGGCAAATAATAATATCCGGCCCCGGCTGAATCCCCGAACAATTAGCCGCGCCACTTGAGAGGGCAAACAGTTTAAATCTAATAATAGGCCGCGCTTCTTTATTCCCGCCGTCTGGCGACGTCGTG
Source organism: Solenopsis invicta (assembly GCF_016802725.1). Lineage (NCBI taxonomy): Eukaryota > Metazoa > Arthropoda > Insecta > Hymenoptera > Formicidae > Solenopsis > Solenopsis invicta. The sequence continues at coordinate 22,130,596 of NC_052668.1, forward strand.
CTTCGTACACGTCTCGTTAAGTTGTTTTTCCTCTACAGAAAAGCGGCTGATGGGAAAGGTTCTTTTTTTCTGACCACGAGTGCCCGAGCTCGTAGTCCCTTCCGTCTGTGTGCTACCAATTTGAAGTAAAAACGATTTCAGAAGTGTGCAAGCATCGGACCTGTTTCCGTATCACGTTTTCAAACAAGGCTCACTTAACATGTATCAATTAATCGTATCATCAAAGGATTATTAAAAATAATAATTACAAGATCCCCTGTCTATATTTTCGTTAGGCATCATCCCTTTAAAATCAGCCGAGTTGTTGCGAAATTACAATGCAGCATCAAAGAGATGTAGTTGAAAAAAATTCTTTTTCAAATTTTTTCACTCGCAAAATGCACACTTTTTTCAACCGTCATTAATTACGCGCTTTTTCAGAGCATCTGCTCGTTCTTGTACACTTAATATCTTACTTTCGCTTCAGTTCTGTCAGTCTTTCTTCGCCTCGCTTCGGTTACTCCCGCGCGGTACAGCTACAAATCCTCCGTCTTGTCTTTTTCTCGCGCGTCACGAGCAACGGTTGAAAAGAGCCTTCGGCATTCAAGCTCTTCCACCGCGCACTCGAAAACGCCGAATAATTATACCATTACCGCAAGTAATTACTATTAAGCGCGCAATTTACGGCGGCGTGGTGGAAGAGGGGATGGAAATAGCAGTCAAACATATAATCGCAACAGCAGCATTAATAATGCTGCAGTAGCGCGATGCCGTGCTAGGAAATGATAAGAGGCTAATGAAATGAAGACTCGGTAAATGTATCGCTAAAGAGAACAATTTAGAAATAATTTACCGATTAATTAGCACTTAATAAGTATACGACCTGTAACTGAAGATATATTTAAAATAAGATATCAGATCGGAATCTCTTAACTCTTTCAAAAGAATTTTCAACTCTGTTTTCCTAAAAAAAAAGTCACGGATTTTTATTTCAAAGTTTTATTTCAAGAGCTAACGCTCTAAACGCCTTCTCGGTTGCTCGAGCTTTTTTCCTTTGTCGCGTAAAAGTCTTGGAAGGAGAGTGTCTAAGCTCTCCTTCGCACCATTCCTCTATCGTGTCGACGGATAATTATTACATTATTTTGTGTCATTGCCTTTAGAAATAGACGATACAAGTCAGCCGGTAAGGTCTTTCGAACAATATATAATATTTTAATATTGTAATATGAAATATTTCTGTGTAAAATTATTATCATCTTATCATTTCCTCTTTCATGAGAATCACACCAACAAAAATATTTTTCAGAAAACTAGAACATTACGAAAGAGTATCCAAAAGAATTCTTCAATCAATGAAAAACTTTGTTTAAACTTGTACAAATGATAATTACAATAAACTTATTAAATAATTCTAGAATTTTTAAAATTATACAAATTAAATGATAAAAATCACATTTATTGAAAATGAAAATTTTAAACTTCATTATCAACCGCTTAATTCTTTTTCCAACTTGTCAACTTGTCTATTAACGAAAAAGATGTCATAAAAATTCATACGTGCTTTTCATCAAATGTTGATAGTAACTTATATACATTCTACTCTAATTTGTCAGTTTATTTAAGAATTTGGACAGAAAAATGTCTGTTATTAATAAACGCGCGAGATAACACCGTGATAACTGATTGACAAGAAGTATTGCGTTTATTCACTCGAAATCGCGATGTCACTGTCAGATTCGTAGGAGACAAGGGAAAGTAAATAGACTGCCATCGCTCCGAATCCTCCATTGGCGTATGGAAAATGGTAGCAATGACTGCGTCGTGTCCCGAGATAGCGGATTCGATAATCCGCGTCGGTCACTATTCAACTGTAGTCTCGGTGAAAGCCGAAAATAAATACACGCGTTTTTCGTAAAAGCCCGAAACCCCCCCGCCTATTATCGAACACGAATGACGGTGTGATATCGAAAATCCAGTATTAGCCTTTTTATATTCACCGTATTTTTTTGTTTTTTGCACGCGCATCGCCAAAAGTGACACTTTACAGAGCGTTACATTGCTGTTGGTTCGTTTTAACTCACCCAATATTAACGTTCAATCCAACCGATTCATCCTCGATTCTTAATGATGAGGATTACCGCCGCGTCGGGCGGTGTTAACAAATTATTAAAAATTTCCGCTTTAATACTTCTCGATGTAAACCCAACGTTAAGCTAATTAATATTAATTAAGCTGCAAGGTACATCCCTTGCGGGATCAACGCCACCACCTCGCAGCGCGCAGCGCGCGCGCGGTAGTTGGAGCGATTTTCGCGCCTGGTCGCACGCGAGTGAAGCAGGTGGTAGTTTCACGTTCAGCGGCCGGTTCGTTCGTCGGTCAACAGGGTGACCTCGTCGTGTGCTCACCTCGTCGTGGATGGTGAGGGAAATTAGGGAAGGTTTAACGGTGGCCACAGTGCGGCGCTCCGCGCTCTAAGTGATCGTGGATTAGCTGGACGAGAGGACGGCTCCCGGGAACGGCGACGTTACGGCAGTTGGAAAGAGAGAGCTGCTGGAAACCTGTCCCGGCAAAATCGTGGCGCCAGCCAACTAATTACCATGGCACGGGCCGCCTGCGGTGGTTCAAACCAAGCTCCGCCACTCACGCGCGCGCACACATACGTACTGACTCTCTCTCTCTCTCTCTCTACTTCTTCGTGATCGTTACGACCATCCGGTTCGCAAGCAAGAGCCATCGCGAAGTCCTTTAGCAGTCTTCTAACACACTCGCCTGTCGGTGCATTCATTTCCGTTAGATGAATTTCGTATGCATGGCGAATGCACATGACGCTCGCTCGGCTACACTCTCCCGCAGTTTCTAACGTCTTTGAAGTCAACGATGACGAGTCGCGAATTGGTGTCATCGAGTTACGATCGTTTGTGATGATCGAAGGAGCGACACGGATGATCGCTTCATTAAAATTCATTCCAGAGTCCATTCAATCTCTCTGATCTCTTTCAGGCTCGGACTCTCTATGATTGTCCGAATATCTCTTTCATACGACGGATTCCTAACCCGCGAGAATACATCGCGAGTTTGAATTCACTTTCATGGATATGATAACAGCGCGGAAAGCACGCCGCAAACCCTACGGCGCAGCGCCGAGCGTGCCGGGGGGCAGAGGTGAAAGAGATTATCGCCGCTTACTCGGAAAACCCGGAAAATGACTGGAACAGCGCTAATTACCCGACTCTGAGTGCTCTTCGGTCTCTGACACGCAAGCTTCCCCTCAAAAGATGTTTACGCCGCGAGAGGATGCTTTAATCGAGTTGAAGAGACGAGTCGAGTAACCTAATTAAGTCTCTCTTCCGTTACTCCTACGTTACCCCCGCGCACTATGTACTGAAATACCATATCTCCCTCTCCTCCAGCGAACCGAGCCACTCATTTTGCCACCCCTCTCGCCTTCTTCAACTGTCTCTTTCGTCTACAACCTCGCATTCATCGCGAAACATTTGCAGCGCGGCACGTGCATAAATGTCGCTCGTCTTTGCACCGAAAGTGCATTTCCCGCGGGGTAAAAGAATCTTCCCTTTTTTTTTTGACATAAATATCTTTTTTTTCCTAACAATTTCAAAACGATAAATGTAACACAGACGGATAATAATATATAATATGTATTTTATTTATTTATTTATTTCTTATTTTTTTATTTATTTCAGTTTATTTTTTTTTTGTATGATTTATTTTACAATTTAACACTGCATATTTTATAAAGAAATATGCACTACTATATTTTAGGAATTCAATAATTTAATATCAAAATCAACTTGGTAACAAAAATGTTAAAAGCGCGTTACCTGCACATCAAATATATTCAGGTATCTTTCGAATTAATTCTTTAAATCCTTATTCGTGTCCAACTGATTTCTACCTATAAAAGTTTCTCGAAATTTCAAAGGTAGTTAAATTATGCTACAATTTTTTTTTTTATATAAAATAAAGACAATATTTTTAAATTTTTTATACAAATATTTGTATAAAAAATTTAAAAATATTGTCATGGAATTTGTAGAGATTTTTAGAATCACTTTAAATAGATGAAAAAAATCACTTTGAATAAATAATCGGAATCGAGAGACCTGCAATGATATCAAAAAAGCATCTTTTTTCACGTGATTCTTTAAGGATTAATAACCGCAACCTGATATTTCATTCTCAAAGCGAATTTAAATTACATAAAACTTCTCAGTCGGGGAGAACTATTTTATTCTATTTCCTAAACGTACGCAAAACATAGTATTCCGTGGACTGCATTTAACATTCTTGATTTTCTACTCTCTGCTGGATAAAAAAATAGCAATTTAAAGAGGATCTCCGCTCTTCTCCTCTCTTGCGCTCGCTATAACTCACGTGCTAATGAATGCCACCGCACATATGCCGGTCCATATTTACATGCAGTAGTAATAGCTCACTCGCCCCGGCCTTCTTTCCGCGTACATTATTTTTCGTTGTCGTCGCGAACCGCCGAGAGTGCATTAATACAGGATATTTGCATGTGGGCAAAAGCAGGTTACTATTGCGAATCTGCGTGACGCTTAACAATGTAATAAAAACCCACGATACATAATAATGTCGTAAATAATATGTTTGCTGCGCTGAAGAATAATGAAATTATCCACGTTTTTGATGTTTCCGCGTCCATTACAATGCTGAGGTTATTACTAACTTAAATTGAACGGAGTGATACGTAGCGACTGTCTGCATTTTATTAAATGCACACTGGAACAGATTAGGAACTAGATCATCGCTCTATTGGCAGTCTCGGCTCGAAGCTGACTAATACAGGATACTACCGATCGCCTGCCCAGCACGCGGTAGGACTACGATGCGGCATAAGCCCCAATTAACTAGAACATCTCTACTGCGGACGCGAACTTAAGCCGAAGCAAAGTTTCGCATTGTACTGCATTGGACGAAAGAGATCGAATTATCACAGGCGACATAAGGGACTCGCTTAGAATTCAACGCCATTCTGCATTCGCTTTCTTGATATTCTTTTGCATCTTACATCTCGTTCTTATTATTGTAATTTACGTGCCTAACGTTTTAATTCAAATATGATACATAATATTCGTAACACATTATATATTTCATTCTTAAAAGTAGATTGTTATTTACGTTTATCCGTAGAGTGCTACTGTAGGTGAATTTTCACTTACAGGCTCAAGTAGAGGTTCAAGTATTTGCTATTGAATGGTAGCGCTAGTAAGGAGCTTGTAGTCCCATCTATTCTCCTCTTCAGTATGTCTGTAGAGAGTGTCAGATCTACACTACATTCTACGACTTGTGATTTCAAGCCTGCTTAGATAGATTTCATCCTGAATAGTCTTAATGTAAATTTTTTTTATTCATAATATTTTTGCAATATACATTATATTTTATTTGCGAGTATATTCGTTTTCATAAATTAATAAACTATTTAACATCATGGATAGAGAAATATTTACAAAAAAATCTATTTAAAAAATTTTTAATGGTTCTTGTGATAATTTTTCTGAAATAATGAAAATAAGGACAGCCAGAATATAATTTCAACTCGTAAAATAAATCAATATATAATTATCATACACCATTCAAATAATAATTATATCAATTTATTCTATTAAAAGGATACATAAAATTTATTATTTGCATTCTTATTAATAAAAAGACTCATCTCATCAGCAATTGGATTTTTAAAAATTCTTTTTATCTCTGTACGGTCTAATAATTTTGATTAAAACTTAAAACACAAAGATGAAATATATAAATTAAAATAGAAAAACCCACAGAGGTCTCCTGGAACTTGATGGGTCACAATTATATTTAATAAGAGTTAAATATTAAAATTTATTTAATTTACATTATAATAATACAATTTACATTACAATTAGCTTAGTTGTTCTGTCACCTTAAAATTCATAAAATAGACATAGTGCTAACAAATTTTTAATTATGTGAGTAAATTTTAACTTGGAGTAGTATTAATGTCAGAAAAAAATATAAGTAGCACTCGAGGGTTAAATGTAAAAATAGAGGGAAAATTGATCGCACGAACGTGTCTCCAAGTTATTCGAGGCCGATATAATTCTATGATACTGATTCTATGTAGGATTCGTGTGTTATAGTAGTTTAAGTAAAATATAAACAAAAACCGGACTATTATAAGGGACGATTATATGAGAAATAAGGCGATTATATGAGATTTGCGAGCGGCACGGCACGTGGACGCTGAAAATAAATTTCTTTATTATTCAATTATATTAAAACGACTAGCCAAGATAAAACTCTTCATATTGCCACTTCCACGGTACGGTATCATCCCGCGGCTTTAATACTTTTGCATAGCATGAAATTATAACGCGGCACGTCGCGGGATTGAATTACAGCGCCCGCAGTTTCGAAACGCACCAATGATTTGATGTAACACACAATGGTCGCACGAGGTTCGCGTAACGCTATTACGTTCCTAAACCGTATATCCCGATCAATATGTTCGACTTATTAGTTCGTTTATTTCTGTCAGTCAAAGGTTGCTATGTATATCGTTTGAATAATTATTGAAATTACGCTGATATTGTAGAAGATTGATGAAAACACCAAAATTAGAGTTCATTAAAAAAAAAAAACATTTTTTTATAATTTGCAAATAAGTAGATACTGCAATTTAGGATCTGTACGACTGCATTGTTAAATGTATTGTTTAATTTTTAAATTTGAGTGATCTTTAACCATTCCTGTAAATCGTTCTTACTTAATATATAATTTAAAACAAAGTTGAACAATTTCATTCAAGAAATATTAAATTTAAAATATTAAATTAAAAATTAAAAATATTTAGTTATTTATTAGGTGCATGTGCTGCTTACTGTTAGAAGCTAAACAATTCAAACACTGAAATAGGTTAATTAGATGAAGTTGTGCTTTTAATTACATGTTGTAATAATAAACTCACTAAATAAACTAAACACATGCAGAAATAATGAATTTTGACACACAGAGGAAGCTAAAAATAACAAAAACTGTTATTCAATTCCAAGAATTGGTTTAAATTTGGTTCTTTAATGTTTAACGGTGTGAAGCATCAATAAAACTCGGACGAGTGATCGCATGAGAATGTAATCAAATTGTTCCGACATTGACTCGTAGTCGAGTTATACTTATATTGATTGTACAATATTGCGATAGCCCGAAGCCCAATGTCTCGCACGAGGATACGTTTGGGAGCAAATGCGTCGACGATCCGCGGGTGCAGTTAAATGGATAATCAAGTTTTGCTTTCGCGCAACACGGCGAAGAGGACGTGACGCGGATCTCTTCCATTTCTCAATATTATCGCGAAAAGCTTCGCCGAGCCGGGACGGACGTCCGCCGATAAAACGCGTAACGTTAACCACCCCGAGGGATTAGTACGGAAAACGCGAGAACGACGGCGCACACCCTTCGGGCGTTCGCGTGGAAAGAGCGTTTCGCCGCGGGCAAATAAAATGCAAAATTAATCATCGCCCCGGTCACGAACGCGGGTCGATTTAAATCACGCGGCGGGGCGCGCCCCATAATCGGGTTAACCGAGTACGATTTTCCTCACCGACCATAGATACGACATATACCACTCGGCGTACAAGCCATTCTCTCACTCTCTCACTCTCTCTCTCTCTCTCACTTTCTCTCTGCCACCGCGTAATCTTGGCACCGGTCAAAATGGGAAAATAATGTCGCCCCTAAGCGTCGGTTAAAGGGTACCTACTCATAATTACTGTAAAACCGATATGATTATAATATAGACTTTCTCTACAACTGCCGTACAGCAGTCTGGAATTGTCTGATCGCCTTGTTCCTCTCGTCTTCTCTTCCCCATTCTTTGCCCTTGTATTGACGACTTCTCTCTCTCTCTCTCTCTCTCTCTCTCTCTCTCTTTCGCGCATGCATCTAAACATTATGTTTGCACTCTGCACTGATGAAACAATTCAAAGCTATTACGTTAATAATTTAAAACGAGATAGTCAAATTGGTAAAAGTAGAAATAATATTTCATATGGGAGATAACCTACATTACGTGTTTTAATTAAAATAATAAATTTATATTACGTACGTTAACGCGTGTTACAAGAGAGAATGCAAGAATGATTATGTATCATTATATTTGTTGTGTGCCGTTTATGCCGTTGTTATGTAACTTTCACGCAAAAAAAAATTAATTTAGGTTAGCATTTTTCATTACTATATTTAGCCCGCTATAATATAGGCATTGTTTCGTGGGGCAGAAAAAAGGCCTTATTGTGAAAAACATTCTTAATATCTTGAGCCTGAAGAAAGGAGGGCGGAGAATCCCCAGGGTATTTTCCTCTTTGTTCGAGCTACGAGACGCCACTGTTTCTCATATACATTCAAACGTGTAGCTCCTTCGACATATTTTCGCACGACATTCTTTCAAGTACAAACGCACACAAAAGCTTCGCTTTTCTTTCTTACTTCTCACGCTCTTTTCGTTCTTCGTTTTCCACGTGCGAGCATTAATGCTAAGGGTTATGGAGGGTACGGCGATTTGTAGTTGTGTCGGAGTTATAGCCAATAAACTACGCACGCGAAAATAACGGCTCAAGTGTTCGAGGATACGTGGAAGAAGAAGAGAGAAAGGGAGAGACGACGGGAGAAAGGGTAAGATGGACGCGCGACAGGAAAGGGGTTGAAAGAGAACGGAGGAGCGAGCGAAAAACCGACCGACCGACCGGGTCGTGCCACTTGCTGCAAATGAATATTTAATCAATCTTCTCGCGTGGATGTACCTAATTCCGAGGCGTCGCGGAGGCACGCGCACGCCTAAGGGCCCCGCCGTTAAATCCTGGGGAAGTTCGTACCAGCGCGTCAACCCCTCGGCGGGGGCGCCGCGCTGCCGTGACGTTTCTTGCTCGCCACCCCGGCGACGACGCTGTCATCGGCCTGGAGTTACAGCGTGAGCTTTCTTGCGCACTTCCGGTCGTTGGCTTTCTTTTCGCGTCAAGCGGAAGGCAATCACGTAGGGTAGGGAAAGAAGAGCGGTGACGACGACGACGACGGCGTGGTTGCGCGACGTGCGTAGCTAATTCACAAATGTTCCTACTATACTCGCGTAGCCTACGTTACTGACGTAGTCAAATGAGAAAAGTCTAATTTTCTAAATTATAGCTTTCATTAAAGATAATTTATATAATAATACAATTTAAGTACTCTTCTGTTAATTAAAAAATGGTTTAACGTTTTTTTTTTTTTTTTCTTGAACGTATAAATGTTCGTGCGTTTTAAGGTGTTGTTCACGTTATGAAAGGTATTGATATCAATCGCACGGGGACTTTTTAATCACCTCCCATAGTCGCGACATAATGCTGCATCATTAAATGAAGAAATAACAATGCGGAATTCCTGCAGCAAAGCATTACGGCTAAGCTAATTAGTGTTGTTGCGACGAGTTCGGCGGCGAGTTGCTGCTAGACACGACATTTCAGTGGATTACATGGTATGCAAAGCAATAACATTGAACTTTATGAACTCCGGTAATTCTAAATTATAGGTCTTTCTCTCGAATGGTTATGCCAGGACTCCGTTTTCCCAGTCCGGTCTCTCTAAACGGTATCTTTCTAATTCAAATGCCGCATGACCCTTTCTGTAAAGGCGATGCCTTTCTTTTTATCGCTCAATTCTACCTAGCAAAAGTTTGAAATGTGCAATCGCAATTTGCTATTATTAGAATTTCATTGGAAATAATATGGGCTTTGTCGCACGAGAATATCATCATTAGTGATCATATTCGGAATAATTTCAAAAACTTGATTGGCACGTAATTATGTATATATACCATACGTAGGAAAATTCACGTTTAATTCCAACGCAAAGAGTGAACTAATTTAAATCAATCGGCATGAGTTTCCGGTCCAATCTGTTATCACGCGTGAGTACTCGCGCAAAAATAAATTGGCAATCGCGTTAAACGCGCGATAAACAACACGCAACGAGAAACTCTCGTTAAACTGTTTCATTCAATTGTCGCAGTTTCATTCGAAATCGTATATTCCCCTCCCCCCCGCGCTAAAAGAATTCAACAGTTCCACTCTTCTCAGAGATGTTTTCAAGAGGATCAAAGCAGAGCAATTTACCGCACGCATTGCGTCCCACGGTTCCTCCTCCTCCTCCTCCTCTCTCTTTGCCTCTCTTTGTCTCTCTTTCTCTTTCCGGTCGTTGCAACGGGCAATGAGAGAATCGCGGAAAGTAAAACTAAAACGCTATATTAAACGCGGAAGTGCCAGTAACCTGTAAAACGCGGAGTGCGATGATACGGTTACGACGGACGGGAAGAAAAATTGTCACGGCCGCGCGTTTCCTAACAATTAAGTTAGCGTCTTTGTGACGCCGCGCCGCGCCGCGCCGCGCCGCGCCGGTCGAGCGAGCGACGCTGCTCGCCATTCCTCGCCCCTCGGAGGTTATTCTCAATATCCGAGCTTTCAGCTGAATCCCCTTTGTCGCACCTACGTACGTGCGATATTTCCCGCACGTCAAATTCCTCGCCGTCGCGTCGACATTTTAGCGCGCGATGATCCTCGCGGGCGCATCTTCCTGTGGATCATTACGTCACCGTGGGAGCGTGTTAGAGCGAATAACAGCGTCGGGAAGAGCGTCGGGAGATAACGACTCACAAAATTGTACGTTACAATCTGGCAGATCGAATATTAGATCGTTGATCGAAACGATAATATAGATTTTCAATATTTGAATTTCGAGAAGAGTACTTCCGGAAAATAATGGTCTCTGAATAATGGATTATTGTAATCGTAGTAAAGATATACGAATCGTTCTTATCGCGATACTTTAGCAGAAAGTTTTTCTGTTTCATAAAAACGTCAAATACTCCTAATTATTTTAACGATATTAATATTGTGCAGTAGGTAATCTGAAAATAGATGATATCGTTAATTTTGGAATATTGGTTTCGATCGGATATAATCAAATAATATTAACTCAAAATTAGAAATGTTTTAAAATGACATCATACTAATGAAGCTTTCGATATTCTTGAATTTTCTCAAAACGGTAACAAAATTATAAAATTGGTGATCCATTAAGATTCCTGACCTGGCAATCATTTTAGTTGCGTCTTGTTAATCATTCAAAGCCATTTACCCGTAACTAATTAATATAAAACACATACATTCTATGCAACCGCACGTGATATAGTATTAATTAAAATTCGGCAGTATGTTTACTTTTTCAGCATCATGCGTACAAATGCAATTATATTTCGTTGTGCATTTAATTTTCAGTTATTCCATACAGCGAATCCGCTGTTTTCAGACCGGTCTCTTTGTTCTCGCCTGGGATTTTTGTTCACGCCTCTCTTTTATGTAAATAAATTTCCATTTGCCTTGCGGGTTCATTCAAAGTGATGGAGAAAAGCGAATGTTCGTTGCGTAATCTTTTTTCAAGAATAATACATACAATTTGAGCATACGTAACCATTAGGGAATTCGAGCTGTATCTCTGTGTTAATCAATTTACTCGTAATTTAATTCGCAAATTTTGATTACATTTACGAACGACGCGGCATTTAATTCTTTGGTATTTAGATCAGCGTTAAAATGATCTCGAGTTTCTCTCGATGCGAGGAAAAAGTTATTATATCATTAACGAGTTCCCTGCACCGTCGGCTGAGACAGAAGGGCCAGAGTTGATGATGATGAAAAAAGAAAAAGGTAGAGCAAAATAAAATAATGCCTTTCTTAATAGCGCTTAAGTAAAATGCCGGGTGGACGTTCCGTTAGTGCAGAGCCGAGTCGTGAATGTATTGTCGAAACGAATTGTCCCGCACGCCTCCCTTCCCTCTACCCTCGCCCTACATTTCTCTTCTTGTCTGAAGATACTTCAGAGATATTTGCTCTCGAGAGGAGAGTCGTAAATTCCGCTGCTTAGCAAGCATGCAAATATCGATCGCATACCCGATATTCATCACCTAAAAATTTATTTCTGTTCGCGAATTACGACGTGTCGTTTAAAAATCCCTATTCAGTACAAGAACAAATATTCTCTCGTATATTTCCAAAATTCCTTTTTACAGAATGTTGATACCGTAAGTAATTAAATCACAAATTAAACCAATTGCATCTAAAAAAAAAAAAAAAACAATTCAACGTTTCAACTTCTTTCCGTTGAAAATTTGATGTGCACAGATTCAATCCATTTTGATATGCACATATCTGAAGAGCGTTATTTTTATAATTGTACAAATCACACAGTGATAAAAATTTAATAATCATTTAATGTAATAGTAGCGTCATACCATTAAAAACGCATTGCTTTTGTGTTTAAAGAAATATGATTATTCTTCTCTGTAAAGGATTCTTCACAGAGACGTGACTTTTCGGTTTGATCTATAATATATAATGTACGTGTTATATTGAATTTTACACGAATAGCACATTCTTTTAAAACCACAAGCAGAGAGCCGGTGGGTGCCATTAAAATAACATCCTCATATATTCCGCATATTCTCCCAAATTTCCTTGCTGTCCTGCATTCGAAATGCGTCGCGGCGCTAAAAGGGTAAATCTTGGCCTGCCTAACGGGAGAAATCTGAATGCGAGTTTGAGGTAGGTCGTCGAATCGCCTTCTCGAAGCGGAGGCTTGATAATTATTGCGCGGTTCCCGCTAACGAAACTGCAGTCGGTTCCTTTGAAGGCTGAAGTAATCAAAGTCTTGAGTACGGCTTGCCTAATAACGTAGTGAAAAGACACGAGGTCCGCGATGCTTCATTAAAGCGCCTGAACATTTGGAGCTTAATTAGCGTGCCATCTCGCATCGGTAGGCGACACGAGCGTTGGCCAATGGAAAGCAGCGAGATGCGTACCTTTTGAACAAATGAGCCAAGTATTACTCTTAATCCCAGGTTGCAGATATATCGCTCGCGAGATTAACGAAACTGATATTTCGGAATCGTTCAGCACTGGAAATGTTCGCATTTTGTTAATCTGTCTTTTAGGAAGCAGCTGAAAATTTTTTTACGCATCTCCATTGAACTCCAATAGTTACGTGAAGCTTCATCAAATTCACAACTCTCCCGGATCAGCGTGGCTCTCTGAAATAGACTGCGCGATAGAGTATCGCGACCGAGACGGCAATGATTAAACTTTTGGCGTCGATTGTCAAAGCGATTGTCGCAACGGCATTATCTTATCGGACGAGCGAGGAAACGATATGGGACTTGCATGGAATCGGCGGCGGCGGCAGCGCGCGCCGGCATGGCACAGAGAGAAATCTTGAGAAGGAAGATCGGCTGCGTGATAGATAAAGTAGTGGTACGGTAGTGCGGGAGTAAAATTTTATCGACCTAGGCACACAGCAGGGTCGATAGAGAGAAGGGAACAGGGTGGGGAGGGGAGGAGTCACCAACGTGGCCACTCGCGCGGTCTGCGGGCGGAAGGGGCGGCTTACGCGATTGAAAGCTCGCCGTGAAACGACTGGGGAAGTCTTGATATTATGCATTATGTATGGGCCTATGTAACGGCACCTGCAGCCCGACACGCGAGCTCGCCCCGTCGTTCGTCGTGTACGACCCGATCGGCAATTCCACAACACGAACGTGAACTTGCGACCTCGTCGAGCGCCGGTCGCGCGGCTGATCCCCGCGAAAGCTCCTCGTAGTGGCAACTTCGACCTCTATATTTTACACACCGGCCCCTCCCCCCAACGCTCGCCTACGGACGTAGTCGATATTTCCCTGTGGTATGTCGTCGTCTAACTTTTCTTATTGTTATTCGTCACACCGACACGCACGAGACGTGCGTGAGTGCGTGTGCGCATGCGTTGTATCGACATAACGGCTATGTCCGGTGCCTCATTATGCGATAAGAGAAAAGTCAACTTTCTATGCGAATCACGTTGAAGCTCGAATTAAAAAAAAAAAGAAAAAAAAGAAGAAGCAATGTCCTGAATTTAAATGAGCAATGTAGGTCCGCTGTATAAAAAGTGGAATGTGTCGGACGTTCGGAGCGTTCGCAGGATATGATTTCTTCCGCCTCCGAATTGTGGCTCAACGTTTATTCGGAAATTATTCGAAACCACGTCGCTGCTTTTCTCCCACATAATGGGATCTATTTATGAACGCACATCCCGGTGCAATTTGTATTTATCCCTCGGTGAAACGGTAGGTAAAAATACCGAAATACGAATTACAGTTCACGGCGGTTTTGACGTGCGTGATATTGTTAATATTCATCAACGAGCAGCACAGGGGAATGAAAAGTCTAAAAACGGCTGAGAATAATACAAGATAACGAGAGCACACACGTTACGAATCGAGATGTATCGCAGATCCGTGACGTCGTTAGGTAGCGCAGATTATTTACTGGTTGCAAGCGAGGGCTCGGAAAATATAGCCGACAGGCCGGGGGTCGAACGACTAATAGATAATTTATCCGTAAAGTTCTGACGCGCTTAATACGCAAGCGGCGGATGCTATTCGCATATGTGCTACATAGTCGAACCGCTCGTTCGCTAGAAATAAAGTTTCGAATATGAAGTTTCTCGGGAAATATAAATATTCCAATCTGAGAGGGAAAATGAGGCGATCGAGAAACATTGACTTATCGTCCTAAAAAGCGCTGGTCTAAAAATTCTCGAAGAAGTGTCGATCTGGAGACTAGGTCTCTTATTTTAAAATTCAGAAATAGTCCAGCTAAAAATGACCCTTTCTATTGTAAAGCCAGTGGGTAGAAAAGATAAAGATGTCATATATATTCGGCGAACGTATTTACGACAATACAAACCAAAAGACACTTGAAATTATATTGGAAACGTCAAAAACTTCTTTAGAGGCGAGAGAGAAAACATATTCTTAATTTATTTTGAACAGGTAAAATTGAAAGCTTAAAATGAAAGAATCTGTCTATTGAAATTTAATCGTTTGTTGAATCCGATGTAATAAGAGCGTTTTTTTAATTTGGGAAATTTGGAGAAAGCGGAAAAGAGAGGCGCGCGTATTTCTTTTTAAGACTCAACCGTCTTCTAAGACTCAACTCTCGGCGAAGTCATTTATAAAGATAGTTCTCCGCGTGTGTACCTACTCTGACACGGCTTTTCCTTCGGGAGAAAGAGGGCCGAGTGTAAAGTCCGCCATTATGCGGCAAGGCGTCCCCCCCCCTCTATCTTTTTTTTCCTTTGTCGTTTTCAAGCTGCGAATAGTTAATCCGCCTTTACCGCTTGTTTTCATGCAAAATCATCCCTTTATACCTCGCTACGCTTGTTTAGCTGCAATTTCCTGTCCTCCTAACGCTTCCCGCTGCCCTCTGCCCCCTTTTCCACGCCTCTGCTCCTGCTCTGCCCTAGATGTATTTTAATAACGCGGACGTGCTTTCCCTCTCTCGCGCGCAGACCCCGCGAAATCTGTTTGTCAATTTCACGGCAACCACGCGTAAATCAACATCCATTAACGCCCACCTTGCCTGGCCGCCTTCGGCACACTTTTTCTCTCCATCACTTCTGCAAGATTTCAGAACTCGCTCCTCTTCCTCCTCCACCTCGTCGCTCGCACCTCACGTACAGGTATTTGACAGAGACGAGGTGGTGGGAAGGAAGGGAGATGATCTTCATTTCTCTGAGGTAACCCCGGGATGCGGGCAAGCAGGTTAATTACCATCCAGATTGACTCGAGACAACTGTAATTAAGACGAACCTCAGGCTTTGAGGTCTTAGTAGCCCGAGAGAGGGAGAGAGAGGGAGAGAGAGAGAATGATGTATAGATAGACAAATGAGGATGAAGATGATGGAGAAGAGGCGTGTTGCTGATAGAAGGTGACGTACAAGCGGAGAGAGAGAGGGGAGGAGGGTACAGACGAGCAATCGCAAAGAGAGACAGACTAACTATACAGAGAACTTATTTGCATATAATGGCTTGAATTAGACTCGAGATAAACCAGTCATCGTGCCAAGGAATAGAAATTGATTTGACCATTCTCGATTTCTTACGACGCCAAAAGTGGCGACCGCAATTTATAACGGGCTCAAGCAAAACCGAACCGATGAAGCGACTCGGGATCCGATTTAGGATTTCATTATTTTCTAATTGCTCTATTTTAGGTGATCAAGCGCCAGCTAGTAATTTTGCACGGCGATTAATTCTAATGAGAGACGTACGAACAACGAGTTAAAATATCTCGCCTAAAGTAAACGTAAAAAAAACTTGCGATTATCACGATAAAATGTAAAAATGTAAAACATAAAAATATATTATGAAATTTATCTCCTCGTTTAAAAGATCCATAAAATCTGTCGAGTCACTCTTTCATGTTCGTTCTCGCTCATTTTCTCTCCCTTCTTTTTTTTTTTTAATCGAGTGTTAAATGCGTGTGGCTGTTACTGTCAATGAAGTTAAACCTTTACACTTTTTAATACGAGTACGAAGCACTCTCTCGTGCAATCCGATTAACGTTTTTTGTGCGCACATCTTGCCTCTCACTTGCCACTTGCATAAAATAGAAATGGCTATAGAACCAAGATTTTTTTCTCTATTGATTTAATTGTAAAACCTTGTCCCATCTGTTGGAAAAGAACGCGTACCTTTCAACAACTTTCGTTTCTTTGAAGCACGAAATATAATGCCCCTTTGGTTGTTGCTCTTTAATATATCTCAGAGAACGGACCGAGAGAAATCAATAATCACAAGAGTAATATTATTACAAAAAAAAAATACAGGTAATCATACGCGCCATCTCATCAATATTCTATGTCTCTATAATATTTGTGCAGGATGATGTAAATTTGAAATTAATTTGAATAGGCACCGCATTATTGCCACGTGCTGCATAAATTATGTCACGCCATTAACCGCGTAATTTTCACCGAGTACGCTATTGTAAACCGGTTTTATCCCAATCTAATTACCATCGGGGGAAATAAATCGGAATGCGTCCAAATCGATCTCCGTATAAATTATGCCGTTTTCGCGCACTTCCCGCGCCACGAAATCGGGGAAATCGTACTAAGAACGTACGCCGAACGCCGCGCGGCGGACGGCGTATCTCCTTTCCGTTCGTTCCCTTCGTCTCGCCGCGAGCCAAATGCAGTTGCTTCGCACAGGCGTTACCGGCGCGAACGCCTTTAGAAATTCCCCGATAAACCAGAATCGAGCGCATGGGACGCGCGCACGACCTCGCGCCCCGTAATGGATGCACCCCATTCTCTAAGTATTCGAGTATCGTATGTGCACTTGCATACGTATGCACAGACACACACACACACACACACGCGCGCATGCACGCGGCGAACCGATGCAGTTTCCTCGGGGCCGATCGCAGCTGCGGCTTGCGACCATCCGCACGTATGGCTTTGGTTGCTAATCAATGTCCACAGGCAGTAATATTTCGCGTAATATTGAACTTGCCGGTCGAAAGACGCTCCACTTTTATGAATGCTGCGGTTTTTAAACTACGTAAAAATTTCATTTATAAACTACATTTCTCGCGGTATTGCGTCTACATTTAACACGAGAAACTCCTGAATCTGGGAAATACTTGGCAAAATATATCATGATAAATTACACCATTGCACTAATACAATTGTATTGTGTATTGATAGCCACGAACAATAAAGAATAAGTACTTGACTTCATCGTCAAAGATCGAAGATTTACTTAGCAAAACTCTGTATTTAAATCCTTCTCATAGTAGTGCTAAAAAAGATAAAAAAAAAAAAGTTATAAGAGATACGTTGGATACTTATAACTTCTGATTGGAATTTTAAAACAACGTTAATTTTTTACAACAAATTTCAAATATCGTAAAAATTGTTTTTACACATTAAATCTCAATTACTTTGTAAACCTGACTGCTGGCAAAATTTGATATGTGGTATTATTTTTTAACAACCAAAAGTCTATTAAAAAAAAACATCTTTTCTGATTTAAAATAATTTTTGACAGTAAAGTTTTATTCATAATTTAATGTCGTTTTGCGTCAAAATTTATCACCTGAAATATTTGTGCTCGTCTCTCTGCTTATACTCGTATTTTATTATTTTATATTCAATTTGGCATTTGTGGTTCATAATCAGTCATATACTGCCTGTGTGACGTCAATTTTGAAATAATCCGTGGACCGTAATCGTATTATACGCAACGGTACTCAGGTGTACAATGTTTATATTTAAACCGATAATGAGCGGGTACAAAATCGACCAGAGGTGAAAAGTATTCTACAATAATAACGAAGAAATAAAATATCAAAGGAAATAAATACCAGTTTCGTAGCTATCATCGTATAAATCACAGGATTTATCCCGTGGAGAGGGAGAGATCGCGACTAATGAAGATCCGCGAACAGTAATATTTCACAATATCGAGATAGTCGGATGAGAAGCAAGCGGAGTGCACACAATTCGATATACGTAGCTGGGAATTAACATAGCGAGCCGCCAATGACGCTATCGACGATGCGAAACAAGCGGCACTTTTCCACCGAACTCTTTCTGCACGCAAAATCCCCTCGAGGGATCATCGGAGATACAAAAGAGGGAGGGGGAAGCGTGGGATACGCTTCCTAGATGTGCGGTCTAGCGGGATTTTAAACGGGTGGTATGACAAAAATTGCGAGGACAACGAATGCCCGCTCGTATAAACGGGATAATTGAAATTCATCGTTTCACGATCACGCGAAAGAGAACTCGCAAGGTTTACTCTCGACTCAACGAGTGCGTTATACACATATGCGCCGCTCCATCTGGGTTCCCGTATTTTCTCAAATCGATCGGAGCTAGGAGTAGTCGCTTAAAACATGAAAAGCAGCCGTCCTGATTACATTCAATTTAACGGTGTGATAATGACGTCAAATGATGCGATTCTATTGATCACTTGTAATTTAAAATAGGAAATATTTAAACCACGCCTAAGCCGACTCATAATAATTTATATATAATCTCTGTTCTTCGTTTCCATTTATTTCTATCTATTTTTGTCTTAGTTATTATTTTCTCAACATTTCAACCTTCAGTCTGCACAACCGTTTTTATTTATCTAATACATATTTGATATTGATCCTTCAAATCGTTCATTGCATCCTTACTGCTCATAGACTCGTTTTAATTTTATCTTATGACTATTCCAATATGACTGCAATTTTTTTCTATATGATGGGTTTTTTACTCTTACATTCTTAGCCTTTTTAGCCGAGTTTCCTTTCTTTAATTATCAAATTAATCCACTCGGTAATATTAAGCTTTTTCACAATTTTGTACCATAGGCTTTTTTCAGTCTTGTGTTTTATTTATCTGAGATTTACAATCATGATAAAAGATTTAAAATAATAATTATTTTTTATTTCATTTTCATCTAAGAGTGTCATTAAAACAATTTCGCTGATGACAGCTGAAACTACAGTCGAAACGTACAAAAATTATTTTATAATTATAATATTTAAAAATTATTTATGCGTAAGAAAGAGAGAGATCATTCTATATAATTCAAATTTTTGAAGATTATTTATATAATTTAAAAATCTGTATAAATACGAATAATAATCACGAAGATATTTACGTTGAACTTTTAGCCTTAGTTATATCGATAAAAAAAATGATTGTAATTTTATTTCTAGCTAGAACCGAAAGCTTTATATCTTAAGTTGAATGTCCGCTAGAGCCTTCGGACTCTGAATTAATACATCTTGTGCGCACAAAAGGAATTCTATATTAACACGAGCGTTTACTAACACAAGTACATTGTGTACAAGAGTTTACGCGGATCTTGGTGAATTAATCCTTTGGGATCTAGTGGTTACGGTTCGTGATCGTCTTTTTGGATTTCTTGTTTGAACGGCGCGTTACATATCTCTGCGCAATTATTTGGCGACTACACATGGAAATTGATTCTCGTTTCCGATTCCGATGTGAAAAATGGG
Organism: Solenopsis invicta; assembly: GCF_016802725.1. Lineage (NCBI taxonomy): Eukaryota > Metazoa > Arthropoda > Insecta > Hymenoptera > Formicidae > Solenopsis > Solenopsis invicta. The sequence goes on from NC_052668.1 coordinate 22,150,503, forward strand.
TTGGTTTTGTGTTGCTGCCTTTCTGGTCTAAAAAAAAACAGTAAAAATTGTCTCGGAAAATATTGATTATTGGTCAGTGAAGTATTAACTTTTAAGATTAACTTTAAACTCTCGGTCCATTTTCGTCTCTCTCTTTCTAAAACTAAAAGAATAAAGAGCGTTAAGTCGGTTAACTTGCGAAGGAAGTTTACGGACTTTGATGAAATCAGTCCTCAGGGATGCAACATCTGCAAAAAGACACGATGATGATGAAGATGTTGTTCCAAGAGTGAAGTCTCGAACGTAAGGACGTTCAAAAAAACTTTTTACACGGACAATTATGGAATAATTTATTTTTTAAAGAAACTTAATTTCGAAAGATTACCGTTTTAATTACATTAATACATAATTAATTGCATAATTATTTATTCTTCGTAGGGCATTGTGTTCCCGTTGCTTCAGGTTTCACATTTTTAAGCCGTCCGATGACGGAATGAGAGAATCATTATTTTGTACACACGAAAATTTCAGGAGGGGGAAAGGGAGGGGCCGCAAGATATTTCTATAGAATTTGATGACGTTATTATCGGATATTGCGGCTGCATTCGGGATCGCTCGATTACGGCGCATCGCGTAAATTTCCTCATCATTAGCATCATGTATATTCATTGAAGCTCGTAATTCATCAACCCCCCAACAAATGCTCATTATCGCTCATAATTCATTCGCGTCTTCGCGTCCCGCGCGCGCACTGTCAAGGCCAGTTTGCTCGCGTGCGCGTGATTGGACATTATCATAAAAATGCAACGGGAAACGGAATCCCGCGGCGCGGCGAGAGGTCACGCGGTTAAGGTCGACGAGTGGCGTGTAACGTTCGATTTTTATCCTGGGACAAACCTGCGTGCCGCTATCAGATTCCCGAATTAATTAATTAAACTCCGCCGTTGAAATTTTACCTGAGACATTTCCGAGACCGTGCCGCGAGGCATAGTCGCTCGCGTATATTAATCGAGATAAATTAATTTGTAACGACGAGCTTGATTAGACAGGAGGAAACCAGAGACGCATGCAGGTGGCTCGGTTACCAAATGCACGACCAAATAGGTACGTGACGGTACGGAATCTGATCATTCTACGATGCACTTCTGTCGCCCGGCTACCCGCGTTCACCCGCGACCGTCCCTTTCATCAGTGACGGAGAGGCAGCCAGACACTCGCATCCAGAATCTAGGTCACACACACACACACACATACACACACACAGATACCTATCAATCGCGCCGCGGTGTAACTAACCGCGTCCTCGTTCCGTTTCGTCTACAACGCACACGTACGCACGCATTTCTATCTTTTCCCTCTCTCTCTCTCTCTCGCCATCTCTCGGTAATTAAAAACTTTTATCCCGCGCCTGGTAGACTTCCCGCAGAAATGGAGATCTCGCTGCGCACACCTCGCTTCGCCGATAAGGGCCGATCGTGTATTTTTCGTCGTACGATAATCGACCGTCGCCACGCCGGATGGCGGGAGAGCGAAAGCCGCTGTCACACTTTGTGTTCCAAAATTAATATCACCCAGGGAGTGACTGACAGCTAATTAATAATCTATGATCGGTGAAATATTTTTAGCGAAATGCATTAGGTGCGATTGCGTAAATATCCGTCTCAAATTTCATTTTGATTAAAAAGATGCAAATTGAAGTTTATCGACAAAGAATTTCGATCTGTTTTTTAAATTTTATTTATTTTTTATTCATTTGTAGCGCCTTCTGGCTTCGTCCAAAAGTTTTTTTTTTTCGGTTCAAAAAATTCTACAATTGGTTATCTCTGAAAATGTTTACCACAGAAATATCGTCACGATATTTCCATGCACATTTGTGTAAAATTAATAATTCCTCAATTAATGGCATCTGATTACAAATTTGCCTATTAAAATACCTTTACATTCCCAAATGCTTTAAATATACTAATAATTTACAGCTTTCATCACAAACGTAACAGCCGTGCATGATGAAAACGGACAAATACTGCATTAATGACTCTCGCGCAATCGTTTTTTTTCTCCTTTTTTTTGTCCCCTTTAAGTCCTATGGATTTTTGTTCCTCCGAATGGCATAAAAGCTAGTCGCTTGGTGGGACGAGATAGGGGACCGGGCGCTTTAACAGAAAATTGTGACTAAATCCGTACGAAAGTCGCGATAAAAAGAATCGGCGTCAGGGTCGGCGTTGGCAACGGGCGTGTTTAACGAGTGCGCTGTGTAAGAGAGAGGCTCCCTTCTCATAGAGGCCCCCAGGCTCTACTACTACGTCACGTAGTCAATAGCCCCTGGGGGACGCCGGTGGCACGTGACAGCGTCAACGTGTCAACCCCTTTATGCTATATTGCCGAGCATTATGCTACTGTATTATCGAGCCTTCCTACAACGACAGCCAGCCGCTGCATTTCGGGGTGCAGCTTACAGTGTACGCCCACGCGTACGTTCGTGTGTGGGTTTGCTTCTCTGTGTACACGCGTGTATATGTGTGTGAGTACATGTGTGTGCGTGTGTGGCGGTACGATTTGGTACACACGTACGCGCAAAAGCAGCCCTGCATGACGGTCCGCAGGCCCAGGATCGAAACGGAAACGCGTCAGGAGCAGATGTAGCGACATGTATCCGCGAGCGTCGGCACGACCTGCATCAAAGGAAGAACCCGCACTACCGCCCTTTTCGAGCGAAACGATTAAAACGTGGGCCGCAGGTGCAGCTGCATTTTACCACGGACCGCGAGCTCGTCAGTGATTAATAGCGTTTAGAGTAGTGCCACGAGGACCTACGTGCACGATTTAGTTTAGTCTTTTCAAATGTTTTAATGTCCGCTGAGTAAAGCAAATTTAAAAAATTTCAATACATTCCAATTTTTCACTCGATGATCATCCGTTACCGAATTTTCCACGTTCGCTCATGAATTAGGAAATATTTCCATCGAATGAATACAACGTGTTGCAAATTAACGATACGCATTGGAGAACGATAAATATCATTTTTCAAAGATTTGAGTTGCTGCATCGTGCATTTTCGACTGGCCAATCGGATTGCGTAACGTTAATAAATTACACGCGTTTACTCTTTCCGTGGTATAAAAGGCACATTGTCAATAAATTTCTGTGGATTGTGAATTAAATCCTTTTTTGGAATATCATCTCTAAATCTATATACATATATAAATATACATATACGTTCTTTTTAACAGTTACAAAACGCGTGAAATGAAATTAATTTAAAAACAAGCTTATATAAGCTTGCTCTCTTTCTCTCCTATCTCTCTCATTACTCCTAATAAATTATCAATACTTCATATTAATACATAATATATGGCTATTAAATATTCTATATGCAATAAATATTATTAAATTATTAAAAATTTATTGTATAGACAAATAAAAATTTTTAATTACTTCCATCATTAAAACGTTTTCCTTAAAATTCTCCATCATATTATCCATTTTAGCTCAAACCATTTAGAAAAATATAATCTAATTATTATTTGATACATTGCAATCAAACATTTTTTGTACTATTAAGGAATTAATTTCTGTTACGAACTATTGGTTTAGCGCATCGCGATAAAATAATTTTCTCAATTTATATCTTAAACAATTTTTACATCTTTCAATGTTCATTTGTATGAAATTATTAATTAATGTCAGTGTTAAATGTCTATAAACAATAACGTCCAAATAGCTGTGTTTAACTCTAAAACGACAAAGATGAAGTACAAGATAGCTTTCGTGCTCTGAAATCACACCAGCAAAATTATGGAGTATCTTAACCGACTTTAGTGGCGTAACTCGACTTAAGTAAATAGGGGACAAGATTAAAAATCTAAGGATATGTAAAAAAGAACCACGAGCGTTTAATCGAGTTAGCCGAGTTGTTGCATTTTTCAGCACGGTAAGATAATAATAACGACAAGGCGCGGCGATCGCGGCAACAAAATTCACAAACTACGCGGCACGCACGCGGCGCATGCGGGAGGAAGATTAGGCCGAGCTTTTTTTCTTTAACTATTAACGGCACGGTCGCATTTTGGCCCGTTTCAGCCGGGCGCGATCCGTACGTGCGAAACGTGCTAAAATATGTACAGATCGCGTAATGAAGGTATGTTTAATAAATGGCCGTCCGGAATCGTTTTCTCTCTCTCTCTCTCTTTCTCTCGTGCGCGCGTGCGCGCGCGTATGCTCGGCCAGAGTGCTCGAACACATTCGAACAGGGTACATATAGAACGTGTATACATGTACACATGCGTGTATACATAGAAATGTGTATGTACCTGTAATGTATCCTGTGCAACCTGCATGCGCGTTCCCGTCGACATATAAATGTCAGTCGGTTGTTCGCGAGCGTATTACTCGTGCATACATACACTTTCTAAATCGAGATTGATAAAATTTTACTCATTTCAGTGCTATACTTATTACTGTGTCAATTAGTGTTACATGCATTATTTTTCAGTGACCATACATCAATTCCGATTTAGAAAGTTCGGTACGCTCGCACACGTGCGTTCTCTGGAAAAAAAAAACGAATGCGCACGATAGCGGAAATGACGAAGGGATGATCGCGAGATTTGCGGTAATATTAAAATCAACGCTGGCTTGAAACTTTGCATTTTGATGCGTCGTTGCGCTGATCTACTCGAGTCAAAGGTTCGCCGACCTACTTATCCATGACGGAACGGACGGAGCGGAGTCGTCTCTTTTTTAATCTACGCGAGAGATTATCTTTTCATGCCGACTCGCATCGAAAATTAATCGTTTGCCTCTTAGCCCGGCGACGAAGCAGAATGACGCGACCGCTGAAATAACGCGCGATCGACTCACTCGTAACGTATGCGCGAAACGTTTCGCGGCACATACGATCGGTATGTTTTATTCTTATCCCCCGAACGCGTCCATTTTTAATGCAGCGACTCCGTGAAAGCTCTAAGCCCTGATACGATTTCAAGCCACACACACGCGGCAGTTAAATATTCCGTGGCGAAAATAACTCTCTTCGCCGGTGTGTACTGTTGCGCGCTTTTTCGGCGACCGTACTATCGTCGGTTCGACGCTCTCGCCATTTCCGTAGCCGATATCAGTTTTTAATGGAATGTACAGAACGCTCGTGCCCGTCCTGTTTGCCCGTGCGAAACGGGCAGTAACCCCTTTGAACTCGGAAATAACGCAAACAAATTACTTCATATTAAATATTCCGGTTTCCACTTACAAACATCACTAAAGTTAGTCAGCGTGATGGGAATCGCTTAATGCAATTAGCAAATTAGGTGTTAAAAAAAATCTCTCTTTTCCAATCAAAACATTGCAGCTGATTCGTCAAAATTCAGAGAATAAAAAAATAAGATATATATATGTATATATATGTAGTTTTTCGCCAACCTTCCCCTTTTAGACAGAAAAATAATTTCGGTTAACTAGAGTTCGAGTCGTGGCTTTTCGCATTGGCGACATCGTAAACAGTAGGCATAACGCCGGCACACAGATGAGCAATAAAAGCCCGCAGCATCGTGTTTCAGTCCGTTATCACACCTACACATCCGTCTCGTAAATAGCCTCCTCCATATGCGACCTACACATAGATCATGCATACGCATATACGTTGATCGCGCGGTGAGTGTGCGGATACAGCCTCTCGCCACATCCGAAAACACTTCCCGCTGAAGGGGATCATCCCCGAAATCCCGTCGCGCAGCCACGAATCGCGGCCCGCGGCGCGGCGTATGGAGTTGTCCGCGACTCGTAAAATTGCCGTAGGTGGTTTCGGTTCTCGGATTCGTAACAGGTGAACGTGCCCTGACTTCCAATCGTTTAACCACCATGAATGGGGAACATCTTTTTCTCTCTGAGAGTAGTAAAAGATTCACGAGACGACGAGATACATATATAATACGTCGCCCCGAGTTATTACAGAATTTCAAAATCATTTTAAATCGAGTAGCCAAATGTTAATAAAATTCTAGCAGTTAAAGATTGAATATAGTTTGAATCTGCTACTTGTTGAAGCTATATACATTTCGATCGGGTAAAAAATATTGGAAATTTTTTAGATCCGATACCTGTGGCTCTTATATTCACTCCATTTCAATAACAGATTTTTTTTACAAATTCGGGAACGATTTTTTCGAGCGTGCTGATCAATTTTTCGCAATGCGAGCCGTTTTCAGCTCGACAGAAAGGTCGGAACCGGAGGTGTCTCTCACGGGAGAGATTGCTGGTGAATCAGGTGGCGGTTAGGACCGCCGGAAATCTCCAACAGCAACGGTGGAGCGCCCCGCGGCTTTTGGCATCGGATATGTATGACATCGTCCCACCGATACGTTTCGGATTCGGGGCGGGTAGGGGCGTCGATGTATCGGATCAAGGGGCGCATCCGTGCGTGATTGAGCCGATCCCTCGGGCTTCTTTTCTCTCCACCCCTGTGCATGTTCACTTTCCTCTATAAACTTCGACTTCGTATTTTGACTTTGGGCTTAGCTGAGAATTGGGCTAAATCACTATTTCCGCAATCCCCTTTTATTTCGCTTGCTATTTTGTTTTGAAGAGCAACGGGAGGGAAAATCGCAAAATCGCAAGTTCTCGGCACTGAAAATTCACAAGTGTCTAACAGATATATGTAAAATTGTGACGCACGCTTGAATAAGAATTTATACCACATCCGGCAGATTTCAGGAAAGAGGAGAAGTTTAAAGTTTGGAAAAGCTATAGGTCATCGATCAATTCTTTTCTTTGCGATACAACACGCAAAAAATTTACTTCAATATATCTTTTCTTACTTTCGCTCGAAAGCCACAGAATCTTATCGGTTATTCTCGATTCAAAGTATCGATGACGATAAACGAAGAGGGGCTGCGAAGCCCCTGTACTGACGCTTATCGAAAAATATATCGCGTCGCGCGACGATGTATGACTATATTTGTGTAGTTTCACGTGCGATTTGTTGGGAATAAAAAACTCTCACTTAGCAGGGAGCGCGTAGTTGTCTTCATATTTTCCAGGCTTCCCGGTGCGTTCGTGACACTCGGCAGCGGCAAACGTGGTGAATCTGCAAAGGGAGGAGGGGAGGGAGGGAGGAGGCGTTAATCTTCGTTTCCGAAGAAAGTTTAGTAAGAAGTATTCCAGTTTTTCACGGCTGACGTATATGTATATGACTCCCAGCGTAAGAACTTATAGTTCAAAAACATAACAGCGAGAAATTATTTTGTCTCAGCGGAACACGGAGCCGTTTCCGTCACGTGACATTTCATACCGCGAGTTTATTTTATGAATTTTTCAGTTTTTGCAATAGATAGACGTCAAATAGAAAAAAAAAAATCCCAGAGTTCGTAGCAATCTGTAAAATATTAAATAATGGATCGACTGAAACATAATCGATCTCTCTCAAATATAAATCTCTTACAATTTATATGTAACTTATCTTGATTATCATCGACGCTTTTATTGTTATGAGTAAAAATCGCAATAAATCATTTCTTATGTCACAGTGTGCATCAGCTTCCTCATTGCCTAACCGATTTGTACGGCACGCGTCTGCTCGTGCAGAATTTTAAACCGCGCTCACATCGGGGTTAAGCGTTTTTACGTTCGCCGGCTATTTTTCACGCGCGAATAACTCGACAAGCGGTTGCTATATTCATAGGATCAGTGTCGAAGCGTTCGTAAGTTCGGCTGTAGATGTATCTTGACTACGGATGGAGGAAAGGGGGAGGGGTAAGAAGGGGTTATGACGGTGGAGTGCGTGCCAGAGAGACATGAACTCTGACGGGAGTGGGTGAATAATGGGACGGCGCTTTGACACCGCGAGCTGCTACACCTGACTCAGGAGGAACGAGGGGGAGAGCGAAGCTTAGAACACAGGAGTGTATGCGCGCAGGTAACGCGGGAGTGTCGGCCAATTCTCCTCGTGGTAGAGAACAGAGGACGGACGACAGGGTTGAGGAACGAGAGAAAGGGGATACACGATCGTGGCGGTCGGTAAGGTCCGTGTAAGGGTGAGAGGCCGTCGAGCGCAGGGAAAGAACGTAGAACGAGCCGGCCGGTGATTTATATTCATAACTTTAATACGAACCAACTTGCAGTCACGTCGCCATAACCCGCCGCCACCATCGCCACCACTGCTGCCCGCGTAATTTATGTATTTCTCCGAGCGCGCCGGCTATCGAAATTCGCGCGAGTGGATGATGCGCCGATTTCGAGCTCGAAATAAAATCGCATGGTTAATCGCGGCTCGGTAGTTTCCTCCGCAAAGTGCGACGACTGTCGCCGGCGGTTCTCGATCACGGGTTTGTTAACCAAATTTATTGAAATGTAATGTTTCAACTGAATATCAATGAAACGCAGATTGACACGTAGATAGCGCAAAAAAAAACTGCGAAGCTTGCTGCAATTAAGAATTCTACGTTTAAAACGAAAAGAAATTATATACAGTTTTCTGAAAATATCTGATTTTCCACTCCTATGTTTAGCAAATTTGAATTAGGATAAAGTGTTCTCTCTAATATAGATTATTTAATATAATATTTCTTCTTAATTTAATATGATATTTCTTCTTAATTAAAATTATATTGCTAAAATATACGGATCAATAAAGCAAAGAAAGGAAGAGAAAACGGCCCAATCCGGATCACTAAAGATTTTTATTATAAAAAGCAACATAAAATATTATTTTTTACAAGAAATTTATTTAATATGTTAAGTAATTATTTTCTGCTAAGAATAAAGGAAGAAACATATAAACAATTTTTTTAATATTATTTTTTGTAGCAAAAATCTTTACTGCTCCGAATATTTTTAGTAATATTTTTATTCGTTTCTTAGTTCATGTACGTTTTCAAAAACATGCCTCTCAATTCCTTCATTAGCAGTTAGATGATTTTTTGTTACGGAAAAATTAACTTTGAAAAATAATTCGCAAATGAAATCTAGACGCGAGAGATCTGGGACTGTATATATTTACTTGGTTAATATTTCCTTTCGTAAGATTCCGAGGCCGCAAGGAATATCGCGGAGGTGACGAGATTCGGCCACCAGCAAATTTGTACGAAGGCAAGATAGAAACAAAGTGAGATGGGACGAGGAGAATGAAGAGTATACACGAGAGCGTGGTCGGACATAAAATCTTTATGCTAGGAAAGGCTCTATGCTCAGCCGAGGCTCCAGCCATCCCGTTTAATTACGGATTCTAAAGCTCTTCGCCTACTACCTAGGCGCGTTCGGTTATTCCAGTGTTATTGCTTGTTTTACGATTCCCCTTTCGGCATCGTCGTCGCGAAGGAATCGGTTTTCCGTAAATAATATCGCTAGTCGATGAACTCGCGGAAATAATAACGTCGAATTAGCCTTAGAATGACGTTTCGCATTTTGTTATCGCTCCCAGCGCAATAATAAAACACGATACAAGATACGGCGAAATAATATTCAGATAGATGAAACGTGAATGTTAGTTTGATAACGCAAAACTAAATACAAGCAAAGATAAATATAAGCGCGCTATATTATAATTGATATAATTATATTCTGCAATTGTAAATATGTGGACAAGCGGAAGCTTCTGGCTGTTCAATCAATGTTGCAAAATAAACATGAAGCGAATCGGAGCGATTTATCCGGAGCGATTTATCAGTCGTCGTCGATGCAATTACAGGGATAATTACGTCGGGTGGTAACTTTCGAGGCGTAACGGGCCAACGAAGCGAGAAAGTCGCGCAAGAGTCAGCAGGAGAAGAAATTGCTCTCATTAATTGGCGGCGAGACGCGCCTAAAGTGCGAAAATGTTTAATTCACCCATCTTACAGACGCAGTATGGACTTCAGTTGCTCGAGCCGTGAATATTCCATCAAACTCCGACACTCATTAAAAAGTCGGCGATTCGTACGATCTTAATGACGAGTTACCGCGTCGCTGTCCAATTTGACTTAATCCGTCCATTTCCTCCCTTCTTCGCTCGCGTGGTTCGCTGTGCCAGTCCGTCTGACTCGATTCGCGTTCGTTTCCCCTTTGTACGATCGCGCGGAGCGACGCGCGGCGCGCGTCAACTCTGGCCCGTCTGACCTAATTCATTCATTTCCCCTTCCTTTGATCGCGCGCGCAGCGGACCTCGCTACTGGCCCGTCTGACTTGGTTCGTCCTTTTCCCCTTTCTCCGACCGCGCGGCGCGATGCGCCTCGCCGGAGTTAAGAGCCGCTATCTCACTTTTAATTAACGCAAGACTACCCGTCGCCTTTCAGCTCAGTAATATTGTACGTCCGCGTATCGTCCACCCGTCTCAAGATCTGAAAAGAATTTTACGACGTTACGACCGACGGCAGGGAGATTTTAAAGGCGTAACGGCCGTTTTACGTCGCACGAAACGAGTCCCGGAAAATTCCGTAGAAATTTATGCCCTTGGCTAGCTCGAAAACCATACGCTCCAACAACGGCGCGATATATCTTCTTAATTTATTGTTTTTCGACCGTAAAACGTTTTGTCATATTGTAAGATGAGATGTATCTGCCCGGATAGAAATTATGTCCAGTAAAAATCAAAGCGGAATTGGCCATGCCAGATTTCACGCTCGGCCCTGATCCAACCATCCGTATTTTAGCATTGATAAGGAATGTAACGCGTCTTTAAAGATTTGGGTCATAACTGTACTGGCTCGAATAAGGTAATCCTTCACATAATTAGTAATAAATTTTGGATAAAGCTACTATATATTTATGTAATTAGATTGCAAATTGTAATAAATGATATCGATTCTCGATAAAAGTTCAAATATAGATCAAATCACATCTTAAATTCTCATAAATCCTCATATTACGACTTCAATTTGAATATTAAAAATTTAATTAAAATCACATACAAAAGTAATATTAAATCCGGAATACGCTTTCTTTGATAAGCGAAATCGTAATCATTCGAGCCTCTTCCATGTGCCGGGCACAAACAAGAAATTGTATAATTTCTTATAAATTATAAAAATGTATATATTTGTATTTATATTTACAATTTTTATTTATAAAACATATGTTTTATTTTTGATAAACTTTTTTTTTTTTTTTTTAGTTTTTGTCGAATACAATATACCATCAAAGTCTATTTAGGCTCGATCCGACGCAAACTAAATCCGACGTACCGGATTAAATTTCTTCTCGGGATCACGCTTTTACGATGATTAACGATAATAAGCGAGAAATCCATGGCACGTTTCATTAACACCGCGTAGAATTGCGGCGAATATATCTCAAATTAGCGAGAAGAGTGCTCCTTCATTTCACGAAAAGGGACACGAGAAAGGCCGGGGCGGATTGCCAGGTGCAGGCACTTAAGATTGCGCTGTGCTACTTAACGGATACTACGGGAGATCGGCGGCCAAACTTCCACTTATTTCCTCGCTATTCTCTTTCTTTCCCGCGGTTCCATCCTCGTTTTCTCCCGTTCGTTTGGCCGGGTTTTCTTAACCTACCATGGCGCCGCGGCGGAACGCAAATAGGAGAGTGAACTTGACTAAAGTTCAATATACGATCTGTGGTAGGAAAGAGGCGAGTCGCGGGGACGAAGACGAACTTTTAAGGTTACAAACTCAGCCGAACTGTCGGTCCGACAGTTTGGATTGATTTTAATATCGACTTTGTTCTCGAACTCGACTACTACCCTGCTACTTTCGCGTCTTCTTTTCTCCGGCTGTGCGCCCGCTACCTCTCACCGCGTCGTTGCAACGAGAAAAACAAGAGAAGAAAAACTGTTCCTTATTCCAACCTGCGCTAGCAGCTGCCGATATGCTTGTTTGCAGCGGATGAAATACGATAAAACGCTACGACGTTCCTGATTATCACAAATCGATTTCACTCGATTAGATGACGATTGCTTAAAATTTCAAATTACTAAATTATGTAAAATATTTTCTACGTGTTAAAATTCAATAATGTGCTCTTCTCGGTGTTCAACGCGCTAATGTATAATGCGCGTTAATTATTTCAATTACTCCCTCATAATTATTCGCTATATTTAGTTTAATTATAAACAAGATATAAAGATAGTAAGAACTGCTGGCGCCTGCGATTATTCGAGACGCAGCTTTCACAATTTGCGCACGTGCGAAGGTAGGAAGTGTATCTCGTGCACTGGCGGCGCAGCCCAATTCAATTCCCACGGCTTAATCGTTTTATCCGCCTCCGATGTGTTTCGACGGTAGCGAGAGAGGTTCGCGAGAATTTGCAAAATACTTGGCTCGCCCGATGCAGCGACAAGGGAATATACCGCGACGGAGTCATTAGCGTCGGCGAGCGGTCCAAAGTGCCTGTACGGATTGAAAAGCCGGTCGCGCGCGACACGCCGCGTAATCGGAGGGAAGTTTTGATTAGTTGCGACAGAAATTGACGTTTCCAGTCTTCGAGAGAGAGAGAGAGAGAGAGAGAGAGAGAGAGAGAGAGAGAGAGAACACGGACAGCTAATTCCGGAAGTTGAAGACACACAAGTCGGCGTCGCGTCGCCATTGGGATTTCGTATACTTTCGTCTTTGCACGCTCGTCTATCCGCCCACCCATCCATCCCTTCATTTCTCTCGTCCCCGGTATATGCGCCGCGTTATATTATATTATACATTCCTTAAAGCAATTACGAGATTGCGGTCGGAACACGTAAAATTACAATGATTGTTATTACGCCGACGATAAAACTGACTATTTCGCGACTATTATCGCAAGCTGTTACCGCGCATCCCTCGTCTTTACCGTTTCTATTCTTTCCTTCTTTGTCTTCCGCTCTCTTCGTCGCACCATCGGCTCCTGTCCACCTTTTTATCTTTCGCAACGGAAGCGCGTGTTCGTTCGCATGTGCGCGACGCTTCGAACCGGATGGCTCACGGTCGAGGTTATTGCCGTTCTCCTGCTTAAAATAATGTAAAAGCACGAACGGTTATTATGCTATCGAGCCGAGTAAAGCACGAGATAACATTGATTACGACGTAGCGTGGATACCGTGGTTAAATTCCACGTTACTGCCCACCTCGCTGCCGCATAAAATTGGTCCATTAAGACCGAGAATTATTAAAACCGAAGATTTCGATAAGCATATTGTGCATAAATAAATACGCGCCAGTGCGCGAATCGTCATTTTTCTTTATCGATCTATTATGTTTATAAAATTCGTGATATTCAGAACTGACACGTACACTTTCCATTTCAGTTGTCCGAGACGCGAGCGTGCATTAAATACCGTGACTCTGCGCGGGTACTTGATGTATCATTCTGAACGATCCCTTAAGACGAGTTTGAGATAATACAGGCCGGAGCAGTGGGAGGTGTTACCTCGTTGGAAACCGGTGTTACCTCGTTGTAAGATAAATTGCTGTTGCAAACTATTTTGGCGTCATTTATGGAGCTATATATGCAAGCTAAAGTATACTCGTGTTGCCTTTGAAAGGTGTAGCGTCAAACAACGGCCCTCGCGCGCTGACCTCTTCAATTTTTAAAACAATCCCCGTGATTGCAGAAACGTTAAAATAATGCGATGCCAAAAAGGGGTCGTAATATGACGAATATCCAGCTTTAATTGCCATGCTACAATTTTCATTCACCATCGAAGGCTTTTTATTTCAAGATAGTTTTTTCGCGGAAATTCAAATAACATTTTTAAGCGAGTTTATTTCACGCAGTTTTACATCCATCGGGCTAAACCAAATTCGAAATTGTATACGCGCATACTAAATGGAGTTCGCCGGAAAATTTCATTATCACGTAAAAAGACGTGTCACAAAGGTGAGGTAAAATTTTTATTAAATTTTTGGCGACCGTTATATTGCCTTTTTGCGCAATTCAAGCGACAAGAGGAAATTTATAACGCAGCACCGAGTTCAAACGGGCCTTGTTTTAATGCCAGTTAAACTGATCCCGCGATGATTAATTATCGCGAAGCAACGGCACTTTTAACAGCTTGCTTCTTTCAACGGCTTAATTCTCCTCCGATATCCGGAACTCGACAAGTTTCGTGGAAGCTGCAGGCACGGCTGAAGTTGAGGATCGACAGATTCACAGTCTCCAGCTTACATGTCTAGCTGCTGATCGATATAGAAACAAACGCGTCGGGACACAGTGTACGTATTGCGTGTGTTTGTGTGTGTGTGTGTGTGTGTGTGTGTGTGTGTGTGTGTGTGTGTGTGTGTGTGTGTGTGTGTGTAACAAATTATTAAGCAGCTCGCAAAGCGCAATTAAGCCGGAACACTTTGCTGCTACTATCGACGAGAATAAAACGCTGGGAGTTTGTCAATACATGTCCAATAAAAGTTTCGAGTAGCGGGGGTTAATCGTAGCGACTACGACGAGAGGGACGAGGGCGAGGACGACAACGACGACGTGAACGGTGGCTAATATCGCTCGAAGGAAGTAACGAGTGGCTCCTTTAAGCGTTTCCGTCGTGGATCCGGCATTCGAGGCACGTGCCGCTAACTGGATGTATTCAAATCACAACCGGCGTGCCGGGAAGGCAAGAGAAATAGTTTCTAGCTCCCTCCACTCCTTCACTCGCCCTTTTCTCTCGGATCGCAGTCCGTGGACTGTTTAGCCAGACAACCCTCCCGGGACCGTCCCGCCTGCCTGCCTGCCTGCCTGCCTGCCTGCCTGGCCACCCTCCTAGCCTTCTTGCGCGAGGGAGGGTGGTGATGGCAGATGCAGCCAACGGAAATCTAATAATCGCGAGATCTCGTTTCGCCGAGCGACAATCTCGACGCCGATCGGGCAAACTCGATTTTTACTCCTAATTAAACTCACTCGCGCCGCTGCTGCTGTCGCCGCCGCGTGGCTTCGCGCAAGCTGTCCGTCTTCCCGCGTCTAGCACGCCAAATTACCACGAAGAAACTTGCGTTCCACCGACCGAGTTGCTCGAGGGGCTGAAGTCTGGCTTGGACAGACTGCGGCTACATCCCTTGAGTTGCATAATGTCGTTTGCGATTACGTTGTCTCCTAAATCCCGAGGTGTTTCCGCGTTTCCTGCGCAGCCTCGACAAGGCGTCTTATTTATGCAAGTTTTAAAAAATCTAATACTCTTAAATGCACGAACTTAAGAAAAGATCAAATTTTCAATAACTATCGTATGTTTAATATCCCGACATGATTTTACCATAATGTTTTACTCGAGAAAATTTCGTTTTCCGAAATGGCAGAGCAGTAGTTTGTTCCCCCCCACCGCAAATCGTATTCGGCCTGCAAAAGGCTTCTGAGTCGGAGCGAAATCGTCTCTAATTCTGGCCTTACTCCCGTTAAGTGCGGGTTCTCGAAATAAATGCTTCTAGCGTGTTCCTTTTTTCCACGATTTCTCTTTAATCTCGACGGGGTAGTAAAGGCGCGCTCGCGTGCAAGATCGATGCGACGGTGAGATGCAAGAACGAATGAGCAGCGCACGATGTGAAATATTACGAGATGATTAACCAAATACTCGAAAAGGTAATTGTATCGGCTTATATATCCAATACTCGGCGAATCGACAAATTCGATCAAGACCGTACGATTATGCAATACGATGGGACAAAACTGACAAACGGGATAATCGCAACCGCAGTTTAACCTGTTCTTCGGCAACGCGAAGAAGTAAGATAAAAAGAGAGGAAATGATTCGCACGAGAGAAAGACGAGAGGAGAATGAGGGGGGGACACGGGATGAACTTTTTCAAGCGCGCACCCCTCTCCCCTTTCCCCGCACCCTTCTTCGTTCTCTCTCACCTACCGTAAGCGGAATCGCATTATTCGTCGTATGTTTCGCTTCCCATTCCTCCTACTTTTTTCTTCGTTTTTCTCTGCTGCTTTCCTGCGCGTGCAGCCTTCTCTTAATTCTCCTTTCGTCTTTCTCTCTCGCATACGCGTACGAGCGCCCGTAATTTACCTCGAGACTACTCTCGCGTCGATAGCGATTCAACTAGGCTATTCCCTAGCGACACTGTTTTTCTTGACATTTCCCTGCGCCCGACCACGACGACGAGAAAATGCGGTGCCTGCTTCTCTTCCTGCCATGTTCTTGCACACGACGATCGAACGCTATCGCCGAGAATTTACGTCGCAAAACACGACAGCTGAGAGTTATCAACGATGAAGTTTGGAAACGGTACAATTCTTTACGATTTATTCACTTTAATATTGCCATCGCGAGTAATATATTTTGTAAATTTTTTGCTAATCATATTTTCGTGAATATAGCTAATTTGGCAGTAAAATGAGCTTTGACTTTAGAGTGCCACTTATATCTTTCTCTGATGTTAATATTTCTCTCGGTGAAAATTCACTCGGATAATTACAAATTTTTTACACTTTTTCATGTTTATTTTATGGATTGCAAGGTGGTAGAATAATCAAAGTAACACTACCTCAATGCTAATCTTCACTATTTAACAATATTAAATGTTATTGTAACCCATTAAAGGTCCAAAGAGAACTACAAGCTTATCTGTTTAAAATTTTTATAACTCAAGTCTTGATAAAAAAAAATTCCATCTCTCTTTTCGATGAAAAGAATGATATTCGTAGATGTAAATCCTTCAATCGTTATTTTACTTCGAGGACTTTATTTAAGCTCGCAAGTGATCAATTCCAACAGGAATTTCTGTACGCGATCTTATTAAACGATACGAAGAAAACGCATCAAGCCCGAAGTATGTAATCCCACATAACGCCACGTTAACATGCAACGGCGCAACCTCGTTGCCCAGCCCGTGCGACCGTGTAAACTAATATTATACAAAACATTCCGCGCCGAGGTAAACCTATCTCAAATAAAGCGACGTAATACACACTGGTGGTCCGATTAGGCAAATTATGCATCCTAATGGGTTAATGGTAATTAGAGCACCGCGAACGGTGCTTCCGCCCGTTTGCCTCGTCATTCCATCGTCCGTCCACCGCTGGTCACCCCAGGTCGCTCTGCCTCATTCAGTCGCGCTTGGTTTGCGTTTCCAGCCGACACTTACGGATCATTAATAAAACGCAGGCGACACCGCATGCGTTTCCACCGTGCCGCGCCGCGCCGGCGAGAGGGAAGCGTGAATGTGAAGAGAGCGCGAAATGCAAATCCGGAGATCGGAGTGTGCGAGCCGAGCCGAGCTGAGCCGAGCTGAGCTGAGCCGTGAAGAGCCGTGGAGAGAGCGCCGGCAGTGTCGCATTTGCATATAGAAATCTTGAGGGAACAAATTTTTCTTAAAGTACTTGCCTCACGTGCCCTCTCACCCCCTACCCCCTCTCTTGCCGCCGCGCCGACACCACCTCGTCCTTCTTCTCCGATTTGCATACAAGATTGCGCATGATGCTCTTCACGGTACGGCACGTTTCTCCTAACTCTTCCCTTTACCCTCTACTCTCGGAGCCCCATGCCGTTTCCCGTCCTTCTAACGCGGCGCACCCGAAAAGAAATGACCGGAGATATCGAGCAACGTGACGAGGATTTTTAAATTGGCGTTGATTAGGCGGCCGCTTCATCTTCCGTTTCCTCATCCAGATACCGGACGATTTAACGCAGTGTTCTCGTATCGATTGTCGGATAAATAGGACAGCGGCAAGATTGAAAATTAGCATTCCGTTAAAATTAACAAAATCAATAAAGAATAATCAATGTTTGATTTTAAATTGGATTTTATTTGTAGATTTAAAGCGTAATCTAATGTAGAATAAAAAAATATATCGTATTAGGATTTTTGACTTGAAATATTCCGAAAAATTCGTTTATAAAAAAAATTACAATAGCTCTGCTAATTCTGGGACACCCTGTATAAACGACTGAACAATAATTAATCCTAAATGTAGAATCATGCTCGACGTCGCGTTGCCGCGCGAGCGCACAAATCGATTCGCTTTAATAGACACGGAATATTTCGTTTAAAAGAAGCGTTTGTAAAACGGAACGTGACAAGCTCGTTGATGGATGATCCTGGAAGGCGCTTCGAGAGAGAAAGAGAAAGCACAACGTCGATATCTTAATTCAGATATCCACGTTTAGCTCCCTTATGGTTCTTCGAGTCGGCCTTAAATAGATATCGCACCGGAGCCCCCGGAGGCTAGGGATCGGGAACTGCATACGAAATCCGATATTTTGAAATCTATGCGCCGCGCCGCCCCCGTATACACCACCCTCGCACCCCCCTTCGCCTTGCGTACGGTATAAGCCGATGTAACATTGGTTACCGGTTAGCCCGCCGAAGCTTCTAGGGATTAGATTTGATTATCGCGCGGCCGGAATTGGTCCTACAGCAACAGACAACCTGCAAACTATAACCACTCGACCGTGTTCGAACAGTCTACCTCTCTGTTCCACCACCCTTTCCCCCACCGTACTCGTGTCTCTTTGTCGACGAAACAATCGGGCAGATTTACGATTTAGAGGAAAGGAAAGTGACAATCCCACTTGCCGCGAAAGGGGACAGCGCTATTCCCATCGATTAATTCACATGAGATTGATAATTGATGTTTCCTTTACGCGTGTCACGGTTTACGAGGCTGCTGCGAGTATATCGGTCCCTTCGGATATTGATCACTCCGATCGGGCTCGGCATGCGCCCAAAATTCACTGTTCGTTCCTATTTTGAACGCCGGCCGTGTCCGATACATCATCGTATAACGTATCATTGGCCGTGCCAATCGTGACGAAGCTGCGCGACGCTATATTATTATCTCGTATGTACAGCATCGATCCGCCTTACGCTTCTAATCTTCGTGAAAACGTTCGTTATTCTCGCGTTCGGATTAATTCGAGTACAAACGCCGGATCAAATGGTCGCGATCAAAGCTTCCTTTCTCTGCACGTTTCGCGCGCGCAGAAAGATCGTCCAGCAAAACGTTTCCACGTCTCTAGTAAACTCCATCTCTCTATTTCCGTGTCTGTGAATTCTCTCGGTGGGAACCGTGCGCGCAAAAGGGAAAGAGAGGAAAAAGAAAGTCGGACTGAAATCCTATCAGCGTCAGACCGCCGTGGATAAAACGTTTACCGAAACACCAGGCAGCCCGCGACATCGAGTCCCCAAACATTAAATCAGACACGTAACATCGCCGAGGGATTCGATACGACGTTCGTCTTTCGCTTGAATTCGCTCGATCGGGGCGGAATCAAGCCGATCTTCCGCGGATACGCCTGCCGTCTCTACGTGTGCGCTTCGCGCTGCCATGCCGTTTCAATCGTGCTGATACTTACTATCCCGTATCAGCACATCGAAAATAAACCTCCAATTAGATGA
This sequence comes from Solenopsis invicta, assembly GCF_016802725.1. Classification (NCBI taxonomy): domain Eukaryota; kingdom Metazoa; phylum Arthropoda; class Insecta; order Hymenoptera; family Formicidae; genus Solenopsis; species Solenopsis invicta. Next base: position 22,169,699 of record NC_052668.1, read on the forward strand.
GCTCATCACACATGACGTCACCAACTAAAGCGCATTACCGTAGGTGATGTTGACTACAGACAATGCGTTCATTTGTCATGCGTTCGATAAATCCAAATGCGGTGCGTTTATGCGAACTAAATTTTACTGCATTGTCATGTACAATTATCGCATCGTCACATCGACATACGTTATCTCATTTGTATGGCGCAATAGTGCGTACCAGTTTGGATATTCGTCAAGCAGAAGCATTTAGAGTTGCCTTAAGCTATCAATACTGTAATCAGATGCAACACTACCTGATATTTCCTGTTGAGTGCAATGAGAAATTACAGTGTTTAAGATAACATTTCACAAAGGAATATTACTCGCTCGGGAGTTTTAATTAAATTTTACAAGAAGAACCCAATATCGCGCAACTCGATAGATGGAAATGTAAGCTATTTCACACATATTTTACATATTTAATTAAATACACTATTACATGTATAGATTTTAGTGCGGAAAATTACCAACACACGGACCCGTAAAAAAAAAAGTAGTTCAAAGCGAAGATTCGGCTTGTTCATGTCGCGTCGATTGCGCGAGCGGCGCGGCGCGTACTTTCGGCGAAGAAAATATTGTATATCGGATGCAGCGGTGGCAGATGCCGCGGGCATAACAGCCCCTTTTCCTTTCCCCGCGCTGCAGCCACAATGGTCTTATTTCGCGCGGAAGAAGTGCACCACCGTCTTTATGAACACAGCGAAGACCTCGCCTTCAGCATTAGCATAGGAAGTGAGAGTTCCCCTTCATCGGCGTTTCTTTACGACGACGCCTCTATATTCGTTCCCGCGCGGGAACGGGATAGACTACAGGAAGCAACAGCGGCTGTTTTTCTGTAACGACCGTGTTTAGCGGAAAAGGAGCAACGAAAAATTTATCGTGTAATTACCCCTGCACTCTGAAAATTTCGCGATAAAATAAATAAAGAGTACGGAAAGAAAAAATATTCTGCGGAAAGATATTCTCTTTTCGATCAACCGATCGAGCGAGAAAAGTCCTAAATTATTATTATATTAAAGCTTATACGTTTATCGGTGATAATTCAAGATGAATTTCATATAATTAAAATAAGAACAGTAATTCTTCCATTAATAATCACAAGATTTTAAAAAGGTAATCGCAAAGATCCATGTTTTATCTAAACGCGAGCAATGGAAGCTATGAAAGAAAATGAGGTTGCTTAATTCGGTAGAAGTTCGTCATTGATCGTTGTCGCATGCATTCGTAATCATATTCATTGGAACGTCGACCAAGTGGTACGGCTCCGTATGCAGCACAATGGCAAGATCCCGTGGCAGAGAGAGACAGCATTAAATTGGAAGTGGGTAACGTAAAGCCGCAGTGCGCGCGCGACCACACCGAGAGCGACATTAATACGATATGTTCAAGGGATCGTAAAACGACCCCTCGGTAATGTTTAATACGCGACGGCGAGGCCAGACAGCATTTCGTGCGGTTGCGGAGCAACGATAAAGTCCGCTGCTCCAAATTCGAATCACCGGCCGCCGCCACCACCTTCCACGCTACGAAAAGCTCGCGCACGTGGCCGAACCCTCCATCCCAACCCTCTGCTGCTCTCGGGTGTCGTTCTGATGTACACGACGTATGCACGCGAAGAAAACGTGCTCGCCGGCGCACTCGGCACGAACGCCAAGAGAAAAATATTCGAATTGAGTATAAAAATCGCGGACCAAAGCACGATTCACACGACTTCTCTCTCTCTCTCTCTCTCTCTCTCTCTCTCATAATGTTAAGCATGAGAACATAAACGGGCGAATGCAGAAACGTGAATCAAAACGAGCGTGAATCCATGCCGTGCGAATGCAAAGCATTGCGAATCAATGACGAGATTATAGAAATGCGTATTATAATGTATTTTATCTAATAACATGGGAAAAGCATTCGGTGGAGTGATTTGAGTGTTCGGCTATAAACTATACCTTCTCTCGACAAATTGTATTGGTAAAGTACGGCCAACCGTTCACGCATCGACCGAAAGTAAATCTCCAATAAATCATGCATTTTCGAGCGCTACCCGTGCGGTACTGGATGGAGTTTGGATATAAATTCAAAATTGTATGATTGGTGGTAAATTAATTTAACGACGGATTTACGTCATTTCATTAAGCTTAGTACATTCTATACACTCGGTTGCGTATAATAATTTCGCGATATAATTGATCCCGTGATTATCAATTTTCTCATTAATTAATTGGTTCCCATTGAAATTCTATCAAGATGATAATAATAAAATAGCGTATCGTTAGCGTTTAAAAAAATACGCAATTATAATATAACGCCTCGTTAGATTCGCGGCTGATTACCGGCCCCCATCGCCAGCGAGCGTGGTCGCTTTTTCTGTCCGCGTAATGCGATTTCATTCACGATGAAATTTTGACATTAATAAAAATCAAATTGTAAACGCAGCGCGGAGCGAAAGAGTGCCGGACCATTTTTTTAACATCCTATAAATTTTATTATACGGGAGACCCCCGCACGCGAAATACCGGCGGTCTTATTAATGCGTTTCATTTATTCCCATCAGAAGTTCCGTACCTACCCAAGTAATCTCGATCCCTCTCGGAATTCTTTCACGGCCCGTAAGAGCTTTCTTCGCTTTAAAGCCGCATTCTCAGGACGAGTGAGATCTCTTTAACATTTATTGCTGCATTTGTTCCCCTGGCATTTATTGCGGGATCCTCCGTGAGAAAGAAGACGTCTCCCGCTACGCAAATTTCGTTCCCCAACTATCGCTTCTATAGCTATCAGAGAGATCTAACTAGATATCTCTGGCATGGCATAAATTAGCATAACAATTGTTATATAGATTATAAAAAAATCCTATAACTCTTTTCCACTTTTATGTTTTAATGCACAATGTAAATTTTGTATTAAAAATAAAAGCCATTAAACGTTTAAGCGCACTTTTAAAGCGCTTATCGTTAAAGTGCTAATATATTTAAGTATCTTTAAGTGTGGAAAATATGCTGGAAAATACGAAGATAATTTTAAAAGAGATAGAGAGAATTTATATTCGCTTTATATTTACGTTTTCTTCTGCGTTTTTATCTCCTCGCGGAAAAGTGTCAACCCGCGCACTTTCACGACGCTCGCGGTGCAAGAATTACGCGCGATGCAGCCGATCTCGTGGAAGAAATTCGCGCGACGCTCGGGAGATACACCGGCCCTTTAAAGGAAGGATCCTCACTAAACACGAAAAGGCCCTCGATAAGCAGGCTCGGGACGTTAATGCGAAACTGATCGAGGAAAACGACATTTTCAGGGTGGTGCTACGAGGAGACGCGGGTCGCCTGGTATTTTCCGGCGAGTTCACCCCATTAAACATTTTTGCTATCTCGCTGGGATCTACTCGAGAGTAGTCGCGGCGGCGAGGAGCGAGAGGAAAAGAACGAAGAGCAAGATGGAAGAGAAAGAGAGAAAGAGAGAAAGAGAGAAAGAGAGAAAGGGAGACGCGCGAGAGTCGAAGATGGAAGAGAGAAAGAGAGAGAAAGATGAAAACGAGAGCGGGAATGTGGTGTGGGGTTTGCAAGAGCTGCTTGCTTGCTAGCTAGCTAGACGTCGGCACCTGTTGCTTTTACAGTCGACCCTACTTTCTGTCTCCGTCCTTTCCCTTCCGCTGATCTCTCTCTTTCTCTCTTTCTCTTTCTTTTCCTTTCTTCTCGCGTGTTCTTCATGCCACGTTTTTCCCCTCATTCTCTTCTTTCTTTCTTTCGTACCTTGATTCCCTGACATGTCAGAAGGATGGAGTTAAGCGCTCTGAAAGAGTAGGATGAGGCGCTCAAGACTATTTACGCAATCCACCTTTGTCGGAACGAATTGTCTCCCCTTGAATTTCGCCACACGATCGACCACGAATGCTACTCTACATGTACGGATGATCGCGTCTTAAATTCTCTTGAGAGATTTCTATTAAATGTCACGTATGTTAGATTTCTTTACGTAAAATGCATATTCTCCTTATCTGCAAAATTATATTTTACATACGTTACGTTCTGAGTTATTTTTCATTATTTTTACAAGTATAAAAAGTTTTTTCAATGATTCTTAAGTATACTATAACATCTCTAAAAAGTATTTGTATGACTGTTTATTTAAAAAATTATGTATAAACGTTTTGACTAATTATTAGGATTTTTAGTTTAAGGAAAAAAATTTACAGAGCGAAATTGTCGAATCATGTTACAGAGTGTTAAAAAAAGAAATATGCGCACTTTCTCTCGACAAGTCTATCTTGAAGAATCTTATAGATGATTGAAAAATTTCCTAATCCCGAATATAACGATTAATTGAATAATGGAATGTCTTCCTTCATCAAGTTTTAAGTACAATTTAATGATCGAGATAGTTAATATCTAATTTAAAATGAAGAGCGTTCCATTCCATCCGCATAAAAATTCAACTCTCAAGCAGTACGGTAATCGCACAGTCATCGATATATGCTTTAGCATTCGCAATAACGTTGAGATCAAATCGATGAGATTTGAATTCATGGATAGGGGTGAGGACGATTACTGCTCTTTGCGTAGCAATAATCAACCGCAGTTCCATGTATAAGTATCCCACATCTGATATGGGCTCGACGCGTTGGTATCTGCTATTCAACGACGCGAGGCGCCAATACGAAGGGTACCCACATATAAGCGGCATTCCATTGTGACGTGGCTTGATTATGTGGTTCGTACCTCTAGTAGCATGCCTCTTACTCCTCGTTGATCCTCCGCCGCCACTCTGACGGGCGCAGGGTGTATTTTGCGTCCTACCCTATGCGCTTGCCAATCCGGTATGAGGATACCTTGCGGACACCTCCGGCATTATGTCCGTCATTATCCTGTAATAACAGTCTCGATCGATAGGTATCGTCCTGTTAGAATTAACTTTGTGTTATTAGAAGTCGAGTTTACGTTACCAAGGGTAAACAATGTTCCGCGAATTCCCCTAGAACTGCTGCTGCACTAAAAGCACTCCCGATAGGATCCGGTTACGCTCATTTCGCCCGGACGTTTTTCGTAAAACGTAAAATCGTTAGTAACAGGCGATTAACCCTTTATGGGAATACCTAGTAAATAATTTTGTACCATTCTAATTGGACTGTAATGCGACAAATGGCAGCTAAATTAAACTTTTGGAAATATAATTGTTTATTTTTTTCATCAATTAAAAATTTGGTATCTATTATCTTTTTCAAGTTATCAACAGCAAAAATCGTCTAAATATGAAGAATAATTTCATATTACATTGATACAAATTGCATGTTTTTGATACATTGCATAAACGTACTTTAATACATCGAGTGCAAATTTGACGCATAGTTATCTCAAGGGGGCTATATACTGCGGCGGTGCATTCGTCGATTATTGCTCTTTAACAACTGAATACAATAATGATCATACACGCATATATTTGAAGGGTTTATTCATAACGAGAACACGTGTTACATGTTTTTAATACTTTTTCACATGTTTTTAATACTTTTTCCATTATCAAAAACTTATTCAATTTTTAGCAAGGAAGAATCACGGTTGATATATTTCACGATATATTGCGCGGATTATCATGTTGGTGTAACTGGCATTACACCAACATTTGTGAAGCAGTTTAAGAGACAAAATGCTAAGATTTAAGTCTCATATTTTGTCGAAAATTAAGCGACCCCTGGCAAAACACGCGTCCACTTCTAAAATTCTCTCATTTGTGAAACGGCATGATGAAAAAAAAAAACAAAAACGTTATTCCTGCAAATAACGCCTCTAGGTTACATTCCCGGTCACCGGATATAATGGATGGCGCAAATCATCGATCATCCTCCCTTAATAGCCCGACTCGCGCGCCGACTAAAAGGGGTCACGTTCCGCTTTATACAAGACATATCCGAGAAAAATCGTTGTCACTTCTAGTTTAACAACCAGGCATCCTTTTGTGCTACAAGATTTTTCCCTGCTTCGCTCGTAAGTTTCGCTGAACATGTAGGTTTCAAAGTTCCGATATATACGCAAAGTAAAGAAGAAAATTGCACAAACAATCGACGATTTGAAACGCATTTTCCGACAGTTCATGTCATAGCTTTGGACAAAATGTGGAATAATTAATATTCAATTTTTATCTTTACTTAGGAATACTTTTTTTCTATGGAAATTATTCTATTCTTTCTTTTTTAGTTTGCTCAATTTACGAAATACTTTTTATTTAATTTTTTGTTAATATTTCCAAATTTGTCCTAAACAAACACAGTCCCTCTCGTATAGTTTGCTTTGCTATTTTTTTCATATCTCCTAATAGAAATTTTATTTTTTTAATTCTTTTATGATTCTCTTGAATTCTCTTTTTAGATTCACCTAGTTGAATATTAAAACGTTAGTTAAAACAAAATCCGGCCAAAGTAAAGAGCGCTAACAAACATAAATAACCAAATTTGCTTCAACGAATATGAACCGCGAATACGAACGTATTCAATTATATTCACGACGTTTTATTTCTTCCGATATATCAAAAGAACACTTATTATTACGCTCAATCGAGTTTGTCGTAAATGTTCATTCATAGTCGTTTATTTTTGATAGCTCGAGCACCTTGAAGTTGCTCATTCGACGCATCTCTTTGTTTGTTGATTAATAAGGTGAGAAGAATCCGTAGTATTTAAAAACCCCCCGCGATTCCGTCCCGCTATCGAAATAATCTAGCAAGACCGCGGGCCGTTTCTCTTACCTTTCTCCGGGAGAGATAGCGAGCCGAAAAGGGGAGAAGCGGCAGGTCGGCGGAGGTGGTCTTGTGGAGATTGAGAAGAGATCGCAGCTATGAGATAACGGCAGCCGCGGAGCAAACGAGCTTCGCCGAGTTTGGACAAGACTTTAACCGTTTAGGTGCGACGGCGTACGGGTCGCTTCGGCACCGGCTGAAAGTGACTGCCGCGGCCGGGTCGTTGCTCGCGAAGCGTTATCTGATGGTGGAGGGCTTAGCCGGGTGTAAAAGTGTTGACCCGCCCCCATTGCGACCAGGCGACCAACCCCTAGCAGACGAGGAAGGGTAAATACGTGAATCGTTAAGAGTCGCCGGTTGCGCGGCACGTTCCGCGATTATCGCAATTATTTCTGCGAGCGTGCAAGATCGTGATCTCGCTTCCGTGTAAAGAATCCGGCATTAACGGAAAAATAAATGCGAATGGTCCATTGTGCAATCGATAAAGAGGAATTTGCGGAATGTCACAAAATCTATCATACGGGAGCCTCAAAGTCATTGATGGCTCTGATCGCGGCTTTAGATACTTCGCATACGCGATTTACAATAAAGGAGGAAGCGGGACAGTCAGATTTCGAGATTCTAGGTCTGGGAGAGCGCCATGAAAATGCACTTGCCGACACGCGAGCGTTTGGGGAAAATCTGCGCGACTGCCAAAATCGATATTCCGATTGCAGGAACACTCGGAAAACGATTTTTCCGGCGCACATAAAAATTCATGCCGTCATCGGGACGGTACGAGCGGCACGTAACGGCGATCGACGGATTCCGATCAGCGTCAAGTTCTCGTGGCGCACGTACGCGCCGTTCGATCGTTTATTTCCGTTTCGCGCGCGACCGGCGGGCGGAACGAGACTCGAGATAATCCCGCTTCGAAACTCCCGCACAATTCCGTCAGCTAAACTCATTTTTCAACGGCACTCTCGCTCGTTCCGGCGCGGCGAGGCGACGATCTCGCGACGGAAGTCGCCGTTCATACCCTACCGGCTTAACGCCTCCTAGCTGAGAGACTTTCTCCGACAGCACGAGCCGACAGATAGCGGGAAGAGAGAGAACGGAGGGAGAGGAGAAGGGAGAGGCGAGAGAGAAAGAGGCACAGTGAGGAGTTGCACGAAAACACGGCGGAGGACCGGCGTGTTGTTGGCGAAGAGGAAGAGGAGTCACGACGCGGCTATAAATACACGCGCCACCTGCAGCTAACGTTCACCGGCTAACGTACAGACCAGAGACTAAGAGAAAGAGAGAGAGAGAGAGAGAGAGAGAGAGAGAGAGAGAGAGAGAAAGGGGGGAGAGTCGCGTTTCGTTGCCAGACTGTAACGCGAAAGCGTGCACGGAAGTGGCTGTCGCGCGCGTATCTCAACGCTGCGACAACCGAGCTGGGTCCGCGTTCGACACGCGGTTCACCCCGATCTCGCTTTTCCGGATACACCTCCGACGACGCGACGCTGCGACGCTCGTCGTAAGCCGTTGAATAATCCTGCCGTAAGTGATCTCGCCGTAAGTGATCTCGGGATTGCATGAAAAACGCGTTAATGCATCTATACTAAAGTACGCTCTTTGAATGAGAGCGCAGTAAAACTTGTTTTATTGTCCTAATATTTTATTAGACATTTAATTTTAGAGTGGAACTCTGACAGAATTACCGTGGCCAACTGTCACTATATGCTGCTTGGAGCAAGAGCTAAGAATATGAGATATCCATTATATTTTAGTCATAATATTATTCTTTCATCCTGCGACGAGGTTTGTACTTTCGACGTTGACTTATTTTTATACGAATACGCGCACGGACGTCAGAGAACGAGAGAGAGAGAGAGGGGGGGGAGGAGGGAGAAAGGAAAAGAAAGAAACATGGACACGTCTGGAAAGGATGTAATCTGGTTGTAAGATAATACAGTCACTCGAGCATAACAAAACGGAAACAGAGGGTCGACTTCGCCAAAGGACGAATAAAGATTCTAATCAAATAAACGGCGACGTCTAAGGGCTTCGCGAAGGTGGAGCAATCAATCAGTGACGGGCGCAGTGCCAATAAGCTCCGGAGTTTTCTATTAACAAGATTACTTCTCTCACAGAATTCGGGAGTTCAAATGACCGTGCGACACGGTTCCGTTCGACGGCAGCACCCACGAAGCGGCAGAGATTGAAACGCCATCGATTCGACGTCGCGACACGATCCGTATTCGAAATATGTGTGCGCCGACGAGAGCTCGCCGGTTGTCAAAATACGACACCGGAAGCCCAGTGTTTCCATCCGACCGGCCGGCCAGCGAAAAGAGAAATGAAAAAAGATGTGACGCGCAACGGGAGATAAAGAGCCGCGTCCGTCGGTGAGACACACCTACCTACCCCGGGCCCAGAAACATCGCCCCTTTTAAACCCGACACCCTTGAGCGCGTGTTTTAAGCAAACTAATACCTATCGGGTGTATCACGAACGAAAGGAGGATGGCCGGTGAGGATGGGGGGAAAAGGCGGGAAGGAGGAGGGCGAAAAAAATGGGATGTAAAGCGCCGCGCGCCGCGTCGGATAGAACCAGGCGGCCTCGCACCGCGCGGCATAAGGGTAGTTTAGTACGAGCGTGTTAATTAAACAAAAAGCCATCCCGTATACCAAGCGCTAATTAGAGAGTGGCTCTTTTGCTCGCGCGCGCGTTCTTCGCTTCAAAAATATTTTCCGGCTGCATGTTTGCTCGTGCTTCGAGCCTTTTTCCACCGCCTTCTTCTTTTCCTCGTCCTTCTTGTGCCACTTGTGCACATAGAAACCTCGCTGTTACCACTATTTTTTTCCACTCTTTTCATTCTGTCTACTTCATTCTCTTCTTCCCTTGCGAGCGGTATTTGAAACTTTACGGATGCCGGTCTCGGTTTTCGTGCACGTCAGTACCGGTACGGTAACTCGCGTGGTAAACAAATCTATAGATTGAAAATGGAGTAAAACGGAGAGAGGGTGATGAAAAGAGAATTTTGAAAAGAAAAAAATACTGATCAACACAGTTTCCAATTGTGGAATAAAAAATACATTACAATGGTAAAATGGAATGAAAAAGAAATAGTTGACGGTATTGCAAGTAAATATAATAAAATTGCACGTTACACAGAGAAATATAAAAGCGCAAAAAGGAATATTTTGCGCATTCATGAGAGACATAAAATGTATTTTGCATTGTCCATGTTTACAGTTTGTTAAACTTTAAGAATCGTTCTTCGCAGATTTTTCCTACCGATACCAATTGCCAGACCTAAAAATGCCGAGGTATTAATCAAGCGATTAACATAACATTTGCCCAAATTCCCGCGAGGTCTCCGTTTTATTAAAACTCGCCGCTTAAGAGACGACAAGATAAATCGCGAAAAGTCGCCTGCGCTATTAATCAACGAGAGATTTCCGTTTACCGTGCCAGTTTCACGACTCGGAACCGCCGAAGCGGACGAGATATATCGGCCTAAGCGGCTCCGGGCGCCTAATTGAAAATTGGTGCTTTAACCTAAATGCGCTGTACAACGGGTACGTTTCACTCGATTTAAGTACTCGGTTTGGCGGTGGTGGCAGATTCAGGGCGCGAACGGAGTAACCGCGATTAGAATCCGCTAACGCGGCCGCAAACAAACACCGCGAATGGGCGCACTAGCGGTCGTCGTTCCTGCGTCGTCGGCGGGCCTGCGCCGCTCGAGATGCGAGAGAGGAGGAACGGAGAGAGCGAGAAATGGTCAGCGAGAGAGAATCGACTGGAGTGAAACATCTGCGATCGGATTAACGGCGAACATCGGCAACACTTCCGGGTGATTAGGCTGATGCCACCATCGATCCTAAGTCCGCGCTTACAGCAGGCATATCAGCTCTGTATGGAGTGCGCAGTCCACCGCTGACAATTCGCGACGGCTGCAGAAGCGACGGAATTCGCTCCGTCCGCTCCGTTCGCTCCTCTCACCTCCGAAAATCTACACCTAGCACGTACAACATTGTACAAATATTTATTCGCGATGGTCTCCCGTCTTGTTCTCCCGTGGGAATTTCTCCTCAGAAACGCGTTAAGACGATGAAGATACGTGCTGTTGATTCTCCGCCGCGAAATTTTCTTCCCTTCCTACGTTTGTACAGTTGATAATAAGGTCAACATATACACACACATATATATATATATATATATATATTTCACGATTTCACGTTTGGAAATATAATATGTATGAAATAATAAAAATAGTATCGTTTATTTAATCCTTTTAAAAAAAAAAAAAAAACACGATCTTCTCTGAAATCATTAAAAATTCTCTGTGAATTTTATTGGCATTTTTGTTTAAATTTTCAAGCTAAATTAGAACATCATTAGGTGAAAATTTTTAATGAATTTGATTATGTAATCTTAGTTCTTCCTTCTTTATGTTTGTAGAGAAAAGAAAATTTAGAGCTACACACTCGTTTCAAATGTTAAATTTGAAAGATACCTAAGAACTCTCATAAAATAATTATTTCAAGTGTTACCTGAATATTGAAGAGATTTTCTTTAAAACAAAATAAAATTTATCTAAAAATTTGAATATTACTAACTAATAATTTTAATATTTTAATATGTGCAAAATAAAAAGTTCTTTAAGAATTTTCTGGATTTTCTAATCTAAAAAATACCTTTGATTTTTTTGGTCTCTCTCTCTTTTCGGGTAGTAAATATCTTCTTTACCATGTAAATGCGGACATTTTATACAAATAGTGAATAATGAACGGACAAAATAAAAGCGGCGCATTTTCCATTATGTACGACATAATAGAAAATGGTCTCTCTTAAGCGTTAAAGCAGAAACGGGAAGCGGTTCGATGTTCTTTGACGCTTGACACACTGCATAATCGCGAATGAATCCGCGGCACTTGACGGAGACAAAGGAGATGGGCCACATAAGAGAGCAGGAGTGTGTAATCCCTCGAAACTCGGAGGAAAAATAGCGACGCGCACGCGACTGCGAGACGAGTTGGTGAGAAAGAACGGAGCGAAAGAACGGTACGGCGTGGAGCGGAACGCTCCGTCCGTTCTGTCGCAGTGCTGTATATTCCGCCGCCGGTGCGGTTGTACACGCGACGCCACTTTAACCCGGAGTCGTCCAATCCCCCTTTACCCCGCACCAAACCTCGCGTCCCACTCTTCCGCTCTCTGTCGCCCGAATAAACTATAGACATGGACCTACGCGGACCGGTGTATTTCGGTACGGAGGCACTAGACCCCAGTGGATGGTGTTTCCCTCCTCACGTTCCATTCTTCGTCCTCCTTACGCCTTCCCGGTTCCCGGCAGAGGTCGGTAGAAGGGAGAGGAGACGAACAGATGGCGAGACAGAAGGAGAAAAAGAGAGAGAGAGAGAGAGAAAGAGGGAAGGAAACAAGGAGAGACCTCGTTCTCGTCTTCTTCTTCATTCTCGTTTTCAGACTTCCCTCTCAGAGGGGGGGAACGGATGATAGTGATTCCCGTGCCAAGAGCTACTCGTTCGGGCCAAGCACAACTTGGCCGAGGCACAATCGAGTGAAAGTCGCGTCGCGTCTTTCGCCAAGGGGTGGCTTCCGGAGCGCGCGTAAGGTAGAGAGAAGGGAGAGAAAGAAGAAAAAAAGAAATACACTTAACTCGAGCGGAGTGAAAGTCGGGAGAAGCGGTAGAAAATAAGGACAAATTGACTGTCTCCGGATGGATGGAACGAAGAATTCACTTCGGTGCGGATTGCGCGGCACGGCGACGGAGAACAGCGGCGGTGAGAGTACGGTGACTGAGTGCTGATCTTAGATTGTGGACGGGATGAGACTTACGAGGAGCAGACGGTCGCTACTCGGGGCTGCATTACAAGATAAATGTTCGCGCGGTAGGTAAGTCGCGAACGAGTGATAAGCCGATAAGCAGCGCGATTAATCGCGGCGTGACGATTGTGAACGGAGAAGCGATTGAATTGGCCGCTTCGGAAGGAACGATAATAACGCTGACATTAAATGATCGCAATTATTCAAGAGCGATAACTCATTTATGGAAAATGAATAAGTTGAATCTCTTTCGATTCGTTAAGAGAAGCTGTTAACGCTACGATCGTGAAGCAAATTCTTAAATGTAACGAAAGAATTTTTTTTATAATGTTAATCGCTACACATCTACATTCAATTGTCCCGTCGATTAATATCTCACACACCGCCATGACATCGTCCCGCAACAGATGTCAAAGCTCACGATTGTGGCGATATAATCGGCGCGATCACATCGTCCGCGGAATCGACGAGCAGTCAAATGCGCTCGACAATCATTTACTTTAACTGATCGATCAATAAACTGATTTCCAACTTCGTTAACCCAACATAATGGATATATTGCGCGTGCCGCAATGTACATATATCGTGTATAATTAGACGTAGTTTTAAATCGACGTTCATCGAGTGATGGCATAACGAGCGGACGGGCAAACTATAGGGAGCGTCCTTTCGTTCTGGCCTGTGTTCAATTTCCGCAGGTTGATTGAAATGAAATAATCATTATTGTTCGTCCCGTGATCATCTACGATACGCGGTTCTATCGCGCGCCACAACGGCCTGGTATTTATAATGACCATTGTTTCCAAACGTACGAATTTCCATAACTGGTAATTCGATTGTCGCGGTGTAACCGCGTTTACAATTTACCCGGCGATACACGTTTCCCGTTCGCGTCGAATTCTGTGACTAACTGACCGACGCCGTCGAAAGGAAAAAGGAGAAAGAGCGAAAAGAGGGAGAGGCTCGATCGACGTCGGAGAAAAGTGCGATTTCCCGAACGCGATCGCATTCTCGCCCTAATAATCGCATCGCACCGATAACGATCGACGATTTGGACGCGCCGCTCCATCTAAAACGTAATTGCATCACCGATAACGCACAGCCACCCCCCCGTGCTTTAATGTTTGCTTTCCGGCGAGCGGGACGATAGCCCGAAGGGGCATCCGTGAACCGCCTGCGCGTAATGAAGGAATTTATGACGCGAATTGCTCGATGAAAATATACTGCTATCGCCTCGCGGCGGTAGCCCTCAGACGGCCCTCCGCTCCACCTCTGTCTCTCGCGTCGATGTGTCCTTTTTCTTCCACCGTCGCTTTTTAATCGACATAAATTCTAATTACGTCGCCGCCCGGTGCGTTTTCGCGAAATCCCTTGGATTCCATTTGTTGTCCGAGTTGTTACACGCTCTCGCAATATGTTACTCGCAAACTAATTCGCACCGCCGCCGACGCCCCGACGCCGGCGTCGTCGTCGTCGTCGTCGTCGTTGTCATAACCGGGCGTTGTTTCGCATGACCGATTTATTAACGGTCGACGCACGTGTGCTCGCGGGAAGGATGTTTCGCTTCCAAGAACGTTATTTAGCGAACGACGACGATACGATCATGACGACGCGGCGGCGACGGCTTGCTTGACGCCCGGATGTCGTCATTCTAACAGAATTAAGCGCCGCGCGTTTACAGCTATGTCGCAAGTACAATGGGATGGCACCCGGACAACCCGAGAATCCAACGACGTCGGCAAGACGAACGACGATCGGCCCCCGCTTGATCGGGGTTAATCTCTCAAGTGTCACCAGCTGTCTGAGCATAAACTTGATCTACGAGGCTGATCGCTTCGGAAGCTATTCACCCCTTCTATTGTTCTAACGACGAACGAGAGAGAAAGAGATTTTATCATTCTTTATTCGCGAAACGTCGGAAAAGTGCAAAAAAATCTGTATATTCTTAATTATTTATGAACCATTTCTCTTTTCATCCTAGCTTTATGATCGCGTAATATATTTTACGCGGAATCTTCTTTCGGTTTGTTTAAACGAATCTTTTCTTTTTTTTTTTCTTTTACGCTGACGCGGCTCTGCACTTCCAGTCCGCAGTTATTATTGTGTAGGAGAATACGGATAAAATTTGCAAGATTCTTTTGCTCCCTCCTAGTTATGGACCGCGAGGATCGGGGTCTTCATTACGCGTCTCATTCTTTGTTGCAGACCGGAAACAGTTACAAATCGCCAGAGGAATCGCCGCACACGGAGCACGGCAGACTGAGGTGAGTGAAAACAAACCGCGTGCCTGCCCCGTTGCGAGAGCGCAACAAAGCCGAAGAAATAAATGCAACTCCGCCAAGATTATTACCGAGGGAAACAGGCACTCGGATAAAAATATGCGAACCGGACTCGGCGAAGGCGATGGTGGACTCGAGCGTCATGATGATCAAAATACCTTCGGAAAAGACGACTTTGCTTTTTAAATTGCAAAATCGTGCAATTTGTCGCGATACATATTTACAAAACGTGCATGGAAATTGATGATTAATCCATAATTATCTCGAGCAATTGGGAGAGAGTTGATGGGTCGGGAATAATTATAACAAATTTCCCGCGTCACTTCTCTAGGTTCAAGTAATTAACCGCGAAATGTATGGCAAGTATAGAACATCGCTAAGCCTGTTTGACGTAATCTCGAGCGCAGGTGAACCGCGCCAAGTGTCCGACAGCGAAAGATAAATTTCACAGTCCGCTCTCCTCGGCGGTACTGTACGTTGAATATGCGATTTGTGACGCGTATCGTCCGTAAGTTGCGCGCGGAGTCAACACTAAAACTGCCGAGCAAATTCTTGCGATATTTGAGACGTTGCCAGGTCGATGTCGTGCAAAATACTCATTGCAAAAACGAAAACGTGTGCCGTGACGCGAAATGAGATGGTGCCCTGACGTGGCACAGATCGACTTCCAATGCAGGCCGCGGATCACCATCGTTAATCCGAACTAGTGATTACAGGATGCGATCGTTCTTCCAAACGACGTTGTTAAACATCAAAACGATCGCGGAACTTACGCGATTAAACGATCCATCATTTATTTAACAACACTCATAGGAAGAAACAACCTACGATGCTCGTGACATGTAATTATAATTTATATGTCGCAGAATATGAATCAGCATTATATGAATCAGCATTATACAGGACTTTTATTATTTTTTAAAAATGATTAATCACATGTCTCAATTATTGTCAATGTCCCAATTACTGTCGCTTTTGTCAATTGTAATATTAGAATAAAAAATACGACAATATTATATTATAAAAATGTTTTAACGTTCAACTAAAGCCTGATCTACAATGTGCTTTTTGCGTTTTATCTTGTCCTTTTTGCTTTTTGTCTTGTGCTTTCTGCTTTTTGTTTCCTTGCTTTTTGTATTTTTGTCACACAAAGCTGAGAGATATCGTCATGCACAAAAGGCAAGGATTTTTTTGCATAAAATTAGCAAACAATTCGCCGAAAACTTCGTTTACTTGTATCTCAGCTTTATTTTCTTTATCAGACATATTTTTTATCAGACTATGTTCGATTCGCCACGATACCGTGGTCGTATTTAACCTAACCAACATGTTTCTTTGTCTTTGTTGTCCGAGATAAAATTTGACGAACTTCAGAAAAGACAAGAAACGCGTGACAAAAAACACGATTGTCGGTAAAACAGTGCGCAAAGAGACAAGAAAGCAAGAAGCAAAAAGCAAGAAATAGGAAGCAAAAAGCATATTGTAGATCAGGCTTAAGACTATCGTATAATCACAAATACTGCGTGGCAGTATTCAGTACATGAGCAATAAATAGAGATGCAATAGGTATGTGCAGCAGTAATCGGAGAAGCAGCACATTGACTGACAATAATAAAATTATATAATATTCATATACTTTATGTAAGCTCATATCTTATATTTTTATTTCTTTCATTATATTTACATAATTAATCAGTTTGCGAGCTTGTTGCTTTTATTTTGTGTATATTGAATCTTTTACTTGAATACTGGTAAAAAAGATTTATTATAGATTTAAAAAACTGCAAAATAAGCATCTCAGCGGCCACTGTGTGATATAATTAAGACAGTTAGCCAATCGTTGTTAAATAATTTAAAAATATAATCACAACATCGCGTAAACCTGATTCAGGTAAAGGTATCAAATAACACGAAAGTATCAATCCCCGATGATGTCAAACGAAATTGAAATTTAAACGGAGGCGCCCCGAAATGCGTTCCATAAAAATGGCGGATAGAAAAACTATCATCGAGCGCTTCCGTGCGCGTTTTGCTACCGTAGGTGGAAGGATTTTGTCGGACTAAGGAAATCTCATCCGCTATACGTTCCATATCGGTACCTCGTGATGGCCGGTATATTCACGTCTCGTAACCGCGATACCCGTTCTTCCTTCGGCTGTTCTAAAAATGCGGTATCCCGATATCGTTTTGCACCACCATCCGCCGCGCCGGCTCGACGTGGCCGCTCGTCTACATTCGAGTCGAAATTCATCAAATTCATCAAATTCCGAAAAGCGTTCTGTCACGTTAAATGTTCTCGCACGAATTTAACGCGTTTCGTTATATCCTCCGATTTTTTCAGTGCGTAAAAAATGCAGCGTATTTTAAATCAATCTTGTATCTATATTCATATAATCAAAGAATTTATTCCGTCGATAAAAATAATTCTTAAATAGCGATAGAATATTCGATACCATTCGAGACGTCATACATTATTGCATCGAGAAATTGTTAAATGATATAAAGGTGCAAATTTTTTTTTTAGAGAATCGTCCCCGGCAAAATTTACCGCGACCGAAGTCAATTTATTTCGTACGAAGGGGAACATCGCAATTGCCGAATATTCATGCGTCTGGCATGCAATTTTTCCCTTTTTTTTTTTTTTATTATGCACCGGTCGAAAAAGTTAGCCAGCCGAATGAACAATCAGTCGGCAAGATCTAAAATCGATTGACAGCCTGTCGCACGTGCGACGCGCTTTTTTTTCCATTCCCGGTCGCCGTATTATGCGATGCTAGGATTGATCCAATCCGAAATCGAGCCAACACATTAAATCTGCCTCGTTCGACCGAAATGCGCATCCATCTTGCGTTACGAGCGACGGCGCTATTTCCCGCTCGATTGCGATACTTTTAATGGGGAATCGGAGCATTTCGTGTCGACGGTAATGTAACTTCGACGGAAGCCAGAGCAGACGGGAACGATTATCTTTCATTACACCTGCGATTCCCAGGTACAATGTGTTCCAATTAATCGACCCGGTTAAGGGGCGTGGAGATAAAGGATGAGCATGCATATCAATGACGGATATATCGCATCTTTTTATGGTTACCGGTTTCCGCCAAATTGATATTACTATGAAATTAGCGTGTACGTATTAATTATTAAGAGAGCGGTAGGGTGAAAAAATTCGGAGCAATGCTTATCGTACAATGGAGAAAAGATAAATATTTCTTATTCGTCATCTTTTCGTTCTTTTTGTCACAGAAGATTCTGCAGTGATTAAAGTTTGAGAGTACCGTAAATAATAGACAGAAAGAGAAAATCGACTCTGTTAATTCACCGAAAGATAAATTATGCGGAAGCATAATTTACCTTATATTGACGGAATCGCGAATGACTAGTGTCTTTATATAGATTAAAGAGAATTTCTCTCGGAATATGTGATTTATAATTTCGAATTGGACCGACATTTGACGCGATGGAGCGACTTTTATGGCTCATAGACGACATCGTTAACGGCGCTCGCAGACGTAAGAGCCAAAGAATCAATATTGTTCAAGCTCGCCGTATCGAGAAGGATAGTAAAACTTTACGTTCAAATTCGAGGGGAAAGAAAGCACTGTTATCAGACACGCAGTAAAATACCGCGGCGGTGGCTCGCGATCGTCTATTACGTCGTCGACCAGGTGATAAATGAATGAATGGAAGAACCTCATAGAGGACTCCGCAATTCTTGTCTCCGCCGGCTTTTTCGCGCGGAAACCTTCTCATCGCTTTTCCCTTTTTCATACGTAAATTCGACACAGCGAAATTAATCGATCGGCCGATCGTGTATTTCTCCCCCGATATTGCGCGAGCTTTAAAATCTCCGATATTTGCGCCAGAATATTTCTCGTCGACGAAATGAGCAGCGAAACGAACGGAGAGGGAAAAGGCGCTTAATAATTTGTTTCGCAAAACGATTTTAGAATCTTCGCAAAATGAGCTGTGTGCGATTCTCACAATGATATCGAATTAATATCGCAATGATATTCAGTTTCTAACTGACTGATTTCTGGCTGCGAGTTATCATAATGTAACAATCGCGGTGTTGCGCTGTTCGTCGGGTAGGGCTGTTTAGGCGTACCCGTCGCGTTATCAAACCTGCCCATTCGCGGGGGCGTGTGAATCGTCCGTAACTTCGCATCGACCGCGTTCACACGCGCGCTTATACATTCTGACGAGAGATAGCGGGGAGAGAGGAGGCAGGGGATTTGAAACGCGCGATGCGTGAAACGCCAACTAGCGCAACAACCACCCGCGAGTCACAAGGTGCGAGCGTGTCAAATTCGCGGGCCATATTGCGGTATTGCGGCCAAAGGCGCCGCACGCCGTCAGCGCTTACGCCTGTTCGTTATACGAATCTCTCGTTTGTATTCAATCCGCTGACGCTTATTTTATGACAGCGCACCCGATGCGATTTCCCGATAATCCGAGTCACTCGTACTATCGCACGCGGCTGACGGATAATCCCTTAAGTGCTGCACAATTTTCTCACACCTTGTAAGCCATGTGTACCGTGAGATTTTTATCTGCCGAACATGACGTGAATCTCTGATCACTTTCTAACGATTTGGATTATGAGAATTCGAAACTTGAGTTTCTCAGTACATGAATTTTATGATAACGTGAGTCATCCGACATTATAATTTATTAAAAAAAAAAAGATATAAAAATTTATACAAAAAATAAAACACTTGCTAAAAAATAAAGGAATCTTTTTTTTCGTAAAATTGTAAAAATCAAATTTGTAGAAATAAAATTGTTTATCGTATCCTTTTTCTTAAAACCGATTACATAAAGAAAACAAAACAAACAACCAAATGATATTACATGACAGTAGCGACCATTAACATATCGCGAGAGAATTAATTTGCAGATGAGAAAATACGCCTGGCGACCACTCGACTCTCTTTCAAAGTTATAGTCGTTCCACGCCAATGTACGTAATTGGCTGCCTACGCCGCGAACTTTTAATTGGTTCTAGCCGTACGTCCGTTTCGGCTTCGGTCCGATGATTTTTCATCCTCGTTCGGCCGGAAATCGGCGTCAAAAATAATAAGTGACGTGCGCCGCAGCGGATCGACTTTAGCGACGAGATCAGGCTAATCAGATTTTCGTGCAAGAAATACGGACAGGGATGTTCCCGAGTTAATTAATGCCGCAGTGCCAATTATACGCGCGCACGTAATTAATAACGAAATATTAATGACAATGGGCCCGCGTAATAACAACTAGAAAATTTACAAATGCCACTCGTCGAGCATTAACGGATCATCACGTTGTTACGACGGCCGACGGACGAGACGATAATCATTACGAGGCTTTTGTTGTAATAACGGGATTATCATCTCGTTATCAAGTGGTGTTTTTCAATTCGCGATCGATGGATGGATGGACGGAAATTAATGAGTTTGCGCGCGCGCGCTCTTATCTGCGCTACTCGTTGATTCAGGTAACCAAGGATCGGTCCTTGAATCCCTCTCCAAAGCCGAGTATCTATCTGTAGAGACCTCAAATCGGTCGATCGGATTGAAAGAAAATACCATGATATTATTTCAAGCATCATTTCGCACCTTCGATAGCTACTCCGTCCTTTCTTTGAGCTACCTTTTTCTTTCTTCTTTATATATAGCCAGCAATAAAAACACTTCTACAAGAGATCGTTATATTTAACGAGCCAAAGAGGAATCCGTCTCTTGTTTAAACAAACAGAGATTTTACATCTCGTGCGTGTTATAAATAAAAAATCATATAAATAAAATATGTGGGACAACCTCCCCCCCCCCCAAATTTTTTATAATTTGCATTTAATTTATTAATTTCATATTTGTAATTCATAGAGTAAAATATCTTTTGGGTTATTTTATATATCTTATATATTAGGAGGAGCAGAAAGTAATTCTTAATAAAGCAGAAAATCGTTTTTAATAAACAACGTAAACAGTATATGATTTTGTTAATATAATTTATTCAATTAATACAATCGCCGCTTTTCCTGCAATAATTCATTAATTTTTTAATTTTTTAATTCCTTTTTTTTTAATAAGCTATCCAATTTTGAAAAATGTGGATAAAATTAACCCAACAAGGCGAATAGAAAAAAAATAAGTAGACGGACATTATAGAAAATAATTTTATGGATGAGTAGAATAAATAATATCAATAAAATTGTTAAAAAAACATGTTTCCATTATTTATAAAAACGACATTACCTCTGCTTCCGCTAATATATTATAATATATAACTCTTTTTTAGATAGAATTTAGTTCTAAAAGTTTTACTGCCTTCGTAGATGTGATTTTACATCACAACTTTATGACTATAATTTTTACAGAAGTCATTTCGCCCCATGAGTATAGACTGTGTAAATCACTACCGTATTATCGGTCATTCGCAAATACATATGATTGCTGTCCTATATTTGTAATACATTTTCCACGCAGTATTTGCCGTATAGTCGGCACAACGTAATTGAAGCATTCAAAAGTTTTTGGACCCTCGCTCGGCGCGTTACATCTGTCGACTGTGTTCGTGAGTTCATATTTATTTTGCAAAGTTACGCACGACGATATTGTTTCATCTATCTGGAATTGGAGCCCTGCTGGAATACGTTTCCGCCGCGAGTGTTTTAATTAAAACGTTTTAATTTTGGAAAACTTTTGGAATAAACGTAAAGCCATAACTCGACATCAGCAACGTCCAATGCCATTTTATATCACAAAATTCTGTAAACCTATCACGACCAATGTTTAACGAAAAATGTACAAAAAACATCGAGATTAACTAACTGTATTAAAACTATTAATACGCGATTTGTAACACTTCAATAATATTCTTTTTACTCGACGAACGCAGACCAGGCGAACGCAGACCAGGCAAATACCTCCGATGCAACTGGACCGCTACACGGTCTGTATTGCCTGTCATAAATTTATGATTTAACAAGAAACTAAAATTAGTAGAGGCACGCGTTTTACCGTTGCCATCGCCATCGACAATACGAATGCTGCGGGACACATTTAGCAGAATTAGCTTTCGGGTACGCCCGTCTTTTGGCTTACCGCCAACGCAAATACGACGACTTTCACTTATGTATTCGAGACTTGTGATTTTCTAGTTAGTTTTCGTTTCGCGAGCCTCGATCTTGAAAACCAATGTTAACATTTTATCGAGATGACATGTGACAGAAAATACTAGTGTAAAATTTTTGCAATGTATCTATCATTTGTGCATCTAGACAAAAAGACTCGAAACAATTTATCAGGATTAACTTGAAATATTCGATTCTGTTCGTACGCACGAGTATTACTTAAAAGTATTATCAAAATAAAATCTTTTTGCAAATTTCACTGAATCATTTGAATGAATTATTGGAAACTTGTTTAAAACATATTCGTATCTCGGCAAAATTGGTAGGAAACAATTTTCAATAATTTCCTCTCGAAAATTTTAAAAAGATGTTGATTTTATCTGATTCGCTGGATTTAAGTTCATTGAATTATATCCATAGAGTGTGCAAGTCTACAAACAATAAACGCGGCAGGTGTTTACCTATCGATACTCCGGTGGCTTGCTTCCAAGTTAAACTCGACGACTTTCCCGTGAATACGATGCTGGTATAATAGTCTCCGCGTCGTAGGAACTACGGATATGAGGATGAACAAAATGCAATCTCGACCATACAACGACCTCGCTTCAAGTCTGATAACAAGCATAAACGACATATGGTAATTGCCTCCATTTTTGCCTTAAATGGAACCCAAGCATTTAAAGTTATATGAAGATATTTAACTAACATTTTCCTTCAAGTAAAATCTTCCTTCAATAAAAATATGCTACAAAAATTTTTAAATCGCCATTATCGTAAAAATTCTGAAATTATCGATTACATTGTTCATCCCTAAATATTTTACTGTCAATCACTTTTATGAAAAAAAAAAAAAAAATACTAACATAAAAAATCCATACTTATCACACAATTATCTCAAACGTTCGTTAGGTAGATTTCTTCGATACAACTCGAGTATCTTATTCTGTTATTATCGGGCTATCACGCAGTTGTTATGTATCGGATGACACAGTGCCGATAGTCGCCCAGCTCGCCTCGTCAGAGCGTATCCAATTTCCCTAGTGGCGCGATTTCACGTCGGGAATAGCATACTTCGCAAACAGCGAATTTTTACATAGCAAGCCAGCCAGCCAGCCAGCCACCGTGCCGGCTTTTCTCTGATCTGGGAAACTCGAGAACTTAGTGGATAAACTCGTCGCACGCGCGACGTCGCGTGAAAGGACGCGGGCCTAGCTCGGCAGTATCATCTCGACATAAAATATGGATTATTCCGGATATTTGCATTCGGCAAACAAGCCGACGACGAGTCGCGACGCAAGTTCGCTGAAGTTTGACGGGAAACTTTTTTCCGTTGCGGTTCCAGTAATTATCGAATTGTTTGGCGTCTCAAGCCGTCGATTCTAGGGCGGAATGGCACTGCTAATCGATCGACAGCGCGTCTTTAAATTTCTTACGTAAATTTTGCAGTCCCTGCCAGTTCCCGGCCAGCTCGTTATCGAATCGTCACTAAAATACCTTTTTTTTTAAACCGGCGGCACCTCGGCAAATTATGTCGAAATAATACTTTATCCGAAATATCAATTTCCGAACTAGACGTCCGTGCGTTGAATGACACAAATTATTCGTCCGCCGCCGCTGGCGGGAACGGAGCCGTGCCATTATTCTCGAAATTTTTCAACGTTTAGCTGTCTATTCATTCGCACGAGCGCGAGCGCGGGTCTCTGGTTGCCTGCTAATAGATCAGGATCGATTTGTCGGCGGCCGTTCTCCGCGCGTCGATATTAATCATTTTAATCGAGCTATTGTTCGAGCGGCGAGAACGTCGGAGTAAAGAGCGATTACGTTAAGCCCTTAATCGATCGTGTTACCGTTATTCGAACGATCAGCATCATCGTCGCGATATTATTATCCGAAGCCCGATGGTGCGTGCGCGCGGGCGCGCGCGCGCGCGCACGAGCGAGCACGTGCACGAACGGACGTGCGGATTGACGTTTCGTTGTTGACCACGGAATCACGCGAAATTTATATTGGCGAACATATTGTTCGGCGGCACGGTGCAGCGCGGCGGGCCGATGGGCGGCGATCGGGCATATCGAGGAGGCACGGAAATAATTGTTATTGCCAGCGACAAGCCACGTGCAACGTCGACGAGATTCCATTACATGCGAGAACAACGCATGATTTCGCGCCGCTTTTACCCGCCCGGATGGAAGGTTCGATCTTTGACCGTTGTAACAATCCGTTCCTCCTATCGCTCTCTATTTTTGTATACGACCCACCCGCTCGGTCGCGACGCGGCGCGTATCGCGCGCTCTCGTGGTTTTAGCGCGGTTTACGCGAGAGTAAAAGCGCGTATCGGATTAAACGGAGAGATTAGAATGCGAGTGCTCCCCGGCTAAAGCCGGAATTTACTAATAGTCCACGGAGAGAATCGTATATATCAGTGTGCCGTTAACTAGTTGCTATTACGAGACGTAATGCTATTTGCAATTTCTACATACATGGCTGGTACCGCGGGCGCCACACCGGGCCACGCCGCGGCGTCCTAAACCAGCATCGTCGATTTTCCAAACTTTACGCGAATTTATAACGCAGTCAGTGGATTCCAATTAATTTCCCTCCTGACGAGAACACTGTCCACGTCATAATATTCGATAATAAACGGACGAAACTTTAAAAGGATGTCAATGTACTGTAGTCTATTCCCTCTAATTAAATGCATAATATAATATAAAAGATAAACTACCCAATTTTGTGTTTTTCAAACTTTTCATTAAAAAATTCTCTTACTACGTAAAGTATAAACAATTTGACTTGATAATTTTAATTTTGTCTAATAATTCTTGAAAACAATTGTTTTCAATATTAATAAATGTGCATAGCAATGGCATAGCAAGATTTGCTCTTTTGCTGAGTTCTCGGAACGTTTTGATTTTATTTGCACTTTTTCTTGGCCATTGAAAACACATTTCCGTCCTTCCTATGTCTTCCTCCCTGACATATGTGGAAAAGACGTCAATATGCTGCAATCATATGTAGGTACTGATTTTATTTGAACGTTTCGGAATTGTCAGTCGAGATGTGTGCTCGAACAACGGAACATGCTTCCGGGCATGGCAAAATGACAAATTATACCCTCGCCTCGCCACGAATTTTCCTTAGCCATAGAATTAAATATTCATCATCCAAGACTCGTATCTTATATTTCAAGATATAGATGAAACCGGAAGAATCACAGCTACGTGCCGGCATACATACGACCCGATTACATTTCGCATGCAAATCACACACAGGGTAATGATGAGCTCGCGAGCTAAAATATCTACCTGTTTCTCCTTGTTCGATCTTCTTCGAATCTATACCTATCCTATATATATATATATATCCCCCATCCCCTGACATCGGGCTCTCCACATTCGTCTCTGTCTATACGCGCGTGATTGTTTCTTTCCTCTTGACGATATCTGTTACCGTCGGAATAAACCGTGAAAGAGAGGTCCGATGGTAGGTCGGAGATTTCTTTCCTTAGCTTGTTCGTGGTCGCGTATCGTGCACAGGCTGTACTCAAGAGACAGAGAAAGAGAAAGAGAAAGAGAGGGAGATAAAGCAGGGAAAAATGCGAAAGATAGGCGGTCGGGGACGAGCACGGGACAGGAGAAGGCGTCTTCGCTCGCAAATGGACTCGGATAGGCGCTTTGTGCGAAAATGAAAAAGTCACGAAGGCGGAAGGTAAGGGCGTACATATATACGCATAGGCATAAATATGTGCGCCACGAGCGGCGGGGCGGAGGAGGAAGAGAGGAGAGGGAGTAGAAATAAATTCGTTGCACCCTGAGGACCGATATGATACGCCAAGAAAATATAGTACCCGCCCTGGAAATCGATACTACTGTCAACCTGTCCGCATCCCTCGTCGCGTTGTGCGGAGGATACGCGTGGAGTCGGTAGCGAGGAGCAAGTTCCATACTATCGTTATTCCGGCGCGAGATGATGACACGGAACTTGCAACTCCGAACGGCTGCTTTCGAGAGCTTCGTTTTGAGACCGTCGCCGCGTCGGTAGCGATAAAATGATGGCGAACCAAAAAGAGAATGATAAAAATAACAAAATTCGTACCAAATTTAATCAATTAAGAGTACAAGTATATACCTATATATACTTGTTTGCAAAAGATGTATGAAATTCATGAAAATTCATTGTAATACAAACATCGTGTGCCATTTCATTTGACGAAATCACGAAAGGGGTACACGTTCGACAGAAACGATACGTGGAAACTTGCAACAATTTTCAAAGTAATCAAAGGAAAACTTTCAAAATATATCACGTGTGTACGTAATGGTTACACATCGGAAATTTCGATAAAACATTTCCATATGTTACCTGCCGTCGTAGCCCGGTGCAATTCAGCTAATAAATCGGAGGGAAATATTCGGTCGTAAAGAAAATGGAGTTGTCGCGAGCTCTGCACGCGGGAGGAAGGACAGGAAGAATTTGTCGCCACTCGAGTGCCATTTCCTTGGCAGTATCGGCACGACGGGCCGTTAGATAACCCGCGTTATGCAATCGCCATTTTAGTATCCGTCCATGTGTCGTGGGGCTTCACACACGGCCGTATGAATATGCAATATTTCTCAACTCGCTAGAGAAGTTACGCGTTGTACATTACAATGTGCACATATATATAAATATATATACATATATAAATATATACATATACATATATGTATACTTCTGAATAAACCAGACCTTTCATCTCCCGTGGCATGACTGCATGTATGCATGTATCTTCCTTCTATGCCGCGCTTACTCACGGCAGAGTGCAAAGCGAGAAGCACGGTGAGTTTTCGCCCGCGGAGGGATGACAATACGATTATTTATCTTGCACCCTTTGAAATCTTGATCCTAAATCACACGCCTGAACCCCCGCCCCACTCCGACCCGACCTGTCCCGAGGCAGCTGCGGACGCTCTGTCCGAGAAAAGCCCTATCTTTATCGCGCATTTAGCGCTGAATGTGGCCGCATAATTCCAGATTTCGTTTCTCTAATGGGAACAGCACCGTCATTGTAAATCTAGGATGAGCATTAGAAAACCACACTCGAATGTAGTTAACATGAGAAACAGTTACCTTCCTGCATAAACGAGGGCTGTGTAATATGTATTTGCCCTATGGAAATCCAATTTTACATCAATCTATTTTTCATATCCACTATAAAATATTTTTAAAAATATTTTACTATCTTTTGTGATATATATATATATATATCATTTTTTTTATTTATATAAGCTTTCCAATAGTGAAATGTGTAACGCTGTGAATGGAAAATCCATGTCAATTAAAAGCTCTTTAAACGAAAGTACCAGAATAATCTGATGAAAATCTATTTATTTCGACACGAGAAATATCGACGATACCTTTGCGTCTTCAAATAAAGAGATCATAGTAGAAGAATCGAGAGTGAGTGCGGTGGAATAAATTTCGTGTTTCACCTAGCAACGGTGGCTCCCAGAGTTTCGACTTGCACACAGAAAACAGGGCGCACCAGGTGTCTGCTTCTACTACAGAAACCTTACGGCATCGCTCTCGAAGACGGCGCGCACTCGTCTTCCGTTTCCGTTCCGATGCACAGTCGCGTTACTTCCCGTGCTCTCCCGCGTTTGATCAACTCCGGACTTTTTACATTTCCAACGATCGGGGATCGTACAAAGAGACATTCTCTATTTGTCCCCGTTCATCCCCACCTCATTTACCCTCTCCTCTTGTGGGAGCTCTCTATTTCTCACTCCTTTCCGCCTATACCTACTCTCGAACGAGCAGCCGGCGCTTCGTTCTGAAAATAAAGGGTCTCGCGAGGCAGGAAAACCTCAATCAGGAAACACACCGGGCGACGTCGTGAATATTGGAAAATTGGAAATCGGTTAACCCCCAACATCCGTCGGTCATGAACTCTCGCTTGATACGAGCCCTCGGTGCTTACCGGGATCGCCTTTCTCAGACAGAGCGATGCACAATGCGCGTCGTGAAATTAATTTGTAATTAATTGTACTTTTATCTCAAATCTTTAGATTGTTTAGACGACGATTATTATTATGAATTAAGCAACATAGATATTTATTTTATTTTATTTTAAAAATATGGTTTTTAAGTATGATTTAAAAATACCGTTTTGTACACTGATTGTAAAAAAAATGATCTGATTATATTAACAAAACTTATGTAATTGAGTATTTCTGGCAAAATCAAACAGAATTTCTGGTTATTGTAACGAAATTCTGGTTGTTATAATTAGAACGTTTGATAGATTTTACTATAATCTGGTAATTTCTAAAAGATTTCTGATTCGTCCGTTTTGGAATAAACGTACTGGTTGAATCTAACAGAATTCCTATTAATGCAACAAAACTTTTCTTTTCAATGCATAGATAAAATTTTTATCATATTTGCTTTATTAAAATTATTCTTGTGTGTAATTATGTTATATTTGAGATTTATTCTAGGCTTCTTATACATTGTATGATAAGCTTTCTCATTTCCCGTGAATAGTTGTACATTGCGGCAATGATACTACAAAGTTACGAGAGGCAAGACAGAGTGGCCATTAGCGAAGTTGTAAATAGATTCCATCTCGGGGTATGCCAATAGCACGAGCGAAATATCCACAAGCCCCGGCGCAAAATTCTTGGGTACTTCGTGGAGTTAAGGCGAAATCGCTCAAGATATTCCGAGATTTTTCTGCCGCCGCGCGCGGCGAAGATTCTGTTTCGTAAAAGCCCCCGGATGTATCCCAGTTCCGTAAGTGTATAAGTTCGCGTCCGATCGATAAAGCGGCTCCTCCACTGTTGACGAAAATATACTGTAGAAAGTGGAAGTAAAATAAATGGGATAGGATAGCGACAGTGCGCACGGAGACGGTGGCAGTCGTATGGGAAAGAGACGAAGGTGGATGCAAGATGCACAGGATCATTGCCGGGAAGAACAGGCTCCGTTAGATTTATTCCTCGTCCCTATCGAGACACGATCGTTTATATTCCCCGGAATAGATATTCGCATCGGGTCCCATCTCGAGTCGTACTTCTCAAATGCGTGTTCGCCGTATGCCACGATTCCCGAATACGACGCGTACGAGAAGGTGGATGGGACGGGAACGTCCTGGGAATTGGATGTTAACACTCGTCCTCGACGTTCCGTGATTTGTCGAGTCGCTCGACTTTCGATTGCCTGCCGCATGGATGACTCATGCGACGCGGACGAGTTTTCGATTTGCTAATACCTCACGTTTGTTGATTTACGTACTTCTCGATCGCTTTTCGGCATTGATTCTTTTTGTAAAATTTAACATTTCATGTTAAATGGATACGATATATTTCATAGTGGCTAGACATCTCTAAACATTGGAAAAATAATCACTTCACATTATATACTCGTATGTATGTTGCGGGATGTAGAAACTTGAATAAATCATTTACTCTTTTTTAATGAATTATAGATGTAAATGTTAGAAGCGCCAAGTTGAGAAGAGTGAGAATCGCAGCATCAATGCTAAATTATAAAGACGAATTAACATTTCAAATAATACTCTGACCGCTCTACCATGTTTCAAGCTTAAATTCAATTTTGGCCTAGACGGCGGATAGCCGCCTCATTATACATTCTTTACTCGTAGCCTTTCATACGCTTTAACTAACGTAAATATACGTATATGGAACACAATTGTGGCTTGAAACAGCATTACCATATCGTCCAAAATCGAAATATCACGCAATTCTTTCTGATTGTATAAAAGATTTAAAATAATGCAATAAATTAATTGAAATTGCGAATCAGATCGAATCAGCTTCCCTTTTAAATCCGCAGTTTGCGCAATTACATATTCAATCAATTGTGAAAATCGAACAACGGCGAGATTGATGTTACGGGTCACAAAAATCGGATGCATTTATAACGTGATAAAGAGACACGTGCGTTCAGTGATACGAAAGGGCGGGAGACGCAAGGCTCCCGCGGGTGCGCATTATCATCTCGAAGCATTACTCCGGGTAAAGGTACCTTGTTCGTGGAGTGCCCTTCCTGTGTGTGCACACATCGCTCACTGTGCGGCACCGTACACGTGTACACGGGCCGCATAACGCGCGATTTCCATGGGAATGCGGCCAGCAGGGTTGGAGTTTGCATCCGAAAGATAACCCTGGACGGAGCGCAGTCTTTGTGTGCGCTTGGTTTACATCGATCTACATACCGGTCATTGTATCGGAGCTCGAGCATCTTCGTGAGAAACTGTCACCGCTGTTAATCTCCGTTGCTCTACTCCTTTGATTCGGTTGCAGGGCCCGATTAGTTGGCGCAGTAGTTAGAGTCGACTATACTCAGACATGTATCAATTGATGCTATTCCTGACTTAACAAGCGCTTTTTTACTCCTTTTTTTATAACCAATTTCGTTTCTCACTTTTATTCGGTTCTCATTACTTTTCATTTTTATTTTAACATCTAATGTACATAAAAGTTCATAATAGCAACGTTCAAACACTGACGTGACAAGATACTTAAATCCAGAGCATTAATAGTTAGAGCAGTAGTTAAAATCGATTATATTCAGACATGTATCAATTGATGTTATTCCTGACTTAACAAGCGCTTTTTTACTTTTTTTTATAATCGATTTCGTTTCTCACTTTTATTTATCCATTTCGGTTCTCATTACTTTTCATTTCTATTTTAACATCTAATGTACATAAAAGTTCATAATAGCGACGTTCAAACATTGGCGTGACAAGATATTTAAATAACCAGAGCATTAATATCCGCTAATACTTGTACTTCGCACAATTTATTTTATCGCGCATTAAAAAACCTCACGGCAACGTATGTACTGCCATTCTTCCCACACGTTATTGCCGAGCGCAGCATTTTTTTTACCGAGCGCGGACGATGGTCAGAGATAAATACTCAGGATAGAAATTGAATCGTGCACACGTCGTTTTGTACGCGAAATAGTTTTGCAAGCGCGAATGGTAATTGGTGTTTATTTGACGTTCGGTTTTCGTGCGCCCAAAGCGACGCGTGATGCGACGGCGCGTGAACTTATGAACGTTTTGGTTCGGTTCGCGGCACCATGTAACGATATTGTGCAGCAGACGAGCTGTCACGGGACCCGAGCTCGTGCAGTCCTGAAATACTGACAATGCGAAACTTTGTTGCCGCCGCGGCTGGGACGCGCTTAAACGCCGATGCTGCTCATTATGT
Organism: Solenopsis invicta; assembly: GCF_016802725.1. NCBI lineage: Eukaryota > Metazoa > Arthropoda > Insecta > Hymenoptera > Formicidae > Solenopsis > Solenopsis invicta. The sequence continues at coordinate 22,200,865 of NC_052668.1, forward strand.
TTACGAAGTGGAATTGACACTCGCGTAAGTAGACGCTATTCCGCGCCATAAGCTTTCTGATATTTCATTCGAATAAAAAGCACGTTGCTGCTTTATGCTGTACATATATACAACCATAAAAATTCACCAAGGAAAAATTTTATTTTCGACCAAGTACTTTAAAATCGATATTCCGTTTATCATTTATTTTTACTTCTCTTATTTTTCGTGAGCTTCAGTTTGCGCATTCTCCTTTTGAAATATTATATGAAGACTAAACATGCTTAATGGACGACTACTAGAATCATACGTATATATTCCTATAAGGAGATGTTTTGAAGAATATAAACAAACATTTGTCGAGGGTCGACTTAAGCCTGAATGCCGTGGAGCTATATGTTCAAATGGACGCCATCAAGCAACGGTGTTGATACCGCAATTACCGAGACGGCCATAAACTCAAGATAAATGGCATTTAGGACTTCATTCTTCGTGAAGAAAGTTAAGCGAGAAATGTGCCCGAGAGAAAATGGTGAAGAAACAAAATAGTAATGAACGAGAGAAGTGTGTGGACGAAAGAAAGGGTGGACGTAATACGTCGGCAGATGATTGAGAGAAAAGGTCTTTCCGCCCGCGTTCTTAATGCCAGTTGAACGTTTCTTGGATTACACGCGTTACACCTCACAAATGTCACGTGCGACATTTGTCATTAAAGTTTTTATGAGTCCATATCTGTAATTTATTAAGAGAGCGAGAATAAAATTCGAGCTTTAGTAATAATTGCACAAAAAATAATAAATTTTTTGTCGATCCCAATTTGTAATGTACGAAAACGTTCCTTTTATTTACAATTGATTATTTACGCCAGCTAAAACTAAATTAAAACATTTATACAAATCTGAAACATTTATTGTTATAATTCTGATTAATAATAAACAATTTTGATCTTCAAATAAAACCTTTAAATAAATTTCGTATGATTCGATTCATACGAATATTAGTATAGCCGAGTCTGTATTATACTCAACACGCACACCACTTCCATTTTCGTGATAGTGAAATTCCAAAATTTGTACCCCTGGATTCCTTCGTTTAATTAACATCCACAAGCGGGATTCCCAAAGTCATAAACCCCGTCGGGGCCACCGCGATACACGTCACCTTTAATATCAAGACGAGGACATATTTGAGGACGTATTCGTCAGGGAGAGTAGCGAGCGACGGGTGTGCAGCGCAAGATGGATACCGGACCGGCATCTCGCAGTGAAACTTTTAGAATCTCCGGAGAACGAGGACGGGTATACGTCGGTACATTTCGCATTCCCTATTCCCGCGGGCTCTCGCTCGCTCTTTCTCTCCTCTTGTTCGCCGTTTCTCGTCCTTCTTTTTCGTCTTCTTCTTCTTCTTCTTCTTTTCGGGCCCCCTCCCTCGTTGTCGTTCGTATCCGGTTAGAAAGGAAGAAGCACGATCTAAGATGCGCTATAGCCAGCGTGCAGCAAGCGATGCTGGTGCTGTTGCTGTCGTTGTTGCTGTTGCTATCGGCTGGCTGGCTGGCTGGCTGATGGTACCGATGCTACTGATGGCGCCTTCGCATGTCGTGAAGCATAGAGAGCTTGAGTCAGAGAGAGAGAGAGAGAGAGAGAGAGAGAGAGAGAGAAGAAAAAGAGTAAAGATAAAGAAAAAAAAGTTCGCGGCAGTATGCTGATACTTCAGCCTCGGCACCGCAGGTGCAATGTATAGGTCATGCGCTCTCTGTCTTCTCTGTCTACTAATTTTTTTTTTCTTTCTCTCTTTTTCTCCACGTCTCGTCACGAAGTGCGAGCTTGCGCTCACCTCGGCGCACCTCGCCAAACTTCCTGCCTAAATAAAGTGCAGCCCGAAATACGAAGCTTGCCATCTGGTGAATGTTTAGATACATCATTCTTTCGGGAACGATTTTTCTGGATTTTGAATGAATTTGACGTGACTTTTTTTTAGCACAAATGTTTTTTGTAACGTACATTCTTCAAATTCAGCATCTCGAAAAATAAACTTTACATTATAAAATCTGCTAGCAACCGTAGGTTCGCGTAAAATTAAATAAAAAAAGTAAAATTTTGTTATTTACATTAATTCTTTTATAATTTAAAATCTATCGTTATATCGATATTGGAATAAATAGCGTTTTGTTTGACTTTTCATCTCTAATATCTATAGTCGAAACGAAAATATTGTATATATGCCAGAAGCATTTCGTACAACAAATTTTTCTATATCGATGTGCAAAATAACGAGTTTTATGTGGTATAGTTAATTGAAATTCGACGCTTTCGCTCTCGCACATCGCATCATCCTTGCAACTACCGAATGGCACTATTTTATTTCTTCGTCAAGCGTAAGCCGGTAATTAGGTGGCGTGTACAAATTTATTAACTCTTCATGAGGTTAATGGCGTATTAGACGCCACCAAAGGACGCTCTTCCGCGTCTTTGTCTCGTCCCGTCGACTCCAAATTATTCAGCTTCGCAGAATCACTGTCGGGCACCAACAGTCGCGAATTAATTCAACTCTCGCGACTCGCACGTAGAAATATCGTCCGTAGAATTCTCATCACGAAGATAAGGCTCAGTCAACCGGGTTGAATAATAAAGTAAGGCGACAATACTCGGAATATGTCGTATTAAACTGAGCGAATAAAGAAAAACAAAAATACATTTCTTTATCTATGGATCCAATTATAATAATTCAGAAAAAAAATAATTATTAAAACGTAAATTATTTAGAGAGAAATGAATACATTTTCATCTGTTTCAAGTTTCAAATTTCCAACATAAATAGAAAAGTTTTGTACTGATTCTGAAATTGATAAGCAAGTATATTTTGTTTATTTCTTACGTGTTAAAAACACGATAAAAGTTCGATAGTTTAACGAAGCTCAACGGAGAGATCTAAAGATCTATGTTATATTACGGGCAGACACACTCGACGCATGTGTTGGAAGGCCTATTTGCAACCCTTAGCATTGTGTGTACGGTTGGCAAGTTGCCACTAGAAATTCCTTGCGGAAGCGGTTCGCCATTTGGTCGCAGAGACGACTGGATGAACCGAATTAAATGAGAGGTCTCTGTATTAGATGGGAGTTTGTTATTACCACGCGCCGCCGATCCGGTAATCTCACCAAGTGCTCGTTAACGATGATTTTAGTATTAGCACTTTGCAAGAACGAAAAATCAATATGCAAACGCCCGCGCCAGTCGGAGATAATGAAATTCTTTGGCAAATCCGCGCAATTTTCTGGGCTTGCGTCCCCCTATCGTGTTTGCATTTTCTCGTTGAAAATTATCAACGAATACGACAGAACTACATTCGAGGTAGCGGATACCGGAGCGGCTTAATAAATTTTAAACAGCATAGCATTGTCCGGTGATAACAAAATTCGCGCAGAATTTGTGATGACACGCTGATCTGCTGAATTATACCAGAAAACGCCGGTGTCGCGATGACAAAATTATTACGTATGGCCCGCGACTTCGTTTTCATTAAATTGGATTACATTTTATTGCGTACAACGAATGCGAAATTACATGTCCGCTCGCACGAATGTGTTAATTACATCGCATCGCGAACAATGGATTCCCGTAATAGACAAACTGATTAAACGGCGCATATTTATAAATGTTATTTAACCAGCGTAATTATTTGTTATATTAATGTGCCAAATAGATTCCGCAACCATAAGTAACCCGTTAGAAGCGGGATATTACGATATATTAAATTAATAACCGAAACGCTTCATGCCTCGACGTCGAAAGAATTCACCTGCGCCGCGCACCGCAATCTACATTACTCTCGTTGCAACGAGGTCGAATTTTTTTTTTACTCGTGAGATATTTTTTTCGCAGCAGGCTAACAATTTCCGGAAATTTTGAAAATTTCGGCGGGTTCCGCGTACAAGAGAAAGATTTCAGGAATGGAAACCTTTGACCGTGGTAACGCCGAAGAAATCTTCTAAAAATCGACAAGCGAACGAGAAACGAGAGAAAGAGAGAGATGCGCACGGGATGGGCCACGATTTAAAGGCAAATACGCCAAGGTTGAGTAGCCAACGGATAAGAGCACAGCCGAGGCACAAGATTCACAAAGCGCGGAGAATTTCTTTGGCGTTTCGTTGCGGCGGTGGCGGCGGCGGCGGCGGCTGTCCAGCAGCTACTAACCATCCTTCTCTACTTGTCCGCGCCATTATACGCCCTTTCTACTTCCAGCTCAACCTTCCTACCCTCCGGCATCGTCCATCCTTCTCGACGCATTTTATTAAATAAATACCTGAGCCTTTTGCGCTGCAGGCACGCGCACGTGCACGTGGACTTCCGCTAATAGAAAAGCGGCTCTTTTACTCTGCACCGGTCGCAAAGGGAAAACATGATGAGCTGTTGCGCTTTGTGCAACTTTTTACGCTCGCCCTTGTGTCCGCCACGAGAGGAGAACAAGGAGAAAGGAACGCGGTTTTCGGTCCTGGGATCCCTAGCGATCGGCGCCCAGAGCCGTTGCATTTTAATCGTTCTTGCGCTTCACCTCACAGTCGCAACCTCGATCTTATCTAAAGACCAAAGGGTTTTTTTTTGTTTTTTTTTTCGAATATACCGGCTTCAGAGCGTTCTGGAAGACAAACAAATTTTCCCGGAACGAGAGGTTTTTGTATAACAAAGGTTCATATTTCTGACTACAAATAGGAGAGAGCTACTGATGCATACCGGTTGGCTAAATCTCTTCAATATTTCTACCTCATGCAACATTTAGTGACTAAAATATAAAATAAATAAGAAATTAATAATATAAATAAAAATTTAGTAAGTTATATATCTTGATTTATGTGCGCTAATACAATACTTAAAAAAATCAAATACAAACTGATGTTAATATCTGATTTTGTGCAGCTAATAATATATAATTATGTAATTTTCATTTCATCAATTTTTATTTTCGTAAAAAATTTATTATAAAATATTTTATATGCATTGCATTCTTGTATACATATTTGCAATTATTACAAAAGTTAAATCGATACTTTTAAAATTAAGTTTTCTAAATCGTACCACGTAAATTTTATTACAATAATTGATATTAATACAAGACTAATAAGTAATAATAATAACTTAAAAATTGATAAGATTAAAAATATTTCAATTGCAAAAAATAAATTCAAGCCAGTTTTATTTCGACGTCCTTATCTTTTCATTATTCAACATTCATTTGCGTACAAATCAGTACGAAATAGATCGAAAGAATAACTTGAATGGCATGCATTTGGCAATTTTAATAATTTAGATACAGGAAATTTCTGCCAATAAATTAAGTGACTATAAAATAATGAAAGAATTTAGATACATGCCGAGAATAAGTGTGAGAGTAAAAGCGATTAAACTGGAAATTTAGAATTCGTAAAGTCAATTTTGGAATCGTGGAAAGCCACACACGGTATACGTCACCACCAATCCCGCAGATTAACTTATCTAAAGTATCATTTTTATCGAGTGAGTTTATTGACATTGTCGATATGAAACGCGTCCTCTCCGCAGTGCGAAATACTGATACGTCTTCCCCACTCGCAAACGGGAATTGCGTTAATTGAATTGTACATCGGCCGTCACGCGTATACGCCGCTAAAAGCGCGCCTGGCGAACATTTACAAACAATGTTGAACTAAACGCTGCATATATCGGGCGTGATACACAACAGCAGGGCAGGTGCCGCGGTTTGTATTTTAGTATCACGAGTGCGCGAATATTAAGCATTTATTGGCCTGTCTACAAATAGCCGACAATACGATAATCGACGATACGTTCATTTATCGTGATATCGTGATGCTTGTTTATGCTTGTAAACGCACCAAAATGACAAACGGGGGTTGGTTGGCCATTTAATTCGGCTAATCCACCGACATAAATCCGACTAACCTCTTGATTTCAATGGAGGTGTTGAATAACTTCAGTCAATTTTTTTTTATTTTCCCTCCGCGTTTGTACATCTTTTGTGTACATTTCTCATCATGTTTACATAATTGAATAGTTCAGAGATAAATTCTCTTTGTACACAAAAAACAAAGGAAAAATATCACACGATGTTACAAATAAACTCAGAATTCACAAAATTAAGGAAATAAAATTTATAAATTTATAATTTACAAAAATATCTAACCTTCAAAAAATCAATTTTATGGCTTTCCAAGTAGTTTAAGATAGATTAAAATGACGTAATCCAGAAAACATTGATCGTGAAATTCTAATTTATCTTATTTCAACTCATCAAAATATTCAAATTATACTAAATTATTCAACAATAATAAGTAAGATTATTCTAAATTATTCACAAGTGAGACCATATCTAAATTATTCACTACCAAGTATTAAAACGATTAAATATAAAAATAGAATGAGACCAGTGGCTTATTAGAAATGCACGACTATAAAATCTAAATTAAGAGCAACAAAAAAATTTATTCTTTCAGAAATCGTAAAAATAGATCAACCTAGAATCCCGATCCAACTTGCGTAAATAAAAAATTTTTTTCCAAACACAAAAGGTTGCTATTTCTGCTGCTTCGTTTTTTAATAAATTTTTAATTTTTCGAAATTTTTTGAAATTTAATTTGTTAAATATAATTATTTTTTCAAAAAAAAATAGAAGACAATAGAATAGAATAAATTATTTGAAAAGAATAGACCGCTCGCGGAAATTTTAGCGCAGTTGCGTTTCTCATTGTCGAATTCACATTTCGCGTGATCCAAATTTTTTAACAAAAAGAAAAAATGTTATCAATGCAGCGGTCACAGCGTAGATTGTAGAAAATATTCGCGCGTACTAAATGCATTTGTGATTAGACCAATTAATGTCCCTCCACCGTCAAAGTAGAAACTCAAATCGAGATGAAGAGCGGTCATGAACGAAGAGCGAAAAAACATCCCAGTAAAGACGGCACAGGGGAATATAGAAACGGTAGAGAAGGGGGAAAACTTAGAACGACACCGCGCAGAAAGGAGGATAGTGATTGAATGCACGACCCCGGGGGTAAGAATCGTTTCTCGAAACTGTCGCACGTAGAGCGAACTGCGGCGGCTTTGTCCGCGCGACGGCAAACGATCCGTTCCCTCCATTTCTCCCTCTTGTCCTCTTCCTCCTCCACCTCTTCTACGCGGGCTGGTAATAGCGAATCGGGTGCTACCATGACCACATCCGGTTCGAGGAAGGGGAACGAATATACCGTTCCGGGGAATTTGTCCGTTTCATTTACCGCGAGATATTTTCGGGTCTGACCGTACAAACAGAAAGGGGACCGGAAGTTATATCACGTTTATATTGCGAGATGAACTTCGACGACGATCTTCGTCCACGGCTGAGGTCCCTCCCCTCCCCCCACGCCAACAAAGCTTCTTCCATGGCTTTTTCAACTGACCGACGAGTTTGGCGACACGGAACCAAGGAAAAGCGTATTCAAGCTAAATTTCCAAGCGGAGAACTCTCTTCGCGCGCATACCCGTTGTCCTCGGAATCCGAGGTTCCTTCTCCGTCATCCCTATCCCGATTCCATTTCTGTACGTCTATTGTCATAGTTCTCATTGTGTGTCGTACGAACGAATTCGTGAGATGAAGGTTTCTAACGAATTGCCAGACCGGAAAGCTACCTTCGGCCTGGTCAGCGCAAACTGATGGTATTTAAATAGATGCCTATCCTAAAGTGTAAAAATCAAGAGCGTCCGCCATATTTTTTACTTCCTCATTGACCACATTTGCTCTACTAAGCTCTATTTTTTCTTGCATTTATTGTATTTTCAACTTAAAAACTTGTAACATATATATATACATATTAAATTATTATGTTACTTCCCTTAATATTCACTGTATATTCATAATCAACGATCAAGTTTGCACACGGTTCGTTTATTATTATACAAATACAGCACGTAGTGAATGTATATCTTTCTAAACATACAACCGCCAAATGGATTGAGTTAATATGATGATAAAGTAAATGGGATCAAGCTCGTTTACGTGCGTATCGAGATTTATCGAAAATAGATCATTGTAACAAAAATAATCCAGTGAGCAATAATTAATCTCTAAATAAAGCAAATATATACGATAAATTTCGAAACAATGTTAATTTCCAAATGATAATTTTTGCAAATGCTTTTTCCGAGTTTATGTAGTATATTTGCTTGTTACCCAGATAATCAGTTTTGCGTTAAGTTGAAAACAGTAAATTAAATAAGTTCGATTTTCTCGATCGTGTTACGCTGTGCACACTTGATACTCGGTTACTGACTATAAGCGAAAGCGTCGTCCTCGTCATCATCGTCGCCGTCCTCGCGCCGCGCCGTCGTCGTCGTCGTCGGCGAACACGGAGCAGCTTTAAAAAGTTTCCAAGGCAGGAATATTAGTTTTTACCCTGAGAACCGTAGGAGTTTGCCGGCGGGATAGTAAGGATTGAAAAAGCTGGACGAGGGCGAAAATTGAAACGTCGTATATCGGCTTTGCCATGGCTCTTCCGTTCGAAGGATCCCTCCTCACTTAAGAGTAGCTACATCGTGTACAAGCTTTCTACTTCGCGTCGCGTCTCGCCTCTCGTTCCAACGAGATAAAGAAGAAAAAAGGAAAGGGGGGGAAAAAGAGGAAGAGAAGAGGGAAGAACGAAAATTTTGTCCTCCGGAGTAATTTTGGCCCTATCTCGCGCCACCACTCTTGCCGTCGTTGTGTATTACCGTCCTTTATGCTCGGGATTGGCTAATTTTCGCCACTATCACCTTTTGTCCTCGTTAAAGATAAGCTCCGTTTGTCCGCAAGCTTTTTCAGAATATTAAAGGATCGTTAATTGAAGATCTCATTACGAGAATTGATAATGAATTGATAATGAATCGATAAATGAATCGTGGTGAATGACAACAAAAATGATTAATTAGCGATTAATGCAAAAATTAGATATTGAAATAATGTGAAATGGCCAGATAGAACTATCAATTTAAATAATTGATTTTATTTTCAATTTAGATTTGTGTTATCGCGTTTTGGAAACGTCACTCAAATATAAAAAATTTATGTAAAATATTTAAATATTTAACAAACTGTTTAAAATAACATAGAAAGTTAACTTGATCGCTTCTATACAAGTATACACATACACACATACATACATGCATGTTTAAAGACTTTTATGGTATGTGTGTCGATGGATACAACGATATAAGCAAATGGCAAAGACACTCCGGGGAACTGCCATGCGCACTTTGCAAAGCAGAATCGAGACGCTCGAGAAAGCTTTCGGTGAAATGTAAGCTTTAATAGGACCTCTCTCGAGCAGCAAAGTTCCGAGATGTTTGCGTGACGCGATTAATTAGCGACAAAACCAATCTGAGTGCCTCCTTCGCGCGGATCGACGATTCTGAGAAAACGAGGACAGCCGAAGCGGCATTACTACACGCAGGACGTTGAAACAAGCAGGATACATCATGCACACGGGAGAACGTCGGACGTTTAAAACAACCCATACCGCTGTCAGGTGAGAGAGACGACTGGGTGAATGAGCTAAAGTGAACGAGCTAAAGTTAAAGTGTGTATATACATATGCGTATGTATGTATACGTGCGCCGTCAGTTATCTCGAAAGTCTTCGTATTCCACGGGGGTGCCTCGGCGGAGAGAGAACCTTGCTTCTCGACAGGATAATGGAATCACCACACCGCGCGTCCTGGCGCGAGACTGTAACGGGCGTTAAGGCTTCGTCGGAATGCCGACAAAGAAGACGAAACCGAGAAAGAGAGAGAGAGAGAGAGAAAGGGATAAGGTAAAGGGTGGTCGGAGTGACGAGATGGAGCAACGAAAGGACAGGGATGGCAGCGTACGCGGTGACAAACAAAGTTTAGGTCGAATCCCGCTCGGAACCAAACTGTACTCACCTAGCCGAGTTAACCCGTCCCGTCGGTTTTATACACGGTCATTCTCGGGCTCGCCAGGCTTGTTTCCTCCTCTCTCTCTCTCTCTCTCTCTCTCTCTCTCTCTCTCTCTCTCTCTCTCTCTCTCTCTCTTTCTCTCTCTTTTATTTCTCCCTCTTTCGAATGAACAACACGATAGCCCGTTTGCGAAAACAACGCCGCGTTGTATCGCTCTGCGACAGTCCTCGTGACGCGCACCGAGAGACGCTTTGTCTTATTACTTAGCTTAACTCGAGAAAGGGAGAGAGAGATAGACAGAGAAAGACACGATACAGACAGCTGTCGACCGACGAATTTCCAGACAGCTTTGGACACGCGATTTCGATACCGGTTAGTGCAAGTTTGCGCCGCTATTTCCAAATTACGTGTATACGTTGTTTCGGCATACAGTTCCGGCACACATAGCGAGAGTTAGAAAATTTCCGACAGCGAATAATAATTTAATACAGAAAATCCTCTCGGGCGGATACGTAGTTTTATCCTTCCTGCTTTGCAACGGGACAAACTGTTGTCCCCCGTTTCATGCTATTTTTATCAAATATCTGTGCTCAAGTCAGACTTGACCCCGGTGCGGTAGTTGTGCTAACGTTGCGCCCGAGAGCGACAAAACCAAGGATACATCGCGCTTTAACGTGCAAAAAAGCTAGGGGAAAAAAATGCGAAATAAACGGGATAAATAAATTGCATAAAAAACAATGATAAAATAAGCTCGGCGCTGCGCGCGCAATAAATAACGTTTTATTAGCATTGTTTACATATTCTTCGTGCCGAACGTGCTTTACATCGAAACTCAGTCGGAGTGCACTGCGTAATCTGCCCATTGCAATGACCGCACCAATACCATCTCGCCGCGCCGCGCCGTTACGTTTTTCTACCGGTAGTACATGCGTTCGTGTCCGGAGACGTACGTTGTACATTTGCAAAAGAAGAGGGCGCAAAAAAAAGCAAGCGAGATAAAACGAGACGGACACGGCGACACTTGTCGCGGTGGTTCTCGACGGTTTCCGTCTGGTTTCCTCACAAGTAGAGCGACTGCATAATTTATCGTTCCGAGGGATTTTACGAGGATCGGGGAAATGTTTGGCCCTCGAATTCCACGTACAAGCTTCACACAAAGCGTATTTATTTATCGAACCCCAGTAATTGCTACCCGATAGTGGTTGCCTAACAGGTATTAACGAGTGACAAAATAATCCGCGTGCCGCTTACGTCGAATTAAAACGCTATGAATTGGATATGCGCTCTCGAATTTACGTTCATTATTTTTGCACATCAAATTTATATCTTACGCATAGTTGCTTTTAATTTGATTTCGAGAGATGGTTTATTCTTCATTATTTTCATTCTGTTATTTCGTCAATAAACAGATCTGGCTTTGAGAACAGTGTTATTTAACTTAATTGTAAAATTTCAATCGGTTAAAGAAATATAAATAATTTTTCAATTAGTAAATTTTCTCATTAACGTTTACCTCTTGAGAGTTGTTTAATTTTTCAAAAGGCGGGTTTTTATACGTAATTACACTCAGTAATATTACTATTTGCGCTGCGTAAAGACAAATAGATAAGCCGATTTCTAGGTACAAGAACAGTGTAAAATTCGGGCCACAGCTTACGAGCGAGTATCATGAAAGTGGCTCAGCGCCGAAACAAGGTCGACGTCACGTAGAGGTAGGTGCCGCCGCCGGTGGCGGCGTGGCGCGACGAGGGAACGACGTCTACAAGGATTCCGGTGCCCCGGATGAGAGAATTGTCCTTACGAACGTTATCTCGAGCACGGATACGTGCTCGCCGGATTACGGAAGTTCCGCGGCAGCTAACCTGGACCTAAAACTCGCGTTGGTAGACGAGCCGAGGCAGGTAGAGATTACCGTACCTGCGGAGGGCGAGCTTTCTGCCGGGTCTCGCTTCGGGATTCCAGACGCGCGCAGTCCACCGTGCCTGTCTTAACAACCCTCCGCAGACGCTTACTCCGGATCGTAATTCGAGGTACGCAGATCATCGCGTCCGGCTTCAAACCTGATCTCCCCGACGAATCTCCCGAAGATTCAATACGCGCGTGCGACGAGCGGAGAGAGCGCACCCGTGGGATCGACAGTTATGGCAGACAGCTGATAACTCCTCGATAAGATTGCTGTTGGGCACGCTCAAGGCCGACACGAGAATAGTCGTCGTTGCTGACGGGGCGAGAGCCCGGCATACCGAGCGGCGCTCTGCAAACGCCTTCATTGGTAAAATCAGATTGCTATGATCGATCGAATGTATCAAAGATGTATCTGAGGTAAGCTGGGAAAATCGTCAACCGTTTGACAAATTTTTTTAGAGACTTATTGAAAAGAGAGAGAAATGTGTGAAAATTGGCAGGTAGAATATTACGATCTTTGCGATGTTAGTAGACCATTCTCAGACTCCCGATGTGTAACTGATAGAATTTCCATTTTTTCCTCGAAGAACTCTAAACTCGTGATATGTCACTGCTGCATGCAACGTTAACATGATAAATTATTCCTCGTTCTATCTGCGCTACGTTGACTACCGAGTGTAATGTAGTGTCACAAGAAGTTTGGAATAAAGTTCTATTGTGTACAAAGATTGTTTGTACAGACGATGGAACTAGGAAAGAAAGGCGAACGGTTCATAAAACGGAGCGGAATATGGGACAATAGATAGCAAAGGAAGTGGAAGAGAGAAGATTCGAAGACCACGGAATCCGACCGCAGTTTATACGTTTGTTTGGCTAGTAAGCCTCACGGGTAACTGGATAATATAAGCTCGGTGACGGCACACAGAAACGGTACGGCGTGGTTTGACTTTGCGGGCGGTACTCTCGCGCAAATGTGTGCCTAAGTGTGTGTATACAGGTAGCAGGGGTTAGATGGGTGGCATAGAAAGGAAGAGGGTGAGTCAGAGGATACACCAATGTTTGAGTTCTGTCTCGGATGTCGCTTTGCCTTCGTCTTTCTGCCTCGCTCTTTCTCTCGCTCACCCTTTCTCGCTCTCTATCTCTTGTACCGTTTCCGACTTACCCTGCTCGTTCACCCGGCCATCCCGACAGATCCGACCTTTGACCTTGCTAGGGAAAGTTTAGTCCTGCGACGAATCAGACAATGATTTCGCAAAAAGATAAATCGTTTCAAGCGAGTGGTCGAAAGATCACACGCTCGATGTAGAGCAAAATAGTTCCATTTTTTCATTCGACTGTGTCAAAAAGTCATATATTGATGACGTTTATTACTTTTAAGCTGTGACCTATCAAACCCATTGCAAACATAATACGTAAAAAATTCCAAAGCTGAATTGTTATTAATTATTTTCATATCCAATTTAGTTGTGTGTGTAAAGCTGGCATATCATTTGGTGGAAACTCACTAAACATTGACAGTTCTGGGTTTATTTTCAATAGTCCTACAGCTCCTGATAGATAAAACAAATAGTTTTGGCTTTTGAAACGAAAAAACGCATAAGACAAAGTGAAACGCCAGGTTCACGCAGCGTCTCAGTTTGTCCTGCGTCATTTTCCAGACACAATTCTTGTAGGATTTTAAAAAATCTATAGTTCTAGATGAGTTCTAGAAAGAGTTCTATCGTTTAACATAGTTTATTTAATTTTTAAAAAAATTATTATAAAATATTTATTTTATAATATTACATAATAGAGTTCCGTGTACAAAAAAATATTTTTCCTCCAGTTCTTATGGTGTATATTCGAGAGTTCTGTGTACCAAAAATATTTTTCCAATAGATCTTAACGTATTAAAGCGCCTTCGGAAGGGTTCCGGTCGAGTCAATTATTTATTAATTAAAAAGAAATTGTTATCTTCCGCGAAAAAAATATATCCGCGTATATGGGTGAGACGCACAGGATCAGCACAGAACTCTTCGAAAAAAACCAGCATCTCACCTATATATGCGGAAAATCGGCTTTTTCGGAAGTTATTAATTTTTTGTTGATTAACTAATATCGGAATCAACCGCAACTCTTCGGACAGCGCTTTAATATGTTGAGAACTGTAGGAAAAATATTTTTTCGTACACAGAACTCTTCGAAGAAGACCAGCATCTCACCGCTATATGCGGAAAATCGGGTTTTTTAGAAGATATTAATTTTTTGTTTATTAACTAATATCGGAATCGACCGCAACTCTTCGAAAAGCATTTAGATACGTTCAGAACTGGAGGAAAAATATTTTTTTGTACACGGAACTCTATTATGTAATATTATAAAATAAATATTTTATAATAATTTTTTTTTTTTAATTATATAAACGCTAGAACTTTTTCTAGAACTCATCTAAAACTATAGATCTTTTAAAATCCTACAAGAATTGGGTCTGGAAAATGACGCAGGACAAACTGAGACGCTGCGTGAACCTGGCGTCTCACTTTGTCTTATGCGTTTTTTTCGCTTCAAAGGCCAGAGCTATTTGTTTTATCTATCAGAAACTGCAGAACTATTGAAAATAAACCCAGAACTGCCAATGTTTAGTGAGTTTCCACCAAATGATATGCCAGTTTCACACAAATTTAGTTGCTTCTACCGCAACTACTATTATCTTTATAAATATAAGAACATTATCGTGCACTTTGCAAGTTTTTATATAAATTACGTACATACATAATTTATAAACTACATAATTTTTTTAAATAATTTCTGTTACCACTTTATTTATAATTTCGTGTTAGCAATGAAATTATCATTTCAATGTAACTAAATAGCGAGGCATTCATTTGAATGTAAACACATTGAAATTGATTTACGACTATCAGTCGTCAGTAATTTAAATCGACTATCCGTTTGTAACAATACCATAGCTTCGAGGAGAGCATATCTTCCTATGAGGATTATTCCGACAGAGTCAGAAATGGGCTACTCAGAGGAGACGTGTCGAGTTGAGAGACGGGATACTGACCCCCCTCTTCCCCAACTCATAGCACGGAATCACATTACCTCGTCAGTCCGCGACGCGTTAGCGCACCGGAATTGTACGCGCATTGTACATCAGACTATGCTACGCCGTACCGGCCGGGCCGGACGACAATCCGTTTAGCCTAACTTTGCCGAATGCGAGCATAAGCTCTTACGAAATTAATCAAGCGTTATCAGAAGTCCACTGACCCGGAAGGCAGCTTCGCTCGAACGAAGCGCGTCTGTCGGAAGTTTCCGTACTTCCGTGTAAATACTCGACTTCGGTACTTAAAACTATCGTTTCGATCTCCCGCTGTGTGTCTGTGTAAAGTGGGTTGACTGTTTGCGTTAGCTTTTACATCGCGCGCAAGAAGTAAAATAAGTATGCTTTCTTTCATATCGGTTTAATTAATGTCGGTCTTGACGCTGAGCCCCTATTAATATTTGCTTCCCTCGTAAATCTGCTTTAAATTCGCTCTACGAAGAAAAGACGGGGAACGTTCATGCAGGAAAGTAAAAAAAAAAAAAATAGCGCGCTCGTATTTCCGCCTACCTCCCTACAATTCTTGGCTCCTTAATTGCTATTTTAGTCATATTATCTCGCTCTAATTCCACCGCTCGTAATGTAAGAAAATTTGCAACGTATAATAATACCTAGTAATGTACTTTTCACTGTTATCTGGCTCGTAGAGAAATGCGTTTAGTGAAAAAAGCTTGTATTCATTAATAAATTTCTACAAAATTATGAAAAAATTTTTTTAATTTCCAAGAAACAGATTCCTAAAATATAAACGCTACGAAATATGTATAATATTCCAAGTATCGTATCATTCGTCAAATATCTACTGCTACCACAGGATCTTTCAACGCATTTTCATCCATGCATAGGTAACGCAAAGGATCGACGCTGCGGTCATGTAGGAAGAGCATTTAATATTTCCTTTACGAGCGGACGCGATTCCATTAGCAAAGTTTCGTACCGCGGCCAAGAGGGACCCGAATTGTTCGTTAACACCCGCTGTTTTATTCATTCGATTAGTTTGGCCGAAGGGCGAGGGCATGACAGGGAAATATGTGAAAGTGTGGGTGGGGGTGCGGGTTATGCGCGTGGCAGGCGCGACCATAGAGGGATTGCCATTTTCAGCTTTACGCAGGAATTAATATCGTATCGACTCGATTTTCCGCGAAGAGCACTGAAAGTTCTAGTGTTAACCATGGTGCAACCACGGCTCGTCGAGATTCTCTCGGAAAATATTTATATGATTGACACTGTGCGTTCATTTCTACTCGGCGTACTTGATGCATATTACGTTTCTACAACATATCTTGCTTTGATGTAATATTGATATGCATTTTGTTCTCTAATTTTCGTATTCCCTCTCTTATTTTATTTATTCACTTGTTATCTATTTCTTTGTTATTTACATCTCTTCCACCATTCTATTTATTTTCATTGACGCTTGAACACGCCAGAAAACACTCGCAAAGAATATAATTGGAAAACGAAAAGAACGAAAATTTCGTAAAAATTGTATTCATTTTCCAGTTTTGGCGTGCTGTACGGCAAAATTGTACGGCAAAATTGTACGCGGTGATAGGCGTGGAAACGCGGCACGGTCCCAGCCGTGGTGCAGAGCGGAGTCGGAACATAAAATATTGCTAACCACCTCGCGGCCGAATTTAATTCCCCGGACTGAATTCGAGCAGAACGTCAAGCAAAGGGATTTTCGCGTGGGGAAGTGGCAGGAAGGGCGTGTGGCGGGATGATCGGGAGGAGGAGCGATGGAGGAGCGTGGCAGAAGGTGGTTGGCACCGCCAACCTCGTCGAGATAAATCTTCCTGTCGATGGCTCACCGCGGCCTCGGATTAGAGTCTACATTTGCACCTATCCTACCCTACTCCCTTCGAGTCCGCGCTTTGCCCTCCTTCCAACTTTCCATCGGCAGTTCCCGACAGTAACTCCTGCTAGTCCCGGCTCTCCCCGCACGTCCCATTCGGGAAAAGACCGTCTCATAAATTCGGCAGCACTCGTTATAAATTCAACCCCCGTCAAAGGGAGGGGGGAGAGAGGACCCACCACAGGGTGCTGACTTTGGAAACAAGACGGCGGTCGGTGGCGCGTTGACGGCTACGTCGGGATTTGCGTCGACTTTGCGGAATGATAACGCACGTGATTCGAAGCGATAGAGGAAGAAATCACGCCGGAATGAAAAACCGGTCGACTACTCGTATGTTAATGATAACATATTTCAGTTATACGTAAAAAAACAACCTGTTTTTATTTTCCCACTTTTATTTGCATATGATGATAACAACTATATCGCATCACGAAGGATGGTAGAATTAAACGAATATTAAAACTTGTGACAGTCTCTAATGAACACGTAATTGCCATTATGAGTACTGTTAAAATTACTGTGAAAAGCACGCGTGCAAAAACTTGTTTACGTTGCGTGTTCGTGAAAAAAAATTCGATGCCGTTAATTAGAGACTTGGAGGCTTGGGTGAGCTACGTAGATAAACAAAGAATTTATCCCGCGGGCCCGACGGGGCATTTTTCACGGTTGCATGAGAAGCGTTATAAAGAAAACAAATGAGTCCGTTTATCCAGGAAAAGTAGTGTACTTCTTAGAGCGGAAATTCTGAAGAGGGCCTGGACAGCTTGACCGATTTTCTCCCTCGTGACCGTTTTATTTGCGGCACACGGACCGAGATGTCCCGATCGATATATCGGGATGTACGTAGTGATCGAAGCAACGTGTCATTTTCATTGATATCAAAACTCTGCGGGACGGCGCAGGTGTATGCGGCGACGCGAGGAGAAAACGGGATGTAGGAGGCCCTAGGTCATAGAAAATCCCACGTGCATCGGCCTGAGGAACGCAGAGGACGTCCTTCTGCCCTCGCCGGACTCCGTCGTTGCCTACCTCTCTGAAGAGCTCCCGCAGGAACTCGAGCAGACCGTTATGTAAAACACGTTTCATCGAGAAAATGAGGAAAATTAGTGCTATCTAGGGTAACTTGTGGTCTATAAACTATAGAACAAAAACCTAAAATATACACAAAATATCCTTAGACGAACTCTCGATACAAATATTTTGAGAAATAATTATAATAATTGCTTATTAACGACGCAAACGTTAACGCGCTTTATCCGAATGTAATCGGATTCCTCCCCCCCCCTGCATCTTTGCAATTTGCGGGAGGCATTCACTTAAGACGCATTATATATTCGCACGCCTTCGGGAAAGAGTTGTAGTATTACGGTTGCTGCAACCGCGAAAGGGCGGTGGGGTGTTATTTTAATACCCAGCAAGATAGAATGCGCGCGATGCGCCATAATAAAATGCACGATGGAAACCGCGGAAGTTTCGAGGTAACGCGTACAAGGCGGACCAATTGAAATGCAGCGTGTGCGGGAAGAAATATGATCCTTCCGAGGAATAATTCAGCGGGATGGCGAGACCGTCCGCAGTGTTACAACGACGAGCTACGATGATCGAGAACTATGATTAAAGGTATAAATTTTAACAGGGGAAAATTAATAAAACGTGCCGGCGTGAAAAAGCGGCGACGTGCGTCACGCCGTATCAAACTCGCGACCTATTATTTGCCATAATGCAGACGTTCGATCATTATAAAAATAATACTCAACGTCTTCGGAGAATTGAGATAGTGTCTATCAAGAATAGTTTCTATTCTTGCAACAATCAATAATTATTTGTTTTCGATATAAGTAAAACGTGCTTTCTTCTTTGTCGCATAACAGAAAAAAAAAGTTGAACTAGTTTATTCTATTTCTTTAATCCTGGAATGTTATTATAAATTTTTACCCAAGTATTAATTCAAGTTTACTGTTCTCGTTATTAAAATTTTAACAGCTTAAAATAACATTTAATGAGATTTTGTTTACGACAGTGTTAGTTCAGTTATTTTAATATCTAACAATCTACAAAGTAAAAAAAATATTATAAAAGTTTTTAAAAGTATTAAAAAAGTGTAAAAAGTGGTTCTTAATTTTGGATGGATGAATTTTCACCCGGCATAATATTAATGTAAAAAAAAAGATGAGTATAGTACAATATACACTCGAGGATTAATAGATAATCTTTTATATTAACGCACAAATTAATACAGATAATCTTTCGTACCTAGAGTTATCTTTTACCAATCGTACAATTCTCTTTTTGAAAACGAACGTTGCGCTACAATTCTTCCCCATGTCCAGATTTAATGTCCAGCACCTAATATCGCGTACAGAAGTTAATTGAAATTTTAAGGATCCATGGAGGATCCTGGGCGACTTATCTACGGCTTTAACTGCCGTATCGTACACTTGCTTGGTTTATAGCCTGACATACGGCTACAGCTCGCGATATGCGGCTGGAACTGATGCTGTTCTACGATTTCGGGATGCATTACGTCGTGGCTACACAAAGCCCGCACTGAAGTTTAATTATTACCACTATGTGTACGCAAATATCCTATCTAACGTTCTTAACTTTATACGTGTGCATATGCGCCGTGACCGCGCGACCGTATACTATCCATTAGACTTGCTCAGATAACGTTTACGATGGATATTCTAAGCGCATACAAATCCAGATATACACCAGGTATTCTTCAAGGATGAGTTAATCATCATTATCATCTCGCACGAGGGCGTATGCCGTAAATAACAAAAACTACTATTAATATCTATTCCGCGGTAACTCATATATTCGCCCCAAGAATCAATATCTCGCTCCTGAAGTAATATTTCGGAAATATATATTGCGAGCTCGGCATGAATACAAATGCCTATTCTGATCGACATGTAGCATGAAAAATATTCTGCTGTTTTTCCATTCCACGTATTTTGGTGTACTGAAGAAAACGTGCGGCACAGGAACGAGGTCGACCTGCGCATTGAGCAAGATTTTTATTTCCGCGTTTCAAATGAATTTAAAATCGACGGTAAAGCGATGGACGCGGTTCGCGAAGTATGTTAGCTGCCAGAGTTCTGTACACAATAAGTGTGAAAATATTTTCATCCTGAAATCGATATATACGTGAGAGATCATGAACTCGTAGAACTTTTTATAGGCTTCAATATTCCGCATAACCCGTCTCAAAATTCGCATCTTCTGCATAAATCAGCGATTCGATGTATTCTACCTTGTTATTCGCCAAAATAATGATTCCTTGCTGCAAAATATATTGGAAAAAAAATTGTGTAACAGCCAAGTGTTGAATAAAATAATACTAATTAAATATTCGATTAATATAATTAAAAATTATTTTATATTTTTTAAACATTTAGTATTACGAAACGGTTACATTGTAATTACATTGTATTTAGTAATACTAATTTAGAAAAGTAAATTTATTTTTTATTAATTATCGAATTTTAATTTGAATTATCTCACTCAACATTTGATAGCTATTACCAAATTCTCCTTTCGATATATCTCTCGGATTTCAGCAATAAAGGTCAATTAATCTGGAAATACTATAAATGCAATTTTGTAAATAGAAGTTAAATATTAATGCGCCGCGATACAGTTTTATTTCAATATGTATGTCTCAACACTCATGGTGCGTTCCGGTACGCGTTGGGTATCAAGTAGCGGCATACACTCGCGCATATAAAGTGAATGTCGAGGCGAGGTCGTTCGTTCAAAGATGCGCCTTTGCGGTCTTGGGGTAGAAATGCCAAGCCGCTAGCCCGATGGGAAATGTCAACGACACCAAAGGCAAAAGTCAGCGAAGATATCTTGCTGTCTCCGCCCGGAGACGTTGCCTTTCGTTTGTCAAATGTTGTAGACAGACGGCCTACGGTGGGATTTCGCGAGTGTCCCCATCGTGAGAAATATAGCGTGAGCCAAAAATTCATTATATCGCCCGCAAACCAGTCCGAAATTCGCCACAGTCGCTGTTCCTCGTGATAAGAAAATAATATGTCCCGAAAAATACGACGTTCTTTCTTATCAGAACTCTTAAAGCTTTCGCGCACGCGACGAAGGTTTTGTGAACAAAAATATAGTGTTATATTTTAAAAATTATTTTTATAAGACGTATCAAAATTACATAATTTCTGTTAGAGATTTTATGGTGTATATAATTTTATCTCTACTTATAACTTTATGTAATATAAATTAAAAAAAACATTTAAAGAATCAAAATACACACGTAAAATGTATCTTAAGACATATATATATATAGTATATATGATATATTAAAATACACGATAAAATTATAATTAAAATTTCCATCTGGGAATTTAACATAAATTATAGATTTAAAATTTATGGACCTAATTAATGTAAATGATACTTAAAAGCTTGTGTTAATATTCATTGCATAAAAAATCGAATCAAATTCAAGAAGATTTGCGGCAAATCCTTTTACGAGGTAAGTCAAGCTGAGGGTCTTCTTGAGCGAGGTTAGGGTTGAAGTCGAAATATCGAGTCTGGCGAGAAGACGGTACACGGGTAAGGGATGGAAAAGGAGATAAAAAGCGAAAAAGGGGAGAAGGAGATCGACTATAATCCGTGAGATCGAGCCGGTAACGCGATCAAAGCGGTTCCCTTCCGGTTTCTAAACCGATTTCCTCGGACTCGTAGAAACGTGCCGCTCTTGGATCAATAGCTTTTGCTCTGTTTTTCTCCGGCGCATGTTTTCTTTACGAATTTTTTTTGAAGTATCTATAAATCTTGTCACGTAAATAATTTCATTTTGCACCCGTGTTTAACTATAAATATCACTGTAACCAGAATCGATGTACAAATAGCCAGATAAAAACTTTCTCTAATTCTTGCTATTTTACATAACGTTTCTACAAATCACGCTTTGATATCTCACGCTTAATGCATGCTCTCGAATGAGCACAAGAATTGATATTAAACGATTGATTAGCAAGAAAAAACAAATATAAATAAGGTAATATTTTTCGCAAAAAATTTTTTACTTTTTCTGGATTGGGAAATCTTAAAAGATGCCATGTTAGTAATATATAAAATTAACTTGTCAATTTTATTCTGTGATATTACTTACTCCAATTCAATCTAATTGTAAGAGAGCTGTGTTTGAAATTAAAAGTAACGGCACACAGTTCGAAAAGAATCGCATGTAAAATGAAATAAATATTATTTCAACTAAAATCCTGCGGTGACCATACATAAGCTTATCTCGTTTTTAATTGTATTTTACACAAAACACGATCCAAGTTCAATTGTTAATTACAAATATAAACATTATATAAATTAATCGCGTATGTATTACCTGAATGTAAATGATAATATTAACGAATATGAATAGAATGATGAATAGATAACTATAGCAGCACCAAAAAGTATTAATGCTTTCGACAGTTATCTTTCGATCTGTCAAAGCTATCGACATAAAGTCATTTTGAGCCACCCAGAACGAGAACGTCCGCCCGCATGTCAGGGATAAACGACGGGGGATAAGAACGAGAACTAATGCTCTTACCACCTTGAATGCACGTACTTAATGCGATAATCCCACGAAATAATTAAGTATGTCGAGACAACCCGGAGAATGTACGTCGATAGAGCCCCGAGTGAAATTTTACGGATGAAAATAATTTCAACTGTAAATAGCGGCCTACATACACATACGACCTATTCATATTGCATGGTGAAATATGTAGCAAATAGCCATCAGTACCCATTATCGACATTCACGAAAACAGCAGAGAAAGTCATGTTTTATTGAGGAAAAATTCTATTGGGATTATTTGATTAAACCAGACATACGAAAATACATGTACATTTTTATACAGGTATCATTAAACATTCCTTCACTCTTCGTAGATGATCTAACTATTCCTGCGGCCGTGAGATTAAACTTTCAACGGCAAATATTTTTCATCTGTGGCGGATGAATTAATCCATCAAATATTTACTCGAAACTGCGGCATTCTGTACAGCTAAACTATTAAAAATAACTTGTATGATAACAAATATTCTGTATTCTGTATTTTGTATTTTAACGTGACAGAGATTGGGTTTATAAATCAAATATTCAAAATATCTTTTTTTAATCACAAAAGTGCTTTCACGTAATCTAAAAATTGACAAGGCAATCGTTTATTTAATATTATATTTAATTTTATACTTAAAAATCTTACGATGTTAACATTTAACGCAAATTAATCAAAGTTGAAAAAAATGTACATGTGTAAAAGTGAATTCCCGTTGCCTAAAATTGGCACTAAAATCTTTATCGGACTTTTGTTTATATCCACTCTATCTCGACCAGAAAAATAGGAGTAGCGGCTTATGGTCGTTGAGACTGTTGAACCGGAGCGGTACGAAAATACCAGGAGTCTCTCGAAGTGATTCTGGTAAGCAGCCAAAGTGAGGGTGTAATGGAGCCAGAAAGTGAGGGAGAAAGAAGAGAAACGACGAGAGAAGAAGCGGGGCGTCCGGAAACTCTTCTACTGGGTGGCTTGGAAACGTTTTGCTGGTAACTAGGCTAATGTGGGATTACTTGGGACAGCGATAGTATCCGTAGACACAATTGAAGATTCTTTTGATTTAATTTCGCACAGAGAAAAAAATCGCGATGGGACGATTTGAGATATTAAACCTTCAAAAGAGATAATTCGCATTAATCATCTACTTAATAATTTATACTTTTCAATTAACCAATAATTCAATAATTTTACTTTACCAATTTCATCAGAATAAAATATCTACCATCCGATGTAATGCAATCATAGAGAAAAAGAAATACGATATCTTCTTTTTGAACAACTTTATGTTATACAAAAAATTAATCCTCCTAACAATCGCACAATAATTCGAAATCGCATGCGAATTATCGTGCTCCTCTCTCAAGAACCAACAAGTAAAAGGGAATAAATGATTAGTATCGCAAGATATAATAAACAATAAAATATAATAAACAATATATAAAATATTTATATTATTTACAAATATAAACAATAGAAAAGCCCTAACGATCACAGCTAAATTTTAGCTGATATTTTTTGTGTTATTTTATAAACATTTTTTCAAGAAACTACATGCCAAGTAAGTTTTTTGGTCATGACAGTTCTAAGTTGTACCAGAAATAGTATTGTAATATCACGTTATTAAATTAAAACTCAATTTAATAATAAATGATGCTCAGTTAACATGACAATGAAGCCAATAAAAACCATTTCCCCTAAAAAATCTTAAAAAATTTTTTACGAAAAATACCTCAGCCAGGGATTGTACCTAAGACCTCCCGACTTTCCAAAACGGATGTCTTAGCTACCTTGACTCGTAAAAGGATCATTTGCACAGCAATGAAATAAAAAATAAGAAAAGTGATATATGACTCACCGACACGATGCGCAACGAGCGGAGTTACTCAACCACGAAGCTACGGTGATACTGTAACACAAACATAAGATTCAAAAATTAAAATTGTACTCAAAATAATCCACATTTTAAAAGTTAATTTTTATATACTCCCAGAAAAAGGTTTCGTAAAGTCAAAAAATATTTGTTTGATTCAAAAAAATTTGTGCATTGCTATACGGATAAAAAAATTCTTTGACTTAAAGAAATTTTATATAATTTATTTTAAGAAAAATTGATAACGTCATTTCTTGAAATCAATTAAATTTTTATTTTCCTCAAATGTATTTCCACTTCAACTTAAAAAAATCAAATTAAAGAAATGATTTCACCAATTTAAATATAATTTTTCTCTATATGTGTATAACATTTTATATTATAAATTTTCTTTAAGTAACTTTTTTTAATTTATTGCGATAAAATCAAATGAAAGAGGGAGAAAGATTATTAAATTTATTTAAATAAGAAATTATATTTACCCCAAGGTTGCTCCGCTGGGGCCCGATGCCTCTCCCAGGCCTCCTCCTCCTCTCAGTGTTCTACAGGTTGTCCTCTTCCACTCGTTGCACACGCGGAACACTCGCGAATAATACACTAAATTTGCGCGCGTGGACTAACTATTCATAAAGTTTTTCGCGCGATACTGCGGCACTTCGGGTTTATAAAACCCATGATACGAGTTCCCATTCAGAGAGATTCCCGTAGATTCAGCACCCCGAGTCGACGAGTAGGACGCACGCGTACCCACCCCCGAAAAAGGGTAAGCCCCACGCGGAAGAAAACGAAATCAATGGCATTGAATCCGAAGCCTCTTGTCTCACAAAAATCACGTCTAAAATTGACTCGTTCATACGCCCAGCCAACGGATCATCGAGATCAGTCCCACTGGATCTTATATCCAAGCGGCGTCGACAAGACACTCCGGCAGGACGAGAAAAGAAGGTACTCATTGCCGACGTCTAGCATTTTAGACGAATCAGGAAATGAGAGCCAGCCTCTCGTCACAAGCTTAACCTACAAGGCCAAGTTCTGACCAAGTCAGATTAAACGTGATTCACCTAGCTCGAACCCCAGATCCAAAGAATCCAAAAACGGTATCAAGGATCTAAGAAAGCCTTAGGATGGTGGACGAGAGCAAGAGAAACGTGCGAATCCAAGGCAACTGATCCGAACTCTTACCACTTAGGACCGAACCGATCGTCAGAGACAGAGCGTGTAACCTCACACAACCAGACAACCGCGCAACATGCACACGGGGCATGTCGTACATGCGGCCCGGCATTACCTCGTGCACGGGCACTCGGCATAGAACGTCGCGGTGCGCCGTCTTTCTTAGCCACCATGCGCAACGCCCCAGAGAGAAAATATCCACTGCCAAGCAGCGGGGGTGCGATTCCCGGCCCTCGAACTAGGAGTCTATCAAATGGGAGTTATAGAAAAAAAGTCTATTTAGTCCAATATTTAAACGGCACTCCCGAGACAAACGCGCGACGCGACGAACCGGCTGCGGTTCGATTATTTTATAAAAAATCGGCGACGATTTAAGTGTTGGCTTCCGTTGCTTTTATCTCAAGGAATATCTGTAAGATACGATTAAAATATCCATTGAATAAACCAGATATATTATACACTCTGTATATGTTATAAATATATTGTTGAGTAATTAAAAAATACATATCTTGAAATAAAATTCAATCCACATGAAAAAGATAAACATAACATAAATGCGTAAATAATCTATGTAGATGTAATCTTAAAATTTACAACACAACTCTGCTACAAATTCATACAAATATATAATAATTTTACAATTACGATATTTTCTACGGTTATTTCGCGTTTTGAAAACTGCAAGCAGTGATTGGTGACTAAAATAGAAAACGATCGCCATCGCCTAATACTACCATGTACTTTTCGACCACACAATCTCGAGATATATAAACTGATAATGAGATAAAGAATGTCTAAAAAATTTTACTTAACAAAAAAAAATTATTTGCTCGATGAGTCCGAATAACTTATTTGCTTGTAATAAAGTTAAACATTTTTTAATTGAAATATTTATGTAAATAAAATGAAGAAATAATTTTTAGTCAAGTATTTTTTCTTGCAATTCTAGAAAATATTTAGATTATTTTTAAATAGTGAGATAATCAGATTTTTTTAATTTAAGAAAATAATTTAATTAAGTTAATAATGTTATTAGCTCGTTGTAAAATCATTTTTTACATATAATACATAATAATATACTTAAGGTAACATATTTATATTTACTTAAAACTAAATATTTGTTATTCAAACAGAACAAATAAATGCTTGCATCAAAACATATGGTTTTAAGAAAATATATTTTTTCATTGAAAAAAAATGTTTTTCTTAGTCTAATCTTCGCGAATTTGCATTCAGCATTATATTAAAAAACGGATAATTAATGAATACTGATCGTTATAGGACTTGCAAGCTAGATAAGAAATATCACGACATACGCGATATTATTTTGAGAGCACAGATTTGCAGTGTGGCGAGATGCGTACAACGCCCGCAAGATGTTACGCGGTATTAATGCCATGTCGTGTCTCATCAACGTCGTGTAACCGGGGGTGAAACGCCAATGACGATGATTGATGTTAACGACATACATACAGCTAACTGTATTCAGCGAGACGCGGTAACGGGCGTTAATAATCGGCGCACCTGCTCTTTTAATTTACTTGGTCGGCCGTCGAGCGATAAATCGATGATTCCCGAATGATTAGCCCATAAATGCCTATCTACGCATTAAGCGCATCGTTCCTGCTTTCGCCGTTTCGCGTCAAATTTATTAACGTGCTGACCGCGTCGTGTCCCCTGCGTGGAGGGTGCGAAGGCAAGCTGGCAAACGAAATAAAGTATTTATTTTCGTTGCAAATTACCGCCGCTAATGGCCGCCGCGAGCGCAAATTACCAACATTACGTACTCCGCGGAATCTCTCACGCGTGCTTCATTACGATGCGCGGCCGCGCACCGTGTCGGCTTTAATTAGCCGTAGGTAACCTGTAATCCGTTACTTCAATTACTTTTCTCGCAATCCGGTCCAATATTCCGAATTTTCGAAACGGAATTTACGGAAATGAAACGCTCGAGTTGCGAATGCGCGAATTTGCGAGATTCACGTAACTACGAGAAAAAAAGACGAGATTTTTCTCTATTTTCTTCATTTCCTCAAAGAGAATTTCGCGAAAACGTGATTTGTCCTTCGACTCGGCGCGAATTTGTGGAAACACGTTTTGGAAATAACGACGGATCAAGAAAGAAGGCAGCCGTTATGATTTCCGAGTTATTCTCTACGTAGGGGACGAGAGGGCTCTCGATGTTTGATCTTTTGATTGAATTGCACGGCCAATAACTGACCTCCCTTAAGGGATTTTGCGCAACCCTCGGGAAATATCGGACCTTTAATGTCCTGATTCGAAAACGTTGCGCTCTCTTTTTCCATCCAACTTTGGCACGGTCTCTCTTTTCGCGTCGAATTGGCGCTTGAAATTTCCAACATCCATCGGTACTGATGTTCCATCAACGTTTGCGAAAATTGTCGAAACTAACCGTCCGTTTTTATTATTCAACGTTATATAATTAAAAGGCAACAATCAAACATTTACATACACAATGTATATACTGTGTAATGAATGTTGCCCTACATAATGGAAAATACAGAGTATATCAGACAATTTGTACCGCCCGTGAGAACGAAAAGCGCGTTAAAGAAAAATGCGAAATTTATATGAGAACATATGCTTAAAGTATCGAAAATTTTATTTACACACATTTTCGCCTACTCGATACTTTACTCATAATCTGACATTTCCTTATTTTTCTTAAAACCGTAAGTGACATAAGAGAAAAAAAATTTTAACAAAAGTAATTTATTTAAAAAAAAACCCTATTCTACAAAGATCTACTAGACCTATGTTCTATTTAAAATTTTAAATTTGACTCGAATTTATTCTACTTCCGATAGTTTCTGCAAAATCAAAATGCCACCATTAATTCAGAAAAGCTTTGATAATGAAAATTTTTCTCTCGACTTCCGACAACTATCCATTGCTATCCAAGAAAAAAAGATGACACGTGTGGTCTGATACTTGCATAAATAATCCTATCAAATTGTAAAAACGGCGACAAGAAAAAAGCGACGCGTTCGCATAATGTAACGCATAATGACGAAGCTTAGAACGAGATGCGCGCCACTTCAGGAAATCACTTTTGCTTGACACGAGGCGAGAAATGACTCATTGTGCCGCGCCACGTCGGCCGATTCAATTTTACTCCAATGAACCGCGTGGCGCGGTAAAATCGAAAAGAGTCGGCAGAAAGGTTAATGGGGAGGGCTTGCAATTTCCGCGACGTACGTCCCAGTCACGTCGTCATATAGTCAAAGGTGCCTGCGATATAGCGCACCTCCGACATTTTTCATGGAAATTGCCGTGCAATAGCGGAAGAAAAGAATGGGAAAAGCAATACGCCAAAGAATAGGAGAGAAGGGAGAAAGGGAGGGCGTGCAGACGTAAAAAAGCGGCATGTTGGGGTGCAGCTAGTTTATTAGTGACCATCCAGGTTGAACTGTGTTTGGTTTGCGGGCTTGGCGTGGCCATCTCGGAGGATTATCAACGATGTAGAAGTCAAACCGTCCTCGGAAAACCGTCCAATTAACCCCCCCACTTGCTAAAAGACCGCAAGGGTGCGGTGGATCGACTAACTATCTGATAAAGCCGCAGCTTCTCGACGCGGATACGCTGCGAGAAAATAATTAACTATGTCTATTTCGGATCTTTCAATCTGTATGCATCTTATGCTCTCGAAAACGACTACGTGCATCTTCATCCTATCTAGAGGGACGATCCGCATAGAGATGTCTTGATTTGACATACATAGCAGAAGCAGTCCTCTGTCATGTCAGGCTGTTCCGTCGTGTCCACATGCCCTATTGTACATGTAACCGCGTACATTAGATCTACGATGTTAGGACTGTTCGAGGACTGAAATACATGTAGACGCATTTTGCGAAGAACGCGTGAAATTTGGAAAACGAGTTACAGAAAAAACGCCATATGCCCTTTCTCACTCCCTAAAACTATGAGCAACTTGTGAATAAATTATTTTTCATTAACAAATCATTTTATATGCTTATACCATATATAAAAATATGAATATAAATTTAAAATAAATAAATGTTGATAAGCTCGTATTATGCGAAGCAATACGTCTTGTATTAATATTGTATGTATATTGTTTTATATTAACGTAATTTAATTATTAAACAATCAAAATAAAAGTAAGATATTAATAAATTTAATCTAATTACAAAAAGCTTCATGTTAAAAAAATAATAATTGCGACAAAAATTTTAATTCTGCCGCCTTCCGTGCATGTATGTCTAAAATCATCGCGTCCGTCATTATCGCAAAGTCAAATCTGCTTGCATTTACTCTTAGTTCGGAGGAGCTTGCAAAAAGATCGATATTTCGAGACGAGTAGGCTATCGAACTTGAGGATTCATCGACGAATACGTCTATCTACTTTACTTTTTCAAAGAAGGATTTAGCTTTCATTCGAACGACTGAACGTTCATGTATTTTTATTATTGTGAATAAAAGAGGAAACAATTTTTCTTTTAATAAATTTATTCTTATTTTTAAACTAGTTAAAATTTTTTAAATAATTGATTAGATCAGAGAAAATTATTTCTTCCATCTTCTTGATTAAGAAGTTAAAAAAAACCAATACTATTATTAGCAGAAATTGAAATAAATGATAATTCTTTTCAATTCAAGTGATTTTTAATACATTATAAGAGCTTTTTCAGAAAAAAAGAATGACAACGAAATTTTATATTAGTAAATTTCAGATTCAACATCTGTTTTTTATCACGCACGTTTAACGTTACTCCCAGCACGCTTCAAAATTTGGGATATGTTAAAATTTTATAAAAATCGCGAGATTATACCGAATTCTGCCTATTAAAACAACATGTTTGGCCTTTCATATTACTGCTTGTTGCGTCCCGCAACCGCGCGCGGTGCAAGAGCTGTCATCGGCGTCCTAGAAACAACTTCGGTAACACGGGAAGCGGGATATTAGTGAACAATGGTGGCCATAATGCTTCCTGCCGGTTATAACGCCGAGTTATACCTGCCTGCAACTTGAGTCAAGCGCAAACCTAGGATTGGATGGCAGACAATTTAAGCTCGGCTTACGATTTAAACAACGGTTGCTGTACAAGCGGGCCTCCCCATCCACCGCCCCCGGGCACCCCGCACCCGTTTAAACACTCTTACAACCACCCAAATGTGGTATGGATTAATTCATTCAACGTCCCTATCTGCATCCGGGAAGGGAGCTTTTAGGCGCTTAAAGCGGGAAATAAATCTATCCCGCGCGGCGAGTCTCACTGAGATCGCAGCAGCAAAGAATCTAAATTGCGGTTGCCGTTGTAATCCATCGTTGTCACCCGCGCGAAATAAATGATATCCGTAATTGTACGTACCGTACATTTTATTAAGCTGGCCATTGTTCGTCGCCGAAAGTAAACTGTCTAGTGGTGCGTATTTCCGCGTCGTATATTTTGCGCTGAATGTGGCTGTCCGGCTTCCACTTCATGTTACACGGAAACACGTCCTTCGAAGTAAAGAAATAAGAGTCAGTCCCGTCAACCGTGTCTCGCGTCTCGCCTTAAAGCAGCAATGCTTCGCACTGATCTCGATCGAACGCCGCGTTTCGTGACGATAATTACGAAATCGTGAAAAACAAAAACCGCGTTAAACAAGCGTGCGAGCGGTGTGAATTCTCGAAAAATTCTTGTACTGCCGCGCGTTACCGTAGCAATAGTAATTCTGTAACTTATAATGCATTTTCTGCTCCGGACTGCGAAATAATAATGGTCGCCGCGCTAACTTAGCGTTACGTCAAAAGTTCCGGCGAACGTTTAACATACGTCCGACGCGCTATTTATGGCCCATGAAATATTTCCGCGTTATAATTGTGCCTTGAAGCCTGAATTCATAATGCTCATTTTCTGCAGGGGCGCTGCAGGGATTCCCCCTTCCCCCACTATCTTTGTGCCCCGCGGGCACTTAAAAAGAAAGATATGCAAGGGGCATTAAATAAATTTACACTTTTGGTGCTCCCTCACTCGTTGCGTAAAAGCGTACGTGACCTGATTATTCTCCTTTCTCTTAAGTCGGATTTACGATATCGTGAAATTCATTTGTATCGCTGTAATTTTTACAGCGGCCCTAATGAGAGACTTTCGTGTCCGACATTAAATCGCTTTTTCTTGTATTTTTTTACTCGCAAATGACCTTTCTCTCGCGGAAAATTATAAGGGTTAATAATACGTTGAAAGAGATTAACATTACATAAGCCACAAACGTGTGACATTATATATTCTTCATTATTAAATTAATGAACAACACACATATGCGCTAATTATAGCAGCAAATGCAAAATCAATAGAAGTAAAAAAAAAGGGAAAGGAGTGTATCTCTTGATAGGAAAGAATTGCTGGAATGCCAGAGCATCGAGCAGATATAAACTCGGTCGAGAATCGCACGATCGTGTCGGGAAATTGGAACAGCCAGCGCGACCGCGTGCCGCTCTTCTCGCGCTGGTTTATCCCCAGTGCTTTTAATTTCGAGCTACCGAGCTCTTTATACCCGCGAGGAGTATAATTATCCACTAGAGGATGGAGGGTCGGTATTGAATATTTTAGCTCTAGCTCCTCGCAGCCTCGCCAATCTCCCTCTTTCTCCCCCTTCTTTCTCCTACTCCTCTCTCAGCTTCGTACCAACACTTCTCGTTCCGTAACAAAAACGTAAATAAAAACGGATAAGCAGAAAAGCAGAAAAGAAGGAGATTCGCGATTTGAAAAGCGAGAGTGGGAGGGATTCTTCTCTCGTCCCGAAGTCTTACGGCTCTAGGATTAGGTAGGAAAGTTACGTCAGGCATTTTGCGGCCAGCTTTGCATAAGTTTCGACTCTATCTCATTCCCTTTCGTTCGCGTTGTTTCGTATTCCGTCTCTACGTTTCGTGATTCTCCTTTCGGACGCTGATGTCCGATAAAAATGCAGAGCCGCATATTAACTTCTATATCGTAATCTCCGACACGCTATTTCGCGCTTCTATACCATTAAAGTATCTTTATACCTGACTGATTTACGATTTAATGACGTCGTAAGCCTGTGTAAAGAATAATCTATGCAAAGCGTAAATTGAAATATTCTTCTAAACGGTCGTGTAATAATACATGTAACAAATCTTGTCTCCAATTTAAAAACTTGAAAATTGTAATATATTATATTTCAAAAGTGTAATCTTTTTTAAGAAATATTTAGTATTTAAAATATAAAATTTCTAACATCGATTTGTTTAAGTTTGCAAATCTATCCTCTTATAATTAATGTGAAAAGATATTAAAATATAAATTTGTACAAGGGAATCTTAAAGTGAGAAATATTCATCATTTTGACAGTCTACGAACCTAGTTTATCGTTATAATTAATACGAGGGACAATCGCGATATGATGTACGTGAGGTGTAACGTTGGTTTCGTCATGTTGTAAAAGTCAGCAGATTTATTTTATCGTTATAGTTAATACGAAGAAGGGACAGCCGACGAAAATGAATTGCATCGATATGCAAATGTTCTCTCCGAGCATAATCAATTTCATATATCCCGATTGCATTCTTTCTTGTAATATTGTTACATACGGGTATCGATCGTATTTTTTTTCTTTGGCTAACTTAATTTGTAATATAAGAGTTCGGAGATTCTCGTAAAAAAAAATCATATTTCGCTGTTCGCGCGAATTAGTAACAAACTAATAAAATTATCACCTCGGCGTCGAGGAAAGAGATCTTCGGCTGGTCCATCTTTACAGGCCGTACACGTCTGATATTAAGTATCTCACGTTGTTAGAACAGAGAAGAAAAAACCGGAAGATCTGTCTTTCGTGACGCGTTTCACCTCCCCGAACACAATTCCGCGCAGCCGGTGTTCAAGAATGAGGTATAAACCGTTGATAAATGATCACGGCAGAAAGAACAGCCTCGTAATTGTAGTCTTATTAATGGCTCGCAACTGCACGGTGTAACGACCTGTAGCTATAACACGCATCTCGTTTGTATCTCGTAACCGTAATCTGCCAATTTACGGCGTGAAATCGCTTGTAGCACGAAAACGTGCATGAAGGTATTCAAATAGGAGGAGTGTGGAAAACAAAGTATTCAGAATAAATTCTCTGTTACTTCGAAAAAACAAAATTTGCTTTGATTAATTCGCGAAGTTACATTCACTTGTCACAATTCCCTCTAAATATGGCTTCTAAATAAATTTTTCTCCTAAAAGTCAGATTAGTGTAAACTGATGATCAATTCTTTTTAAAGAAAAATCAAAAGTGTTAAGAAGAGAAATTTTTCTGCATCAATGTACATTTCGTTAAACCTTATTATGTATTTTTTTAGGATGTCCAGGGGCCAAGGAGGGTGGTCCGACGAGCCCTGCACTTCCGGTAGTGCGAGTCGTCGCGGTGCACGGCAAGCAACGGGATCATCATCGAGAACGGCATCTACCGTCTTAGAGGAGCGCGCTTCCGGTACTACACCGTGTAAAAGTGGCTTCAGAGTAGGGGTCTACGGCTGGAGGAAAAAATGTCTTTATTCTCTCGTGTTGACTCTTATGGTCATCGTCATCCTCAACCTCGCCCTCACCGTCTGGCTTCTTAAGGTCATGGGATTTAGTTCCGTAAGTTTACATATAAATTAATAAATATTTAATTAATTAATATCATTATCGTACGAATCGTTAATCAATGTTATATGAAATCATAATTAATCAACATTGTTCAGATGAAATCATAATTAATCAACATTGTTCAGAATTTCTTTAATAAAAATTTGAAAAAGCAAAAATATGGTAAAAACTACGATAAATTTCGCCTATCCGTCAATTAGAGATTTTCGTCTTGTAATTCTTGAGAGAAATAATATACGCATTACGAAAACTCCGAAACGCACTCCGGTCCAGAATGATTCCTATTGGTTACAGTCTCCTTCAAGTTTGATCTAGATAAGGACGTGTGTAACTTTCGACAGTCATTAAAGTCGACTTCCGTCTTGCGGCTTGGAATTAGTTTCGCACGAGTTCCTGAGCTCGAATAACAGGCTTCGAATAGGGTGACGGATCGTACGAACGATGGTGTGCGATCGAGGTACGTCGCTTTGAGAATGGTGGCGAGAGGCGCAAATGTGGTTAATATAATTCGCTGTAATTGCCGGAACCGTTACAACGGCGCCGTTGCTATATTCGTCGTGGAAAATTGTCGTTTGCACTTCATACTTCTTCTTCCCCCGGACTTAATTCGGACGCGTTACAATTACCCGTCCCCGGAATCGACCGGGTTCATTAGTAAGTAAGTCGGCGGCGCGGCGTTCTCCTTCGCTCTTCGCAATCCCGGAGAAACGCGGCCCGTACCAACTTCTTGATTGCGATAATGGCTGTAATGTAAAGGTCGTTTCGATGTAAATGTCTGTGTCGTGCGCGAGAGCCAGGATACGACTTTCCTAAGTTAGCGGGACACGTTTGGCGATTTTATGTAGATCGAGCGAGAAACCGTTCTACGCATACGTATATACGTATATCATGCTAAATGTGTTAATTTTGATATTATAAATTTTAGCATTTTGACTGAAATTATTTTGCTTATGTATTTGACATTAAACATCTTGGCAATAAATAAATTATATTCTATTCTATCGGTATAATTTATTTGAAGCTGAAGAAAGAATGCATCTCATTGTAAATCTTAAATGAACAGTCTGCACAATGCGCCTCACAATCATCTTGTAACACCCGATTCGAGTTACGCGCGCAGACATTCGCATAAATTCTTCCAATCCACTTTATCGTCCAATCGTACCGGCGCTTTCGCTTCTGCAAATCGTCATTCCTACGTATCCGAGCGAATACAACAATGGCATTGGGATTCGTCGACGCTAAGCTGGCGCCTAGTCCGCTCGATTAAGGCAAAAACGTTCGTGAGACTCCTCCAACCTTCGTCTCCGCCCCGCGACCCCGCCAAACTGCAGCTACCTATTCGCCATTATCGAATTTATTCGAAATCGAAAGGAGCTTCCGCGATCTGGCGCAATGATCCCTCGATGGGGGCTAAACTCGGTGGAAATTGAGTATCAATCCGTAAGTAAGGAGCCCGGGAGCAGCAGGGATACCCCGTGGGAAATGTAAGTCTCTGCCACTTCTTTCCCTAACCCTTCTCACCCAGCTCTCTTCCACCTCTCCCTCTCTCTCTCTCTCCTTCCGCTATCTTTTCCGTTTTATTCCGCTTCCATTCCTTGTACGATCGTCCGCGAACCCCTTGCCGCTCTCTCATCCCCATCTATATCCCATCCTCTCACAGTGATTCTCTCATTTGATCTCCCACCCGGTTTTTCCCTGTAACTCTTCTTCTTTCTGTTTCTCTCTTTTTCTCAAGGCATCCTTCAGCCCTGCTAATACCGTTCGATTTGCCGATTCGCGCCGAAAACTTCTCCGGCCAGTGTGTCGTTCTCTCCCGCCTCGCCTCTCCTTCATCTGTCGTAAGTCGTAATTAGCAGCGGTAATTAAACTCTCGTTTATCGGCCGATAACTCATGTCCGATTAATTGTGCAACTCGGTAAATCAGCGAGACAATCAATTAGGAGTTCGGGCGCGTTAATTATTGCATACGACCATTGCGGGTTGCCGCGGGCGACGATTTACGAGGATTTCGATTCACGGCGAGAAGTCCGGGAATAGATGCAATACTGACATATCTCCAAAAAGTCGTACGTAAATATAGTCGATGAGACCGCGAATCAAGTAGCCGAATATAAATATATGTACGACTTATAAGCACGAAAATTTCATACATTCCGTGCACTTCGTGAGAGCGTAAGAACATAATCTTCTGACGAGATGTACATGAAATTTTACGTGTGAAAGACGGCTGTGGATTTTGCATAAACGGATTGATCAGACAAATCGAAATTACACAAAATATCGCGTATTTAATATCGCGTACTATTTTTGCTCTTTAAACCAAATATTACATTACAGAAGTAATATTTCATAAATGTTAACATCAGAAATATCAACAGCATGACATTTTAACTAATATACATACAATGATGTTAAAAATTTTATTGTCCAAAGTATTTTTGGTGATTGTTTTAAAATGCGGAATCTCTCTCTCTCTCTCTCTCTCTATCTCTCTTGCGGGACACGAGTGACCTATACACTTATTACATTTCATGCTTTTCATAACATGTATAAAAAGAAATGGCAGGAAGAGAGTATCCAAAATTAAGATATTTTTGTATTTTTTAATATAATCAACCGCGATGCGGATGTAAGCGGAGTGGAAACGACATATGGGACAACTGGAGATGACAAAAATTACACGATATTTTACAGCGTTGTACAAAATACCTTGGAACCATTTGATGCGAAACCTTTACGGGACAAATTACAAAAAGTTTTACATTTTAATGACACTACATTAGTAATTAGACTGCTAATCAAAACTGAAAATTTAAATTCGTTTAATTTCGGAGAAATAAATAAATTGTAAATTTTACTTCCATCTGGTTTTCTCGCTTTCCGTGAAAGTCTATGTACATCGTGCGCATCGCAAAAAACGTAAATATGCAATTTTCGGCAATACGTATCCATTATGATATGTAAAAACACCGACATTACGGTGGTTACAAGCGCCGCTGAAACCACTAGTCACGGAGTGTTGCGTAGAGTCGGGAACTGGAACTCCTCGGAACTCGGTTGATACCCATCTAGAAGTTTTCCGTTCCTATGCGGGGTATTCCTAGGCGAGTGAAAGCGCGATGCACTCCCGGACTGGGAAATATTTCATGCTCACCGTACTTCTCCCCCATCTTTATCCATCCATCCTCCTCGACCATTCATATTTGATGAGAGTCTCTCGGTCTGGCTCCCGCTGCCTCTTTTCACTCTCGAGTTACCCCGTCTCGACCAACCCCGACCACTCTCTCTTCTTCTCGCTCGTCCTCCGCCGCAAACGATACCGCGAAGAAATTAAATCATTTTTCTCAATTAAGAAAACCGTCTTGCTCGTCGTGCGCCCTCGTAACTGCAAAACTTTCACCCTGGCGGAATTAATTAAGAGGCCCTCGATCGGTGCGCTTTATTAATGAAGTCTGGCTTCGCCGCGATCAATGTTACCGGTTAATAATTACACGTACGGCTAACGATTTCCCAATATATTCATTCGTGAATCGTACAAAATAATCTCGGAGAGACGCACGCGCTCTGCCTCAAATAGTCTTTCCGGCCAAGTTAAAACCAATTTTCTTTTCTAGTGGAAAATTAAACGTCTGATATCTTTTTGCAACTTTAAGTATCTTGACGGCTAAGCTTCTTATAATTTAAGAAACTTCCTTCATTTATCATTTACGTTTTACACCACCCGAGGATTTACTTCATCAATTTTTAATATTCTTTGCATATCGCCGCGTTTTATTTGCACAATCTTCGACTGCGTATTATTTGGATACACTTTTATCGATTATATCTGTATTTTTGTCCGCGATATGCGAAAGGATTTTCCCTACGTGGCACTTTGTCGTTCACAAGTATCAATATTTCGGGTTCCTTTCGGAATTCCTATCAAGTGGAGAGGTCTTAGGAGAGATCTTCGATTACGGACAATATATAATACGCCCTGAAACGTTATGTCGGACGGAGCGATATACAGACACTATATTGGCACTAACGGCTTACATACATGGCCATAGCGAACAGATGCCCCTTCCACCTAATATCGCTTGCGGGACCTTACCCTCTATAACCCTTGTATCCATAGAGAATTCACCTGTATACATTCCTTCCTACATCCTCTACGAAGATACATATTGCACACGCGCCCTCTGCACCCATACAAGGTGGCTCCTTTCGCAGGATCCCTTCTATACAGAATCAATTGAAATCCATGTCTCGAAATGAATACTTGGTCACTCA
This sequence comes from Solenopsis invicta, assembly GCF_016802725.1. Taxonomy (NCBI): domain Eukaryota; kingdom Metazoa; phylum Arthropoda; class Insecta; order Hymenoptera; family Formicidae; genus Solenopsis; species Solenopsis invicta. Next base: position 22,239,129 of record NC_052668.1, read on the forward strand.
AGTCATGTACATTCATGTACGTTTCCATTAATTCGTCACGTGTAAGGATGACGTTCTTTTTTTCATTTTAATCTCGTAATAGCTTTGAAATTAGAAACGTAGATAGGTGGAAAATTTATTTCGATGTTCTGCAAAAATTTTTAAATGACAAAAATAATTGTGCCCCGATATTATCGAAGTCAAATTAGTAATATTTATTAGAGATATCCAAAATTAAATCGATCTTATTTCAATAAGTTGCGTTTAAGATATTTAATATTCTTAAAAAGTTATCGTGAAATTTAATATTAAAATTTAATTCATACTAGCAAATTAATACGTATAATTTATAATGGGATATATTCCTAAAACTCATTAATACATTTACGTGAATGAATAAATATAAAAAATTCTTGCTTAGAATATAAAATTACTAAATCGAGATAAGTTAAATAACCAGAATATCATCATACACAATTTTAAGGCAAATTCTGTGGCATATTTTCGATAGAACGAGGAATAAAGAATAAAATGGATGAACTTCGTGAACTTTATGCAACCACACGATTTTCGACAAAAATTCGATCGCGGATGTTTTGTGTGTGTGTGTGTGTGTGTGTGTGAAAGCGCGAGTGGTCACCCTGTATACATTACATATATATACAATGTGTTAGTATTAAAGGATATCCATTATAGCACCTAGCCACCAAGTGCAAGTGCAATATAGCTGGTATAGCGCCATGAATTTTGAACGTATAGCAGTGCCGTAGTACGTTAGTGGTGGCGGTTATAGGTTGGTTCGCGTGGAAGGCCGAACAGACAAGTTTATTGTTTCCAGGGATTTCGCGCTAAGCCACGAGAGACCATCGTACGAATCTCTTATGAAGGATCCATATTTTATCAATCGATGTTCCCTTAAATACAACAATTGCTTTCATTGATCACTTTCGCGTCTCAAGCTTTTAAATTACGGGCATGTTACTCGTCCCATTTAAATTAGCACTCGCGAATATGTGACTGCTCTACAAAAATCTAATGTTAATATTCTTAACTTGGATGTATGAAATAAGTAGAATAAATCGCGGAGAATATATAATTTACGAAATAGCTGCGTATCTATTTCTACAAAATAGCCTATTCCACCAGATATATCCGTTTAAATCAGTTGCAACAGCTATAAATTTAGATATCGCTCTACTATCGTCGTAACTCCGCTTTCCATATCGCGGCCGAGGTCGCGCGCGTCGCAAGCCAAAAGTCAACAAAACGATATTTGTCCCACAAAAATTGCCGTGGCGAAGATTTAAATTCGGCAGTTGCATTACGCCAGCCGTCGCGGCGTTTTTATCGATTTCCCATTTTGAACCGCCGATCCCGCAGCCCTACGTCACATACCAGATTGGGGTTATAGGTTCCCCCTTCTCCCCCCGTTTCCCTTCGGTATTGCATAATCCGTGGAAATGTGTGTCGTGCGACATGTACTCGACCCGGAGTGCGCGGAAAAGCTACGATGCGATGATTTCTATTTGAATACTACATTTGGTAGAAAAATGTTAACAGGAAGAGGCAAAATACAATAAACTATTATATCAAAATTAAAAAAAAAATGATGGGATTCAAGAGAAGGCGACTCATTCAGGAACGGCTGGAATATTATAAGAGAGGATTCCAGGGAAGAGGCAAGTGCGCACCAGCATTAATGATGCCCTGAGGGTCTCCCATCTCCGCAATCCCCTTTATATAATTGTTACTCACACCAAAAAGAATATATATGTATATGTATATATTTTACTTACAGATCTATAAAACAGTTGTCCCACTGTGCATTAGATCTTTCGCGTGCTCATTACCATAAGAAAAAGGAAACCTGGTTAAGAAACTTTACGATGATGGTTCGTTACGCGACATGATTTTCTATATCTGTACACCATATTATCTTCTCTTCCATAAACATTTATCGCGCGAATAAACGCAGTTAAAAATCAATCGATACTTTAGCATAGTGGTGAGAAAGAAAATGATTTTGTCTTTTATCAGTTGTACAAGAAAAAAATGGTAAATTATCTTAAAGTTTAGTTGACAATTTTTGAAATTAAAAGTTTAGCTGAAAATTTAGCTGAATACAGATCTGAAAATAATTTTTTTTCTTGGATCATCAAAATAATTACAATTAGTATTAAGAGAGGCTCTAAAGAATTGAATCACAATAAGAATAAATGCCGATGGAGCCAACACAAGTTGTTCGTGTGTAAGTTAATGTAATTAGCAAACAAACATTACATAGCGTACAATATAAACGCAGACGTTTCAATCCTAGTTGTGGATCATCTTCACTTTTGAACGTCTGCGTATTATATTGTACGCTATGTAATGTTTGCTCGCTAATTACATTAACTTACACACGAACAGCTTGTGTTGGTCTCCATGGGCACCTATTCTTATTGTGATTCAAAATAATCACGTAGGATACTTAAGCTGGTCGTTAGAATATCAGAATCATGATTATTAAATGTCACGATTTGCAACATGATGTCACTCATCATTCTTGAACGTCCTTCATAATTATTTCGATAATTCAAATTTTCAGATCTATATCCAGCTAAATTTTTAGATACTTCGACAAAATTGTTTCTCCAATGTAAATTATTTATTGTACATTGCAGCGTGCCGGAATAGAAAGCAAATTGTCGAATAGAAAAATCGACAAATACAACGTTGCCGATGCCCGAATTTACGGCATAAAGTCTAACCTCCGTCCGCGGACCGATATACTTGGTCGACCAACAAATAATCCTCCTGTCGATTCGCCGATGATGAGCTAGGCGAAGTCGTTGCTGGGACGTGCGAGTTAATCCCGGCAAGGCGCGTCAGGAGGAGAAACCCGCGATTTAATCCCCGCGCCATTGCGCGGTAAAATAACATGAAATTGCGATGTCGCGGGTGCAAGGAGGATGCGACGGGGCGGAAAGGGAGTGGACCGGATTCGGTTGTGACCGGCGAGGGGGGTTCATCGAGGATCCCCCCGAGGAAGAGGCAGTGACAGGGTTTCAGAGTCGGATTACTCACGGCGCGGTGCAGAAGTTAGGCGAGACTACCTAGCGTCGCGTCCGGCTCGGGATAATTACGTGAGGTGCATTAGCGCGGCCGCACGTAGTGACACACGTGCATATGTGTAATCACAGGCGGTGAGGACCGCGACGTATGTGTGTGTGTGTGTGTGTGTGAGAGAGAAGACGAAACGCGCGTACGGCTGCTTGTCATGGAAAGTATACGTACATGTGGGTTAACCCATCAGCGGTGCGGTCGTGCAAACTCACGCGGATGCTATGCTCGCTCATACGCAGAGAGATCTAACGATTATTATTTTTGATAATGACTTCCGGCAATTGCGTATAATTAAGAGCAGAAGGCGCGATAACGCGGATACTAATTACGTGATTATGAGTCTTCGTCAGCTGTTAGCAACAGTTATAATAAAAAAAGAAAAATAAATAATTTTTGGGAGCTATACAAAGTAGCCAAAAGCCTTTTACTTTCCCCGTCCTACTTCTGACTTTCGCGAAACAAAATGCGCACACGAATCGGTTCGCTAAAATAGTACGCGCGTTCAACGCCGACTTCTATTCATCTGCCGGAATGAAATTCATTGCAGTTGAAATCTGACTTGGAGTGAATTTCATACGGATGTAGATTTATGTTAAAACAATTTAGGAAATTCTTGGATTTTCTCAGTAAAATTTAAATAAGGAATACTGCGAGTACATCAAAAGCTTAAATACTTCATGTGTCTCACTTCAGTTTTTACAAAACAAATACTTTACCGAAAATTCAAGAATATCACGTGCGCGACACTTAGTATTAAAAAATAAAATAATAAATATATTAACCTTATATAAAATAATATTGCAAAGGTATTGATAAAAAGTTTTTTAACGTAATAATATTTATGATTAAATATATTTTTATACGTTTAATCATAAACATTGGTATCGATCCATCTCTCAAAATTGTTTAAAAAAGGAAAAGTTTTAAATAAGCGAAGCGAAAAACAACTGCAGATTCTATAAACGGTTTCCGTCTTTCTTTTATTTTTAAATCCTCAAATAGAACTGTTTCGCTGAGCTTAAGAAAGTTATGATAGAAATCTAGAATATTACGATAAATTATATTATATAATGATATTTGTTCGCGAAAACAAAAATACGTTAAATATAGAAGCAAAAATAAGAAATATATTCAGAGCGTCATAATGAAAAATGTATGAATAATACAAAAATCGTAAAATATCTAGTAGTTTCCTCTCGGATAAAGATTACCTCGATAGTAGCGGAAAAGTGACCGCGATTAGAACAAGCGGAGCGCGAAAATGGAACGCTTTTGTAATCCTTGTAAATATGACGCGCTTTACATTAATTTATGAACGAGGCGACCAGCCGAGTAACGTCGAGCCGAGGCGTCGTTACGATGATATACGCTTACTAGGGGTGTTATTTGGATTTCATTACATGCACCGACAGACGCTACTACCCGCCCCTGGCTCACCCTTGTCACGCGAATCGCGCGTCTCGACATGTTGAGCAATTTGAAGCGAAACATGCGAGATAATAACGCGATGTGGCATTTTTTTTTTTTTTCATGAAAAAACGCAAACATACATTCATCGAATTCGTCAATTGATTTCAATGCACCCGAAAATCTGTTAATCGGTCACACCGCGCAATTTCCGTTGTCGAACGCGAATCCGCAATTTTTCAATACGATAAATACTTGATGCTCGCGACGGCAACCAATCGCGCCGATACGAAGAAAATACGGTCGGCTCGATCCGCCGCGCCGCCAGAAATTCAACCGGCTAATTGCACGGATTTTTCTTTTTGTTTTTTATTTTATTTCATTTTATTATGTTTTTTTCCCCGGAAAAACATTACACGCGATCGCGATGGAGAGGTGGAAAAAAAGGCACGCGCCCGATCGCGCTGCGAGAGAGGGCTAAGGGTCGATATTTTTTATTGTCGCTTAAATCCCCTTATCAACGGCCGACAGACAACGAGATAAAAAGGGTATAAAGCCTCGGACTTAATGATAGCTGTCTGACGGTAGATTACTTTTACTACTGCCGCTCGTTCGCACCACCACGATTGGACGATCTTCTCGACTCCGGTGGTTCCTCCAGACCGTCTGGCGATTCTAAAAAGCAGGTGCAGCCGCAGTTCCTTCTTTCTGTCTTTCTTTTTCTCTTTCTCTCTATCTTTATCTCTCTTTCTTCCTCATTCTTTTCTCATTCCTCCGCTCTTGCTCTCCACACGCTCGCGCTTTTTTCTCTTTATTGTGTACCTCGTCTTTCTTTCTCGCCGTTCCCGTATCTCTCGTTCCAGAGTTTCTCCTCGTTCTCATTCTTCCCGTATGATCGTGTCTCCCTCTGTTTCATCCTCGCACTCTCGCTCGCTCTCCATAGACGCTATTGGGGTTTACGGTTACGGTTAAGTAGAGGGCAAAGAGATCGTATCGTTTTCCGAACGATTTGGCTAATCGAGTGCCGGTGGCTCGAGATCTCCCTTTCCGCCCGCCGATCCCTCGTCACCGATCTCGCAACTACGCACATCCGAAGTGATGCTGGGAAACTCCATGAACGAGTATTTAAACCGCGATCTCGGAACCGATACTTGGCGAAATCTGGCGGCCGGTCATTTTCTTTAGAACGACGACGCTTATGGTGGCGCAATAGCAAATTATGCGATTGAAACAGTTAACAAAGACGCGACAATAATGCTAATAGTAATACTATTGAGACAGCACACGTACGCGAAAGCAATCGAATATATATGCAGGGTTCACTCACTCGTCTATCATCGTAATTATTTGCAGGATAATAATTTTTACCATCAATAATTTTCGTACGCACATTTTCCCATTAGGAAACGATATATTAATATTAGAGCACTATAAGAAAAAGCATTCGACTGTAAAATAATTTTAAGTCAGATTTTTAACATTTCTAATTTATTTAATCATGATAACGTTGTCAACGTGTAGAAATATTTAAAAACTAAATATTTTAACTTGTAATAACTTTCTAAACTGACAACATGTAATTAAAAGATCCCGTATGCTTTTGAAACAAAAATTGATTTTATTTATTTCAAAAATATTGTATTAAGATCGTAAGAATCACGATTATCTGCATAGACATAAAATTTTACTTTGTTCGTGCAAAGTAAATGTGACATTGAATTTCTCCTAAAATACCGTACTTATAAATCAAGATTAAATTTCAATTGGACATATTTGCTATATTTGCAATAATAAATTTTGTCCTCCCGACTATTCGGCTTTTCATATCTCGTTTAAATTATCCTTATCGTTTCGCTGCGGACTAACGTATCAAATTGCTGCGCCGTATTCGGCAAATGTTCGGGTTCGGTCAGTGCGCGATGTCCGGTTAGAAAAAAAAAAACCGCTCGAGTGAAATGGAATCCGCCCGGAAGTTAAACCAGTTCGGACAGAACGTGGACAGCCCTCTTCTTTTTCCCACAATTGTAATAATAAGCGGACAGAGCGTGGCGATTGGTTTCGATCGAGCAGCCAATCATCGGAAACCAATGTGGACGATAGCACGAAGAATGAGCTATTTTACCGCAATAGTATTTTAAGGAAGGCACTGTGGCGACGGAGAGTACGACAACCGGGAGGTTTGCCAAGCGATCTCTATTCGTTTCGAACTGTTTCTAACATTTAGCGTTTCTAACGCTTTGCGGTTAATTCGTGGATTCCCAAGCGATATTAAAATACGCCACGTTCGTGTTAATATGAGGAATGTAATTGACAGCCGCCGCTGAATTATGCTCATATCGTGAGCAAATGGTTAGAGCAATGCAATTCATTTTCGCGCGCAAATTGACGAGTAGAATCTAAATGTAACCCTCTCAATTAGTGTGCTTAAATTCGGAAAACGTGAATATTACTACGGAGAACATGACTTTAATTCTTTTTTGTATTTCTTCTAGTTTTTGTGAACTCTTCTCTACAAAATTACTAAATTTCAATATTTATTCAAATAATATTAATGAAATATTGGCTAAATGTAAATATATATTTATTTAGTATAAAAACCAATTTAAAAATCATTTTTTCTTATAGAGTAAATATTAATTTATGTACCGTAAGTAAATATACCATTAGTACAATTCAAACTTTATTAAAATTTAAAAAGGTTTTTCTCAGTATGCAGATGTATATCCGTATGTATTTTAATTAAATTTGTAAACTCAAGATTATCTTGGAAAGAAATATAGACAACACTTTCGACCAGATGCACACTAGAAAAAGTGCCTTCAGCAAAAGCTATTTGGTTAAAGCATTTTTTAATAATAACCAAATATTTTATGTAAGAAAAAAATTAATTACTTCTGCGAAATAGTTCGGTATATTTTAATCAAACTTTCCATTCATCGAACAAAACATTTTTCTTAGTGTACATGCCTTAGCATCGCCGAGGGTAAAGTTCGATCGCAATTATACGCGGTAAGACTGTTTCATAAACGCCAAATTGCACTTTCTACTCGGGATAAGTCCCAGGTGGGAGACTACCCAAAGTTTACGAGATGAATGCAAACGCGCAATGTGTCTACTTTATAGTGCATTTCTCCTTTCCTCCCGACCCCCGTTGGCCATCCAGCCACCTTCGCTCGATACATGGGTGGTCGATGAGCGAGAGGGAGACAAAGAATGTAAGAGAAAGGAGTGAAAGAGACACCCAACTAAAATAAAATTCTGCCTACGCCACTGTTTCGGATATTACGGCAGATATTTCAAACGAACAGGCACAATGGATCACCGCGCCTAACCCGCACGTAGCTCATCGCCGCATTTATAATTCAGCCGTCTGAAGTGGCAATAATGGCGGGGGATGCCGCCGATACTTAATACCACCACGCTGAAACTCGACGCAGTAATGGAGTATATTATTTTGTTTTACGATACGAGCGCGACGGGGCGTTCACTCGATCTCGAAGGTATCGATATTGCGAAGCTTCCTGACGTGCGGTCCGATTTTAATAAATTCCGGCTTTGCCTGCGACGATACACAGCACGGAAGCATCTTAGACCGTCTCGGTTTAATGTAGACTATGCTATCGCACCTCCTATCTTAATTTCGACGATAATTTCTACGCGTAATTTAATAATCGATTTTTTCTTACCAACGTAGCTTGATAAATTGAAAAATCAGTAGAAAGATCGTTAGAAATTGAGTATCGTATTTTGGCGACTGGTAAAACAGAATTTATAGGAAGCAGAAAGCCTGAATCAGCTGTCAATTTGATAGAAAATAGAATTGGTGTACAAGGGTGCAATAAATCGTGGCGAGTCTATGCTTTATTTTTATCGGATGTTATAGCCGCGGCCTAGAAAGTTTCGACGGTTTGCCCCTCTGTCCTGACAGTCATTTCCTTTTCTCTTTCAGGAAGGTATCGGCTCGCTAAAAGTGGTGCCTGGGGGAATCGAGCTAAGAGGTCAAGCTGCCGTGTTAGACGCCCTCGTGGCCTCCAGTCTGAGATCTCGGAGGGGCAAAAACTTGGTGTTGGAATCATGGAGTAATTTTACGGCCTCGGCGAGATCTCACGATGGTCGGCTTCTCGCGCGATTAACAGTTGGTAAGTTATATTAATGGTAGCGTACAGCAACCAGCATTTTTCACGCAACTCCCGATGTCAAGAAGTAATTTTAATACTCCAGAGAGAAATAAAATTATATAAACGATCTAATTTGGAGCTATACACGTATACGACTGAAATCTAGTTTTATGAGAGGTATTCGAGATTGAATTACAGAGGAGAGATGCACTGAAAACCAGTTGCTCAATATTTTATATTTTTCGTACCTTATTTATTGTATACGTCAATATTTTCTATTTTTACTTGTAAATTAATGTAAGCAAAATTTAATGACAAAATTATTAAGTATATTGTGCAAACTAATAACACTTTGAAATTAGATATTACCGATTAACTAATGTTAATTTTGAATCAGTTTATATAACTGATAATAATGCAATCATGCAATTTTATAGTGAATTTTTATATTGTTATAAAAAAAGATTTATTGTAGAATATTTTACATTTATTGTAGAAACATAAAAAATTACTATAAAGTTTATTATAAAGATTAAATCAATATATTAGTTTCATAAAATCTATCAAGTTTCCTAAATTGTACCACCATAAATTTAATACAATTTTATTGCAATAATTGATATTAATGTAACACTGATAAGTAATAATAATAAAACAAAAATAAATAACATACGAATAAAAATATGTCAATTGCAGAAAATAAATTCAACCCAGTTTTATTTCTACATCATTACTTTTTAATTTATTAATTATTAAATACTTTATCCTTTTATCGATGAATTATTAATAAAATATGTGTTAATGATTTATTATATTAGCAAATTATATTTTAATTCATAAAATACAATTTAAGAGACTCACAGGTATAATTTTGCCGATCGGTCCTAAATTATATCTTTTATAACATGTTACAAAAAGATTTGTAATAAATTAATTTACTGGTGAAAAGTTAAACATTGCAGTAATATATATCTGAAACATTATCAAGCTACAACATTTATTAGCATCAATATCAAAGAAAATATAACAAAAAAAATATCTCAAGTGGTACACATTTGGTGCACAACTCTCCCCTACATAATAATGTTTAATTTGCCGTGTATAATTACTAATATATTTCAAATTTAAAATTATTATAAATGTATTCGATTAAATTCTGCTTCCAGGGGAGGATCGCGTCGACTGTGTGTCTAGGGGTTTCCGAATAACCGATCCAAGTGGAGGAGTACTCTTCTCCGCGGACAGGAAACAGGTTATCGTAGGGGCGGAAATGTTGAGGGTGACCGGCGATGGTGGTGCCGTTTTTCAAGGGAGCGTGCAGACTCCGCTGGTTAGAGGAGAATCAGGACGCGGTCTCAAGTAAATATATTACAGATATTTTTACAACGTAAGCATACGGGATATTGAATTTTGTGCAAGTCTCGAGATAGATTTTCCCTAAAACTATCCAGTTATCTGATTTTGTTATCTACAAATAGATGATTTCTAGATATTGTTGTCAAATATTATACAATTATTTGTAATCACATTAATATATGCGTGTCAACAATTTCATCGAAATTTAATATAAATATCTATGTACATAATTGTATTCCATCAAGTAGTAATTATACGAGTAGAGCCAGACAGCTCATACAACAATGTTACTATTCAAGTCGGACAATTGCGAAAATAATTTGTTAAACTGAAGTATGATCATCGATTATCAGCTATTTTGGCAAACTCCGCGAAATACATAAAGTTTATAGGTCGAGGATAAAACGCATTTATATTTAGTACACCGGCATACAAACTAATAATAAAGACGCCGAGTGAATTGGATCAATCGATCGTCCTCGTTCGATCGTACGAACGAATAATAACGTTGTAGCACCGTTTCGTTTCCTCGCGAAGAAGTCGTTTCGGAAATGGCAACTCCGTTCCATCTAGTCCTTCAATCATCACTTTCGGTCCGAATAAGCTTGTACAATCCCTTAACCCTTCTACCCCCGTCCTCATCCTCATCTCTCACCAAGCACCTCGGTGTATTACGGCGGGGGATCGAAGACTGCAAATGGTGGCGACGGTAGGACGGAAGGGGTTGGAAAGATAGCAAAGAGGGGGACAAAACGAAGTTGTACCGCCGCGCCGCGGTTATTGATAGCGCCGGGCAATTTACAGACGGATTTACGATTACAATAAAACTTTGCTCGGGCGGAAAATTATATTCATAGGATTGGATTTGCGCCAGATATGAAATAGCGCGGATCCCGAAGAGGTAGGATGAACGGAGGCAGAAGTCGGGGGGTGGGAAAGCGACTGTGAGGGGGAAATAAGGTGATGTAGAACGGTAAAAGAGCAGCTTCGCGGAGAACGCGGAAGGAGACGAACTAGCACGTGGACCATCTCCACCGAAGGGAAAATCGATTATTGCTAGAGTTCGACTTCGGGCCGCGGGAGTCAATACAGATATTACTCTGTTGCTGGAATACTTAGATACAATACGATGGTTTACGGGCATACGGAGATTTACAGTGCAATCCGCGCCACTGTTAGAACGATAGTGATGATAGTACTGAAATTGAGGTATACAAGTCTAATGCCGTCGCTCATCGGACAATGATTGTATCTGTATTTTATTTTAAATTTCGCGAAAATAATAAAAAGCATCGCACCAGTCTCTTACTTACTTTGAGAAAAATTAAATAAAAGATTAACTAAATATTATGTTACACATTATTATATTGCTCCAAAACATTATTACTGTTTTTTCATCGCCAGTTATTTTTTATATAATACGTTACAATTATTTTATTCTGTTCTAAAATTTTTGACAGACGTATTTTAAAAATTGTGTGAAAACTTTGCATCAAATACTTGATAAATTTCATATCATTTTCTTTTTAATTGATAAAAAATTAATAATAGATATTAATAGATTGTAAAAACCAAGAAAAAGTGAAACATTGTGAGAATCTCCATTTAACTCTCAACTACACTGGCCAAATATAATCTATACCACACACAACTATATCCGCAGGGTAGTTTTGTACTCCAAATTTTAATAAAAATTTTAACAACAATAATATTTGAAAAATTGTTTTCTTTTTATCTGGTGTAGTAATGGAACATTCCAAAGATACAAGATAATCATTTATTACAAATACACCATAAAATAAAGTTTTTATAGAATTTTGAGTATTAAAAATAAAGATTTTTTCTAATTTGCAACAACATTAACTTTAACATACTTTTTTTTCTAAATAACAGTAATCTTGGACTACAATTCAAGTTATTTCAATCAAAAGTTATTTGCATAATTGTATATGTAATTGTGTACATTTATATCCTGCCAGTGTAGTTAAAAGTTAAAATAAAAGATAATTTGTCGGTAATTTCACTTACCGATACGATGCGCAACAGTGGAGTAATAACTGCATTGTAGCTACGTTGATCTGTAAAATAAAAAATATACCCAAATTATTACACAAGCATTCAAAATAATTAATATCAATAAATAATTAATTTGAACAAAGAGATTATTATTACGAGCATTGGATTGTATTCTTTATTTTTTAATAGATATTTATTGAAATAATTATATAATTAAAAAGTTATTTTTAATTATAAAATAAAACTTTGTGAAATATTTAATTCTTGTATATAATGTAAGACTCAAATCAACTAACAAATACTTGAAAATTTTATAAAAGTAAATGATTTTAAAGATGTTTCATGAAAATAAATAATAACTTTCATACAAGAGAGCAGGAAAGACCAAGACACAAAAGACAAGTTGATATTCTGTTTATACATATTGAAAAGGGCAAAATTATCATAAAATATCTCTTATAAGTACTATAAAAGAGGAAAAATCTAATTCTAGAAAGGTAAATTTCTGTATGTTTCAAAATTTCATATTATTGCTGTTCAGCCTCAGAGAAGATAAATCAAATATTATTAATTAAATAAAAAGTTTCTGTTACTATATAATGTTATTTTGAATAATAATAAGTAATTTGTTAAAATAAAATGATTGAAATCAAATTGTATATGTAACGATGAGGTATGATTCATATTTAAAGCAAGTTTCGTTCACAATCTAGTAAGAAGTAAATTCAATTACAACTTAACTCTAATAAAACGTTTATACATAATATTTCTATAGCAAGCTACATTTAAAATAATTGACATTTTTTCTGTAGCAGCATTTTGCTATTTAATCATCAGTAATTTTAAAAGATACAGATCTTTACAAGAAGTTTATATCTATTTTTTCCATTACGTTTTCTTATTAACTTAATATGTTATAGTGTAAATTGCTTATATGACAAGCTTCATAACTTGTCATATAAGCAACTTACACTCTGACATGTGCGAATTTACTTTGCTATCGAGACAAGTTTGCTAAAATACAGAATGTTCAGATTTATTACAAAGAAACTGCATCATATACAGAATTCAACATTAGTAGAGTTTAATCATAATAATTAATTATTTAGAATGTCAAATGCTGAAGTTGTGATAATTGTGCCAAGCCCTAATCTCCCCTGTCAAATATAAAATAAAAATCACTCACTCTAAGGTTGCTCCACTGTCTTTCGATGCCATCCCAGGCCTCCTCTTCCTCTCAGAACCATTTGACTCTCGTCCACAGATTATTAGGATCTTCCTCAGAGACACACACTGAAATTAATTACGTTCTAATTAATACAATTGCGATATTTTACACGGCACTCTTGAAATTAAAACTAAGACACAGCAGATGTAAATTTTTCACGAAAAAAATCACAAGATTATTTGTATTTCCTAGACCTTAATTAGTCTTCAAACATCGGAGATGTACTGAAAGATGTCGATTAAATAGATTTTTAAACTCCGGTATTTTCTTTCCCCCCCTTCTTCATGCAACGCTCGCACAGCATTGACTCGCGAAAGTAAGGTTAATTACGATCGCGGGACTTTCGCCGTTGGTTGCACACGCGTTTTTATATCGCGACGAAACGCAGCATCGCGACGAAGCTACCTTACAAAATTACTCTCACTGTTATCATCCTCACTTTCGCATTCGCGATCATCCCGCGAATTCGCGCAAAATCAGAGCACCGTGCATCCAGAATAACGCCGATGGCGGGAGCGCCACGGTAAATCCGCGAGCGGCCGACTTCGCGTTGGAAACCGCCGCGGCGACCTGTTGCTCCAAGCTCCAATTCGGAAAATCGCCACGCTTGTAACAGATAAACGGTGCGTGCGTTTCAGAGCGGCTCGTATCACGACGAGAGGGATCCGCGCGATCGCGATGTCGCCCTGCCACGATTTCCCGCCCGGCTGATCTTACTACGCACTACGCACCTTCTCAGAAAGCACCGGTACACACACGAATCGCGAATGCGTACCCCTCTGCGAGAGAGATAACGAGCACTAAGAACGGGGAGCTAGTCGCCAATTACGCATATGTACATTTCTGTTTGCACCTACACTCGTCAAGATCGCGCCGCGTAGAAACTAGAAGGTCGAGGCCGGTCCATGGCGTGCTCTGCGTGCCTGCGTTGTTGCGTTGTGACGTACCTCCGTTAGCCGGCAAAGATGGCGGTGGCAGCGATAACTTCATACCGACGCCACCGCCGAATACGCGGATCACTTCACACAACTAATTAAAACGCAACGAACTTACTGAATGTATCGAAAACCGTTGTGCAGCAAGGGAAACGCACAAGATATTTCGAACTCGTGAATCCCGAATCGAATATACGCATTGTTAATGGACAGTCGATGCGTCACATTTTTTCCACATCGCTTTAATCCACTCGTTTTAATCGGCGATCCGATAAATCTAAATTCACGAGTCACATCGGGCTTTCGATTCGAAACGTACATACAAGCGAAACGTTATAAAGCTCAAACTAATGCTATCGCCCTCGATTTGATCAAATAAAAAGACAATTCTCAGTAAATCGTCACCACGAGACGATAAACTCCGTAAATTTCAAACGCCACCGAGAAGTTTCTCGATGTTTCTCCGAACAAATAACTGATCGAGATATAATCCCGATTTATATACGTACCTACGTGTACCGTAGGCAATGCCTCGACACGTTCTCGCGTCGCAAATCACGAGCATCGGTCAATCCGCGTTCATGGGAGACGTTTAAATCTCCTGGGACAATGCGACGTACGGAGCAACCCGTCCCGCTGCCGCCTCGCTCGAGCGCCGCTGCGTGAATGACGGGGCAGTGACCGGACGTGTGACGCAAACAAGGCGCCGCGCGACCCTTGCGTGTACACACCGCGCGCTATACAAAACATACAATCGCCGAATATTTGCTCGTATCTCAAGTGCTTTCGACGAACGGGCTATAGTTGCACATTTGACGCTTTGCTTCGTGACATCTTCGGCTTTTGTCTTTTTGTTAATAACGATTAATATCGAACGACGAAAAATGTTTTAAAAACTTAATACAGATGCTGATATTTGAATTTTAATTCGAGTGCAGCGCTATTTGTCGTACTTATTTAATCCTTTATCTGCCTGAATATATTCATTTGTTCATGTTTTCATTAATTTAAAATGGTTAAAAGAAATCTTTAAAAATTCACGAATCTACTTTCAGCTTTCCAAAACTGTTTCAACTTTCTAGAAATGTTGAAACTTTACTTTAGAAAACAATAAAATGTATATAATTTAATAATTCATCGAAAATTTACGAGAAACTTGTACAAACAAGAATCGATCGAACACGAAATACTCAGGATAGGAAAAGAGTTAATTTTCATTACTTTTACAAGTATAAAAAAATTCTTCAGAGACTTTTGCACGTACTTAAACACCTCTAGAAAGTATTTATATGTTGTAATTTAAAAAACAAGTTGTATATAAATATAATAACTAATTATAGCTTACAACATCAGAGAAAAATACACATTTCATATAAAAATGTATAACTTGGAAACAAAAATGAAAAACATTTTTATACTGTGAAGTTGATATCACTCGAAACTGATATCATACAAAACAGAATTCAAGTATCGGCCGTTCAAAAAATTGAATTATTTACAACATAAAAATGATGTTTTTTATAAAATTAGAAGCATATTGCATTTACGTGTTAAAATTGTGAAACAATGCATTTTATCATTAAAATGATGTTACAAAAATTTTAAAATAATTACAAGATAAAATTTTAAATATAATAATTTTAAATATTATTTACAACATTCAGTGCAAATATAACGATATTTCTCGCATTTTAGCTCGGAAGTATCACTTTATATTTTGTGAAATCTTTTCAATATAAAAGACAATTAGTCAAAAACAAAAAATAAAAAATAAAAATTTTAAAAAATGAAAAAAGTACTCTCTTTACATACAATAGGAACACGCTAAAAGGTAGTTTTCCGAAATGTTATGATGCAAGTGCATTCTCGAGTTGAGACCGGCAATGTACTCGTATTAGGCCCGTTCCCTAGATGCCAAACTTTTTTTTTTAGAAAAACAGAGATTGTTATTTACCTCGATGCTTGTAGTAATTTTAATAAAAAGAAAGACAGTGGATCGGTCGTGGGTCGAAACATGTAGATAGAGAATTAATTTGTACATATCAAAAGATACATATATTTTTTCTCAAATAAGTAGTATGCATTTAATTCTCAGCATTAAAATATTTAAAACGTATTATATTCCAAATCAATTATTAAAGATACAATTATTTCGATAGAATTATCGGAATAATCTTTTTATCTCCCATATTCTATTGCTATAATTTCCGTGTTGCACACATGATAATTAAATCGCGTAAACTATTCTTCGATTAAATTGTCGCAAATATTTTTCGATAAATAACCATCGGTATGTTCGTCGAATCGTAAATCATGAAAGTCAATTAATCACGCGGACTGATAATCGCTGTTAATTCGTGAGGAATAATTGTGTTTCGAAGGGTAATAGCGACACACGATGCAGTTCACTGCTTTGGAAGTCTAATGATGGTATTGTTACTTGAATCCTAATTCGGCAAATGCGTTATGCAATTTATGAATTGATAATGCTCATTTCATACATCGAGAGCATATATATGTCTCGTTTCTCGCACATTACATGTTTTCTTCGCAACAAATTCTTTAATTAATGTTTGACAAAAACATCAAGGTAAATCGTTATTTATTGCTTAACTTTGCAATTTTTCATCGTATATCTCTATAATCAAATAGCAAATTGAAATTCTATTAAAATAAATTAAATCTGAGAAATTAGTTAAAGAATTGGCTTCTTGAAACGTAAAGGTAGAAAGTGTTTGCAGAAAAGCTTCCTGCTTCAATCGCTTGTAACTTGGAAATTGCTGGCGCCTCGACGTTTTCGCTAAGGAAAAATCGTCTTCACGTTTACGAAAGAATTTGACGTTAAAATATAAAAGCGAGAGAGAAAGAAAGAGAGAGAGAGAGAGAGAGAGAGAGAGAGAAGCGAAACGTTCTATACGTAGCGCATATATTTACATCAAATTGTTTGCTGTGCTTGCAGGCTCGAATCAGCGACGAGGTCCTTAAAAATAAACGCTCCTCAACGAGTGGTGATCGAGTCTTGGGCGAACGAGATTTCAGCCTCCTGCCTGACGGATTTGAAGCTGCAAAGCGTTCATGGAGCCATCCGGCTTGACGCCAAGTCTGTCTACGTAAAAGGCTTGAAAACGGCGGTTCCGGTGCAAGGCCACTCTTCCAGGGAGCAACAGCAGCAGCAGCAACAGCAGCAGCAACAGCACTCCGGTAGATCTTCATCCGCTCATCAGAGCCAGAAGGAGACAGCCATCTATCAGCTGTGTGCCTGTGCGAGCGGCAAGCTATTTCTCGCCAGGCCGGATGGCAGTTGTCAAGCCGATAAATCGATTTGCTAATACGATTACGCGGTTCGACGGTGTACTGCACAGGATGATTCGTTAGGAATCATGGCAAACTATGTGACTCCGTGATCTTAGCGACAGGGAGCGGAAAATGCACTGCGATCGGCCATCGGCGCGATCGGGGACGTGGCCTTCATTGGAACACTGCAAACGATATCAAACGAATCCACCGTGCCGAACGGGCGAAGATGCCCCCCAAGTGCAACGTGTCATTATACTCGCAGCGGAGAAAGAATCAGACAGAGAACTCGTTATAAATACGCATAGTCGAATCTAATTAATTATTCCCAGCACGCGCGCTATTTTTTAATGAACGCGGCGTATGCGCGATACGCCTTCAAGTGCCGGGCGCTCTTCGAGAATCTCTGGTTTATTTAGGGCCTAATCTGTGACGAGCTGACGAGCGACGTCGCACCCCTCCAAAGTGCGTGTATGTCAATTAAATGGAATTGCATCGAGCGCTTTTCCTTTTTTTTTCTCTCTCTCTCTCCTTTTTTCCTGTCCCGTATTTCACAGTTCGACGTCAGTCGCGTTTAATTGAGTTGTCGTATAAGGGCACAATCGGGCGTTGCTGCGGCTTCAATCCCGCGCTTAAGGCACACGTCAATCTTCTCTAGTCACGGCGTTTCACGGCGCAATTTTCGTTCCGTGAAATATCCGACCGATCCGGCGGCGAGACGCGCGAATGAATGTGTCGGGCGTTTCCTTCGCAGCGGGGAACGCACCCGTCGCGCGGGCACAAAGGAAATTCCCGCGAGGTCTTGACCGGAAAAATTCTTTCGAATTCGCGAGTATTTGAGGAATTCTCTCTAAGGAATATTCTTTCCAAGCGATACTCGGACCGAAGGCTCTTCCTTTTAACTTTTGCTCGCGCCAGCGCCATGTCGACTAATGCAACACACGCGAGATAGAGAGGGAGAGCGCGAGATTGTCGTCGAAAGTCGCCAATCTTGCATTGCAAAAGAAGTCTCGCGATGCGACATTTCTTCGCCGTTCCGCGGCGCGCTCACTCGCTCGGCGCCCTGGACACGGCTCGAACTTGCACATTTTTTCTCCGGCGAGGTGACATTTGTCGGGGATCCTCGAGATATCTATCTCGGAAATCCCGGAGAAGAACCAGATCCCCGTGGAATCCACGAATAGAACTATGTGTACGTAGCACTGTCGTCAACGCTACTACGCGACGCGCGATGCTCGAACCGAATTCTCATCTCACGTTCGTGGCTAAACGAAATCGCGAGATTCTTACTAAATTCAGTGCAACCTTTAGGAAAGGAGATATGAAATAAAATGGCTGCGTGCTAGGTGCCAGGTTAATCGTGTGAAACGAGATGTTAAACGTGATGCCGAAGACGACAGATAAAGGCAGAAATTCGGAACACTTTGTATCGAGGAGACGAAACGCGCTTATCGCCGTTAGACGGTGACCGGTAAAATTGAATCGACGAAACCCCTCGAGATCATCCCTCTTTCGTTCCCGTCCCTTCGTAGCACTTCCGTCATCTCCTTGCGCGTTCGATATACTTTATATCCTATGTATTGGGTGTATGCCTCGCGCGGCAAAACCACTTGTAGGCAAATCGTTCGTAGCTCCCCGCGCTCTCGCTGATGACACGGGACATCCTTTCAAGGAGATCACTCCTCGCGAATCGCTTATTTCTAACGCGGTGTCTGTTTACCCGTGCTCCGATACAAAGTAGAAGCGTTGTTGTAAGTAGGGCGACGATTGCATCGGGCTGCGCGTGCCGCCGAAAAAAAGGGAGAAAAAGTTAGAGAGAAAGAGAGTGTACGTGTCCTAAGTATACGTGAGAGTATGCGTGTGAGTACATGAGAATGTGAGAAACTGTAACGGTAGTTTGACGCAACCGGATCGAATCACGGTCCAGCTTGTACGCTGTACATCGGCCATGTCCATTTATTTATGTATGTGGCAATAAAGTCGTTATTGTTATTATTATTATTAATTGTCGCAGCCCATTATTGAACGTTGTTAATATTCCCATTACATTATTTTATTTTTAATTACATTGGACGACGTTATTATCACTGTTTCAATAGAAATCTCAAAAAACAGATTTATCTTCTTTCTTACAAACATATATTTAAGCGCATATTAAACGCATATTCGTCGTCCAATGTTATTGGTCCATTAGTCTTATCATTCTTTCTTCATTCGGCTGGACATACTATCTTCCCTCTAAGGGCATTGCTTTCAACGTTACAGGTAGGTTTGTTATTTCCGTAACATAAAACACTCACAAATGACTGAATGATATATGCACATGTATCCGTATTCAATACGCGTTCTACAGTTTCTACCAATTATAACTCGCATGTAACTAACAAGTGCCGCAAGGGCTTTGTTTCGTTCGACAATAGAGAAAACTTTCGTAGCAAAATTACAATTAAAATTTTAACATTGGCTTCAAAAATACAAACGGCCCGTCCGATCACGTCTGTTTGTTTGTGTGAAAAATACACGAGCGCTGAAATTTTCAAAACCGCGGTTCTAAAATTCATCTATCTCCCCCTTGTTATTAAAACGCAGTCGTTCTCTGGCTCGACGGGTGGCAGCAACGGCGGTGCGAAAGGAAAATAGAAATTTAAATTAGAGAATAATCTCAAGACTAGTTCGAACAGCCCGCTGCATAATATACTATATGTCAAGAGGGCTGACAGGTAACAGAGGCAATCTCATCTAGTACCCCCTTAAACAGCTCTGACGGCAAGGTAATTTTCTTGGAATTCGGGATTAAAATTGCATCCAGCGGCGACGGGGAAGTGGATAAAGTGCATAGCCAAGTGGAGAGAGGTATTCCGGAAAGGGTTCGAGAGGTTGAAACGGTTTAACATAAGGATGCCGATGAGTTGGCGTGAATTAGCAGCGACAGAAAAAATATCTTCGATGTGCCGCATGGATTCTCTTAAGACGTGCGAAGCGCAAGGAAGAAACGAAAAGAGCAAGTGAAGGAAGCAGATTGAACATGATGGAATGATTGAAGAAAACGTAATTGTGTTTAAAAAATTATAATACAATTGGACGTGCTACTACTAAATTACTTCTCGGAATTATAATAGAAATTTCCACAGAGCAAATTGATAAATCAATTTTAATCAATTATGCATAAAAATCAATTTCAAATAAAATGAGAATTTATATGTCTGTTAATTACGCAGCAAATAATTCAATTTAAAAAATCGACAATTTATTACGATTTAGAATAAATACATATCATAGACTAATTCGGGAAAGAGAAATATAATTGTTCAAGAATATCCATCGTACCGTTCAGGCGAGAGTCCTCGTTCATTCATTATATAGAAGGTACCTGGACGAGATACTTATCTAAGTGACTGCTATCGCTGATACTCGTACCCACTTGAACGCGCACGACTCGTGCGATATAGGTGCATGCCAACCGCACGGGAATGACGGTGATAGTAGCGGTGGTCTCGGGTGCAGGATGGTTTCTGTGAACCGTGAAATTGTTGCGCGGGGCACGAGGCGCGTCCGATAAAGCTTTAAATACGAATTAGTAGTACCCGCGGCGTGCAGAACAACCGCTAGCGAACATACCATGTACTATATAAACGCGATCGCATCACTTGTCGGACGCAACAATCAACGGTAATCTGGTGATACCAAATGACAAGGATATTACGCTTATATTTTAATAGCATTCGCATCCTATGATGTTTTATCTCTGGATAATATTGCCTTAAAAGCCCGACTTACGTTTCGGAGTTGTTGCAAACTTGTCAACGTGTCGGCGAATGTTGGCAAGATATGTCCTAGCATCATGCGCAGATGGTTCATGCGCAGATGGTTCAAGATCGTACGCGTATGGAGAGCGATCAATCGTGACCTGTCAATTTCCACTATACCGAGTCTGGGCTTATTATGTATCGCAGCTCAATAGTAGAGATCCGTGTCGGGTCAAACGTAATAAACTCACGAGATAGCGCGATTCCGAGGGAAGTATGGAGGTATGTACGTAACGTCGGGGGCCGTAAATCTAATGATTTACACCGGCAGGAGGAAGACAAACGAATAGATCCACCTCGCGCGCAGATACGGACTTACGGCGTGACTTGAAGTAAACATTCATGAATCTTCGCGGGAATAACTTCGATGGCGTCTGCTTTGACAAGTCCAATCTTTATGGGCGTGCGTTAATCCCTCTGCAAGTCGCTCGATCGAGCCTCGCGCAAATTATACTATATTTCTCCCCGCCAATTAAGTCTGCCTTTCGCCCTTCATCTTTAAATCCGCCTTTATCCCGCGTCTTTATTTTTACGTTGCCTTTGAGCGAGCGGATATTAAAGGGTGCACAATCGTTTGCAAGTAATTCAATTTACGATAAAAGTTTGTTACTAGCAATTTTGTATAAATATAAACGCGTTTTGCAAATTCAGCAAATAATAATAGTTAATTGACGTATCAATTATACTGAAGTAAAAATATAAATAACATACAATCCTATTTATAATATTATAATAATGTAAATTATATAATAACAATAAAAAAAAACTATTTGCAAAGTCACAAAACATTAACAAAATGTGAAATTGCTGCAGTCTGACCCATGGCGGGGTAAATCTGTAATTTTGCAAAGATGACTCGAGAACGATCAAAAATATCGCAATGTTTTTTTTTAAATTAGAAAACATTAAATCTTTGACAGAACTAACTATAATAAACTTTATTTGTTTTTATTATATCGTTCTATCATGCTGTTTCATTATATTTTTATTTATTTACATTTTATAACAATAAAAACACTTTTTTATATTTTGTATTTTTTTGCCGTTTTATTAATTTTTATCGGAATTTTTAAAATTCTAGTTCTAGAACATAATACCATTTGATTCCAGTTAAATAATCATGTCAACTAGAACACTGCAAACTCTGCAAAATTATGATTTATATCGTCCGATAGGTCAGTGCTTGCAGCACTTTTATATGTTAATATTTTGTAACTTTGAAAACAGTTTTATTTTTTATTAGTTTTTTATTGTTAATATATTATATAAAACTCATAAAAGGATTTTGTATTAAATTCGTTCGTATGCTTACATGCAGTCACAAGTGCAAGTTTACTGAGTTTCCATCGTTACAAATCTTTTAATTCATTAAAAACGTTGAACTCTATTGATTTGTAATTTTTCAATGATCACAAGTTCATCCCTGCTACTATTTTTCTTTGCAAAAATACATGTATCGGTCCATGCTCTCGATCTAGTAACAGAATTGAACGGTACGTTTTGCGCAGCGATCTTCAAAGCACGTGTACTACACACGTTTTCACGCCAGGTTTTTTTTTAGGAAAGGATTAGCACACCTGTCAAATCACGTGCAAAAAAATACGTGCGGCGCTCTTCTATGAATGGCGTTTGCGCGCGGAATTTTTAAAACGTTATAACCCGACGAAAAATCGATGTAACAACACGCATCAAAAACAGATCTGTGTTTCGTATTCCGCAGGCGCCTGTGTTGAATGCGCTTTCTCTTATCATATGCATATTTAGATATGCGTACAATGGAATAAAAAATAAAAAAGGTAAAATATAAAATATAACAAATAATTATCAATTGAAATTAAAGAATATCTAAACAATAACGTTAAACTCGTAAAAAATACCAAACATTTTTTTTTATTCTTTTGATACATATCTCTTATTAATATATGTATATTTCTTTCTATTATAATGTTTTTATAGCAAGCCATTTTACTTTTTAATACCAATTGCGTTGAAATAAGATTTTTCAATAAGAGTACAAAAATATAGTGCTCCTTGAGTTTTAAACAGAAATTTACATTAATCTTGTACTTAAACGTCTAGCAACGCCAAGTCTTTGTACTTAAAAAATTTAAGAGCAATTAAATTTTTGCAATGGTCCTTGAATTATTGCAATGCCTCAATGCAGTTATTTCTAAAAGCAACATATTCCCTTTATAATTGGAGCTATTTAAAGGTTTTTTTTTTAATACATCATTTAAGTTAAATTAGATTATACATCTTTAATAGCTTGGAGTAAATGCGTACATAAAAATACAAAAAAACATTATTTTTATTATCTATTATCAAAATTAAAATTGCACAAAAGTGAAAAGTTAACTAAAAAACAGTTTGTCCGCCAACGTTTATATTTTCGTAAAACTCTTTCGTCGAAATGCTCACAAACGGTAATTTAATTAAAATTTATACTTAATTAGAATATTATCCACTATTAGATTGAGAGCGTGGGTTGATACATGTATCTTTCACAAAGAAAAATAGTAGCAAGATGATCTTGCGATTATTGAAAAACCAAATCAATAGAGTTCGACGTTTTCAATGAAGTGAAAGATTTGTAACGATGGAAACTCAGTAAACTTACACTTGCGACTGTAAGCATAGGAATGAATTTAATACAAAATTCTTTTATGAGTTTTGTACAGTGTATATTAACAATAAAAAACTAATAAAAAGTAAAACCGTTTATGATTTAACCTATGCAACATTATGCTCAAAACAATCTCATCATCTCTACCATCCTGGATATCTTGGATCTGTTCATTTTTCTACCTATTTAAAATAGTTAAAAGAAATCTCTAAAATTTTACAAATATATCTTCAGCTTTCTGAAACAAATGTTAAAACTTAAAAAAATAATATAATATATATAATTTTGTAACTCACCGAACTTATAAGAAACTTGTATGAACACGAATTGGTTGTACATATAAGAAATACTCAGGATAGTAAGGAAAGGGTTAGATTAGATAATCTTGTATCTATTTTATCAATTTCATGTGAAACTACTTACGCACGTTGTTTCTCTTGATCTCCGTTGTTGAAGACGCTGTCATCCTGACAATACGCACTTGCACACACGCACATACATGCACGCGGAGGACAGTACAATAATTATTTTTTTAACCCTGCGTTGGTATGGTGCCTTAAACTTACGTGTCTGGTGTGGTGGGATGTGACATACCCCATAGCAAAATATGCTTTGAAAATCCCAACACTTGAGTATATGCACCATAAGTGTACGGTTTTCATGTGAAACAGTGTTGTGCTATTAAAAAAATCGAAAAAGTAGGATTAGCTCAAATTGATTTGCATGCATGGGGTGTATCATACTCCAGCACACCAGCGTAGGGTTAACGACGTTCTGACTAGAAAAGCACGTATCTCGCATCGCGCGCTTTGATCTTCACCCGTAATTATCCCACGGTCGGAGCACGGGGAATACACATCCATCGAACGACTCGAGATTCGACAAGCCATGCATCATGCGTCGTTTGTCATTATAACATGATTGTTCGAAAAACGAGAGAACGGAATATTCAACGGGCGTTGTTACTTACAGTGCGTGCGGCGACGAGTCGACTAGCGCGCGATGTCCCGGCGGTGCGTGTTGTTTACGCGCGGCCGGCGCGGCATAACCTTATTGTCGTTCGGAGAGAGCAGTCGAACGATTAAGGCGCAGACGGTCGGACGGCTAAACAGCAGCGTGACACATTCGCCGTGGATTGTTGCGTTATTCTCTTCGATCTTCGAGACGACTCGTTGCGATCGGAGCCAGGCCTGGACAGACACGTCGCACGATTGAACAGTGAAATTAGCCACGCTCCGAAGTTGGCATGCTCGACTAAATTCAGACTACGGTCAGCCCGCTCGATCATCGCGACCCGTCGTTGTCGAACGCGTCGAGGGTCTCGCACAGCTCGTACACGAATGTGGGTAAAGTTTCAATGAGATTATTTTACTGAGATACGTATTCGTTTCTGCATTAAAGCGCGCATTAAATAACATCGTTCGAGAAGTTTCCATCGAGAGGTGTCAGCACTCGGCGAAGTGACGATCGTGTTCCCAAATACCGCATTCCACATACACACACAATCTTAATTTGCGTATTAATTTATCGACGTATCGTATGGGATAGTAATTGAAACGCGAGCGTGTAATATTTTCGTGTGTATATTCAACAAACTCCGGAAAATGAGTTGAGAATGCCGGCGGGGGGGGGGGGGGAGGTTATAATGCAGGCGCTTGGTAAGGGGCAGGGAGAGGGGAAAAACGCGCGGCCAGGCGAGATACGTGAAGTTGCGGCGCGTCTCTGTCGTTTCGTCATTCGAGACTCGTCCATTGCACAGGTACGCCCGTCGCGTCACGTACATACATACGCCGAGCAATCCGTGGTTTCGTCCGACACGAAAGTAATGAATAGGTACAAATTGTAATAGCGATTATGAGTATTCCACTGAGAGATTTGATTTTCCTCGATTCCGATTCGCTAAAGTGTGCATTGCGCGAGATTTATTCGGGAGGTATATCTATCGCGGGACTACTTGGGGAAGCGACGATCGTATTTGTCTTCAATCTTAGCTCGCGCATTCAATTATCTGCGTCGTCATACGAGGATAGTAATCGCTGAAACGCGAGCGTGTAATCGCTCGCTACGCAAACTCGGGGGAAAAAGCATGAGAATGCCGTCAGGAGCAGGTTATAATGCAGTCGCTTGACGAGAGACAAGGAGAGGGGACAGGGAGGAGGGGGGGGGAAAGCGCGGGCGGCCGCGTAACATGCTGCATGAAGTTGCAGCGCGTCTCTCTGATATCGTCGCGTTCGAGATTCGATTACTTAATACACGGTACGCACGTCGTGTCGTGTACCCCGAACGGTCCGTGGCCTCGTTCAATATAATTTCAATGCCGTTTTCTCGCTGCGCTATAATAAATCGCGCGTATCGCGTGGTGATAAATATCGGGAGCACCAAGCGAAGCTCGATCGTCGTGTCGGTCATTGCGCGGTTCAAACAGTTCGGATAAGTATGTATGTAGGTAAGGTATGAACGAAAGTAATGATTGGTTAGGAATTATAACAATGATTATGTGTTTCACTGAGATATATGATAGTAATCGCTAAAACGCAAGCGTGTAATGCTCGCTATATAAAATTGGAAAAATGCATAAGAATGTCGGCGGGATCAACAGGTTAGATATAGTTGGAGAAGGAGGAGGAGAGGGAGGAAAGGGAGAACGCGCGGGCGGTACGTAAAAATTGGCAGCACGACTTTTCGATTTCGTTATTCGTGCTTAAGATCCTGTTGCGATAATTTATGCATCGCGAACGACGAGAGCGGACTGTGGCTTCGTGCAACGTAGTTTCGGTATCATTTTCTCGCCGCGGTATAATAAAACGCACGTGTGTCGTATACGATTAATGTCAACAGTGCCGCGCTATTGTTGCATTGTGATTAGTATACGCGCGTAATTAACAGTGCCCTCGCGAGTGAATATTATGTGAGTGTCCGTAAGGGAGAAGCAATAGAGAGACGGAAATTCAAGAGGAGGAGGAGGAGGAGGCCTGAGAGGCATCGTGCAACGGCGGGGCAACCACGAGGTAAATAATTATTTATTTGTTACTGAAATTAAATTAGAATTAATAGCTCGTTAATGTCCACAGTAGAATATTACTCTCGACATTTTAATTTAAATTTTATTTATATCTTATTTTGAATATATACTTTTAAAATATTGAATAAAATATTTGCATATTGTTGATATTTTCACATAGAAATATATTATTATATATAAAATACGTTGTAAAAATTTTTTTTACGATTATTTAAATTGTGCAAAAATGCAGATGTTTATTTACTACGTTTTATTAAAATTATGTAATTCTTTCATCAGCTTGAAAAGAGATAAAAAATTAAATGTACATTGTAAATGTTCTTCAAAAAATCAATTTTTCGCATTGTTTTAATATTTGAATATTTATTTTTTACAGATTTACGTACTCCGCTGTTGCCAATCTGTATTGGTGAGTGCTAAATAATTTTTTTTGTAAAAGTTACACGCATGATAAGCAAGAGAAAAGAAAAGAAGAAACAATTTTTTCTAGCAATTGTTAGTATTAAATAATTTAATTTTACAATAATACAGAAATAATAAAAGCATTTTATATTGTATATACTTTTAAAATATTCAATAAAATATTTATATAATGTTGAGATTTGCACATATAAATATGTTACATAAAATGTATTATTAAAATTTCTATTGTGAATTTATATTATTGCAATCTCTCTCTCTCTCTCTCTCTCTCTCTGCTTGATTTGACTTTATTATTTATTCTTATAATCCTAAAAAGAAGATTCAAGTTAATAGCAATATTTTATACAAAGAACATTTTATAAACTGTTTCAAAAGTTAAATAGTTATTAATTATATTAATATATAATTGTGTTACTAATAATTTTTAATTTATTATATTAAAAATATCTCTGGCAAACTAATTAGATTATGGTTAATAATCGCTCATACAAAAAATTTCTATTCTTTATTTCTTTTCTTTACTGCACAAATTTTTTTAAATTATGACCAATTAATCGATTAAAATGCAACACTATTACAGGTTAACAAATGGTTAATTGTTTAGTAAAGTTCTAACCTATTGCTAAAATATATTAGTTTTCCAAACTGTAATGCCAAAAATGTATTATACCTTGACATAATTTTAATTTATTAAATTATTATTTTACAACATAGTTTTATTTTGACATAAATAATGACAGTTCTTCAATATTATTTTTAGAATATTGTTTTACACTATAAAAAACTAAAGTAGTTTGCTATAATAGAGTATATTATAATTTTAACTCGGTATAGAGTAAATCTATACATGTAAATTATATTGTAAATTTTAATTTGACCAATTAAAATTATGTCAAAACATAATAGAAATTCAAAATTATCATTTCGTCGCAGCATAATAAAAGTTCGATAAATTAAAATTATGTCAAAGCATAATAATAATTCATCGAATTAAAATGTCGTTACGGAATAATAATTCCATGAATTAAAATTATATATCGACATAAAAATAATTTTGGATTTTTATAATGTCGCATCCATAAATTTCCACAAAAATCAATATTTTAAAATAATGCGTATTTCGGAGAATTGGTGCACCGTCTTCATATTATTTTCCTTGGAGTTTGTTGTTTTTCTATCTCTCTATTCTATTATATTGCACAAGATCATCATACACATATCGAAGTTCAATTGAAAAGTAAACTGATAAACTATTTCTACGTCATAGACGCTTTTCCAAGACATGATTACTCCTTCTGATAAGTCGTTTTTATTCTCCTCCCCACTCTCTCAGTGCAGGCATAACTAGTTCTTACTTGTATTCTTACTTGGATTAATGACTTATATGCGTATCGAGGCGATAAATGCTTGTTCAAGCAGATGCACATTTCATTATTCATTTGTAGAAATCGAAGTGATACGCGACTGGAACGTCGAGTCTTAATTACATCCACATTTTTACACGCTTCTTTTAAATTTTCTTCAGTTATTAATTTGCGATAGAAATAGTAATGTCTCGCGTACAACGTATTAACATCGGGATTATTGTGCCGCACGATAATTATGTTTTAGCGAGTGTGGGGATTAGGTGAGTGTTACAAGGAAATCTCAAAGGAAAAACAGACGACCTAAAATACATGGGACAATAGCAGACAAAGCAACATTGGAATGAGTACTTTACTATTTATTATTTTATTGCTCTACTTATTACAATATATCGATATGCAGATTTAATACTCAGACTTGACAATGTGAGAATCTTAAATTAGCTTCTAATATGTCACTTTTTCTTTCGTGTGCAAGCTATGGCTACTGCGAAACATCTCCTCCGAGTAATTTACGACGCTATAATGATAACATGACATAATTATATTAATTACTGTTATTATGTATATTGTGTCATGTAGTAAAAGGAAATTATTATTTCCAATTATTCATTACATACACAGAACGGTATTAATATCTTTGCATAATCAATAAGTAAGGAGCAGTTAATAATTTGCGACCGACACGTCGCCGGAACGTCTGACGAGCCGTTCGCACCCGCGTCACCGTGTGTGGAAGAGGTGTGCGGAAAGTGGCAGGAAGGCGTACACACGACGGGAGGGCCAGACGAGGGATGTCGTAATGGCGGCTAAATTCCTGCAACGGCCGGATGCAATTTAATGCCAGTCGTCGTGGCGCTATCATCGCCTAGCTGATGCAATATCTTTCGAGTTTCCGGCGTCTAGTTAGTGCGAAACGAGCTGTTGATAAATCTCTCCCACCTTCAACCTACGCCGCTTCTCCCCCCATTCTACCTACTTGCACCCCTCATCCAACTATCCGTCCTCGCCCCCGCCGCGCGCGGTATGTGGAGGCCATTTCTCTGGGGCGGAATTACATCACCCAAATTGTAATTTTGTCGGGCACCGCTTTCCAGCAGCACTCGCATTATTTCTCCCCACCCTCTTACATTCGTACTCTACCTCCTCTCGTGTGAGAGAGTTCCTCTTTCTCCTTTTAGTTTCAAGTAGAGGCTAACTTGCCGACGACGTCTTGAAAGAGCAAGCGGCGTGTTCCTCTCGTGGCATGTGTCTGCGAGCGAGCTTCGATTGCCGGTTTACGTTTCATCGAAATCCGCGAATTATTGAAATGTAATCTCCGGAAAAATCAGATGCGAATCTTACGCGCCCTTTGATCGCATTAACAGGGCAGGCTGTAAAAAAAATTGCAACGGATATTTTACGCAGTACTGAGATAGTAGCTGATAAAAATAAAAATGGTAAAAGAGCGTGCCGTGTGAATCGAATGTAACGCCGCGATAGCATCGAATTGAGAGTAAGATATCGCGCGAAACGAATTGAAATGCGGGCGGAAATAAAATTCCGAGATATTTTCCGCCCCACAATTTTGCTTAGACCAGGAAAATCGCAGGCACATATCTATCGAAAGAAAAAAAAAATGTTCATGTATAGAGGCGCAACGGTATTTCATTATGGCGCTGCGTGGAAAACTTAAAGGGAGATAAATCGTAGCGATGACAATTATCCTCTATAAATACTACGGGTTTCAAGAAGGAGGATGAAGAGCGAGACGCACGTCGCGGTAGAGACGCGAAACTTTAGAAGGGTCGCAAGATTAAAGTGATCTTTAAGCATCAGCGACGAGCGGAACTTTAACGACGTCGTTATGAAATTAATTATTAAAACCGCTCGATAATCGTCGTCGAGTGTAGAAAGTAGCCTTTATCCCTTTTCAGCCGAACTGCCTTCAGAGGTTGCAGGACAAATTGCATCGAATTATCTTGAGAGTGCCACCCATACCGCGCCGTAGCAGCTCGCTATACGCCATGTAATTAACATTAAACGAGCCGGCGAGGCCGTGGCTTTCACTTCTGAATTGCAGCTCCCTCCTGTTTATGTGCCCTTATTCAAAATAGAGAACTTTGCAAAAAATAAAACAATAGAAATAATTAAAAACGCCGCGTGCGGTGTTTTGTCCAATTTTTTCGGCATTTCGCGGTTTTTAGAGGTGTAGTAAAATGTATAATAAAAGGAAGAAAAAATTGGGTTATATGTGCATTCGATGAATTGAATAGGAGTAATACAGGTAAAAGCTGCCATTTTCACCGGCCTTTTCATTGCCAAAGGCTTTGATTAATATTAGTATTGAAATTTGCAAGAGAAAACAGGAAGTTTTTTTTTTGTTGAAAATCAAAATTTTTTTTATTTCAAATATTAATATTGTTCCTCTAAACAATAGTTTACTCTTAATCAATTTAACATTTGTCAGATATATGCTTCGTTACATATACAGGACACAATATATTAACTATACATAACTCGTCATGATACATTATTTATTGTGTTCAAAATTATTAGTCTGCAATCATCGATCGCGTTGAATTAACAAAACAATGCTTCATGTAACATTGGCACTACATAATGGAATTTATTAGTGTAATCCTGAATTACAGGATCCGTCCTTGCGTTCGTCGAAACTCGCAAAGAAGATATCGCGAACATTCGAAATCCAATGCGAAGAGCACTACCCCCGATTGAAGAACCACCTCCATTAGTAAAATTGTAAGGCGGTGCGCCACTTTCGATATTTCGGGAGATAACGGAAAGACGATAATCTCGTTCTCCGTACGCGAAACAATGCATGCAAGCATTCAGGAAACGAATTTACGACAATTCTCGGACGTCTCTGTATCGAAACTGTATCGAAATTAGATGCGCCTGCACGAGCCGTGCGCGTCTAGCCAAGGTTTTATCGGTGAAGAAGATAGAAGATTGGGGCCGTACGTTCGAGCGTCTTTGCCGGCACGGTTTCAAGCTCGCCGGATAATTAACTAAATTAATTAGGATGGGAGGGAGGGAGGCAAGAGTGCGGATATTTCGCAGGTTGACGGCGAAGACGCGGCCGGACGGGATAGAAGAAGAGGCGAGTCGCGCCTTCGGTGATAAGTTCACTGATAAAGTCTAAACTTCGTGCGAAGCGTGTGCCTTGGCGCTATCAATCATGCCTTCTTGCTCCCTCACGAACACCGCTATCTAACATTCGTATATGACCCGCGGCACGAAAGAACTTGGGGAGCCACCATCGACATGCAGATAAAAAGATTTCATTCGCGATTTCGAAGACAATATTAACTTAATTGCTTATTTCATTTCAATTATATTATTCACATTATTACCAACTTCTTCAACTTCTTGTTTCAAATCTCACATTTCTTATCAATTCCATACACTGAAAAAAAAAAAAATATGTAATGCTGTTGGCAAAAGCTGTTAGTTGAAGCATTTTTTAACAGCAATCAAATATTTTATTTTGTATAACAAAAAATTTAATCAAGGTTAAAAAATGCTTCGACTTTTGCTGAAGGTACTAAATTCTTTCTCTTGGTGCCATTACTCTGCAATTTATTTAGTGCGACTTATTTTATTACGTCTACCAAACACCGACGTTAGGATCGTACCGTCGTCTGCGATCCCGACACATCTGATAGAGGAGCGAAAATTAATTATGCAACATCCGCGTGACGCAACGGCGTTCGAAATCGACTGCGGCGGTGGTCGGTACTTCTGCAGATTGAAAAATTTTTATACGCGAATCGTATGGTCACTGACATCTAGATAATTCCCACATTCGTCGTGTCAGGCCGGGTCGTTAACTTCCCGCCGGAAGATCGACAGACCGTAGGAACGAAGTTTAAAACGAGAGGGAACATTGGCGACAAGTCTGTGAACGTTAATACTGTTATTAGCACTGTCGTTAGGCAGGAAGAGCAAAAAGAGAGAGGGAGAAAATTGGTAGAGAAAATATTAGTTGAGGGGAAAATCGTTGTTGTAGAAGAAAGAGGAGGACAGCGATGGAGGTGCCGCGCGCTGAAATCGAGCTCGATCTGGCACGATCAATCAAACGAAGGCAAATCGTAGGAGGTACAGGAAAAAGAGGGTGGCGTCCAAAAAGAGAGGAATCACCTCGAAAAAGAGAGGGAGGTGGGGTAATAGATCGCGTCAGCCGGGAGAGAGACGTGAAGAAAAAGAAAGACAGAACGAAGCGACATAGCGCGGCGAAGCGGCAGAGACATCACAAATCAAAGACGCGGTGACAGTTAATTCATAACTCGCAATCCCCATGACCGTCCCCGCCATGCCCCGCCGCACGTCGAGCCACCTTCGTCCCCCCGATTCAATCTGTGCCCCCGCGGGTGTTGTGCGTGCAGCGTATGCACCTCACGGGAACGGACACCCTCAGCGCCCGTGTGTGTATTGCGCACTTTTGTTTCTTGCCGTTCGTCGCTTTTCCCGGTCGTTCGTAGTTTTTCTCCGGCATATTACGACGACACGAATAATTCTCAAGCTTCAGTTACAGACCTAAACGCGATCTTTACGCTACATCTCGATCGCTCGTACACCGCGAAAACTATTGTAAATCTTGACAAATTCGTAGAAAAAGACTAATTAATTTCAGAATTGTACAGAATAAAATATTCTGTACTTTTATAAAGTATTGTACTTTAGAGACTAAAATATTATACGATTGTTGTACTACACGTACGCTGCAAATTGAAGGAATAATGCGAGCGAATTAGTGAGTTAATTAGATATTCTTTTTAAATAAAAGAGGGACAGAATTATTTTAATTATACATTTCTACAAAGAATATTTTGTTTTGCTAAACATTAATTTTTCAAGTATAGCTTTAGAAGCAAGAGTTGATTGAAAGAAATTAATTAATTAAATAATATTGCTGAAATTAATTGATAAATAGAAATTTATTTCCATATTTTTTAAACCAGCCATTAATCATTTCTAAATTTATCTCATCTTGCATAACTACGCTTAATTGATGCGTTCTGCAATGCTATCTTCTTTAAGAGCATCTATTAAAAAATGTCAAAATACCATATATTATCTAACAAAACGGAAATAAAAATGCCGTCAATAAAGAACCTATCTTTGCATTTCCATTCTTTAACTGGTCGCGTCGACGACGGATATCGGATTAATTATGATCCCAACGGGATTAGCTTTCATTAATTATATCGTTTCACCGTCATTCGGTGTCAGGCAACGGTTTCACCTTTATCTCCAGCGTCGATCTGTTCAACCGCATTCACCACCCTTGCCCCGATAGCCACCCTTCCAAACCGACTCACCGCCATGTTTCGTGCGACCGACGTACATTGAATGGGCGTTCATAGCTCATTTACATTAATACACGGGAAACACGAACGCCGTTTGCCATTTGCCGCGAAAAAGAAAATTATTCGCCGGCCAAATGTAAGCGGTCCTCGTTGCGCCTGATGAGCGGTCGACGCGTCAGCTTAAAACGAAACGTTTCCCATGAGCAACGTGAATCTTCGTAATTTTTCGCGCGGTTGTTTCGCCATCCTTTTAATTTTCTCCGTTACAAGAAAGTTTCGAACGTTGTCGTACTTTCCTCGAAAATTTCTATCAATGTAAAAATCCACGCGAGACGTTTCATTGATTTCCGCCGACTCGGCTTCCTCTTGAGAAGAGCTGCCCGAAGTAGGGGTTGGAGTCTTCCGTCCCTTCGGAAAAGCAAAGGATCCGCAATGTGCGGAAAAGGGTCGCGGGTAACGGGAATGACTTTCACCAAGCAAATTAGCCCTCTCGATGGGGATATAACTTTCGAAAGCTTGACTAACGTTGCGTTTCCATGAAACGAAAGTTTCCCAGGCCGGAGACCTGGTAAGTAGTCAGGCTCAGCAGGTATCGCTGAAATATTT
This sequence comes from Solenopsis invicta, assembly GCF_016802725.1. NCBI lineage: Eukaryota > Metazoa > Arthropoda > Insecta > Hymenoptera > Formicidae > Solenopsis > Solenopsis invicta. The sequence goes on from NC_052668.1 coordinate 22,273,723, forward strand.
AAGACTCACTTTACGTCGATATGGCAGACGTCACTTCTGCTTAAACCGCGTCGACGTGTCAGCGAGCAATAAATTTGAGTAATCGAGACCAAAGATCATAGAGTTGAGGTAGTTGTTTGCCGCGTGGGACACAAGTTTGAGACTCGTCGTCAATTTGAAAAGCAAACTAAAGATCTTTAGCTGACGCACTTTAGCGATTAGATTTTGAGAAGTCCCTAGTGGGTGCCTAGCAAAGACGTTTCAGAGATGAGAGATGAGAAAAATCTACTTATATACTCGTACATATACTTTTGAAATATATCAAAGTTCTTAAAGTTATTTTTAATAGATTTATTCTTCTTTATGCTTTTTACATTTTTATGATCTCTTTCATAAACGTCAGATAAGAAATGCAAATGATGAGTATATAATTTCAATTGGAAACGCAGATTGCGAGAGAACTTCTAACGGAATCGCGCGATAATTATTTCTCAATTTGCGCAATCGGGTTAATGAGGGGCAGCCGGTACTCGGCTCAGCCGGCGATGCTCGATTGCCGGTGCTTTAAAGGGCCTAATCGATGCCTGATAGGGCAACATTATTACCTAACGCCAGACCTACGGACCGTGCCATTATCTCGCCTGCTACCATTACGCATAGCTGACCGGCACCTTTCGATTTCGCGGATTATGCCGTCGAATCACGCCAGCTCGTTCGTAATTTGCGAGTCCCCCTGAAGCTAATAAGAGAAATTAAACATACTTTATGTGATAAGAAAGAATAAGAAAGAAAGCAACGCGGTTGATCGAATCGGTCAATTCGGAGTCGACTCGTGTGACTCGGAAACAATTACGGAATGAAAAGTCATAAGGAAGTTAAGTGATTGTCAGATATAAAAATTACAAAACTTTTTATCTCTTATATTATTCTGCATAGATTACATGCATACAAATTTTTATGTAATGTAAAACCATTTAACGTGGATTTTTTTACATTGAAACAAGCCAATTTCAAGATTAAAAACTGCTGACCGCGTCTGACTTACAACGTCTATCACTACTTTGCACATCCTTATTATTAATTTTTGAATGATGTCAACTAGATATTATCAACAATGTTGACTATTCAATTTAATAGCTGTTACGAGTTACACGTAATAAAATTCTTGGTTGATTAAAAATTATTATAAAGTAAAATTTTGATATTATTGCGATTTTCAGAAAGAATGAAGTCTTTTCATTTCTGTTTAATTATGTTTTATATTCTCTAATTTTCTTAATTTTATCCGTCAAATTGATGAAAAATATCGATTAGCTAACGAAAATTGTAAAGATATTAACTTAATATATCCAGTCATTAGCGCAGGATACGACAGTAAAATCAGTTGATTGCGTTTCGTTCGACATTAAATAAAAACTTCCGCGTGCAGAAATTTAATATTGGTTTAATATGACCCGTCTGATGAATTGATTTATCTCATTTAATACGCATGCATTTATAAAGAGTAATCGGTACACGGAAAAGCTGTTGCACGCGCGAATCGTTCTATATTCACCTCGTTCTATATTCACCTCGTTCTATCTCTTTCACACCCTCTCTCCCTCTCTTCTCCCTTTCTCTTTCTCTTTCTCTTTCTCCCCTGTTTAATAATCCACCACCATGTCGTAAATCCGCCGAAATTCGAAGCGAACGCGAGCCGCCTCGAAGATTACACTGCCGGTATTTGGATCGGGAAAATTTCCCTTCTTTTTTTCCTCTTTTTACTCCGATTTCTGTTTAATTAATTCGCGTACGGAGGGTAAAGCCACGGAAACGTATAGGAGATATTGCCGCTGTTCCGACGAGAGCGAGATGACGATGAGAATTTTCCGTTGGACGCCGCCGCGCCGACTCCCATGAGGTGCTCCGCCGTACACTCCGAGATCGAATGCTAATTCCTTTAGGCGCCTCGAGACCGGAAATTTGAACGGGATTGAGTCCGGACGGGCGTGGCCCTTCCCGAAAACGTGCGCCATGAATAACAAAAAAGTGGACCATCGTAGGCGGCCTAACGAGTATTACCTATGCGTCGGGCACTCGAAACGAGATTCAATTAGTACGGCCGACGCCGTCTGACCCGTAATGCTCGCTATTACTTCGCCCATCCGACCGACGTCAATTATTTCTATCTCATTATCGCTTTTCGTACAACGTCAACACAAGATATTGCTAATGATGTTTTGTTTGCACTTTACAAAATCTGATAACTTTCAAATAGCACGTAATGGATTTTAGCTAAATATTAATTTACTTAATTCGAAACAAACACCAAACTCTTGATGATGGCAAATTGAAATAACAAATTTTAGTATACATTTGGTATCACATTTTATGTGATTGCTACTGATTATAACCGTAAAATTAAAATAATGAAATGTTTCTGACAACCGTTAAGATTTTACATATTATTCATGTATATTTTTGCTTTTGCTGCTAAAAATGGACTGTACAATTAGACAGCTAACCTACGACATTTCAATATTTACTTTACACCTGAAACAACATAGTTTTTAATGAATATTTTTGTAACAATCTTTTAAATTATTTTTTCAACAACCGTATTAAATCTGATGTTTTAGTTCATAAGCATACTTTCATCAACCTTTCACTTATATTAATTTACAGTTGGTATTTAAGTTATTTTTGTATAATTAAGCAATCTTAATCTCCACGAGAATGTTTTAGAACGCTACAAATTTAATCTAATATTTTTTTATGATATAATTAATAATTTCGCGGAAAATCACCTCTCTTTTCTAAATTACGGTACAGAAATTTCTCGCGCACATTGGCGCTTTTATAATGCATAGAATAAGCCATACGCACAACGGAGGTATTAAAGCGAGAGCACGAACCGGCTGCGCATACCTCGCAGCGCGTTGCAAATTACCTGAGAGCATGGCGTCAAATCCTTCGATCTGGAGGGAGAGGGGCCGAACGGGCGCGAGTATCAATATCGAAATTACCTGCGAAAGAGCAAGGCGAGAGACACCAAAGAGAAAAGAAGAGAGAGAGAGAGAGAGAGAGAGAGTCGGGTAAACGAATCGCGCGGACGCGAGGTAAAAGGACGCTGACGCGCTCGCCCTGACGAGAACGACGTCGCGTCGTGTCTCGCGAAGATGGGGGATGAGTCTTGGAAACGCACGTGCCGCGGATTGCGGCGACGGACTTAGCAGGCTCGCGAAACCTCCAGCGCGCGGCAGTCGGGGGTGCAAAAAGCATCCAACGCGGGGAACACGTGCTTCACCCTTTTCAGTTAAGGCGTCGACACGGCGGCGATGGGGGAACGGGCGTTGTGGATAAAAGGAGAGAAGACGATCCCAGGTTGGAGAAGGATGGCAACGGGCTTTGCCTAATGGCCTCGGTCGCCTACCGCAGATCGGTTGATACTCAGTCAGAGTAGGTGGGTAGGTGGGAACTGCGCCTTCCTCGAGAGCTGAGTCTTACCCTCTCGTCTATCCCCGCGTACCTCCGCGTCGCCACTGTTCACGCGAGCGACACCGGAGGATCCTTCAATACCGCGAAGCTCCTGACGTTTCACGGAAGAGACGATTTGAATAATCGTTATATGCGCGGCGGTAGCTCGCAAACGAATTCGTTATCGGTAGCCTGGATGCTCTTTCCCCGAGACGGGCTGCTGCTTGGGAAAATTGAGAGTGCCACGGTAGCTAAGCGATTCCACCGGTGGCGCAGTCCCGGATCCCGTCTCGAATGCGAAAGCCCCGGATGGTCAGCGCGGAATAATACGCGTGCATTACGGGCTTTTTAAAAGCCTTAGCGATGGAGGAGGAGCGATGCGATGGAGCCTGGCTGATGTGGGTGAACGTGTAAAACGTGCTCGTCAGGAAATAGAGCTCTTAGCAACAGTAGTATTTCTGCTACGAGCAGAAATTATCGCGTGAATCTCGTTAAGTATCTTAAATTAAGCTCACGGCGTAATACATTTTTTTTTTCCTACGAAACTCTAATCGCGTCTGCCTCTTGCGCGAATATTTTCGCGGTAAATACATCTCTCGTAAAAATTAATTAGCATATGCCGCGAGAAGAGAAAAGCTGGGCTTTTCTCCCGGCGAATCAATTTGTCGGCTTTATCGGCGAGTGCCTTATCAAAAGTGCGACGAAAAGCGCCACCCGCGCGCGTTCTGCCAATTTAATTTGGCTGTCAAGCTCGAAGGAAAAGCGGGGAAAACGACAGCCGTGGCGCGCCGCTGACACTTCGAGCGGCGACCGAGGGGCAACGTGCGCGTTAATTTCTCGGCGAATTTATTAAACGTCATTGCCGCACCTGTACCTCAAAGCGAATCGACGCCGAATTTGGCGCGCTTTTACGGCGGAAATCCGATACGCCGACAAAGCTGATTTCCCGCGGCTCCGCTTGCATATACCACTGCATTCTGTAAGCGATCGCGAACAAACAACCTTTAGCCTATTCTCTTTTTTTTTTTTTTTTTTTTAATTTGCGCCACCGCCCTTTTTTCCTGCGCAAACACCGACGAGCGATTTATGCGCGTAAACGCCACGAGGAGAAACGGTTAATGCGGCTAATGAATATGTGAGAGAGAACATGTTACACACCGATGGACGACTTTATCATCCCGGTGTTATGTTCGTCACGCTTTTAACATCATCGCCATGCATACGGCGAACGCGAGAATGTTGATTTTTCACTCGCGCGGAAAGTGCTGATTGTTTGGCGCGTCTATGAGAAAGAGACGAAGATGCAAGGTCGGAAGAGAGAAAAAGAGAGAGATACCAGATTTGCGTGTTCTTCAGTAAATCTTCTAAATTGATTCAAACAACTACATCCCATTATGAAGACATTTGCCTGCTCTTACATATTCGTGACATGTTTCTCAATTAATAGATAAAAATTAAGACGGAGGCAACATGGAACAATTTAACTTATATCACCTAATTTAATAATCGACTAATGTCCAAAGGACAGATTAAGAGTAGAGTCGCATCTGTTAAATCTATCTAGTTTTAATTTCCGGATCTTGTAGAAGATCTTAAATGATATATCGAGGAAGTACTTCGTAATTGCCGGGTTTTATCTCCTACGTTCAATTTTAATCGCCGCGAGCTGTCATTGGAGGATGATCTGTAGTATGCCAAGATAAAACGTTTATTTCGAGGGATAATCTGAGTCGGAAATGAGAAGATACCTCGAGAACTTTACTATCCGAGGATTGCGCGGTGGAGAGAACAATATCTTGCGGACTTTTTCCCCTTGTCCCTATTATTAATACAAAAGCAAGGGAAGCAAGACCGACGCTTTACGTTTCTGGACAAACCTTTCGCTCTCTTTTCCTCGGCGCCAACATTGTGTCATCAAGATAAGCTTCTTAAACTCTTCTAAACCTCTGATGTGTTTTTCTTTAAAACGGTAACCACTTCTCGTACAAGCGGCTTGCTTTTAATTAGTACAAATTGTATTTTACATTTTATATTTTCTTTCGAAGAAATTCTCTCTGATCTTTATGGCCTCCGCATGATTTTCATGGCAAAAACAAATTTTCGTTGATTTATATTTTCCAATGAAAATATTTTTCTTTCATTTTCAATAATTTTTTCATATTTTGCTTTGTTATGAATACGAAATCTGGTATGTACTGGTTACTGCGCCAACAGTAACGCGAAGAAAAATCTCATGGAATGCATATATATTTCACTAATACAAAGGGTTAAAAAAAAAAGGATAGTTTGAATATGATTCTGCTATGAAATGATTATACCGTTTCGATGACGCCGAGATATGATGCGCAAATTGTTTTGATAGTCAAAGTTAATAGCTTGGCCAGTGTACGAAATAACAATCAGGGAAAAGCGCGGGGGGGGGGGGAATACGATGTTTCCTCCCCTGAAATAAAAGCTTCGTCGATCGAACGGCGATTTTCGATTATCGTCGCGGCGTAGGTAGATACAGGATCGCGGAGGATCTACTGCGGTCGAGATTATTCGCGGTCGCAGGCAACTGACTCATTCCTCGTTTCGCAGCTAAATTGCCGTTCCGCGATTGGCAGCTCGTCATCGATTCGACCTGCCGGACGCGTCTGCTGTGCGCTATTATTGCACGTGTATATGCATACACGACGGTGGGATTGTGGTTGCCGTCTCGTACAACAGCGACTATTCCCTGACTGACGTATGTATTTTTGTCGTCGACGTTCATGATTTCCATCTGAAATGAGGTTTCACGGTAGGAGAAGGATGTAGCGTAGATGCAAACGCACTTGCAAATCGAGAGTGAAAGATAAAAGCAGATAGAGAAAGAGACAAAGATGCACTATTAACTAGCTTTCGTAAATTGAAGAAATATTGTTCATAAAAATCATGAGCAAACTTTTTCAGTAATTTTTATATATTTTTTTTATATTTTATTTCTGACATAATACTGACATAATGAATATTTAATAAAACTTTCGTGAAATATGAACAGTAATAATACAATACACATTGTATTTCGCAGTAAAATAATTTCTACATAATTTCGAAATATGTAGATATAAATAATTATATACTCATTTATAATAATAATAATTATTATTATATGTATATATGTATATATATATATATAAAATAATTGTAAAATTCATGTATGTTAGTTAAATAATCATGACTTTTAACAAAATCATTATTTATTAAAGGGTTAAACCTAATGTAGCTTTGTTTTTATGAAAAACCGTCTCTCCATCAAACCTGAATATACAAGAGGACAAACTAGAGATATTGTGATCGCACAGAAGTCGGCCTGAATTAAAGATAAACAAAGACCGGGGAAGTAGAAAAATTTGCCAACTCCATAAGTAACCCGAAGAAAGAAAGGAAGGAAGGCAAAGAACTTCGCCTTCTTCACTTCGCGATCGGAGCCATATCATGCGTTTTTCCTCTTTTTACGCGAGACTTGAGAGCTGGGAGAGGGGAAAAAGGGCGCGATGAAAAATATTCATAAAAATTCTTGTGCATCTCGTTCCCGGTCGCACCCTCCGCGCCAGTCCCCGCGACTCGCGACTGAAACTTGCTTTCTTTCTGCGCGGTATCGTCGCGATGATAAGTCAACCTCCATGCGCGAGATCGACGAAAGGTACGACGAGCAAAGAAAAAGGGGTGGTAGGGGAGGATTGGAGGTGCTCCCAGAATTTAATAACCATAGGTTCTACTCAACGGGGAGGCGCGCGGCTCGGATGTAAGGCATGGATGTAATCTTGGCGGGTAACTCATACGTTAAGAACCGAGAGGGGGAGGGACACATTCCGGCGCCGCTAACAAACGCTATCAACCCCCGGCTGTCGGCGCGCTCGCCCCGTACGGAGTTCCCTGGCCATGAAAAGGGGCAAGGACGTCCCGGGTAAGGGGTAAAGAGACGTGGCGCGAGCCGCCGCGACATAATTCTAATTTTATTGCCGGGCCCGAGCGCGGGGATGCGCGCCCGCGAAGGAGACGTCGAATTTATGGGCAATTTTTCTTATTAATTTTCATAACTTCGACATGTGAGCGAGGCAGCGCGACAAAGCGCGCACCCCGCTCTTCGCTCCCTCCCCACTCGTGCATTCTCTCAACCCACGACTCTCCTTCCCTCTCGACTCAGGGATCGAGGGTTGCGATCGTCGTTCCACTGCACGAGGAACGGCATACTTTCTTCGCCTTCCCGCGATCCTTATCATGTCGAACTACATGAGTTATATCTGATGGAAGATTGTGGGGATTTTCGAGGGAGCTCACGGATTTCTTTGAATCTAGAAAAAAATAGCAATTGGGATAACGCTAATGACGATGAGACATGAGAGATCGTATCAAACTTAAAACGACTTTTAAGTTTGATATGATCTTTTTATTATTAATTATTTCAATAGAACTTTAAAATGTAGAGGAGAGACTTTGGTTGAAAAGATATTGCAAGTTCTTTTATTTGAGCAGCAAGGAATTTTTATTTACTCTATCTTATAGTAATTATTATATATCGATCGTAACACAATATTTACAATTCAATTCGCAACGTGAATCGCGAACCATCGGCAGGACACTCGGAGGATTCCCGAACGTGTCGCAACAATTTAAGATCGTCACCGAATTTCATGAACCCGGCGCCTGTGTCGGAACTGGCGAGACTGCGGATGAAATTTTTCGAGCACCGAAGTGGAAAGAAGCATCTTCGACGTTTCGAAGTGGTAAATAATGGAGGGTGACGGACGGAAGTGTTGCTGCAGGCTGTTGCGACGAGGGTGGATGGGCGAAAGATGGGGGCAGCAGCGGATGGTGAGACGTCGGTGGAGAAAAGGATCGAAAATTGCACGGTAAACTCGTGCCACGATTTCCACCTCTCGGCGCGGTAAATTGAGAATAAACAGGCGTAGACGAGGCCGATGGAGTATTTCGCGTCTGCGAGATTCACGAAGGAATCCGGCGAAAACCGGTGTTTGATTTCACTCTCTTGCGAATGATCGATGCGAGAGGAGGAAGGTATCCTTCTCGCGCCGGGACTGAAATTTCTTCCATACTCCGATGTGGATTAAATCACAATTGATTAACAAATATAACTGGGGATTAATACAAAATTTTATTTATTACATCAAACATAATGTAAATGCGTAAATACCATTTATACATATTTAATTGTATTAAATGTACAAGATATGTTTAATAAGTTTTGTGAATAAATACATACATAAATAACGCAAGGAAGAAAGATTATTTGTACGATTTTGTGCGTCATCTTTCATAATATAACCGGGGAAATTTATTATTCTGACAAGTTTTTCGTTTTAGCGGCAGTAAGAGTAAACGTTATTTTGATGCTTTTAAAAAATGGAAAATCGCGCTATTATCAAATATCTTGTAAAAAAAAGGATGCAGTCGGTTATTAAAAGACTGCAACACGTTTTTCGATAAATTTCGAAATGCAGTCTGCTGGTCTAACAATTTGGTTCATTAAAACGATTCTCACTATGTTTACTCTCTCACTGCCGTCGAAACAAAACAACTTGTCAGAGTGAAATCAAATTTCAGTTGCATTGACGCAACAAAATCGCGTAAATGATTTTTCTCCTCGGCGTTATTCACGTACTCATTCGCAGTAAAGTTTTCACAAGCATCCATCACATTATACATAATATTGTTAAAACTAGTTTTGTCTATGCTTCTACAAAACACAGAATTGCTAGAATGTCTCTGCTACACCAAACGTTCCCCACCTTCGAGGTGAAGCAATCGCAATAGGACCTTTTCTTTTCCGAGATAGGCCCCAAAGAAATCTTATCTTTGCACGTATTTACAAACTGCTTTCTTTCTAGCCTTTACGTATTACCTGCCGCTATCTCATTCCATCGGTTGTGGCAATATCGCGCGGTGGAAACGTATACGGAAACGTATAACGTTTCGAATTGCACGTGTTGCGTCCATGTCTTCTCTCCCTCCAATACGGTATTGCGCTGTCGGCAAAGTCTGCGTCCTCTCATCCATCACCGCGCTAAGGTCGCCAGTAGTCAAGAAAAGACGAGAAAGGCCTGCAGGCCGACAGGAGCTTCCTCCGATATCTCGACACGACGTTACGATTTGTCCGTGAACCGTGTTCCGTCATCACGAACAAAACCCCATCGTGGGGATTGGTCGAGCAGCCCAAGAAAAGTCGTTGCTACTCGCCAGCCAAATAAATTCGATATTTCTTCGTAGCACATCAATCGCCCAATGATCTCTCCATACGTCATCGCGAATACTTGGTTACATTATTCAATGAAACGTGAATTGTTGAATTTTTTTGCCGAATATTTATTGCATTATTATCATTAAATCTGAAAAAAAAATCACTTAGCGATGTGAATATTTTTTTAACAAACGTTAAAATTACGTTTAAGTATACATATTAAGTCAGCTGATCACAATGAATGAAGCAAGTTGAAACAAACATCTTTTACGGAGTTTGTGCTCTCATTGCGATACGATTGCGCCGAAAAGGCGGGGAAGCTCGCTTTATCGCTCGGGCGAGAACTGCGAAGGGCGGTTATTATTAATTGCTTCCAGAGGGTTTTACAACCGGGCGGTTAAAGCCACGGTCTTTTTTACGAGCATCGAATGGGCCGGTTTGGCCTCCCTTTTCCACTGCACCGGCGCTCTCTATCCACTCTTTTCCCGCTCCGGACACTCGACCGGAAACTTCATTTACATCGTCAGCATCTATAAAATGGATTAATTGCAGCTGGCCGTGCGACGAGTGCTGGCATGCACAGCCGACGAACGTTCGACAGATGGAATTTATCCGCGAGTGAATCCTCCGCCAAACTACTTTTTATATTCTTTCTTTCTAAAATATATATCTTCGGATCTTTTCTCGAAATACTCCATATTTATTTAATATTATTAAATCTAATATTATCAAATTTTGTACTTTTAAAACCTCTTGAAAAATTGATAAGAATGTAATTAAAGTTATTAGAAGGACTCGCAAAATTTAATACTTAAAAGAGGGGAAAGTACGATGAAAATGTATCTATCAGCTAAGAAAAGACGTAGTTTCTAAAAATTTCAAGTTTAAAATATTCACTTTTAAATATGTATGATATGACCTGGAAATGTTGAGTCTCAAATATTAATAACTTATTAAAAATAATAATTTATTACGAAATTACGATTTCAAAAAATAGACTATAATTAATTATTTGTAGAATTTGCTTACATCTCTTCTCAACTTTTACAAATAATTAATAAGCCGTTTCCAATTGCATAGCTTTACTTCTTGCATTTTTTATACAAATAATTTATAGAATGTTAAAATTAATATTAAAGTTCTGTAGTATAAAAGAACAAATTTAAATATTTTTGACTTTAATGCTAATGTATGGATTAAGAATATATTATGGAATAAGATAAAATTGTTCGACTAATATGAAAAAGAAGAAACACCATTACCGAATACAAGTCAACGAATTTTAAATAGAAGTACGCAGGAAAATGGAAATACACAAAAGTTGTGGATCATTTAACGAATTAACAATTATAATCTACGATTAGAATTCCTGTTATTAGCATAAGCCCGCGTCAGTGGGGCCGAAAAGTTTCCGGCGTTTGTTCGCCAGTGCCAAAATAACCAGGAGAGAAGGAGTAATTTTATGCGATCGCGCTGGGAGATTATGAGGGAAAAGTAGCCGACGAAGTAGTTGAAGAATGTTAAGTCAGAGAACCTTATTATCTTACCAAGATAAATCACGAAGGAATTGAGATTCTTGTTTAATTGTAGTAATTACAGTGGCAAGCTAAAATTAAAATTAGATATAGCAAACTTTGCTATATCTAATTTTAATTTTAGTAAATCTTTTTGTTATGATTTAGTATATTTTCCAAGAAATGTATTTATAATGCATAAATTTCTGATGAACTAAAATATATAAATAAAAATGATATTGATAATACAAATTATATTATCTGTAAACTTTAAAATTATTTGTTGTAAAGAATATGTGTTAGTAATAATATCATATATGTATAATTATATAATATAAAATAATTATAAAGAAGAATTAGATTTCAAAGGAATAAAGGAAAAAAACGAAAAAAGAAAAATCATAAAACAACACATATTATCTTTGCAAACTGCAATTATCTGAGCTATGCAATTAGTAATTATCTCATATTAATAATTGAGTATAATAAAAAATGTGATAAACTTTGTTTTTATTTTCTTTCGAACTAATTAATAAATTAAAATCAATTGATACTAGGTTTGATTAATTTCCAATAAAAAAATTAAAATATGTAGCAAGATGTTTTTTAATTAATTTGTAGCTTTAAAATGAGAAGAGACATTTTTTTTGTTTTGTGTAGTGAATTTTTTATCTGTTTCCTCATGCGTGTGCAAAGCGAATATATTTATATTTATATCGAACACTGCATAAAATATCAGTCAAAATACATTTAAGAAGTCTTTTCTGCTAGTTTCCATTTCTTCTCAGAGAACGTGCGCTATAGATGTTAAATTTTAGTACTATTCTTCTAAAATCAATATCAGGAAAATTATTTAAGAGTACCAAGCGTCGATCATTTTCATATCTTCTCCTGTAACGGTATAATCCTAGGTATATTATACAGAAATTGATTTTTTCTGATGGTAATATAACGGTAACCACAATATAATGGTATACTGCCGACTATAAGTACGTTGATAGTCTGCAGCTACTGTAGGAAATATCGATTGTAGGAAACCTTGAAGGTAACGTATCTACTGTTCAGTACGGGTTATTGATCAAATTAATGGAGTTTGTGTTCCTTGTTCATTGATACAGATGCCTTTACTTGTATCTATTCTAAAGAAAGAAATTTTTATTATAATATATTTCTAGATATAAAAAGATAAATTAATTTCTGGATATAAAAAGAAAATTGAAACTTACTTTCACAGTCATTTGAGCTTAGCGAATCCATGCATCTGAGCGTAATATAAAGCGCTATTTACATTTACATTTACATACATTCATATATAGACGATTTTAACGATATTATAAGAATAAAAATAGAAATAATGATAATTAATAATAAGAACAAAACTTGTACATGTGCCTGATACAAGTGAAGCAGGATAATGAAAGCTAAAGATAGGAAATAATACAGGTAAACCTTTTAGCAATATTCTTTTTATTTGATATCTAATATTGAATTGCCATACATGTAAATAACAAAATGTGAATTACAGAATTTATTTTGTAATTGTACAAAATAAATTACAAAATATAAATTGTACAAAATATGAACAGTCTAGAAATATTGATGCTACAATTTCATTTAGGATTTTCTCTGAAAAAAGTTGACAATTTCATTTTTAAATAGTTGATTTTTATTATAACAACTATTAGATTTAATTTTGTTTTTGTCAGCTTCTTCACAAAAATTTTTCTTATTCATTCTTAACATTTTTCCGTTTGTAAAGATATCCCATTCATCGAATACATTTTGCAAATTTGCGTAAACTTTATTTTCGTAACGCATATTCGAATGAATATAATTTTGCATGGCGATTTTGTTCCTGAGATTTCTCAGTCGGGGTTGCATTTTGTGATACGCTTCTTCAACACTCAAACGACGATCTCTTTCCTTCAATAGAAAATTGCTGCTGTTCTCTAAGTCTCTTATTAAATTCCGATTGCGCTCGATCATGTGAGATAGCTGACTTTTTAATTCATCTGCGTTAGTCCAAGTGATATAACTTTTATTTACTGCACTGTGTGATCTACATTTCCTACTTTTTCTTCTCGTCTTTCGTTCATGTGTGGTTTGCTGTGAAGTGCAATCTTTTTGCGTTTTTGTTTGAATATACTGAAACAGAGAATATCATATAAAGCGAATGTATAAATTACATTTTTCAATAGAAGTCTAACTAGATGATTTTGAACAACTTACAGCTTGAGTTTTGAAAAGTTTGTCCTCTTTCGGTACATGCCAAGACAATTTGTTTTTTGAAATTATATCTCTTACAAAGATATGCTTGTGACTCAGTAATCTTTTCTTCATCGGTATTCTTTCACCTTTAATTTTCCTTTTCTTTAAAATTTTGTGAATAATTTCCAATATATTGGCCGACACTTCATTGTCCCTCAGATCAAGTTGCGTAAGCACGCTATTTATTTGTAAAAGCTCCAACACAATTTCTCCTCCGTGTTGAGTAATTCCGCAACATCGTAAGCACAGTGTCTTCAGCCAAAAGTCATTTTTCAGCATACGTGTCAATTGCCTCAAACCAGCGTCGTTAAATCGATAATTTTTATTAAGTATCAATACTTGTAATCCTTCCTGTAACACAAATGCAAACATATAAAATAATTTGTCCGTGTAAACGTGATGTCTTTATTAGAGTAATATTTTACTCTCAATACATACCACTGTTGTGCGAGCGTCTTGAGGTAATGCCGACTCTTTCCAAACACTTTGCAGCAAATCCGCTTTTCTCTTTTTTAAGAACAATGACAAGCATGTTGCGCTTCTGTTAGTAAGGCAGCACGATGATAGATTCAGAATATGAAGATTTGAATTACATTGCAAGTTTTCCAATAACATGTAACATCCTGTAAAAAGATAAAAACAAATATGTTGTGATTATCCTTATTAGTAAAAATGTTTTACAGTAAAAATTTGTAAAGACGCGAGAGAAAGTTGTATTTGGAAAACATGGATACGTATGTTTGGTTTTTGTTAGCTGTTTGTAAATTTTGACTATTTCACAAGTTTTAACCAACCTGTATCGCCTATTCGACATCTGGCCAACGACAAGCTTCGTAGATTACGATTATTTGCCAAACCATCACCAAGGATCCTTAGATACTTAGGTTTCAGGGGGATGCCATCGAGCGTGAGGCTAGTGATCATCAGCGAATTCTTCAGACAGACCGCGACGGAATGAACGAAGGATCGTAGTAGATAATTCGTGTACAAAATTGGCTGCTGTCGACCCTTTCGCGTGCATCTCCTGAACGTGGGAGCAGAATGCCAATCCATTTGCCATTTTGTGGTTAGCAAATTTATATATCATCGTTTTTTGTCATTGTCATGTTTTTTTAACTCTCCCTTCGATTGTCCCTTTGTCGCGACGGAGCACCTGCAAGCTTAAACTTACGGGGAGTAGTATCCGAAAGAAAATATAATCATGGTATTTAATTTTACTTTTTTAACATTTAAAAAATTGTCACAAAAAATTTTTTTTTAATTAAAACTTAGAATTAGACGTAATTTTATTCTTTGTATTAATTTTATACTACAAAAGATACAGTCTAATATGCTCATAAGTATATAAAATTACTTAGCAAAAACGTTATTTTTTTAAACGTTATTTATGGCAAAAATCATATGATTTAAGGTATCTACTACATAATCAAGAATTAAAAAATTTCAAAATATAATTGTTATTTAAGTATCAAAACGGTTTTCATGTTAAAAACAAAATATCCCGATCAAAAATGTCTTTTAAATATTTTTTAAATATTTATTCTTTATTCTGACATTTTTTGAAACATTTAAAAGATGATTAAAAATATTCTTTGCTGATCGAGATCTGTCAAATTAAACAAATTTTCAATATATTTGTAATTATTACCGTAGTGTCATGAGTTTGTCTTCTGTATCTATTTTCTCTCTAATCTTTTTACGGCAACATCGGCTATACACATAAATTTTGGACAGACTTCGATCTTGCATTATACTGTTCAATAGTGGCGACCAATCTTTCACATTTGCATAATCAACACAAAATCTCAAACAGTTCTTTTGCAGATACATTTGTATCATCGGAAAAGGCTTTACATTTGCCTCATGACATAGCACCTTCATTAAAGATAGGTACATCTTATTTTAAAAAATTAATGAGAGATATAGGTTATTAAACAAAAACTTATCAGTAATCTTTGTTCTGCACATTTAATAAATTTAGAAAAAACAAATTCTTATAAAATATCGTAATAATTATTTTAATTTTTATAAATAATGAGAGAAATTCTGTAAAGTCATTCAAATATAGCTAAATCGTAAATTATTGATTTTATATTCAAACAAATTTGAGAATAACCTGGTATATATACTCGAATAATTCATTAGAATTTTTCTCTTCACAGTTTTGCATAATGTCACGTGCAATTTTACGTAATCACAAATTTTATTCTCTAACAACCTATAATTTTCAATACCGAATACAGTTTTCACAAAAATTCGGAAAATGACAAATTACGCGTTCTGAATACACGATGAAAAATATCGATAAAAATATCGAACATTTGAACGTGTACTATCGATAGAAACATTTCTCAAATTTTACAAAATATTAATTTTATTAAAATCTTATAATAGAAATATACATATAACAGGAACAATTTAGAAAAAAACATAATTATTTGTAAAAATTATCTTGATTAATAACATATATGCAAAAATATTCAGAATGAGCTAAGTAATGTTTCAAAATATTAATCAATAAAGATCATCAATCATTTTATAGTATCATAAATTTTCAAAGAGTCGTATATTAGATTGAATATTAAGAACCATAGAATAAAGAAGAGATCCAAGAGAAGCATATAGAAAAATGTTAAATATTAGCGTATACGTAAAGATAAAAATTTTTTTCTTAAAATGTATGAAAATATATTCACAAAATAAAAGAATATTAGACATAAAAGTGATGAATGAAATTTGCATTATAAAATTATTATTACACAAAGCAATCTTAACCATTCTTACGAATGTATAGTATTGTACTTGTGCATCTCAAGTCGCGCGCAACTGAAGACTCGCATTAAAGTACAAGAAGTATCGTGTTAAAAAGCAACGGATAAGTAATGAAACAAATATACAAAAGTGCAACGATAAGCAAAGATAACTTACGTCACGGAAATTCTAAAACGACCCTAAATAGTCGTTTTGTAAAAAACGGTGCTGTGTTAAGCGATTAAATTTACAGTGATAATTCCGCGACATGTCGTATTTGCTACTCGCAAATTCTACCTACTCGTCCCTCTATTGTCTGTGAGTATTATCGGCTTAAAATCTCCGCTTATCGTTCAAACACGCGTGGATCTTTCGTATACTGATCTTTGTTGTATGTTTAAATACTACTCAAATATCTATTGCATCCTTTTAAGTGAAAACACGAGATAAATAGATGATTGGGGATGTGTAAGAAGACTTTGTACGAACAAGATACGCAGATTCCGAAGACGTCTTCGAGAAATCGCACAATTTAGCCAGTGAGTCTGAGGCCACTGTGCTGCCTACACCCGATTCTATCTTCATTAAAATCTCGCGCACACCTCGAAGCGCCGTGCCGCCTGACAAAGCGTACGAACGCCCGCGATTTGTATTGTACGCCATCGTGAAATCATCGTCGTCGCAATCCTTACGTGACATCGCGTGAGTCTTTGACGAAAAGTTTTCACCTCTGTCCCATTACCTTCGCGTCAGCCGCCGAAATACGCCGCTTGAATATGTTGACGCGTCGCGAGTTCGCGCGGAACCGTGTCTGATTGAGTGTTCAACGCTGGACGAGCATTTCGGAAAAAAAAAATCTCTCGCGTACTGCATCGCGCTGTTTAATGAGGCTACATAGTTGATTTTCTCAGACGTAAGGATCGCCTTTCCCAGTGCGAAGACCTATTTGGATGACCTACGATTGTTCGAAACGTTGTATTAAAAAACATGCGATAGGCACGCTCAGTAAACGTACGTACATGCTTGTATAAACGTACTGGCTTGTTATCATTGTTTATTTCCGAGAGCAATTAACGGCTTAATTTTTCTTTATCGAGTAATTCAAGTGTACTTTTATTCACCAAATCGATTATTGTGTACATTTTATTTATCTTGACGTGCCGAATCTTGACATATTCGGTCACATTTTAAATTCAAGAGTAATCATGTTTTTTTAATAATAATAAGTCCTTTAAATGTGATTGTATATAAATATTAATATGCTGCTAGATAAACAGAACTTCATAATCAATATAAAATATTACTTTACACAGATATTTAACAATTAATTAATAATTTCTTGACTTGTCGTTTTGTAAAAAATATATATATATCTTATAAATGAGATTTAAAATAAAAAAAGTTGTTTAGATTATCGTCAGTTTCTATTTCATTATTAACTTTAAACTTTAAATGCCCGTATCTGTCGGTATAGGAACTGCAGACTTGCATCACTATGAAAACAGTGCCTCTGGGAATTATGCACACAACACTATTTGCCCGCTTCATGCCCACATACAACGCGTAATCGGACGAATTACGTGAACGGCTATCTCGCGCAGAACATCTCTAATTGCGCACGCCGAGGCTCGTGGCTGCCAAGTGATATAGCTATTTGAGATGCGTCGCGGAACTTTTGAATTACATGTGTAGACACTTTCGGCAGGAGATAAGATAAAGCGGACTGAGAAAATTGCACTGACGTATGACCCCGTGCACGCGAAATCTTCGCTTCGGTCTTGACGCGCGTTCAATGCCGTATTAATCGACAACGGGTTTTCACGATATGCATTTCCATTCGTTTCGGCGGGCGAGCGTTCTATCTGACTTTTCAACGAGCAATTAGCAACTTTCGCGTTTCGTGAACGTAACGAACCGTTCGTTTGATCCGTTTATAAGTGAAAAAAATTCCAAGTGATTGAAAAAATATCCCGGTCGACCGAGCTCAAATTTCACCGGCACATTTCGTTCGTTTAATCGAGTGACTCGCAGCGATTTAGCACATCGTTCCAAAGTGGTTTAGTCTCGGCTTTGTTAGCACAATCCTTTATGTACGTTAATTAATGTAAAATACTATTCGCACAATCAATGTTTGGGTTATGCAAAATCAGTGCGCAGATGATTGTTTCCTTCGGTTCCGAGATAAGCAAATTGATATGGTGCAAGCATGAGCGTACATTTTTACACACACGCGTGCACGGTAAGCACACGTTTTACTTTAATAATGCCGAATTCTCAGCAATCATACTTTTTTTTTTAATGAAAAAGAGGAGATTTCACTTCTACCAATCGCCTTCGATGAGAGGTAACCTAACGATACTTGTCGCGGCTGTCATTGACGATTCGGAATCTAGCCGGATGTTTTACGACATTTTCGACGATGTGAGAAATAACACGGGGATCCACCGCGAACTGAGAGCTCGTCTTAAGAATGGGATGCAAGATTAGCGTACTGGAGTGCATGAGATGCAAAGAGCAGGAGAAGAGTATATCGTCGGGAACTAGCAGTTCTCTCGTTACAAGCGGTATGTTACTCCTTTCCTTCCTATTTTCCCTCCAACATATTTTTGTTTCAACCGTTTTACATTTTACGAGGAAATAAATTGTTACGTGTTTATGGAGATTAAATTTATGTAGACAGTGGGAAAGATATTCATTTAACAATGCAAAGCTATGTATAATTTTTAGAGCTTTAGTGTGAAGATAAACACAAATTAATGATTTATTTTTAACTTCATGTAGTCGTAAAATTAAAATTATTAAAATAATTAGTAATTAATAAAATTTAATATTTCTTGCGATATTGACGATTTAAAAAGTTGTAGCGATAACTGAAAGATTTTATTATGAAATGCAATTTAATATATTTGAACATGTAAACGATGCAAAAGTATAATATAAGTAATGTATCGGTTGCATTAATTATTTCTCAATGAATGACAATGTGAAAACCTAGAAATTACGTAAATCAGTTTCTAACTAAACTTTTGAAGCAAAGCTTAAATGTTTCTCACTGATTGCAAAATGTAATCAAGTCTGCACGTATTCAGTTCTTGGATACATGTAATATACGACTGGAGAACGTCAAACCTCGTAGTATAGTAATCTTCTGTCGAAGGTCGAATTCTGGGTGGTTACATTCTTGCTCCGCGTTTACTTGGTATGACCCGTTTACGGCTACGAGAAGCAACACTGTACTCTTCGAGAATTTATTTTTCAGATAAATATTTCTTTTCGCATTATATTAACATAAAGTGTATCTCGAATATATTTTGATACTTTAATCGGTAGCAATAACCGGTATTTTTGAAATTTTCAATGCAAATGCACATTTTAAAACATGCTTAAAGCATACGTTATTGTTAACATTTTCATAATTATATCATTATATAAATTATTTTAAATATTATCCTGTGATATATGACAAAAAAATGTCAAACTCACTCACATAGGTGAGTGTAATATAAATTATTTACAAATTTATTAGTGTCATATATTATTACTTTCAGCAAATAATATATAACATAAACTTCTGAATATTATAAAAAATAGTTATCCCTTGTGTCTATTTTATTTTTTATCCATTGCTTTTTACGGTACCACTTATGTTTTAATATATGTCTTAAAGATAAAGCATTCGTTATTAACTTTTTTTTCTTAAAATATGTATATATTCTTTAATATTTATTAATATCAATTCTCAATTATTATTTTAATTTTTACGAATTACTGATCAGACATTATAATAACAAGTTCCTTTTCATTATAACAGAAGAAAATTGTTATCTAAACATTTTTGCGGTCAAACCAGATATTTTGCTGTTTAAATAAATTTTTATTTTTTACTCTGACTTTCTAACCGTACTGTCATTTATTAACAAAATCAAATTGAAATCGCATTACCGCGCGTCCGTCTGATGGATGCCTTTCATGAAAGAGGTGGGAAGAAAGAGCGGGGGAAGTTGGACCTCAAGTAACAGTCATTCTCCTTGACCTAGTCTACAACTGACCACGGCGTATGCCGACTGGAGTCATCGTTCGAGACATGAATTAATCAAACATACAAATCCAGGGAGCAACGCTTTTCTAGTTCTTCGATTTAGGAGTCTGCACGACACAATGTCGAGCCGCGATCGTATAATATTTCACTCTCAAGGATCGAGTCTAGGACAGCAAGCAAATAGTTCCCCAACATTTTCAATAGGATTTTTTCACTTAATTTTACTTCTACCAATTTTACACTTATTTATAATTCTTTAAGCTGGAATTGATTATCTTTCAATAATCCTTTTAATAATCTTTTAATGATAATTGGCCAAAATGTTATAATTCTTTAAAAAATTTCTTTCTTCAGTCTTGCCTTTTTAAAATTCCCCTTTGTAAATATACAATTACAATTTTATTTATAACTTTTATTCTCCTAATATTTTGTGATTATAAGAACTATCTTCTATATGCTATACTTTTTCGTATCACTTTTATCATTAGGTATTTAATATGTCGTACGTATTTCTAGTAACGACTATAATTTTTTTTCATAAGAAAGAATTGAGGTTTATTATTAGGCATTATTTAAATCGCTATAGCCAATGTCGTGAGCGTACACGTTCTGCGGAGATTACGTAAAAACGAGATGTATCCGTTTCTTTCTTTACATACACTATTGTTGTAATGCAGTAGTTTGCTAATAAATATTTCATAGTCGCATGTGCACGAGTTCAGATACATTCAATTGGAGTATCAACATTTTAAGTCGAATACACATGCGTGTAATATTTTTGTCATCTATATATGTAAATACACGTCAGGTACTTTATCGATCTCATCGATTTGAGAGCTTATTAAGTGTTTTAAGACATTAGTTGATTTAACCTACTGACAAGTATTTACACGTAGATATTATTTACAGATGCAACAGAGATCGACAAGGACCAAGACAGTCTGTATCTCGCGTTCCACAAGTACCATTTTATCACCGAAGAGGACAATCTCAAAGTAGCGCAACGTTAGTTAATTACATTAATCGTTATATAAAGTTACTTATATATAACTTTAGAAAGCATCAAATCAGTACTTATATTTTATATAATCTAAAATCATATAAACGTGATTTTTACAACTTGATTTTGTTGTCAGCATTGACACGCGTGTGCTTCCTCTCTCAATTAATTCAATTACATTAATTTCATTAACGTTTATACGAAAACGGCTTTTGTATAAGTTGCTTAACTAATGTCAATGATATCTATATTTTTGGACTTCTGTACACACGTAAGCAAGCTACAGGTAGCTTGAATTTTTATCTTATCAGATCTAAGATTGTTAAAACAATGAATATATTTAAATGCCCATGGCAACGTACGCGTTCTGGCCGAAACAATGGTTACATAAATTGTTACATAAAATGTTACATAAATTGCTGTTTAAACATTTAATAGAATTATGAACAAATAGTTTTACATCTATTTTTTTATCCAATTAGATTGAATGTTATTTTTTTAAATTTAATTACACATGATTATGGCAATCTCTATATACGCATTATTAAAATAATTCTTGGGGTTTTTAATATCAAAGAACATCCTTTAATTTTTACGGGTTTTTTTATGTGCTTTAGTTTGCTATGCACTGTTATTAATATTTTTTTAAATAACGACTTAATTCTTATCTACTTCGGAGAATCGCGTCCTCCTTTTTTTTTAAACTCAGTTTAACGCGATATATATTTCTGTTACATTAAATGGACCTGCAGTATCTCCAGTCTCCCCGACGACGCTATCGCGTTGCTCTTGGGGCTCTCTGGGGCCAGTCAGTCTCGAGCAGAATTTTAACTTGGTCGATCCGGTACTCTCGGTCAGTCGCTGTCTTTGGGCCGCAAACGATACATCGTCCGGCACCGGCGCACACGTATATCGATTTTTATCGTCGTTTTAATCCACTCGTGATTTTAACGCCCGTGATTTTAACAATGTCGGAACAAATCGTATTTCAGTGACGTTAATTGTGAAATCTCGTGAAACTAACTATTTCGAGTGCATGTGTTATTTGTATATGAACAATTTTCGATTTTCAAACATTCTCAAACATATTTAAATAATGAAGTGCAACGAGAAAAATCAAACATTAGGAGAATGTATGCTAAATTTTTTGACTTAATATAAATGCATGTGATTAAAGATTTTTAAAAATGTGAAGATTTTTTTGATAATATTTTTTGACATTTTTTTTGCCGTGAAAAATTAGCAAAATTTTGAAGAGATTGAACTAATAAAAGTAATTTCAATTTTTATCTTTGATTTTATCTATCTATTGCAAAAATAAATACATGTTAGATTTTTATATTTTAATATTATTTTTTTAAAAATTCCAAAATAATTTGCTATTAAAATTGTACAATTATTTTCGGACAATTTTAATACTACTGACCGACTTATTTAAATCTAGATAACTAACCCAGTATTTTTGAAATTAATGATTGATAAGACTTTGACGATTATTTCGATTATTTTATCAATTAAAATCACTTTATTATGTGTAATAATTTAATCTATAAAAAATAATTGTTAGACTTTTATCATTTTTAATTTATGGCATTTAATAACAAATGATAAAAAATATTTTTAATTAAAAAAATATATATATCTCTTGAGTTTTTAATAATTAAAATTAATTACAGTTTTAAAGAATGTAAAAACTTGTCTCGTTAGTGCGGATTTGAGTGATATTTTAAAAGAAAAATTCTTTGACGAATGTTTAATGTGAACAATGACGTGTAATAACATAACGCTATCAGTGTAATGAAAGCAGACGCAAAGAAATACAGTTTCAAACAGTGCGAGATCACGTAGCTCCGCTTAACTCAATGATTGCAAGGCCGAAAACATAATTCATATGGCATCGCCGCCGAATGAGTATTTCTTCCCAAGCGAGGACGAAGACAGCTTGGAGGATGAATTATTTCCAGATCATTTATTCGGTGCGTAAATGATCGTATCCAGTCTCTAAAGTCCCATTTTGATTCCATCAAATATACGTACGCGCATTACTCAATTATTTTATAATAAGTATGTCATCCTGAAAAATAAAACAGTCTTTCAAAAAATTGGGGCAACGATCAATCCACTTTGCCTATTAAATCCAATTGACATTTAATTGCAATAAATGCCACTGTGACCCATAAACCCCATAAGATACACATAAAGAATAGGTATACCTCTAACGAGCTTCATTATCATAATTACTGATGCATTGACAACTAAATCACGTAATTCATAGATTGAGCAAGACTAGGAAAATGTCCGATATATGTATAAACTAAGACACGTGAGTAGAGTACAGTCAGCTTTATTACATGGAACCGCGCATAGCTGTAGAATCGACAGACCTTCAATTACGATGCTATGGTCACGCTTAGCAACTACCTGTTGCTAAGAATTTTCGATTAATTGAAAGAACATCCGTTTCCGAGTTTCGAGATTGATTTTAATTGAATATTTAATTGTTTCAGATAAGACGGATGCGCTTGACATTGTGGCTGAAAAGAATGAAAAAACGCCCTTCGAGAACACCACACATGATGAGAACGGAGATTACTTAATTGTGAGTTACTTCTCTTCATTATTTTCTAATAATATAAATATATTTTAAATGTCATTTTTCTATTTTACATAAATTGCTTGATAAATGAAACATCAAGCAAAACGGAATAATTTACTTATATTATGCTCAATACGTTCTTCTGAAAAATTCGATACGTACAACACGCAAAATCCTCGTTACATTTCCATTAAAACAAATCTTTATAAAATCGTAAAATTATTAAATTAATTTTTAATTGTGTTAATGTGACAAACTCCAAATATATTTTCTATTGTTGATGGCGCAATATATCAATAGATACGATGATAATTTATTGGATTTTATGAGAAAGTGATAGTACAAGTTCTATATGTGTAGACTACTACCGCATAACGACGATGCACTTGACGATAGATGACGCGGCTTGTGACGTAGGCGTGCGTTATCACATTTCTATTAATCAGGTCTGCTATCTAGACTCTTTCATATTCGTAGTCAGAGATAAGGATCGCCTAAGCATTGTTCGACTTTGTATTTTTGAATATGGATAAAAGGTAGACTGATTTTCAATATCGCATCACCGATTGTTTCTAATTTTTCATGAATATTCAGTAAAATTTTTAATATCGTTAAAATTTTCATGTTGAAAATATTAAAAAATATTAAATACCTATGCAGTTCAATAATGATAATGTAAAAAAAATACGTAATATATTTTTAGCATTGTATTTGAATAAAAACTCCGAATTATCCCAAATTAAACTTTATTAAATGGAGCGATATTATCTATTTGATAAGTATTTAATCAATATTCTTCAAAGTTATGCGATAAATATTTATCTAAATATTCGATCTAAATGTCGATTTTGACTTGTTATATTTTTAATTTAAAGTTTTGTTATCTTACTTTTACTTTCTTTATCTCTACTCTGTTATACTTTACTCCCTTTATCTTTTATGTGAAAGAATATCTATTTAAAAATTATCAATAATATTACGTTGTTTGTTTATAAAGTATCAATAGAATTGTTCAAGTTTTACAAAGGATTTTTAATGTAGACAGAAAATTGAAATTATCTAACAAAGAGGAGTTGACGAAAAAAAGTCATGCGGAAACGTGCGCATAAATAGCTCGAAAAGGGAGAGACGGCGCAAGTCCAGCTCGCGGAGAATATTTAATCGTTAAGGGAAGGCAGCGAAAAGAAAAAAAAAGAGATGAAAAAAAAGCGGAGAAATAATCTAGCGAAGAGTGACCGTCAGCCCTCTCCGTTCTCACAGGACCCCCGTCGGAAAACCCGCAATCAATGTTCCCTTCGCCCCGCGATAAAAGCTCCGCGAGCGGTGATTCTAAATATACGTGCGTTTTTCTGCGTATCGCTGACGCGGCTTTCCGCCGAGACCAACCCTTTCAATAATTCGCGCGACGTTTACCACAAAGTTTCGCGCGGGGGTGACGACAGGGTAATGCTCGATCGGCTTGATAGTCATCTGTTCCCCAATCCGATTAAATATGAAAATTGCTCGGACGCGCTTCAACGTCGCGAGTATAAACGCAGGTTGAATAATTGATTCGCTGCGCGCAATCGCGGTGAGTACGAACTCACTCATTTGGTCGCTCCTCCTCGACGAGTCAAGATCTCGCCGCTCGAGAACGACTATAGATAGGTCTATAGACTGTCTATAGACAGTCTCTAGACGAGCACGAGCGAGCAGATGAGAAACGGCAGTGGAGAGTCGAGACCGACGAGTTGCTCGCTTGTAAAGTATGCGGATGTGCAGCACGCGTTTGTCGTGCACGTTTCGGGTTGTCCGAAATACGTCAGGTAAGAGGGAGATGTTGATTAGTTACGCACCGCACGCGAGTACGTGAAAAGCGAAGTCGAAGCGGGGAAATCGATCGCCTGGCGCGCCGGCTCTGAGCCCCTGAAGAGCGTAAAGTTGCCCCGCGATAAACTTTCTATTATTTTCCGACGGGCGATATCAGAGTTCCCGAGCTTCGGCGTCGGATGCGAGCGGGATTTATAGTTGATTTGTGCGACCAGAAGAAGTGTCTAGTTAAGTAGATGTTTGGAACGTGTTCGAACGCGACGATGTCACTCTTTTGTCTTCTTCACCTTCTTCGCCGTCGTCCCCCTTTTAATCGTTGTCTCTCGAACGTGCTCGTGCACTCTCTATAGCTCGAGCGATAGCCGAACGAAACGCAATCGTTCAAGTTGTCACGCACGGCAATTATTCTGATTGAATTATCGACGGGAACGGTGTTTCGTGAAAAGTTAGACAAAGTTTGATACTATAAGCTAAAAGCGAACACGTTACACGAGTAAGTTAAATGCTAAATGAGCAATTTGCATTTGACAACCTGTTGATACAAATTTTTCGCGCGTTTTCGCGCGAAATGTTTGGCTCACTGTAATCGTTTGGCTCCGATAATTATTTTCCTCTATTGTTTCTTCTAATTTTACAGAAGCACAATTGTAAGATAATTGCAATTGTCACTCGCGTTCACTCGCCGTTACATTTACGTCTATAAGAGAAACGTTGATTAATACCGCGAAATGACTGGCGACGAATCAATATAACCGTAGAATAACCGCTGTTCTGTCGCAATAAGCTTTTTTCTCGGTCGCAGAACTTTCTCTACCTGAAGCAGACGAGCTTTTTTACTCCTTCACGGTTTACCCTCGTCGAACAATTAAAAAAATGAATATAGTCCCGTGTATTCCACGGCCTAACGTACAGTGTTCTCTCTTTTTTAATTAACAATCCCCTGTGAACGCAAAAAAAAAGAGACCGAGGACGTGATATTCCGAACTGACCATACAATGTCTCTCTGTAATTCCGTATTTGATCACGATATCATCCACGAGCGAGCACAAATTGTAAAGACAC
The DNA here is from genome assembly GCF_016802725.1 of Solenopsis invicta. Classification (NCBI taxonomy): domain Eukaryota; kingdom Metazoa; phylum Arthropoda; class Insecta; order Hymenoptera; family Formicidae; genus Solenopsis; species Solenopsis invicta. The sequence goes on from NC_052668.1 coordinate 22,300,420, forward strand.
AAATAGTATTTGCAACCTGCTACCATTTGTTAACTTGGCTACTACAATTTGTTGAAATTCAGTTACTGCAAATGTACGATATCTATGATTAATTTGAATTTTATTAAATGTAAAAAATGCAAGTGTTACAAAGCAAGTTTTATTAAGGATGGATTATAAAATTAATATTATTAAGAATGTAAAACTAATTTTTGAAAAATAATGACGCTAGTAACTTTCTCTTAAAACGAAAACGTATGTAATGTCGTATTAAGAATATAGTCACTGTACGTGTTATTTTAAGTGCACGATAAAACTTGCGATATCGCTTATTTATAAATGCTTTTTCCATGGGATAAAATTTTATCCGGTTTCTTCATAAAAAGTACTATCTTTATAGGAATTCTGTTATGCGCGCAGGCGCCTTATCGCAAAAAGACGACTGTTTTTGCTTCTTCTTCTGATACATCGAGCGAGTACATCGATCTCGCTATCTATTGATCGATAATCAATGTTATGATGATCCTCTCTTTAAACATCTCGTCTTCTGCAAGTCTTGTAATAGTTTGATAAAGTTAATCATTGATAATAAAGTATGAAGTACTTATTACAAGACGGCCCGGAACAATTATATCTGAAAGACAATCTTTAAATTTAATTTAATTTCAAGAAATATAAAAAAAACACAAATGGCACGGAGTAATATATCCATCTGACAATATGCAATACGGTGCATTCTTTTAATATGGCGCATCCGTGCTATGCAGTTGCTATTTTGCTTTTACAACTCACGCTAACAAGACATTGAAAAATGAATAGACGAATTGACTACTGCTTTGTGTCGGTGTCGAGACTGATGGCAGTAACGTTCACGAGGAAGAATCGTGAACATGGTGCAGTAGTATCTTTAGTGTCGTGTGCGAGCATATGCGGAAGAGGTGGCGCAATAAAAATAAGATGCAAGTGGCTAAATTAATTCCGCAACTGACGGTACGCATTAAGTACGAATTTATTATAGACGTTCCTAGTGCGATTTATATTCATAATTTTATTTTATTTTATTTTATTTTTTTAATTGTATTGGGAATAATTAATTAATTGCTTTCTCGTAAGTCGCACAAATATTCTCTGACGCATCTGTAATGCGCAGTAAATATATGTTTTCTAAAACAGCCAAGAGTTTGCAATAACTTGCAATGGTTGTCATTTTAAAATAGCGTTTTTACATAAAATCGCTGACTTCATTATTATCGTCATATCTTTGACATATAAAGGTTAGAATAGTACGATCCAACTAACAATTCACAAATGAAGGATCAATTTACTTTAAGAAATGAAGGATCAAGTTATTGTAAAACCGTAAAAAATGTGGAAATGTCTCCGCGTGCACGTCGTCGAGCGAAAATTTACAAACTACTTGAATCAATGTATCTAGATAAAGAGGAACCAGTATGTATCCGGTACTGATATCGACGCATTAATATTAAGTCTCTGATTAGATTTCGTTAAATAAAGGTGTTACTCATGGCAAACACACGCACACAAATTATAAAAAAAGGAGACTGATAAATCCCTTTAACCATTTTATCATAAATTTATTTTATTCAGCCTCGCGAATTTTGTTTTTCTTTTCTCGTTTACAGAAGGGACCTCAAGATCTTAGTAACTATTTATTGACAACCAACGTTCCTAGTATTGTAAAAGTAAGTATCCATGTCCAATTTTTAATAAAATTACAATAAAGTATCTGACTTTGGTGCCATTAAGACACATTAGTTTTAAGGATATTAATTTTGCTTTCCATACTTTTGTAAAACTTCTCCATTGCGTAGATATTATTAGTCTTTAGCAAAGATGATCAACAAATGGACATACTTGCTAATAGCGCGAGAAGATTGGGATGGAGTGTATCGGTGGCAAAAGACGCGGAGAAAGCAATAGAACTTTTTCAAAATCGTGCTCACGAATTAGTGATTATCGATCATAGGGGACACCATGCGGCCGAAGGCGATGCTATTTGTAGGTATGGTGAATCATTGAAATAAAATCTAACAAATGTAATATCTATAAAAATGATTTCTATTCAAAAAGCAAATTTATTAAAAAAAATTATTAACCTTTGTAACGTGTGATCAGTAATTTACTCACATGTATATTTTTTTTACACAACTCTACTTCAAAAAATGAAAATACTAAATTTCAGAGCGATCAGATCAAGTCCGGTTTATCACAGTTCTGTCATAATAGCGCTCGTAAAAAAATCGTAAGTCAGCTAATATTTTTTTCTATATGATTTAATTTACCTTTGTTTTTAATATAAACGTTTGGATTTCATGTTTTCTAGATACTTCATGCTTGATGAGAAAGACCACATTGTGGCATTGAATTTGTTAGAAACGGGTTTTAGCAGAGTGAGTGTTTACTCGAATACAAAAATGCTTTAGGAATACATAAAAAAAATTTATAGATAGATTTTTTATTCGGTTCTCTATTTAGTTTCGCTTATATTTCAGGCACTGATAGAATGTTCGCACGAAGGTATATTAATAAACGAATTAGTAGGGATATATACTAGCTCATTGTTGCCGAAAACTCAACTAGCAGCAGCGCATGCATTATATTTGGCACTTGACAGGTGTCGCGATATGGTGCATGTGACCAATGATAAGAACATTGTACAGGTACAGTAGAACCCGGATTACCCGATCAAGTTACAGATAACATATTATCCAATCCTCACATTTCGTATAGTCATTTTCAATATTTTCAATTAAAATGAGAATTTTATATTTTATTGTATTTTATTACGAATATTCATCATGTAATGTGTAGATCGTAATTTCACATTGTTTTTAGTTTCTAAATAAAGTCAGCGAAAAATTGTTAGGATATAAGACAGAAGAGATGATTGGAAGAAATCTCTCGGAAATAGTATACTATGAAAATTTCGCTCTCATGGAACAGCAATTGAGTAAGGGTCGGGAATTCGAAGGGAATATGAATTGCAAGAGGAAAAACAATCAAATGATCACGATCAATTGCAGGATAATTCCGTTCTGTATCACATTAAAGTACGTGTCCTTGATGTAAGCGTCTAAAATATTGAAACCTTTTTTTCTTCCTGTATAATTTTGTTCTTTCACATTGATTTCAATGAACTTTCATCTCTTTCGATACAGAGTATTATCATTATTAAAATATGCTCTGTTTATTGTTTTATAATAGATATTCTATTATTACTTTATTCCATTGATTATTATCGTCTATCTTTAGAAAACCAAGTCATTACATATACGTATACGACACCACGTATCTGTCGGAAAATTCAGCGCCAATAAGCCCAATTTGCAGCCCTTTACATCCTCCTCTTAAAACGAGTACATTGTCGAACGCGAGGAAATCCTCGGATGTCAGATCTGGTGTAAGCGAAGGTAATGTATTTCTATAAATATCAAATTAATAATATCGTTAATATCAGTGGAGTCAACAGCAATTTAAAGTGACATCAACAATAAATTATTAATACGGATAATTTTATCCTCTCAGTTTATCGATATGCCCTTCAATATAAAAATGAACGCGTCGAAAGGCGCGAATTAGGTCACCAGCAATTTTATGGCACACTCTGCGGCACGTATTTTTACGTTAAAGAGTTATCACGCCGATATCAACCCTACATATCGTTGCTGTAAACATGTCAAGAACTTTAATAGCACAAAACTGGGACACACCTGTTACAGCTCGAATAATGCGAAAGCTTTATGTATCATTTTAATTGATCTGTTTCGATATATTATCAAAAAGATTGAAATTATGTGCAGTGTCCTGCTTTTATGGAATTTTCATATTTCTTTAATTACATTACAGTCATTTTTACTAGATCTAAATCTATCACGTAACAATGTAATCTTGTTACGTATCGATCCTTTAATGTGAGAAAGATTATGTTTCTATAACAGGTCGTAGGCGGTCTAGTTTGCAGAAACTGCATACCTTGCAACTGGAAGCTCCTATCACCAAAGTCATTACATTGCTTTCAAACGCAGTTACGGATACGACTAACCCGGAAACAGCAGCGCAGATCGATAAAGTACGTAATTAATCGAGTATCGTCGTATAGTCATGTCAGTTCAATTGAATATATATTGCCTGGTACATCTTCTGCGTCTTCCACAGGCAATCGATATCCTAAAGACGACGGAACTCTACGTGCCGCATCTTAAAGAAGATAAGGCAATGTACAGCGATCCAGTTGCTACGGATCTTGTCGGGGCGTTACTCGCTGTAAGAATTTTGTTGCTCTTCGTTTTGTATGAAGAAAATAATAAATATTGGACGTAAATCACGCTTTTATGCGCTCATGAAATTTGTTCTCTCCGGCGATAACTTTTTTTTATCGTTGTTTGATTGACAGTCTCCGCGCACTGCATGGGAATCTAGAAGATCGTCGTCGGATTCCGCGAGATTATCCACTATCAAAGCTATCACGGGCCCGGCCAGCACGCGTGTGCAAGTGAAAAATTTTCGAGGGCCGCAAGAAATCTCGGAGATATTGGACAAGAGTCTCGACTGGGATTTCGAGATATTCAAGCTTGAAGTATTGACGGAGAAAAGGTGGGTCACGTATGAACTAAATATACATTTTGCACAACATGTTGTAACAGTTTTATAATTATTAAACTAAAACAGATGATTTTTTTGCGTTTCTTCCATATAAAGGCATTCGTGCGTTAGCACTTAAATTGTTCGTTTCGATTTGTTACATTGCAGACCGCTCGTTTTTTTGGGATTGACGATCATGAATTTATACCAAGTGCCTACTACGTTACATTGCGACGAGAGAACGTTGCAGAACTGGTTAGCCATTGTCGAGCACAATTACAACGCGGAGAACAGCTATCACAACTCAACACACGCGGCCGACGTCATGCAAGCCACTGCGAGGTTTATGCAATCGAAGAGGCTCAAAGAGATTTTAGAGCCTTTAGATGAGGTTGCTGCTTTAATAGCCGCCGCTGCGCACGATATTGATCATCCTGGGCGGTCCAGGTGAGACCGTGGTTTATTTCAACCGAGAAATAAAGACAAGATATATAACCGTGTAGCAATTCCTTTTCAATGGTATGCTTAAATATTTATATGTACGAAGAACGTTTTAATTTTAACAAAACATTCGAAGGAAACGAAGAAAACTTGATAGAATTTTCATTTGACTAATTATATTTAATATTTGTTCACAGGTTTAAAGTAAATATATTTAATAACAATTTAATTGGTACTTTTTTTATTAAAAAAAATTAAAACTAAAAAATCTAAACTTGTAGAATTAATAATCTGATGTAGACTTTAAATACTTTTTTAGTCAATTTCTTTGCAACGCCAACAGTCGGTTGGCAATACTCTACAATGATCTGTCAGTTCTCGAATCGCATCATGCAGCCTTAACTTTCAAACTATCGCTGTCCGACGACAGTGTAAATATATTTAAAGTAAGTCTCTTCTCGTGCATTCTCTCTGTGTCGCTAATTTGAAGGCGAACGTTTAGAATAATCCAAAGCTATAATACGGATTGAATGCCTGCTTAGAATCTGGAGCGAGATGCGTACAAACTGTTACGACAAAATGTCATTGACATGATTCTGGCGACCGAAATGACGAAGCACTTCGAACACCTGGCCAAGTTCATGAATGTTTGCAGCGCGAGAATTGGAGATGGACAAGAGGTACCGTATATTAGTATTTTTATATTAAAATTCTTAGTAATCCTATTTTCACATTTTCCAATTATTACACTTTTTAATGTTGTATGCTCTCTTTAAAAATATATAATTCTTTAGATGTTTATCACATAACAAATGCGTTGAGAATAATGCATTAAAAATAAATTTAATTTTTCACTATTTCAATATCTTAGAAATGTTTCAAATTTAATTTAAATATAGATATTCAACGTAGGTGTTTAATTCATCATGTATCTTAACTCTAAATGCGTACAAAATAATACACGAAATTTTAAATTTAGAAACATTTTTCGCAGACTTATTCAGATTCTCTGGATATGTCTGTGCTGCTACAGCCAGATAATATAATACTGGTTAAAAGGATGATGATCAAATGCGCGGACGTATCTAATCCAACGCGTCCTCTAAGATCTTGCATCGAATGGGCGAGACGAATCGCTGAGGAATACTTTAACCAGGTGAACACTTTTTACTAATTATTAATTATTACTAAGATCGTTGATTGCAGAAGAAATAATTCGCTACTTTTGCATTGAAATATTTATTAATCATTTTCAGACCGACGAGGAGAAAAAGTTGAAAATGCCAGTCGTAATGCCGATGTTCGATAGAATGACATGTTCGATACCGAAATCGCAAATTGGTTTCGTAGATTATATCATTAATGACATGATCGAGGCTTGGGATGGTTTGTTCTCTTCATTATTTTAAAATTCTCATTAAGCGTTGACATTCAAGTTTTTGTTAGTTTTGCCATTTGTTTCGCAGTGTTTATCGACATGCCGGAAATAGTGGGCTATATGCGACACAACTACGAGAAATGGAAGGAGTATAATGTAAGTCATTTTAATTTAATTCGCAATTTAATTACTTCAAGATAATCAACGCAAAGTCACTGTTATGCAATAATTCATTAATTTCATAATAAGAAATTAATTCTATAATATCAAACAAAATTTGAAAACAGAAAAAGCATCGGATGTTTAAATATCATAATCTCGATGTATAATTTAAAATTTTTCACTGATGTATTTCATTGCAAATTGTGTCTTACAGGAGCAGGGCATATCCACTTTACAAGATGTCGAGAAGCTACAACAACATCCCGAAATACAAATACCGCGATTATCTTGAAAAGCGCATCTCGTTCTGCGCATCGTTTATGTAATACTTACGCTGCGATTATCGCAAAGACGTGTATAGTATTTATGTATTTAAGGATAGAGCAACGACATCGTGCCTTCTCGAGTCGTTTTCTAAGGAACTACATGTAATTTGCCGTTTTGCGCGCCACCAGCATTTTCATTATTTATATATAACTCCATTCCCCTCAATGAGACTCGCCGTATTACTATTTTAAACATGTGACACATATTAATATGGTATTTATAGTATAAAGAAATACCTTTGTGTATGCAGCTCTGATGACTGTTACTTCGAAGTCTTCGCCGAGTTTCTCGCATGCTGACTCATAAAATTGTGCATCTGAGATCAATAAATAAGAACATTGCATTCTAATTATTTCTTATTCCTTACAGCAATCGTCCTTTCAGCCAGAACGTGATCCCTTGCCTAATTTTGTCAGTTTCGACGATAATTATTATTTAGAAGGGCTTGGTAAAATACAAATTGAAAGAAAATACTCGTACTTTGTGGTGTCGGATTTCTTTATTGTTTCTGTCAGCCTAGAAATGGCGTAGGGCCTATTTCTATGCGCTGCATAAATACAGGATTAAATGAAACCAGATATAAAGTGTAAGCCGTATCGTGATGGAATTTTGCACAATTTTTATCAACAGAGCGAATTGTTATCAGATGGTCTCAATTATGCGAATTACAAATTTTTCGTTTCTCTTTTTTTTTGTTAATACAGAAAATACGCACTCGCTTTCTCAATTTTTGTAAATCTGTCCTGATATAATATTGTTGCATTTAAAGACGATAATTACATATTATATATGCGTGCTACAAATCAAAAAGAGAATAAGTATAATAACATCAATAGCCCATCGAGTTACAAGTATCAATCTAACGGATGGTTACTAAGTCACATTCATCGTAAATTGTTACGTATGTTGACATATGCTTACAATATCATATGCGTTACATCATAATATTCTCTATAGTCGCACGGATGGTCATGGCCGTTTTATCCAGTATCAACGAGACATTAAGCTTTTTTTTATCCCTAGAAGGTAACCAGAATATCAAGTCGTTTTTAGAGTTAATAATCGAATCATCGAAATGTGACACGTGAAATACTACTAGTATTTTGTGGAGTATTTTGCACGATTTATATTTTATATAATTTCTATTTTTATTTCAAAGAAGTATATCATCAGAAGTATTTATTAAGAGAAATAGACAAGTAAAAACAAGAATCTTATTAGGAAGAGATTCTTGGAAGATGCTTGGAATTATCGATTAATTATTACTGTTAACATGATTTTGGTGCGACGAGTGCCAACGCGTGGTTAGCGGACATAAAATAACTTAATTACCTTACATAGCTTATCGTTACTATAATGCCACATAGTATGATTCTTCCGAAAATCTAAAAATTACCCTTAATGCTAAATTACTCGCGTCTCCGATGTACCCGCCACAAGTGCATTGCCGGATGTAAGAATCTATTTAGTCTTTCTTTTCTTGGGTAATGTCCCCGATAACAAACTGCGCGCAGAGTGGCAGCCATTTATTGCCAGTCTGCCTTCAAATTTTGATAGCATGCTCTGCGCGAAATCTATTTCTACAGACTTGACTATCTGGGATGTCTTTTAATTGAATAAATAATTTTGTTTCTCGGGTGAAAATCAAAATTTGCCATCGATAACCGTTTATTTCAAAGTACTAAAACTATTTTTTGCTTTTTGGTCGATGAGATATTTCAATAATGGTTATCGTCCAGCTTGAACATCACAGATAGATCCACTCTTTTTTTATTACATGATTGAAATTTGTTCATTTTGCAGAGATGCGACTGTTTCTCAGGTGTTGCTCATTATTATGACAAGTAGCATATTTTTAGGCGAAACGTGAATCGGGAGCTATTTTGAGATGGTTTTATTAGCACTTGCCGCTAGTAGACGAAATTCGCGGAGTAACAAAATAATCTAATAATAATTCCTGTCTTAGACTATTCTTAGCATTACATATAATAATACACATATGCCTAACTTTTATTTATTTTTTTTTTTGGTGACGTGCACGTCATTTTTTGTTATTGTTTTATAGTTGACCATACCTTTTCATACCTATTGTCATACCTATTTCCATACCTTTTCATACCTATTTTCATACTTATTTCCATACCTATTTTTCCCCGATAAGGGAGATATAAATCAGTCACTTATAAAGTCATCTTAACGATTGTGGTGCGTTGCTGCTAAAATTATCCTCGCGCGAAATGATGCACGCAAAAGCTGATCAGACTATGATCTATTTCTCGTGCAAATAAAATCATGCTCGAGCGATTATCGTGGCTAAAATAAGTAAATTCAAAAATTCTGAATTCGAGAAAGTGACGGTTCGACAAAATTGTACGTCGTTAATTGTCGCGCAAAGCAACACCAGCGTTAATCATAACTTTCCTTATGTAGACTGAATAAAAAAGCAGCAAATCAAAGAAAATGATGTATTCTAAGAAAAACACGTATAATCCAATATCCTAAGTGTAAGTGTAAAGTAGGCCTGAATAGGAATGCGCTCTTAGCACTCCCCGTGCATTTTGACAACTTCTATCGATCTAATATTCCTCCGTAAGGTCAAAGTTTCATCTACGACTTGTGAGAATCCGATCTAATTCGCGGCATTTAAAGTGTGTCTGAATAAGTCGACGTTTAAATTGATCGTCGCGACTGATCGAAGACGCGCCGTTTCTATTTCGGTCGATTTTTCTATTTCTGGTGGATTACTCAGCAAAGTACAACCGGAGTAAGAGAAACTTCAGAGAAACGTTTAGTTGAAGCCCCGTTTGATGTAAAGCAACGACTGGACGGTCAGTTCGTTAGAGTGGAGAAAATGTAACGCCGAGTCGTGCGGCGACAAAATTATGCGACCCTTTTTTTTTAGAATTTTCGTTTAAACACAAACTGTCTAGAGTAACATGCTGATTCAAGTAAAGTGCATTTAGATTTAGATGGCCTACTATTATGCCATTCCACAATTTTGACAGAGGTAGCATTCAAACGTCGTGCAAAGCAAGACTCGATAACACATCGATGGTGTTTGTACAACAGCCAGACACGGCGTCGTTTTCACCATTCGCGAATTCGTTACCTTTGAGTCTGCCTTTTGCATTTCGTTATCAGGCACCCTAAATTCGGTTCGTAAGGTTCTCCGCCTCGCGCTAATCGCGAGATGGCAAACTGTCAAAAAGTCTGTTCTGACCGTAAAAATCGCAGCTTCACGAAATAGCGAGAATGTTCGAGAATGCCATCGTGAGAAAGAACGATGCAGTCGACCTCCAAAATCTCGTCTGTATTCGAAGTCGATGTATTCTTGGATAAGACAGTCAGTGAAACGTCACGTGACATTGTATAGGAGAGAACCACCTCCGCATCGCGGCTATTTAAGATAGACCCGCGACTCGCGCCAGAATCAGAAGTTGACGCGAGCGATACCCGGAATCTGGTTTGGTGATCTTCGAGAGTGATCGGATCTTCACGTTCCACGGTACGGTAGTAATTAATATATACGGTACGATATTCTAAAATATTGTGTTTCTTCGCGTCGCACTCGCGGGATTTCCCTGTTATTTTCGCGCCCTCATTAGCTCACTAATATAGCTTAATACGAATTAGATTTAGACGATGTAAGGATTGTAATATAGCATATTAATGGAGCTTGTAATATATATCGATAAGTTTAGAATTACTTAAAAGTAACCTTACGCTATCTGTCGATTTTCCTCCGCTTTTAGATCAAGATGTAAGCTTATCAGTACGTTTTGTGCGAGATAATCTTAATTTAAATCGGTCCTTATGTCCTCGCACCCACCCACCCAACTACTATCGAGTCGTTGAAAACGCGTGTCCTTAACTATGGAAGAAGGGAAGAGCGAAGAATTTTATCGCGAGTCACCTGCGATTCATGAATTTTTAACCGTCGATATTGCGTTTAGTTAATCGCGCGTATCAGAACGCGTATGAGGTACAATGCTTAGCAGTTGCGGAGGGCGTGTGACTCTAAACTAGTCCCTGCGCTATCTGATTGATCGTTATCGTTGTTCCATCGCTTAAGTTGGTCGATACTCAATTTCCGACAATCCGTCGGCCCGAGATTGAGCTTTCGCTTAAACTCCCTGCGTGATCTTACGCGAACGGACTAGCTTCTCGCGGTTCCGCGCAGCCGCTTATGACTTACGACTAGCCTAAACTTTATTAAATATTAGGATTCTCTTTTCGTACGATTATTGAGTCGCGTAACCGATTTATGATCTATTAATCTACTCTTATCTTTTTCGCAGCCGTATTTCACGTTGTACGCGTATTTTGCGGAAATTATACAAATTAGACGACATTATTTACCGAGATGTTATCTTTGAATTTGCTTACGCGCCAAGTCGCGCGAGGAAAGTTCGTAAATTAAACCGTATGCGGTATAAAAAAAAATCCCATTTACGTCGCGTCGTGACATAGTTGACTATTGTGTTTTTGGTTTCTTTTGCAATAATAATCAGATTTTGCCTAGTCCGTGATCCTGACGGGGATAATTCAAGTGAGAGTAAAATCTTGCATATATTAGATTTTTAGAACAAAGGAGGGTATTTAATTCTTATAGTGCGTGTGAATTAACGGACTCGGTGAGGTGCCTTATTTTACGTTACCCTGAAAACTATCGATTAACCTGTAGCCTATATTCTTAATTAGTGTCGACGTGTGACGAGTCGAGAAGATGGGATACGCTTATTGGGGCCTTATGTTATATAAATGCATTTTGTGTTTAATTCGTCAGCGTTCCTAAAAACTTATCCATTCCGGAATGGATGATTCGGATTTCAGTAAGTCTTTTGTAATTGCGATGCGTCTCGGTTGTTGTAGAGTCGCGCGGTAAGTTTTTATACGCTAGAATCGCGTGCGTAATGCCTGTATGGGTGCACGTAACAGTAACTCATAACCCGAACAACGGTAGTTCGGGCGTAGTTCCGAGAGATTAATTATACGCTTAATGATAATCCTTAAATACCGTCCGATCGATAATATTAATGAGAGAACTAACGTTATCGCTTGTGTACTGCTTAAATCTTACAAGTTATAACATATATAAAAAAAAAACATAATATATATGTCGCAAAGCATCATTATTATTTTGTTTTTTTTTCTTCTTTTCTGTTCTTTATCTGCTTTCATTCTCTCTTCGATTTTCACTCGATTCTCGCACGGATCTATATTTTATCTCTCTTTTCACGTTTCTCTTGAAGATTCTTTTTTTGTGTTTTTTCTTTGGTTTTTTTTTAACGATCAAGCGAAAAGCGCCGATCGATCGTTACCGATTATCGTATTGATGTTCGCAGATGTCGATTGTGCCGCTCGTTTTCCGCAATTGGTGGGACGACTTCGATCGTTCGTCCACGACTATGTCGCGGCTCTTGGACCAGCACTTCGGTACTGGCCTCAATCGGGACGATCTACTTTCAAATCTCTCCGGTTTCAACATCGATCGGCCATCCCTACGCTCGATCTACGGGAGGTACTACCGACCGTGGGGGAACGTGACGCGTCAAAATTCGAGCGGGACCAGCACGATTCAGTTGGACAATGATAATTTTCAGGTTAGTATTTAAAAATCAATTTTGTACAGCATTAAATAGCAAAGAAACGGAATGCCGCGCGATGCGATTTAGATCGAAAGTGAATTTGTGAATTTTCTTTTTGCTATGCGCGCGGATCTCTAATTTTGATTAATTGGATTCAACAAAATTGCTCTTTGCGAACAGGAGTTCGCAAGTTTCCGATCTGTAACTATATCTTGCTTGCAATGGAGCAATTAAAAATGTTGAAACAGCTTGTACTTTTATTTGAATTATGATTTATTCTTGAACATTTCAATCGATTTTTTTCAAGTTATTTTACTAAAAAATGGTTTTACTTGACTGAGGAGACGTTGTTAGTAATTCATATTTAAATACCTTTTCAAGAAAACAAAATCAAATAATCTCGTATTTTGTATTTTTTTCAATTTTAATATGCAATTTTATTGTATGCTCAAAAAAAAAAATTGCCAAACTATTTTTGTATTCTTTGATGTTTGAATCAACGTTTCAGAGTGTCTCTATGCTTATTATTTGTTCCCGTATAGATAGCACTAGAAATTTATTCGATTTATTGCATCGACAAGTCTAGAGGTAAAATTTACGCTGGAAAAAGTCTTGTTGCATTATTTTGAAATCTGGTAGATTCGAGCAATCTGTTCAAAAACGGACGAATCAAAAATTTTGTATTACCAGATTATAGTAAAATCTATCAAACGTTCCGATTATAAAATCTCGAGTCCTATTACAATAACCAGAAATTCTGTTTGGTTTCACTAAAACCTACCCCCTCAATCATATATGTCTTGTTGATATAATAGAATCATTTTTCTCAGTATATACTATCGTTTAGTGCAGGAATCGTTTCAGTTCAGATGGCCAGAAAATACGCCTGTATCCCTTTTTATTCGTTCTTGTTACGTGACGTTACACTACGAAGCAAGTGTTTCCTCGAGTATTCTCTCTTTTCACGAGCGACGAAAGATGATCTAGTACTTCACTTGCTCATATTTGTCTCTGATCAATGTTTGTATTGTTTAGACAACCATTTAAGGAAGGATTGTTTCTATTCACGTAGCGTTGTGAAATGGTTGCGAAAACGTCTTAAGATATATTTTGTTATATACAGATATTGTGATTATCTTTATATATATATTCCTAGTACGCGCGTTCGATCGGTTTAGCCTAACTGCGCGCAAGTCTTGCGATCAGACGGACTTATTAAATTAGTATCGTATCTTTTTTGAAATCCATTTTACTTTGCAAACTCACGTATCCTAACTCGTACTTTCAGTTCACGAAACGTCGATTAATTTTGATCAAATCTTTCATCGTAAAGTCATTAATAGTGATATTCGTCGGGAAAGTGTTAAAAGCTTATACTTAAGATACATTATAGGGCGGAAGTACTGCTATATAACGGTCCAATTCCATCTTTCGCAGGATCCTGAATAAAGCTAGCAGGATCCTGCGAAAGATAGGAATTGGCCGAAAATTATTTAGAATTAATACAAGTTCAAGTAAGATTTATAATGTCTCTCTCGTGCGTAATAATCGATTCAATAATAATAATAATCGATAACGCAAATGGACGATAAGACTGTTATCACTTCTCGATTGATCCGCAATTCAAATCCCACCGTCTCAGGAGAATATCGTTATACTAAATTGCTTGTAAATTTTGGCAAGCCGCTTTTACACGTGTGTGCTCTTATAGTTTTTGGAAGAAGCTCTCTTCTATCTCGTAATCTCAAAATGACGTAAAATGGAGAAAAATTATTCGTAATATTTCTCTATGAAATGTGCGTTTGTCCGGTTTGCGTAGTGCGGCAAGAAAGCGTAAACAACATGAAGCAACGCGCGTTAAAATTATCACGGAGTCCCGAACGCGAGTTGTGAGGTAACGTGTTATTTTTAGAGGATTTTTCGCGTATTTTTAGTCGTAACGTCGCGGAACTGCCTACAGCTGGGCTGCTACGTCCTCCTTTTCTCGAATTACGGCAAATTTATAAGAGCCGTCGTAATTCGGATACGGAGCGATAAAAGAAATATGGCTTTGCCAAAGAAGTCCACGCGAGACTCGCGATTCGGGATGATATGCACGCGATTGATGTTTATAATTAACACGCGCTGCGGAATATATCGATTATCTTACGCTGCAGTTATCCTAAAACATACAGTACAGACAAGTCGACAGTCGAGAATCAATCGAATACTCTGTTGTCGCGACCGAGAGTGTGAATTTAGATCGATTATTAGAATCAATTTGCATAAAGTACTCCTCTCTTTCTCACTCCAAAAGGAGTTCAAGCACGCGGATAAAAGACGCTGCTGTCCCTCTGATTACAAGATGTCGTTGAATCCTTGATCTTTCGTTTCTTTATTTTCTCACTGGATAAAACGTCCGCGAGGTCGCTACTTTCCGATCCTTAAGATCTTTCAGCTATCGCGCCTCGGATTTAGCATAACTTAGTAACTCGACAGTAATATCGATTAATTTACATCGGTTGCTATCAGCCTAATAATTTGAATTTCATATAAGCAAGCTGCAAATTTATTTATTTCTATTTGCCATGAGAGCGTCTCGCCGAAAAATTTATGAATTTGCAAAAGCGCAGTCGGTTGTGCTGTAATCGTTATTTATCTTATCTCTCTGGAAGTTTTTGGTGATACAACAGCGAGTGGAATATAACCGGTTCGCTGTCTGTGAAAACAACTTAGTCACAGTCTGACGCGATGGCCTTTTTCTCGCTTTTTCTTTTAACAGTGGTTGTGTCAAATACAAATATGCAACTTGCCTAAAAGCTCCTAAACTCACGAATACGTACGTCTGCGGTTCGTCAAATTACATTCGCATTTTGTCGTGGATGTAATCCGCGATTTCACCAGACAGTTCTACGTTCATGAATTTGAGATCGCTCGGCTTCAATACGCTACAATTTTACATTGATTTCCTCGGGGAAAATTTGATGATCGCAACATTGAACGGAATGTGTTCGACTACACATTCGATGTAGTACAACTTAGGCTAAGACACGACTTAAACTCTTTAGCGGTTTTTCCTACTCCTTATTTTGGTATTTTTAGCTCGAGCGCGATTTGTATCGGACGCAAAATGAGTTTTGTGTCGAATACAAAGAGTCTCGAATGATAGCCTACGAAAATAAAGTACAATATTTAATAAGTGTATTATAGGGAAAGATACTTTCTTTTACGTTATCTTCTAGCGAAAAAACGAGTAGCGAATATCGTAACTAGATTTCGAAATATAGAAAAGTCGCGGGAGATAAATGGTTGAAGATGACGGAAGTGATGCGAGAGGAAAGGACGAAAGGGCGCATTCGTAAAAAGGAAAATAAAAAAGGAGGGAGGAGGGGAGGGAATGGGGTGAAATGGGGGAAGGGGTGACGGGGGAGAGGGAGGGGAGAAAAAAGGCGTTAACGGAAAAGATCGAGATGGAAAACTATCAACTTGAACGGATTTGAACGTTACTTACGAAGGGGGACGAATCACAGCCGCGCGGCCGTTAAAAAGAAAAGAAAAAGGAACCCCGACGGGGGATAGAATCGAATGGGACGGGGAGAAACTCAACGTAAGGGTGGCTTACGAAAAGCAACGAACAAAAAAAGATCCGGAACACCAGAAGGCCCGAAAAACTGATGGCTGCATTTGTGCCGCTGCAGCTGCCGCTGTCTCTATCGCCATACACGCATATTATTATGCATTTACGCGTTTTAATTATGCTCTCATAATCGCGCGATCGCGCACGCGACGCGAAGTCGACCGGGAGGCGGCAGCTCGATTTTCGACAGATTGAAATGATGAAACGAGTGTCCGATTGGGACTATTTTCGGGGGGAGGGAGAGGGGTAAGGGGAGATTTTTTGCACCTCCCTCTGGACGAGGGAGGGCGAGTAATAAATCGGATCGGAGGGACGACTTTTCCTTCTTTTTTTCTCTTTTCTTTAACAAATAAGATATTTTTGTCCTTTCTTCCTCTTTTGGTTTTTTCTTTCCCCTACATGGGTTCGATTACTCTGATATTCGTCAAGAAAGCATCAACGGCGTTATCTGTCCCCTACAATGATTTTCGTTTGTGTCGAAAAAAATCTAGTTTTTCCTACAACGTTTATCTAATCGCCTTATTTGAATGTAATCCGGTTGTGTAGTGACAGTAGATTTCGCGGTGTAATTAAATTTCAGTCTAAAGGGACCAGTTATCTTTTTCGATTTGCCGGAAATGCTCTACGAAAGATACGCGTATCAAAAGAGGACGACCGCGCTGCACGATCTCCGGTTAGTTAGTCACGCCGGTTTTCGGAATCTCTATGAAATCACAGTTTTACCACAGTTCTCGTTTTACCTCCCCCTTCTTTAATCTTATTAAGTATATATGTACGTGTGTGTATGTGCGTATTATGTGTGTCTTCTCTTTCTTTGTTATTTTCACTCTTCTTTCTCTTTCCGCGATATTTTTTCCTCGCGCAATCGCGCGCACGGTTTGCCTGCCGCAGGTCCGAGGTGACTCTACCTACTTCCGTACGTGACGCGTCTTACGATTTTTATTCGTTCAGAGTCGCACGCGAGAGGATCGCGCGCACAGCAGCCACGGAATAAAATATGCAACCGAAAGAGTGGATGTATCGCGTCGCGCTTAGTCAGTCTTGTTCGAATGGAAGAATCGAGACTCTCGTGCCGTCCCGACGAGCATAGACGCACCCCTCATTTCAAAGGGTGCGCCGCTCGCGCGTACGGGACCCGCGGGTCCCGATCCCTCCCGTTTATAATCTCTATACAAAAATAAATGCTTTTTGAATACCCACAACAATAGAATCGTACAAAATGACTTTTGTGCTTTTTTTCCCTTCTTATACGGAATTCGTTTCTTTTTTTTTATAGCTTTATTTGTACAAAATATGTGTCGCTCTGCGCGCAGCACTCGAGTCGACCGTTCGCGGAGCGGTTTTCTCCACGAATTTCTCTGTCCTCCTCTCTTTTCTACTCTCTCTCTCTCTCTCTCTCTCTCTCTTTCTTTTTTTTTGCTATTATTTTCGAAATACACAGCCAATTATCCTCCGCTAATCTCTTCGCGCTCGCATCCACCGAGCTCCAGGATCACGCGGGATCACCCGGAGAGACTCGGGTACGCCTGCCTCACTACCGTCGGTTGTTAGAGCTTCCTCGTTCTATGTCAGAGTATTATTCATCTTCCCTTTTTCTCCCTTTCTATTGTTTTTTTTGTTCTTTTTTATTTTGTTTTTGTTTTATGAGCCTTTTTTTCTCGCCGAAGCGAGCCGCCGCGCACCGGCCGCAAAGGGACCAGCCACCGCGATCGCGACCGATCGCTCCCTGCACGACCGCGCACGCGTTAGAAATAAAGAAGAATCACCTACTTGTATGTATGCTCGTTTTTTTTGATCGTCAAAAAAAAAATGAACAATCTCACACAAGTAGGTGCGCTCGGTAACTACATCTTCCCGGTTTGATTTTGTACGCGGAATAATCCAAAGGAACCGCGGAGAATTACATATGAGAGAATTGAGTCGCGAAAAAAATAGTACTTTTACGATGCGCTTTATCTGATGATCAGGATAGAATCTAAAATATTGGCCGAATTATCATTTTTTTCTCGTCGTGAAAATTCCAATAATTGGACCTGATCAGCGGCTCCCTGAACGCGGAAACGATGAAAGGGCGAATGTGAAACCGAACGAAGCGTTGCTCCAGATAGTAAGCCGAAATTATTGTGCGTGCGATATCCTCGCCTAACGCGTACGATGTTTTAAAGTAAGATTTAGAATTTGCGCTGGAATATGCACGGCGGTGGCGTTCGAGAGATTCTCTTCCGGATGAAAATTCAGTTAGCCAGAACAAGAACAAAATTCCAAAACAAAAGAAGTCGCTAATTCGCGCGATACAAGAAAAGGGTGGCGGGTCTTATTAGTCAAAAGTCGACCATTATTTTCGAAATAAGCTCGTACAGGTGTGATCGATACTTAACTTTCGCTCTACAGATGCATGGCGGTTGTTTACGATCGCTCACGAAAGAATGCGAGACTTCTGTCCTCGGTGGCGGACGAGAGAGGATCCTGAGCAAGCTAACCGCGCTCTCTGATCCGCAGGTGATACTGGATGTGCAACAATTCTCACCGGACGAGATCACGGTGAAGACGGTCGACAATCACGTCGTTGTCGAGGCCAAGCACGAAGAGAAGCAGGACGAACACGGCTACATCAGCAGACACTTCGTACGCAGATACGTCCTGCCCCCGTCTCACGACCTCGTCAACATCACCTCGACTCTCTCCTCGGATGGTGTACTAACTATCACGGCGCCCAAAAAGGTACGCTCGATCGAGCCGAGACAACCCGCGTTAACATCAGTCCCGCTCCTTCATTCGCGGAATCAACCGCGAACGAACGGAGCCTCTCTCTCTCTCTCTCTCTCCCACTATCCCCTCTCTCGCCTTTGATATAGCTGGTGCGGCTTACGTTACATATTTGACTTTTGTTTTTCAATTCCGACGTTCCCAATGCTGCGCCTCAGTGTGCAGTACTAGAGGAGGCAGATGGTGTCGACGGTTTTGGATCAAACACTACGAGTCTGCTCTAAACTACAAAACAGAATATGCTTCGTTAACATACGGAATTCAGAGCGCAGACTTTGCGCGCGGATCAGGCACATTCGCGGTGGTATAAATTAGAGTGTGTCGATTTTAAAGGAAGTTCCTGAAACTCTTCGATACTATGCAAAAGCGAACGACAAGCTATCGTGAAGAAATGATGATAACACGTTGAATAGTTCTCTCATTTCGATACGTAGTCTCTTAATGTTCTCAGATTTAAGAGCAATTGCATTTTCAATGAGTTTCAAAAATCGAATTCTGTTAAAATCGATGACACTTATTGTTAGCCAACAGTCGAGTGTTTCTTTTTAGACGTATCATACTTTTAACTTATTATGTAATTGATCGATTTAATAATATCGATCGATATCGATCGATTTATCACTATCGATAATTTTTTTTTTTGTTTATTTCAATCGTCTTTTTTACGTTGCAGGTGCCACATACTGTCAAAGTGAATGATACAAAACATGTTTGAACACAGAATTATTTTGTGAACTGTAGCAAAATTTTTTGACTGCAACCTCATGACTTTTTTCGATCGTTCTAACAGTTAATTTTATCGTAGCAAAAATTTTTTTCACTGTCGACGTAAGAATAGTTCAAAAACGCATTTTTTATTCGCATTATATGCCTCGAACGTCGACCTTGACTGTATTTTTAACCTTTATATTTTTAACTTTTTTCATTCGTTGTCTATAGATATATCCTATTAACTTAATAATAATATTATCTAGACACCTTAGTGCGCTTACCTATATCTCGATGTTCTCTCCTCATATTTGTTCAAAGCGTGAAGGAATTTCAATTCTAATCACGGCTGTTATCGTCGCGTACGGATTGTTCAAGCACCGACCCCGTAGGGTGCACTGAAAAACACAAACACATAGCTCTCAATAATTCGTTTATCAGGTAACGTATCCGGTACTTATTTCTGTTCACATTTTTCAGAACGTGACGCCGCCTGGCACGGAAAGAGTCATCAACGTTGTTCAAACGGGAGTACCAGCTGCCAAGCCGGTTCCCATTGAAACAACTGCTACTGATGCTACTACTACAACTACGACCACTACTACTAACTAAAGAATTCATTGTCCGAAACTTTCATTCCGACATTCACTTTATTCTTTTACTTTCTCGATTCCAAATGTATAGCAAAACAATTTTGTAGAATGACAGAATGCCGCATCTAATAATTTTCTAATGTTTATTTCAGGAAGATATAATTTTTTTTAGTGCATGATATATATATGTATAAATATATTTTGTTACATCTTATAAATTATGATATCTTAGAATGTAAAGTTCTTTTGGTTTTGATTTTCGAGTTATTTCAAAATCACTTGAGATAACTTCATTAATAAGTAAACTTTAGTTTCAGTTTAACTGATTTTCCCTCTCCTTGTCTCTTTCCAGTCCCAATTCAGACAGAGATAATAGAGAGATAAATAGTTAAACCTCAACTAAAAACATCTTAATAAGATAATCCAATAACAAACGATATAATTGCGTAAAAAATGTGTGCTGATTAAAAAGAAGAAATACCAAAGCATCGCAGTACAACTTGTACGCTCAGCTTGCTCGGTATTGCTGCTTTCCAACTGCACTGTATAAACACTATAAACAGCAAATGAGCTATTTTCCTCCTGTAAAAATCCTTATCTCGAAAGATTGAGTTTCAACCGTGACCTCAATCATCCTTATGATAAAAACCACGATAAAACGTAATACAACAAACAATCTAATTAGATGAATGGATCAAATTCAGAGTTTCGCGGAATGAGAGAAAGAAAAAACCCGAAATCGGGAAATACCTACGGTAAACTGTCGCGCTCCGCACCTGGTGCCCGCTCGCCTACATTTTCCTGTGCCGGCGGTCTCGACGAAGTAAGAAGCCGAAGTGTGTTACACTGATGGTGAAGGGTGAAGGGGGTCTTCGGGTGTTCGCAGCGTCCGAACTGAACCAGGGTTTGTTTACGAATGCGCCGCGGCTGGCCGGCCGGCTGCCTTATATAGGTGCGCGCCGCCGCGTCGCCGCAACGCGGAGGAAGCTTCGAGATCTCCGACCGCGTCCTCACTCCGCCTCGTCACATAATGCGCAATTCCCTGCGATCGATAGTTTCGGGCCTTGCCGGTGTTCGGTTCAGGCTGAGACTATGATAACCGACATCGCCGAGACGAGATCTATCAATCGGTATATCGTCCGATGTATTTTTCTCACGCTATCATCGAAAAATCAGCAGATGCCGAAGTATTGATCGATCCCCGGCCGGCAGGGACGACGGGATTTCTGACACGTTCGCTCAGCCTGGCCGGGGGCCCCACCATGTCATCCAACCTACACAGAGAAGAGAACGCCGACGTTCCCCCTATCGCCCCCGCTACCATTAGCACGGTCAACCGGTGTGTGATATAATACCGCTTGTATAATATAGTGCAGCCTCCTCGTCTCTCGTCGATTTCATGCGGTTGTACATACGAGCGCGTCGTCTCGTATCTCGTAAAATAAGAACCTGCGGGAGGTTCGGATAAACAAAAACAATCATACTAGAAGCAATTGAGCAATTGAAGTTGTCTTCGCGTGGGAGACCTACTTCGCAGGTGCCATTAGTGAAACAACCTTGGCACGTCCCGCGTTTGTCCGAATTATTACTTCCGAAGGAATTACGTTCACGAGACGATTGATTCATGTTGATCGAGAGAGAGATAGAGAGAGAGAGAGACATTTTGGATAAATTTCGCAGTCTATAAAGTGCGATGATGTAAATCGCCAGTTATCGCCGGAGGCAGAGACTTTTACCGCTGGTGGAAAGATTAAAAGGTTGTTTTCGAGAATATTTTGTAAACGAACGCTAACGCGTAGAGAAGATGGGAGGGACGCTACGCGTCCGTGATTCAATATTGCGAAACTGGTGTGCGTGTGCCACGCCGAAACGTTGAAACGCAGTTTCTACGGTCGGAAGGCGTCCGTGGTGGGATTTCCGTACTGCGCAGGCAGCTCGGTGTGACCTTGTGGTCGTTCCGACGCAGTTTTTTTTTTTATCAGCTCTTGAGGCGACCGACAGCTATTTTTACGAGATTTGGAGGCGCGGTCGGAACCCGGCATCGCGGCATTGCGGTGTTTGCAAACACGCTTTGGCCGGGTTGACTCACGCGTACATACGTACCGGCGATAGCGTGAGAATGAGCAATTTCGATGCAAACACAAGATCCCCGGCGACTATCGGAGACGCAAACATTACGCAACGTAGCGGCGGCAGTCCGCCAGCACGCCGCATTCGGAGCATTCGGCGGATGTGGGTCGCAGGGACGAACTTAAAGACGAACGCGTAATCGCGGAAAGGAAAAAAAAAGTAGAGAAGATAAATGAATCTGCGCTCGCGCATTAGAGATTGCAACGGCTCCAATGATGCGCGGCCGTCAGTCGGGCAACGGCGTATATAACAACGGCGTTAAAACCGGGTTGCATAATATTACGTTCGTTCCTCTTTCGGTGTATCATGTACCGCTCTATCGATTTCCTTTTCATATCGCGCTCGTTAGCCCGGCCCGAACGTATCTACTACAAAGACCGTTCCTTTTTAAGGCGCAATTAATGCAATTTTATTCAGAAAGATATATGAGGGTCGTGCCGCGCGCCAGATACTTATCTCTCCCTGCGAGATCGTCTTTTTGTCGGCCGTTAACAACGGCCGGCGGATTAGGCTCGACGGAAGGGTGAACGGAACTACTTGTATACTTCATAGAAATATGCACAATGTGCCGTGCGATACCTCGTTACATTCAGGTGTCATTCAGAGCGGCGTAATGAAATGCGAAGGCAGACGGTTGCCAACTATGTTGCATTAAATGGGAAGCGGCGTGATGATCTGTGGGAACTTTCTCAACGACGCGGCGACGTCTCTCTTTTTACCGATCTCGTTGGAACGAAGATGGTACAGTTAGCGAACGTCACTAATGAATGCAAACTTTCAATTAGTGCACCTTTTTCTCCCGATCTCCTATGACGGGTCACTGGAACAAATCAACTTTACAGTTAGGAAATCAAGAGCACGATCTTTTCAGTCTTGAGAAAACGATTAGACGCACTTATAATTAGAAAAATGTCGTGTGTAAATTGACGATGTATTGTATATTCTTCAACTATATTTCGAATTTGTTGTTCAGAGCATCGTAATATAGTATATTTATAGAACAAGCGATATGTGGTTTTTATGCGGTAATCATTTTCCGATTGCGAGTGGTCTCTGAGTAATTATATATAGCTCTGCAAATTTACCAAATAATAAATTCCATCTCAAGAACATAATACGCTCTATATATGCATAGACATTTTAAAAAAAATATTTGAATAACTTACATTTCAATAATTAGTAATAAAATAATAATTATTTTTCTTGAAACATAGAAACGGATTTTATTAGATGTTTACGAATCTGAGCAAACTTAATAGATCGACATTATAAGCGTAGATATGGCAGTTTAAATACTTCTATCGTGTTCCAGAACATTCGAGGTTCAGCTGCAGCAGCAGCTAATCGATAGATGCACGAAGCGGGTTATAGATATAACATATAGAAAGTGCGCAAATGTTCGCTGTCTCCAACCCAGCAAAATAAACACATCGATTATACATTTCATCCATTATTTCCCTCTCCACAATTGTGTCGAACGATAATAAAAATAGGAATTACGTAGTAAAAATGAATAAATCGTTGCTCTTCGTTTATATAAAAAAAATAATTCTACGTTATTCTGGCGATTCTGACGATATTAATATCTTTGTATAAATTATAGCTTATGTCGTAATGATAGAAAAGTTTTTTTTCAGCAGAATGTGCAACCTACAATGTGGCAGGATAAAAAATATCCAAGTTAGACAGTTTCCCTTGCATCGTCGTCTATATTAGACCCAGCAAGTTGTTTATACTTTATCGCACAGTCATTATAACAACTTCGTGCAAAGGGTGAACGTCTATTACGCAACATAGAACGAAAACTGCCCCACCCTAATCGTGCGCCGCGCAGAACTTCGATCTGCCGAGAAAGAGAGAGGAATGAAAGGAGAGAGTGTTGCGACGCAATATTCTCTCCCTCGAGAGAAGCCTCGATGTAGGTTTCCTCTCGTCATTCGCGATACCGCGATTCACCCTCATCATCCTCGTTACATAAATAACGAACTCTCTGTCCGTGGCGTCGTGCTTCCCCGAGCACATGGATAACCTGCCCGCTGAACTAATTTTAGTTGCCTCGCCGGTACCGCGCGACCTTGAACTCCACAGTCACGTCGAGAATGATGATGCAGCCGGGTCGGGAATACACCGGCGCGACGGGATCGGATCTCTCAAATGTCGGGATTCCGGTCGCGCGGCGTCCTGCCAACCGGTCGAGCGGGGCCAACTGGTTTGCAACGATCTGCCCCGCGACACTTGTGGCTCGACAATGCGAGTATGGTATACTTTTTCCACGGGAGCGACATGGGCGTTTTTCGAGTCCCGGGGTGCACGCAGGTGTGTGCGTGCTGCCTGGGCGCGAGTTTCTCGAAACGTCGACGAAACGCCCCGCTATCGATCGCATCCGTGACCAAGTCGTCCCAGCCGGCGAGAGTGTGTCGCTAGGTGAAGGTTGATGAACCTTTGCCGGTTACACGTACGATGTTTGCGCCCGGCTGGTACCAATCCGACGTATCTACTGAATAAATTACAGCGGAATTATGCAATCCTACGAACCGCCGTGTGGAATTGCGCCATTGGGATCGTCGTGCGAACTGTCGGAGATTTTTATTCGCAAAATATTATCATGCTAAAACTACGTTAACTTCGGGTTAAAATCGGAAACAATTATAATAGTTCAATTCTAACAGTTTAAACTATATATATATTAAGACTTTACGGTATATTGAATTTGTTTTCGTTACATTGCATGCATTCGTATTCATTTGAGCAGAAACAAATAACAGATAAATTCGAGAGCGATCTGAATTCTTCATTACCAGTTTGTTCTTTATTCCATCATTGTCTTACATGAATTTATGAAAATAAGGGCAAAAATATATTAACACAACTTACTGAAATCTTATTTATCTTTAAATAGAATGTCCAATATCACAGAAAATCGATAATCCTTTATATACATACATACATATATATATATATATATATATATATATATATATATATATAAACTTTAAGCTCCAATCTTTTTAAAGAGAAAAATACCAAGATCTAAAAGTAAAGAGATAAAAATAATGCGCAACTCAGTGTGGGATCTTTTAATATTCGAAAAGTATCCAAGATGCACCTCGACCATATTAGATTTCATTCACTTGGATTATGTTCTATTTTTAAATGAAATAAACTGTCTTCAAACATGATGGTTATACAGAACATTGAAGAAACTAGAAAAATGAGCTGAAAGTTTATACGTACATTTATCTATTTGTTATCTCATAAATGTGATAGAAATTTATTTGTAATAAACACTGCGCAACTTACATGGCGCAGATCTTCTTTGTCTACAGCCGATTCACGTACTACGTCGACATTATTGCAAGTTTATTTATATAATCTTTTTGTTAAAAAAAAAAGAGAATTTATATCATCATTATTTATTTTATTCGATTAATACAAATAGATTTTACTAATATTAAAAGTATTAAAAGAAGCTACCAATAATTATATTAATTAGATTAAATCGTTCAATGATTTTAATTTTTCTAATGGATCTAATAATAAATGTTAAATAAATGAAAAATGTACATCATTGTACTAAGATTATCGAGTTATACCTGCCATCTAGTAAAACTCGAGGTTACTTTAAAGGAAACATGACCAATAGATGATAATTTAAGAAAAACGAGCATAATTTATAATAAATAATTATAATTATATATGTAATTGTTTATTATGTAAAATATTATTGAAAATTTAAATATACTACACTGAGAAAAATGAGTTTATTACATCAACAAGACACATGATTGAGTACGTTTTGGTGAAATCAAACAGAACTTTTAGTTATTATAATAAAACTCGAAATTTTATAATCAGAACGTTTGGTAGACTTTACTATAATTTGATCATTTTTATAAGATTTCTAATTCGTCCATTTTTGAACAGACGTGTTGATTGAATCTACTAGATTTCTAAATGAAGCAACAAGATTCCTTTTCCAGTATATAGCTTCACTTATAAGTTGCATAACAAGTGCATAAAATATTATTATTAAATCTATATGTTACTTATGTTACATGATTACTCAACTGAGATAACATATTAAACGTCTTTTCATTAGTCAAGCAGATGGATTCTTTTCTGTTTAATTGTTTTTCTTCAAATAGCACTTTATAGACATACGTTCCAAATAAAGCTCCCAGAATAGGACCAAGCCAATAAATCTAATTAAACAAACAAAAAATTAAACGGTTTAATAAAAATTTCAAAAAAAAAATTAAATTAAGAATGGATATTTTTACAATTTATATTAAATACATTTATATTAAATATATTTAATATATTAAATTTATATTAAAACTATTATTATATTTTTATAATTTTTTATTAAATGTGTTAAAATATGTCTCCCTTACATGACGTATTGTATTATGTAAGATTTAAGTTAGAATGTTATTATCACTGAATTAAAAAAAAATCGATACGCGCGATGTTTAATTAAGTTGATATATCTTTTAAGATAATTCTATGCTACAGTAACTTTCGAGTTGCTTATGCGTTCGTTATCGTATTAAGTATATGTAGTTGTGGTTTATGTAGTTATATAAAAAATTCTTATAATTGATTACAAGCAGAGTAATCGGGTTTCTATCGTTCTAATATTCTAAGTTGATTATAAAATATAAAGAATTAAAAAATGCTATTGTAATTACTTTTTAAATATAGTTAATATAATCAATATCCTATGTCTAATTTTTCTATAGGAATAAATTTTTGTTCTCTCTCTCTTTCTCTTGTTTTCATTTATATGTATAATTAACAAAATTTTTATTTTCAGCTTACCCAATGATCCTTCCAAGCATTATTCCAAAGTGCAGGCGCGAATGTTCGTGCTGGATTCATACTGCATCCAGTGTAAGGACCCTGACAGAAAAGAATAAATTACTAATTTTTTCAACTATACTTTTTTATACTTATACTATATTTTTTCTCTATAAAAAAATAAGTTTTGTTATTTTTCTTTCTTCACATTTATGTATATGATAAATTTTGTTGAAGAATGCTTACATTGGGTATATGTTTAAACAGTAATAAAAATATAAAATAGAAAAATAATTGATGTATTAATATAATGAATAATAATAATAGTAATAACAAAAAAAGTGCAGGTATTATGCCATTAAAGTAGTTTTACCGCAGCGAAAGAAAGGGTGGCGACTGATAAACCAAATTTGAGGGCGACCGAATCCGAAATGTGAGCGCATCGAGGATCCCATGTTGCGCAAGCTGCGCAAAGTAAGCAAAACGTGCAAAACACCTCGATTAATAAACCTTGCACGCAATTAATCCCTGGGTGAACTGTTGTAACGCAAAGACCGACAGTCGAATTTGGGTTCCCGTCGTTGAACAATTCCGCTGGCGTTATCATCTGCGAGAATACAAATCATTGTTCACGATGAATATATTCGATATACTACAACAATAATGAAACAAAACAGCACTTTTAAAGTTCCATATCCCACGGTGGCGCCGATAAGCTGTCCCAGAATGTAAACCGCTCCGGTCGGAATTGATTTCAGGCCCATAATGACAGCACCAATGGTGATAGCCGGATTAAGATGAGCACCACTTACGTGACCTATCATCTAAGAAATATCGATGTGCGATTGAAATTTTATATACGGAAATACGAGAAATCAGATCTTGTATATGCTTTGTAAAAATATATTTTGTAAAATTTAATGAAAAAAATTTAATTTCAGCAATATTACACGTAATATTGATGATAACACCTACCATAATTACGAGATTCACTGTCAGACCGAAGGTGAGTGCCGTTTGTAGCGGTGGAGGTGGTGCAGGTCCCATGGTGCCGACGCCTCCCATACACCCTATGAGTAAGAGAATACCTGTGCCGACGATCTCCGCCGCGAACGTGGTTAACATGTTCTTCTGCATCTTCCACATTCCGTCTGTAAAAATCGCACAAGTGGATTTCGATGTTTACCTGAATCTTGATGACGAACACTCACTACCTCGATCGTTCTGCATGATGAGATTACTGACGCGACCGTCGCTTTTACTTTAATCACTATGACTATTACTTTAATCTGCGCCGCGGATTGCATTGCATTCTTCGTAAAGGTATAAAAAAAAAGCGACGTCTTATCAATAGATACTAGTGGTCGACTACTCGAATCACTGCACTGAAAAGATATCTACGGTATCACTTTATTTCTTTAAACTTTGGTAAGATATAGCGAATATTTCACATTCGAATATTTATCATCGAAAAATACGTAAAAAATATTTGATTCGCGTACTCACATTCCGAATAGAGCCATCCTCGGAAAAGAACTCTACTCGTTCAGCTAACGTGGAAGAATAAAGCTCCGACTCAGAAAATCCAAAGCAATATCATAGCGCATGCGTTGCCACTGAAATTGCATGCGTTTTCCTCGCCATTAAAACTTTCAACAATTTTCGCAGATTACCCACGGAAAATCGCCGCAAATAGATGCGAATTACGCACGCAAGCGCCTGCGTGTCATGACTGTCTCAGAACACGCTCGTGTCCGTCAGTCGTCGAGAGTATTCTCAGCGTCTATATTCTATATAATAACAAATTGTGAACTAGGAAATCCAAAAGCGATGTTGACGGAAAATCTCACGAGATTTCAAAATCACAATTATAAGGCCGACACCGAATACGTGGTGAAAGTGGCAAAGACTCTGCTGACGCCTGTTGGCATCTGGCCGCTTTATCGAGGCAATTCGATGTCCGATAAGATTAAAAATTTCCTTCAAACTGGGGTGATATTCATTCTGATGTGCTTTTTGCTCATCCCGCATGTTATATACACCTACTTCAATGCAGAGGATCTGACCAGAGAGATGAAGGTCATAGCTGCCCAGGTGTTTAGCCTGCTTGCCATTATTAAGTTCTGGACGATGATCATTAATAGGAAGGGAATCAGATACTGCTTGCAGCAAATGGAAATTCAATACAGGGACGTGGAATGCGAGGAGGATCGATTGGTGATGACGAGGAGCGCCAAGATCGGCAGATTCTTCACAGTGACGTACTTGGGACTGTCGTACGGTGGTGCGTTGCCTTATCACATAATTATGCCACTGCTGGCGGACAGGATCGTCAAGGAAGACAATACTACGCAAATACCATTGCCATACCTCAGCAATTACGTATTTTTCGTGGTAGAGGACTCGCCGCTGTATGAAATTATTTTCGTCACACAGATCCTGATCAGCAGCATCATCCTCTCCACGAACTGCGGTGTTTACAGCTTAATTGCCTCCTGCGTGATGCACAGTTGCTGCTTATTCGAGGTGGTGCGTAGACAGATGGAAACGATCCTCAATGATGAGACCAGCAATCTCCACAGGCGATTCGGGAAAGTAATCGAACATCACATGGAAGCCATCAAGTGAGGAAAACATAATTTGCGCCTTATATTTGTGTCTCTGTAAATTTCCACATTGTATGTTCAATTAAATCGCATGCAATGCACAGTTATACCGCAAGCAACTAGGAAAAAAAAAGAAATCGCGTTTCCACAATTCAGTTTTATTTACGTTCATTGGATAATGAAATACATTACAGATTCGCAGAGATGATTGAGAAATCATTAAACATAGTTTTTTTATGCGAAATGGTTGGATGCACTATTATTATATGCTTTCTGGAATTTGGAGTTCTTAAGGTATATTTCTATTAATAAATATTATTAGAACAAAATGCAAGATAAAATTCTATGGTTTATTTACAATTATATACAATTTTCTCCAGGAATGGGAAGACGGAAATATCTTGCCACTGGGTACATATTTTGTTTTAATGACATCAATATTTGTAAACGTTTATATTATATCAGATATCGGTGATCGCCTTAAAGAAGAGGTATAATTTACAATTTTTATATTAGATACAATTTATAAATTTATTTATCGCAATTACAAACAAAAATATGATATATATTTTGTTTGTAAAATATGATTTATATTATATTATTCCATATAAAAATTTCGTATAAAAGTTAGTCGAGCAAAAATTCTAAAAATAATAATAACAATGTGATTAAAAAAATATAATCAATTAACCGATCGATATTCATGTGTTTCTTTACAAAGAGCGAAAAAGTTGGAGAATCGTCGTACTCTATCCAGTGGTATAATTTGCCAACAAAAATTATAAAGAATTTAATTCTAATAACACTCAGATCAAACCGCCCATCAACCTTGACAGCCGCGAAAATATTCGATCTCTCCCTTCAAGGATTCTGTCAGGTAATCGCTTGCTACATTATGCTGAAAAATAATGAAAGTAATTTTTATTGTACGCTATATTTTCAGGTTTGCAAAACGTCAGCTGCGTATTTCAATTTTATACGAGCGGTGTTCGAATGAACACTCAAGCATTGAATATCTCGCATGAAGCATTGTGTGTCTATATATAAGAAATACCGTCACTTTTTATACATCTCACGTACTCTTTTTATTTAACATCAGTGAAATAACCACCTCTCTGTCGAGCAATAAATCATATATACTAACATTTGAACAGCACACGTCATATAATTTCCATATGTCTTTACCCACGAGAGAGATTCCGTTTTTTTTCTTCGAAAAGAATTTATTTGAATTACGGATCTGAGTTATACGTCTAACTTCACAATTCGCAATGGCATAATGCATATTCTTCAATTTGAACTTTTCTTATCTCGTATCATATTATTTTTCCCCATTCTTCTTCCTTCCCTCGAGTTTTATGAAACCTAAATCATAAATGATATGAGACTGCGTGTTCTACCATCATCCTAAATTACACAGTTTGCTTGCAAAAGAAGTTTCAATAAAATTACTTACCGAGATACAAATGCACTGTTGAAAATATTGAAGTGCAGGAAAATCGCAGTGGAATTTACCATAAAAGTTATACAGATATATTTATTACAGATAATTATTAAAATATGTACAAAGGACACATTTTTATCGGCATTAAGGAATGCACAATATTTGCTCACAGAAATGATACTATTTGAATAGATATAGTTCTGAGATTTTTTTATCGAAATCTTGTAATATAAAAAACTAAAAACATCTCGATTTAAATTCTCAATGCGTTAAAGAATTTTCAATCTACAACCGATAAAAACATGTACACAGCAAACATTTAGAATTTTACTTCATTTACTTGCTGAAGCACAGAAATATATTCACCGTTCTAAACACTGTACGCTTTTGCCTATAGCTCAACAAAGCAACCCTCTGTCATCGTAATCTCTTGACAGCGCCTGCGTAGTCATTGAAATCACATATATTTTTTTTCCCAATGGAAGTTGTGGCGATTCCCAGAAGAGTAACTCTTACTGAGAGAGAGAGAGAGAGAGAGAGAGAGAGAGAGAGAGAGAGAGAAAATTGTTTCGGAGAGACGAACTTCCCGTGACACGCAAGCGCCCACGGTTAACTTGCGTGCCACCCGATCAACGCTCCCGGCTACTACTTCCTTGTCAGTCGGGAATCAAACGTGCGAAGCGAATAATTGCAGGACAATGATCGCGAGCATGTCGCCGGCCGACAATCGCGCGCTATTCCAAAACTTCAATTACAGGTCCGACGCGGAGTACGTAGTAAGGATCGCCAAAATCATGTTGACGCCCATTGGCATATGGCCACTTTATGGGGACTCTATGTTGGATAAAATCAAATACCATTTACAGACGAGTATCGTGTTCTGCTTAATGTGTTTTCTGCTCGTTCCGCACATAATATATACATTTTTCGACGCGGAGGATCTGACCAGATACATGAAGGTCATAGCTGCCCAAGTATTTAGCCTATTGGGTATCATCAAGTTCTGGACAATGATCATTAACAAGAACGATATCAAGTGTTGTCTGCAAGAGATGGAGATTCAGTACAGGGATGTGGAGTCCGAGGAGGATCGTCTGGTGATGGTGAAGAGCGCCAAACTCGGCAGGCAATTTACGATGATATATATTGGATTACTGTACTGTGGCGCGTTGCCTTATCATATAATTATGCCGCTGGTGGCGGAGAAGGTCGTCAGGAAAGACAACACGACTCACTTGCCTCTGCCTTATCTCAGCAACTACGTTTTCTTCGAGGTGGAAGAAATGGATTCACCGTTCTACGAGATCCTCTTTGTCGTTCAGATTCTGTTCAGTACCATGATCCTATCCACGAATTGCGGCGTTTACAGCTTAATCTCCAGCTTTGTAATGCACGCCTGCTGTATGTTTGAGGTCGCCCGCAAACGCATAGAAATATTGCTGATCAATAGAACTGATAATCTTCACGAACGATTCCGCTGGATAATTATGCAACATTTGCGAGCTCTCAGGTCGAAAAGAAAATTATTAATTATTAATTATTATATTATTATGGCAACAAATATGTTGCCAATAATATCGATATATGTTTATTGGTGTGGAGCAAAAAACAAATCTAAATTTTATTTTTATTATTTTATTGTGTTCTTTAAATATTGTTTTAAATGTTATAAATAATACATTTTTACTCGCATTGCCACTCGCATATTTATTCGCAATTACTCCAATTTACAATAATTATATTATAATAATACTTCTTACTTCTGACGATGATATCTATTACAGGTATGTTGAAATGATCGAAAATTCATTAAATCTCGTCTTTCTATCAGAAATGGTTGGATGTACTATTATCATATGTTTCCTCGAATATGGAGTTCTCAAGGTATATCCTTCGATATATCCTTGCACGAACGAGAACACGAATAATTCTTAAAATCAGTTTTACACAAATTCTTTCAGGAATGGGAAGACAATCAATTATTTGGAGTAATTATATATTTTATATTAGCCACTTCGATTTTTGTAAACGTTTTTACACTATCGACTATTGGCGAACATCTTAAGGAAGAGGTAAATTTAATAAGTTTAAAGAGAATAATTATTTAAATTGAACTTAATTGAAGTTAAGCTATTAAATAAAATTAATTGATTAGTTTAATCATTAAATACTGAGTTCGATATTTATATATAATTTTTTTCTTAGAGTATAAAGATTGGCGAGGCGTCGTATTCCATCGATTGGTACATGATACCAACGAAAAATGTAAACAGTTTAATGATGGTGATGATCAAATCGAACCGTCCATCAACTTTGACAGCTGCTAAAATGTTTGATATCTCTCTTGAAACTTTCTGCAATGTTAGTGTAACTTCTTCTATTACATTAATCTGAAAATTAAACATACTATTTTATTAATGCTCGCGAATGTTCACAGGTATGCAAGACATCAATGGCGTATTTGAACTTTATTCGAATGATTACGATGTAAAACGTGTGATTATTTCAAATGCCACCTACTGAAATTAACTTTTTTTTCTCTTGCTCAAAATATATTAATTTCTTACAATTTTAAATCACAAATACAAAATATTATTATAAGTATATTCATCATTTCTCTTTAGTCCTATTTATTATTTAGCTACGTTCATTAAGGCCACATTTACGGATCAAACCATAAATCAGTTGGATTACTAATTCACTAATTCAGTTAATTAAAATAACATTAAGATCAGTCATTAGAAACATTAATGCTTATTTGCGTACATCATGTATATATGTGTGTGTATGTATATGTACATACAATGTACCTTTACAATTATATTGATATCATATTTATTTATACGTATCACACGCGATACGAAGTGTTTAATACTATTATTACTAGTCAATATCACGAGACAAACATTCAACCACTCTCGACGCAAACTCTCGGTTTTCCCTTTTCGCAGAAAGCAATGCTATTAAACTACGAACTTCGATTTAACGTCAAAGTTGGCGTTGCATTTTACAATCGCGTTCCCTCCGTTTTTTTAAGTTTTGAACTTTCTCGAAGCATTATTATCCCCTCGCTCTGTTCTCAGTTGCGCTTTTTCTACCCCACTAGAAAGTTTTATAAAATGCGAAACGCAAATCTTCGCAAACTATCTTAGTCCTCGCGATTGGAAAACGGACAGATGTATTATTCCGCGCGGAGACCAACGACCCCTTCTGTGCATTAGCATAAAGAAAATATAATTGCAAGCAGAAAGTTATGATTTTAATTTTTTTTAATTCTGTACATAGATTAATTTGGTTTACGAGGTGGCGCATATTGAAGTTTCGCATGTGTTACACTTTGTATATTTATGGCATTCGTAGTTTAACCGCTAATTCATTATACACTAGCGTACAGTCAGTGCGATATACTTTAGAGGCGCGTAACCTGATTTTTCCAATTGTCGAATTATCTGGTCAAATTCACTACAAAAAAAAAGTTAAAAATAATTATGGGTATGTAATAAATACATTAGTTTCATGTTTTTCTAATGTTATAAACTGTTTCAGATTTTGATAACATAAACGGCATATTTTAACTTGCTTTGTGAAGTTTTTTCACCGGAAATCATATTAATATGCAGTGGTAGCAAAACGTTTTCTTGGAGAAATAAAAAAGAAAAAGAATTAAAACATCACGAATTAATATAAAGAACGTGACTTGCTGAATGTAATACAAATTTAATATATAAGATCGAATCATACGAAAGTTAAGCGAAGCATAAAGTCATGTAAGTCAAAATAAACTTTCGTAGAATTTTTTTTTTTTTTTTTGAGAAAAATATCAGAATTATTTACGTATTGTAACTTTAACAGTAACTTTGCGATTATCCTTGGACAAAAGTTTCCACCACGTCATCGTGGTAACCTTGCTGCCCAGGCTCAACCCTTCTCGATTTGTTTTCAACAGCACCTGTTGTTTTTCCCCCATAAAACTTAACTTATACATCAGAAAATGCAAATTACCAGTCATCAAAGTCGCAGCATTTATGTAGCAAAGATGGGAGGAAAGTTCATCGAACAAGCTGCGCATGTCTCGTAGTAACAAATTCTAATATCATGATCGGAACAGTGAAGATAGAGCTAACGGCGGCGTTACATCGTTGGAGATGATCAATCGGAAGCAGAGCACTCTCGCTGTCGACGTAACAAAGCAAAACGAAGCGTACATCTCGGACTTTCGTTACGCTGTCCAGATAAGCGTTTGGCTACTGAAGCCGATCGGTGTCTGGCCGCTGTTCAATGAGACGTCGAGACTCAAGATCGCTCTACACAAGGCGTTGATGGTGATCGGCACTTTCATCGTGCTCTTCATGGTCGTGCCGTGGACCGTATATATCGTGAAAAAGAAATTGGACGTCTTCCTGATAATCCGTACGATATGCCCGCTGCTCTTCTCTACAACAACCTCCGTGAGATATATTCTGCTGCTTTGGAATCAGGACCGACTCAAGTTCTGCATGGAACACATGGCCGATGATTGGCGATGCGCAACAATCGCCAAGGATCGCGACGTCATGCTGGCGAACGCGCGAGACGGTCGCACCTTTGGCATCATTTCCATGGTTTTCATGTTCAGCTGCGGCGGACTGTATTATACGTTACCTATAGTCATGCCGAATCCGATCAACGAGAACAATGTTACCGTAAGATTGCATCCATCGCCCAGCGAACTTCTCGTGTTTGATACCCAGGTAAAACTTTCAACTCCGATTTGCAAGGTGAATCGGTATTGATATTCGGTTAAGCGGCCCGAGCTGCACTTTTCCGTTTATACACAGAAAAAAAAAATTTGTATCAAATCAATAATTTATTGTTTCATATATAAACAAGAATATTAAATCTTCTTGCAGAGTATATAATCTTAAGAAGAATTTATAATCTTAAACAAATTTTGTTTCTTCGTGTAAGCAAATTATGTCTCTATTCAAGGATATCAAATTCTTCCAAGAAAATTTTATAACCTTGCTTATATATGAAACAATAAACCTTTAATTTAATATTAATTTTTTCTGTATAGACTTTTTATTATCCCAAACACTAGTATTGTTATGTAACGTATACATAGATAATTGCATAATAATAATAATAATAAACCGAGGCGGCGGTCCTCATTATTGAGGATCCGCCTGTGGCACGCTCACTGCAGTCCATTGTGTCTCCCTTTAGTCGTTCGCCACCTATGGGAGTTCTCTCCAGAAAAGACTCAGATCCTTCATCGGTAGCTCGCTTATCTGCCAACTGATGTATAACATATACACACAAATTTAATAAAAAAGTTTTTTTAAACGTTAATGTTATATAAATTATATTCGTTATATAAGTTATATTCATGGTTTACTATTTACCATTTTTAGGAACCGTCTTTTTTTGTTTATGATATTGCATTTAAGCTTCGATTATGTATCCACACATTAGATCAACAAATACAGATTAACTTATCATTGCATAGGCTAGTCCGGTGTATGAGATCGTATACTTCTTACAAATTCTCTCCGGTTACACTATCTACAGCGCGTTCAGCGGCACTTGCAGCTTGATAGCCAATTTTGTCACGCATGTAAGCGGCCAGTGCGATCTGTTAACGACGATTTTCGAGGAGACTGTGGACGGTGGTGAGCATAATAGCGGCTCCATCGAGAATAGAATCGCTACCGCGATAACTCGACATATGCGTTTACTAAGGTAATCCAAGTTTCAATAACATAACTTTATACTATATAATAATCGTACTTGAATTGCAATTTATATTGCGACAACGTTTCGAAATTTTATTGAACATGATTTTCCAGATTAGTTTCTGACGTAAGCAACTTATTTACTGAGATTTGTCTCGTGGAATTCATAAATGCTTCGTGTAACATATGTCTAATCATATACTACATCGTAACTGTACGTTGAATAAACCCTTTAGAGATTTCGATTTTAAACAAACTTCGACATCTCGATCATGGTCGCAACGATAGTTAATCCCTTTTTGACTTACAGGATATACGTAATAATGAGCCGTTTATGCCGACTTTTATGTTTGGCTTCGGGCTCATGTCGATCATTTTCAACCTGTACATGGTCTGCTATATCGGGGATTTGCTCAAAGAGCGCTGCCAGCAGGTGGGAAACGCTTGCTACGCAATCGAGTGGTATCGGATGCCATACAAGAATGCGATGAGACTGCTCATGCCGATCGCGATGTCCCAATACCCTACGACGCTCACCGCCGGAAAGATGGTAACGATGACAGTTACCACATTCTCCGACGTGAGTAACATTGCTTCGCGCTCTAAACGCGAGGTATAATTAAGACTGTTCAACGTAATTGTCGTAACACAATCGTGTTTTAGACATATTGTACCTGTTACTTAGAGACTGAAATTAATCGGTGTTAAATATTGTGACTGTATGCCAGCGGATTCCAAGAAATCCGAATAAAATATATATCTGGAAAATGTTCGAGATCTCTAATCTCTGTACTGACAACAGAATATTGTACCGTAGATCCTAAAGACGTCAATGGCATATTTCAATTTGCTTCGCGAATTTACTTCACAAGACATTACGAAAACGTAAGCGTACGGCGTGATGAGACGACTATCCGAAAAGGGCATGCTTAGGATATTTATATAGCGGAGAATTACGTTAACAGTTTGATAAATAATGCACGTGTTAGTATAGCACTTACAATGGAATAAATTATTTCTCTTCAAAATGTGGCAATATTTTATTGTAAAAATAAGATTTACAAAATATAAATAAGACAATATCTTGTTCCAATCGGATTATTTGTTTAATGGAATGATTCTTCCTTAAGAAAAAAAGTGTTGCGATAAATTCGTTGTATTAGTAACTAATGATACTGCATTAATAACTGAAATATCATATAATAATCAGTTTATTGAACACTTTTTCTTAAAGATTGCCGAGAAAGATTGAAAAATTTTTATTTACCATGTTGCTCAAGAGACCAAGTCTTTTATTCCCTGAAAAAAAGAACACTCTCGTGGTTCAAGTTACTAAGACGAAGTTTTCATGGCATATATATATATATATATATATATATATCGTACAACCTCGCGTACGCGTCGAGAAGCCACACATCGTGTGCAAAATCAGTTGTAAAACTTCTTTTCGATCCTTGCGTCCTTACATGTAACTCTTTAATTTTTAAAGTACGCAAGCAATTACGGACAACCTATATAATTATTTATTATTTTTTAATTATTGCTTTAAAAATTTTTTAAATAATTTTAAATAATTAAATCGTCTTTAATTTATTTGAACATATTTTGATAGTTTACCAAATAAATGGCAAATAAAATTGGGAATGCAATAAATTTCCTTTATAGAGAAAAATATATGTATATTTTAACATGTTGAAAGATTCATTATTAATGTTAATAGAAATAAATAATTAAATACTTAAGACATAAATATAATATTATTTTAACTATAACAGGTATTAACTTCAATTTTTCAATATTTGCTATCATATGTGAGGAAGGTATATACACTAAAATAAAATAAAAATGTTATTTGATACATGGAATATAAAAAAAAATGTTAATATACGTTACAAACATCTATCTTTTTACATTTCTACAATATCTCTTCTACGTTTCTTACGGAAAATTGTAAAGTCGCGTCGCTACCATGAATAAACTTTCTTCTCGGAACGTTAACCCTTCCGTACTTTCCGGGTAATCTTTCTTCCATGTAATGTTGCAAAATAAAAAGTTGCGCGCAACATTTCAAAGTTTCTATACACGCAATATCAACGATTTCTTCGACATGGCTTCGAAAGATTGTTTCAACACGCAAGCGCACACGAGGTTCCCTCCGAATCGAACAGCGGATCAACCGCGATCAGTAGCAAACGAACGCGTGTCGTTTCACCATCTGTGTCAGATCGCGGGTCCACATGGAGACAATGTTTGCTAATAAAAATTATAAACGCGATATAAACTACGTCTTTGAGCTTAGCCGTTTTGTCTTTCGTCTGCTGGGCATCTGGCCGTACGCGCGTACCAAAACCTGGTTTCCGGAAACTATAGAGAGACTCGTGGTGATCCTCGTTTCCTACATCCTCCTCACCTGCGAACTGGTCCCGGCGATTCTCTACATGGCCATCGTGCAGAAAGAGACCCGCGCCAGACTCAAAGTCGTCGCCACCGTGATATTCACGATGGTGGCGATGGCCAAGTACGGCCAATTAGTGTTCAGCAGAGACCGAGTGAGAAGCTGCCTAGCGCAGGTCGAGGACGATTGGCGAAATGTCGCCGACTCGCGCAACCGTGACGTGATGACCGAAAAAGCCAAAACTGGCAGACGCTTGCTCGTAATATGCGCTATATTCATGTACTCCACCGGGGTGTCCTTTCGGACAA
Source organism: Solenopsis invicta (assembly GCF_016802725.1). NCBI lineage: Eukaryota > Metazoa > Arthropoda > Insecta > Hymenoptera > Formicidae > Solenopsis > Solenopsis invicta. The sequence continues at coordinate 22,339,977 of NC_052668.1, forward strand.
TCATACCGTTGTCCCGTGGGAAGATCGTCACCGAACAGAACATCACGATCAGGCACCTACCGTGCCCAAATTATTTTGTTCTATTCGACGTGCAGCTCAGCCCCGCTTACGAGATCGTATTCCTCATGCAGTTCTTCTCGGGAGTAGTCAAATGCACAGTCACGACTGCAGTGTGCGGCCTTGCGGGCCTCTGCGTGATGCACGTTTGCGCGCAGCTGGAGATACTGATGGTCCTGATGAACAATCTGGTAAACGAACGAGAACTTAAAAATGTTAACGAGAGATTGGCCATTATTGTAAAGCATCAGATCAAAGCGCGAAAGTAAGACGATCTTTATATTTTTAATGTTAGTAATTATAAATTAATTTTTAATTGAAATGCATATATAAAATAATTGAATTACTATAGTTATTACTTTGTTCAATAAATAAGGTTTCTTACATATTATACAATATATTTGATTATCGTCTATGTTTTTATGTAAAAATATGTGTAAGGGATCTTGTTTCTCGTACGAACATCACATTTCCTCATTTTTATTTTGAAAAACAAAATTTATATTTTTTCTGCGATGCATTTTAGTTTCTTGCAACTGGTGCAGAACACCATACAATATACAAGTCTACTGGAAGTTATAGGATGCACCATAATCGTATGCCTCTTAGGGTATTTTGTTATTATGGTGCGCAAAGAAAAAAGATTATGTTAATCTAAATAATGATTTAAATTTCTGAATAAGTATCCTTTTAAAATGCAAAACTTATAACATACTTATAGCACAAAAATAAATTTAATTGACGAGTTTACAGGAATGGGAGGACAACAATTCAATAGCACTATGTTCGTATCTCATTGGTCTCACATCGATTAGCTTCAACATTTTCATCTTTTGCTTCATTGGCGAACAACTTTCGACAAAGGTACGCTATTACATTATCGAAATAATAATTAACTTTTATCAATTACCAAGATAAGCTTTATTATTTTAATTGGCAATCTAATATATAATTTATTAATTAAATTAGGGAGAGAAAGTGGCATTAACAGCGTGCACATTGGAGTGGTACCGTCTTCCTGACGCGAAAGCACGATCGCTGATATTAATTATGATCATGTCGAATTTACCGACGAAGATTAGAGGAGGAAAGTTCATGGATCTTTCCTTGAGGACGTTCGGCAATGTAAGTAATAATGTTTAAGCAATTTAGGAAATTAAAAATACATTTTTACAAAGATTCGTTATATTTTAGGTCGTTAGAACGGCCGTAGCATACTTAAATCTCCTTCGCTCTGTTGTTGGCTAAATTTGAATAGTAGTTATACGTAAATGCGTAAATGTAGTCTTCAAAGAAATATGTAATGTTGAAATAAAACTGGCAAAAGTACGTAATTTCGAAATAATATAATTTCTTTATCAGAATATCTATTGTAAAAAGAAATATGAAAATTAACATACGTATTGACATTTATATTCAAACGTAAAAACTTGTACTTACTTATCGACATCACAACTTCAAGTTGTACGTATAGCAGAAACAAAAACAAATGCGATTATTTTCCGGAAAATCGGAAAACTTGATGAACATGCATATAGAATCGCCTTCTATGGAAACCATTTGCGGTTTTCATTTTCTGCTTTTCTCATAACTAAAAATTATACAAGTTCACTTTTTTGCGACAAGCAGTTACACTAGAATATCGTAAAACGGCGCAGAAATATAAATGTAACTTTATTTTTTCCACTGTTCTTGCCAGAACAGCCAAGTCGAAACTGCAAACTCACCACGTCAGAAACAATACGATTATTGTTACATGTTATTGACCTCTAAGCAAATCGAAGTATTCTGCGTAATCGAAACTATTGCTGGCGGTCAACGTCCAACCCGTGCAATCGTGAGTTTTAACATAAGAAGAAAAGTTAAAGTGCAGAGTCTATTCTTAGTTTGAAAAAAAAACACGTTGACGAATAGAAGCACTATTCGTGGAAAAGCCCGCCGACCCTCGGTGAGCAAGTTGACTTGAGAACTCTTTAGCTTTCGCGAACCCTCTCCTTCACGCAACATTTTAATCTTTAAAACGCGCAAGCGCAAGAAGACGTCGAATTTATGTTATCGACAGTTCTTATTTGCAGCGATCAGTCGCCATTCAGTTTGCATAGAGATTTTACATAAGATCGACAAACAATGCTGCCCAACGAGCATTACAAAGAAGACATGATTTACATCACACGATTGACACGACACGTTCTAAGTCTACTTGGCGTCTGGCCGTCTTACAGCAGAAGAAGATCTATCAGAGACAAAGCCTGGAAGTACTTCTTGATCTCGATGTCGTACATTCTTCTTTACTCCGTCCTGATTCCCGGTGGTTTCTTCTGGTTGATTGAAAAGAGAACAAAGGTCAGAGTTCAAACGATCCCTCTACTTTTCTACGGTTTCATGGCCAGCGGTAAATACAGTAACCTGGTATTCCGCGAGAAGAACATCAGACGCTGCTTGAAACATATCGAAGAAGATTATAGAGTCATAACTAGCACAGAGGCACGAGACACGATGATCGAATCCGCGAAGATCGGAAGACGCCTGGTCACACTTTGCGCGATCTTCATGTACGGCAGCGGACTCTCCTTTCGTTCAATCCTGCCATTTGCCAAGGGAAAAATCGTGACTGCGCAAAACATCACAATCAAACCTCTACCTTGCCCGGCTTACTTCTTTTCCTTCGATATACAAATCAGCCCTGCTTACGAATTGATTTTCGCAATGCAATTTTTATCCGGGATAGTCACTTACTCGATTACAATAGCTTTATGTGGTCTCGCAGCCGTCTTCGTGATGCACGCCTGCGGCCAGCTAAAGATTCTGGTGGATATGATGAAAAATCTCGTCGAGCAGCAATGGGAAGAGAAACAGGAAGTGGACAGGAAACTGGCGAGAATGGTGGAACATCAAATAAGAATTCGAAGGTAAGAGTTTAAGTTCCAATTTTTATTAAATCCCATACATCGAGTGATTCAACGTTGTTAATAATTGATTATTTGCTAATCGATATTTAACATCATATACGTGCATTGTAGTTAATTCTGTTTTCTCATTTTCTGAATGTGTTGATTCGGTGCCACCGACATTTCAGTTTTTTGCAATTGGTAGAAAATACTCTTCAACAAGCGTGTCTAATAGAATTGATGGGTTGTACGGCAATAGTATGTCTTCTAGGATATTTTATAATAATGGTTCGTAAATGTATACGTTATAAAATACAGATAATAAAACAGTAAAAAAATTGCATTTTTTGCAATATAACATTTATAGGAATGGGAGAATAGCAATTCGATAGCTATGTGTTCCTACTTCATAACAGTTACATCCCTGATGATAAACATGTTCATGTTTTGTTATACTGGTGAACAGCTTACCGTTCAGGTATACTTTGCTACACTATCTTAGCAAAGATTATTTTATACAATAACGATATGATAATTATACGTGTAGCATATAAAAATATATAATAATGCTTTAATTATTCCTTTCTGTAAGACATTATTTAAAAAATATTAAAAAAAAATATTTATGTTTTTAAATAATGCTTAAATATGCAAAAATTTTACTGTATGTTTGATAATATTAATAGGCGGAGAGAGTAGCTAGTACTTCTTGCGAGCTCGAGTGGTACCGTCTTCCGGATAAAAAAGCGCGTGCAATCGTGCTGGTGATAATTATGTCAAACATGCCTACCAAGATTACCGCTGGAAAGATTATGGATCTATCATTCAAGACATACGGCGATGTAAGAGCATATATAAAATTAAAAAGTATTCACTTATTTCTACAGAAATAAACAGCAAGTGTAACATTATAATTAAATACGTTATCATATGTTTACTACTATCGTCATTTTATCATAAATACAAGTTAGTCGAATATAACTTTTCTTAATGAATCTATCACATCAATAAAACGGAAGGTACAAATAATAAGAAAATAACAAATAATGTATTGTGCTTGTTTTTCAGGTTGTGAAGACAGCCGTGACATATTTTAACATGCTTGTAAATATAGCCGATTGATGTTTCTTCTCTATATTGCATTCTTTTCGTCGGAATTTCAACTACCAACGCATCATAATGGTAATATCGTATCATATTGTATGTATGCTCGTGATATACATGTGTCAAATGCAGAAGTGTGATGTACATATATCTATATATTGTCGATTTAGATATACTTTTTCTATAAATATAAATATACGTAAGTACTTTTTATTTTTCAATACGGCAAAAGTACAATACTTACATCAAATTTTTATAGAAAACAGTTCGATAATTAAATTATATAATTACTAATTTATCTTTTTATATAAATTATATCTTCAGTTAGTGATGAGATAAATAAGAAAGTAACTCAATGACTTCTGTGTGTTAGTGTAACTCGCAAGCAAATCAAAGTTTCGTATGATACAACTAGAACTTGCACTATCAATCAACGTTTGTCCTTCAAAACTACATCAAAGACAATCGAAATTAAACTACTAAACATCGTATCGATAATATCGCATTACGCACAACATAAGCATGCAAAAAGTATAAAAATTAGACACGAGACATTATATACATATAAAGTGATTTGGAATTAAATATATTCTTATATAATTGATTGCAATATATATATATATATATATATATATATATATATACATATATATATATATATATATAAATTTTAATTAAATAATTATAAATTATTCTTCATAAAGTGTCACGTAGCATTTCAATGTTATACGATTGAAATGAACTATATATTTTATTTTGCATCGAAGCTATTACCGCACTTGGAAATCCACCTTGAAGGTCATTAAAATCTCCGCAATATTAGCACACACACGATCAAATATTATATAAAGCATTGTATTGTTTACTATCTAAATGCACTATATTTTAATCAAAAAAATGATCATACAATATATATAAAAAAATACTATTATTAAATATTACGTAATGATTACATCTTACTTACATTTTCACAGATATTCTACGAACTAAAAAATCGTATTTTGCTTTGGTAACCTTATTTATTATAAGCTTTCTTTATTAAAAGTTCTTTATCAAAATCCTTTCATTGTTTCCAATAGGACAACTTTCTGTCTTTTATGATAGGGAAAAATTGCAAATATATTCGCATGCACCCCGTCGAAAGTTTCCATACGTACATTATCTAACCACTTGATACGACGATTCAATTGTAAATTGTAGAAGACATCAGCTGGATTAATGAAAATTTTTCACAGAATCGGAAAACTTGATCAATATGAGAATATTGAATCAGGGAAACTTTCATGGAAACCACATGCGGCTTTCATTTTCTACTTTTCTCGTAACTACAAATTATACAAGTTCACTTTTTTGCGACAAGCAGAAACAATAGAATATCGTAAAACACCGCAGAAACACAAATGTAACTTTATTTTTTCCACTGTTGTTGTCAGAATAGCCAAGTCGAAACTGCAAACTCACCACGTCGGAAACAATAAGATTATTGTTACATGTTATTGACCTCTAAGCAAATCGAAGTATTCTGCGTAATCGAAACTATTGCTGGCGGTCAACGTCCAATCCGTGCAATCGTGAGTTTTAACATAAGAAGAAATGTTAAAGTGCAGGGTCTATTCTTAGTTTGAAAAAAAAACACGTTGACGAATAGAAACACTATTCGTGGAAAATAAGTCCGCCGACCCTCAGTGAGCAAGTTGACTTGAAAACTCTTTAGCTTTCGCGAACCCTTTCCTTTACGCAACATTTTAATCTTTAAAACGCGCAAGCGCAAGAAGACAGCGAATTTACGTTATTGACAGTTCTCATTTGCAGCGATCAGTCGCCATTCAGTTTGCATAGAGATTTCACATAAGATCGACAAAGGATGCTGCCGAACGAGCAGTACAAAGAAGACATGATTTACGTTACAAAATTGACACGACACGTTCTAAGTCTACTTGGCGTCTGGCCGTCTTACAACAGAAGATCTGTCGGCGAAAAAGCCTGGAAGTACTTCTTGATCTCGATCTCGTACATGCTTATTTACTTCGTCCTAATTCCCGGTATTTCCTTCTCGTTGATTGAAAAGACAAAAGTCACGGTTCGAACGATCCCTTTACTTTTCTACGGTTTCATGGCCAGCGGTAAATACAGTAACCTGGTATTCCGCGAGAAGAACATCAGACGCTGCTTGAAACATATCGAAGAAGATTATAGAATCATAACTAGCACAGAGGCACGAGACACGATGATCGAATCTGCAAAGATCGGAAGACGGCTGGTCACACTTTGTGCGATCTTTATGTACGGCACCGGACTCTTCGCTCGTTCAATCCTGCCATTTGCCAAAGGAAAAATCGTGACTGCGCAAAACATCACAATCAAACCTCTACCTTGCCCGGCTTACTTTATTGTTTTCGATGCACAAGTCAGCCCCGTTTACGAACTGACTTTTACATTACAAGTAGTATCCGGGATAATCACTTATTCGATAACAACAGGTTTATGTGGTCTCGCAGCCGTCTTCGTGATGCACGCCTGCGGCCAGCTGAAGATTCTGGTGGATATGATGAAAAATCTCGTTGAAGAGCAATGGGAAGAGAAACAGGAAGTAGACAGGAAACTGGCGAGAATGGTCGAACATCAAATAAGAATTCGAAGGTAAGAGTTTAAAAGTTCCAATTTTTATTAAATCCCATACATGGAGCGATTCAACGTTGTTAATAATTGATTATTCGCTAATCGATATTTAACATCATATACGTGCATTGTAGTTAATTCTGTTTTCTCATTTTCTGAATGTGTTGATTCGGTGCCACCGACATTTCAGTTTTTTGCACTTGGTAGAAAATACTCTTCAACAAGCGTGTCTAATAGAATTGATGGGTTGTACGGCAATACTATGTCTTATAGGATATTTTATAATAATGGTTCGTAATTGTATACGTTATAAAGTACAGATAATAAAACAGTAAAAAAATTGGATTTTCTGCAATATAACATTTGTAGGAATGGGAGAGTAATACCAATTCGATAGCTGTATGTACCTACTTCATAACAATGACATCCCTGATGATAAACATGTTCCTGTTTTGTTATACTGGTGAACAGCTTACCGTTCAGGTATACTTCGCTACACTATCTTAGCAAAGATTATTTTATACAATAACTATATGATAATTATACGTGTAGTAAATAAAAATATATAATAATGCTTTAATTATTCCTTTCTGTAAGATATTATTTAAAAGATATTTTTAAAAAACATATTTATGTTTATAAATAATGCTTAAATATGCAAAAATTTTACTGTATGTTTGATAATATTAATAGGCGGAGAGAGTAGCTAGAACATCTTGCGAGCTTGAGTGGTATCGTCTTCCGGATAAGAAAGCACGTGCAATCGTGCTGGTGATAATTATATCAAACATGCCTATCAAGATTACCGCTGGAAAGATTATGGATCTATCATTCAAGACATACGGTGATGTAAGAGCATATATAAAAATCAAAAATATTCACTTATTTCTACAGAAATAAACAGCAAGTGTAACATTATAATTAAATACGTTATCATATGTTTACTACTATCGTCATTTTATCATAAATATAAGTTAGTCGAATACAACTTTTCTTAATCAACCTATCACATCAATGGAAAGGAAGAATCAAGTAATAAAAAAATAACAAATAATATATTGTGCTTGTTTTTCAGGTTATGAAGACAGCCGTGACATATTTTAACATGCTTGTAAATATAGCCGATTGATGTTTCTTCTCTATATCTCTTTCTTTTCGTCGAAATATCAACTATCAACGCGTCATAATAGTAATATCGTATCATATAGTATGTATGCTCGTGATATACATGTGTCAAATGCAGAAGTATGATGTACATATATCTATATATTAGATATACGTTTTCTATAAATATAAATATACGTAAGGACTTTTTATTTTTCAATACGGCAAAAATACAATACTTACATCAAATTTTTATAGAAAACAGTTCGGTAATTAAATTATATAATTACTAATTTATCTTTTTATGTAAATTATATCTTCAGTTAGTGATGAGATAAATAAGAAAGTAACTCAATGACTTCTGTGTGTGATTGTAACTCGCGGATTGTAACTCGCGAGCAAATCAAAGTTTCGTATGATACAACTAGAACTCGCACTATTAATCAACGTTTGTCCTTCAAAACTACATCGAAGACAATCGAAATTAAACTACTAAACATCGTATCAATAATATCGCATTACGCACAACATAAGCATGCAAAAAGTATAAAAATTAGACACGAGACATTATATACATATAAAGTGATTTGGAATTAAATATATTCCTATATAATTTATTGCAATATATATATATATATATATATATATATATAAATTTTAATTAAATAATTATAAATTATTCTTCATAAAGTGTACACGTAGCATTTCAATGTTATACGATTAAAATAAACTATATATTTTATTTTGCATCAAAACTATTACTGCAGCTGGAAATCCATCTTAAGCGGCATTAAAATCTCCGAAACATTAGCAAACACACACGATCAAATATTATATAAAGTATTATATTGTTTACTATCTAAATGCACTATACATTTTAATCAAAGAAATAATCATATAATATATACAAAAAAATGATTGTTAAATATTACGTGACGATTATATCCTACTTACATTTTCACAGATATTCTACAAAGTAAAAAATTATATGTTGTTTAGGTAACGTTATGTATTATAAGCTTTCGTTATCAAAAGTTAATCCTTTCATTGTTTCTAATAAGAAAACTTTTTGTTTTTTATAATAGAGGAAAGTCGTGAATATATTCGCATGCACCCCTTCGAAAGTTTCCATACGTACATACATTATCTAAGCACTTGATATGACATTTCAATTGTAAGTTGTAGAAGGCATCAGCAGGATCAAACATAGTTATTTTTCACAGAATCGGAAAACTTGATCAATATGAGAATATTGAACCATAAAAACTTCCATGAAAACGATTTACTATTTTCATCTTCCGCTTTACGTGTAATAAAAAGTTTAACAGTTTTACTTTCTTGCCACAATTATCATAGAATACAAAAAAAACGCCGTACAAACCTAAATGTACATTTATCTTTATTTAATCTACTGACATTATTAGAACAAGTCAAAGTCAAAAACATAAAGAAGTCATAAAACATCACGATTGTTGTGAAAAATATTTTTATAAGCAAATCAAAGTATTACTGTGATATATAATCAAGACTATTACTAACGGTCAACATGCAACACGAAAAATAGAGGGGGGGGGGGTGCAGGCGAAAGAAACACAAGATTTAAGATAGGAAGAAAAGTTGAAGCCAATTTGCCATTCTCAGTTGCTTGCAAAAAAAATGTACACGTTGACGAATGAAAGCACTATTCGTGGAAAGCGCAATCCTGACCCTCGGTGAGCAAGTTGACTTGGTGGAAACCCTCTTGCTTTCAAACCCTCTCACGCAACATTTTAATCTTTAATACGCGCAAGCGCAACGAATTTACTTTACTGGCAGCTCTTATTTCCAGCGGTCAGTTGCCATTCAGATTGCATAAGGATTTGACATAAGATCGACAAGAGAATGCTGAGCAAAGAGCATTATAAAGATGACATGGTTTACATCACACAATTGACGAGACACATTTTGAGCTTACTCGGAATCTGGCCGATTTACAACAGGAGCAAATCTACCGGCGACAAATTTTGGAAAAACTTCTTGATCTCACTGTGTAACATTCTCCTCTATTGCGTCCTGATTCCCGGTCTTCTCTTTTGGTTGATTGAGAAAAGAACACGCGTCAGGGTTCAAACGATGCCTTTGCTTATCTTTGTCATCATGGCCTGTAGTAAATACAGTACTCTGATATACCGTGAAACAAACATCAGACGTTGCTTGATGCACATCGAGGAAGATTATAAGACCGCGATCAATGAGAAAACGCGAGCCACAATGCTCGAATCCGCGAAGATCGGACGACGCTTAGTTACACTTTGCGCGATTTTCATGTATACCAGCGGGCTCTCTTTCCGATTGGTCTTGCCGTTTGCTAGAGGAAAAATCGTGACTGCGCAAAACATCACGATCAAACCCTTGCCATGTCCGGCTTACTTTATTGTTTTCGATGTACAAGTCAGCCCCGTTTACGAACTGATTTTTGCATTACAAGTATTATCCGGGTTAATCACTTATTCGATAACAACAGGTTTATGTGGTCTCGCAGCCGTTTTCGTGATGCATGCCTGCGGTCAACTGAAGATTCTGGTGACTTTGATGAAAAATCTCGTCGAGGAGCAATGGCAAGAGAAACAGGAAGTGAACAGAAAGCTGGCTACAATGGTACAACATCAAATAAGAATTCGAAGGTAAGAATTTCGTCATACTAATTTTTGTTAAAACTATGCACGTCAAATGTGTAACGTACGTAGCCGTATTGAATAGTTGATTATTTGCTAATCGATAGTTAACATCATATATACGTACAGAATGTAGTTAATTTCTTCAGTTTTCTGTTTCTTTATTTTGTGAATATATTGATTAGTCAGTGTCGCTGACATTTTAGTTTTTTACAATTGGTGGAAAATACTCTGCAACAAGCGTGTCTATTAGAATTGTTTGGATGCACGACGATAGTCTGCCTTCTCGGATATTTTATAATAATGGTTCGTAATTCTGTAATATCCGGAAGTTACAATATACATAACAAAAAACGAAAAGAAAAAGTGTTCCGTGCAATAATGTAACATTTATAGGAATGGGAGAATAGCAACTTGATAGCTATGTGCTCCTACTTTTCATCACTTATATCCATGATGATAAACATGTTCATGTTTTGTTATACTGGTGAACAGCTTACTGTTCAGGTACATTTGTCTATTTATTTTTATGGTAAACATTATATCTGTGCCACAATTATTCCTGTAATATATAATAATATATCACAATTTGTTAATTTATAAGACAAAACTGTTTGCAAGAATGCACTAGAGAAGAAGTTGTTAAAATTTCTCATAATATTTTATAAGCGATGTTTACATATAACATCGAAATGATTCAACAGAAAATTTTTGACAATATTACACATACTTGATCATATCAATAACAGGCAGAGAAAGTAGCTAGAACATCTTGCATGCTTGAGTGGTACCGTCTTCCGAACAAGGAGGCGCGTGGGATTGTATTGGTGGTTATAATGTCGAACCTGCCTCTCAAGATCACAGCTGGAAAAATCATGGATCTATCACTCAAAACTTATGGTGATGTAAGCATATTCAAAAATATGTACTTTTTTTTTAGAAATAATCAAAAATAATTATAGCACCACAAGTAAATCAGTTATCTAATATTTGTTATTATCATCATAACGTAATGGGCGTTAACCAAATATGTTTTTTTTAGTCAGTAAATTGTATTAATTAAAAACTAGTTGAAATCATCACGAAATAATAAGTGAATAACTGCGAGATATTGTGCTTGTTTTTCAGGTTGTAAAAACAGCTGTAACGTATTTTAATATGCTTCTAAAAGTAACTGATTGAATATTTCTATTCACATCTTTTTCTTGTTGGAATCACGACTATGAACGCATGGTAATGATAACGTCATATGCTGATGATACAGATGTATCAAGTACAAAAGCTTGGTATAATGTACATATATATACCTATATATATATATATATATATATATATATATATATATATATATATATATATATACATATATATATATATACATATATATATACATATATATACATATATATACATATATATACATATATATATATATATATATATATATATATATATACATATTCTTGTTTTAGACACATTTCTTCTGTATAAAAGAGTATGTAAAAAATTTTTGGTTTTAATTTATTTCTCACGACAAAACTGTATCTTAAAATTTCATATTCACAGTTTAATTAATCATCTAATTACTACTTTATCTTTTTATAAATTTATATAAAATATATTTGTATTTTAATGCAAAATGAATAAGATCACACATTAGAAATTAAAAAAGTAACAGAAATATAATTCCTTCTTTATCAATCATATATACATATATATAAGATCAATAATACTTTATAATCTTTAACATCTGTATAGCATGTAGCATGTGAGCAAATCAAAGTATCATACGATGAAACTGTTACTGAGGGCTGTGTGTGTTACAATTGTTAGTTAACGTTTATTCTTCAAAACAACAAGCTGAATATCGTATCAGTAACATTGCGTACATGACATGTGAAAAATATAAAAATTAAACACAATAAAGAAATATATATCACGTAATATTAATTTAAATATAATTTACACAACTTAATATTAATCCTTAAATAATTAATTATATAATTTTTCTCCTCGTAAAATATCAAGTGCCATTTCAATGTCGTACCACATCTTCGTAGCATAGCACACAAATAGTAATATATATTAAACAACGTGACGCTTGATATTTAAATTCATTATATCTTTAAAGAATTGATCACGATGACATAAACAAAACAAATTGTTTATTGTTGGAGATATTATATTACATGATAATGTAGTACATGTGCATAATTACGTAATGATTGCAATTACTTTTCCACAGATACTGTGCCAAAAGTCGTATTTGCTTATATATTAATATCCAGTGGGCTTTTTGAAGTTAATCCTTTTATTGCTTCCGACAAGAATACTTACTGTCCTTGTGCAATGGGGGAGAAATATTACAAACATATTTGCATGCAATCCCTTCGAAAGTTTCTATACATATATTATCTATTCGCTCGATGTGACATTTCAGTTGCAATAGAGAGAGTCAATCGTCAGTAGAATAAAACTTGATTATTTTTCAGAGAATCAGAGAACTTAGTCAATGTGAGCACATTGAAGCACCTTCTGTGGAAACGAAGGAAGTTTGCCGCTTTCATTTTCCTTTTTTCGCGCAGTGACAAATTTAACAAGTTTATTTTACTGCAACAAGCAGCTGTCATAGAATATAATAAGACACTGCACTAATATACACATATTTTTATCTTTATTTAATCCACTGATGTTATCGAAATTGTCAGAAGTATCATGACTGTTGTTATATACATTGATATCTAGGAGAATCAAAGTGTTAATATACTACGCGATCGAAACTATTGCTGACGGTCAACGTCCAACGGATGTACACGTAAGTTTTAATACAGAAGAAAAAGTTAAGGTAGACAACTCTCCGTTTCTTAAAAATAATGTGCACGTCAACAAATGGAAATATTATTCGTTGAAAATTGCAATCCTGACCCTCGGTGAGCAAGTTGACTTGGAAACTCTCCTGCTTTCAAACTCTCTCACGCAACATTTTAATCTTTAATACGCGCAAGCGCATGCGATCAACGAACTTACTTTGCTTGCAGCTCTTATTTGCAGCAGTCAGTCGCCATTCAGTTTGCGTAAAGTTTTCATGTAAGCTCGACAAGAAAATGCTGTGCAACGAGCATTATAAAGATGACATGATTTACGTCACACAATTAACGAGAAATATTTCGAGCTTACTCGGAATCTGGCCTGTTTACAAAAGAAGAGCTACGAGCGAAAAAGTTTGGAAGTACTTTTTGATCTGTATCTCTTATGCTCTTCTCCTGTGGGTCCTGATTCCCGGTGCTCTCTTCTGGTTGATTGAAAAAAGGGCACGCGTCAGGGTTCGAACGATACCTCTGCTTTTCTATGGTATCATGGCCTGTAGTAAATACGGCACACTGATATACCATGAAACGAACATCAGACGTTGCTTGATGCACATTGAGGAAGATTATAAGACCGCGATCAATGAGAAAACGCGAGCCACAATGCTCGAATCCGCGAAGATCGGACGACGCTTAGTTACACTTTGCGCGATCTTCATGTACGGTAGCGGCCTCTTTTTCCGATCAATCCTGCCGTTTGCCAAAGGAAAAATCGTCACTGCGCAAAACATCACGATCAAACCTCTGCCTTGTCCGGCTAACTTTATTGTTTTTGATGCACAAGTCAACTCCGTTTACAAACTGATTTTTGCATTACAAATATTATCCGGGTTAATCACTTTTTCGATAACAACAGGTTTATGTGGTCTCGCAGCCGTTTTTGTGATGCATTCCTGCGGTCAACTGAAGATTCTGGTGACTTTGATGAAAAATCTCGTCGAGGAGCAATGGCAAAAGGAACAGGAAGTGAACAGAAAGTTGGCTACATTGGTACAACATCAAATAAGAATTCGAAAGTAAGAACTTTGTCATACTAATTTTTGTTAGAACTATGCGCGTCAAATGTGTAACGTACGTAGCGTATTGAATAGTTGATTATTTGCTAATGGAGTTAACATCATATATACGTACTGAATGTAATTAATTTCTTCATTTTTCTATTTCTTTATTTTGTGAATATATTGATTAGTCAGTGTCGCTGACATTTTAGTTTTTTACAATTGGTGGAAAATACTCTGCAGCAAGCGTGTCTATTAGAATTGTTTGGATGTACAATGATACTCTGCCTTCTCGGATATTTTATAATAATGGTTCGTAATTCTGTATATCCGGAAGTTAGAATATACATAACAAAAAGCAAAAAGAAAGAGTGTACTGTGCAATAATGTAACATTTATAGGAATGGGAGGATAGCAATTTGATAGCTATGTGCTCCTACTTTTCAACACTTACATCTATGTTGATAAACATGTTTATATTTTGTTACACTGGTGAACAACTTACTGTTCAGGTACATTTGTCTATTTATTTTTATCGTAAAAAATTATATTTGTGATACAATTATACCTATAATATAATAATATATCACAATTTGTTAGTTTGTAAGACTGTTTGCAAGATAATATTAAAAAAGAAGTTGTTAAAATTTCTCATGGTGTTTTATAAGCGATGTTTAAATATAACATCGAAATGTTTCAACAAAAAATTTTTGACAATACTACACATACTTGATAATATTAATAACAGGCAGAGAAAGTAGCTAGAACGTCTTGCATGCTCGAGTGGTATCATCTTCCGAACAAGGAGGCGCGTGGGATTGTATTGGTGGTTATAATGTCAAACCTGCCTCTCAAGATCACAGCTGGAAAATTTATGGATCTATCACTCAAAACTTATGGTGACGTAAGCATGTTCAAAAGTATTTACTTATTTTTTCAGAAATTAATCGACAGTAATTGTGGCACCACAAGTAAATCAATTATCTAGTAGTTGTCATTATCATCATAATGTAATGGACGTTAACTAAATATATTTTTTTTAGTCAGCAAATCGTAGTAGTGAAATCTAATTAAAATCATCACAAAGTAATAAGTGAATAACTGCGAGATATTGTGCTTGTTTTTCAGGTTGTAAAAACAGCTGTAATGTATTTTAATATGCTTGTGAAAGTAACCGATTGAATATTTCTACCCATATCTTTTTCTCATTGGAATTACGATTATGAACGCATCGTAATGATAACGTCATATGCTGATGATATAGATGTATCGAGTACAAAAGCTTGGTATGATGTACATATAATATACCTATATATATATATATATACATATTCTTGTTTTAGACACATTTCTTCTGTATAGAAAAATATGTAAAAAATTTTTGTTTTTAATTAATTTCTCACTACAAAACTGTATCTTAAAACTTCATAGACACAGTTTAATAATTAATTATCTAATTACTATTTGATCTTTTTATAAATTTATATAAAATGTATTTTTGTTTTAATGCAAAATAAGAACACATATTAGAAGATAAAAGTAACAGAAATATAATTTCTGCTTTATCATATATACATATATATAAAACCAATAATACTTTATAAGTTTTAACTTCTGTGTAACATGTAGCATGTGAGCAAATCGAAGTATCATATGATGAAACTGTTACTGAGGGCTCTGTATGTTACAATAGTTAGTTAACGTTTATTCTTTGAAACTACAGTCCAAGCAATAGTTTCGATTGCATAGTACAGTAATACTTTGATTCTCTTAGATATCAATGTATAGAACAACACTCGTGATATTTCTGACGATTCTAATAACATCAGTGGATTAAATAAAGATAAAAGTACGTTTACATTAGTACAATGTTTTATTGTCAGTGTACATATATATCGTATCAGTAGCATTGCATACATAACATAAGAAAAATATAAAAATTAGACACGATAGAAAAAATATATATGACATAATTGATTTAAATATAATATACGCAAATATTAATCTTTAAATAATTGATTACATAATTTTTATCTTCATAAAATATCAAGTATCATTTTAATGTCATATCACATCTTCGTAGCATGGCACACGATCAAATAGTAATATATATATAAAACAACGTGACGCTTGATATTTAAATTCATTATATCTTTAAAGAATTGATCACAATGATATAAAGCAAAAAAAATTGTTTGTTGTTGGAGATACTATATTACATGATGATGTACATACACATGATTACGTAATGATTACAGGTTCTTTTCCACAGATACTATGCCAAAGAAAAAGTCGTATTTTGCTATGTATTAATATCCAGTGTTTTTTTACATTACTTCTTTCATTGCTTCCAATAAGAGAACTCACTCTCCTTTTGCAATGGGGGAGAAAAATTACAAACATATTTACATTCAATCCTTTCAAAAGTTTCTGTACATACATTATCCATTCGCTCGATGTGACATTTCAATTGTAACAGAGAGAATCAATCGTCAATAGAAACTTGATTATTTTTCAGAGAATCAAAGAACTTAGTCAATGTGAGCACATTGAAGCACCTTCTGTGGAAACAATTTGCCGCTTTCATTTTCCTTTTCTCGCGCAGTGACAAATTTAACAAGTTTATTTTCCTGCAACAAGCAGCTATCATAGAATACAATAAGACACTGCACTAATATACACGTACTTTTACCTTTATTTAATCCACTGATGTTATCGAAATCGTCAGAAGTATCACGACTGTTGATATACATTGATATCTAAGAAAATCAAAGTATTACTGTACTATGCAATCGAAACTATTGCTGACGGTCAACGTCCAGCGAAAGTAAACATGAGTTTTAATACAGGAAGAAAAGTTGAGGTAGACAATTCTTAGTTTCTTAAAAATAATGTACACGTTGACGTATGGAAATATTATTCGTGGAAAGCGCAATCCTGACCCTCGGTGAGCAAGTTGACTTGGAAACTCTCTTGCTTTCTAACGCTCTCACGCAACATTTTAATTTTTAATACGCGCAAGCGCAAGCGATGGACGAATTTACTTTACTGGCAACTCTTATTCGCAGCGGTCAGTCGCCATTCAGTTTGCGTAAAGTTTTCACGTAAGCTCGACAAGAAAATGTTGCGCAACGAGCATTATAAAGATGACATAGTTTACATTACACAATTGACGCGTACTGTTTTGTATCTACTCGGAGTTTGGCCTGCTTACAAAAGAAGATCTACGAGCGAAAAAGTTTGGAAGTACTTTTTGATCGTGATCTCTTATGCTCTTCTTTTCTGCGTTCTGATTCCCGGTGCTCTCTTCTGGTTAATTGAGAAGAGAACACGCGTCAGGCTTCAAACAATCCCTTTACTTCTCTTTGGTTTCACGGCCAGTGGTAAATATGGCAATTTGATAATCCACGAGAACAGTATCAGACGCTGCTTAAAGCACATCGAGGAAGATTATAAGAGCATTCGCAGCGAAAAGGCACGAAACACAATGATCGAATCCGCAAAGATCGGAAGACGGCTGGTCATACTTTGCGCGATCTTCATGTACGGTAGCGGACTCTCTTTTCGATCAATTTTACCATTTGCCAAGGGAAAAATCGTCACTGCGCAAAACGTCACGATCAGACCTCTGCCTTGTCCGGGTTACTTTCTTTCCTTTGATGTACAAATTAGTCCCGCTTACGAGCTGGTCTTCGCAATACAAGTATTATCTGGTTTAGTTACTTATTCGATAACAACAGGTTTATGTGGCCTCGCGGCAGTTTTTGTGATGCATGCCTGCGGTCAGCTAAAGATTCTGATGAATCTGATGAGAAATCTCGTCGAGGAACAATGGCAAGAAAAACGTGAAGTAAATAAGAAGTTGGCTGTAATGATCGAACATCAAATAAGAATTCGAAGGTAAAGGTTAAGTAATTTTTATTAAAATTATATGCATCAAATGACTTAATTGTATACTTATAATTGACCATTCGCTTATTGGAATTTAACATCATATATAAGCAGAATGTAATTATTTCTATTTTCTTATTTTCTGAATGTGTCGATTCGATGTAGTCAACATTTCAGTTTTTTGCAATCGGTAGAAACTACTCTACAACAAGCGTGTCTAATGGAATTGACAGGGTGTACGGCGGTAGCCTGTCTTCTAGGATATTTTATAATAATGGTTCGTAATTTTATGTGTTCAAGAGTTTCAATAACGAAACAAAAGGAAAGAAATATTTCTTGCAATGTAACATTTATAGGAATGGGAAAATAGCAATTCGATAGCTATGTGTTCCTACTTTACAGCACTTGTGTCGATGATGATAAATATGTTCATGTTTTGTTACACTGGTGAGCAACTTACTGTTCAGGTATAATTATTGATTTATTTTTCTAATAAAATTTTTATTATGCGATGATGATAAATTCCCCAATTATGACATATGTATAAAATTAAGACATTTAAAAAGATATTTAAAAAGAAATTGTTGGAAATGTTTCTATAATACTTTTTAAACACTTTTTAAATCCACGAATTTTTTTTATCGTTGCATTGCACTTGATAATATTAATGACAGGCAGAGAAAGTAGCTAGAACATCTTGCGTGCTGGAGTGGTATCGTCTTCCAAAAAAGGAGGCGCGCGGAATCGTGCTAATAATAATCATGTCAAACATGCCTATGAAGATCACTGCTGGGAGGATTATGGATCTGTCATTCAAGACATACGGCGATGTAAGCATATATGTTCAAAACCATTCATTAATTTTATTTTTTAAATTAGCAAAATTAAATTCGCACTACAATTAAATTCTAGTGTAACGCACCTGTAACGCACCTAGTGTAACGTACATCAATCACATGCAACTTTTCTCACTCAACATGTCGTGCTAATTTAACAAACCATGACAAAGTAATAAATGATTTATTGCAAGATATATATATATATATATATATATATATATATATATATCTATATATATTACGATTGCTTTTTACAGGTTGTCAAAACAGCTGTGACGTATTTTAACATGCTCCTAAAAGTAACTGAATGAATATTTCTAATTTGTATCTCTTTCTTCTCGACGAAATCATGATTATGAATGGTAAAGTCATATCTTATGTGATAATATGTCATGATATAGATGTGTCAAATACAAAAGTTTAATATACATATATATTTTTGATTTAGATATGTTTCTTCTGTATATATAAGTGTGTAAGAAATTTTTATTTGTCTGTACGGTAAAATTTTACATTAAATTACAGTAAACAGTTTGACAATTAATTATCTCTCTATAATTACTATTTTATCTTTTTATAAAGTTATAAAAGGATATAAAAAACATATACATATACGTATATATATGAAATTATTGTCGTTGTATTATATATTCTTTAATTTTTGCATACGATTGGATCACGCAAGCAAAACAAAGTACTATATGATATAACTGGAGTTGTTATACATCAATTGTCAGTCAACATTCATTCTTTGAAACTACAGTCTAGGCTACACATCATATTGATAACATAGTGCATCACATAAGCATATGAAAGATATAAAAATTAAACATGGTGTGCATAATATGATGTAATATTGATATATTCTTATATAATTGATTGCATAATCTTGTTTCTCACAAAATATCAACGTTGTATAACATTTCAATGTTGTATAACAATAGTAATCCAGGCAGCCTGTTTAGAATCTCAACATAAGATATCTTAAAAACGTCTTGAAGATATTTTATAATATAATGTATAAAAGACGACTAAATAATGTCTTATGTTCCGATTTTGGTGCTGTCTAAGTCTAAGAAACTGTACAATAAGCAATACTCATCTATTTTGATTCAACACCATTACAATGTATTTAGAAATCCATCTTACGCAGCATTTAAATCTCCAGAGCACTAGCATGATCCGCATTCAAAATGTCATCCTATATGAAATATAGTAATGTTCGCTATCTAAATACATTTTAACTGAGGAAATACAATGATATAATCAATAAAAAATACTATTTGAGATATAGTCAGATAAGTACAATTACTTTTCTACGGATATTCTGCCAAGTCAAAAGCTACGTTTTGCTTACTGCTATTATCCGTGAATTATCTTTACAAAACGTTAACCCTTTCATAGCTTCCAGAAAACTTTCTGTTCCTTACTGTGAGGGAAAAATCAAAAAAATCTGCACGCAATCTCTTTGAAAGTTTTCATACATTAGTTATCCGTTTGACGTGGCTCTTCGGTCCCCTCGATACGCAGGCGCGCATGAATTATAAATTACTTTTCTCCCAACAAAGGTTGCTCGCTGCGCACAGGCGTGTCTTTTCTCTGTATCGCGCGTTACAGGCATATTTCCATGCTACGCGGTATCATACCATGAAGTGGAAGGACTCCTTGTAAGAAATTGTAGAATCAATTTCTGTTTTTCAAGATGTTTGCCAACAAGTATTACGAACGCGACATAGGGAACGCTTTCGCGATGCATCGCTTCTTCTTTCGCATGATAGGCTTATGGCCATTCGCGCACGCAAATTCTCTTCTTCTGGAACAGTTAGAGACAATCGTGGTGGTTTTCGTGTGTTTCGCGTGTCTCATTGTCGAAGCAGTTCCGACCTTGCTCTATGTATTCATGGTGCTGACGGACATTCGTGTGCAACTGAAAGTCATGGGCAGCGCGATGTTCACCACAGTTGAAATCATGAAGTATGTTTACATGCTGTTTTACAAAAGTCAAATGCGAAACTGTCTAATATTGGTCGACGAAGACTGGCAAAACGTCGTCAGTCCGAGCGATCGCACCTCGATGATAGAAAAAGTTAAGATTTGTAAACGTCTGGTTGTGTTGTGTGCCGTAATCCTATATAGCCTCAACATAATTGTTCGAATAGTCATACCGTTGTCAGTAGGAAAGATCGTTACTCCACAAAATATCACAATCAGACCAATGCCGCATGTGGCCTATCTGGTCATACTTGATGTGCAGCAGAGTCCAGTTTATGAAATCACATATATCATGCAATTACTAGGAGGCTTTTTCAAGTATACGATTGTAGTGACAACCTTTAGTTTCGTGACTCTTTGCGCGATGCACTTTTGCTCACAATCGAACATACTTATAACATTAATAAATGATTTCGTGAACGAGAGTCGACCGGAAAACTTGAACAAGAAGCTGTCCATTGTCGTGGAGCATCAAATCAGAATAAAGAAGTAAGTTTTTCCTTGCGCACATTAATATGATCAATTCACTGATTTCTTTTAAAATAATTCATTAGAGATTATCAGAGCTTAGTACACAGTAGTACATTCTAATGCAAAATGGGTAATGTGTCATCGATTATCAAAGATATATGGAATTAATAACCAGTGACTTTTGTTAAAAACAATTTTTCATAGTTTTCTCGCCATACTTTTTAGTTTCTTGCAATTGGTGCAGAGCGTCACCCAGTATCCAAGTTTAGTAGAAGTCCTGGGATCTACTGTGATGCTATGCTTCGTAGGATATTGCATTATCACGGTGCGCGAAAAATATTTACGCGACAATGAATTTTGAGGGAAATATTAGTTTAGATAAACGTGATGCAAAATACTTATGTGATGTCATGTTCTATAAAAAATTAATGAGATTTTTCAATTTACAGGAATGGGAAGATCAGAATATTCTTCGTCTGTGTGTATATTCCCTCATACTAGTAATGTTCGTTTTCAACGTATTTATTTACTGTTATATGGGCGAACAAATCATCGAGCACGTATGTATCAAATCGTTGTTCACTATCAGAAACAGTATAGTCGTAAGATATTTAGGAAATAACGGAATAGAGCGTTTACGCGTTATTTTTTTCATTTACGCATCACAGTAATTAATTGATAAAAACTAGGCAGGACAAGTAGCATTAACAGCATGCACTTTGGAATGGTACCGTCTTCCGGATACACAAGCACGGGCGTTGATTTTACTTATAATCGTTTCTGAAACTCCATTTAAGCTTAAAGCAGGAAGTTTCATTGATCTTTCTCTCAGAACGTTTGGCAATGTAAGTGTGACACAACTATTTTTTAAAGTTTTAATCTAATAATAAAGTTAATATCGTATGAAAATTTTTGCAGAAAGAGCAATTAATAAAGATGACATATATACATTTTAGATTACCAAGATGGCCTTAACATACTTTAATATTCTTCGCTCGCTTTTATGAATTTCAAGAATTAATAGTAAATATGTAGATAGTAGAGTAAAAATCTTGATAGCAATAAAAATCTGTAACTATAAAATAGAAGTATTAATATAAATTTTTAAAAATATTTTTATTTCAAATACATTTACTAATTTAATATTCATTTATTAATAATCACTCAAATCTCGTTGCATAATTCATGAGTTAGATTTATCTTCCAACTGATGAATGTGCACATAAAGTGATAAAAATGTTCAAATAAAAATATATTACGGAATTATTTAAAAAACATATGCAAGTATAAGGTAACTCAAAGGATTGCGCTCTTGTGTCTTTCGTATACATAGTTTACCTTAACGAATAATCGTGTGATTTTTTAACTTAATTAAAAATACATCACGATTAATCATAGCGTTTTAACTGATATTTGTTAACAATATAAAATACGTTTGTTTCTTAAAATGCCTAGAGTATATTTTTACGTGCTTTGAACTGTAATAATCGATTAAATGTCGAGATTACTCTATAAAAAAAAATTTACATATTGTATTAATTTGCACTATTATCATTGAGAAACGTGAGTGAAAAAAAGATGCTATTTCATTACTTACTGAACAATATTCTACACTGACTTTTACATAGTAGATAAAATTTCCTGAGAAATCCGATCGGTATGTGAGGTTTACCTTAAACCTCAACTCTACCGTATAACTTTTCATCTTTCTTAGAAAATCAACCCTTGCCTCCAAGTTCAAGTTCCAAACAGGAAGGTTGCAGCACACAGCGATCATTTCAAAGTTTCTTCTTACCATTGCCATGCCATCATAATATGAAATATTAATGATCCAAAAGGCACACGTGCGCATAGTAGTTTTCGCATGCGCGCGACAGTCGATTTCATCTTTACATAACGATCAGTAGCGATCGAGTTTGCGGCTTACAAGCACAAAGGCCGCGAAATCAATATCTTTTTATTCTTTTGTCGCGGGAGAAAAACGTGTTATTAAACGTACTTTTATAATTCCACAATGAATCTTCTTTTGGAGAAGCATTCAAATAAAAATTACAAGCAAGATATAGAATACGTTACCAAACAAACAAACTTTCTTCTACGAATACTCGGCATTTGGCCTCTACTTGACAGAGACCTGTCTGTCGTCGAAATAGCCTGTAAGATTCTTCTGATAATCATTTGCTGTATTCTCGTTTGCTTCGAAAGCATTCCCAGTATGTTATATTGCATATTCGTGACCGTGGAAGAACCGCGTATGAAATTGATGATGATCGCTCCTACGATCTATTCGTTTACCTCTCTTACTAAGTACGGCGCTCTAATTGTCTACGAAAACGAGATCAGAAAATGCTTCAGGCACATAAAAGACGATTGGAAGTTCATCGCGATGTCGGGCGCGAGGGATATCATGATGGAGAAGGTGAAGACTGCCAGAAGCATGTTCACTATCTGCTGTACCTGCCTGTACACCGCCGCTCTCTCTTATCACACGATCGTGCCATTAACGCGGGGAAAAGTTATTACCAGTAATAACGTAACGATCAGACCGTTGGCCTACGCGGGATATTTCGTCCTCTTCGACGAACAGCGTAGTCCAGCTTACGAGATCGTGTTTACGCTACAGTTCTTCGGCGGATTCGTCATGTATTCCGTCACGATCGTGACGTACGGACTCGCTGCTCTTCTCGTCATGCACGCGTGTGCGCAGATGAAAATTTTGATGATGTTAATGGAAGAGCTTGTCGACGAGCGAGCGTGCAAAGAGAAAAATACGGACGAAAAGTTAGTGGCGGTGGTCGAACGTCAGATAAGGATACGAAAGTAAGACTTTTTTTCCATTTTTATTAACTTTACGATCTAATTCTGTCCTGCAATAGTAATACTATTGCTTCTAGTTTCCTGTGTCTGGTGGAAGACACGCTGCAAATAAGTAACTTGTTTGAAATATTAGCAAATACAACAATGATGTGTTTCATGGGATACTGTATCTTGACGGTAGGCAGAACGTTCAAATCGTGTCACGGTGAATAGAATTTTCTAGTCATATATATTACCCCGCAATATCCACATTAATTTCACATCGATAATTTGTCGCAAAAATCTAACTATTGAGTGCATGTTGAACAGGAGTGGCAAGACGGAAATACCGCGAATGCGTATACATTTGTCGTTGCTCTAGCTTCCGACATAGTTAATATCTTTCTTCTTTGCTACATCGGCGAATATATTATTGATACAGTAAGTTCATTGTGTGTGTTCATTAAATTCTATCACGTTAACTTCAGTTTGTATTAATACTTTGTCGCGATTATCGCATTTTTAAACGTGTAGAAGTGAAATCTTACATAAGTGAAAGCAATTCCATACACATTTATTACAATAGGCGGACAAAGTAGCTTGGAAAACAAATATGTTAGAATGGTATCGTCTTCCAACCGAGAGAACACGCGATATGGTGCTAGTAATACTTGTATCGCATATGCCGTCGAAGCTTACGGTGGGAAAATTCATCGTCCTTTCTTTAAAGACATTCGGCGACGTAAGCGAAATATATATTTCTATTTGAAACATTGCAAAATCTGTCTGAAATGATTGATTACCCATGTTACATATTGCTCTTTGATATTAAGAGAATTTGTTTCCTAAATGAGAAACGTTTGTTAATTATTTTAGGTGATGAAATCAGCCGTCGTGTACTTCAATATACTTCGCACGGTTACGGAATAAACAACGATGATGATCATGGAAACAAAAATACAGTTTGTTAATAATGCAAGTATTAGGAAATGCAGTAAGTATAACTATGTACGAGTATGTAAGTCGTATAGAAGAACGTGTGCTATAAAAAATGATAAAGTTCTCACAAATATTATAATATATTTATTTATGAAATATTTAATTGTGTGCCTTTTGAAACAAAATAACATACTTTGCAAGAAAAAAGTAATTCGATAATTATTTAACTAACACACACCTCTCTGTTTTGTGCAAAAACAATTTTGCAGTATCAATTGACTGTGTATATCTACAACAGTTAGGCTAAATAGAGGATCCCTCGTAGAACATAATCAAAACTGTTAGCTTCGTAGTCAACGTTATGATTGTAAGTTAGAATTGAAAAAGAAAGAAAGTTAAATGTAATGATTTTCCCAGTCGCTGGGCTGGGAAAATCATTACATTTAACTTTCGGTCAATGCACATAAGCGGATAAGAATACATTTCATAGAAAAGCAATCTCGCCCCTCTGGCGGACAACTTTATTTACAAAGTTTTCTGCTTTTGTTCTCTCCTCTCACGCGACGTTTAAATCTTTAAAATGCGCGAGCATATGCGCGAGCGCCGAGTTGACTTCGCGGTCAGCGAAGTGCCCTTCGATGACAAACGGTGATTCAGTTCGCGTTCAGGTTTTGCATGAAATGCACGTCAAGTGAGCCGAATAAAGAGCACCGTAAAATATTTGTCGAGATCCGTAGAAAAAAAAAAATGCCGCAAAACGGGCAGCATCAGAACGATATCTTGTACATCACGCAACCAACTCGCAAAATTTTGCGCGCACTCGGCGCTTGGCCCTCCATCAGTAAAGGGAGATCCATATATCCGAAGGCTCACAATCTCTTGCTAATCTGTATAGCCTACGCTCTCCTTTCTTCCGACATTATACCCGGTAGCCTTTTCTGGGTAATGGAGAAAACAACGCGCATTAAACTACAGATCATCCCTGCTCTTATCTACGACTTCATGTCCGCCATTCAATACGGCATCTTCATAGTTCGCTATGATCAGGTCAGGCGATGCTTGAAGCACGTTGAGGAAGATTGGAAGAACATTCTCAGTGCGGACGTACGAAACATTATGTTGCGATCCGGGAGGACGGGAAAGCGTCTGGTTACGATCTGTGGAGCCTTTATGTACAGCGGCGCCTTAACTTTCCGAACAATCTTACCGTTATCAATGGGAAAGACCGTTACTGATCAGAACGTCACGCTGAGACACTTGACGCTGAGACACTTGGCCTGTCCGGGTTACTTCTTTTCCCTTGACGTTCAAGTTAGCCCTGTTTACGAAACGGTCTTTATAATCCAGCTTCTAACATCAATCGTTACAGTTTCGATCGTGACAGCTGCATGTGGCCTCACCGCGATTTTCGTCATGCATGCCTGCGGCCAACTGAAAATCCTGATCAACTTGATGAAAAGCCTCGTGCAGAAACAGTGGCTAGAGGAGCGTGAAGTGGATAAGAAGTTATCTGAGATAGTCGAGCATCAAATAAGAGTGCGCAAGTAAGTCCATTTCAATTGTAAATGTTATTTCGTGCTCATCGCACATTTATGCTAATTAAAGTGTATATTAATAATGATACTTTCTAACAATGTACTCGATGGAAAATATTAATTTTTTTCTCTTTCATATTATTGCCACTTATTTTTTTTGTTCACTAGTCCAAGTAGCGTTAATTGTATCAACGGTGATTTCAGATTTTTACGATTGGTACAACATACTTTGCAGGAAATATATCTGATGGAAATTCTAGTGAACTCGATAACTATTTGCATTTTAGTATATTTTATGTCAATGGTTCGTACGTTGATCAATTAATTTTAGTAAGAAAATAATTTCAATATATTTAAATATATTAAAATGAAAGAAAGGAAAAGAACAAAGATTCAATAATTATTTATTAAAATTTAAAATTTTATTTGAATTCTCAAATCCTCATGCTGATACATATTTTGTTGACATTTTTGACAAATAGTCTTTTCAGATTTTGACTGATCAGTAATAATTTAATAATAATATAATTACGTAAAACATTTATATTTATAGGACTGGCAAAATAGGAATGTAACATCTGTATGCAGTTATATGATAAGCATTGCAAATGTAACAATCCATATGTTTCTATTTTGCTATACCGGTGAACAGCTTACAAGTCAGGTATGTGTCTCGCAAATATTGAACGTATTCGATCTTTAGTGCAAGTAACAATAATGAAAGCAGCAATAGAAGACAACGTCCTGTAATTAGAATAATTTATCTTAAAATTATTTGCAATTAAAGTTGCATTCAATTCTGTAACAGTCTTAGCACGCAAATTCGTGTTTTATAAATACCTTTATATCATGTTAATATATCATGAAAGAAATATATGAAACGTGTTACGCTATTCTTAAAATATAGCAAATGAAAATTTGATGAAAAGAAATTTTATGTTACAACGTGATGATAAATCCAATAATAGGCGGAAAAGGTAGCCATTGCATCTTGCGAACTTGAATGGTATCGTCTTCCGGACAGAAGAGCGCGTACTGTCATATTGTTGATGATTATGTCTAACGCGCCAACTAAAATTTCCGCTGGAAAGTTTGTTGATCTCTCGCTCAAAACATTTGGTGATGTAAGTAAATTAACATTGAATTAATTTACTTGTTTCTACAAAATTATATTAAAAAAAAAAAAAAAAAAAAAATTAACATAAAAAAAAAATATATATATATATAACGTCTGATATTTTTTTATTATTCAACAATAAGATAAACAGCTATATTATAAATGTTTAATAAAAAAAAAAAAAAAATATATATATATATATAAGCATTTTATAGTATAGCTGTTTATCTTACCGTTGAATAATAAAAAAATATCAACGTTCCACATCTGTAATATTTTAAATCGCAATCAAATAATTTTTAGTTAGATACTTTTTTATAAACATCATGTCATTTACATATATAGAAATTTTGTTAAACGTATGCCTGCTATTTGCAATCACTATAATTTACTAAGAACAAATCAAAATAAAAAACACAAACAAATAAACATATTTTTTAGGTCGTGAAAACAGCTGGAGCATATTTTAACATGCTCCGAAATGTAATCGAATAAATATTTAATTTTTAATATAGTTAAAAATATAACGTAAGTTGTAATCATTATATCATGTTATATAAATCAGTTATATGAGTCGAATACAAGATCTTAATGCAATGTACATGTGATGCATAAAAATTATTTGAATATATATAATATTTTATTATATTTTATTGAACAATTTATGCCATTACATGTGTACTTTTATTTCTAATAAAAATAAAAGGCATACCTGTTATTTTTTCACAAGATTAAAAAAATATTAATTGATATTGACTGATGCAAATCAAAATATACAACATACGACAATCAAAAGTGTTGTTTCGTGATCAGTATTATACTATAACTGCAAGTTTACAATGTAGGAAGGTACGTAAACAAACATGATTATTTTTCTACTCGTACTTGCCACAAAGACTGACGAACGGATAAGAATACCTTCCTGAGAAAACATTCATCCCTCTCGACGAACAACTTTCTTCGCAAACTCTATCGCTGTAGTCTCTGTTCTTCACGCAACGTTTGAATTCTTAATGCGTGCAAACGCACAGGTGAGCTCAGATTGAATTTACTTCACGATCAACTTTATCTTTTATCTTCGATTTTCAGTCGTGATTCATGAGGTGAATTAAAACCTTAAGAAACTTTCAACATGTGTTTATAAAAATATTAGCGCGCTTTCTTATTGTCGTATTCTTGTTTCACATCTAATAAACGAAAAAGATAAAAATCTAAACAAAAATAAAGATTAAATGATGAAAAAAACACTGACATCTTTATATGTACGTTCTAAACACAAATCTAATTAAGAATTTTAGAGAAAATTTGAGAATTATGCAAAAAAATTGCGTACATTTCAATATATATCAAAGCATAATCCAGTATTTTTAATTAAATTTTAACATTAGATATATTTACATATTATTATATACATGTACATATTTTAAGAACCAATGATACGTTTCAAGTATTAGATAATGTGATGTAAGTACGTACATCACATTATGTACACTTTATCATTTTATTATCCTGCGTATCGTAGAAGTTATTTTTATATTGTAACAAAGACAATACCACATCTATAAAGCAGGAAAAAACAAAGTTATAACTTTGCTAGTTGCTCTACGGGTAGAGAAAGTTGGTAGATAAAAATACATATCAAGAGAAGCAATCTCTCTGAGATCATTGGGTGATTTTACTTTGAAACTTCATCGAGCCTATTCAAGAATTCCGAACGCACGTTATTATCTATTCATTTGACATGACAGTCAATTGTTCGTAGCGCAAGCGCATTTACGTACCGAGTTATCCTCTGGACTGGTAGGCAGCTCGCTGCCATCAGTGATGAAGAAATACGCGTCCAGTTGTTACGCACGTTTTGCATCACGTAGGACAAAACCGATACGTCTCGAAGTCGTACTTTATAAAAATGCACGATAGACTCAGGCTAGAAATGTACCCAAATAAAAATTACGAGAACGACATAAAATACACTACACAATTAAATCGCGTCATTTGCAACCTATTAGGTATCTGGCCGGATATAGAAACCTCGTTTCTTAAAAATTTCAAGAACGTCTCGCTGATATTGAGCTGCATTTTCCTTCTCATTACCGAGTTAATTCCAACAATCCTGTATGTAGTGTACATAGAGAAACGATTCCGCATCAGAATGATACTCATACCATCCATAATGTTCACGACTTCAGCGGTTATCAAGTACTTCAGCCTGATGCTTAACAAGAACCAAGTGGGAAACTGTCTGACGCAAGTGAAGGACGATTGGCGAAATGTCGTAAGTGCGAGCGCACGTCGTTCTATGATTAACAAAGCCAGGACTGCAAGGCATTTGATCGTTCTCTGCTGCATATTCATGTATTCTGCCGGCTTTTATTTTCGTACGATAGTGCCGCTATACAAGGGAAAATCCGTCACCGATCAGAATATCACTATCAGGCATTTACCATGCGCAAGTTATTTTATTCTGTTCAATGGGCAGATCAGTCCCGCGTACGAAATCATATTCTTTATGCAGTTCGCCTCTGGATTTATCAAATACACCATCACGGTGGCGATCTGTAGCCTCGCCGCTCTTTTCGTTATGCATGTATGCGGACAGCTGGAAATATTGATGGCACTAATAGAAAATCTGGTAAATGAAACGGACGAAAAGAATTTGGACAGGATGCTGGGTATGGCCGTGGAACATCAAATCAAGATGCGGAAGTAAGTTTTTTTCCATCTATTTCAGTTATATTTAGCTATATTTAATTCATTTATTCAACTATATGTATGTCCAT
This sequence comes from Solenopsis invicta, assembly GCF_016802725.1. Taxonomy (NCBI): domain Eukaryota; kingdom Metazoa; phylum Arthropoda; class Insecta; order Hymenoptera; family Formicidae; genus Solenopsis; species Solenopsis invicta. The sequence goes on from NC_052668.1 coordinate 22,370,628, forward strand.
ATGTGTTATGTCCAATGGTGATGGTTTAAGATCAACACTGTAGTTTTGCATTATTTATATTGTTTATTTTTCACTTTGACTTGTTATTACAAGTTTGTAAATATGTAATTGTTGTTATGTATAAGACTTTCGTTTAAACGGCAGTACTACTCGGTAGCGATCGACGTTGTAGCGATCGACGTTGCCTAGAGGTGTAAGTCCCTCTAGGGAACCCTAAGTCACGACGTATGATATGACAATTGTGAAAGGCTCGGATACTATCGTGACTTTTAACGGAATGAGAGCGGGAAGGTTTCCGACCACCTCATTTATAGTTTTCGACTTCCTGAGCTTGTGTCCCGATTGGTCTCGATTTCTAAAATTCTTGTCTCTATTGAATAATGTGGATCTTTAGATTTCAAACGTGGCAAATGAATGCCAGGCGGCTATGACAGACAGCTGCCACGAGCTCAGGTTTGGAAACGCCGATATTCTTTTAATGATAGTCGTTTACAACTTGGTGTTTTAACAATTTTGACTTCGGTGTCGCGGTGTCCGAATGATGTGCTTAAGAGGATACCACATGTGTCAACAAGAAATAAGTATCCGAAGCCTTTCTAATGTCTGATATTTTCCTTTTCTTTGTGTTTGAGCTTAATCGTACAGTCTGGTCCGATTGTATTCTATTCTTTTATGTGAATGCATGTATGTGTCCGCATATGTGTATGTATGCGTCGTGCACGACTTACCGCATCTGCGGATCGTATATGTAACAGCATGTATTTATTCTTATTAGTTATATCAAGATGAACGTCTACAAAACGAATTGACTTTCGTAATTAATACACCATATCAATATGCGGTCTTTATTTACTTTATTATTAAGTTCCTTTTTCTTTTAATATGGTAGATAAAGATTTTCTAACGTAAATTTATGCGCGTTTCTTTATAGTTTCTTACGATTGGTGCAGAGCACTTTGGAACATACCAGCTTGTTAGAAATAACGGGATGTACGATATTTATATGTCTTCTAGGACACAGTATTATCACGGTGCGCATAAATAATTATGCAGTCGTAACAGCTCACGCAGTTTTTGTGTTTAAAAATAGATTTTCGTACTTGAAATATACGTTATTCTGCACATATACGCGAGATTGATAAATAGAATTATCATATATACTAATAATTATAATATGTATAATTATAATATACATATAATCATAATTATTTTATAGGAATGGGAAAATCAAAATGTTGTATCTATGTGCTCCTACGTTATTCTGCTCACGTCAATGAGCTTCAACATTTATATCTTTTGTTTTATCGGTGAACAACTTTCCATAGAGGTATCGTATTACATTTTTATCTTAGATAAAATTGTTATAATGAGATTAATAATAATCAGTAAATTAGAATATTTATCAGACATTTTTCTTTCTTATTTTTATTTTATGCCTACTTGTTAATAAAATTTAGGGAGAGAAATTAGCAGTTACAGTGTGTACGTTGGCCTGGTACCGTTTTCCAAATGCGAAAGCACGAGAACTGATATTGGTCATAGCCATGTCGATTGTCCCAACAAAACTTAAAGCTGGGAAGTTCTTCGAACTCTCCATTAGAACTTTCGGTGATGTAAGTAACGGGTATTTTCGTAAGTAAAATATGAATAACAAACATGTATATTACATTTTGACAGGTCGTTAAGATGGCTGTGACATATCTTAATTTTATTCGGAAATCGATGGAGTAATAATGTAACGTTTTGCAAAAATATCTGTATCTCTTTGGTAGAGATAGAGATCTAGTAGAAACATTAATTATTAGCACACATATTAATATAAGAATAAAAGTATTGAACTAAAGAAATGTGACAAAAATTTATCCTAATTTAAGCACACTTGAGAAAAATGACATAATTTGCGAACGTCAAACATCTTTTCAATTTTGATTAGATTTTTATCTCATCGTTGAATGATAAAAAAATATAATGTTTTACATCTATAATCTTATAAATAGTAATCAGATAATTTTTAGTTAGAATATTTTTTCATAAACATCATGTCATTTATATATGAGGCATTCCACGTGAAAGGGATCCACCTAAAAATGAACTGTTTGGCATGCTTTTAAGTGATAATGAAAACATGTTAGTGGACATATTGTATAAGGTTGATGAGAGAAAAATAAGTATTATATGCTTCGCATCAAAGATATTGAAGTTTATCGTTTAAATTAAAAAAAAAAATTTTCTTTTTTTAACTTTTGTAGCCAAAATTAAAACAATTTTAGAGACATGATTTTTTTTAGGATTTTGTCCATGCTTTCAGATAAAAATGCCAATATTAGTGAGAAAAATTTAATAGTATTGGAAACATTAATTTATTAGTTTCAAATAAAGAAATGAACAATTACATCAATTTTTAAAAATCTGAAAAAATTCTCAAAAATACTTCAGTACATGTAAATTACCGTACCATAAAGCAAATTTTGGGATTGCAATAAAATCCTCTCAAAAACAAATATTTTTTCCAGTACAAAATTATAATTTTACTCAAAAGCTAAATAATATCAATTTTTATTGGTCAATTATTTAATATACGTAAATAATATATTTTTAACAAATAATTTTAAAATAAAAAATCGTTGTGAAGTCTTTGCGTTTTATTGCGAAATAAATAAAGCTAAAGAATATAAAACGGGAAGACTTCACAACTATTTTTTATTTTAAAGTTATTTGTTAAAAATATATTATTTACGTATATTAAATAATTAACCAATAAAAATAAATATTATCTAGATTTTGGATGAAATTATATTAGAAAAAATATTAGTTTTTGAGAAGTCCCACTGCCATCCCAAAATTTGCTTTAAGGTACAATATTCTACATGTATTAAAGTATTTTTAAGAATTTTTTCAAATTTTGAAAAATAGATATAATTAACTGGACCCCTTTCACGTGGATTACTTCATATATAAATTTTGTTAAAAATATGCCTGCTATTTGCAAACACAGTAATTATGATTTACTGAGAACAAGTCGGAATAAAAAACACAAACAATTGAACATATTTTTTAGGTCGTGAAAACAGCTGGAGCATATTTTAACATGCTCCAAAATGTAGTTGAATTAATATTTAACTTTTAATACAGATAAAAATATAACGTAAGTTGTACTCATTATATCATGTTATATAAATCAGTTATATGAGTCGAATACAAGATCTTAACGCAATGTAAATATAATGCACTAAAGTTATTTGAATATATATATTTTATTATATTTTATTGAACAATTTATGCCATTAACGTGTTCTTTTATTTCTAATAACAATAAAAGGCATACCTGTTATTTTTTCACGAGATTAAAAAATATTAACTGATATTAACTGATGCATATCAGATTATACAACAAACGACATTCAAAACTGTTGTTTCGTGATCAGTATATATTGTAACCGCAAGTTTACAATGTAGGAAGACACAAAGATAAACATGATCGCTTTCCTAGTTGTCACAAAGACTGACGAATGGATAAGAATACCTTCCTTGGAAAACAATTGTTCCTCTCGACGAACAACTTTCCTCGCAAACTTTATCGCTGTTGTCTTTGTTCTTCACGCAACGTTTGAATTCATAACGCGTGCAAACGCACAGGTGAGCTCGGGTTGAGTTTACTTCGCGATCAACTTTTTCTTTTAACTTCGATTTTCAGTCGTGATTTATGACGTGAATTAAAACCTTAAGGTTTACAATCAAAATGTGCTTATAAAAATATTAGAGCGTTTTCTTATCATCTTATTTTTCTTTCACATCTAATAAAAGGTAAAGATAAAATAATAAAGAAGTACGTTGAAAAAAATAATAAAGAAGTACATTTTATACGCACGTTCTAAATACAAATCTAATTCAAAATTGTATAGATTATGAAAAGAACTGCTTACATTTTAATGTACGTCAAAGTATAATCCAGTATTTTAATTAAAATTTTAACATTAGATATATTATTATATACACGTACATATTTTAAGAAACAATGATACATACGTTTCAAGTATAAGTTAATCTGATGTAAATACGTACATCACATCGTGAACACTTTATAATTTTAGCCTGCGTACCAAAGAAGTTATTTTTATATTGTAACTGAGAACAATATTACGTCTATCAAGCAGGAAGAAACAAAGTTATAACTTTGCTAGTTGCTCTACGGTTAGAGAAGGTTGGTAGATAAAAATACATTTCAAGGAAAGCAATCCCTTCGCGATCATCAGATGATTTTACTTTTAAACTTCATCCATTTCGAGCCTACTCAAGAATTCCGAACGCACGTTATTATCTATTCATTTGACATGACAGTCAATTGTTCGTAGCGCAAGCGCATTTACGTACCGAGTTATCCTCTAGACTGGTAGGCAGCTCGCTGCCATCAGTGATGAAGAAATACGCGTCCAGTCGTTACGCACGTTTTGCATCACGTAGGACGAAATCGTTACATCACAAAGTCGTACTTCATAAAAATACGATAGACTCACGCTAGAAATGTATCCGAATAAAAATTACGAGAACGACATAAAATACACTACACAATTAAATCGCGTCATTTGCCGCCTATTAGGTATCTGGCCGGATACAGAACCCTCGTTTTTTAAAAATCTCAAGAGCGTCTCACTGATATTGAGCTGCTCCTTCCTCCTCGCTAGCGAGCTAATCCCAACAATCCTGTACGTAGTGTTCATAGAGAAACGATTCCGCGTCAGATTGAAGCTCATATCATCCATACTGTTCACGACAACGGCAGTTCTCAAGTACTTTACCCTGGTGCTTAGTAAGAACCAAGTGAGAAACTGTCTGACGCGAGTGAAGGACGATTGGCGAAATGTCGTAAGCGCGAGCGCTCGTCATTCTATGATTAACAAAGCCAGGACTGCAAAACGTTTGCTCATTCTCTGCGGCATATTCATGTATACTTCCGGTTTGTATTTTCGTACGATAGTGCCGCTGAGCAAGGGAAAATCAGTCACCGATCAGAACATCACGATCAAGCATTTACCATGCCCAAGTTATTTTGTTCTGTTCAATGGGCAGATCAGTCCCGCGTACGAAATCATATTCTTTATACAGTTCTTCTCTGGATTTATTAAATACACCATCACTGTGGCGATCTGTAGCCTTGCCGCTCTTTTCGTTATGCATGTATGCGGACAACTGGAAATATTGATGGCACTAATAGACAATCTGGTAAATAAAACGGAAGAAAGGGATTTAGACAGGATGCTGGCTATGACCGTAGAACATCAAATCAATATGCGGAAGTAAGTTTTACCCGTCTATCTCAATTATTATATATTTAGCTACATCTAATTCATTTATTTAACTGTATGTATTTATTTTTATTATTTGTATCAAGATGAGCGTCTATAAAATCAATTGACTTTCGTAATTAATACATCATGCTAATATGCGGTCCTTTTTGCTTTATTACTAAGTTCTTTTTCTTTTAATATGACAGGTAAAGATTTTCTAACGAGAATTTATGCGCGTCCCTTTATAGTTTCTTACGATTGGTGCAGAGCACTTTGGAACATACCAGCATGTTAGAAGTAACGGGATGTACGATAATTATATGTCTTCTAGGACACGATATTATCACGGTGCGCCTAAATAATTATGCAATCGTAACAGCTCACGCAGTTTTGTGTTTAAAATTAGACTTTTGTACTTGAAGTATACGTTATTCTGCATATACACGCGAGATTGATAAATAGAATTATCATATATATTATAATTATATTACATAAAATTATAATATATAATCATAATTATTTTATAGGAATGGGAAGATCAAAATGTTGTATCTATGTGCTCCTACATTATTCTGCTCACGTCAATTGGCTTTAATATTTATATATTTTGTTTTATCGGTGAACAACTTTCCGTAGAGGTATCGTATTACATATTTATTTTATTGTTAGATAAAATTCTCATAATGCGTTTTATAATAAGTAGTGGGAAAGAATATATATCAGATATTTTTCTTTCTGATTTTTATTTTATGCCTACTTGTTAATATAATTTAGGGAGAGAAATTAGCAATAACAGTATGTACGTTGGCTTGGTACCGTCTTCCGAATGAGAAAGCACGAGCACTGATATTAGTCATAGCTATGTCAATTGTCCCAACAAAACTTAAAGCTGGGAAGTTCTTTGATCTCTCCATTAGAACTTTCGGTGATGTAAGTAACGGGTACTTTTTAGTCAAATATTATAAACAAAAATGTGTACTACATTCTTTCAGGTCGTTAAGATGGCTGTGACATATCTTAATTTTATTCGGAAAATGATGGAATAATAATACGACGTTTTACAAAAATATCTGTATTTTTTGGTAGAGATAGAGATCTAATAGAAACATTAATTATTACCACACATATTAATATAAGAATAAAAGTATTGAACTAAAGAAATGTGACAAAAATTTATCCTAATTTAAGCACACTTGAGAAAAATGACATAATTTGCGAACGTCAAACATCTTTTCAATTTTGATTAGATTTTTATAACTTATGCTAATAAAACTAAGAGGAATTGGCATTAATATAAATTGCCATTAATATTTTTACATTGTGACTCCCCTGATCGTTTATATTCGTTATTTGATCATCATATACTTCATCTTCCACTATAAAATATTTCATTAAACGCAAACAATTGATTAACGTACCGTTAAAAGATCAATATGACATCTGCGATTTTCCTTCGTCATATTCACTATTTTTTTCGCAATGTTCTCGTACTTTCTAAAGCCGCTAGACTTCCCGTCGCGGTGCTCTCGTCCTCAACAACTTTTGCAATTTTCCTGCGATTTACGAGAGGGAAAGAAGATTGTGAATAAGAATCATTGCATCTACCATTAATCCTTCGCCTTTTCCGCTATTGTCAAAGACACAAGCGTACTGTCATTCAGATAAAATCGTACAGATTTTCGTACACTATACTCTTTCCACGTGGTGTCGTTTTAATAATCGCGATATTTAACATTAAAATTGCTGCGGGAAAATTTATGCGTTTACCTTTCAGTGGTTTCGGGGCTGTAAGTGCTTCACATTTCCACAGTGTTCACTTCAAATGTTAGAAAAAGCAAAATACAGAAAAAGCTATGATCTTTTAATCACTCGAAATAATAAATGTGTAATCTTTATATCTTATATTTTTTAATTTATATATTATTATCATATCGCATCCATTAAACAAATTATCACATATCAGCATAACAGATTTTTTTAACTGTGAGAGAAATGTTTGTGTATAAATTGCATAAATATTTTACTCACATTACGTTCTGCTCATGTAGTAATACGCAGTATAAGGTACACATAACTTATTCTTTCTGGTTCGTGAACTTTACAAAATCGTATAGTGCCACGCATCGCATGGCAATCCTTCTCTTCGCTCGTCAATATTGCATTTGTGCAACAATTTGACAGGTACAATTCCAACCCCTTTCGCGTAATATAGTATTATGCGCAGACGTTTTATGCACGCAAGCGCGCTACACACTCTGCTCTTACCGCAAGAGACTATTCATCAACACATACATCTGTCCAGTTCTGCTTGAACTTTTAGTCCCGCCTAACCATCTGTCAGCTAGTAACTCGAAATATACAAAAATTATTAACAAAATTAACGGAAATTTGTAATGTTCGAGAAAGGACAGTACAAACGCTAAATTTACCTTTCCAAAATTCAATAACGTGTTACATTTAAATTAAAGAAAAGAAACAAGTTAAATACAGCTAGTCATGAAACGTTCGTCAAAAACGAACAAAAACGAAAATGATTTCAATTACGCCGTACAAGTGACTCGCGTTATTTTAAGAGCGATCGGCGCGTGGCCGATTCCCAATTTTGCTTCCAACATGGAAAGAATCACAACCCGCTTACAAAACCTCATTTGCTACTTTTTATTCGCATTCATCATCATACCAGGTCTCCTACGGGTGTTCCTAAAAGAACACGAGTTCAAACGAAGAATTAGATTGCTTGCCCCTCTTCTGAATTGTGGGATGGGTTGGTTGAAATATAACTTGCTCGTGAATCACGCGAGGGAGATTAAGTCTTGCCTAAAACAGGCGCGACAGGATTGGAGCAACACAATCGATGAGGACAATCGTAAAATGATGCTTTCTACAGCGAAGATAGGCCGGAGATTCGCGATCTTTTCTGCCGCCTTCATGTACATCGGCGGACTGTCTTATCGCACTCTCGTGCCGCTGTCAAAGGGTCGTATGCTCACGCCGATGAATATCACGGTGAGAGCGCTAGCATGCCCGAGCTACTTCATCAAGTTCGACGGTGAAGTTTCGCCGGCGTACGAGATCGTCTTCACCCTGCAATTCTTCGCAGGACTGATCACCTACTCGGTAAGAGTAGGCGCGGCCGGATTGGCCGCATTTTTCATCATGCACGTTTGTGGACAACTGCGGATTATAATAGGAAAATTGCAGTATCTCAACAACATGCCAAATCTGAATGATCGAGCTGTCGGAATATTGTTGGCTGATATCGTAGAACATCAGATAAAAGTGAAAAGGTGAGTCTACAAAGAAAAAAGTTTTACCTAAATGTGAAACGTTTACATTTACGCTAATTATATTAAGTGCAAATAATTAAAAAATAAATTTTATATGATATAATAGAAATAGCATGTTATTATCGCAGCTATGATAATTTCTCTTTCTCTCTCTCTCTCTCATTATATCTACTTAAAAAATAGAAAAGAATATTTAAATTAATATTATAAATCAACTAAAATGATAACTTATTACAATTATTATATATAAGGCAAAAATGCTACATTATTATTTATTTATTTTGTCATTTTATTAAGTATTTCAATACAACATAATACTGAATAAATACTTATTACATCAAATAAAAAAATTATTCGTTTATAGTTTTCTAAAACAAGTAGAGGAAACCATGCGTTATGTATGGTTAGTGGAATTAATGGGCTCTGCTGTACTCTTGTGTCTTTCAGGATACTACATTATTATGGTAATAACAACAAATTTTTTTGCTAGGTTCTTATCCATGCACAATAATTTAATAATTGAACTAATTTTCGCATAGAAGTTAAAATTTGTAACATTTAAATTAAAAAAAGGCAAAATCAGTTATTGTTTCATAAGCTTTTTGCATTGCAATTGTGTTAATCTTATAGGAATGGGAGAATAATAATTCAACAGCCATGTTAACAATGTCTGTGATGCTTACATCCTTTACTTTTTCCATTTTTACCAATTGCTATGTCGGTCAACAATTAACAAATCAGGTAGCAAGTTGATGTTTACATTATACTTGCTGTGAAAATAAGAAACATTTTCATAAACATCATTAAAAAAATATATACTTAATTAATTATGATAGAGCCTCAAGCTTGGATTAATGACGACCACGATAAATTGGTATCATCTCCAGTACAAAAGAGCCCGTTCTTTAATCCTGATAATGGCAGTTTCTAATATTCCGGAGAAAATCTCGGCAGGCAGAATGATAGAAATGTCTCTACCTACATTTAGTAACGTAAGTATGGAAGTTCGTCTTATTTTTATTTATCAGTAATAAATGACCTGTTTGTTTCGTTATTCCATAGATCGTTAAAACATCGATGGCATACTTTAATATGCTTTTAAAATTCACATAATTTGGATGAAATAGTTATCATAATAATACAATACTCAAACATTAATCTGTTTAATTGACGCTAGCTTTGAAACAAAGGGACGAGATGGACAGCAATCAATACCTTTCTATTTATATCTTTTTATCTTAATTTTACCTTTTCATTAAGGTTAAGACTTTATAAAAAATCGCAGATCAAAGTAGCAAGTTTTGGCATATTTTATATTTACTTGAAACTAATTCTTAAGATTAGATACTATAAGTTATTAACTTAATCAACAATTAGTTCCAACGTAGTTCTGTTAGTTCAATATAACTCACGATCTATGACCTATGACCCGACAGAAGGCAGATCGCTTGTACTTTTTCTGTCCCGTGTGAATCGATCCTATCTTATAATTATCCTATCAGCAAAAAATTGCGCGCATGCAACCCTTCGTACCGAACTTTTAACTGCGCCGCGACAGAGCAATCGCGGTAGCAGAGATGATTCACGCAGACGCGAGAGCATGCATAATGTAAACTGACGGGTTTCGTTGTACTTTCATCGGTCAGTTGCAATCGTACTGCCGCACAAACAAGTGAGAGAGAGAAAGAATCGATTTTCTCTCCGGTTCATCTATATGTATGCCATGATTGAAAATGCGGGTCCACAAAATTCCAACTTCGAGGACGATATTAGATACACCGTGCAGGTGCATAGACTGATTCTGGGACTGATCGGTGTGTGGCCGTATTTGGAGAAACCTCGAAAATGGGCGAGATTTCTGAGGGGACTCCTCAGGACCATGTGCTGCTTCCTTCTCTCCTTCAACCTGATACCGTGGCTGTTGTACATGATCCTTATCATGGACACTTTCAAGGGTCGACTCAAGATGCTTGGCGCACTCTTCTTCTACATCATGGTACCTGCCATGTATTGCGCGCTGATGTTACGGGAAGATCGTATCAAGGAATGCATAAGACACGTGCAGGAGGATTGGCGAAATGTACGGAATGCAAACGATCGCAGAATCATGTTGGACAAGGCCAGAGCTGGACGTTTCATTCTCATCTCCACTACGCTGTTCCTATTAACCAGTGGCTTCACTTATCGTTTGATTAAGCCAATAATGAGCAGCAAGATCACAATCGGAAATGTGACCATTAGACCACTAGTGCAGGGCAACTACTATATTTTCTTCGATCCGCAGAAGAGCCCCGCTTACGAGATTGTATTTTCGATGCATTTGGTGACCGGTATCGTCGTTTATATCGTGACAACTAGTGTCTGCGGAATCACTGCGCTGTTCACCATGCACGCTTGCGGACAACTTAAGTTGTTGGCCGCTTGGCTGGAAAATTTGCCGAAAGAAGCTCAATGGTCGAAAGAATGCGCCGTTGCTCGAAGATTGGCGACGATTGTCATGCATCACGTGAGGATACGTAAGTAAGTAACTGAAATTTTTACACATTTCCCGTAAATTTTAAAAGTTCCTTTTTAGGTTTGCAATTTGATCATTTTTATTAAAGTACTAACAATTTTATTCGTGGTGTTATCTAGGACGTTCGATTATACATATATATATATATATATATATATATATATATATATATATATATATATATATATACATATATATATATATATATATGTATATATTAGTGTGTGTGTGGTGTGTGTGTGTGTATATATTAGTGTGTGTGTGTGTGTGTGTGTGTGTGTGTGTGTGTGTGTGTGTGTGTGTGTGTGTGTGTGTTATATATATATATATATCAAAATATTTTCTATTTATTAAATATTAAGTTCAGAAAAGTTTTGGATAATTTATCTCTTGGATTATTATACGATTAAAAATTTTAGCAAATATTGTGTTAATTTTAAAAAAGTCTTTAACATATAATGGTGGAGATTACAACAACAAATAATCACGAATTTTAGATTTTTACATCAAATACAAGGTGTCGTAGGAGAAATGTGTTTTATAGAATTTATTGGAAGCACTTTGATACTGTGTCTCTTAGGATATTACGTGGTGACGGTACGCAATAACATTTGTATTTATTGATACCATATATCTATTTTCAATACGACACGCAAATTTTTCGTAATTGATTTTAGTTTTTCAAATAAAACAATAACACGTTCTAGGGATGGGAACGAAACGATGCACTATCCTCTATGACGTATGCCATAATGCTCGTATCCTTTACCTTCAATATTTTTATATTATGTTATATTGGGGAAGTTTTAAATACTCAGGTAGGGTACGTAGATAACAGAAATGTGTAGGCATAGAAAAAAAATATTAACTGAAAAAGATTACTTGCAAATGGAATATAAAATAAAAAATAATAAGTGTATTCCAAAGAAATTGTTCAATTTTCATAATAAAATACTAATACCCATGCGTTTGTTGCACTTTGTATAACAGGGGAGTGAAGTAAACACAACTTGTTGTACGATCGATTGGTATTGCTTACCTAGTAAAGAAGCTCGTTATCTTATCCTAGTAATCGCCATGGCCAGATATCCTACGAAGCTCACGGCGGGTAAAGTGATCAATCTTAAAGTGATCAATCTTTCATACAGCAGTTTCAGCGCCGTAAGCAATTTTATCCAAACTTTTTCCTGCACTACAGCAATAAAAAAAAGTTTTCGCAATAAATATTATATGTGTATACACCTTTAACTTATAACATTTATCAAAATGATATTATGATACAAAATAATTATATACATTAATTTTATACGCAACTAACTCTCATTTAACTTTTAGGTTGTCAGGACAGCGATGGCGTATTTGAACCTGCTGCGGACGGTCACTGTGTAATTACGTCAAATATAAGAAAAGTTGTAATTCGAAATTTTCAATAGTATCCTTGCAAATTCAATTTCGTTTTTAGAAATTTTTTCCCGAAAAGTTTAATCTTTCCACTTATAAAAAATATAACTTCAATTATTATCTAAAGAAACTATAAATAAAATACATATGTATGGTTACAGAATAATATACATTAAACATCAAATTTTACAATCCGTGTCGCGCGTCGAACAATTCAAAACACAGTTCACTCTTTTTCTACGAGAGATATATTTCTCTTTACACCAGACTCGTCGCAAAGATCAAACTGCGCGTTCGTCAGACTACAAAGTTTTCTTTCTTCACACTTTTCTGCGAAAACGGGATCTAGTACGTCGTTTCCCTTGTAGCATCTACCAACGTGATAGCTATTATAAGATACACCTTTCAGGAAGCAAAAGGGTTCTCGTACCACGTACCCTTTTCTGATAATTGTACAAAGTTTCTTGCTACTTGCTGTATAAAATCTTTTTTTCTTCCACGGAGAAACTACAATGTGGCGCAAGCGCAAATCACGTCGAAGACAGGCTTGACGTCTTGCGACTGTCAGTACATATCAGTCGCCCGTACTGCAATAATGGATAGTCCACCCGATTATCCTGATACCTGTAATGGATCTGAACCGTACAACCAGAATTACAAAAATGATTTGCAAAACAGCATGCAACTGAATATCTGGGTCATGAAGGTGATCGGCACGTGGCCACTGAGGCATTCTTGGACCGAAACATTGGGAAAAAAAGTCTTAAATGTAATCTGCTACATGTTATTGGCCTTCCTCCTGATCCCCAGCAGCATGTACATCGTCCTGGAGATCAAGGACTTCTACAACCAGCTGAAGCTCGGCAGTGCTCTCACCTTCTTCTTTATGGCCGTTATGAAATACTGCGCTCTGCTTTTGCGTGAGAATGATATACGCAGGTGCGTCGATTATATCGAGGGTGACTGGAGGAACGTGAGATACACAGAGGAAAGAAGAATCATGCTGGAGAACGCAAGCTTTGGTCGTCGGCTAGTATTTATTTGCAGTGTCTTCATGTATGGCGGTGTCCTGTTCTATTTCGTGGCGGTGCCGCTAACTCGCGCAAAGATCATCGAGGAGGATGGCAATCTCACTTATCGCAGGCTGGCGTTTCCAGTGCCTAGCGTGATCGTCGATGCTCGCCGTAGTCCCATCAACGAGATCCTTTATTTCATCCAACTATTTGGCGGCTTTGTCGCCCACAACATCACGGTGGCCGCATGTAGCTTAGCAGCCCTTCTCGCGATGCACGCTTGTGGGCAGCTGCAAGTGCTCATATCCTGGATAAACCATTTAGTTGATGGTCGAGAGGGCGTCAATGAAACAACGGACGAAAGATTGGCAAAGATTATACAACTGCACGTGCGCATTTTGAAGTAAGTATAAAAGTAAGTATTACTACAGGCATGTGGGAACATCGAACGCACATCGTTCATCAAAAATTGTGCGATACCAGAAATTAAATTATACCGTTAATGCTATGTATTAAGAGAGTATGGTCAGTAGTAATATTGAAATAATTAATGTTTTTTTTTTAAAAAAAGATATTGCGCCATAAAACATGAATCTTATCAAAAATAAATGCAATTACTTGTTTCACGCACTTTTAGCTTTATATCATTAACTGAGGAGTTATTACATGAGATATCTCTGGTGGAAATTGTGGGATGTACGTTGAATATATGTTTTCTCGGATATTATTGCATGATGGTACATATTTATTCCATACAAGCTCATGAAATCTATATTCTTACAAATATTATACCAAAAAATCATTATTTCTTTTTCATTCATTTGGCAATCATAAATGTTGTATATTATAGGAATGGGATTTTAAGCAACCCGTAAGCGGCTTAACATATTTGATACTCCTCATTTCACTCACATTCAACATATTCATATTTTGTTACATAGGCGAACTTTTAACGGAACAGGTACATTAATTATTTTCATGTATAAAACAATTATTATATGCAATGTGCAGGTTCTTCAATAACAATATGCAATAGCATGAGGTAATGTAAAACACTTTTCACAAACGTCTATAGAAAAAAATTTTATGACAGACCATAAAAGTACGCGAGAGTTCGTACATGATCGACTGGTATCGACTTCCAGAGAAAAAAAGCCTTGCCATCATCTTGATAATTTGTATGTCCAATGCAACCACCAGACTCACTGCCGGAAATATAATCGAATTGTCCATCAGCAGCTTCGGTGATGTAAGTATTGTATATCCACAATAATAAAAAAAAAAAATTAAAATATTGTACACTTTATATTAATTTTCTTTGAGACTAAAGAATTTAATATTTCATAAAAAAAGAACATGTAATAAAATAAAAAGGTCTATTGCGTTTAAGATAAAAATAAATATCTTCGAGTTAATTGCAAATATTATAACAAGACAATTCTTTTAAAAACAATAGGTTATCAAATCATCTTTAGCTTACTTGAACATACTACGAACGTTTACCACTTGAGAAAGTAAGATTTGAAATGTAGTAGTACTCAACGACTGACACTAAATATTACACGAAACAGCAATAAATTTTGAGTACTTTTATTCAATGAACCTTGATGATTTCGCTGCGTGTAAAATAATCAAATGAAGAACGTAATATTACACCTTTTTATTTAATATCTATCTTTTATTACTTGGAGACTTGACTTCTTTTCAGATATTATTCTTAGATACGTACATTTTTGTTACTTTAAACATTAATAAACACAACTTATTCTTCAAAACAAAGCAACGAGATAAAATACTTTCCAATATTTCCTAATATAGGGAAAAAAATTTTTTTAAACTTAATAAATTTTCTCGTATCCAAACAAACCAATATTTGAATCAATAAACACAACTAATATCAGTGTTATTTTCGTCGAATAATAAATGTTACTTAAATAAAGCAACATTTTCATTCAACAGATAACGTTTTATATAAGCATATATTGTTATAATGAAACAACTTTCAGTCAAATAAATAGAAACACTAATTTCAATGATATCTTTTTCTCAAACATTAAATGGATTATGTGTATGCATACGATAAATCACATTTAGTCATCATGTATTACCTCACGCAACAAAAGAATGCCTGCGATTCGTCGATAAGTCGCAGAAAAAATCTCGGCAGAGAATGTAAATTTTCCCGTTTAAAATTCATGAAGAGACACGTGCAGTATCATATGAGGAAACCTTTATCCCTCTCGCAGAAATCGAGAACTGCGTCTAAATAAAGTTTACCCTTCATGTTCTATGATCACGATCATCGCTTTCCAAGAACGAAAGTCGCGCGGAACAGCGCAGACGCAACGTTTGACTTGCCTCGCTCAAACTTTGTCGCGCGAGCCCCTCAGTCTCCGTCTAACTCTTGTCCTCTAAATAATGGTAGGAACTATGATGGAAAGAACAAATCCTGTCGCGACGGTCTACAATCATGACAAAGATATACAGCTGAGCATCCAGCTAAATCGTTGGTTATTAAAGCCGATCGGCGTCTGGCCGAACTTAACCGACATCTCACGTATGGAAAGATACGCGTACGGATTAATAAACGTAATTTGCACCAGTCTGATCGGTTTTCTCTTTATACCATCTGCCATCTACATGGCGCTTGAAATGGATAACATGTATTATATTTTGAAACTTTCCGGGCCGCTGAGTTTTTGCCTAATGGCCGTTGTCAAGTACTCCTCGCTGATTATTCGCGAGAACGACATCCGCCATGGAATCAAACATATCGAGAGCGACTGGATAAGCACCCAGCATTACGGCGATCGGATCATCATGATCAGGAACGCGAAGTTCGGCCGACGTCTCGTGTCGATCTGCGCGTTCTTCATGTACGGCGGTGCCGTATTTTATTATCTCGCCCTGCCTTTCAGTAAAGGCAAGATCACCGACCATGATGGAAACCTGACATACCGGCCACTAGTGTATCCAGTCGCCAGGGTGATCGTCGACGCACGATATAGTCCAATTAGTGAGATCTTTTTCTGGCTTCAGTGTCTGTCAGGTTTCATAGCACACTCCATCACGACCGGTGCTTGCAGCTTAGCCGCCGTGTTCGCGATGCACGCTTACGGCCGTCTGGAGGTTTTAATACAGTGGATCGAACATCTAGTAGATGGTCGGGAAGATTTTTGCGATAACGTAGATGAGAGGTTGACGATGATCGTACAACAGCACGTTCGAATCTTACGGTAAGTCCCTGACGAGGATCGTCGGTGTGTTAAAATCTTCATTAAAAAGTGTCACCTTGTATACATCTATATAATGTTCTCGTTATGTTCCAGTTTTATATCGCTAACGGACAAAGTATTACGTGAAATATCTATGGTGGAAATTGTAGGATGTACGTTAAACATGTGTTTCCTTGGATATTACACTCTCACGGTATGCATATCGTACAAAAAGTACGTACCATACAAAGTGCATCTCTACCTCGAAGCAATGCCAAAAATCGACGTGTACGATTTACAACGGGCAATGTGTCCTCGAATATAGGGATCTTTACGTTCCAGGAATGGGAGAATAGAGAGCCTGCAAGTTATATAACATATATTGTTCTGCTTATATCTCTTACGTTCAATATTTTTATATTTTGTTACATCGGCGAACTTGTTGCCGAAAAGGTAAAGTTTTTCATAATTGTAACGTTCGTCTGCACCTGCACACAGAAAAAAATTCTACTGCTAAGAGTAGCGATTACTCAATTTTCTATTCTTCTTTTAAGTAAGTTATTTTTATTAAAAAATATTTTCTTGATAATAGTCTTAAAATACACTCATCACACATTTTAAAAAGACATTATTATCTACTAAAAAAATTTTTTCTTATTCTTTTGAAAAATGTTATAAAATTTTATCAAAGGAAAGAATAATAAGCAATTAAATTTCTGTTTTAAGTTAACCTTTGATGAACTAAGTGGAGTGTGACATATACCTCAACAAGATATGAACTGTAACTTTTTTGTTTTTTGTCTTCTTGTTTTAAAAGATTAAAGAGTTTATTCCTTTTTCTATTTTTATGTCTTAAAAAACAAGAATCGATGTTATGGCAGTAAAATTACTATCGGATTAAATATATATTTATGGTGAAGTACAGCATGAATAAGATGAAGTATGAGATACTCTACATGGTTTGCCATGTTGATTTTTTCCACTTTGTTCGCAAAAGGTTAATATTTTTGACGCAAGTGTTAAAGTTGCTAGAATTCAGAATATATTTTAAATAAAATTGATACTTATGTATAATAAACTCATGATAAATTTGCGGATACATAAACTTGTAAGAAAAATACTGAAAACAATTCAGCATAACATATACTTAAATACAGTAAGCATTTTTCTGTGTATGTAAAATTTAGTAGCAAATTTGATGAAGAACATCTTCATGGTATATTTTTATAATTGCAAAAGTTTTTTGTAATTCTAATGTAATAACGATATTTATAAAAGATTCAGAATTTATTTTAGATAGTATAATTATGTGTTATATAAAAGAAATGAGAAAAATATCTGTGAATAGTGCAAGAAGATCGGCCAGATATCATACATGATCGATTGGCATCGTCTATCAGGAAGAAAGGGCCTCGCCCTCGTTTTAATGATTGCTATGTCCAACTCGTCGGTCAAACTGACTGCCGGAAATTTCTTCGAATTATCCCTCAGTACTTTCGGTGACGTAAGTAATGCAAAGTAATGTCTATTACAACCGTTGAATAATATATAATTTACATCATTCGTTCAAATTGATAGGTGGTTAGGATGTCTGTTGCCTATTTGAACATGCTACGTACATTAACTACATAACAATTAAAAATTATTAGTATAATCACATACTGATTGCAAATAAATGCTAAAATTATATAATACATATCAAGAGAAAAAAGAAAAATGAATGTGATTAATAAAACATTGATTAAAATTTACTAAAATATTTGCTGAAAGAAAAAAGGTATAATATATTTTTCTCGTAGTTTCCTCTAAAATATCTCTTGCGAAATACTATCAGTAATATTTTGTGTTTATATTATTATTATATTATTTCACACTCCTAGTTTGAGATAAACTTTCTATGTAAATCAAGTTCTTTAATTAACTTATGTGTACAAATTATAATATTTTATTTATATGGAAAGCTTACTAAAAATATATACAAATTATCTGACTTCACTTTTTCTGACTTACATTTTTAAATTTACTTTAAAAAATCATATGTTAATCCTTTTCTTTGTATAATAGATATTTGTCATTTTTAATTCGCGTTTATCCTTTGCGTCTCTTTTTTGCTGATATTTCTGAAGATTGCTTCAAATGTACAATAGATTGCTTCTGAAGTATTTCAAAGTTTCACGAAGATTCAGTTTTGTCTGAAATAAGTATGACAGGATTGAAATCGATCGGAGTATTTGCAAGTCGTTCAAAGCAAGTAGATGGAAGTTGGCTATCTTTGCCGTTTTCACATTGTCGTGTCTGCCTTAGCATTTTATCGTGCCGCTCTCAAAGATTGATACATATATGTTTGTAGGCACGTATACTCACACCAATGAACATTATGATGAAACCGCTGGTATGCACACGTTATTTCATTAAATCGATGTTAAATCTTATCAGCGTACGAAATCATCTTCAGTCTGCAATTCGTTATCTACTTGTTAAAATGCGGCGTGGCTAAAGTACTCGTGACATTAAATCTTTGACATATTTTAATTGTAAATTTTGAGCATGTTAAATCATCAAAACTTGACATTTTTTAAATGAAACAGTTAAAATATCATTCATTTGTTACCAAAAAATTGAATGTGTCTATTCTTCTTTACTACTTTATACATTATTAAACAATTGATATTTCATTATAAAACAGCAAAAAGAAAATATCTCTTAACATATCATTATAACAACACATTTTATAAATTTTATTTAAATGATATTCAAAAATACAGTCCAATTTTATTATAAAATAATTTCTCTAACTTATGAAATATCATAAGAAAAAGTATATTCTGCAATTAAAAATCTATTGCAATAATATTTGTATTTCCTTATAGCTGAATAAGCATTATGTAATGTAAAGATTCATACGTAAGCGAAATCGTACTTGTACATACATGAGTACTTTATCCATGAAAGAAATGCTTGCGATCAGTACAGAAGCGGCTTGCAAATCACGGAAAATAACTCTTCGAACAACGTAAATCTTTCTGTTCATAATTCATGAAGAGACAGGTGCAGTACCATGAGGAAACCTCGATCCCCTCGCGGAAATTGAGAATTGCGTTTATAAAGTTTATCCTTTGTAGTCTCTCAGTTTCCCCTTTCTTTGAAGGGAAGTCGCGCGGAACAGCGCAGTCGCGTTTGACTTTACACGTTCAAGTTCTTGCACAATCCTATCAGTGACTATCGAGCTTTCATCGCTTCAACCATGAACAAAACGGAAAAGACAATTCCGGTCGCAATCATTTACGATCACAAAAAGGATGTGCAGCTGAGCATCCAGTTGAATCGTTGGATACTAAAGCCACTCGGGGCATGGCCAAAGTCAATCAAAATTTCACGCGCAGAGAGATGCGCATATGCGCTGGTGAATATTATATGCATTTGTCTAATCGCCTTCCTATTCATACCTTGCGCAATCTTCGTGGCACTTGAAATGGACGATATATACAATATCTTGAAACTCACCGGGCCGCTGAATTTCTGCCTCATGGCCACTGTTAAATACTCCGCAATGATCTTCCGCGAGAACGACATCCGCAGCGGTATTGAGCATATCACGAACGACTGGATGAACACTCGGCATTATGGTGACCATAAGATCATGACCAGGAGCGCAAAATTCGGCCAGCGTTTAGTGAAGATTTGCGCGTTCTTCATGTACGGTGGTGCAACTTTCTATTACCTCGCACTGCCGTTTAGTTTAGGCAAGATTACAGAGAATGACGGAAACTTAACGTATCGGCCGCTGATGTATCCAGTTGCCAGTGTGATCGTTGACGCGCGACGCAATCCCATCAACGAGATTTTTTTCTGGATGCAGTTCTTCTCAGGTTTCATAGTACACTCCATCACTACCGGTGCTTGCAGCATAGCCGCCGTGTTCGCGATGCACGCTTACGGCCGTCTGGAAGTTCTAATGCAATGGATCGAACACTTCGTGGATGGCCGAGAGGATTTATATGACAACGTGGATGAAAGATTGGCGATGATCGTGCAACAGCACGTCCGAATTTTAAAGTAAGTTTAGTTTTCCGACGAGCGCATCGTCGTTGTCTTATGCATTCCTATATAGCTTCAATTTATTTTTAATTATTTAGGAACTTAACAAAATCGTACCTTTCTTATAAAATATTTTCCACACCATAACGTGTCCGTAATCTTCCAGTTTTATATCGCTGACAGATAAAATATTGCGTGAAATATCATTAGTGGAAGTTGTAGGATGTACAATGAGCATGTGTCTTCTTGGATATTATATTGTCACGGTATGCATATCGTACATAAAGTACGTATCATACAAAGAAAATTGCTATTTCAAAGTACTATCAACATTCGCGATTAACAAGTATAACGTCAATAATCTTAAATACAGAAATTTTAACGTTCTAGGAATGGGAGAGTAAAGACATGACAAGTTATGTAACATACATTGTTTTATACACATCTCTTACGTTCAATATTTTTATATTTTGTTACATCGGCGATCTTGTTGATAAAAAGGTAAAATTCTAAAATCCTAATTTAAATCATTCCTTTGCATCTGTGATAAATTTAATGTCAAATATCACAAGTACATTTTCATGGAATACTTTTACACTAGTAAGAACGAATTTCTGATAATAATTTCCAAAATTCACAATTTAAAGTCAATTTTAGCAGAGTAAACGTAGTTATGTCTTAATATATGTACAAAAAAAAATTGAAGAGGTAATTCCGTAAACAGTGTAAGGAAATTGGCGAAATATCGTACATGACCGATTGGCATCGTCTATCGGGAAGAAAAAGCCTTAGTCTCATCTTGATGATAGCTGTGTCCAACACGTCAGTCAAACTTACTGCCGGAAACATGTTTGTGTTGTCTCTCAATACTTTCGGTGACGTAAGTAATGCAATGTCAATATATACCGTCTTACACTTAAGAGAAGCGTAACTTACCTATTTTTTTATCCAATCGATAGGTAGTTAAGGCATCTTTCGGCTACTTGAACATGCTGCGTACAGTAACTTCATAAAATTTGTCGGAAATAGAAAAATTATTAATACGCCCACACTGTAAATAAATGCCAATTAGTCATATACGATAAAAAAAAGGAAAGAAATGTAATGAATATAATTTTAATAAATATAAAAACGTATTTACTAAAATATATTTCTTGAAAAAAAAAAAATCTTTCGTATATTTTTCTCTAAAATATAGCTTTAAAATTTTGCACACATTATTACGCGATATAAAATCACGCAAAGTAAAATCAAAAATATTAGAATTTTGTAACGTCATGTCGCGCTTATAGTATTGTTAAGTAAAATATACATAAATTGTAACATTTTACTTTTACATATATACCTGTATAAGTCTACTTATATAGCAATATGCAGCATACATATTATCTCAATTTACACTTTCAAACTTATAATTTTTGATTTTACAAAGTTGTACGTATACCATGCGTCGTACGACAATTCTTTTGTTCGCAATATTGCATTTATCGGATAAATTGATACGTAAAATTCGCCAACCCCTTTCATATAACCCCGTCATTATGCGCAGACGTTTTATACACGCAAGCGCGATACACTGTCTGCCTTTACTGCAGAGAGAGACCATTCATTATCAAATACATCCGTTCAGTAATGCTTGAGCTTCTGGCCCCGACTGACCATATGTTATGCGTATACCCGAAATACGCAAACGCTATTAGCGAAAGTAACAGAAATTCTCAGCGCTGAGAAAAATACGAAACGAATGCCAAAATCGTAATCGACAATTCAACTGCGTTTTAATAAAGTTAACTAATAAATTAAAATAGAGTAAAATAGAGTAAAAACGTTAAATGCAGCCAATCACGGAAGGCACATCAAAAACAAAGAAAAACGAAGATGATTTCAATTACGCAGTGCAAGTGATTCGCGTTATCATGCGAATGATCGGAGCGTGGCCGATTTCCAGTTATGCTTCCAACGTGGAAAGATTCGCGATCCGTTTACAAAACATCATTTGCCAATTTTTATTCGCGTTTGTCATCGTGCCGACTCTCCTGCTGATATTTTTAAAAGAACGCGATTTCAAACGTAGAGTGAGACTACTCGGGCCGCTTTTAAATTGTTTGATGGGTTGGATAAAGTACAACCTGCTCATATACCACATGAGAGAGATTCAATCTTGCTTGAAGCAGGCGCGACAGGATTGGAGGGATACAGTCGATTGGGGAGATCGTAAAGCGATGCTATCTAAGGCGAAAATAGGCCGCAGGTTCGCGATTTTTTCTGCCGCCTTTATGTACATCGGCGGATTGTCTTATCGCACTCTCGTGCCTCTTTCGAAAGGACGAATGCTCACGCCGATGAACACTACGGTGAGAGCGTTGGCATGCCCGAGCTACTTCGTCAAGTTCGATGAACAGGCCACACCGGCATACGAAATTGTCTTTACCCTGCAATTCTTCTCAGGGCTGCTCACTTATTCGGTAACGGTCGGCGCTGCCGGATTGGCAGCATTTTTTGTCTTGCACGTTTGCGGACAGCTACAACTTTTAATCGGCAAGTTTCAACGTCTCAATGACATGTCAGAACCAAACGATCGATCTGTCGCTATACTGTTCGCTGATATCGTGGAGCATCAGATAAAAGTGAAAAAGTGAGTCTACGAAGATGCATAAGAAAGAAAAAATATAAATAAAATGTCATATTAAACTTGTTAAGTATAAATAATAACAAAATAAAATTGAAATAAATCTACAATAGCAAAATACATTAATTTGATTATATAATTACATTATAATTAATGTAATTATATTATCAAATTAGCGCATTTGCTATTGTAAATTTATTTTATTAAAACATATGTTAGTATAATAAAATGCAAGCACAAAACTGCATAAATATTTCAATCACTAAGCAGCTAAATCGTTTGATTGCAGTTTCCTAAAAGAAGTAGAGAAAACTATGCGATACGTATTATTAGTGGAAATAATGGGCAGTACTATACTTTTATGTCTTGTGGGATACTACGTTATTTTGGTAATCACAATAAATGATTTTCGTGAAACTTTTATCCGTACATAATAATTTGACAGTTTAACTAATTCTTTTATGAAAATTAATACTAACATACAATTATTTGTCAAATTATAATATTGTCATTACTTTTTCGAAAATTGCATATATTTCAGTAATGTTAACTTTATAGGAATGGGAAACTAGCGATTCTACAGCTACGTTAACTATGTTTGTAATCTTTACATCTTTCGTCATTTCCATTTTTATTAATTGCTACGTTGGTCAATTGCTGACAGATCAGGTAGTCAGCGTTAATACTCGTTTTATTATTTTCTGTGAAGATTAGACACCAACATTTCCTAAATATTCATAAAATGTATATTTATATGTATTGCAATTATGATAGAGCATCAAGTTTGGTTCAGTGACGTCCACGACAAATTGGCATCGTCTTCCTTATAAAAGAGCCCGTACTTTGATCTTAATAATGGCGGTTTCCAATATTCCGGCAAAAATTTCGGCAGGAAAGATAATGGAAATGTCTCTACCTACGTTTGGTACTGTAAGTATGAAAGCTTATATTATTACAATTTGCTGTATGAAATTACATACACTATTATTTCGTTATTTCATAGATCGTTAAAACGTCGATGGCATATTTTAATCTGCTCCGAAAATTTATATGATTTTAATGCTATAACTATTATAACAATGCTAATATTTGAATACGCATGTATGATTGATCCTACTTTTGATACGAATGGATGAGATAAACCTTCAATACTTCTTATTTTAATGTTAATCTTTCCTTTCTCTTAAGAGAGATTTTATGAAAAATCAAGAAAGGCTAAACAACAATTTTCCAATATATTTTATATTTATTTAAGATATTTTATTTTTAAATTAACTATTACAAAACGTTAATTGTTGACTTAATTTACAATTCTCGTAGTTTTGTTAATTAAACTTTCTCATAATATATAACTTGTAACTCAATACGATGCAGATCGCTCGCTTTTACTAAAAGCAATTCCGTTTAAATCGATTTTATCCAGTAATTATTTCCTATAGACAAAAACAGCGTACATAATCTTTGTACTAAACTTTTAATTGCGCTGCGACAGAATCATCGCTCTGACAAATATCGTGCAAACATAATGCAAACTAATTTCATTACATCTTCTATCAATTACAATCGTGCGACCGTGAGCAAGTGTCCAGCAAGAATCGGTTTTCCCCTCTTTTTAATGGTATATATGCCATTATCAAACGGATAAATCTACGGAACTTCAATCACGAGGATAACATGAGGTGTACTTGTAAGATCCTATATTGGATTTAATCAAAGTATGGTCGAATCTGAAAAAACACCTGAGGAAATGGACGAGACTTCCAAGAAAAACTTCTGAGACTATTTGCTGTACTTCGACCTAATACTGTAAGTACTATACATATTTTCGATTATGAATGAATCTAAAAATGTTTCATGATGAAAAACGGATTTTATTTGTGATATATTTGATTAAGTGTTTATTTAGTGTAAACATTTAATTTACAGAAAAGCTAATAATTTATTCCTCAAATATAGAATATATATTTCCTATTGAATATTATTGTAGGATATATATTTACACGTATTTAAAATAAGTATATATTCTAATGACTGTTATAGTTTATATTGATGAATACAATATACATCAGAGAAATAATTTCTTTTTGTTGTTTACTTGTTAGTCAAATACTGTATATTTTTCAATGGGATTTTGAATAACGCGCAAAAGCTTAATTTATTATATCTTCTATCAAAAAATAATATTTAATACCATGAAACAATTTGCAACATTTTTTATAATAATCTTGTGATAATGAATAAAAATCGTACATGACACGCATGGAGAAGAAAAAAAATGTAATAAATATAAGTCTAATTAATAAAAAAATATATTTACTAAAATACATATCTAAAAAAAAAAACAATTTTTCGTATATTTGTATCTAAAATATAGTTTTGAAACTATGCACACATTATTACGCGATATAAAATTCAGTCGAAACTATTGAAAAATTGGATCCATAACTTTATGTCGCGTTTACAGTATTGGTACATAAAATATGAACATATATTGTAATATTTTACTTATGTATATAATAATGTACTTACATGAGGCACGTATTACTTGAATTTACCCAACCAAACTTATAATTTTTAATTTTACAAAGTCGCATGCGTCCTACGATAATCCTTCTGTTCGCAATATTGTATTTAGCAGATAATTTAGCACATGAAATCCGCCAACCCCTTTCATATAACCCCATCATTATGCGCAGATGTTTTGTACACGCAAGCGCGATACACCGTCTACTTTTACTGTAGAGACTATCCATAATCAAATACATCCGTCCAGTCATGCTAGAGCTTCTGGTCTCGACTGACCATATGATATGTGTATACCCGAAATATGCGTAAACGCTATTAACGGAATTAACAGAAATTCTCAACGATCGGAAAAATACGATACGAATGCAAAGCGCGCTCGAGAATTTAATCGTGTTTTAATAAATTTACCTAACAAATGAAAAAAAAAGAAAAAATGCAGCCAATCACGAAAAACTTATCGAGAAAGAACAGAAACGAAGATGATTTTAATTACGCAGTGCAAGTGACTCGTATCGTTATGCGAATGATGGGAGTGTGGCCGATTCCCAGTTACGCTTCCAACGTGGAAAAAATTCTCACCCGTTTACAAAATGTCATTTGCTATTTTTTATTCGCGGTTGTCGTCGTGCCGGGTCTCCTGCAGTTGTTCCTAAAAGAACACGACTTTAAACGTAGAGTGAGACTGCTCGGGCCGATTCTAAATTGTTTTATAGGTTGTACGAAGTACAGCTTGCTTTTACATCACGCAAGAGAGATTCAGTATTGCTTGAAACAGGCGCGACAGGACTGGAGGGATACAGTCGATTCAAAGGATCGAAATGCGATGCTATCTAAGGCGAAAGTAGGCCGCAGATTCGCGATCTTTACTGCCGCTTTTATGTATGTCGGCGGATTGTCTTACCGTACCATCTTTCCGCTTGTAAAAGGACGAGTACTCACGCCGATGAACACCACGGTGAGAGTGCTCGCATGCCCGAGCTACTTCATCAAGTTCGATGAACAGGCCACACCAGCATACGAGATCATCTACACCCTGCAATTCTTCTCAGGACTACTCGCCTATTCGGTAACGGTCGGCGGTGTCGGATTGGCTGCATTTTTTATCCTGCACGTTTGTGGACAGCTAAGAGTTTTAATTGGCAAGATTCAACGTATCAATGACATGTCGGAACCCGATGATCGAGTTGTCGAGATATTGTTCGCTAATATCGTGGAACATCAGATAAAAGTAAAGAAGTGAGTATACAAAAATGCACAAAAAAGTAAAGATTTTAATAAAATGTTGTATTAATTTTGTTAAGTATAAATAATAACAAAATAGTAGTGAATTGATATAATTATGTAATCAAAATAACGCATATTATTATTGTAGATTTATTTTATTAAATATAAGCTAGTATATAGTAATTTGATGCTATAAACACAAAACTGCATAAACGTTACAATCCCTAAGTAGATAATACGTTTGTTTACAGTTTCCTGAAAGAAGTAGAGGAAACTATGCGATACGTATTATTAGTGGAAGTAGTGGGCTGTACTATAATTCTATGTCTTGCAGGATACTACGTTCTTTGGGTATTCACAATAAGTTATTATGTACAGATAGAAGTTGCACGGAAACCTCTATCTGTACATAATAATTTGACCATTCAATTAATTCTCATATAGAAATTAATACCAACATACAGTATTTTATATATATATATATATATATAAATAATTTTATATATATATATACATATTTGTCAATTTATAATATTGTCATTATTTCCTCGATAATCTCACATATTACATAATTGTTGATTTGATAGGAATATGAAGCTAGCGGTGTCACAGCCATGTTAGTTCTCTTTATGGTATTTATATCATTCGTCATTTCCATTTTTATTAATTGCTACGTTGGTCAAATGCTGATGGATGAGGTATTCAGAATTGATACGCATATTATTTTTTGTAAAAATTAAACACCAACATTTTTATAAATGTCCATAAAATATATATTTAATCAATTATGACAGAGCATGAAGTTTGGCTCAATGACGTCCACAACAAATTGGCATCGCCTTTTTCACAAAAGAGCCCGTTCTTTGATTTTAATAATGGCGGTTTCCAATATTCCGGAGAAAATCTCGGCGGGAAAGTTGATAGAAATGTCTCTACCTACGTTCAATAATGTAAATATAGATGTTTCTCTCATTATAATTTGCTGATATGAAATTATACACACTACTATTTCGTTATTTTATAGATCATTAGAACGTCGATGGCGTACTTTAATCTGCTCCGAAAATTCATTTGATTTTAATGCTATAACTATTATAACAATGTATAATATTTGAATATGAATGTATAATTAATGTTATCTTTGAAACGAATGGTCAAGATGAGTAGTCAATACTTCTTATTTTAATGGCTTTCCTTTCCCTTAAGAGACATTTTATGAAAAATCAAGGAAGACTGAACAGCAATTTTCTAGTATATTTTACATTTATTTGAGATATTTAATTTTTAGATTAACTATTACAAGACGATAATTGTTGACTTGATTAACAATTCTCGTAGTTTTGTTAAGTAAACTCTTTCTCATAATCTATAACTTATAACTTATAACTCAGTACAATGCAAATCGTTCGCTTTTACTAAAAGCATTACCGTCTAAATCGATTTTATCTAGTAATTATTAATTATTTCCTACAGATAAAAAACAGCGTATATAATCTTTCATACTAAACTTTTAATTGCACTGCGACAGAATCATCGCCCTCACAAATATCATGCATGATGCAAACTGATTTTAGTATATCTTCTATCAATTACGATCGCGTGCGACCGCGAGCAAGTGTTCAGCAAGAATCGGTTTTCCCCTCTCTTTACTAGTACATATGCCATTATCAAATAGATGAATCTACGGAGTTCCAATTACGAGGCTAAAATGAAGAATACTTGCAAGTTTATATACTGGATTTAATCAATGTATGGTCAAATCTGAAAAAACACCTGAGGAAATGGACAAAACTTCTAAGAAAACTTCTGAGACTATTTGTTGTACTTTGACCTAATACTGTAAGTACTATACATATTTTCGATTGTAAATGTCTAAAAATGTTTCATAATGAAAAAGGGATTTTATTTATGATATATTTTGATTAAGTGTTTATTTAGTGAACATTAAATTCACAGAAAAGCTAATGATTTATTTTTTAAACATTGAATATATATTTCCTATTGAATATTATTGTAGGATATATATTTGCACGTATTTAAAATAAGTATATATTCTACTGACTTATATAATCTATATTGCGGAATACTATATACATCAGAGAAATAATTTCTTTTTCTTGTTATTTACTTGTCAGTCAAATATAGTAAGGTTTTCAATGAGATTTTGAACAACCCGCAAACAGCTTAAGACATTATATATTTTTTTTAAAATAATATTTAATACTATAAAACAATTTACAATATTATTTGTCATAATCTTGTGATGCTAAGTAATAATAGTCATACATGATACGCACTGAGAAAAAAAATGTAATGAATATAAGTTTAATAAATAACAAAAATGTATTTACTAAAATATATTTCTTGAATGAACAAAATTTTTAGTATATTTTTCTCTAAAATATGGTTTTGAAACTATGCACACATTATTGCGCGATATAAAATCACGTAAAATTCAATCAAAACGATTGAAATTATAAATCCATAACTTTATGTCGCACTCATAGTACTTAGATAAAATATGTTAGATAAAATATGTACATATATTGTAATATTTCACTTATGTATATGATAATCTACTTACATAGCAATATGAGACACATATTACCTAAATTTACTCTTTCAAACTTATAATTTTTGATTTTACAAAGTTGCATGCGTCGTACAACAATCCTTCTGTTCGCAATATTGTATTTATCGGATAATTTGTCGCGTGAAATCCGTCAACCCCTTTCATATATCCCCATCATTATGCGCAGATGTTTTGTACACGCAAGCGCGATACACCGTCTACTTTTACTGTAGAGAGACTATCCATAATCAAATACATTCGTCCAGTCATGCTTGAGCTTTTGGTCTCGACTGACCATATGTTATGTGTATACCCGAAATGCGTAAACGCTATTAACGGAATTGACAGAAATTCTCAACGATCGGAAAAATACGATACGAATGCAAAAATCGCGCTCAAGAATTTAATCGTGTTTTAATAAATTTAACTAACAAATGAAAAAAAAAGAAAAAATGCAGCCAATCAAGAAAAACTCATGGAAGAAGAATAGAAGCGAAGATGATTTTAATTACGCAGTGCAAGTGACTCGTATTGTCATGCGAATGATGGGAGTGTGGCCGATTCCCAGTTACGCTTCCAACGTGGAAAAAATTGTCACCCGTTTACAAAATGTCATTTGCTATTTTTTATTCGCGGTTGTCATCGTGCCGGGTCTCCTGCGAGTGTTCCTAAAAGAACACGAGTTCAAACGTAGAATGAGACTGTTTGGGCCGATTCTAAATTGTTTTATAGGTTGTACGAAGTACAGCTTGCTTTTACATCACGCGAGAGAGATTCAGTATTGCTTGAAACAGGCGCGACAGGATTGGAGGGATACAGTCGATTGGAAGGATCGGAATGCGATGCTAGCTAAGGCAAAAATAGGTCGCAGGTTCGCGATTTTTACTGCCGCATTCATGTATATCGGCGGATTGTCTTACCGCACCATCGTACCGCTTATAAAAGGACGAGTACTCACGTCGATGAACACCACGGTGAGAGTGCTGGCATGCCCGAGCTACTTCATCAAGTTCGATGAACAGACGACACCGGCATACGAGATTATCTACACCCTGCAGTTCTTCTCAGGACTGCTCACCTATTCGGTAACTGTCGGAGGTGCCGGATTGGCTGCGTTTTTTATCCTGCACGTTTGTGGACAGCTAAGAGTTTTAATTGGCAAGATTCAACGTATCAATGACATGTCGGAACCCGATGATCGAGTTGTCGGGATATTGTTCACTAATATCGTGGAGCATCAGATAAAAGTGAAGACGTGAGTATACAAAAATGCACAAAAAAGTAAAGATTTAAATAAAATGTTGTCTTATTAATTTCGTTAAGTATAAATAATAACAAAATAAAAATAAATTCATATAATTATGTAATCAAATTAACGTATATCACTATTGTACATTTATTTTATTAAATATGTGCTATTATAATATAATACGATAAACACAAAATTGCATAAACGTTCCTAAATAGATAACACTTATTTACAGTTTTTTAAAAGAAGTAGAGGAAACTATGCGATATGTATTATTAGTGGAAATAGTGGGCTGTACTATACTTATATGCCTTGTGGGATACTACGTTCTTTGGGTATTCTTAATAAATTATTATGTACAGATAGAAATTTCCGTGAAATAATGACAATATTATAATTTAACAAATACTACATGGTTGTATGAATATCTATATGAGAATTAATCGAATTGTCCAATTATTATGTACCTATAGAAATTTCACGGAAATTTCTATCCGTACATAATAATTTAACAATTCGATTAATTCTCATACAGATATTCATACAACCATGTAGTATTTGTCAAATTATAATATTGTCATTATTTTTTCGAAAATTTCACATATTGCAAAATTATTAATTTTATAGGAATGGGAAACTAGCGGTGCCACTGCCATGTTAGTTATGTTTGTGGTATTTATATCTTTCATCATTTCCATTTTCATTAATTGCTACGTTGGTCAATTGCTGATGGACGAGGTATTCAGAATTGATACCTATACTATTTTTTGTAAAAATTAAACACCAACATTTTCATAAATATTCATAAAATATATATTTAATCAATTATGACAGAGCATGAAGTTTGGCTCAATGACGTCCACAACAAATTGGCATCGCCTTTTTCACAAAAGAGCCCGTTCTTTGATTTTAATAATGGCGGTTTCCAATATTCCGGAGAAAATCTCGGCGGGAAAGTTGATAGAAATGTCTCTACCTACGTTCAATAATGTAAATATAGATGTTTCTCTCATTATAATTTGCTGATATGAAAGTATACACACTACTATTTCGTTATTTCATAGATCATGAGAACGTCAATGGCGTACTTTAATCTGCTCCGAAAATTCATTTGATTTTAATGCTATAACTATTGTAACGTTATATAATATTTAAATATTAATGTATAATTAATGTTAACTTTGAAACGAATGGTCAAGATGAGTAATCAATATTTCTTATTTTAATGTTAATCTTTCCTTTTCCTTATAAGACATTTAATGAGAAATCAAGGAAAGCTAAACAGCAACTTTCCTGTATATTTTACATATATTTAAGATTTTTAATTTTTAGATTAACTATTACAAAACGTTAATTATTGTCTTAATTAACAATTCTCGTAGTTCTGTTAGTTCAACTCAAGCTCTATGGCTTATAAACCGACAATGCAGTTCGCTCGCTATTGCTAAAAAAGCCCTTCTAAATCGATTTTACCTTGTAATTATTTCCTATAGACAGAAAATAGGGCGTACAAGATTTTTCGTATTAAACTTTTAATTGCGCAGCTACAGAAGCAACGCGTTGACAAAGATCGCATAATGCAAAGTGATTTTATTACATCTTCTAATAATTACAACCACGAACAATTAACACAGCAGGATTCGATTTTTTCCTTTTTTACCCTCTTTTTGCTTGTATATATATACCATTATCAAACGGATGAATCTATTCAATTCTATGAAATTTCAATTACGAGAACAACATGAAGTATATCTACTTTATATATTGAAATTAATCAGTATATGATCAAATCTGGAGAAACACCTGAAGAAAATAGACGAGACTTCTGAGAAAACTTCTGAAACTATTTGCTCTATTTCAACCTAATACTGTAAGTGCTATACATGTTTTTGATTATTTACATCTAAAAATGTTTCACGATGAAAAACGGATTTTATTTATGATAAATATTAATTAAGTGTTTATTTAGTAAATAATCAGTTCACAGAACAGCTAACATAAGCAACTTTATTCCTTAGATTTTTTCCTTACAATCTATTTTATATCTATGTTTTATTATTGAATATTATTGTATGATGGGATATTTACACGTACTCAATATATTTTATATTTTATATTATTAAATACAATATATATCAAAGTAATAATTCTTTTTTGCTGTTATTTACTTGTTAGTCAAATACTTTATTTTAGATTTTGAACAGCGCGTAAACAACTTAATATATAATACGTCTCATTTCATTCACATTTTACCATAATCATATTTTAGTACATTTTATTACGAATTTTTAATGGTAAACCATTATTCTTTACTTTTTTAAATAACAATATTTAATAGCTAAAAACATTTTTTTGTGATATTTCATAACAGACCATAAGAGTACTTGAAAACTCACACATAATCGACTGGTATCGACTTCCAAAAAAAGAACCTCGCCATCATTTTGATAATTTATATCTCGAAGACAACTATACTAGGCTCGCTGCTGGAAATATAATTAAATTGTCAAAAGATTCGATGACGTAAGTACTATATCCAATAATAATATAATAACAAAAAAGAAATTAAAACTTTATATTGTATATTATTCTTTAAAACTTGAAAGTTACGATCAAATAAATATTTTTGAATTAATCAACATTTTATAAAGTTGAGTTAAAAAGGCAATCCTTTTGAATACAATAACTTATCAAATTCTGTCGTTTACTTGAACGTGCTACAAAACATTTATTATTTCAAAAAGTACAATTTAAATCGTACTTTTGTGCGCATGTATGCATGATAAATCGTATTTATTCACGTGTAATATATTATCTTATGCAAAAAAAAACACTAGTGATTTATGCGGATAAGTTGAAAAAAAAGGTGCAGTACGATAGCGAGGAAATCTTGACCTACCTCACGAAAATTGAGAATTGTGTCTATAAAGTTTACCTTTCGATCGCGTGATCGGCCTTTTTCCAGAAAGGAAGTGTAATATTAAGCATATTGAAAATGATTGGATGAGTATTCAGCGTTACGATGATCAGAAACGCCAAGCTGCGATGTTTCGATCTAGGCGTTCTCCATGAACGGCGGTGTCGAATTCTATTATTTCGTTTTACCAAGATAAAGACAAGATCACAGAATATGATGAAAATTTGATATATCAGTCGCTAATATATTCAATGACCAGAGTGTTTATCGATGCGCGACATAAGACAGGTTTTTTTATTTTCTTCTTTTAAATGGTTTCTTTCATAATATTAATCAAAATCTACAAATTTGTTCTTATATCTATGAAATGATGTCCGGAGAAAAATTATCATATTCACACAATTTAAAAATAAATTTTTATTTCCTGAAAAATTAAGTTTTTAGAGATTTAATTTTTGTATAAAATTCTTCAATTTATTAAAAAAAAAAATTTTTTTAATAAATATAGCAATGTTTCGTATAAATAAAAAAAAATTAGAAAAATAATCTTGTAAACAATGGAAGAAGACAAACGAAATTACGGCCGATTGATATCGTTTATCAGGAAAAAAAAATCTCAATCTAATGTGAATGTATATGTACATACATGAAATATAGTCATGCAAACAAAAAAAAATCTATCAATAACATACGTAATATCTTTAAGAAATATTAATTTTTAAATTGCTTGTCTCAGTAATTTTTTACTAAATTGATTGCTATTAACTTCAGATCTATTTTTGAGCAGTACATTTTATATTTAATAATGCATATATTTTTAAAAATTTATATACTTAGCATATATATTTGTTCTTTTTTAAAAAGACTTTTCAAGTTTTTTATATATATGTTACAGTCTGCTTATACAATAGTAGGCAGTACAAAATATCAGAATTTACCGTTCTTCATTTCAAACTTTATCGAGTCGCATGTATGTCAAAAGTCGCACAGCAACCTTTCTCTCTGCATTACTGCTTTTATCGAACAATGTAGCACGTGAAATTCGCCAGCCCCTTTCATATAACCGTATCATTATGCGCAGACGTTTTGTACACGCAAGCGCCATACTCAGTCTGCTCTTACCACAAAAAGAGAGACCACCCATTATTACATATATCCATTCAGTCATGCTCGAACTTCTGGTCCCGCCTGACCATCTGTCACCCGTAAACTCGAAATGCGCCAACGCTATTAACGGAACTAACGGAAATTCTCAAAACTCGTGAAAGAACAAAAACACAAAGATCGCGGTCAAACATTCAACCGTGCGTTAAGTTTAAACCAAAAAAAAAAAGAAAAAGAAACGTTAAATAAAGCTAATCATGGAAGTCTCATCAAAGATGAGCAGACGCAAAAATGATTTCACTTACGCAGTGCAAGTGACTCGCGTTATCCTGCGAGCGATCGGCGCGTGGCCAATTTCCAGTTACGTTTCCAATGTGGAAAAAATCGCGACCCGCTTACAAAATATCTGTTGCTACTTTCTATTCGCGTTTACCATTGTGCCGGGTTTGTTGCTAATGTTTCTGAAGGAACGCGATGTAAAACGTAGAGTGAAATTGCTCGCGCCGATTTTAAATTCTTGGACGAGTTGTGTGAAGTACAGCCTGCTCGTGTACCACGCGAGGGAAATTCATTCTTGCTTGAAGCAGACGCGACAGGATTGGATGAATGTAGTCAATTCGAGGGATCGGAAAACAATGCTATCCAAGGCGAAAATAGGCCGAAAGTTCGCGATCGTTTCTGCCCTCTTCATGTACATCAGCGGATTGTCTTTCCGCGTTATCGTACCGCTGTCGAGAGGACGAATGCTCACGCCGATGAACACTACGGTGAGAGCGTTGGCATGCCCGAGCTACTTCGTCAAGTTCGATGAACAAGCTTCACCGGCATATGAGATCGTTTTCACACTGCAAGTCTTCGCAGGGCTGCTCACCTATTCGGTAACAGTCGGCATTGCTGGGCTGGTTGCATTTTTCGTCATGCACATTTGCGGACAACTGAGCATTTTAATTGCCAAGCTCCAACGTCTTGATAATATACTGGAGCCCGAAGATCGAGTTATTAAGATGTTGCTAGCTGATATCGTACAGCACCACATAAAAGTGAAAGGGTGATTCTACAAATATAAGAGATATAAGAAAATTTTTTTTTTTAGAAATGAAACGTCTTATTTACTTTATAATCCGCGAATTTAATTAAATATGTTCTAATGCAATATAATGCTGCATAAATATTACAATCACTAAGAAGACAAAACGTTTGGTTACAGTTTCCTAAAGCAAGTAGAGGAAACTATGCAATATGTGTGGTTAGTGGAAATAGTGAGCTCTACAATATTTTTGTGTCTTACGGGATACAACGTTATTATGGTAATCACGATAAACGATTTCCGTGAAATTTTTATCCGTACATAATAATTTGACAGTTCAAGTAATTCTCAAATAGAGATATTAAGATATAGCATTTGTAAAATATAACTATTTCGAAAGATTCATGTATTGCAACAGTGTCAATTTTATAGGAATGGGAAAATAGTAATTCTACAGCAATGTTAACTTACACAGTGATGCTGACATCTTTGACCTTTTCTATTTTTACTAATTGTTACGTTGCTCAACTGTTGACGAATCAGGTAGTCGGTGTTGATACTCTTATTATTTGCTGTGAAAATTAGACACCAACATTTTCAGAAGCACTCACAAAATATACGCTTAATTAATTAATGGCAGAGCATCAAGTTTGGCTTAATGACATCCACGATGAATTGGTATCGTCTTCCACATAAAAGAGCCCGTACTTTGATCTTGATAATGGCGGTTTCTAATATTCCGGTGAAAATCTCGGCGGGAAAGATGATAGAAATGTCTCTACCTACGTTCAGTAATGTGAGTGTGAATATTTATCTCGATTTATTTTGCTAATAACAAATTACACATCTATTTCGTTATTTCGTAGATCGTTAGAACGTCGATGGCGTATTTTAACCTGCTCCGAAAATTTGCCACGTAATTTTGATGCAATAATTATATACAGATACAGTATTCAAATATTAATGTGTAATTGATTCTTTGTTTGAAACAAATGAACAAGATAAACACTCAATACTTTTTATTTTAATCTTAATCTTCCCCTTTCACTAAATTGTTTTATAATAAATCAAGGAAAGCTAAATCACACACAACAACTTTCCGGCATATTTTAAATTTACTTAAGTAAAATTTTCATGATTAGATATTGCAAGGCTCTTCAATCACGCACATTAACTTAATTAGCCATTCGCGTAGTTCAGTTAGTTCAATGTAACTCACGATCAATGGCCTATGACCTGACACAAGGCAAACCGTTTGTACTTTTTGCTAAAGACCGTCTCGTCCGATTCGATCCAACCCTGTAATTATCTCCTATCGGCAAAAAATTGCGTGCACGCAATCTTTCGTACCAAACTTTCAATTGCAAGAGAACTGTGGTAGCACAGAAGCAAGGTACAACGAATAAGCGTGCATAATGCAAACTGATTCGCCGTACCTTCTATCAGTTACGATTTCGCGAACAAGTAATCCAGGAAGAATCAATTTTTCCCTCTTTTCGTTTTTATGTAATTATCGAACAGACAAATCTATGGAAATCCAATTATAAAAACAACGTAAGGAATAGAGTGCATATAGCCATATACTGATCAACCTCATATAAATGCACCAATCTGAAAAAACCTGGAAGTGGAAAAACTTTTAAGATTCAAACGCTTTTTTGTTATTGTTCAATCTGATATTATAAGTGCTGTCCATATTTCTGATTATAAATGTTTAAAAAAAATTATTGCGATGACTGACGGGTTTTGCTTATGATTTATTTTAGGCTTGATTAAATGTCTGTTTATTAAATATTAAATTCGGAGAAACTAAGTAAATTTAATTATTAAATATTTGCAAAATATATATTAAATATATTTTCTCAAATATTACTATGATGACATATTTATGTGCATTTAATATAATATTACAAATTCTATATTGCAAAACATAATACATCAAAAAAATATAATTTTTTATTAATATTAGTAGCTTATTAATTACAAAAATTTTATGTTTTAATAGAATTTTAAATATAAATAAGCCGCTCAATCAGTGTAAACCTAATCAGTTTAATACTTTTACCTTTGAATTATGTTCAACAATTTAATCATACAATATTTTATTAATGGTAAATTTTTAATAGAGATGACACTCGTTATTTTTTTTTTCAACATCATGACATATAATATGTATAATATGAACAACTTTCAAACAAAATAAAAAAATGTTTATAAAATGTTTTTTGCTATTTTTTATTCATATTTAATCTAGTTCCGAGTTTCTTGCTATATAAAAATCAGAAAAAATAATGTTCGGGTTATCTCAGAATTAAATTTATTATACGACTTCATTTGATATTTTCGAGATTGCACTTGTCTCTTCAAATAGTACTCTGCTGATATCAATAGATCCGTGCATTTTTATCACTTTTCATATTAAGAGAGAACTGAAATTTTAGTGCAAAGTAGCGGGCTAAAATACTTTTTAATGTGTATAAAAAAATAAATTTAAACAATTTTGTTCTAATAATATTAGAATTACAAAAATTTTATGTTTTAATAGAATTTTAAATATAAATAAGCCTAATAATAAATATAAATTAAAATATATTATAAATATATTTTAAAATGAAGAAAATACATTTTTATCTTCGTATACCTTATATATAAATATTATGAAATGCGTATGCAAAATTCTATTCAATAGAAAAAATCGTATATCTTATGCAAGAAAAATGCTTTATGACGAAGTCACCTCGATAAATCGTCGTGGACATTTCCATGAAGAACATAATCTGTTCCGTTTTCATAATTCATGGATACACAACGTACAATGCTACATAAGGAAACCCTGAACCCTTTTACGGAAGTCGACAATCGCAACTACAAAGTTTTCCCTTCGTATCCTGATTGTTTGTTCGACTCATTCTGAGAAAGGAAGTGACGGGAAATGGCACAGTAGTCGCACTTGACTTTCCGCGCTTCAGCTCTTACGCAATTTTATCAGTTATCATCGAGCTCTCATCTCTTCAATGATGGATAGAACCATTAAAAAAAGAACAAATTTTATCTATGATGTTATATAGCTAGGCGAGCTATATAACATTTGTTGTTTTGCTTATACCTTTTACTTCAATATCTTTATTTCTGTTACATTGGCAAGCTTGTTATGGAGAAGGTAAAGCACTATTTTGACCAATTTAATGGCAAGCCCAACGAATGCACGATATATTCGCAATATGCTTTTATAATAGCACTATTTTAATAATAACAAAATTTATAAAATTCAGCATTTATTATAGAAAGTAGCTCCTAGCAACGTATATAAGCCTAAACATGTTTCAAATAAGAGAAATGGAAAAAGCAATCCTGTAAACAGTGCAAGAAGGTCGGCGAGGTATCGTACATGATCGATTGGTATCGCCTGCCAGAAAAAAGGAGCCTTGCCCTCATATTGATGATCGCTATGTCCAATACATCAATCAAACTTACTGCCGGAATCTTCGAATTATCCCTCAGTACTTTTGGTGACGTAAGTAACGCAGTGTCAATCTCTGGTACATCTGTCTGCAAGTAACGTGAATTACATGTAATCTTCTCCAACTGATAGGTAGTTAAGACATCTCTCGCTTACTTAAACATGTTGCGCACATTAACTACATAAAACTTGCCCGATGTGTAAAAATTGTTAATGCAACTATTGTTGCAAGTAAATGTCAATTAGATATTTGATATGTATAGAAAAAAAAATGAATAATATTTTAAAAAAGAAAAAAATGTGGTGTATTTATTAAAATATTTCATGAAAAATGTAAAGTAATGATCTACTGCTTACGTAACAATATGCGGCACAAACTGGTAATATCGCTTCTTACTCGTAAGTGTAAACTTTAAAAAATGTTTCTGGTATGGTTGCGTACGTTATACGGCGGTTTCTTGCACATCAATGTTGTGTTTATTGAATAATTTGATAACCGCAACCGCTTTCATGTAATCTTATTACGCGTAATATTTTGTGCACGCAAACGCCTCTCACGCTTATTTTTACAAAAAGGGAGACTCCCGTCACATATTATTTTACACATTTGTCCAGTTATGCTTAAACCTCTAGTGTTTGACCCCCTAGTCATTTATAAGCTCAAAATAAAATACAAAAACGTTAGTAAAAAATAATAAATTCTCAGTTCGAGTGAGACTGAAACAAGCGTAAGATTCGCGATCAAAAAGTGCATGTCAAATTGCAACTCGAAAAACAAAGCAAAAATGAAATTCATCGAGAACAAGCAAATGAGAACGGTTTGAATTATCTAGTGCACGTAACTTGCATTATCTTGCAAATAATCTATCAACGCATAATATTTTCCTCATTACGCTTAAAATAAAAAATCATAAATTATTTATAAAATGTCTCTTGCTATTTTGTAATACTTTCCAATAAGCCAATATGTAAAAAAAATTAATTTACAAAATTTTGTTCTAGTGATATGAGAACGCAATTCTATTTTATTATAAAAAAAATTTTTTTCTTCAATTTGGAAATGTATTGTAAGATACCAAAGCATTTTTTTCTCATTTAAAATACTCTATAATAATTTTATCTCAATATAGAATCAATACACTTGTGTATGACGGAATACATATTCACGTGAAGTCTTACTCATCCACGTAGAATTGTATAATACCATACGCAAGAGAGAAACGCTTAGCGGATAAATCTATCCCGGTAAATCACAACGGATGTAATCCACTACGTTTATAATTCATGGAAAGACAACGTGCAGTATCACATGAGAAAACCTTGAACCCCTTCACGGAAGTTAGACTAGTTGAAGTCGTGAATACAAAGTTTTTTCCCCCTTCGTATCCTGACGATCGCTTGTTCGATTCTTAGAAAGGAAGTCGCGCGGAATAGCGCAGTCGCATTTAACCATCCGCGATCAAGCTCTCGCGCAGTCTTGTCAGTAACCATAGAGCTCTCGTCAGTTCAATGATAAGTAGAACTACCATGGAAAGAGCGAACCCTATCGCGAGTGTCTATGATCCCAAGAAAGGCACGCAGTTAAGTATCGAGTTGAATCGCTGGATATTGAAGCCAATCGGTGTCTGGCCCAAATCAGTTCATCTCTCATGGATGGGAAAATTCGTGTACCTTCTGATAAACGTAATTTGTATCACTTTCGTCTGCTTCCTCTTACTACCTGCTGCCATCAACGTAGAACTTGACAAAGAAGAATTTACGTATCGTATGCTAAGACTCTCTTCGATTCGGGGTTTCTCCATAATGACCATTATAAAGTATTTATCGTTGATATTCCGTGAGAACGATATCCGCAATGGTATTCAACATATCGAGATCGACTGGATGAATACTCAGCGTTATGAAGATCGAATCATCATGATCAAGAATGCGAAATTCGGCCGGCGCATCGTGACAATCGTCGCGTTCGTGACGTACGGCAGCGCCTTTTTCTATTATATAGCTTTACCGTTAAATTCCATCATGATGACGAAAAACGATGAAAACTTGACGTTTCAGCTACAAATGAATCCGGCTGCCACGGAAACCATCGACAAAAAATACAATTTTAATGATATTTTTTTCTTCTGGATGCAGCTTGTGTCGGGTTTCATCGCACACTCCGTCTATGCCGGTACACTCAGCTTAGCTGCCGTATTTGCAGTGCACGCATACAGTCGCCTAGAAGTTTTAATGCAGTGGATCCAACATCTCGTGGATGGACGGGAAGATTTATGTGATAACGTGGATGAGAGATTGATGACGATCGTGCA
Source organism: Solenopsis invicta (assembly GCF_016802725.1). Classification (NCBI taxonomy): domain Eukaryota; kingdom Metazoa; phylum Arthropoda; class Insecta; order Hymenoptera; family Formicidae; genus Solenopsis; species Solenopsis invicta. The sequence continues at coordinate 22,412,402 of NC_052668.1, forward strand.
ACAGCACGTTCGAATCATACGGTGAGTCACTTTCCACTTTAGTATCATCAATTTTTTGCATTCAACATATTATACGTTTGTTTATACAGCGCAGAATATTATTTTTAATTGTTCAGAAATATTTCACAAAATCATACTTTTCTCGTAAAATATTTTTCACGTGTCCGTTACCTTTTAGTTTTATATCACTAACAGACAAGGTACTGCGCGAAATATCTTTCTTGGATATAACATGCTCAACATTAATTATGATTCTTCTTGGATATTTTTGTATCAAGGTATGAATAAAATATCTTGCAAAATTTAATGTAATTTTGAAGCAGTTAGAAATCGAGATGTGCGATTTACAACGACACGTATAACGTTCTCAAAAATAGCAACTTTTACGTTGCAGGAATGGGAGACTAGAGAAATTACAAATTACCTAACATTTATTGTTCTGCTTATGTGTATGACGTTCAATATTTTTGTACTCTGTTACATTGGCGACATTGTTACAGACAGGGTAAAATATTTATCTACAATTTTTGATAAATTTAATGGCAAGCCTATCATATACACAGGATGTTCACATTTAATTCAAAGTATTTTTTTACAGTAGCAGAAATATATAATAATAATCACATTTATAAAATTCAGTATTTATTGTAGAAAGTAGCTCCTAGCAGCGTATATAAGTCTAGATATGTTTTAAATAAAAGAAATGAGAAAAGCAATCCTCTAAACAGTGCAAGAAAATCGGAGAGGTGTCGTATATGACTGATTGGTATCGTCTGCCAGAAAGAAAAAATCTTGCCCTCGTGTTGATGATCGCTATGTCCAATGCATCAATCAAACTTACTGCCGGAATCTTCGAATTGTCTCTTAGTACTTTTGGCGAGGTAAGTAACGTAACATCAGTCTATTATACCTATCCGCAAGTAATGTGAATTACACGCAGTTTATCCAATCGATAGGTGATTAAAGTATCCCTTGCCTACTTGAACGTGTTGCGTACAGTAATGACATAAAACTTGTTCGATGTAGAAATTATTAATGCATCTATTGGTTGCAAATAAGTGTCAATTAAATAATCAATATGTATAGAAATATAGTAATGAATATTATAAGGAATAGAAAATTGTATTTATTAAAATATTTGATTGAAAAAAGCATAGTCCTCTCCTTTCCTTTTTTTGCTGTGTAATATTTTTTTAGCACTGCATATATGATGTGATAAAATCACAGTGCAACTGAAGATAATTAAAAATTGTTTGTATTTATGTTATGTTAATGCATCTCTTCAAAATAGTATCTGGCTAACACAATATCATTAGATATGTGTATTTTTATATTGTATACATTAATAGTGAAAGAGAGAGAGAAAGAGAGAGACAGAATTAATATTTCAATAGCAACAGACTAAAACATTTTCCAACGTGTATCCAAACAAATAAAAAAAAATTTTGTGTAATTGTTATAATAATATCAAAGAAATATAAAAAAACACAATTTTATTTTATTATAAAATAATTTTTTTAATTTGAAAAATATATCATAAAATGAGATAGCATTTTCCCAAAAATGATGAAGAGAAATTGTTTTGCATAGTAAGAAAACGTATTTTAAAATATTTACTGAAAAGAAGAATCCAATGCATTTCACATATAATATTTTTCTAGAAAATATCTTTCTCATGCATTATTACGCGATATATAAAATTAAATAATATTGCACTCCAAAATAATGCATATTTATTTTCAAAGTAGTTATTTATAATCATTTCTTAGTGAAAAAAAATACTATTATTCGTGTAATATGTGCACATACATGTATAAGCAAGACATTTTTATCACCAAGAAATAATTCTACAAATATTTTTCGACGATTAAAAAATAAAATATTAACTGTGCATAATACTTCATTCCACACGGATTGTTTTCTCATCGTGCAAGTAACAGCGTCGGGTATACATTACAATGACAAAGATTAATCAACACACACAACTCGCACTCGTATCGATCGCACTACCCCTTCACCGTCCGGAAAATCTTCAACTCCACCTCTTAGGCTAACTATACTCCTTCAAAAAAAAAAGAGAGTTAGAAAAGCGCGCAAGCGCTGCATGAGAACGACCTGATGTTTCCTCCGTCGCGGTATTATCGCTCAATAGTTCGCGGACGTTTGAATCACAATCATGTCACATTCCTTCCGCGTATCCTCTACGCGCAACATCGCGTACCAGCGAGATAGCGAGTACAGTATTCAACTGAATCGCTGGTTCCTGAAACCGATCGGTGCTTGGCCCGAGACCAACACCGGTGTCACGGACAAGGTGCTATCGCGCAGTATCCAGTTCCTCTGTCACTCTTTGATCGCTTTCACAGTAGTGCCGTGCGTATTATACATCATGTTCGAGCCAAACGTGTACTTGAAACTGAAAGCTTTCGGCCCAATGATACATTGGCTGATGGGCGGCGCGAACTATTGCTCATTGCTAGTGCGTAGCTACGAGATACGCAAGTGCGTGGATCATATGTGCGTCGATTGGCGGTACGTGGGGAAGACGCGTGATCGGGAAGTGATGCTACAGAATGCTAAATTCGGCCGATTCGTGTCCGCCTTTTGTGCGGTTTTCATGCAGGGCGGTGTCTGCTCCTACAGCATCATTACCACCCTGACACCGGCGATCATTCGGATCGGAAACGTTACGATAACGACACACCAGCTTCCATGTCCGTTCTACAACGAGCTAGTGGACACGAGATACAGCCCGGCGAACGAGATTGTGATCGTCTTACAGCTGTTGTCGACTGTCATAGTGAATACCGTCACGGTGGGCGCGTGCAGTCTCGCTGCTGTTTTCGCTATGCACGCTTGCGGCCAGCTAAATATTTTAATGATGGAATTGAATGAACTTGTCGATGAGAGCGAGTACAATGTCACGCGACGAAAATTAGCTATTATTGTGGAGCATCATCTCCGTATACTGAAGTAATACTTTTCTATTATATAGATATAATATTGATATGTATTGCTTATCATATATTGATCTTCTAAAAGCATGTATTCGGTCTTTGATCTATATTTCTTAAAATTCAAACGAATAGAATGAGATAAGATGAGCTTTTTAATATAAATTAATATGATGATGACGATTAAACAATCGCATTATGCGAAAATGCAACTTTGCTCTGTAAAGCTGCATTTGCATATAATGCAATTAATTAATCAATGAAATAAAAATTCACTTATAATGTAATATTTAAATAGTTAATTTGTTTAAAATTATATATTTTTATTGTTTGCAATTTTTTTCAAAAAAATCTTTTTTTTTTGCGCTTTTTCTCTACTGATTATTTAGTAATATAACTATTATATCATATAATAATTACATTATAATATAATCATTATATTTATAGTAGTATTATATTACTAAAATAAATAATTTTAATTTCAGTTTTGTATCGCAGATAGAAATGATTATGCATCAGATATGTCTCGTTGAGTTATTGGGCTGTACTATTGATATATGCATGCTCGGATATTACACGATCACGGTATGCTGAAATTTTGTGCTAATGCCATAACAATTGCAAAATGAAAATTTTATACGTTCTACATTACATAATAATTTACATTATATTTTTTAACAAATCAAGCAATATCAAACTCATTCTACGCAGACATTATCCTCATATGTTTTACCTGTATTGTTTTACTTATATTCGTATGCATTGTTATTTATAGGAATGGAAATTGCAAGATACCAAGAACTTACTCACGTACTTTACTATATTCATAGCTATGTCATGCAACATTTTTATATTTTGTTACATTGCTGAAATTCTCACAAATCAGGTAGCTGTATTGCATATATTTACATATACCTTTCTTTTTGATTATAAAATAATCTGAAATAAAATTATGATGTAAAAATTTGATCGAATCAGAATTTGTGTAGTGTCGAAAAATAGGCGAAATAGCTTATATGACGGAGTGGTATCGATTACACCATAAAATTGCGATCGACTTAATTCTAATAATTTCGAGATCGAATGCCGTTATTAAGATAACTGCCGGAAAAATGATTCAACTATCCATTGCGACTTTTGCAAATGTAAGTTTACCGTATAACTTTAATATTAATATTTTTCTATAAATAACAAAATTAGAATACAGATTTAAATCTGCAGATTTTCATAAAATCTGTTTTAAAATATTATTATTTTAATCATGTAATAATTGTTGTAATTATCTACATGATATTATCTACACACACAATTTTTTTATCACTCTGATACATATTTAGAGAAAAAAAAAATTACAGTAAAAAATATACAAAAATATTAATAAATACATTAAGATGTTAACTAGAATTATTTCAGGTGATGAAAACAGCGTTTGCATATGTAAATATACTTAGAACGGTAACGACGTAATAATATACGGCATGAAAATTCCGGATAACAAGTAAAATGTAAATTTATTCAAGTTGTTAATAATTACCAATGTAGTGATATAGCTGATTCTTGCCGTATTAATGAACATATTTTTTACTTCTCAGCAACGATTTTATGCAATACATTCCATCTCATGTTTCATTTTATTAAGAATATCGCACTTTCGTCTACAATTAACATTACGAATACTATTCGTTAAACAAACGGGGAGTAATAACTGAATTTGGTTACACTTGTCGACCAAGTTAGTCTACAAGTTGTGTTTAGATGTTCTCGTACAGTACATCGCGATTTCAAGCAACAAGTAGCTATAAGTATCGATTACATTCCGTCTTAGTCGGAGGGTGTAATAATTTTTTTCTCTCTCATAGCGCATCCGCGCAGGCGCTGGCATAACCACTACTCCGTTGAGAAACGTAGCTAGTAGTAGTGATCAGTATCTGGTGCGTCTTGTATGAATCGACCATGAAGCGTACTTCTAGCGAAACCACTGTAGACATTTGCAGGCGAGACAATGATTATAGTTTGCAGTTCAATCGTTGGATTCTGAAATCGATAGGCGCTTGGCCGGAATTCAGGAAAAATTCGATGATCAAGAATATTCTAATAAATATCTTGCGATTAGCGTGTCATTCTTTAATGGTATATACCATAGTATCTTCTACATTATATGTATTGTTCGAAGAGAAAGATTTACGCTTAAGACTGAAAGCTATAGGACCTACGAGCCACATTATTATGGGCGGAATCAATTACTGCTCGCTCCTGCACAATAATGATCGAATACGCGCGTTTATAGAGCATATGGAGACCGACTGGCGAATGGCGAAAAGAGAACAGGATCGAGAAGTGATGCTGCGAAACGCGAGAATAGGACGCGTTATAGCGGCCGTTTGTACGCTTATCATGCAGGTTGGTGTTATTTCTTACAATATAGCTCGAGGGATGTCACGGATAACAGTGGTAATCGGCAACAAGACCATCGAGACAGGTGGCCTACCATGTGCATCTTACAATAAGATCGTGGACACTAGACTCAGCCCGGTATACGAAGTCGTGCTCGCGGTGCAGTGTCTCTCGACCATCGTGGTGAACAACGTCACGGTCGGTGCGTGCAGTCTCGCTGCCGTTTTCGCGATGCACGCTTCCGGCCAACTCAACGTAGTAATGCTACGTCTCGAAGAACTCGTCGCTGAAAAACAAGATCTTCAATTGAAACTGGCAAATATCGTGGAGCATCATCTGCGAGCTTTGAGGTAATACGAATTTTAAAAGATTGTGCACAAATCGATTTTAATTATCTATAAAAAGTAATACGGTAGCGTTTTATGAAATTTTGTTGATCATTAAATGACCTTATTTGAAACTAATTTTGCGTGAAACGTAATTTTTGTTATATAAAGTAAACTATAACACATGAGAAAAATATTTTATAACGTTTCTTTTTTTAAATATGACATATTTGCAGAATAGAAACTATCGCAGTAAGATATTTGAATAAAAATATTGAGTGTCTTTAATGGCGCGGTTAATGCTGTCGATTACAGATTTCTTTCACATTTGGAAGTTATGATGCGTCAAATATGTTTTGTGGAATTAGTCGGATGTACATTCAATTTATGTATGCTGGGATATTACACAATTTCGGTATGTTAAAAATTTAATACAGGTGAATATGTAACAGATTGTGCACCGCTAATTCTTATTCTGATTTCAAATGCTATCAGTTTACATGTCCTTCCAGGAATGGCATCAAGAAAGCATAAACACTATAATAACATATGTTATGGTGTTGACATCGATGCTGTTTAATATCTTCATATTTTGTTTCATTGGTGAACTCGTAACGGATCAGGTAAAATTTTTAGTCAAAAATCTTTTATTTCAAAAACTTTCATGCAATCAATATTTCTATAATTAAAATATTTACGTTTGAATCGACGGATTCAATTTCACGATAGTGTAAAAAAGTTGGCGAAGCAGCTTATATGACAAATTGGTATTTATTGCCGCATAAAACTGTACTTAGTTTAATTTTAATAATCTTACGATCAAGAATTGTTATCAAAATTACGGCTGGAAAAATATTTCACATGTCTATCCAGACTTTCGGTGCTGTGAGTATTATGAAAATGATATATAAATACTGTTTCTAGAAACAAAATAAATTTTGAAATATTTGAAATTGTTAAAGTTACGCAAGTGCAACCCTAAGTAGTATAAATGCACTTTGAATGTATAATATGAATAACACATTATTAACATGCAATTATTAAATGTTTTAGGTAATTAAAACATCTGTCGCATACTTGAATATGCTTCGAACTTTAACTATGTAAATATTGTATAATAAAAGACGAATATATTTGTAATATTCTCTATTAAGATAATATAAAATATGTAAAATTTCTCATATATAAATAATTTTATGTAAAACACTAAAAACATTATTTTTTTAAACAATCAAAATATTTAATATACACATTGTGATTGACGATATAAAATCTTTTAATTGTGTCACAACTATATTTATTATAGAAACAGCAAAAATCACAAATACATTTAAATTATTGTAAATTTTTTGCTTAATAAATTACAAAAAAAAATTATTTTTTTCTATTTGACCGACGAAAACAAAATCATTACTTAATATTTTTCAAAATCGCTAGACGACATCGAAAACTGAAAGCTATAAGATAAATTTGGATACTTTACATTTAATTAAATACAAATTTTACTCAGAAGAGTAATCGAGCTGCTGACTCATATATATAATTAGCTTCTGTATTATATTATATACAGTGTTCATTAATGGTTGTACCCACTTGTTGAAGAATTTATCATGTTTTCTCTTATAAACGTGACTTATAACTGACAGTACTTGTTCAATCATTTTCTACTTTCTGCTCGTACACCGCGTATTTCGCTAAACTTCTATGCAACAAGTTGCGATACCGTAAATATCGATTATGCAGTCAGCCGACACAGCACGTATCTTCTCTCAGGAATAAGCCATAGGTCTGCGCAGGCGCTCCCATAACTACTGCTTGTCATCGAGACGCAGTCAGTAGTAAAGACTAGTATTTGATGCGCTTATCGCGGATCAAGCAATGCGTTTCTATCACGAATCCAAGATAGACGTTTACAAACGAAATAACAATTATAGTCTTCAATGGACTCGTTGGATTTTAAAGCCGATAGGTGTTTGGCCAGAATTACCCACGAGCTCAGCAATCGAGAAGATTTTATCAAAAATTTTGAGATTAACGTGTCACACTTTAATAGCTCTCACTGTGATACCCTCTATATTATATATTATTTTTGAAGAGAAGGATATCGAATTAAAACTGAAGGCCGTAGGGCCCGCAAGTCATTGGCTCATGGGTGGTGTGAATTACTGCTCGCTGTTGTATCAAAAGGGTCAGATACGTAAATCTATCAAACACATGGAAACCGATTGGCGAATGGCGAAGAGACAGTGCGATCAAGAAATGATGCTGAAGAACGCGAGAGTGGGACGCATTATAGCGGGCGTTTGCGCACTCATTATGCAGGGTGGTCTTTTTACTTACAATGTGGCAAGGGGAACATCACCTATACTCGTAGCGATAGGCAACGAAACAGTCACGATGAATCGCCTACCGTGTCCGTCTTTCAACAAAATCGTGGATACCAGGTTTACCCCGGTTTTCGAGATAGTGTTCACGCTTCAGTTGCTTTCGACCCTCGTGGTGAACAATACCATAGTAGGTGCGTGCGGTCTGGCCGCAGTATTCGCGATGCACGCATGCGGACAGCTCAGTGTAGTGATGTCGCGATTCGAAGAACTCGTTGAGGAAAAACGACACAACGTTATTCAGAGAAAGCTAGCGAATCTCGTCGAGCATCATCTACGAACATTAAGGCAAGATTGTTACACATTTGATTATTATGCAAACTTGCACAATTTTTAAAAACCATTGGATCTATAAATAATCGTTATAATATTATATCAAAATAATTTTAAATGTATTATTAGAAACGTAATATATTGTGTCAAAACACTATAGTAATAATTATTACTATAAGGTATTTGGATAGAAATATTAAATTTGATGAAGATTGCAGTTACTGTTAAATATATCAATTTCAGGTTTCTTTCGCGCATGGAGATAATTATGCGTCAAGTGTGTTTCGTGGAATTAACTGGATGTACATTCAACTTATGTATGCTAGGATATTACGCCATTACGGTACGCTTAAAATCTTGAAAAGGTGAATATGTAATAGATAGATCTTGATTCGTTATCGATTTCATTTTAAATATCAATTTTGCCTGTTTTGCTTTTCAGCAATGGCACGAAGAAAGTACAAACACTATAATAGCGTACTTTGTTATATTTACATCAATGACGTTTAACATTTTCATATTTTGCTACATTGGTGATCTCGTTACGGAACAGGTAAAATAATCGAATCTGGTCTATCGTCACAATTTTGTGAACTTTCACTTCTCATTTAATCTGTAATAATGAACGACATTTGATTCAAGAAATTTAATTTTACGACAGTGTAAAAAAGTTGGAGAAGCAGTTTATATGACAAATTGGTATAAGTTGCCGCAAAAAACTGTGCTTAGCCTAATTTTAATAATTTTGCGATCAAGTATAGTCATCAAAATGACTGCGGGAAATTTAGTTCATATGTCAATCTCAACTTTCGGTGATGTAAGTGAAAAAACGAAATGCTTACATATTACAAGTTATGCCCGTATTTTAATGTTTTTTAATTAATCTAGGTAATGAAAACTTCTATAGCATACTTGAATATGCTTAGAACTTTAACTATGTAAATATTGTACCATAGAATGAGTTTTAAATAACATCTGTAGCGTAATAAATAAATATTTTGCACAAAATAATTATACATAAAATTTCTACGTAATCCATTTTCGTAGTAGATTTTTATAGTTAATCTTTTCATTTCTTTTCCATCAGTCTTTAGTTGATATTAAAAAAAAAAGCGATTTCTTTTTCTTTGCAATAAAATAAATTAATCGTATATATTATAAATATTGCAAGTTAAGTTCATAATTATATGGGATGTCACGGATAACAGTGGTAATCGGCAACAAGACCATCGAGACAGGTGGCCTACCATGTGCATCTTTCAATAAGATCGTGAACACTAAACTCAACCCGGTATAGTAGTGCTCACGTTGCAGTGTCTCTCGACCATCGTGGTGAACAACATCACGGTCGGTGCGTGCAGTCTCAATGCCGCTTTCGCGATGCACGCTTCCGGCCAACCCAACGTAGTAATGCTACGTCTCAAAGAACTCGTCGCTGAGAAACAAGATTTTTAGTTGAAACTGGCGAATATCGTGGAGAATCATCTGCGAGCTTTGAGGTAATACAAATTTTAAAACATTGCGTACGAATCAATTTTAATTATCTATAAAAAGTTATACGGTAATGTTTTATAAAATTTTATTGATTATTAAATGATCTTATTTGAAACTAATTTTGCGTGAAACGCAATTTTTGTTATATGAAGTGCCAGTAAACTATAACACATGAGAAAAAATATTTTATAACGTTTCTTTTTTTAAATATGACATATTTGCAGAATAGAAACTATCGCAGTAAGATATTTGAATAAAAATATTGAGTGTCTTTAATGGCGCGGTTAATGCTGTCGATTACAGATTTCTTTCACATTTGGAAGTTATGATGCGTCAAATATGTTTTGTGGAATTAGTCGGATGTACATTCAATTTATGTATGCTGGGATATTACACAATTTCGGTATGCTAAAAATTTAATACAGGTGAATATGTAACAGGTTGTGCATCGCTAATTCTTATTCTGATTTTAAATGCTATCAGTTTACATGTTCTTCCAGGAATGGCATCAAGAGAGCATAAACACTATAATAACATATGGTGCTGACATCGATGCTGTTTAATATCTTCATATTTTGTTTCATTAGTGAACTCGTAACAGATCAGGTAAAATTTTTAATTAAAAATCTTTTATTTCAAAAATTTTCATGTAATCAATTTTTCTATAATTAAAATATTTACCTTTGATTCAATTTCACGATAGTGTAAAAAAGTTGGCAAAGCAGCTTATATGACAAATTGGTATTTATTGCCATATAAAACTTAGTTTAATTTTAATAATCTTACAATCAAGAATTGTTATCAAAATTATGGTTGGAAAAATATTTTACATGTCTATCCAGACTTTCGGTGCTGTGAGTATTACGAAAATGATATATAAATACTGTTCCTAGGAACAAAATAAATTTTGAAATATTTAGAATTGTTAAAATTACGCAAGTGCAACCCTTTGTAGTATAAATGCACTTTAAATGTATAAAATAAACAGATTATTAACGTACAATTATTAAACGTTTTAGGTAATTAAAACATACTTGAATATGCTTCAAACTTTGACTGTGTAAATATTGTATGATAAAAAACGAGTATATTTGTAATATTCTCTATTAAGATAATATGAAATATGTAAAATTTCTCATATATAAATAATTTTATGTATAACACTGAAAACATTATTTTTTTAAATAATCTAAATATTTAATATACATATTGTGATTGACGATATAAAATCTGTATCACAACTATATTTATTATAAAAACAGCAAAAATCACAAATTCATTAAAATCATTGGAAATTTTTTGCTTAAAAATTGACAAAGAAAAAATTAACTTTTTCTATTTGACCGACGAAACAAGATTATTATATAATATTTTTCAAAATCGCTAGACGACATCAAAAACTTAAAGCTATAAGCTAAATTTGGATACTTTAAATTTAATTAAATATAAATTTCATTCAGAGGAGTGATCGAGCTGATGACTCATATATATAATTAGCTTCTGTATTATATTATATATATAATATTTTATATACGCAATATTTTATAATACTTCAAGAAAAAAAATTTTTCAAAAAAAGAATGAAAAAGATCACAATCTTTAATGGATTACTCTTATGGAAGATATTTGTATGGGAGAATGTAAGTCTTACATTTCTTATCCATATAATTCATGAAACAGTGACCAATATATCATAGAGGTAAATCTCCTTTTCACGACATTCAATAAGACTATAAAATGCACCCTTCAAACGGTAACGGCTAAACAGTAATCCATTCAACAAAAGATCACTTACTTTCATATATTGTTTTTTATTAACTTAAACCTTAGATACTCTCTTATGATAACTTGAATTAAATTTCACTTGTATTTTGTCTCAAGAGCATTTTAGATATGGAATTCCTAGTAAAGAAAATCAAGTTAAGCATACGCTCTGCCCGCGTATATAGAATAAAAGACATATCTTCTAACGTAAAGAACTATATTTCACGAATGAAGAATTTATTATGTTTTCTCGTATAAACGTGACTTATAACTGACAGTACTTGTTCTATCATTTTCTACTTTCTGCTCGTATACCGCACATTACGCTAAACTTCTATGCAACAAGTTGCGATACCGTGAATATCGATTATGCAGTCAGCCGACACAGCACATATCTTTTCCCAGGAATAAGCCATAGGTCTGCGCAGGCGCTCCCATAACTACTGCTTGTCATCGAGACGCAGTCAGTAGTAAAGACTAGTATTTGATGCGCTCACCGCGGATCAAGCAATGCGTTCCTACCACGAATCCAAGATAGACGTTTACAAACAAAATAACAATTATAGTCTTCAATGGACTCGTTGGATTTTAAAGCCGATAGGTGTTTGGCCAGAATTATCAACGAGCTCGGCAATCGAGAAAATTTTATCAAAAATTTTGAGATTAACGTGTCACACTTTAATAGCTCTCACTCTGATACCATCTATATTATATATTATTTTTGAAGAGAAGGACAGCCAATTAAAACTGAAGGCCTTAGGGCCTACAAGCCATTGGCTCATGGGTGGTATAAATTATTGCTCACTGTTGTATCAAAAAGATCAAATACGTAAATCTATCAAACACATAGAGACCGATTGGCGAATGGCGAAAAGACAGTGCGATCAAGAAATGATGCTGAAGAACGCGAGAGCGGGACGCATTATAGCGGGCGTTTGCGTGCTGTTTATGCAGGGTGGTGTTTTTACTTTCAATGTGGCAAGGGGAACATCATCTATACTCGTAGCGATGGGCAACGAAACAGTCGCGATGGGTCGCCTACCGTGTCCGTCTTTCAACAAAATCGTGGATACCAGGTTTACCCCGGTTTTCGAGATAGTGTTCACGCTTCAGTTGCTTTCCGCCCTCGTGGTGAACAATACCACAGTGGGTGCGTGCGGTCTGGCCGCAGTATTCGCGATGCACGCATGCGGTCAGCTCAGTGTAGTGATATCGCGATTCGAAGAACTCGTTGAGGAAAAACAACACGACGTTATTGAGAAAAAGCTGGCAAATCTCGTTGAGCATCATCTACGAACATTAAGGCAAGGATTGTTACACATTTGATTATTGTGCAAACTTGCACAATTTTTAAAAACAATTGCATCTATAAATAATTGTTATATTATATTAAAATAATTTTAAATGTATTATTGGAAACGTAATATATTGTGTCAAAACACTACAGTAATAATTATTACTATAAGGTATTTGGATAGAAATATTAAATTTGATGAAGCTTGCAGTTACTGTTAAATATGTCAATTTCAGGTTCCTTTCGCGCATGGAGATAATTATGCGTCAAGTGTGTTTCGTAGAATTAACTGGATGTACATTCAACTTATGTATGCTAGGATATTACGCCATTACGGTACGCTTAAAATCTTGAAAAGGTGAATATGTAATAGATAGATCTTGATTCGTTATCGATTTCATTTTAAATATTAATTTTGCCTGTTTTACTTTTCAGCAATGGCACGAAGAAACTACAAACACTATAATAGCGTACTTTGTTTTATTTATATCAATGACGTTTAACATTTTCATATTTTGCTACATTGGTGATCTCGTTACGGAACAGGTAAAATAATCCAATTATATCTATCGTCACATTTTTGTGAACTTCCACTTTCTCATTTAATATGTAATAATGAACGACATTTGATTCAAAAAATTTAATGTTACAACAGTGTAGAAAAGTTGGAGAAGCAGTTTATATGACAAATTGGTATCAGTTGCCGCAACAAACTATGCTTAGCCTGATTTTAATAATTTTACGATCAAGTATAGTCATCAAAATGACTGCGGGAAAAATAGTTCACATGTCAATCTCAACTTTCGGTGATGTAAGTGAAAAAACAAAATGCTTACATATTACATTACAAGTTATATCCAAATTTTAAAGTTTTTTAATTAATCTAGGTAATGAAAACTTCTGTAACGTACTTAAATATGCTTAGAACTTTAACTATGTAAATATTGTACCATAGAAAGAGTTTTAAATAACATTTGTAGCGTAATAAATAAATATTTTGCACACAATAGTTATACATAAAATTTCTACATAATCCATTTTCGTAGTAGATTTTTATGGTTAATCTTTTCATTTCTTTTCCATCAGTCTTTAGTTGATATTTAAAAAAAAGTGATATTTTTTTCTTTGCAACAGAATAAATTAATTCTATATATTACAAATATTGCAAGTTAAGTTCATAATTTTATATTCGCATCACAATCACTTGCGAGGCAAACACAGCATGTTATTTACATGTCTTTATTTTCAACTGGTGGTGCAACAAATAGCGTTTATCGATTAGCACAATGTCCCGCTTCTTGCATGCAGACCGCACTCTGAATGAAGACTTGCGCAATCACTTTGATACATCTCCGCTTCAACTAAAAAAAGTCTAACGAAAGTGTTCAGTATCACTTAAAAAATAAGATTATGATAACCGTATCCGAGCCTAATAAATCGATGTTGGCTCCGTAACAAATATCACAATTATAATCTTCAGCTAAATTGCTGATTCGTGAAATTAATCAGTGCCTGTTTAGAGTCACGCGCTACCACAATTACAGAGACTGTTCCATCCAAATAACATGCTACATCTTCATAGATTTTACAGTTATGCTTTGCATACTCTATTTCTTTTGAGGAGCAGAATCTTAAGATTAAGATAAATGCGGTTGGTCTCGTGAACCACTGAATTATAAGCGGAATAAATGGCTGCTATTGCGCGACTAAGACACACATTGCTGCATTGAGATGGAGAAACAATTTGGTACGTAAAATTTTTGTAAATATAATTGTACATCTTTAGACTTGTTTTCCATTATGATTCTTTCAATGGAACAAAAATTGACAGAAAGAGTATAAATAGCGTACATTATCATGTACATATCTATAAGCTTTAATATTTTCATATTTTGCTACATAAATGAAATTTTAACACAATAGGTAGAGAAGCTGCCAATGTCAATTAGCGTAAGATTAACAAAAGTTAATATTATTAGCATTTGCATATTTAACAGTGCAATGTTTATTAGTGTAAAAAGAAGTTGACAAAACGGCATATATAACCGATTGGTATCTCTTACCTCGTAAGGCAGCTCTTGATTTGATCCTGATTATATCAAGATCGAGTGCCGTAATCAAAATAGTTGCTAGAAAATTAGATTCAACTATCGTGACCTTTAGTAACGTATTAACAGATTTCTTTTTAGAATTTGTAGGAGATCACTGTCACGTGATCGTACGATTTAATCGTTCGTATTTTCGAAGTATAATTTTTCATATTTTATTTCTCGATACAGTATTTTCATGCCGCCAAAACATTAATCGTAGCGTATTTTCCGCGCAAGGAATCAACGCGACTTTTCTGCGAGCAATTATCGATCAGACTTGCACGCGTCTCTCTCACAAAGTGCATCACCCTATCTGTTCATCATCGCTCTAAAGAGACGCGCAGGCGCTCGTTCGAACGTAGTTCTAAGCGGTGTACAGTTTGCCGCAGGCAGTGCATCGTGTGCCCCCGCGAAGCGATCATGACGCATTCCGACCATGTGACAAGGAGCATCGAGCTCCCTCACGGAAGCGATTATAGTCTTCAATTGACACGTTGGTTTCTAATACCGATCGGCGCTTGGCCGCGAATGAGTACGACGACGAGAGTGAAGAGGATCTCTTCGCACATGCACATTTTTGTATGCACATCTTTAATAGCAATCATCATGGTGCCGTGTCTGTTATACGTGTCACTGGAGGAGAAAGACACCGAGATCAAATTGAGCGTGATAGGTCCGCTGAGCCACTGGATCATGGGTATGATCAATTACTGTCTGCTTCTCACGCGCAGTAACGATATCCGTGAATGCGTACTGCACATGGAGATGGACTGGCGGCTCGTTCGAAAGATCGAGGATCGTCAGATAATGATGCGACAGGCCAAGATCGGCCGCTTCGTCGCCGGTTTCTGCGCGATGTTCATGCAGAGCGGCACGTTTCTCTTCGCTGTACGTAAATCGCTGTCAACAACTATCGTCATCGTCGGCAACGAAACCGTCTCGATGCATCCGATGACCTGCCCGTTTTACAACAAGTTGATCGACACGAGGTTCAGTCCTGCGAATGAGATCATGGTGGTCGTAGAATGGCTGTCATGTTTTATAGTGAATTCTGTTACGGTGGGCGCTTGCAGTCTTGACGCCGTCTTTGCGATGCACGCCTATGGTCAGCTGAACATGCTGTTTTCGTGGTTAAACAAACTCGTTATAGACGAAGATAAGGAAAACAAATGCGTCGAGCAAAGACTGGCTATTATTGTGGAACATCATTTAAGGGTGCTGAGGTATTTTGTTTTAATATCAAGAATTGTATTTTCGCCGTATTAAAACAATATTCCTATGAATAATGTAAGGTAAATGTTCCAATGAAATGTCCAGACATGTAATGAGCTAAGATTGTTGAATTTTGTAAGGTCACAGCATAAAGTGATTTAATACAGCTAATTGAAATATATGAAATATAAAACGTTATTATTAACACAAAATGCAAATCCATCGAAACAAAGTGCTTATATTGTTTATAAAATGTATTGTTTATGGAACAAATACCAAAAATATTCTCTTTACAAAAACACGTTTCCTAAAACAATTTAAGAACATTGTCAAAATATAAACCTAGTTATGTAACAAATTTATTTTTTTTACATTAATTTTTATATTATTTTAAAAAATTTATCTTGTAAATGTCTGTAATTATTTAAAGATCAAAATTAAATTTTAAAGTTATAAAAACATCTAAGATTAATAATAATAAATTTCCATGTAAATGTCCAGACATAAAGATACTTTTGGATACAAGAATATTTATCTTATTTATCAGTTTTACGTAAGCTTATTTTTTTGCTAAATACGAAAAGAAATGTTTTATACACGTTAGAGTCGCATATATACATTACAGTTTTATATCACGTATGGAAACCGTTATGCGACATATCTGTCTAGTGGAATTGCTGGGATGTACGATGAATATGTGTTTTCTTGCATATTATTTTATTACGGTACGCTAAAAATATGAAAGGTGAATATGTAATATAATTGTATTCTATAATTTTATTACTTATAAAATATCAGATTTAATTATCTTCTAGTATAGAATATCAAAAAAAATCATTTTTTAATTATTGTCTAATCAAAAATCTTATATTTTTATTTTACAGAATATGGACTCATTTGATGGGGCAAAGACAACGTCGTATGTCATTATATACTTATCTATGGCTTTCAATATTTTTATATTTTGTTACATCGGTGAGATTCTCACAGAACAGGTAATAACTGAAGAAGCTAAGTTAAAATACTTGATATAATCATTCAACAAAATTGAAATTTGTATTTAATTTTCGCATCTTGTAATATTTCTTTAAATTATTTTCACGATTTTGGACACTAACAGAAAAAAATAAAGCTTAAATTTATTAGTGCAAGAACGTCGGCGAAAGAGCGTATATGATTAATTGGTATGAACTACCGCACAAAACTGCCCTTGGACTTATTTTGGTGATAGCACGATCGAATAACATTATCAAGATGACTGCTGGAAAATTATTTCATTTATCTATCGCGACTTTCGGAGATGTAAGTAATATACATGTTATATAATAAAGAAAATTATATTAATAAAAATTTAATATATATTCTACTTACTATATAATTATTCGTTAAAATTCATTATTAACATTCCTATGCCGCGATTTCATTTTTTCGTTCAAGCTCATATCATCTTGATCTTATTTTGATTAATCTTGAAATTTTCCGGACTTCCAATTAATATCATAAATAGGAAGGAAGACGTTGCTGTTTCAGGTAATTAAAACTTCCGTGGTATATTTGAATATGTTACGAACAATGAGAACGTCCGTGTGAATCAAATTAAATTAGAAAAAGTGAGAAATATATTTTGTATAGTACTTGTGATAGTAGAAATATTTAATAAAGAAAAATTACGCCGAGCACAATACAATTTTTATATTTACGTTATTAAGAGTACAATAAAGTTGCATGTCATCCAAGATAGCTTTCTCAAAATTAAAGTTTAATATAAATAAAAATCAAATACATCAGCTCATGATTATGATATATTAAATACCTGATCAAATAAAATCCAATGCTTTTCTCCAATATATCTTATGTATCGTATGAAATCACAACTCATATTTACACATAATAGCAAAAAAAAAGTGACAGAATATTGCACCATCCTTTCCGTGCATACGATTTTCGTGAACTGCCACCGTCCAAACGTTACATTTCCATAAGCAGCAATTATCGATCAGATGCGTATGCGTCTCTGCCAAGAAGCACACATCACCTGTTCGCCAAACCGCTCTAAAGATTTGCGCACGCGCCCGTTCAAACGTAGCTCTAGCTGGTGCAGTCAGCCGTTCGATGCAGTCAGTGCATTGTGCGCCACCGCCATTGTGCGCCACCGCAAAGCGATCATGACGCACTCGGAGCGTTTACTAACGAACATCAAATTCACGTACAAAAGCAACAACGATTACAGTCTTCAGCTTACCCGTTGGTTTCTGCTGCCAATCGCAGCATGGCCACGACCGACTACATCGACGACAGTGGAAAGAATCTCACTCCAAGCGCACGTTTTCGCTTGCGTATTTCTGATACTGATTATCTTGATACCATGCATATTGTACGTATGGCTGGAAGAAAAAGATATACAGATAAAGTTGAGTGTAATGGGTCCGCTAAGTCATTGGATCATGGGCACGATTAATTACTGGCTGCTCCTTGCGCACAGCGATGATATCCGTGAATGCGTGCAACACATGGAGACTGACTGGAGGATGGTTCGCGGGACCGACGATCGGGACGTGATGCTGCGATACGCGAAAATCGGCCGCCTCGTCGCCGGATTCTGCGCAGTGTTCATGCAAAGCGGGACGCTCCTCTTTATGGTGGCCAAAGCGGTGACATCTATGACTGTCATCATTGGCAATGATACTGTAACGATGCACCCGATGACCTGTCCGATATACAGCAAGTTCATTGACGCGAGATTCAGCCCCGCGAACGAGATCATGATACTTACACAGATATTGTCGTGTTTTATAGTGAACTCAATTACAGTGGGAGCTTGTAGTCTCGCGGCGGTATTCGCCATGCACGCTTACGGTCAGCTAAGCATGTTGTTCTCGTGGTTGAACAATCTCGTTGAGGACGAGGACAAGGAAAACGAATTTGCTGAACAGAAGCTGGCGACGATTGTGGAACATCATTTAAGAGTGCTGAGGTATTTCATTTAAATATCAAGATTCGACGTTTGCGCGTTCTCACCATAGAACACACAATTCAATCAAAAATTAGACATTTTTATTATCGGCAATAAGATATTGTTATGTGTTATATTTTCTATAATTTTGATACATTATGTACAAGCATTTAATAAAAATTCGAAATGTTTTATTTATATCGAATGGTAAAGAACAACGCATTTGGATCTTCGTGTATGTTTTTTCAGTTTTATATCGCGCATAGAAAATATCATGCAAACCATCTGTCTTGTGGAATTGGTGGGATGCACATTGAATATGTGTTTACTTGCATATTATTCTATTACGGTATGCTAAAGACCTAAAAAGGTGAATATATGTTAGGGAAGAATGAGTTAAATCGGACTTTTTTAATTTAGATGACATCGAAAATGTGACAGCAGTTTGACAATTCTCTGTCATAACATTCATAGAATAAACGCAAACATATATTTTTAGCCATCGTGCAAAAGTTAAAAAAAAAAAGAAAATCCTTGTAAATCATTATTTAAAAGATGTTAACATTTTGAAAGATAATTGATTTAAGATAATTAAAGAGTGTAAAATTCAAAAATATCAAGCGTTTTACGATCACTTATTATAAAATTTGTTCCAAAGTTCGAAAGATTTCATGTCCAAATCGAACTTTTAAATTGGAATTGCAACTTGATTGTAGTTGAACTAGTGATTCCAAATCGGACTGGAAAAAGCATTTTTACATTTTCCATTAGTTCAACACACGTGAGAAATACGGCAAAATAATTTGAAGCAAAAATAAAGATAATTAAATTATCTTTCCAACGGCATTTTATCTTCCCTTCGGTTTTATGATTGGACTTTACTTGTACTTTATAAAAAGCAAAAATTGCAAATAGGTCCGACCTATCCCATTTTTTCCTATCATCAGCACATTAACTTCTTCATTTATAAAATACTAAATCTAATTTTTGATTTTCTAGAACTGGAGTGATTTTGATGCAGCAAAAATAACATCATATGTCATCGTATACCTATCAATGGCTTTCAATATTTTTATATTTTGTTTCATCGGCGAGATTCTAACGGAACAGGTAATTCTTCAGAATTATAATAAATATTTTAAAATATTACAATTTAATTATTCCATGTTTAATAAATCATTGATTATATATCGATTGCGCTTTATATCATGTAATGTTTCTTAATTTGTTTCTATGTTTTATAAAATATACAAAATACTTATATACAAAGAATATTTACATTAATGTTTTTATTAGTGTAAAAATGTTGGTGAAAAAGCATATATGACCAATTGGTATGAATTGCCGCACAAAACTGCTCTTGGTCTCATTTTGATAATAGCGCGATCGAGTAACGTTATCAAGATTACAGCTGGAAAATTATTTCACTTATCTATTGCAACTTTTGGTGATGTAAGTAAAACATATATCATATTTATAATGACACTGTAATAAAAATTTTTAATACATTTTTTTACAAATTATTGTGAAATTTTTCTCTCGGTGCATCTTTTCCTTCATTTATAATTTTATGAGTGATATTTACACATTAAAATATCTTTTATGCTTCAATTTTCGAAATATTAATTATGTCATAAATAGGAAGGAAGACACCTTGTTGTTTCAGGTAATTAAGACTTCTATGGTATATTTGAATATATTAAGAACGATGACTCCCGCCACGTGAATTAATTAAGCTAACAAACATTTATCATAAATATATTTTGTATAGAACAAAAATATAATATAATAGAAAAATAGAAGAGAAATATATTTAATAAATAAAATATTCAAGAATATAAGTAAATATTAATACTATTTAAAGATACACAGTAATTTCCATAAAAAATTATTTTTAACATTAAAAAGATGTTTTAGAAAAAAAAGCAAGCGGTTATGAAAATAATAGCTTCATTAAAACTATTATTTTTCTACAGGAAAATATTTTTTATCTTGACTAATATTAAAAAAAAAAAATATATATATATAACAATAATAATTAAAGTTTATACGTCTATCCAAATTGTATATAGAAAGATCAGAATCTTTGATCTTAAATAACAATAAATTAATACTTTCGCAAGTGCATGTTTATGGTAGTCAATTTTTTTAGAGAAGTACTTCCTCAACAGCGTGCTCCGCGAGTATCGATCGACTGACGCACAAATATTCTGTTATTACCTGTTACGTTACCATAACTCACTGGCGCAGGCGCCACTTTTCAACTGCAACTGTATGTAACAGTTGCAGTCGGTTCAGTAGCATCTGCGCGTTCCGCGAGCAATCATGAGTAGCGGTAAATCTGTCAAGCCGTATCAAGATCCGAGCGATTACAGTATTCAGTTAAATCGTTGGTTCCTGACACCAGTGGGCGCTTGGCCAAGATCAGCTTCGACGACATTCAGAGAGAAGGTGATTTCGACGATATTGATAATCATCTGTTACTCTCTAATATCCTTCACGGTCCTACCCTGCATCTTGAACATTCTATTCGAAGAGACCGATATGCATAAAAAATTAAAAGCAATAGGTCCGTTAAGCCATTGGAGCATGGGTGGTATGAATTTTTTCTCTCTGTTGTTTCGCAACCGCCAAATAGGTCGTTGCATTCAGCATATGAAGATCGATTGGCAAACGGTGAAAAATAGTGAGGATCGACAAGTGATGCTGAAATATGCCAAAATCGGCCGTTTTGTCGCTGGGATATGCGCAGTTTTTATGCACGGCGGCGTATTCATGCACAGCCTGTTGCAGGGCATTACACCAACGTTCGAATATATCGGCAACGTGAGTGTGTCGGTGATCGTGTTACCTTGTCCCACGTACAGCAAGTTCATAGACATCGGGCAGAGTCCGGAGAACAAGATCGCGTTAACGATACAACTTATGTCAAGTATCGTCGTCAATTCTGTCACAGTTGGCGCCTGCAGTCTCGCAGCGGTGTTTGCCATGCACGCGTGCGGCCAGTTGAATGTGTTAATGAGATGGCTGTACCAATTGGACGATCAAAAACAGCAAAATACGGTACAACGTCGTTTGGCGAACATTGTGGAGCACCATCTAAGAGTATTAAGGTAATACCCTCATAAATTTAAGACATTGATAACCCTATTCGATGTATGTATTAAAAATATAATTCTTGACATTTTAACGTCTCCGATTTTACGCTAACTCCTTCTGTCTCTCTCTTTCTCTTTCTCTGTCACACACATACACATTTTTCTTCTCACAATAATATAACTCATAAAAAAAGTGTATAAGTAGCAATAAGATTGTAATTTACATTGTTTGCAGTTTTGTTGCACAGATGGAAGAACTTTTGAATCAAATATGTTTTGTGGAATTGCTAGGATGTACATTTAACTTATGTATGCTCGGATATTATGTCATTACGGTACGCTAAACAGTTAAAAAGGTGAATATATAATTAAGACGCACGGGTAACTTTTCATTTTGAAACAAATTGCTGTACATGCAAAACATAATTAATCGCAGAAAAAAGCATTCAACTATGTCATTATTGAAAATTATATTTTTAATAATAACAATCACCATAAATTGTACGGTTATTATCCGAAATTTTTCAGGGATGGAATGTAATAGAGAAAACAACGTGTTTGTCCCTGATGCTCATATATATATCTATGTGTTTCAACATTTTTATATTCTGCTACATTGGTGAGGTAGTCACAGAACAGGTAAATAAATCATGAAGCTAAAATTTTATGGAATTATTTCCAAGTATCTCATCAATTAAAAAAAAAAAAAAATAAGTATATACAATTGTTACAACCTTTTCATATTATTAAACAAATAAATTAATAGTGTAAACAAGTAGGCGAAACAGCCTATATGACAAACTGGTACAATTTGCATCATAAAACGGCTCGTGGTCTGATTTTAATTATTTCCCGATCGAGTACCGTGATCAAGTTAACTGCAGGAAAACTAGTTCATCTTTCTATTGCAACTTTTGGTGCTGTGAGTACACGAAAATGTATATCATGTTTTGTACAGTCTATTACATTTACGAAACGTTTCAGGTGATAAAAACCTCCATGGTGTATTTAAACATGCTCCGAACTATGACGGTTTCTTAAGTTGAATTACACCAGTTTGTACAAAGCGTTAGCAAATTCTCTAGTTAACACCGTAATTTAAAATTATATTTGAATAAATATATAAATTATAAATAAAATATAACATTTATTATTAAAAAAATATCATTTTCTAAACCCTAAATACATGACAAAATAAAAATTACTTTTTAAAAGTAAAAATATATTGACATGACCAAAGAAACAAACAAAATTGGTATAATTTTGATACAGCAAAAATAACATTGCATATAGTATCGAATAATTTTTTAATATTTTTTGAATCACTTAATCCATTAGAAAAATAATGTTGAACATTAATGACCCCCCTTTACAGTTGATGGGTGCCAAAAATCACGGTGACGGCTAACATCAAAAATGTTAATTATAGAAAATAAGAAATTGTAAAAATAATTGCTTTTTTAAAAATACAATTATATTTTTAAAAAATGTTCTTTTTTAATTAATATTTTTAAAAAACAACGAATTAATAATAACTAAAGTTTATACCTATCTGAATACAATATATAAAAAGATCACAATCTTTTATCTTAATAATAATTTAATACTTTCGCAAATGATTCTTTATGGTGATCAATTTCTCTGAAAGAGACTCCCTCAATAGCGCAGCGTACTCGGCGAGTATCGATCGACTGACGAGACGCACAAATATCCTGTTCTGCTTATTACGTTACTAAGATACTCGTTGGCGCAGGCGCTACTTTTTGTCAACTGCATGCATGTCTAACAGTCGATTCAGTAGCATCCGCGCGCTTCGCGAGCAATCATGGATGTCGATGAATCTAACAATCCGCAGCAGGACGTAACCGATTACAGTACTCAGTTTAATCGTTGGCTCTTGAAACCGATGGGCGCTTGGCCAAGTGAAGACTCCACGCCAATAAAGGATAAGGTGATTTCAATAATACTGGCAATAACCTGCTACTCCCTCATAGTCTACGCGCTCGTGCCTTGTATCCTGAACATACTATTCGAAGAGACTGATATGCATAAAAAAATAACAACTTTGGGTCCATTAAGTCATTGGAGCATAGGCGGTGTGAATTATTTCTTCCTGCTTATTCGCAGTCGCGATATAAATCGTTGCGTGCAACATATGAGGAACGATTGGCGAACAGTGACGGATAGTGAAGACAGAGGAGCTATGATGAGATACGCCAAAGTCGGCCGTTTTGTCGCCGGACTCTGCGCAATTGTTATGCCTAGCGGCGTAATCGCCCATACTCTGCTAACTGGCACCACGCCGGTAATTGTACATATCGGCAACAAGAGCGTATCAACGTATTTGTTACCGTGTCCCTCATACACGAAGTTCGTGGATACCACGAAGAGCCCGGCGTTTGAAATTACATTAATATTGCAACTTATGTCGAGTATCATTGTCACTTTCATCAGGGTCGGCACCTGTAGTCTCGCGGCGGTGTTTGCAACGCATGCATGCGGCCAGTTAACTATGCTAATGAGATGGCTAGATCAGCTGGAGAATCGAAAGAAACAAAACACGGTGCAACATCGATTGGGGAACATTGTGGAGCACCATTTAAAAGTACTGAGGTAATACTAGCACAAATTTAAGAAGTTAATATTCTTGATATCCAGATTTAAAATGTTTCATATTTTGATAGCTCTAATTTTAATGTCAGTCCAATAATTCTCTCTCTCTCTTTCTTTCTTCTTTTTCTCTGTTACATAATTAAATTAAAAAATTAACGTATACAGGATGAATCTTAGAAAAACTCGCTACATTTTTCTCGAAAATGATTAGAATGAGGCATCTGTAATATTGTAATTGTGGGATAAATAGAAGAATATTTCAAGATGGATATGTAATTTTTCTAAAGAAATGTTCCTGAGATTTCAAAGCAAAATTTGTTTCTTTTTAATGGAATTATATGACATTTTACGTAATATAATTCTTCTATTTATTCCAAAAATAAAGATATTAAAATAAAGTTACCGAAAAATCAATAATTTACGAAATATTTTCTACTTTATTCAGACATATTTTGATGCAAAACATAAAATATTTTGTAAAATATTTTTTCGTAATTATACTTTAATACTTTTGTATGCAGAATAATTAGAAGAATTATATTATATGAAAAATATTATAACTCCATTAAAAAAAGAAAGACGGTTCTAAATTCCAGGAATACTTTCATCTAGAAAAAATATAAATATGTCTCATAAAGATATTTCTACTTACTCTACAATTTGGATAGATGAATCTTCTCTTACTTCTAACAGCTTTCGAGAAAAACGTAATTTAATTAGATATATTCTGTATATATATATTTAAAAATACAATTGTAATTTAATTGTTATTTGTAGCTTCGTGGCACAGATGGAAGCACTTATGAATCAGTTATGTTTTGTGGAAGTGCTAGGATGTACGTTTGACTTGTGTTTACTTGGATATTACATCATTACGGTACGCTAAAAAGTTAAAAAGGTGAATATGTAATTAGAATACATCGACACACACACAAACACACACATTGTGCGACTGTTTATTTTAAAATAAATTGAAACACGAAAGTCGCACAAAATAACTAACCGCAAAGAAAACAGTGCAATAAAACAATTTATTCATATCATTATTTAAAATTATAATTTTAATAATAATAATGTACAATAGCACGTATAAATTATCATAGAACTTTGCCCGACAATTTTCAGGGATGGAATGTAATGGGGAGAAAATTGTCAATATCTTATGTAATCATATATGTAGGCATGGCTTTTAATATTTTTATATTGTGTTACATTGGTGAGATAGTCACAGAACAGGTAAAATAAAAATTGTGAGGCTAAAACTTTACGGAATAGTATTATTCACAATGTCTATAAATTAAAAAAATAAAGTAGTAGCCAAGATTATATAACCTTTTTGTACTATAAAATAAATAAATAATTTAAATTTAGTGTAAACAAGTAGGCGAAACAGCCTACATGACTAATTGGTATGATTTGGCTCATACAACGGCTCGTGATCTGATTTTAATTATTTCCCGATCAAGCACTGTGACCAAATTAACTGCAGGAAAACTTGTTCATCTTTCTATCTCAACTTTTGGTGATGTGAGTACACAAAAATGTATATCATATTTTGTACAGTCTAATACATTTACGAAATGTTTCAGGTGATGAAAACCTCCATGGCGTATCTAAACATGCTCCGAACTATGACGGCTTCTTAAGCTGAATTTACACCAGTTTGTACAAAGCGTTAGCAAATTCACTGTAGCTTCGAATTATATCTGAATAATTACATAAAGTACCAAAAAAAACCAACATCTGTTATTTAAAATATCATCGTTTCCCAGAGCTTTTACTTTATTATGCCATTATACCTTATTGTCTTAATCCAAATAATTAAATTTTTCATCAATTCTAGTAAATTTTAATTTTATATTGAAGTAATAAAGAAATATAATTTTATATTGAAGTGAAATATAATTTTATATTAAAGTAAAGTATAATTTTATACAATTTTACTTTGTGCAAAAATGATGATACAGTATACATGACTGATTGGTACAATTTACATCATAAAACTGCAATTGATTCTATCTCAATTATTATACGAACAAATAACGTGAGGAAGATCACAGCTGAAATTATTTCAATCATCGCAACTTTCGGTGATGTAAGGTAATATCTATAGTATCTCCAGAAAAAGAAATAAAAATAATTTATATATGTATTGTCTTAAAACAAAAATAATCATATTTAATTAAAAGAAAAAAGAAATATGTTATAGTAGAAATTTTTTCAGGTACTTAAAATTCCGTGATATATTTAATCTTATATAAACATTAACTATGTGAAATGTAACAACTTCATAAATGTGTATTATATATTTGTGTATAAAACAAAATATATATGAATAAACATATCTTCTAAAAATTTATTAAAGAAAATTAATTATTTTATTAGAACAACACAAAATTACTGGTCATTAAATTATTTAAAAAAATGTATGCAATATTGGTCTTTGTTGTAGAAATAATACTCGTGTGTGTGAAGCTGGCGTATCATTTCGTGGAAACTCACGAAATGTTGAGAGTTCTAGCTTTATTTACAATAGTTCTATAGTTCCTGATAGATAAAACAAATAGTTGGCCTTTAAAAGTGAGACGCCAGGTTCACGCAGCGTCTCAGTTTGTCCTGCGTCATTTTCCAGACCCAATTCTTGTAGGATTTTAAAAGATCTATAGTTCTAGATGAGTTCTAGAAAGAGTTCTAGCGTTTAACATAGTTTATTTAATAAAAAAAAAAATTATAAAATATTTATTTTATAATATTACATAATAGAGTTCCGTGTACAAAAAAATATTTTTCCTCCAGTTCTGAATGTATATAAACGCCTTCCGAAGAGTTCCGGTCGATTGCATAATTTATTAGTTAATAATAAATTGTTAACTCCCGCCAAACTCGTATTTTGTCATATGGGTGAGACGCTGGTCTTTATTCGAGAGTTCTGTGTACCAAAAAATATTTTTCCAATAGTTCTTAACGTAACAAAGCGCCTTCCGAAGAGTTCCGGTCGATTCCGTTATTTAATATTTAATAAAAAATTATTAACTCCCGCCAAACACGTATTTTTCCATACATAATTTACCATACATAATTTATTAGTTGACGCTGCAGCGTCTCACCCATATATGACAAAATACGTGTTTGGCGGGAGTTAATAATTTTTTATTAAATATTAAATAACGGAATCGACCGGAACTCTTCGGAAGGCGCTTTGTTACGTTAAGAACTATTGGAAAAATATTTTTTGGTACACAGAACTCTCGAATAAAGACCAGCGTCTCACCCATATATGACAAAATACGTGTTTGGCGGGAGTTAACAATTTATTATTAACTAATAAATTATGCAATCGACCGGAACTCTTCGGAAGGCGTTTATATACATTCAGAACTGGAGGAAAAATATTTTTTTGTACACGGAACTCTATTATGTAATATTATAAAATAAATATTTTATAATAATTTCTTTTTTTATTAAATAAACTATGTTAAACGCTAGAACTCTTTCTAGAACTCATCTAGAACTATAGATCTTTTAAAATCCTACAAGAATTGGGTCTGGAAAATGACGCAGGACAAACTGAGACGCTGCGTGAACCTGGCGTCTCACTTTTAAAGGCCAGAACTATTTGTTTTATCTATCAGGAACTATAGAACTATGGTAAATAAAGCCAGAACTCTCAACATTTCGTGAGTTTCCACGAAATGATACGCCAGCTTCACACACACATAATACTCTTATGACAGTTTGTCAACACTGATAGATACGGCGTTACGATAAATTATCTGCCAGTGTTGATACACTATAACGAAAGCAACACACTATTAGTCTGTTCAAAAATGGGTTTGGTTATTACTAGTAAAAATAATGCAGTTGGCAAAAATGACAATTACTGACGTTGCGTTTCGTTTCTTCCATTAGTAAAACCAGTAGACGATCCCAAATAGTTCAAAACGTCATAAAAATTTTCAGGTTTAAAATTGCGGACATTTCAACGTTACCGCAAGCTTGTAATAACATTGTATAAACCTTACATTAAAATATTGTAATATTGTATGGAAGTTACAAAAGATTTCTGCAATGTTACTACAAGCTCGCAGTAACGTTGAAATGTCCGCAATTTTAAATCTGAAAATCTTTATGACGTTTCAAATTGAAATCGTTTATTGGTTTTACTGGTGAAAGAAACGAAACGCAACGCCAGTAATTTACACTTCTGTCAACTGCATTATTTTTACTTGTAATAACCAAACTTAAACAAAAAACAAGAAGAAGACATTTGCACTAATCCAATATTTTTTTTCATTTTTATCATATCTATTCACAACTTCTATGAGATTTTGTCATTTTAAAACAAATTTATCCCATGAGCATAGCCGGTTAATATAACGTCGAACAAGGAAAATCTATTAAGTAAAAGCACTTTGTCACGTTCACGAATCTATGCTTATACTCCTCACGACACACAATGTGTTCTCTCAGACATCTGACAACGAAAACTCTCGACGGACTATTATATCGATTGAATATACGTCCCTCTCAAAGTAATTTTAATGTTAGACCGTTCATCAAACTCTTCCGAAGGTCGGCGCAAGCGCTTTATCATTTTCTGGCACAATGAATTGCCTATCCGTGGCAGTACACTGTGCGCTTTCATGCAGTGATCATGTCAAATTATAACCGCGCACCAGAAAGCAACCAAAAGAAATATCACGGTTACAGTTTACAATTAAATCGATGGTTTCTCATACTAATCGGTGCGTGGCCACAAATAAATGCATCGAGCAAAATCTTTATACTAATACAAGTTTTGTTTTGTTGGAGCGTGGTAGCATCAATGACGGTACCGTGTCTAATATATGTGTTATTTGAGAAAATCAGCATCAAGACAAAATTGAAAGCTTTGGGGCCACTGATTCACAGGGCCATGGGCATAGTAAATTACTGCGTGTTGCTCAAGCGCAGCGGTGACATTAGTAAATTGATACGACATATGGAAGCAGATTGGAGTCTCATACAAAAAACCGATAATTGCGAGGTGATGTTGCAACACGCCAAGCTCGGTCGTTTCATTACCATAATCTGTGGAGTAATTATGCAGGGCGGTGTATTCCTGTTCAGTTTAGCGAGGGCGATGAAAACTGTACCTATTACCGTTGACAACCAGACTTTTATGACGCATCCAATGACGTGTCCAATTTATAGTAAAATCATCGACACAAGATTTAGCCCTGTGAATGAAGTCGCATTGGCATTGCAATTTGTGTCAATGTTCATAATGAATTGCTCTAGCGTTGGTGTTTGCAGTTTGGCTGCCGTCTTCGCGATACATGCTTGTGGTCAACTGAACGTGCTGTACGCATGGTTACATAAACTTGTTGAAGAGCAGGAAAAAAGCAAACAGACAACTAAACGAAAATTGGCAGCTATCGTGGAGCATCATCTGAGAGTATTGAGGTATTTCATAAGCAAGCACGCACAGGCACGCGCACAGGCACGTTAAAAAATACAACATTCTAGAAATCTTTGCAGGAATTCTCTAAATTTGAAACTATTAAAATTAATTATTAATTATTCAAAGATAGATTTTCGTTAAAATTAAAAATTTATTTTCTTTTTCTAAATTATCAAAAGAGAATCTGTCATCATGAAAAGGAATTCAATTTGTTATCGTAAAATTCATGTGTAGGTAACTCGCTTGTAAAAAGAATTCTACTTTATTTTATTTATATGTTTCAGTTTTGTATCACTCATTGAAGATATTATGAATACAGTTTCTCTTGCACAATTAATGGGATGCACAACAGTTATGTGCTTAATCGGATATTACATGATTATGGTACGCTAGAGATGTATAAAAATTTATTTAATTTTTAATTTTTATTTATTTATAATAAGCCAAATATAATGGCTATTCTATTATAAAACACGTACTGGAAACAATAAATTAGATAATAAAGATAAATCCATATTTTTAGGCTTGGGAAACGCTCGATGCAGCAAACATAATATCTTGCGTTTTTACATATTTGTCATACGGTTTTAATATTTTTATATTTTGCTACATCGGAGAAATTGTTACAGAAAAGGTAATATTTCAAGAATTAAAATATACTGAGACTAAGAAATACCCGACTGTATCATTTCTTGATAAATTAATTTATATTTTTAGAAAAAAAGTGAATTATGATATTTTTATATTAATATCAAAAAATCATAAAATATAATAGTCTCACTTTTAATAAATATTTTAATTTTTTCTAATGTCTTGTTTAAATTTTATGTCAATTTACTAGTGTAAATATGTCGGGGAAATGGCATATATGACTAACTGGCATGATTTACATCACAAAACTGCACGTGGTTTGGTTTTAATTATTCTCCAATCAAGTAACGTGGTTAAGATCACTGCAGGAAAGTTAATCAATTTATCTTTCATAACTTTTGGGGATGTAAGTAATGTAGATATACTATTTCTTTATTTCATTAATTAAAAAATTATATTTTCCTTGTATTATATTAATTGCAAATGATTATCTTATAAGCGTTGAAATGTTCAATTAAATTATCTATTATTTTTAAAACATCTATACATTTAATTATATGCGGATGTGATAAAATTTCCAATTTTAATATATCCATAACTCTCGTAGAGTATTGCTTTTGCATTGTGCAATAAAAATACGCATGTTGTTGTTTCAGGTAATTAAATCTTCCATGGTGTATTTAAATATTTTACGAGCAATGACCACGTAAAATATTACTTATATTAAACATAAATTAAGTGATATAAAAAATATATATTTTATATAGAGTAGCTTAAAATATCGTAAAAATAATATTTAGTAAATAAAATCAGTGATATCAGAGATTACCAAATATTTCAATAAATTATTTTCAAACATGTATGTTACATAATTTTTTATGATTTTCTAGTTCACTAGTTATTATAATTTCAATATTCCGTAAAATACTAATTTGCTTTCTCAAATCCTTTAATAACAAAAAATATAAATTATGACTAATAATTAAAGCACGCTCAATATCATTTCTATGAATTTATTCGATAGTCTTCAGATGACACGCGACAATCTCTTTCACCACAGGTACTAGAAACTCGCGACAATTAGTGGCCAGACACGCAACCCTTTCAAAGCAATTGCAGGCTGCTCATCAAAGTTTTTTAAAACATAAGCGCTACTTCACATTCAACTTTGGCAGGATAAACTGTGCCCATTCGTAATAGCCCATTGTAAGCCGTCATAAAGTAATCGTGCTAAATTATAAGCGTATTGGAAGAAGTATTAAATTAAAAAGACATGATTGCAATTTACATTTCATTTGAATGATTTCTCCTTTTCATTTAAATATGTTATATATATATATTTATTTAATTAATCTATTTTTCTCTAAATTATTGAAACTGAGTATAATGGTTTTCATGCAGAAAACGGAAACATGATGGTAAAAAATTAAACAATTCTTGACGTAATCTAAAAGCATTATAAGATTATGTTTCAGTATTACAATGTACATAAAAAGTATTATGCATAAAACTCGTTTTACTAAATACATGTTTAATTGGTTATTACTTATAATATATTAACTTACACAGTAGGGTACGTTTATATCCCGCCAGTGTAGTTAAGAGTTAAAAATATCAAGAATAATGTATAAGTATGTATTTTATTAATAGTAAATCATAATATTTTGCAATTATAGAGAAAAATTGTGTTTTCAATATTACAGAATTAAAATTGAAAAAAATATTAATTTTAATTTCCTTCTCAAGAAAGCTATCAATAAATCCACATTTTCTAGAATTAAAGTACAATTTAATAAAACGGTGTTAATAATTTTACAACTGTATACATACCAAAAATACTTAACTTGATATCCATTGCTAAATACAAATTTGTAAGCGATCATATCTTTTTCAAGTACATTGCCCTTTCATTTGTGTATCGATTAGAAAAAAGTTTCACCCTTGTCCTCTGGAATAAATCGCATGTAAGCGCTGCTCAACTCCCCTTACTCTGAACGGATAACTCAGACGAACAGGATGGAACTAATAGAGAACAAAAAACAGAGCTTCCACAAACTGATAATTCTTACATCCGTTTAAAAAAAATACAGAAACAGATGAGCCACAGCAAAGTTACTTTACTATAGTACCAAAAAAGTGAGCGAATTGCGTGACGACGCGACTTAGCAATCTGCTATTTCGCCATCTGCTATTTCGCCATCTATTCTGCAATGAAATTACCACCACTTTAATTTGCTATCACTGTAAATATCGATTATTCGAGGAACGTGTGTATTAAACGAAAGTGTAGTCGGTACACCGCGCACGCGTTACTTTGTGATTCGTGCGAGTTTCGAGTAATCATCCGCGCAGCCATTCAGTCGTGTCTGTGCTTCTGAGAAGCGAACATGAAGAAGCCCTCGAATCGACAGAACTCACCGGTCGCATTTAATTATATAGAGAACAAGGAGTACAGCATACAGCCGATTCGTTGGTTGCTGAAGCCGATAAGTGTCTGGCCGGTAACGGATTCGTCGATTGTGGAAAGGATTTTATCAGTGGTGCTACTGATAGTATGCATTTTTTTGATCGCCAGCACTTTGGTGCCTTGCGCGTTGGCTATATTCCTGGACGAGACCAAGGACTTGGAGATGAAGATGCGCGATTTCGGACCGCTCAGCAACTGGATACTGGCGAGTCTCAAGTATGTCTCGTTACTGACGCACGTTGGCGACATACATCGATGTATCAAGCATATAGAGACGGATTGGCGGGCCGTGACAAAACTCGAGGAGCAAGAGATGATGCTAAGAAATGCTAGGATAGGTCGTTTCATCGCGATATTCTCCGCGACAATTATGCACAGTGGCGTATTCTCGTACGGAATTTTCCGAGGAATGACGTTGAGTGCCCAGTCTACCGAGAGCAATAACGTGACGGTGCGTCCGCTACCTTTCCCATTTTATGAGAAGATTGTGGACACTACAACAAGTCCAATGTACGAGATAGTGTTCGTAACACAGTGTCTATCCACGTTCGTCGTGAATTCTGTAGGAGTAGGCACTTGCAGCCTCACCGCTGTTTTTGTAATGCATGCCTGCGGTCAGTTAAACATCTTGATGTCCTTGTTGGATAATTTGATCGATAAAGAAAACGAAAAGAGAAACTCTTCACAGAAATTCGCTGTCATCATCGAGCATCATTTAAAAGTACTCAGGTAAAAATCGAAGGGATTATTTAATGGTAAACTTTTTGTAAATAATCGATGACAAACTTTATATTTTATTTCTTGTTTTTATTTTAATTGTATGTTAGATATTGTGTAACACATTGTTCTATTATTGAATGAATATAATGTTTATATTTATAAACCCAAAATTATGTGGTAACATTTATATATGCACAACCCAGACGGCATAAAATTTATAAAATATTCGTAAGAAAGATTGAAATATTTTAAATTTGTATAACACACACATAAATATTTTTGTATAATACATATTCTCATGTCCAGAAAATATAAGTAACAAAAAATTAAAAAAATATATATATGTGTGTGCATAATAAATATAATATATAAATATAATAAATAATAAATAAATAAATATATATATATATATATATATATATATGTATATATATATAAATGTACATATATGTATATCTTTTTGATACTAACATGTTTTAATTCATTTAAGATATTTTAGAAACGTATTGAAAAAGTGTATATATAAGAAATACTTTCTCTTATATTTCTAAAATAATTTTATACAATGCTTTATGTAATGATATTTATATTATTCCGAAATCTTTATAAAACATCTTTATAAAATCTTTGCTTACATATGTTTTTGAAAATAAATTATCGTAAATATTTATGAATATTTATAATAAATGTTTTGTGTTGACTGGGAAAACAAATAACGATTATTTTCATTTGTTATGCATATAGTATGTCCTACATATATTTCTAGCTTCGTATCTCATATAGACAAAATTACGAATGTAGTTTGCCTCGTGGAAGTAGTAGGGTGCACGCTACACATGTGTCTCTTGGGTTATTATTGCATACTGGTATGCATACTATGAAACATGCTTGTCATTCATTACCTATTGCTCAAACGAATTAGAGAATCTTTTCTAGGATTGGAACCAAGGCGAAATGGAAGGTATGGTATCGTACGCTATAATACTGATCTCGGTTATCTTCAACATCTTTATGTTTTGTTACATCGGAGAGATCCTTTCGGAACAGGTAACGGTAGCGCCTGTTAGAAATATATAATTAATTTTATATCCAATTAATAAGAAACCGTACAATCTATTAATAGTTAATTGTGCGTGTGAGTTTTATTAAAATGCGATATTGTCGCAAGCGTATTGTTCGATTTAATCATACTATAACAGTGTGGCCAAATTGGTGAGACAGCTTACATGACAAACTGGTATCTGTTACCTGGAAATACTGCTCTTAGTCTCGTTTTGATCATTTTAAAATCCAGTATTGCAGTCAAAATCACTGCTGGAAAGATGATTGATCTTTCTCTTTCTACCTTTGGTACCGTAAGTACAAAAATGCTTTTTTGCAATATTCAAACGTGTAGCTTTTAGAAACTTAGTACTTTAGATATACAAATTATAAATATATAAAATGTGTAAAATTATCTAGGATTCTGTAAGATTAATTAAGATGATTTAATGAACAGCTAAATAAAATATTATATATTAACAACATGATTCTTAACTATTTCAGGTAGTTAAATCCGCGTTAGCGTATTTAAACATACTTCGTACCCTAATAAATGTTACATAAATGTTAATAATTTTTATATATTCGATGGTAAAAAGCGAATAGTGTACAATTGAATAATTAAATAATAACTATACTGTTGAAAATGTTGCACGTTATATTTTCAAGTAAAATTTAGTCATTTTATCCATTTAAATTTTGCTATACATATTGTGATAGCAATATGATTAATCTTGTTAATAAAATAAATTTGATTCTGTTCACTGAGACAAATTGCAGACGTAATCTACGATATAACTGCGCGTTCTACTATAACATCCAGTAGATGAAACTTCAGACTCAAATATCGATTTATGCGCTACTTCTACCTGTTGCTGCGACAGCTGCACATCATCGCATTAATGTGTGACAATACATTGTAAGAATCATGTGTATCGTATCATGCGCCGTCCAATGTACGCGCACGCGCCGACCGTTACTACTGCGTGTAGTGGCACAACGCAGCGAAGAGACAACTTCAGTAAGTTAGTCACCTTCGTCAGAAAATCATGGAGAATGAACTCACGAATAATCCTAGCGTCTCCGTGCCCAAGCATTTGATCGAATACAAATACAATGAATATAGCATCCAGATAATACGTTGGATTCTCAAAGCAATTAATGCATGGCCACGTCCCGCCGACATCTCAATCGTCGAGAAGATCCATTCCGATTTCGCAAGATTTATGTGCTACTTCCTGATAATCGCCGTCATGGTACCGAACGGTTTAAGTATGTTTTTGGATAAGCAGCTGCCTTATGCGGACAAACTGCAGAACTTCGGCCCATTCACCTTCTGGGCTATAGCGATAGTAAATTATTCCTGCCTCCTGATACACATTGACGACATACGTGATTGTGTGGAGCACGTAAAGGTAGACTGGCGGATCATCAAAGGTTTGGAGGATCGGAAAGTGATGCTGAAAACTGCCCGGCTAGGCCGTTTTTTCGCCGGTTTCTGTGCCGTGTTCATGCACTGCGGCGTGTTCTCATACAATATCGTCCAAGGAACTCTAAAGACTGCTTTACAAATGGAGAATGGCAGTGTAACAGTTCGTACTTTACCCTATCCGTTCTACCACAAGATCCTGAACGCATACTACAGTCCAGCGTACGAGTGCGTATTCTTTATGCAATTCCTCTCGTCCTTCATCGTGAACAGCGTTACAGTTGCCACATGTAGCTTGGCAGCAGTTTTCGTGATGCACGCATGCGGCCAAATAAAAATCATGATATCTTGGCTAGAAAATTTTATTGACAATAGAAATGAAGAAGGAACTTCTATGAGGCAAAAATACGCAATCATTGTAAATCATCATTTGAGAATCATAAGGTGAGCTATCATTTTATGTTCTTTACTGCATTGTTAAAAATCGGCAGCAGAATTTAATGTAATATAACGAAAGCAAATTTCAAGCAAGTATATTAAAAGCATTTAATGTAAATTTATTGCTGTAGATTACATTAAATTTAATGTAATTTAAAAATACACCGAATTTCATGAATGAATATTTTTAATATTATGTGCACTTGATATTTTTTAATTTGTACCACCATCAGATGATAAGATCTAATCCAATTCAATTCAATAATAGCATAATTAACAACCAATGTCAAACTTTTTACATGCTTAATTCATAATATTTCATTTTCAAATGCAAATATCACATAATAAATGTTACATGGTTAATCAAAATTATTGCAAAATAATTAATCGTGAGTACATGCTATATTTACAGTTTTGTATCTCGAATAGAAAAAATTATGAATATAATTTGTCTTGTGGAATTATTGGGATGTACAATGCATATATGTTGCTTAGGATACTACTGTATGATGGTATGAAAATTCTTTCGAAATATACACATATCTACTTTTCGTTTTACGATTTGCATTTTTATCATTTACGACTATATACGTCAGTCTTAATATCGTTTTTAGGATTATTTTTCAGGCGACAAACGAAGTATCTTATCGCATGGGATGGTATTATGTTCAATCACTTTTAATATTTTTATATTTTGTTACATCGGGGAAATACTTTCTGAACAGGTAAAATTAAAA
The DNA here is from genome assembly GCF_016802725.1 of Solenopsis invicta. Taxonomy (NCBI): domain Eukaryota; kingdom Metazoa; phylum Arthropoda; class Insecta; order Hymenoptera; family Formicidae; genus Solenopsis; species Solenopsis invicta. The sequence continues at coordinate 22,450,117 of NC_052668.1, forward strand.
ATAATAAATTATACGTTCCATTGAAAAATGGTATACGCGATTACAGAGTTTATACTTGTGAAAATGAGATTTATTATTGACATTCCTTAAAATGCAATATCGCTGGTACCTTCAATCAAATTATAACAGGTATACGAAACGGCCTTTAGGGCGAACAGATTGGTAAATCTGCCTATATGACAAACTGGCATCTCTTGCCTGGGAAATCCGCTCAGGGGATTATTTTGATAATCTTAAGATCCAATACTGTCCTCAAGATAACTGCGGGAAAGATTGTCCAGCTTTCATTTGCCACTTTCGGTGACGTGAGTACAAAAAAATGTATTAGTCACAGTTTACGCATATAAAACAACACGTTATTTTATATAAAAAACGTTTGCATTGAAATTTTATCATATTTATAACATTCGTGTAACACAATTATGCATTTTAAGACATAATTTTTTTCACGAGTAATAGAGAGGTAACTTAGAACAAAGATAAGTAATTTCTAACTGCTTCAGGTAATAAAATCTGCGTTAGCGTATTTAAATATGCTTCGGACTATACTGGTTTTATAAATAATTATACAACTTTGGCATGAAAAAGATAACGTGTAAAATAAGCAGTTTTATAATAGATACTTAATAAAAACTTTATGTAATATTTGTTTACGTAAAATGAATACCCACTATTCGGGCCAGAAATGATAAATTTAAAATATAATATTTTTAATTATTATATTTTATACACATTTTATACACATTTAATTAAATATACTAATATAGATTTTAATTATAGAATTTTATAAGATCAAAAATATAACGTTTACATATGTATACATAAATACACAAATCTTACAAATTCTGAAAGTATTGATAATATACGTAAATATGATCCAAACAATTACATTATATATTTATATTCGTTTTGTACATGTAGAAGTATTACATTTGTTGAAATAAATCAGGTTATTCTATACTAAAGCTATATTTTTTCACTATATCAGCTATATGTTATAATGATAGTCAATAACACGATTTCAAAAAATATATTGATCAATCTTTCAGAGAAAAATTAAATTACACATTTATCTTGCACTCTCACCGTTTTTAAAGATCACTGATTTATCATCAAGATACTACTATATACGAAGTGAAATATACGTAAGGAATGATCAACTGTCAACGTCGAGAAAATGAAGTAGGAAACATGTTTGCAGTATATTACGTATTCCCCCTTGATCGTGAACAATAGAATTAGAAACTTTCTTGCTCGTACAATTTACATCCTTGTCTGTATCCCCTCAAAAGGACTTGCACGCAGCACGCAATAAAGTTTCAGAAACTACAATCGATCATCTCACTAATAATGAAACAGCCAGTAGATAGAAAGGGTAGGAAGGAATCAATTGCGTTCACGCACCAAGGTTTATAGGCTCACGGAAGACGCACATGCGCAAACTGGCGGAAATCAATTCACTGACAGTCAGCCAGTTGCGCGCATAGTCGCGCTTCAGTCATTACCATGCTCGATCATTCGAAGTTGAAGTCGAGCTCTCTCGAGCCTGTGACGGGCGATTGGAACTACAGCATTCAGCTGAATCGCTGGTTCCTGAAGCCAATTGGCGCGTGGCCGTTAACACTCTGTGAGACTACAATGGAGAAGATCATTTGCATAGTTCTAACAATAGGCAGTGCTTTCTTGATATGTTTCCTGCTTATCCCGTGCACTCTTTGTAGTATCCTAGTGGACACCGATCTCGACACTAAGATCAAGACGATCGGTCCAAACAGTTTTATTTTAATGGCCGCGGTGAAACAGTACATCCTCATTACCCGCAGCGAGAACATCAGCAAGTGCATTCGAGATATCCGCGCGGACTGGGACCACGTCGCGTTGGGCCACCGAGAAATAATGATGACCACTGCCAAGTTTGGCAGGTGGCTCTCCTGTGTCAGCGCGATTTTTATGTACTCCGCCGGCATATTTTTTACCACGATTATGCCGATCTGCGCGAGAAGGACACAGGTCATCAATAACGAGACGGTGAGGTCGCTCTCCTTCCCGATCTACCGCGGCCTCTTTGATCCGCGCGCTACGCCGTTCTTCGAAATCGCGCAGTTCACGCAAGCTCTTGCTGGTTATGTCATTTACACGATTACCATTGGCGTGTGTAGTCTGGCAGCGGTATTGGTCATGCACGCCTGCGGCCAATTCCAAATAGTTATGTCAAAGATGGAGGATCTTGCAAGTGAAAAAGAAAAAAAGAGCGCGAGTAGGCATGAAGGAAGACTCGGTGACATTGTGGAACATCACATCAGAATATTGAGGTAACATGTTGATTTTTTAACATTAATCATGGATGGCTTTTAATCGCTTTACGTATAAAGACGATTGTGCTTATGAGAGAATAAATTTGCAATTTAAAAATGTTAAAAAACATCAGAAACCTAACATAACTTTCATTTTACAATAAATTATTCAAAATTTTTAAATCAAAAGCAGATTTTACATTAGTCAATATTGTAAATACTGTAAACTATATTATCAAAAAAATATCAAAAGAGAGAGAGAGAGATTAATATATTATTATATAAATCTATAATACAGAAAAAATCTTAGCTTTTGTTTTAATTATAATCACGTAACTTGTAGTTTTATCGCTCGTACCGAGAAGCTTTTAAACGAGATTTGTCTCGTGGACGTAATCGGATGTACACTCAACATATGTTTTGTAGGATTCAATATGATGACGGTACGAAATATATCAGCGAATATTTTAAATGCATTGACAATAATACAAATTACATTTCATGACATTTTGATGTTAGCCTTTTAGGAATGGGAAAATCGTGAAACACTAGGAACAATGACGTACCTTTCGTTCGTCATATCTTTCACATTCAATATATTTATCCTTTGCTATATTGGCGAACTTCTTGCCGAACAGGTACTCAAATTCTAATTTCAGCTTTTGCATATGTATTGCAAATATCATTAAATATTTACAAACTTTTCAGCAAAATGACAGATTAGAAAGAAAAATTAATGTAAATTTAGTTTTTGCAATTTTTACGATTTGCAATTTTTTCAAGCTAAAGAATTTGTTACTTTTGTGTTTTAAACCTTTACAACTTGATTTTTTACAAAAATCCTTTATAGTATAAATGACTGATTTGTTAAATGCTTTATAAGAATTGTTTTCTGTAAAGACCATTGTTAACATTTTTCTGACAGTGTATAGAAATCGGCATAAAGTCCTATATGATAAACTGGTATCGTATTCCAAATAAAGGTGCACTCGGTTTGATATTGATCATGACAATGTCCAATGCTACGATCAAACTCACAGCTGGAAAATTTATGAGTTTATCTTTGGCCAGCTTTTGCAGTGTGAGTAAAAATATCGTTAGAATTATTATTCTTGTTCATCCATATACAAAAATTATTTTCCATTATTCAAGTAATAGATGCAATGAAAAAAGTTTCAGGTCATGAAAGCATCTCTGGCTTATCTAAATTTACTTCGTACTTTTTATGTTTAATACAATAATAGCATCATTACGGAGATGTATTATAGTAACGTTAGTGCTAAAATATATATTTAATAAAAATTAGTTATACGTCAATGATTCTAGTTATATAAATTATTATTGAAGTAAATGTAAACTTACAATTAAATTAAATTTACTACATATATGATAAGATTAAAATTCCAGATTAATTAATTATATTCTCAACGTATAAATTTATGTTATCATGCGTGTGTTGTGCACAGCCTATATCCTACGCATCTATCTACTGACTGTAATACTTCCAACCTTGCGTTACGCAGTATAGAAATGGAATGTGTATATCCGCGTAAGTACAGTTCGCGACAAAAAAATAGCACACCTAATATTTTTATTAATTGTTATTTTATAAATTACAAAAATATAATTTCACGTATACATAAGTATTATACACATGTTGTAGAAATTAACATACATAGGTATGTCAATTTCCACAACATATGTACGAAAATCATAATACAGTATTCATTTTATTTGTAAAAACCAAAGAATTCTTAAAAATCGGCGCAACAAATTAATAGCACAGTATTTTAAGTAAAAAAAATCTGTTGATATTTATCAAGAAAAATCGATATTTAATATTTCATAGAACTTTCAAACTTTTACAAAATTAAAATTATTCGCTTAGGAAGTGAATTGTAAAGTTTTTACATTTTTTTTTTAATCCTTTATGCTATTAAATTATCTTCATTTGGCACAAATAGCTCTATCAAAAACAGCCCACAAGTTTTCTATTATATCCAGAGAACGTGTTGCCCATTCCAAAGATGGTTCAACATTGACACTACATTTTTTCTATAAATTTCCTCTATATTATATGTTGAATTTAATAATAGCCAATAAACATTAATCAATAACAGAATTTCAGAAAGTATTTTAATTAAATTTTACAGAGAATTTATATTTCACATTTACTCATACGCCACCTTTTTAAAGACGTACCTATTATCTGTCAAAAGAGCTATATCCATGGTGAACTATCCGTAGATGACCATCTACTGTGTCAGAAAATATGAAGCAGGAAACGTGCATTACCCCGTGTATTACGTTTTCCGCCTTGATCGTGAATAGAGTCTTTTTCCCCATAAAATTCACTTCCTTATCTGCTTCCCTTTCCACACAGCACGCAATAAAGTTTCAGGAACTATAATCCACCATCTCACGAATAATGAAGCGACCAGCAGATAGAAAGGGTAGGACGGAATCAATTGCGCTCACGCACCAAAGTTTTATGGGCGTGGGAAGACGGACATGCGCGAACTGGCTGAAAACAGTTCACTGAGAGTCAGTCAGTTGTGTGCATCGTCGCGATTTAGTCATTACCATGCTGGGTCGTTCAAAGCCGAAGTCGAGCTCTCTCGAGCCTGTGGCCGACTTCAACTATAGCATTAAAGTGAATCGCTTGTTCATGAAGTCGATCGGCGCATGGCCGTTTTCACTCTGCGAAACTACAAAAGAAAAAATCGGTCAGATAGTTCTGGCAATGACCAGTTGTTTCTTGTTATTGTTCATGTTTATCCCATGCACTCTTTGTATTATCCTAGCAAAAATCGATCTCAAAGCTAAGATCACTATGGTCGGTCCAGACAGTTTTATTTTGATGGGCGTGTGCAAGCAGTTCGTTCTACTTACCAAGAGCAAGAGCATCAGCGAATGCATTCGGGATATCCGCGCAGACTGGGACCATATCGCGATGGATAGCGAAAAAAACCGAGAAATAATGTCGACCACTGCCAAGTTCGGCAGATGGCTCTCCACAATCAGCGCGATTTTCATGTTCAGCGCTGGCCTTTTCTTCACCACGATTATGCCAATCTTCGCGGGAAGGACGGAGATCATCGACAATGAGACGGTGAGATCGCTCGCCGTCCCGGTTTACCGCAAAATCTTAGATCCGCGTTCTACGCCGTACTTCGAAATTGTGCTGTTGATGGAAGCCGTTGGTTGTAACGCGATTTATTCATTCACTGTCAGCGTATATAGTATGGCAGCGATATTTGTCATGCACACTTGCGGTCAGTTCCAAATACTCATGCTGAAGATGGACGATCTTGCAGATGGAAAAGAAAGCAAGCTCGCGAATAATACGTATCAAGGAAGACTCGGTGAAATTGTGAAACTTCATGTCAAAATACTGAGGTAACGTGTTGATTTTTTTCCATATTAATCATAAATGGTTTTTAATCGCGACTTACGTACAAAGACGATTGTGCTCATAAGAGAATGAAATCATTTGCAATTAAAAAGTGTTAAGAAATATCAGAAACCTAACATAATTTTCACCTAATGATATAAAATTTTATGCTTGAAATTTTTTAATTAAAAATAGATTTTGCACTAATAAATATTGTAAATATTGTAAATTACATTATAAAAAAATGTCGAGAAAGAGAAAAAAGAGAGAGAGACAGACAGAGAGAGACAGAGAGAGATATTATTACAGAAATTTATGATTTGTACAAAAATCTTGGCTTTTGTTTTAATTATTATCACTTAACTTGTAGTTTTATTGCTCGTACCGAGGAGCTTTTAAACGGGATTTGCCTCGTGGATGTAATCGGATGTACACTCAACGTATGTTTTTTAGGATTCTATTTGATTACGGTACGAAACATATCGACGAATACTTTAAATGCATTGACAATAATACAATTACGTTTCATGATGTTTTGATGTTAACTTTTTAGGAATGGGAAAATAGTGAAGCAATAGGAACAATAATGTATGGTTTGTTGATGACATCCTTCACGTTCAATATATTTATCCTTTGTTATATTGGCGATCTCCTTGCCGATCAGGTACTCGAATTCTAATTTCAGCTTTTACACATAAATATCATTTAATAAATAATTAAAAAATTTCAACAAAATGACAGATTAGAAAGAACAATTAAACTAAATTTTACAGTTAATTTTTTCAAGTTAAAGTATTTTGTTATTTTTATGTTAAACTCGTACTTCATTTTATATAAAAATGTTCAGCAAGATTACAAAGTGCAAAATTTAATGTAAATTTTAATTTCTTAATTTCACAGTTAATATTTTCCAATTGAGAAACTTTGTTATTTTTCTGTTAAACTTGATTTTTTACAAAAATCCTTTGATAAAAACTTTATAATATAAATGACATTTGTTAAATGCGTTATAAGAATTGTTTTCTGTAAAGACCATTGTTAACATTTTTCTAATAGTGCGTAGAAATCGGCACAAAGGCTTACATGATAGAGTGGTACCGTATTCACCCAAATAAGGGTGCGCTCGGTTTGATATTGATGATGACAAAATCCAATTCTACGCTCAAACTCACAGCTGGAAAATTTTTTAATCTATCTTTGGACACCTTTGGCGCTGTGAGTAGAAATATCGTTAAAATTATTATTTTTGTTTATTCTTAAACAAAAATTATTTTCCATTATTCAAGAAGCAATAACAATATAAAAAAAATTTCAGGTCATGAAAACATCAATGGGTTATCTGAATTTACTTCGAACTTTCGTTTAAACTTTAATACAGTAATAGCATCATTATGGGATCTATTATAGTAACATTAGCGCTAAAACATATATTTACGAAAAATTAAATATAGGCTAATGATTCTTGTTATATAAATTATCATTCACGTAAATGTAAACTTGAAATAAAAGTAAATTTATTACATATACATATATGACAAGATTAAAACTTCAGATTAATTAATTATATTTTCAACAGATCAAGTTGTGTTACATACCACGCGTATTGCGTGTGTTTGCAAAAACTTATAGCTATATCCTACGCATTTATCTACTAACTGCAATTTTTTACCTTACGTGACGTACTATAGAAATAGGAGGATATCCACGCAAGTATATTAGAATTCACAGCGTTATGCACTTTTACTCGTCATCAACATGACTCAGATTCGATGACTGAGAAAGAGAGTCAGCTCCCTGTACAGACACGCTGTTATGGCTGTGTTTCGAAACATCACCCGAGTTATCAGCCCCCATGTGTCATTTTATCCTTCTTTAACATTCGATGAACAACAAGTGTAAAACAATACGTGGCGACATTGCGAAACAACACATCAAAATACTGAGGTAACATGAATTAATTTTTATATTAAACGTGCAACCGCGGTTATATACTGTAACGTGAATAAGGCTCAGGTGGCTAAGAACGAGTACATGGATGATCCGTGTGAACTGAATGTATTTCCGATATACTTAAAGACGATCTCATTCACAAAAATTCAATAGGCGCAGCCTCACAAACGAGACCAACGACAAGCGACACTTATCGTATGCACGCGTAGCGATAAGAGAGAGAGAGAGAGAGAGAGAGAGAGAGAGAGAGAGAGAGAGAGAGAGAGAGAGTACAACCTTAAGCGTGATGTTCGATGTCGTAGCGCCTTAAAAAGAGGGAGACGGCGATTCCCCACGTACGTCAGCCCAAGTGATCCAGTGCTTGCGATACCGTGTCGTGACTGGATTCGGAGCCGCAGGACTCCACGCGTTCACCCGCTTTGCTCTGTGCTCCGCACGTGCGTCATACTCCGTCGAAGCTTCTAACTCCGGAGCAACGCGTACTTTCCAAGGTTCTGTGCGTCGTTTCGACGTATCCTCGATCACGCTTTCATCAAGCACACAGTAAAGCCGAAACTCCTCCCCGTTTTTGATCTTGTGCCCTAACTGGTCCAAAAGCTTCTAACTCCCAGTTCTCCGGTTCCCGACTCCTTTCCCTCGCCACGCTCCCGTCCTGCCGTTACTTCTATTTTTCTATTTCCTTCTCTCTCATTCCTTCGTTCGCCTCGCTCGTCCCGCGCTTTTCCCTTTCCGCTGAGCGTGTTTCCTACTTCTGCCTATACCTATCTCTCTCTTCCGTCTTCCTTCTCTCTCTCTCCACTACGCCTCACAATTCACACGCCTAAATGCTCTGATTCGATACAGTTTTTGTTAATTGTTATTTTATAAATTACAAAAATATAATTTCACGTATACATAGATATTATACATATGTGTAGAAATTGACATACATAGGTAAAATCATAATACAGTATTCATTTTATTTGTAAAAACCAAAGAATTCTTAAAAATCGGTGCAACAAATTAATAGCACAGTATTTAAAGTAATCAAAATCTGTTAATATTTACCAAAAAAAATCGATATTTAATATTTCGTAGACCCTTCAAACTTTTGTATAAATGAAATTATTCGCTTAGAAAATGAATTGTAAAATTTTTACATTTTTTTTAATTCCTTTATGCTAATGAACTATCTTCATTTGGCATAAACACCTCTATCAAAATCTGCCCACAAGTTTTCTATTATATCCAGAGAACGTGTTGGCCATTCCAAAGGTGGTTACTTAACATTGAAACTGCATGTTTTCTATAAACTTCCTCTATATTATACGATGAATTTAATAATAGCCAATAAACAATAGTCAATAACAGAATTTCAGAAGGTATTTTAATTAAATTTTACAGAGAATTTATATTTCACATTTACTCGTACGCCACCTTTTCCAAGACGTACCTATTTTCGGTCAAAAGAGCTATATCCACGGTGAATTATCCGTGGAAGACCATTTACTGTGTCAGAAAGTATGAAGCAGGAAACGTGCATTACCCCATGTATTACGTTTTCCTTCTCGATCGTAAATAGAGTCTTCTTCTCCATAAAATTCACTTCCTTATCTGCTTCCCCTTGCACACAGCACGCAATAAAGTTTCAGGAACTATAATCCACCATCTCACTAATAATGAAGCGATCAGCAAGTAGAAAGGGTAGGAAAGAATCAATTGCGTTCACGCAACAGTTTTATGGGCGTACAGGAGAGAAGACGGACATGCGCAAACTGGCTGAAAACAGTTCACTGAGAGTCAGTCAGTTATGTGCATCGTCGCGATTTAGTCATTACCATGCTGGGTCGTTCAAAGCCAAAATCGAGCTCTCTCGAGCCTGTGGCCGATTTCAACTATAGCATTCAAGTGAATCGCTTGTTCATGAAGTCGATCGGCGCGTGGCCGTTTTCACTCTGCGAAACTACAATGGAAAAGATCGGTCAGATAGTTCTGGCAATGACCAGTTGTTTCTTGTTATTGTTCATGTTTATCCCATGCACTCTTTGTATTATCCTAGCAAAAATCGATCTCAAAGCCAAGATCGCTATGGTCGGTCCAGACAGTTTTATCTTGATGGGCGTGTGCAAGCAGTTCGCCCTACTTACCAAGAGCAAGAGCATCAGCGAATGCATTCGGGATATTCGCGCAGACTGGGACTATATCGCGATGGATAGCAAAAAAAACCGAGAAATAATGTCGACCACTGCCAAGTTCGGCAGGTGGCTCTCTACAGTCAGCGCGATTTTCATGTTCAGCGCTGGCCTTTTCTTCACCACGATTACGCCAATCTTCGCGGGAAAAACCGAGATCATCGACAATGAGACGGTGAGATCGCTCGCCGTCCCGGTCTACCGCGAAATCTTAGATCCACGTTCTACGCCGTATTTCGAAATTGTGCTGTTGACGGAAGCCGTTGGTTGTAACGCGATTTATTCGTTTACTGTCAGCGTATATAGTATGGCAGCGATATTTGTCATGCACACTTGCGGTCAATTCCAAATACTCATGCTGAAGATGGACGATCTTGCAGATGGAAAAGAAAGCAAGCTCGCGAATAATACGTATCAAGGAAGACTCGGTGAAATTGTGAAACTTCATGTCAGAATACTGAGGTAATGTGTTGATTTCTTTCCATATTAATCATGGATGGCTTTTAATCGCGACTTACGTACAAAGACGATTGTGCTCATAGAAGAATGAAATCATTTGCAATTAAAAAATTTTAAGAAATATCAGAAACCTAACAATTTTCACTTTATGATAAACAATACAAAATTTTATGCTTGAAATTTTTTAATTAAGAATAGATTTTGCACTAATGAATATTGTAAATACTGTAAATTACATTATAAAAAAATGTCAAAAGAGAGAGAGAGAGAGAGAGAGAGAGATTAACATATTATTACAGAAAATTATGATATGTAAAAAAATCTTAGCTTTTGTTGTAATGATAATCACGTAACTTGTAGTTTTATTGCTCGTATCGAGGAACTTTTAAACGGGATTTGCCTCGTGGATGTAATCGGATGTACACTCAACGTATGTTTTTTAGGATTCTATTTGATTACGGTACGAAACATATCGACGAATACTTTAAATGCATTGACAATAATACAATTACATTTACGTCATAATGTTTTGATGTTAACATTTTAGGAATGGGAAAATAGTGAAGCAATAGGAACGATAATGTATGGTTTGTTGATGACATCCTTCACGTTCAATATATTTATCCTTTGTTATATTGGCGATCTCCTTGCCGATCAGGTACTCAAATTCTAATTTCAGTTTGTACACATAAATGTCATTTAATAAATAATTTAAAAATTTCAGCAAAATGACAAATTAGAAAAAAAAATTAAAGTAAATTTTACAGTTAATTTTTTCAAGCTAAAGAATTTTGTTATTTTTTTATGTTAAACTCGTACTTCATTTTATATAAAAATGTACAGCAAGATTACAAAGTGCAAAATTTAATGTAAATTTTAATTTGCCAATTTCACAGTTAATTTTTTCCAATTAAGAATCTTTGTTATTTTTCTGTTAAACTTGATTTTTTACAAAAATCCTTTGATAAAAACTTTATAATATAAATGACTGATTTGTTAAATGCGTTATAAGAATTGTTTTCCGTAAAGACTATTGTTAACATTTTTCTAATAGTGCGTAGAAATCGGCACGAAGGCTTACATGATAGAGTGGTATCGCATTCACCCAAATAAGGGTGCGCTCGGTTTGATGTTGATGATGACAAAATCCAATTCTACGCTCAAACTCACAGCTGGAAAATTTTTTAGTCTATCATTGGACACCTTTGGCGCTGTGAGTAAAAATATCGTTAAAATTATTATTTTTCTTTATTCTTAAACAAAAATTATTTTCCATTATTCAAGAAGCAGGTACAATATGAAAAAAATTTCAGGTCATGAGAACATCAATGGCTTATCTGAATTTACTTCGTACTTTCTTTTGAACTTTAATACAGTAATATCATCATTATGGGATCTATTATAGTAACATTATCGCTATAACATATATTTACGAAGAATTAAATATAGGCTAATGATTCTTGTTATATAAATTATTATTCACGTAAATGTAAACTTGAAATAAAAGCAAATTTATTATATATTTATGACAAGATTGAAACTTCAGATTAATTAATTATATTTTCAACAGATCAAGTTATGTTACATACCACACGTATTGCGTGTGTTTGCAAAGCCTATAGCTATATCCTACGCATTTATCTACTAACTGTAATTTTCCACCTTACGTGACGTACTATAGAAATAGGAGGATATCCACGCAAGTATGTTAGAATAAGCGAATTCATAACGTCACGCACTTTTACTCGTCATCAACATGACCCTCAAATATTCAATGACTGAGAAAGAGAGTCTGCTCCCCGTACACACACGTTATTATGGTTGTGTTCGAAACCATCATCCGAGTTATCAGCCCCCATGTGTTATTGTATGGTTCTTTAACATTCGATGAACAACAAATGTAAAACGATACGTAGCAACATTGTGAAACAACACATCGTGAAACAACACATCAAAATGCTGAGGTAACATATGAATTATTTTTTATATTAAGCGTGTAACCGCGGTTTATATATAAAGACAATTGTACCAAAAAAATTAAATTATTTGCAATTTGCGAAAAAAATTTAGAATCCTAGCATCACTTTATAATGGACAATATAAAATCTTACGCATAAAAATTTTTATGTACAAAAAAATGTATCGGAGATTTTACGCCAGTAATCATTACAATTACTTTATCATAAATGTTCCTAAATATTAATATATTACCGTACAAATCTATTGTATACAAAATGATTTAACTTCTGTTTTCATTTTATTTAATCGCGTTACTTGTAGTTTTATTATTCGCATCGAGAAATTTTTAAACAAAATTTGCCTCGTGAGAATTGTCATGGATATGCTCGACATGTTTTCTGAGATTTAATATGATGGCAGTATAAAACATATTTGCGAATAACATTTTAAATACGTTATAACATAATACAGTTACGTTTCAGCTTCATAATGTTTTAATGTAAGCTTTTTAGGACTATTCCTTTCAGAACATAGTGAAACTATATGAACGATGACGTTTGGTTCATCGCTCATATCTTTCATATACAATATATTTATTCTTTGCTATATTGATGAACTGTTTTGCTGAACAGATACTTAAATTGTAACTGTAACTATAAATATTTCAAGTGTTCTTAGCGTAACAAGAAAAAAGATTAATGTAAATTTTATTCTTCAATTTTACAATTAATTTTTTTAAGCTAAAGAATTTCCTATTTTTCTTAAATTCATTCTACTAGATTTTATTAAAATAAAATCCAAATTTTTTACACATGAAAAGAACAATTTTGCTGAATTACAGATATGAAAACAATTATGTTGAACCATTTAAAAAATTGTATCAAATGTATAATTTGATTGCTAGAATGTCAAAACTGTTTACTGCAATATTGTCGTGCTTCGACATCCTACATAATTATTTTGATAGCCCCCTACATAAAATTACTTTCTGATTTGTATCTAACTAAATTTTTAGCACTAAATGTGTAGCAATTTTGCTGCAATAAAATTGTTCTTTACGCGTAAGATATTTCAAATGTAAATAATTGACAATGAGTTATATGAAATAAAAATTATTTCTGTAAAAATCATCAAAATCTTTTCAACAGTGTATGCAAATCGGCACGAAATCGTATATGAAAGATTGCTATCATATACCAAATAAGTGTGCGCTTGGTCTGATATTAATAATGATGAACAACCTCAAAGCTGGAAATTTTATGGATTTATCTTTAGCCAATTTTTGCAACGTAAGTATAAATTTCAACGGAATTATTTTCATGTAGTCATATAGAATTATTTTCAATTATTTATAAGAATAGATAAGAAAAAATTTCAGATCGTGTAAGCGTCCGTGGCTTACTTGAATTTACTTTGTACTTTTTATATTTAATATAATGGTATCATCGATACGGGATGTATTATAGTAACATTAGCGCTAAAATATTTAATAAAAATTAAATATACTCTAGCATATTTGCTAGTGAGTCTTGTTATATAAATGATTCACGTAAATGTAAGCTTGGTATATAAATAAATAGAGTTAAAATTTATGATATTGACGAGATTGAAACTGCAAATTAACTAGAATAATTATGACATAAAGCTGTGTTACATACTGTGTTACGCAAAGTACATGTAGCTATATCCTGCGTACTTGTCTGCTGATTGTAATACTTCCAATGTGACGTTACGCACTATAGAAATAGCGATTACACGTATATCCACGCAACTATGTTGAAACTCGTAAACTTTATATCGTTACGCATTGCACTCGACAGTGCCACTCGTTACGTATTGTCATCGACATGATCCTCGAACATGCGATGACTGAGAAAGGGGGACAGTCCCTCGCGTACGCATGTCTTCCCCTTACTTGCACATGACATGTACGGTACGCACCTGCACGCGATCACGGAATCATTTCCCCGCGCTTGCGTCGCCACACGGACGTCGAGACCCTGCCGTATGCGTATTTCAGTCGGTGTTGCTCCATGCGAACGACAGCATGCACGATCGATTCCAACCAGACAAGATACACAATGTACGTTACGAACAAGACGTACACTACGCTATGCAGCTGTGCCGGTGGATCCTGAAACCAATCGGTATCTGGCATCTGATTCATGAACGCTCGTCGCAAAGCGAGAAGTTTCTTTCATTTATACTGATCCTCGCGTGCTTGTCCGGTCTATGTTTCGTGCTTGTACCCGCCGGTCCGTACATTCTATTCCGCGAGAAAGATATCAATATCAAGGTCAAGCTCTTCGGACCGGTCGGCTTCTGTCTAACTTCCGCGATCAAGTACTGCTTCCTCGGAGCGCGCGTCTCGGCGATCGGAAGATGTATCAAACACGTTGAAAGCGACTGGCGGGTAGTACGGTATCAGGATCATCGCAAAATGATGCTGAAAAACTCTCTAGTGGGTCGCAGACTAACGACGCTGTGCGTAATCTTCCTTTACACCGGCGGTATGTCATATCACACCATCATGCCATTATCATCTGGGACGAAGACGAACGGTAGTTTCACAAGTAGGCCCTTGGTTTATCCGGGATACGATCTTTATGTTGATCCTCAGGCAAGTCCCGCTTACGAGACCATCTTTTTCATGCACTGTCTGTCCGCTATGATACAGTATAGCTGTACGACGGCGGCGTGCAGTTTGGCCGCGAGTTTTGCGACACACGCGTGCGGACAGGTGCAGATATTGATGACACTTTTGGACGATCTAGTCGATGGAAAGAGGATTAAAGGCACCGTCGCGAAACGTCTAAGCTTGATAGCGAAGCATCACGTGCGTGTGCTGAGGTGAGAAGAAAACGGGGAAAAAGTGCCGAGATAGTTAACACGTCGCACTTCTAAACTTATTTGGGACAGATACATGGCACGTTTCTAGATTTACGGCCGACGTGGAGGAAATTTTACGTGAAATATGCTTAATGGAACTTGTGGCCGCCACCTTGATTATATGCTTGCTCGAGTATTATTGCATGATGGTAAGACAATTGCGATAGTGTACGTCATGATAACGTAATAACTTTCTGCAAATAAATTTTGTCGTGCTACTTTAACAATTATAATAATTGTAACGGTAAAGATCTTTCCCTTTCATTGATAACTTGTGAATATTGTACGCTTGTTTTCTCAGGAATGGGCGAATAGCGACGCCGTGGCCATCCTCACGTATTTTATTTTATTGATATCTTTAACGTTCAACATTCTAATATTCTGTTACATCGGCGAACTCCTCATGGAAGAGGTATTTTTTTTTCAGTATTGCTGATAATAAAAATTTTTTTTACAGATGAATCTGCAATGACTAAAGATCAATAATGTATCAATCTATTTTAAATAATAACAAACATGATGCGATTATATTGTTACGTCCTACAGTCCCCGCCTCCTGCCGATCGTTTGAGTATTGCGTTCAATTGTGACGAAGATACGATTGATACGATGCGATCGGCAGAAAGCAGGAACCGAAGAACGTAATACTTATAGTCAATTATTTTTATTAGTATGGTAAAATCGGTTCAGCGGCGTATGAAATTAATTGGTACGATTTACCTGGCCATAAAGCTGCTGATCTTATTCTGATTATCACAATGTCTCACTATCCGCCTAAACTTACGGCTGGCAAGTTCTGCGATTTATCCCTGAATACTTTCAGCACTGTAAGTCTCATAAATAACCATTATTATATTCCGTTATTCCGTAAGCAATTTTTCTACATTGTAATCCCCCTCTATTCATTTTTTGTAATTTTGTTATTATTAATTTAATGTTTCTAAAACTTACATTTGTTTTTAGGTACTTAAATCATCCGTAGTGTATTTAAATTTACTTCGGACAGTTACACAATAAAGCTTATGCTTCTTTCAACTGTTCCTGGCAGCGAGTTTGTTATAGGTATATTTTTTCTCAAGAAATATTATATAGAAATCGATAATAAATTAACATATATCACATTTGTTACATGTCATTTAGTCTGCCTTAAAATATATAAAATTTTACTAAACAAAATTAACTTATTATAACAATTTCATTAACCGTGACATAAAAAAGACATTGTGTTTAAAAATTAAAATTTACCATACCAGGAAAAGATTAGAAAGCTGCAAGTATATTGTAAAACAATACATAAAATACATCTTTATATCATATGTAATGCACAGGTAATATATAAAAAATTGCTAGAGATGCATCACTTGAAAGAGGTATCAAAGCTACGCACTCTCCCTTTGTGTGAGTGAAACTATACTAGAACTTGTCATGAACTTCCGAGCCCTTCGCATTTGCACATCACTGAACAAACCCGCGAACAAGCATTAACCGAGGGGAAAAAGTCAATCGTACGCAAGGCTAAGCACCTAGTCGTACATGAAGCGAACATGCACGCGATATTGGAATCACTATTTCCCCGCGTTTGCGTTGCGAGAAATGGAATGTCGCGCAGCGTCCGCGTGTTTCAGTCGTCGTTACACTTTGCCAGCGACAGCATGAGTGATCAATCCCTTACAGGAAAGATGTTCAAGGTATATAATGTACACCATAAGCACGACATACGGTGCACCATGCAAGTGTGTCGCTTGATCCTGAAACCCATCGGTATGTGGTACGTAATCTACGGTTGCAGAAGGAGAAGCTCATCTTAGTAACATTAATCTTCTTATGCTTATCTGCTTTATTCTTTGTCCTGATACCTTCTGGGCTTTCCGCGAAAAGGACATCTACAACAATATCAAGCTCATCGGTTCAGTTGGCTTCTGTCTAACTAATACGATTAAGTATTGTTACCTCGGTATGCGAGCCGCCACATTCGAAAAATGCATTCGACACGTCGAAGACGATTAGCGGATCGTGCGACAGCAAAATCATCGTGAGATAATGCTGAAGAACATGCTGATGGATCAAAATTTCGGTCAAAATAATCTTGATTAATATTTTTTTCATGAATGTTTATATACATTTTACAGTTCTGTAAAACACGCGCCAACGATTTTATCGGTTGCAAAACGTAGTAGAATCCTACAGTTAAAATTGTTGATTTATAAAACTGTAAAATGTATATTGGGTATGTAAATATATAACTCACGCAGAAAAATATTAAGCTACCAGAACCATTTTGACCAAAAAAAATTTATTTTTGCATATTTGTATGTGTTAACCACATGTTGATTTAATTATATTTCTTATTATTTATAATATTTTATATTTTTATCAGTATAGCAAAATTGGTTCTGCAGTCTATGAAATCAATTGGTACGATTTATCCGGGAATAAAGCTCTCGATCTCGTGTTACTCGTGGTGATGTCTCATCATCCACCTAAACTTACAGCTGGCAAAATTATCAATTTATGCATTAATATATTTGGTGTCGTGAGTTTTTCATATAATTATTGTCATTATTTTGGTAATTGCTGAACTTGTTTATTAATCTATCTGTACATTTTTCTTTCTTTCTTATTTTTGTAATTGTAACTCTTTGTAATTTTAACTCACTTTCAGGTATTCAAAACACCAGTAGTGTATTTAAATTTACTTCGCATGGTTACATAATAGAATTTACATTCCATGCATCATAATCTTCATTACTTAAAATTTGTCAGATAGATATATTTTTACTATAATAGATATTGTGTGTATATAGAAAAAGTATTAATAAAATAACACATGTTATTGATTAAAATATCTTTCATACCGTATGTACACAAAATGTGTTCTTCTGTTACGTACGTAAGCATATTCGATCAAAAAATATGTTTACATATTTTACAGAAAAAGAAAAGATATTTCTAGATATTTATTTTATTTTTTACTTACTAAATCATATTTGATCTAGCATAAATCATTCAAAAAAATATTTCTTAATTCAAAACAATGTAAGAAAACTATGAACCACACGAAAAAAATTAGTATCAAATCACTAATTCATTGTTTCATATGTATAAGCAAGAATACCTGATCATCTTGAAAGAATTTATAATCTTAAACAGACATACTTTGCTAACATAAAGAAATTTTGTTTTTTTCATATAAGCAAATTATGTTTGTTTAAGTTTATCAAATTCTTTCAAAAAAATTTTATATTCTTCCTTATTTATGAAATAATAAATAATTTGATACTATCTTTTTCTGTGCATTTTTACGTAATAATTTTTGCAAATGACAACATACAATCGAAGCTGTACATCTTTATCACAAAATCAATTTTTCCAGCCTGTGCTATCTTCCTATCCATTTTATCCTCATACATATAAAAAATTAATGATTTTAAAATTAACAAAAAATAAAACTTATTAAACAAGATGTTTTACTTACATGTTACAAAATAAGAACAAGATAATATTTATATTTATGTACACATTTTGTAACAAAACAATATCTCAAATCTATCTATTATTAAAACGTTGATAACCAACTTTTCTGCTTTCATAAATCACTTCATTTTAAATCATATCACATTATTCAATTTAAAAAGACGATTTAATCAATCAGTAGAAACATATGCGGAAACAGTATATGCAGCTTTATATGCTGCAGAAAAACCCTCCACGCAGGCAGTAATACAACTGTGACCAAACAATGTTTCCCTCGACAAAATCGATTTTTCAAGTCCGTACTACCCTCTCCTCCCTTTCTACCCTACTCCATCCTTTGTCCTCTAATATGCTGCTATTATCGCTGAAAGTACTTATTGCGGTCATGCGCAAATTTTTTACCATTCTACAATCACTATGGTGCCAGCCAGTCGCCCGCGCACCTTCAACGCGACAATATGGGCAAAATCCCAACGTGGTCTAATGCGAATCACGAGAAGGACGTAATCGACATTCTGATATGGAACCGATGGTTACTGCGGGTTCTTGGAATCTGGCCACTAATATATCCGAATACCACAACGATCGAAAAGATTCTGGCAACGTTCTCGTTCGCCTCATGCTGGACTGTGCTTGGTTTATTTCTGGTACTCACGAGCATATACACCTTCACGGACCGAAGTATCATGGGTGAGAAATTGAAAATGCTGGGCCCGTTAGGCTACGTGTTCTTTTCTATGCTGAAATACTTTTTTCTGGTGATACGTCACAAGAGTATTCGACGATGTATTCGAAATCTCAGTACAGATTGGCACAAGGTTCAAGAAGAATATCACCGGGAGATCATGATGAGGGACGCGGAGAAGGGCCACTTGCTGTCCAAGTTCTGTATAGTGTTCATGTACTGTGGCGGTTTGTCTTACAACACGGTGATGCCTTTTCTGTCGCAGACACACGATGCAAACGAGCAAAACATTACCATTCGACCGATGGCTTATCTCGGCTTCGATATTGTTTTCAATTTGCAGCTAATGCCAATTTATGTGTTTGCTTTTTCCCTTCAATGTTTCACCGGTATCGTTATGTTCAACATCACTACGTCGGTATGCTGCTTAGCGGCTATGTTCGTCGCCCACGCGTGTGGACAAATCGACATCGTGATAGCGCGCGTGGAGAGCCTTTTCAAGGAAGAACGCAATCATATAAAGTTTGAGAAATGCATGGCGATTATCGTGCAGCATCATGTACGAGCGTTAAAGTGAGTGTCTTATTTTGCTACTTGCACTTCTCAATATAATCTCTGCACGAAAATATATCCTCTGAATTTCTTTATTAGGTACACAAAACGATATTTAATATTATCAGCCAATGAAAAAAATTAAGTCTTTTCTTTTTATTTTGTTAAAAATATATGGGTAAATGCCAGCTCATATCTTTATAGATTTTCAGCTAGCATCGAAGATACTTTGCGCGAGTTATGTCTAATCGAATTAGTGGGAACGACATTGATAATGTGCTTGGTAGAATATTCATTAATAACGGTAATTAAATATATCATTCAAAATAATTAAGCAAAAATTTGTAACACTGTGTAGAGTTAATATTTCTTTCTTCATATTTGATATATAAAACAATATATTCCATCCGCAGGAGTGGAACAATAGTGACAGTATAGCGATCTTTACATACTTTTTTCTATTAGTTTCATTTGTCTTCAACATCTTTATATTTTGTTACATCGGGGAATTATTAACGGAGCAGGTGCTTATATTTAAATTTTGCATATCAGATTGAATTACTTACAATTTCGCAGAAATTAATTTGGGCTGATCAATTATATTATATATGTACAATTCTCAAATATATAAAGTTGGATATATAGTGCAGCAAAGTCGGATATACTTCGTATAAAGTTGAATGGTATAATTTGCCGGGAAAAATCGCTCTTGATCTACTGTTCATGATTAACACATCTCGATATCCAGTACAAATTACCGCTGGAAGATTAATAAGTCTCTCTCTCGCTAGTTTTGGAAATGTAAGTATAATATGTTCAACACAGAAATATATTAATTCAAGACAGTAAAAGTCATTAAGTTGAAATAAATTATGGTCTGTAGAAAGTATAATTTATATATTACAATAATAGTTCGTGCACTTTATAGGTTTTGAAAACATCGGTCGCATATTTAAATTTGCTTCGAACTGCCACTGCGTCATGAAATAACATGTAATCATTCTGATACTGTCGACTTCTGACACTCTGATAAAAAAGCATTAATTAATATTTTTTAAGATAAAAATGTATACATGTTAAATAAATGATTTAACGCATAAATTCATGAGAAGTTAATGCTGCTTTTAAAATTAATAAAAAGTAAGACTTATTAAGCAAGATGGTTTATTGTACTTGCATGTTTAAAAAAAATATGAACAGGTAACATTCATATTTATGCACACATTTTTTAACAAAACAATATCTCAAGTTTATCTATTATTAAAGCATTGATATTCAACTTTTTTGCTCTCGTAAATCACTTCATTTTAAATCATCACATTATTCAATGTAAAAAGAAAATTTAATCAATCAGTGGAAAAATACGCGGAAATAGCAAAAGCAGTTTTACATACTGCAAAAAAACCCTCCATACAACCCTCCATAATCCGCTCGACAAAATTGATTTTTCAAGCGCACGCAAGTGCTATCCTTTCCCTTTCCTTTCCACACTTTGTCGAAAACACCTGCGATTATCACATATGCGCAATTTTTTACCATCACGCTATTGACAAAGTGTACTTTGTTCTCGCTAGGCTAAGTTTAACATGTCCTGATTGAATGTGAACAGTGAGAGGGATATAATCTACTTTAGTACAGAGCCGGTGTACATACTCTACGAGTTCTCGGAATCTGATCGCTAGTATATTCAGATACTTCGATCAAGAAGATCCTGACGATATCGTCCGCATTACGCTGATTCAAGCTCAATTATCTTTTGATCCCTATGGTCATCTTTAAGCTCTCGGAATATAAGATCATAAACAAAAAATAATGATGCTCGTATGAAGGTGAAAACTTCCTGTTTATTTTTATGCTAAAATTTTTTTTCTTGATCCATAGGAACATCCAGTGATGTATTCACGTGCCGATTGGTGTGTAGTCCAGCAAGACGATATAAAAAAAAAACATAGCGAAAGACCTGTAAGTTTTGTATGTTCATGTATAGCAGAGGCTTGTATTATCATACCGCGATGCCATTTCTATCGCACAATATAGTCAATGAGCAAAATATCAACCCAATGCTTTATTCTGTGGTTTCGAAATCTTTTTCGATTTGCATTTTATGCCAGTCTATGTATTCATCTTTTGCGCAGTGGCTTTCCGGTATCGTTACCACAGCGATGTGCTATCAAGTCAAGATTGTGATGATTCGTCTAGAAAGCCTTGTGCAAAACGTGAATTTCAAGCAATGTATACCAGTTATCGTGAAACACCACGTGCAATCATTGAGGTGAGTGTTTGTTGCATATCGCGAAAAGAATTGCATGTCTGTATCAACTATTGCAGATCGGATTATTTAAATTTGAAATTTATATGAGTAACAGATGAATACACTTAAACAAAAAAATAAAAAATTTTTTAATTTTTATATATGTAATATTACGAACTTTATAAATAAAAAATAATACTAATTTAGCTTGTATTCGCAGAATGCTACCTTACAAAAATAGAAAAATATTTATAGATGTAGCAATAATATAGAAACGTAACAGAAAAAGGGATACAATCTTTTAATAATAACATCCTGTACACTTGTTTTTTGTCTTTGAAAGAATTAAAAGTACCACGAAGAGAAGTTTATCTCGAAATCGATTCCCCGCAAGAGATGGTGCGTTTTTACGTCGTTGCTAGCGTCCCTAACAAAAACACTTCACACAATGTTAATCGCGCACAGACTATACAGAGACTATACATTAGCCTTTATATCGCGCAGACAAAAGGATATCCTACAATTCGAGCGCAAGCGCATGTCTAACGACTTGCAATCAATGCCGCGCGTCTACCTCGTCCAGTCTTTAACAGTCGCTGTGATCGCGAACATGCCAAGTACGCGCGATGAAAAGGATCCCACTTATCAGCGAGACATTCGATATGTCTTTAAGCTGAACAAATGGATTCTGGGCTCGATCGGCATCTGGCCAGTCTCGATTCGAGGCATCGGACGGTACGCGTCCAAGATCGCGATCGCGCTCGGTAATCTCGCGTTAAGTTTCGCGATAGTGCCGTGCGCCTTGCACATTGTCTACGACGAGAAGGATATCATCATGAGACTGAAGCTAAGCGGCCTGCTGGCTTTCTGTCTCGTCTCGATGATCAAATATTGCATTCTCGCGATACGTCGCCCTAAGATACTGCGCTGTATCGAATACGTAAAGAATGATTGGTGGCAGGTCGGTGTTGACAAAAATTGACATAACGCATCTCACTAATTTGCAAAATTCAATACAGAATGGTTCGAATGAAAATAAATGAGTGAATTGGTGTGATTTTTGTTGTAAAATATTCGTTTTTTCGAAACTACGATTCTCAATTTAAAAATATTTAAAAAATTAAAAATTATTTTGCAAAAATGACGTAATGATATTTGAAATAAGCACAGACAAATGCACGGTTTAATTTAATTTTTCTTTCTATCTACATTAGCCACAATTTCAATTTGAAGACAACAGAATAAATAATTAAATAATTAATAAGTAAATAATTAAATTTATAAATAATAATATCTTATTTATCAAAAGATAAAAATTACTGTCAATACTGTAACAGGCGACGTTCGGATCCGACCGGGAATTGATGCTAAAGTACGCTACCCTCGGTCGTAATTTAACGATAATTAGCGCATCCTTCATGTACACTGGCGGCATTATTTATTACATGATTCTGATTCCGTTCTTTTCCGAGAACAAGATCAACAATCGAACGGTCAGACCACTCGTATATCCGACATTTAGTAAATTTCGCCAATCCCAGATAAGCCCGATATACGAAATTGTATATGTGGTTCACTGCATGTGCGGATATACCACATATTCGATAACAGCCGGTGCATGCGGATTGGCCGCTGTGTTCGTTACTCATGCGTGCGGTCAGATCCAAGTGATTGTATCGCGATTGGAAGCTCTCTTAAATGGCGAAAATCCGAACATTCATCAACGAATCGCTGTCATCGTGAAGGATCACGTCCGCATAATGAGGTAATCCTTTAGAACAACAGCTCAATGATTAAAAATTTATGACAACTCAATGATATAAAGAAATTAGAAATATAATTAAAATTGCTTGACAGTTTGCAGCCTAAATTGCAGCAGACAACAAAGTTTTGAAAATATTCAATGATAAGATATTAAGATCTTATTATCTTATGTAATACTATTTATAACTTAGCATAATTAATTTGTATTAAAAAATAATGTTGCGTATTCATTTCATCAAACCTAATTTAATTTGATATCGAAATAATTAATATATTTTGCATAATTTTGTTCATACAAATTGTTTAATTACTTTGACTTCGTTGTATAAAGAAAGTAATAGAGAATGCAACAGGTGGTTTCAACAAACGTTCACGTTTCATTTCAGTGAATGGTGCTATTATATATAAAGCAACAAGCTATAAACTTGCGTTGTGTAACATTAATTTGCATTTATACATAATGCACATGGCAGCTAAATAAGCAGTTATGTTACAATAAGAATTTACAATTCAAATTTCCTCATACAAGTTAAGCTGATTTATTCTAGGTTTTCAGTCGTGGTGGAGGAAATTTTACAAGAAGTATGTTTAGTGGAGTTCTCTAGCTCTGTATGCACGATATGTCTACTCGAATACTACTGTATAGTGGTGCGCAAATATATCAATATATCTATAAAAAAAAAAAAAGAGATTATCAGTAGCGCGAGGAACTTGAAAATTATATTTGCTGCTTATATTTTAATAGGATTGGCAAGACGACAATAAGCTTAGCTTAGCAAATTACTTTTTACTCTTTGTTTCATTCTGCTTTAATATATACATGTTATGCTATATTGGGGAGCTTCTCATAGAAAAGGTACAGTTATATTTTTTCAGATTTTAAAGTTCCTTGTAATTATGATGAAATATTAGTCTACGATTGATGTTGCAGAGCAGTCAAATTGGATCGATGTGCTATATGATCAATTGGTATCAATTATCGCCAAGATCAGTTCGCAGTCTTATATTAATAATCGCTATGTCCAGCCATCCCATAAAACTTAGTGCTGGTAGAATGGTAGATTTGTCATTAACAACTTTTGGAACTGTAAGCCATTACGTGTATTTGTTAATTTTAACTAATACGAGTATGTGTTCAGTCTTCAATTTTAAAGCAACACTTACAATAATTTTATGGAAAAAATTAATATCTCCAGAATTATATATTATTTTAATAATATTCTTGTATAAGAAATTTCATTTTATTTTAAAAATTATAAAAAACTGAATCACTGTTAAAGGAACACTATGTTTTAATATGATTTTTAGGTACTGAAAACTAGTGTGGCATATCTGAGCTTCCTACGGACATTAGTTATGTAAATATGACTGCAATTTTGTGGCATAATTAAAAAAAACTATTTTAAATTTAATATAGCTAATATATTTAGTGTAGAATCTTAGTATATACAATAATCTTAGTATATATAACAATATTATCTCAATATCAAATAGCTACATAATCACATTTTTTTCTTAATTATGTCGTTGAGCCAAACGTGCACAAACTTTTAATCTCTTAATTTTTTTCAATGCTTATTAACAATTTAATTTAATTCTGAGTTAAATAAAGCAAAAAATTTTAAATATGGACAGTTTACTCAATTCTACCTATTCAATTTTGTAAATAACAAATTAAAATTGAAAAAATCCCAGCAAAATGGTAAAAGCAGTTTTTTAATTTATTGAATGATTAATCGTATTATGCGCAAACATAGCTTTCTCAAACCAAAGTTGCATTTGCGCATAATGCGATTGATCGATGAACTAAAAAAATTCACCCTACTTTTTCGAATTGGAACCGCCGAAATATAAAATGCGCTCTACACAATCGCTTTCCGATTAATAGCGCGCACACGATTTGCCAGACTCTCATTGATTACTGGCTGACCATTGTAAAAGGATACCCGCAAGCGCACGTTCTCGGAACCTTGCAATCAATGCCGCGCGTCCGCCTCTTCTTCTTGCAGTCTTCGGCATAATCTGTCACCGCGAACATGTCCAATATACGCGATAAGTCTACGACGTTGCATAACTCCAGTTACGAGCAAGACATTCGATATGCCTTCAAGGTGAACAATTGGATTCTGGGCTCGATCGGTCTTTGGCCAGTCGTGATACGAGGTATTGGACAGCACGTGCCCAAGATTGCGATCGCATTTTGGAATTTCGCGTTAAGCTTCGCGATAATGCCCTGCGTTCTGCATATCGTTTATGATCAAAAAGATACCATCACAAGGTTGAAGATAGGCGGCCTGTTGACCTTCTGCCTTACCGTGAAGGCGAAGTATTGCATCCTCGTGATACGTTGCCCTAGGATACATCGTTGCATCGAACACGTAAAGAATGATTGGTGGCAGGTCGGTGTTACTAGTATCTGACATAACGTATTAATGTGTGGAATTCATTGCGAGGTATCGAGAAAATTAATTGAATAAACAGAAACACGTGATTAAAATAATTTTAAATTAATTCAATCTTGCAATCTCTTATCCCAGTTTAAAAAGTGCATCTACTTTATGCAATTACAGAATGATAATCCATTAACAATTTTACTTAATATAATAATACAAATACTTATACAAGTAATACTTCAATTTAAAAAAAAAAAATTATAAATATAAAATTGATAAATGTTGATCTTTCTTTTCATCTATCGATAAATAAAAGTTACTAGTAATACTGTGACAGGTAACATTCAGGTCCGATCGCGAGTTGATGCTAAAGTACGCTAACACCGGTCGCAATCTGACTATAATCGGCGTGTCTCTCATGTACGGTGCTGGCATTATTTATAATATTATTCTGCCATTCTGTTCCGAGCACAAAATCGGCAATCAAACTATCAGACCGCTCATCTATCCAATCTACAGTAAATTTAGCCAGTTACAAATTAGCCCAGTATACGAAATCGTGTATATGGCTCATTGCATGTGTGGATACACACTATGTACAGTGACAGCCGGTGCTTGCGGTTTGGCCGCTTTGTTTGTTACTCATGCGTGTGGCCAAATCCAAATACTTATTTCACGACTAGAAGATCTATTAACTGGCAAAAGGTTCAAACAAAACCCGAACGTTCATCGTCGAATCGCGGTTATCGTACAAAATCACGTACAAATAATAAGGTAATGTATAACGATTTACGTTTTCATAAATTTCGCAATAATTTACCGATACGGAAAAGAAAAAATTGTGAATTAAAAAAAATTTAATGTTTTTCCATTTAAGTTAGTAAATAAAAAATTTTTTAATATCAAATTTATTAGCAAAAAGGAATAACTTTTTTCATATTTAATTTGATATTTTAAAAGAATTATTTTTACTATATAATTTTATTCATATAATTTAATAACTGCTTTATTGTATTAATACAGAGTGTTTCTTATAACGCAATCATTTAGAATTTTAGAATAACTTTATTGTTTTAATAAAAAAAACAAAAATACCAAAGGCAGAGATTTCGAGATTTTTATGAACTACATTATCACATTAATGAGAATATGCCATCTCATTTAAAAAAAATTATTGATTTTTAAATAATCGAGTTACAGGAAACATAGTATATAAATATGATAAAAGAATGCAACAGGTTATCTCAATCAACCTTCATATCCATTTTCATCAATATAAATTAATTTTGATCTTGGTTTAATTTATTCTTTATAAATCTTATAACTGCAAAAAAATAAAGAGCAAGTTAAACCAAGATCAAAATTAATCTACGCTGGTAAAAACGGACCTCAATCCATTTCTGCA
This sequence comes from Solenopsis invicta, assembly GCF_016802725.1. Lineage (NCBI taxonomy): Eukaryota > Metazoa > Arthropoda > Insecta > Hymenoptera > Formicidae > Solenopsis > Solenopsis invicta. The sequence goes on from NC_052668.1 coordinate 22,477,757, forward strand.
AACGTTATCATTGCGTGTTAAAAAAAACGCGCAAGTATATTATATCAGCCTACAATTATGTGTTACTGTATACTAACCTACCTACTGTATACTAACTTCAAACGCTTAATTGTATTATACAATAGTTAAACAAAATAACATTCAAATTTTCTTATACAAGTTGGAGTGACTCATTCCAGGTTTGCGGCCACGGTGGAGGAAGTTTTGCAAGAAGCGTGTTTAATAGAGTTCACTAGTTCCATATGCACAATATGTATACTCGAATTCCTCTGTATAGTGGTGCGCTAACATGTATTAAAAGAAAAGAAAAATTCAACAACTCTTAACAAGATATCTTGTAAAATTACAACTGTGATTAAAAATTTCATAGGATTGGAAGGCGAACGATACAGTTAGTCTAGCGACTTATCTTACGCTATTTGTGTCATTTTGCTTCAATGTTTACATCCTATGCTATATCGGCGAACTTCTCATGGATAAGGTACATCTTCATTTTTCTGATGCGTTTAATTTCAATATTATCTAATCATAATTGAGTGATAGTTAGCGACTGATTTTACAGAGCAGTCAAATTGGATCGATATGCTATATGATCAATTGGTATCAACTATCGCCAAAATCAGCTCGCAGTCTTGTACTGATACTCGCGATGTCTAGCCATCCTATAAAAATCAGTGCTGGTAGAATGGTAGACTTGTCATTAATGACTTTCGGAAATGTGAGGCATTATGCACTTGTATTAATTTTACTTTCAATTTTAAAGTAAAAATTCGGGAAAAAATCAATATCACTATAAATCATTTAATAATATTTTTGTAATAAATCTAATAAGATTTTTCTTAAAAATCGTCAAAAGTTAATTTATGACTAGAGAGATATCACATATATCTTGTAATATAAATTTTTTTAGGTACTAAAAACTAGCGTAGCGTATATGAGCTTCCTACGAACGTTAGTTATGTAAATGTACAATTATGTGACATCTATTAAGAAATATTTTAAATTTGATCTAGTTTATGTTTCCAACATAAAAGAAACGTTAGAAACAATTTTCATATATATGTTATATGATATTAGTTATAGAATAAAATATTTATGTCTGTATATCAAATGTGCACATATTCACTTTCCTTTTATCCTATTAGCTTTTACCGTTGAACTACCTGTATGTTATAAAACAACTTCAGCCTTTTTCTTACTTTTTCAAATAACGTGTGCTAAAAAATAATGTAATTATGACGATTAAAAACAACAGTTGAGTTCCAGTTTTCTTAATTTCATTTTTATCTTAACTTTACCGACTTCTCAAATAACCGATCAAAGATGAATAATTTAAATGAGAAAGAGAGAAGTATCTTTGCGATCTAGAAGCAACGGGGCATGAGGTACGCACTGCACTATTCATCACGCGCACAATGATCAGACTATTCACAGGTGGAAGGATGCCTGGAACACGAGCGCAAGCGCAGGTTCTGCGACCTTGCAATCAATGCCGCGCGTCCACCTCGTGCAGTCTTCAGTGGAACCTGTCATTGCGAACATGGAAAACTCACAGAACGAACGTGTGATGTCATCGAACGCGAGTTACCAGCAAAATATACGATACATCTTCAAGCCCGGTAACTGGATCCTCGGCTCAATCGGCATCTGGCCTATCTATGGAATCGGACGACATGCGTCAAAAATCGCGATCGTGCTGTGTAATTTTGCGTTAGCCTTTGCAATAATACCTTGCGTTCTGCATATGATCTACGACCAGAAGGACCTCAACATCAAACTGAAGCTCTTCGGATTGCTCGGCTTCTGTACTACTGCAATGATGAAGTATTGCATTCTCGTATACGTCGACCCAAGATACGTCGACCCAAGATAATGCATTGCATCGAGCACGTGAAGAATGACTGGTGGCAGGTCGGTGTTGTCGATGCATAAAGTGTGTTACGGAATTGACAGGCAAAATTTATCAGCGCAATAAATACGACTCGATTTTTCCTTTTACGCGAAAATGATGTGATTTTAACTTTAATCTAACATTTTTAAGCAGCTTCAAATTTTTCAACTGTATATCTTTCAACTTCAAATAAATATTCAAAATTTCATATTCTTGAATACAATTTTTACTATGTTGTTTATTCAAATCGAGCATTTAAACCTAGTGAAGATCTAGCGTTGTAATAAAAAAATGCCAGTGTAATAATATTACATTAAAACAAAAATTTGTTAAAAAGTTAAAATGTTTAGTGCAATGCACGCGACTAAATATTGATTTGTTTTAATTAATTAAAAAATTTGAATGGTTGGCATAAATAAGCTATACTTATTTTTATGCAACTAAATAATTATTGAAACAATTTAATTGATCGTATCGGACTAAATATTTTAGTTTTTTTGCTCAGTATAGAAATCAGATTTTTTTCGTGAATAATTCCTTTAATTAAAACTTTTATTGAAACGGAATTTTAAATTACATTTTATTCATCGACAAAGTTACATTATCTAATTTCAATATCTGCGAGTGTACATTTTTCCATGTTCGCAAAAATAAATTAAGACAAATCTCGTTTTCAAATGATTTTATAACTTTTGTGATAAATAATGATTATTCTGTCACTCATCTTTCCTCAGCAAGTAACCGTATTTATGAAAAAAGACATAAGTAACAAAATAATTATTATTAACTCTTATAACAGGCGAAATTCAGCTCCGATCGCGAATTGATGCTGAAATACGCCACTACCGGCTGTAGACTATCCATGATCAGCGCGACTTCCATGTACATCGCCGGCTTCATTTTTCATCTGGTTCTACCATTTTGCATTGAGCACAAGGTTGACAATCAAACCATTCGACCACTCGTGTATCCGACTTACAGTAAGTTTTTCAAGGCGCAGGCGAGCCCGATATACGAAATAGTATATCTAGCCCATTGCGTATGCGGATACACTATGTATTCTATTACGACTGGATCGTGCGGATTGGCCGCTGTGTTCGTCACTCATGCGTGCGGTCAGATCCAAGTGATTGTATCGCGATTGGAAGCTCTCTTAAATGGCGAAAATCCGAACATTCATCAACGAATCGCTGTCATCGTGAAGGATCACGTCCGCATAATGAGGTAATCCTTTAGAACAACAGCTCAATCATTAAAAATTTATGACAACTCAATGATATAAAGAAATTAGAAATATAATTAAAATTGCTTGACAGTTTACAGCCTAAATTGTAGCAGATAAAAAAGTTTTGAAAATATTCAATGATAAGATATTAAGATCTTATTATCTTATGTAATACTATTTATAACTTAGCATAATTAATTTGTATTAAAAAATAATGTTGCGTATTCATTTCATCAAACCTAATTTAATTTGATATCGAAATAATTAATATATTTTGCATAATTTTGTTCATACAAATTGTTTAATTACTTTGACTTCGTTGTATAAAGAAAGTAATAGAGAATGCAACAGGTGGTTTCAACAAACGTTCACGTTTCATTTCAGTGAATGGTGCTATTATATATAAAGCAACAAGCTATAAACTTGCGTTGTGTAACATTAATTTGCATTTATACATAATGCACATGGCAGCTAAATAAGCAGTTATGTTACAATAAGAAGTACAATTCAAATTTCCTCATACAAGTTAAGCTGATTTATTCTAGGTTTGCAGGCGTGGTGGAGGAAATTTTACAAGAAGTATGTTTAGTGGAGTTCTCTAGCTCTGTATGCACGATATGTCTACTCGAATACTACTGTATAGTGGTGCGCAAATATATCAATATATCTAAAAAAAAAAAAGAAAAAGATAATCAGTAGCACGAGAAACTTGAAAATTATATTTGCTACTTACAATTTAATAGGATTGGCAAGACGACAATAGGCTTAGCTTAGCAAATTACTTTTTACTCTTTGTTTCATTCTGCTTTAATATATACATGTTATGCTATATTGGCGAGCTTCTCATAGAAAAGGTACAGTTATATTTTTTCAGATTTTAAAGTTCCTTGTAATTATGATGAAATATTAGTTTACAATCAATGTTGCAGAGCAGTCAAATTGGATCGATGTGCTATATGATCAATTGGTATCAATTATCGCCAAGATCAGTTCGTAGTCTTATATTGATAATCGCTATGTCCAGCCATCCCATAAAACTTAGTGCTGGCAGAATGGTAGATTTGTCATTAACAACTTTTGGAACTGTAAGCCATTACGTGTATTTGTCAATCTTAACTGAAACGTGTTCTATCTTCAATTTTAAAGCAACACTAGCAAAAATTTTATGGAAAAAATTAATATTAGATAAACTCCAGAATTATATATTATTTTAATAATATTATTGTATAAGAAATTCTTTTTAAAAATTATAAAAAGCTAAATCACTGTTAAAGAAACATTATATTTTAATATAATCTTTTTAGGTACTGAAAACTAGCGTGGCATATCTGAGCTTCCTACGGACATTAGTTATGTAAATATGACTGCAATTTTGTGGCATAATAAAAAAAAAACTATTTTAAATTTAATCTAACTAATATATTCAGTGTAGAATCTTAGTATATATAATAATCTTAGTATATATAACAATATTATCTCAATATCAGATAGCTACATAATCACATTTTTTTCTTAATTATGTCGTTGAGCCAAACGTGCAAAAAACTTTTAATTTCTTCATTTTTTTCAATGCTTATTAACAATTTAATTTAATTCTGAAAGTTTAATAAAGCAAACAAATTTTAAATATGAACAGTTTACTCGTTTTTACCTATTCAATTTTTTAAATAACAAATTAAAATTGAAAAAATCCCAGCAAAATGGTAAAAGCAGTTTTTAATTTATTGAATTAATCGTATTATGCGCAAACATAGCTTTTTCAGAACAAAGTTGCATTTGCGCATAATGCGATTGACCGATGAACTACAAAAACTCACCCTACTTTTTCGATTTGGAACCGCCGAAATATAAAATGCGCTCTATACAATCGCTTTCCGATTAATAGCGCGCACACGATTTGCCAGACTCTCATTGATTACTGGCTGACCATTGTAAAAGGATATACGCAATGCCAGCGCAAGCGCACGTTCTCGGAACCTTGCAATCAATGCCGCGCGTCCGCCTCTTCTTCTTGCAGTCTTCGGCATAATCTGTCACCGCGAACATGTCCAATATACGCGATAAGTCTACGACGTTGCATAACTCCAGTTACGAGCAAGACATTCGATATGCCTTCAAGGTGAACAATTGGATTCTGGGCTCGATCGGTCTTTGGCCAGTCGTGAAACGAGGTATTGGACAGCACGTGCCCAAGATTGCGATCGCATTTTGGAATTTCGCGTTAAGCTTCGCGATAGTGCCCTGCGCTCTGCATATCGTTTATGATCAAAAAGATGTCATCAAAAGGTTGAAGTTAGGCGGCCTGTTGACCTTTTGCCTCACTGTGATGGCGAAGTATTGCATCCTCGTGATACGTTGCCCTAGGATACATCGTTGCATCGAACACGTAAAGAATGATTGGTGGCAGGTCGGTGTTACTAGTATCTGACATAACGTATTAATGTGTGGAATTCATTGCGAGGTATCGAGAAAATTAATTGAATAAACAGAAACACGTGATTAAAATAATTTTAAATTAATTCAATCTTGCAATCTCTTATCACAGTTTAAAAAGTGCATCTACTTTATGTAATTACAGAATGATAATCCATACACAATTTTACTTAATATAATAACACAAATACTTGTACAAGTAATACTTCAATTAAAAAAAAAAAAATTATAAATGTAAAATTGATAAATGTTGATCTTTCTTTTCATCTATCGATAAATAAAAGTTACTAGCAATACTGTGACAGGTAACATTCAGGTCCGATCGCGAGTTGATGCTAAAGTACGCTAACACCGGTCGCAATCTGACTATAATTGGCGTGTCTCTCATGTACGGTGCTGGCATTATTTATCATTTTGTTCTGCCATTCTGTTCCGAGCACAAAATCGCCAATCAAACTATCAGACCGCTCGTCTATCCAATCTACAGTAAATTTAGCCAGTCACAAATTAGCCCAGTATACGAAATCGTGTATATGGCTCATTGCATGTGTGGATACACATTATATTCAGTGACAGCCGGTACCTGCGGTTTGGCCGCTTTGTTTGCCACTCATGCGTGTGGCCAAATCCAAATACTTATTTCACGACTAGAAGATCTATTAACTGGCAAAAGATTCAAACAAAACCCGAACGTTCATCGTCGAATCGCGGTTATCGTACAAAATCACGTACAAATAATAAGGTAATGTATAACGATTTACGTTTTCATAAAATTTCGCAATAATTTACCGATACGGAAAAAAAATTGTGAATTAAAAAAATTTAATGTTTTACAATTCAAGTTAGTAATTAAAACATTTTTTAATATCAAATTTATTAGCAAAAAGGAATAACATTTTCTTATTTAATTTGATATATTAAAAGAATTATTATTACTATATAATTTTATTCATGTAATTTAATAATTACTTTATTGTATTAATACAGAGTGCTTCTTATAACGCAATCATTTAGAATTTTAGAACAATTTTGTTGTTTTAATAATAAAAACAAAAATACTAAAGGCAGAAATTTCGAGATTTTTATGAACTACATTATCACATTAATGAGAATATGCCATCTTATTTAAAAAAAATGTTGATTTTTAAGTAATCGAGTTACAGGAAACATAGTATATAAATATGATAAAAGAATGCAACAGGTTATCTCAATCAACCTTCATATCCATTTTCATTAACTAATAAATTAATTTTGATCTTGGTTTAATTTATTCTTTATAAATCTTATAAATGGAAAAAAAATTAAAGAGCAAGTTAAACCAAGATCAAAATTAATCTACGCTGGTAAAAACGGACCTCAATCCATTTCTGCAAACGTTATTATTGCGTGTTAAAAAAAACGAGCAAGTGCTATTATATCAGCCTACAATTATATATGTTACTTACTGTATACTAACTTCAAACGCTTAATTGTATTATACAATAGTTAAACTAAATAACATTCAAATTTTCTTATACAAGTTGGAGTGACTCATTCCAGGTTTGCGGCCACGGTGGAGGAAGTTTTGCAAGAAGCGTGTTTAATAGAGTTCACTAGTTCCATATGCACAATATGTATACTCGAATTCCTCTGTATAGTGGTGCGCTAACATGTATTAAAAGAAAAGAAAAATTCAACAACTCTTAACAAGATATCTTGTAAAATTACAACTATGTTATTTAAAATTTCATAGGATTGGAAGGCGAACGATACAGTTAGTCTAGCGACTTATCTTTTGCTATTTGTGTCATTTTGCTTCAATGTTTACATCCTATGCTATATCGGCGAACTTCTCATGGACAAGGTACATCTTCATTTTTCTGATGCGTTTAATTTCAATATTATCTAATCATAATTGAGTGATAGTTAGCCATTGATTTTACAGAGCAGTCAAATTGGATCGATATGCTACATGATCAATTGGTATCAATTATCGTCAAAATCAGCTCGCAGTCTTGTACTGATACTCGCGATGTCTAGCCATCCCATAAAAATCAGTGCTGGTAGAATGGTAGACTTATCATTAATGACTTTCGGAAATGTGAGGCATTATGCACTTGTATTAATTTTACTTTCAATTTTAAAGTAAAAATTCGGGAAAAAATCAATATCATTATAAATCATTTAATAATATTTTTGTAATAAATTTAATAAGATTTTTCTTAAAAATCGTCAAAAATTAATTTATGACTAGAGAGATATCACATATATCTTGTAATATAAATTTTTTTAGGTACTAAAAACTAGCGTAGCGTATATGAGCTTCCTACGAACGTTAGTTATGTAAATGTACAATTATGTGACATATATTAAGAAATATTTTAAATTTGATCTAGTTTATGATTCCAACATAAAAGAAACGTAAGAAACAATTTTCGTATATATGTTATATGATATTACTTATAGAATAAAATATTTATGTCTGTATATCAAATGTGCACATATTCACTTTCCTTTTATCCTATTAGCTTTTACCGTTGAACCACCTGTATGTTATAAAACAATTTCAACCTTTTTCTTACTTTTTTATATAACGTGTGCTAAAAAATAATGTAATTATGACGATTAAAAACAACAGTTGAGTTCCAGTTTTCTTAATTTCATTTTTATCTTAACTTTACCGACTTCTCAAATAACCGATCAAAGATGAATAATTTAAATGAGAAAGAGAGAAGTATCTTTGCGATCTAGAAGCAACGGGGCATGAGGTACGCACTGCACTATTCATCACGCGCACAATGATCAGACTATTCACAGGTGGAAGGATGCCTGGAACACGAGCGCAAGCGCAGGTTCTGCGACCTTGCAATCAATGCCGCGCGTCCACCTCGTGCAGTCTTCAGTGGAACCTGTCATTGCGAACATGGAAAACTCACAGAACGAGCGTGTGGTGTCATCGAACGCGAGTTACCAGCAAAATATACGATACATCTTCAAGCCCGGTAACTGGATCCTCGGCTCAATCGGCATCTGGCCTATCTATGGAATCGGACGACATGCGTCAAAAATCGCGATCGTGCTGTGTAATTTTGCGTTAGCCTTTGCAATAATACCTTGCGTTCTGCATATGATCTACGACCAGAAGGACCTCAATATAAAACTGAAGCTCTTCGGATTGCTGGGCTTTTGTACCACTGCAATGATGAAGTATTGCGTTCTCGTGATACGTCGACCCAAGATAATGCGTTGCATCGAGCACGTGAAGAATGACTGGTGGCAGGTTGGTGTTGTCGATGTACAGTGTGTTACGGAATTGATAGGCAAAATTTATCAGCGCAATAAATACGACTCGATTTTTCCTTTTACGAAAAAATCTGATGTGATTTTAACTTTAATCTAACATTTTTAAGCAGCTTCAAATTTTTCAACTCTTTATTTTTCAACTTCAAATAAATATTCAAAATTTCATATTCTTGAATATAATTTTTACTATGTTGTTTATTCAAATTGAACATTTAAACCTAGTGAACATCTAGCGTTACAATAAAAAAATATCAGTGTTATAATATTACACTAAAAAAAAAAAAAATTTGTTGAAAAGTTAAAATGTTTAGTGCAATGCACGCGACTCAATATTGAGTTGCTTTAATTAATTAAAAAATTTGAATAGTTGGCATAAATAAACTATACTTATTTTTATGCTACTAAATAATTATTGAATCAATTTAATTGATCGTATCGGACTAAATATTTTAGTTTTTTTTCTCAGTATAGAAATCAAATTTTCTTCGCGAATAATTTCTTTAATTAAAGCTTTTATTGAACCGGAATTTTAAATTACATTTTATGCATCGACAAAGTTACATTATCTAATTTCAATATCTGCGAGTGTACATTTTTCGTGTTCGTAAAAATAAATTAAGACAAATCTCGTTTTCAAATGATTTTATAGCTTTTGTGATAAATAATGATTATTCTGTCACTCATCTTTCCTCAGTAACCGTATTTATCCAAAAAGACATAAGTGACAAAATAATTATTATTAACTCTTATAACAGGCGAAATTCAGCTCCGATCGCGAATTGATGCTGAAATACGCCACTACCGGCCGTAGACTATCTATGATCAGCGCGACTTCCATGTATTTCGCCGGCTTCATTTTTCATCTGGTTCTACCATTTTGCATTGAGCACAAGGTTGACAATCAAACCATTCGACCACTCGTGTATCCAACTTACAGTAAGTTTTTCAAGGCGCAGGCAAGCCCGATATACGAAATAGTATATCTAGCCCATTGCGTGTGCGGATACACTATGTATTCTGTTACGACTGGATCGTGCGGATTGGCAGCGATATTCGCCACTCATGTATGTGGCCAGATCGAGGTGATCATATCTCGACTCGAAGATCTTTCGCATGGCAAAAACTTTGAACAACTGCCGAATGTCAATCAACGAATCGCTCTCATCGTGAAAAGTCACGTTCGAATATTGAGGTAATCTAGTTATTACATACATCTCTGAGATTAATACTGTATTTTCAGAATCTCAATAGAGCTTCGATTCTTAAAAGTTTTTTGAAATTTTTATATTTTAAAAAATATCCTAGTAAAAGTAAATGTAAAAAAATAAAAGCGTGACGATCAGGATGACTCAATTTTATATTTTTCTTATAAACTGTTAAATATTATTCTATTTTAATTAGAATCAATTTAAATTATAATAGTTTTCGGTTTTCGAGATTCTGTAAATTCTAAGTTCTAAAAAATACTAAATTCGCGAAAAAAAATCATGAAATATTGGAAAATTCTAATTTTTTTCTACCTTTGCATTCATAGCTATATCACATGCATTTTCACGTTCTTTCCATTCCTATTTAGATATGATTGATAGAATTTTTTTTTATTGACAAAACTCTTCTAAAAAAAATCCAAAATTTTTTTCTACAGCAAAAATACATTTCAAGAAAAAATTCTGATTATTAGTGTTCAAAATAATTCTTTCGGATAAAAATTTTCCATTTTTATAATATATTTTGTGTCATGACTTGCGCAACATATGAAAGGCGGGTGAATGCAACAGGTACGTTTAACGGATCTCCAATGAATACCCCAGTGGGCGGTGCATAGTTGCATTCCTGCACACAATACGCAGACTATGAGCATGCGCTGCTATATCCTCAGAGAGTGCCTACATATACTTTACGCTGTATAAAGTCAAGTCCGAACTACGCAAGTAAGCACGAACAAACACGAACTTCTTGCTTCAAGACAAACTGGCACAATGCATATCATTCACATTTGTTAAAGTTGTTCATTCGTGTTTATTCGCGTTTATTGATCTTGATCTAAATTCAATACATCTTTGTATAAATAAAAAATAAATTTTCTTGTCTAGTATTGTTATGCAGATATTCTTAGTATAAATACTATTATGAAATATTCCTTCATCCCAATTGTTGCAAAATAATAAACTTCTTTTTTTAAAAATCGTGCACTTATATACAATCGTTTGACAATATTGAGAATGAAAAAATCATAAAAATCGAAAACTTCTCACGTACAAAGGACATAACATTAGTCGGTCTATTTCAGATTTTCTGCTGCTGTTGAAGAAATTCTACAAGAAGTGTGTTTATTGGAATTCGCCAGTTCTATATTCACAATGTGTTTGCCCGAATATTACTGCATAGTGGTACGCTCTAATATAATAAAAAAAAAAAGAAAGTCGATTTCTCTTCTAAATCTTAAATCGAATTGCTACTTATAATTCTCAATGTAGGACTGGCAAGAAAGCGACACAGTAGGATTAACGACTTATTTTCTGCTCTTTGTTTCATTCTGCTTCAATATGTATATATTATGTTACATTGGAGAACAACTCGTAGCAAAGGTGCATTTAGATTTAATATAATTAATACATTTAATTATTTGATTTTTGTGTGAGCATAAAGCTGTAATAAAAAATAAAAAGTCAAGATATTGAGCATTTTTCGTTATATTGAGTTACATTGAAGTCTGTGATTTCAGAGCAGTCAGATCGGTACGAGATGTTTCATGATTCGTTGGTACCAGCTGCCGGCAAAGTCAATGCGTAGTCTAATTTTAGTGATCGCAATGTCCAGTCATCCTATAAAGATCAGCGCCGGCAGAATGATAGATTTATCACTGGCGACATTCGGAAATGTAAGAAATTGCACGGAAAATATACGCAAAATTAATCTGACAAAAGTTTAAAAAAAAAAAACAAATAATCAATGTATCCCAAAATTATTTGTTTGGAAGCGCTTTTACTTTTTTTTTGTTTTTGTATTATTTTAATATAATTTTTTTATTTAGGTACTCAAAACAAGTTTGGCATACCTGAGTCTTCTTCGAACGTTAGTAGTGTGAATGTAACAAGAATATTACGGTAAATGCATAAAGGGATAATATAAAAAATGTGACGTCTCCTTCATCATAGAATTCTCATAAATCAAACGTGAGCATTTTTTATTAAAATAATCAATTTGTGAAAAAATTAATTCTTTCATAAATTTGCTCTTTCCGAAAAAGGAATAAATTTAATCGCGCCACACAAAATTACTTTAATTCATTGATTAAACAATGTTCAATATATGATGTCGCGTATTGATTTTATATACAACTGATTTTATATACAATTGATTTTATATACCAATATATTTAATTATATTTAAAAAATTTGAATAGAATATTAAATTTCTTAGAAAACACAAGATTATTTATAACGATTATCGCAATAAATTAACAATATCCTACTGTTGCTAATACTGTTATGTTCTCTACATATGTTCAATAGGAATCATGTATAGCGATGGGACACAGATGTCAGCTGATTGCCGATGATTTTTACCGATTGCTGGTGATCTTTAAATTGCTGCTCAGAAAGACACAGGTTGACAGTGCTTTCCACAAACAAGAAAATGTGACCAAAACGTGATTAATGTCTCAAATAAAAATATAATTCGTGTAAATAAATAGTATTATTGTGACAATTTGTATGGAAGTGTGTATGCAATGTATCGGTGATTACATTCCAATTTTCGCAGCTACTTTTATTTTACCTAACCTCTCTATCTCTACTCAAGATTTATTTCGTTTAATAAAGATATACATAATTTTATAATATTCGAGCTTATAAAAAATCTGCGTGCCTAAAGCAAAACAAATTTGCACGTGTATACTGATAATATAATGAAAATTAATCAGATGTGATTTACATAATACACATTCTAAGAACAAAGTGTTTTTCAATAGAAATTGCGTATATTGTAGAAAAATAAAAAATACTCTAACTTCCACTACCAGTATGATATTCATCGTGCAAGATTCCTAATTGCATTAAAATATTAGTGCGTCGTTGAATTAATGTGAAAATTACACTGTTCACTACTGCAAAATGTCTGAGAAAAAGGCGGTTGGTGGTATTCCCGTGGAATGTCTAACTGGAGAATCAGCTGCAATATGGTCTGGTTGGCGTATACTGGGAGACAGAGAGCTTGTAAGAGAGGCTTCTGCCAAGGGGACTCATGTAAAGTTAGCTTACAAATGCCTCGCGTGCAGAAGAAATTGTTCTGTAGAGCAGGCATGTATATATTTTAATAAAGAAGTAGATACTTGGGTCAATGAGTTGTTAAACAAGAAGCAGGTTTACAGAGCCTCACACATTTTAAAAAATATGGTACGTTACATTATATTAAATTATATTATATTATATTAAAATATTTTTTCCAGGATAGATTGATGCAATTTCTAAGTGATGATTATAAAAATAATATATTTATACAGATGAGATAACTATTGTTTCTAGGGAAAGGATCCCAATGAATATATTTTTGCTGCCTCCATAAAAAGCAAAGATCCGCTCTTAAGGAACTATTTGTGTGAATATATGATAAATGCCACTGGATTCAAGACTGAACATATTGCAGCATGGAACATTATTAAGTCTATCGAACAGTATGAAGAAAAATGCAAGTAAGTTTATGAAAATAAAAAGTATATATTAAATAGTAAGAAACAAATATGTTAATAAATGAATATCTTCCTATTTTTTAGTATTCCAAATGGATTAAGTTCTTGCATATGTATAGATGATGTAACAAAATTACCACAGAATATTGAACAAGCTTTACGCACTGAATTGTATTTTTTTCTGAATGACCCAGAGATTTTGGGAAACGTGTCAAATAATATTTTATGGGATTACCTATTATCTAATAATAAAATTAATGCGCTAAAGATGTGGATTGAAGAAAAATATAATCCAGACGTTCTACAAACCTCAGATAAAATCGATCCTCATTTGAAATTATTATTTACGAATTTAAATATTACACCCGACATGGTTGACTGTATAGATTCGTCAAGTGCTAGTGACCTTGTAAAGAATTTAACTAAAAACTATTTATGTAGGTATGTATAACAGCTATCTGACGTGTACCTATATTTTCTTTTCTGGTGATAAATCGTAGAGAGAAAATGTACAAATTTCGTTTCAGATACGGTATTTATACCAAAGAAGAAAAAAGCGATTTAAAATCGATATTAAATCGTTCCTTTGGCTGCGGTATCACGCTGGAAGAACTCAGTACAATATTATCCTTACCTTCCTGCAATATTGATAAAACGGAGTTTTTCCAAAACATCGATCAACAACTGTGCCTTACACATTGCTCGCAAAGCTCTCATACTCAGGAAGATGATTTAAAACTTAAGAAATTATTTTACGTTTTAACCGATATGTGTAACGCTCGAAATAATTACGAAGATGCGTTGTTACACGGAATTGTAGAATCAATTGATTATATCTCCGATGATTTTAATGACTATCTGAAAACGAATTACTTAGTAACCTTGGCATTAATATTTTTACAATTGTGGCAGACGCAAAGCGCGTTGTGCAATGAAGCAAACTCTTCAGAGAAGAATACACTGATGAGAGATATATTTACGAACAAGACTGTGTTAAAAATCGGCACGCGTGTCATCTCCCAAGAAGTTCTTCAGGCTGCGCTTACGCACATACCGAGGCTACAATGTATCATCGAGAATCGAAATGAAACAGATGATATTACAGTATACGACTTGTTGGACGGCTATAGAAATTTGAATTCTAAGCTCTTATTTAAATGGCGCTTCAAGAATGAACCTATGCCTACTTTCTCGAGTGAAAATCTCATTAAGAAATACGGGTATCAAGAAACGCTAACATACGGTTATTATCTGAAAGAGGGAAGGCCGAATTTGGCTGTGCATAGTTTGACACGCACGACGAAGTTACTTGGAAATGTATCCTCCCATAGGTTCGTATGCTCACGACATTAATATTCACATTTTATTTTAACAACTGAAATAATTTTTAGGAAATTCAAAGCGGCTTTATACGCGCATGTTCTCGCTTTGAGAAATCTAGACAAGTCTGATATTGTATGCAGCTGCATTGCGTTCATCGAGATGCTGAGAATTGACTCGAGCAATTTACGATTACACGTTACTGTGGCAAAATATGTGCAAGAGCAACTAAACATATCCATAGGTAATTGAGTTTAAATTAACGTAATGTAATTGACGTGGGGGCACATTTTAAACGATGTTTTTTTATTACACAGGAAACTTATTGGAGAATGTAGTGTATAAAAACCAAACTGATTTGAAATCTGTGATATTGTATTTAGAACAGAGCTTCCAAAAATATTTAGCAGATGAAGCTTTTACGTGCGATAGTGCACAATTCGTCGAAGCGTTGAAAATGTGGGACATCATCATACGCTTTGCACGAGTTCACAATTGTGGGTTGCCCGACACGTTGCCGAAATATTTAGCAGATCGTGACTTGTGGTTCGAATTCATTGTAGTCTGTCATATATTCGCCTATCCCGTAATCCAGGTATGTTCCGAAACAATAGCGATGAAAAAATGAAACTTACTTTTGCATTTTTTATGCAACTCGGTTCAATCGTTTTAGGTCCTGGAAAACGCTAAATTGTTCAATAACGCGAACGTACGGGAACATCTGTTAACGTGTTTAAGTAACGATAAGCTAGGCAAATTTCTACCATATGACGAGCAAAAGACAGAATCTCATAATACAAAGCAATCGTCGTCAAAGCAACGTAAAATTGGAGCGAAAGGAAATGTAAGATTGTTACTATTTGTTAATAATTTTAGTTCCCATACATAAATAATATCAATCTCTAGGAATCTTCAGAGTCTACTTCAACCATATCGGGAATTGAAATAGATACAACTGATGTAGCTGATGCCAAAGATATCTCTAACAGTTCTATCTCGACTTCTTCAAATGATAACTTATGGTTAACTATACTAAACTGTCATCAAAGTCAAGACCCACCCAAAGCATTAATTAATGCATCTCGCTCAAATTTGAGGCCTATATTAACTGTCTTAGCTACGTGTTACGAGGTAATATTTTATTTCGATTGATTATTTATCTCAGATTTTATCGATCTTTCATTATGCGACTTATAAAAATCTCATGTTTATAGCCGTCCTCTGTAGCAGCATATTGCTACTGTTGGATGGTAATATCAACAGGAAGAGAGGACATACTTCTTGATTACGCGGAATGTCTAGAGCAACAAATATGGCCTTCCGATAAAGTATCGAAATTACTAAACAAAATGATCCAGTGTGGCTACATTAATACAATTAATCGAGCTTACAAAATTTTCATGCCTGTAAGTTCAATTAACGCAACGGCGATTAAAGATTCTTCATTGTAATTGACATTAATCAATCTTGCAGGATAGTATTATGAATCCGTTCTTTGAATTTCTGACGCAAGCAATTAGTTACGGCGAATTTAAGGAGAATCAAAGGCATTTAATAGAGTTTAAATCGCAATGTTCCTCGCTTAAATGCAATGTACGTATAAAATAACAATAAAATAATCTCAATGTATTGTAGCTAACTCGTATAGCTTCAATAATTTTGTCATTTTAGAAAATTATGGATTGGGACAGCGTTCATTTTACATATTTGAAAAACTTGTATTGGGTTGCGGTGGTTGCAATTCAATGCATTGTTACGACACTGGCCTACGGCTTTCGAAGTACGCCATTACGAATAAAGTTTCTCGAAGTGCTAATAAAGTGTAATTTTTCTGCAGATTTACCAGGTAAAATGTATGCACGAGTATACATGATGCGTCCGGGAAGTAATGTCAGTGATCTTTTTTTACGCGACTGTACGTCGAAGCGCGCTCGTTTTAATCCGTCTTACAGTTGCCGTAGCTTATAAAAATTGTTATTGTACATTGCAGCTGCAATACCGGATTTTCAGCGTCTGTTAGATGTAACGAGAATTCTGCAGAAAACCGATGTGACATTAAATTTCAAGGCCATTACTTTAAATGACAATGCATATAATTTTGATGTGGAGATTCAAAGATGCATTAACGATTTAACAGCAACCGAGAATTACAGTGCTGCATTGGAGTTAGCATGCTGCGCAAAATTAAATTCATCCGAGATCATATTAGCACAAGTATCTTAATTGAGAAATTAAATATCCTCTCTTTATATTATTACACTTTTTCTATGAATATGCTGTTTTTAGTTTCGAAGTACTTTCAAACAATCTATGAACAAAGATGGTCAAGTAAATTCTGCCTTTTGGATGCAATGCGCTCAGGATTTTAACAAGTTCCATGTTTCACCTCAAGTAGCAGTTGAATTTTTTGTCGAACATGCGGAAAAAGTTGAATCGCACAAAGAAAGGTAAATATAACGTAATACTAATTCTTCACAAATAATCACAAATACTTTTGTCTAGATACGAAGTTTTAAAATTGGCCTATGAGACTTTGAAAAATACCGAAATCGAGCAACAAACCATCGATACTCTAGAGATGGCGATGTGGAAATCGTGCATTTTGGCTGGACCCGATAATATAGAGTTTGAAAAAAATGATCACATTTTTAATAAATTAAAAACGGAGTTACTATCTGGTTTAGATAAACTGCAAGTTACTTGCTCCTTGATAGACGAAAGTGAAAAAGATGCTGCGGAAATTTTAATAAATAAATTAATTGATCTGGGCAAATTGGATATTGCGTTACGAATAAGCGTAATTTTTAATTATAATCATAAAGTAAATAGTATTTTCTTATTTTGAAATTTGGAAGTAAACTACTAAATCTAAAAGTATTATTTTTTTTTATAGGATCTGCAAATATTGATGCTATGTTTAAGTTTAGCAGAAGGTGAAATTTCACCAGCGGATTTAACTTCGCAGCAAAAAAGTCTTTTGGAAGAAGGGAATCAGAGCAGGCAACAAAAATATAGTACTCTGCGTAATCGCGGTCTGCAAAGATTTTCGTCGTCGTCGTCCTGTATGCTTCACTATCTTTTTAATATTGATAATATTTCTACACTTTATCTATTTAAAAATATTTTTTCATCTTTTTATAATTTCAATATGTTTTATTTTTACAGTGAGCACAATTTCGTCGATCGTAGAACCTAGCAAAACAAATGTTACTACGAACAATCGTCACCTCCAGATCGAGTGTACTTCAATCTTAGAAAAATCATCGAAAATTCTCGTACACGGAAATGAGATATGTTTTCGAATTATTTCGTGTTACAAACTCGCCATGCGTCTAGGAAAAACATATCAATCACTATTAATACTGAAAGATCCGATAAAGTTCTTACAGGAGATTACAGAAAGCAATATTGAAAACAAATTGGAGACTGCTAGCGATATAATAACATCCTACAAGATTAAGACAGAAAACGTGGCAACATTCCTAACTGAAAATATTACAACGCACATAAATTGTGCCATAGAAGGTAAATTATGAAAAAAAATTTTTTGCTTCAAATAATAATAATAATAATATCCCAACAGAGGGCCAGGAAGATTTGATTTTTATGTGGGGCTATTCCTTGAATTCGCACTTTCATTTAATAATGGAGCTTTGCAGTGACATTTCGTTATTAGGCTTAAAATTGTTGAAGACAGCACAATCGTTGTTGGGAAGATACATTAGTACTCACGATGAAAAAAGAAATGGTAATTCATTTTCTTCATTATATTATTTTTCAAATGCAAAAATATAGTTTATTTCATCATAGTTTCAGGACTAAAAACAATAGTGGAATTGTTAATAAGATCTCATGATTGTTTCACGGCTTCTTGTAACATGGAAGGAATAGCTTCAGTATTACGTAAATGTCAGAACCTCGCGAATACGTTACAAATCTTAAAACACTGGACACTATTGGTATATTAACTGATTTAATTAATTACTGTTACTTTTAAAATTGCATAGTTTATTCAAATTTTCTTTTATACTGTTAGGTACGCCTTGTAACTGGTGTTGGTCGATTTACCGAAATGAATTACATATTTCAAATCTTGAAAGAAAACGATCAATTCGAGTCTTTATTAGGACAAGGTTTGGATAAGGTACTTTTACTTATACAATATTAAATAGACGTATTTTTTTAATCAAAAAATACCCACGTTTCAATAATAATAAGAGAATAATATCCGTTTGTTTCAAACGAGCAGGTTCCAGGTCTAAAAATGGCATTGCTGGAATTCTTGAAGCGCCAATGTCCAGAAGATAAGGAACTGTTTACTTTAGTGGCACTTCATTTCCGCTTATATTATGAAATCGCACTTATGTGGGAAAATGAGGCAAAGGAAATAATCACGAAATTAATATCTGACATATTAAAAGAGTGTGGGAGAGGCGTAACCGGTATTCCGGTAGAAATAAAGTTTACTAAAGACGATTATGTTCAAAAACAATTGCAACTGGCTGTAACTAACTTTACTCATGCTACTCAATATTATTTACAGGTAAAAAGTATTGAGATTCGAGCATGTGCATTTCACGCATATAGTCATAAAAAAACAATCTATTTTACTTTCAGGATAAGAAACTAAATTTCGCCAGCCGGTGCTCGCATCAAGCCCAACTCGTCGCGCTTCAAATTTCATTACTGAATGCAGTATCGCAAAATCAGCAAGCGGTATGTCTGCTGAATTTGAAAAGAGACGAGTTAGAAAGAATATTGTGTCACATCTTAAATTTTCCTCAAGCTCTTATTGTTATCCGCGCTTATAATTATCACGCGGATTGGGTTAATCTCATTTATCATCACTGCATTCTCAAGGGGGAGACAAAATATCTCAAAGAATACATGACAGTTAACAATCTTACATCTACGATTGTACAAGATTGCGCGCGTAGGTGAGTTTAATGTACGATTTATATGTGCATATATCTTATTTAAAATTTATATTTAACTGCTTGTTTTAACGTTATGATTGTACATATTTAGGTACAGATTGGAAAAAAGCATCAATCATTCCATGACAGACAACATGAAGACTCTAGTATCCGAACTATCAGATGTCGAATGTAAATACATGCTAGCTAGTCAGCTTGGCTTTAAGGACATTGTAGAGGAAATGCTCAATAATTCTTTAGTAGGTTCCTACTTAAAGGACACGATTTGGAAAAAAGGATATACTGCACTGTGATACAATTCGTCGTTTGGAAAAATTCGATATTATCGTCCGATAAAGAATGAACAAATTTAAATGTAGCAATAAATTGTCGTAAACTCATTTCATAAGTCATGTCATAAACAATAAATTTATACTTCGTCATACTTTGTCATTTTATTATTTATATCGCAATAACTTTCAATAAACAGTATTTTATATATATCATATCGTGAAGTTATTTATATAATGAAACCTTCAACTTCGTTATCGTTAGATTAATAGAAAGTAACTTAATGAAAAAAAATCGATATCATTTTATTTGTTTAAATCAAGGTATACGTTGTGCAAGATTACGTCTACATTATTTTACATATTGTTGAATTATTCACGTATTGTTTACATTATGTTTACTAGAATCTTTTGCATTAACGACACAAGCAATGTAAATTATAATAAATTGGCTAATACAATACAGAAAAAAGTAATTGTAAGATTGTTAATATATATAAAATTTTAGTATTGATAAAATAAAAATCTATTATATTATAAATTAAAAAACAATTGTAATTTTTACTATTTATGAATTTTCGATAATCAATAGAATATTATTTACACAAATAACAAGTAAAACATAGCTTATATAGTTAACACGTAAGATGAATTATTTATATTTTACACATAAAGGTCCAACTCTGGCTTAAAATTGTATATTGCATATACGAAGTCGTACCATACGTTGATATCATACCTTTACTACTGCATATACCCCGGACAGATAAATAGTCATTTTATCGATGTAGGGGTTGCTCAAACCAGGGGTAGGTATAAGACTCGAAAAAGGTATGCGTCGGTAACACGATTCTATTCCTATCTTTTAACAGTAAAAGGTATAATAACGATGAGTTTCATCCATCATCTATATCTTTTAAAGGTAATTTATCTGTAATCGCTATTATATTTCTGATTATGGTTAGTGCCAAACGTAGTAATTGCATGTTCAGCAAAAGATGCGAAAGAAAGATAACTTATTATCTGCCCATATTCTATCTAAATATGATACTAATCGCTCGTAGCTAGATATAATACACGATACACATAATCATATCTTAAATTGATAATGTATTGTTGCAAGTATTGATATTTGATGATAGACTGAATATTTTTCTATAAGATATCGGTTATTACGTTAACAGTTGTTGAAAAATATTATTCTAATTCAATTATTAAACTAATTTAGAAACATGAAATATAAGCACTTTTTAAAAGTTTAAATATAATTGAGAAAAATAAAAGTTAATTGACTGATCTTTTTTTTTGATAAAAAAGAGGTTGTCATATTAAATAAATATTTATCGTTATATTAAATAAATATTTATCATTTCGGATAACAAAATAAAGCGTGGAAAAGGTCGTGAAAAAATAATTTTGCACAATTATTTTAATCAACGTGGGAAACGATTCAATTTATCATTTTAAGATCTGCAATATTTTGCGTTGGTGACTCTAAATGCTAGCATATTTTAAACATGGTTACAAGGTTTATTACTGACATTTAGCATTTTAATGAGTCGGCTGTTTTACAAGCAAAAACCACACGTTTATAAACAGAAAGAATAGAGAACGTATAAAATAGAAATGCAAAGAATCCTTTGCACTTTTATAGAGCGTGCGTGTAAAATTTTTTACATTCCTTTCCTATTTAACATACATGCGCATTTTTCCGTCATACTCTTTTATTTTGTTGCACACTGTATTTTCAGGAATCAAACAGAAAGTACGGTGGCTGAAGAATTCTCGATTCCTTTTTGAAAATAGAAGACACGTATTCAAAGAAATTTCTCTTCCTACGCAACTCTCTGCAATTGCTGCCGTGCTGTTTGCGCACGAGGAAGCCTCATAAGCAAACAAAGGCAGGAAAATACCTCTGTCTGACGATTTTGCATACTTAATACGTTTATCAAAGTAACGAGGTTTTCTCAATATCGCGCAAGCATTTTAATTAACATATAATTTAATAAAAAAACCATATCTGTGTACATAATATTAAACACGGCTCGCATGTATGTCACACAAAGTGGAATAAATGTAACGAGCGTCATCTTAGGATCTTTCTCACCTCCCCTCCAAAAAAAAAAAAAAAGGAACAGAGTCTGTAATCTTGTTAAAGCAGAACTTCATTCTCATATCAAGGCTAAATCCTCCGTAAATATTGCGCTTGTATCTTATTAGAGATTCAACGCACGAACGCGATCTATGACGCGCATAAAAGGGGCGTGGATATTCTACGCAGGAAAATTTACGTGTAACATCGGCATTTTGCTTTGTACACCTCTTCGCTCTCCCGCAGTAAAAGCCGCTCATCGCGCGTATAATTTCGGTATATTTATGGGATTAATGCTTCCTGCGCGCGCTTCTCCGTGTGCGCGATACCCGTGGAGATGGGTTTTCGATAGATCGATTAGACCAGCTGGCGTAGGCACGCGTTGCTAAGCCGCTTACGTCGGCCCCAAAAACTTTTGCGCTTTTTTGGAAATTCGCGCGCGTCCTATAATCCGACAGGCGCTGGCATTAACGGTAATTTCGAGGGAATGGACTGATAATTGATTTCGAAGGGGACCGACTAGAAAACGTACGCCTGCAAAATGCACGCAACTATGCCGCGTGTTATACGAAATTTCTGATGCGAGATTACGCCTCTCATGAATCCTTTTGTATTGTTCTTGATGCTGTAATACCGAAAAGTAGGATAATATCGGATCCAATATAATACCGAATCAAACCAGAGCTATCCTTATTTTCGTATTGATTTTTAACGCATTATGATAAATTATTACATTAGAAGAGGCACGCATAGTAACTTGTTTTTGAGCGTAATCAAGTATTAGCTATCGGATTTTACTCTCGCTTTGTTTCTTCTCTCATAAAAATAGATTTAATCTGTGTACACATCGGCTTTTCCTCTATACGTCGTAAAAAAATATTAAAAAAATTCTATTAAAGTACGTAATCCAAAAATAAATGCTAATCACTTAAGACTACTATGATTAGAGAATAAGATAGAAAATAGAACTTACACATAAAATTTTATTTTGCGCTAGATACGATGCGAGTGTGAAATACTTGTGCTTTAATATGACACAAGATCCATCCATTTACGACGCGTTAATTGAATAATAAAACCTAATATAAAGTTAATAGCATGCAATTACGACAGTACCTCCAGTTACGGTATAATTAACGAAGTTCTTTTGTAATAACAATTACACCGGCGCCCGCTTTGTTCCGACGAAACAGTCTGGATAGCTTCAGCAACAGGCTATTCTTCCGTAGCTGCTATTGAACGCGAAGAAAAAGCAGACGCCGCATCTTAGATACCGAGGTTTAATTTAGCGTACTACGAACGCGAGAGTAACCGATATATCGATCTCACGATGCAACCATTGAATACCGACGTCCAGGCTTGCGATATAAAGTGCGATAGGCGCGCACGAGTTTGCAAAGGACGGGCTTGATAATGTGCTTCGCTATAATTAATTCGTGCGTTCCCGCATTAAAAGTAGTAATGGTATTATACCCGTTCGAAATGAGCAAACTCATTACGAGTATCGATGATGTACATATCATCTCGCATAATTGTCAGGCTAGGTAATTACGAGATACAATCGAAAGCGCGGCGAGCTACGTCGATCAGAATGTCGCGCATTATTCACGGCAGTAATTTTTTATATCCGTTCCGATTATTGCACCGTCAAGCCCGCGCCGTCCTCCTCACTGCGCGGAAAAGATATCAAACGTTAAAACGACCCAATTCTCGACGTTTACGGACGGACGTTCGGACGGAAGGGGCGTAATTCTGAGTTATGCCGAGCATTTTGCTGAAGATTACAAGTTATAAATGAGAGCCATATATCGAGGGATTACATCCCGCTTGATGCGGTATTGAAAGAAGACCGGGCTCGGCCTGAGCAAACAAGTTCTCGGCGATTCGTCGACCTTCAATTCGCAGTTTGGCAGAGAGATCCCTAATAAAAGAACGTCGATAATGCGCGAGCCCGCCGAGACGACATATGCTTATGGTAATAATCGCGTAATTCATTGATCTGCCGAAAATTACGCGCAACGACGCGCTTCGTAGCCTTCCCTTGCAACTCCCCTTGCTTCCTCAGACCCTTTCCGACTTCACTCGTGTGTCGAATGAGAGAAAAAAACGTCCTGTGAAAATACGTGCTCTATCTACGTCGCTGCTGCTACAAAAAAGAAAAAGAATAATAATAATACACAACGACATCGACATCTTTCTTTACTCTTTCATTTTCAGTAAGCGCAGCTTCGGTTCAGCAGTAATGGAAACGTGATCAATAAAATCTAATTATTGAGAAAACTGGGAAATCTGCTAAGCTTTCGAAGTTAATCCGATCAAAGGGACGGTTAATATAATATGATAAGTTGAATAAACTTGTCGCTCTTTCCCAAATCCATAATATTAATACGATTATACATATTCTGTAATGCAAAGATTAATAAATATCGATAAAAAAAAAGTTGATTCTCTGGATATTTAGCTTTTTATGATCGCGTGCGTATCGAGAAATCTATCAATTTATATTCACCGGCGTAAAAACTCGCAGCCTCGTGAACAGCGATGAATATTTTTCTCCCGAGTTTGCATCGCGAAATTATATACAGGATACACCAGGAACGCTCTTTCATCGTAACATAATTTATCGCGAAGTAAGCATTGCGTAACTAACGCGCCATAACTAAAGATGAGCCCCACTCGACACTCGTCTCCACTCGAGCACAATATCGAGACACCGCGTCCGGAATAGCGTCTCTCGGCCGTCCGAGGTTTACGTTGGTAAAAGGGGCTCGAATATTGTCAACGTTACGAGCGATTCGACATGCGTTAACGGCGTCACCAGGGGAACACGTTAAGTACTTTGTACGGATCTATTGCCCGCCCGTTGTACCATTCAAATCACGTAAATAAATGCCACTGTCGATGGATTCGCGCTCAAAATGTTTCGTTTCGATTTTATGCAATCTCACCCTCCAGTTCCTGTCACAGACTAAGCGGTAAGTGATACAGTAAAGCCACAGTGGATTTAAACTTTGAAAATTAGACACTTTATCACCCAATTTCTCAACAATTTGCATATTATGGTATATCTAGTTGTCTGAGTCTCGTATTTAAAATTTGAAAGTAATTAAAAATGACTGTCTATATTTACGCCACAAATAATCCAGTGCACAAGGCCCTATCCTGATGTTATATTATATTTCTTACATTGTCTTACATCGTTGAAGAAAATAAGCAAGTTGTCTGTATAGACACTATAATAGAACGTATTACGTGTCTGATTGCAATGACGACGACGCGCAGCGTCGTGTCCCCGATGTGCGATACAACGCGTCAGCAATGTCGCTTGCTGATAACATAACTCGTTGAGTCGACATATGCGACGGACAGTAGATTCCAGACGAGCTCGTTTACTGGCTGCAAGCAAGATACTTGTCTGTTCATATAATTGTATAAGATCGCGGATTTGAAAAATTGCGGATCTAATCACCACCAAGACACTCACTCTCACGTCTCATGCTAACTTTTGACGTGATTAATCTTGATAGCGAAAAGACCAATCTGAACCAAGTCGTAAATGGGAAAGCAATCACGTATATTGACTTGAATTTTTGCACTTCGATATCAGCACGCGCGGTCTATAATTCTTATAAGCTCTTATTACTTCAAAGTTCTTCATTTTTGCTCGAAGTCTTATCCTTAACCCATTTCTTCTTCATTTATGTCGTGTCGTTTTAAGGTAATTTCGAGAAAATTAAGATTTATGAATAATAAGTTGATGTAAAACGAGATGCAATAAAAAAACTAACGACTAAACTTGTCTGAAAGAAAGTAGAGACGTGTTGCTAATTACATAATTGACCAATGTCAGAAATGAAAAGTGAATACATTATCGTCGATCGTACGGTCTCTCGAAACTTTTAATTAACAGCTCGAAAGTTATACAAAAATTATAATATATTTTACACGGAGAAACTTGATAGCCGCAACCGTTAAATTAAATTGTTTATCAAATGTAAATTTTAATTTTAATAAAAAGTTAACACAAAATGTTTTGTATTCTCATTTCCTTATATTTATACGAATAGATAGAAATTAATAATTCTTGGCATAATTTCTCATTTAGGAAAACGTCAAAGAAATTAATATATATTTTTTTTTTAGTTAGCAATTTACTTTATTAATTCCTTCTCAATTTCCATATCTTTGATTAAGCGATCGTCAATTACATTAAAACTAAAAATTTCAAAACTGTTCCTTTCTCGTTGCACAGAAGATGTATCGCACGCGTGAAAAAATAATGCAGGTTACACGGCAAATCCCGCAAATCCGTTTTACACGAAAAAGAACTTTGAAGATAAAGCGCAAACAGAGACACGGTTATCTACTTTGCGAACCAAGAAAGAGGATTACATTGCGTGCCACAATTTCTTATGTATTTTTTAAACCAACTGCCACTAGCGCAAACGAAGGATCATGTATGGTGTAAAAGTTTCTTTCATGCGCGCGCAGAAGAGAATTTGGTTCGTTGGTTCGTTTCTAAGCAAGATATTCGACAAGATATCCAAGGATATTCTACAACATCGCTCTTGTTTCACGTTGGAAACCCAGTTCACCGCGAGAAATTTCGTGTATCTCATGCACGTTCATAATTATTGCAGCAAAATTTGGCCAATGTTTGCGAAACAATGTTCTCATTATCTTTTAAGTTGAGCAAAGGATAGGTGCTAAAAGATGTAAGGATTACAAGACCTTTCCGTACCATCATATTTTAATAATCTGTCTAGTAATCTGTCATATTTTATTTTCTGTATTCGCAATATAAGAAGATAAAAAAAAAGAATAATTTAGAAATTTCCTAAAAATAGAAGAAAAAATATCTACGTAAAAGTTTCTCTATTTTCGTATTTTCGTCTTGTAAGTACATGTTATTTAAAATACATATAGATTTTTGGCAGATTCGGTAAATACTTATAATTAGATATATAAGCAGCATGTCGGAAATGATAATTAAAGTGACTTTTATATTATATAAATCACAGAAGAAGCGAAGAGACATACTGTCGTATTGGTTTTTTTGATTTTAACGATACACTCTAATCCCCTAAAAGCTTACCATTCCTCGTTTCCCTTCTAAGTGGCTTCGCGAAAAATGAACTGCGAATGACGAAGCAACGTCAGAGATATCCCTTTCCGCTCCGAATTTCACCGGTATCCCCTTTTCCGACGGATGTTTTATAGATTCATCACGGTTCATGAGAAGGGACTAATAAAAAAAAAAAACCGTCGTTATTCTCGTTGGTTGCGTCGTCACCAATTATTCTCACATTCTAAACATCAATTTATTGTAATGAAGATTAATCGAAGGAAAGGGAAGGAATAGCGGAAAAACCTACTTGACACATGTTATGAAAAATTAATTAATTTACGAGTTACAATATTGTTAATTCAAGTGTAATTTCGTTGAGTAGCTTAGATAAAATAAGATCAAATGAAACAAAGAGAGAGAATGTTTTCTAATTATTTAAAAAAGTATGTAAACATAGTGATATTATGTTTAAAAAACTATTCTAATTTAATTTTCCAAAGTAAAGCAAAGAATATACGTTGCAAAAACACGACAGTGTTTTGTACTTATTCGAGAGGGTGAATTCAGAAGCCTCATTAAAGTTAGCTTCTCTCTAGGACGATTGGTAGAAAACTTCGTTAAACTATCTCATTCTTGCCGACGATCAAACCTCGTTTTACCATCCACGTCGGACAATGGATGAAAATTGCGATTTAACTTCATTGCGAGCAGCGCCCATAACGCTATTGCGCTTCCGACCACGTGCCGGCGCATAATGCACGCGTGCCGGGATAATACTTGGCCAAAGACGCCTTCTGATTAAGGATATGCCGACGCGTTGCGCTAACGGGCGTATTGTCGCTTCGTCGTAATCACGTTATCGTCAGGGTTAAAAGAACTAGTGCTTTGAAAAGAACAAAATTCTCGGCACATTCTGTAGTGATTCGATTATGTTGTATAAATAAAAACCATTAACTCTGAACTCGACGCATTCGACGAAGTAGCACCAGAACGTATGAAAAGTGTAAAATAAATGCGATAAATTTTAGATACGTGTGACGAGGATAAAAAAAATGTTATTCTTTCTTTTAATACTATTTAATACCATTTAGTTTTTTTTGTCTGCGACATAAAGTAATGAGATACATCACTTTATTATATTGCACTAGAAACTTTTTGCAAAATTTTAAGCATTATTTTAATTAACTTTCTCTCTTTCGTTGTAATTTCGTGTACGTGCTATTAGTTTTAATTACAACTTCAACTTTTTAACCTTACCTTTATATGCTTGATTTCTATGCCTGTTAATTATATGTATGTAAAAAGTATATATATTAAAAACTCGTAGTGCAGAGAAACATATTAAATCTGTTACTATTCATGCACGTGAGAAAATATGCTTTGAAAAACTTAATATATAATACAACCGAAATGTGTGATAGAATGCAGACTGCTATACACTGTATGCTAAATTGAACAGCACCATTGTTTTTGTCAGCATTATATTTACTTTTCAGCAGCGACTAAATCAGACTAGTGAAGAATGTTTGCGTAATAATTTTTCACGCGACAACTGCAGCTTTCGTTTACCGATCGTGACAATACAAAAATTATTCAAACTGTTGAAAATAACGGGGAATATTGAAAAGAAAAATTTAAATATCGCTACCTTTCACACGCATTATGATATTAGAAAGAGGCACGTCGATATCGGTAATCGATATTTTCGCTAATTGCACCTTTTTAAAATTCCATATAATTTATTCCACGAAACATTTGTGCAAAATATAGAATTGGATTTGTTAAATTTATGGAATGTTTTAATGATGAAAAAAATCAGTTATTTCAGAATATTATTTCGAATTAATGATAGAATTTCTTGACGAATGCGAAATGTGTACCTCTCAAATCTTCATTCTCTACGTAAATACTAAAATTCTCAACCCATTATTACTGGAATCTTCTTTACGCTCCTGAAATTCGTCGGGACGCGAAGAATGTTTCGAATGCTCGACTCGCGCGAAATCATTATCATTCCAACCAGGTGCAGGCTCATTCGCGCATTCAAGAGGCTCGAAGTATCCCCGTGGCAGGGGGCGACACGAGTCTATAAAATCCCATAAACATCCCCGAAGAGCGCTATAGGGGCGGTCGCCACTGAAAGGAATAAAATATCGCTTTCTGCGGCAATTTTACGGCAATTTTCCGACTCGCTGGAAACCGCGTCGAACGCATCGAGAACCAGGTGTTCGTCGACTCTGACACTCGCGCCCGGAGGACTCGCGCTACTGGTCGGATCCTTCCGAATCATCGAGGACCGACGATTAATAGCAGTTTCGATGATATTCTGGTGGCTTCCAACAAAAACGGATACGACGCGATGTAGACAACGCGTGCGCCACGTAAACGACCAATGGTCCGTGTGATTATATTCTGTTCCAGGACCTCTTGTCACTCTTTTTCCCTGTCCCTTTTTTCTTTCTCTCTTTAGTATCCTATTCGTCGGACCGGGATGCATCTTCGTTTCTCGCAAGGCTCGTGATTCATTGCAGAATTATGCTAATGGAGGATACTTAGTAAACTCGTTAACATAAACCGGGTGTGCATCGCGTTTAACGTAACCGCTGCCGAGTCTCTATTATTATATGAAAATGATTGTAATAATGTTAGTTGCGTAATGTAATTAGCAGGACGTTATTATTTTATCATCGTACTAGTTGTTACACAATAATATTTGGTAGTGCGTCAATTATCCGTGAATTTATTATCGCGCGTTTTCTGCGCCCCCGGGGAATTCAATATCGGGTTATCAACGCTCGGCTTTAAGTTGCCGAGGGAAACACGGTGTTATTTTGAGCTGTGGTGTAAAATAGCAGCGTACCTGAATTCGTTAGTTGGGCATTCGACGCGTTGTCATAGAGTTACCTACATATTTTGCGCAATATTGCAGATCCTGCCCCATATAGCTTGCAAAGTGAATATCGTGAATCGTTAATCTCAGTTTTAGCAAAATAGCTGGTAATCCTAAACGCGTTATTAAAGTTATTTTCCACTATATTTCCAGTATATTTTACAGATTTTTAAAGCATGTGCATTTCCAAAATGTCGGCAATTATTACAAAATTTACATTTTTCTTTTACGTGGAAGATTCCAAATTAAAATATAAATTTTGTACTCTATAGATAAAATATAATAAAGTAAAACACGAGATCCGTTCCCGTTTCATCAAGAGGATTTTTTTTTTTTTTATTCCTTTCGCAGTTATTCACGCTGAATAATTTCCTGGCGATATAATCGTATGCATCACAAATGTGTATACATACCCTAATGCAACATTTTCTGTTTTTGGTATTTTAACAAAATATTCGAAAGACAAAAACACATTTTAAATAGGCCTATATTATTTATATAATATATAATACTTCCATTAGCGGAATTTCTGCTAACTCTCTGAAGCGAGTAAAAATCAGAATCGCTGATTCGATTACTTTGGCGGTCCGCATTATCCTAATCGGTGAATGCTCTCGCGCGAAATGGTATTAGCATATAAATTCGTTCGTTCCGTTATTCTTGAAAAAGAGATGCGCTTAGCTGCTCTTTCATCCGCGTCGACGTATCTTTCAAACCTCTTAGCGTTTGACGAACCAGTCATTACATCTCATGATACTCTCACCGTGGATCTTGCTACGGGCCGATCGTTGCCGATTCACATTGCTCGACAAACCGTGCAGTAACTATAAATTTTCAAAGGAATATCGAGAAGAGAGCAAAACTGACTACTGCTTTCACATGGAATCCTCGGCGCGTGTCAAAACATAAAATGCCCAAATTCTAAAGAGTAGAGAAGGAGAAAACTAAAATTACGAATATAAAATGGAAAAAAGGATAGAGGATTTTTTATTTCACAAGAAAATGTTAAAATAAATTGAGAAAAAAAAGGTAAAAAGTAGGTATAATAAATAATCGTGTACAGTTTAAAACGTAAATAAAATAAAATAAAAAAGTGATAAAAATATATTACAAAAATGCAAGATATATGACTAAAAAAAGTAAGATACATGAATAAAAGAAAAAAGAAACAGAGAATAAGAGGGAGACTCTTAAGATTGAGAAAATAGAGAAGAATGGAAGAAAGAAAATATGAATGAATCAGCAAAATAGGTCAGAAGGGAGGAAGGGAAAGAAGGCGTCCCTCCTGCACGTGGAATAAAACACGCGTAACACGGGTGAAATTACCGAATGATCCATGCTAGGATGATCCTATCACCGCGGGACCGATCATTGTTGTCGACAATACAGCGCGAAACAATATTGTAACGTCGCCAACAAAAGGCCACTGATGCTCTTTCGTTTTTAAACCAAATAAATCTTTATAATGCATCTCGCGTTCGATGTGAACGATTAATTGCAGGCATACATGGAGATCGGAAAGCATTGGTTCATGATCAGATTCATCAGGTTTTGTCGGCATTTAAATGAATTAAACAGATCGAATGGAATTTTGTTTTCTTTTTCCGTTATTTCTAGAAATGCAACTACCAGAGAAATTTTGTAATTAAATAATATTATCACAATGATCCGTATTCTGAAATCGCTTTATCGATAAAAGCGTCTTTACGGTTACTACATGTAATAAGTACTACTTGTAAACTGTATGCTTAAAAGCGCTTTTATCGATAAAAGTGAGTTGAGAATGGGCCATTATCTTTAAAGATTGAATGGTTGCTCTGCAGAAAATGAAAGTAATGCAATTCTCTTGTCTAAAATCATTTCAAGGTTTCGACTGGAACGAAGATATTAGGACCAAGTTTCCTCATTAGAGAAACTACAAGTTTCTGATCGCTAACATTTAATTAATAGTCCCAAAAATCTTAAGTCCCGAAATTGTTACCAATTTTTACTCAACATACTAGATTAAGAATTTTGATAGATTTTTATATCGCACAAAAATTTACAAGATCAAAAAGAAATATTGGAGAAAAAAATTTATTTCTCTCTGTGAATTTCTTCAAATAAAAGTTCTCAGAGGAAAAAAAGAAAAGAAAAAGAGGAAATTAGTAGGAAAAAGTAAATACTAACAAAGGGCGACTCAGATCCTTCAGAAAATGACATCGAATTTCTGGAACAGTTAATTTCTTCCGTAACGCATGAAAGTTATCGAGCTAAGAAGAAACTTTCGACCTCTGTAGAAACTTCGAAATTGCTATATATCCTTTTGGAATCCGTGGTGTATTCAACGAATCCGATACGAATAGTTATTCTGAAGGAAACTTCTTACGTGACTTTCATCACTAAGGAATTAAAAAAAGAGAGAGAAAAAAATGAATTTATCGTTCTTCAAAAATATTTCGTTATATTAAAAGAACCGATGGCAGTATATAATTTTAACGAAATTTTAATAAAACTGATCTTCGCAAAGGCATAAAAAGGTTTCTATACTTTGTATATGTATAATGGATTAAATAATTACATCAAAAGACAAGACCGCTATACTAACTCGACTGAAAATATCCCTTCGCTCGTCAATCTAATCT
Organism: Solenopsis invicta; assembly: GCF_016802725.1. Lineage (NCBI taxonomy): Eukaryota > Metazoa > Arthropoda > Insecta > Hymenoptera > Formicidae > Solenopsis > Solenopsis invicta. The sequence goes on from NC_052668.1 coordinate 22,510,478, forward strand.
CTTCGAAAAACAAACGTCCTGAAAATTCTACTTTTCCGAAAAGGGTTAAGTGTCCCTTTGCTACGGTGCATCGACGCAAAAAGCAAATTGTCGCAGCTGATCAGTGCGCAGTGTCTTTTGTGAGGCGGATCGGCAATGTGGCGGGGGTGGATACGGTGGCTTAGCGCTATATAGGATTTTTGCGAGTCTTCGCCCTTTCGACTATAGACGAATTATTTGCCCGACGTGGCAGCAATAGGAAATATCCGAAATCGTATTTGCCATTCCCATGATCATATCCATCGGCGCCGCTTTTTTTCTCTCTTTTCCCTTTCACAGATGACCAACGACGTAGGTTGTTCGACTCGAATGGGATGCTCCTTTGTGAGCTCGTATTCCGAGCGAAGAATGCACGTTTTTTTCCGCCGGGTGAAATGAGCCGAAGTCTAATTTCCGAAGCTCTACCTCAGAGATCGAGGGTGGCGGTGGAGGGCAGGGGGTTGATACTATCGACGTATCGGTGAAAGGAGTAAAGACTCCGAAGGAGCAGCGAGTTTGTCGAGGACATCAATCTGTCGAGTGTCCCCGTGTGTACATATCGGAAAAGAAAACCTGATTCCATCTTCCATGATCTTCGATCAAGATCGATGTTTTGGAGGGAGATGTCGAAAGGCCTGGATTAAAATAGATCACGTACATGGTAGCGTAAGGGTTATTGTCGACTATTTTCATGTTATACGCTTTATCGCGTTTATCTCGTAGAATCCTCCGTTTTTTATGGCACTCGATCTTCCTTTTCTGCCAACAGACGTTGGCATAAAGAGTAGGTTAACAACTATCAGTGCATAAAATCTTTCGCGGCAATCTGATGTAAAGTTTGAACACAAATTGTGATGTTATACTAGAGTCAGTGAAGCGAACACATTATTCTGTCAAACAAATTCAAAGTTAAGATAGATGACTGTAAATTATTCTATAAATCTTAAAAATAATAAAAAAAATTTTTTATCACATTACACTTGAGTTGTTTATTAAGAAACATTAGCATTAAATGTGAATGATTTATCATTCCCTTATCATTAGTAAAAGTACATTAATCAAATGTTACAGCGTCAAGATTAAAAAAAAAAAAAAAAAACTAAATAAATCTTCTCAAGTTATAAAAATGCAAATTTCGTGTCGTTACTATAGTTATAGGAAAAATTCGATTTGTCAAGCCGAGAGATTTGCGGATGACTTTTATTCGATTAGACGCGAATATGAAAAGTTCGCGGCGGATTCTCTCACTATGTACGACAGTTCGCCGGCAGAACTTTCACAGCTCCAATCCGCAGCGACCGATTGAAAAACGGCGACGTAAATATCCGAGTTGTTGGCTAAGAGTGACGTGAGTTTTGTCAGGTTCGTATACGTACGGAATAATGTATGTACCACAAGAAAGACAAAATGAAATTTACTTCAGACTGTAATGGAAGTAACCCATATCTTTCGCCTGAGTCATAGTATTTTATTATGTGTTCGAGGGTAGAATATTTCTTTAGGGTAAAACTTTCTTCGGAAATCGCATAAGAATTTCTAAACGCGAAACGTGTGTGGAAATTACACAGTCTGATATATAATCCAATATATTCGTTCTATTACACATGCGGAAAAAGATGAAAGATATTTTATGGAAATGGTTATAGTTTTAAGTGTTAAATGGCGATATACGATCCCGTCGAAATAAAAGTACTTTTCCGAGAAAGAGTGCGCGATCAAGTATCCACGCCGTAAAAGAGACAAGTCAGATGCTGATATGAGAAAACGAGAGGAAGTTGAAAATATAAGGGAAGGCGAGAAGTGTTGAAATGCGATTTGCAGAAGTTGAGGATGGAAGTTCTCCCTTCCGGCTCGTTAAGCCGTCAGTTCCAGACATCTACAGCCAAAGTTTACGTTTGGTTTTTGAGAAAAATATGACGCCCGTGTAATCTGTTTGCCGACATTTATGTAAGTCTCGGAGTGCGTCAAAAGGTTAATGCCCAAGCACTTATCGTCGAGGCGCATCGCGAGAAAGTCTTTTCGACTCTTAGCTTTATTTCGCGATTTTCTGGATGGAGTACCGAGGTATGTTTTCAAATATTTAGCTTGCAGTCTCGAGCATTTCGCTGATATTTCGCAAGACTTGCCAGCGGCGATATTGCTTCGCAGCAGGATACTTTGAAAGTTTCACAACGAGAAATAAGTCCGCCCGGCTAAGCCAAATCGTATATGTATACCGCAGCGATTATCCCGGTATTCCAGAGAGATTTTCAATTCGTCTTCAGATTCCATATCTTGAACCGATTTCCGCGTCAATCGAGCATAAAGTAACATAACGTATTAGACGGATGTTATTAAAAATTGACACGTTTACGATTGCGATGTTATCTGCGCATGTTGCGTTCTTACCACAAATGAAACAGTAAGCAGATTCTATAGTGACCACGATAAACGATTATTACCCGAGTTTCCCGATACAGTTCGCTTTGATTCAATTAGCTCTAAACATCGATCGATACTGGATTTGGCGTCGAGACCATCTCGTGCTAAAATCTAATGGAAAATCACCTTTCCATATTCGTAATGTAGAGTTTCCATAATACAAAAAAAACTTAATAGAAATGATTTTCTTTTCAAGATCACACACATAAGGAAATATCAATTTTACTACTAAGAAAAACAATTACTTAAATTTTTCTTTCAATAAGTAACAATTATCTTTAATAGAGAATACTTTTTTAATAATGATCTTAAAACATATTCATTAAAAATTTGAGAAAAACTCATCATATGCTAAAGAAAATATTTATAAAATTGTATTGAAGAAAAATTAAAACATAATAAAGGAAATTAAATTTTTGTTTAAACTTAAAATTCTTAATTCAAGTAAAATGACTAAGATTCAGAATATTTATTTATATTTTAAATAAATTTGATGCTTATGATAAATTGACAATAGATTTAAGAATACATGAACTTGTGAAATATTTAAAGTATTATTAATTAAAAATTTATTTAATTCAAGTAATTTGTAGCATATATTTTTCTGTAAACATACAAAAGTTTATTTTAAGTAAATATTGTTTGTTACAAGTAAATAATAAGTGTATTTTAAAACTGTTCTCAAAAAAACATTTTTCATAAACATAAAAAGTTAAAATCACTTTTCTTAGCACAAAAATATATTTTTGCGTGCATGGTGTCTTTAGTCTGAAAGCACATCTTCCAAAAAAAAAACGCGTATTCACATATAGTGTCTTTGTCTCTTATTATACGCAAGTATTAAGTGAAATGTTAAAGATAAATTCCTTACAGAAACCTTAGAAAAATCCCTTATTTTCACAATCTTCAGAAGAATATTAAGAGACATTTTTACATAACAATAGTACAGATTTCAATTTTAAAACCGAGTGTACCACTAAAATTTCACACAATTATCATAACTCACTCTGAATAATAAACGATAAATATTTTATAAGAACTATATACATACAATATCGTTTATAAAATAATTAAAATCTCAAACTATACTATTATCACTCTGTGCTGCTGTGCTTCGCTATGGCTGTTACTGATTAAAAATTGCGACGCTTCAATGCCCTCGACACAAGTTTGAAGGTCTGCTCTCGAAACGGAAATTCTGGATGCTCATGGCCACAAAGATTGGACAACTATCGAGACTGTAAGAGGGTAGTCACGCCCCGGATAAAAGGGAGCGACCAATAGGACGACTCCAGGTAGAGGGTCGTGCACGAAATTAAAATATCCTTCCTACGTAATGACGCTACAGATACGCCGCTAAGGACGCACGTGAGTCCGCAGGACTAGTCCGAATCGTTCCCTTTACGAAGGGAAGGGTGGTCTAGACCCCTAGTCGAAGGGTTCCGCGGGTATCCCCTTGAAATCGCAGATCCGGCGGACATATGCTGAAGCTAGGGGGAGAGAAGCGTTATTGTATTATTCACGACTCTCGGCCCTGTAAGATAACGTTACCGTGATTTTTAATAGGCGGACGCAAAGATGTAAAAGTGCGGGGGGGAGTACCCCCTCGTGTATGCTTAGATAATGGGATTAGTCGTGTTGTTAGGAGGGTTTAAAATTGTGGCTATGTTTTCTCAACTTCACTGGCGCGCGCTAAATAATACGGTATATTATACGCCAATACCAAGACATTCAATCCTTAGAGATTATCACCTCTGTCGAGTTAGCAGGACCAAATGAGCAAAATCAAAAGGAACCTACAGAACTATTTAGTGATCATTTTGCGTTAATGTTGTACCATAAGAAATAATTTTGCATCCCATGACATTTAAAAGAAACTCATGGTGCTGCTAAACTAATATGAAGCTAACAAGAGTTCATCATCGATTAATACAGATTTCGTTATTTATTAATTTTTTTACAGTTCAAGTTAAATAACTCTGAAACTATCAATATTTAAATATTGCAGCAATTATTACTTATTTCTCTTCTAAAATATTTTATGAAAACGTATTATCATTGTACCATATTGCTCCAATTTTGTCCCAATCACGAAGCGATCATCGGGTCACGTTTCCCTGACATAACGAATACGTCGTCGCGCGCAATTAATTTTCGGATGCATCGACAGGTGCAGTCGGCATCGAGTCGTTCGTACAAGAATACACTCGCGCAATGACGAGGCCGAAACGCCGATCGTGAAAGTGGATATTCGAAACGGCGTTTCATGTTAAACACTAATTTTCCGCTTTGTGAGCGCATCACGGTTTCGTCTATTGCGCTACTCGCTCGATAAATTACAGGAACGGCTAATCAAGAAATTAGTCGCATATATGGAAGTCAAACGGTATTACCGAAACATTATTGCCTCCCTTTCCGTTGATACGCTTCGCTGTACCGCGCGATGGCGGATTTTCGGAGGGAATCTCAATAAATACAAATACGTTACGCACGGATGCAATATATTTCTATTTGAAATTCAGAAGTCTATGAATAATAATTTGATTTTCATTTGCGTGAATAAAAATCCAATAAATAACTGATAGAATCTATAGATAACTATTATAAGAATGTGCAGATACGAATTTTTTTGTTATGCACATTGTTTGCATTTGCAATTTATCATTTAACCATTTAAATTTCTTTCATAATTGTATTAAAATATATTAGAATTAATATTATAATAATAAAATTACCTGCAATTTTACTCTAGATTCATATTGAAATATTATTTTAGGAAGATAATTTAAAGATTGAATAAAATATACTACCGAGTTCTCTAAATACCTAAGACAAAACGTTTTCCAATGATTCTCGGCATTTGTTAGTCAGCAATTTGAAACCATTAAAGCTACTCGATAGATTTCGTATTCCGTAATGCTCTCGCCATCTTTCTCTCATTATTCCCGCAACACTTTTATTTCAGTTACAGGATTTCATCAACGTGATATACGTGGATGCAAATTTTCGTGAAGAGGAAGAAGAACGGAGTAGATAAAAAATAAGGCAGAGTCTCGGTTTCTAAGACAGATCCGAGATTTGGTTTGAGCTTCCCTGCTGAATATCGACTCGCGCGACGGGAAACGAATTTACGTTTCGCCCCTTCGGAGAGACTGCACCGACGGAAAGCGGCCTCGTTTGTGCACCGACGTCCGTCACACCAGCGTAATCTCACTCCTATGAAACTGATCTATCTACGTAATAGACGATGATAATGTCAAAATTTGTGACTCGTAAATCAAATGTTCAAAAAGAGAATCGAGGTTGATCACACACATTTTTTTTACCCGTACACCCTAGTTTAAACACGCTTTCTCATAATGTCCGAATACAAAGTGTCGCTACTTAATCGTTTGCTTACATAAATTACACAATTTTCATCTCTTTAAGAATCGTTTATCGGAATAAATTTTAGATACAAGGGGATTATTCAAAAACTCAAAATCTATTCTCTTATTCTTCTTCTAAAATATTTCTTATGCGCGTTAGCAGGTGAATGTTAGATTAGATATATGAATTCTATTACGTCATAACATCCAATTTTAATTTATTTCACAAAATTCACTCTGACGTCATTTCCCTAATTTCGCATGGCTGGAGACTACTAATGATGCTTCCCACAATCCGAAGTAGGTACCAACGTGCCTTCAGCCAACTCCTCCTACCAACTTATCTTGATTACCCGCGCACATTCTTCAGCACGTTCCAAAGAAGCCCAGTTGATATACGTTGACGAGTAGAAAAGGTGGAAAGGCGCACGGAACTATTTCACCCCTGTCCATCAGAAAGTGAAAAATCGCAGGATAAAAGGCTCTCTCTTTCTCAACTGTTTCCGTCGAAATTGGACTGTACGAATTCAGGTCATCGTTTAGATCTCCATTGAAACACGCGCTATAATGAGATCATTAATGATAATTATAGTAATCTCAAATAGTACTTTGCACGATAAAATGCCTTTCATGAAACATTTAATTATCATAAATCCGTACATGATTATCTCCATTTTCTTTATGATGATTCGAGATATTTAAAGCTGACCTCACAGAATTAAGAATATCCTTAAAGCTTTTTATTGACTTATTAGAGAAAGGAAGAGAAGATCTAATATCTGCATTAGCTCGTTTCCATCGATTTAAATCATACTTTGAGTTCATCGGTTGTACTCCGAAGCGGCAGACATAAAGTATGGCGGGGTCGGAGCGTCGATAATAATAGAAAGATGGGTAAAGAGGCCGTATAAAATTTCCGGCAATATTAGCCACCCGTCGAATTAGTGCTGCGAGAAAATGCCCTACTCACTGTCGTTCCCTAGGGAAGGCAGTTAGGGTGAACCCCGAACGGGGCACCCTCGTAAAAGGGCGGGGCCCCGTATGAAGTGGCCCCGGATCAAAAACCAACCCCTGGGTGGAGTTTGCACACCGTATATATAACAAGTCGGGGGTCCTCGAAATACAGAATTCGATGCACCTTCGTGCAGCTAAGATCCACGAGTCTACATTTCACTCGCGACTTCGTCTTGCAATTAAAAACATTGAAAGGTGCGAATCGATATATCGCGAGATAATTCGAAAAAGCAGAGGGAGATATCATTCTTCAAAGAAAATCCAAGATTTGAGGACGCAGTGGTTTCAAAGAATCGTTCTTCGAGAGAAAGATTTTGTATCGTTAAACTCTCAAAAACAGGAATTAAACGGAAAGTTAAGTGCGACGAGAAGTTCTCAATGATCGGGATGGATTATTTTGTGTCGCGTGTGATCTCCACGGCTTAAAGTTGAACGCAACTTGAACAGTTGTGTTAATCTTCCGAAGGCATCTACAACGAAACGAAAATGTCTCGAAGCTTCCTAGTGGACTCTTTGATCGGCAACAACTCGCCGCCCTCATATCCGCTACCATATTATGGGAATCTACCTAATTACATGTTCAATTTCTTTAATGTTGGTTTGGGCTACCAACCGATCAGGCCAGTGCCCAGACCACCCACCATGCCCGTGCCAATCAGCCCACCGGCACTGGGTGTTTTGCCGATTCCTAGACAGAGTCCTCCGTCACCTTTAAATATCTCGACGAGCAGACTACCAGGTAAATATGTGACTAATAATTAACTAATAAATTCATGACAATCATTTATTAATGATTCGCAAACGTATAATAATTGTTTTCATTATAAACACGCGATATGCTCGTTAGCAATTAACATAGTGACCCTAAAATCGTATTTAGTATCTCATATTTCACAAAATATATTATATATTTTTCTTTAAATAATATAATGTATAATTGTAATAAACTATATAATATATAATAAATATATATTATAATTTTAAATTATATATTAATTATATAGGACATAAAAGAGAGAGAAAAAGAGTTCAATTATATAATTAAAATTAGTACAGATATTTTTAAATATTAATTCATTTTTATAAGATTTCTGAAAAATGATTTTAACGTAAAATATGAATTTTTATGATATCTTTTCAATCTCACTAGAAACATATCACGTAGAAGCGAGCATTGATCTATCGAATTTCTCGTATCGCAATAACTATCTTTCACAGCAACGCCATTAACCCTTGACCTTTTTCCTCAGACGTTTCAACGCCCAGCGAGTCTCCGTCCCGTAACAGCACCCCGACGCCTCCGCCAAAATCCCCGAGCTCCATTAGCAACAGTTCAAAGCGCATCCGGACCGCGTTCACCAGTACTCAGCTGTTAGAATTGGAGCGCGAGTTTGCCTCGAACATGTACCTATCGCGACTACGCCGAATCGAGATCGCGACCAATCTGCGGCTATCGGAGAAACAGGTGAAGATCTGGTTTCAGAACCGCCGAGTAAAATATAAGAAAGAGGATCTGCCGTCTGGCCAGAGCCAGAAATGCTGCTGCCTACGGACCTGCGGTAAACGAAAGGATAGCTGCGGAGAGGAATCGCCCAGCCGAAAGTGTGATCAAGACGAGGACGAGAAAAGATCCGTCAAGAGCGAGAGTGACGATGGCAAATCTGGTCGCGGACTCGCCGTAACTGAGCGCTTCGAGCGATCGATCGCGAACGAAGACGTCGGCCCCGAGGAGAAGTTTGACTTCTCGAGAATAAACTCCGTGCAGGAGGATCAGGCAGTCGGATACGAAGCGCGAGATCTCTCTCGAGGTTGCAAGAGGAGTCTGACGGAGACAAGCGAAGAGAACGACAAGAGGAGGAAGGTGGAGACAGTGGTAGATTATCAAACTCCGAATCCGGAGGCGATTACTACAACTCCAGTATTCAGAAGTATAGCATGTACGAAACATACCGTCGAGAGAATCGTTAACTTGTAGAAATTCCAAAGTCTGTACATAAATTCTCGGAGCTTCTAATGTAATGCAAAGTTGAAACTCTCACGATACCTTGGCAAACACATAAATTGAATATATAAATGAATAGATAAGCACTTTGAGAAAAGAACCGAGACAACGAAACTATATCAGAATGTGCTCAATAATTGTGAATATTGTAAATATATTTCGTAAGATTGTATTATAGATATATTTTTGTATGATTTATGTAGAAAACTGAAATTGTATATTTTTAATATAAATTTAATTCAAATAAATAATTAGAGATTATTAAATCCCCTCAATCAAATCTTAATTCCTTAAAGCAAATGTAATATGTTCATATATTTTATCCATCAGATACATTATTCTCGGAAAATATGAATTTTTAAATAATTACACAACAAAATTTTGACTTTATGTAAAAATTTTATAAAATACTTCCTTATTTTGTTTTGTTTAATGCAAAAACAATAAAAAAAATTATACTTTAAATAATAAAAAGCTAAATAATTTTTTATTGCTATCAAATAATTTAAATTATATTATAATTAAAATAATTTTATATAAATTGTAAAATCATTTTCAATTAGATATAAGTATATTTATTATCAAGGTAATAGTAATTATGTTAATTACTATAACATAATATAAATATTTTATTAAAATATAATTTTAAAAATATTTATAAAAAAGACATTTGTTATATGATAATTTAAAAAATAGCAAACGTGATAGAAACACAAAATATTCTTCTCAATATATCTCAATATAAATATATGTCATATATCTTAAACATATATAAATTACATTGTTAAATACATATATGCATGCAATTAATAAAAAAAAACTCAATAAATTTTATTGTCTTGTTATGCCATTACGTAAGAATTTATTTTATTTCACATATGTACGTATAATATAACACATGTCGTATATATGTGCTCAAAATCGATTCAAACGACAAATAAAAAGTTACGAATCAGAAAGTTTACACTGATTACCAAAACACAGTTTCTGTCATACAAAGCTTCCGAATAATGTATCAAATGTTCATCATAAAGAAGTGTCTCTGACACATGTCACCACTTTCAATAGCGTAACGCGCGCCGGTACGTAATTTTCCAGTCAAACGATTGGTTAGAAAGAGTACAACTCAACAAGAGTGCAACGCGGTCACTCAAAGGGCCCGTTTGCTATTGTCGGTGGAAAACCGGTCGTGTTGCTCTAAATCTCGAAAATTTGTCAGGAGGGCCTTCCCACTTTAGGTTAAATTTAAGGTAAAACGTAGTTAATGGTGCTAAGGAGCTGTGCGACAATGCGCCGAGATCTCTCGCACTCTTCAAGTCTCGAGCCCGGGGCCGACAATGGCACACTTGTGTTGCCATTCGCGAGGCCCGACGAAACGTGAAAACCAGCCGGCTGCCCTTTTTTTTCAGTGCCCGAACGCGACAACGCCGTGCCCCATTCACGGTAGCCGAGAAGTCCCCGTGGTCGCGTAGATTCAGTTCATTCATCCGTTTGGAGGATCAATAACGCGGAGGAGGAAGGAGGAACCGATCGCGCAGACTGAATGACGACGAAAAGTCAGAATCGAAAAATCGCGCTTGCACGATCCGCCTTTCTGCCTTTCGTCCCGCACAATGGCGGCCGGTGCTTTTCAATTGGACGATCGTTCGGAATGAGTCTAAAGAACGTTTAAGGAATGTGGACTCGTCGACAATTTCTCGCCTCTTAAAAGCGGTAGCGGGCGCATTCGGTTATGGCAGTTTAAAGTCCGAAGCGTGAATGCGAATACAAGTGATGTATGGAGAGTGCCTCTTAAATCCCGACGACTTTTCTAATCTTTTCTACCTGAGACGGCGCGGCGGTTGCTTCTGAGTTACGATGCTTTTAATCAATTGACAGATTATATATAGACAGAATATGATGGTAAATAAAAAAGAAAAAAAGATTCGGAAAAAAAAACGATTTTTACACCCACGCGTTTAATGAATAGTCATATAGATAAATCCGGTGGCGCTGTTTGCCACGTTTCATCCTTCAATTGAATTTAACGTTTTGTTCATTTGCGGCGGCATCGAGCTAAATGAACGTGTGACGTTCAATCGCAATTCAATTTCTCTCGCGTGTTCACATCTCGAATTCAATCGGATCATCGGCAATGATAATGATATATACATAGATGAAGCCGCCCCTTTGTACGCCAATTCGGCATTCGCGTGTGTTAGATCCCGTATACCAGATCGCGATGTGCCATGTCGTGCAATCCTACGCCGACTGCGTCAATGAGAAACCGCTCGAATAATTAAGCACGTTTCGTCCTTGCGTCGAGGAACTTAATGGAATCGTGAACGACATCCGGAGAAAGTAATGACAACGTATTAAGCGTTGTTCGGTTCACTTACGAAGTCTACGAGACAACCTCTGTATCGCTATACCGCCGATGCACAATGCCACCAGGATACTATTAAATTATGTAACGTTACGTATAACTCGCATTACGTAATTTGTTCGATCATTCTCCCGTAACAGCAATTTAAGGCAACTGAGAGAAATATGACGCATTTCTAATATTGAAAGAGATAGCAATAACGCACCTTATTAATTTATCTTTCATTTCTTTTATATGATAAAAAAAATTTAATAAATCTGAACTGTACAATTTGCTTCAATAAACAAATTATTTTTCTCTCATTATTGTTTATTATATGTCGAGTTTTACTTACGTAATTTCTTTGATGAATAAAATTTTAAATTATTGTGCAACGGCAAATGTAGTAAAAAAAATTCATATTTTCTTAAAGCTATATAAAAAAAAAATATTATAACAATTACATCTGTATTACATTAACGTATTGTGTATATAGAGTGAGCAAAAAATATCGGATCGATAAAATATTTCAAAGATATTGAAATCATATAATTTTTCTAATTATTTTGCATGTATAAACATTAAAGTACAATTATGTGAATATGCTTTTCTACTTTGTTATCAAGCGTGCTTATATGATTAACGTTTTGGTCGATTTGAACTTTATCCGAATAATCTAACAAAACCATAAGGATTCCATACAAAACCAAGAATTTTTGGCTCTCGGTAAAATTGGCTAAAATTATAGTTCTCACTGATCAAAAGTCTCCTTAAGCGCAAAGCTAAAAAAATGATTAGCTTTTTTTAATTACAGACATTTAGAATGTTATATCTCATAATTATTTTAGTAATGATCCAAATAAACTTTATAGTAAATAAAGAAATTTTAGGTACATACATACACACGAGAAGATTTTATGTATTCTCGCCTTTGCATATGTGTGTTTGTGTATTGGAAAAAGGGGGAGTGGTATGCTATAATTTAGCTCTAAAAGCACATATTTCAAAATGTCGATTAAAAAGGAAACATACTTATTTTCATTCATTTAAACCTCGATCGAAGGTTGCTGGCATGTTGACAGACATCGATTTCACGCCACCCCCGCAGTATAGAGAGCGTGAGCTCTTCAGCATAGCTAACTCACTGGATTGAGACATGAGCTTGGGATCGCACGATCACCAAGACCCCATCCCCTAAGCGTGACGACATCGCGGAAACCAAACACGATTCCTGGAGACTCAGCTGAGATACGTCAAACATCGCTATCTCGAGAACTCCGTTTTGCGGCCCGAGGAATATCTATACGTCCGAGGACGAACAGTAATCCCAGCGAATTGCGGTCCAGGCCTCTCACTCGTGTCAAGAAACATGGCAGAAGCACCCTCCATTCAGGATGAATCAACTGAATGGAACATGCCCCAACAGTCGGGGAGGCCCGAACGCGGTATCGCGTGCAGAACCTCCCAGTCCGAGAAAGCTGTCCAAGCCCACCCACGGACTATTGACACTTTTCTTATAATAATATTTTGAAGCATTACTTATAGTCGCTAGTGATAAACATAATAAATTCTTTTCTTTAATACAGTACATGAATTTTTTGTAAAAAAAGTTTATAACGGTCATGTTTCCTGACTTAACGATACAAGATGTAATATTATTTAATATGCGGTATTATTATGTGCTTTTAGAGTTACAATAAATAGTAGCATATTACTCTCCCCCCTCACCCCCGTACACAACACACATGCAAAATTATATACAATATGGATATATAAAACAGGCAAAAATACATACATACATACATACATACATACATACATACATATATATATATATATATATATAAGAATATTATATATATATATTATATATATATATATATATATATATATATATATATATATATATATATATATATAATATTCTTATATATATATGTATGAAGCACATACTATCATCTAAAGTCTCTTCATTTATTACAAAGGTTGATTTGGATTATTACTAAAATAATCATGAGATACAATGTTTTAGACGTTTTTTTCTTTTTTTATTATTTTTTTAGTTTTGTGCCTAAAGAGACTTTTGATCAGTGAGTCAAGAACTGTATTAAAGTTTTAGCCAATTTAACTGAGGGCCAGAAACCCTTAGTTTTGTGCGGAGTTCTTTCTTACCCCCAGCGGCAACTCGCGACTGCGACCGTTTCTATTCAACGACCCCGTTAGATCAATTCGGATTGTCAGAGGATTTGCTCAAGCGATTGTAATAAGCTCGAACAAACTTGCGACGCGCTTTCTAGAGGAACTGGTGGGATACGTCCGCACAACGGTCCGTCGAAAATCGCGGGAAAGAGACGACGATAAAGAGCGCGGCAAGAAAAGATGGGGAGAGGGTGACAGAGTTGTCGGCGGCGGCCGATTTCTGGTTCCGGTGCGCTAATTCATTTCATCTTATGCGCACTGAAGAGGCGCTCCATCAAAGCTGGAAAAAGCCACCGCGACAGCACTTCAGCGCGGAAGAGCGGCGGAGGGCGAGATGACAAGGCGGTGCGGGCACTCGAAAGTTGAAACCGTTTTTGCCTCTTTACACCCAACCGGAGGACAATGGCGACAGCGACGTCGACCATTGTGGATAGCTTTCATGGCGCGTAGCTTTGGGCAACACCGCGTTTGAATCAATCGATTGATACCAGCAGATGCAGCCATGAGAATTTTAATAAATAATGCGAGAGCATTTTTTTTTTTTTTTTTTAAGTTATTCACATTGAAAGAAAATTCTTCTGAAGTTTATCAAAAATGCAGATAATGGAATTCCGGAGGAAAGAAGAGAACAGGAGGATACGGCAAGTTTCCTGGCAGTAGAGAAGGAGAAATTAATTTTTTATGATCTAGCAACAGTTTCCTCAAAATAACGGAAAATAATTTTACGAAAACGTAGAGAGCGCAAAACTATATCTTTCTGAAACAACCTTCACTTCAATATTGAGATAACATTTCGAAGATAGGAAACTTGAATTGCCACAATAAATATGTATCATAATAAATATTTTAACAGCGTTTCCAAACTCTCCTCGACATCGTTAGCTTCACACAAAACGCGAAATTCTAGAAAAGCACAAACGTTGCGGACGACAAACTGTTCCTCATTGTGTCGTGGGTGCATTGTGTAACTGTATCGCACGCAGCTGTGATACTGACGGCCGTCGCGCGTCGTCATATGTGTACGGCCAATGACGCGAGAATAATTTCGCAAGACGCCAGAGAACATGGTGATTCGGTGTGTCACCCGGTTTCTCATTGTCGCAAATCCCTATTCGTGCCAGTGAGAAGCACATGAAGATCGATTTACTGTAGCGTCCGGAGGTCGTTTAATGATTGAGGAAGGTTGGAACGGCGTCCCGGGAAATGAATTTCTTACACCGTTGGACAGAGTCCAACGCGCGGAGTCGCAGAGGAATAAAATAAAATAGTAAAAATAGGAAGTGATAGCAGGTTTTCCATCATATATGCATCGTAATCGACGCTGTCTAAACATAAATTTTACACAAATACATTATTCATGCTCTGATATTACTTTCCGCGTGATTGTAATTTTTTTAATATATTACTTTGGGAAAAAAATTTGTAAAAAAACTAAAATATTAAGTCTGATACGTTCAAGTAAAAACAGTTGGTTGATCCAACAATTATTTAATTACACACAAAAAAAAGGTAGAGTTTATTTGTGCCAACCATTAACATTTTTTAAACAAAAATTAATTAAATCACCTCAATATTTAGTTAAACGTGTCCGACTAAATATTTTATTATTTTTCGACAAATTTTTTTCCCAGTGTACAATAATTGAACAAACATGTGTTAACTCTCGAAAAAGTTATCGTGACAAAGAAATGGCAATCAAACGACTGGCAATCGTCCCATCTTTCTTTCAAGTAAATTCTTATTATTAGAAAAGTAGAAGAAAAAAAGTCTCGTCTAAAAATTGGTAACAGCCGCTAAGGCTATCTCAACAGTCGCGGTAATTTAAGGGAGAAACAATAAAGATAGGGTTTCACCAAGTCATTACATCATCATTACGCGTGGCAGGTGGCGTATCACCCGCACGGACGCCGTCCGTCCCGTGCACCTCTTCCTGTGTGATCTTTGCATTAAACCGTGAAATACACACGTTAAACGCACCTGTGTCCCAAGCGTGTTCGTCTAATGCGAGCCGGCAACTTTCAGGAAATTACCTTTGGGACCAGTTTAACTTAACCGAAAACCTGCCCGAGCGTGCCGCAATGGTCGATCGATCGTTGTAAACCTGTTTCTATACGCGATGAACGGAAAAATTTCTGCGCGTCAGAGAAGTGTATCATAACAAGCCGTGCCTATTCTTATAACAGGCTTAATAACTCGATTTTGCCAAAAAATTTTGCATTTTGCAAATATCCATTAAATATCCTGTTAATATGATAGTAATGTATATGTTTGCATATCTCGTGCAATATCCATTTCATAGAAATCATAAAATTTAGCATTTCACGATAAATTATAAAGTACAGTAATAATTTAAAGAGGCTCTTCATCAACCTCTTCATATAATATAAAAACTAGATCAAATTTTGAGAATAAACTTCTAATTATTATTATAGATTTATGAACTTTTTCAAATTTTATGATCGTATAGATTTTTTTTACATGAATTTCTAAAATAGCATTAAATCTTAGAATATCTGAGGAGTTTTGAATAATTTAAACAATAATATTTAAATATAAACATCTTGAAAAATTCATAAGAAATTTAAAAACTCTTTTGGAGTAAAAAGAAATTATATCGTATTATTTTCGTGTCAAAGCATGGAGTATTCGTGAATCACATAATTCTCTTTAAAAGCTAAAATATGACATACTAATGAAAATGTAACAACAACGTTTGTTACTACATTTAAATAACTATTATAAACAATTCGTTATAAATTATTTTCCGTATAAATATTTATCAATATCATAAAGAAAATATTTTAAGATAACAAATTAACATTTCCATTAAATTTTGTTCATTATTTATTATTTAAAAAATAGCAGTATCAAAATCTATTTTGTTAAAAAATATACATATAAATAAAAAGTCACGTGACTCCTTTCCACTTTGTTTTAAGCTGGAGAATCTCCTTAAAAACTAGATTGGCTTATATGTGAGTTTTATATATCGTGACAAGCGGAACTTTAAAATCTCATTTTTCGGACTTTTACGATAGATTAATCTTTTCAAGATATATCTTTGCTGATATTAAATCATGAGCTTTAACTTAAACGAATTCTAACACGATTCTGTAAGCGATAAACAAAAAAATAGAAACTGTTACATTTATAGTGTACAAAAATAAATAAAAGCATATATATTTTAACGTGGTATTCGTTACGCGCTATCGCGGCGCATACAAAGCACATATTATTTGTATGAAGGTTTATGCTAGATTTTCTTTCAAGTCAACTTTCACGTCACGTACAGTCGATTCGGTTAAATGATACGTAGGAAATAGATATCAAGATTCAGTCAGAAATATAACGTTCTGCACTATAATGCAAATTTCATAAAAATAAAACATAATAGTCAATCATAAGAATAAGATAAAATGTCAGATAAATATTGCTGAATAAAAAAATATAAAAATAATACAAAAATCTCAACTTAGCCCAATCTTTTTCTTTCCAATTATACATTTAAAAAACAGAATAAAAAAAATTGGGCTCAGCCGGGATTTGAACCCGGGACCTCTCGCACCCAAAGCGAGAATCATACCCCTAGACCACTGAGCCATTCGTGAAACGAGAGGCTTATTTCACGACATCGGGAAGCGTGTTAACTTTATGTGTGCACGTAAATTTTTTTTTATTTAATCATAAATGCTTAATTAAAATTAATACAAATCTAATTAACATTGTGTTAATTAATATTAATACAATAACATTTACGCAAATTAAAAAGAAGAACACAAATTTAATTACAAATATCATAGAGTTAATTTTGTAATGTTAGCATGACGTTCTTTCGTCGTTTTATCTTCATTATTATAAAAGATTACAGCTGTTAATTAATAAAAACAGGAGATCAATATATTTATTACGCCAAAAACAAATTAATGAATTGTCACGTCAGACTGTTGAAAAGAGTGTTCCCTTTTCAACGACAAATTATATCGCGGATGCAAACCTACCGCCATTTGGCTGCGGCATTTATCACAATTAGTGCCATAAAATAGCCACTTAATTTCGGAACGGGCACGTCCCTCCCTCCCTCTCTCCTCTCTTTTTCTCTCCACGTAAAAAAGAAAGCAGCACCTTCGTTTAACGGCGACAAAAAGAGTCGACCCTTATACCTTTGTTTCGCCGCAGTTAACTCGCTCGTAACGTGTCGTCACCCTTTTGGCAAAAACATGCGGTGGTAACGCGCCGCGACGACCCTCGTGTACGTCGAAGGGTCGGAAAAGATTTGTGGTCGCGTTGGGTGGACCGCAAAGGAAGGACTCAAAAGAACAGAATCCCAATCTCTCCCTATTGACGTGTGGTCAGACAGTCGATTTTAAATGGACTTCTACGTCTTCTACAAAGCGAAGCTCGAGAAGGCGCATTCGATTGTTCGTTCGAACGATGCCGACGATACAGAGAGAGCCAATCTTGGACAATCTTAAAAGCTGTTGACTGACAACTTTGAAAACACGTGTATCACGCGGTATAATAACTTTGGCAGGTGCTAGAGTCGCGGTTATAATATGGCTTTAAGGAAACACTTAATAGAAAATGTGATTCGCTCTAATTAACCTCGATCCTATATTAATGCAATCTAATGAAAACGTTCCTCTTTTATTCCGAACAACCTTCTATTTCACTCAAACGCTTGTTTCATTTTCTTTGTCATGTCTGTGAAGTTGACACCCGCACGATAAAAAAATCGGTACCTATGCTAAAATTAAGGGCTTTTCATATGTTAATTATGCACCGTATTTTCAATTTTTGTGCTCGAGTGGTTTAGTAGAAAATCACGATTGAAAGTGGGAGTGCTGGCTTTTGACGTTAAGCCAGCACCCACTCACTGTAATTATTTACAAAATCCAAAAATTAATACACTAGAATTAAAAGGGCTTTTTATGTGCAAAAAAACCAATTTGACAGTGCGACAATCGAGATTTATACTATTTACCGAATAAAATGAAATGTATTTATAGCACCTGTTTTAATTACCGTTTAATTAATATTGCTAGGTTTCACTCGACATTTTCAATACTATAAAATTATTAATTATTAATAGAGTTATTAACATTATATCTTATTAATGTATCATTAATATTATTAATGTAACATTAATAAAATTAATATTATTAGCAAATAATGAAGATTTAGATTAATCTTTCGATCTCGAGTTAAAAATTATAGATCACGAAGTGTAATAATTGATTGCACGGCAATCAATTTCAGATAATTAATTTCTTTTATCAACGCTTTTCTCATCTGTTATTATAGTACTTCGGCCCACTACTATTGAATTATTTATCCTCCGCTGTGTAAAAGTTCTTTGTAAAATAAACTGAATCACATTAAATGTTATCCATAAGGCTTAATAAATAATAAAACCAAAAAATAATTTTATTTCCATTAATATCATTGTTGCTATTATATGATATATGATGCCACAACAATCAAAACATATAATTTGTTCTATCTTTCGAATAAAATTACACGTATTTATCCTGATTGCTATTCGATTGGCAGTGCTATGTATTGTAAATTTAACATGTCAGATATTTAGTACAAAAATATACAGTTATTAATTACTATTATCATACTGAAGTTCTTTCGTTAAAGAATAATTTCTGAATACTCTGAGTAACCGTACAATTGCCTCGTATTTTTCTTTTTTTTTACGGACGCACGCAATCTTCAGATAAAGCTCACGCTCGCAGAACAAAGCTCTCGCGTTCCCTAATTTCCAGCGAGATAATCCGCCGACGAATCCTCGATCATCCTCGTTCCGCGCCTTTTAACGTCACTTTAACGCGTCGCGATACCGATCTACTCCGGTCGTCATACGAGACGCGTATCCCCGATACTCGCGGTTTTCCCGGCAAGGAGTTTTCGTAAAACCGACCCTCCGTTCTCGCCGAGTCACCGCGCTAATCCTTATTTAACCCGGAGTTTATCGGCCGCATCGAAGGCGCGCGGGATTAACTTGGACGCGCGCCAGCACAATAGGACGCACGAGGGGACACCACTTAACGCATCGGGCCCACATCTTCGGGCCCCTTCCATCCCGATGCTGCGGACGATAGAGTTAGTGAACGAAAGTTGTCAGTGCTTTGTGTACCTGCGTACGTGCGCCCGCTCGGCGGAGCTTTCTCGCTTTTCCCTTCTTTTTTTTTGTAATGGAAATCGAGTGAGGAATTCGGGCTTGGCTCACGGGACCCGGGATTTACCTTTCTGATCGACGACCGAGACGCGATTCAATCCGCGGAAATGGCATCGAAGTTAAATTAAAACGTCGATCGCCGCGACGTTTCTCAGCCTCGTCTGTCGCGGAGATGTATCCCGCCGGATGTTTCTGTATCCACGTGCATTCACTAATCCGTCAGTATAAGGCGTTCCTTACAATTGCTAACGTCAACGAAGATATTACTGCATTGAACATATTATCCATGTTTCCTATATAAAGAAACTTTATACGTCGCGATTATCCTTTCTAAAGAATTAAACTGTAACATATTTCTGGATATTAAATCATCTTTTTTTAACTGTGCCGAGATAACTTCGAAGAACGATTGGTATTTTTACGTTGCTAAAGAGAAACGTTAATCGTTACGTCGTTTTCTATTCTTATTTTGAATATGACGTTCTGACACAATAATAACATGTCTGTGGTAAATAATTTTATACATTAATAAATATTTTATACATCTTATACATTTGATAAATAAGCGCGACTATCCATTATGATAACTAGTTAATTGCTATAATAATGCAATTAACACTCATTTATCATCATCAACGAGAATTTTATTATTGCATTTCAACAGTGTAAAAAAAAAACAATGAATTCACTTTTCTCGCTCGCATTGTAAAAATAACTTTTCCTGAAATTATCTCAGTTCTTTTAATTACTTAATCTTGGATTAACTCGATGAAGATTTACATTAAATCTTCGTAATTAAAAGATTTATTTTAAATCTTCGTATATCCGGAAATGTAATTCCACATAAAACTTTTTTATGACGCATAAAATTTCTTTCGGAAAATGTAATGGTTGATTTTAATTGTACGGAAATTTTTTATTACAAGATTTCATGAGAGATAATATTACATTATATATTACAGATTTAATAATAATGTTCGCTTTAGTCGCTCTATAATTCGGAATAATGTCAGAACTTAAGATAGATTTTTATTTATAATTTTAGATGTCACTTATAAAACTCGTTTTAAAAATAATATGCAACTCACGTCAGATTTCAGGATAGAATTCTATTTGTAATTTTATATTCCGTAAATTTTTATATATGCGTGAAATTATAAATAAAATTTTGTACTCAATTCTGACACGAATCACAGATTTTCTAAAGTAAACCCGACTTTGTTAAATCTATCAGGTTCGTACAATGAAGTTGCTGTCTTCCTTTTTTTATTCTATTTCAATTTTTTAACAAACAATAAATTAACAATTTATAGTCTCAGGTCTCTGTTATAAATATTTAAAAAAAATTAATTTTGAAAAATTGCAAATATTTTCCATTTAATTTTTTTAATTGAAAATATTTGTCATTCTTCAAAATTAATTTCTTTAATAATTAAAACTGAAACGACAGTAAGTCCACTGAGGTACAAATCCGTAATGAATCGTGATCTCCATTTCCCGATTTGCGTTGACCGGAAAGACATTTGCGATTAGAGGCTAATTGCAAATCATTTCGACTCTAACTGTCATCAATTCGACTTTAATTAAACGTCACGTTTACCGGTACGTATTTCCGAAAGCAACAATGTGAATCAATCAACGGCGGCCATCGCGTGCATGTGACTTACTGTTTCGAACGTTGGACGTTTAATGAGAAATTTGCATGACATTATACCCGAACCCTTTCGCGGCGGATTAATGGGCGCAACTTTTGTCGCATAATAGCGCGACAATGAGCGCCAGGGGCCCGATTTTCTAACCGGTCGTAAAAAATCGCGGCCACTTATGTCTATGCTAATTTTATTTCCCAGTGAGACCAATCGCGCCACTAAATCAAAAAACGGTGGCGCGGCAGAAGTGTGCTAGCTGGAGAATAATTGCAAAGCGAGTGAATCGAGAGAACCGAGCCGTAGCTCTGACAGATCTTCATCCATTATCATAATGGCGAGGAAAATCTTATCAATTTTAAGCATGCAAATTGATGCCGTTCTCTATCATTTAGCATATTGGATACGAATATCGGAGAACATTTTTTTTTCCTTTTTTTTTGCCAGACCATGTTGGAAATGATCTCTTCATTTCCAGATGGGATAAAGTCGCCATTCGCGATCTCGGCGAAAATCTAATCTAACTGATATATCTCTTCCTATGTGTGAATAGGATAAAAACGCGGCTTTTTACGCGGCTATAATGCAGCCATAGCTAGATAAATGTGGTCTTAATCAGAGCGCGATGTTCGACAAGATTAATTTTAAGGACACGTAAAACTTAAATCGTCTCACGTATTGACGATTAATTTAAATTACATGTATTACCCGCAAAACAATGACACTTGCAGAAAAATCAAATATTTTAACGTCTCTTGTTTATTGTCGATCGATTACGTAATATCTACGAATTTCAATCACACTCAGCGGAAGAACACGATTTATGCACATGTACTTTATTAATCGAAAACATATAGATTTTTATTGCATGTACTGAGAGAAGAAAAAAATTTTTAATAAAAAAAATACATTTTCTTAAAAGCATATATTTTGATATAAACATTTGTTCTGTTTAAGTAAAAATACTTACTTTTAAGTAAATGGACATGTTTAAAGTCAAGTCACACATTTTATTACATTGGAGACAAACATTGTGTAGCATAAAACTCCGCCAGAACTGGCGCGAACTATCGTTGGAACTGCGATAAATGAACAGCACGACCCTTTCTGTCCAAGTGTCATGCTGGTTTGTATATTAAAAAAATATTTTAAAAAATGCAATCACCAGAGCTATTTTTAAAAATGATTGTGTAGCATAGAACTAACGAGAACTGTCGCTGGAATTAAGATAAAATAAACAGCACGACACTTTTTGTCTAAGTGTCGTGCTGGTTCGTATATTAATCAATTATTTTTGAAAATGCAACTGCCAGAACTATTTTCAAAAATGTTATAACGTAGAACTCTGCCCGAACTAGCGAGAACTGTCACTAGAACTGCAATAAATAGGTAACACCCTTTTTATTCAAATGTAGTACATTTAATATTTTAATATAAAAAAAATGTTAATCGTGTGAATTCTTTTTTTAAGCAATCAGCAATAGAAATCTAACAGTGTTAACTAGAACTCTTCTTATCAAATATACTAATATTTATTGTTTTCTTGTACTTTAAAGGAGAAGGTGTCATGCTAGACTCGCAAAGTTAGCACGTTTTCTTTTTGAGGTAAAAAATGCAAAATTCTTTGTTATTTTTATATGGAAGTTTGAAACTACGAAAAGTGTCATTAGAACTTTATGTATTTAACTGAATGTTGTGCAACTTCACAGATTCCTGCGAATTCATCTTTCGGCACCGTTCGGCATTGCTTTCCTGCCTCCTTGAGGAGACAGCACTCGTGATCGTGACGCAGTCGATCGACGATCTCGCGTTCACGTCGAGGAGGAGCTATAAACGCGGAGGATCTTTCATCCGCAGGACCATCAATAACGCGCAACGGGTCCTGAAAGCTATAGGTGCTATGTACTGGCTCCACCCAGTTTCCACGCTTCGCCGCTCCCGTCTAACAAGGCAGGTTCAAGTGCCTATTGTCGAGTTATGAATACGGGAAACATGTTCGATCCCCACTCCGTGCGCACTCGAGGAGAGCAGTTACAAAATTATGATACATCACGCGTCACGCTGACGGCTGCGACAACGTGCGCATATGAAAGCGCGAAACAAACCCGCGGCCGGACCCGAAAATTTCGCAGCCGTAAGTGGAGTCTGTTCCCTTTCTCTTTTTTTTTCATATTTATACATCGAGCCCTGATTTCGGTAAATTGAACGACAGTGAGCGATGAGGAAAACCCGCTCGCTACGCATCGACGCCATGTAACTCATGCGAAAATAAAAGATTGCCATTGCCAGTTTGCTCGTAAATTTCGTATTCTATTTCTTTTTTTTTCTTTTTTTTTTATTTGACTTTATGTAAAACAAATTTTTACGACGGATCTTATAACAATTAAGTGTGTACGATAATATTATATAATTTGGGAATAACGAGAAATATAAAATTTGTAATTTTAAATTGTTGTATATGCAAATAAAACATAAACGTTCTCTTTAAATTTATTTCACGGGAGATATTTTGTAATTTAAAATATTAGTTTCGCTTTTTCAAATTGTGCGTGAATATTTAGCGTTTAATTTAAATTCAAATTTATTCTCGTTACAGATCAAATCAAATTGGGATATTTTTATCCGTTATGAGCAGACCGGTGTAAAGTTAACGCCCAACTTTATAAAAAACAAAAATGCTTAATACATATCAATTGTACTTCAAAAAGGTACAAACAATTCTTTTTCGAATGCCATTGGTCGTTTTTCGATATCTTAAAAAATGGTTAAGTTCTCGATAGAAGGAGAGGGAAAGTAAAATTGAAAAACGCTGTATCTCCGCACCCCTTGAAGCACAAATAAAAACAAAAGAGGTACAAATGGCTACAAATGATGCTCTTTCAAATGGCATAAACAAAATTTAAAAATCTGTTAGTTGGGCACTAACTTCACACCGGTTATGAGCAGATATACAAAAGGTAATTTATAGCTAATTTATCGTTATGTTTCATGAGAAAAATATATAAATATTCTACTTTGACTTTTTTTTCAATTTTAACGGTCACGTACAAAGATATTTATATAAGATACACAAAAAATATACGAGTCAAAATTATTTAAAATTGTTGCATATGCAAAGTAAAAAATAGAAACGTTTTCTTTAAATTTTTAAAACGTTCCTTGCAATTGTATGCAATCGTCTCATATTGCTGGCAGTTGCGGAGCTTGACAATCAATCTGTGTCGGTCTCACAGACCACAATGATCGTTGTTGGAAACACCGAGTCTAGATAAATTTTAGCAACTCGCAACATGAAAGAAAATCGTTACTATGTGAATTTCGCCGCGTAATGTCCAAAGTGGCATATCACGCGTTTATCGAGGCTATAAAGGTTCAACCGGAAAACGAATGTGACCGCCGACTGTGACTCGAGGGTGTACGTTGCATTTGGGCATAATGATGGTAAAGTTATTAGCTCCCGAGGCGCAATGAATATGCAACGACCCACGATGAATCGGCAGATTTTCCCTAATAACTCGACGATGATTTTATATTAATTTCAGATCCCTTGTGAGAGCGCAAATGACGTACTTGGCGATAGATCACTAAATTTCGATAAAGCTAAAGATATACGCACATCAAGAGAAGCGATTATTCAATTTACTTCTTTTTCTTCTAGTAACAGTTTATATTTAAGCAAAAATATTTCCTTGATAATTGCCTTAAAGTAAACTCATGACAAATTTTACAAAATCTTATTATATCCTAACAAAAACTTATAAAATTATATCGAAGAAAAGTTTAAATAACAAGGAAATCGAATTTGTTTTAACCCAATATTCTTGATTGAAGTATTAAGTTACTAAGATTCAGAATATATGAATAAACATGATGCTTATGATGAACTTATGATAGATTTATGACGGATATTTAAACTTAAAGATATTTGTTTCAAATATTAGATATATAAAATACTTAAAACAAAAAAGTAATATTTACTTGCAATTCAAATAAATTTTTATGCATATTTCTGTGTGCACACAGAAGTTTATTTTAAGCAAATATTAATTCTAAATAAATGATAAATGCATTTTAAGGTAATGACGAAAAAAATATTTTGTGTAAAATTATTGCTTAAAAAAAGAAGACTTGATATTTTGTAAACGTACGAGAATATTTTTCTGTATGCAGCCAGGTTTTAGCATGCATTAAGCTTCAAAGCAGAAAATAACGTTAAATTACAAAACCTACACGAGTAGTTGCATGAATTAATCAGTTTTATCGATTGGATGTAATTTTATTCGACAGACGTGTCTCTCTGATAGTCCATGTAATGCATTTTAATCGCGGTAGTACCGTCATGATAATTATTAGCACCCTACGCGAAATGCATTTGTACCGTAACTTCTCTCCTTCTCTGGACAATCGTCGTCGGACGGGATCACCCTCGTCGCGCATTCCGTGCTTTGTCCCTCTCCCCCTCCATCTCGTGATGTTTGCGCAAGTCGCATACACAACCCTCTGTCCCCTTGCTACCTAATTTAATAAACGTCCCCGCACAAGAAAAGGAGGGGTTGCGGTTCGTCGTTGGAAGAATGGCGATTCGCTTCTCTCGGACGCGCAGCTCTCATCACTGCGTCTCTTTTTTCAATCGCCATGCTCTTCGTCTCCGGAATGTTCAATTTGTACATACTTTGAACTTAATGTCGCCTGCTAACGCTCCCCATGCCAGTGCCTGAACGGTATCGAATGACGCAGCGATGCGGAATTTAATGACGCGTTTAGTTGAATTCACTCTCGTTTACGTCCTTGTTCAGAGAGCGCGCACTTCGCGATTAATCGTGCCATAAATTATATCATCCATTAATTATTCGACATTTGTATTATATATCTCGATACGACAGATAATTGTGAAATATCAAAGGGCTTCAAACAAAGGTTGCGAGGTGTGACATTTATGTAACACAGTATTAGTATTTGTTGATAGCAAAAAAATTATTACATTAAGCCAAAAATTATGAATAAGGAAAAGTTATATTTTTAATATATAAAACATTCGATACGTATTATAAAAAATATAATCCATTTTCATTGTAATTATATATGCGATAAAAATTATTTAGCTATTTCAATTATTATTTTATTACCAAAAACATATTATATTCGCGTAATCCCGCTTTTATACAACAATCGTTAATGCTGTTCCATATGAATTACAAATCACGTTGCGCCAGTCACTTCACGTGCAATCGACGAACATACATGAAATTTGAAGCAATAATCGATTGAAAATCCACATTTCATCTCCGACTGCTAGCCAATATCTCATCGTTACGAAGTTCGCGGCCAACGGAGGATTTCGTATTTCAATTTCTCGACCGAGAGAAAAGAGAGAACGATTCGCGATAAAGCTTTCGATAGAAGAAAACGGCACGCGCTATCAAAGGGTGCATAAAACCCATGGTACAGTTCGCCTCGGCTTGGCCATTTTTCTAAAGTTTTATTCACGACAATCAATCACCACGAGCATC
The DNA here is from genome assembly GCF_016802725.1 of Solenopsis invicta. Classification (NCBI taxonomy): domain Eukaryota; kingdom Metazoa; phylum Arthropoda; class Insecta; order Hymenoptera; family Formicidae; genus Solenopsis; species Solenopsis invicta. The sequence continues at coordinate 22,537,184 of NC_052668.1, forward strand.
CGCTTTTTAATACTTTTATAAATAAAGCATCCTCCCAATTAGCGTATAACAAAGTTTTTAATAATCCGCATATACGTTTTATACACTGAATCTAAAATAACTAAACTTTAGTTGTGTTTTTAAATCATTTTTCCCTCCTTTATTTGTCATAATAACAAAGTCTTTTGATCTACCTTTTTTTTAAAGTAAATTCTTTTAAATAATTACGCTTCTCGAATCTCAAGAGCTACTGCAAATAATTTGAATTAAGTGTAATTTTGAATTTTATGAGCTATTTAATTTATTAAAGAAACCACGACCCAGATGGTATGAGTTAAAAGTCGCGGCTCTGCTGGCACTTTATCAAAGACGTCAGGCAATAGAGCACTTTCGTAGTGGTGCCAGCAAAAAGAATCACGAAGAAGCCGCACTCTCGGTCGCCTGTGGAGCTTAAGAAACTCTGACAAATAAAGATTTATGACTGCGAAAGCTGCTTGATCTTGGAGCGAAGCAGAAAAGAAAAATAAATTTCGACATTAAGAGGTATCAAAGCACCGTATTTATATTTTTTGTTACTTTTAAATTTACTAATTGACGTATAAAAAAAAGTATGTAGACTATATAATTCAAATGACGCAACATATAGGCACCCGGGCATTACAGTATCATTTTAACTCAATGTAAATGATGTAATAGAATCATTAAAAAATATATTAATGATATTAATTGAAATAAAATACTAAAAGAATTTAAAACGTTTCAAATAAAAAATTTAATAAGAATCCTCGAAAAATAATATGTGTATACATGAAGTCACGAATTATTGAGGTATAGAATAACAAGAGACATTTAATGAAACACATATGCTTTAACATATTTAAACTTTACGGTAATTCTTATACTAAAAAAAAATATCTTAAAACAAAAAAATTTTATTTAATGCAAAAAATTATTTACTCAATGGATCCTAACGATTTATTTACTTGCAATCAAGTTAAAAATTTTTTACTATTAACCATAAATACGAATTTGTGCAATTTTTGTTTCGGAAAAAACACGTGCGAATCAAATAATTTCATTACCTCACTGCCGAATGACGTGACAGAAACTTCAATAAAATCTTTTTCCTAGGTTACCAGCAAGTATTAAGGAACGAGGAAGTCAAAGAAATTCCTTTTTAATTTCCTTCGGAGTCATCTAGCAACGCGCGTTCTTAGGGGTTTTTCACTTTGGTGGTTGCAATACTCGCATCTTTCAGACGATCGCACGTTCTATCACGTAATTTCTCATGAGAGACAGCCCTCCTGAGAGACAGCGCATTATTTTCAAACGAATTTTCTGCGCCTTTACGCGACGTTTAGAAATTCCATTACGATAAGAGGAAGAGAAAGAAGTCAAATAGATGTGAAAACAGCATGTCAAGTATTTCGATATGTACAACACGTTTTGTAACGTTTCATCTTTACATTTATTACGCTACGAATTTCTCTGCATTTTATAAAATGCAATGTTTATTTTATGCTTCGCGCTGTATGCATCCCAAGTTCATATTTTAGGATCAAACTGTGACAGAAAGTAGAATTTTTATTTCCCTTTTTATCGATTCTTTGTTCGCAAAATCTCTTTCAATTTTATTTAAAAGTACATTGACACTGTATATCGTTCAATTAAAGCACCCGTGTTGTGAGTAAAATTATTATATGTGATAAAGACTCTTCTATGAGCACTAAAACCTTTTTTGGCATGGCCCAAGGGGCGCGTGGTTTCATAACGATCATCCCTTGTCCCTTTCTGCAATAGGGGTCAGTTAATCAGAAGCATTCGTAAGATTTTAGGTTTCATCGATGCTATAAATTAAAAATACAATTATCTACTTGTATTTTTAACAAATGTAATACTATGTTTATTATTCGCCTTACAAGTTCTAATATACAAAAAGATAAAGCAATTAAAAAATTATTTTAATTTATGCGGACACTTATGTGACACATAAAACGTTTTTTTATATCTTTACTAAAAAATTCGTTTTTCTTATCAGAATTAATACATAAAAACACATGTTAATGAAACATCTTTTATCAGTATTTAATTAAGTAAACGGGTTGCTGAATTTTTCATTTCTTTCCGAGTAGAACGAAGACGGTGATCGATCGCGAGCGTCGAGTCAAAACGCAGAAGTTATTGTGTCACCGTTGTTAATCCGTTTAACAATGCTCCCAAATCGTAGGCAGGACAGCCCTTACTCTGCAACGCAAATACCCGACTGCAAGGACCACAAACCAATGTCAAATACCCACGGGGCGTGAACCTGAGACCATATACCTGAATATACGAACAGAGTTTGGACAGAAATACGTATCCTTTGCGCAAGGAATTTGGATCAACGAGACGGTTATTGTGGTAACGACATTCTGTCGTCACCAAATATCAACGGTAAAGATGCTATTCACTTTCGCGGATTAGCCATTTTATTGTACAAATATCACAAAAATTTTCAGAGCATCTTTCACGAATTAGGTCTATTTCTTCTACAACAGTGCTACGATCCTGTATATTGAAATATCCTCGGAAAGACAAGATTGAAGTAAATAGCATTTCATCTAATCAAATCTCTCGTTTTACTTTACTCCTTGGAGCATGTAAAACTATTGACATCGAAAGGACAATCAAAAGAATTTATTTGTAGTTTTTGAGAAACACGTTACTTCAAAACTGACTGAACTACAAAACTTATTTATAAAGCTAATATTAATAAAAGATACGCTGGATAGATTTCTGTAATTACTTTGCGGAATTTTGTTTCTTCCCGACAAAATTTCGCCGAAAGTTCAGACATGTCCCGCGGTGCCATGATTTACCGCTTACATTACACGAAGGCGATTCAAGAAGTTTAATGCACCGACGTACCCTGCTTTAATGAGGTCCCTTTAAAGTTTCTCGCAAAATGGAAGACGATGAGAAAGCGCGGAAGGTGATAGAGAATGATTAAATGCGTTTTCATTTTATCACGAACAATATATACAGCAACACTTCGTGTTTAAATCAACATTTTATATATTCACGAAAGTTGATCGCGTGCGCTCTAAATTTTTAGAAGTAAAATGTGTCATCACTCTTTGCTAGAGTAAATAAATCACTTCGTTCAAAGTGTTTTTTCACTCTTACATAGTGAATAATATGTTCACTCCTTACAATGGTTTTGATAGAGTCGTTTTATGGCAGTGTTACAAAAAGCGCGGCTTATTGTTTTCAGGGAGCACGTTGTGCGGAAGTGCGTATGTAAAGAAATATGTTTTACACGATATCGCAACGATGAGAGAGCAAAAACGTAAAACGTACAATAAAATTCCGTAAAAACATGACATGGTTAGCATGTACCATCGGTTAAAAAAAAACTATCCTTGAATGTTCATGTATCATTCCCGGTGGGATAATGTCTTGTATTGAACCACCCTCACGTATCATGCACATTGCTGGTCTCACACGCACACGCGCACGCACACACATACACACATTAATTCGGCATTATACATAATCAGTTGAATATCTACCAAATGCGTCTGCGTGCACACGCGTGGCATTGTGCGTGATCACACACATGTACTCGACGATCGAACGCACGCGGGGCACGCAGGGCACGCGTCTTCAGCTTTGATGCACAATCAAGTGTCCCTCATTATTGTCGGCGGTTATTTGTCTGGTGGAGTAGTCAATGAGAAGTGATTTAGTAAACAAGTAGCATATTGCCGATGGCAGCCCGCTGAGCCATGTGATTTAATGTTTCGTGGAATACGCGTACAGCGTAGATAGTTTAGGAAATCGATTCTCCCGTCCCGAGAATCCTTCTCCCCTTTCTTTGGTGGGAAAACCGGCTTGCCAACAGCACTTTGCTGATTTAAGTGTCCATCGTGTCGAAACGGTCGATGGTTCATTAAACGTCATGCATAATGTAGATAGGTGCTTTAATCGGATTGTTTGAACGACCTATACGTGAAATAACTTCCGTAAGATTAATACAATTTGTATAAAGAAAATTATTTCGAAATACGTTATAGAGCATTTCATAAATGTGATTTCACAAGAAAGACCATTAGGTTAATGTGTGACAATTATTAAATATAAGATTATCTTCACTTTTACTTAATTGAGTTTCAAAGTTACAACAGTTAAACAAGACCATTTTTTAAAAAATCTTCTAAGAAAGAAAAGTTAAGACGCAAAATTCTTGTCTATCAATAACGTCACGTCGTAAACAATTTTGTTCTGACAAAAACCAAACACAAAACAAAAAATATAAATACTAATTATAAAATTTCGAACAAAAAATTTAATGAGTTTTAGAATTTTATTTATTTTTAATAGATTCCTCAAAAGATTAATTATAAAACTTATTAATCTTTGTTCATTATACTTATTATATAGTCCGGAGAAAAATTATTTGTACACAGATAAATGCAAAAGAATGTTTTTGTTAAAAGCAACCTGTAAAATTTCGTAAGAAGTAAAGAGTTACTTTAAATAATATTACCTTTTCCATCTTTTATCATTATTAATATTAAAAATAATCCAGACATTATTTATCTTTTTCCTTTAAATAGTTCCTCAAAATATTAACTTCAATTATATTTATATTTACATTGTTTACTTACATTTAAAATAAATTTTATAATTGATAAAAAAAAGAAAATATTTATTTCGCACGAACAAAATTAGATGACAAAAAAACTGGTTTAATTGGGAGTTAATTGAAACGTATAGTGATTAAAATATTGTCCATAAAACTCTTCATAAAAGAAGAGATAATTATTAACTGGAACAATCTTTAATTAAATCACTTGATCATGACTCACTCTCGTTACGTGGTTTAATTAAACGTATACTTATGATCTGGCACCGATTATGTCTTGCGGTTCATAACCAGCGCATTGTTCTCGTTTAATTAAACACGGCTTAGCGAGCGTATTTTCATAAATTCTCTCGTATACGCGATTTAACATACTCAAAAACTGACGGCTGATATAATTCACGTGCGAACGTTCAAAATTATATTATGAAAAGAATGATTCGTCGTGATTACCTCGAGCTTGGTATTCGACGACACCGATAAATTACTACTCGGTCGTAACTTTCACGAAGTAAAACTCATTGTTGAAGTGTGCGGACGCGGATCGATAACTCATCCAAGTGCAATCTGTCTCTTCGCGATTATTAAGGGTCCATTCTCGTTTGTTGGGTCAAAAAAATCGAAATTTTTTTTTTTGCATTTTTCGATAGCTATAAGTGTCTAGAATATCATACTAAAAGGGCAAATCGAAATACGTAATGGTTTAAAAGTTATGAGCCTCCGAGCCAACCGACTCAAAGCAGGTAGAGAGCGTCGAACGGGTCGAGCGGCGCAGGTACATAGCCGACTGATCTTTCTATCGGTATATGATTTTCCTCGAAGTCCAAAAAAAGGAGTGCATCAATCATGTGCAGAAAAGAATGGGCTCAAGATTACGGAACGTGAAAAAAAAGAACAAAAAAATCGGTGGACATGGTCCTGGAAAGCTCACAGACAAGTTAATTAACGAATTAACTATTTATTATGGCCTTGCAATTAGAAGGAATCCGCATGATGTCGAGAAAATGAGGAACGACGTGTGGGCAACATTTTATCACAAAATGTCGACGAACGAAACGCCTCAGCACGAGCGTTGCCCAAGCGGACCAAATTCATGGTGTAAGTGGCGGCAAGCGGAAGCGGCTGGAACTTTGCAGTCCTACAATCATCCTCCTCCTCTCGATTCGAAAGTGCAGGAATTAATTCAACCGATTTACGAAGATTTGTCATCGCAAGATTTGTTGAACCGTTGTTGCGGGGGATTCACTCAGAACAACAACGAGTGCTTCAACAAAACTATTTGGCAGTTCGCCCCAAAACACGTTTTTTGCGCCTCCAACATCATAACGATTGCAGCATATCTTGCCACCTGCATTTTTAATGAAGGTTTTCAACCTATTTTAAAAATTATGAGCATCATGGGAATCACCATCGGCCCAAATGCCCACAATTTTGCTTGCACTCGCGACCAACAGCGTATTACAGATGCGGAGCGGCGATCGACATATCAGTCAGTGGAAGAAAGAACTGCCCGAAAAAACGAAAGATTGCAAGATCAAATCAATTTTGAGGAAGCCGAGGGTCTGCTATATGGTCCTGGAATAGCTGATTAGCTGTAAGTATCCAGATGTAAACATTAATATCGAAAAAACTGTACTTAAAACTTTAAACGCGTTTTCTGGAAAACTACATTTTTCGAGCTGGCGACTGTCATATCTCAGTCAATTTTTAACGAATCTTAATGTTTTTTTTTAAAATACGCGTAATTAAATTGTCCATGGAATGGACCATAATTACACCGATAGGTTACATATTGGATTTTTTATCGACAAAAAAGTGACGAAAATATTCAGTAAAAACGACACAAAATTTTTCAAACGCCGCCATTTTGTTATTTTTTATTCAATTTCAATAAAAGTGGTCCATTCCATAACCACACTCCTACTAAACAGGAAACTTTTTGGATTTTTTGTTTCAGACGATTTTTACGGCCTGTGGAAGAGTCGCCAGCGTGGTTCGTGTTTTGTGCACTGGCTCACGTTGTGTCGCGTTCTGCTCCAGGATATGCATTATATAATCTGTAGATTTTTTATAAACTTCTTCAAAGTACCATAATTATAACTGAAAAAGTTTCGAGAACCTATGTTTATTACTTTTGCCAAAAAAAATTCCTGAAAATTGCCTATTTTTTGACCCAACAAACGAGAATGGACCCTTAAATGGTCTTCGCGATTATTAAATATTTTATTATTTTCTCTGATTTTTTCTCCTTTTCATATTCGTCTATAAAAGCATTAAATGTAATATCGCATGTGTTGTATTATAACATATTTTACAAGCGTTTCTACAAGCAGATTCGCGTTATGGAGCTTCGTGCGTTCGACCGCCGACTAACTTCCGCACCTTTTGGCAAAACTGAAGGCGAAGAGCAATAAGGGTAACAACCTACGTTACTTAACTACCAGCGTGATTCTAAACTATTTCAGCCTTACCATTTCCAACCACTCTGCATTATCGTCTGCGCATGAACACGTGAATGCACGTGAACGTGCAGTCTGGCGAAGCATCGCGTACCGAACAAAAACCTAGCAACCGAGATCGCGTGTCTGAAAACTTAATGGATCGTCGTAAAGCCAACTTCTTCAAAGTGCCAAAGGAAGAGAGAAAGAGACAGAGAGAGTATGTAAAAGGAATGGAAAGAGATCATTCGTTAGCTGTTATAAAATGAATAGGAAAAACGGATGTATGTGTGCGTGTATCTCAGTGAGTTTCCAGTAATATAGCCAGCTCGGCAATTTTCCAGGACGTTAACTTCGTACCACGTATATCTTCGTAAAAGTCGCAGGAAGTTGGATCAGTTTAACGCTTGTGCCATATCGACAGGGCGGCTCGAGACGCCCTCACGTTCATTGAACATTGAGGATATATTTGGAAAGGAAAATAGCGCCGTTACACCTTCTCGTTGTAGCACACTTCGAAGACATATGTTTGTCCCTTTGTGCTTGATCGCCCTCACGAGTCTCTCCACATATTCTCTCGCGATGCTTTTTTTTCATCTATTCTATGGGCCGGCTCTCTATCTCTCGCTACCGACGCCCCTTACGAAGGGGAGTTCTGGCGCGTGGTCAATTTTATTAATGGTCCACACCCGTGTCGTGGTCGACTTGGGCTCGAAAAATCGCGCTGCATCTTCGTTGGTGAATAAAAGAATGTAAACGTTATGCGATTGGAGGAGATACTTAAACGTTAGGGATACAAGAGCAACTTGGAGCATCTTTGTTACGCACACACACATCAAATTTATGATATTATACATTTTTTACAACTGCTTTTGCTATAGAATTGCTAAGACCAAAATTCAGCGCTAGAAAATATAAAGTTAAAACAAAGCACAATATTTGAAAAAAATAAAAATAAATAAAATAAATGCGAAAAATAAATAACAAAATGCATCGCTAAGAAAAACAGTAGTTGGAAAAAGTAAAAAAAATGACGCAATTGAAATACACGATAAATTATTTTTTCTTCTCTTTTTCAAACGACACATGCGGGAACATTATCGAGCGTGTCCGACGGTGTTTGTGGCAATTTTCAAATCCACTACAACAACGAACGTTGCACTCGGCCATGCAAGTCGAGTAAGCGATAAAAAATGCAGTGATAAAACCGTTCTATAAATTCACACGGTTGACAAATTTGCCAATAAACCATGCTTAAGCCAGCGTATACGGGAGAAAAAAAAATGTTGCTAATTAGATTCATAAAAGAGCATATCCCATAATTTATTTTGCCGTCTCCACAAAATGAGAAAAAATAAAAAATGTAGGATAAATGAGAAAGATAAAGATAAAGAGATCGACTAAAATAAACTTCTCACTTTCTTTTTTTAATTGTGTTTTTTTTTTCATATTTTCGTCTGTGTCATGGTTCTGCCTTTGTAACTCGCACTTTTCCCCCCTATTGACCCGATCATTATTCGCAATTTCCTGTCTTGCCAATCCCAACGCGCGCGAATAAACAACAATTCGTCTCGACACTGCCGCGTTCATCTTTCACTGACACGTGTACATACACGGTGGCAAACGAGTGCGCGAATGTCCACGTTTGCATATGTATGCACCAACGAAGAGCAGAAATGCAAGCGCGGGCGGTGATGACTTTTCGCCCCGAGAATTCGAGCCGCGTGACCTCGCGTGGGCGCCAATTGAGTGTTCTTCCTTTTTTCGTTTATTCTGCTTTGTGGCTTTCACTCACACACTCGATCGTTGTGTCTTCATGTCGATAACAAATGACACGTGTTGGTTTTCATTGCGGTAAGCATAGTTCATTCCAAAATCTTTTTCTAAGCAGGTATTATATATTTTTTTATAAAATACCATGCATTTTTTAAATAAAAAGTTTATAAGAAGATTATATACACAAACACACATTTCTATATCCATAAAATTGAAATAAAAACATTAGATTTCTATTTCATTCTTTTAATTCTCAAGTTTAGAAATTTAAAATTTATCTTGAACTACTTCCCTCGGCAGATATTTTACATATCCCTAAGTCTCTCTTTGATCCGTGCTACTAATAGCAGTACAGATAGTAGATAATTGACCAGTTTGCTTTACTAAACCTCTACGAGAGATCTTGATGAGGAAGTGGTCGAAGAGACAGCTGACATCATCGGTTCGATATCGTGTCTCTGCATATATTGATCTGGCCACTCCACGTTCGATATATGGGTCGAGATTACTCCTGAACAATGTATTTGGACTTGAGAGTATAATTCCAATTTATCTCGATGATATCTCGCACAAGTACGATCTCGAATAGAAATATTTATTTCAAGAGTAATTTTGATTCCAAGAAACATTCTATACAAACGGTTTCTTAGTATAAAATAATTTGTCCATCTTTTAAATTTATTTGTTATAAATATATATACTATTTTTTAAATAAATTTATAAAAAGGTGTATAAAGTAGAGAGCAGATTAATCTCGCTTGAATTTGGCTCGGACTGCTGCACTGCATATTATTCATAGCGATTCTATTTATTTGCATATGAAAATCAGTAAAGTAAAATAAATGCTCGATCAGCTCGTCAATAATTTCGCAAAATATTTCGGCTTGTCTGAAGCAGCGCATTGTTCTCGTTTAATTAAATCACTTTATTAAATTGCTTTATTAATGCAGTAACACGAAAGAGCAATATAATTTTTGGGGAGAAATTACATTGCGAAACTACGCTATCGGTCGAATGGAAATTTCAATTATCTATGCAATGGTAAATTCAACGAGATTAAAATAAACATAAACGAGCTGTTGTCAATGATTCCGCAAGACAAAAAATTTGCAATTTGACACGTATGAATTTTATTTATGTGATTCGTTCACAATTTTACACAGTAAAAAATAAAATGCTAATTTAACACTTTTGCATGTCTCAAAAAGTCCACTCTAAATTTTAAATTAAAATATTATTTTAACTTAATAACTTAAAATAAGAGTTATTTTAACTTAACTTTTGAGTTATTTTAACTTAAAATTGAGAGTGAAACATTTCTGGAACATTTTATTTTTTTTACTGTGTATTAAAGATACGTTTAGTGTCGAGAAACGGACAAAAGAATTGATAGAGAATGAGAGGAACAAACAGATATCAATAACGTCGCGGAATTCTACAAATTTCCAATCAAACGTACATACGAATGCACATTTTATATACGTATATGTAAGCACATACAAATGCCTCCACACTTTCCGCTGTGCGGCACACATCGAATTCACAAGCGAGAGAGTTTCGCGAATACGGTTTTCGGTTTCAAAGATATTCTCGTTGATTGTGGAAGACCTATGGTGCCGAATATCGGATCCATGGGGTTTCATCCGGAGGATAAGGTTCATTGGATAAGTAATCTTGTCGAGTCTATCGTGGCGTCCTTCTTGAAAACGTTCTCGAAAGATTTAGCTCTCGACATATCCGTCAAGATATATCCCATGTATCCTCGTGACTAAGCGGAAAGAAAATAGATAGTGTCCCTTGCGAAATTCAAACTCGAGATTAGTTTAGAGAAAAAATTGAAGATCGTTTTTCGCAATAGAATTTTTTCACAGCTCGATGCACACTTTTGTTATCCAATCCCGATATGATATATCGTTCAGTTTTTAATTTTTATCACTTCTACAAATACGTAAATATGATTAAAAATCTTTTACATATATTTAAACATCTGTAGAAAATATTTGTATGATGTTAATTAAAAAGAGAATTTTACATAAGTGATAACTAATTATTAGTCGATAAAATATTTCAAAGAAAAGAAATGCGCGATACACAATAATTCTAAGGTATGCACCAAGTGTTAATAATGTTGCAGTCTCTGCTGATACGTAAATAGTGGTACGTAAACAGGTACACTCTAGTGTTAGGATTAGTAATGGCTATTTCGGATCATCCGGATCATCGCGACAAATCCACACAATGGAGCTTTTATTCTGCGAGCCCGCGTGAATTTCCCCCCGTGGGTGACGATCGTCTCTCGTTTGACCGATTTCAAGCGATATTTACGAATGCGAATGAACGTTAAATTTTGCGCTAATCGCGTTATTAGATCGCGGTCGATGTCATTCGCAGCGGCGCGGCGGAAACTGTTTTCCGTGTGACAGACGGATATTCGATGTAGAAAAGTCGAGAGGCCGTCACTCTGGCACGCGCTGTAATTAGGTTAAACTGCAGCGGACATTTACACGCGCACGTGCACGCGATCGTGGCGACGGCGGCGGTCGAGGAAAAATCAAATGAGGATCAACCGTGACAAGCACCGTCGTATTGTTACCGGTGCGATATTTGTCAGTTCCTATATGGCCGCGAATTTGCACGCTATTTGTGCAACATGCTGCCCGATACCACAAAGTAATCGATGATTGATAGAATTATAGCGGAGCTATTTGCAAAGGATACGCAACAATATTGCGATGCGTGCGTTTGTTAATGGCAAATAACAAGATTATCGGAAGCCTCGGAATTACCTGTATAGTTTCGAGAGCAGACACGCATATAGTTCAGTCCCAAAGGACATGAATCCCTTTATGAACGAATATGTATCCGCAAATTCTATTAAAATGCATTCATAAATGCATGCATTCTAAAATAAGTACCACGCGTTTCTCTCATTAGGTAGCACGCGACATCTCTTAATTACAAAATAGTTGAGCTTTCATAATTTTTGCATAAAGTCGACCAAAATGCTTTGATAAAAAAAATTACATTTTACATTTTTTCTGTCTTACATTTCTTTGTCACTTTAACAGAATTGCGAATCGATGAATATGTATTATGTTTATGTAGTTATGTGTACTTAACAAGTTCAATTAAATTTGATCGTATTCCAAATGTATGAGATCTATTTCATTTCAATTTCATGTATAATCCCATTTTTAATAAATTTTTAAAATTATAATATACACTATTTTTAATTTATTTCACTCCTTTCAAAAGAGTGAAATTATTTGCTCAGCATTAGATTGAGAAATGACTCTCGCTTGGAGTGATTCCTCACTTCTAAAAGTAAAAAATTCACTGTAATTATAAAGTGAATGCTTTACTCTTTTCTTAAAGTAAAAATTCACTTTTATCGGACTAGCGCAATTTTCACGATCGCTAGAAGTGACATTCACTCTTTTAGAGTAAAATTTCACTCTTAAAAATTTAGAGTGGACAAAGTCATAATTTGTTAATGCCCATAAATTATTTAAGTCTTAAATATTTTAGAACTATACTAAATTAGTATATTATGTAAAAACAAAATATTAAATTTCGTATCTAAAGATAAACGTGGGAAATTAGAAATATTCAATCTTCTACATAAAAAAAGATTTTGATAATAACTAAACTTGATAAAATAAATCCAATTAAATGTTTGCTTAACATAACCAAATTTTTAATATTTAGTTCTTATATTAATAGTAAACAAACATAATAACAGTAACCAATTAGCTATCAAACAGTCACTAAACATTACCAAATATTTAATTAAAACTTTTACTAAAGCTTAACTATCAGTATTTTACGTAGTTAAACGACATTAACGACAAGCACTTTTGAAAAAGTCCTTTTGTGGATAATGCTAAGCTTAGCGATCTTATTGGAGGTCGCAGGAAGTCGAATCAATGTATAACCAGGTGCACTTGATCTACTCGACCGGCAGAGACGAGTGGAGAAGTACTCGACTCGTGGCATTAACGGTTCACTTGCCAGGCCGAATCGTCGATTCGAGTTGCAAACAGAAGCTGAAAGCTTTAGAAGAGACGTACGACGTGACAAACAATGCGACCCAGAAGGGGCTCATTAATTAAGTACGCCTCTTTTGTTCAAGTACGATATCGACAAGCGACCGAAACACGCAACGCACTTCTTCACAAAGGAAATCGCTCATGTTAGAGCAAACAGAATAACTTAGAAGCTGAGAGCATCTCTCCCCTGTTTCGCTACTTTACAAGTATGAATGTTTAATGTAATATTACATGGAGTTATAAAAGATTCCTTTCATACCTGCTTTTTTTTCAGAGTACATAATTAGTTCAATACGTGTCGCATGATTTCTTCGAATCAGCAGAATAAAAAAAATTATATAATTGTATTGAATATATTGGTCTCATTGATTTTGTTCTTTATATTAAAAGTATACATTAAAAGTTACAATAATTCATATGTAATACCGGTAAGGGTGACGCAGTACGTCACGAGAACCTTATTAAATTAAAATAAATGATTAATATCGTAAGATATAATAAAAACTGCAAGCAATGTGTGATCGACGATTAAAGTAGAAAATGTTAACATTAAATCTGTATTTAAAGGTATTAAAACTTTAAGATATATTAATACAACAAATGAATGTTTTACTGCAGATACTAATATTGAGTGAAGATAACGCTTGAAATTTCTGAAGCATATACTTAGCAGGTTTCGAATAGCATAGAGATAAACAAATAAAACTACATAAACGGCGAGTAAAGTGTATGCATTTAATTAGCAGATTTCGAACAGCATAGAGATGAACAAATAAAACTACATAAACGGCGAGTAGAGTGTTTAGAGAACCTTTGTGGCGCATAGAATATGGACTTTCAGCACCGCAATCTACACATCATTGTATTATGTTATTAATAAAGCATAAAAAGAAGATCCACGTTTTTATAAATTTAATGCAACAGTTAACGCAGATTCAGAATTATTACTTTATAAGCAAATTTGATATAAATTAGTGACTTCGTGTTCCACTGTTACGGATTTAATGCTTGAGGAGTCGTGTTACAACGAGCCATTTAAAAATATACATTTAATGATTACTAAAATTCATGAAATTTTTTATAATTAAATTCTATGGGGAATTTATGGAAAAGAACGCAAAAGTGTTTCTTTTTCCGAAAAATTCTTGCGCGTATTCCGAAATGTTTAGTGTCCATGGACATCAACAACGTGTCCACAATCGTCTCGCCTTTCACGACAGTGTCGTTACTTACTTTATAATTTGTTTCTCGTTAACTGCGCGGTCCATTCAAAGAAGGTTGTTTACTTGATCGGTATCATCTAATTTTCTAAGAACGCTCTTCAAGAATCGTTCTCCGGGGAAATCAATAGGATCATTCTTAAACTTTTTTTCATAGACTTCCTTTGAGCGCAGAATCGACTTCTGAAATGACACCCACAGTGATGTCCTGCGGTTTCTCGCACTCCATAGCGGCTATTACTCCGTATGATATCTACGAGAGCAGGATGTTATTCGTTCGATTCCATTCACGCTGTCGGTGAATGAAATCGAAAGAGGCACTTGGCCTTTGCATCTCGGAAACGTCCTCCATCGCCGAGTTGAATCCCCATCCCCTTTGCCACCCCCGAGAATGCCCGAACCATACTCCCTCTGGTACCCTCTTCCCCATCCTCTTCTCTTCACTTTTCTATTCTCTCTTCGTCGAGCTGCATTTTATCATTGTGTACATTCGGGAGCTCAATGAGAATTCCAGGCGGTGCGAAAAATTTAAATTTTACGTGAGCTCGTTTTGCCTATACGTCGGGACTCTTCTAGGTTGCAGGTACTCCAGGTTACAATGGCAACGTCTCGAGCACTTTGTGAATGAACTGCTTACTACGGTCCAGCCTACGAGCCAAGAAGAAGAAGAGCCTAACCATCTGGTCAGCGCGACTTACTACGAGAATAATACGGACTCTCGGGGGATCATTGAGACCAACGTGATCCCGACGGGGCCGTAGAGTCTTTATGCTCAATTTAGGACGCTCCAAGAGAGACGGAGAAACCGCGCAGAAGAATGACCTAGACATGGACACATGTTTTATTGAAAAGTCACATTCATTCGGCAAAAGTTTGGCCGTCATCCTCTCGCCGGAACGAAGGCGGGGTCGATTATTGATTTCGTATTAGCGCCCGTAGACCGCGAGCGAGAGAATTTCTCGTAAATTCGCACCGGACCAGAGCGGCGCGTTTTTCCCTGCCCGCATTTTCTTTCTTTTTCCTCGCATTTATAGCCGCGACGGTATATATACTACCTTGTACTACCGCCCGCGCCCTTTACGGTTCACACGTAAAAAGTGGATCTTCTTTTTATGCTTTATTAATAACATAATAGAATGATGGCCGTGTAGATTGCGGTGCTGAAAGTCCATATTTTATGCGCCATAAAGTTCGAATGCGGAATGGCCGTGAGAGCACGGACATTTTTATGTGAATAGGACAAATTTTTCATGTAACAAATATATCGAATATATTCAACATTTTTTTTATCAATGAACAAATTATAAGTAAGAAAGTCTTTATCACTTTCATATTTAAAAAATCATGAATGTTACCCCTCTCTCTCTCTCTCTCTCTCTCTGTTTCTGACGTCCTTTTACCCATAAACTAGAGATAAAGGCTTCGCATAATTCTCTGACATTCCTCTCGAGCACACAAATTGATATCACGAAGTAAACTCCGAGATCTCAACTCCCGTTTGAAATTAAGTTGGTTATAGTTACTCGAGGAATCGGTACAAGTAATCAAGTCCGTTTAGCCAATCAAAAGATATATCATGGACTAAATGGATGAAGTTAGATTCTCATGCACTAGTATTTGCTACATCGTACCGAGCAATCTTGTTACTAACTCCAAACTATTCAGCAAATCTATATCCCGTTGTTTGTCAATTTTATTGCCGAACACCTGTATATTATAATTCACTTTTTACAGAAATATTAGTGATTTATATTTTTCTAAAATCGCACACGCATACTTATCAGCTAATAAAATTATTTGAAAGTTACGAAGTTCAAAGTTCACGATTTTAAAAAAAACTACAAAAAAAATACTTGATTAAAAATTGTTTTATTTCATTTACATAAATATTTCAATAAAAAGAAATTTTAATTTGCAATTAAATAATTTATTAGGACCCATCGAGTAAATAATTTTTTGTGCCAAGTAAAACTTTTTGTTTTAAGATATTCCTTCTCTCAGTGTACATCTCGAGGTTATGTAATAGAAAAGTACATGACAGTACTCGCGAGTACAGTAATAGCGACCACTTAAAATTTTGTCAAAGTGCGTCCAGACAAAATTAATTATGGGACAGCATTTTATTTATCTCTCGCGTGAGCATGTGAGAAATGTCAAGAGCGAAAATATCGAAGGCACCCCGCAATTTCCGAGCTACATCAAAGGGCTTGACTACTCTTCCTACGAGCGAAGGTTCTATAACGCGTCGATCGAATTTTACCAGAAGAAAGGCACTATGTCTAACGATAACACTGCCTACTTTATACTCCCACATGCTTCATCATTCCTGATAATAAAATCAAATACGTGGGTAAACAATAATTTACGTATGTCGCACTACACGTGTATGCCCTTTTTACGCCCACGATGAAAAACGAACGATGTATCTTTCGATTTTGTGTGTTTCTTCAACGCAAACAGTAAAGTAAATGCAGTGAGAAAAAAATTTTTTTAACGAAAAAACGACGATGCGGAAAACAACAACAACATGGACACCTTGGAAAAGAATGCAGATAGCCTAAAAATAATCCTAGAGAAGGTAAAATAAGCAAACTTAATAAAAAAATAGAAAAGTCAATCAAACTATTCCAAAAATTATAGAAAAACGCCCATAGAATGGAAAACTAGCATAACTATATACCTATTTGTAAAAAAAGATGTAAAAAAGACCCAGCAAACTATAGAAAAAGGACCTCATAACCTTATTAAGCTCTATATTAAAACTGCTAACAAAAATTTTGTTACAAAAAATTAACAATCATATTATCATGTGCGAAAAACAGCAACTGATTGAAAAATCAATAAAAATCGATAAGCCCAACCATTAGAGAAGAATGTAAAATACAAGATGTGATAACATAGGGTACAATCAAGACGTCGTAAATGAAGAGATCATGTAGACTGTATGGAACCTAAAAGGTTAGTCAAATGGACTAAATTAAAAAAGCTAAATCCTAAACGACCATCAGGAAGACCATCGAAAAGATGGAAAGAATATTGGACATTGACATCTCAAAAAGTCGGATAGCGGAAAATAACAAGGACACGGTCCTAACATAAGAAGAAGAAAAAGATGAAATGTTTTATTACTTCGTATATTTTGCGCGTCGATAGTTTGAGGTAGTCTCTAGCAAATAGGTAGAGCGATATTTGTCAATTATATACGTGACATTTATTGCAACTATAAAAATAACGGTTCCATTTGTCTTCATGGTAATAGAATGAAAATAGACGTGTACATTTTTTTGCACGGTTAAAACTAGACAATCGATTATACGATTAGCAATGCTAACCCTTCCAATTTTTTTCCCTTTTATAAATTCCGTTTAATCAAAATCATATCTCGTAATAAAAATGAACAAGTACTATTTCCGGAAGTTTCTGTGCAAATCATAATTTGCGTACTATTCTATCTCTGGGTAAATTTCCGTGGCCCACTTTTTAGTGGAATTTGGAATTTATCTAGCAAAAAATAACAAAAATTCGCGATTTATTTAACGGATATTTGCGTGAATCGTAAATTCGATAGCTGCACAACAATTCTCATGAAACCAGCGAAGTGCCGTTTAATGGCTCGTTAAAACGGCTGAGCCCGACCAGCCCGACTAGTTCCATAACCAAACAGACATCAGCAGTTATGGCATTCACCGGGCCCGTGGGCTACACAGTTATAATTTTTCGTAGGTACATAAAGAGAAAAGATGATCGCCTCGAGGGTACAACGATATGTTCCGAAAAACGTCTACTGTATTATGCAAGCCGGTAGCTATTGAATGGCATATTGGGTAAGGTAGGTCGATATAAGTTTGCAGATTTGAATTTCTCACGAATTCAATGAGACGATGAATATCCGTTCAATGTTCATACATCGTATTCAATTTTGAATTACAAACGATTACAGACACTAGAATCACTTCTGAATAATTTTATAACAGATTGGTTCGAACAATTAAATTGGATTTTATTAAACAATTTAAATTTATAAATAAAGAAAAAATGTAATCGTGCATCTTGGAATTCAATGATAATCACGCATCGCTTGATCATTCTCAATTCGATATGCCTCATAATCGATATTTCTTTTTAATAATTTTAGTATTTATAATTTTGATATCCGTATAAATAGCGTGGCCAGTTCACAATAGGGCTCGAGCAAACGATCGTGCCGTATTCGGCGCAAGAATATCCGAAAGTGTATCGTCGAAAGCGATCATGGCGTTTGTATCGCCGAGTAGAATTTTCTGTGTGCGTCCAGGGCGAGGAGTTGCGTGTGTTTGATCGAATCCACCTATTGTGCGCGCGACCCATAATGCGCGGCGTCCGTAGAATTCACAGGGCCCCCGTGGGTGCCCTCATTGTTGGCCCCGGCGCGATGCGTACCCTTCGCTGTGTGCAGAAGTGCTTAATGCAATAATGCAATATAAAGATACCATCGGGAACTCGATGGCCCGTGTTCTTTGCTCAGTACACACGACCCCGTCCTCGCCCGACCAGATTTTCTTTCCGGCGGCGGGAACGTAAATTAATAAGCGAACCGTACGCTCACGTCTCGATCTCGTAAATTTTGTAATTGGCCTCATCAATCGATCGCTATGCACCGGTGTGCGTGACGGCGGCGGTACGCTCCTCGATTCCATTCGGCGGTGAATTACGACGGCTAGAGAAGAGTTGAATCAGAGAGGATTACCGCTGTAGCGAGTTCGAAAGGGCAAATGTACCGTGACTTTAACTTTAACGAGATTTCGCGGGATCGAAATTATTTTAGTCACATCGCCGTCTAAAGACCTGTAATTTAATGTGCTATGTTCATTTCTACGTTCAATTTAAATTTTAAGGCTTCCCGCACTACTAACTTTATGCATTAAATATTTTGCATAACATCACATTGAAAACGACGAGCGAAATTTACTCTCTGTGTTTTGCTTTTTTTACAGTGTCGTACTTTATCTTTCGCTCGCCAACGCTTTTATTTTTGAATAATTGTATCTTCAGATTTTATTCTCTTTAGCGAAGGGAAAAGAAATATATTACCGCGGGTTAATGTTATTAATTAAACGACCTTTATAATTCGAGTCATAATTTTGCGAGACATGCGCATAATATTTAACAACGGTTTAAACGGAATGTATGTCATAATTGTAGAGAATTTCGTTCGATTTCTCTTCATGATAAAATGGCGAGCTCATCAATTCTCTATCGCCGCGGTTTCGCTCGCATGCAAATAATTAATGGGGTCAAAGACGGCGCTGAATCGGCAATACGGTCGGCAGTAAAAGCCGACAAACTCGGCCGAGCATATAATTCTCGGTTTATGGTCTCTTGCACAGGTGCAGAAATGGGCAGTCGGATTAGGATCCAGACTGGCAAGGATTTATCGACTGTCGTGGCGCCAGTAACGACAGTGGCGACAAATTTTTATACCCGAGTCGAGGATGTGAGTCATCAGTACCTTTTTCTTATCCAAAAATTAAGCCAAACAAATGTCTCCGATGACAAAGTATCACTTTATCTTCTTGCATTTCCAGAGAGAAAATGCTCTTTAAAAACTAGTCTGTTTATTTAGCTAGATATAGAATAGGAAAGATCATTCACACATACGCAGTAAAAATTTCGATAAATTTTTTGACAAATTTAAAGTTGGCAATGTTTTAAATTTCTACATTAATTTAATTAGAGTATTAATATGATTTATGAAATAAATTCTTAAAGTGGATTTCGTAAACTGTAAACTCAACTTTTTTTTATTCAGCTATTAGCTATTAAGGGTATTACAAAAGCAATTAAGAAAAACACTTAACATAAATAATGATAGACGACAAGTAGGATATTCGCCTTTAATCACAATTACATTTATCATGTCGAGGTCTCTCAGGTCTTCAATCAGTTTCCCAGTCTTTGATTCGATTTTCTTGCCTCAGAACTCGACAATTTGAGTCAGAGAGCGTCCCATTGCCCACGTTAATGAAGAGGAGGGCCGGGTCAAGAGGGGTTACCACTCGTGACCAGTCACCAGATAAATTACGTCACGCCTCACACGATATTCAGGTAGCCACCAGGTGTCTGCGTACCCTACCGGCGGTATGATCGACCTATTCGAAAATTTTCGCTGCTCCTCCAGATTTCTTCAGTCCAATATTCTTTCTCAGTCAGAACGTGCCTTTCAATCTCGCGTGGTATGTTTCGCCACAATGTGAGACTCTCTATCCCTAACATGTCGGCTTTGTCAGCGCCGCGCTGTCTCGTTTGACTCTCTGACAAATTGGCTGAATCGAGGGTGAACCTGGTGCTCCAAAATGAAAACAAGTTTGCCCACGTAGGAATATCGATGCGTTCGGTTTTCGAAATTTGTCAATTTTCAACATCGATAAAAGTTTCGAAGATAAAGGAGCAAGCGACTTCGCGATTGTTGTAAGAAACCGTAACGTGTACGGTTACCATAAATAAAGGATAGGTACTCCTCGGAAATTTTATTTCGACGGCAAATATATGGGCAATAAAAGTTTCGCCTATTCTTAAACAAGTAAAACGAATTGCGCAATGTACATACTATATACTTTCTCAAGTACCATCGTCAAGTCGAGTAAGAGCATTTTTCAGGCAAAAAAATAGTTTTTGAAGTTCTTTAACACGTAAATTTAGTGGCAATAAAAAGAATTTCTTAGATATTATCCAAATCTTAATAAATATTCATTATAATACAAATTACGATGTTGAAAGATACATTTTTTTAAATAATTAAGAATGATTTGAGCATAGTGACGTCTTATATTTTTAAAAGTACACTCCAGACTTTTGTACGTGAAAATCTGACAAGCGTAGTAACTTCATGGTATAAACCGCGACCATTCGAAAACCGTTCGCTCGAGCCGCGCGAATCCGCAAAAGTCGCCGAAGGTCTTTGGCAGCTGCCTCGTTCCACGCCTATTTCCCGCGTTAGAACCGAACGATTTGTCGGACGCGCTGTGGAGCCCTCCGTCGGGATTCGACATGGTGGATCTCTCGAGAATCTTCGAAAAGCACGAAGGATTTCACGCCTCTCCACGAGGAGAGCGCTTCTCATGAACGGTAAATGTTTTCTCGAGTGCATCGACGCGCCGTCAATGCAACCAACCGTGCACAAGGGAGAATCTAAAGAAAGGTGAAAACTTACACAAGCATGTGTGGATAGGTACACGATAGTTGCAGTCCGTTTACGCGGTCGTTTAAAGAGAACGTATTCTGGTCTATACAGCCCCGCGAAACCAAACGAAATTCGCAAGCTAACCGCAAATGCGCTCCCCACAATTACCTACTTGAGAGTGCTTTTTTATGGCTTCCATTACATTTCGTCGAAATACGATCGAACTTCTTAGTATAGCCTTGCTCGATAATTTGTTATTATTTCCGTCCATTCACTACTTTTAGTACTTATAAGACTTTCATTATTTATTTTTAATTGCGGATGCTATTACGTGGAATTTTTATGTGGAATAAACAAGTATAATTTCAAATATTTTTATTTAAACTTGTTTTTAAAAAATAGTTTTTACACTTTGTGCAAAATTAGATAAGTATAACGTATGACCTTTGACAAAAGTATTACATTTTTTCAAATATTTTTAACTAATAAAATTTAAACAGAAAAATTACAATGTAAATTATTCTTTGTTTCAAGAACTCTTTAACGTATTTGATACTAATAACCAACAGAAACAATATGGATAAACGAATTTTAGATAAATGAAGAAATATAGATACCTAATTTTGCTAAGGTTATAAATCATCTGTAACGGCGTTAAATATTTTAATATAATTTTTATTCAATCCTATCCAGTTTGTGCTTGTTCTACAAAAGTGCGTGCTTTAATCAATGCTATTGTTCACTGTACGACTAACAGCGCAGTAAACGCAATAGCCACTTGAATGTACAACGCGGTAATAGAATCATGGAACGTGGATTCGTAATTAGGGCAGAATGTAAGTAATTGCGGAGCAGAATTACAATTGCGCGCGAAAATGCGCAAGAGCCATTGTGTTCGTATCGATAAGCTATTAGTAGCCACGAAGCCAGTAATTGACGTACGTGGTGAGAAATGCTTGCAACTCATTATCGTAAATCACGTCGTAAGACTTAGTAATGTGCTAATGCACAATGCACTTTTTCATCACATGTGCTCATGCAAACGCGAAAATTATTTTTCACGAATCGCAATGTCTTTTGTATTTATCACGAAAAACTGAAATAAAAATAAAAATTATACATGAAAATAAAAAAAATTAAGCATTAAAAAAATCATTTCATAGCACTGCAAACATCTTCTCGTGGCACCTACAAGAAACATTGCTTATTACGCGATTAACGAAATAACGATTTAGCAATTCCGGCGCGATGGATACGGGATCGATAGTGAGCCCGTTGCGAATGAGTTCTGCCTATTGTGTTACGTTTAACGCACGTCTAACGTCGACTAAGCTTTTTTAACCACGATTCATACGACACTTGTATTTGTTACAAGCCATAGTCGTAGGCAGCAAGTCACTTAAAGGAGACGCACTTTCTGGGGTGCTTTTGTCAACCCGCGACATGCTCACAAATCATGGTTAATCCAGCTGATCGGCCGGTTAGACGCTAAGTCCAATGAGACATGGTCTCACTGAACCGATAACGTGACGAGAAGTTAGAGTGCACATTGCATCGATCTCCGATACCGAATCGTACCCCATAATTTCTGATGTGTTCAATCAAACGCAAAAATTATTTTCTGAACGAATCACAATGTCTAGTGCATTTATCACAAAAAACTTAAAATAGAAATAGAAATTACACATGTAGTTAAAAAAATTTCTGCATTGAAAAAATCATTCTGTAGCGCTGCAAGTATCTTCTCGGGGCACCTGCAAAAGACATTGCTAATTACGCGATTAACGAAATAACGAATTAGCAATTCAGACGCGAAGGGTACGGGATCGATAGTGAGCTCGTTGCGAATGGGTTCTGCTTTTTGTATCGCGTTTAACGCACGTCTAACGTCGACTAAGCTTTTTTAACCACGATTCATACGACACTTGTATCTTACAAGCCATAGTCGCAGGCAGCAAGTCACTTAAAGGAGACGCACTTTCTGGGGTGCTTTTGTCAACCCGCGACATGCTCACAAATCGTGATTGATCCAGCTGATCGGCCAGTTAGACGCTAAGTCCAATGAGACATGGTCTCATTGAATCGATAACGTGACGAGAAGACAGAGTGCACATTGCAACGATCTCCGATACCGAATCGAACCCCTTAATAATACATGTGCCCAATCGAACGCAAAAATTAATTTTTGGACGAATCACAATGTCTAATGCACTTACCACGCTGGAAAAAATTCCTAAATTTTACTAAATATTTATTAAAATTTAATAATTTTTCCCTCAGTACACAAAAAACTAAAAAAATTATAACCAAAAATCAAAGAATTTCTACTTTTAACAAATTATTTCATATTTCTGCAAGCATCTACTTCGTGGCACGTGCAAGAGACATTGCTTGTACGCGATTCGCGAAAGAATGATTTAATAATTCGAACGCGTTGGATACGGAATCGATAGTGAGTTCGTTGCGAATAAGTTCTCCCTTTTGTGTCACGTTTAACGCACGTCTAACGTCGACTAAGCTTTTTCAACC
The DNA here is from genome assembly GCF_016802725.1 of Solenopsis invicta. Taxonomy (NCBI): domain Eukaryota; kingdom Metazoa; phylum Arthropoda; class Insecta; order Hymenoptera; family Formicidae; genus Solenopsis; species Solenopsis invicta. The sequence goes on from NC_052668.1 coordinate 22,560,958, forward strand.
ACGATTCATACGACACTTGTATTTATTACAAGCCATAGTCGCAGGTAGCAAGTCACTTAAAGGAGACGCACTTTCTGGGGTGCTTTTGTCAACCCGCGACATGCTCACAAATCGTGGTTGATCCAGCTGATCGGCCGGTTAGACGCTAAGTCCAATGAGACATGATCTCATTGAACCGATAACGTGACGAGAAGTCAGAGTGCACATTGCAACGGTCTCTGATATCGAATCGTATCCCGTAATTGCACATGTGCTTATGCAAACAAGCAAATTATTTTTCACGAATAACAATGTCTTTTACACTTGTCACGAAAAGCAGAAATTCTCTCTTCTCTATTCTCTCTCTATCTGAAAAAGTGCATTGCACTGATACTCAAAATCTCGAAATTTATTGTTGTCGCTTTTCCAATGTGCTGATTAATTCTCATTCAGCGCTTACTTCGTAAATGACAGCCGTTCGCAAAGATTGCGTATTTTGACTATTTGTATTGATGAGTTAATAATGTAATATTCAATTTGTATGAAATTATGTAATATAGGTCTTGTAGCGCGCGCCTGTTTTGTCTACTATTATATAACATCTATCTCAATAAATTTATAATAAATTTTTTTTCTTGTTTGAATGATATTTTTATAGTTTAATTTATTATATTTTAATACTTTTTAATATCCTTTTCGCTTCAAAAATTCATGATAACATTCAAATTTCTTAACAAAAATTGCGATTGAAAATTTCATCGCTCAAGCAGCGCAAAATTTATTATTTGAGGCACGTAACAAAAAAAGAGACATAAACTAACGCCCGGTTTGCGAATAAGAGGATAAGTTGGATAAGTGAAAAAGTGGATAGGGTATTTTTAAAGTGAACCATTTCTTTCGTAGATGCTGTAGCATTTTACCGCAAGAGATTATGTCGCTTACAAGCTGAGCAGCAGCTAAACCCGATGAAAATCCAGAATTAACAGAAACATAGAAAAAGTTTCTTTATCTCAGAATTGTACTATCGTAAGTTATACTTATCTAGTTTTGCACAAAGTGTAAAAACTATCTTTTAAAAACAAGTTTAAGTAAAAATATTTAAAATTCTATTTTCAAAGATTAAAAAACTGAGCTTTGTTTATCACCAGTCTGATTTGTTACCCACTTAACTGAAAAATGCAAAAATAAATAAATAATTCAAAAATAATATTTCTCTTTAATCGAGAAGATTAATACGTTTAATGAAACGTTTGCGGAATGTATATCAGTCTATTTTATATGCAAACTTATTTTGTAATGATAAATTAATTTGTCGTACTAATGACTGGTATAACATGTTCTTGCAATAACATTTTATCAATATATTTATAGATAAAAAAAATAAGTGCAATTTATGTTATAACTCGCTCTTTATCTACGTTCACACTCATGCTTCTGGCGATTAATCGAGGTGAGATGCATGCAGCACATTCCATTTCACGTATAAAGCCGGCAATTAAGCATGAAAGGTGAACTACTAACTCGTAAAAGGGCGTCGCGACGCGACATAGCGCGTCGGCGTCAACGTCAACGTCGCGTCTTTTAGATTGGCTTTACGCTTCCGCACGTGATGCAATTTCCAACGGTAAAGGAAGACGGGGATGGGGGTAAGAGAGAAGAGGGGTCAGTTTTAACGACAGTCCAACCGATCGTGGTTTCACGTGGGGCGAGTCACTCCGTCACAAAGGGCGGAAATTGATGAAGCTTCTCTACCCCGATAACGACGGTCCTCCGATACATTTTCGATTCACGTCCACCCGACGCTCGTGGTGCTCGAAAGAAATTCTTACCGCGCGACAAAAAAAAAATTCTGCGTCCTTTCTACCGCTGAATAAATCGATTCGCGAAACCCCTGCAGGGACACCTCCCGTGAAATTCCTCACGCGAGGGAAAGGAAACGATGCACTCCTGATAAAATCGCTGCTGCACTTTGCCAAAAGCATTTTCTGTCTCACCGGTGCGATACATGTGGGCGAGATGTTGAATGGTATACAACATACCGGCAAAACGAAAAGCGCAAATATTTTTCAAACGAGAGCTCATTATGAATCTTCACCCTTTATTCAGGGAAAATCGATGGCGATTGAAAAATAGGTAAATGACGCAATATTGCCCTTCTTTCTAGATATAAAACGCGTTTTTCCCTTTGCGTAAAAGCAATCTGTATTTTTCTTCATAGGGACGTGACAGATCGGAAATTGAAGGATTAAACGTCGCGAAATGCTTTCTGTTCGTAAAATTGCAATAAAGGATGTGCAACGTCTCGCAAGAACGAATCTAATAAATTGTATTTTCAATCTGTTTCAATCTATTTTCATAGAGAAATGGAAAGACACTGAATACATATAGATATTGTTTTATCTACTTACATCGCAAGAAAATATTTCTCGGTAGTAGGTAAACTCAACATCGTCGGAGATTCAACTATTCAGCGACTATCTCGACTATCTATTCGTTTTAATTAGCGTCCCGTAGAACCCGTTTGCACCGTTATAAATTGTTCCATGTGCGACTAACGACAAATTAAATGAGGAAATCGATCTTTCATGCGGCAACATCTGACACCATATCCTTCCGCGATCACGGACCTCGAAAGAGTCGAAGTCGCAAAGAGAATATCGAGGACACGGCTCTAATATAAAATCGATATTCATAAATATGTAACGAATTGAGTAAATAATATAGATTTTCGTCATCTTATCTTACTGTCGTTTTACCGCGGTACATGTTAGAAAATATATATATAATATATATGCTGTACATAATACGAAATATATAACCTTATTTAAAAATAAAAAATTCGAGAGTATCTTTCAATATGTCGATTTACCTTAAAGATATATTTGCAAAATTAAGTTTAAAAAAAATTGTTTAATAATTGAAAACAAATATATCAATTGCATTATGTATAAAATATTTAAAAATCAAATTAATCAATGCACTTGTTAACAAAAACGCATAATTATTTCTTATTATATAAATTATACAAACCTTAGTAATCTTAAGTTAGAATAAAATTACTAATTGGTCTTACTAACCAGATTATAATAGATTGAGGCCAAAAATACCTCAATAGTAAATTTTTTATCACTGTTATAAAGTTCTAATGTTTAAATTCTCTATATTGAAGTATCAGATACTTGTTACATAAATAATATACGGCATTTACATAAAATCTATGAAGATGGCACATTCTGTTAATATGGAAAAAAATACATAGAGTTCCAGTGACATATTTTATAATTCCAAAGTTTCTTATAAAAATAACAGAGTTCTGCAGTTTTTATTCCCCAAAAAAACCAAAAATAAAAATGTCCTAATTTTGTGAATCTAGCACATTTGTTCTAAAGTAAAAAAAAAGCAATAAATATTAGTATATTTGACAAAAATTCTAGTTAATACTATCAAAGTATTATCGCTGATTCCAATTTCAAAACAAAATGCACACAATTAATATCTTTTCACATTAAAATATTAAACATACCACTTGGAAAAAATGTGTCGTTTCCTACTTATCGCAGTTCCAGCAACAATTCCTGCCAGTTCTGAGAGCAAAGATCTATGCTACACAATTACTTTTAAAAATAGTTCTAACAATTGCATATTTTAAAATAATTTTTTAATATGAACCAGCATATTATCTCAAATTAAGCAGAATGACACTTGAACAAAAAGTATCATGCTGCCTAATATAAAAACATTTAACATTATAATTCAATGATAAAATATTAAACAGCACATTTCGTTGAAGTCCAGTGAAATCCGGCGTAGTCCAATGACAATCCATGAAATCTATGAAGTCCACGAAGTCCGATAAAATCCGGTAAAATTCGATAAAATCTGATAAAATTCGATGAAGTTTATGACAGTCGGTATAATCTAGTGGAGTCAGATGACACTCCGGGCCACAAAGTTCGATAAAGTCCAGCATGGTCCATAAAATCCGATAAAATCCAATAAAATCTGATAAAGTCCGGTGAAATTCGATAAAGACCAGCGTAGTCCATGAAGCCTGTTGAAGTCTGATAAAGTCTGTAATAGTCCGTATGATCTATAATAGTAAACTCCAGTGATAGTCCGCAAAGTCTGATAAAGCTCGGTGAAATCCGATAAAATCCAGCGTGGTCCATAAAGTCCGTAAAGTCCAGTAAAATCCAATAAAGTCCGACAAAATCCATGATAGTCCATGGAGTGCAATAAAGTCTTGAAGTCAGAATTCCGGTCTACACCTATTTTTTGAATGGTTATCCCATCGAATTAAATGTTGATATGTATTTTAAAAACAAAATGCTGGAAAGTAAAAACGCTGAAAAGTAAAAATGCTGAAAAGTAAAAATGCTGAAAAAAAATGCTGAAAAGTACAAATGCTGGAAAGTTCAGCATGGGTAACCACACAGTACAATACGTTTTATTTTAACAAATTAATATTTAAAGTTCGAGTACTAGTAAAAGATTTGATTTTATGTTAAAAAGTACTTATAAGTATATTTCGAATCTTGCAATTGTTTGTAAGATTCAAAACTAACTAGTCAAAATCGATTACCTTGCAAATACACTGTATGAAATATTATTTCTTATAAGTCCAATGAAATCCAGCGTAGTCCATGAAATCCGACGAAGATTGATGAAGTCCATGACAGTCCAACAAAGTCCGATAAAATCCGACGTAGTCCGAAGAAATCCGACGTAGTCCGAAGAAATCCAACGTAGTCCGATGAAATCCATGCCAGTCCGTGTAATCTGGTAAAGTCCGGTAAAGTTTTGAAGTCAGAAATCTTGAAGTCTTGTAGTCTGGTGTATACCTATTTTCCCAGTGGTCCATAAAATGCATAAAGTCCAATAAAATCTATGGCAGTCCGTGTAGTCTAATGAAGTCCAGTAAAGTCTTGAAGTCTTGTAGTTCGGTGTACTCATTTTCCCGGTAGTCTATGAAGTGCGTAAAGTACGGTAAAATCCATTAAAGTCCGATAAAGTCCATAATAGTCCAACGAAGTCCATGACAGTCTGTGTAGTCTGGTAAAATCTTGAAGCCAGAAATCCTGAAACCAAAAGTCCTGAAACTGGAAGTTCTGAAACCGGAAGTCCTGAAACCAAGTGTCCTGAAACCAAGTGTCCTAAAACCGGAAGTTTTAAAATGGGAAGTCTTGAAGCCTAAAATCCTGAAGCCGGAAGTCTTGAAGTCAGAAGTCTTGAAGTCAGAAGTCCCAAAGTCGAAAGTCTTGAAGTCCAGTGTATACCTATTTTCCTAATGATCCATAAAGTGCGTAAAATCCGGTGAAATCCAATAAAGTCCAACGTAGTCCGATGAAGTCTATGACAGTCCGTGTAGTTTGATAAAGTCCAGTAAAGTCTTGAAATCTTGTAGTTCGGTGTACACTCATTTTCCCGGTGGTCTATGAAGTGCGTAAAGTACGGTGAAATCCAATAAAGTCCGATAAAATCCATGTTAGTTCGATGAAGTCCATGACAGTCTGTGTAGTCTGGTAAAATCTTAAAGCCAGAAATCCTGAAACCGGATGTCCTGAAACCGAAAATCCTAAAACCGGAAGTCCTAAAGCCGGAAGTCCTAAAGCCGGGAGTCCTAAAGCCGGGAGTCCTAAAGCCGGAAGTCCTAAAACCGGAAGTCTTAAAACCAAAAGTCCTAAAACCGAAAATCTTGAAGCCGGAAGTCTTGAAGCTAGAAATCTTAAAGTCAGAAGTCTTAAAGTCAAAAGTCCTGAAACCGAAAGCCTTGAAGTCCAGTGTATACCTATTTTCCTAGTGATCCATAAAGTGTGTAAAGTCCGGTAAAATAAAATAAAATCCAACGTAGTCCGATAAAGTCTACGATCGTCCGTGTAGTGTCCGGTGAAGTTTAGTAAAGTCTTGAAGTCTTGTAGTTCGGTGTACACTCATTTTCCCGGTGGTCTATGAAATGCGCAAAATAAGGTAAAATCCAAAGTCCGGTAAAATCCATAATAGTCCGACAAAGTCCATGACAGTCTGTGTAGTCTGGTAAAATCTTGAAGCCAAAATTCCTGAAACCGGAAGTTCTGAAACCAAAAGTTCTGAAGCCGGAAGTCCTAAAGCCAAAAGTCCTAAAACCGGAAGTCCTAAAGCCAGAAGTCTTAAAAGCGGAAGTTTTAAAATCGGAAGTCTTGAAGCCTAAAATCTTAAAGCCGGAAGTCTTGAAGTCAGAAGTCTTGAAGTTAGAAGTCCCAAAGCCAAAAGTCTTGAAGTCCAGTGTATACCTATTTTCCTAATGATCCATAAAGTGCGTAAAATCCGGTGAAATCCAATAAAGTCCAACGTAGTCCGATGAAGTCTATGACATTCCGTGTAGTCCGATGAAGTTTAGTAAAGTCTTGTAGTTCGGTGTACACTTATTTTTTCGGTGGTCTATGAAGTGCGTAAAATACGGTGAAATCCAATAAAGTCTGATAAAGTTCATAATAGTCCGACAAAGTTCATGACAGTCTGTGTAGTCTGGTAAAATCTTGAAGCCAAAAATCCTGAAACCAGAAGTCCTGAAAGCAAAAGTTCTGAAGTCGAAAGTCCTAAAGCCGAAAGTCCTAAAACCGGAAGTCCTAAAGCTGGAAGTCTTAAAATCAGAAGTCCTGAAGCCTAAAATCCTAAAGCCGGAAGTCTTGAAGTCAGAAGTCCTAAAGCCGGAAGTCTTGAAGTCCAGTGTATACCTATTTTCCTAATGATCCATAAAGTGCGTGAAATCCGGTAAAATCCAATAAAGTCCAACGTAGTCCAATGAAGTCTATGACAGTCCGTGTAGTCCGGCGAAATCCAGTAAAGTCTTGAAGTCTTGTAATTTGGTGTACACTTATTTTCGAGGTGGTCTATGAAGTGCGTAAAGTACGGTGAAATCCAATAAAATCCATGATAGTTCGACGAAGTCCATGACAGTCTGTGCAGTCTGATACAATCTTGAAGCCAGAAGTCCTACAACTGGAAGTTCTAAAGCCGAAAGTCCTAAAGCCAAAAGTCCTAAAACCGAAAGTTTTAAAGCCGGAAATCTTGAAGCCGGAAATTCTGAAGCCGGAAGTCTTGAAGACAGAAATCTTGAACCCAGAAGTCTTGAAGTCAAAAGTCTTGTAGTCTAGTGTATACCTATTTTCCCAGTGATACACTTTGACAAAAAGTGCCGTGCTGCCTATTTATTACAGTGTCTAAATGTGGTGGTACATATATTTAAAAAGTATTTTTAAAAATGCAATCACCAGAAGTATTTTTAAAAATGATTGTGTAGCATAGAATTCTGCCAGAATTAGCGCGCATTGTAGCTGAAACTGCGATAAATAAGCAGTATGATCTTTTTACCCAAGTGTCATAATATGTTTAATATTTACAAAAAAATATTAATCAGATAAATTATTTTTAAAATTGCACTCATCGGCAGAACTTCGATAGTACTAACTAGAACTCTTGTCAAATAGTATACTAATATTTGTTTTCTTGTACTTTAAAAAATGAGATCGTGCTAAATTCGCAAAATTAGCACATTTTTTTATTTATGATTTTTTTCTTTTTGATAAAAATTGCAGAACTTTTTCGTTATTTTTATAAGAAACTTCAAAATTATAAAAAATGTCACTAAAGCTCTATAAACTTTTTTTATTTTTTTCATATAAACAAAACGTCGTGCCAACTTCACATATCCATTTACATATTTGTATAAAAGAAAGCAATAAATGCAAGTAAATATGACATAAATATTTGTTACACAAATTATTATTTTTAAATTATATAACAGTTACAAATTGTGTCCACTAGGATCAAATATATTTAATTGAATATATATACTTTTTTGTATATACATATTTATATAAAGACATATATATTATATATATAAGTAATTATATATGTATGTCCTTATCCATATAAACATATATGTACAAAAAAATATACATATTCAGTTAAATAATTATCCCAGTGGACACAATTTGTAACTGCCATATAATTTAAAAATAATACTTTATGTAACAAATATTTATGTCATATTTACTTGCATCTATTGCTTTCTTTTATATAAATGCTGTATATTTATGTAACAAGTATCTGATACTTCAATATAGAGAATTTAAACATTAAAACTTTATAACAGTGATAAAAAATTTATTATTGAGGTATTTTCGACCTCAATCTATTATTACAATCTGGTAAGACCAATTAGCAATTTTATTCCAACTTAAGCTCACTAAGATTTGTATAATTTAAGAATAATTATGCATTTTTGTTAACAAGAACATTGATTAATTTTATTTTTATATTTTATAATTTCTAAATTATATAGCAGCTGCAAATTGTGTCGACTGGGATATGCAATATCACTTGAAACATTCTGTACTCTTATTTTTATATCATATTAAATTATAACAATATGACTACTTCACTATTTAAGTTTCAAATTGTTGTGATTTAATATGATATAAAAATAAGAGTACAGATTTTTGAGTGAGCTATTGCATATTATAGTCGACACAATTTACAACTGCTATATAATTTGGAAATAACATCTTACACAACAAATCGTTTGTGATATTTATATCGTAATATAAAAAACTTATAAAAATAACTATATACATTCACTCACTCACCACTCATGTAGCTTGACGAGCTTTTTCCTGCACCACAGCTCTCAGATACTCCATCGTCCTAATTAACACAAATTACAATAAGATTTTGTTCTGATATCTAACATATAGATAAAAAATAAACTTTACAATAAAACTAATTTAGATCATATTTGTATAATTAATTATACATATTCATTCACTCACCACTGCTGCAGATTATTGTGCTTCTTCCTTGACTGCACCACCACTCCCAGGCACTTCATCGTCCTAATCAACACAAATTATAATAATAAAATTCTATCCTGATATCTAACATATAGATCTAAAATAAACTACAATAATATTACAATAAAACTCACATCAGATAATCTGCAAGATACAGACAGATTCGAGATCTGGGAAATGTCTATGAATTCGGCAGTTCGACATCCGGCTGCAGTCTCATTGAACCCGGGATTCCGCCGATTATCGCACTCGCGACGAGCAACCACCGAGCTACAATCGTCCGTTGTCTATCGGTTGTTTATCTGGCAATCGCAGCCCCCCGTCTCGCAGCCGCCCGTCTCGCAGCCCCCCTCCCCTTCCCTCCCGCGACGAACACTTCGCGGACACCGCGGACGCGTAGTACCACATTCGTGAAGCACAATCGCGACAAGTAGTAATCGACGCGATGTAGCTCGTCCGTAACACTCGACGTTTCCCGACACTTATTGCACTCGAAATACGCAAGAGATGACAACGCAAAATGCAATGGCCACCCACTGTGTCGAACGACGTTTCCGAATGACGCTTTAGCAAATCCGGCCGGCTAGCGCCAACTTCGCGACGTACGATGTGGCGTTCCCGAATGTCTACATCGCGAGGGTTCGCCCGGCGTCTCACTGGCAACCTCGATCGTTTCGAAAGATCAATTTACCGTTCGATCTCGGGACTCGCGACGACTCGTACTCCAGAATATAGAAGACCATTGCAAATGACACTGACGGGGACGAAGGAAGACGAAGGACATGACGTAATCAGGAAGACGACGCTAATTGGCCGTGAACGCTAGTGATATGACGTCACGCGACTACGAGTGTCGAAATGCGTAGTTAGTCGCGCGTACGAAATAACAATGACGCCGTCATTTAACGTGATCGTCACATCGAAATACACGGGCGAGTGAGCCAGCGATTATTTTCAATACGTCGTGTCGCTCGGGACGGTTGAAGATAATCTTAATGTATATTTGAATCACGCAATTGGGTTCGCTGTGCCGAGCCTCGATCCCACCCCCCGCAGTTTTTGTTTCCACTCAAGTGGCCCCCGGTTTCTTGTTTTCACACAGGTGACCCCCGTATCGCGAGTCCGTAATTGCGACGTCTCCCCTGCTCCGTCTCGCCACGGTTTCGTCGCACGTCGCGTTGTTTCGACAATTATCCAGGCTTGTAGCGAAAGAGTGTTCCGAAACGTGCAACGAGTGAGTGACAGAGTGATGCTGCTGTACGCTAGTGATCGAGCAGGCGCTGATCGATGCGACGTGTAACGAGTATCACCACAAGTGGAGCAGGATTGAGAGAGAGAGAGAGAGAGAGAGAGAGAGCGAGTCGGAGCTTCAGTGGCAGCGAGCAGGGATATCAGCTGGTGAGTTTAATCGTTAATCAAGTATTCAGGTGAAGGGTTTTCTACAAAAACGAATCTATTTTGTTAACAAATCCGGTGCGAAATTATTCTCAATAGCGTATCATGAATAATTTTGTCTCGGCGAAGATCAAACGAGAAATGTAGGACGAGTTTTTTAATTCATCGATTGATCAATCGCATTATGCGCAAATGCAGCTTTTACAGTAAAGTTGCATCTGTGCATAATGCGATTGATCAAACAATGAATTAAAAAACTCGCCCGTACTGCAGATTGGGTAGTACGAATAGGTACTGCCCAGTTGATAACAACAATCTATATTGATAAATGGCTCAATAGATAATGGCAGCATGTACATCGTCATAACCTACCGATCGAACTTATGAATCGCGCGCATTTTTACCATAAGTATAATAATTGATAAAATGTGGTATACGTATATGCCGTCAATACCCATTGAGTCACGCCTGCAAAGTCTGCCTCGCAACTCGTCGTACTACTCGCTATATAATTTCTCGACATGCTGCAAATAAATAAGTAGTAAATATAAAATTTCCAGATAGACTCAAACAAATTCAGTTTTTACTTTTTTAAATAGAATCTTTAAAACATTAATCCTAAAACCTAAATTATTAAATTTATTAAAAAAAAAAATATATATATATATATAAGGATGTTTTTATTATGAGAGCACTCGTAAAAGTTTGCAAATAAATTATAGTATTATTTATAGTCGCTAGTGATAAAAATAATAAATAATTTCAATTTTAGCCGACCAACTAGCAAATTGTTTGTTAGTTAAACTTGTTCACAACGAAACGTTAGATCAAAACGTTGTGAACAAGTTTAAGCAATAATCAATTTGCCAGTTTGTCAACTAAATTCAGAATTATTTATTATTTGCAAATAAAATGTGAAAAAATTATTGCTTTATACTTTAAATAATATTTATTTTTTTCTTTTATCATTATTAATGTTGTAAAATATTATGAGATAACAAATATAAAACTCTCATAAGAATCAAACAAGTTTGCATTTTTTTTCGATATATCTTCAAAATATTAAAGTTTACAACTTTATTTTATTACATGTTTGAAAAAATTATTATTATTTTTATATAGTAAATGGTTTGAAACTGAGAAATTCTTTTGTATTCTGAAAAAATTTAACTTTTTTAATACTTTTAATTTTGATTGTCGCACTTGGATAATTAAGATCAATTTTATTTTTGTGATTATTGAAAATACGAAAATACTAAATATTAAATATAGAAAAATGCTAAACATTAACTTCAGCCAAAGCGAATATAAAAGATTCATTGTAGACGTAATTAATTGAAGAGTTTCTTATAAAAACTAAACAAAGTTTTTGGATAAAATTAATATTTAATATTTTCTAAATTTAATACTTAATATTTTTGTATTAAAGTTAAATTAAAACAAAACTATTTTTTTACAAAAAGCTATTTTTGAATATGTAATAAAATAACCTTTAATTAATATTTTGAGGATCCGTTGAAAAAAAATTTTTAGCTTTTTTAATTCTTACGAGAGTTTTATATTTGTCATCTCATAATATTTTACAACATTAATAATAATAAAAGGAAAAAAAATATAATTTAAAGTATAAAACAATAATTTTATTTGCAAATAACAAATAATTCCAAATTTAGATAAACAATTCTTAAATTTGTCTGATCATTGCATTGTCTTAAATAATTAATATCAATTTAATTTTGTGATTATTGAAAATACTAAGGATTAAATTTAGAAAATAGTAAATATTATCTTCAGCCAAAGAGAAAATAAACGATTTATTGTAGACATAATTTATTGAAGAGTTTTTTTATGAAAACTAAACTAAGTTTTTGGATAAAGCTAATATTTAGTGTTTTCTAAATTTAATATTTAGTATTTTTGTATTAAAGTTAAATTTTGTTAAAAAATTATTTTTTTTCAAAAAACAAAATTTTTGAACATGTAATAAAATAAACATTAATTAATATTTTGAGGATCCGTTGAAAAAAAATGTTTAACTTTTTTGATTCTTACGAGAGTTTTATATTTATTATTTCATAATATTTTACAACATTAATAATAGTAAAAGGAAGAAGGAAATGTTATTTAAAGTATAAGACAATAGTTTTTTCCCATTTTATTTGCAAATAACAACTCCGAATCTAGACAAACTGGCAAATTGCTTAAACTTATTTGATTATTGCACTGTCTTAGATAATTAATATCAATTTTATTTTTGTGGTTATTGAAAATACGAAAATATTAAGGATTAAATTTAGAAAATAATAAATATTAACTTTAGCCAAAAAGAAAATGAACGATTCATCATAGACGCAATTAATTGAAAAATTTCTTACGAAAACTAAACTTTGTGACAAAAGAGATTTATACTATTTACCGAATAAAATGAAATGTATTTATAGCACTTGTCTTTAAAGTGTCGTTCGCAACGTTTTCGCATTTATCGGCGCAATCTGCAACGAGATGCATCCTGACACGCGCAAACGGGCAAAGTCGACCTATGCAATCAGCGGAGAAATTGCATGGGGTTAATTCTTAATTAAATTGTACACGCAAAGTTTGTTTCGTCACGGGGCACTCCCGCCTTGTATTTTCCGCGCGCACCTGCACACCATCCCCGACGCCACGTGGAAACCGTAGAACGTCAGGGCATCCACGACGAAACAGAATAAATACGCGTCACCCGAGCACGTTCTCGTAGCGTAAGCAATATATGTCCGCGACCCTAACGTGCCACCTCTGAAAAAGACACGACATGCTATTCGCGGCACGTTGAGGCCGCATCACTGGCGTAGAATCGCGAATTACCATTGTACCAGCTTCGACCGCTCGTGAATGAACTGCGTATCTCTGGAGACAAACGAAGAGAGATTGCGTATTTTTTGTTTTACAATGTGGCAGACGTTTTGTTGCGAACGTTAATTTAGTTGTCGGTATAATAGAAAGACTTTATCTTAATCTTGGAAATACTCTCGAAGAATAGACAAACAGTTCTCCCTTGAGAAAATGGTTAAACGGCGACGAGAGAAAAAGAAAATGCAGCAAACATATGTAATAAATAATATATAAAACGCGTAAAATGCAGTTCAAATTTATTTAAACATTCTTTCTGAAGGACAACGAGACAAATCTGCCAGGGAATTCTATCATTCCAATTTCGCGCATTACGTTAACTTTATATACATACATAGTTAAATCGATTTTTGTCAATTTCGGATGTAAAGTAGGTAGGTGTAGGTGCGTGTAATCGGTGGTATGCGGGAAGTCTCAGCTCGAATTTCGTAATATTGGAATCGCGCGAAACAGTTACGGCAGTTTCAAGGTAGTTTGGGGAACAGCATGCACGTATGTTGCAATTGAGATTGGTACAAAGTAACTGGGAGACTCGTAACGCGAGTCGACTCGTAAGCTTCGGCTGGAAGTCGACTTAACACGCCGACACCACTGGAATCGAAGTACGTGGGGTGCGAGCCGCTTACACTTTCTCTCTCTCTCTCTCTCTCTCTCTCATTCTCCTTTTCCCTCGCTCGCCCTTTATACAAACTGCACGTGTGCTCTCATCATGGTCCCGGTCGGTCTTCGACGCAACGGCGCGCGTTAATACGCCTTATATATCGATATCGTGTGCGTCGGTACTAGATACCGCGTAATAAGCATCAGCTAGTTGCCGGATGGCTAGAGAGAAGGGGTCAATCCTAGTTCTGTACGCTTTAATGTGTGTAACATTAGCACGCGATGAACCATGCACGCTTGTTTGCATGATTGAATACATAGTCGCGCATAATGCAACGCCAGCATTGCAATAGTTATCATTCATCCGTTTGCTCCAAAATTACGTCCAAATCGATAAAATAATTATGCTTTGTGTTTGCTTTAATCACTTCTAATATATCGGATTTTAGATCTTGTTTATTCAGATACAATTTTGATATGAAAGATACAAGTTTTGTACAAATAGTACAAGCTAGGAAAAAAGTTACGAGGTCCCCTAATCGTTACATGTGTCATTATTCAATAGCTCCTCACAACGACATTTTATGTAGGGCTACTGTTAGGATACAGTAAAAAGAGACGTTTGACGGCGCGAGAAGCGTGGCAGCACGCGTCGAGTCGGAGAGAAAAAAAAGATAATGATTTCTCGTTATTCTTCTCGAAGCTGCCGCTGCTGCTGTCACGCATCTCGATGAATGCAAAGGTGAACGCTCGAACGGAAATGAAATCGTCATCGATCTCATTGGAAAGTTGGCGGTACGACAAATTCGTATTAATGACCAAGCACGTTTTCATTTCTACGTTTCTGCATACTCATCACCCGGCACAATGTTGACGTAACAGTTGCGAACGATCCCAGATAGTTTTCGGCGTGGCGGAGTTTCTCTTATTGTCGACTCCAAATTGGTCGGACATCATATGTCGCCGGACCCAGCGACATTTGGACCTCTGTCATGCAGATTCGTCGACGATCGATGGCATACGGCTGCAATCCACGACACGTCCAATCATACGCGCCATTCAGTCATCTATAATCAAATTATAAAAGAATGTTCCCAATCTGAATAAAAGAAATATTTTAGGGGGAATTATTTTATTTTGCATGTCGAAAAATATATACTCGTGAAGAGAACGTTAACCGTCGCATAAGAGTCTTTTAGAAAATTTCGTGGTCGGAACATTTTCTTTTGTTATCTCTAACGCTGATGCTACTGCGTTTTCTCATTAAAGTTAAAGTTGAACTTTCAGCTGCGCGTTATGCTTAATGACGTTAGAATGTAACAATGGTACAATGAGGTATTCAGGATATTTCAATGCTATTAAGTAATTAACATTACCTTTTAGAACGCGGTATTGCCGGAAAACGCGACATTACTAGCGTGAATTAAATCGGATTAGGAAACGTAGAAACGAACAAACAAAGACAGAAACGATTTTGGTTGCAAATGCCGCTTCACGAAAACTTTTGTGGCGCATTCACCTCCGCATTTTCCGACGTTCATACATTATATGTTTTACAATTTTCTGTCACTCTCCGACGAAAAATTTTATTCTCATCGATCTCTTGTTCCAAAAGTTATTTATCCTCATAGTCGATCTAAATTTCAACTTTACGTTGTCAAAGTTCAGGCTAAGTTAAGACTTACTGTTTCGAGAGTATCAAACGCGCGTGACTGCAATCTCGCCACGAAAGTTTCGCCCACATCGTAACAAATTGTCGTTGCGCATGAATCGTGCGAAATAAACTTTTTCCACGACGCGCGTCAAAGTCCGCCTGTACATTTTTGCCTTTCCATTTGCCGCTCTCCATTCCGCGTGTCCATCATTTTATCCCGCATGTGCTTCTGACCGAAACAAAGGACCGCGGAATACTCTTGCGTCGGAATTGAAAAACTACCGCGCACAAAAAAAGAACGGTAACCGTAATGCATTCTGCAACTTGGCGATGTCTATCCGCGAAAAATCGGCATGAAGTTTTCCGCATGCAACTAAGAAACTACTTTTACGTGGAAACAAGTCCCATTTTTGGTTTAGCATTAAAATTTAAATATCGGAGTTTCACTCTGTTAGAATACTTAAGATTGCTTTCTGAGTTACAAATTGTACATTATTTCTACAACGTTCCAAAAATTTCTTCCATTATTTGAATAACATAATAATGCAAAAGTAAATATTGTTATTTTACTTTAGTGTGTTATAGCATATTTTATTCTTACCGATTTTTAGATAAATGATATATACATTATACACTCAGAAAAAAATTTTTGTGATTCAAATAAATATATTATTGGTACTATTTAAATAAATTATTTACATCACACAAGTAAATATTAGCAATAATATATTTACTTGAACCGCGAAAATTTTTTTCACAATGTATATAAAAAATTCTTTGGCTTTTAATCAAGATCAAAAATTATATCTTTTTTTATAATTATTCAACATAGACAACGATTATCTCATTTTTTTTTCAAGTTCTAGGCATGCGTTTTATAAAATTTATTTATGGAGTATCGCGTTGAAATTGATCAATTATCTTTATTTTTCAATTTTCTGAACATCTCGAAATTCTCTATTAAATAATTTTATAATCTGCCTTGTGTCATAAAATTCTTGCTGAGAAAATTGATCGTAAATTCCTTCAAATATTGAACGAAGTGCCTGATATCTTTTACGTACATAGAATCACGTCCGGGTCGTAAGAATCTTCGCAATCTGAATTTATATTTCAAATAAACGACTGTAAAGAAAGATTTTTACGCATCTAGATCTATAATCAAGAAAAATGTCATCCGGGTTGCTTCGTCTAGCGAAGATACGCACCTAACACACACACACACACACACACACACACACCGATGTCCAACATCCCATTGAAGGGTAGATCTACGAGAACTCCAACGGGTTGAAAACGGCTCCCACGCGTGAGAAATTGCGGTTCACTTCCATCGAGATGAGATATCAGAAGTCTCCCCGGCCTGGCAATCATCTCCGTCCTCCACACGCCTCCTTTACGTTCATCTCCCTCTTTCTCCTCATCATGACCCAAGAAAGAGAACTAATGCTCAATGATAGCCGCCCCGGGGGGCGAGAACGGAATCAATAAAGCCAGGGCAAGTTTCACAGTGGCCGTTTCATCCTCTTGTTCTCACCCTCGCTTTTTACAGCTTGTTTTTGTTTATTCGATAACGATCTTCATGAGAAACGTCAATTTGAAAATTTTATCATAAATTTAATTCTTAATATTTAGCTCTGTATTTAGTTATAATTTTGCATGTATATATTTATTAAATTAAAACTTTGCGGTGATAATTTTTTTAATGATTATATAAGTAATGTATTATACAATTATGTATGACGAGTTATTTCTTCTAACAAACCTAGTAATTTAGAGACCGTCTATAGATGTCTGCGGACGTTTGTAGACCCTTTTGCTGCTGAAAGAATTAATTAAAGCCGATCACTTCCAAAATCATAATCTGAAACCTGAATCATTTGAGATCGAATAAAATACGAATGTAGCGTGCAACATGAGGTTGTCGTCGCCACAAACGGGATGCTGCGGACTGACGACCGGAAGCTAAAAACGGCATCGCGGATCGATGCTACTGTCTGATTCGCGTAAATCCAGGTAGCTCGCTGATCTCAGCACACGGGTTTTTTCCGTCTACCATCTCCGCCATCCGTATTTTTCGATAGCCCACGGACTCTGAATTAATTATCGTTTAGCCGATTTTATCGTCTCTAAGGTAATTAAACGCGGAAACGAAATCTCTTCCTTGATTGTTCTTTAATTGATTTTTCCTGTTATACATCTGAGATACTTTTTTGCATAAAATATCGATGAAACAGGTATCGTGAATAGGAAATTCTAGAAAATCAAATATAGCAATGTGCAGTGTCATGCTCCCCGTTATCTCAGGTTACCAAATTTCTAGTTTAACATATTTGCATTTATACTCTTCTACGTCAGAAACGTAGAGAGCCAACATGGCGATTTTAATATACTAATGTTATTCAACGGCGAGTTGGCTACTGTGTCATGGTTGGACGATGGCGAACAAGATCACAATTCCGTCACGCTTTAAACACGACAATGGAGGGGAAATGTTGCGGTCTTAAGCCAAACCCTATGCGGAGGCTCGTTTCGACAGGGATCCGGTTTTCCGGGTCGACCCGGCCACCGTATGCACAGGCTGCTCTCTCTCCCGGTAGGCGTGGTGCCGAGAGCAAATCGTCTTTCGATGTATGCTTGAATGATTTCGAATGGGAGAAACCAAACGAAGGAGAGACTCGTCGCAAAAACAAGGGGTTGCGGCGTGTAAAAAGCGCTCGAGTTATGATCTCGGTTCGAAATACTTGTTCCGTTTTCAATATGGTCCCTGGGTCGTGGAACACTAATTTATTATTCGTCAGACACAATCGAAATGAAAAAAAAAAGCTTTAAACGGAACGTATTCTTTAGTATCAAATAAATAAATATTTGATATTGATGATTAATTAATTTGAAAAAATTAGTACTGTTTCCAATTAATT
Source organism: Solenopsis invicta (assembly GCF_016802725.1). Classification (NCBI taxonomy): domain Eukaryota; kingdom Metazoa; phylum Arthropoda; class Insecta; order Hymenoptera; family Formicidae; genus Solenopsis; species Solenopsis invicta. Next base: position 22,579,230 of record NC_052668.1, read on the forward strand.
AAACTTTTATACTTGATTGTTTTTCGCGATGCATTATGCACGCGTGCGCAAAAAGAAAAAAAAGCAGATGAAATGTTCAATCTCCCATCTTAATATATACGCATTTAGCACTAAAAGTTCATATTTCAAACGTGCACATTTTTCACGAGCAACAATATAGATCTTCAAAATAGTGAAGACTTCATTTTTCATTAAGCGAAGAACTTTCCTGCGACGTCCGGATGCATTCTCTTTCTTCCTTGTTTTCTCTTTCATTTTCTGATGCTGTTTTAACTCATTTCACTTTTTCCAAGTCATTTTATGCAACGCCTATCCGAAACGGTATAATTAATGCAGGTGCTGTCTCCTTCTCAAATAGAAACACTCTGTTGCCATGTAATTTCGCATCGTTGCATAGAAGCTGCAGAAGCAAAGCAGAGAAACATGAAAAGCAAATAGTTTCTTCGGAGATTTAGCTTTACGCATCCCGAATAGTCTAACACAGCTAGCGCAGTAGTGACCTCAATAATGATTAAGAATCTCATTTCTTATTGAGGAAAATTTTCCGCGAGCTTTCTCTTTCGGCGAGAGCTCCTCGAGGAAACTTAAACCGACGTCTTATCTCTACCCGGCTTACTTTTAATCTAGCCCGATCGTCTCACGTTTAATCCAACACTGCCTCTTCCCTCCCCCCTTTTTCTCTCTTTCTATCTTTCTCTGTCCTGCTCCCCCTTGCCCTTTGTTTCCTCTTATGGAGGCAAGAGTTACTCGAGGAAGGAACGTCGTCGTCGTTTGACAACCGCGAACAATGGTCGGTTCGTGAACAGTTCTTTGGCACAATCGGCATCGAGAATCAAGGTATTGTCGGTGCTCCAAGATTTACCCATCGCCTATAGTGTATCCTTTCACAAACGATCGATCGGATTCTTCGGAGATATGTACACGAGCATGTGCGAGAGCGAGAGCGATCGCGAGGGATCCATCTGCGCGATCTTCTACCCGAACGCTCCAAATGGAAGTGTCGGTCTACGTGAGGGACGGATCTCTTCTCTCGATGACTTAATTCGTTTTGACATCGCAGTTTAACCCACCCGATTCGTTCCCCCGCCGGACGATAAACGGTCTTTTCTTTCTCACTGTTATTTAGTAGCTGAATTAGAGCGCTGTGCACTTCGGACAGATGCCAGATCGCGCGATAACGTCGAACCGATGCAACTGGCTTCGGAATATAAATATGAATATCGACTGTGTGCTTGGTTATAATACTGGAAATTATATATTTATACATACACACACACACACACACACACACACACACATATATATGAAATAAAGAAATTTTTTTAACAAATTGTATATCTACCTGTTAATTTGCAAGTATTTTACAAGTAAAAAATACATTGATCAAAATTTGACGATTTAATAACGTTCCCCCTATGTAAGTTTATCCGTTTCGGTATACAATATGGTTGTAACTCGATCGCGCGCTATTGCTCTCTAATCAGGAAATCTGATGTATGTAATCTTTAACGACATAAATTGCAGAGTGGATTACTTACTCACGATGAAATCTAAAGTATTCACGTTTGCCGATAACGAGATAAAAATCACATATTAGGTATTAAGATGGCTATAATTTATCTAACATATGTGTGCGACACTTAATTTGATTTTTATATTATTAATAGTACTTTAAAATACTTTTTGTTATTATTTGCATAATGAGATGATTAAAATGAAACAAATTTTAGGATTTAGTTTTCTCAAGTTTTTTATAAATTTCTCAACATGCCGATTTTATTATATTAAGTTAATGCTCGAACGATGTTTAAGTAATATTTAAATAATCAAAATTGATTTTTAAACACTTTTGAAGATACCGACTGAAAATTCAGAAAAGTTTTCTTGATTGCATTTTTCATCGTGATGCCCCCAAACTTTAGTCGATAATTGAAATGCTCGTCTTAGTTCCTTGCTCAATTAAAATCTTTATCATTTATCTCCTTGAAATTCATTAAGTGAAAGCTAGACAACATTCATGAAGTTATCGGTTTGATGTCCAGAAGCCCATTAATCCCAAGTGCCTGACCTAAATTTATATACCGAGTTATAAATAATTACTTTCACAACGTTATACGAAATATACCACATATTTGCACTTAAGTTATTAAATTATTCTGTTATTGTATTCGGACAAATTCAATGTGAAGCCAAGCAATCTGCGCAGTTCCCACAGCTTCGATTGCCGTGTCACAATAAGGCTGCACGAGCGATTAACGTTCTGTCACAACAAGAACGCGCGCGTTTCTGTTCTTGGACAATTAATGCCATCTCTTTTGAGGTTTCTCCATCGGCTTTGTCAAGCCCTTTTTCTAGGTCGTACTTTAGTCACGTGACGAGAGTAGAATTGCCCTGGGGACGAAAGAGAATCGCCTCGCGTCGTCAAATGTCAACCCGTAAACGCAGCCACTCGAGTTACTCAAAAGAGAAATACGAATCTGGAGAAGCAGCCGCGAAAAAGGTTCGCATAATTTTATCACCGGTTCCCAGCAATGAAATTTATGTCAGCTCTCCGATAGCAACGACGTGAAATCCCATAGCGAACAAATTTACACTGTGCAGCTGACGATGATTAAAGCAGGAGCAACCTTTCGTCGGCCCTATTCTTTGCAGATTTTTTTCTCCAAGTGCAAAGTTTTTAACGTTTGCTTTAACGTATAACAACGTTCGTTGGATAAAAGTATACGAAACAGTCGTGTTTTATTTCTGCACATTAAAAAAAAAATTCCATTACGACTGAAATTATTATTGTTGCGATAAATCGAGACGTAGTCCATCGTAGCACGTAGCAATTCAAATGCATGTGGTGATTGTGGAAAATTGCAACAAGCCTCTGCTTGGTCACCATTGGCAATTTCGATGCAATGCGCTACAGTTCTGAAATTGCCAGCTTTACCGAGATGGAAAATGTTGGGTCTCGAGTGGGAAAAACTGCGAGGATACTTCGTATTGCGTCTCGACGAATAAAAATACAAATCGGATGTGAAAATAAAATATGATGGAATGCATCGAAGCGCGGAAAGGAACTTTAAAATCAATAGAAACCGATACTAGGGTCTGTCGAATTTGCACCGGAAAAGCGCAGAAAGTGTACAAACTGCATCTACGTAGGGTGTTCACAATTCATCATCGATCGGCTTTTACACACGGCTCGTCCCAAAAGTCACATGTATATTTTCCGACCCAGAAATTGCAGAAGGCAAAATTAAAAAAAAAAAAACGATAGATTTTTCTTTACCGATGCATCAAAATATTTTCTTTCTTTTTTAGTTTAGATTTATTTACCACGTTTTTTTTTTATAAATATTAAAAGTTAAAATGCTGAGAAAATAATATTGCTAAATTCTGCAGTCTGCATTAGATATTCATTTATGATGCATCCTGAATACGGTCCTTTTTTAATATTTATCTCGTCGATTTTCAACTTTTGCTGATGGTAGATAATTGAAATCGTAATTTTGCGGTATCATGTATTATGCGTGGGGGTGCATTGTGGATTCAATTAGTCACGTTTGACACATTTTCAACAATCAGCTGTAACTACGCCCGCGCATTTATCGATATCACACGCGGATTGGAATAAATATTTTTCTTTGCATTGCGTTTTTTGTTTTTTAATCTTCGCTGCGGCGCGAGACGCGTATTGACAATTGCAACCGTACTGTTGGATTTTCGTGAGAAAACTTTTGGCACACTTTTCAGATTCGGCAAAAGAATTTTTCTTTCGAGAGTTTGCCCGTCGTGCGCGATTCGCGAATACACTTCGCAATGCACATTTACATTTAGATGAAATTCCATATTTTCACGTACAACCATCGTCGCCGTCGCTAGAACCAACTGAACGGACATCCCGGCGCGGATTTCTCATTTAACACGAGAATAAAAAGAATTTATTACCTATCCGTACGACTATAATACGTACTTCATCAATAAACCTAAAAATCTGTATCTAATTACGAGAAGAGTATGCAGGTGATGTTCTGTTTATCCACAGAAAGAACGATTTTGCTCTTAAGTATCTACAAATTTAGCCGAATTTACAGATTTAAAAATAATTTTATTAGATCAACAAAATAATTATGTTACAGGACGCTCAAACCGGTTGCTAGAAAGATAAAACTTTTCGCAACATTATCCACTATATTTAAACATTCTTCGTAATTATTTTGATGATTTAACACAATTATTTTCAAATCTGCATCTAGCTAAATTTTTACTTCAGCAAAATCGTTCTTTCTATACAAGTTACAAAAATGTTAAATCGTATTTTTGCAAGGATTTATTAATGATTAATTATATCTTTTTCATATAATTCCTTGTCATACATACGATATTAATTGTTTCAGTTAAGAATACCATTTATTTATCAACAATTGTGAATAGTTGTACTGCGTTTGCTAGTCCGAAAGCTACATTATTTGTTAATGTATTAGCGACATATCGTTGCCTGATCACTTTGTCTCTTGACTATGTAACGATGGCATTGTTAGCAACTGCATGGATACCTAATAGCGATTCGGACGCGTGCAACTATGATAGAAGCATCCGTTCACTAGTGAGCATCTAAATTAACGTGCATGTTGCCGTAGCATTCGTATATAACAGTCGACGAAATATTCGTCCGGAATACAATATGCGGTTTCATTACAAAAGCTCCTTGCTTCGAATTTTGTGTCGAATTTTATATATTGATAAAAATCCCTGCCGTGATTAACGAATTCGCTACGCGAGGATTTAAAAACCACCGATAATTTTTATATTTTCGAAAAACGCGATGGAATTATTCTCTATTTAAAATGACACTGATGAAATTGAAAACTAAAACAGAATATTTGCAAACGGATACGTAAATCACAGGGTAGAGTATTTCATAATAAAAATAGATGAAAGGTCAACGAACATTCGTTGCAAAATTATAAATTAATTAATGTGGTGAAATTATATATTCGTCGACAATTCGTTTTCACTTCGGCTTTAAGTGAATATTCACGAACTCGCGTAATAATATATATTCCAGCGAATGACTATGCGAATGTATAATTCTATGGGTACTGTCCCCGTCGAATAAATTAATCACAGCGTTAATTGAAGCGATGGCTTCATTTAGATAGAATATCACTCGACATTATGAATCCCAACGGCATCCTTTCATAATTATTTTATAGACGAACGATACGGACAGAGTGCAATACCAAAATTATTATTGTATGCAAAAGTTGATATCTGAAGAAAAAAATGTTTATTTACGTTACATATGCTGCGTTATATACTTGTTTCAGCTAACGCAGCAAAGTACTCTCCGGTATGCTTTTTCTTAATTAAAAAAGAAAATCTATGTACTAAAAGGGTAGGAGTATGGGCACTTTGTGAAAGGGAAGGACGTAGTAAACGTGATACTGTAAAGATAGACGGCGGGAGAGTCTGTTTGCAGGAGAAAAAAAAGACTGAGGCGCAGGTGTCACTGTATACCATGTAGACATTTTATATTTTCAGCACTCGGCGGTCACGTTATAAATAGGTCACAAGTTACGAGTCCATCATACCGCTCTTACACAGTCACTTCGTTTACAGTATACATTCTATATAAATGTACTCGTACGGTTATCGTCTGTTTTACAACCTCGATATTTCTACGGGGGAATACATAGTAAGTGTATGCGTGTCATATACGTTACATTATGTTACGCCTCTCTATATCGTATGTATATCATACAAATGTGTGGTACATGCACTGGCACTGCTCGATTGTTTAGTCGCATCCTTCGTCGGTTGCACGCAGGTATGTCTTCAAAACACGTTCCGGTTGCTTGTACACGCATCTAATTACGTTTAAATTACGGCATTGTTAATTTTAACGCTCGCGCGTTTATCTTCAACTCCTCCATGTTTTGTCAAATTATGTTCGCAAGAGGTTGATATAATAATTATCGTATTTATGTCAATGCGACGAAACGATAATGAAAATACATCGTATAACAACAATACTTCTTTAATGCCAGCAAAAGTTTTCTTTGCACAAATAAAAATGTTATATACAATAATATTATCAACTCGGAATGTATAATATTCACGAAAGATATTTCGCGTCGATAAAATTGCGGACTGAACATATTATCTTGGAGAATGAGTTTCAGTGGAATCACGAGAATATCCGTACTGCATAACCGAGATACCAAATAATTAGAGCGACGATGAAATTACACGGCGGGTGCGCTTACATCTTCGTATACCATCTTCGTGTACCAAAGCAGAAACCATTCCATCAGTGTGCAGAATGTGTACAATGGATTTTCACGTACGCGCGCCTGCAATATATCACGCGGAAAGTTATATCGGGCGAATCGCGATATCACGTCTGTTCGTCGCGGGCATCGGAAATCATCGCGACGAGAAAGATGGAAGCCGCAGACGTAAACGTATGCGTCTCGTTAGAGATCGCCGTGGCGGTTTCGACAAAAAACCGGAACGTGCTCCAGGGGAACGTTTTTTTCGCACCTGCTACGACGATGAGCTTAGGACTCGTTACAGGCAGTTGACGATCTGCGCGTTCCCGTAAATGGCCGTTCCGAAACGCGCGAAACAGCAGCGCGCTAAAGAGGAGGAGTACCTCTGGCGTAATCTCGTTCGTCCCCAATTTAGTTTCCGGAAGCCCATTATGCAATCGCGCAAATCGCGAGTGCTACCTGTATTCCGTTCTATAAAGATACCTTGGTCCGTATCTTCATCGATCATTTAGTGCTAAATGTGTTTTGTTGCGTTTCTGTTTCTTGTTTGCTTTTTTTTTAAGATTGATAAAAGAGCTCACATATGGACAGCAATTAGCGCTAAATGTGCGGTGAGAATGCGAGCATTCGTAACACGTACCGCGTTGTATCGACATCGTGGCTATTTTTAAAGCGATAATGTTCGCGATTGGGTGAGATTTAGATTGCGTATTACCGTGCTGACGTTGCGACGATCGGAAGACGTCTGTATTCGCGTCTCTTAAATTTCATAGATCGTTAAATCAGCACAGTTATACAATAATTTTACTTTAATGTACGAGCAAATAAGACTTAGCGACTGTTTAGAGATTCTAATTTATTTCATTATTCATACTAATTTTATAATTGGTTTATCTAATTATTTATTCAATAAATTTAAGAGTAAAAAATAATAATAATATAAGACGTTCCGCAAGAATAAGATTTAATGATGAAAACACAGAGAAATAAAATTTATCTTTTAAATTAATCTTTTTTTTTTTTATTGAAAGAGAGAATATTTTTTTACTGGCAATTTAAACGCATCTAATTAAAATTGCCGCTAAGTTTATCGTTTATGAATATGTATGTACAAATGCGGAATATCATAAAGGATATAATTAGGCATTAGAGTTCGTTAAAGCTGCATATAAGACTTACTTGATTACAAGAGGGTGAGGAGTATCGTATATGTATTAGCGTGACTTATGCTGATTGTGATTCAAAGCCATGATTGGACCCTTGAAGTCTTCGTATAGCGGTTAATATGTGAGCGCGATCGAGTCGCCGATCGGAAAATTTATTTTACATACGGCAACAGCAATCCGTGATTGTGGAAAGGGCTGGAAATCGCAAACGAAGGGCTTTTCGCGTTTAAGAAAATTGCATCGAAATCGCATCGACGTGTGCGGTTGGATCGACGAGCGCTAACGGCTTGCCGTGCAACGTTATCCGATTTTCTATTTTCATCGGACAGCCCGCCGTGCTTCCCGTTTCAAGCGACTACATCACGACGGAATAATGAAAGGCCCGACAACAAAATCAATAGTAACGGCGGTTTATGACGATCGATACGTATCCGTTACTGTTACGGGATAACGATTGTTACGGTGCAGAGCGATTCCGTCATAAATCATCGAAGCTTATTTTATCGATAACTCTCGCATTAATAATTCCATCATCCAAGTATATTTGATTACGGTGTCACAATTATGACAACAATTGTCATTGGGATAATACTTGTGCAACGCAATGTAAATCGTGGGAAAGTAAAGTTACTATTTATTAATGACTTAATACTCGTTTCAATCAACGCATTTCGCTAGTAATTTATATGCGTGATAATTATTTTCTCTTTGAATCTCTGATGAAACTTTCTCAGAATTGTTATATTTAATTAAAATTGAGAAAATTTCTAAAAAACAAAATTATACACAAGTTTTAAAAAATTCTGAAATTTACATAAAAATTCGGATAAATTGCAAAAAAAGTTTTGAGAAAAATTTTTACTGTATTATTAACAGGTTAACGATCCTCAGCATAATTTCCATTTTTCATATAATTTTTTTAGAATTGTTTATGTAAATTTTAAAATTTTTCAGAATTTCTGAAATATAATGTTATAACTTTTTTAGAAGGTTTTGTCAAATTTTTTAATACAAATTTAGAATATTTCAGAATTTATATGTATAAAGAATTCTAAGAAAAAATATAGAATTTTTCAGTATTTCTGAAAATGTTCCAATTCGTAGAAAAAGTCTAAAAATAATTTTCATCGGGGATTTGCATTCTTGCATCTGAACAATGGCTTGTTAAAGCAAGAGATTCGAATTTTTTCCTTCATCGCTTTTAAACTTTATTTCTACGAGCTCGATGATAATTTGGAATTGGCGGAAATAATGAATACATATCGTCTTCGCGCATTTTAATACGACGGGGAATTATAAGTTTCAACGTCACTTGTCGCCCCGTACGATCGATGCGATTTCTTTTTGAGAAATTTATTCGCGGCATGTATGGTACGCGTGATGAGCATGAACGAGTGCATCGATTTCCGCTGAAACAGCCGCTGAAACAAGCACCGATTTTGCACAGTGGCGTAACGGGATTAACACAAATATACGTACGCGTATATACGTGTCAATTGCAGCTAAACTCACGCGAGAAGCGAAGCTTTACCGGCAATTTTTCGTCCTAACATTCGTATACGGTCATCGCGCAATTATACGCGCTTCATTACACCGATGCATCGTTCTTTAGAATTCTTCCAACAGACTAATTAACCTCTACGAGGAATTAAAATTTGCAACGGTATTAACACTTATAAATTTAACGAATAAATTTAACGAGCGTTCGACAACGTATTATATTTAATAGCTCTCTTGGGGAATTATTGAGAATAATACGCTTTCTCTAAACGTGAGTTGTAAATTTTAACTGACGTTACTATCGCTAAGTTTTATTAATACCGGTCTTTTAATATATAATTCGACATCGTGTAACACATTAAGTTCATAGAAATTTCCTAAGTTCCCGAACTCATTGCACAATTTATGCTCTTGACTTTACGCCACTGTCGCGCACGCGAGGCTCGCAAGAGGCTGAGAGAGGAGTAAGGACTCTAGATGTAACTACGAAATTGGACCGAAGCGACCAACCATAAGTTATTTAGTAAGGGCGAAAATGATGTAGAAAAGTACGATCGATGTTCGCACACGAGACGTTCCGTCTCGCTGTCGCGGCGGAAACGGGAACGGTCTGCGTGGCGCTGCATGTAAATTCTACGTTAAAGCCTGGACCACAATTCGCGACTTGGCGCGTGCAAATAATCCTAATAGCTAAAAACACGTACGTATCGCTAAAACACATAACGCAGTGTCCGGCAAAAATCCACCCTTGACAAGTCCGACGTACGCCCCCGAGCGCGTCGAGGGAACAAATGTCTTCGAATCGAACGCCGCCGCCGCCGCCGCCGATATATACCACCAGCGGTATTCGGCCGTTCGGTGGATTATACATTTTGTAGTGGATAAAGTACCATTAATCGCGTATCGCGTTTCGACCGTTCGCATTGTTAACGCTAATACCGTTTATCGTTTCCGCACGTTTATCATTTATTCGTTTCGCGCCTCGAGTATTAAACAGTTGACACGGCACGCGCGCGCGCGTTTTTAACGATAATCAGCATCGAAACGGATCTGCAATTATCTGCGGAAAATCAACACGGGAGAAAACTGATGAACCGCGCGCGCATACATTTCGAATTAACCGAAAAATGTCGCGCTTATTGGTAATGGGTATTCCACGTGCCCAATCAGGTACAACGGACCCTGCTGTACCTGGGGGAGGGTGTCCAGTATAAAAATAAATAAACTCTACTCTCTATCCTAGGTAATTCAACGACAGCTCAACAGTAACGTCTAATAACATAACCGCTAATCTCGATGATATTACTTATACCTAAGTGGGGACAGAAGTCAGAGAGAGGACTGTGATTTCATATAATCGAGATTTCAGCCTTATCTTGATGGTGTTCCAAACTCACTCGATTATCACAAAGTCCTGTTGCCGACTTTTCCTCAAGTATAAAGTTACGCCGCACTCGCGCAATTATCACGACAAAATATTATCTATCGTTTGATATATCGTTATATATTATATAGATATATCCTACGCGACTCGTACATTTTATAATTGTCAGCTTAGGCATCGTAATAGGTTTGTTCCTACGCCAAGACAAAATATACGTAACGCTGTATACGAACGTAGTACCCAATGGAACGAACGAAAAACCTGGTCACTGTCTCTCGCTAAACGATTACTCGATTAATACGCTAATTATTCTAATCGGGAATAAACGTTCGCGATTTTTCGTTATATTTTCGGCGAATTGTTAACTCTAGAATGGTATCCAAATTTTTTTCTAATAGCGTTCTTAGGAACGATATAAACCGTTCTATGCAAATATCTCAGAAGAAAGCTTGATAATGCATGAAATAATTGTTACACTTTTTTAAGAGTAGAATATATCTCCGATAAGACGTAATCAAGCGATCGCTCCAAAACAAAATCAGAAATGCCTTTCATTCTAGCGTTGTCATTATCGATTCACGCACGCACATGCACCAGTGATACCGGACGTGAGCGCCGTTGATGATAACCCAGATAGTTAATCAACAACATAGTGGTTCACATACGACACATGCTGTGTACAGGACGCACTGTACTGATCGATTATCCTTATAGACAGCCCTAAATCGCAATTAATCACGATTAAGCAATCAAGAATAGATCGCGGACGGGTCAGTAGTATTCTCACGACACACACGGACACACACACACACAAATACATACTTTTCTCTTTCTCTCTCTCTCATTATAATTTTTCTTAATTTGCGAACTTCCACATTCGTTGACGTTTGTACGTTTGTTAGTTAGAACGCTTATATTGTTGCACTACATTCACGCGTGACGAATAATAACGTGATTTATCAAGAAAGATATATTTTATTTCAATTTTTGCGATTATTACCGTATCATACATTATTTAATGCACTATTTATTATTTTACATGAAATACAAAAGAAACGTTAGATTACTGATTACTTTAATCGCATGGTTCACATTTTTTAATATATCCTGCGCGATAAAAAGCGATAATTAGTTATTTAAATTAAAGATTGATATAATTAGACTTGATATCTTCATTTTACTAATAAATTTATCTTCCTTACTTTACAATTGGTTCTCTCGGGATATCAGGATGACATGAAATGCAGCGGTTTGGTGTTATGTAGCGTTCAGCACCGCGATTCACATCTTTCTTCTCTCTTTTCCTCGTTTTCTCCACTACGATTTCGACTACTTCAGCAGGTTCGGCATAGAACCGCTAAGCCGGAAACAACTGCCGAATTTTCACGAATGAAAATCGCTGCGCAATTTACTATCGGCCACTACGCGCAGGCTAGCATCTCGTATTTCAGCGAACTAAGACGAATCTCTCTAAAATCTCCCCCGCCGCACATTTTGCATTCAATGTGGTTTCTCCATCTAAAGCCTTTGTTTACGCCAAATGTAGCACCGCGATGTATCTCAGCATAATGTAATATCGCGAGCAGTACGGGCACGTTTGCCATTAAACGCGCGGTGAGAATACAATTTGCGCAGTAATATAGATATCTCAAAAATCTAAGGAAGAAAAAGAAAGAGGATATGTATATTATAATATTTATAATATATTATATATATATATTATAATATATTATATATTATACATATAAAATATTATATATAATAAATGTTAATATTATTTCGGATAATCGAAATCATATAATATGTGTTATAACAATTGTCAGTCGTTGTAGGAAAACTTAGTGAGTTAAACTCAATATGATCATATTCGGAAAATTGGGTCACTTTAACATTCAAATATTCACACGTTCAAACTTGTCCAGAATTTCCTCAGTCACACGTGAGTTTCATATGTATGGGCACGTGTCTCTGGCCATCATATGATTTATATCCGTAGCTGTCACGTTTGACTGTGACGTATGGTCGTTGTTTTTGTGAAACCAGCTGTGATAACATCGCATTCTGTATACAATACAGATAAAACCTCAATTTAACTATTACCTGTCACAATTCCATTGAAACTTTTGCGTTGTCCGATGTGATGAGATAATACATTATTTTATTGTGTAATTTTATCAAAATGAAATGTTTACGTTTCATAGAGAAAACCAGCAGCAACATTATGTTCAAACGCATACGATATTTCAAAGCGAACCATGCTCTCGACATTAATCGACACAATCTTAATTAGTTTTCGTTCAAAAATGACGGTGTAACCGAGTAGATATTTTACGTTTTCAATTTCCACATTATCATTTTTATTTTAAATTATTTTATTCCGTAATTCTGTACGTGTGACAAATAAGTAAATAGTGAAAGCGTATTCTTGTTTTCTAGCGTTCGTTCGATTGAAAATTGAATGGGAATTTCACTCGTTGAAATAATAGTAAACGAATAAACGACGAGTATGAAAATATCATGGAAGGCGCGTTCCCAGCGGGGATTTATTTTACGTTCACGTGCACGCTGACGAGCTGAGCTACAGCCCTAATTACGACACAATATTTATTTATTAGTAATTTATTTATTTATTTAGTAATAAATAAAATATGGACCCGTTTTCGAACCAGTCGCAGGTTGCAAACACAAGAATGTACCTAAAGCAACAATTAATGGCCCGTTAAAACACCTTTCATTCTCGTAAATCGCCTATCGCTGCGTTTGGTCAAATTTGTTTTTTTTTTGTTTTTTTTGTTTTTGTATCGGAGAAATTACTCTTATTCTCGTACGAGTATATCTATATTTACACGCACAATGTGTGTCATACGAATAAGTGCTATTCCTTTTTCGTCTGTTTATAAAGCATTTACTCGTCTGACCCGGCACAGTGACTATAGGTACATAAAGAACGAATATTGATGTATGGAATTATGATTAACGTTCATGGACGTTATGGAACGGGTTTGCTCTACTTCTATGTAAAAAAACTATACAAATTATCCTTCCAAAAGGTCAAATCGCGATAGAACTGAGAACATTCAGCTAAACGAACGTACGAATACCCATGTAATATCCACGTGCAAAAATATGTACGTCTTCTGTCGCTATAGATTTGAGCACATTCGCGCATTCCCGATGAAATTTTCGTTGACGTTAAAAGTGTTTTTAATGTCTGATCTTTATATGTCTACAATCACTGCTCTCGGTATCTATGTAATAATGCAAAATCCGCCCTCGCGAAAGACGCTTTTGCACTCAACGCTTAGAGCGAAGCTTGCTGACGTGCTGATTTAATTGACGCATTGTTCCTTTCCTCTCCTTCTTCTCTCTCAATCTATTTTTTTCTTCGACATTGTTTTGCACTGAGGCGCGATCGGCCGCGTCGTAATCGCAAAAGGACGCCTGGATCGAAGTCCTTTACGCAGGATGCTCGAGATGCGTGCATAACGCGCATCACACGGTGCGTCGACGGGATGAAATGTACCGTCGGCCTAATTATAAAGCCTTCAAATTTAGAGATGTGCATTTTCATCGTAAGCTAAAGCGAGTTTACGCGCGAAATATATTGCGATAAGTTTTGTAATTTGGAAAATGGTTTGAATCTCAAAATTGACACATTCTACGTTTTAACCCTAAAGTGCTACTCATATTTTTCTAATGTTAACACTATGGATGAAAATTCACTTACGTAATTAAATTTTTCTTGCACTTTTTTATGTTTAGTTTATGGGTTGCAAGATGAACTAGAACTGAACTAGCGCTATAAATGAAATTTGAAATTTAATATTAATATTATCAAATGTTGTAACCCATTAAGTCTTAGGAGATCTTTATAGATTTTTTTATTTTAAATCTTGGTAACTCGAATTCTAATCAATATTATACCGCCATTGGCATCTAGGAAAAGGAATTGGAAGTGGAAAAGCAACTTCCTGTTTGCTAACATTCAACTAATAAATGATTTTGTTTGTCTTTTTGAATGAAATAAGTTAATTATTTGAATGTCGAGAACAATAATTATATATCGATTTATTTTCTATTCAAAATTATATTCTGACATCTTTATTTTCACTGTTACAATTATAGAAATTATCACACGATTTATTTAAAATTTATTGAATTGTTTATATTTCTGTATCCATTTTAAATAGTTTATTAGTTCATAAAAACAAACGCGCAGACAAAATACAATGTATAATGCAAAAAAATTATGAATAGAAAAAAGTACATTACATTAACAGTATTGTGGGTCAATATTCACACAGGCAAGTTTAAATTACAGGTCATAAAGAACGTAGTGTGGATCTGATACTGTCTGCAACTAGAGACATTAAAGAAGAAATATAGATGGAACCACAAAAGCTCCTAACTAGCACTGCTATTTAATAGCAAATACTTGAATTAGCCCCTGGATGAAAAGTCACTTACGGTAGCACTCCAGGATTAAATTTTTTTTAGTGGGATTACGGTATGTTTATAAGCATTTATACATTTGATATTTTGACATGCGTACCGTTTTGTTCAGTAATTAATAACTTTTATAACGTCAGAATATTTTCCACGCATATATCCACCTGCGAACGAAAGGGATTGCAGGATGAATCGCATTTTTACTGAGAAACCCGCTCACTGACCTACTTTCGCTCAATTTAATCTGCATTCTGATCGCAACCCATCAATTTTTACATCTTATTTGAAGCAGAGGCTTTCAACTTTGACTCGACCACTCTGTTATTTTGTTCGTCTATCATTCCTGAAATCAGCATGATCAATACAATCTCTTTCGCTGAATTCTCGTTCTTGTGCTTTCGCCACTTTCTCTTTTTTTTCGTGAGGAAATAATCGGAAAACAATATTTTTACAAAAAAAAAAAAACAGTTAATTGTCGAGTCTCTGAAGAGAAGCGTATTTGAGCATTGAACCAAGGTAAAGTTTTAGCGAGAACGTTGGACGCGTATCATTAATTGGTTCGTTAATTTCTATCCCGTTAATTGCGCTATTTCTCAAATAATAACGCGAGAATTATACTATTTACATTGTTATCTCGTGGAATTCGAAGAGCCGAGGCGAGAACGGCAACGATCTGTGGATGTTATGCTCGGCGGTACAAATGTTTGTAAAAAAGTAGTACGCATGTGCGAGCATATCCGTTTATCTGTGCAGCAAGTGTGCGGGAACCTATTCGTAACAACAAAATTTCATGATCGAAAAATTTTACTCACGAGTATATTAATTAGTTGATCGCATTAAGATTGGAGTACTAGTCGATAATACGTAGCTACGTAGCAGCTAGTTCCGAGGTGCGCTTGGTTCCTTTTGAAAGGCGACGAAACGCTCCTTTTTTTATTCTGACATATCACAAACATTTGACAGACTATTTTAAACGAAGGCTCCAAGAAGTGATTTGAACGCGGTAGCGAATAAAAGAAGTGAGAATATTGCGTTATAAATGTTTCGTATAAAATGCAAAGATTGAAAATGCCTCTGCCATTTAATTTAAAGTATCTATATTCTTTCCTTAAAAAAAGATGAGCTTGAAAAATTGCGGGTTTTTTTTAATAGTTTGATTTAGAGAGGGACAAGAAACGAAGAAAAAAAGATGTCTCCAATTTATATGCTTCATTTCATGTTAAAACATCCTCAATCATTCCATTTAAACATCTCCTACTTACCTTCGGCCGACGCTCGATATTATCGGAAGGAAAACGATCAAGAACTTCAACACGGTTTACGGTTAAATTGCGGCTGTGTATTCTCGCGGACGAGCATTAAATTTCGTATCTCTCGCACGCGAAATTCCGCACGGGTATTGTCCTCACGACGCCGAAGAACATCGAATGACCGGGACAAATAATCTCGATATCACTTCCGTCACTAAACGAAGAAAGGAACTCAGTTGCCGCGGTCAGTTGCCGTATAACTATTTTCGCCAGACTTGATTCAATGAAGCGGATTTGCGCGTCGAGTCGGCCGGCAGAGACACATCGTCGTCGTCGTCGTCGTCGTCGTCGTCGTCGTCGTTGTCGTCGTCGTCGGCGTCGTCGGCGTCGGCGTCGGCGTCGTCATCGTGGTCGTCGTGGTCGTCACCGCTCGATAAGTCGATACCTGGTTTCGTTCTCCTCCGTGTGTCGGGTTTTTCACTATTTCTTCGCTCCTTCAGGCGTTCGAAATAATAGCACGAAATAACACGAAATCGTAAGTTGTTCACGTTTGAGCGAGCCACAACTTTACGCGAGGCATTACGCCGTTGTAAAACTGCAGTCGTAGGATTTCCGCGAATTCTCCAACTTCGTGCAGTCTTCAAGCGTTCGTCGAGTTTGTTACGCGTTCTCCGCGGGGGCGTATCTACGTAGGAATTAACAGAACTTGAGCTAGAAATCTCAATTGTCAAGAAGTCTTGCTGAATCAATTTATTTGGAAATATTCATTTTGGTCAAAGTTTTCATAATTAATTATGATGGAATAAGGAGAATACATTTCTCTCAGCTTATTTGCATTCTCTCGCTGGAAGTTACGCAATAAAAATCAATAAGCTGTTACGTTGTCGGATGAATTAAAATAATCGGAAGATCGATGATTGCTGACCTGGCAATTATTCACACGTAATCGATATTGAAACGACGTTGAGTTTCTTGGCAAATATTTCCAGTGGAAAAGAAAATATATTGCTTGGTCGTTTTAATTCAATCAAGTTATGTACGTGCTTCGAAATTCAATTTCTGCATTTAATTGGCGCGTAAAAAAAAAGAAAGACGAAAGCGATTAATTGGAGATCCTTGTTTTGATACGACCGGAGATCTCCGTATTCGATTTCCTCCTCCGCACCGCAGTCGGAACACGATTCAGATCGATGTGGCGCTTCGGGGACGAAATCCTTTGGAAAATATTCTGCAAGGATGCGCTTCAATCCAGTATCATTCTTACGAGCATTCCTCGGGTAATCTTCTTTCGCCGATGAAAGTTTCATTCTGTTTCCCTTTGCCGCTGCAGATTTCCTTTATCGCGCATCTGTTTGAATCCAATGAAATTTATGTAAACTCCCTGCTATGCGCATTTATATGAAATTGAAAACAGCACAATAAGAACTTGACGCCAATATTTTAATCAACATCTTAAAAAGGATCGTGTCACTGAAAATCAATACGTTTTCGTCGTGCGTTTAACAATGCTTCAATGTTATCGCGGGATTTACTTCTCTCTCATATTTTACGAATTAATTGGGATAAATCGAGTCACGGTTACCGGCTTTCATTCCATTGTACTCGTCTTCATCCGCCGGGAGATAATTCCTTCGCGATCGATCCGGATCTACGCTGATATGTTTCCGTCACTTGGATTTCCCGTCTCTGCATAGACTTCGTCCCGGGATCTCGCACGTGTCGAGAGAGTCGAGACTCGATTATTCACGAAAGTGATACACCCTCTGTCGACCTTCGGCGGCGCGGGCGCTTTCCTTTCACGTTATCTCGTTATCCGTTTCCGTTCACTATCCCCTTTCATCTCGCAAATCCTGCCCCCGCGGCCAGTGTTCTCGTTAGCCCGGAGAAGTTTTCGAGATCACGAGTCGCTCTTCCTGCCGGCGTTTCGTCTTCGGAATCCTTCCGCCACGGCATCGTTTATTCATCACAGCTGGATGATATCCGGTGCGCGAAACTGCACTTTACTACAATACTTGACCTCTTGCACGATCTTGTTGCTGCAACTGTCCTCATCCAGCTCGACATCGCTCCGCGTACCATTGTCCTCGTCATCTTCTTCCTCCTCCAGATCCTCCAGAACCTTGCGTCTATCTAAACTCCAACTGCCTACTCCGGCCGCAAACTTCTTTTTCTTCTTTTCACGGATTTTCTGACGAACGGATCGCCGTGGTTATTTGTATCTGAAAGTCAGGAAAAACGGGCGTGCTTTGGAGCGTGAGCATGCTTTTATCGATCGCGGGTTCGTTGCGTTCTTACGTACAAGGTTTATTTTCATCTTACTTTACTTTTTAGTGTGTGCGATGATTTCAGATAGATCGAATGACAAAGATGCTGTCGAGACCGCACCGGTTCAGGAAACGTAATTTTTTGTTAGCGATTATTTGACATCACGCGGCTTCAACGAGCCAAATACTTGCAATTTTTGTGTAAAATACAAAACGACCAAATTGCGACGCGGACATTTTTGCAAAGAGTCAAGCATTTTATATATCTCTTGTAATCCGTGTGAATACTCTAATCACGCCGTTATTATATACTGGGCACGCAACGCGAGCTATATTCACATTTCGCCGATGATGAGAACATGATCGGTGTGCGTTTATATGATCCTCACGTTACACGACACTTGCTACTCAGCTCTCCAAATGTATCGAATGTTGTAACATACGCAGATTGAAATGCGGTGCCGCCGGGACAAAATATTTTTCATAGTCGCCGTGTCGTAAGGTAGTTTCCATCGTCAATTCTACGAGAATTAGGTCAACACTGCGCGGTTATTTCATTATATGAGCAATATTCGTATATTCCAAGGAAAATTCGTACAGCATCTGAGTTACTTTCGCATCATTTTATTTTTTACAAAGATTAGAAAGATTAAAAATTATTTTTAGAAAGTTTTCACTGAAATACATTGTCGCTTATTATATATATGTTTATTACGCTACATGGACAGAAATTTGAGAATTATTTTACATTACCCATACATATGAATAAGGTGTTGAAGTTTTTATAAAATAATTACTCCAAACCTTTTTAAGTTTTATACACGTTTCATACGTTATTCAAATTTAGTTTAACTAATTATTCCAAGTTGCAAAAATCGACTTACCTTTCTGGTAAAGGGCATTCCAGAATTCTGCAGAAAGCCAGACCGACCGCCACTATTAATATTACAAATAAAACCGTGTATATTACGCACAGGTGAACCAAAGAAAAAATATAAAGCGTCTTGTGACACCACTTATTGGGCGCGTACAACGAGAGTTCGTATTCTGGCCACATTATATGCAGTATCCAGTAATGTCCTAAAACAAAAAGGGAAAAAATAACATGATTATAGGAATCAATTGTCAATTTAACTTAAAGTCTAAGCGATGAAAAAACCGTCACGTAGAATGTTATCAAATTATTTTGTGTACGTTATCACGTTATTCAGTTTGCCGCGTGAAAACACTTTTTTCCGAAACATGTATAAAAAAAAGTTTCTTGTATTCGCTATATTCACTCGATTTGTTTCGGTTTGACCAAACCTTTTGTTCTCGGCCGAAAAATTTTCAAAATACTAACGATCTATGTGACATACATGTTAAGTGATTAAATAGCCTGCAACTTTACCCTGCGCGCTCCGACCAACGAACTGTCGCGTTTAGCCATACGAATTGGCACGCAGCACGAAATGTAAATATTACGCGACTGTGCCTGGTCACGAACGGTTAAATCGTCATAAACCATGAATTTTTTGTTATCTTGAAATTTTTCTCGTATCCGCTCGCGCAAATTGAAACGCGGATTTACGTGCGCATACTTTCAATGTTGAACGCTCTTTGCCATTTCACGTGAGTCTGTGTATTATTCTTAATAAATCTCGATTGTAAAAGAAAGCTAGACAAACTATAAGCAATCCACGAATCTAATATGATATATATGTAGCGTAATATTTTAATATATATCGATATTTTATAAGAAAGAAAAATAATTCCCTGTATATGATGATTAGTAGCGACTAGCTACTAAAGCGCACTTTTTTGATACGTTAATATATTGATCCATTTATCGCTAAAGATAGGACACGCCATTAAAACCGTCCATTGCAACGTGCAAATATAAGCACAGCCCAGCCACTTGACCGATATTTTCGTTAACGTAAAAATTCGCTCATAAGAATAACATGGGATGGAAAATACAGCGCAATTAAAACCAACATGTATGCAAGAAAGTTGAATATAACACACGTTGCAATTTGTAGAACAACGCAATAACATCGTGATGGAATTGTTTCTCGAGCTTTGTACTCCGCTTTGTTTGTTTAAAGTGCTAGAAAATCCTTATATCCAGATCAGATTTGCAAAAACGATTTTTCTTCGCGTATTTTTAAAAGATTTCTATTTTAATTCATAAATTTTATCTCGGAGAATTCAAAAAAATACAGAGTATAGTGTAAGAAAATTAAATTATTGTTAAATTATAACAAATGTAACTTAAATAATTAAATAAAATTAAAATTCATTAATAAAACATTAAGAGATAAGTGGAAAATAGAATCTATTTACATTTAAAAAAAATTTAATTTTTTAAATACATATTTCTTTTCATTTCTAATGTTTGAATTATTACTTTATTTAAAATATATCTCATTTTATTATTATAAATAAAAATGAAAGCGTTAAAAAAAAAATCATGCGAGCACTAAAGATTAATTTTATCATTATTTATTGCTCAATTTTGTACGTAACGATGGATCTCTTAATATTTAATCACGCTAGCATAAAGTCATTATGGAATTATAAAGCCGAGTATTATGAAACATGTGTTTTCCTAATCTAACTCGCGCTTTGCACTCGTTGAGTAAATCCTCTGTGGCTTTAACGCTCTGAAAGTTTGTGGGCCACAAGCGCGGAATATAATACGTCGAGTACAATTTCGAACGAAATTTCTTGCTTACCCAACACGAACCACGCGACCAGGAAGCACGATAAAGCTATGGAGAGTAATTTCATAGGTGAGACGTGGGGTCTGACGCCGGGAACGGACAAGACTTCTGGTCTCCGGGAGCGTATCTGCGAATACAGCGCCCAGAACATACGCACGACGCCCAAAACTCCCCCGATCAGCATGTACACGGGAATATATGGCTCTTTAGGGCAATCCTTAATGAACTGCACACCTGCAAAGACAAATTCAAACATTGATTTCCGACACATTCGTCGTTCGTTGCCTGAATACAAAGCCGGATTTAGACCGGGGAAACAAATGCGAAGTATTTATAAATGTGCTATTCTATTCTTTCGTGTTTGGTCTGGATCCGGCTTCGAAAAGAAAAAGAAACAAAAAGAAATCGTGCACGTCGAAAATTAATACGCAACGTATTTTTTGTATTTCTTTTAAATATAAAATAAAAGTTGTCGCGAGTTAAACATATAAAGCATACATGGAAATTTTTATGTCACGTTGCATCGTATAGTAAGTGCGACATGTGCCAGCAAACTTGATTAAACGAGTGTGCGTCGTTTTCTCGCCGGAACTTGCTTCATTAGTAAACGTTTTATAGCAACGTCTTCCCTTTACGCCCTTTTACTTTTTATATTCGTGACCTAAATACTTTACAGTTCGAGTAATAAGCAGAAATAATACGTGGTATAGTAATTCGTTTAGTGCTAGCGAGCTCGCCGTTCCGCTCTCGTAAAAAAAGAAGAAAAAAAGAGGGAGACGCTCTTTAACCGATATTCTCGTCCATCAATTAAGATCTAACGTACATCTGACGCGCATCATTATTATGGGCTTTTTGCGACGCCAGCGAGGAATAATTTAGCATTAATAGCCTGTTGCCTGACGTCTATTCTGTGTATTACGCCCTGATTCAACGTTCGGTTTAGGATAACGTGTATACCTCGAGAGGTTCTCCGCTGCGACTTGAGTAATGTGTACCTCGTTACTATGCGCATCTTTTGTGTATGTATAAACTATTAATTTTCTGCTACGGCATAATCTCCAACAATTTTTCGAAGAATTTTATTTCGTGACATTCGCCGCGATGAAAAATCGATAACGCCGCCCTTAATACTTTGATAGTTGTACAGACATTGTGACATTTTTTAAGAAGTTAAAAAAATTGAGGAAATATTTTGTATTATTTATTTCAACTCCGTATCTAAAGTACCTTTACGTTATAGTACTGTAACGTGCAAATCTCACGAGCGTAATTAAGTGTATTGAAAAGTAACCGAAAATCGTGATATGTCGATTGCTTTCTTCCTTATACAAATGTACAAGACGAAGAAATTTTTTTAACGGCGTTCTAATATAATCGGGAAGTCAATGCGTCCATTTCTCAAATTTGCACTTGGTTCTAAGTGCCTCATTAAATTTTCGCAGCGCAAGTCGCAATTCATGATTTTTATTCCTCCTTCGTGTCATGATTTACGACAGAGTCAAGTTGTATTCGGGATCGGCGATCCGCGACCACTTTCCGCGGTTTACCTACGCCATTACTATCGATTGCATGTTCTTACCAGATGGACTTTGCCGGAAGGTGAATGCACTGAGCTTACAATAAATCAGGTTGAGCGTCCATGTTCCCTACTGCGCGAGTAACCAGCTATGCCCGAGAAATTAAGTATGCTTGCATGCTGCAAGCTCAACACGCTAGCGATTCGCGTGTCGTAATCCTGATAGCATTAATTAACTCGGGAATGATGTCGTATATTTCGTGGAATTTCATATGAATTGGGCGGAAGGGCGAAATGCGTACAGCGCTACAATTCGCCTGATAGAAACTTGAGAGATTTATAGCGGTAAAATTTTGTTATATCGAAACTATACGTAAATGTTGCAAAATTACGCGAGGCTAACACGCCATTGAGAACAGACTGGAAAATTCCATTTTGTAAAATGTTGAAAGATTTGTTGTTAGAAGTAAGATTTTATTTATTTTGCACTACCGCAAATATCTTCCCACACATCGCTGGGAACGTTTATCAAATATTTGCATTTCATTGGTTGAAACTTTACGTCATGATAAAGGGGAGAGAACACAATGCACCATTTGCGTCTTGAATCTACTTTCGATTTACAATTCGCGTTAGATTTCAAGATAGAATTCTATTTATAATTTTATAAATGCCGCATATTTTAATATATGAATATGTATGTTTTAATATTTTTTTTATACCTATGTATTTAATCAAATTCTTTGAATTTTTTTTTTTTATTAAATGGCATGTAAAATCATAAATAAAAAGAGAAAAATTCTCTAAGTTCTAAACTGTATACTTTATAAATAACTTAAATTAGGCTTTATTATAAATTTTACATCACGAAAAAAATTATAAGAAAAGGGATTTATCATTTATTTAAGTGATAAATTATTTTTGAGTTTATCTAATTACACGAAATCTAATTAAACTAAATTTTTAAAAAATTGCATTTTATTTTTTAAAAATATAATTATATTGATTTAAATATAATTATATGTTAAATATTTAAAAAAATTATATGTCAAGGGTAATATCTAATGGTTTATATCTGCGCAATTATATATAATAGATGACATTGTATAATGTCATGTATTGTGAACAATATGATTAATTGATAGATACGAACTTTAGAAATTGCCGGCTAATAAATCTTCCTACTTTGGACAGAAATTTCAACGGTGATTTATTTATCGCAAAAAATTTGAAGTGCAGATTTATATTATTGACGATAGCGCGGAATATTCTGCCGAGACACTGATAAAAGAACCTCTTGCTGCACCGATTGACGTGTCTTTTTCACGTGAAATACTTCGGGGAACCATCTTCTGTTATCACACTCCGTATTTTAACTCAAGTTGAACTTGGAGATTGAAAGAAAAAAAAAGAGACTAAACATTGCACATACTGATGTGTATTATGTTAAAAATTTTCTTTGATATCTGCAAAATCGCATTATCCGCGTCATGCTTTGCGTAAAGCGATTCCCTTAAGAGAGGTTAAAAAGGCAATAAAAGAACTCCGGAGTCTCTCGAAAGATATGTAACGGAGAAAAATTTACATCAGAAAAAGCTTCAAGGTTTTACGAAGTTTATTGAAACACAAAAAAAGTTAAAGAGAGCATCTTGTTTAATCGTTCATTTTTTTTTTTCAGTACCAACCTTTTTAATGACATAAAATTTTCATATAATAATCGTTAAAAGTAACATTGAGAAACTATGTACCTTGAAAATGAAAGTACGTTAAAAAAGATAGAGGAGAAGGTGAAATTACAGTCCTTGTAAATATAATGACTACTTTATATCTACGTTAGGTGATGAATTCTAGTGATTACTTATCTCTTCGGCAGGCCGTCATTATGCAATAGCGCTAATATATAAAAATTGACATTTGCTATAAGACATTTTTACTTTTAAGTATTTCAAAATTTTTTCCAAGGTACATTTTATCATTTAATTAATTAGATTTCCTCAGTTTCTGCAGAATTAAACAATACTGACAGTGCATACAATAATGACATTTTGTTAATGCCGTCTTTTAAATGTACTAACACCTCAACAAGCTTAATGGTTTTTTTCCAAGTTGTTATACCGAAGTCATTATTTGATAAGTTGATTGTATTCCTACTGCTACTTTATAATTTACGTTATATGTAATATAGATTTTCAGTACTGCGGTCTGCTTGCGGAAATTGTGTATATACGTATATACATTTGCATATATTCTGCGATATTTTCTCTTTATTTTGAACAAATACGTAATTTTATAACAAAACACCGTGTTTTTTAAACAAAATCAATTTTTTCAATCTATTCTTGTGGGAAGAGAGGCCATTGTACAGTGTCGTCACATTTTTATAAATAGCATCTCAAGTAATAAATATTTTATAAGTTTCAGTCTAGAATCGATTGAACAACACATTGACGACGTAATTATCACGTTTAAATTTAAAATATTGATCATTAATAAAAATATTGTGCAAAATATAAAACAATTGAGAAACCATAATATCATCTCCTCTATTAAATGACGAAAAGATTCTTTAAAATATAACGTCAGCAATACTTAAATTTTAAAAAGCGCCATGGATTACAAAGTATAGACAAGCTGTATAGTCTTTCTTGAAGTCTCACGAGACCATGTTGTTATAGTTCATAAATATAGATATACCACCAGTGGTTATCGATCGTCTTTTTGTGTCGAAGTGTAAAACGGATCGAACTAACTTCACTTCGTTTTCGACCCACTTATTCAGTCGCTAGGTATTATATAATATTCATATTATGCTATCTGAACACACTTTCTCGTGATTAAATTATCTAGACGTGGCCGATTATCGGTCAAAGACCTCCCTCTCTCTCGATTCACGCAGCCGATGTTAATCAAAACCGCTCGTTATCCGTCTAACCACATCTCTCGTGATCTGTTCACTCACCGAAGATGAACATCAATATAGGCACAGTGGACAAACAGGTCAGACATATGGTGAACGTCATCGTCTTGCTGATGACTCTCAAAGCGCGAAAGACGAAGTCACAGATGCCGTTTGCCTCAAGGTGGGCGTCTTTCAGCTGAAACACAACTGAACCGTAGGTCGCCACACCGAGATTCGCAGCTTCCGCAACGCCCTTTTCAGGTGCTTTCGCGCCGCTAGCGCAAAGCCGACGCGACTCATCGCCTGAAAGCTGAAAGCACACGCGACAGCTCAAATCAGATTTTCTCCCGTAATGTAATACAATTTCGTGCCGGCAAGTTCATTCGCTCTGATTAATGGCATACACGTGACATTAGACTTTATCACGAAAAAGATTTCACAAAGCTATAAAAGGACACATTCCAACTTTTAACTTATTTTAACTTCTCTCTTTCTTCCCCCCCCCCCCTTCCTCTCTCACTCTTTCTTCGTATATGTATTTTTCTATTTATTGTAATTTTATTTTAGTAACATTAGTAACATTAATTTTGTTTCATTTCGTCTTCATTACCTTGCGTTAGAGTGCGTCGCCGTGTACCGCTTCATCTGTATTTCGCTGATTACAGAGTAATCCAATTAGCGACGGAACAAGTGCAGTTTTTCCATCTTTGGTTCCGTGGGAACCCGTGTTAACCAACACGTTCGTAATTCATAAATAAGAATTAATGGCGATTCGAATTTTTAAAAATGATTTATTCAAAGATTTTTCTTTTAATGAATAAAAATTCAGCGGTGCGAAAGATTTTTTACACAAAGATTTAATCATCGGCAAATAAAGGTCAATACTTTTTATATTTTACGAAAAATTCGACCTTACGGTACGCTTTAATTATCGGTTTTGGCACTTTTTATCTACCCTTTCCTCCTCGAAACGCTGTGCAGATTTGGCATCAGAGATCAATTTATATTCCGTTCACTTTCCACACAACGTAGATCCAATAAACGGTCCTGAAAGGCACGGGCACAGCTTCGTCGAACGGTTGTCGACACGTCTCTTCTTTCTCGTCGACCTACGTCGATTCTCGTTCTGCGGAATAAGATCCTTCGAAAGATTCTCGGGTAACGCGTACACGTCCCGGGTACTTTTTCCGCGCAGATATAAGCGCGCAAATAAGCCGCAGATACGATCCGTGTAAGAAAAATTCAAGCTGTCACGAGCAAAATGTGCCCTTTTCCGATTCCTACTTCTTCACATTATAATTCTCGCGGCAAATAACAGCATGATTAAAATAATTGCTTTAATAGTTTGACGTATGAAGTTTCGTCATATGAATCTTTTTTATCATCAAACTGTAAAGTCAAGATGCATTATTTTGTTTATTTCTCTAAATGAAATTTCAAAACACAGATAAATTTTCTTAACAAAAGTTTTTTAAGAAAAGTATGAAGAAAAACTTGAAAAATTGATCAAAGCTTGAAATACATTACTTTATTTTTCATATTAATAACTTTTTTACTTTATTTACCTTGTTTTTTTCAAACATTTTTTTTTTTCTTTGTGGAAAGTTCTTTTGTACTCATTAGAGTTTTCCATCAAAGGGCAATGGACAAGTCACCAGGGATACGGAGGGCGTGATAAGATCTCCGCGATGAAGCTAACGCTTGTATCGTCATTCACTCGACCTCACCTCGCGTGCACTGCAGCAACGTATCGTGCCATGCTGTGTCTGCACCAGGAAACCAGTCCAAAGTGCAATTTTAGATCGTTTAAGCTTCTTTTTTAAAGGATAACTCTTCCTCTCGATAGGCGCGATATACGAAGAAAGTATTTTCTATGGTTCGTGTAATATAACAAAAAGATAAATGACCGATCCTAGAAAATAAGCGGCATTATCGTCGCAATTTCGTTATACGTGTGATTAATGTAACACTTCTTCCGGTTAAGTAAGATGGACTGTTTTCGGGGCAGACGCCTGCCTTTTATCACACTCACTCCACGAGTTCTCGGCTCATTTCCCGCTTTTATAGCCAAAGTTAAGTAAATTTTGTCATTAAAAATAAAATTATATAAAAAGTCTCTTGCGAAGTCGACGTGACATCCTTAGAGCAATAACGAGGAAAATTACTTTGAAGATTCTACAAGGGTGAACGACGAGAAAGAAAACGGGAGATAACGCTTTTACAAGACTGCACTCGATCGGTTTTTAACTCGACAAAAATTCGTTTGGCAAAGAGCAACGTTTTTAGAACAAAAATCCCGCAAATATACGAGTCTTAATACATTTGAATCTATTTTCTGTTTAAAATTTAGGTTTTTATGTTAATCTACACAGAAAAAAAATTAATATCAAATCAACAAATTCATTGTTTCATATATAAGCAAGAATATAAATTTTCTTGGAAAAATTTATAATCTTAAACAGACATAATTTACTTACATGAAGAGAAAAATTTTCTTGTAAGCAAATTAAATCTGTTTAAGATTATAAATTTTTCCAAGAAGATTTTATATATTTGCTTATATATGAAACAATAAATTGTTAATTTAATATTAAATTTTTTTCTGTGTGCGATCTGTGCATGAGATAATTTTAAATAAATCTACTAATAATCTCTTTATTGTACTTACACATACACATTATTTTTTTATGTAAATATTCAAATTTTATTAAAATATACAATTTTGAATTTTTATTATATGTTGTAAAATTTTATAAAATCTAAAAGATATCTCTTGGTTGCTTAGCTCCAAGTAAAAAATCAACCAAGTACATTAAACTCGTATGAATTGAAATATTATGCTCGATAATTAAAACGAACGGTGTATTTTAATCGAAGTAAAAGTAATTAAAACAAAACAAAAGTATTATTTACTTGTCAAAGCAGTCAACGAAAAGAAAAAGTTTCTTTTTACAACTCTTTTTACAACATGGCACACCGTGGTTTACGGAAGTTGCCTTGTTAGCCGTACTTCCGGCAAATAAAAAGAGTGTCTCTATGCTCTCTGCCTGCAACTGTCCCGCTTCGTCGTAATTACCGCAAAGGATGATAAATGACAAATTGCAACCTCAAGTTGGCCGCGTATATATCCGTTGAGTCATAAAGATGGAGAGCGTCCCAGTCGCCCGTTTCCCTCGCTCGGGCGAGAAATTTCGGTACACTCGTAACGCAACTGGGGCGTGCACTGTAACGACGTGGCCGAGAAAGAAATTCCTTGAACGTTGCAAGCCGAGATCGCAACGGGTACGATGAGAGAGATGAAGAGAGAGAGAGAGAGAGAAAGAGAGAGAAGAGAGAGAGCACGGTTACCTGCGACACAGAGCTGCTGGCTCGCCTAGAATCGGCCCAGGCGTTCGTTCCATATCCCAGATTGACCTGTGCGCCACCGCTTCCGCCCGATCTAACGCTTCCCGAGCTCACTTCTCTTTGGCGATAGGGTGAGGAACTTCGGTTTCTCGTGCTCCCTGGACACAAGCGCAAATATTTGAATTTATCCGACTGTCTTTCGAAATTCTTACGCAAGAGAAAAATATCTCACAAAATTCTTGGCCAATATGCCGTGAATATTTATGAAGATACGATGGAACTCGAGCGGAAAAATCACAAAATAGAGTCTCGTGTTCTTTAAACTTACATATTCACTGTATATTTGATAAAAGATACTTCTTTCATCAATATGCAATTTCCTTTCTGTAACCGAGATGAATTTTTAAATTCTATGACTTTATGTACACCAGATTGGCAAAATTCTGTATACGTAACGTTCCGAAATTTGCGATATAAAATATTATAACAAGAGAGAAAATTATCAAAAAATTAATTAAAATAGTTATTTGTAGATTTTCATTTTAAACCGTAATTTTTTTATATAAAAACTTAAAGCTTTTCTCAATCGGAGATTACATTTAGACTGTTGTCTGTCATGCGATCATTACCGTTTGCCCGACTCACAGACGTGCAGTTCTCTAAACATAGTTTGTGATTGGCCAGCTCTCATAACTCAAAAATCACTATTTGAAATAAAAATAATTATTTATAAGTATTTTATTTAATTTTTTGATAACTTTTCTCGCTATAAACACTTTGCATGTATTATACATGTATATATA
Organism: Solenopsis invicta; assembly: GCF_016802725.1. Taxonomy (NCBI): domain Eukaryota; kingdom Metazoa; phylum Arthropoda; class Insecta; order Hymenoptera; family Formicidae; genus Solenopsis; species Solenopsis invicta. The sequence goes on from NC_052668.1 coordinate 22,608,774, forward strand.
CACACGCAAATTTTATATAAGTTTAATGTATTTAGCAAAAATAGATCGGACCAGATTGTACCATCCAATTTATTTTCGCGTTTGAAAGTTTTTTGTGATTTTATTATTCTGACTGGTACTTTCCGATTCTCTTTGTTTTAGCACGTTTGCAATTAATGAACACTAGATAACTAGTGTTACGAACAATGGCAAACGGCGCGCCAATTTACAACGTTAGTGCACAATTTAATTTGTAGTCTCCATTTCCACGAATTTCATTGTAAAGAGACATCATGCACTGCAAACTCGAACGAGATATCTCTGTCAACAAGCTTTCGCGTAATGCGCGCTGCTTCGCGCGATAAATCCGTGCTTTCAATTTATAGAATACGAATTCTATCTGTTGGAGAGATTTTGATTATTGTGACGTCTCTCGTCGCGAAATTTATCGACTTTTCTCACTCGCCGTTAGCTGGGTAAACAGGTCAATCTTGTATCGATCTTAAGAGGGATAATCATATGGAAGGCGAACAAATTTGTGCGATAAAACCTCCAAGAGGGCAGTTTAATACGTTTCTTTTACATTATATTATTGTAATATTTATGAAATCAGAACAATTGCAAAATTATAATGAATTATTCATTAAATATTTGCATTTTTACTGTTTTAGAATACTCAAGGAGAAACTCGCGCTTTCGCCCGATTGTTCTGACCGCCTAAGAGTACGCACGCAATCCCTCTCGCATCGCAGTCGCGCCAAGTGGGTAAGTGAGAATATGTATCAGACGCATATTTCAATCTCGTGACTGCCGGTGGTTCAGCGTAGCTGCTAACGTTAATAAGTGTCGTGTGCACATGCGACAAAATCAGGCCAATTTGCGAGACCAAAACATAACCCTTTCCCGCGTGACGTTAATTATCGCTCGAGTTGAAACTCGAATGCTTTTCTTGTTTGCCTCCGCGTTTGATTTCTTGTTTCACGACCCTAAGAATATCGCGTCGGAAAAAAAAACGTCTTTAGCGTGCAAAATTATTAAGTTTATGTTTCTCGTGACTTTTATCTTATTCTGAAATATTAGTGGCGAATTATCACCGCGAGACATATACATATATTATCTGCATGCACATATATCTAAGATTGTGGTGAACCAATTTGCATAGGTCGACTTAGGAGGTTTAATACCGCCGTATCTATGTGCTGCGGGTTTTCCAACCGCCAATAGCAATTTGGCTCACGATACGTTCAAGTCTAATAACTCGCATACACTTGCCAAAAATATGATTCGTGATTTATGGCAGTTGATTATAATTGCCACGATCGATTGCAAAGAGGAAATTAATAATTTATAAATTTAAAACAAATGTAAAATGTGTACGATCACGCCGATGGAAAGTTATTTCCATTATTTCTAAAACTCCTGCTGTGTTATACTTGTGTAAAAGCACCGTCGAAAGATTGATATCAAATTCGAAGATACTTCGCGTTCATCTAACTTGATTAAATCGCAATAAATTTAACTGCGCTAAATTATTGGAAATCAGGGGAGATAGGGGATCGACGTTATTTCTTAATGAAAACCTCGCGAATCGTTGTCGACTTGTCGATATTGTTTTACATCGCTTGGCAGATCCGCTTCTTCCGTTCGTGTGTCACCTGCTTACGTAACGGCAAACGTCTATCGTATCTGCCGTAGGATTCGCAATGAGAAGTATCGGGTGTGCGCAATCGACACGCCGGAGGATGTATCGCCCGGCGACCAATTCCCATCACTCGAAATATATTATGCGCGTCTATCGCACTCGATGCCCCGAACACGAGAGAAACGAACGAAAACTAATCGGCCTCTCCGGAGACCCGATGTCGAGTTGTACGGTAATGAGCGTCAAATTGCCATTACATTCCCCGGGGAGAGAAGATACTTGCTGCTACGAGGTAAATTCTCTCAACTTGGAAATGCGGGGATGTAAGGAAATGCTTGCGTGGAATTCGTGAATACTTTATGGCCCGTCCTTATGCCGCATATAAAAGAGCTCATATAATTACTCGACAGGCAGAAAACGGATAAAAGCGTTGATTACTTTCGATATTTATTTCAATGCGCGATACGTGAGACAAAGTTTTTATACTCGGTGCCAGATTAAGATTATTTTTATCAAATATACCCACTACCAGCGACATTTCGTTAATCGTAGTTGTAATGTCTTGATGAATAAATGGACTATTGTATTTAATTCTGTCACGTATGATTGACATGTCGCTCATGCAGAGGCATATTATTGGCACAATCTGACCGCATTTGTGGCAAGCGCAAACATTTCCTTTGCACATCGCGTTGCGTTTCACCGCGACGGGGATATAATTTCGCGATCGGATTATATCTGTATTTCGGTATTCAGATGCAGAGCATTGCGGTTTGAATACATTCAAGAACCACATTTTCACAGTAGTTTCCGTATCGAAGTAAGGCAACGTCGCATCGGTTGCAATTCGCGGAAGTCTCCAATGATTTCAGTATCGTAACTCTCTCGATTATTTGCATTTTAGTACAAAGGAATAGTTTCTACCTCAAAGTCCAACTCAAGTGATAATTGTTTTTATTTATAATAGCAATTCTGACAGTAATGATCAGTAAATGTTAAAATAAAAACAATATTATTTTTAATATTTTAATGGGCAAAAGCATATTTTAGCGGATAAAGTTTGAAGGAACCGAATTGACGCTATTAAATTAAAGATACTCAAAATATCATAAATTCTCACCCTGATCCGCGGAAGCTCTTCTAGGATCTTGCAAGCCCAGGTTGCCTCTCGGCGCCCGTCTGTCTTGATGTCCTCCGAGACTACCCCTAGGACTTCTATTGATCCCCTCAGGCCCGACGCTGCCTCTGGGACTCCTGTTTTCGTCGTCGTTGATGGCTCCGAGAGAACCTCTCGAATGTCTGTCGGCGTCGTTCATGCCTATACTTCCGCGCGGCGATCGGTTCGTCTGATCGTGCGGTACGATCGATCCTCTCGGGCTTCTGTTGCTGCCCTCCGGGCATATCGATCCCCGCGGGGATCGATTCGGGTCCGGCACTATCGATCCTCTGGGCGATCTGGTGGGATCGGGCACGATGGAACCGCGGGGACTCTGGTTCAGACACTCCGAGGCTATCGAACCACGCGGAGTTCTGTCCACGACTTCCATGGGCGTGATACTGCCCCTGGGCGTTCTGTGCAGTTCCGGGCAGATCGAGCCGCGCGGACTTCGATCGAAGTCCAGATTAGCCATGCTGCCTCGTGGACTTCTCGTCGAGTCCGGCACCAACGAATGTCTGGGGCTGCGATTAGCGGCGATCGCATTACCATTCTCGGGTAAGAGGGATATTCTAGAGCCACCAACTGCCACCATACTGTTCCTTGGACTCCGGTTGTAGGCCACGTCCGGCACCAGGGAATTTCTCGGACTGAGTGCCAAGTCCGGCACCAGAGAGTGACGCGGACTAAGAGAAATTTCCGGCGTCAGGCTGTTCCGCGGTGATCGCACCATGTCTGGTACTAGACTATTGCGTGGGCTCCTGCTCGGGTCCGGTATTAGGGAGCCCCGCGGACTTCTGCAGTAATCGTCAGGTATTAGAGAGTTTCGCGGACTGCGGCTCGCCTCGGGTGCCAGGGAGTTGCGACCGGTGCCGTATTGTTCAGGATCCGGTAGGATCCTGCGACAGATTCCTCCCTGAAATAGATCACCATAGATTCCAGAGTATTACCTCGTGCCATGTACTTTATTTACTGTTTCTAACAGAAAGCTGTTTAAGCAGAAATTAATTTTCAACTATATATGAAATTTTTGTAAAAGATATCGCACTTTTTCTCTCCCTTCGTAAAATATTCAGTAAATAATTATTAGCTCGTCAAGTTTTTCTTTGCAAACTGTTTAATTTCTAATTTTTGTTAATTGAATTTCCTTTTATCTAAAATGTTGGAGATACGTGTGTTAATCTTGCACGCACCCACATCTCTGCACTGTATTTACTTTAATTAACATAGTATATAGAAATTAACATAGGAATAAATTTACACATTCGCATATGAAAACAAAACTCCACGCTCTCGCAAAATACGTCGAAGCCCTCGATTGAAGTGAACGTATTTTAATCATTTTAACGATCGCTGTACAAAGCCGACCGATAACTTTTGAAACGCGTGCCTACGCCGCATCAATCACCCGCTAATGAATAACATGTGATAGCAATCCATCTGAAAATTTCACGACCTCAAAATTTTGTGGATAAACTCATGTACAACATGTGTGACAAAAAAGTATTCAGTTTCGTCGATGGATATAGCGCGGTGCTCATATCGATCGAATGCAATGTCAAACACCTGTACAGTCGAGTATCCCTTGAGTAATTGAATATTCCGTGTAACATTGCGTAGCCTGAAGGGAATAAAAAAAAAAACAAGAAAAAAGAACGAAATCTGTTGCATATTTCAAGCTTTCGGAAACTTGGTTGACTGAGAGTTTCAATTGATTCAAATTATTTTCTATGCTCTCTACATGATTGCTAGTATTGTAAAACTGTCAAATCACTTAAATCAAATCACTTAATTGTTATTCGTGACGGTTCTAAAAATAATAAATCAGGTCTTTACACACCTCTCTACGAAAGAATGAATCTTTGACATTTGCGTTTGACCTCACATATATCAAAACGGAATAATTGGCGCGGTGCAAGGGATTAATATTTCATGTTACACTATACATTAAAATAACGATTCAAATACACATATATAAAGAAATTACATTTGGAGTTCTAGAAGAGATATAAAAAGGTGAACATACTACCTCATCGGGGGAGTCGCTCTCGGTATCTAGAGCGATATTCGGCACCATGCTACCCCTCGGCGACCGTTGTCTTTCCATCGGTCCAGGGCTAGTTGGTGGCAAGATGAGGGGTTTGTCAGTCGCTACACTCGCTCGTCGACCTCGCATCGTCGAAGGTGCCGACTGGCTCGAGTTTGCCACGTTTGGCGACGCTCGTCGGCGCCGCGACGAAGCGCTTCGATGTAACATCACGGCGACATCCTTTTATCTCTGCGAACAATGAAATTCTCTTATCGTCATTCTCGCCGGAAACATTCGCAAACATTATTAGCGTCAATATTAACTTCTGTACGGTATTAATATTAAATAATACGTGTTTTAGAACAAATCTGAGAGAAGTATAATATAATACATCGAAGTAACTAGTGGTATAATACAATGGAGTAACTAGAAAGTTAATTATGCTACCCGTTGAAGAACATGTTTAAGTAACTTGTGAATTTCCTATCTGAGTTGCTGAGTCTCTCTCGGAGAAATTTCGTGCGATTTTTAGTTATAAGAATTAAAAGCGCATTGCGACAAAAAAATGTTTTGCTTCAAAAAGCAACATATCATTAACATGCAATTACAAAAATATTCTTCCATCCTTTAGGACGTCCTAACGTTGTGTATTAGAAATTTGAGGAAACAACAAAACTCTTAAAATTTCTCTCTCGAATTTCTCGCGTGGCACATTAAAAGGACAAAGGCAATACTACAGAACTCCAAACTTAATGGCTTGAAATTACATTTCTCTCCCGAGAGTACACAAAAAGTTATGGTAAGTCAAAGGTTTACCTCGAGGGAGGATACACACTATATTCATATATACGTATGAATTTAATAATTATTATATATAATGATTTATATATATATTGTTAGAAAACTATTAAATATAATAGTAAGTTTTAATACACAAAGATATTGAGAGTTAATTATTATTTCAAACAGAAGAATATGTGACTTAAATTACTATTATATTATATAATAGTATAATACACCATGAGCACTGTGTTCAACGCACGTGTATATGTTCCTGGATAGACAATTAAATGTCCAACTGATTTCCAAGAACATTCATTATATGTCTACACTACATGAATAGTTTCTATGAACGGAAGATGACCCAGATAAGTGAACAGCTTGGGGTTCAGTGCATTATATTGGCCCGCCTAATTCCCCAACCCGTAACTGTGACGTGCATTTTGATGCGCCGATGGGAGCATGTCTCTCATCGCACGTAACACCTCTTCCATATAGGCCGTGCATATATTATCGATTCGCATAGGTCTAAAACAGCTCCGGGAGCGGATTAATTTACGGCCGGATATTGTGTGTCGCGAAAGTAAGCAATGCAGAAAACCTTTCATGCGAACTCGGCACAACACGTGGGAAAAAAATATTTTCCAATCCATTTCGAATGAGGGAAGATCCGGGACAAAAATAGAAATTATATATTCCGATTGAAGTGCGTGATACCGGTTTATATGATTATTTATTGGAAAACTACGTAAAACTGAATAATAACTAGGAAATTGAACATCTGTTTATATCTCATATTACGTAATTAAACATGAAATACGAAGGCACGGGCATGAACAGGATACAGCGAGTTTTCAGAAAATATGACCATCGGCAACATGGATGAATTATCGTGATATCGTTAATTGTTTTGTTGGGCGCGATCAACGTAGTGAATAAAATTCGTTCGTATTTTATACGATGCCCGGTGGATATTCGGTTTGACGGAGTCGATAAAGGCTTTATTGGGCAACTTTTATTGACAGAGAATAATTTTTTTTGCTGCAAATGTGAAATAAACGATAAATGATGCACTTTTCGAGGCTAAATGCTGAAATGGTGCAATTAAAAATAATTGATTTAAGAATATCACTTGTGTATTTCTCATGAAAAGTGAATGAAGATACACGAATTGTTTTTTTCTTTATTACGCTGCGCCATTTTCTCATTTCGTCTTTCATGATTTATCTTCGCTTGCAAATAAATCCCCATGGAAATACAAGTACATATTCACGTCGACGTAATTTGTAAGACAAATTTCGAAATAAATCCGCAGTTTCTAAATTATTAAATATTATTACAGCTGCAGCTCTTTAGATATATTACAGTGTTTACATAGATGTGATAAAAGAAATCGAAAAATAATATGCGTGATTGAATAAGCTAGCTATTATCCCCTTTGCTAATTCTTCAGCAAAGTGTGAAAAATATTTAACGCAAAAAACTTTAGCTTTTTAGCTCTAAAACTTAAAATACACACATAACATTTATAATTATATTATATTGAGATATTTTATTTAAGTTAAATATTTCTTTTATAACTCATAAAGCGCAACTTTGTAAATTTTTTTTTTTTTTTTTAGGAAAAATTAGAGGTGCCACTTGAAACGGGTAGAAATTTGTAAAGCGTGAAATTCTGTGAGAAATTTCAAGTCAGAATCCATAGAACCTGCGGCTCGTTAATTAAAGCACGAGTGGTGTGAAATATAGTCATTACGGAAAAACTTTTCTATGTAGGCGCAAGGCATTAATTTCGTTGATACTTTTTTATTTCTCGCCGTTAATCCAAACAGAAACGCGAGCTCTGGAAGAAAGTTTCGCGGAAACTTCGCAACGAAATCTTCCCTCATTGAAAACTTTGGGATCGCACATACGGTGTCTCGACACATTACGTCTGCCGACACGTTTTCCTCATCTACTGAGCAAGCAACTTAGATACTGTGCATACACATATGCTTGATTTAAGTATTACATTTTCACGTGCGAAACTTTCGTATTCGCTCGTACGGGGTCACTTTTCTCGCAAGATACACACAGATGTATAAATCTATCGCGTTCGAAATTTTAACAAAGAACACTTTCAGTATCGAATAACATCGGCAATCTACCGCAAATATAATCATAAAGCACACGCGACACAATAGAATTTCAAAGCGAGGCTTTCATAATTCAGTGGGTTCAGAACAAACTGCCGACACCATTACGATCTTGCAAGCTCGACACGTTTACTAAACTTATGGCGCCGCTCGATGAGGCGCGTTGAAAATATTTCGCTGACATTTAACAGTCATGACGTGCGCTCGTTATTTTATCGCCCACGCGAAAGTCTTTCTATGTTAAGTCAACTTCGCAACTTATATATCGTCGCGAGATTATCTACGTTATCGGCATCGGCATTTTCTTTAGCAGACTATCGCGATTGTGTCGACGATTGAGCCACGCGCAAGTTTCAGGGGTATGTAACTAATTAAGGCACTATTGATATTGATTGAGTAACGCGAGGCGCAATTAATAACATTCGATGGTGCGCAATATGCCGTTACAAGTACAGCGACATTTTGCGATTACACGTGTCACACCCAAATTAATTACCAGCTTAAATACGGCATTGCTTTAATGGACTACAAAATGAACAGACCAACTGAGGTCAACTATCCACTAACGGAATTAGAAGCTTAATTATTCCTGCTTTACAATCTCAAATATTGCATAGTGTTTTCTGATTTAACGCGACGATACAATGGTATTCAAATCTGGTAAAAGGATTAACATGAAAACAGATATACAATTTTTACGATATACATTGTGTATTAAATACAATAAATATCTCTGGAATAACAATCGTTTATAATAAATTTAAAATAACACCCACGATATAATCCCATCACTATGGTACGGCAATTTTATAATTATACCTAACAATGTACACATTAATTAAATATTTAAACACAGTAATGCGTTAATGGACTATAAAATAAACTGATAAAACGAGCATCTATAAATATTCCCCATTACTAAATATTACAAGCAATTAACCAAATTGTAACGGAAAAACGAATCGTGAATATTACATCTAAAAATTACTAAATTTTCATTTTGATGAAATAATAGAAAGAGACAGAAATAGAAGATGCAGAGTGTGAGAAATCCGCAAAATAACTGGAACGCAAATAATCGTATTGCGTATTTTTAAGATTTTTAAAAGAAAAATGAATCAATATAAAAAAATGTAATTCAATAAGCTGAAATTATATTTAAGTCTTGTCGATGTATAACGAGGCCTAAATAACGTCGTTAAGAAAAAAATTTCGTTGTATGGAAATTGCATCGAATTAAAAATAATGAGAAGAACGAATGAAAAAAGAAATTGAAATATGCAAGAGTATCGAGGACGTTGGACGTCCAGAGGATATCCATTAAATGTTCTCTGTATCGGGATGGCAAGAACAAAGTGCTGAAAGTTAATTAATCGGAGCAAGCAGAGCGCAGTCAATTACTCGTTGCGATACTTGGACGGATCGACTCTCCGCCGTAGGCCGTGCCGTATATCACTCGACCGACAAGTCGTTTATGGCCACCTAGCACGAACGTATTGTAAACGATTACGTGGCACTCGCCGTCTATATTACGCGGCAAAGATTAATTCTTCGCCTCCACGAGTCGCGGCAGATGATTTACCTAGATGCTGCGCGCATCCATTAGGGCCTAATCTCTCAGAACGTAATTACCACGTCGTACCGTCTTGTCTGAAAAGACATATGAATTATTGGACGGACAAGGAACGGCGTTAACGAAGATGGAACGCGACATGAGTTTGCAATAGTGAACGTTCTCTGATCTCTCTTAGCATTTCTCCTGCGAGACTGAACTTACGCTCGGTACGAATTCCTAAGGTATTCTTGAATACATAATGTCGAGTGCGACAATTAGACTTCAAGGTGAAATGCCTTCGATGCATATAGAAAAGCTTGTATATCACATAGGATGTCCGCCGTTAGAAGCGAAAGGGATCGAAAATTCAAATTGTGATATCTGTCACACAATCTCAATTCTTATTCATTCTTCTGCATTTTCTTATTATTTCTCTCATTAAAGTCTCGAATTATTTGTGATCCAGTAGATTGCTACTATGATTTTGACTCCGGGACCACAAAATATTTCTATTTCGCCTTTATCGATCACTCACACCGATAATTAATTTTCGCTGGGCAGGCTGAGAGTTTATCGACCAAACAACGGCATGCAAATAAGATCGATAAGGGGTAAGGTAAAGTCAGAAACATTTTCAGATAATAAAAACAGACAATAAAGTACACTATTAGACTATTACGACACACTTGAGATATTTCGTCATGGAAGAGCAACTAATTACAAAACGTTATTATTCTTATAAATCCTTCGACTTAACCAAGCAGTCATTTATCAATCACCTTTGGCTCCCGGTATCAGTGCTTAAATGAAGGCGATATAATTAATCATGTGCGCCACTCTATTAAATCTTCATGATATCTAAATATAACGCGAAGACGTTTATCACGCTCGATTGACGCCACGGATAGTCGCCAAGAAGAATTAACTAACTGAACGCTAATTGACATATCATTAAGACAAACGATTGCGCCAGTCTCGTGACAGTCGAGGCGAGTTAAGTCCTTGGAAAAATGAAGGGTAAAATCACGTTAATCTATGTACGGATCAACAAACGTTCCAACACGCAGCGTTCCTTCCCGCGGCATCACCCCCACGCGCGCTCGCACCTTTTCTCTTATCATTTTTCCCGCGGGCATCGCAAGGAAACCATTTGTCTTCTGCTGGGGCAAGTCGGCAAATGAAACGTGCGAGCTTAACGGCACGGAATTCACGCCAATTCCACGGAGTGCGGTGCCGTGTATACGCGTACGACCGCGATTCGTTTCAATTTTTATCGTCTACAAAATTATTCCGTGAGCACGTACGTATCCCGAAGGGTGGAACGCGAATAAGTAAGTTTCTGACAGGTCGAGGATAAACGAGAAACACGTAGAATAATACCGGGAGCTCCACGAGTTGGAAAAGCCAGGGAGAACTGTATCGTAACTCGCGAGTGGCGATAGTTCTCTACGCCAATGCTTATTTGCAGTTCTTGAGCAAACAAATCGTCAACGCTGATTATTTCAACAGAACCTAGAACTGCTTATTACTAAGCCCTACATACATACTCGCGTATTAAGATATTTAGCCTCTATATTAGGATTTTGAAGATAAATATGATTAGATCAAATAAACCATTTCATATAAAGATAAGAAAGTAAGGATACATACACAAAAGATAAGAACATTCTTGTTTGGAAAATACCTCAATTTTCCAAATGTTGAAATGAAATCATATTTCATCAACATTTTGATGAAATATTACAAAACAAACATAATTTGCTTGCATGAAGAAATTTTGTAATTTTCTCATTATTCAATAATAATTTTTATGAATTGAAAGGAAACATCAGATAAAAAAATAATAGTATTTTCAAATCAAAAATTCGAAATTTTTAATTTTATTATTATCAAAATCATATTGTGCACTTTAAAAATGGCTAATATTAAAAGTATAAAAGTATAAAATATTTTGCTGAAATTCAAGATTATCAAATTCTTTAAAGAAGATTAAATTATATATTAACAAGATCATCCTTGTTTCATGTATAAAAATATAATTTCTTGTTTATATGAAGCAATGATTTTTAAATAAAACATAATATATTAGTTTTAATTTGATGCGCTAATGTTTTGATATTATTTTTTCTCTGTATTTAATAAAATATCCGTCAAAAAAAGAACGACGCAGCCTATAATTCTATTCAATTTTTTCGCATGCAACTTTTTCAATGGAAAGAAGAGATGCAAAATGAACGAAATAAAAATGCAGCGAAAACACAAGAGAATAAAAGCAGGTGGGAGGATAAATGCTCGACGATTTTCACTTTGGCGGAGAGAGGAGGGGACACTTTTTGCGTATGTCACAAGTGGCAGTCTGAATACAAAAGCCATTTTTAGACAAAATTTTAACGCAAGCACCCACGCTTAGTTATTTTATTCGAGTTTCGACGAAATTTAATAAAAAGTTTAAGAAATTAAAATTAACTAGAAAGTTGATCCAAGCGGAGCTACGCGCGCGAGTCTTTTATTATCATAACAATTTTGGTTCAAAAAGTCTTCGTACAACAAGAATAACACGAGTATATAAGAAAGCATCTTTTCTTTGATTCCTGTTGACATTTAAAACATTTTTCTATCTTCAAATGACAAAAGCACTTCACTTGAATTGAAATTGAGGATTTTCTGTAAAAATAATGTCAGTTTTTATATTTTATCCATTTCTTAATGATATAATTTTTATGTCAAGCCGTTTCTTTACTCTTTACCAGGAAGTCAATCCAGAAATGAAAAGCTACACATTTACTTGCATAAATAGTCGTAATTCATTTCATATCGGCACGACGTAAGAAATTGCTGCTATTGCTTCGTAGAAATAGATCTCGTTAAATACTCATTGTCAGTATTTTCTGAAATGCCTCATGGAATGTTGTTGGACGGAAGCCGTGTGTCGTTGCAGACAGATTCCAGCTGGAAAAGGTCGAGGCTTCTCGATAAAACTCATTTCTCAGAACTTTAATGTATTGCAATAAGTGCTCCGCCGTAATAATGCAGCTGAGTGATCCGTGTTTTATTAAAGCGTATAATAGGAACAAAAGAATCGCGGTGCACAGCATTTTTTTTTACGCGTGCGCGCCGTGCGGAATCCCGCAATATTTATATCCTGGAACGGCCGCTGTATATCTCGCTTTGTCACACAGATTTATCGTGTTCACCGACAGCGTTGTAATGAGTGCGCGAAAAGGAACGTAATTTTTATTCTAGAATTACACCAGCTCGCGTCTAACGCGGCAACGCTGAGCCAGACAAAGTGGCTCCTTATTATTCGAATTTCTCTTGTTATCTCGGAAACGAAATGGGGAAACAACATGCGTTGCCGACAAAAATCATCAGAAGTTTCGTGCTAGAAGCACATAATCTGAAGGATCGATATTACGGTATAACTACCGCCGTCACAACAAAAATCTTCATAGCTGTTTGTTCAGAGCTAATGCGTAACTGCCTGTCAACATTGAAAATTCAACTGCAAAAATCGACGTCGCAGCGTCAGCAGCGCAACTTTTTCGCTCTTACAGGCGCCTGTAGCAACGGTATGTCCGAAACAAAAATGAAACTCCCAATGCCGCAGGAAAGGAAACAAAACGCATGAAAATGCATTTCGCGGAAAATCCAGCAGCCCCGAGAAATTCTGAAACCTCGTACGAGGAAAAGTTTAACTCATAATTACGCTAATGACTTGTGCATAGTGCTAATGGCTTAGACAAGATTTTTAATAATGCTAGATACATACGCTCGCCGCTAACGCGAACTGCATCTAATATACATACTATTTTCTCGTAATAAACTGATGCTTATCGTGGAAATTAAAACGAGTAAGAAAATTTAATGAGGAAGAGGGGCGGACTTAATTTCTTAATTTCTAAACATTTATTAAGATTTATGTGCATCGCATCAAGGATTTAAATATTGTAAAAGATATCTATGACGAGTTAAGCCTGTATTATAAAAAAAAGTTTTTAGTTGAAAAGTTGCAATCGACCATTCTCGAACTTAGCTTCGATTCGAGAAAAAAACTTTATTAATACGACAGAAAAAAGTTTCCATTCCCGCAAGCTAGATTAAATTCTGAACGATTGGGTTAGTAAACTTAAAGTAAGACCATCGAGTTGGGAGGAGAAGTCCTCCGAGAGCGGAATATCAAGCACTTCAACAAAGTAACCACTTATACATATAGCCAAGGAAACACCGCACTGTTTCCTACGATTGATCCTACAAGGAAAGAGCGTTTTCTTGGTGCTTGCGGCAAAAAGATTGTGGTCGCTGTCAGAAGGTACGAGCAAGTCGACCAAGAGCTCGTTCCTTTTATCTGTCCAAGTGCCGTCCGTTTCGTCTCTTTGTTTTGTTCGCCGCAGTCATCTACCGAACCATGTCAATTACTTTTTATCGATCTAAGAGGCAAGATCTAGTAAGAATGACAACATAGCAATCCATCAGAGTTACCGTCACTCCGCTAATGATTGCGGTGTCTTTTAAGGATGGCGCGACCCTTGCTCTGCTAAATGTCACTGCGTCTTCCCTTATGACCGTGTCGTTATCCTGGTGAAGGAGATATAATTAAATAGACGAGATACAAGGCTGGCAAGCCAAGGCAAGATGTTGGTAAACACGATTATGTTGATGGTATTCAGATTAAACGGGTAATGTAATGGCATTAACGCCGACCTGTCCCAACAAGTTGTTTCGTATCACGCCGAGTTTGTATAACGTGAGTGGATCTCGGGGGGGTCCTACCGTTTGGGGATTTACGTACGGAATTTACGCGCGTACGAATTATTCGCAGTCACATACCGAATCAAGCGATAATTCTAAAGCACACAATAAAGTAACGCGCAATACGTGCGTGAACACTGTTAAACTGAAGAAACAAATTTTAACCAATTTCTTGAATTAAATAACATTTTGTTATTTTTAACTTTCACGTGTGTCAAAATTACTTATTTTAACACAAAACGTGTAATTAAAAGAACAATTTCTCATCTAATAAAATCATTTCGAAATGGTAACCCTTTTGAAATGGTTTCAAAGTAAGCAATGTTCATGTTAATGTACGTAATACCTAATAAACAATAAATTGAATAATAAACTAATTTTATGTAAGTTAAATTTAATATTTTTATGTTAAATTATTCAACTCCATTGTTTTAAATTAACGACATGTCGAGTAGAAGCAATGGCAACCTCTAGAAATGATTAAAAATAAATAGGTCACAAATTGAATATCATTCAACATTACGGATTAAACAGTGAATGATAGCTGCGATACAAAGGTCCGTTTGACAATTAAACATAGATCAAAAGTCAAGGATCGACGTTACGATAGGCCCAGAATCGTGTAAGTGCGTATCGAGAGAGTATTAAATGCATAGGTACACATGAATACCAATAACTGAACTTCCTACTTCAATAAATATAGACGGATACGCGAAGCGTTGCGATACAATTGTTAACCTACCGAATCAGAATAAAAAACAAAATTGCGAGGGAAGTTTTATGACGTGATAAAAATCGTACGTCTCTCCAAGCGTAACACGTTTTATTTAGTTTTACCGCGTGCTCTGACATAAAAATCGACGACAGTAAAATCCAAAATGTAAATTTGTAAAGACAGCCACCCACGCGACAATCGGCCATCGACAAGAGAAATGGCGATAGATAAATTAAACGGAACGAAATCTTTGCCTCTTCTGATATTGCAGTCTCGTTATCATATTGATGTGCCGACCGTAATTCGCCGCCATTAATCTGTCCCCCGAGCACGCCGTTACATCCCATAAAGTCGATTTACTCCCGCGGCAATTTGAAGAAACATTTTAAATTAAACGCATTGCGCAATCTGTTGGCCCCCGAATGCCCTGCGTGATGGAAATTCTCGAAGGGAAATTCTTGAACGGAAGCTTTTCTCTCAAGAGTACGATGCTCGCGATATAGTAGTAGTAAAATCCTTAACAACTATGAGAGCTCGAGTCCGCGAATAATAAATCAGTATAAAAGTTGCACTATCCTCTTACTTATTATTGCTCATAAAGCAGACATTATCAAAACAGTATTACGTGATTTTCATGGATTATAATTATTAAAATTAAGATCAGCAGTTTTCTTGTATATAATATAATATAAGAAATACTTATAGCTGTTTACTCTCGCTGAAATTTGAAGAAGCATTTAAAAAATTATACACATCGCACAGTCTCCCTGTTGGCCCACGAAACCTGCGTGACAAAAATTCTCGGAGGAAAATTCTTGAACGCAGAAAATTTTCTTTCAAGTTTACGATGTTCGTCATACTGTAATAGTAAAATCCTTAACAGATACGACAGCTCGAGTCCGCGAGTAAAAGACATAAAAAGTTACACTATGTTTTTACTTATTGCTGCTCACAAACCAGGCGAAATAAAAATGATATTACGAAATTTTTATTTGTGAATTATAATTATCAAAATTAAAATCAGGGAAATTCTTAGCATATCTAGTACTATATAAGAAATACCTAATATAAAATGATTGAAGATGATATTTGCTCGCGCCCGTGTCTTGAAGTAAAATTCAACAAAGAGTAAATTTTTATTTGTCACGTTTGCAAAATATCCGTACTTGTAGAAACTTAAATTAATGAGTCAGTAAGGTGTGAGGAATTTTAATGGAAAATGTGAAACGAACCTCGACACTCCGGCTCGACTTTGTATCGCACGTTTCGTAGTCAAAGTAACGATGTAACTTTCGATTGGATCCTCAATTAATGACAAGTACCGTCGTCGCCGGCGCGTGTCCGCAAGCATTGTTACCAGTTAGCAATTAATTACTCGGCGCCAGCAAAGGGGGATTCTGCCATAGCGAGTACTCTGCTAACGACAATAATTAATCTGACCATCGATTCGCACGATTGTTAATTGTCGAACTTAACATTTTCGCCTGCACTTTCGTATACTGTCACGCGCGTTTCCCATTGATTTATCCATATTTAATGTGCGACGGAATCTCCGTAGAGACACGCACAACGCTCGATGAAAATCGCGATGAGTAAAACGTTTGAATGTAAATACCCTCGATTGTTCGACGTCCGTCGGATTTCTGTTGGAGTTCTCCTCGACACTCTGCGAAACGTGTCGTTATTCCGTATGATTCTATTTATCGAGCTTCTCTTTCTTGCAACTACGTAATGTATTCTGAAAAATTCCGAGATAAAATTGCAGCCGATTTTTTCTTGAACAAGAAATCGATGACTAACATTAATGAAACATTTTAAGATGCTAAAAAATTTAACTTTAAGAGCGGAAATACATGGATTTTGCTTCAGCAGTTAATTAAAAAGTATCATCCTTGCAGACGGTTATTTATTTAAAAAAAACTTCATCAATTATACAGAAATTTTGACATATACTGAGTTGTTAATTAGGGCGTTACGCGTAGATGATTAAAAAAAGATATAACGAAGATCTCGCGTCCCCAGAGTGCACTTATTAATATTAACGCAGCTGTGTCGGTTTAATTATCAAGCTCGACCACTGTGACGGAGTTGACTCGGCGGACGCGATGTCACATCGGCAATTTTTAAATTTGATTCCTACGTCAGGCAACCGTGGCACATTTAGAGCCAAGTTCATTTTAAAGCGAAACAGCTTGGCTGTGCATCGCAAAAAGGGGAAAAAGGGAGAAAGCACGGACTCTACGGTTATATAATACTTACCAGTTTTTACGACTTTCGCGCAATTTATTTCGCGGGAGAATCGCCAAGTCGTTACGAAAAGTGTGTTCACTCCCGTAGATAATATCGTAAAATGAAGAGAAGAAATAACTATCACTGCATTTACACAACAATCGCAACGATAATCGAGTCAACGATTTGTCAAGTTTCTTTTTTTTTATATTCTTGCGCGTCCTAAATACGCAAATATGAATATTCATATTAATTATAAACGAGGAACATCCTCTTTATTTATAATTGGTACGTTAGGTATTCAGATTTGACAGGATTGAATTTACGTCGACGAAAGATTTGTATTCAGCTGTATTTCGACGTACGTACGATAAAGGTACATGCGATTTATCTGCATGCGTCTTGCGCTCCGCATAAAATACGACTCGGGCGACTGATTTACACGTATCTGCACTTTTTATCCTACTGGGTATTAACGTCGCTCCTCTCTCTTTTCCTCTTTCCCTTTTTCTTCTTTTTTTTTCTCGCTGATACGCGACAAATGGCCTCGCTTAATTTCGCCGGTTGCAAAAGAGATCCGGCACGGCCAATGCGATGTTACGACTTCAAACGGCGTAAGCGGAGATCGATATGGCGCAACGAAAATAGAACTTAGCGCAAGGAGAGACATACGGGTGCGATGCGGGATGCACCCGTGAATATAATAAAGTCCGGTTGAAAAGTATCGCTCTTCTCCCGCGCGATTACCATCCTCTGGGACCGTAAAAGCGTTTTACAGGCTACACGAGAAATGTAAACTCGTGTATTATGAAAACGTCGCGTGTGTTATGCGGACGAGTCTCGGGGATCGAAACCTACGACGAGCGTCTTTGAGCATGTACGTAATGAAATCTTTCGGAACGCCGAGCACGGCACTGAGGAGCGAAAAAAAAAAATAGAGAGAGACAATGGGAGAACGCAACGTCGTTCGTCATTTCAATGGCGCGTTCGACGGCACCCACGATCGATCGCGACAAAAATAGAGCGCGAAATTGATCGGCTCATTTTTAACATCGCTTTCATCACATTAACAAAAAAAATTCCAATTGCACGAATATTACGGTGTCGCGTATTTAAATCTGTCTACGATGCTATGGATATACGATTGAGTTTTATTCGGTCAACTCGCTTTTAAAAACTTCAAAAAAAAATGAATTTTTAAAATTTTTTCCAACATTCGTGTACTTTCTTAATTCCGCCGCAGAAAAATACGCTCCCTGTTTTTTTCTCTCTTTCTCTTTTTCTCTATGGTATCCTGCGTTATTGTTGTTAATCCAAACTCCAGTCAGCGTGTGCGCAAACAACTCAGATTGCTCTACCACCCGCTCGACTTCATGGTAAATCTTGGAACGTCGAATAATGCATAAAGGCCGCAATGTTGTACGGCATACGAGTGCCTCGTGAGCGAGTGCCGTTCGTAAATATTAAAATAGATACATACTATCTATCGTCGAGAATTTATGGTTCGGAACTTCGACAGAGGGAATATTTGCGAGCGAAGATATGTTTTGTTTTTTTGCAAGGGGGTGTGCCATGCGCGAGACGTAGGAAGGGCATGGAGATAGGAGACCCAGTAGTAAGTATCTCAAGAGAGTCTCTAGGCGAATACGCAAACAGCGACTACCGTCCAAAGAAAAAGCAATAAGAACATCAGCGACGTAGAAAAATGTCATGGGTAGTTTTTAGCGTAATTCATCATGGCGTATGGCGCACGTTTGCGGTATTATGAACATGTCAGAAGAGCTGAATGCTAATGCGTGGGATCTCGGTTTACGTCTGCTTTTCTCCGCGTCAACAAGCCGGAAAAGACGACGAGGATGATGGCTAAACGTAAGACCAGCCTCGAATTTCTTTCCTCCCGACGCAATGAATAACTTGGATATATCAGAGTGCCGTCGCTGCGCGACATAATCGTTGCTAAATGTATCCTCTATCGAACACGCTTCAGAAAATGGCATGTTTGCGCACGATAGATCTTTTTTTTTTCAACTCGCAACGTCCATCCATTAGCCTTCGCTGCGTTAGCCTTCGCTGCGTAATTTCAAAGAGCGCGTATTAATTTTTTAGGTATTCGTCCTAATCATAAATTTTTAAATGACCTCAGCGGCGAAACTAACGATTGCCACTCACGTTTTCGTTTTCGACTCTTATCATCATATCACAACGTGCACCCGAATACAAAATCGAGCCAACATTCTACAGAATGTTCAACTTGTTGACCCACTTGAGAGATTTGCTCGTGCCATCGTAGTTGCGTGCTGCAATTCACATTCGACACTCGCTCCGATCTCCTATTCGATCATGCATCTCCATTTTAACATTCAGAATCGACAGAATTGTCTATTGGCGCTACGCGAATCTCTCCCTCCGTTTATCACGGAGCTCGATGGAAAACCGACCTTTGTTCCAAACGAAACGTAACTACTTCGCGAAACAGGGTCAACGGCCAATCGCCGGTGTACTATACACAAACTTTCTTGAAAAAAGATGCACGAGAATGCAGACGCTGAGCTCTCTTGAATGAACTTCTTCTTGAAAATTTCTCGCAGTATTTCCCGTTTAAAACTTAGTAAACCTCGAAAAATAGTTCTATTGACACTCGCCTTGAGAGAAATCAACGGTGACCACTTTATTTCCTATGCAAGACTACTTTGTGGAGAAAAAGAAGATTAGTTGAATTAGTTACAGTAGCAAAAATCTGTGTGTGGTAGGTAAATTTTAGCTATACGTATACAACTAAAATTTAGCTACCACATACAGATTCTTGCTACCGCAATTGATCTTTTTTTCGTATTACATTGGCATAATTTCATATGATGTGCTGTAATTGGATGTATTAGGACTTTGAAAATCATAAAATAAGTCGTTGAAAAATTTGAAATGTAGAGAATCAAACGGTGCTATAACACATTTGTACATACTTGATTCAAAGTCTTAAAGTTAGAGCCTCGAAACTCGCAAATCGTTGATTCGCATCGATACTTTTATCGAGAAAATATAATCTAAAGTTGATCAAAGAGCGTTTACAAGTGAAAGAAGACGTGGAATGCAAAAAAACAACGGACGTATCGAGACGCGACTCGACTTTTAGCCATGATTGCAAAACCCAACAAGAGCAAAGCTTTTCCGCCCCAAGGGGTCTTCCGCGGTTACGTTATATAAGAAATTGCGCAGTCATAGTCACGCCGCGAGCTAGATCGAATGGGAGGATATACGAGAACTCACCTCAGCATGATGAAGCTGCCCGCCCGCCCGCGTTCACATGCGTCGCGCGACTCTACCACCGATGCCGTTTTCTTCTGTCGTCGTCGTCGTCATCAAGTTCGAGGGCGAGTCCCTCGCGAAAGAAAGAGCAACTTAAAAGGCGCAAGCCAGACCGGAGAGAAGCTCGCGATAGGCGATCGAGCGATCACGATGCATTCGATCGCGCCGCGCGTTCTCGATCCTCGCGAACCTGTTTTTACGCGAGCGCGCCGCGCCGCGCCGGTTGAATCGGCGCGCGACGATGCGCCGATCGTCGGGGGTTGTACTTCTCGTTATCGGCGGACGAGAGTGAGTGATGCACGCGGGGCGGCGTTGGGTGCCTCGCTCTGCGAAGGGCCAGCGAGCCGGCGCGCGCGCAACTTACCCCACTCGCGGCTCGAAGCTGACTGAACGCACCCCCGAGCGAGAGGGTGCGGGTGTGGAGAAGCCGACGTGGGGCGCAGATCGGCGGCGACACGCGAGACCGCGACCTGTCGCGGATGCGAGGTGCTCTTATCGGCGTTGGTGCTCTCTTATCCTGATGACGTCGGTAGGATGGAAGACATTTATCTAAATCTTTTACGTTTGGACCCGCGATGAAACGAGTTGTATAGAAAGCAAAGCTCGCGTTTTCCACTCTCGTGGATTTGCGATAAAATTGAAATCTCTTGCACGCGCGCTTTCAAATGGATCGCGCGTCTGGATTTCTTTATTTTAACATTCAACTGGAAAATGTTAGACACACTTTATCTTATCTGTGACGTAGAAGAAGGAAGGAAGATATCAGAAACGGACACATTCCTATCGATGAAACTTTAAATAATACTGTGAGCTCTGCTTTTACATGCATGTATGGTCTACTATTTATCTGGGTACAAAATATACAAGTTTATTTTACGTTAAAAATTTACCAAATTTTATTTTATAGTAATTTTTAGGCAAAACTCAATTGCAAATGAAAATGCAATCTTGCCAATGATGCACTTGGCGAATAAAATACTTTTTGTATATTTTTCGATAAAAAATTATGTTTGACTTGGAAAATGATACGGTGTTTCCTGTATTCATTAATGATGGAAAATTCCCAGTTCTTTGCTTAATATAATAGAAAATGTGTACAACGTTAAAGTCGATATCATGAGAATATCACTTACTAAATGCATTGCGTTATCGTTGATATGCAAATTTCCTTGCATGAATAAACCAAGAGCAATGTGAGGTGCCGCTTTTGTAATTATCGTACATGGAGAAATGTCTCGACATATAGGAACCTATTACAATTAGTTGCAAACGATTAACAGGATACTGTTACATGTGTGGCTTAACAGTCACTTTGGCGCTGAACATGTTACACGACATTTTCAAGAATCTAATATATCGCGTTTTTCCATGGAGCGCAATGCAGGCAGGCAGGCAGTTTTGCTGGCTCCGCGTAAAATTTGGCAGCGATTCAAAGGGATAAATTAAACGCTTTCCGGAAAAACGCACCGACGCACCCGAGCAATTTTCTGATTTTGCCAAAAAGAATTATTCACTTTCAGCATGTCCGGAGTTCGCGGAATTGCAAATTTTATTCCGTTGGCACGAGAAATCTCGCGCTTCGCGTGTGTTTACTTGCCAAAAGTTCGATCGAAGTTAAGGGCGAGCAGACCGAGAGAAATGTTCAACTTTTACTTGAACGTAGAAAATTCCGTACGAGCTTGCAAAGCGGACACGATGTGACTTGAAGAAGAGCCTCTGAC
This sequence comes from Solenopsis invicta, assembly GCF_016802725.1. Classification (NCBI taxonomy): domain Eukaryota; kingdom Metazoa; phylum Arthropoda; class Insecta; order Hymenoptera; family Formicidae; genus Solenopsis; species Solenopsis invicta. Next base: position 22,630,767 of record NC_052668.1, read on the forward strand.
GAATCAGGTCCGCAGAATTGCGTACTCGAATCCATTTTTAAGCTGGATTTGTATTCCATATTCGAAATGCCATGATTTATAGCGCGACACAATCCCCGCGGTGAATAGCGACGTGAGTTATTAAACATTTTTCGTCTCGCGCTTCGAAGAAAATATATGGAGCCTCGGGAGCTGCTCAGCGCGAAAATAATATCGCGGGCAAAATCCTCTTACGTCGCCTAAGCTCGAATTCTCTCTCGAGTTTCTGTGCCGTAAAACAACTGAATACGTTACGCGAAAGCGCACCATCCAAACTTTCTCGCGCTCGCACTCGGGGTTCAATCTCATTATGTGATGAAGAGCCCCTGTGCCGAAGAGCACGATGAAATAGCAGTATTACGCATTTCTACCTGCACTTAACGTGAAACAGTAGCAGCAGCATCGTGGCCTCGTCTTGTCGAATCTCAGTATCCACTGTGCGCTTTATACATTTATATTTCTCCTGGCTGCGACTACAACTTGTCTCGGCTAAAAGAATTTGTTCGTTTCTGATAATCGCATATTCCCTAGCTGGCTCGTGTAGCTCTGTAAACGAGTTCTTCGAAACGTTCTTCGCAGCAGCATTTTTAACAGCAGCATTTTCAATCGTTGCGCATACTTTAAGTAAATCGATCAAACGGATCCCATTACGTGCAGTTCGTACTTTGGATATATTTCACAATATATCGGCAACGTAAATAAGTATATCGTATATTCAGAGATCGCGGTATCTCAATCTCTGTCAGCGCGCTGTTACTATTGTCAAAAAAAAATTCTATTCAGCTCTTTATTGAAACGGAAGTAAGTGTTGCTTTGTCTATAATGTAACGATGCGTTCTATGTATATTGGTAACACGCTTCCGGAAATTTCGCTCCAATTTTATCGTCGATACAGCCGGCGCAATTTATAGACGGACGTAACGAGCACGGAAAACAATGCAGACAGATTGACTCTGTGTGAATGCCGTTCTTTGAAAATGCGAGAGATACGCAGAGCCTTTCACGCGAGTACGTTTTTATTGACTCCCTTGGCACGATAATATTAACTCGACGCCGGGGGACGCTCGGTATTTTGCGTATCTTGTCGCGCGGCAGAATCGAGAGGGTGGATTTATGATGCACGTGAAAGCGTTTAATATCGCGGAATCCTGAAATCCTCCCGTAATACGAACTCCTTCGGAAGAGACAAAACCAGGTCGGAGTAGTCGATTTGTCTGGTACTCGGGTGAGATTAATAGCGACGTGACGGGGAGAAGGGCCGCTCTAAGCTTTGAAACAGTCGGAGAAAGAATGTTCCGTTCTCACGGGGCGACCTATAACATTCTGCTTACGCGCCAACGAACGTGTTCCCATAATAGAAAATTTAAAAAATCGAGAAGTTTCTGGAAATGAAAAAGGTATCTATCCCAAGAATCTCTTCGGCGCTTCGAGGACAATATAGATATGGGCGATTTAAAAAAAGAGCAAGCGGAAGTCAACAGAGCAAAGGGTAGAGTGGATAACTTTACCGGATATATATTTTCTTCGTCGTTTTATAATTAGTTGGCTCACATTAAACTTACCTTCCTCGCCCTTAATTAATAGCGCGAGGATACTAATTTTAATGGAGCTTATAGCGATAATCTCGTTTCCTCTCCCTTTTATCAGGTCGTAGCTTATCACGTTTTCACGATGCGATTTCACAGCGAACGGAAGGCATGTGCCTCGAGCGTCGCCGAAGACTTCCTTCCCACCGCCTCAGTCGTGGTGACCATGTTTATCGCCAAGATTAACCTTCAGACAGGACGTGCGGTTGCACTAACGTGACGACGCTCCAAGGAGACAATCTCCTCGATCTAAAAACTACCTCGTCTTATGCGCGATATAGGTGATATAGGTTAAAGTGCATCATTTCCCAGGCGACGTAAAAACTTTAAACGACATCTTGCCAAGCAGTCGATTCCCCCTTCTTCGTTGATGCATCATTGATACGAGGACACCGAGGAAATCTTTCAGAACTTTACAAGTCTTGATACGTTTAACAATGCTTTTTACACAGAGCGAAATTTTTTTATCTCTTTGTGAAAATTGAAAGATTTAAAATCCTCAGGAACTTTATTACTTTAGAACATGAGATCTCGTGAATTGCGATCTTTTCTTCATTTTTCTATCGTATTTCTTCAGTTTGTAATGTGCCAGACATAAAAGTAATTAAAACACGTGGATAATTTCTAAAGTTGGCTCATAAATTCATTTTAATTATAACAATTAATTAAATTCAAGTTTGACTTTAAACGCGTAAAGAGTCAAAAATCATAAAAAAATAAAACTAAAATAAAAAATAAGACTTTGCCCAGAGTAGTAGAAATTATCTTCAATATCGATCAAAAAAATTATCGAGATTGAATCAGTCCTTTGTCTCTTCCAAAAATGATATGTCTTCTTTGAATAGTTCCTCGGACTCGACCAAGTGCTTATTCGTTTCTCTCGTACCGCTCTTTAACTTTCTCATTCATCTCTACTTCTTTAGTACCCTTCTATATTATATATACCGTTACAAGTTTTTCGTGTGTCGAAAGAAAGACACAACGAAGTAGTAACTTTTTACATTGAATACTGTCAGGATCTTTTCTTCTTTGAAACGAAGACAATATAATTGTTCTCTTCATGTCCCTTAAGAATATATTTCAGAACCCTTCAATCCGAAATTTACCCGTCTCGACAATTAGATCACTTTAGTATGTATGGTTCAATTACGCGGTGGCTGACCAGGCGACACAATCGGGAGTTTGTTCAGAATTAGGGTCGCCCACAGGGAGATCTATATTTAACGAAGACGCGGAAGACGTGACCGTGATGGGGTTTGCAACTCTCCTACGTGATGCTAATCAACAATGGCTTCATAAAAGTCGATTAGCTGTTAACAAACGACGTCGTTGGATACTTGAACATGAAAACACTGCCTATATATTCTATCGCGATGCGTGGACATGCAAAATCAGTTCTTGGCGCAAAGTGCATTCGCGAATGAACGTAATTGCGATTTTTTTCCTCTGGTCATATTTTTATCCTCGTATTAAATACGATATATTATTAGCTTTATACATACTTTTTTATTGAACGAGCTTATCGTACATACATATCGCTACATCAGAATGTTGATTTTCAAATTTGATTATTCACAATCCACTCACATGCCGTATGAATATTTTATTTTGCATTTTGCACACATGTCACAGCGTGCACGATACGTACGTTCGTGCACATTGACGGATCCAACGAGCATGGCGCTTATTCAGGCCATGCAAACAGTTCGACTTACTATCTACGCACGAGCGACCTGATCTCGCGAGCTTAATGCCACCCAATGATTACCCGACTTCGCGCTAATTGAAGGCGCCTACAGCCTCGCGAACTTTAACCGAAGCGCTTGGGTTAACAAGTTTACCTTTGATTATTCGATGAAATCGACGAGCGATCGCACCGTTTGTATTCGCAAATAAATTCCCAGCCAAATCGATTAGCGCGAGAGCTTCGGCTATTAGCTCTAATTGAAGCTTTCCACAAAAAGGACTGTGACATTTTAAGAATATCAATATAATTACATGCGAAAGGAGAATTTTCAGTTCGCTGTATTGGTATCATTTGCGTACCTACTAATGGTCCTCCCATCGTCTCGTTAAAACGTGTAAAAAGACCACGTGGAAAAACATGGATAAGATCGTTTCGTTTATATAAACGTTTATGAACAACCCATAATTGATCGTGTGACGTTAATGGCAGAAAAAAATACTCGATCTCTAATGCGCGCTCGAAACTGCTTTTCGAAACTCATTCGATCGTGGCCCACATCATCGCCCAACGGTCAATCACGACTTCTTGATTAAATTTGCAAGACTTTCCGATGAGTTCCGATTATCCACCAGTTTGCAAAGTAAAGCGTGGCTGACATTTGATCGTGAAATAATGCTCTTAGAATGACTGCTCAGAAAAAGAACGTGTGCTAAAAAAAAGGGACGACTATCAAGAACATGTTTGACATTTATAAATTGCACGATATTAATATAGTTAATTAAATAATGTTAAATATAAAGCTATCGCAAAGTAAAAGTTAAACTACGTCAAATGTTCGAAGCCATAATGTGCTACTATATTTATCGTTTACTGCAGCCTGCGTTTTAACTACCTGTTCTGATGTTATATCGCAAGAAGCTTTAAAGAAATATTATTGGAATTGCGAATAAAATGCAGTTGATGACATTTGAGGCAAGTCAATTTAATTTAATTGATCCTAAGGATACTCGTTTTTAATTTTGCCTTAGCTTTGCATTTTATTTATAGGACATAAAACACAGAGTAAAAATACAGAGTCGTCGAATATGATTGGATACAGGAAATACATCGTATCTTTGAAACGCACAAATATATCGCTGGACCGTTCTTTCAATTGTAATCAGCATTACATTTGAGTCGAGTTGCTACGTTCGAGTCGGACTCAATGCTCCTTTAAGCTCGCGCGTGTGTTCTCCTTTCTTTATCAATTTCTGTTGAAGCAATTTTGAAAGCTCTTACTCGACAATAGGATGCTTCGGCGGGAATAAGTTGTCGTCTGCAAGAAGTGTAGGTGGCAATTCTCGTCAAGAGGCAATCCTATATCAAGATTTGTCCTCTCAAGACCTTCTAAATATAGTTAGCGCTCAACTTAGAAGCTCGATCTTCTATTTTTAAGCACGCGCGTCTGTAGCAGCCAACCAAGTACATTTCCGTGTTCTTCATTATTTCAACGATTACCCGGGAAAGTCGACGAATTTTGTTGGAAACCTTGAGAAGTTGCTTCCTCCCTTATTCAAAGGCACAAGCTGCGAAGTGAACGACTTTTCCCGCCTCGAATCGATCAAGCCGTGCTCTCTTTTTATACTTTCCAATGTCGCCACTTTAATTCAGAACGATATCCTTCAATCGGTAGACTACGTCGCGAGCGCCTTTTAAGTCCGAATTAGCATAGATATTGCTAACGTTTAATACAGCCTATCTGGTCTGAGGAAAGGTGGATTTATCATGGCAAATACAAGAAAATGGGAACAATTTTAATCAAGCATGGACACGGATTCCGATTAAACTGATTTTCCTTTCCGGCCGCATTTTTCGTTTGATTAAAACGACGATTTACTACTTCGCGTGAAAAGGTTTCCGAACGAAAGTAATTTTCTCTGTCCATACAAACGCTGAAGAGAATAGTAAAAACGAGATTTCTGAACATTTTTAGCAAATGTAGAAATAAAATATAAAAATAATAAGACGAAACTGTTTTACTACATTTACCGAAACTTAATTCGCGAGAAAGTTTATTAATTTCTTTTTCTCCTCCTCCGCGCTCTACTGATGAGACACCGACGCAACTGTCTAATTACTGAAAGTTTAAATTTAATGGCACAGCAAGCGCGAAATTAAATTTTATATAAAGCACGCGACAGAGGAAGACGGAAAGCGGCAAAAGGGAAGAGAGAGAGAGAGAGAGAGAGAGAGAAAGAGAGAGAGAGGGCGGTATGAAACATCAGCAGCGGTGTTACGCGGCATTCTCTAAATTCCGCGTCACTGAGATTGCTTTTCCTGGAGGGATGATCGTTCAACGTCTGTTTCCGAAGGAAACGACCCAGTTCATTCTACGCGCGATGACGCGGAGCCCGCGCTGCCGGAAGCACGCACGCGAGCCTCTCGCGTGCCGCGTGGAAAATTGATGGCGTGTAAAAAGAAGATTTCACGTGTCCTTTGTGGAAGCCGCGCTTGGTATTGTATCGCATGCGATAACACGATTAAAGGATATCGAGTACCGGGAAAGAACCCACGGAAAACGATATAGGGCCTCTTCTATCCTTCATCGATTCTGACGTGAAAATCGCGGAGCAATAAAAAGCGCTCGTACGCCGAAATCGATTCTATTTTTCTCCCAAAGCAACGTTTTCAGTTTCCCGGAAAAATCCTTCTGAAATTTTTAAAGAGATAGCGCCAGCGATGTGACTTTTGAAACGAAAATCTCAGCGCGAAACGGGGATCGTAATCATATTACTAGACTGTTTCGAGGCAGACGTATTAATGACATCATTAATACGTCTGACAGTATCGAGGATAGTCTACGTACCATTTTCCCTATTTTCGCATCAAAAGCTGGGAAACGTCAGACAATCTTATCGCGACACGAATAGAAAATAATTCATTAATTGTACGTTTTGCCTTTGCTTCTGTGTTCGATCGTTCAATTTTTAATTATCAAATGTCAAAGGTGCAATCCTATGGTAATCTTAGAATGCACTTTAACACCTTTTCAAGTAGGAGACGTAATTTGCATATTGTAATTCTAAAAGTGTCGCGTGTCATGTGTCTTACAAATCTTAGAAAGGATGAAAACTGAGTAATGCATCCCGGTATTATAAAAAGTTGAGTTATGCAAAGTGCATTGCGGCGAGCGTCTCTCGACGGAGAGAGAAAGAGAGTGGGTCCCGCGGTATGGAGAATGAAATTAAGCCAATAAACTTGGTGCTTGGATGTGCAGCTTGTCGCAACGCTTTGTCCAATGTTGGGTGTCTTCCCTCGGAGAATCTTCAACGACGCAAACGCGACTCTCTCTCTCTCTCTCTCTCTCTCTCTCTCTCTCTCTCTCTCCCGAACGTGAGCTACGCCGCAATCCCCGCAGGGCGAGCAGACAATCATCTTCTAGTTACTAGCGATTGTACGCCGCATCGATTTCGTGTAACAATCGGGTTCTCCGCCATTATTTCGATGCACCGCTAGGACCACTTGTGGGATCGCGTGTTGCACATTGTCAATGTTGCACTCAGAATTTTCTCGATAACGTCGCGTCGCATGGATGACCATTGTAACACAACGTTCCGATTACACGTCACGGTTCAAGTAATCTCGCCAAGGACTAACTCGTATTGTCGCGGGATAAAACGGGTCTTCCACTCGATCATGCGAAAACTAGCGCGCGCGCGGATAGCGCGAGAGAGATCTTTAGAAACGCGAGCCGCAATTGAATAAATCATGGTAGAGATATCCTTCAATTTATACTTGTCAGTTAGGAACAAATATCTACTGGAATCGACGTCACGTTACGACGGCAGGCTATCAATGGGTGACACGCTAAGGCCAGATCACACGTAACATATAACGTAATAAGAGATATCATAACTCGACAAGAATCCTCGTCACGCCCGAACTAGACGTGTCCGAAGAAAAGCGTGTCTCGCTTTTCTTATAACGAGCAGCTTACGCTCACTGATCCCGCGATCTGCCTGATGTTTCGCACTCCCAAGAAAATATATATTCCCTCGCCGTATATTCCACACGTAGATTTTATCCGATACTTTCTTTTCACACGCGGCTGAACCGAATCGACCGTGCGATACTTGTTTCGCCTTCCATTGCTAATTCCGCTTAAGCGATTTGTTCCGGAACTTTCGCTTCGCGTATAAAGGGCTCCCGTTTTATATTGGACGATTACCCTGCAACTCGTGGCACGTTACACAGCGATGCTGCGGTGAACTTTGAAAATTCACCGAAACGTTGTATCGGCGCTTTGTGCGCCGTCGAATAATCGCGAGGTGGCCATCGACACACAATGAAGTTTAATTTTCGCATCTTTCTCTGTCCGCTTTTAAAATAAAATTGAATCAAACTAATTGACTGGGGTAACTGTCCCAATTACTGCCGCTTCAAGCACATAGTAACAATTGATATGTTTATTTTGTAGGTTTTTTTAATATTATAATAAATTCTTTTTCATCATTATTCGAGTAAAAATGTTAATGTACACAAAATGAAGGCAACAAGAGCTCGAGAAAATTGATCGATTATTTAAATGGGGATTAAACAAGTTAATATTTTTTTAGCGAAATTAAATTAATGGCTTATAAAATTAATTTTGTTAAAAATTGCTTGAACTTAAAACTAACTCAAGTTAAAGTTAAACGTTGCGTTAAGGTTAAATTAAGTTAAATTAAATTAAAAATTAATTTTGGAAAGCATTATTTACATTAAATTAAAATGACGTTCTTTTTTATAACTAAATTATTTTAAATAAAACAATTACAATACTGGTCATCAAATAAATAAAATATTTTATTTGTAAATTAAGTTTCTATGAAATAATAAAGAAGTATCGTCTTTTTTATGAAAATGTATTTTTTTTTCTTACACAATTGAATTTTTAACTTAAGAAAAAAGTTAATAAATTATAGTTCGTGTGTTTTAGAAATAGTTAGATGAAGTTAAAAATTAACTCATTTAATTAACCAAGTTAAATAAAAAAGTTACTAACTTTATTATTTAACTTTTAACTTTTTAATTAGTTACTACCCAACCCTGATTTAAATATAATAAAAGAAATAAAAATATAAAATGTGAACCTATTATTGCCGCAGTAAATATTCTGAATATTATCCTCTCGATTACCGTCGCATGTGCCTAATATTGCCTCTCTATTTATTGCTCGTATACTCAATATTGTCACGCATTTTATTTATGTTTATTCGAAAATCTTTGTTTAATATTAAAAATTTTTTAACGCATAACGCTTTCATATGCTTTTGGTTCTAATGTCATCTATAATTTACAAAAGCGGCAGTAATTAGGACAGTTATCCTAGACGTAGAGAATTTATCGCGTGTTACTTCAAGGCGAGAATAATATTGCCTTTATCGACAAATAATCGCCATCTAGTCCAAAAGCACGATCCAATCGCGCAGCTGTTTTTGACTTCGCGTTATAGCTTTTCCCCGGCACGTGTGACAGCCGTATGCCGGCTTACTTTTTAAAGGTTAAAGGCATTTGTCCGTCTATCGTTTCACACGAGATTTCTCTCGATCTCGCGTGTGTCCCAAGCATATTTTCCAATTTTTCTCCAGACTCTGAAGGATTCGCTCTGACCGCGAGATCGACGAAAAGAATTTCACGTTCAGACGAACGACACTGAGGACTCCCCCTCGAGCCTTTGTCGGGAATAATTCCGCTGAGTTTTCTTGATTCTCGACGGTCCGCCAATTGAATTCGAAATACAGCATCTGAGGCTTTCATATCACGCGCAACGCTCGACGACGGCGGCGACGGGCATCTCGATCGGCGTCGCGCCTGAATATCAAAAAGCGAAGAATAAAAATTGCACCAGCACAAATATCAAGGTTGGCCGCGCTCCGGCACCTCAAGGACTCGTTATACGTGAGTTTATTTCTTTGACGATATTCTTTCTTTTTTTCCCCCCTCTTCTCGTTTTCTTTCTCGTTGCATTTCCCTTGCAAGCGCTCACTTAATTCTCATACGGAATACGCGCGCTTTTATTTTCGCAAATGAGAGAACCGCGACATTTATTTTGTTCGTTGATTTGTAACGATGGTATATTTAAATTTCAAAAGAGACTCTTGATGTTTAACGAATAAGTGGAATCTCCTCAACAATTATGCAGTACGAGGTGAGAGACAAAGACTAGCAAAAGAAAAGACGATGGTACTGCCGAGTGAATTGAAATATAGCGCTAAGAGAGAGAGAGAGAGAGAGAGAGAAGAGATGGAAACATTTCATACATTTTCATGATATGTGAGCATCAGAGAACGAGGGAAAGGATTTACTTTGCTCGCGAACATAAATTTCGCCAAGAGTCGATCGCTTTTTATCGCGAGAAATATCCGCGAAAGCAGTTGAATTTCTTTTGCAATTGAAACGATCGACATAGATTGGAACGATTGATGTGGCAGACGAACTTGATGAAAAATCGGGTTTCTCCGAAGATTTGCTTATGTGCCACGAATATAATGTATTTCCTGTTGGATAGACATTGATGTTTCACAGATTATTACCAACTGCGGCGATTTTTATTTCAGACGGCATCGCGGTCACGTATAAATATATCTGACAATAAGTGTGTAATAAATAAACATTAAATCAAATATAGTCGGGTAAGGTGTGTCGATATAAATGAATTTTATGTAAATTATGTTACACCGATGTAACACTGGATTTCCATTGAATATTTCGCCAAGCTAACAGCCGTTCTACGTGCACACCAATATTCATATATTCATGTGATGCAGGAGTTCAACTCAAGCTTGATCGATAAAAATGAAATAGCCGACAACGCTCCTCACGAAAAATGTCCGCTGCGCTTGCAAAACATGTCTCTTTTATTGCATCTATGATGTTTAACTGCCGATAAAATACCACCGAGATGGATATGGATTCTTTTGATTATATACACACAAAAAAAACGGTTTTGCTAAAGTATTTAAAAATTTTACTGGAAATCTGAAAATAATTGTATGACACTACCGAAATAATTATGTTAAAATGTCAAAACTTTGCTCAGTATTCTTGAACAGCCTTCTTAATTATTTTGGTCCAACAAGATTATTTTTAGGTGAAAAAAGAGCGACAATATGTAGATGGTCAATACAAAAATATATAATTAACTAAAAGTTATTCATTCCAACATGTACGTTCCGGGTTCACTTGCCCCTTTTCAACATGTAATAGTTTGCAATATGATTAGAAAATCCATGAAAGAGTTAGCGCAATTAAAATATGAAAAAATTACAATCGGACTACGAAAGGTCAGCTTGGAATGAATAACTTTTAGTTAATTATATATCTTTATATTGATCATCTACATATTGTCGCTCTTTTTTTGACCTATTTATTACTTTGACACTGCGGATGCACATATAGAGCTCGTATTATATTTTATATTATTTTCAGATTTGTACCCAGTTAAATTTTTTAATATTTTATTAAAACCGTTCTTTCCCTGTATATACAAGATTATTTTTGAATTCCCCTTTTTTGTGGCATAATCTACAGCACCACCGAATTATACGGATATGTTTCGTTTCCGACGAAAATCCAACCTATTTTAGTTAGCGGTGAGCAGTCAATTCGAGAAATTAGCCATTTTACTCCAGCCAGCAGTTGACGCAAATTTAATTACGCTAATCCAAGATGTCGAGAATAGAATCCAAGTTTAGCATCGAGGAACATCAGCGAATGCACCGTCGCTCATTTCGTGTATTATTAATGCAATTAATTTTTAAAGAAAGATATAACCTGATCTTTGTTATTCTATTATCATTCCTACATACTTCTCGCTCTTCGATCGTTTGAATCATCCACCGAATCATCTTATTGCCTGACTCTGACGTGCTGTATGCTCACGTGCGCTCCTATGCGATCTGAATATTTGCTTGAAACTGATTACACGACGATCAACATAGGCAAGCATATTTAAACTCAAATCCTCCGAACTCAATTTATTTCACTCTACATAGAGGAAGGGAAGTGATTCGCCACCCACATGCTGCGGGCAAAATGAAGAAAAATATTTCTCGAACAGGCGCGTCGCGCGCCGCGCCGCCGAGGAAAAACATGCGCGAGCATAGAACCGCGAAATGAGATATTTTATTAAAAAATATGCATTCAGTAAGATGAAAACATTGCGGCAACTACTTTGCATCGTATCGCGTTAAGATAAAGCATTTCCGCTTTTGCCACGCAATGTTATTATGTCGTAACTATGACATCGAGTTAACTGCTGCAATCGTAAAAACGCGTCGTGATAAGATTTTTCACTGTGTCGGTCATTCGCGGAATACCCAAATCCTTAAAGCATCTGTCTCGTGCTTGCGCTTTCACACGGCAATGTGTATTTTAAGTTTAAAGTTTCTGAAATCAAAATAGAAGATTAGTCATTGTCAAAAATAAAAGCTTACACTCTCGCAAATCTTTTCCAAGCCGCCGATGGCTAATTTCTCAAGCCCAAGTAGAATGGCGGGAAAGTCGTTGAAAAATATGTTAAGATAGGGGATTAGCCTGGATTTGTCGCCGCTGGTGTATAAAACAAAGTTGCACGAAGTGGCGTAACGTCCGAAAAGCCTTAATCGACAACGCCTGAGATGTTTTCCCATCGGTTGAAATTTTCCAAACGAAGGTTCCGCTTGCAGATTTTTCTTGGCTTCCGAGAAAGAGCGCAGGATCTCTTTGAAAAATCAACCAATTCGCAAGTTTTATATTTCTCCAAAATATATCATCGTAATTAAGTGTCTTTAAAACAAATAAAAAGAAAAGGGTTTTTTGCGTGCGAGTGCAAAAATTCAAATGAGAAAAGTTAAAGAGCGCGATGGAAAGGACGATTGTAAAGAGAAAAAAGGGAACGACGTTGTCTCAAGTTTTTAAGATAAACGCAGAGAGATTCTAGATAAGACAAGAACGATAACAACTCAAACTGTTAAAATTACTTACATTGGTAATCTTGTTTAAAATATTCTCAAGTTTACTTGGTACTTTCTATGAAAAATCTTTCCCTAAATTTTGTGTAGCACAAAAACAATTCGGTTAATTCTTCAGCGCACTGACGTTATAGAAAAAGTTCAAAAAGATTTAGATTTTAATTAAACTACGTATATGTATATGCGTAGCACACATATATACGTGTTTGGATTTTTCAATTTTACTTTTAATGATAATATTTGAGATTAATTTTATCCCGAACGTCACGCATGACTGATGGCTGTTGCAACTTTCTATTAATACGATTTAAGGCCAAAGGAATAGACGTGTATGTGACCTGTAATCCAATATCTGTAAATCCCTTTAACCAACGGATCCGTGACGATGAGGATCTCAGAATTGCAGATCTGTCCGCACTATTCTCGCAGAAAATGTCAGCGGCGACGCGCAAATATTTGCCAGCGCTTCCGTCTTGTTTTGCATATGATACGCACGCATGAATATGCATGTCGTTTAAGAAATTGATAACGATCCTCCTCTCTGCATCCCGACCAAGGACGCTTCTCATCTAGAACGAAAAATGACGTGAGGAGGAGGAGGAGGAGGATGGTCGCGCAGCAGCCAGTGCATAGAAAACTGCAGTTAGCAAAAGTTGTATTCTCGGAAAAGCAAAATTGGCACTCTCTAGAACGCGCGAGATCAGATTTTCACTCGAATACAGCTGCGAGTAAACAAGAGTCTCGCGTAATAATATCATCTTTGTGTTAATACATTTTTCCATATGTATCTGCCCATTCCATACCACTTTTTGCATAAATTTTCTTTCAATACATTTCTTCACTTTTTTTTAAGTTTTTGTTGTGATTTAACATACCAATATACTTTAGCAGTATAACAGATAAATAAAAATCCTCAGCTCTCGAGTCTCTCCACTCTTTCTCTCTTTCTCGAGTCACATCAAACGTGATTCTGCACATATTTCTGTTGCTTTAGAGCGGCTGCTGAACCATGTTCAACTGCGATGTTACAAGGCTCACGTAAGCATTGTCACGACGATTCACACAATGCGAATCCATTTCAATTCAGTCGGAATTCCGTCGCGACGAGCGGGCGAGAAGCTCTTGAAGGCTCCACTTCCTCCGTCGCATATTCGTTTTCGTTGCCGAGGGACAATGCGAGATCGCGTTCGGTTAGCTCTTAGCCTTCACCAAACGATAAAGCGATAAGGATATCGTCGAATTGGGTCATGCTGAAAGCCTAGCAATTTCGACGAGGGTGGAATGAAACGAGAGGGGAAAAAAAGGACGTCGCGAAACGCGTCCACTCCCTCGAGTGTTTGCGGTAATCTTAAACCTTATCCGATGAAAACGCAACGGCGATCACTCTCGGAACCCTTGGATCAACTTTCCCTTATTTCCTGAACATCGATAGGATATCACTCCGCTGCAAGATTTTCCTTAAATCGAGGCCGTGAGCCAGTGCCTTAGAAAGCATCTTTATGTAGATGAACAACTGCAGTATATGGTAAACTATGATATAAAAATTTAGTAGTCAGAATTTGCGTTGGTGTGAAAGAAAAGTTATATTACAATCAAGAATGGGGAAAAACAATTTCTGCTAAATGCAGATATGACGAATTGAACATCGTACAATATCCTATGATTAACATCATGATGATCAATTGAAATGACTGCGTTAATTATAATTATATTAAGTGTAGAGAAAGCCTTGAATTTTATACATAATATTAATTTTACTCGATGTGGTGACGACAATATACTTTTTGTACATTAAAACTTTTTGAGCAATGATTGTATTAAACAACGCGTAATTATGTATTTTCTTGCGGTAACACTGATGCTTTTATCGTTTCGAATAAAACATATGATAAATACGCGATAAGAAGTTTGAGCATTTTACAAGGATGTTTTATCCTTTAACAAAATGGAGATAACCAGACCACGAATGCTTCGTAAGACTCGTATCAAGGATCGTAAAACTAAAGTTTCAACGCCCGGATTTTAGAACGCTTTACGCATGTGGCAATAAAGTTTACGAGGCGAAGACACGTGCCACCAGTTATTACCAGCCTCTACGCAGTCGTAATTTTTACGTTATCCGTGTGTAAACGTCGTTAATATCATCTGCAATATATCGCTTTATGATTTTGCTGACTTGCTTTATCCTCGATCTTTTATCGATCGTCCTGAATGCGATGCATTAAAAGTTACCGTGGAATATCAATCTATCAACATATGCTAGAAATAGGTGAAAGTTACCGAATGCGAGTGATAAAAATAAAAAGTAAATAAGAAATAAGTAATGTAGACAAAAATTTAACAAATTTCATCTTCTTCTGTTCATGCTAACTTATAACAAATTAATTTTTTATTACAAAAAGATTTAACACGTAATAATCGATGCTTGAAACATCAAGCTACAATTTCGAACTTTGATTTGCATACAAAACAGCACCAAATACGAAGTATAATAAAAAAATAGCTTAATTGATTTGCATTTAACAACTTCCCTAATATGCTACAATTTTATTATTAAAATAAAAATGCAGAAACCACTATTATTAGAAACTATCTATTTATTATTAGAAACTAAGAATTTAGTAATATACCCTCATTTATGCCATTTTCATCATTTACTAATTAGTTTTATTATAAATAATTAAAATATCGATTATTTTTCTTAATATCTTAGTGTTTTATAGCCGAGTCACTTAAACTCGACAATTTAATAGTAACCCAGCAATTACTCTGTAACGACGATGCGATAACAATTTGTAACCCTCAACGTAATGAGTTTTCGACAAGTGGCATATATAAACGACGGGCAACGACGGTAATTAATCTTGTTGAAGTGATTCAAACGAAAACGCTTGAGCCCCAAGTACCAACAATCGCAATAACATTTAGGATGACGTCCATCGCAAATTTTGCTATCTCGAAAAGCAAGCCGACTCGTAATTTCAAGTAATTCATTAGCAATCTTATTAAAGCGGTTTTATTTAACCGCGGTCTCGCTTATACTCGCAATTTCGCATTAACGAAAATTAAATTTGAAAAAAACGAAAATTCTATAATACCATTTAGCCAAAGGCATTTCTTTAAGTTGAATCGTGTAACCTTTTATCGCAAATTAAAAAAAGGTACAATTATTTTTCTTAAGAACAGTTTCATTTTTCGGATGTTTGACTTTCTCTCGATTTCATTTTTACAATGTGTACTAGACGTATGTATACAAAAAAAATTCATGATTACCTTCAAACGTAAAACGTTTGACTTTTCATTTTTAAGGAAATGTATTCTGTGAGAATATTCTCGAGATTCGAGAATTTTTTAAAAATTCTGTGAATCTAAAAGTTGTAAAATTCAAAATTTATTTTACCAACGTGTTAAACTAATGTTGCACAAATGTATAAATAAACTTTTATTTATAGTTGTCGAAGGCAGTGCAAAACAAAAGAGGGAAGTAGGGGGGTTACAGTAAATTCTGAAACAATCCAGGGCAGTCTAAACACATGCGGCGCAAATAATAATGCATTGGCTTTGACGTACCTGTGGCTATGCATAATTCCGGTACTAAGTTGTAGAACTAATTAAACTTCAGTCTACCGAGAGGCAAAGTTAGGCAGTTCTCCTGTTTCAATGATTGGTTTCATAAAATTCTGTATAATCACTGCAGGAACCCAAGATCGTTGAAAGTTGAAAATATAGTTAAAAAGCTCGATGTCCTTCTTTAGAATGATCTTGCTTATTTTTCGTGCCGTTGGAAAAAAAAAGAGAGAATACCATGGCAGTAAAACGAGAAATATACGCATGATTGTGTATTTTGTACTTCAATTTTTATGATTTTTGTTATTTTTACAATTTACACTGATCGAGCAGAACAGACAATTAATTACATCAGAACTAACAATCCTTGAGCAATAACTGCTCTGGCAGAAAGGCGTATCTTATTTCGCAACGTCGTAAGCGTCGAATTAACTTAATTAAAGTGTCCAGAGAAGACGAGGGGGAAAAAAAGGAAAATGGACTGAAACAACAAACGTTGAAGTGGGTGGGCCAATTCAGCGGGGTCGGCAAATGGTTGAAAGAGGGAGCGGACGCGCGAGCAGGAGCGAGAAAATAAATCCACACCACGCTTGCTGGTGGATCGAAACGGCAAATATTTGGAGCTCCCGGTATGCCCGACGCAGTACACACTGGAACTCGCACCCTCTTTCCTTAATATCTCCATTTGCCGACCTGGATCCTCTTGTATATCAGACTGAAGATTTCCCTCTAGATATACCGAGTACGTACACTTCAATGAAGATTGCGAGCTTACGCCGTAGTAACGAATACGATAACGAACGGAGATTTCGGCGCACGGTATCCTTGTGAGCCAAAATCCGCTTATTTTCTGTGGAAAACGAAATCTTTAATTATTTCTGTAAGATTTATGGACGATCCTGTGTAATTAAGATCCAAAGAGTTCAAACAGATATTTGAGTTTAATATAAGATATAAATAACGGTTAATTATCCTTTCTTTTTTGTATTTGAATAATCATGAAATAACACACACAGAATTCATTATTATTCTAAATAGCGCTTTTAACGCTGAATCAACGGCATTCGAGAATTTTGACTTTACGCGAAATATTCCGGTGTATAATTAATTAAATGTTAATGTATATGCGGACAATTGATTTTGAATCTAAGGATTTCTTGCGCGTTGCAAATTATTATCGATGAGCGGCGGTACTGAAAATTACTCGTGGGAAATTCCAAGTACTCGCTCTTCCGTACACTGTGTGCAGTTGATGGCGTTATTACATATGTATGGAATGGAATCCTTGCTTGCCACGTGTGGCACCAGATTTACCGAGCTTCATATGTTATTTGGGATTAAAGCAATGGAATACACCTGTCGTAAAACTTTACCTAAAAATAAAGAACTCTGCATGGCCAGAGTTGGATGGACCAGATAGTGCAAGTACAGTATTCGCAGAATATGTAGAAGTAAAACTTGAATCGTGCAAAAGAAATCTCGTAATCGAAGGAACGCGAATGAAGAAATGATTATAAGAAAAACTATCGTTACTTAAAATAAAATAAAAAAAAAGAAGCCTCTATATACACATAAATTTATTTAAAAAATTCGAATTTTTATCCTACCTTTACGGAGGCTCAACAATTTTGCATTTTAAATTAAAATTAAATTCGCCGCCAAATGAAAAGGAAAAGCGAGTGAGAGGAATGATAGCGGACTGCCAAGTCTTATGTATGGTATCTTAGAAATGATAGGTATGTCAACGTGAGTATATGAGGAATCGTATATAACGTCGTGCATCTGACAGGAAGTTATCAGACTTTATAGACACGCTGGAACTAGGCTGCCTTTTACGATAAAGTTCGACCGGGATCTTTAGAGCTAGAAACCAGCGAAAAGGGAAAGAGGAAGGGGGAATGACGCAATAGATAAGAGAAGTCACGAGAGGTCACGAAAAAAATCGAGAAGTGATAGATAAATGTATCTATGAGCAAAATGATTCTGCGACATGATTTCCTGGACGATACGCTATTAATTAAAGTAGGATAAAGTGATTAAACCCACGAATGGGAGCGGACGAGTGCTGAACTGGAAATGTGATTACAATTAAACTATAATTACGTGCGAGCACTGACGCGCGCCGAAACCGGTTAATCCGTTTTCTACAAAGACCGTATTCATGTAACATTCATAATGAAATTACCACGTGGCTGGTATGCTTCCCCACGTGGAACTGTTGCACAGACGCAAACTGCTCTTACACATTAACGCCTCGTTTGCACATAATCGTCATTAGTATATTAGTAGAAACTCATTAAATGTAACTGGACGAATTTACTACAAAAGCATCATTTATTATCATTTATTCATTTATCATTATAGGTTTCAACATAATATTAAAATATTCATCGAGATTTTGTTTGTACTTCTCTGTACTATCTATAATTGGATCTAATTATATTTATGACTGCTTCGGAGAACGAGGGAAATGCTTTTTTTAAGTACGAGTACGTTGTACCACTGATAAGTCCCTTTCGAGAAAAGGACGAGAGAATCAATAAACGGACGAAAGGCACCGCTTGGAAAGGTCAGAAAATTAGAGCGAAATGTGCGAAGGAAATCGGATTGTCACCGACAACCTGTATGCAGAGTGCCATTGCAGGCTACGCGAATGTGTCACTCACCTCGAGAATGAGCATTAATAATTTACACCGCTTGTGAGATCGATATGCGCACTGCTCCCCGCACGACAGACAACGATCTAATTATATTTGCATAACAACGTGCAGGCATGTTCAAACCTAGGAATGTCGACCATCTGACTAAGCGAATATTGACTATTTTACATTTACGTTTCAAAATTCGCTCATGTTAGTCATTACTCTCATAAGTCTTTAATCTTGAAAAACACGACTAGAAAGAAAATTTCTTTGTTTGATCTAGGTAAAAGAAATAGTCTAGTGTGTAATCTCGTTGTTTTATTTAGCACTGTATTATAAAACTTCTTTTTTACTTGATCGTTGAATAAAATTTTTTTATTCTGAATTTTTCATACATTGTTTTTTTTATCGCCACAGTGCTGTGATATATACGCATATGATAATACACATAGTCATTACTATTATTATCGTCTTATTACTATTATTATTACTATTAATAAGGAAAAATGAAATAAAATCATTTCGAGATAAAGAAAATTAGAAAAAAAATTCAACGATATATCTAATAAATTGTGCGGAGGAATTGCAATTAACTTCACAGTATTTGGTCATTCAGTACTTGCATTTTCGTTAATGATATATTCACTATTCAATAATATATCAACAATAATGTTTCAATTGACAAAAAAAATTGTTCAAAAGTAACAATTTTGTTTTTCTTTGATATAGAAATAATTATTTTTTTATTCGTGCTGTACTGATTTCACTAAATCAAATATTATTTGATTATTAGCGATTTGCATCACATCAAAATACTGTTTTGCAAATTAAAAAAAATAATAATAATTTCAAACATCTTGTAAATTTATGTTAAAAGAACTTCGTAAAGTGATCTTTATAAAATTTATATATGTTTTTTACTTGTAATCTTTTCACTTTCTTCACTGTGATATACCATGTTACAAATGTAAGAACAGCTGATTTATTCGCTATCACTACCGCCGCTTCCTGACACTGATTTTCTAGATACCGGGGACGCAGAACTGTGAAAAAAAATTAACATGTACATTTATAACTGTGTATTTTGCATAAAAAAAAAAATAAATAAATAAAATAAAACTTACCGTGCCGATCCACTTGGACTCCGGCTTCGGGAACCGCTCTTCGACCTGGAGCGTGATCGCGATCTGCTGCCGCTTCTCGATCTCGACTTAGATCTCGAGACGGACTTCGATTTAGATCGCGATCGACTCTTGCTTCTCGATCGACGTTCCTCCGAGCCTGAACGCGAGCCGCTTTTGGATCGAGACCTTGATGGTGATACACCTTTCCTTGAACCGCTCGGCGACTTCGACCTAGAACCGCTCTTTCTCGAACTCGACCTTGATCTTGGCTTTGATCCACTTCTTCGCGAGCCGCTGTTAGACCTTGATCGTGAGCCGCTCTTACGTGAACCCGACCTCGATCTTGACCTGCTTTTGGCTGACCCGGATGCTGAGCGACTTCTTGATCTCGAAACACTTCTGGACCTAGATCTAGAGACAGATCGAGATCGAGACCGAGACCGAGATGGCGACCGCGAACGGGAAGCAGAGCGCGAACGTGAACGCGAACTGCTTCTCGAACGGCTTCTAGATTTCGATTTTGAACGTGATCGCGAACGTGAAGCGCGGGAGCCTTCGGAATCTGATGCAATTCGTTTGCTGCTGCGTGGTTGATTCTCATTGCCGCTTTCACCGCTGTAAGAATAAAAATTATCAAAGTTTAATAGGATTAATTTCGATTTTGTTGAGTTTGTGAGATAAATTTTAAAAAATAATATATTTAACAAGACATTTTAATATTAGTGTTATTAGTTAGGTTATAGTCTAGAAAACGTAAATATAATATCGTCTAATAAGAGAAATCAACTTTACAATTTCTTCGATTTTATAAAATTATAAATAATCGTTTATCATTAAGATAACATATCATGCTTACCCGCTGGCGATTTTAAGGCCACCCGTATCGCTGTCTGACTCACTCGTCGAAATAGTTTCCTTCGATTTAACCAATTTACCTTTAAGAGTCTCAACCGCACCTTTACGCGCAGATTTTTCTTTTTTAGTCCCCGCGTTCTTTTTGACTCGCTTGCGTTTCGGCTGATCACTATCCGATCCTGCAAAATGTGCATTTTTGAAATTACTTTTTTATTAATTTTGTGAAAGTGTTGAGCTCGATAATTAAAACGAATGATTGTGTAGCATTTTATACAGAAAGATAAAGTAAAAATTAATTCTCTCTTACCGCTGTTGCCACTTCCGGCATCCTTTCTACGTCTTCCTTTACCTTTGCTCCTCTTCTCCTTAGTTTCACCGCTAGGTTTTCTTTTACGCTTTCTTTCCTTCGGCACTTCCTCTCTGCCTTCGTCTCTGTCAGAACCTCCACTATCACTGACATACTGATCAGTTCGGGTTCTTTTACCCTTTTTACCCGGTTTCTCCGATGGCATTTCGTCGAATACCAGTGCGTTCTTAGTTTTCTCCACGTATTCTTGTCGCTTCTGCAACATCTCCTCCTCTTTCTGACGACGCATCTCTTCCAATTTGCGTTGCTCTTCCGTCTGACGCATTTTGAAGGCTTGTCTATAAATTTAGGTGATTTAGCGATAAGCACAAAAGAATATCAACGACAAGAGTGACGTACCTTTCCTCTTCTTGCTTCCGCCTTAACATCTTCTCTTCCTCGTCTAATCTTCTAGCTCTAGCAACATGATATTGCGCTTGCGATAATAAATCTTGACATCTCCTGGCTTCACCTTCAGCTAATTGTTCCATCCTGTCGCCATGCGCCGATAAATATTGAAAATATTTGTGTGAAAGGCCCAATTCATGAACCGCTTGAAGTACAGTAGTCAAAGTCGATTTTTCATCTTTAAGAATTTGTGTAGCCAATCGTTGGAGTACGAGAGCAATGTTATACAACAAAACGGTATCCTGTGGAGCTACTCGGCGTGCCTAAAAACATATACATGAAATTAAATATTAAACATTAAAATAAAATAATCTAAAAAATATTCAAGTGTGACTACTTACTTTTAACAACGTCAGTTTTGATTCCTTTAGCTTGCCGGCTTTAAAATAAGCTCTTCCAAGATATTGCAGAACTTCAACGTGATGGTATTTATAGAACTTGCGCAAACAATTTTCGTACTGCAATATAAAAAAAATATGATAATTCAGTTGCAATTATTTTTAATCGTGTTAACTATATATTATCTATTATTTACCATTTGAATAGCACTGACGAATTGTTTCTGCTCCACATAGATATGTGCAATATTCAGCCAAACGTCACAAAATTCTGCCGTTGCTTCGCGCACTTGAGCGAATATGTCTCTAGCTTCGTTTACACAACCCTTGTGCGCGAGCACTGCGCCAATGCCATTGGAAGCCCAGATGTTCTTAGGATCGTTTCTCAGAACCTAGTAAATCATATTTATAATCACGAATGTTTCGATCAGTTGGATAACACTGCATTACCTGTTTGTACATAGCTAATGCTCGATCCTGATGTCGTTTTTCCCTTTCCTTATCTTTACCACTTTGATGCAATGTCTGTAGCCAAATATTTCCCAACGCTATCAAAGAATAAGCATCGGTACTTGTTGTCGGATTTTTTAAAATTCTTTCGAACTTCTTCTGGCCAGGCCCCCATTCCATTTTGGCCAAATGTAAATTACCTAGCAGTGACCAGGCGTCCGGATGTTCGTTATTGATTCTCAAGGCGTCTTTAAACCAATCGGACGCCTCGTATATTTGTCCTTTGTCTCTGGCCATACAACCAAGCCTCAGATAACAATCTACGTAATTCGGATGCTCCTTCAAAATGTCTTTGTACAATTTCTCCGCTCGATCGAATATGCACAGTGCCTCATTAAGTCGCGCTAAGTTATATGTCGTAGTTACTGCTATCGAATTGTAATACACGGAATCGTGCAGGGCGTCCGCTTTTGACCGGGCTAGGGATTCCTCTAGATTTTGCCGAGCTTCTTCTAAATTACCGAGCCTGAGAAGAAATAAATCAATGATACACGAAATAAATATAATATAAAAATCTACATGTACCTGTAATGCAATGCTCCCACATTATTCAAAATCTCTGGCGGTATATCCGCTTGAACTTTCTCTTTTAAAATCCTGGTTGCAGTCCCATACGCATTTAAAGCTGCATTGAGATCACTTTGTTCTAAGATTTGGGCTAACTCAATCCATGCTTCGACATCATCGGGAAACTGCTCCGTTACTTTACGCAAATGATTTTTTGCAATATCTCGTTTCGATTGAGAACTCGAGTTAGCATAAAGTGAGCCAAGTATCTTCATCGTCTCGTAATTACCTGGCTGTGCTTTCAGGACTTTTTCAAAACATTGGGCTGCCTTTTGTTGAAAATGAATTGTTATTTTACACGTTTAGATATAAACAATTAATTTTAATGTTTATCACATGTTCATACATTTTCTGCATCACCACGATAGACGTACATTTGGCCTAAGCCAAAATGCGGTAG
Organism: Solenopsis invicta; assembly: GCF_016802725.1. Taxonomy (NCBI): domain Eukaryota; kingdom Metazoa; phylum Arthropoda; class Insecta; order Hymenoptera; family Formicidae; genus Solenopsis; species Solenopsis invicta. Next base: position 22,653,787 of record NC_052668.1, read on the forward strand.
TACAAATACAGGCGGAGCAAATTGTGTCGCCTGATAATAATATTGGAATGCCTGATCGTAATCACCCTGAAATAATTTTACTTAGTCAAGAGCGATAACAATGGCATATTGACGTAAATAATATTAATTGGTATTTTATAGTTTACTTGGACGTGAAAGGCTCTAGCTAGCTGATAACAGCTTTCTGCTCGCATAGCTTCATTCTCCGTGTTATGAAACGCGTGCAATGCTAAATGTTGGACCTTATTGTAATCTTTTTTGAAGAAAAAATGATTCGCTAAATGATTCAGCACCATGGGATTTGTCGAGTCAATCGTGTACGCCTTCGATAACATTTGCACACCGGTTCTTATGCTTTCAGGCTGTTGCTGATTTAATTTTAAGACAGAAAGGCCAACTAGTGCACCGACGCATTGTCCATCCAACTGTAAAGCTCTCTCGAATGCGAGTCGAGCTTTCTCCTGATTATTTAATTTCATAAAACAATGTCCCATTCCCAACCTAACGGCGGCTGGACAGTTCGGATTAGTTCTGAGGGCTTTTTTATAGAATGCGAGAGCACCTCTGTAGTCTTTTTTGTTAAAAGCTATACAAGCTTTGCCAAGCAAAGATGGTATATTATTCGGCGATTGATTTAATACGAAATTGAACTGTGCGTCAGCCTGGTCCATTTTGTCGCCTTCGAGCAAACAGAAATAAGCTCGGCCAAGCAAATGATTCTACAATAAAAAAAACGACGAATATAAAAATTAGGAAAATTGTGGATATTACTAGTGTTCTTAATTTTCGACATGAATAAAATCAAGGGAAAATTTTTTTCTAAAAATATAAAAAAACCGAATGTAATAATGAGGTACTAATATTTTTAATTTTCCGGGAAAGATAAAATTGAGAATTCAAAAACCTGATTTTTTTAGTTCTTCCAAAAAATATAGAAAAATACAACTATGATAATGACAATGGTCTTTATTGATAAATTATTTACTGGAGCTCTCAAATATAAAAGAAATCTTAAAATCATTAATAAATAAAGGTGATTTATTTTATGTTACAAAATTTCATATATATTTTATTTAATCACATTATTTTTCAAAAAATCCAAGAAAAAAATGAAAAAAAAAAACTATTTTTTCTCCAAAATTTTAAGCTATTTATTGAGCTAAAAATACTAAATATTGCTATTTAAACACATAATGATACATACCTGATCATACATAATGATTTTGTCAGCTGTTGTATACAATAATGTGGCTTTTGTAAAAAGATCTCTTTTTTTGTCTTTATTCTTTTCTTTGTTGGCTTCCTGAACATAATAGGCAGCCAACATATCGAGAGCTCGCATCTGATCTTTTTCATAATCACGGTAATCAATATTTGCATCAATACGAGAAGATTCCAATATCTTAATGAAGTCATCGATCTTTTGCTGTTTATAATACTCGAGCTGAAATAAAAATAAATTTAGATGGATATTGCAATAAATTATATTTTCAATTAAAATTGCCCATTCTACATACTGCCAAATTAACCCAGATGTTAAGTTGGGCATGTTCTTGCCGTAGAATTCCCAGAACTTCATCTCCCTCTGGTAATTGATCTAAATAAAGTTCTATGACCTATAAGATTAAAAAAGAACAATAAAAATCTTAGAGGAGTTACATATGTAAAAATAGCTTGCACTTCTATAACTTTCTGATATCAATGTTCATGTTAATATAAAAATTAATATTATATTTGATCTATATGTTATCATGCAATTGCAATATACATAATATCAAAATATGGGATGAGCAAATAATTTTTTGGATATATTTATAATATATTATAAAAATGAGGATAAATAGAGAAGTGATCTTAAACTATATTTTGTATACAAAATCATAGGGATTATATAACTATGTACTCGTGTGTGTGTGTATATATATATGATACAATTACCACAGAAAAATATTATTTAAAAACATGAATAGATAAGATTAGATTATATCTTAAATATAAATTTTCACATTTATATACTATATAATTGTCATAAGTAAAAAGGATTTGAAAATAAATATAAGTGGTTTTAGATTACATTTTAATTAAGAAATCATGAGTTTTGATTTATACTTGGAAGACTAGTATATTGTCATAGGCAGGAAAAGATAAAAAGTATTTGAAAACATATGGAATTAAATTAAATACAAAAGGGTTTACAATCATACTAATATATAAAACACAATTACTACAGAGAAAAATATTAACAATAGATAGACAAGATAATGGTACATAAAGATATATACAAGACGAATAAGAGAATTTAGAGACAGTAAAATGAAAGTAGAAAATTTTTAGAAAAAACCTTTTTCTAAAAATTTTCTATTAAAAATAATTAATTAAAATGGAGTTGTTGAAGCAACATATGGGCTATTCCACGTAAAGCGGATCAGTCATCTTTTCAAAATTTTTTAAATTTTGCACATTTATAGTACTCAGGAAGATATAATTTTGTGCCAAAGGATTTTTTTTAATTGCAAAATTAATCAAGATATAAACAATTAAAAATTTTGTTCAAAAATTCATAACTCTGTTGCTTATATAGAAATGTATATTCTTAACAAATAGTGATACAATGAGCTTAATTTCGTTAAAATTGGAAGTGGTGGTGATATTCTTAATTTTTACCATGTCTAATCCGCGAAATAGCCCATATGCAATCTGAGCACGTGACATCTCATGTAATATGGTATTTATTTAACTAAGAGAAACGTAGCTTTCCATCAAGGTTAAGCTTGTACTAACATCGCAAAGTATTGTAAAAAATTAGCGCAATATACACAGTTCCATTACAGTCAGGATCTCGTAAGTTAGGACACGTGAATCTACAATACAATGAGTAAAAACAGGCATATTTACCTCATCTGTATCACGCAGTGGTATCTCGATAGAACCCGCCATTGTAACTTTCACATTAGAGCAGTCAGATAACTATACAATTTTCGACACTATTAAACATTTGAACTAAATTGGTGAAAAGACCGTCTTCTTCAATATTACCATGAACCTTCCAAAATGTTTCAGAATCTTCCTTCTTGCACGAAACGGTTAAGCCTATCGTACATGAAATGCATAGTACATAGACATAACGTAGCATACGAATTTAAGCTAAAAAGACTCCATGCGGTGAACTGCGACAAAATGGTGCGGTGGATGACCAATGAGGAATCAGGCGCAAATTGAAACCAATTGGAGCCAGCCATAAACGTAGGAGGATTAGAGCGATTGCCGGGTTTTTGAGGCTATAACCTAAGTGTCTACTCCGTTTCTCCGCATCTTGTTCACGATTTGATTCATTTGATTGCTGTCCAGTCGTGGATGATGTCTATTCTTGCCTGCGTGAAATAAACCAAAAGTAAACGTCGCATACATTTCGCACAAGGAGTTAGTTCGCGCAAGAAATTAATTTGTCGCCACTGATATTTCTCTGACAGAAATTGCGAGCGCTACAAAAGACAATCTAATTGATCAAGGATGTTCAATCAGAGTAACTCACTGAGGACGGCAACGTCAAACACATCGAATCCGATGCAGGACTTCGAGGTTGTCTCGCCGCCGGACGACTCTGTCTCCAGCCTGGCATTCAGTCCGGCATCCATACCACAGAATTTCTTGGTTGCCGGCTCCTGGGACTGCAACGTGCGATGCTGGGAGGTAGAGCAATCAGGCAAAACGGTCCCGAAATCGATGCAGAGTATGGCAGCTCCAGTCTTGGATGTGTGCTGGAGCGACGTAAGCCTCTTAATAGTTATACAATTCCATATAACAAACACGTACATGTAATTAGCTAAAGCCTGTTTTGCACATCAGTGTAGCTTAACTTTAAACTTGATTTAACTTTCTAATTTTTTAATTCTTAAAACTGGAAAAAGATAGAAGATAGGTTAAACCAAGTTTAAGTTACATTGGTACAAATGAACCTATATATTAATGTGAAAGATTACACTTATACTAAAGGCTTAATAATTGTTAGGATGGAACTAAAGTATTTATGGTGGGTTGCGACAAGACAGCAAAGTGTTGGGACCTGGCTACAAATCAGAGTGTACAAGTGGCAGCTCATGACGCACCTATTAAAACATGTCATTGGATAAAGGCGTCTACATATTCTTGTTTAATGACTGGTTCCTGGGATAAGACACTAAGGGTTAGTCATAGACTAACCCATAGACTTAGGAAACTATAGACCGAGCATAAACTGCTACCTTAGACAAGGGAGAGTGTAATAATCGATGTAAGGGGAAAAATGGCCATAGCCTTACAGGCCATAGAATTAATTTGGTTAGACTTAGAAATATTTGGCTTGTTTATATATATGTAAAGCCGAGTTTGTCTTATGCTTCACCTTACCACGTTTATCACTATCCTCGCAAGCTTATGCTGGGGGTATAGAGTTAGTATTATTTGCAATGTTATTTAAAAGATTTATGTTATATTTCACAATTCAGTAAATTCTTTACTAACTAGTTTATTAGTTTTTTTAAATGTTGGCAATTATTATCATTACAATATTTTTCTAATACTGCTTAATTTTTTTATCACAATGTAAAATTTATAGTTTTGGGATCTGCGCAATCCTAAACCTGCAATGACTATTAATTTGCCTGAAAGATGCTACTGTGCAGATGTTGTAAGTATGCACAAATATATCCATATAATGAAATATGTTACATTAACACTTGCAGTATCCTTAAGGTCTATTCTTTTTAATTAAACTTGATTTATCTTTTCTCTTTTTCTCTTTAATTGGAGAAAGAAAGAAGGAAAGATGAGCTATGCAAGAAATACAACTGAAAATGACAGGCCCCTTGACTTTAATAATATTACAGGATTATCCTATGGCAGTTGTGGGAACAGCTGGACGCGGTTTAATAGTGTATCAACTGGAGGGCAGTCCGCGCGAATACAAACCTGTTGAATTAAGCCTGAAATATCAGTATCGTTGCGTGGCGATCTTTAGGGACAAGAAAAAAGTACCAACTGGTTTTGCGATAGGAAGCACGGAAGGACGCGTAGCGATTCATCATCTGAATCTGAGTACAAAGGAAAACTTCACGTTTAAGTGCCACAGAATTAACGGCACACCTAACGGATACCAAGACATCTACGCGGTTTGTAGACTTTTCATTAAATTGAAACTAATCCTAGAGTGATATATATTTAATATTACTCTGGGTGAAAATTCACTTGCATAATAAAAAAATTTTTTTACACTTAAGATTTATATTAATTTTTTTTACTTTATAAGTTGCAAGATGTTAAAATAATTAACATTTTAATATTAAAAAACTTTGTTAAATATTGTTTTAAACTATTAAAATTTATATTAAACTTTCAATAAAAAAAAACTAAACTTGTGATTAACATTAAGTAGCGCTCTAGAATTAAAATTATGTTGTGTTTTCTGTCTTCTTAAATAAACTTGATAATTTATTGATTTGTGCATAGGTGAACGACATAGCATTTCATCCTGTACATGGAACAGTAGCGACCGTAGGCGGCGATGGTTCGTTCGGATTTTGGGACAAAGACGCACGTACCAAGCTGAAATCCTCTGAATTGATGGAACAACCTATTACTCGCTGCTGTTTCAATCATAATGGGCAGATATTCGCTTATGCTGTTTCTTACGATTGGTCCAAGGTATCAATGTCATTTCGAAACACGACAATTGTTAAATTGTCCATGTACATAATATTATTGATTTACAAACGTTTCAGGGCCATGAATATTATAGTCCTGCGAAAAAAAATCAGATCTTCCTGAGACCATGCTACGACGAACTGAAGCCAAAGGCTACGCCCTAAACTAGTGACGCTGAAGTAAAAACGAATCCATGAATGAATCCATACATAATTACGAGAATTCACATAATTTTGTTCGATACAGTCATACTATCGTGAATTCGTACTATCAACACCTTTTCTTTTTTACTTAAAACTGTTGATGCGTGTAATATAAGATACAATTAATACATAGCTTTGTCAGTTTTTTGTATATATAGGATTGGTACTATGAAACATATTTTTTTGTAATGTCACCTGTGTGATTAATATCTATCTTTCCACAATACTGAATTCCGAGAGATTGATGGATACAATGGCAAATAGCCACGATTACTTGCAAAGTAAGCATAATATTCAAATAAAAGAATTCTTTCTTATATCATTTAACAAAATTATACGTGCACGTTTTCTCTTTTACGTTAAACGTTTTGATATTATTTCTTTTATATGGATGAATATTGCATTATATCTAAAAAAGACATCAAGAAACATTAAAAATCATATAGGGCGCATTCAGTACAACAATACTCACTGAGCGACTAAGTAGAAATTCAATGTGATTGGTTCTTATCTTTAGCTCCAACCAATCACATTAAATTGCTGCTTAGCTATGAGCGAACGTAGTACTGAATGCACACAGATAAAGCGAATATAAGCTTGTAATGAAATGAACGTTACGAAGGCATACGAAGGTAAACAATATGGCCGACATATGAGACATGTCGGTGTGCGAAAGCGACACTGCTTAATAAATCAATATTTAAGCTATGCACATTGTAATGCTGTATCTGTATAGATATATCATTTAAATGCGCGGATCGATTAATTTCTCTGTCAGAGACAAATTCTCTGCGTTACGATGTCGTCGGAGAAGGTAGGTTATGTAGCGTCGATAGCTGTACTCTATAAGAAATTGTTTAATAAAAATGTCGACATTAACGATACAAAGAGACAAAAATATATTCTGCTTTGGTCGTTAAGTCTGCTTTCCATTTTTCTCGTTTCATCTACCGTTGCGCAAATTTTATATTTTGATTTTCGTCTACTTTTACATAGAGAAATGTTTGTTTAATTGTTTGTATTTACAATAGGTCCTTTATCGATTAGACCAACCCCATGGCAGCGGTAACATTTACATTTCTTGGCGTCCCGGTAATAGCACGCATTTGGCCACAACAGGTTGCGATTCCACTGTTGCCATTTTTGATAGGCAAGGAGATATTCAGGAGCGGATACAAATTCCTGGATTATGTATGGGCTTTGGCTGGGACTCGGATGGGGATTTATTGGCAATAATATCACAAAATTCATCAACTATAATTTTATGGGACGCCACCACTGGAAAAAAGTCCCAGATAGACGCAGGTGTGAGAGATGGGCTTACTTGTATGATGTGGGCGAAAAAGAGCTGTCTGCTGGCAATAGGAACGCAGAAGGGAAATCTGGTGCTTTATGATCATATAAATGCCAAGTATGATATTGACTACAACTAGATAAATGTAATTAACATGCAAATTATTTTGATAAATTATTCCGTTCAATTGTTCTGGGGTATCACACAGGCGAATACCTATTTTGGGAAAGCATAGAAAACGCATTATATGTGGTGCGTGGTCGGTAGACGGTCTTCTTGCCTTAGCAAGCGAAGACAGAGTTTTGACTATCAGCACGAGCGAGGGTGATACCCGTCGAGAGATAACTCTTCAAGGCGATCCGTCTCATATAAAATTTAGCGAGATGAAAATGGATCACAGAATAGGCGGTGAAAACACGGTATGATTTTATTAATATCCACTGTTAAAAACATTTATTGAATGTTTATGTAAAGCCATTGATATATACAAAAATGTATTTAGGTATCCCTTATTGTTAGCAAAACAACACTGTTTTTGTACAACATTTTGGACCCAGAAAATCCCATTGAATTGGCCTTTCAGAAACGTTACGGATTAATTGTAACTTATGAATGGTAATTATTTATTAGTAATAAATATAATTATTAAAAATAAAATAGTTTTTATATATTGAGTCTATCACGATGCACGTGTATTTTTATTTTACAGGTATGGCGATGGTTACATTTTGGTAGGATTCGAGGCTGGTTTCTTTATAGCGATATCAACGCATATAAAGGAAGTCGGCCAAGAACTGTTTCAAATCAAGAACCACAAAGATTCTCTGACGGATGTCGCGTTGAACCAAGCGGTCGCAAAAGTAGCCACTTGCGGTGACAATACACTGAAAGTACACAGTTTGCAGAATCTCGAGGAAACTGAGACGTTGATCACAGTGACCAATGAGAATGGCATTAGTAATATCGAATGGTCAACAGATGGAACGATGCTAGCAGTTGTGACTTACATGGGCAATATTTTAATTTATTTGATAGAGATTCCAAAATTGATGAGTGTTTGTGGCAACAGAATAGCGTTATTAACGAGCCTGACAGAAGTGGCTGTACATCTTTATACATTAGACAAGGTATCTTTGTCGTCGTAAGATAACAGTTTTTTTTTTTTACTAGTTCATATTTTTAGGACAAACCAATCCCACAAATAATCAACACAATAATAGAACCGGCAATATTAGCAGTGGGTCCAATACATTTAGCAGTAGGATTAAATAACAGAGCGCTCTTTTGGGATTTGTCTACGAGTCATTACGACAAAATACATTTCGAGCGAGATTATTTGGCTACGATAGATAGTATGTGTTTAAACGAGATATATATATCGGTGTTGTTCGATGGAAAACTGCAGCTGCATTCGGTAATTACGAAGTTCGAATTAATAGTGACAATCCCACACAAAATAGGTTTGATAATTTTTATTTTATGTGTAGATTAAGACTGATCAGGCTCTAATAAATGATGGGAAGGATACACTGATGTTCCCAGATTCAAATTCTTCCGACAGTAGAATAACGTGTCACGCTCTTTGCTCGGATTTCCTGGTTTATGGTAATGACGTAAGTCAGCATTATCCTGTGAGATCATTTTAAACACTGTAAATCAGAAGACATAATACATGTCCATTTTAAACTTTCAGATGGGTCATGTTATATATTTTTGCTTGGAAACGTTTCATCAATGTACCGAATTTATACATAACAATGGAATAAAGGAGCTATACTTGGATGCGAATGGAGTCCAATTGTGCTTCGTTGACAACAAGTCAGATGCTTATGTGTTTGATCCGATAAACGAAGCGGCCATTGCTGTGCCTGATTGTCCTGATAACATTGATGGTATTCTCTGGGATCAGAACATATTTGAACGTGTTATATTTGCGGTGTACAATAAAAGCGTTATTGTAACATACATTTTTGTAAAATACTTTGTTGAAGGTAAGTAGATCTTCTGAATGAGCGTTATGCATTATCACCCTCACGAAATCTCATATATTCGATTACACAGGTACCAAAGTGATAAAGATAAGTACAACCAAGTTGCCATCGGACTCAGTGCCTTTACTAATGTACTCTGGCGAGGTAACGTTGAGTACAATGGGTAGTAAATTAATACAATTAACATTAATATCCCACGAAGATGTAGGGAATATTGTGGAACAGAAAAAAATTAATGAAATTTTAGATAATCAGATTTTGTGCAGACGGTAAGGTTTACATAAGTCGTTTTGCAATTAGGAAAACATGTATAAAATATTTAAAAGAATGTTTTTGGGTTATTTTTCAGATTTCAGCAAGCTTGGAATAGTTGCGAAAAATTGAATGAGAAGGATGCATGGTTAAGACTAGGACAGAGCGCCATTGCAAATTTAAATGTCGAATTTGGTAAGCGTAATGTTACATATTAATATGTTATAACATTAAAATATTGTATTTTTACGATATTAAAATATGTGCTATATTAAATTTATCATATGTAGCTATTCGCGTGTATCGGCAAATGGAAGACGCAGCAATGGTATGGACGTTACAAAATATGGAGAACATAGATGAATTGGCTTTGTTATGCGGCCACGCGTGTATATTACTAGGGAATTATAATGAAGCCGAAAAGTATTTTCTGCAATCTTCCGAGCCTGTGCAAGCCTTGTATCTCAGGAGAGATTTAATGCAGTGGGAACAGGCGTTAAGTTTAGCGCAAAAATTAAAACCCGATGAGATTCCTTTTATCGCCAGAGAGTACGCCCAACAATTGGAGTTTACGTAAGAATTTTTTATATACTATTAATTACTTTATCCAAAATAAAACCAGATTGCACATAATAATAAAAGTAATATGTATAAATTATTATTATCCAGTTACTTTAATAAAATATTTTATAGAAATATGTGCAACAACCTTCTTTTGTCATATATTGCAAATAATTATTAAATAAATGAACTTCTTTACATAGGGGAAACTACCCAAAAGCTCTGACAAATTATGAACGTGGTTTAGCTGACAACACATCTGCTTTGGTTGCGCAAAATCCTCACCATCGAACTCAATGTTTAGCAGGAATAGCGAGAATGTCTATAAGATGTGGTGATAGCAGAAAAGGCGTTGGGATAGCTATGGATAATGATAGCTCGAGGCTCCTACGGAAAGAATGCGCGGAGATTTTAGAATCAATGAAGGTATATTTATCTCTATTAAATTTCGAAGATTTAATTATATTTTGATATTGCATAAATATTTATCTTTGCATCTTTAGCAATTTAACGAAGCTGCACAGCTATATGAAAAAGCCGAATACTTTGACAAGGCTGCCTCTGCATATATAAAATTGAAAAATTGGCACAAGGTAGGACAACTCTTACCACAAATATCATCAGCGAAAATTAACATACAATATGCTAAAGCCAAAGAATCCGAGGGTAAATATGAAGAAGCTGCCAAAGCGTATGAAACCGCTAAAGATTATGATAGCATAATCAGAATTAATCTGGAACATTTAAATAATCCTGGTAAATATATTCTATATTACGTTTTATAATTCTACAAAATAGAATATATTTAAATATCATGCTCATCTATATATCTTATTCCATAGCTCGCAGTGTTGAAGTTGTCCAACAAACTAAAAGCATAGAAGGTGCAAAGATGGTTGCAAAGTATTTCCAAAGGATGAACGACTACAATTCAGCTATCAAATTTTTAATTCTGTCAAATTGTCACGATGAAGCTTTTCAATTAGCCAATCAGCATGGCAAAATGGAATTGTATGGAGAAATATTGGTGAATACGATCGAGGATACTAATGTTCGGAGAGAAGATTTTAGAAGCCTTGCGATGCATTTCGAGTCTCAGAAAAATAATCTTTTAGCTGGGAAGTACTATTTTCACTGTAAAGAATATCAGAAGGTAAATTTTGCAATCTTAATTTTATTTACATATATAATATTGATGTGTTTTGATGAGCTTTTTTTTCAGGCTCTGAAACATTTGTTGAAAGCTGCGCAATTGGTTCCAGACGACGATAGAGCGATTACCTATGCTATAGATGTTATTGCATCTTCCAAAGATGATAAATTAGCTAATCAATTGATAGATTTCTTATTAGGTGGCGATGGATTACCGAAGGTTAATATTATTTATACAAAGATATTACTTAAATAAAAGAAAGCTTCTAATGTGTTTATATGTCTCTTATTAGGATCCGAAATATCTGTTTCGATTGTACATGGCTAGGAAACAATATAAAGAAGCGGCTAAGACGGCGATTATAATTGCAAACGAGGAACAAGTTAATGGTACGTATTTATGTTCATACTAAATATACGTAACGCTACAGTACAATGGATTTGTTATTTCAGGAAACTATAGAAATGCTCACGATGTATTGTTCGGCATGTACCAAGAATTGAAAAGAAATAAGATTACCATACCCTTGGAGATGCAAACTAACTTAAGACTCTTGCATTCTTATATTCTGGTGAGATTACACGTGAAAAGAAGTGATCATTTGCGAGGTGCCCGGATGCTTATAAGGGTTGCCAACAACATATCGAAATTTCCCTCACGTTAGTAACAAAGACTATTTTCCGCGGCAATTAACGCGAATAGATTAATACTCGGTTCAAGGTAAAATGAATACATTTTACATTTCAGATATCGTGCCGATATTAACTTCAACCGTGATAGAATGCCACAGAGCAGGCTTGAAGAACGCGGCTTTCAATTTTGCTGCTATGCTGATGCGTCCCGAGTATCGGGGACAAATCGATGCGAAATATAGCAAGAAGATCGAGGCGATTGTGAGAAAACCGCCGAGAACGAAGGATATTGAGAACGAGGATGAGCCTCTCACTCCGTGCCCATACTGCAAGAGCAGACTTCCCGAGACTGAAGTGACCTGTGATAAGTGTAAAAACACCATACCTTTTTGCATCGCGACGGTAAGACCATTTAAGTGTTGCTTACTAGTGAGAAGAGGAGCCAGCTTTTCTTATTTCTATGATTACCACGTGTTTACAGGGACGACATATCGTGGAAGATGACTTTACGGTATGCCCCCAGTGTGATTTCCCAGCTATCAGAAGTGAATTTTTAAGGTAAATATCACAAAAAGGATAAATACTATTTGAGATCATCTGTTACAATATAATTTGTGTTACGCTAGAATCGTGGAGTCCGAAGAGACTTGTCCGATGTGCTCGGAAAGAGTAAATTCCGAGACTGTGTCGTCTATCACCGATATTCGTCCATATCTTGAATATCAGGAAGGAAAGACTATCATCATAAAAGCTTAAAAGATTACAAAAATGTAAAAACAATATTTACATATTTAAGCAGACACATTACATTCGTTAAGTGGCAGCCTACAGTTTGACTCACACGAACTAGGAATAGAAAGATAGGTATCTGTATCTATGTTGCACAAATTAGAGGTGCCTTGTTATTACCTCGGGCAAACACGACGTAGGAGGTAAACGTTGGTGCCTTTATCTATAGTAGCAGTAGTAGATAGGCTATTCCAAGATTGGCTTGGAAGCGACAAAGCATCAGTATTCTTGATACAACAGTGCCGTCCACTATAAGTACAATTTATCCAAGTAAGTAGATTATATATGTATACAAATATATATGTATAAAGTTTGCTGCGCGAGCTGCGTTTTAATTTAGACGATTGCCATAATAATGCAAAATAAAATGACTGATTTGTGGACACATCCAACAAAATCTGTAAAACAATATATTTGGTCTTGTTCTTGTAGTTTCATTATTTTTCTTGAAACAAAACATTATCGCAATGTTTTTAAAAATCATGTTTTAAACACATAATTGTTATATTATGTGTTTAAAACATACTATGTGTTAAAAACATGTTTAAAACATGACTTTTACTAATCTTATATTATTGGAAGTTTAGGGAAAAAAAAGAAAGGATGAAAAGAATGACAAGTTAATCAAATCAAGGTCTGTTTTTACAACATAATTGAACTGTTTTATAGCTGAACGATTTTTATAACATATATATTCTTTATATTTTATCCTAGAGTGCTAATGAATTGTCACCTAAATGTTAATTCAAGATTAAGTACAGTTTTTATTATTAAAATATTGAGAGTTTAAATATTTTTTACACAAAATTATGCAGCAACAATAAGAAAAGACTTTTTGAATCAAACAAAATTGGAAACTATATTAAACTTGCCTTCTTGCTTTTGCCAAATTTTACACATACTTTGCTAGTTTAACTACAAAAAAAAAACAGACTTTATTGCAATGCAACATATATCAATGATCGCGTATACAGAATCGCGATCAAAAGAAAATCTAGACATGAAGTCTCGGAACAGACACAGTTGTGTCTCGCGAATTATTTCGCATTACGTAAAGTGAGGAAAAAGAAAGGGTAAAAGTAACGAGGATTCTATCGCAAAATCATAATAGCGTGCAATTTGGTCTCGTGACCGCCATAATTGCAGCGGGTCTAATCTAATCGCGATGGTACGCACGTATCGTACGTATATACGTATTGTACATGCATGTATGTACATACATACATACGGTACCTATCCGTAACATGTGACTTCGAGTAGCATGACTTTGAAGAATTGACGCGCATAATTATATTTTTTTTTTACAAATCATCTGGTGATTCGAGCATATACGCGACCGGGACCCTGCAACAACGGGGCGAGAAATCTCGCTATTCCATTACGAAATTCATATGAGCGTAAAATTTTTTTCACGGAAAGAACGATTATCTCACGGCCGAAGCTCAGTAATCGATTTTTTTCCCTTTCGCTATATAACTGTTTCTCGCTCGCGGACGGGGAGAAAGGAAAACGGTACATTTCTAGCTCTTCGTAGAAAAGCAGATGGGTACAAAGTGGCACGGCCACGGAAGTAGAAGATATACTTTGCACGTTGGAGTAATGATATCCGCTCCGAATCCTTTTCGCGCCTCGAACGGATCGACGCGACGAAATATCGAGACAGATAAGACGACAAGCGCGGCGGCAAAAATCGACGACGCCCGAAAGATCGGATTTACCGGTTTAATTCGTCATTAAATTTCATATACCATGCCACGAGGGCCACGACCTGTGTGTGCGTTGACACCGGTTACGTCATGCGAGGATGCAAAGTCTCTAATTTTTTTATTTTCTTAGATATATATTATCGTTACCAACTTGTTATTAATGCACGCACGCGGCGCACATCGAGAATGAAAATTGCAGTCTCACGGGAAACAAGGATAGATGTACACTAATGTACAGAGACAGAGAGAAAGAATTAAAACTTTTTTAGAAATATTAGAATTGATAAGCTAATGAAATACAATAAAATATTAACTAATTAATAAATCAATAAACCTAATTGATTTATAGATTTAAGAGCCAATTGAAAAAGTAACTTTTACGAAATTATCGCGGAGAGAGAAATTATTTCAACTGTTTAATAAAATACAGTGGTAAAATACAGTTAACTCTGCTGATAAATCCAAATGATCAATTAGTTTATAACCCGATAGGTCTGTAAATTCGATTTAAAAATTAATTAGAGGATCAACTTTCACGAAATTATAGCACGGATGTTACGCAGCGTTTTTCGTGCGTAAAAATGACTTCCCTCCTCGCCCTCGCCCCTGTTCTCGGTGCGTCTGCTTACATTCGCGTATACGGCCCTGCGACGCACCACCGCGATACGGCCACGTAGAACATGGCTCGAGTCTCTTTCTCTTTCTCTCTCTTTCGTTTCGCATATGTACTACAATTGGGCGGTGGAAAAAGAGAAGAGGAAGGGAGGACTACATAACGCGCACCGGTACGCATCGCATCGGCGGCATCGCTGGCAATCGTTGGTGTTGCGCGATTATTGTCGCGCGCATCGGATCGTCACTCGTCGGCGAGCGGCGCCTAGTTCAGCCTAGTTCAGCGTTCAGCCTAGTTGACCAATATCAGTTCGCGGTTCTCGACGATCGTTCTCTCTCATTCCCCGTTGCCCCGCGCGCGCGCTTTCCGGCGAGTGTGAGGAGCCAGTAGGAGGCCAAGCTGTCAAGCTCCGCTCAGTTCTACTCTTCGTCGCTCTTCGTCGACCGCTCCGGGTTGTACGCGTCGGCAGGCACGCGCCACACGCATACGCGTCATTCTGCGCGCGCGCGCGTGTTCGCCGCACGTACGCATATTCGCGACAAGTTCCGAATTCAGGTGCCGCGCAGCGCACATCGTTGCGGTCCCTCTCTCCGAGGTGCGTCTCGTAACCTCTCGTCTTCCTCGACGATACACTCCTAGTCCGTTAGCTAGATAGCTCGGTCGGTTTGCTTTTGGTCAAGATGGCCGAGAAGAGCGGCTTGCCGGCCGCCGCGGCCCAGGAACAGCAGCAGCAGCAGCAGCAACAACAGTCGCAATTCTTGTCGAACTTCATCACCGAGATCGTCAAGAGCCCGGTGAACCTCGCCCTCGTGGGCGTGATCGCTATCTTGGTCTACAAGATCGTCAAGAGCCGCACGCGGACCGAGGAGCCTGTGCCGGAGGTGAAGAAGCTGCCGAAGCTGCGTCGCGATTTCGCGATCGAGGATCTGACCAAGTACGACGGCAAGGGCCCGGACGGCCGGATACTCGTCGCCGTCAACGGTAGCGTCTACGACGTCACTAGAGGCGCCAGGTTCTACGGCCCTGGTGAGTCGCCTCCTTGGCCTCCACATCACAGCGATCAATTCTCCCTCACCGCCGATCTCTATCGCGCTCTTGACTCCGATCGAACGATGTTTTTTTTTCCGGGTCGCGTTTAGTTCTTCGTCTCTTCCTCTCACCTCTCCAGCCCCTTTCTCTTCCTCTCTCCCACTCGTCGTCTCTTCGCTCCAGCGTTTTTTTCTGTCTCTCTCGTCTTCATCGGGCGCCGCTTTATTAGTCGCTTTTTATTAGCTTGCGGCCCGCAAGGAGTGTCTCGCGATGATATCATACGCCGCAAAAATAAAATCGCGAAAGCCTCTCTCGCTGCTCTCGTGACGACCAATTGTGCCTCTACAATTGCGTCGCTGACGATAACGGTTTATCACGTTCCGCGTGACGTATATTCTGCCGGCGAGGAAGTCTCCTCTGCATCTAGAACGGGCAGATGCACGGCAAGACTAAAAAAATTTCGAGTGTTTTTTTTTTGGAAATTGATAAGTTCGTCGAGCGAAGCGATAAAGTTGAGAGTAGATGGCGATTGTAATCGAGAGATTGCTCGATTTAGCAGGAATGTTTTACAACACGTATTTTCCTTGCATTGCATCACCGGTGATTTCTAGAAATGAGAGCGATCCTGCAATAACGTAGCGTAGTCAGATGACTGTAAAGCGCAGTGGCATGTTCATTTTTCTGTCAGTGTTAATTAGCTTTAATAACTATAATCTCAGTTTAATTTCCTCTTTATCTTTTTCTACTTATAAAAGTTATAAGAAAAACCGAGATTAAAGTTGATTTACGTTGCCAGAGCTGAACTTATGACTGCACCTTACAATACTTCACAACTATTCATAATTATGTTTATGTCGTTATAGAATGGCCTTGAGATAAAGGGACGATCAGTTGTAAGAAGATTGCACACAGTGTGTGCTAAGATCTCTTAAGAAACTCATGTTATATCCTTTGTCTAGGTGGACCCTATGAAGCGTTTGGTGGTCGGGATGCCAGTAGGGCACTTGCAAGGTTTGCAGTGGATGCCGCGACGGACAAATACGACGATTTGAGCGACCTGAACACCACAGAAATGAATTCTATCAAGGAGTGGGAAGAACAATTCAAAGGTGAGCAAATTAACGCGCCTTGAACGAACGACAATGGTTCTCTCAGTAGCGAGAAGAGCAAGTTAGATAAAGCGAGATGTTATTTTGCAACACTACACTAATGTATCGACGTAATTTCCATGTGCAAGAAATAGGGTTACGGAAGTAACGATCTTATCTTAATACCCATTAGTAGAACAATTTTCTTCGGTAATGTTTATCTATGTAGGACATCCTAATAAAAAGATGTAACATGTCTTGTTGATAAAACAAGATAGATTTTTTAGACTTTGCATTAACACTATTCTTTTTGACACGATATTTTTCACCCGCGTGAGATAGTAAATGCTATTTCTAACTCAATACACACAGGAGCTTTGAATCTCATGAATAATAAATGAGAGCAATGTTCAAGGCTTTTTTTATTGTTCGTCTTAGCCTATGAATGCGATACGAAAATTTATGATAAATACTGAGGCATTGAACAAAATTATCTAAAAGAGCGACAGTTGTATAAAAAAATACGTTTGTTTTTTTTTTTTTATTACAGAGAGATACGACTACATCGGAAAATTATTAAAACCTGGCGAAGCACCGACAAATTACTCCGACGAGGAGGACGAGGGTAGCCAGCAAGAGTCTGAAACGAAGTCGGATGAAGCGGAGAAAAAGACGGATCAAAAGGAGACGGACGAAAAGCCAAAGAGCGATTGACCGCATGATCATACACCAGAGGCAGAACTGTTTCAGGAGCACACTACGCACACTACGCTGTTGTTACAGAAATCTTTGAAATTGTCGCTCATGAATATATTTCTGGACGTTCGGCCGAATATTTTATTACTTCGTAACGATAATCGGATAAAGAGGCGGAACGCCGGCTTTTAATCTCGCGTTGGAAGTACATAAAATAGCATTTCCGAAAAAAGCTGAATGGCCATACACGTGAAGACTTTATTTGAGCGGCCCGACTCGCCGATCGGCTGGTGCGGGACTCTCGTGTCTTTTAATGTTTTTATATATGTACAAAAGATTTTCTACCGAAACACGCAAAACCGAATCAGTGGCAAGTAACAACGTACATATTCCATTGTAGAGTCTCGTTGAATTACTTGTATTCCGCTGTATAGCACACGGCAGGGGATGACGATACATGCGCTTGTGTCCGTATACCCCGCACGAGTACAGCGATGCGATAAAGCTGACATTGCATTTGGAATTTAGTTTTAAGTCTGCTCTATGGAATTAAGTCCATTCATGCGTTCATAGAATTTCCATGATTAAAAGGAGCTGCTACGATATCGAATTGCAGGGGAAGAGGATCACACAAAAACATACACTTTGAAATAACACGCTTGCGAATAATCCGATTTAGGCTCGTCAATTCCGACAAAGCGCTAAATAGTTATATTTACGTTATATTTTTAATACGCCATCAGTCATATCAAATGTGTGATTATTATTAAATGATGGAAGATTGTGGTACACCGATATTTCAGATATTTTTCTCTAACTTGCATCGAGATTAGCATTTGTCACGTAAAAGTTTTAATTTCTGGAACAGTATCAGAAAACTGAGTATAATGCGTACGTCCCTAAAACGGTTTATTTTATACACAAAAATAATAAACATGAAATTTCTATTATGCATTTTAGCATTATGAAATTTCGTTGCAATAGCACAATAGGTTATTACATTCGCAGGTATCTGCATACTTCCGAGTAGCGTTGTCACATTAACGCTATGATGCATTGATCTATTAATGCTGTTTAATGGCTTTATTCACGAATAAAATATGGTTTTGGTAAATAGTTATATATTTGAAAATAAGTAACACGAAAGATTAATATTAGAGTTATAAAAAAATATATATAAATATACACATATATATATATATATTTCTACATACACGTAAAGAGTTTGCATGCACTACCTAAATAATTTAAAATTACGTCAATATAAGTCGAATTGTATTATGTGTTGTTGGCATTTAAAGTGGCAAAAAAATTTATTTATTATATACCACGCGTCGTATTAGTTACTTGAAAATGGTGTACATAACTTCTCATGGTTAGATAGATACTGATTGTGGTAAATAAAGTTTTATTATTGTTTATATTAATACAACGGCGAGAGAGAATGCACATTCAGTTATGATCGTCGTGATGTACACGAATAATACATGGATACTTTTATTCTCTAATCAATTATTTTGGATAGAATTTCTCCTCTTCATTCTCGAGACGCATCGATTCTTTATATTATACGAGTACACTAGAATAAATTAGGTGACTTTAGAAGCGACATTGAAAACGTAAACAATCGAAATAAAAGTCGCGGCAAACTCACGCGTACTTCGATCATTTGAAGTAAATATTAACTTTGAAATAAGTTTGTTTTTTTAACTAAATTTTTTGTTTTTCGTGCACTCGTTTCATTTCTAATGCGGAAAGTATAACGTAATATAGCTATATAGAACGAAACTAATAATTTCAACTATTTTTTTTGCTTCTAATTATTTTTTATACTTATCATTTCTTTATTTTTCTCCCGCACCTAATCATGTGATTGTTTCATTTGGATTGCAGAAAGTCTAACGTAGTGCAACTTTAATATAAACACAAATTTAATAATTGATAAATGAAATTCCAATGTAAACTATCACGCTTCAGTACGATGCATTTCTGCTAGATGGTAGCAGAGCAACGTAATTTGTTCGTTGGCTATTTTATCGACATAACAGCAAGATCCTCTTCGAGCTAAGAGATCCAAAAGGGATCAAGCGCCATTATTAGAGGAAAGAAGAAGAGCTGAGAGATTTTACGTTGGCATACGCGATAGAAATCCTTCCGACTACTTACGAGGAAACTCTCGACTTCGTTCCTTTACGACTAATATTGATGCTTCGTTCGCTATATTTGCATTTGAATTATTCAAAGCTGCCCAGATCGCTCACCACCCTCTACCTCCTATCTTAATCGATTCGGGCAGTAAATACGGCTACTCCTAATAGCTCAGAAATTGTAGGTTTCGGTAAGTTTTGAGGGATGTAAAGGACGTTTCAAGGATCGCTGACAAGCTCGTTCTCAAAAACCGAATTATATAATTGACTGGAGAACACTCATCCAGACAGTATAAAGTTAAAAATTAAATCATGAGACGTTTGCAAAACATTATTTAGACGTTTTTAAGACTATTTTTGGAAATGTATCTTTTGTAAGATGTATCTTGTAACCTGATTGGAGACTGTTGTCTGAATCATCTTGCAATAATTCCTTAAGAAAAAGTGTTCCAAAAAATTGATTAATTTTTTAGGATACTGTTTCTGAAGGAATCATCTTTCTAAGACCGAATTCGAAGCGAGACTTTGACCTTACCTCCCCTTACCTTCACCATGTACATACACGCGATGATTACTCGAAAACAGTTATACATGGAATTAATATGTTTGTCATGGGGATCCAAATGGAAATCATGTTACTATATAGTCAACTCAATAATTAGAATGTAGAAATTTAGTTGACATCTTTAATCAATTTACATCATAATTTTCTCATTTTTTCATTGATAAAATTCACGTAAATTTTATGTATTCTATCTTAGCTAATGCTAAATATTCTTGAAATATTTTGTGCTGTCCAAGAATTTATGTATTAAAATCTATACGAAATTATCTACGTAGAGTTCGTGTTAAAAGTTGGAAAAAAATTATATTGATAAATTTCTGATTACGTACACAGTAAAAAATAAAATGTCCCAGAAAGTCCACTCTAAATTTAAAGTTAAAATAACTCTTATTTTAAGTTATTAAGTTAAAATAACAGTTATTTTAACTTAAAATTTAGAGTAGAGTTTCTGGGACATACAAAAGTGTTAAATTAGCATTTTATTTTTTACAATACATATAGTCGAAAAATATGGCGATGGAACATGGCAACCACGTGTCTGTTTTTATCAGGTACGCATCGCCTTGTGTGCCACGGTCAAGTAGGCGTTCCTGTGAACTCTCGGCGACGCAAAGGATCGAATCTCGATCGACAAACGAAGGCCGGGACGTTTCTAATTAAAGCGCCGGCTAGAACAGGAACGCGAACGAAAACGCAACGCCGGAAAATTTCATCTTGAGAACTTTTCCTTGGAAAGCACACACCAAAGGAGGTATCATGCGATTTCAAATCGCGAATCTCTTCGAGAACGAAAAATCCGTTTTATATATTTTATTTTATAGATTCGCGAGAAGAGAGGTGCGCATTCGATCCCTTCATTCCCAATAAACATCGACCGAAGATTAGCAAAAGACGAAAAGAGTATAATATACATTTCATCAAATTGATTGTTACCTTTTCGGTAATACAATATAATTTGACTTTTAACTTTTGCTTATAATATATACAAATTACGATTTACGCTTATTCAGAACTACGTATCTTCATAATAAACATTGAGAATTAATCTGTATAATATCTGCCAGTTGTAATGTAGATCACAATCATAGTGTGATTGGACAATCTTCGATCTTTAATCGATAATTCAATCTTCAATGCATAGTCTGATTTTAAATATCTATACATAATTTAACAATACTAAAGACTTTTAGTGTTGTTAAATTATAAGTATTTAAAATAAATATAAAAAGTTAATGCAATATAAATTTATAAATACCAATTCCATAAGAAAATATTATAGATCTTTATATTTTCATCCCTTGAAAAGTTTCTTGAATCTTTTATCTTCCTAAAAATTTCCTTGTGATAACAAAACTCAAATTTGGGAGAAGCTAGATTTTCCAATTTGCTAAGACAGCGTCCACAATGCAGTCGCTACGATGGACCAATCGAAGAGGAGAATACATGATTTTTTTTCTTCTCTGATTGATCCATCGTAACATTGTAACATTGCAACGCACTGCATTGTAGACGCTCCTTAACACTGCGAGCTTTAAACATCTGAAAGAACTCTTCCATTCGAAGAAAAACTTCCTCAAAATCTCTTCGGGAGTCACCGAAAGGAGAAGAGCGTCTCGATCATCGCCGACCAAGTCGGCACGCTCACGCATTCGAGATGCGTTTCGTCGATTAGACGGAAGAAACGTGACTCATTCTAGGAAATCGGAAAGCCATGCCGCCGCGCGATGCCCCGCTTTTGTCTGTTTGTTCCGTATTTCAATGACGAATCGAGAAGGAACGCTTGGTTGGCGAGAGATTACGAAAATTATAGCTTTCTTATCAAGCGAGATAAGCTTGCATCCAGCCAGCTGTAGCGAAAGATTGTAATAAGTACAAGCCTCTCCACCATAAACAATATTTTAGGTAAATTCAATATACGTGAAATGGCGTAAAGAATTTTATTTATTAAACTTATATTTGTAAATTCACTTATTAAATTTTATCTGTACCAACGTGAGTGTGTGTTATCTATTAGAAAGTCTCGATTTGTTTTGTAGAGGTTCATCTGATAGCGGCAAACTTTCTGAAGAAATGGTATATACTTCAACTACAAATAGGCGTATATTTATATAAAGTATTTGTTTAATAACAAATTTTTTTTTACTCTTTATATGTTGTACAAATATTTCTCAAAATTTCACTTTCGTACATTTATTCAGTTCCTCATAAAAAATTATTGTCAGAGGCAAATATGACTTTCGAGCAACCTGATTGAAGAAAATGGTTCAATAGACCAATTGCTATACCAGCTACTAATGCTAATCAGTTAAACTTTTTCTTAAGGGATTCCTTTAATTCGAAATTAGTCATCTAGTTTTTCATTACGTCGTTTTAACAAAAACAATTGCCTGAGATGGGTTTTACACCCCAATTAAAAGTTACTATTATTACCTACGTATTATATATTATTGATTATAGTTATATATAGTTGTATGGATTTACTCAATATTTTCAAAAAATGTAAAGTAAACAAAAGACATTTTTGATTAGTAAAGAGAACTATTGTGACTAATAATGAGCTTTAGTTTCTCGCTGCTGAAGTGTGAAAAATTACCTCAGATAACTATTCCTGAGATTAAGGAAATAATTTCGTGCTTCTTTATTTACTTAGCCAAAAGAGCGTTATCTCTCTATGGGGCGAACGAACAGAGGGGTAAAACGTAGTTGAATGGGCAATCAGATAGCATCCTCTGTCCATCAACAGGAAATTATTCTGCAAACCGAACAAATAGAACTCCTGCAATAATTACGTACTCTGTTCGGCAAAACAATTTTGCTCGACGAGTTATTCTCAGAGAGGGTAAATTATTCTCGCGAACAAAGGAATTTTCAGATTTCGCGAATACTCGGGATGTATTTGCGGCGCATCGATCTTTTTGCATCTCATATGAGATCAGATTTTCTTTCAAGAGACGCGTACGAATTGCTTTCGATGTCATATATCTGTAGAGATTTAGGAAGCGAGAAACATCGTTCGATATCGAGTCTCGTAGAATCCGAATCTGAACTTTAACTTCTCGGATCCCAGCTAGTTGCGAAGTAAAGTGATGAATGTAGCGGACAATAAACGAGAGAGGATAAAAAGAGGAAGTAACATCCGAGGATGACAATAGTCTCTTTTAATCCGCAGTTCCTTGATTAGCTCCGGATAACGGAATTTCAATGAAGTTTCTCGAAGGAAGCATCAAAATTTGCTTATCTATTTATTCTAGTTATTCTATTATTCTACTATCTATTCTATTATTTTGTTACTATTTATTTTATTTGCAAATCTATTTAGTCTGATATATATTTATCATATACTAATTTATTTTAGTATAATAACTCGCGCACATTTTTTGAAATTGATACGATTGCTTTGATTGATATGAGAGTTGACATTTTTTGTGATCTTCTACAGTAACTAGTCTCCTTTTTTCAAAACGATGGATATATTCTAAAAGCTATTGATTTCCTTTTTTTCTAGATGTTGGCAGGTCCTTAACTAAACTGAGAAGTGTTTCGAATCTACATGTTATATGTCATAATTAGTAATAACCTGTAAATAATTCAACTATTCCCTGATGAAACTTTTTCTCAGAATTTATACAATTGGAACACTTTTTAGAAATATTGAGAAAATCTACATCTTTTCTTATAATTTTTTATATACATAAATTTTGAAATATTCGAAGTTAAAAAATCTAAGAAATTTTATAAAAAATTATAAAATTAGATAGAAATTTTAAAAAATACTAAAATTTTTGTAAAAAATCTGGAAAAATTACTTGAGAAATTTTGAAAAAATTTTTATAATTGTGGTGAAAATTTCCCATATAATTTTTCAGAATTTGTGTTTAATTTTATAACTTTTTAAAAAATTTCTCTGATATTTTATACGAATTTTAAAATAATTCAGAATTTACATATATAAAAAATTTTGAGAAAAGATGCAGATTTTCTCAATATTTCTGGAAAGTGTTCTAATTTGTATGAAAGTTCTAAGAAACGTTTTCATCAGGGAATAGTTGTGTTAGGTTAATACTGATAATAACATATGACATGGGTCCGAAACACTTCTCGATTTAGTTAAGGGACTGTTAACATCTAGAAAAAAAAATAAAACTAATATCGTTCGGAAAATACTCTGCCCAGAGTCTTAAAATTGCAGTCTACTAGCTATTACTAGTCGCTCACTTCAAAGATCTCGAGAATACGTAGAATTTATTACTTCTCACTCAAGACCACTTAAGATCTATTTTGCGTAAAATTCAGAATAGAACTTATAATTTTGTGCGCTATAGGCGTATAGATATAAAAAAAGAAATAAAAATTTTGTTTTATGAACAGTCTAAAGTGAGGTTTACTAAACGAAGAAAGAAAAATAGCAATGACTTTGATGCAGATGACGTAGATTTAACGTAGACGAATGAGTTTCGCGATGTCCGCGTGGACGACCCGGCTGACCGCAAGGAATTATGTGTGTCCTCGTCTTTTCTTCCGGCTTTCCTGTAAATTTCTACAACTCCATCATGACTCGATAATCTCGTCCCCCCCGTGTTTGTCGACGCCTGGCATTCTAGGGGGAGGAAGAGAAGGAGGACGACAACCAGGCGGTCCTTTACGGCGCGTAGGTATCGCGACGCGAGGCGAAAGAGCGAGAAGATGGGTCGATGCACCGCGCGCCTCCGCGGTCGTGGGCACGCGAGACCAGACATAAATCGTGGGGCCGCGATGCGACCGGAGCGAACGCACGGCGCGGCGCGGCGCGGCGCGGCGCGACGCGACGCGAGCGAGCGGCCGCGCGCGCTCGCGCGGCAACGATCGATTACGCTTTTCCGGAATTCCGTGCGGCGTGAAGAGGCGAGAGCGCGAGAACGCTTCGGTGGCGGCGGTGGCGGCGACGGTGGCGGCTCACCTCCGCCCGAAGTGTTTTCGAGTAAAGACGAGAGTTACATAACCGTCATCGAATAATGATCCGCGCGATCACCTCGCGCGGTCTTCCCCGTTGCGATGTATATGCGATTACATCGCGCGGATCGTCAGCCCTCCGCGTCATCAAATGCTGCCGTATCGATCCGTCCTGTCGAGATTATTCTCTCGATCGTCGCTTGACGGAGAGATTACGCGGAGCAGACCCAAACGTCTTCGCCGCGTCTTCTCTCGTCGCGATGTGAGATCGGCATCGCCGAGAGCTCCGCGTCCTCGCATGATCCTTCTCCCTCTCCCCTGCCTCCCTTCGGTAGACGAGAGAGAACATGGGAAAGAGAGCGAGAGAGCGGTCGTCTCGGAAACCGCGAACGTGCGAGCGACGCGCGGGCGACGGCGATCCTCTGCGAAGTATTGGTATACAAAGAGCCGCTGTCACCGAGGCGGGTGGCTAGGCGGCTGCTGCCACGCCGTCATCCGATTCCCGTCCCATTTCGAAAGGCCCCACCGCCCTCCGCCGCCCGTCGGAGCGTTCACCCGTTTCTTTTCCGCTCTCCTCGTCGCGGCCGCCGCCGCGCCGCCGCCGCCGCCGCCGCGACGGAGACGGCCGACGTCGCGCGAGAGGGAGACGCCGACAGGTTCACGCGCGATGCGTGCGTCGGGTCGCGTGCCGTTCGCACCTCCGTCCCGCGCGCGGCCAGCCGCGGACACCACGGAACGGGAACGAGCGTTCCGCGCAACGTGCCCTCTCCCCCTGTGCGCGGTCGGCCGTTCCTCTCGACTCGATCGAGGGAGAGAGAGAGAGAGAGAAAGAGAAAGAGAGGAATAGAGAAATAGATAGATCACCTTTGGCCATCTTGCGACCGTCAATGTTTCTGATTTTCATGAAATTTCAAAACACTAGGATCCTTAATGATGCAGGAAGAAAGAGAGAGAGAGAGAGAGAGAGGAGTGGGGAGAGCACGCGGATGAGATACGTCTCTTTAGGAACACTAGACGATGCGACACGCATCGCAGCGGCGGCGAAAGTGATTCGGGATAAGGAAAAAGAAATGACATGGCGCGTGTCGCTCGCGTTTACTTTAGCGACGACACTGGCCGTAAAACCGCGAACGCGCGAGACAATAGTCACGGATAATCGACGAAACATTTTTAAGAAGTTTTCCTTGCGCATCTATCCTCCTATTAATTCGCATTTCTTTAACGTCTTCGTTTAATCTACTGTGCTCCGAATCGCACACATTTTGTATAGCGTTTTAATCTTTACCACATCAATTTTTAATGAATGACGAATGAGCCAATGTCTTCGAGAGTCTCCGAACCGCGAAACGGAAGTCTTTTCGTTATCGAAATATTAATTGTGTTAAAAGTATCAGAGATCGCTGATCGAACGTTTCCTACGCGAAAACCACCTTGCAACAAACTCCCGGCGGCTTGCGGCGATAGATAACGAGGTCTACTTCGGTAACTCGAATACGCGTGTATATTTGCATCGGCAGAGATTTTCTTTTGCGTTAGTCTAGCACGGTTATCTTGCCGTCTTACGTAACCGCGTTATAATGTAATAAAGATGAGTATGATAATTTTGATAAACGTTTCGCTAATGAAAAATCACACGCGAAATCTCTATCGCGATTTTCAGGACAGATTTGTAAGACGATTAATAAAAGCCGACGCTCGTATACAAAACAACGCGTTGTACCGTTACACATTACTATTTTTTTTTTCTAAACTAGCAGGAAAGGATGTTCCTTAATAGTAGTAAGAATAAATGATTTAAGATTTCTCGATTCGCTGTATCAATCGTCGTGCAAAGAGAACTTGGACCTAAACGCACACAGACTTTTACGTGTAGAAAATAATTTTTCGTAAAAGTACAAAATGAATGTAATTACATGTTCGTAACGTTCGCAAAGTCCCTCCCTCGAGAGGGACAAAAGAGAAGCCGGAAAGATGAGAGAAGAATGAGAAGAAACAGAGAGAAAGAGGCTGCTCGATTTCGTTCCCTCACCAAGATACGAGATACGAGTCTCGCGTGAAGGCGAGAGATCGGCGTTTTCGCCGGGGCAGAGGAGAAGAGGATGCTCGTCACGCTCAAAGACGCGATCGGACGCGATCCGTCCCAGTCGGGAGAGAAGAGCGATCTCTTGGCGATCCCGCGGAGAGCGGCCGTCGCTATCCTGTGCGCGCCTCGCTCGGCTCTCGGGTCGGGTCGGTAAACGCGGCCATGATTGCGCAGACGAAACGGGCGCCACGGAAACGACAAGCGGTCCGCGACGGAGGCTCTCGCGGCAACGAGCGCGGCGTGAACGCAGCCACGGCGTTCCTGTCCTCCGAGAGCGGAACGTCCAATCGCGCAAGCCCGAGGCGTCACGTGACCGGCTGGACCAATCAGCGGCGCGGTCTAGAGTCCCGGCCATTGTCGCCGAGTCAGAAGACGGGCAAATTCTGACAAGCGTAGAAAAACTCGTCAACAGCGGCCGCCATTTTACGTTAGCTAACGTTAGCCGATGCTCGTGCGGTAACGGAGGATCTCGCGATCGGTTTTCCCGTGCGAATTTCTGTGGCGAGCGCGGCGGCCGCGACCGTGCCGAGACCCGCGATCGCGTTCGCTTG
Organism: Solenopsis invicta; assembly: GCF_016802725.1. Taxonomy (NCBI): domain Eukaryota; kingdom Metazoa; phylum Arthropoda; class Insecta; order Hymenoptera; family Formicidae; genus Solenopsis; species Solenopsis invicta. Next base: position 22,681,748 of record NC_052668.1, read on the forward strand.
CTCGCGTCCCGATATCGCGCGCGAGTGCACGGGGATAAACGCTCATTTCCCGCGATCGTTCGCGCGCCCCGTGTGTCGCAGTGTGCCGTGGCGAAAGAGAAGAGGAGAGGAAGATGGTACCAGAGGGCCTCGGGAGCGACATCGTCGCCGTGAGCTAGCGCCGTGCGCGCAGCCAGTCGTTTAGCGAGTCGTCGTGCAGCGAGCACGTACGACCGCGACGATATACAGTACGATTGTTGTATTTTACGAGGATAGACAAGTGATTCGACGAGGGTGAGCGAGAGCGCGAGAGAGCGCGAGAGAGACAGCGCGCGGCGAGCCGAGAGCGAGAGTGAGAGCGAGAGCGCGGAGAGATATTCGGTGGTGCGTCGTCGGAGTCGCCAAGCGGAGTCGAGGTGAATCGAGTCGTGACGAGGGGGAGAGACGGAGAGGGTCCCTCAGGTCGTCCGAGAGAGACTCCGAGTCGTCGTCGCCGCCGCCGCCGCGCACTCGTCCATCCGTCCGACTCTCTTGGCGCACGGTGAAGCGGCAGCCGCGGCGGAGTCGCGACGACTCGCCGTCGTCGTCGTCGTCATCGTCATCGTCATCGTCATCGTCTATCGTCCCGCCGAGCGCCGTCACCGTCGCCTACGTCCTCGTTCCTCTTGTTTCCAACGCGCGTTGATCTGTCGTTTCGTCCCGCCGGCGACGCGGCGCGGCGGCAGTCCTCCCGTCGTCGTTCGCCGGAGAGAAGAAGCGCGTGAGAGAGTGACGGAGATTGGCAGCAGCAGTAGCATCAGACATTATTCGTCGTCGTCGCCGTCGTTGTCGTCGTCGTCGTCGCCGTCGTCGTCGTCGTCGTCGTCGTCGTCGCGACAGTGCTGGTGGTGCTATTGCCGTTGCTGCTACTATTACTGGTGGTGGTGCTGGTGGTGGTGTTTGTTGGTGGTGTCGTCACGTTACACCGCGCGTGTGTTTCGTACCTGTTTGCCTGCCCGTGCGCTTGCCGCGGGCTCTGACGCCGGGGGTTTCAAGTACCCCGAACCCCACGATGCCCAATGGTTGACCGTGCACCGCAGGATGCTACACGGGGACGCTCCACGCGCCGCGGCTCTCATTGTTATTGTTACGCGAGCGAGTACGACTGCGGTACGGTGAAATTGTTACGCGGTTCGGCCGACGGCAGGGGGGAAGTGGTAGTTGTATCATTATCATCGGCATCATTGTCATCGGCGGTACAATTGATAACGACAACGGCAACGAGGAGTGCAGCAACGGCGCCAGCCAGGCCGACCAGGACCACGGTGGCGACGGTGGTCTTCTAGTTCTAGTAGAGGAGACAGGCCGAGACCCGGAGCAGCTACCCACGGTGGTGCCGTTTGTCGTCGTCGTCGTCGTCGTCGTCGTCTACGCGCGTGCACGGCCGGACGCGGTCGTGGTGCTACCTGTGTGTGTGTGTGTGCGTGCGCGCGCGTGCTCGCTCGCTCGCTCGCTCGCGCGCGCGCTGGTGGTCGAGAGGGATCAGCGAGAGACGGGCGCCAGTGGGAAGGAAGAGCGAGAGCGAGAGGTTAGGTTATTACGGAAGAAAGATAACAGCCGCGCGGAGGAGCCATGGCCGACCACCTGGTGGACGGCCCTCCGCCGAAGCGGCAGAAACTCGACCCGTTCCAGGGGACGTCGGATTCGACGGGTAAGTCTCTCATCCATAGTAATCAGCCAATTTTCAATCGCTCTGCGGTTCCTCACGTCTCTCTTCCCCCCGTCCTCTCGCGTGCATTTTCCCCCTCTCCCAAGACCTTCCGATTTCTTTGTACCTGACGACCGTGCCTCGTTTTTTCCTTCTTTCCTTTCGGAAGAAAGGGAGCATTTTCTGTCTGTCTGCCTGTCTGCCGGACTTCCTTCTTTCCGGGAACCGCGCGCAGTTCCGCGACTAACCTTACGCGTAGGAATTCGCGATGCACGCGTATATACGCTGACGCGCAATGCACGTACACACACGCATACACGGCGGAGAAAGAAAGATGAGATACCCGGCGCGCGGTTTCTTCGCGATTCTCGGCGCCGCGGATTTCCCGTCGAGTGTCGTCCCTCGGGCGCAGCTGACCGCCATCGCTGGCCAGCCCGCCGCCGTCTGTTTGCGACGCGACGCGACGCGTCGCGTCGCGTAGCGTCGCATCGCATCGCATCGCATCGCATCGCATCGCATCGTATCCTCACGACGGATCCTCGACGAGCGAAATCGCGCGACACACGGCACGCGCGCGCGATCGAACGCATTTCGCTGCCGCGGAATTATCGCGTACGCGCGCGAACCCCCTCGTTCTCCTCCTCTTCCTCTTCGTCTACCTTCTCCTCACCCTTCTTCTATATCGCGACGCGTCGCGATCGGAAGGACGGCGGTGTGTCGTTTCGCGGCACCCTCGTGACGCGACGCGGCGAGAACGCGACTCCCTCACGTCGACGCAAGATGGATGGCACGAGGAGGGCTTCTCGCTCGCGGATCAACTCGCACGCGGATCACTCGCTCGCGTGAATCTGTGAATGTCGAGATTGATTTTAATTTTCTACGTTTTACTCCACTCTCGTCTTTTTTACCGCACTCACACCACCTCCTCCTGTTTTTGAAACGAATGTGGCATACTGACGTGCAGTTCTTGTACATTCTTTTCTATAGACGTTACTCTAGATTTAAAACATAGCTGCGATCTTGTAGTGCATGAGGGTGCATGACACTTTAATGTTAAAGATTACATCTCGCTGAGCATGAGCGATGCGCTAATATATATATACATATATATATTTTTTTTCTTTGTTCTTTCTTTTTTTAAATAAAATTTTTTTATTGTTTACCCCTTTGAACACATCTTAATCATCCCTTAACAGTTTTCAAACTCTCGAGGTTGACGCACATAACGCTATATTATCTCGACTGTAATTACCTTTTACTCGGTTGTAATAACGCGGAATCTCTCGGAATCGCTTCTTTTGCGAGGGTACTAAGTCGCAAAGCGGACAAAGTCGCAGAAACAGTTTGCTCGAGTTTTCGCGGTCGTCAGGAGTCACCAGGAGTGAGGTGTCTCCGAGAGGTGTCGTCGCGGACGAGCGAGACGAGACGATGATCGAAAACTGTCGACTCTCAAACTGTTTCTACTACTTTAGAGTACTATAATTCGGACAACGAAGCTTTTGAACAGTATATTCTCCTTCATTCTAAATTAAACGAAAAACTGTGATATAGTAGTGGGTATGCCGCCTTTATTGATGCACCATGCTTATACGAACTACGGGGGAGGTGGCAGTGGTAACATGCAACAAATTCAGGCTCCACCACAACAGCTTCATCTGCAACAGCATCAACTGCAGCACTGGAACAACAATACTACCGTCCAGAAAAGAAGTAAATATCACTATCAGATCAAAAAGCGATCAAAATCTCGGAAAAGGCATTAAGTCCAGCACCGCGGATCAAAACAGTGAAATCTATTATATTTGTCCGTTCAATCATCTCACAGTACCATACGTTCTCTCTCGTAAAGTTTACTCGCTTCAGTCTCTGGTTTTCAGTGACACCTTCCAGTCGCAGTCACTTTCTGATGGGTGGTAGTTTTGGCATATTGTCACTATGGTTCAGTAACTTTATAGTTTATTGTCGACACAGTTAGAGAAGGAAGTAAAAGAGATGGATGTTGTAATAATTTATCTTTGAAAAAATGTATATATATATGTATGGCAGAGCGTACAGAGCGGCAATATAAGGATATGTTAAGTCTTACTTTGATCATGGACTGATTGACTTTACATAGCAATGGAGAAAAATTGGATCGGTGTTGCGCTAGAGGTACATAAGATTCAGGAGCCAAGTTTCCCCTCTTTCTGTAACGAACACCGTGAGACATTCTCAATGTTGAATCAAACGTAACATATAGACATGCGACACACACGCGCGGAGCTCGTGGACTTGCAGGCGGAATTGCAAAGATGAAATTAAATATGCATATTACACTATGCTTTGTAACATAAAAAAAAAGATTCACGATACAACGCAGATAATAAGTAGCGTAGATGGGGATCGACTCTCCAGGTCTCTATGTCAATTAAATCTTTTACGAGTATATTTATAACCGAACGTAAATATAGAATGAAAACTTGTGCGTGCGCAGACGGATTTTCTTTAAAATTCTTGAGAAATTTCGCATTTGATTTTTATCAAGGGTGAAGTGACGGAGAGGAAGGGAGAGAGAGAGAAAGAGAGAGAGACAGAGAGAGAGAGAGAGAGAGAGAGAGAGAGAGAGACAGAGAGAGGTGACGAAAAACTCTCTTATAAAAGTACCGCGTCGCGAGAGTATTATTTGCTTGAACAGATATTTTCTAGAGTGACTGATTTCTTCGCATGACTCTCTTCTATATAAAAGTTTGCTCATCGGTAGCTTCGCTGGATATGCTTGTTTAGTTTAGCACTAATTTATTGTGCCGAGAATTTTCATTCTGCTGTAGAATAAGGCTCCTTTACGTTTATGCTCATGCAGTGTATGTCTCATGTCTTATTTTTCATGTTTGTTTACAACCACCGTACAAATTTTCTGTAATAATTTTTTTTTTTTTTTTTTTTTTTCTTAATATATAGGATGGATATCTCCTTTTGCATTTGTACTTTTCCTACATATACGTATACGTATATATTTATATGTACACCCTTTTTTTCTCCGTCAGTGTATGATCAGTCGGTAGACGAGTAAGTTTCAACAATTTTATTTGCTGAGGAATGTTTACGTGAACGATTTTTTAAATGATGTTAATAGCATCCGAAGTTTCTTGTAATATAGATGAAAAATGCTTCTTTGCCTGTACATGTCTCTGTGTACACGCATGTACATATGTATATTTACATGCAGTTCTATGTGTATACATGTATATAAAGGGTATAATACATTATGCACATAATGATATAACACGTACATTTATGATACCGAAGTTATTGATACTCTGCTAAAATTTTGATGCTAAAAGCTATGGTGACGGCGCTAAAATCTTACCCTTGTAAAATTACTAATGATTTCTTGGTATCTACTGTACTTATCATTCCACAATATTATAATCTTTTAAATCTGCGTACTGGTTATCTCGGGAAATAGTACATGTACTAACGCGTATTCGTGATAAGTTTGAAATAGATAAAATTATTTTCATACGAGTGTAAAGTGAAACGACAAAAGTGAAAATAATGAGTAGAGCAACAGATGTACTTTTCTGATAGCCAGTGTCTGTTATCACGTTAGATGTGGATGTTTACAGAAATGTGATTCTTAATTCTTTTCTCTTCTTCATTCTCAGATTACATTTCTAACACAGAAATGTTTGACCTTGAAAATGATCTTCCCGATGACTTGCTGTCATCTGGATCTTGGGGTTCCACGACCGAGAGCACTAAGCCACCGGCAACCGGTCCTGGCCCAGGGCAGCAAAATGGTGCTCTCGATACAGAACTCAGACAACATGTACAGCAGCAGCAGCAGCAACTTTCCCATCATCTCATTCAACAGCAGGTATGCGTTATATCACATTAAAGACCTTACAACTTTGTTAATCGATGCACATTATAACCTTACGAACATTCGTTAAACAGGGCAACAAAAACTTGGTGGCAAATTCTTTAGTAATGGCTGCTGGAACGTTAGGCAACAAAAGTCCGAATATGCAATCGCCACCGAACGTTTCCGTTTCCAAGGGAGGGATAGTCGATCCGCAGATGGTAGTGAGTCTTGGTAATCTACCAAGTAGTATAGCCAGTTCGTTGGCTAATAATCAAATGTCAATCGCGAATTCGATGGGCGGCTTGCAATCGTCCATGAGTATGGCCGGAAACAACCCCGCGATGTCGATGCCGGGTGGCATGAATTCCGGTTTAGTGATGACTAGTACCGCTAGCGGGAACAACATGGGAGGAATGGCCGGCGGAAGCTTGATAGTAACCAATAGTTTGAACAAACAACCTTTAAATACAGTACGTTGATTTACGTTATGTTACAGTGGCGATCATTAAACATGGCTTTTTTTGAGTGTAATTAATGTAGGAACTAGTCAATTGGACTAGTTCCTACATTAATTGGATCAAACGCATAAGGCCGATGGTAACGCCTGATTACCTGAAGTTACTATAATTTTTACACTAGCTACACTCAAAGAAACTCGATTAATGAACTGTGCAACATTTTCTCTGGTGAAAAAATAGACAGATATTAGAGCAAGAATCTTTTGAAGGTAACCATGATGGGCCCTAATACTCAAACGATACATCATCCCGGTGCTCCTCACGGGGTTACACCGATGCAAAATGGTCCTGGGATGATGAACACGAGAGCTGTGGCGATGCAGCAACAACAACAGGCCCATATGGTCGGTCCAGCGAGAGGGCAGAGTCCTCATCAACAGGTGCATCAAGTTGGTATTGTTGGTCCCGGTCAGGGAGGTCCCCGAATGCAGGCTCCTCCTAACATGCCAAACATGACAACTATGGGGCAACTAAGCGCGTCGAATCCGTACAGTTATGGTATTAAAATACTTTCATTTTTATTTTACACATGTACGTGAAGAAACTGGTAGATACTAGAGATACTGATAGACAAATAGAGACATGTAGAACAAAAGTAAAAATTTTTTTATATAATATAGGTACTCCAAATACTATTGGATAAGGAGTAACTATATGCGTCAATAATTCCGCAGGGGTCGTCAAACCACAACAAAAGGGCGTAGGAACGAACATGAGTCCTATGCAAGCAGCAGCCACCGCCGGAAGATTTACTGGTACCGCTAGCCCAATCGGCACTGCAAACGTTGTGGGTGGTCAAGAAGGTGGAACGGCAGCACAACAGGCGCAACCACCAGCACCAAGTCCAGCTCAACCACAATCGGGTGCGCCGACCGGAGGGCAGCCAGGTCCGCAACAAGCTACGCAAGGACAAATGGCTGGTGCTGGTGCTCCAACGGGTAAGTTTATATTTCTTTGTCTTATATTATTGTATTATACTTCTTCATCTTGTATTATTGTAAGTTGCATCGTATAAAATTACGATGCATATATTATTGTATAGTAATTTTATATGTAATTTTATTAATATTATAATTTGCAATACATTAACGATTAGTGAAAACTTTCATTTTTCGCTTAGGCGCAAAATCAACGCCTGATCCAGAAAAATGTAGACTCATACAGCAACAATTGGTACTACTTTTGCACGCGCATAAATGCCAACGACGGGAGAGTCAAGCGAATGGTGAAATGAGACAGTGCACCTTGCCAGACTGCAGAACTATGAAAAACGTTCTGAATCACATGACGAATTGTCAATCTGGCAAGAGTTGCACCGTACCGCATTGCAGTATGTCTAGGCAGATCATCAGTCACTGGAAACACTGTAATCGAAGTGATTGTCCAGTCTGTTTGCCGATAAAACAAGCTAATAAAAACAGGACTAATTCAGCGCAGGGTAATTTAAAAACTCTTATATATTTCGGCGAGTTTCCGTAAATTTATATTGTGTACATGTGTTCTTTTCTTATTATATTATAGCACCTGCAATTCAACCAAATAATCAGCCAAATCCAAGTCCATCCGAAATGAGAAGGGCTTATGATGCTTTAGGAATTCAATGTCCGACAACAACACCAGGACTTTTGCCCGGGGTTGGCAGAGGCGGTAGAATGCCAGCACCCAACATGGCGGGACCTCCTGGAGCACTGGGCAATGTTAGATTAGCGCAACCTCAAACACAGAGTGAGTTGCACATTTTATTAGAAAAATCTATTGCTTGCATTTTTCTTTCAAATTTGAAACACCTTATAAAATTTACATATGTGAAAAAATATATTTTAAAATATTTTTTAATATCCTGTTAAAAATATAAAATATAATTTTTGTAAAAGTTTATGCGAAAAGCAATAAGCGATGGATGCCCGTGTGTATTTCAGGTGCACCGGGACAATCCGTAGTCGGTGCTGGACAACAAGTAGTCGCTCCGAATGTATCTCTTCCTTTAAATTCCGATCCTACTACGGTTGGGGTAGCCGGCAATCAGTCGGTACCGACGACCGGACCCACATCTGCCGCGGCAGCGGCCGCTGCCAATATACAACAATCCGTTAATATTCAAGCGATGTTTGGACTGAATGAATCCGGACAACCTGGTGTGATAGGTGGGGAAAATAGATTAGGGAATCTGCAGCTTCCAGGCGGTCTTCAACCCGGTCAAGTCACAGCGACGCCGGTACAAGGGACAAAGGAGTGGCACATGTCCGTCACTCCAGATCTCAGGAACCATCTCGTTCATAAATTGTTAGTGAGAGTTTTATTATACATGTATTTGTTTGAAACCTGTATCTCCTTCCCATACATTATAACGTACCTGTTTTATTTTTATTAGGGTTCAAGCAATATTCCCAACTCCCGATCCACAAGCCATGCTCGATAAAAGAATGCACAATTTGGTCGCATACGCAAGAAAGGTGGAGGGTGACATGTACGAAATGGCTAACTCTCGGTCGGAATATTATCATCTACTGGCTGAAAAAATCTACAAGATTCAAAAGGAACTTGGTAATGTACTTTTAGTAATATTAAAATATTTATTAAGGTCAGTTTTATCATAGTTTGTTTATATTTAAGACTGTTTTAAGTATAATCTTAAGATATTATAAACCAATCACAGAATCATACGAGCTTCTTAAGATTTTATTTAATACAGTTCTAAAATATTAACGGATTATGAATATCGGCCTAAATCTTCTTTCCAAATTTTTCTCGTCATTAATATCACGATGTGTTTTGTTGCCGTTTTACGCGATCTTGCTGCGGAAACTTGGCGAGAGATGCTACTGCGTCTCTTTTATTACAGTCTTATGAATATTTGGTTATGTATAAAAGATGATTCATATTTTTAATTCATATTATAATCTGTTAAAAATAATTTTTTTTTTAAGTTACAAGAATAAATTCCCATACAATACTAAGAGCAATTTATCGAATAACATAGACGAAAAACGACAAAAACGAAAGGAACAACAGCAGCAACAACAACAGCAGCAGCAGCAGCAATTGCAAGCGCAACAACAGCAGCAACAGCAACCACCACAGCCGTCGGGTACATCTGGTCCCGGGCTAAGGCCATGCGTGCCTCCGGTAGGTATACCAGGAACGTCGAAACCTGTCGGGACGGTACCACCTACCTTACGAAGTCATTCACCGAGTATGAGTCAATTGGGAACAATACCCGCAATGGCCATTCAACAGCACAATAGGATGCAGTTCCCACAACAGCAACAGCAGGTGCAACAACAACAGGTCCAACAGCAACAGCAGCAACAGGTGCAAGCCCAACAGCAAATACAGCAACAACAACAGGGGATCTTGGTCGGTCCTCCCGGTCCAAGCCCAAACGGACAATCCACATCCAACACCAATATGGTGCCTAATTCTGGCCTTAGCCCGTTCGGACAACCTCAAATGTCTCAAGCTAACCTCACAACCACCACTGCGTCTAATAACGCGACGACTAGTCAATTTCCGACGTCCAATGGCACGGCTGCTGGTTTACCTAACAGTTCTCCTATTCAAAATCAGCATCAGTTTCCTGACATTATGAAAGTCAGACTGGCGCAGGCTCAGGCTCAGGCTCAAGCGGCACAACAACAGCAACAGCAGCAACAACAGCAGCAGCAACAACAAAATCAGCAACAGCCACAACCTACGAGTACTCCGAGTCAGGTCGGTACTCCGGCAACATCGATTCCGCAAACACCATCACCGTTTAGCGGCATGCAACCAAACGCACAGCAGCCACAGCAACAGCCGCAGCAACAACAGAATCAACAATTCCCAACTCGACCATTGTCAGCTTCCACGCCTAGTGACAATGGCATTGTGACATCGACGCCGCAGACGATACCACCGCCCGCGTCTAGCGGACCGAGCCCAACAGGTGGTATATCTGCGACGAGTACGGGTACGACGAACGGACCTCAATCGACCACTTCTACGCCTAACACGCCGCTTGTACCGTCGTTAATGACACCAAATCAAACGGTTTCTTCCGCATCAAACCAGACGCCGCCCCATTCGGGTCCCACACCGTCCCCAGCTGGTCTTGCGAGTCTTGGCAAAGGCATGACTTCGCAAGAACGGGCGGCGTTGAACACTCCACGCAGCACATCCATGTCCTCGCAAATGGCTGCTATCACGGCTGCACTAGATCGTGACAATTCACCCAGCCCACCGATGAATAACAACAAGGGCAAGCTGGATTCCATTAAGGAAGAAATTAAGATGGAGATAAAACAGGAGCCGGAAGAGCCGCAGAATCACAGGATGGACGGTAAGAGCGTGAACAATGAGATTATCAAGACCGAGCCGAAGACCGAACCAATGGAGGAGGGCTCGAACGAGGCGACCGTGAAGGAAGAGCCCGGCATTAAAGAGGAGAGCATGACTCCCGTGTCCAGTCAGGACACGACTGCTTCCGATATTAAGCCCTTGGTGCCGGAACCAATTCAACCGAGTGGTACGTCTACCGATAAGAAGAAGTGCTTGTTTAAGCCCGATGAGCTGCGCCAGGCACTGATGCCGACATTAGAGAAACTGTATCGACAAGATCCAGAGTCCATACCGTTCCGACAACCAGTGGATCCCCAGGCGTTGGGTATACCGGATTATCCCACTATCGTGAAGAAGCCTATGGATCTGTCGACGATCAAGAAGAAACTTGACACAGAGAAGTATAGCGATCCGTGGGAGTACGTTGACGATGTGTGGATGATGTTTGACAATGCTTGGCTGTACAATCGCAAGACTTCTCGAGTCTATAGATATTGCACCAAGGTAATGTTTATCTGATGACATTATATTGTAAACGTACTTTACATGTTTATGTAATAATTTACTCTTTTATTTTTTTTCCGACGCAGCTCTCGGAAGTGTTCGAGCAGGAGATAGACCCCGTCATGCAGGCACTAGGCTATTGTTGCGGCAGAAAATATACATTCAACCCGCAGGTCCTCTGTTGCTACGGCAAGCAGCTTTGCACGATACCTAGAGATGCAAAGTATTACTCGTATCAGAATAGGTCAGTATACACAGGACCGATACATATTGAATTATAATGCATAGAATTTGATTGACGTAAAAGATAATATGTTATTTGAAAATATTAATGCTTAAAATGTTAATTCTACGTAAATTATGAGACATTAGTACTGAATATATGAAATTATTACACTGTTAGATATTGAAATATGCTAATTTGAAATTGAAGTTTGATTAATTTATTATATATTACTTTTGTTAATCCAATTGTATTAAATACGTGAGAAATGGCATTTTAAGTATTACGTAGTATTTCATTTGAGCTATTCTGTAATTAGAGCGTGCATAATGGGGACACGTTTGTAGTATTTTGTAACATCTAGTAGTGACAACTTCTATTTAAGTGTTCTATACGGCTGTCAAGCTTATAGAGTATTTGAAGAACAGTGTGATCCCCGTGCGTATTCATCTTATATAGACCTTTTTAATACAAAAGTGTCGTTTCGTTGAATACGCTAAATTAAATTGACAAGTTAATTAACTTGCTTTTGACAATAAGTGCAAATGCAAGTCAGTCCCTTGATCTACACTTTTTTGATGCTACATGTACGAAATTTCTTTTGTATTAAACTCACGCACTTAAAGTTTGTACATTAATTGCGCATATACTTAAGGGATATGTGTTTTATTAAGGGTACAAGATGTAGTCTTAAAGCAAATTGTGAAGGAAGTTATATAGCACACACAGTTTATAAGGATAGCTTATTGATCGCTGGATATAAATGGCTTTACATAGCCTTTCGGTATATGCGATTAGAATTTAGAAAATAACGTATAAATATTTGACATTTTTTTAACATTGGCACTGTTCTCTTCTTTGTATGTTATCTTCGCCCATGGGTTGCGCACGCATACACAAATCCTTGTTTGCCGCTTACTTCTTGTGTTGCCTGCGACCTTGCTTCTTTTCGACTCTACTACTGCGAAAAATGATACTTGATACTTGGAAAACTCTAATCGAAAAAAAAAAATGATGTCTTTCCACCGATCTTTTGAAACCAAACTCGGATCCAAAACAATTGGCCATTGCATGCATGCGTAATTGCGAAAAAATTGAATGTACATATAAAAAAAAAACACTTGCCGAAATTGACGGAACTCGATACGCCGAGACTTGGACACGCATTTGGAATAAATTGGTCGTCGTACATCGAATTAATAATAAAAACGCACGCACGACGCCGATATAATAGTGGTCTTCTAAAGGGAATTGGTATTCTTTCCGACAGATACACCTTCTGTCAGAAATGTTTCAACGACATACCTGGTGACACAGTGACGTTGGGAGACGATCCAACGCAACCTCAAACGTAAGTGATTAAAAGATCAATCGTGTGTAACCTAGTTAATGTTATTCCGATTCTATATGATTTATACTTTATTTTCATTCTTTATAGTGCCATCAAGAAAGAACAGTTCCAGGAAATGAAGAATGATCATTTAGAATTGGAGCCTTTTGTAACCTGCACAGACTGTGGTAGAAGAGTTCATCAAATTTGTGTTCTCCATATGGAAGCAATCTGGCCATTAGGGTAAATAATTTTATTTCATTCTATTTAGAAATACTGTGAAGAGATTTGGAAAATTTTCTCGCAATTAAAATAAAAGGCGTTTATTTATCGTTTTTTGCATTCAAAACTTTTTAGAAAGCTATGAAGTATATCTTGCGTACTTAGAAGTTACTTTTCCTTCAGATTTACCTGTGAGAATTGCTTAAAGAAGAAGGGACAGAAACGCAAAGAAAATAAGTTCAACGCCAAACGATTGCCTGTAACGAAACTCGGCACATATATCGAGACGCGTGTGAATAATTTCCTAAAGAAGAAGGAGGCGGGCGCCGGTGAGGTCGCGATCAGAGTGGTCGCCTCCAGCGACAAGGTGGTCGAAGTTAAACCCGGTATGCGAAGTAGATTCGTTGAGAACGGCGACATGCCCGGTGAATTCCCGTATCGCGCGAAGGCGTTGTTTGCGTTCGAGGAGGTCGACGGCACCGACGTCTGTTTTTTCGGTATGCACGTGCAGGAGTACGGCAGCGAGTGTACGCCACCGAACACTAGACGGGTTTACATCGCGTATTTGGACTCTGTACACTTTTTCCGGCCTAGACAATTTCGAACGGCTGTGTACCATGAGATTCTTCTTGGATATCTCGATTACGCGAAACAGCTTGGGTAAGTTTATTTAAGCAGAAAAAATTATATTGGATGTAATATACAGTGTAACACATAATAAGGTACCTGATATTGTGTCCAAGATTAAACTTTATATTTAAAAAAATATATGAAATAAAGAAAAATATAAAATTTTACAGATATACTATGGCTCACATTTGGGCTTGTCCACCTTCCGAAGGGGACGATTATATCTTCCACTGCCATCCCGCAGAACAAAAAATACCAAAGCCTAAGAGGTTGCAGGAATGGTACAAGAAAATGTTGGATAAGGGAATGGTTGAAAGAATTGTACTTGACTATAAGGTGAGTGGAGATACATTTCGCGAATTTTAATTTAGTCTCTAGTGTTTCCGTTACGTGTCGCGGTATCGTATCGGCGTCAAACGAGACTTAAATAAACGTCTACGGTAAAGCTAGTGTTCTTGTTACATTTATAGCAATGAACATAGGATTAGCAGACGACATTTCTTTGTCAAGTACTTTTGATTATTTACGCAGACGTAGAAATATGTCCAATCATTCTCTGTTTTGAGACAAAAGTATATAAATGAAACTTTTGAATGTAGGACATTTTAAAACAAGCCATGGAAGACAGGCTTTCGTCCGCAGCGGACTTACCGTATTTCGAGGGCGACTTTTGGCCAAACGTGTTGGAAGAAAGTATTAAAGAATTAGATCAGGAAGAGGAAGAGAAGCGTAAACAAGCTGAAGCGGCGGAAGCAGCCGCCGCTGCGGCAAATGCGGTAAGTTGTGAAAAATGTTCTTGCACACAATAATATCTTTCTTCACACGTATATTTATGTTCTCGACCTTGTATCTCTTCAGATATTTTCGCTGTCTGAAGACGCGGAAACTCCAGATGGTAAGAAGAAGGGCCAGAAGAAGGCGAAGAAATCCAACAAATCTAAAGCGAATCAAAGGAAAAATAGCAAAAAATCGAATACTCCACAGACCGGCAATGATCTTTCTGCAAAAATCTTTGCCACCATGGAAAAGCACAAGGAAGTGTTTTTCGTCATCAGGTTGCACAGCGCTCAGAGTGCAGCTAGTTTGGCGGTAAATTTTTTTGCTAAACTGTAGATTTCTCTCTCCCTCTGAAACTTGGTGCATACGATTATTAATTCTTACTTAAATCTTTAGCCTATTCAAGATCCCGATCCTGTTATTAATTGTGATTTAATGGACGGCCGTGACGCCTTTCTCACGATGGCAAGGGAAAGGCATTACGAATTTTCATCTCTTAGAAGAGCAAAGTTTAGTTCCATGTCCATGCTATACGAATTACATAATCAAGGCCAAGATAAGTTCGTTTATACTTGTAATAATTGCAAGAGTCACGTGGAGACCAGATACCATTGTACAGTTTGTGACGTACGTATTAAATTACTTTGGAAAAAAATACTCTCGCTTCTTTTCATAACTTTTAACGCTTACAAGACCGATTTTATTATAGGATTTTGATTTATGTGTGAGTTGTAAAGAAAAAGATGGTCATCCGCATCAAATGGAGAAACTTGGCTTTGATTTGGATGATGGCTCTTCGCCGGCCGACGCCAAACAAACGAATCCACAGGTAACATATTGATTTATTCTAAAATATTTGAGTTTTGTAATTGTAATAAATTTCTTTAATGTGTTCATATTTTTTACTTTTCTGCAATGTAGGAGGCCAGAAAGTTATCGATACAAAGATGCATTCAATCATTGGTGCATGCGTGCCAGTGCAGAGATGCCAACTGTCGCCTACCGAGTTGTCAGAAGATGAAACGAGTAGTAATGCATACGAAGAATTGCAAGAGAAAGACGAATGGTGGTTGTCCTATATGCAAACAACTAATTGCGTTGTGTTGTTATCACGCGAAACACTGCCAGGAGACCAAGTGTCTCGTTCCGTTCTGCTCCAATATTAAGCACAAGATAAAGCAGCAACAATTGCAGCAACGATTACAGCAAGCGCAACTGCTCAGGTAAGTAGAATCTTCGACTTTTTATGCATATATTATTGCGCTAATGAAAAAATATAATTTTATTACCTTTTTTCAAACTGTTAATTTTTACTAGAAAGCTAATTGTAAATTGCCTAAACTAAAATGAGTTTTTTTTTTAATTTATTCATAAAACATACTTTAATTAAAAATATTACTTCATCTTTAAATATCATAATTTTATTTTTAAATTTTTTTAAAATTAAATAAGCCTACTTGTCTCTGCTGATCTGTATCTATCAAACTTTTACGTGTTGAAAATGTTTATCAATATTCACGTTTGTTCATGCAGGAGACGAATGGCTGTGATGAATACGAGGCCAACCGGACCTGTAGCCGCAATGCAGGTTGGGCAACAAACCTCGAACGTTGCCATGACGACTGGAGTCGCTATGAAACCTGGTGTTAGCACGTCGAATTTGCCGACACCACATCAGCCAGGTATCGGATTGAAGCCTGGAACACAGCCGCCTCCTGCCAATGTGTTACAGGTAGTAAAACAAGTACAGGAGGAAGCAGCGAGGCAACATGTCAGTTTTGGTAAGGTGACACCAGGCGGTGGTGTTGGCGTGGGTGTTGGTGTAGGTGGTCAAACCGGCGGGGTGATGCCTCCGCCACAGATGCAGCGGCCGTTGCCAGTTCAGATGCCGAATCCCAGCGGCACACACCTCATCCCAATGGATCAATGGAGGTGTCTATTAAAATCATGTTTTCTCTTTTAAATTTTCCTAACTCTTTCACTATTTACTTTCTAATAAATTGGTAACCGAAGATTTATTCTTCTGAGTATTGCACATTTTTTTTCTTTTCTTAGCAGGTATCAGTCGAATGCGGTAATGCAACAAAATCCTAACTTGGCGCGACAGCAGACACCGCAACAGCTAATGCAGCAGCAACAGCAGCAGCAGCAGCATCAAGCTCAACCGGGAATGGGGATGAGTGCGCAAATGCCACGACAACCAGGCGTTCTCGGCGGACCAGTTGGGCAGGTTAGTCCGCAGGCGAGCAATATGCAGAAGCATGCTCTTCAACAGCTGATGCAGACTCTCAGAAGCCCACACACGCCCGACCAGCAAAACCAAATACTCCAAATACTCAAGAGCAACCCTCCGTTAATGGCCGCCTTTATCAAGCAACGAGTGAGTTAATTAACATTAAAAAAAAAAATATATATATATATAATGTATCCATTGGTACGCGAAGATTTCACTACTCTGATCTTCTTAATAAAAAGGCGCTTGTCCATCAGCAACAACCTGGTCAGCATGGCGGGGGAGTCGGTGGCCCTTTGGGTCCTAATCAACCCCAACAACAACAAGCTGGTTTGCAGCATATGATGTCCCAACAGCAGCAGCCGCAGCAGCAGCAGCCACAGCAGCAGTCTCAGCAGCAGCAGCAGCAACAGGGCAGACTGCAGATACAGATGCTAACACAGCAGGCGCAACAACAACAACAGGTGCAACCGCAGTCGCAATGGTACAAACAACAGATGCTGGTGATGCAGAGGCAACAACAGGTGGCTCAGCAGCAGCAGCAGCAGCAGCAGCAGCAACAGCAGCAGCAGCAGCAGCAGCAACAGCAGCAGCCATTTACCCAGCCGCCGGCGCCACCATACGGTCAACAACGACCTATGCGACCATCTCTTCTTGGTAATTACACGAACAATCGTAATTACTTAATAGGAGAAAAGAAAGCGCTAGACAGTCGGGCTATAGTACGTAGAGTGTTTCCTAGACACCAACGCTTGCCCAACTCCCTAGGTTACGGCGGTTTCAACGAACAGGGCTATGGTCAGCCAGGTCTGAAACCTACTCCGCCGCCCGTGCCTTCGCCGCAAGGCGTCATGGGTCCGCCGGGAATCTCCGTACAACAACAGTTGATGCAGTCAGTCCGTTCGCCACCGCCCATCCGATCTCCACAGCCCAACCCCTCGCCACGACCTGTCCCTTCCCCTCGTAATCAGCCGGTACCGTCGCCGCGGTCGGGTCCGGTGCCATCGCCGCATCACCATCCGCCTCACGGCACGCCGACGCATTCGCCGGCCCACGAGCTTGGCGGCGGTCCCAGCGAGATGATGCTCTCGCAACTGGGTGGCGGTCCAGGTGCACCCACCGGCCATCCTGCCGCTATGCCTCATCATCCCTCGCCGGCGCCAGCGCCTACGAATGGTGGCGCAGACGCTAACGAGGTAACGCCAATGACACCGCAGGACCAACTCTCCAAGTTCGTCGAGGGGTTGTAGTGACTGTTACGGACGATCACATCGGTCGATGGTTATGTAAGTGTTTCCCGTAACGGAGACGACGACGGCGGCGCTCGGATGGCTGCGACCGTCCGCGTCGCGTGAATTTATAAATTATACGAAATGTTCGCGAATTTTTGAGAGCATTAGATAATTAAACTTGAAACTCGCGCGCGCGCGCAGATAGAGACTGAAAGAGAGAGCCTGACGCGCGATCCATCGAAGTCGAGCGATCGAGCCTGGCATGCCTCAGGGTTTGGACTCCTTTAGGAACGCAGGATAATTTTACTATTTCTCGATTCTTCTTGAAACGTATACATTATTCGCCTCGACGAGACGCTCAGTGCGCACTCGGTTCGCGCGTATCTTTTCTTTCGATTTTCTACATTATGCGATACGTCGAAAGATAAGAGGGAAAAGTAACGCGACGTTGGTGCTTTACAATTCTCGGCCTGGCTCAAATAGACTCCAAATTGTTTTCGTCCTTGGTCGAGAAAAAGAGAGAAATGAAGATCGGTAGGACGAGGAAGAACAAAAGCGAAACTATTCGAAAGACTATTATTACGTATTCTCTCCTCGTATCCTCCAGAGCCCCCTCGACTCTGCCACTCTTCCTCGCTGCTACTCGTGCAGGGTGAGTGAAATCGTACAAATATATATATACATATATATATATATATATATATATATACATATATACATATATGTTGTGTATACTTAACGTTAATTAATAATTAATAGTTCAAATACTATTAGTTCGTAATTAGTATCGTAAATGTATGCAATTATATACCAATATATATTAATATTACCGTAACGAAACTACAAAGTATATGATAAAGAACACTTGTACGAAAGCTAAATGATTATATAGATAGGGAAAATCCACTATATTTAGAGTGTTGTATGTACGGGGAAAGAAGGATAATTTAGATCGTACGTACGCGTTAAGTAATATATTCGTTTAAGAAGAAAATTTGTTATTAAAAGGATATCCCTAAGCGCCACACCGAAGGTTGTACTTTAACGATGAAATTTTATGAATTTATCGCGAGTGACTCTGCATTTTTGCAATGCAACGAGTCCATCTGTGGAACTTGAAAGGATACTCTCGGCAGGATACCTGCTCAATCGTGTCCTGTCGAGAGGCTCACCTATGTGACGAGTTAATGTTGTGGTAACCAAAAAATAGAAATTTACAACAGGCTGCTAGCGCGCACGGGAGGGTTTATATAAAAACGTTAATTTTGATGAAGAAAGAGAGAGAGAATGAGCGAGAGAGAGAAAAAGAGAGAGAGAATGACGTAGTTTTCTCCGGTTGAGGGTCCACTGCGTATGTACAGTTCAATCAAAATGTAACTAATGAAAATGCGTATTCGATATCGGGCCCTCGCGTGAAAACTTTGTAAATACTAGATTATTATTACGACGATTATTAATTTACGTGCCCATTATTGATTAATTATTATTAATATTATTATATATATTATAATATATTATTATTATTATTATCAACATTAATCTATTACTATGATCAATTCATACATAGATTTATTGTAATATTTGCAACAAACGAGAGAAAGAAAGAAAGAGAGAGTTCACGCGCGTTATTACTACACACGGGTTAGAGATTGGCCCGCGTACAAAACATACACCGAACCACATTACATGACTATTGCCAGTGTTGTATCATAGTAAAGCTCTAAGTGTAAGTTCCTCCTCTTCCTCCTCCTCCTCCTCCTCCTCCTCCACCACCTCCTCCTCCTCCTCCTCCTCCTCCACCACCACCACCACCTTTGCTCGGCCATCCCAAACCATCCTCCGCCAATCCCTGCACCTTTTTCTTCACCACCTATTTAAAAATGACTTAGTAATAACGTGGGAATGCGTGAGCATATTGTGGTTCAGAAGATCCGTGGCGTCGGATATTTTTCAAGTGCATACTTTGTATAATATAGCTATATCGTGTACAATTAAGTCAACTGACGATTGCGATAGAAACGTAAATTGAAGAGAAGGGAAGATTAAAACTGATACACGTACATACACATACACACACGACATACGCATACACGCGGTAGCGAAGCTGAACGTAAAAAGGAAAGAGAAAATAGAGCGATCGCGAGAACGATCTTTGGAACTCCTAAGCTCGTGAGCTAATTATCATGTGACATACCATCGATACTCTTTAACTAGCTACACACCGAGAGATATATATGCATACATACGTACGCCGGCATATGTACACGTCTTCGCTCAAGACGCATGTTCATTTGAACACTCATGCGCTACGAATTCTCGTTTGAACTCTCGGCGGCACGTGCTTTGATCGTGTTCCTCATTAAGTCACTCTCGCGGGATTAGCGAAGGGAAAAAGAAAAAGTTGTAGAGTGAGAGAGAGAAAGAGAAAGAACCAACTTGGCAGAACTCGATCAAGGTCAGCGGTCGGCCTTGATCGGGTGCACTGATTCTTTTCGGGTGAATTGTTACGAGTGCAATCGGGGTCCTTAGAAGTCCCCAATATAGTTTCCGGTACCATCGATATCCCTCCCCGCCCCTTGAACAACGCGAGAAATCTCAAGTGATAAAATGAAAAAAAAGGAATATGGTACCGAGACACATTCCTTTTCCTAGATTACGTTTTACATTGGTGTAACGTGCGTCGCATCATTTGGGATAACGGCTTCGCTTCTCCGCCTTTTCCAAAAAGAGAAAATCGAGTTTTTCTCCCTTTTCTTCCCTTCGCGAATCGGATTAGCTTTTCATTACTGGTTGCTAAAGGCTTCAGAAGTTCGAACGGGATCATGGACAGGATCACCCCCGTGTACGCGGTTTTCTCTTCCATTCCCTTTTGTTTCCTTCCTATCTTCCTTTTCTTTTTCTTGTTTCTTTTGTATTTTTTTTAAATCGAGCAATCGGTGAGAAACGAGCGAAAATTGCTAGGGAAAGACGCACAGAGATCGAGTGTAGATGTTTATTTGAACGATTTTACTAGCAGAAAAAAGGAGTAATCGTGTAAACGACAGAACCCAAAAAGTATTTGGCTTAGTATGGCTGTGTTTTTAGGACAGTGTTGTAAATCTGAAAGTGGTGTACATCTTCGCGGTAGTGACACTCTCGATAAAATATGAACGTTCGAACGCCGCGCGTACCAACTCTCTATTCCGATTAATTATGAAATAAATAGAAGAATCTTACATCAAACGTCCAGCGATCGAAAGAGGAAAAAAGAAAAGAGAAAGCAAAAAAATCGGGCAGAACTCTTTTTTTCGTAGACGACGTTTGTAATCATCGTTGATCCCCCCGCTCTTGTCATTTCAGAAGCAAGGGCGAGCTGCGAAAATTGAGCCCTTTAGGGAGACGCGGTTGATCGACAAAACCAACCAACGATGCTTGCATCCAGCCGGCACTGTTCTCTCTTTCTCTTCTCGGATGTTTGCATTAATATTGGTAATACACGAAGAGGAAGAGAACGATGCTGCGAGAAAGGGAGTTCGTTGGTGCATGAGGCATTCGTAACGTGATTCACTATTGTAAGCGAGAAAGAGAGAGTGCGAGAGAGCAAGCGAACGAACGAGAAAAAGAGATGAATGTTACATGCAACGCTATATATATATATACATATATAAATATTACATGCGATATTTTATTTCTTTTTTATATTTATCAGTCCTATTTGAGAGAAAGAAAAGATATATAGACCGCGATTTGTATACATAAACGCGCGCACGCGACGAATTGTGAATTATCCGATTTATAGACTAATTGCAGATAAAGCATATTGTAATAATTTATATATATATATATATATATATATATATATATGTTATTATTACAATATTATGATTGAAATATCGAATACATAGAATACTACTTTTTATTATGACTTTTCGTAAATAGTGAATTAATTATCTAATTAAAGATTAATGAGACGCATAATGTAACGTTTCTGCTCCCGTCCTTCCCGACCATCAAGAGGATACATGTACATCTCCCGAGCGCGAAAGAGAGAGGATCTCTTCTCGACTCCTCTCCCTCTTTTTTTTTTTCCTCGTATCGTTACGCTGCACTCTCGTCCTTGCGCCGATAGCGCATTCGCCGTTCGTTATAAGAGTGCACAATGAAGTGATGACATGCGTGATGTGTTCCTTCCTTTTGCCCGATTGGGATTTCGACCGTTCTCGCGGAACCTACCGACTCCTAAACACGTGTTCTGAGATCGATTGAGAAGAAAACCGCAGAGTGACTTAGGAAAAAAAAACTTTAGTTACGTTACACTTATTCCCCGCCGTCGTCCTCTTTTTTTACCTATCGTTTTTAGCGTTTATAATACAAGACAGAGAGAAAGAAGAAAAAAAAAGAGGGGCCGAACGTCGTGACGTTCACTGCCCCGCCAGGTTCCGAGACTTTTGCTACCGTCGTTTTTATAATTTTAGAAAACGCAGAACGGATATCTTTTTTATGTAACATTTGCAACGTATAGATAAGATTAATGTATGTTGATCGTGAATATAACGAGTATTGTTATATGATTATTAAAAGAAAGAGTTTCGAAAATACATTCCATTTTTATTTTACCGCCGGCTTTCGCTAGACTGGTATGCGCAAAGAGGGAAGAGGGCTCTCTCCCTCTTCCCTCCTTTCTTTCTTACAGCATCATCCTGCATCTTCTTTAGAACTTTAAAACCGGAAAGGCTCACGTTGCGGACTTGCCATTTGGCTCTCCTCCACTGGCGGTCGACACACGCGAGGAGACTAAACAATTACACATACTCTGTGTAACGAACGAACGCGAACAGATCTGTTATAATTTCCGATTGATTACAGTTTTCTTATTTAATTACAACGATGCGTTCGTCGCACATCTGTAGCGAACTCAGTGGAAGTTCATCGATCTTCGCGAAAATTGAGTATAAATGCACTGTTTCCATTCGTCGCAGAATCGTCGAGAAAGATAATACTACCGTCAGATTGTGACTTCAATTAGCAAAGCAAAAATTACAGCCGTCTGTAAGGAGGATCGCAAACTTCCACTCGATTTCCGTATATGGCAGCTCCATTTACTCGCTCGCGTTTTGGTTCCGCTCGCGCTTCGCTCCCTCCTAATGCGCTTCGATTTGTTCTCGAAATATTTTCACGAGAATCCCTTCGCGAGTTGGGACCAAAGACTTCGCGACGAATGATCGTTCCGTTCGTTCTTCACCATGTATATACCTGGCTTCTTTTATTTCCTAGTTTCGTTTTCTTATTTTTTACTTTTTTTTTTTTCATGCAGAACCGGCAATCTAACGCGGATATTGCAGAGGGTAACAACGTGAGAGATAGAAAAGACACCGCGATGCGTTTTACACAAACATATACATACACATATACACACGTTGTATATATTTATACATAAATATATCGTTAACGCAAAACGCGAAAGAATCTGACGAAATAAAATCTTATGTATATCGTCTTTCGGAGGCACCGCATGTGTTTGTACCTGTGCGTTTTCAGACACGCCTTTTTCACGTGATCGCGACGATCATTTTTATCAAAGAGAATGAGAGAATGTGAGAGAGAAAGAAAGAGAGTGAGAGAGAGAGAGAAAGAAGTATATACTTTGTAAAGCGTGGATCTCCAATTAATCGCCGCCAGCGCGTAGAGATATAAATAATAAATACCGAATAAAGGATGACTCTAATTGACACACTTCGCCAAGGACTGATATTCTCCGATTATCTTATCTCGCGCGTGTAATCGCGAAGAACGCGTCCTGCCGCTCGCTAAAAACGATCGCTTTTTCGATCGCTCTCGTAGGGACCTGCAAATCTAGCATTACGACGCTCTCGCGCTATACGTAACGATATCTCGGTAATGTGTGATACCGGAAAGGAATACGCATTCTCCGCGAATAGGACCAAAGTCCGAGACGCGATCTGGCGATTTCCGCGGATTTCCCGCCGTTTTTCACCGTTTTACTCCCGTTCGACACCCTCGCATCCTCTCGCGCGCCGCGTGATAACGACGCCGAAGACGGGAGGAAGTTCAGAGTCCCTCGGGGGACGTGCACGCGTTTCACGCGTGTAAACGACACGTGTAACGATGCCGTTGCACGCGGACACCTATCGCGGAGAGCCGGCGAACGTCGACGCCTCCGACGATGCGCTCAATGTATAAAATATGTACGATAGGCTAAAATTTAGTACGAGTTTGCATGGCAACAGTGAGAAAGAGAGAGAGTAAGAGGAGGGAAGAGTGAGGCTCTTTGTAGAAATTTAATGAGGAAAGGAGAGGAGTTATTCCTATCGTGCGTTATTCCTGAAATTCACGTGTTCAACCCGAAACACGGACGAGCGAGTTGACGAATCGGGACAATTTTTATCGAGTCGTTTTGAGCCTACGCGATAGTTAATTTTTAACAATTTTCCCTCCGCGAAAAAGCGGAGTGGCGGTTTCCACGCGAGGGAATCGAGACGTCGTCGATGAGGGAGAGGCGAATATTTGTGAAACGGACGATTACTTGTGTCCCGGTGTCTCCGTTGTCGCATCGTTCGTTTCATTCCCGAAAGAAAGAGGCGAAATCGCCAACCGGGAATCTGACCCTCGCGTATTGGAGCGACGTTGATTAATGGCTAAGATACTTATCACCTCCGATGCGACTGATTTTGCTTCGCTGTATACTTTTGTCGTTGGATCTCTACGTTTCCCCTTTCCCTCTTTACCGTTTCTTTAACGTTTCTTTTCATGTATTTTTTTATGTATCCTCTTTTCTGTATATAAACCGTGTAAAATAAAGAAAAATGCTGAATATATCGATTAATCTCCTTTCGCATCTCCTTCGTATCCTGCAGCTCGCATCGCGGCTGAGACATTAATATATCCTTGTTTACGCAAAAAAGATATCTGTATTTTAATGGAAAAAAGTAACAAGGAAAACGGAATTTATTTCGTATTTGTCATGTACATACGGAAAGGATGATTTTTCTGAAATATCTAAAAATTTAGCTGGATACAGATCTGATCTAATTTTGTTGGACTATTAAAATACAAAGGAAGTTCAAATGCATGATGAACAATACGCAATTTATTTTGATGGTTCAATAAAGTTATTTTCTGTAAAAACACAAATTGATAAGTCTAAAAATGGCTACAGCTAAAACTTGTACAAAAAAAATTAGTATTAAATCTACAATCATATTCTCATATATGTGTATAAAAGCAGGAGTATAAAATCTTGAAAGAATTTGATAATGTTAAACAGACATAACTTGTTTACATGAAGAAACACAATTTTTCATGTAAGCAAGTTATGTCTGTTTAAGATTAGCAAATTCTTTCAAGAAAATTTTATACTTATATACTTATGAAAATATCATTATTGATTTGATAATTCTTTTCTGTTTAATGTTGAAATAACTTCTTTTTTATGTGATTTTACGTATAATACAATTTCTAATTCTCTCAAACTGTGTTACTTTCGGTTTTTAACACAGCTTTTAAATTGAATGAAAACTGTAATATCACAAAATTAAATTGGAGATCAATTTAATATTACCAATGTCAACAGACATCTCTGCGATCCCTCCCTATCCCCCAAAAAATTATTTTCATACCTATGTATCCAGTTAAATTTTTTAGATATTTTTTTAGATACTTCAAAATTATTCTTTCCATGTGATGCGAGAAAATTTCCCGACAGGAACAGCGTTCGATTTTTATAGCGTCAACCTTTCTAATTTTTTACGAGCGTTTCTCAGGCGGTAGAGAGGACGATCATAAACGCGAGCAGTTGATCGATTGTAAACTTATTACCCGCGCCGGTTCTCCTGCACGTCGTCCTCGCTCGTCGGCGCTAGATTTGCGGGATTACTGCGCGATAGACGAGAACCGGATTTGAATATCGATCGGTGCGGTCTACGCGTTCGCCCATTGAATTGCAAATTAAATGCTATTCCTCGCATTATGCGCGGCATTGCCCTTCCGCGCGAGCGTCGCGAATCCGCGCCGCGACACGCTTCGGCGGCATCCGCTCGAGAAACAATGCGAATAAAATGGAACGCGGCAGATCCGGAGCACTCTGCCTAAATACCGTAGAATTCAGAAATCTCATTAATTTCTTCCTTTCTTTTTGCTAAAAAAAAAAAACCGAGAAGACTCGTATAATCACAGGGCACAGCTTCAGAGCGACCAAATTCCGCCTAATCGATGATTAACTTATCAAGTGTTTCATTAATGTGAATAGTATTATTCACATTTTGTTGTTTAACGTATAAAAAAAAGTATTGGGGACGGTGAGTTATAACATCATAAAGTTTGCTTCAGGCTATTCTGCCAATAGAATTGATCACTGATTAATAATTTAATCAGTCGTCGAAATTATTCTTACGCAAACTTCTTAAGGGCCGTTACAGATTTATATATCATGAATACAATTGCCACTTCTTCATATAAAGGCTCTGCCGAAAGTCTATTTTTTAAAGAAAAAACAACGAAAATATTCTGTATACTATTAGAAAATTTCTATTAAATGTAATTAAATATATCGCAAATCTTAAATGATCCACTAAAATTTTTATATTAATTTAATACAAAATGCATATGTTAAAAAGTAATGCAGGTTTATTATGTACAAAATTAACACAAAAAATATAACACTTTAATACAATTAGGAAACAAATTGTAGAAATATATTTTTTCAGTAAAATTAATATTTATAATATACTGACGCGTGTAATTTATTTATCTTTGAATGAATGTATTAAAATTACATTATTTTTATGTTATTTATTTATTCATAAATTATGTTATTATAATCTTTAAGAAATATAATTTAATGCAAAATATTAAAATAATACAATTGCATTACGTTGAATTAACATTCGGATATGTTAATTGACAATGACAAGTTTTAATATAAATACAAAATATTTTCTACTGCGTAAAGATATGTGAATCAAGATTTTTTAATATTTAACCAAATCATTGATGCATAACAACAATTAACAACATTATTATTGAGTTGAATATTAATATATAGATAATAACAAAAAACTTCTATATTATATGAAAAATAATGTTGATTATATGATAAAATTATTTTAAATAGATTCGAAATTTTCAAAAAGTTTGTATTCGAATAATTTTCTAGTATTCAAAATAATTTATTACATTCATTAATATAATTTATATATCATTATTAAAATTATTACTTTCTTTTTTGTTTTCTCTAAAAAAAAAGAGAATGAATCTGTTGCTGAATATTTCTTTTTAAAATTGGAGAAATTCTAGTTGTGCAATGGTTGGCTTTTATGCCGTCATCATCTTTATGCTACTATTTTCTTGACATCCTTTCTTCTTCGTAAAAAAAGTCATCAACATTCTAAGTAATTAACCAGAGATCTTTTTCTGTCTGTCGGAGATTCGTCTGAAAGGCTGAAGTCCCTGATCAAAAACAGAAGTGGCAGCCATAATCGGTCAAATATCACGATCGATGCCAATCTACGAGGCGGTCGGGAAAACGTTGCAAAAGAACGCATGGGTGAATGCACCTTCAGCAACGTTCTGCATCTCCTCCCAGTGACGAAAGATCGGACGCGCGTCATTGGAAATCTCTCGAATACCAAAGAGAACAGGGCGCTACTCGCGAGAAAGCGAGGCCATGACGGCGAGGGGGAACGGAGATTCATTTCCGAACGCCGTGAACGTGGCCGCGCGTGATATCGTGCGTGCGAGCGATCGCAATGGCGAGCAACGTGAAGTTGTCGACAATCGACATGGCGCGAGGCGGAGGGGAAAGGCGAAAGGATAACGAGAATCGTCTGTTCGACAAATTGCGAACGAATCGCGGCGTTTTTCCGCGTCGTTAACGTCTCGGATAATGCGAACTTGATTTCCTCCATCTCGCGCGAGGATTCCTCTCTTCCCAATGCGATCGGCGCCGATTCTTCGTCCTCGATTGAACACACGATATCTCCTTTTCTTTTTCTTTCTGATTGACAAAGAGAGAGAGAGAGAGACTATCAAGTGATATCAGAGGCAACGCCTAATCGGAGGATTCCGCGGGGGCTCGTACGTCACTGCGCTGTCATCGTGAACGGGCCTCGAGAGTAGGCACCGTGCGTCACTTTATATATGTTCTGTGGTGCGTCATGTCATGTCACTCACACACGAGCCTTGGCACGCGTGGCTGCGACAGCGGGTAGTGGTAACCGTTGTTGGACGAGACGAGGCGAGACGAAGAACGCGGCGCCGTCGCTGTTTGCGCGCACGTCTTTGTATGCCGCGTCGAGGACCCGCAGTGTCCCGTTGCGGGCTGCTCCGAGTCGGTCTCCGTTTCTCCATTCCTCTGCGTGTTCAGTAACGTCGCGCGTGCGCGCACAAGAGCGACGGAGCAACTCCACCGAGCAAGCAAGGAGCGTGGGGCGGGGGGTACAGTCGACCGTGTGCGTACGTGAGGGACTGTTCTCGGTTTCTCCGTGTTGCACCGTCGGGGGCCAAAAATAGACAAATGGACGACGAGCGCGTCGTCGTCGTCTCCGTCGTCGGTGGTTCCTCGCGCGCGTTTTTCAGGATGCTCTCGCGCCACTGAGATCGTAGATCACCTAACGAGCGAGCGAACGAGTGAACAAGCGATCGCGCCGTCGTGATCATCGTGATCATCGTGATCATCGTGATCATCGTGATCACCGTCTCCCGGGTGCAGCGAGATGGACGTGCTCAAGACGTCCCAGGAGATCGTCCACGAAGGATGGCTCATCAAATCACCGCCCACCAAGCTGTGGAGAGCGGTTGGTATTAAAGTATCAAGAGAATCCGTACGTCGCGTACACGTCTCTTGTTTACGAAGCTGCCAGACGGAAGCCTGGTGTCATTGTTTACGTCCGCCCTGGTTCACCAAATCTCCCTTTCTCCTTAACTCGCGGAAAGGAATCAACAGCGAACTCAGGAACGTCATCCAACTTCTCGTGAATAGCTTGAACGCTAGCTCGGTGATGACATTCTTGGTTCGCTGCTCGCGCGAGAAATGCCTCACCTAACCTAATTCCAGCAGAATTCATGCGTGAGATTTTTCTTTTTTCGGTACTTTTTGATCATTTTTGGGACTCGCGTTTCCGAGAAGACGTATAGCCCTCGCGATAAGCGACGCAGTCCGATGTATTATCGGACATTTATTGGAATTTTATTGATAGGCTAATATTAAGTTTGAGGTGAAGGTAAATAATCTTATCTTTATTATCTGTTTTCTAATAGCGGTGGAGAAAGCGATGGTTTGCCCTTCGTCACAGTGGAGAGCTGCCTGGTCAATACTTTCTGGAGTATTACACTGACAGACGCTGCCGTAAACTCAAGGGTCGTATTGATCTAGATCAGTGTGAACAGGTATCTGTCACACGTTATCTTTATTGGAGTTTATTTTATCTATGAACTATAGATATTTATCGATACTCTGTCATAGGTGGACGCGGGTCTCCGATTCGAAAATCGTAAACAAAAATATCAGTATATGTTTAATGTGAAGACACCCAAGCGAATCTATTATTTGGTTGCTGAGAATGAAGTGGACATGAACAAATGGGTGGATGCAGTGTGTCAAGTTTGCAATCTTAAGGCATACACTCAGGATGACGACCAGCAAAGTAATAAAATTTAAACTTTAAAATTAAAATGTAAAATTTAACTTATGTTACTTTGTTGCTTATGCATTCTTGCATTAAATATAATATAAATGCTTTAAATCAAGGATAGAGTCTTGATTTCTGATGTGAATTTATAGATCATCTAAAACTTAACAGCATCAATTTTTCTTTTAGTATTACATATATAATTAAATGAAATAATTTTAATGAAGTATTTTACATATATGCAAATAATTATGCATAAAGTATCATGCCAATACTCTCATTTATCAATTTTAAGTTTTAATTAGAATTCTAATATCGAGAGTTCTTCTATTAATTTCTTTTTCTTTTTCTTTTTTAGTCTTCCAATACGAGTCTCAAGAATCTCCGCCAACTTCACCCACCAGCACAATCTCCGGTCCCTACATTCCTATTAGCGAGTGCATTTCCGGTCGTCGGTTCAATGATACAAGTTCTCTCAATTTGGCCCTTGGACAGGGACCGGAGCATTATGACGCCCCGAGAAGATTGGCACCCTCGCCGCCACGGTCGCCTACAACGACGGATGCCGAAAGCGTCTTCACCGACGACGAATGGACGACGTCTGTAACGAGCGCAAATTGGGACACGCTTCCTTCCACGGGTGAGTGTTTGGCAGTGCGCATGACTTAATTCGTTTCTCTTATCTAATGAAATAAAATCACGATAGGCGAGTCACGACAACCCTCTGGCCCGGGCGATCATGAGATCGGCTCCTGGAGCGTAAGAAAACGTTTCGGTAAGCTCAGGATCGTCGATTCCGCGGTGCCACCGGCCTTGGAGAAGTTACCGGCACCGCCCAGACCACCGAAACCGCCTCATATGTTACCCGAAAATCCCGGTCATAACTACCTGAATCTAGACGGTGCCACTGAAAGCTCGAAGCCGAGTACTCCAGCGACGCCAGCACCGACAACGCCTGCTGCCGCCACCGCGACGACGACAACGGGTGCCGTGACTGACGAATCATACGATTTTCCGAGATCTCATCAACCGCAAGCGGCACAAACGACCATCGAGAGTAACACAGCAGCGATCGATCAGTCGTCAAAACACTTCTACTCGAACGCCGCGCCGAGTACCATCGACGAAACGCAGAACGTGTTTCGCTACGATTTCCACGAGGATGAACCATCAAGTCCGCGCTCTGAAACTTCGACTACAGTGACGTACTCGAATCTACCAAGCCCTCTCGTGCGAGACGGTTGTCCGAGCGGCGTACCAACCACCATGGCGCCGCCTCCACCAATGGTGTACAGAGAACTAAAGCCGGGTAGAAAAACCAGTGACTCGATGTCTGTCATAAGTAACGAACCGTCACCGGGTCCGACAATAGCGCTATATGACGTGAGTTCCGCCGAACACTCTCCAGCTGAACCGCCGAGCATCAACAGGAAATTAAAGCCATCTTTGAATAAATCACCGGTGGAAGGTAGGCTTCTTTCTTTCTTTCTTTCTTTTTTTTTTTTAGTATCTACAACATTTAACATATTAAGAGAAATATATATAACGCATAAAATTTTTCTTGCAGCACCTCATCTGCAATTAGCGTCTCCGCCTGGAAGAGGAAGAATGCGGGCAGCGCCTAGTCCGACGCCTCCGTCGCATATGCACTCGACACGTCTCCAATCAACGTCGGACGAAGACAATAACGCGTTCGAAGATAAAGAGGAGGTTCGTAGAATCGCAATTCTAAGAACTGTGTGTAATCTTAGCCGTTGCATATGACGTGGCACGATACGTGATTTCATACGTTATGTGTAATTCGATTTCCAGATATACTATTATCAAGATCACAACACGTTCATTCCGGCGTCCAATCGCTTGGTGGTACTACAGTATCTAGATCTCGACTTGGAAGCGACAGAGAGCTTTAGTTCCTCGACGTTACCGCCCCCGCAATCTCTTCCGAATACGACAGTGTACAAAACCGTGGATTTCGTGAAAACGGAGGCTTTCAATCGCACTCGGCAGCGAGTAGAGGAGGAGAGAAAACTGTGCACGGACGAGTTAACGTAGGGAGCGAATTTGTGTATTATACGAACCATAGATAGATTACACGAATGTTAAATACATCAAATAATGTGTGTGGACTTTTTGGTATGTTATATAGATAAAAGAGAATTTTTTTTCTTATTTTAAGCACTAGAATAGCACGTTAGAGTTGTACTGCATGAGAAATGCGAGTGAATTTGATGAAAAATCGCGGTATCAACGCGATACATACTTTTAGAAAGACAGTGTCCACTGCTTTCACGATGTATGTTATTTTCTTCTTTTACATAGCAACGTTTAGTTTCATAAATTGGCTATGCAGTTGAAAGAGGCAATCGGATATCAAAGTATTGTACAACAATATTTAATGGACCAAAAATGTTATATAGAAAGAGAAATGAATGGCAGGAGTGAAAAACAGAAGTATCGATAGTCTCATCAAGAAATATCCTCAATGGGGAAATTTCTGATTGAATAAGCAAAGTATTATGTAAATCATGAAGATTTTCTTATTTTTGGGTATAATTATGGTTTTATGTATTAGATTTATATAGGGTCAACGTGCGCGTGGGGCATTTTTATCATCAACTATGTGCAACGAATAACTAAAGCTATATATTGTTTGTTCTAAGATATATCTTACTTTTAGCGTTAGATATAAAATGATATATAATATTTTTTTATCATGTCACAACGAAATTTGCATCACCAAGGTATTTAGGTTACACTTACAATACATATCACAGAAATATATCAGTTATACTGCATTAATCCAGAAAATAATATCGGATAATATTTTAATACACATTACGTAAAACACAGGGCCTAATCTAATATATTTATACGTAGATTATCACATGCCTTGGTTCAGCTCTTGTAAAAATTATTGGAGAAAAAAATGATATTAAAATTGTATTGTTATTTTACAATTTATGTTTTAATTATTCTTTCATGATGCGTTCATGAATGAATTCCAATTACCATTTTAGAACTTTACAGCATATTCATGGAAATTTGTTTTTTGTTATAGAAATATAATCGTCGTTGAGAGATTGGAATCTGAAGATTTATAGTTAATCCTTAATCATTTGTAATTGTAAATGTACAAGTCATAAATATACTTATACAGGATATCTTCTATAAAGTCTATTTCTACTACTCCCTATATATATATATATATATATATATATATATATATATATATATATATATATTTCAAAAATGGCTCAAAATTATAAAAAATCGCGAAATACGTGTCTTTATAACTAAAGTATATTTAAGTCTCACTCAAAGGTAAATTAACGTTGGTGCTAATCCTCTTAAAAGAGTAAACCCCTCCCCTTGCCTTTTTGCGTCGTAGTTTTTGACAATTTTAAACCGTTTCTGAACTATAGGAGGGGGTAGAAACTTAACTGCGCAGACACTGTCTGTATTATATATTGCAATTATGTTGTTTTATTTCAAATGACGTTTGAAATTGTAAGACGATTGATGAAACGCACTACATGAGTGTGTCATACGCGATTACTACTGCGCAAATAAACAAGTAAATACCACGATCATAATACAAGTAAATAATACGAGCAAATGATAGATTACTCACCCCACGGTCGTACAGCTGTCGCCCGAGGTCCCTCAGGTCGGCTCTTCCTCTCAGAATTCTTCACGGCTGCTTCTCCTGTCTCGATCCATCCATCATGGTACTTACACACGCGAGAACACCCAATCAGAATCCTTTGATTGTTTCTTTACTGTACTCACACTCGCGTACGCGCACGCTAATTACCGAAATACGACGAATACAAGACTGATTGCACAGGTCCTTCCAATACTTTCCGATTAAACGTGTTGCTATTCGAGACCGCGGAATTCAGTTTTCCGTTAGCAATCGAAAGTTTCGACGCAATAACTTCAAGTGTCGACAACTTCACTTCGATTTATCGCGCGGCACGACGCGAGTCAAGCTGAGGTTAGGACGCCGAGACAATTAATTTTATCTAGCGTGAGTTACAACTAGCGTTAAACATTACGTTCCAAGCAAATGTTTGTTTCTTTTCAAACGTGCGCATTTAGTCATAACCAGACTAGAGATCGAGATCTTTTTTAAACAGCGTGGCAATAACACATGCATGGATATCGTGGACAACTATGACGCAACGCGCGACGGTTCATTCGAAAATACAGAGAGCCGGATGAGAATGGTAAACAGTACTCAATATTCAGCACAATAATAACTTTCGACGCAAATTTCACGAAACGCACGTTTTTATTAGTAGAAAGTTAATCGCGAGATTCGTTGATTTGCGTACTAATCCGTGTTCTCGATATGAAAGCGACGATGAAATTATTTCCGATTTAACGAAGATAAAATAAATTGCCAAATGAAACATTAACCTTCCGATTATATCTTCGTTTTGATCAGTATTTTTCGGAAAGAACGGAAAACGGTTTTTTCATCAATTTTATTTCTTCAGATAATATTAAGAACATCGATCAGTACCACAGTCGAGAGAAAACGTAATTCTTTTCTCGATTTTTCTAGAAAATTAAGAACAGTTAGCTGTAAGAACGTTTATCAATGATCGATAATTTCGGCACGCACATAGACAACAGGCTAACGAGCGGTACACAAGGGTTCGGGACGAAGCGCGACATACACGATCCACGCGACCTTCGCACACATCAACAAGAACATACAGAAACGCTACCGGCGGCCGCTGCCGGTCGAACGCGCCGAGCTAAATGATCGTCGGCCGCGCTCGGTTATGTCCGTCACCGCTCGTGCGTCGCCGTCGACAGTGTCGCCGCGAGCGGCCGCCGCCGTAGTAGTGCGTAGTAGTTCACCCTCTCGGCTGCTCTCGGCGCCCTCGGCGCTCTCGGCCGTGCTCGATCGTCTCCGTCGCCGTTCGTATGGTAACCGCCGGGCGCTGAGCGCCGTGTATCCGTACCCGTCCGCCCGTCCGTCCCGCAGTAACGCTTGTCCCACTCCATGTTTCATCTGCGCGTCGGTTACAAGT
Organism: Solenopsis invicta; assembly: GCF_016802725.1. NCBI lineage: Eukaryota > Metazoa > Arthropoda > Insecta > Hymenoptera > Formicidae > Solenopsis > Solenopsis invicta. The sequence continues at coordinate 22,715,916 of NC_052668.1, forward strand.
GTTCGTTCTTCTTGCGTCGCGCCGTCGCGTTGCGCGATTTCGTACGTCTTGTCTCACGAATACGAAACGCCTGCAACAGTCGCGCGTCGCGGCGCGACAAGTTCAGACAAGTTCGTGCGTGTCTCTGTCCGTTTCGTAGTCTGGTGCCGGGTATTACGAGTTGCGTGTGAAACATTCTGTGCCTGAGTTCAATAGGATCGCCCGAGGGAGTCCTTTTTTTCGGAGTTACGCCGCCAGCGACCCGTGCGAGAGACAGAGACGGGAGATCCTTTGTCGGACCAGAAGCATCGTCTCAGCTGCGCCGAGATTCCTCGGATTTTTTTAGGTAAGTGCGTGTGCCTGTGTGTTTTGCTCGAGCGCGCCGTGCTTTCGGAATCCCTTTCGGCCGCGTTTCCTCGCTCTCGAAGCGGAGCCGCTACCACCTGTTGGCCATGGAAAAGTGCAACGACTCGTGACGACCGATGCCTCAAATCGGGATGTGCCCGGTTTATTTTATCGCGTTTGGAATACAATTGTTTGTTTCGGTATTGACTGAGACGGTTTCGATATTTGCCACGGTTGGACTTGTAACGTAGCATTCGTTGCCAGGAATCCGGATTTTCCTCGGCGAGAGGACGTCATCCGCCATAATCTTTCGTATTTCGCTATTAGATATCTCTGAAGTTAGTCGCATGATTACAGGCCCGTTTGAAATGAGCATTTGAAACCAAGTGAATAAAGACTCGTTATTCATTTGAGAATTTATTCGTGAGCTTGTGATAATCCGTTAATAATTTAAAAGGTCACAAAATTTGTTTATTATTTAAAACAATCTTGTCTTTAATTTAAAAAATCTTTAATTTAGATTAATTCAATAGAAACATTTTACAAAAGACGATCGATTAATACCATTTCTTCTTTCTCTTTATTTGTGATTTTTACGTTTACGAAACTAATAATTTAAAAGCCAGAATCTCGTTATATTATTTGAGAAAAGATTATTGAGATTTCATCTTCGATTTAAAAAAAAATTCTGAATTCAGATTAATTCAATAAAAAAAAATCTTATAAAAGATAATTACGTGATTAGTGATCACTTAGTGACTTTAATTTCTCTCTATTTGTGATTTTTAAGTTTACGAAGACAATAATTTAAGTCAGTATTTTGTTGTTAGTTAAGAAAATTTTATCTCATTTATTAAAAAATCCTTAATTTAGATTAATTCAAGAAAAAAAAATTTTATAAGAAATAATTACATAGTGTCTTTAACTTTCTTCCTCTTTATTTTTTATTTTACACTTTACAAAGCTAATAATTTAAAAGCCAGAATTGTATTGTGTTTTTTACGAAAATTCAAACTTTGATTTAAAAAATAATTTTAATTCTAATTAATTCAACAGAAAAATCTTATAAAAGATAATCACTTAGTGCTTTTAATTTCCCTCTATTTGATTTTTTTAATTTACAATTTAATGTCAGAATCTTGCTTAGTTATTTAAGAAAATTTTCTCTCTGATTTATTTAAAAAAATTCTTAATTCAGATTAATTTAACAGAAAAAGATAACCAACTAGTGCTTATAACTTATCTCTTTGTTTGTGATTTTTAAATTAATTACAAATTATTCTTTCACATAATTGTTCTGTCTGCCCATCTTATTATCGATAATATCCTTCTTATAGGCGCCTACGAAAAATCTCGCCAAGAAGTAAGAATGCAGATTTGCTATAAGAACTCCTGGTTCTTATCGGAAGCTCGCGATCTGACTTCCTTGCGAGATATTTCCTAGTTGCAGGCGTGTATAAATCGTTGATTACCATTTTAAATCTCTGTTCTCTCTTTCCAATCCTTAGCTCTTATCAGAGCGTGGTGACCCCGTCGGTTTATTTCTGTGGTGTACGCTTTTTTTTACAGATATACAGAATGTATAGTTTGAACTCCAGTTTCTTCTCAGTTCGAACAGCTTAATTTAGAGAGATGTTTTCATGACAAGATGCTTTTGATGATTTGTCACTATCTTCCGAGAAGTAACGACTGAATAAAATCATAAATGTTTCAGTCGGATTTAACCTCAAGTTTTTAGCACACAGAGCAAATGCACAATTTTTTTTGCCACAATCATTGATTGTGATTTTTAAGTTTACCAAAATAATACTTTGAAAGCTAAAATCGCGCTGTGTTATTTAACGAAATTTCATCTCAGATTTATTTAAACAATTCTTAATTCAATAGAAATATTTTACAAAAAAAAAACAACTAGTTAGTGTCTTTTACTTTGCTCTTTATTTTTTATTTTGAAGTTTACAAAACCAATAATTTTAAAAGCCAGAATCTCATTATGTTAAAAAACTTTCATTTCTGAGTTAAAAACAAAATTCTGAATTCAGATTAATTCAATCAAAAAAATCTTTCCTCTTTATTTTTTATTTTGAAGTTTACAAAGCCAATAATTTGAAAGCCAGAATAACTGTGTGCTATTTAAACAAATTTCATCTTCAATTTAACAAAAAGCGATTCTTAATTCGAATTATTTCCGGATTAATTCAGTAGACAGACGACAATCACTTAGTGACTTTAACTTCCCCATTTAATCGTGACTTTTAAGTTTGTGAAACAGATCACTTAAACGTACACGCCTTTCGGACGGAAAAGAGCTCGCTAGAAATCATAATTTTAATTGAATTTAATTGCACTTAAACGAAGTGTGAATACCGCTGAAAGTCGACAATGCGAGACGCGAGAAATATCTCGCGTGGCGAGTGTTACATTAAACTCGACGTTTATTTAATTTCTCGGCAGGCAAGAGTCTGTCGGAAATTACGTGAGCCGACAAGATACGATCGAAGGAGAATTCTACGAGTTCCTCCGCGATTGATTCGCATTTTGTTTATTCCGTATCATTGTTAATAGAATAATGGGATTTCCGAAGGTACGACAGGCAGCTAGGAAATGAATTTTAGACGATCTCACGGGAATAAATACGTCAATTATGATCCGTGATTTCTCTAGCAGCATTTCTCTCTCTCTCTCTCTCTCTCTCTCTCTCTCTCTCTCTCTCTCTCACTCAAATTGCGAATTTTACGTTGTTTTCGCGCATATCCGTTCGGCGGAGCGAGGCTGACGCGTTTCTCTGAAGCGCGCACCGTCGCTCGGTGTTTGTTTTCATCTCGTCGTTTATTCGCGGAATTTTTAAAACGAACCTTCCCCGCCAATATTCTCTCTCATCCGCGTATTCTTGGCCGCGACGTATAAAATCCCACTCGGCGTGTGCGATCCAACTTCATAAATTCAATTCGTCTCGCGAGGTATATTCCGTTTGACTTTGCGAGATACACTCGTCCGATTTAAATTAAATGTGTAGCCAGCTCTTCTACTCTTTCATATTTTTTTTTGTTTTTTTTTTGCGATTTTATCTCTACGCCGCGCCGGAGTTATTTTTTTGCTTCGACGCTGCTCTGAGCGATCAGTGTGTTCCTTCGAAACGTTCATCAAAGCGATGCTACGAGACGCGGTTCAGCGAGTCCACCGCGAATTTGGGCCAATCGACGCGTGGCCTCGATATGTTTATAAAACACGCGTTGCAGAAATACGCCTACGTCGAACGCGAAGTGCTTTAACGTTTACGCGCGTGACTGACGTGGATCGCACCGGGCACGTGGCGGCGAGGCCGTTAAAATCGCGCGAACGAGCAGTTTAATTCGTCGCAGGCGGAGCACGCGATTCGCTCTGCGAAAATATTTGCGTTTATCGTGCTCGCCTCGAGTGATGAAGCGTCTCGAAGCGCGGCTGGAATATTTCCGGACTTCGTGTAACATCGCGCTGACGCTGATCGCGAGACTATAAATATTACATATATGCAAAGAAATGATCTTGCATCGTCGCGAATGAATATTAAAATGTTACTGTTTGCTGGTAAGTTTTTATTTATCAAAGTATTGTTTTACGCCAGTCGAACCATTACCATTTCTTTTGGTAAACATATCGACATAAAAATCAGATTTTCAAAAGCGCAACTGAAAATATCGGAAGATGTTGATGAATTAATTTTAATATAAATTTAGTATCATGTATAATTTTTGAGTTTACTGTTCGTACGTGAGGGTTGAATAGGACGTATTTTATTCTGAAATTTTTGAAATGGCTGATGCCTTTTCATCTGGTACATTTGACTTGAAAAAATATCTGACTCTATTTCCCAAATTAAAATCTGATTCGGGAATTGAAAACCATATCTAAATATAATAGTAAAGTAAGAATAATATTTTTGGAGACACATTTTTGTAGAATATATTTTTGGTATTTTTCTGGCATATAAATTTTTATTCAACTTTTGTCGTCTTTTGATGTTCCATATATCGTGAAGAAGTTGAACGAATGATAAGGAATAAGTAGTAATAAACGCGTATCTTTGTGTTGATATCGTAATAAAAAAATTGCAAAGTAGAAATAAATATTTATAAACACGCACATAGCTTTAACAGCGGTGACGACAACAATGTCAAATTACGAAAATAAATTTTATAAACGCGAATCCTCCAGGCGCATAAAAGGCATTCGAAAATTACAAAGCGTAATCGCAGTGGGTACGGTTACAAGGTTACGTGATCGCTCCTCCAACCGATAATAATGGATTGTTACGAAATCAACGATTTGCAGGATTGGTACTAATGCGTGCGGACATTTGTTGATCCTGTGGCTCGGGTGCGCCGGTTTTTATTGTAATGTAAATTCCAGAGCACCATTTCGAACACTATACGAAAGAGAAAGAGAGATACTCTATCGCATGAAAATACAACATCGCCAAATTTATATTTATGATTGAAATTATATAATTGTAGAATATCTCCAAAAATTAGGGCTGAATAAGTTAATATATTTTTTAAATTAAATTATGTTAAAACTTACACGAACAAAAAAACTGATTCAAAGTTACATTAGATTCATATTAAATCAGAACAGAAATTCGTCAGTTTTTAAAGATTTTATATTACTCAAAACAATTATAAATATATCATCAAAGAAATTTAATATTTTGTTTGTAAATTAAGTTTATGAAATAATAAAAATAGTATTTTTTATCTGGGACTATATTTTTAATAATTGCTTTCTCTTACGTACATAAATTTTCGATTTAATAAAAAAATTAATTAAAGTTTATTTGTTAAAAAAATAACTGGTCAAAATGAAAAATTAACTAACTTAAGCTAAAAGCTGTTAATTTGTTAACTTTATTATTTAACTTTGAATTTTTTAACTAGTTGCTACGCAAAAACACGTTTCAGTTCTCTTCACAATTTACAAATATATTGTGCATTTCAACGAAGTAAAATTAAGAAGAGGCCATGATATTACGAATGAAATACATATATATTGACATTACGAGAGATTAGATATGGAACATAATTAATAATTCATCGTGCGTTCGAAGCGCACTTTATTTTGTTCATTGTCGAAGGTAAATGAAAATTGAAAATAGCGAAAAGATTCGGTGTTTTACAGTGAATTTTTTTTTTTAAGGGATTACCTCGGAGGCGGGATTTAAATTTAAATTTTACATTTTTCTATTCCTTTCGCGAGAGCATTCGAAGTGGATGAAGTCCGTGCGATGATGAAACGTGAAAGCGGTACATCCTTTTCTATCGACTCTTTTGGGGCTTCAGCGCGGATGGCGCGGGTGTTCGTTGTGTTGCATCCGAACAATGAATTACGCAACGCGCGGCGCGTTGGTATACACGGTCGTCTTCCTCTCTCTTTCTCCGTCTGTCTTTCTCTCTCTCTCTCTCTCTCTCTCTCTCTCTCTCTCTCTCTCGCTCTTTTTACAGGCGGACGGGCAGGCATGCAGGCGCGTTTAAACCGATATTACACGGTATTATTACGAGGTACGCGCGCGCGCACGTTGCATTAGACAGGAAACAACGAAGAGGAGTCAGTTGTTGTGTATCCCGTCGCGACCCGGTTTAGGCGTGCCTCAACCACTAGAACGCTAGGTACGGTGAGGAAAGCAGAACGCCTCTGAAATGTCAGGCACCAGGCGATGCTGGTGAACGGATAACACATCTCTCGCGCCACGCTGATATTCCAATATAATATTCCACGTGCGGCCGCGCAACATTTTATCGGAGAGCCTTCAATATTCGAATATCGATAAAATCGAACGCATTCCCTATACATAAAGCTTTGGTATTGCAACACGTTACTGTCGTCGTAGTTCGGTATGTATCGCGAGATCGTCGAGATCCTGGAACATGTCAGATCCTCGGTACCTAGGTGCCTCTCTCTATGATCCCTTGATACTGTAGATTTCTATTTGTATCGTCCCCTCTTTGATCTCACGGATCTTTGGTAGCGTGGATTTTTGCGTCTATCGGCTTTCAATTTCACAGGTTTTTACGTACATGCTTTGAATTTTATAAACCTCAAATACCACAGATTCTTATTTTTATTATATATTTGAAATTTTTTAAGGTCCTTTGATGTCGTGAATTTTTGTGTCTATCGACATTTATTATAATCTTTTTTTTTTAACATACGTACTCATTTTTTATAGAACTCTTTAATCTCGTAAATTTTTAGTATTACAAATTTTTGTATTTATCGTTTTTGCATTTTTATTTCTATGTAGTCGGAATGTCATTGTTACAAATTTTTACCTCTCGATTGTTTCAACAGTTATTTCTATAAATATCTCTAATCTCGAATCTTTAATATCCCATGCGTTTTTGGATTTTTATGCGGAATTTTATTTTTGTGTGTATTTGAATTTTACAATATAGATTTATGTTGCTAGTAATTTTTATCTTTATCAAATATTTGTTTTAACAATAACCTATTTTCATAGATATCTTCAATCTCCTCAGTCTTTGATATCAAATTGAGGAAAGATTCCTATGTTTATCATTTAATTCCAGAGATTTTCATTTCTGAACGTTCTAAATCGATTTTATATGTCTTTGTTTCAGCAGTTTATTTATCTTTATAAGTTTTTGAATTAAAAAAAAATTGGTAGCTTGAATTTTTATCTTCATTTTTCTGATTCTTTATTTACACACGATTTCGTGAATCGTACTGTTGTTTTTTTCATGAATTTTCAGAATTCCGAGATTCAGAGAACAAAATTTTCGACAAATGAAAAATTGTTTTGCGAGTTTTATCATCTCTAGCGACCGTACAGTATTCTCTTTGCCTCGTAGATCTCTCTCATCGTTCGTGCAAATTTTCTTCGTGTATGCATTTTACATTCACAATGGCTTAGAGCTTTATGTAAACACACACGAATACGTTTAAACATTGCTCTACAGTATTATCATTCGTTCGAATTGTGGAGCTGAGCCCTATGGCGGTAAACACGTGGGAATATCGTTAACAACGATCGTTTTTCGTTCACTGTCGTGCTCGTAAAAAAATTGCAGATCCTTGTCATTCTTTTTACGAGTGACAAATAGAAGAACGAGCGCAAGTCTTTCGCCGAGTCTATCGTCCACCAGTCGTGTGTAATTAATCAAAGTCGCATTTTTGTCGCAATTTCGAAAATCGTAAACCATCTCTGTTCACTCTCGGTAATGATCTAGCTTGACTTTAATCGCACATCGCTTATATTCGATAAGGATCGCGAGGCGCAATTAAGGAGATAAACGTCTTCATCGCGCGGCTTTTTACCGCGATTCAATAGTTACATCTGTGTAACCCGTTATTACGTCGCAATTATAATACAACTTACAGCTTAGGAGAAAGCACGTCGCAACTGAAAAAGGATAATATATATTCAGCGAATAAAGTCATTAATTAAACCAATAAAATTACTGTTGTGATGGACAATATTTTATTCTACGATTATAAAGCGCATATTTTATTCGCCAGCAGAAAATTACCAAAGCAATTTTCTGCTTATTTTATAAAATGTTAATTACTTTTATTAATGTTGGATAGGAAATTTCATTTTTTTCGTAGACGAAACTGTGTTTAGTGACTTAATTCGAAAGCGCTGATTCTCTTAGAAAGCCTTCTTGTCGGGACGCGTTGTGTCTCGTCCCTTAACGAGCGCAAGGTTAACTCGTCTAATTGTAAGCGGCATTTACTTAACGAGCATGCACGCGCACGCTCTCGTTGGGAAGCCCTGCGCTAGGTAACCAGGTTCATCGTCGCGCCGCGCCGTCGTTAGTGAAGTTGAGGTAAAATAGAGCACGTAGCTCAAGGGAGTTATCGCGGATCGCGATCGAACCGATTCCGAGGATCTACCGCGTGCAGACACGCACACGCGCAACTCGTGCCCTCGTCTCGGTATATACAGCTTTTCTCCGATCGAAACTGGTTCGCGGATAAGGTCTTTAACCTTAAGCTAGCCGCCAGCTAGCTCGCTGCTAGAGGTGGTTCTAGCAGAAAGAGAGGGAGAGCAATAGCGACGGCTGATGACGATGACGACGTGTTGGCCACGGCGGTGGCGATGGTAATGATCGCGCACTGTTGGTTGGCGAACATGCACGTGTTCTCTTGCCACGTTCGTTGTCGTCGTCGTCGTCGTCGTCGTCGTCGTCGTTATCGTTGTCGTCGACAGGTTTACGGTCGACTGTAAAATAATTTAAACATAGCTGCATCGACAGTGCTGCATAATTCTCATTCGCGCGGTAAGACGCGTGGAAATAGGGATTCGTACAGAGAAAATAGATTACGAAAATCACGATGTTGAGAATACCCGCGATATAAAATTGCATCGAATTACATCGAACGTAATTTCGTTATTGCGTAATACTAAATAATCGAGGAACGAGATCAGGATCTGGGGCAAACGAATTGTGAAAATGAGAATTTATGCTCGTGACGTCTGGATGACACTTGATCCACTTTGATGTAACAAAGGACGAGAATTAGATTGCGCTAAGGATCCGCAGAACGATAGATAGAAACGAAGATCCATTAAAGATTTACCAAAACTCGTTATCAAATATCAAAGAGCATAAAATATCAAATGTCGAAGATCGTAAAATTTTACATTATCGAAGGATCAGTTATATATAAATTTAACACACGCAAGTTAATCGGTAAAAATATTTCATTTGTCTATCCTTAAAACTTTTAATTATGACTTTTATTTATTTCGCGAGATTTATTATCTTCAGCTTATGAAATTTTCATTAATTTTCTTTGCGACGTCAGAGTGCTTTATATCCGGACTGGTACATTTAGAGATGTTTCTCGGTGCATCAGTTAACAGCGGGTCAAGAAAACTTTCTCGTCGCTGCTGCTCTTGTCGGAAGGTTGTGATAATATCAGGGAAACGACTTTGCGTAAGCTTCATGTGTCTCGTTGAATGTAGACGCAGGATGTTTTTCTTCCTTATTCATCTCACGGATTTGATTGTTTTCTCATTCTATTCGCCGCAATTTTTAATTGCACGCACTATGCGTTCTCGTGCAATTAGCTCGATACACGACGTAACACGAAATAATCTCTTCTGTAGATGCATACGCGATTATTCCCATTAAAAAGAATAATATCTTCCGCTGTACTAATTTATTTATCTCGTTAATATAACATTTTTTAAATTAATAATAATTCTTACACTGTAAGAAAAACATTTTGTACTTGTGTTAAAACCGGTCCTTGTTAAAATTTTTGTGTAGAATTTTTAATATTTGAGTGTTAATTGAACATAATGTGATTATATTATTTGAACGTTTAGCGTAAAATTGATATTTTATATTTTTTAGCGTTAAAACAACAATTTATTATTGAATAAACCTATAACATAGAAATAATGTAGTTTTACAACATAAAGTTTAAAATTAAATATACGTGCCAACATTATGAATGTTAATTTTGCCAAAGAAATATGTTTCCACATTATGTCGGGATGTTACATTTTTTTAGGTAATTTTTTACATAATATTTATGTTACTTTCTGTAACATATTCATAACATATTCATCTTTTGTTAAATTAACACAAAAATTTGAGTGATTTGTTCGGAACATTCGATATACAATATTAAATTTATCACAAATTTTTCAATTGTGTGGGACACTTTGTTATTTGTTTTTTTATGTTATCAAAGAGTTTCAAAGAAAACTAATTAAGAAAAAGAAGAAGAAACAATAAAATTTGCAAAAGTAAATAATAATTATCATCTTTTCGTACTTCGAAAATTGAAATAAAATTTTCTTGCAAGCTTTTACCGCAACATTTCGTCTCTGATGGTGTCGGAAATAGGTCAGACGTTCTGGGAGTAGCATCCGCGAACGTTTTCACGTGACGCAAAAGTCGAAATTAAAATAAACGCACGCAATCGGCGGCATGATGTGTCTCGATCGAAACCAGAGCGGCCACGGCGTGCACACACGGCCTTAGCTCTTAGCTATCTCCATACGCACGCGAGCGAATCGAACGCGATGTGGGAGAAAGTTCCCTGATGACGTCTAAACGCCGGAAACGCCAGTGACTTCGGTGCGAGCCGGATTTCGAGAGATCGGTCTTCGTTTTCACTGACGGAAGACCTCGCGGACGCGCGTTATCCTCTCGTTCGTTGTCACGTGGATTCGTGGCCACGTAAATTGCGGTGAAATCGTATTCGCGTACGTGTGTAGGCGCCTCGAGATCACGTGCATTAAATCTTGCGAAACGCGCCTCGCGGAACATAAAATCCGACGCTTAAATCGAAAGTCCGAGACTCGATTGAATTTCCATTCAAATAAGTATGATTTCGAATTAATTATGAACAGATGGCAGGAGTTACCTATAATCGCGCAACTCTCATACATGAATAAAGATTTATGGAATTGTCCATATTTTTCTTTCGACTTTAATTTACAAGTTTTAATTTAAAAGTATCTTAAATTCAATTCAAAGTTTTAATTAGAGAATTTTTAATTCGTCTATAAGATAAAAAATAGATGCAGATATCATTCTGTTTTTAATATGCAAGCACAAGAATTCAAAACAGATTTTACGATTAAATTTATTAAGTTTAAATTTATTTTATTTTACATATGTTTTATTGCATAAAATGGACTACAATGAAAATAGCTTGTATAAAATTCTTATAGAAGCGAATGATTACAAGAGATTTCTCGTTCAGAAATTGATTATACTTATTGAAGATGTTCCTTAAGCAATCCGTGAATCATGGCAAGCGAATCGATCACTTCGAAATAATGCACACGATGCCTATCTTTTTCCACGACGCTCGTGATACGGTAATGCATCATTGTAACGCAGCAACGGGATGTAGGCAAATGTGCGCGGATTAAGATCGTTGGTGCACTAGACGTGATTTATTGCGTTATGCCCACTCCGATTTATCAGTTATGACGTTGTAATGGGTACTAATGGAATTAGAGTAAAAATTGGATAACACTTATTTGTTACTATTACGTGGCGCGCGGCGTCTCTGATAAACTGGCATCTACCAATAAAATATTCGATACGTGTCGTAACTGTGTGCCTCTCATTACACCGTAGTTTTATTACATTTCGTCAGAGCGCACAATGGAATTCAATTTATCCTTTCGATCGTTATCATTTAATCATCGTTTTGCACCATTTGGCAAAATAATAAATGAACTCCCCTTATCGGTGTTTCGATCAGCCAAGTTTACATGAATATACGTTTTTTCTTTTTTTATAAATTTATGGTTGATTAAAATTTCTTTGCAAATTAATTATTAATACATCGCTCCAGCTTGTAATTTGTTTGGAGAGTATGCGCGTGGTAGAGATCACGTTCGAAAGGCTCGATTGAATATTGAATACCACGTGGAAGCTGAATGTAGAATGCGGCAGAGTTCAATATATCTAACGTAACATGCAATGTATTAGCGGCCGTGTCTACATATTTAATGCGAGCAAGTGGAGATTCAAATCGGTGAATCGGGACCGAGTGTATTTCATTAGCAGATTTCATTAAGCTAATTAGAAGCCCTTGTTACGCACGTCCGTGCGTAATTACGGTCGCGGAAACGCTCCGCGGAATCCGTGGAAGCTGGAAAAATTGCGCATTCTGCGACCTGGATGCTCTAGTTTTCGGGCTCTGATATGCTTTGGTGGAAAAAAAATTGCTCCGGCGAGCAATGCAACGCGCTGCAACAGAAAAAATTTTTTCGCTCCATTGTCCGCGCCGGGATTTTCAAAAAATGTCACGCGTCGGAAAAACGTACCATTATATTATAAAATCGCGACGATGGTATTTTATTAAATTAAATTATATTGTAAAGCAAATACTGGAGGCGCATTTATCGATATTCAGAAAAATGTTACAATTGAAAAATTCAATTTCTGAAGAAAATTGAATTGATGGGTTCTCAAAGATTTTACGAGAGACTCTGTAAGAAATCTTAAAGAAAAATCGGCTGCGAATTATTAAACGATTGACGTGTAAACGGTCTGAAAATTCGGCCGTCGTTGCTTGTTATCACTTCGCGCGAATAACGCGCGTCGTTCTATCGTCAATTTACACCGATGTATTCACGATGCAGATGCGGAGGCGCGACATCCCGGCAGGTGCGAGATAGGCAAGTGGTCTAACCCAAATTCTCGGGCAATTACAGGTTTTCACCGTGACTCGCGGTTTCCCTCTCGCAAGGCAAATAGACTGAAGAAATGATAGAGATAAAGAAGGATTGCGATCGGCGCATCCTCTCACACAGGTACCCCATATGTGTGCTCGCAATTAGCCGCGCAATTAACGCGGCCGTATCTCATCGCGATCCGCGAACGCGACGCGAACGGAATCGATGGCTTCTCGGAGATTTTCCTCAGGCTTTACTTTTTTCATTGGGATCAAGATTGCTTAAGCCTTTAATCGGGATAACGCGCTCGTCCGTGTTTAGAAAGCGATTCGTCCACCTGTATCCCTGCCCATTTTCTCCATAACAGTAACAGTACTTTCGTGTGCTCTCGATGTCTCCGCATCGCGCAAACGAGAGGCGCGTCTTCCAATCTAAAATAAATCCACGTATCTCAAAAACTTGAAAAAATACATTCTACAAAACAATACGCTATTTCTTTCTCCATCAACTTTTTTTTTCTTTTTTAAATTAAATCTACATCTGTAAATTTATTGAAATTTTCAAATCTGTCGAACACTTCAAGTATACATTATTCAGTACACGTTATTCGTTCGCAATCGAACCAAAATTCGTTGACCAACGATTATCACCGATTTTGCAATTGCGAAATCTGCGGATCTTTCGCGTGCGATAATAACGCCGTAATTTTCGCGGAGATCGCCTAATGTTCTATAAATAGCTTCGGCCAAACCGGTATTGAGGTCAGGCGGCGACGGCGGCGTCGGCGGCAGCCCACGAAAACGCCTATCGCAGTGTTATCCCGAAAAAGCGATGATCCCAGTCGGAATCGCGAACCCGTCCGCGGATTCCGCGACTCGCTCGTCGCGACCGCATTTCGTTCGCCGGCGCACGAAGCACGGATACACGCACGCGAGGGACGGAGATCGCAGCGAGATCGCGGACGCGAATACGATGTGCACTGGCCCGCTCCGCCACGCTCTGCTTGCCTCTGCAAACGCGACTCATTATGACGCGTCCTCTTCTCCTCCGTCCTCATCCCGTCCGCTTCTTTCCGTTTTCCTCCTGGACGCCTTTAAATGCCGCTTTTGTCGATATCTTTCGCGGTATCCGGAGCACAGTGGTCGGCGCTTACGGTATTTTTCTTGATTCACTTACTGTCTTATGCATTACAAACATTGAATCTTAATTTGACTTGAACAATTTTTCAAGCTAAGAATGATGCATAATTAATCGTCCAAGGTCGCATGGGGGATTTGAGACTCCAGCGAATTTTCAATTTTAAATTATTCTGCTTCGAATTCGGTCACGTACAAAAAAAAGTGAAAAACGTTTCGAATGAAATAGTTATAAAATCGTATTTTGGAATGTTGGAAGAGTGTACCAGAATTTTTTTCAATTTTTTATAACCTAAAAACCCTTTCAAAAACACTTGTGTCCAGGAAAGTAGTGAAAAACAATAGCGTCCTCAGACTCTGGTTAATTTCGTAATTAAAGAATAATTTTTTAACCTGTGTAATCTTGGAAAATTTTTATCCAGTAATTAAGGAATTACTGAAACTTTTTCGTTCTTGTTTCTGTTAAAGCAAATTGTGTCGTCCGATCGATAAATTTTATTACGCGGCTTTTTCTCTTACATTCTCCACTTCTTTTTATTATTTATAAAGTTACTGTCGCTTAGCCAATCATCCGCTTGCAAGAGTAACCAACATGATCGTCTTTATCGCAATCCGACTTTCTCTACGTCTTTATTGACTTGATTTTACGATGTGAATAGTTTTCGATCTTCGACATTTACTTTCTTTCGCATTCGAATAAGAGACTGGTGCATTTTTTTAAATAATTGATGTTCTCTTCGATCTTATCATTGTGACGAATATATTATCTGGATCGCGAGATAAATTTCCATTTTCCAGGGACGTTCCTTACCTTATTCCCTTTACTACATCTCGCGGGAGGCATTTTCTGCTGGCGTGTAAATTCGCTATACGACTGCAGCACATTTTTTCCATCGAACATCGATATCCTCTTGCGGTGAAATAAAGGATCGGTCCTCGAGAAACAAGGCTAGTCGGCCTCGAACACACGCCCCTTTTTTCCGGATAATGTTTTTCTTTCTTCTTCTCCCCCCTCCTTGCTCCTCTATCTTTCTCTCTCCGTACTGTCGCCCGGATTACATGAATTCTGACGCATCCGTCCGTCGGATCGTTAAATTGTAAGAAGAAACGGGTTTTGTGTCGAGATCGTAGGAGAGGAAGCCTGGTTGTTCGGGCTTCCATTACCGTTGTAAGACTATGGCTCAGGGCCGTATTACGCAAGAGAGCCGGTCCGACGAACCTGATCGTTACGATCCCTACGTAGATCTCCCCGCCGTTCTCCACCGAGCATTGCCCGACCGGATTCTCTCTTTCTCTCCTTCGATCGTGAGGTCGAGACTCGTTCGAGGGTTCGCCTCGATCCGTCGAAAAATATCTGAATAAAATACTTGCCGCACGTGTGCGGTCGACGTAATCAAATTTCCAAAGTCAGACGTAAAGAAAGCAATCTGAATTATATCTGGCACCGAGAAGAAAACATTTGTTAAAAAACTGAAATATTTAGTCCGATACGATCAACTAAACATTGGGTTGATTCAACAGTTATTTAGTTGCACGAAAAAAAAGATGTAGCTCATTCACGTCGACCATTAAAATTTTTGAATCAAGATTTAATTAAATCAATTCAATATTTAGTTGCACGTGTCGAACTAAATATTTTAGTTTCTCAACAAATTTTTCTCGGTGTTCAGCCTTTGAACAAAGAACACGATTCTACTTGGATCAAGATGGAAGAATTCTTACTTTCGTAAAAATCTATACAAATATCTCCGATATGTTTTATTATTTTTATAAAATAATGCAAAGTCAGAATTGAAGCGATTTTCATGCCTCACGTCTTTTTCCCGAGTAAGATCGAAATATAATATTTTTCGCATAAGCTCCTTTGTTTTTCTTTGTCGTTCGAGCGATCGCCTGAAACGGTTGCTAAGTAGACTTGACTCACAAGCTGATTCGTGCGTGAAAGTGGGGCGAATTATCGCGTCGAAGGGAAACGAGATAACCCAAGGGGAAAAAAAGCACGAGGGTGGTAAAGTTTCGAATGCTCATATCAGCCGGTTGGCTTCGGCTTCCCGGACACTGTCGGTGCACGTTGCAGCGCAACACTGCACGCCCACATTCCGACGGGTCTGAGGCGAATCTTTTCGTCTTCCTTTCGCGTCTCTCTGTAACGTGTACGATATTCACCGGCATAGTACCCCGCGTGTTCCTTCGCGGAACATGCTCGCCCGCCCCGAGTGCCTCTTTTTGCGAGCATCGAGGTGAGCAACATGTGAAACGCATTAAAAATGCAGGCTGATTAATCTACGGCTGCGTCCGGACGCGTAGAAAGCCTGTTGAGCGTGGCACTTGAGCTGCAAATTGACGTTTGGACTGACAGTTAATTTAGCAGTGGATTATTGGAGCTCTACGAGACGATTCGCAAAATCGACGGGCGTAAGTTTCCGTTTACATTTTTGTTTAATTTTTACTTTAATTTCCTCCCGTTCTACGGTGAGTTTTTTTTTTTTTTTTATTCTAATAATGTTGCATATAATTTCAATTTTATTTCTATATGTGTCTCCCTTTTTGTCCTAATTTTGATTTCGAAGTTTATATGATAATGATCGAAAATGTAGGTCGTCTCAAGCGTAAAAATAAGGAAAGTAATGAAGCACTGATTGGTTAATTATCCGACTTGACGTCCAAGGACCGTAATTCCGATCATGACTCGTTAATCTCGAGGTAATCTCGAAGGCTGGCTTTACCAAGCGTAATGTCCAAGTGTCATGCGTCTCGAGAAGCAGGCGTGTCGTACCTTGGAAAGGAGGTCGATGTATTATCGATCGGCTGTGTGACGATCGTTATCAAACTTTGATACGACCGGCTTTACAAATATAACGCCGGTAACTTCGCGGCCGAACTAAGCAGTCAGTTTAGCGGCTTATACGACGCTTACGATGGACAAGCGTTGTAAATTAATTGGTAGAGGCGGTTTTACCGCCGCCGTGAAGAGCCGGTCGTGCACTATCGATTGCCGTGCAACTACAAAGGACGTCGACCTCGAAACTCTACTGACGAAGACTAGAGTCCGGAGAAACGATCGATAGTTGTTCCGACCGTCTACCTTTCGAGCGTTGGCGTTCATTTCTATGTCCGACGCGATAATCGTCGTCTGCGGCTCCGCGGATTTCAACTCGTCGAGATTCTCCGTTCCGCACAAGAACGTCGACACTGAACCCTATCTTTCTCGCGTTGAAAGGAATCTGTAATTAGATCTTACTCAAACTCGGCGTCTCGAGTTAATAAATAAAATTTATTGAATTGAAGCTACTCGATCGATTTAACAGAAATAATGGTGGAAACGATGAATTTGTAATAAAAAGTAGTTTATTTTATTTTATAACAGATTAGAGAAAAATAAATGAATAATAAATGCCGTAATAATTTTTTTAAATAAAATAAATAAAACGTAACGTACATCTGTATACATTGATAGAACTATTTTTTTAAATGAAAATAATACATTTTTTAAAAATTATATATTTTGATAGAAGTATTTGTTTATTCTGTTTAAATAAAAATATTTACTTTTAAGTAAATAGATATATATGTATTTTAAGTATATAATTTTGTATTATTACAATTTTTACATTAAAAACAAACTAATAACATTATTAAACTTAATTAAATTGTTTTCTTAGATTGAAAAATCTGATTATTTTAAATATAAAAAGAATTTAACGGTAAATATTTTCTAGAACTGCAAGAATAAAGTATTTTATTAAAAATTATTTCTTTATTTTATTTACATAAATATTTCAATTAAAAAATTTTTAACTTGACTGCAAGCAAATAAGCTACTAGGACTCTCTAAGTAAATAATTTTTTTTTTGTTTTAAGATATTTTTTCTCATTGTATACATGTATATTTTTTTATTCACTTTTATCCACTGTTGTATTATTAATATCTTATTAGTGCGCGATGCGTGATCGTCGTCGTTGATTAATATGAGCTTATCTCTCCATCCCGAAACGAAACTACACGGAATGTCGCCCCTCGAAATACGTCTTGGTACAACTCGTCCGGATGCCGTGGCGCATTTGTACGTGCAGCCGCGGATGCGGCTTAGCTCGGTAATGTCCTTTTGCACGGGCCGAAGATAGCCACCGCGAGTACCAGTACGATTAATGACTTCCTTATGTTTACGTTCGTGCATATTCGCGTGCGCGCCGGCACCCCGACGACACGACTTAAACGACGACGTACGACACATTCCCGGCGCGTTGAAATACCCGAGTATCTTTAATAGAATTTATTCTAATTCATTCTAATAGCAGTAATTCCTGCAGTGGTAAGATGAAACCACACGTGGAATTCACATCAATATTAATTAGCGTCTGAATTAGCGTCATCGGTTTCAATCCGTGATCACTCGGATTTTGTTAAATCTCCCGTTGGAATGTTTCGTCCTTGAATTAATGAATTCAACTTGTCGGAAGAAGAACAGCACCTAGCACAATGACTTTGTTACGACCAACTATTACTTATTATTGAATAATGATTTTTTTTCAAGTCGTTGTGAAGTCTTCAATTGTTGTATTAAGTCTTTTAGCGAATCGCCAGCGTCGTTGTTCTTAAGCGAATTTTATTCATCCTTCACGAGCATAAGTGATAAATTACGATCATATGGTCTAGATGTAATTTACCGTATCTCGCACGATGATATTATTCAATAAGCACCTCCCGCCACACACGCTTCTAAACCACCGTGCCCATCCTAGTGTACCAATTACTCTCTACTTGGAATACAAACGGTAGAAAGGTGTTCTCACCGGAGTCATAGGTTACCGTTTTACATGGCGATCCATAATGATCACGACTCTCTCAAATACATCGAGAGGAGGAGGAGGAGGAGGAGGAGGACGAGGACGAAACTCGCGCGCATTATCCAATCGTCGGGAGTGCTCTCGCGGACGACGTTTACAGCGGCAGCGACTCCAAGTCGTGACCGATCCTCCGGTGGGAATCCGCCCTGAGATCAACTCTCATACGCCTTGAGAGAAGCTGTTCCGTGTCCGTCTCTCTCTCTCTCTCTCCCACCCGCGCATCAGGCTTTTTCCTATTCCTTTCTGCTTCGCGCCGCACCTTCTCTCTTCCCGCGTTGCGCCGCGTTTCCCTCACCTTACCCTTGCCGATCCTCAGACAGTCTACTAATGGTACATATCGGCCCGACGCACACAACCAAAGCGCGAAAGAGACGATCCCCTGCAATCGGATCGCCCGTCCGCTCACTCTTGCATCGCTCTTGCATACTCGCGTGCGGCACGGAACCGCCTCGATTGCGATCCTGAACACTCGATCTCGCCGCTTGGCTTTCGACGTTAAGAACACTAATTCGAGGCGAGAGAAATACGAGAAAGAGATGGGCAATTAGCGGAGATATCGTCTTTTCATTATGCAATCTATTATTTCACCTTTAATGATATAATCGAAGTAAAGCTCGGTCTTCCGCGAGGTTAATTTAATTACTTCCCTGTCGAGATTCCGTGAAATATTGCTTTTGTATTTTTTATTCTTATCTCATTTTTAATTAAAATAAAATTGCAAACTTGTAATATATTCTCTCTTTTTTCCGCATGATAAGTTACCTACGGCTATTGTGAGCCCGATTTTTACGTAATCGAGAGAATACACTAAAATAAATGAGTAAGATCCTTTTTGTGTTGGCCCGGCACGAATGTCAGTCCCTCGAGGAATTCCAAAACGGGGAGTAACGAATTCCTTTCTCCTGTTCCGATCCATCTCTGCTATTTCTTCCCGAGTGCTCGGATCGCATTCGAACGGTTCTTTCGGCACTTGATGTCTTAAAAATAAGAGAGAGCGTAAGGGTGTAAGGTAGAGACAATATCGAATTCTCAATTGCGCGTTTGAAAGGTCGACGATTAAATAATTCGATGAGAATTGAATGATTTAATTGCATATATTGACGTAAATAGAAATGGAAGTTAGAAGTATATCACTTGATAGGCTAAATATTTCTGTCAAACAAAATATAGAGTTTTATTTGATCTGTTTGGTACAACACGTTTTAAAACTTTATTTTATACAACAAGAAGAATTTGCAGTCTTAATTTATTAAGAAAACAAACGATGCCGTTAATTTTATAAGCATTCTACTTTAAGTTTGCTTATTAAACTTGGGCACAGTACATGATTATAAGAATAATAATATCAGAAAATTTTCGTGTGCTCGAGGTTACTTACGAAAAAGCGAAGAACTAATTACTGAATATATTGGACTGGTCACATGCGACAAAAGTTCTGACATGCGATCTCTCGTGCTGCCGGAACATTTCCGCAGGCATCGAATGTCAATTATACGAATCGCCCTGTGCCAAATGATTTCCCGTCCGTAACGCAACTATGCTCGCACAAAATTGGGTGTCCTGACGTAAAATGATAACATTATTTTGTCTGCTTAAATTTTATTAATCATTTTTGAATCAGATAAAGGATTGATCTTTATAAATTATAAAAAGATATATAGTGCGTTTTTTATTTAAATTTTGTTTTTTATTTATTTGTCATAAGAAATATATGCATATAATAAATCGATAAAATAGATTAAACATAAATTTTTGAACAATTGTAAGTGTAATATTGTAAATAAATACGTGCAAGTTTTTTTTTCATATTTAAAATGAAAGGTTAATAATGGAAAGCGAGTTTTCTAACTTAATCATTTAAATCTTATCGCTTCGCACCCTTCAAAGTTCTCGGTAAACGAATTCGAAAGTCTTATTAATTGCCACCCTATATTAGAGGGTACATGGGGAGGTTTTCGATGCCGCGAGCAATCCTAGGCGTTCAACCAGTGGAATTGGTAGCTCGTCGAAAGCAATTAACGTGCCAATTAGCCGGCCAGTACGTGGTCGTTTGTAGCGATTAATTCAAAATTCGAGAGCCCCGTCGTCGACGACGGAAGTTACGTCGAGTCCCGCCGTCGTTCTCCTATATTTCCTCTTTGACGAATCTCGGAATCTATGCACCGTGATCACGAGAGAAATGCAATTGCAGTAACCGTATCTTTACGTTGCGATAATCTGTAAAATTAAAATAGTAATTGAAAATTATTTTAAATAAATAAATGGATATAATAACTAGCATTAGAATAGAATAAATAATTAGATATAATAAGATGCTATTTATTTATTTTTTTTTTACATTGTGGCACTGTTAAAAATCTGCAGCAGAATTTAATGTATTATAATGGAAGCAAATTTCAAGCAGATACATTAAAAACATTTAATGTACATTTAATGTAAATTTAATGTTGCCAAAAGTGCACTATTTCATGCATATGCTTTTCAGTTATAGAAGCATTAAATTTAATGTGCAATTTAAAAATACGTTGAATTTCGTGACATTTTTAACAGTGTACTGTGAGTAAAAATTCACTTACAAACTTAAGAATTTTTTTTACACTTTTTTCTTGCTTCATAAATTGCAAGTTATTAGAATAACTAAACTAATACTATTTTAATATAAGAAAATTTTATTAAACAGTAGTTAGTATATGATTTTAATAACAGAAGTTTCAGTAACTAAACTTGAATTAGTACTCGATTGAAAATTCATCCAAAATAGCATTCCAGAATTAATAAATAAATAATAATCAAAGCAATTATATTTCTTTTCGATAATCAATTGCATCGTTAAAATTAAATTTGATGACTAGTCGAGAGAGGGTGTCCCTGACGAATAAAGTGCATCTAGTCTTCGCTATCTCGGCGATTGCATCCGCGAGATGCATCGGAGGCGTAATGAGCGCGCGAGCGCGGCGGGATCGATTCAATTTCGCATCCGACGTCCTGGCGGGATCTCCGTGATAATGAAAGAGGAAGCGCGGCTGATGAAGACGCGATATTAATTTCTATATTGCTTCCGCGAGAGGAGAAAGAAATCCGACGTGAGGGGGCGGGGGGGGGGCGGAGGGATCGAAACGGATAGTCGCGCCGATTCTCCTACGTCGCTCTTGCAGAGATTACGCGAGTTTTATTTCGAGACAGGACCGCATCGTTTCGAAACAAGACAATCCCTTATACGACCAGCGGACGCGCCGCCGTTCATCGATTAACCGTCCTACCGGTTTTCCGGATGGCCATACCCACGTAACGTAACGGTTCAACCGGCGGTGACCACCGAGGGGCTTGGTCATACAGGCAGAGGACCGGTTACTCGATTCTCAGTAATTCAACATCAAGCTTTTGTAGAACAGGACAAACCGAGGCAGGTGCGGTCGTGTTTATTTTCGCTCTCTTGAATCTGCGTTTGTTATTAACTTGTTTTTATTTTATCCTTAAACTGTTACTGTTATTACGATTTTTATCAATTGCAAACTTACGCTACAAAGTATTAAATTTATTTTATTGTTTTTTTTTCTTTTTTTTTTCGTTTTATTGAGTGAAATAATATTAGTTTAGCGCGATAAGATATTGTTCAGTGAGTTCTCTTTGTGAGGGCAAAGTTTCGCTTTCGAAGATATCGCGCGATTAATTTTGTTATAGTTTGATGAATCATGTTCCTACGATCGCATTCCGAGACTACAGTCTCTTCTTTTTTTTTTTCACCGTCGCGTACCAAGAATGATGACCCTGAAATAAACGAGCTCGCTCGCTAGCCCGTGACGCAAATCTAATTCTCGTTGATTGACGCAAAACGAGTGGGCCGTGATAAATCGCGATGTGTCCGTCCGATTAAAGTGTAGGGGCCCACACGCTCAACCATCTGTGACAAATCAGTTTTCGTACAGCAGTGGAAAGACAGGTCGAATCATCGTCGGGCAATTTGACGGAAAGCCGATTTTTTTGCGGCGGCTACGCCGATATAGGCGCAGGAGTGTCACTTTACCGGCTCGAAAATGACTTGTATTTCCGATGCCGAGTCGAAGGACGAGTTGCGAATATAAACGAACGGCTGTTCCAGTTACGACGTAGCGAGGTATCGACGTGAAAGACCGCATTTGTCCCTAAGAGAGACAGCACACCGCACGTTCGCGTAGAAACAAACGCTTTATACAACCGCCAGCGCAATACGCGAGATCGCCGAATGAGTCATTGACGTGCGCGAGTCGTCGTGGATGACCAGAAATTCCGCGGATGCGCTGCTGGGTTTCGGCGAAAAGAGCTGGGAGCCGCACAGCCGCGTCGCGTGTTCCGCGCGTATGCGTGCGCGTACACGCACGTGCGCGCCAATTCCCGTTTCATTGGAACGTGAAGCCCCGGCACGCGTGCCGAAGTGCGAGCTGCTAATTCGAATGGAGAAAGGCCCGTTGAGGGCGACGGGGAATGGACGAGGATGGACAACAGACGTGAGTCATGCAGCGTGCTTCTCTCACCTCCGTTCAGTGTCGTTCACCAGGGACGTAGACTGTTTTTTCTTCGCGTGTAACCCGATAGCCAGTTTAATAAACATTCTGATAAATGATTGATGTCTCAACGAGATAGTGTTGGCTTACGAGAAATTAGAAATAAAAGTTTAAAAGAATTTTAATTATTTTTTTTACTTTAATTATTTTTTAGACATTACACAGATAATATGATGTCCTATGGATTTCTTATTTTTCTTAATTTTTTGCGTATTAAAAGAAGAGAAATAAAAATAATTATTCTTCATGACGTATTACATATTTTTACTACATATTTGCCAGTGTATTTTTTGTATTATTTATTTTTAATAATAGAATACGTGTGATTTTACCTGCTGCGACACGTTTGCCACGTTCTTAAAATTTTTGTTCTTAAATTTTGTTTGACGATTTTACTCGATAAACAATGTTACAGCCCTGATTAACCTGATAACTCAATAAGCCAATAATTCGCTATTTACCTAGATTCTTACTTGTGACCTATTCGCTTTCTCTTGTTCTAAGACCTTTTCTAAAATTCCAATTCTATTGACATTTGATTATTCATAATCAAGCAGTTCCTTGCAATATGCTTCGATCGTCAAATTCTTCTCTCTCTCTCTGAGAAATCAACCAATCGATACTTTCTGTTCGAGAACACTTTACGTTATTGGATAATGTTTTACTAATTCTTCTATATAAAGATCCCTCTCGATCGGGAACAGTAAATCTGTCTTGTCTTTAAAATTTGCGATCGCGCCTTCACTCCAAATAAAGTCTCTGGAAAGTCGTAAATTCATTACTTATTAAATTTGCAGGTGCACGGAACACAATTTTTATTTGTTTTACTAGAAAACAGATATTGGTCAATTGCAAAAAAGTAGCAAAAGTCCTAAAGATTTTCTGTATTGCAGTGAAGAATTCATAATTACATTTAGCAGACATAATTTTTTTTTATGGAAAAGACTGTGTTAGGTAGTGAATTTTTAAAAATTGCATTCAATTATTTCCAAAAAATAAAAGGAACTACGTTCCCAGCGATTGTATATCATTCTGTATTTAAGTGTCTCTTAAGACGAGGTATTTATATCTTTAATTTGCGGCGATAACGATAAGCTTATGAGTTGTTCAAAATAGCTATTATGCACTCTTGGAGTCTTGACTTGACATTGTTACTAAAATCCTGATTAATTATAAACTACGTGCGACAGCAGATTCAATAAAACCCACCGATTCGCCTAAACTGTTTACGCTCATTTTTAGGTCATTACACCGCGACTTATCTCACCACCCATGTGATATCTGTCTTGAGTAGGCGTTCGCTTCTTGTTACATGTACATCATTCAATAACAAGAAGTGAATGACAAAGGAAACGACGTGCACGAATGACAGATTGTTAAAAATAAATTACAAGCCACGATATATTTTAAAGTTTTTTTTTCCCTCCGATTTTTACATTCCGTCAAGAAGAAAATCTGTTTCTATAGAAATAATTGGGAGGGTTTGCGAAAGCTCAATAGCCGGATTTCTTTTTGTGTTCCGTGCGTGAACGTCAGATCTATGTGCCTACTATTCACGAAAATTATGGTGATCTTCATCATGACCATAAAGAGAGCGGAGGAGAGAAACGCGGACGGACAATGCAAAGAATTCTCGGGAAATCGATTGCTCGGCCTCGGCTGCTCTCTGATCAAAAGAATCTTTGAGGCGCTCGAAGAAGAAGGGGGAGGAGTTAGTCGGGTTACTATTTTTCGCTACTCTTTCATCCCCTACGGGACGAAAATACACACGGCGCGCGGCGGTGCACAGTCCCACAGAGCGGATGCCGCTGAAAATAAGACGCGGAAAAGTTTCTGAAAAAAAAAAGCAAAAGAAACACGGAGATGAGGGATGCGCGCCGAAATGAGAGACATACTAGTTTAGTGCACTACTTCCGGGCTCGTTCTTCGTAACAAATCCTCGTCGTCTTTTTTCTCATTCTCTCTCCGTCTAGTGCTCCGGTTTTGAAAGGAAATTTCCACGCGAGGCGTAGCAACTGCTAACAAAGCACCGAGAGAATAATTTCGTGTCCCGTAAAGTTAATCAGTCCGCCAGCAATTTTTATTCTCTTCAACGTCACACGTGTAGCAATACAAAGATAGTGTCGGCGGAATTAGAAAAAAATCTACATATTAGAAAAGAACTTTTGTGCATGCATGGAACAATGGACTTTCTCCAAATTTGAATTTTTAATAATAAAATTACGAGGATCAATAAAATTGATAACGTTATAAACTATCAAGTTAAATCACTAAAATTTATAAGTCATTAAATTACGAAGAATGGTGATATTGCAGTTAATTAAAGCTACGAACTTTTTAATTTTTAGATTTAATGATCTGTGCTTCTTGTAAAGAGAAGATGAAACAGATAAAAATTGAAAACATTAGCACAGCTCATACAAATTCTAGCTCGTAATAATAAAATATATTACTTTAAGAGCTAGAAATGAGCAAAAAGGAAATTGTTATGTAAATAATAAATGTATTTAGCAATTTATTCCATAAGATGTACAACAAAAGAAGCTCCAAGTGAAATTTTTATCAAAATATTACGTATTTATTTGATTAATTAATTAAATTTTATTTGCGATTCATCGAAGCGTAGATTTTGCCTTTCTAAAAGTAATTGTTTCATGCCTTTGTCTGTTCTCGAGAATTTCGGAGGCGTATCGCTTCAAAATAAAGTGGACCGTCAGCGGTACTCTGTACCGCATTAATACAGTGCGGAATACCTCGAGATCCGCGTGCGTATCGCCGTGAGTGCGTGCATGCGTGCGCGCACGCAAGTGTGCATGCATTCTGACCCGATGCGTCGTGTCGGGGCTGCCATCGCGTTCGTTCACTCTTTATAAATAGAAGCTTTAAATTCTGTCGCGAGTCGCGCGGGCGTGGCAGACCGCAAGAGGAGAGATCTACGATGATCCTAGTCACGAAACACACACATACATCATTCAACGCGATTCGCTCGTTCTTTCTTCCCGCCTCGTGTCTCGGCGCGCCGTCGTTAATTTTCTTTCATCTTGTTATTTCACATAACATTCGCCTTTCTTGCCGAAATACCTCATTAGTGCGTGAGTGGCACAACAGCGTCTCACGCGCGATCATCAGCTGGCAATTAATTCGATGGAACACCTTCCATTTCTTTTTTTTTCCCTTTCTATTTAGGGCGCGTATTATGGTTCAGAATGGATTCCGATTACAATTAGGTCCAGTTTTTTTTAGAGAACAAAAAATAATCTAAGAAATAATTGAGTAATTCCGATCAGAATCTATTCTGAACAGTCCCATAATACGCGCACAAAAATTTAAAGCTGAAAATATATGTTTTTAATTATTTTCCTGAATGAGAGTCTCTTTTACTACTTTTATTATTATCATTCTCGTGGCTTCACCGCGATAATGAACGCGATAATTAAGAAACAAAACATAAATGTTGAAAATATTTTATCCGCGCTTACTTAACTTCAGAATTTGATATTTGGCATTTTATTCGTAAATATTCGCGAACGAGCATGGCAGTAGAACGTCTCGTTGGCCGATGCGACGGTTCGATTCGAATTCTCCGCTCGACTTAGCGGCTTCGAATTGAACACGTTTGAAATTTAAGCCGAGCATAAATTCCAAGGAAAGCTCTCTGTTGCGGGTATCGGCTGTTGCATAAATCAGGCGCGGGGATTCGCAGAACGAGTAGGTAGTAAAGTTTGCGCGAAGCACGATCGGTACACAAGTCGGACATTATTCATTGACCCGCCATGACCCCGACACTGTCATCGTCTCTGCCTAGTTATCCCTTTATTATTTCTCACTCCCGCCGTACTTTCGATTCTAATAGACGTCTGTCTCTCTCTTTTACAGATATTCGGCGCGTGTACGAACCACGACTTGACATGCCACGCCTTCTGTGAGGTAAGATACGGATCATTTTTCATTATAATTAGCTGACGCAATTCTCCTAATCGTAACAGGATTAAGGGAGGCAGGAAAATTGATTAGAAAGTGACTTCTTTAATTATTAATAATTGTTTCATTTTTACTACTAAATTTTTTTTAATACTTTTAATTTTGTTACAGTATTTTTTTCTGTGAAAATGTTTTAGTATTATTTCAATATCAATAGTTTTATACAATGTAAAAGTTATTTTACGCGGTTGCGCAATTTCCGATTTCTCGTTTGAATTCACTGGTTTGTAGCTTGGAACTTGCTTAGTTCTGTTATGAGTAAACGATAGATATCTTCATAGAATCGTACGTTAAATTGCCTTATAACGCGTCTTCCTGAACGTAATCATTTGACGATTTATCGGGTGATCATCGAGCGAGATTTATGGTCTAGCATTTATCAAGGGCTTGGCAACATTTTTCCGATTATGGGAATAAAGGTACGCGGCGGCTTTTGCAGAAGAGTTTCGCATTGTTCTACTCCGAGACGCATTGTGGCATGAGAGCGATGTTATTTCGCATTCCATTGCTCCTAAATGCCATCGCGATGAGAGAGAGAAAGAGAAAGAGAGGGAGGGGGGTGGATCGATGGTTCGTCGTCGCGGATGGTCGCCCGACACTGTAATTGTTCCGGGAAACCGGAAACGCGTAATTACGTTACGTATCGAATGGAAAATTGTGCGTCGTCGTTCGACGGCTTCTGCATGCATTCCGGGATGCGTGTGCCGCCCAGCTTTTGCAGCAATTCCAGCCGTATCCAAGTTGCACAGACAATTGAAAGTACGCAAACGTTTTTCACATTTACGAAGCGATAAAAACTGTTGGTTATTCGTGTTTAGCATTCGTAACCACAATGTTTAGTACGAGGGAGTGAAATTTTACAATGTAGAGAAAAAAATGAAGTCAAACAGTTCCTTACATCTACGTAAAAGTTAAACATTCCCTTTATATCTCTCTCTCTCAAAATAAATAAAATATATTTATAAATTTCTGGTAAAATTATCTTGTAAATATAGAACTCCAAAAATGTTATAATTGTAGAAATTGCCGTTTACTGACAATATTTTTACGATATTATTAATTTAATTTAACCTGACATTTGTCTTGATTTACGTAATAATTTTGATAATAAAAATCATCGTATATGTCACTGATCGACACAAATGTCGGCAAGTCCGATTAAACGAGTTAACATTAAGAAAAAAGTTTAAAGAGAGTAATATGAAAGGTGATATGACACGTTAACATGTGTGGGTTTATGTGTTTACTTGTTGCAAAGCCGACGATCTTTGAATTGAGGCGCGCAGAAAATCCATTCCGACTCGCATAACGTATGAACTTTTCCCACGAGAGCTTTCGATGGTTCCTCTATAGCGAAATTGCACAGTTGCTCTAACTGCATTCCCGAGCACGACATTTGCGAATGGCGGTACCATAAACGCGCAAAGATATTAATTCCGGGTAAGCGCACGTCATTCCGGAAGCCGTGTCAAGGCTGTGACTACTACTGTCGATACAACTATTTCATGAGTAACGGCGCGATCAATTCTCGCGTAAAGATCGTAGTTTCTCGAAATTTTGGCAATTCAAAATCCAATAGTTTTCACATAAGTAGCGTCAAGTCGATCAAGTGCGATTCAATTCTCAGTAGGAATTTTTAACTTTTTTTCTTACTATCAGGCAAAGAAAAAAGCAATTAAATCAATAATTGTTAAATAACAAAAACTGTGATTTATGCTTATAATTCTTGAACAATTAATAATTATGATTAATAACGGAAATAAACGGAGCAAAAATAATTATCAGTCATGATTTATTTCATCGTTCCAGCTAGCAATCAAAAAATAATTGTGCTTCTGATTATGATTGATGCAACAAATTAGCGGTATGCTAAAAAGAAATACTAATGCCCTTTTATGCGATCTGTACGTTAATCTAACTGCAAATGTGTAAAGCTCAATTAATACGAAAAATAATTATCAATTAATTATACCACAGGAGGAAATATCTAATTACTGCTCAACAAACCTATCAATCTCCGCGCCGCCGAGAAATCCGTGTTAAGATTTTTAAACGCTTTCGGCTTCCAACGTAAAATTAGCCGAAATTTAAATTGATAAAGAGATCGCGGAATAAATTGCTCAGCAACCATGTTCGCTCGCGTATTTTTGATGGCATCGCACTTTAACATACCGCCGTCGCGTAACTAACGGCGACGGCAGCTTAACAAGAACCGGCAGCGCGCTAATTCTCGACGGACTTCCCCACGTTTTTCCGACGTGGCGATGCGAAGCCCCAGCTAACTCGCTCTCCACCGTCATCCTCGTCAGCTGTGCGAAGGTCAGGGTCGTGCGCACGCCAGCCGAGAGGGTGCAATCGATGCACCGTCCGCCGTCGCTCCGCGCATCCCCTCGCCGGATGCAGTTGCCATGGAGACCATCTCTCCTGACCCCCATTGCCCATTGCCTGGAGGAGCGGGAGAGCGGTAGCAGCCCGTCGACGCGCGACGCACGAAGAGGGACCTGGGGATCGGGTATCAATCCTGTTGTACGCTCGCGGAGTGGCGCGAGAGAGTGGCGAAGGCGGCGAAGGCGGCGGCGGCGGCGGCGCGTTTAATGCATTCCGCGTTCTTCTCTCGCTCTTCTTCCCTTCTTTGCGATTCGTTAAAGGCGACATTCCGCGCGGCGAGGAATTCTTTCCGCGTGCCTGTTCCGCGTCCGGGACCGCGATTCTGGGAGA
Organism: Solenopsis invicta; assembly: GCF_016802725.1. Classification (NCBI taxonomy): domain Eukaryota; kingdom Metazoa; phylum Arthropoda; class Insecta; order Hymenoptera; family Formicidae; genus Solenopsis; species Solenopsis invicta. Next base: position 22,745,615 of record NC_052668.1, read on the forward strand.
GAGAAGCCCGGGAAACTTATCTCTTTTGCGCAGTGAGAAATAACTCGCGTGCAATTGTGTTTTCTCTCGGTGAGAATCTCTGTGTGTTTGTTGATTATTTGGTGCCGTGTCTCGTGCGATAATAGATGTTATCGGTGGGTGGATGTAGCGCAGATATCAAATAAAATTACACGAGAAAGCATAATTGAAATGTTCGTTGTATCTCGAGCCACTATATACGCATCGACGCAACGTTACTTTTAAAGAAAAGAAATTTGATAATAATAAAATTGATGATAATAAAATTGATGATAAAATACATTAAAGATTATCTGAGTTAATTGGATGTTGATTGTACCGTTGTTTAATCAGTCCGATCAAATGATAAATAATTGATTCCCGCGCATAAAATGAGCAAGAACAATAACCATTTGACTACTTTACGATTCGAAATATTCTCCAAAAATGGTCTAATAAAAGGATTTCCCAACTTTCTCGCTAACATTACTAGACTCGTTCGATTATCTCCCTTTCATCGGATCGTCGTAAGACATAAATTATGATCCTCTAATCGAGGCGTATCATTCGTGCCAAATTAAATTGCGCAAGGTCGCCCGGACAGTGACGAAAGTAAGGTCAACTGATAGAAATCGATATTCCCCGAATCGTTCGCGTAACATAGCCACACCAAGACCACACCTTCGCTTTTAATTCCGGCCGCGCTTATTAAACACGGCGGGCGTAGAGGAGCAAAGTATTTTCTCGCCGCGTTAGACACGTTCGCGAATTTGAGGCGGGAGAGAGATGGACGGCTGGAAGAGCTGGAAAGGGTCGGAGGGCTCGTTTCTCTCGGCATGGTATCAGCGCGTGAGAGAGTCCTACGTCGCAGTTTGGTTCTTCGGGGTGTTTCAGAGCAGCAGGACGATGTCGACGAGTACCGCTCTCGGAGGCGGTGGTGGAGGCGTTGGCGGTGCCCTCAGCCTGATGGGTTGCGTGAGAGAGGCCTCGCCGCCCCCTCAGAATCATCATCAGCACCATCATCATCATCAGCATCGTGCTTTCGGCCTCGGCGAGTGCCCGGCGACCCAGCACAGCGTCGACCCTCTGCCCAAAGGTCAGCGAAGCTTGAGTAATTCTTAGTATACTTTGACAGTTCGTATTCTTGAGAGATGCACATGGAGGTAATTTTATTTAGTTGTCAGCTCGATTATAGAATGTGTAATGATTATATCGTAATTTTGCAATTTTTTTTGCAACTTTAATAACTTTAATAACTTTATATTAATAGAATACTCATCCTTAAATATCACGTTTTTTTAAACTATGGATGCACTTCCGTGATTGTGGAGCTAATATATCTATATTTTATTAATTGCCTAGAATTACAAGAATATTTATTACTTCAATCATTTCTTATAACGCATCGTTATTGATACCAGTGTTGTTCACTGAGATATTAATTATTAGCATAATAGAGTGGATTAATATAATGATTCGATGATTACTGAACGAGAGTCATATTTTCCAACCATATTCGTTGTATTATTTAAATCGAATGGATTTCCTTGGAAACTGTTTTCTGTCTCACTTCAAAAGATAGTCTAAAAATACGATGCTGGCGGCGACAGTCTAGACGTGCTGTCGGAAAAACTGCATTTCCTTCTCTGAAAATCAGATTCTCGGTCTCGTGCTCATTCGAAACGTGCGAATTTTCGAAGCGCGTATTACAGTAACCTGCGGGGTAACGAAGCGTATGATGAAAAATTGTAGAATTTTGTCGAATGTCACGTTTGTGCGAAATCGTCGATTTTTTTATAAAAATACACGATACATCGCAATAATTTAATCACAAAATTGTTTCTCTATTCAGTAATTATTTTTATTTTTTTTATAGTTCTGTCATATAAAAATAATAAAAATTGTTTTTTATTTAAAAAAATGGAGACAGAATTGATATTTTAATCTGTTTTTTTTATTGCTTAAAGTTTAGAAACTATTTGTTTTGAGAGGAAATAAATTATTAATCTTTACTCAACGGTTCTCCAAGTTCACGCCCAAGTTAGCGTTACGGTATCGTCTGCAATCCGCAAGGCTGTACGAATGCACAGACGTCCTCCGCAACTCGGGCAAGGATGGTGAATCGAGGTCGTCGTAGCTGTAGAAGCGCGTACATTTAATTAACAGCTGACAGATTAAAATGACAATTGTGGTAGGCGGCGATAGCTGCGATTTCTTTTCTCTCTTCTTATTTTACGTTACGGTACGCTGACTATTGTTCGGAAGAACGTAGCCGCTCTACGTGTCATTACGGATGAGTTTCCGGGTCGGAACAATGACCTCCACCATTGGATTAAGTCTCGGTAAATTGCAAAGCTCGGCATCCGCGGGGTAAATTAACTTACGAGTTAATTTTTTAATCGAGGATATATAATTAGCGGAGGAAACTTTGTGAATTCTCGATCAGCTGACGTTTGTTGGTGTCCCAACCAAAAATTCTTTCGTAATTAATGTATTAACTTTCAAGAGTACTTAAAAATTTCAACTTTTCTCATTAAAAAATTTAATTTGCTCGCCTTGTATATAAAATGTTAATTTAAACTGTTAAGAAAAGTTGACGAATATTAATAAGAAATAAAGCTCGAATAACTAAGATATACATATTTCGTAGAATTGCTATTCCTCGCAACTGAAATAAGATTTTATCTGAAATTGTCTAATGTTACAATTTTTCACTGCTCGTTTATACAGTTTAATTATTTTTCATCATTTTTACTGTACTCACGCATTTCTACACAGTAAGAAATATTTTGCGTTAAAATTTTTATATTGAATTTTTATAGTTGCGGTTTGAATGTTTTGTGTTAAATTGATATTTAATATTTCTTGGTGTTAAAGAATATTTATTAATTAATTAATAAACAATTAACATAAAAATATTAATATAATTTTAAAACGCAAATTCTAAAATAAATGAATATCATATGTACGTGTCGACATTATAAATTAATTTTACTGAAAAAATACGCTTTCACAATTTGTTTCCAAATTATGTCAAAATATTATACTTTTATGTGTTAATTTTTTATACAATGATTGCGTTACTTTCTAGTAACGCATTTTTATCTTGTGTTAAATTAACACAAAATTTTTTACTGTAATAATGCGATTAACTTTCGATGCAGTTCACACCTCAGATAATATAATCTTTCATCCGGGGGGGATCCCGCTCCCGTCGGGTATTTTTTATTTCGACGATTCCCGCGGCTACGGTGACGGTGCATTCCTCGATATCGTACAAACAGATGTTCTCGTTACGTGCGATAGACAGCCGCTAGCGAACGACTCGGGCGTAGCATTATTTTTCGCGCTTCAACGACGCCGGAGCCGTCACTGAAGCGTGTAAAGTGCGCTCGAACAGAGAGTGTCAAGTACACAGTAAAGATCACTTCCTATCAAGCGTACATTCCTCCCCTCCCCTTGTCTCGTTAAGGCCGTGTGGGCCGGTATTCGATCACTGGACGTATGTAGACGACATCGTGGTAGGTCGACTTTAAACGCAGCATCACGCGGCATCGATGGGATTGTGATAGATCGACTTTAAACGCAACGTCATCACGCTGCGTCGAAATTGGGTATGCAACGACGAATCAGGATGCAGAATACGTTGGCTTTAAGTATTGTTTAATATCTGTATTGTTGTGCTACGAGATGTATGAAATTAAATACGTAGCCACCAGAATTTGAAGGCTATTATCACATGCATTCGTGTTACGAAAAGATTGGGTTCTTAGATATCAAAAACACAGGCTGGTATAGACTTTATTTAGGTCATCCGTGTTGCTGTCATAATTTTATATAAATCTTTTTATTTATTTTTTTTATTTTTTTTCAATGCAATTTATTAATTTTTTCCAAATTTATATCGATAATTTTAAATTGTTAAAAATGTTTTTTTTATTTCAAGCTATTAAAAATTTTTTTTATTTTTTTTTGTTTATTATTATTTTTAATATCTATTATATTTATATTTAATTTTATTAGATTTATTTTTTATTTTTTTTTTGCTTTTGTTATGAATATTTGTTATTTTTGTTCACACGCCGTAAATTATAAATATGTACGACAAATACTTTTGGTTTTCGTTCTCCGATCTGCCATCTCTTGTCGAGATTGTCCATGTACCTGCTAAAAGTTTCAACAATCTCGTTTTTGTGCATTAACGAATACCTTTGGTTTTCATTTTCCGATATGCCATCTCGTCAAGATTGTTCATCTACCTGTTAAGAGTTTCAAAAATCTCGTCTTTGTGCATTAACGTCGACAGCATTGCGAGCTTTACTCGAGAAGCATCGACAGATACGTCACGTCAAGCGATAACTGTTGAAGCTGCTGAGTGACAAGGACAGAGACAAGTTAGTGGAGACAGGAAGATGGTAATGGCCATTAGAGAAAGAGAGAAATCGAATACCGGCACGACATTAGGCACGTACCTTACAAGGAGAGGCTTTCCAGGCCCATGATATGTCGGGCAGATACTGAGTTATCGAGAGGCCGAGCTTCTAATCTTATCATGTCACGACCGCACCGTGTATTTTGCGTGTTATCCGTGAAGTCAGTCAGGTGTACACAGCGCAAATGGAATATGCGAATTCTAATTTTATAAGCTTCACGAAGGATGCCATCTCTTGATTCGATCGTAGATTTTCTCGGTAAATATTATCCGGTCAGCGGATTCTCAAGGATTTCGAAATTGTCATTTTCAGTGACGATAACACAAGTATATAAAATAAAATTTAATTGGTCAAAATAGAAATTATTTTTATTATAATTGTGAGTCTTTACTTGGTTCCTTTGTAATGGATTTCTATTATACTTTTTAATTATTGCAGTATTGTATCAGTCCCTTGAGGGATAAATTTTTAATAGTAACAAATGATTTTAGTTTTATTCAATTACGTTTCATTTAATTTAAATGTATAGCAATCAAGAAGGAAAGACTGAAGAAAATTGAAAATATTGTGAATATTTTGTGCTTTTCTTTGTCAGCATTATTAGAATTGTGCCAGTGTTGCTACGAAGAGAATTTATATTGCATGATTTACATTACTTTCATCAAACTCATTTCGTACGTCTTCCGTTTGCAGAACCAAAGAAGCGCCGTTTTCATCCCTTACGCGGTCTCCGGAAGATCTTCCGGCGAAAGAGCCGCGGCGCCGCTGATGCGCGTTCCGTTTCCAATTCCGCTGATCGGGATGCCGAATTGGCACGTCTCCCACGGGAGGAGATCACTATGAGGCATCCCGCGGGACGTCCCGAGGAAGCCCGCAGCAGGAGCGCCAGTGAGCTCCTCACCGACTCCTGCGATCGGGAAAGGTAAAGTTTAAATCTACCTCTGTCGAGTTTCAAAAGTAGTTTCTCTTAAAAGAAGTGGATTAAAATGAATGAATGTAAAGATCAACAATTTGGAAGATTGGTTTTATACAAAAGTATTTTTTCTGTATTACATTCATGTGTATTATTATTATTTCTTAAAATAATTTTGTCGAAAATAAATAAGGCTCGAAATAGTTTGATTAATAATAATCTCAGAAATTATTGTTTAAATATTTTGATGGTAGATACAGTGACAGCTTGGGTGTGTATATCATATATGTTTAATTTTTTTTTTAATTGCTTCCTACTACGATAAAGATAGCTTCAGGTTCTCAGCAGATTAAATGCGATATCAGAGTATCGTATCCATCATCGATTGTCAATGTTTTGCAGTAAAACCATGTTAAATCTTTTCAGTGGGCGACACATTAGATTGTCAAGAAAATGCAATTTTATCGCGACTTTTGAGACACGTAGATCGTTTAAGCAGTATATATATCACAAAGTTCATTTTGGCGCCAGTAGATCAGTTATATGGCCAGTAAGTGATTTATATGGCAGTTTAAACTTGGGCGAACCTCAATTGTCGTCTCCGAAAATAATTTCGTGACGGCAAACGTAGGTAATTGCGCCAGTCATGTCACTGCTCAATATCAGCTACTGATAATGGCTAATTACTTTTCATAATATTTAACTGCGAAGGAATTTAAAATAGAAGAACTGTAGGACAGCATTGACCTTGTTGCCATTTGAAAATCTAACGATATCTCAAAATAATCTTATGACCGAAGTTTAAACTTATTAAGATGCAAATGACATGATAATTGTCTCGCAGATAATAATAATTACTATTGTTATTTTTGACAAAAGTTTGCCCTTTAAACTTTATTTATAATTCGTTTTAAGCGTTTTATCTTATCTTTTGATCATTTTCTTCAAAAGTCACACTAGTAATAAAAAAAGATCTCTTTTTTCTTTTCTTTTCTTTTTTTTTTTTTGAATGAATGTAAAATACTTTTGTGCTTTTTGGAGCGTAAATCGAACCGCATTCGATTCGTTATCAATTTACAATCCTTGGCCTCGTTTTCTCACTCAGGTTTTATTTTTGTCCTCGTAGTACCTCGTAGTGGCTTACTTCGTAGTAGCACGAAACTTGAGGGCGTTTTGCGTGCTCTGTATGATTTACGTGGGTCGATATGTAACGTCGTATCGTATAACGACGACGCGGTTTGCTTTCGTTCAAGCGATACTGCCTAGCAAGCGATAGCACATCACAGAAAGGCCGCATAATTATCTGTCGTTGTTGATGCGTGTCATTCTTGGCAGATAACTCATTGCCTTAATTACGAGTATTACTGGCATTGAATAAATGTTATGTTAAACGTTATTCGCGTTGAACAAGTGTGTTTTTCTTGCGATAAATTTAAAATAATTTCACAGAAAGAGGGAACAACATTTTTTGTATTACATTTATTATCATATAACATTTTTGTACATTATAAGTTATTAATTTATTTTAATTATTTATATTATATATTTTTTTATACATAATTTGTACATACATTTTTTGGACTCGCGTACTTACACAAGTTTGCTTCTATCCAATTTTAATAATGTAAAACGAAATTTCTATTCTTATATGAGGTACCATCAAGAAAGTCAAAAATAACTCTTGATACATATTTTATTGACCGTCTCTTTCCCCTTTCAGCGTATTTCTGCGACGAGGCGGGGTGGAGGATAGTTTCGTCAAGTTACGAGGAGGTGCCGGTAAATTGTCAGTGTCCCATGATAGCGTTTTCCCGGGAGAAGTTCCTCACACACGGCCTCTCTCCTCGCTGGCCAGCCTGGCGACGCTCGAGGTCAGTATTTATTCTCGTATTCAGATGTCACAGATGTTCTGTAAAACGTTCTAGCTGCTTTTAGCGTATTTCTCAGGGGACCGGTCACGAGGGACCGGTACGTTATTTAAGACCAAGCTTAAGACACGTGGAAATATTTTAAAGAAATATCGAGGATAAGATTTCCTAAATTCGCACAAAATTTAAAAAAAGAGAAACGTTTATTTTTTTAATTTTCAAACAAATTTGCTCTATTATTAGCGGTACAATAGTTTGCTTATGGATTTTACAATTATTATAAAAGATTAAATCGGTATTATGGATTAATATTTAGCGGTGAGTTATCTTCTTGCGTGCGTTTAAAGGATTGATGCAACATTTACGCAATCACTCGCAAGACGGACAACGCTCGAGACTCGAAGTAAAGTTTTTCTTTTCCATCGGCTGGTGAAACTCCCGGCGACACTCGAATTATCTGTAAGAGCTCGTTAATCGTGACGCAAGCACGGGCGCACATGTATTTGCTCGTGTCGTTTACATATCCGCGAATTATATACATGAGCGCGCGCGGGGACTTCGCGAGTCGTACGTGCTCGCGACTGCGTGAAGCGTGAACGTCTGCAAAAAAGAAAAGAAAAAAAAAGAAAAAACAGTCGATCCTTCTCGGTCCCATCTCGCGGTCATCGAGGAGATCCCGTGGTATTCTAAGCACGCGCGAATCGAGCCACGCGATTACACGTGTCCACGATCAGCTCGTGACTTGTCTTCCAATTTTCGCGGCGAGGCGAAGAATCACGCACTCGCACGCAGATGTTACTCGGGGTAAACCGATCACTATTAACCGGTGGATTGCATAAAAATGACGATGCACCGCGATCGGGCGTAATTAACGAACAAGGCTGCTGCTAATTAACCGGCGCTGGGCGGGCGGCTGACGGTCTGCATTTCCTCGAACGAACTTGCGCGACTTACTTTTTCTTTCTCCCATCGCACACCGTTACTTTCCTTCGTTATTCTTCCTTTCGCGCGACCGCAGATCGTTATCTCTGGTTTTTTTCGTCGCTTCCGTCCATTTTACGTTGCGGCACGTACCGTTTACAACGAAAGTAGTAACAGTTATCTTAACTTCTACAGAAATAAACTTTTAAGTTAGATAAAAGTGATTTAATTCTTTTTTCTTTCGTTATATTTCATTCAATTTAAGTCCATGGAAAACAAAAGAAAAATACAATCTAAAATCGAATAATATTCGTTTTTTCTTTCAGAGGAATTAGAATTTATTCCTCTGGAGAGATTGAAGGATTATCATAACATTGCTTTCATTAGCACTTGAGAGAATCGCATAATAACATTAGCGTAGTACATCATTACGATAGAGATTATTCAATTTATTTACGGTACGTGATAAATACTAATTCGATTAAAATTTAAAAGCAACACACATAATTTGCAAAGCGCGCTCTATTTCGAAATATATATGCCACTAAATTATATTTTATGTCTCGATTAGAATGAGAGGATTTATCTATACAGTTTTATAAATAGTAGGCGACGTACATATTAATTCGATTCTGTGGAAGCGTAATATTTGCGAGATAGAATTCACTTTCCGTTTTCGTGAATTTATATTCCGGCAAATTATATCGCGCACCTAATTGGAACGGCGATAATCATAGATCGAACGCGTCTCTCGACATCTGCAATTATTGCGGTTAATAATTGTTTGATAATTCGCATCAGAAATATCACGCGAAAATGTGGAACGATCCCTTTCCATCCTTTCTATTTTCGAGAGAAAAATGAGAAGCGCGTTCCGTCCTGATACTTGAGGAAAGTCGCGAATAGTTTTCATGTTCCGTGGAAAACCCGAAACTCGCGAGGACTCGAGAGAAGTTTCACTTCGTCCGTACACTACGTTTTCTTCTTCTCTTTTTTTCCAGCGGAGGCAGGCCAGGAAGAGTAACGAGATCATCGAGCACAAAGAGTACAATCATCATCATCATCCACAAAGGCATCCACAAAGGATATCCCTTCGGGTAATTCGCGGAAGCTTTTAACATACATTTAAAGTTCGTAAATCGACGCGTTACGAGTCGTGGCCGGTGCTCTTAGCGATAAGCATTTAACGCGAAACGCATAATAATTTTTATCGCCGTATTGTTTTTTTTATGTCGGAAATATGTTTATACTTTTCGCACCGTTAAACTGTCGCATTCCATACGCATGACGTACACAGTGACAAAATTCACGTTCTGCAATACGGCGAAGATATTTTGCCTTCAATTAATTGTGAAAAAAAAGGTGAAAAAATTTAAAGGTCATCCCTCTCGAAAAATTAGATTTCCGCGTCAGATAAAGTTTCTGCAAATGACGCGACCGCATCGCGCTCGCAATAAATGACCGTTGCTTATCTTTCGTTCGTAGGTACTCGAGCAAATAAAAACGGTCATAGAGAACCGGAACCAGTTGGCCTCGGCGACCTCGCCGGACACGTCGAGTATAACGCATGTAAGTATTTGGCCAGAGAATTAATTTATCCAATCCAAATACCGAAAGGACAAACGACAACTTTCGGTTTTCCGATTTCCTGATACGCGCGCGACTGTTGTCTGATTATTCGTATCTTTCATTTGAAATATTTTTTTCCATGTGCATTTGATAGACTTTGCAGGCGGTTGTTAAAATATTAATTATTTGTTAAATTGTAAAATTGGTCGACTTAATTATTATACTGAGGAAAAAAGTCTGCTTGGATTAAATTTTTTTAGTTTAAGTATTTATGTATTTGTGTGACTTAAATACATAAAATCTTTGAACTTTAATTTAAGCAATTAACTACACATATATTTAACTTAAATGAATAAATACTTGAACCGAAGAAAATCAATCGGATTTGAAAAATTTAGTCGAGTTAATAACTGTTTTTTTCTCGGTGTACGATGATCATCGCGCAACGTAATTCGCGTTACTGCTGAATTTCAGTCGCACACGTCCTATTCGTTACAATTAAATTTCGCCGGCGCGGAATTTAGCGAGTAAAGTTAACTTTTCCATTTCTGCGGCCAGCAGCGGCGCGAAGTTTTCGAGGACGCTTGAGAATCCGCGCGCGTGCACGTCCGAAGGAAAGCTGGGCCGCTCTTCTTAATAAAGACAGAAAGCAAGGCAGCGATAGGCTCCTCTCCGCCGCGGCTAATTACCGCGCGTTTCACCCATTTTTTCCTAATAATGTTACATGCACGCGGCGCGCATACATAAGTGACGTCACGTTTCGCTTTTGCGTTTCAGGCTGCCGGCGAGCGGTATCAGCAGGAAACCACCGAGGTGAGATAAAGTGCGCGACGAGCGTTTCTTTTTACTCTCGGCGTATCGGCGTCAGCGCGTTGTTGGGACTGTCGGGTGTCGGGCCGCAGTTTCAATCCACACCGCGACCGTCCGGTATCGCTCGCGCGTCGCCGATAGCGACCGATATACGAGACCGATCGCGGCAGCCTCGACCGTCGATTTTTTTTTCATGTCGCGTGTCCGCGTTGCGCGTCTTTTATCTCCGCCATGTGGTCCTTCGATTTCTTTTTTGTTTTTTCTTTATGAGATGACGTAACGGCGTCGATTTGCCAAAATCATCGCGAGTGCGATAGTGCACACGCGTGTGTTAAGTGCGCGATGTCTTCGAAGATGAGTAACGACGCGGGTCGCCCGAAATCCATGCGAAAGATGCTCAATAGAGTCCTGCTCGTGTCCTCAATCGTATCAACCTTGAGGACTAGGATCGGGGTAAGAGCAGGAGCAGCAGGAGGAGGAGGAGGAGGAGACGAAGGAGGAATCTCCTCGTCTCTTCTCGTTACTTCGCGTTAATGTGAACTTTCTCCGTCGATTGCTCGAGAAAAAAAAGTCGCGATCTCGCCGCCGCACCGAGCTGACAGCTTGTCATCGACTTTCCTTCCTTACGTCATACTCGTGCTCGGCCTGTCACTCGGCTAAATATACATATTTAAGCTCTTAACCCGCGCGATCAAGATTTATCATTATCTCGCCGGAAGATTCGCTCGCGAAGTCGAGACTAGAGATGGGATCAAGTTCAATGTGTATTTAAAATTCCACACTGAGAAGAAGAGCCGAAATATTAGTATGCAAATTTTTACTTCTGACGTTTTCTTCATTATTTATTGGTTATAAAAAAAAATTGACTAATGATAAGATATACATTTCCGAAATATATCTGATTTTTCTTATCAACTGATTTATCTGATAGGAATAAAAAATTTTAGTTCGCCATGTTGAAATAAAGATTTATTATGTAATAAGTTTTATCTTTTAGGATTCGAATAATATTCCTAAGAAATAATATTTCGTATATTGTACTTGCGAAGTAATCGATACTAATTATTTTAGAATGAAGGCTTTGCAAAGATTCGAAATTTACTTATAAATAATTTCTCTCGTGAAAAATCGAATCTTTTAAAAGTTGTACTCAAACCGTAAAAATAAAATTGTCACTCTATTTTTTTTTATTAGAAAAATAAAATTTCAAGTAAAGCACTCATAAAGAATTCGAATATATTTGAATCAGATTTGAATGTACTTAGAAATAACACTCGTTTTTTCGCCATTCGCCAGGGATTTATAAAACGTTCGAACAGAAATTTAGTTCAGATTCAAGTCTATCTGAAAGTAATGCTTTTTTCTTTCTCAAAGTAATAACAGAGACTTCTAAACTACGCAAACAAATTCGAACTTATAATAAGTCACTTAATCCCATTATTAGTCGAGACTTCTCGGTTGAAAACGAATAAACCACGTTGCGCCGTAGCGTCGTAACGAATTAATTGGGTCGTTTTTCATTTTTAGAACCGCTTCGCCGTGTTCGAGAGACATGGAGAGAGGAGCGGCACGGAAGAGAGCCAACAGTCGAAGGTGAGTGCACGATCTTATATGAGAAATATATCATTCATACGCGGTATACGTCCTATCGATTTCGCCACGCGTCCCGCCATCGCAGCCGCGTGCTGCAGAAGAAAAGAGAAAAGCGTATCCTCTTGGATACTGCATCAATCAAACTGTCGTGAATCAACCGACGAATTTCTGCAACAGGTGGCGAATGGCGAATCCGATAGAGCGAGAGAGATAGAACAACCGTTAATCTCATCTCTCTCGCTATTAGGTAACTCTTTGTATGCGCGCTGCCAACGAATCTCGTATAACGTGGGAACAACCGCGTTTGTTGATTATCGAGATACGACTCGGCCGAGTCGCATTATCGTCATCACCTCGCGTGCGGGTGACACCGGTGCACCGGGCTCATGCACCGGTGCAACGGGAACCTCCCGAGGTCGTCGCACGACCGAAAAAGCTGTAATGCCTCGGCACTTTTGTTCCGTCCACCTGAAATATCCGGGTTAGTCGTCAAAAAGTAACGCGATGAACGGTGCATCGTGTATAATTTATTGTAATTCTTGGAACGCCTAAAGTATGGCTTCCACGGCGTAATCACGAGGGACAAAGATGTGGACGCATCAGCGAGAAATTGCTAACAGGAAGCTCTTTGTGACCTGCACGCTGCCGCGGATGCGCTGATATTTCGTTCATTGTTCAGTACCCTGAACGATAAAGTCGGTATTTATTACATTGAACTTTTTAATATCCTACAAACTGTTACCTGCATACGCGTCATTTCGTGATCTTTATTATTTTTTTCGGGACCACATCGATTCGTGGCAATCCTTCGTGTCATTCTTCAAACAATCGGTGCATTCGTTTAATTACAGTCAATTTTCATAAATGTTAAAAAATGATTTTAGGCAATATTAATAATATTCAAATTGCAACAAAATAATTAAGGCCGACACATTTAATAAAATTAATTTGGACCGCTTTTACATTAAAATTAATACATCCGCATATATGAATATATATTTATTATTATTAATGTTTAATATCAATAATAATTATTTATGTCAATATATTTCTATAATTTAATGCTAAGTACTACGGTTTACTATTATTTCCACGTTACAATTCTTTCCGAGGCGATATCTGTCTTTTAATTCGGGGAGATACATTAGGTATTAGTCTTTTGACGAGCGAAAAAAGTGACAATGCGTGCGCGATGAATGGGAGAGGAGGGATAGTGGAGAAGAATTATTTCGAGGGGATCTCCGAGTTTGTCACCGCGCCTAAAGAGAGATATTTTTGGATTGTGACACGGATCTTTCGACGCGAAAGCGAACGTCCCGCGAAATGTAAGACAATGAAGATGAAGGAGGGAGAACGCGGTGCCGAACGCGAGGAATGCGTTCCGCGTCGCATTTACATCGTTCTCTCCGTTGTTTCAACTTCTCTCTCGCGCGTTGCTCGCGCTACCATTATTTCCGTCTGCACGGCGATGAATCTCCGTCCGCGGCTATTATTGCGGTCTTCGTGACGGACGACGCAGTTTAAAACAATACCATCGACCCGATACGCTCCGCAAAATCACGTTCTTTGTTGCTGCCACTGTCTCGGTTTTCAGAACTATTAAAACACGCGCGTTCGCGCTGTATTGCAGCCTCGTTACTACAATGGCATTGTCATTGATGAAAAGTCGATGATGGGCTGTACGTTGAAAGGGAAACTGATTCCGGTGATCAATTAATTTGTTATCAAAGCGTCACTATTTTTATGGCAGTTAATAGAATCCATTAAGCAACAATTTCAACACATGTGATGTTATTTTTTTAAAAGAATAACGTTTGTTTTAATGAATATCACAATCAATCGCCCAAGGTTTTCGGATAAGACGGAAAACGCGAAATGAGAACGCGGCAGCGTCCTTTTCTCGATGTCGGCACTTGTAAAAGCTGAAATTTGAAATAAAATTTTAATTAGAGCCCGAATCGAAACGCGGACAGATTTGACGACTTTGAGGCTGGACAACGGTTTTTTTTTTGGCACATATAGTATTTCTTCCGCGTTAGTGATGGATTGTCCAATGACACGAACGTTAAAGATACGTTAAAGGCATTAGTCACAGGATGCGGGAGAGAGGAAGGGGGAGGAGGGGAAATGACGTTTCGATAGCGAGTGTAGGAACAAGCAGAAGCGAGAGACGGCACGTAATAACGGGGGGCACGATACGAAGTTTACTGTTACTTGGCCCGTGGCCTGGCAGCGGCGCATGGATCAACACGCCGAGCGTTTCAATGCCCCTCGGTCGCTGGCTTGCTTTCATCGTCGTCGTGACGGACCGACAGGCAGATTGGGGCGATACAATAAATTGTATCCTAGAAAAAAATACCGCTGCGCGAATGCAGGACAGCGAATGTATCAATGGCATTGATCTCGGATTTATCGGGCAATCGTTTATCAATTCGAAGTCGATTCTTTCTCGACGGATCATACACGAGTTATCATCTCTATCATATCGTTTAATCTTCACGAATATTATTATTTAGCAAACATCTGCAGATGTTACTTGTAGGAGTAAATTTTAAATAGATGCTTAATTTTCTTTGTTATCTCTATTTTTTATTTAGTTGTGCAAACTTGGTACTTACTAATAAAATACGATTTTGAAAGATCATTGCGTCTTATCTGTTTACATTGGAGCGTGTGAAACGTGTTGCCTTTATCATGCAATTACAATTTTTTTTTTTTTCATACTTTTACAATTTATTTGCCACTACCGGCAATAGATATTAAATAGACAACGTCAGTAAAGAAGTGCAACATTTAAAACTTGCGCCGGTAAAACATCTCGGAACGGCGATCATTGTTGTTGCAAACAGTCGGAGGTGGCAGCACTCGTACGATCAAGCTGCTGCAAGATGCAACAGATGCAGTATCGTGCATGAAAGAGGCCGCTAGCTCACCTTTCATCGCGGTTTGCGGCCAATCGCCATTTTGACGCAATGAAACTTTCTTCGGGAAGCCGCGAAATTATAAACTTTTTTACAAAATTATCTTGAATAATTTTGGCAAAATAATCTCTCCGCATTGTTAAGAAAAAAATTTTGCAATTATTAAAATGAAATAATAAATACCTATTAAAATAATGTTTAAAAATACAGAAAAAAATATATGATGACTTCCGTAGATAGATCACGATGTTTATAAAAAGGCAAGACAATTTTAGAAACAATCTCGCGTTTGCTATTATTATTCTTACAATTGAGGAAGTAGATTTTTATTATTATCAATCACGTTCATTCGCGTTAATGATGATACACAATAGCTGCAAGTTACCGAATCATCGGATCTTCGATTATAATTAATTTTCGTGATACGCACTTTTCTTTCTTTCCCTCTCCCTTCTTCAGCACATTTTTTAGAAATAAACATAGCCGGTTTGAACGGTTTCGAGGGATTATATAAAGCATCGTAATGTTCGCAACGATGTCCCGAGCGCACTCGAGCGAAGAAATTCTTGTGCAAGTAGAAAACGGGCCAATTATTTTTTCTTTATTTTTTATATCTTTTTATCGATCGATGATTACTCAACGCTGCTCTTTATGATTTTTTTTTTTTCACCGTGTTGCAGACTTTTTGTCATAAGGCCTGTTTTTTTTTTTATAGCTGAATTAATGTACACTTTCTGTACTTAAAGTGAAATAGCTATATGTTTGAAATTGGTGAAAGCGAGAAGAAAAATTTTAGTGCAATCTCTAGTGCAGCCCGGTGCAGTTGTAGAAAACAAACCTTTACGTCTATCATGCACTCTAGGAGGATCCTCGATTCGAGAATGTTTTTTTACTTTGACATTTTAATAACTTCTGCGCGAATAGAGCGGAGAATTTTCAGATACTTTGCCAAAGTATCTGAAAATATAACTAAATACAGATCTGAAAATAATTTTTTGTTGGACCATCACAATAATTCTGTAGAACCCTTAAGAGCGTCACGAACAATGCTACACAAAATTTTGATTTGTTTTTGTTCTAGCAACCAACGGTTCTTGAGCTTTTTTTCATAATTATTTGGATAATCTAGCAAAATTATTTTGAGGTTTGTGTCCTGCTAAATTTTTAAATACTTTAGCAAAATTTCTCTCGTTCTTTCCATGTGGAATTTGCTATTCATCACGCTATTAAAACATTCGTCGAAAGAACGATTTTACTGCAGTACGTAAAAATTTAACTAGATGCAGAAAATAATTTTATGTTGGGTCATTAAAATAATTACGTAAGTCGTCCAAGTATGATAATGTTGCTGCAAATAGTTTGACATTCTACCAATCAGGTTGAACGTCCGATACAATTTTTTAAATGGCTCAACGTAACTATTTTCAGATCTGTATTTCAGCAAAATTGTTTTTTTCGCGTTGCACCGCAATTCCCGAGATCTGTATATTTTATAATATTTTACTTTTACAACGCCGGTTGACTCGTAACACTGCAATCTTTCGCGAGCGCACGCCATAAAGCGTGCCTCTATCGCGTATAAAAAGTTACCGAGCTGCTTCCAACGTGCATTTCGTTATCATTCGAATATCATTCATGCAAATTTCTTTTTTCTCGAGACGCGCCGCGGATTCCGGGAGACGTCGAGTGCGACGTTGAGTGCCGAAGTTCGTTGACTCGATGCGTGCGAGTTACCGATCCTCTTCTTCGAAGGAAGTCTCGAAGATAGCGTGTAAACAGACGACGAGACACTCGTTTAGAAATTTTTGTTCTCCCTTACACGTAACGTGTGAGCTGTACAGACGTAAATTTTGCAGACATAAATTCTCTTTGCAGACATAAATTCTCCTTTGAAATAAACAAATAAACATATAATGTTTCAGAGAAGATTATATCGTTGTAATAACATATGTATATTAATATGTACTGTATTGCTTTTCACATTTCCTTTTCGATGATTTATAGCTTCGGATTATTTATTAGTGATAATAAGAGTAAATATCTAAAATCTTTTTCTCTCTCTTTGCCAGCGAGTAGGATGTATTTAAGCTAACGAAGTCTTAACTAGACATGAACGCGCTGTCGCGCGACTCTAAATCCTCGCGGCAACGCTCGATTAGTGAAGGGTCGTTAATTGAATGCGATGAATCACTTCATCCAAGAGATTTGCAACTACGTGTCGCTTTACCTCGTTTCGCGAATGGAAACGTCGCGTCGCACGTGCGCGCAATATACGGGTCGTCATTTTTTTTCCCTACATCCGCCGTTCCATTCATATTACGGAAACAGTTTTCGGATAATCGACGGGAGATTTATAGAGGTCACTCGGCCTTTAATCGCGGCTTTTACGGCTTGACATTTCGCGACGCGAATCCAGCAGACTGTCTCGGTGTAAGCCAGTTTGATATTTACCTGGCATTTATTGCGCGATTTGCGATTTGCTTTCGTCGCGGTATGCCGGCAAGGCCGAGGAATCCTTACAAATCCTGACGGAGGACTTAAGCCGTATATAGAAGCAGTCAGTCGTCTCGCTTCTTTAAAATATTACTTTAACGCGACTGTACAAAGGTTGAAAAAAAAAAAAGATAATCGGACGAAATTGCTAACTACGCCAGAATAATTTGTAATTTAGTAAATCAGGTACCGCGTAATTTATTGATATTATCAGCTTTGGAAAAACAATAATTGAATGGAGAAAACGGGTTACGAACGAAAGACTTTGAATTATTAACGTTTTACTGCAAAGTAGCGGTGTAAGCATACACTCGGAGTAATTTATTCGTCGCGTATATTGTGGCAACTTTCCGCGTATATTAAGCACGCCTCATTACCATGCTTTGACATTACGAAATTTATTGCTATTTTGCGCGCGACAAAAAAAAAGATACGTTTATTTTCCGAGCTGATTCGTCTCACCTCCGACAGGCGCTCCGTTATCAGAGATCGAACTCGTTCCAGTAAACCCGATTTTAATAAATCTTTCGTCCCCTCCGGTCACGTTCGTTTCGCGACGAGGTAAAATGAAACATTGTTACCGTACGAAAGTACGGTGCTCGATGATCCGTGTTCACGCGACTGTAAATCGTACTGCGCCGCGACAATTGCGAAGCTATGAAAGGCTCTCGCGTTTTAATGTCGAGAAAGGGGCAGGAGCGGTCGTTGGTGAATGGTCGGTGGCGAAAAGAAAATGGACCGTTTCGCAGGATAGATATCGACTTGCAACATTAATTGCAACAAGAGTCGCGCGTCGTGTAAAACGATCGGCGATCCGTTTCGGTTACTCGATTGCTAATATTAGCACGCCGGAGGGCTTTAAATTTCGTTCGTGCGTAACAAACGGCGATACAAGCTTTTCTGATACGCGCGACACGAAAGTCGAACCGGTTCGAGCCGTTTGAAACGAAGAAAGAATCTGTTAACAAATCGCGAACCGTTCAGAAGCCGCCAACATCTAATGACCTAATCGATAACCATCAGATCTAATCGAATTACGTGCTATTGCGGTGCATATCTCGTGAAATTAAAATCGAAACAAAGCACATGAATCGTCGTGAGGTAACTCGAGCGCTTCCGAAGTTCCGCATTGTGTTGGTAGCAATTTTTCAGAGTGAGTTTGTTTTACTCTCTCCTCCGCCTGCCCTGTCGGACGGCGTTAGGCGAGAGATGACGAATGAAGAAGAGGAGCTCGGACAGAGAGCTTTCGTACTCCTGGCTACGGCCAACAGCTGGCAAGCAGGGAGATGGGTAGCACCGTTAGCGCGCGGCTCGTCCGATTCCTCGTAGATCAGCCTTCTCGATCGTACCTCGCCTCTCTTTATTTCTTGTCAGGGACCATTAAGTGCTCAGGGACGTACGGGATTCGACACTGTCCGTCGGAGAAATCACGTTGGCACATAAACCACTTGCTACCCGACCATTAATGACAGATTCTCGATTGAATATAGAGCTGATTTTTCCTTACGGAAGTTTTTACGTCGAAAATCAGACGTTTCGCAATTTTTTATACAAGTTAAAATTTTAAGATGCCGTAATAGAAATAATTCCTTGAAACGTTTGGATTTAAATTCTAAAAGTGAATGAGAACAATAAAACAATGCTAGTTATACTGTTAGGAAATTAATCTTCTTATAAATAAATCATTCTTATGTTTTATATAAATTTTAGAAATTTAGAAACGATTTTTATCAAATGTATAATATTATATACACGAAATTAAACGAAACTCGTCCGGATACAGAATATGAAGGTTTATTTCGTGCTACAAAATCATCAAATATTATAATTTTTTAAAGAAAACGCGATTGGATGAAAAAATTTTTACCAACGATGCATTTCCACAAGAAGTATACTTTTGATTTGTATAAAATAAACTCCCAATGTTTTATGTCCGGACAATTAATTCCGTTAATTGGATGTAACATTTATTTAATATTATTCCTCCATAATTTTACCATTTTTTATACACATTTTCAGATTTCAGAGTAAAACTGGATGATAGAAATGAAGTAAAATCCGTTGCAATTATATTTAAATACATCTTTCAATTTAATTTTGCAAATAACAGATCAGTGAATTTGTTCAGTTTACTTTCGATGGAAATGTATCACTGACAAGTGTTTTCATTTCCAATCAAGTTTTTCTTAAAAAGTTATAATATTCGATGAGTTTGTAGCATAAGATAAACTCTCAATATCCTATGTCCTGACAATTAATTTCGTAACTGTATAATTAGACTTCTTCTTCACTCAAAAATAGGAAATAGATTTTTTTAGATTGCAGAATGAAAACGCAGTTCCCATTTCTTTTAATCGTACATAATATTAAGATGTTAACTTGACAAATCTACTAAGAAATAAAATTTGTAGAACCTTTTTTACGATAAAACATTCTCAAGCTGCATTCTTAAAACAGGCACGAATCGAGCATGCGTCTCGTGCTTCAATTACCCTCGGAAAATTAAACCGTAAGAGAATTACAGCTTTATCGATCTTTCCCGGAGCGAAATTCGAAGCCGTTCGAGTCGAAAGCGTTGTGGCACGTAGCGTATACGTTCCTGAGGCTTCCACCACTTGGTCTAACCGGCACTTGCCACTTCTACTGCCGTCGAACTCCACTCGGGACGAGAAGCCGGGATCCGCGCGACTCAACTCGGCTCGGCACGGTTCAGTCAGTATCTCACCGCGACGCGTTTTCCGCGCGCGTGACACGAGCACGCCGGACTCGGAAAAGCACGTTTTACGTTATCCGTCACCTTCTGCCGAGTGAAGGGCTTCTCGTTACGCAAATCCCGATCGACCGAAGGTCGGCGGTGTCAGTCGTTCAGCTGGAACCGACGAGCGAAACCGTGCGCTCCGCTCTCTCGGTCGTGTCGTTTCTAATCGATAATCCTAGTTAATCGCATGTCGAGAGTGTTAGAAGAGAAAGAGCAGAGATGTTACCTGCCAGAAGGGCAGATGTGTTCGCTTTCGTCAAATCGCTGACACCGTGAGAAGCGAAAGGTGTCACCGGAAAGGGATTTTTTTACGCATTGGTATTTTACGCACGTAAAGCTAACTTGCAATCGTACGCGCGTTCAAACGCCCGCAGATAGTATCAGTTTTCTCCTATCGCCGAATTTTGCCACACTTTCCGCTAATTGAATCATCGAGTACGCTCGGTATCTTCCTTTTTATAAATCGATCCAGATAAGATAAATGCGAAAAACAATGCTTGTCCACTGTACGTCGAATTTTGAAATATGTTTATGTTGAAATTTCGTGTTTAAACATTTAATTGGAATTAACTTTACTTAAATGTTTGCTCGTGTTTGATCGATATTAATTTTCTATTAAAATACGTCGACATTTTCATTGTCAATTAGATGGCGCAATTATTATTCCATTTGTTATAATGCTGCAATTTATTAATTACCCCCGTTAGATTTGATACACAAATTGCAACTGGGATAGGCACTACGAACCATCCGGCGATCGTCTTAATAACGATCGCGCCGAACGAACACAAACGAACTCTCGTTGTCGTTACTAGCGAACGATGGAAATTAGCATGTACTCTCGTACTTCCTCTTTTCTCGCATCGCTTAGCGAACGCACTCATCGGAACAGACTCGCGTTCTCTTTTCTTTTTCTCGTTGGGATGACTTTTCGCGTGCTACGTCGAGATCGATATTCCAATCGCAGGGGCCAATTATTCCCCCGTTTCCTGCACCACCGTTTAACCGATCGTACGTACGTACACTAGGAAGGATATCTGGGATCTTATCGCGCCGTCTCTCGCACGGTCGATCGCGCGCAGCTACTCTCCTTATGCTCGCCTTGTGTCAAATTCAATAGTCGTAAGTCGGTCGGCGCATTCGATTCGCATCGCTCGCTGCATCGTGGAAACTGCGTCGTTGCACCTCGGTAACACGTTCAACGCGCGTTAAAAATATTTAATTACGAATGATTGGATTTAAGTATCGTTTAAACTGTCTTCCTGATTTGCAGTTGTATTTTCAACTGGAATGCACGCGGTACTTATCGAGATACCTAATTTTTAATCGGCGTATTCTGGATTTATATATTTAATATATCGTATATTAAATAATATATTACACTGAAAAAAAAAGTTTTTTTTATATTCAAGTAAATATTTTATCTTTATTTTCTTGATTTAAATAAATATTAGCTAGTATAAAATAATTTATTTTTAAATCTAGAAAATATATTTTTTTAATCATGAAAATGATGTTAAAATAAATATATTTACTATTTGAACAGAAATAATGTTTTTTTTAATGCATAGTTGAATAATTAATAAATATTTTACGTGTTCGCTTTACATATTTAATATTGAAAATCCATTATGACTATCGTATAATTTTTGCAAAGATTAGCGAAATATCTTCATACTGTTTTAACTCTTGCCATTCACGTGCGACCTACTTAATTTTATTAATTTATATTATAACAGTTTTATATGCCTTCCTTTTATAATTTCTTTATTTTGCAACGATATCGTCATTAGCTCCGTTTCGGTCGAGCAATTCCGCAATTTCTTATATTTCTGGGTCGAACCGCAGTATCATAAGTCTTCTCCATATTCGATAATACTCGTCTCTCTCTTTCTTTCGATGTGTTGCTGACTCAAATTGCAATACACGCACGTATGCAAATGCAAGATGCAACGTGTTTTCATCATCTTTCACTCGTCGACTCTATTCTGTACACTCGCATTTACAAACGCAACATTTCCAAAGTTTCACACTCGGTATCTCTTTTTAACGAGGATAATTGGATTAAAAGGAACAGATTTGCGCTGAATGTCTCATAATGTCTCTGTTGAATCATGTCAAATGTATTATTTTTTCTAAAATACGTCTTTAATAACAAATACGTGTATTTTGTATTTTTAGCGAATATATTGTTATTTTGCAAGCATTCACGGCGATATAATATATTTAAAAAGAATTTAACATCCAATCACATTACATGTTATTTAATATTAAATTGATTTTTTTTTTTATTAAATAGCAAAAATAAATTATGAGCTTTATTCGATGTTAAATCAAGCAAACCTGTAAGGGTTATAGTCTTCTTTTATTGATACTTGAGTAAGTCTTGTTATTTGACGAATTTTGTTACCATAATTAATTTAATTAATGATTGCACTTTTCAATTCGCGAATAATACGAATCGTTTAAGTATCCGATTAGATTAGACGGAATCCGCAAAACTTGACTCGGAATTAAGTCGCGCCTTATTAAGAAAGAAGGTATGAGTGTACCATTGATATCTTATCGCGTCACGCAGCCGCTCGCGAGTTTGCAATTAAAGGCGAAGGTGCTGACGGAATTATTGAATCGAGCCTGGAGATTTGGTCGGACATGTGCCGGTGAAACCTCTTCGAATTCACAACATTTACGATCGCGCCGTGCAACAACCTGCCGGCTTTATGCAGCGCTGTAAATGCAGCGCTGTTTAATTGCTGCATTGTTCATTCGTTGTATTAATCGCCAGCAGCCCGAGTTAAACGCCTCGTCCGTAATTTATATAACGAGCGGCGATCGCCGGTATCTCGCTCCGGCGATCTACCATTTACTTTCTTTATACATACATGCATACGCGTATCTCGCTTCAAGGGCAGACGCAGGTGCAAATGCAACAATGCAACTCTTCCCCCGAAATCGCTGTCCCGTAGAGTTTATCCATATCGAGGGCGAATCTTCCCACTTTCTCTAAATCGATAATGCGTCAGTGTTGTTTTTCAATATACTGATTATAGCATAGGGAAAAAAAAATCCGACGTTTTTGTAACACAGTTCTTTAAAAACAATTGATGAATTTATTTATATCTTCCGATACTTTTAGAAATCCAAGTGTAATGTGCCAATCGCGATAAAATGAATCTACAGCACTCTGATCTTCTTCGTGAATAGAACGTACAGAAATGTTAAAATGCATAATGAGCATATCGAGGTTCGCATAAATTAAAATCCGAGATTGCGACTTTTTTCCAAGCTATCGCGCGGTATCACAATATCTCGGATAATTTTCCCACGACCTCTCACAGTCCTTCGTGATGTCTCAGTTTCTTCTCTTCTTCGCGTTTAATTTCTCCAAATCATAGATGCGCGTTCCATCGTCGAGATTTCTTGCCGATGATGAAAAGTATCGGAAAGCTGAATCTCTCGAGTTCACTTTCCACTGTTCTCTCTCTTTTTTTCTGTCTCTTTCTCTCTGTCTCTCCACATTTCTCGATCTCAAATTATAATCGACTCGCAGAGTGCCGTCAAACAAATTGAAGTTTTTTTCTGCTTCCTGTTGTTATCTTGATCTCCGGTACGTGGCGAACGCACGCCGAGTCCGTCGCAAAAGTGCGGGAAATTCTGGCAAAATGTAAATTCTGCGGTGATGTTTCGTGTTGTTATCACGACGGTGCGATCTGCGAGAGTCAGTCACTTTCTTCCTGCGGATGCGTCTCGCGTGAAATGGCCTGTTGTTTATGCGCCGGAAAGGCTAACAAACCGACCGGACCGCGTGTAAATTAGGAACCCGTCGGGGGCCGGTCACGTTAATTCTAAAACGCGAGATTTTACCTCGTTCAACAATCTCATTCGCGATCTGATCTGCGAGAAACTTGAAATTTAATGCAATTTGAAATAATGCAGCCTATATACATAAAATGGAATTGCGTATAGCATATATTTTCATATAATCTTTCCTTTTTCGTTTAATAAAATATCATGCAGCATTGTACAAATTTAGTTGTACGATATATTTCTACAAGATTTCTCAAAAAGTTAAGAAAGGAAATTCATGTCTCCAAATGTAAGATATATATTTGTTTATTTCCAATCAACTCAGTAATGATATTGATAATATATCTGGCAATTTATTGATTTCTCCTGATTAGTACTCTAGATTGCACTGAAATTTTCAAGATTATATTGTTTACAAAGAGAAGTATTTTTCCCTTCAGAATAAGCTTCAATTAAGCTAAATATAGTAAGCATAATATGCGAATTACATTTCTCAAATATCTGAATGTATAATCGTGCAAATGACGTTTGGGTTTGATATGATTCAGTGAACGTGTTTTAGTCTGCATTTGCACGGCACATCAAAGGTATGCCATGATACGTTATCAGGGAGAGACTGATTTTGCAAATAGATATGTATACGTGACTTTGTTTCAATTAATTAAACCCATTTACTTGTGGCTTTAATTATTTTTAATATTTAATTATCGAAGAAGCCACTGGATTTTAACTAAATTAATTTTTTATACGGTGTAAAATTTTGAAGAAAGAAAGAAATTAATAGACATCATAAAGAGAAAAGATTTCGAGAAATATAGTTTTATTTTTTTTTTAATAATATCCAATTACCGTAATCTTGATAGTAATTAATTAATGAAAATTTTATCATTTTTATCGAAATGAAATCATTTATTCAATTAAAATAGTTTTATCGAAACAATCGTTCCGATACATTCTAAAAATAATTAATTAAGTTCCTAAGAAATTTCTCTCGATTTGAAAAAAGTGTTTCCTCTGATACGTTCTCGACCGTTCGATCGACAGATCGAAGCAAAAGGAGCGGAAGAATACGTTTCATGTTATAAAAAGCAGGTGGACTGTTAGATTTATTAATGTCGCATTAATCCTGGTCGTGATACGGCGATGGCGAAATGCATCGTGAGAACTAGGTGGACCTCAAACCGTATTCCGCGTGTCACTTATGAGCAAGTTCTCTTTCCTTCAAGAAACGAGTTCTCGGGACACGCTAGAAGCGTGACCGCGGTTGCAGCGTGGAAAGAGGAAAAGAAAATGCTCGTGTGTGGCGCGCAAGGATGTAATCGTCGTTTTATTGTACACATAGGAGTTGTAATCATTTTACTTCCGGACGCCTTTGCATTAACAAAAGTCACGAGGTCACCCACAACCTCCGGCAAAGCGGTGCAAACTTTGTTCCTCTCGCTGCATTTCAATTAACTTTTTATTTAATAGTGTATAATTTACAGAGATTTATATCCGACTCCCACATTCGTTTTGCATAACTTGCGTTCGAATACTGATTTATCATTCGCGACTGATGCTGAACTATAATAACTGTGATAATCGTACCTGCAGCAATTGCAAGCGAGATAATGGAGGAGAAATTACGATAGCAATTGTTGCAACTTTCATTCGCGTTTTTTTAAGCGTAACACTTCATACATACAGCTGAGATTCCTCTCAGTGGAGGTTTCAATCTAAAATCCAGGTTTCTGTCCACCTCTAACGCGCGTTCGTTTCGCGACCTTTCAAGCGCAATTGACCCGCATAGCTGTATTCCCGCCTCTATTTTATTCTCGTTCTCCCCCCCTCCCCCCTCTGTCTCTTCGATTCAGTCGGCTTTTACAATGCCGCGGAAACGCGAGCGCGGCTTTCGCGCGTGGCGTGCCAGATTTCCAACATCCTCCTCTCTTGTAACGCAAAATCGTGCGCGCGCACGCAGCTCGACGGATATGCACTTGGTGCATTGCTGTTCCGCGTGAATTACCGCCTATACAGAAATATAAGAGAAAAAAGAGGAGCGGAGAAGGAAACTATACGAAAAATCGAGCTAAAGAAATCTCCCGCGATGCTTATCTTCCGCGCGATTCCGTTGATCGGTTTGCGTGGAAACGCAACGATAAATAACGAAGGCGGCTTGGTAGCGCTGGGTGGTTCCTTGTTCCGCCCGTTTTATTTCATCCGTCCAAATAAATAATATCCGAATGATATATATATATATCTCGTTCCAGCGGCGCGACTTTCACGCGGTTGTTGTTGAAAGAGGAATTCAGTATCGCACAATCGTGATGATGAGATCTCTCGCGATTCCCCCGGCGGACTCGTGTGTGGCGCGCAATTATTTCTAACGATGCAAACGACGAGAGTGCATTTCTCTCGGGTGTGAATATATTTTTATCACGTTTCTGCAACTAATACATTTTTTACGGAACGAGATTAATAATGCATTTTATTCCGAGGCGCGGCTTCGCATCCGTCAGGTGCGCTCGCAATTGCCAGGCGCTCTGCTGCATCCGCAAATTACAAACGCGATTGCACGCGGGAGAAACCGAGTCGTACGGAGAGTCCGACGTGGAAGTAGAGGTCTCGATCAAGTCGGTGAACGAGAGAAAAAGTTACGGAGTCACCGGAGCGTAAAGCAGCCTCCTCGTCTTCCATCCTTTAATTGCCGAACCGCCTCTCTTTGAACGTAAAAATTAACTTCTTTGTGGATCTTTAACGCTCACTCGCGATCACTCGAGAAAGTTCTTAAGGATTTTGTATTTCTTCGAAAAAAACAAATTTATTTATTTATTTATTTATTTATTTTTGTAATCGACGTTGGCACAGTGAAATTATTTTCGTAATACTTCTCGGTATTTAAATACGAAGGAACGACGTATATTTTAACGAAGCGAAGTTATTCGAGCGTTTTGAGATATTTCTACGTGAAACGCGAGAATTACACGGATTAAGCTTATAACAACTCGTGACAAAAGCCAGATAATCCTAAAGATCGAGACGCAGCCTCTTTTAACGCTTCCAGCGATAAAACGGCGAAACTATTTCTATCCGGTCGGCGAGGAGGTAACGCAAATTCGAAAACGACGCTCCCCCGTGTCGGAAACGTATTCGCTTGAAGAATTAACAAATGCTGGAATTACGCAATTGCCGTAATTATCGATTGCGACACGTAAAAGGTTCTGCCTTGTTTAGCCCGTTTCCTTGGAGTTATCGACTCTACTTTCTCTCGACTGCGTAAAAAATTATTGTATTCCGCAATATCCGTTAGTTATGACACGTGCAGGCGCGTTGCTTACGTGCATTTACGCTTGGAGCGTAAAACGTTTATTGATGGATAGGTACGATCAAGTTTACGGAATATCATAGCGCGGATAATGGAGAATCGCGTACGATCTCTGTTGCTCCGTTCGCGTGTACGTGCGCGCGCGCGTATGTACGTCCGTGTGCGCCATTCATCACGTATCTTATAATTACGATCCGAGACGTCAGATTGCTTCATTAAGTTAGCGTCTGCGTCGATCCGTGAAAAGTTACTGGATTAAATCGGATTCCTCCGCACATGAAAATTTCGCAGAGGCGCGCGCGCAGCACGTTGGTTACGTGCCGTATAAGTTTTTCCAATTTAAAGAATCTCTCATTCCTTATTATTAACGCAAGAGGATCGTCTTGCTCGTTTGTACAGTAAAATGGAGCGATTGTGTCGGGCTTTGAAGAATCACTTAATTCGTAGGAGATAACGAGCCGTAGAAGCGGATTTTAATTAAGCGCGAGAGTACACGGCTTCAAGAGCTGGGCTCCGTCCCCGGAGTGAAATCCGACGAGTTACGCCGAGGTCGAGGTGGTATTTTGATTCCCCATTGTGTCACGTAGCGCGATGTTATAACAAATGTGAACGCACGGCGCGTTTAGCGATTGCGAGAGAGGAATCACGGTGGTGTTGTGCAAATAACGTGGGCGATTTACGTAGGTCGATCCCTCGATCCGAAACGGCGCGCTGTCTATCTCCTGGTACGAGCCTCTCGACCGGCGCGGCGAGGAATGAAGAAATCGAAATTCGAGTTTTTCCCACGGCGCTCGCTTTCTCGTTGCAAAATCGAAAACGCCACGCGCGCGCGATTTGTCTCTAAGAGAAGGAGGAGGTGAAGAAGAAGAAGAGAGAATCGCGACGTATTTAAAAGAAACGGTCGATCGACTTCTTAATCGATTACGCGAATTGGAAAGCGCGTCTTGAAGTTAATTAGCGGCACTGTAACGTTTCACGGAGTCGACAGTTAACGCGGGGTGAAAAAAAAAGGAGAGAAAGACGAGTTATTTATAGAATTTTTGAGGTCAGCGCGACAAAATGCGCGATCTCGAGATCGGCTTGCTATTTGATTTACGATCGCAAAGATAGGAAGTCGGAGGAGACGGTGCGCGCGCGCGCGCGCGCGCTCGCGAGAGAGAGATGATCGCGTGGGAAGCGATCAGAATCGCGGTGGATCCTTATAGGTCGGGGAAACGAGGACGACGTTGTGCTGGCCTGTGTGTGGTTGCTGCTGTGGCTTCGCCCGTGTGAAGTTCTGTGAAAGGGTGCGCGCTAATTGCGAAAACCAGGTAGCCCGGCCGGCGCTCGCCAGTTGGTGGTACATTCGTTAGCGCGAGGCCGTAATTATTCGCTCTCGGTTGGATGCCCGAATCAACCTGCGTCTTGGCGCGCACGGTAGAAAATCTCATTGACGCTCAAATGGAAAACCTAATGGAGATAGCGAATAAATCTCTGTTGCATAGGCTCATTCCGGCAATCGGGGAGCCGGCGCGGCGGCGTGACGTTTGTGCATTCCTCCGAAGACACGCGTGGAAAATTGAATTCTTACGCGTCCGTGCGGAAAGTTAATCGAGATGACGAATGAAGTCGCAGGAGCCGCGAATTCGGTATGAATCCGTGGGAATTAGGAAGCATGAGCGGTGACCTCGTTGAATTCTTCCTTCAAGATGAAGCGTGGAAAGTCCTACTGAATCTATGCTTGAATGTAGAATTAATCGAATTAGGCACGTAGGAGACCCCGTCGATCTTAATCGAAAAACGTGAACTCGCGTATAAATTTAAAGCGCATCTATTCTTGCGATAGTTGAAAACATCATTTGCCTTTGGCACGCGTAAAGATTCTTTACTAAAGAATTTAATCATCGCGCGATAGAATGATTAATTGATGAATTATGAATTATAATGAAACATGAAGTTGCACAATCGATATAAATTTACAATAATTAGAAGAATATAATGTCGTGGAAAATTTAATCAATATCTGAATAGAAAACCGGTTGGATCAATTGCGATTTAATCTTATGGAGAATTATGATTGCGTTCGATCGAAAAATTAGTTATTACGTTGAGCAAAATGTTATTGATTTGACTAAATTTTTTAACTTGATTGAATTTTTTTAGTTCAACTATTTATATATTTAACTTAACTATATATACATATTTAATTTAAATACGTAAATTCTGAACTGAAGAAATTCAATCAAGTTGAAAAATTTATTCGAGTTAACAACTTTTTTTCTCAGTGTATGAATTGAAAAGTTGGAAGTACGAGTTTGACGTAAATTCAGGCAGTTGTAAAACCGTGGCGACACGAGAGAAATTTTTAATT
Source organism: Solenopsis invicta (assembly GCF_016802725.1). Classification (NCBI taxonomy): domain Eukaryota; kingdom Metazoa; phylum Arthropoda; class Insecta; order Hymenoptera; family Formicidae; genus Solenopsis; species Solenopsis invicta. The sequence goes on from NC_052668.1 coordinate 22,775,352, forward strand.
GACACTCTAATAGTCGACGTAGATTTACGGCGATTAGGAGAAACCTTGGTACTCCTCTGTTTTGACGAAACGCGCATGCTTCCGCAGCCGGTAGCTGCGTATGAATCGCAGGACGGGCCTACCAGGTGCGCCTACGTGAGCAGAACCGCGATCATCCGGTTACGCGTCTCGCCGTCATGATGGTGGTGTCACATCGCGAGTCCAACATTTCATCGAATATACGGGCGATAATCGAGCAGCTGAACCTGAACCCGGTGGAAAGGCGACGGCTGATCGACAAGACCAGACAAAGCAGCAACGCGCGATGCAAGAGCTTCCCAGAAGGGATAGTAGAATCGCAAGCGCCGAAGATCAGCATCGGTGTTTACGGTTGTAAGGACCGGGACGCCGACTACGAGATACCGAGCCCGATCAGCAAGACCGCGATCGCGGCGCGGAAGATCGAGATCGAACGGTCGAGATCGAAGGCGGAGACGCGACAGAGATTTTCCACGCAGAAGAAGGAAGTGCACATCGCGTGCCAGGAGAGGAAAGAAGCGCCTGCTGTGCCGGTGAAGAGAGAATCGCGGACGGAACACGCGAACGAGGTAAACCGACGATATCGATCGCGATCGTGCGGTGAGGATTTGCTTACTGGGTGCTCGTTGCCTCGGCCGAGAAATCATTATCATTTACTGCTAATCGTAATTTAATCTCAATTTAATATTCGAAAGAGAGAGAGGAGCAATAATCTATTTGTTTATTTAGCTACGACAGGATACTTCAATAATAGATCAATAATAGCTTGATATGTAGAAATCAATAATAGATTGATACTTATGTACGATAAACCTACATCTATTTATATATCTATATTTATATCTATATCTACATCTCCGCATCTGAAATATGTACATTAATCAGAAGCATTTTGTACTTGAAGTATCACATTAGTCATCTTAGACATAGTTTGTCTCTGTCAATATTGTATATCGTATCGTACGGAGAAACAAGCAAGTTGACGCTATAACGTAGACACGTCGTTTCGATTTTCGATTGCAAAATATTTTAAACCCAACGGAGTCCCATTAATCGAATCCTCACGCGCGAACGGAGCGAGAACAAATTGATCGATCGCACGAAAACGCGGGTAGAACAGTACTTAATCCGAGCTGTGTGGAAACCCAAGGGCAAGTTTGAGTGCCAGCCGATAGTGTCGATCGGATGCTTCGCCAAGGATACGTTCTTTAACAAGGATGAGAGCCGAGCGAGATCGACGGCGGCGGTGCCTGTACCGACGAAGATTCCACCAAAAGGTCAATCACGGATGGCGATGAAGGGGGAGCACGTTGCTCGAATCGACGTCGGCACGATCGAGGTAATCGGTCGTATGATAAATAGGCGGGATCTCTAGTTTCGCGATTGCGTTTTAACGCCCCGGCGTAACTTATTACGCGGCTAATAAACGGATAATCATGTAATCGGTCTGTGTCCGGCTCTGTAAGGACAAGGTCGCGGACGCATCGGCGGTGTCGATCAGGCCATTGTACAAGATCGAGGATCGTCTCAGACCGAGGCAGTCAGATACGGCGACGAGTGTCAGGATCCATTTACCTGCGCGGGAACCAACGACGATCGCGAGGGAACAGTCTCGCGCCGAGGATGCGGTCGAGGTAATCGATCGATCGTTAGCGACTACCTTTTTAAATGGTGAATGTTAGATTCGTAAAAAAAAAAAATTGAACGTTAAACGTTTATTTGTCGATTTAATTTGATGCTGATTTATATTGTATTTTTTATAGAAAGATAAGTGTAAGTTTCCTCGAAATGCTATTTAATAGAGAAAAGTAGAATTCTTATTAATTTAATAGTTAGTATTAAGAGCGACAGATATCTTACGCACATTTTATACATAATAATATATAAAATTGTTGTTAATGTACTTTACATGGTGATTTTAATATAAATTGGTTAATTTATATGAAAATTATTCGAGATAATACAGATGATTTGCATGCTCTCTCTGATAAAGGATTGTGTCGTATTTCGGGATGTTACATCGAGTTTCGTGTTCGGCATACAAATGACTTTAACGGTCGAGGATTGGCCACGTTCGCTGCCTCATTCGTGCCTTATTATCGTCATCTCTCGTGCAACCTACACCCACGTGACGATCGAAGGATCGCGTGAACCGCGCGATCATCGGCGCAATTATGCATCGGTTAGAGAGACGAACGATCCGAGCTCATCCGTATCGTCCTTTCTCCTTGCCCTCGCTCCTCGTCCTTCTCTTTGCAGCGCGTGTGTACGACAGCTCTCCTTCTCTTTCGGAAAATGACTTCGGCACCGAAAGCAGGCGGCGACGCACCTGCGACCGGTTTCCAAAGCCGATCGCGGTTAAGTGGCCGCACCGAACACTCGGCGACTCGCCTCGCACGGTGGTCAATACCGTTAGAGACCGACCAGGCGACGTGCTCGCTCTACCTGGTTTGCCTGTCGAGGAATTATCGGCGCCGGTAACGGCGCCGAGAATCACGTTATGTCGCACAAAGCCTCTCCTCACGTTCAGGCAAATCAATTAACAAATCGATAATGATCGGGATAAAGACTTTCTAGATTTCAATCTATCAGAGATGTATATGTATGTTTAAACTTGCCAGGGGACATTTTTGGCACACGCGATTCTTCGAGTGCCTCTCAAATTAATTTGATTGATAACGAACAAAGAAATACTCGTTATAATTTGTAAAACATGTTTTCTTAGAGCGAAGACTCCAAGAATAGCAGATCTACAAAAATTTAAATTTTTTTACGAACTTTCGACAATCACACAAAACGAGAAATCGCGAAATAAGATTTGTTGGCAGTTTGTGGCATAAGATTAATTAGAATTTAATTAAATATTAAAAGTAACTTTGATTTTTTTTTATACAGATTACGAGATCGACGAAAGACTCTATTGATCGAATCGTTCCGGTGGCCAAGGAAGATTTACGTAAGTCTCACAGAATGTTACAATTTTATTGCTTCTTAACACAGATTATTCAGATTATCACGATTTATTACGCTATCCACTCAGCTATCTAGTTACAATCCAAGAGAACGTTAGACTGAAAAGACTAAAGTTTGAAATTAGCTAAAAAATATTTTATACGAATGCTGTCGTTGAACTCAAATTAATAACACGTGTAATTGTCCAATTACACGAGTTATTAATTTGAGTGTTATTTTAAAAAATACGAGTAATTTATAATCATTTATCTTTTATTATGCACTGAGAAACAATTGTTAACTAAATTTTTTAGCTCAAGTATATTTATATATTTAACTTAAATTAACTTAGCATTAAATTTTTGTGTGCATTTCAAACAAGTAAAAAGGTTTTCTGTAGTTATTTCGAATTTATAATATCGATATTCCACCACTTTAAGTATTTAAGTATTTTTACTTCAAGTATTTAAGTATTTGAATTAAATATGTGAATTTCTGAACTGAATAAATTTAATCAAATTGAAAAATTTACTCAGGTTAACAACTTTTTTTTTCAGTGTATAATCTTCAATTTGTATGCCTTAAAAATACATTTAGTGTTAATAATTATTAACGTTACTGATGTAAGTTATATAAATTATATATTTTAATTATACATTTTGTATTATACTCATTACTTACATTATCATAGTTTGCGTAATGATAATCTCAGTAAATGCAATTTTTTTTCCCACTTAACAGCGCAGCTAGAAAGCGCGAGTTTGAACCACACAGCGGCGCATCACCGGATCTCCGTGCGTCCGAAGAACCGACGACCACCGCGTCGAACGACACCGACCACGACATCATCCAATGGTGCCTCGCCCAGTTCCCCATCGATACCACCGACTATCGCTGAGGACACTCTGGATAGTCTGGAACTGCAGGAGCAACAGCCTCAATCGACCAGCAGCGCACCGTCACCGACGGAACCGCCTAAAGCCATTACCGTAACCAGGAAATCATCGAGCCGGCTGTCCCGCAACTCCGACATCTTCGAAGAGTTAGAGTCGAGGCTGCCGCGTAAGCCGAGCGCGACGTCGTTGTCGCCAGATAGTCTGGATGCTACAACAGCGTCGCGAAGCAGCGCCGAGATGACCATTGCTACTGAGGAACAACAAGCGGAAGTCAGATGGATACCAGTCGTTAGGAAACCATCTAACCGGATATCCAAGGGTTCCGATGTGTTTGAGGAGCTGGAAGCGAAACTGCCGCGCAGGAGATCTTCGTCGAATAGGTTGTCCAAATCGCCTGACAGCCTGGATTCATCCCCCGGCTGGTTTTCTAAATCCACCGAGGAGGGCTTTGATAAACTGGTAGAATACGAGGAGACCGTGAAACCGGTGGCTTCGGTCAGGAGACAATTGCTGAATCCGATCTCGAAGTCTACTGATCGCGTTTCCAAGTCGTCGGATAGTTTGGAAGCGATCGAGCCGCTGGCCAGTGACGATTCGATGGACCGGCGACGAAGTAGCTTTGACTTCCGAGCGCACAGAAGTTCAAAGGCGATGTCCAAGTCATCGGAAAGCTTCGATCTGCTGGAGCAGAGCGGCTGCGTTAGCGAAGAGAGCGGTCAAGAGTTGCAAAAGAGAAGCAGCATATCCGATATCAATTTATCGCGCGGAAGAAGACTGTCGAAGAGCATTTCCAAGTCGTCTGAAAGTTTCGAGAGAATCGATATGAATGACATGAAGGATGATGTCGAGGCAGATATGATACTGGATGATGACACATCGAAGATGAGTGGTAGACGGTCAAACAAGAGAATGTCCTCGGAAAGTTCGGATAATTTAGACGTAGAGGACAGGTTGGAGAACAGGAGGGTTAGAAGAACGCCTAAAAGAATACCAAGTACCAGTATAGTAGACGTAGCAGTTTCTGGAGATGATCAAGAGGGAGAGAAACGACCGACTCCTACCAGGAAGCCATCGAGACTCCAGAAATCCTCTGAAAGTTCCGAATTAGGTAGTACGGACACTCTCGATTCGGAGAGGAGAAATAAGTCGTCAGAGAGTACCGAGACACTGGATAGTCTGGAGAAAGATTTGGAGCAGGACAGGAAAGAAGAAGAAATCACGGACAGCGTGATAGATAGACGTGAAAAAAATGTAAGAGAACAGACAAAAAAATGAAGACTATATAAATTGAGATCTTTTTATATTTTTTTCTTATTTAAAGACAAATTCAGTTAAATGAAATTATTTTGGTTTAATTAAATTTGCTCAGAATTAACTTATTTTTTTATTAGGCTTCAAGCTAATAATAAAAATTTGCTACAAGTGTTAGAAAGAACTATGTGTAAGTTAAGTAGCTTTTTTAGTTGCATTTTCTAAATATTTTTTAATTATAGGTGTTTTCTCAATGATAAATAAATTAATCTCTAATAATCTTTCAGGATTCTTGGTCCAGTAGAAACGTACCGGCGACTGATTCCGAAACGTCGATAGGAGACGATACTGAAGACTCCAAGTCGCTCATTTCCGCCGACAATAAATATTATTGGCGCCAGTCTTCTGAGCCGGCATCTAAGGAAAACTTGGGTATCCAACAGTTGTTGGCTATCACAATAATGACCAGGGTGGCCGACAACGGAAATAATCAACGCGGCTCCGTTATTTATCCGAAGAAGAAGCCAATGAGCACGTCGCAGCCGTCATCGCCGGTGGCCAAGCAGGAAGACACGAAAATGCTCTTCGACAATCTGCTAGTGAGCAATAAGAACGACGAGGACCTGCAAAACATGCTCAACGGAAACATATCGGAAGTGTCCACTGACACCAAAAGCTTTAAGGAGAAATTGATCATGTTTGAGAAACTTGGAAAATGAACGCGCGGAATCGTTCCTTCATGATTCTTTTTTTTTCGGTTAGCGGATTCGTTTCGTTAGCGACCGATGTTTAATGCAGGAAGAAAAAGCACGAGAAACGTGAAAAAGATAAACGATCTCGTTTAGCGTTTGGTAAATTCCGCATGTCGTAGACTAGTATTCTTGCTATTGAAGCTATTGGAATCGCGAACAAAGTAAAAACAAAGGAAATCAAAAATTATATTTTATTTTTCATAAAGAACTTCGTTTGATTATCTACAGAGCTCGAATCGAAATAATAAAAAATCGACTTTCAACGAGTTATTATATAAATATAAACAAAAGTAAATCAGAAAATATTATTTTAAATAAGGATTTGTATCTAGAAAAGGTAAAAATTTTTGAAATATTGAAATGTATTTAGATTATTTCTAAATAACTTACTCGCATATTTATATATTAATTAATCAAAATATAATCACTACGGCGCGATATCTTTAACTTTAAAAATTGAAAGAAACTTTCAGTTCACGTTGATAATAGCCGGCTGTGTTTCGTCGTCGATGCATTTATTGGGAAAAACGGGCTTATCCGACAGTATTTTTCAATTCTCGCGTTCGTGTTTTTTTTCTTACACGACTTACTGAAAACTCCGACACTTGAGATTATACCTGATCACATATGATGTTCATCATCGCAGAAACGCATTTGCGAATGCCCGTACATTCTCTCGTAGAGAGCTTTATTTCACTCGCAGAGATAGTTGTACAGTAGTTTAGCAGAGATGTGATCCTTTCGGCGTGAAGCATTTATAAATACCGTGTATTATCCCGTGTAAATACGAAAATAGAAAAGTTAGGCGTTATCACTTTAATGATTTTGAAGAAAAAAAATATATATTATATATGTAAATGTGTTTGTCACACACACCATAGTATTAACATTGATAAATGTAGAAGAGACACGAGAGATAAGCTATATGACGGTCTAAGAAATGTTACGTGTGCAATTGTATATTTTCGATGCCCTCAAAGAAAAACTCTGTTTATTCTATGTAAGAAATCTCCCACACGAATTATTCATAGGCCTACATGTAGAATGTGTAATTCGAATTACACTAAAACGGGCCTACAATTCCTTAACGAAATGTATCACTAAGTGATATTAATATTTTGTCTCGATTTAATTAAATACCTATAGGAGATATTAAAAGGAGTATAAAGAGGAAAATTGTGAAATTGTCGATAGTCAGCGATAGCATGCGATCACTCCGTTTTTCTTGCTGACCCAGGAGGCGTAAGAAAAGGCTGTTTAGAGCATATCGTCTTATACTCGTCGAATTTCGCCAGGGAAAAATGATTTTTTGTAGCCTTTCAAGTGCCTTACCGAATTAATCAAGAAACTGAATCTATATACGTCGATTATAGGAGACGCGGAAATGTTATATCAATTTTCTCCCCATTTTTAGTTATTCAGATGATGAACGTACGTTTCGGATCCCGAAAGATGCAAAGATCGTCTCTTAGAGTAAAATAGAGAAAACTGGATTTAACCATCACGTCACTGTGTGTAATATTATGTAATAATATACAGAATATAACAAGAGAAATTTGACACACAGACATACATACTCGCGCGCATTTACACTGAACAGATTTTCTTTCCATTGATGTAAATAAAGCTGCCATCACAAATTACGATTCGACAACAAAATTCCTTTCTCTCTTTATTATATGCACATCCCACATATCACGCCGTCGCCGCGCGCGTGGCGCGTCCTTAAAAAAATACAAAATCACCAACTTGAGTGTATAATGCAGAATATTAGGACTTAGTCTGGCTAATCGAATCCCGGAAAAGTATTTTCTTTTCCCTTATATGTACTACAGTGATACATAGTACGCTTCATTCAGATTTTTTACGTCAACCACGACGAGATCACATAGAAACGCTTCGTGTACAAAAAGAGGAATGTAACAGCGATTTTTTTAACAGGTTGGCAATGAATTAACGCGTAACAATGGTCTCTTTGCAGTTTCACAAAATGGGACAAGATTCAGGATAATTACTCTTCGGACTTTATCACTAGTGAACTTCATTCAATACTACGTAAAGACTTCTCAGATGCAAGGACGAATTATCGATCGCGATCGTAATCGTTGTAATTTGCGTAGTGGCACATTTTAGCGGGAATCTTAATACATTTATATCATACATCTTTATCATGCATTTATCATTCTTGTTTCAAATTACTAAACTTATTGAACTTTATATATCCAGTTTAAATGGAACGTATCCACGTATCGCATTATTATTAGATTAATCAAGAAACTCTATTCGCTCTCTTTTTTCTCTTATTAATATATATCGCAGACCGATGATATGCGAATTAGTCTGTAGAAATTAGTAAAGTATGTAGCATATCAATGAGATACAACGATTTCGAACCACGATTTGTTAACGTGAGAGCAATCGTTTTTTCGGCGGAACTGACACATGACTAGGCTCTGTTGATAACATATTTTATCCATAATAACGATCTTATTTTGTCTTTGAGAGTACAAAGTTGATACATAAAGATACGGCGAGCGATAGCGTCTAGCCCGTCTAGGAACCTCTGCGAGTCTCCATCGCCTAAGTGCTTACGGTAATAACGGCTAGCTACTCCAAAAACAGAAAAAAAAGAACAAAACGATATCCCAGCTTAAGGACAGAAATAAAGATTGCTAGCTACGTTACTAATCGCGATTACGTTGGAAATACTTGCGAAAAATGTTTTTTTTTTTTACTTTAATGTTATTTTTCATATCGATCCTTGCAACTCGATGCTCGGCCTTCGCAGCCGAAAGAGCGTAAGTGCTTGACATTCACATTGCGTGTGCGACCAATCGCGCTTTTATTTTACTAATGGATCAAGTGAGTTTACAGTTCATCATGCCTGTCGGTCTCTGTCACACTGGGGTTACAGAGCGCCGGCGTGGAGAACTCCATGGCGTACTCGCAGCGACTAGGTTCCGTCACCGATAAAAGCTTGTTCTCTATTCCACATGATAGGGTAACAATTGTGGAACGCGCTGGGCCGTTCCAGCAAGTGAGGCCGCGATCGTACTTCATCTTAGTGTATTTGGCACCGGGCGGTCCGACCCATTCGCTCCAGTGGCCTAGATTGACGCTGCTACCACCGGATTTGGACCTCTGGGTCGCCATAGCATATAGACACAGTTTGTAAATGTACTCCAAGTCCGTGTACTCGAAGCATTCGCCATCGAGCGAAACGAACACTTCTTCAGGTCCGTAATCACGGTCCATCTTCTCCTCCAGCTGTCTGATCTCTGACTGTAATTCGCTGATAGCCTTCTCCGCCTCTTGGAAACGCTCTCGAGCATTAGTAGCCTCATCAACAAGCGCTTGTGTCTCCTCGTCATATTGAATTTCTGGTTCCGATGGTTCCTTTTCGTGTTCCTCTTCAGGAACCTCCTCTTCCTCTCCATCAATTACTTCTCCTTCTTTCTCATGGTCCAAGTCTTCAGCAGGCTCCTGCTCGTCGACCTCTTCCTTATCCGTTGCTGCTTTGAACATACCTGCAATTACATCATAAAATTGATAGTTTACAGAATATAGAAAAAAAAAGATAAGTTTTCAGTTATCTACCTTGTTCCAACATCAAGAAAGGCTTGATGTTTGCCCACGCGATATCTACGAACTCTTGCCAAGAGATCTCCTTTTTATCACCAAGGAAATATAGTGCCTCTTCCTCTGACACAACACCGTCTCTATTCTTGTCAAACGTTACCCTGGTTTGTAGCTCTGCTATCGTTATCGTATCGCTGGAATCTGAATCTAATAACTTGAAATAATCTTCTGCTTCGTTAACTCTAGAGTCCTCTTCATCCTCTCCAACAGTCTCCTCAGTTGTCGATTGCTCTGTTTCGATAGGCTTGTACTTCTCCAATGCCAGACTCTCCAGCTCTTCTGCCTGTTTCTTTATAATCTCCTTTTCCTTTTTGATCAACTCTGCCTCTGTATAGTCTGTTCTCAGCTTGGCCAGACGCGATTGATGCTCCGTCTTGATGGTCTTACCTCTGGCCACCAACTCCAGACGCAGCTTGTTACCTTCCCGCGCCAATTGCTCCGCCTTCTGCTGTTCCAAACGAGCCTCCCGTCCCAGCTCGTTACAATTATTGATGCATTCTACCCTGGTCGCGTACTCGTCGCTCGTGTCGCAACAGTCGCACACGCCATCGTTTACCCAGGACGACGGTATGTAGGCAGGTTTATGCCCGGTGTTCTCGCAGTAAAAGAAACCGTTAGCGCACGCAGCCGTCCCGGGCTCGTCGCTACCATCTCCGCAGTCGCAGTAATCGTCATTCACCCCGGTAAACGGTATCAATCGGCTGCCGTCCAGGCACTCGAAGTCGCGATCTGGCCGGTACAACGGGTTCTTCGCCACCGGTATACCACGTATCTGCAGCACTCCCGAGCCGGCTACGTGGCCCGGCGTGTACGTGGCCAGGAGCAGGCTCACCGACGCCGTAAACGCTAGGAGCCGCGACGCCCGATGACCGTCCATCCTCTGGCTCGCGGATTGCAAGTCTCTTGTCGGAATATCGGTATTTGAATCGGCTTGCTTGTTGGAACTACGGCTGTCTTTTGAGGTTCGAGTACGGACGCGACACGACACACCACACACGGCGCCACGCTTCTTCCCCGTAAGTTCGGCTGATAACACGGTTGGCGCTACCGTCCGGTCGACGTCTTTCACTGGACGGTTCGTCCGGTTCGTTTGCACCTTCTGCGTTTGAAGCGCGACACGTGTACGTATGTACATACATTCACGTCGGAGGGAAAAGGAAAGGGAACGCGAGGTGTAGAAAAAGGAGAAAACGTACGTCGTACGGTCGGCCGTAACGAGATCTCGCTCGTTTCGCTGGCCGCAGCCTCGAAAAATCCGAGAAAAGTTATCAGGGGAGTACGCCGCGCGAGGAAGTGCTCGCGAGTCGGATCTCGATTCGAATTCCGCGCCCTTCTTTATACCGTGGATTCTTCTAGGGCTGTGTTCAGATTCTCCACCCGGGTGCACCCAGATGTCGTTTTATCTTTGTTATTTGCCAAATGTTAAACAGAGATAGAATGATGGCTGGTTGCACCCAGGTGAGAAATCTGAATACAGCCTAGAAAGATCGGTCGGTCAGTCGGTCGGGGAGACTGTTGTCTTTTTCTAAGAAAATCAGAGTTTATAAAAGAGCACGGAGAGCCCGCCGAAGTCGCGCCTGGTCGCGCCTGGTCGCGCCTGGTCGCGCCTGGTCGCGCTTTGTAAGATTCGCTGGTTGGTCGCGTTCTTAGAACGTATAATGCATTCTTGCGTAGCAAATCCACGCTCCGACGCGTCCGGAAGTCAACATTTTTGGGATCTCTGCACTTTCCTTTTTCCGAGCGTTTGCTCATTAAATTATTAGCAAAAATTAAAGCCGTTCATTCGAGAGAAATGTTTGTCAAGTAATCGGCAATAATTTTATCATTATTTTATCAGCAAATTAACATAATTCCTCTGTCTAATAATGTATGTCTCTCTCTTATATATTAATATATTTCTTATATTAATGAAGATTTATATTTCTCTTGATTTATTAACACATTACATGTAATATCTGTACCTACTAATTAATAAAATAGTTAATGCAAATCTTCAAGTATTTATCAAACGCAAATTCAAAATAAAAGATAATCCGGCCGCTTCTTGTTGCGCAATACAAGAATTTGAGGAAGCGGAACGTCGGGATGATGCCAGGAGCGCATGTCTCGAAAAGAAGTAAAGCGAACTGAAGTGAGTCGCCAATTCGCCAATTTCGAGAGCGCACAATTTCACTCTATGCGCTGCGCGCGGTTTCCGGGATAAGTGGAGCATGAAAAAATTAAGATTTCGAATTTCAGGAGTAGTTCCTCAGTTTTAAACCTTCAGAGATCCTAAAATCAAGAATGCCTTTAAAATTCTGATCTTTTTAAACAATATTTTAATTACGATCAGGTAACATTTGATATACCGTTAACTTTATCGTTAACAATTTCATTTTTAAAATTGTTATTTGTGATTTATATTTTACAGAATTTACATTATTTTCTGATTCGCACGTATATGATGGTATCTTTTTATCGTCAAGTATTAATTAGTTGGAATATTTATTTAACTCGATGTTTCTTTGTTTTCTTTTGTGCATCGTGACGCGATCGTACTGTCCGTTGCGATAACGTCGGCGTCGGGTGAGCTCGAAAGTGCTTTCTCATGGAGCATGACGCACTCTCGCGCGTTATGACGTGATTTAGGGACACCAGGTGAGATGAGCCCGTCGATGTGCGGCATCGAGGCACCTCCGCTTAACGTGGAGATTCAACATGGCACTTGCTCTTTTCTATCAGATAGCGTTCAGTCGTTCGAGAGACGGAAGCAGCGTCGCAACGGAAGGATTGGGAAAAGATGAGAGAGGGGGAGAGAGACTGTTGAGGAGTCTCTCTATTTGCGCGCAGAGCCGAGATAAAATCGAGAGAATCGTCGAAAACGGGCGAGAAGCGTTCGAAATCGACGAACTTCCGTTCTTGGCTCTGCCATTGTGCGCGGACGAGTGACCTGCCGTGCTTCGCGCTGTTCGCGCATCATGGCGACGCTCAGCTGGTAGTGACTCGGCTGCTGCTGCTGTTGCTGGCGAGGGGCAGTGAGGGGTATGTGACGGCTGCGTTTGGACGGCTACTGCGACGGCATCGTTGTACGTTGTACCTCGATCGCGTTGGCCGTGAAAGCGTCGCCCGTCGACGGTGTGGATGTTGTCGCGCCGCGGAGAACGGCGGTCCAGGTGAAATGGCAAGGAGCACGGCCGTCGAGCGTGCGTCGAACGTCGTCGCTGTCGCGCTGTCGTCGTCGTCGCGTCCGCACGGGAGTCTGTAATCGCTCGCGCGAAACGGGGAAGCGAGGTCCGGGGAAGCGAGGTCGCAATCGGAGTAGACGCGCGAATGCGACGCGCGAGCGACTTGCAAAGCTGACAGCTCGCCGCCAGTGAAAGAGAGAGCAAGAGAGAGAGAGAAAGAAAGAGAGAGAGAGAGAGAGAGAACCATGGGCAACTGCCTGAAGCGCTCCGCTGGCAACCAACAGGACAATACCACCCTCCTGAGTAACAATCCCGAGCCCGTCTCCACGAGCGGATCCTCGCAGGAGGGTCTCGGACCGCCGATCCCCTACAATGTAATTCACGTAAATCACCATCGTTCGCCGTCTTTTTGGCCGAAACATTTTCAGACATTTTATTAACCTGTCCGCGATCTCCTTTCTTTGTCTGTCATTTCTTGTACACTTGGATACACGTAGATCTGAGATTTTTAATGTAGACTTGATGTAGCTTGAGAAAGATCAGATTTCTTATACTGTACTTGACATTGTTCCGATTAACGATATTGATTTTATTCTGATGTGACGTTTGACAAAATGAGGAAGATTTTGGAGTTGACATACATAATTTTTATACTTTTGCGAGTTTAAGGATCCACAATTGATGTGGGAAGCGAGGCAATTGAGTGCTAACTAAGTTTTTCTAAATGTTCCACAGCAAACGGCTTATTATCCGTCGATCGCCACGAGGGAACGTCATTTGCAGTCCACCAATTTGAACATTGGCCGTGGAATCGGAGTCAATCTAATCCAGAGCAGCGGCTCCGCTGGTTTGAGCGAGGAGGAGCAGCAAGTGAGGATCGCGAAGCGTATAGGACTGATACAGCACTTGCCAATGCGAGAGTACGATGGTGCGAAGAAGGGCGAATGTGTGATATGCATGATGGAACTGCTGGTAGGCGAGGAAGTACGCTATCTGCCCTGTATGCACACCTACCATGCAATCTGCATCGACGACTGGTTGCTGCGCTCATTGACCTGTCCGTCGTGTATGGAGCCGGTGGACGCGGCGCTAATTAGTTCATATCATCCAACTACTTAATAACGGATTGACGGGAATATCATTGGTTTAGCCGAACGGCGAATCGGAATTAAATTACCAGGCTAAACGTAAAGCGCAATTGAAAAGAGAGCGAGAGAAAAAGAGAGTCGCTACTTTTGCTATAGAGCGTATAAAAGCTTCTGGATAGTAGAGAGATCGCATGTTAAATGGTCTGATTGTATTTCGCCGTTATATATGATATATATACGTGCGCGCGCGTACTGTTTAATATAATAATCTAATCACATACGAAAAACACCCTCCCCGTTAAATCCACAAGTATTTTTTTTTTAGATTGTTTTCTTTGAGAAGGAAAACCAGGAGACTTGATTTTAATTAAATCCTATACACATCACGGCCCCAAAATCCTTTACGTAGTGAGTTTTAATTGCTTGTACATTGATTTCTCTTTAGAGAAGGAAAATGAGAAGACGGCTCGATGTAAGAGTGCAATAAAGCGTTGGATAAGCCTCATGTGCACCGATAGGTATATATAATCGAAACAATAAGTATATATATGCGTAGTAACGAGATATTAAGTGCGACACGTGCAGAAATTATGTCCTTTGTATTTCTTGTGCGGCTTTGTGTAATCCATCTTCGCATACGTTCTTTACGCGCGAATGTTTGACGAATCGATGCAAATTGCGTTTCCTTCTTTGCTCTTGCATAATCGTTTTAATCACCTTGAGTCCGAACATAACGTATCTATTTTCGAGTACAGTAAATTAATCGATAATTTTAAGCTTAAAAAGTAGGATTTGTGTTTCTCGGATGCAGATTACACGCGTACGTGAATACTGCGGACCAGCGGTTTTCCCTTTGTCCAAGATCGTCGGAATTGCGCGGATAACAGTCCGCTATATTTTCGTGGCGAAAGAAAGACTGTCTATGAAGTCGTACAGTTTTAATTTTTCTTGATCACTCGCGCATGTGTCGTTACGTAAACCGCTTGTACCGCTTCTGGCGCGGCGCGATATTGAACATTTTTCATTTAGATAATGTGTACAGAGAGAGAATGCTTCATTGTATGCTATACGGACGATAGCGGTTTATTATGCCGATAGTGCGGGAATGTGTATAGCAACGAATGAAAAGAGCAAACAGAACGGTAAACACAAAGATGAGGAGAGAGATAGAGAGAGAGATAAAATGCGATGATCCACACTGTTGAACACTACACGCTAATTAATGGGCTACGTAACTTAGATTCTGTTGTTAATTTAGTGAAGCTTGTTGAACTAACTCTTGCTGCGATTACAGTAAAGCAATGGACATTTACCGTTCCGCTTTAAGTAAACCTTTACAGAGGGATATGTACAATCTCGCGTAGTTTCGTACATCGGTGTATAATATGCGATAGTTTTACCGACTTGGAACAAAACAACATTTCGAATCGAAGACAGAAAGAAAGAGAGAAGAAAAGAATACAGTTTAATAAATTAAACGTTTAATTTATATAAAAAGAGGGGGAAAACTTAACAATACGGTACCGCTAAGTTCTTGTTTTAAATGGGAAAATGATGCTGTGAAATAGTGATTTATTGACGAAGTACAGAGGTATATAAATAATGATTTAATACGCAAATATAAATATTTAGTAAGAAAATTTTTGTGTTTCTGGAAATCGTCCATCTCGACACAAAATTCCTCGATCACGCTCCGATCGAACATTTAAATAATTAGAGCTATATTTGCAAATTCTAAATAGAGAGTAGCGTAATTTTATAAAAAAAAAGATAAGCCAAGGAAGGCTAACGTTACGAACCTTAATTCTATATTGATCTTTCTAAGGTAAAAGGAGGAGAGAAAAAGAAGATATCCGGACGGTTTGTCCCGGTGAGCTAAGCGCGTTACGTCGCTCTAATCAATGTATCGAACGCTATTTGCGCGATTAATCGCGGGGCATCACTGACAATCTGCCGGGCTACATTTTAATCGTAAGTCTCGATAATGGCAATTGTATTTGACTTGCGTTTGGGATAGATGATAATAAATATTTGATTGAAAAAAAAAAAGAAAAAAACATTTTCCA
Source organism: Solenopsis invicta (assembly GCF_016802725.1). Lineage (NCBI taxonomy): Eukaryota > Metazoa > Arthropoda > Insecta > Hymenoptera > Formicidae > Solenopsis > Solenopsis invicta. The sequence goes on from NC_052668.1 coordinate 22,791,178, forward strand.
GCTACAGTCAAATCTGATTTACCCGTAAGAGTATGGAATTTTTACGTCGCGAGACCGACGATTTTAGTAAGCTCAATCACAGGGGGAAATTGAATTAAACGACACCACAATTAGAAAAGTAAAAACGTGAAGAATTTTAGTGTATTACATTACTTACAAAAGGAAATTCTTACGTTGAATACGCAGCGCGCGTGTATAGCGCTGTAAATGTCATTATTTACAGTTACGGTTTCATCGGAAAAAAACTCGAAACAACTGCAGATAACCGGTGTTTTTTTTTTCAGTCACTTAGAATTTTAAAGTCGCAAAGAGATTAAATTTTTCGTCCGTAAAAGAGTACGAATAATACGAAAAAATATTATAAAGAAGTATTCATATTAGTAAAAAATTATATTTTGCACATTGTATTTCTCGGCTTGACTCCCCTAAATCAGAAATAATCTGATGCTACAAAAAAATATCTTTTTTACGTAAGTTGTACAAGACCTGACGACAATATAACTTTCTACATGTTACATCTTCCCTATTTACTGCTTGCATTATAATTTATGCGAGACTAATCCAAAAGATTTTTCTCTTTTAATTTCTTCCAGAATTATTGGAAGAGTATGTAACTTCGTCCGGCAAAATTCTCAATATTATTAAGTCGGCTCTGATGCTTATGAGTTATGTACAGATTTCTCAGGTATTTTTTTTTTATCAAAATACAATAAAGTTATACATTTGCAGGGTACGTATTCTGTACACGCTTTTTGTTCTTTTACGATAGTTGTTGATATCATTGCGTAATTTTTTTGTAAAATATCTGCACAACACCGACAACTATCGTTAAGAACAAAAAGCGTGTATAGAATAAATACCCAGGTGTGACTGGAAATTGTACAAATAGCTCTCGAAGTATACATATAAATATTACACTAGTGGTATACATCAATATGTATGCTTTCAATGGTGCTTTGGCGGAAACGTAATTCGTTAGCACCACACGAATGCAGTTTAGTTTTGAGACAATCAATGCGAATTTCGCTTTTTTTTTGTACTACTCAGACTCAATCGCAGTTGTATAACTCTCAAAACCTCGCCGACTCGTGAACGGAGATTCTTCCGTCTCGCAATTCCAGCTATATTGAAAAATTTCGCTAAAGACTAATAAATAAGAAACGCGCTCGTCTTCCTGAGTTTCTCAAGCTTTAAAGACGAGATCGCGACGAGTCAGTCCGGCCGTTTTGCGTTTATAAGACGGTATACGGCGATCTGTACACTACACACGATATTTTACAGATGGCAAAATCCTAGCTAAGTTCGGAGAGTACAATTCCGTTCATACAATTTATACACACGCTCGATCGATTTGGCGACTATTCGAATCTCTCCGAACATCCCCTTTATCTTACACGTGGGTGCTACAGCTGTCCACGTTACCCTCGTACAAGGACTCGCATTTTTCGAGTAGACGATGAACCGGAGCAATGTTGTACGGGAATAAGTTCTTAGACACCAGTCGATCGATGGTCAGCCGTAATGTTATCAGTACCCGCATCGTGTCGTCCAGTTCGCCGCCGCAGCACCTCATGAACTCGAACCAATTACGCCTAATGTACTTGAGAAATCGTAAGAGATACAGCAGGAAGCAGGTCTCGTTGCTGATCAACAGATCCAGTAGAAGTTCCGTGTCGTACGACACACCGCGAATGAATTGCACAAAGGTCAACGTAGGGCTAAGCATTTGGCCCAGATCGTTCTGTGGCGGACCGCGATAGAACAAGCCCACAGCGACGTCCAAGCAGCAGACCATACCCTCGATCAGAAAGTCATCTTGATCGTGAAACATTTGCACAACCCACTGCGACAGCGGCATCTCCGGATGGAAGGGCATCAGCGTTTTTACGCATTGATCCAGTTGACGCAGTACTTCGCGGATACTCCTCTCGATCACCGCCATGTCCGCATCGAGATCCTCGGCCTCGGAGCCGAGGGACGAGTCGCTAGAATCGCTGCGCGTTTGCCGCACCGTCACGGCGACGCTCTTCAGCACTAGTAGTACCATTTTCTGCAGCAAAGGACGATCGCCTTCGCCGTCACCGCCGCCAAACCTGCCGGAACCGTGGCGGTACGGCAACGCGTCAAGCAGACGCCAGTCCTTGATAGCGCGTACGATGAGGGTTGCCAGGGAGCATGGTTCCTCCGGTAAGTTATCCTGTAGCGCCAGTGTACTGCCGTAACACAGCACCTCGTTGAGGAGGCCGAGCAAATGTCGCCAGATAACGCCTGGCACGTTGGCGTTCAGTAATAGCACGAGATCGTTCAGTTCCGAGTAGAAAGGCTTGGTTTCAACGACGGAAAGATTGGCTTTGACCGAGATGATGGTCTCCCATAAGTGCAGGAACGTTATGACGACAGACGTATGCTGCGGCGTGTACTGCGTGAGAATGTCATTGAACTTGGACACGAGAATGGTCCACTTGGACTCGAGCGCCTTTACACACAGCTCCTTGACTGGCGTGCTGTCAAAGTCGTCGATGAAGAACGTGTTGCAACCGGACGGCGGCGCTGTCGCGTCCCCGTCCTCCGGGTGTATACTGCAGTCTTTATGCTCGATCACTCTCTTGACTACATCCAGGGTGAACAGCATCCGACTGGGCGAGCTCGTGTTAACTAGGGACTGTGTGAGCCTCTCCAACCAGGCGGCATCCATGTTCTGCCGCGCGACGATGAAGAACGACGCGAGCACGCGACTCGCCGCATACGACACGAACTTGTCGTTCGTGTAGGACAGGTCGATGATCTGATCGACGATGCCGTGCTCGTTCCGCGCCACCGCCTCGCAGACCTCCATCACCCGCTTGCATAAGACATTCTTCAAGTACTGCTTGATGGCCAGGTCGAACAGCAGCTGCAGAGCGGTTAAACACTCCAGGATCTGATCTGTATCCCATTCGGACAGTACGGCATACCGAATAGTACCGTCGGCCTCCCTCACCGTGAGGTTGGTAAATGGCTTGCGTAGACTGCTCTCCGGCATATGGCACAGACACCGCGCGAGCAGGCTCTTCTGCAGCTCCTCGAGGTCGGCGAGCCCATTCTTGGCGCCTGAGCTTTTCTCGATACGCTGCTTCTTCTTAACCGGCTCCTCCATTACGTTGACAGGAGGACAATAGCGACAGGGCGCAGATGCACCATTAATTCTCGTCAAGTTAGCTCTCTCATGTGGGTAACGCCGCAGAGAAAGGAGCATCCGAGTATCGATGAGTCAATCGCATTCTGCATCAGCCCATCGTAATCAGCGGCTAGACAGGCCCATTGGGAACACCTGTTGCGAAAGAAACCACACAAACACATGAGATTGATATTCTGAATGAGAGGAAGATGACAGAGACTTGAGACTCGTCATCCTTACCTATACTGAAAAAAAGTTTGGTGAAACAATCAAATGTTTGATTAATATAACCAAATATTCAGTATTTAGTAAAAACATTAATAGCATTCAAACTAAATATTTGGTTATGTTTACTAAACATTTGATTGAATTATTTCATTTAATTGAAATTATTTCACCAAGCTTGGTAACTAACGTCAAGAAATAATTATTATTACCGAATTCCTCTTTCACAGTTTACGATATACCGAGCGACCGTATACACGCTTTCGCACTTAAATTCCTCGGAATTAACCTTTTTGTACTTTTCCCAATGCAATTATCCCATTTTATCATTGCTGCGCGAGCTCAGAAATCGTGCGTACGCTTTTGTACGAACGCCAAGGCCCCTTGGATACCGGAGTAACACGGCAGAAGCGCGGTAGACGATGACTCGTGTGTAACACCAGAAGCCAGTAGGCAACAGGCAAACTTACACCATTAAATTCCCAGCGCGCTATCCTCGCCCTCGAGGGACGAAGGGACCGTCTCCTGGTTGCGGGGCGACGTCGCGAGTGCAGCTGGGTGTCCCTCGGCGACGCGCTCGACGACGTAATCCGGAGTTTCCGAGCTCGAGAGGGTCGGCGTGACGCTCGTTCCAGGACAGAGGGGGCCCTGCAATGGCAGCTCGCGCGCGCTGCGAGACGAAATGCCAGGCACCGGGTCAGCGACGCCGACGTCCCGCCGTCGGGGGCGAAATGTCGTACCTCCTGGCACCCCGGACGAGAAGATTTCGATGGTCGATCGGGAAATCCGCGGCGTCGCGTCGCTTCGCGTCTTCCCCGACCCAGTCTCGCGTTTCGTCGTTCCTGTCGCGTCGCGCTGTAGACACGAGAGAGAGACGCGGTTCTCCGTTGGTCACGGCCGTCACGAATGTCGCGCGGATAACGCGATCAAACGTTCCTTTTGTCAGCGGATCGCCGACGGGATCCCTCACGACTAGGAAGTGACACCCACGGGAAGCACACACAGCGCTCGCACACGGCAGCAGCAGCCACACTCGGGCTCTGTTGCCACGTATACGAGGTGCTACCGACGGCGACGGCGGCGACGAAAAATGACACGGGGACTCGCACGATCGGCGTACGGCGACGGTCGGTGGGCGCACGGCGGTCGACGGCAAGGGCGCGTACCGTGTCCGGTGTCGAGCAGCGAGACGTCGTCGTGCCCGCGGCCGCGTCGCACGCACGTATTCCGGTCCGTTGGCGTGCCTCTACGGCCGGGCATCGTGCGGAGCCGCGTAACACGGTAGCTGTCCGTCGCGCATTCCATAACGTACTGAGGGGGCGGTACGCGGTGCTCCCGCGCGGCCAATCGCGCGCGGTCGCACACGCCGTCGTGAATGATGATCCGCGCCCACGAAATACGCCGTTTATCGCTGATAAAAGTCGTCCGGAACGAAATGTCGTGCGATAAATAACCGCGCGATCATCGGCAACTCAGCATCGATCGGAGCGCCCCCGCCGACCGCACGTCGCCAGCGCCGTGGCGGGCGATTCGAATCCGCTAAATTTGCCTTCGCGTACGGTCGTATTCGTCTTTTCGGAGAAACCTAAAAAACATGAAAAGTTTCACATAATTGCGTGAAAGTCTAATGACACGCTCTAATGGGCGCTCAATGATTCGTCGATGAGTTTACGCAAAATCAAAAATTAAAGAATAAAAGATCTTTTTGAAATTACTCGATTAGATTTCCGTTGAATATTCGCATTTTATTATCATATCTGTATTTTATATTTATATCGATTTATTTTAGTCATAATTAGATAAATTAATATTTTTTCAATTAAATTAAGTTAAAATTAATGGTTTATAAAATTAATTAATTACATTAAAAGTTGCATCAAGATAAAATTTAGTTGAATTGAAACCTAATTTTGAAAAGCATTATTTATATAAAATTATAATGTCATACTTCAATATCAATGTTAATGTAAATAATTCAGACTATAATAAATAAAAAATTACGCGAAAGTAGACGTAATTAATCATTTGTGCACATTCTCGACCCCTGTTCTGGATGCAACATATGCGATACGCGTCAGATTTTATTTGCAGCAAAATGGATGTTAGCACGGACAACAACCTACATCCATTTCTCGAGAGATAGATGTGGGTTGTTGTCCGTGCTAACATCCACACTGTTTTTAACGGCGGGTTGCAAAATGGATGTGACACGTAGTTCCCATTCTGACCAGAATAGATGTGCGTCACTAGTGTACGGGAGTTTCGAAGCGTTATAGGAAAAAGGCCGCCGTGGCCGCTCTCAGGTTCCTCTCTGTCCCCGCATACCGATGCGCGCACATCCCGGAAGCGACAACGGCGACGTGCGTTCCTCTGCGACCTCTGCTTCTGCTTCCATCTGCCTTCATCACTAATCATCCCTACCTTTCTCTCTCGCCGGCCGCTATATACGTTGCGAGAGCGAGCGTTCACGACGTGACCGTTGAAGTAGTCGGAAAATGGCGTCGTCGAAAAGCCAACGGTGGATGGTAGACTCGGGCATTCTGCGTAAAAAGAATAGCGACGAGGAACCGCAGGAGCTGTTGGTGTTCGGATATAGCTGCAAATTATTTAGCGATGATGACAAGGCGAAAATGATTGATCAGGGAAAGCATTTGATACCATGGATGGGCGATAGCACGTTGAGGATAGACAGGTCCGTTTCTCTAACCTAGACAAATTTCTCATCATAGGATATTTGTTCTCATGCATAAGACCACGCACCGTTACGTTTCCGCGACGATGAAACGTAGCGAAAAAAAGCATATGACTGACCTCGACCGCAAAAACAAACCGCAAAAGACCACCAAATTCGAAAACCGAAAACCAAAAAAAAATATCGAAAACAAGTACTGCATTTAGAAGCGAAAAAAAGCGAGGTTCCCCTTCTCATCGTTAATCTCTGGATAAGCAAACTGGAGACTGTTTAAGGCTTCCGCAGGTGTTCTGTTCAGCAGTGTGGCAGCGCGATTTACGCGCTCTGCACGGGCGCAGAATCAGGTGCTCTGGTGACGCTTATGGCTGGCCGTCTGTGCAGCAGCAAGGTGAGACACGGCGTTGAGAGACAAACGGGCAAGCTGACGGTTGTAGGTATTATACGACCGCTCAGCACGGTATGTATTGGCATTTAGACTCTGCTTTGCTTCGGGAGAAGCGCGCAGGGATGTTAGCACTCGCAAGCTTACAATTAGGGATTTGAGGCTCTCTATATGTGTATATGTTCAAATTAATCTGTCAACAATATACTAGACCATGTCTACGTTTTATTACATTTATGTGATTGTACATTGCCTATAATGTACAATCACAAAACTGATTGTCTTCACACAAAATATTGGAAGTTAATTTTATTCTACATATTCATCAAATATTACAATTTTTTAGGAGAAACTTGAATGGAAGTGAAAACCTTTGCCTTTGATGTATTCCATTAAAAGCATTACTCATGTTCATACTGAAAAGATTCATCGGCCTGTTGTTAACAAAATCAGATTGAATAAAAATATATTTAGATAAAATTGTAACAAAGCATTGATTCTATTTTATCTTTATTTTTGCTTAAGAATTTTTACTTGAGATCTTAAAATGTGTGTATAACATGCTAAAATTAAGACAGAATAATCAAAATAATCTTATATGCAGCCAACGAAACTAATTGTCTGGTTGCAGGAATGGTGAATTTTTTATGCTATAAATTAAAAGCGTACTTTGGATGTATCACTAGTAAAGGTTTCACTTTCAATCCAGTTTACCCTTAAACAAATTATAATATTTCTAACAACAAAATTTTTCAAATTTTGAGTTTGAACAATTAGTTTTATGATTGTTTAAATGTAACAAGATGAAATAGATTTGTGTATTTATATTTGGGTATTTGTATAATAAATTTAAAAATAAACATTAAATGTAAATTAGAAACAACAGGAAATAATTGTATCATTTGAAATAGTTGTATATGTAAAGTATCTATTCACGTGATCGCGGTACCTTGATATTTCGATAGAGCAAAACAGCAGAGGTAGAAACATTACTTGAGGCATCCTTTATAGCTCCATTCTATTTCAGAGAGATCGCTTTGGTGGGACTTACTCCTTGACTTAACATTTCCAGATGCCGTGATCAACACTACATCAAAAATATCTAAAATAATATCATTTTCCTACTCTAATCGACGTATTGTATGTGTATAGATACGATGGACGAGGGATGCTGGCTGACTTACGGATTCATGAGCCACCATCGGGTGGTTTCGATCAACGGACGATACTTACCGAGGAGGAACTGAGAGTAGAGCAGCTCTGTGACGAGGAGCGGTATCGGTCTCTCTACAACAGTGACGCGGATGAGTCCATGTATCATGGTAATGTATCTTTTTTTGAGAATATTTTTTTATTATATGTATATATTTTTTTTGCTACTATAGTTTAATCGCAAATTTGCATTACAGAAGAGGAAATAAAGAGGTTGCATCAAGCATTGGATTCAGAATCTTCCTACAACCAAGTGGGGTTTAATTACAATGAAGATGAAAATGGTCATAAGGCTTCCGGTGAAGATTCCCAGAGCCCGAAACAATCGGAGGGCTCGCAAGAAGAGGATCAGGCATTTGTGCCACCGCCTGAACTGGAAATTCCCGAGGGAATGATCGTGGTAAGATATCGTTTCACATTTGTTTTATTTATGAATTTTAGATTAGAATGTGATTAAGTAATACGATTTTTCGAATGTTTAGCCGGAAACGCAGAAACTGAATGCCATTATAGTGAAAACGGCGCTGTTTATAAGTCAACACGGAAGCCAATTGGAAATCCTGATAAAGGCGAAACAGGCAAACAATCCGCAGTTTGCGTTCCTATCGATAGACGAGCCGCTTCATCAGTATTACAAATATGTCCTCGATGCTATCAAGAGTGGAAAATATAATCCTGAAAAGCAACCTGAGAAGGAAGAATCCGGTATGCATATCACTTTCTATAACAAGCGATGTCTTATAGTAATTATATTGAAGTTGAGTTGAAGTAATTGAAGCAACATAAAGCAGGATTTGATTACCCACACCTACTTTGATTCTACTTAGTTTTTCTTGACGTAAGTATTGCCATAAATTTTTGTTAATACTCTAATTGGTAACCTGCGTAATGCATCTTGATGATCTTGAAATGTGCGTGAGTCTTATTGTCATTCCTTTTTTTTCAATGGTAGAACCTGAGGAAGAATCTGATGAAGATGACGAACCGTACCTGCATCCAAGTCTCGCATCGTCACTTACCAAAATTGAAGCGGTACGTTTTGCACGGTACACATATCATTTTTGCACGCTGTACATTAATCTGTTCTTAAAAATGCATAAGTGGTCTCCCTGTGCTCTCGTGCGGAAGAATTTTGCGTTCATGGTATTTCGAAATGTGAAGATCCCTAGCTGGGCTACACTGAATTATTTTTAAGAATGGCGATCTCTCGAAAATCACACGGATCACAATAGGAAATGTTAATAATACTCTGCAACACTAATTTATATGACAAATATTTCTGCTTCCAGGGCTGATTCTGGTATGCATTGGATTTATTCTCATATATTTTTATTTATTCATTTATTGCACCATTAAATCATTAAAACATTAGTCTTTTCCATGCGTTTAACGTATTTTGGATGATATTCCAAAAATCCAATAAACATTTGTCATTTTTATTATTTTGTTATTAATAGAAAAATAATGAAATAAATATAATTAAAATTTGAAAATATATATAATACAATTATTATAATTACATTTGTAAATTGCTTATAATTTTGTATATTTAAAAAATATGCATTTTGAAACAATTTTCTCACATCTTTTTAAATTACTCTTCTAAAATTTACATTTGTAGATATTAACATAGATATAATAGTATCCCGAATGTACTATATACCCATTTTTTACTTTAATGGGTACCCTAGAAGATATATATAAATTTAGAATAAATAAAAATACAGAACTACTATAAGAGAATTCTTTCCGTTTATAGGCACCTAGCATACCGAGTATACAGTATAAACCGTCAGCGGATTGCGCGTACTCCATGCTCGTGAACAAGATCACAGGGAAACCACCACCATCCAAGGCACCACAAGTGTTGGATCCAACGATGCAGTCAATGTCCTCTACTGGATACTATCACCCAGTACCACCGCAGGTACAATTTCTCGACATTATGTTGAAAGTAGAGTACATCGAAGTTTGATTTATCATTAATGTTTTAATATTATTTTTATTATTCTTTATTGCAATTTTTTTTTCAGAATTATCCTTATCCTACGCCCATGCAGTACTCACATGGTCCAGTTATATATGGGTCAAATGGACAAATGCAATCGCCCTCACAACTCGTCATGCCAGCCATGCCGAATGACGCGACGACGACGCAAACTGCATCGTCCAAGGAAACACCCACGCCGTTGGTCCCATATGGGATACCTGCGCAAAAACCACTGAACAGGCCGTCTTTTATCGTGCCACCATTGGAAGTTCAGGTTGTCATTGACAAGATGGCGAATTATGTGGCAAAGAATGGGCGCGATTTTGAGACGATTGTCAAGAACAAGGGAGATCATAGATTCAATTTTTTGGAGCTATCGCATCAGTATCACGGTTATTACGCGCACAAACTGACGGTGTATGAGGGCGGGATAAATCCGAAGGTGTTGACAGAGGAACAGCTGTTGCAGAAACAGGAACTGCAAGAGGAGAAACAAAAAAAGTTAGAAGAATTGCAGAAGAAGCAACAACGGATGGAAGAGGTACAGAAACGAGTGAAAATGATACAGGCGAAAAAGAAGAACGGCGGCGACGCGAAAATGAAACAAAGCACGGGATCTACGAAACAGATTACCACTGTGTCATTCTCCATAAAAAAACCAAAAGACGGGGAGAGCACGGTAATTGAGAAGAGGAATGCGTTACCATTGGAAGAAAGTGACGAAGAGATGGAGAGCGACAAAAAGGATACTAATTCCGGTTCGCCTGAAGACAACATAGCTGATTCGAATTTTTCGATTGCCATTGGAGACAAAGACCCACCAAAATCGGAGAAGAAACCAAAGAGCGATGATAAAGAGTTGGTGGATTTAACGGACGATATCCTCGAGGATTGTCAGAAAGAGATCAGGCATAAACAGGCGCAAGAAGACAGGATCAAGGATAAGCTAGCAGCGGCTGCGCGGGATAAATTACTTTCTAGGGAACGCCAGTTGCAACTCGAGAGAAAAAAAAGAGCTGCTATATTTCTCAGTCATATCCAGACGCCGGCACTTAAAACCGGTTCTGCCATAGTGAATCCGAATTCACGAAAGGACGATTCAGATGAGGTGCATTCCGTGCCATCACCATCCCTCGAAGATAATAAAGACAGATCCTCGCAGGATACAAAGATGTGTGGTAATTCTCTGATGGATCGATTAAAGAGCGCTGATCTGAGTGGCAAAAGGTCACGACAACGCTCCAGAAGTCGGAGTGGAAGTCGCACGGACAGGCATAAACTGCACAAGAAGCATAAGAAAAAGAAGAGTTCTCATCGAAGGTAATTGAAGTTATTTCATTGTAACATTAAATGCAAATAAATAACAGCATAAAACTTGAAATTTTTATATTTATTTAAAGAGAGATATACTCATTGTAATTATATTACTATTTGTTAAATTTTATGTTTAAATTTTATTAAAATTATCGCTGAGCTTGTAATTTCGCTTTTAAAATGATTTTTAAGCTTTTCTATTATTATTTAATTCCCGAATCTTAATCTAAAATCTTCATCAAAGGTGTTTTATTTATTTATTTTTTTAATTACGTAATATACGTGTTTCAGCAATTACGACAGTTCAAGTTCCTCCCGCTCGCACAGATCCAAGAAAAGCAAGAAGTCATCGTCGCGACATAGATCCCGTTCGCGCAGTCCCTCGCACAGACATCGACACAATTCACGGCGGGAAAGCAACACGAGCTATTCGGACTCCAGCTCGCCTTGACGTCTCTTTGCTTGATTTAAATAATGCCAAGAAAAATGTATATATACACATATACTATTATAGGTAACACTTATTGTAATCCCGTATTGTTACAGCAACAAATTTGATACAACTTTTGTCATCAAAAAATACGAAGAATTTACTCTTTAATTTTTCAAGGTATTTGTGTTTTTACAGCATACCTCTTATGCCTCTTGTATCCCGATGTTTTTCATTACGTGTTCGCGCGATGATATCATTTTTTGACGTTGCTTATTTACCAATGACTCAGCTTAACTATTTATTTACTGCCTATGTCCGATTTTTTTTTTCAAATTATATAAAAGAAAATATGCTGTATAAAATTTTTTTTATTTATTTGCTGAAATCAATTTTTAGCACTATATAGAATAGTTAATATATCATACCTAAAGAATAGTTGTGCTGAAGTATTTAAAAGTTTAGTTAGATACAAAAATGAAAGTAATTTTGTTGAATCATCAAAATAATTTTATGCAAGACTCTCTCAAACATAATAGATGCTAAAAGTTTTTAGCATGCTAGCAACCAGTTCGAGCGTTCTGTATAATTATTTTGAGGATCCAATAAAATTGTTTTCAAATCTGTATTTAACTAATTTTTTAGATACTTCGGTGAAATCATTCCACGGTAAAAATTATAGGAAAGCTAAATCAGTTTTCTTAAACATACAAAAATATTATATGCCTAATGACGTTTTAAATGACACGATATTTAAAAAAAAACAGTTGAGTTTACAATGAATTGCAGAATTTTCGATAATACACATACGAATGTAGATAGAGTGAAAAATTTTGCTGATCGTCATGTGACACTGATGATATTATGTAATATTAAAGGTTATCGAAATGGAGAATTCCTTTTCATGCACTGCGCACGTTGTTGTAAATATTACATTTCTCATCTACGAAATGTTAACGTTATCATTTCTTTATCGTCCTGTCATTTCACATGGCGAAATTCTTCATGAAGATCCGAATGCACCACGCGGTCAGTAAACGCGCGGCAGTTGAATCCACTTGTCGCGAAATGGCAACAATTATATTATATATTTGACATTAATTCGCACATCGGTTGCACCGAGTGTCAACCGATCATCATGGCAAATCGATACCGGTTTAACGCGGTTAAACGAATTGTAATGTGTGTCACTATTGTCAATTACAAATCGCTGATTTATGATTAGATGATTTAGAAGTTTATTTTTAGATGTACTATTATCGGCATCTGTTTCATGATTTTATTTGTTTTACGATCTAAAAAAAAAGAAAGCTAGTTGTTTAATTTTCCTTTAAAAAGTGTCAAAAATGATCAGATATTTTGAAACGCTTTCTCATTCATCGAATATTTATTTTGCTTGTTTCTTAATTCGGAATGTTATTATAATATCTATATTATCTTAATTATAATATCTGTATACGTCTATTATAGTAAATGTATAATATTTAAATTATTAGATTATTTTGTTTTCATAAAATTCGCGGTTTTTTGCGATTGACAGATGTGAATCTGTTGGACGGACGCGAACATGAACAAGACATTCATTGAAAACAAATCGCTAAAATAAAGAAATTCCGGTCGTAAATTTTTTTTAAAGCACTCGTAAAGCCGCATAATTTCTTTCGTTACATAAAGACGTCATTCATGGCTGGCGATAAGTGATATCCTTCTACATCGATTTCGATCCAATTTCTACATTATCGCGATAATTACCATATTTTGTTTTTAACGCGGTGGCATTTACTTATCTAAGAAATTAATTCTGACTTGAAGCGATCACGAGCTGCACTGGAAATTTTGTAAGAACCTGAAAGCGTTCTTAGATACTTTAATAAATTGATTGCATCACGTACCTATAAAGTAATAAACACAAGTCACAATTCATAATTTTCCAGAAAAATAAAATTGAGGAAAAAAACAGGTTTTTCCGGTTTTTTTTTTAATATAAAAAAATACTGTGATAATGAGGTACTGGTGTTTTTTAATTATCCGGAAAAATAGAATTGAGGAAATAATCTGGTCTTTTCCATTTTTTAGAAAAAAAAATATGACTACGATAATGACAGTGAATTTTATTGATGAATTAGCGATCTTACATGTAAAAAAAAAAAATCTTAAAAGCATTGACGTAGGAAACAATGAAGATGGTATTATCTTAAAAAAACAAAATCGGAAGAATATGGCAAGAATAAGCGGAAAAAATTCATTTTTTCACAAAATTTCAGAGAATTTGTTCTGGCTAAGAACACTATGTTAGATTGATTTGTACACAATAAGTTAAAAATATTGCGAAGACTTGATATCAGATAAAAATTTACAATAACTCGTTCCGTTTATATTTGTGTTCATAATAATCCGTAATTGTGGAATGGAGAGAGGGGAGGGTGCGATAGTTAGCGACGACGTAATTTGACATCTGTGCTTGTGACTACCACCACCTCTTTCGCTGGACATCAGGCGATATGGGGATCAAGGGTGAATTGTCTTCGACTTTATAAATTCTACGCAGGGTAAGACAACCGGCAGTTGCATTTCCGCCAGTCAAGTCACTAAACAGCTATAGAATGCCCGTCACGACAACCGTAAGTACATCTCGATTTCTGATTAAATTTCGAAACTCAAGATTTACAAGTATATACATTATAATAATCTAACATCGCAATAGAGTAGAACTACTTTTTGAGAAACTTTATTAGTTTCATAAATTGTCCTTCGATTTGTGAATTCGACATGTGACATTTATTTATAAAATTAACTAAATTATTCTCATTTTTAATATTTTTAATAATTTTACTGTGTCACGCTGAATTAACTTTTTTGTAAATTAGTAAAAATTATAATTGAATACGTATATAAAAATCTTTTTTTTGTAACGTAGACACGTTGTAAAATCTTTTTTTTTTGTTTTGTACTACGGATGTTGTGACATTCGCGAAACACCTCTAGCGCAAACACAAATTTGTCAAATTTTTTCCGCAGAAAAGCTTCATCAAAACATTTATATTTAAAAAAAGACTGATAACGCATCATTGCACAATACATATCAGTGTTAAACGCAACTTATTTACTAAATCTCTTTTATATCATGTCTCTATGCATGTAAAATTTCCATAAATGTGATCTGGTTTTGGTGTATGTGTATTAGATAAGCGCTGACGTACAGTGAAATCTATGAGAAATTTTTCCACGATCTTTCACGATACGTCCAAATGTCAAAGAAGATTATGAATAATTTGAGTGTTCCACGACATGCAGAATGTGTTCTTGAAATAAATTACTAAATATTATGAGAGCATTTTACAAGAATTTTAAAAAAAGTCATGTAAACATAAAAAGTCTTGTTTTTTTCAAATTATTTATTTTTACATATGATGAATTTATGATATAATTAAAAAAAACAAAAAATAATTAAAATTTGTAATTTTTATCACTCACATATACACAAGCGAGAGCTATTAAATGATCATTGTACGACAATAAATATATTTGGAGTTTTGATAATTTGATTGATCTGAAACTTTTGATAAGACTTTTGAGATATGTGAGTATAAATTTAATATCTTTTTTTTTTTAAATAGGGATGCTTGATCTTACACAGATATATGTATCGTATCCCTGCCGCAAGTTTTTATAGGTATCCCATATGGGACCATTATGATCTCGTGTAGGAATGTGAAGATACCATATAAGGCAAAAATGGTGATATGTGGCATAATTGCGTATCGCAAACATTTCTTCACGTTGCAATTTTAATTTAAAAAAAAAAAAAAAAAAAAAAAGAAGAAGAAATATGTGATAATCGTAATTATTCCTCAGGTAAAAACGTATTAATAGAAAGTACGTGTAGACAAGATTGCGTTTTATCCATAGAGTGTTAAGAAATTGATTTTCTTATAGCTACAAAGCCATGATCGTGTCATGCTGCTGGACCCATCAGAACAGCTTCGACCTGAGCCAGTATATGCTGGGAAGTTGCAAAGTGAGTTCCGCAATTTCGATGAAGATTCCGATGATCCCATCAAGAAACGTGTCCGTAAAACCTACGAAGAGATGCACACCAATCAAACCGTCGAGTTCGTAAAATGTTAGTCAAAATGAGAAAAATTATATAATTATATATTTTCTTGTGTTTTATTTACTTTTATTTTTAATAACGATCAAAGGATAGAAGTAGATTAGTAAATAAAAGTTTATTCCAAGTAATTTGAGCAATTGATCTTGTATCTTATTTGTTTGTATTGTTAAGGAAATAGTCAAAAATATGAGGCTACAGTAGGAGTGACAGAATCGTTATTTTCCTTGCAGCTCGTATGAAAGAATGGCTTCGGTTTAATAAATTCAAAATGACGATAAAAGAAGCTCTCCTCAAATTGAACGATCTCGTGGACGAAAGTGATCCGGACACGAATCTGCCTAACATCGTCCACGCGTTTCAAACTGCGGAGTCCATCAGGGAGAAGCATCCAGACTTGGGCTGGTTCCATCTCACCGGCTTAATTCACGATCTTGGCAAAGTAAAACGAAATATCAAGCTCTATGAGAAATTTTCTTTTTATTGTTATGGAAACAATCTCTATTGTTTTTTTAAAGTCTATGATTCCTCTTAATTTTTAAGACCCTTTTTTCGTCTTATTTATCTTCCTCTCTTAATCTTCCAATTTCTTGAGAATAGCATTCCATTTACAATTAATTAATTTTTTAGCATTCAATGAGTAACAAAGACATAATGACATTTGTGTCAATCTGTGTTATTAAATATAAAAAACACGCAATATATATGCTACGGATAATTGTATGTTTTTTTTCAACATATTAAATAAGTCTGTTATACATACTACGAAATTCAGATAAAGATTTCTTTCTAATGAATCTTAGTCTGAATTTCGTAGCACATACAACAGACTCAGCAAACAAGATGTAATTTCAAATAATATCTTCTCTAATAAGAGAAGGAGAGATTTATTAAATTAATACTTGACTACTGTTCTACACTCATCTCAAAATTTTCCTTTTCATTTCTTCTCACGCTTCTGAAAAGCTATTCGTCTTGTTAGATTCAGATGTATCAATAAATATATTACTTTTAAGTAACAAATATATTGTATATTGCAGGTGATGGCGTTTTATGGAGAGCCTCAGTGGGCGGTGGTAGGTGACACGTTCCCCGTCGGATGTGCCTGGAGTGACTCTATTGTCTACAGAACAACAAGCTTTAACAACAATCCCGATGGCAAAGACTCTCGTTACAAGTACGTCTCAATTAATTAGTTTTCCGTTTGATAATGAAAATTTCTATTATTAATAAAAGATATTTATATAATACAAAGCAGGGCTGGATAAGTTTATGCATTTTTTTAAATTAAATAAAAGTTAATGACTTATAAAATTAATTTAGTTATATTAAAAATAATACGAACACAAAACTCAATTAAAAGTTACTTTTGAAAAACATTATACATATTAAATTAGAAATTTATAAATTTTTTAAAATTATATAACTCGAAATAATTACAATCATCAAATCATAAATTTAATATTTCATTTGTAAATAAATTTATTTTAAATAAATTGCTTTTTTATGTGAACATTTTTTCTTTTATAACTTTTTCCTTTTATATAGATTTTTAATTTAGGAAAAAACCATTGAAAATTAAAATTTATAAATAAATAGCTAAAAATTAAATCTTTTAAAATTACTTAAGTTATTAACTTTTTATTTTATTATTTAATTTTGTAATTAATTATACTGCTCAACTCTATAGAATACGAAAAAATACTTGTTCGAATAACTCATGCTTAGTAACAAATTTATAAGAAAAATACATGAATGATGCGCAGTGTTCTCTCCCAAGAAAAATTCTAATGCCAAGCTGGTTGCAAAATTTCTCGGCTTTTATATAAAGTAACGATGTTTAGGGACAAACTAAATATATTAGAACTAGACAATTGCGCGAGCTACACTGAGGATATTTTTGTTATACAGCACAAAATATGGCATGTACAAACCGAAGTGTGGAATATCCAATTTGATGATGTCATGGGGCCATGACGAGTACTTGTACCGCTTACTCGTTCATAACAAGAGCAAATTACCGAAGGAGGCTTTAGCTGTAATTCGTTATCACTCCTTTTATCCCTGGCACGCTGGCGGTGACTATATGCACTTCTGTACCTCAGAAGATATCGAGATGCTGAAATGGGTGACAGAATTTAAGTAAGTTAACCATCAAATAATTTAAATGCAAGATATAATACAAAAGACAAAAAACTAGTTAAATCCAATTATTATTAAATTATAAATTATGATTTGGTAAATTAACAATAGTTGTAAGACTTATCTAATATATAATTAAACAATTTTAATAATAAAATTAGAAGATAACATTAAATTATGAGAGTTATATGTCAATTATTAATTGGATGCAAAATATTTTCCAGCAAATTTGATCTTTACACTAAGAGTGGCAGCAAGCCAGACATCGAGAAATTATGGCCTTATTATGAAAAATTGATTGACGAATACATCCCTGGCGTGATTGAATGGTGATTTTCCTCTATACTTATTATTATGTTCCTATTGTGCGTAATTCATATGGTATTTTAAATGACGATTGTTATATGAAAATAATATAAAAGCTATATTTATGATTAATCAGATATATACATAAGAATTTTATAATTTTAATAAGAGTATATAAGACTTTAAGAGTTTATAAGTATACAAGTACATATTGACAATAAGGAATATTATTATTACTGTATCTTATCAGTAATGTTTATACCGATACATATAATAAGTGATACCGATATCGGTATCATATATATATATAATATACAGTATTCCTGGATTTACAAACTGTAATAGTATGTTCTACATTCTGTGAATTCAAACGTTTCAAACAGGAACCATGACTAGAAGAAACAGACAAGATAAACATCATCGAATGACATGTCACTTGATCTTTATCTTGTGCCATTTATATCGTTTCAAAAATAGCAAGTTTATCGGGCATAAGTCATGTCAAGAAATGAGACAAAATTCACGATGCAACAATGGTCATATTTTCGCTTAGAATTTTTAAGCATTTAAGGATCTAAATTCATATAACATTCTTTTCTTATTTTTGCTCACAGAACAAATTGTTAAAGTTTGTACGGAAAATTCGGGAATATCCTATATAGATTATAATAACATGTAGACATATATTAGACATACTCTTATAATATATTATACGTGCTATGCGAAAAAAAAGTTAAAATCTAAGTCATATTAATCAAAACTAATTAGATCAAATAAAAAATAAAATGCCTTAAAAGAGTCAACGCAGTT
The DNA here is from genome assembly GCF_016802725.1 of Solenopsis invicta. Lineage (NCBI taxonomy): Eukaryota > Metazoa > Arthropoda > Insecta > Hymenoptera > Formicidae > Solenopsis > Solenopsis invicta. The sequence continues at coordinate 22,809,949 of NC_052668.1, forward strand.
GTTGCGTAAATTTATATCTGTTTATTAAGACAAATAAATTTACTTTATTAGTAAAATAAAGTAAATTAAATAATAGTACGTACGTTTTAATCTTTTGGATCCTGTTCGGTGCAGATGTTGGTTGCTCAGTGTAAAAATTTGCAAACTTTGTTCGATGTGCATCCTTATTCAAGACAATAAAATGAGATGCACAATCAGTTAAAACTGATGTTGAATTAGGTCATAATGTCGATTTTTTAATAGTTAACTGTAATAAAAATAAAGTATTAAGATCGTGCATGTCGTAAAGTTTGAAAGATATAATTAAAGATGTTTAGCTCGAATTTAAAACAAAAATAAAATATAGGTATAAAATGAAATATAATAATTAAATCATTTAAAATAAATATAATAAATTAGAGACTTATATGAATAAAAAAAGAAAAGTGCGAGAGAAAGAGGACACATGTTGACTACATATTAACAACGAAGAGTAAAAGTTTGTTAGGGGAAGACACAAATATAAACACTTCTTTCCTTCAGTATGATAAAGATACATCACCGCCAAAGAGGCAAGCTATAAACTTTTCTTGTAATACTAAGAAACTATTGAGAAAAGAAAACTATTTATCTTGGTTGATTTGTTATTACAGAGCCTAAATGAATTAATGTTATTTTAATGTTAAGCTCACTTTACATGTTCTAAAAAATTTGTGACAGAATTAAAAAAAGAAACATTCGAAAAAAAGCAATAAAATAGTCTATACATAAATTTAAATCAAATTATGGTTCGTATAATATAATAATTTTTCTGATCTATAATTATATTCATAATTTGATATATAAAACTATAAATAAAAGTTTATCTTGGAATCTGTCCTAATTATAGATTAAATGGGTTTTAGATATAAGTAACTATAAACAAAATCAAATTCAATGATTGTGTTTATCTGGGACTAGTCATATCCCAAAATATAATTCGCGAAACTTCGAAAAGCAATCTGACAACTTCACCATGAGCTATTACACTGCTCGTTCGTAATAGCCGGCCAACGCATTCTTCCGCGATTCCCGCACACGATTCGCCGAGCGCCCGGTGCTTACGTACGTTCCGAAAATTGGCGCGCGCGTAAAGTTTCCAAGCGTATAAAATTGATTAGGCTTATACGCGCTACCCGGCGCGATGATAAAGATCGCGGTTGTCCCGATTAGATGACTAATCCGTCCGTTAAACGGTGCGCGCGAAGGGGAGCTTGACTCACGCGGGCCGGCCGATACTTCGAATGAAGAATTCGTTTTCTAGGAACCGTTCATTTGTATCAATGTACTCGTAAGGTCATGCACTGAGAATCACAATCCTCTGTAACAAGATAATCCCAAGAATAATTAATTTCCTTATAATTTATATATGTTTAAAATATATATAAAAATATAATTATTAGTATGATCATTTATTATCAACATTGATCATAGGTGAGCCGGACATGAACAAGCACATTTGGCGAACAGGGAAACCCTGCTGAGTAATCAAGATGTATTTTATAAGTTTTATTATTACGTTATGTGTATATGTATATATATGTAAAATTTTCTTGTTACATTTGGAGGTGTAATCCAAAACAAAATTAATGTAGATAGCAAAGTCGTGAAGGTGATATAGTTAACGACGGGGTTTCCCGCGCGTTGTCATGCTCTTATCATATATTACTAGGGTTGGGTAGGTTAATATTTTTTTTAAATTAAAGTTAATGGCTTATAAATTTAATTTAGTTATGTTAAAATTGCAAAAATAAAAAACCAACTTACAATCAGTTAAAAGTTGCGTTAAGATTAAGTTAATTTTAATAAGCATTTATATTAAATTAGAATGTAATTTTTTTTTAATTACTCTAAACACCAAAACAAATACAATATAAATCAAATTAGTATCATACTATCAATTCATTGTTTCATATATAACAACAGACATAATTTGCTTACATGAAAAAAGTTTTTATCTTTGTGCAAGCAAATTATGTTTGTTTATGATTACAAAATCTTCCAAAAAGATTTTATATTCTTGCTTATATATAAAACAATGAATTGCTGATTTGATACTAATTTTTTTCTGTGTAAAAATTGACTAAGTTACATTAAGAGTTAACTTTTTGTACTAGTTGTATTATTTACCTTTTAACTCTTTAATTAATCACTACACACTACATATTACTAATAATAGCTGAACTTTTGACACAGGGATCCGTTGAACGTGTAGAGGCTCCTAGGAAGTTTTCAATAAACCGGACAATCTACTGTGCTCCATGGCCTTGATAAACTGACAACGTTTCGCGTCGCCATAATGAAGCGCAGCCTCTTTATCGGCGACAGTATTATCTCGTCCTGTAGTTGCATTTTCGCATTGTGTCCGGAAGTTTTCAGATTGCACCCGCACGAAATGTCCTTGCAAGTGTAGAACACGGTGAGAACGGAGAAACCGGGACGATGATGTAGAAAAACAGAGCTTGCTCAGGCAATGTTTCGGAGATAATTGAAGCTGAATTCATTGCACACATGACCTAAAAAAAACTGCAAGTTAAGACTTTACTATGAAGACTTTGACATATATATATTTTTTTACGAAAGCGATAAATAAATAATTTCTTTTCAATTTGATCATCTTTTGAGGAAGGAATTTGAATATATCGCATCGAGCTGAGAACTTCGATTGAAACGCCGCAATTCACCCGCTATCTTCAGATCGTTAAAAAGCGCGGATTGCACGGAGAGGTGGCGAGCCGCAGGTTCAAGTAACGGTGAGTTGCGATCGATTTTTGGTTAATAAATCGTGCGTTTCGCGGAATTCACGCGATCGAAACCAATTATTGTCCTGAATATTGAATTCCATGTCATTCCCTTCCAGCTGTCTGTACTTTCGGACGAAACGGTCGCACGTCGCCTAGCAGTTACCCGCGTTTTCTGTACATGCATTGTCGCACGTTTAAAGCGTATAGAAAGATCTCAATCTCCAGGCTAATTACGCCTAAACGCGCAAATTTGATAGAGGCACGTATTTGATTGAAGTAATCCATATAGAGACGCGTGTTTGGAAAAACGGGAAAGAGGTTAACCGCTTCGATTCGGCATCTTAACCTTAGCGTCATGTCGCGCGATATAAATCAAAGTGAAGTTGCCGGCGTGAAGTTGTCGCCGGTCGAAACGTTTGGTCGCCAACGGCAACGGAGACACGACGGTGAGTGTCGGTCCCGAATCGTGACACGTTTAATCGGGAAATACTTACGCCCGTGCAATTAGTTGCATTTCGGTAATTAGCGCGTGTCAGATCGTGTGTTCTCGCGTATGTGAGTGCCATGGAGATTGATGAAGCAGCAACGAAGAGAGGAGGAGCAGGCGTGGGAGGTGTGGGGCGACAGGTCGAAGTGACCGTTGGGTGAGTAACCTATTATTTACTTGTTATTTATGATGTTTATTTGTTATTCACTTGTTATTTACTCTAGCACTACTGATGTGCCTGTGACACACTCGTTGCACTCGTGTCGCGTGGCTCATCGATCGTTTCACAATATCGACTTGAATCTGTGTTTTTTAGGTTAAGAGTTTATTTAATGTTAATGCTTCGGAAGTGTTCGAAGCAGAATTCACACATAATGCAACTAGAGCTTATATTGCGAGGTTTTTTTTTACACTGAGAAAAAGATACTTAAAAATTTACTCACTACATTTTTTAGTGATATAAATGAATTTAATTGAAATCTTTATTTAGATACGACGAAATAAAATCATCTCATTTCCATTAAATAGAGTTGAGTAGAAATAACTAATAAAAAAATTATAAGTAAAATAATTAAGTTAATTTTAAATAATTTAATTTTTAACTTTAAGCAGCTATTTTTTGAAACTCATAAACTTTAATTTATTAATTGTTTTCTTAAGTTAAAAATTTATCTATGTAAAAGGAAAAAGTCTCATATAAAAAACAATATTTTTTATATCACACAAACTTAAATAAATTATTTAAATTTATTTGATGATCCATATTATAATTGTTTTGACTAATATAATTTAAAAACTTACAAATTTGCAGTTTAATGTAAATGTTTTTTAAAAATAACTTTAATTTAATTTAATCTTTACGTAACTTTTTAACTAGTTAGTTTTTTATTTATATGTATCGTAAAGTTGATTTTATAAATCATTGATTTTAACTTAAGGTAATTAAAAAATAATTACTCAATTCTGTAAATAAACCAATTAATAAAAGAAATTAAATATATATTTTGTTATCACAATTAAAATTTTGAAAACTAATAAATAACGAAGAAAATGTCACAAGTAATATTCGCTTCTGAATATTTCGATTTTTTCTCAGTGTAAGAGAGTGTGATAAAAAAAAAGTAATTTTACTTCAATATAATAGTCGATTTCAATCTGTTTTTTTGAATTGTTGAAATTTATGGAACTTATTATTACTTGATGGAAGAGGAAAGGCTTTATTAAGGGCGCCACTGCGATCACTGGGCAATTCTTATGAAAGTCTTTAAATCATTTCTGATCGTTACGTCCTTTTGAATTTATACGAGATGACCTTTATGGATGAATATTCATGTTGAAAAAAATAGTTAATGTTCGATAACCTTTCGGTAAAAGTTACAAGGAATTAATCCGGCGGCTCTCTCTTCCTCTCTTTCTCTCTCATACCTGCACGAGATAGGCTTGTTAACGAGCGGATTGATCGATCGTTTTGTGCAGGATAATTATCGGTTGCGTTTAACAAGCGAATGCGCACACAATACGCATGTAACGTAGTACCTTCGAAAGAAACGTACCTTCTAATCTCATTGTTTCGCAACCGCCAACCAAACCCGGTTGCCGATCTCGCGACGCGTTCGGTGCACGCACACAACGCCTCGAATCTCCATTTATCTCAACGTCCGCACGCCTCTCGGATCCCGAATTAGTCCCTAATTAATCCACGCCAAAGGAAATTGATCGCGACAAATCTCCGTCGGGTGGGCGACAGATAAATATTCATGAGTCGGCCGGACGCGTGATCTACGGCTCGCTCCGCTCGAAGAAGACTCCGTCCTAAATTAAAGATGAGCTTATTTCTCTTTCTCAACCATCTATCACGTAACGGGACCGAGGGAGGAAGAAACGACTTTGCCGCAAAAGAAACTTTGCCTCTCACGTTGTTCCTCTCGACGCGCAATAACGTCGAGTGCAAACCATCGTGCAACGTTCGCGGTAACGTTCTTGCGATCTCGCGCGTAAACGAGTTCGGTCGCCGCCGCCGCTGCCGCCGCCACCGCGCGCCGTACGTGATCGCGAATCTGAAAGGCCGTCGTTATTGTTTAATTAACGACTGCGCGCCTCGTTAACGAGGTGGAATTATTGTATCAGCCGCTTGCGCGGCACACCGAGCCGCGGCTTATTAACGAATCGACCGATCGCGCGGCCCGCCTCGAAGTTAATTGTCGGCTTTCTGCATCGCGACGTGCGCGCCTTCCCCGCGGTGATCGCGAAGGGAGAAGGGCGATTGGCGTCCCTTCACCGATCTGGGACGCGCGCGATGTAATAAAAGGCCGACAGGTCGGCGTGGCCATATAGTTACTCAACCTGAAATGGGGTTACATCGATCTTCCAATGCGTAGAGGCGTGTAACCGTGAAGTCGCGGCCACATTCGATCATATGTGTGTACGTTTACATATAAGAGAAAAGCACGTTACGTATATATATAAGAGGAAAGTACGTACGTTACGTATATATAAGAGGAAAGTACGTTTTCGCATAAATTGAAGAGGCGCGACGCATGCATTTTACTAACTTCCGTGTTAACTTATTACATGTGGACATGTAATGAAACGGTTTAATGGAATCATTAATGCGCTGGCGAGAAGATAATCTTTCTGTTTTGTGGTAATTAATAAAAGGCCACTATTTACATTAATTCTTATTTTTATGGACATTTTGGAGATACTAATAAATTATTAAACAGAATCGTTAAAGAAAGTAAATTGAGTTCTGGAAAGAGAGGATTTTCAATTTATAAAGCTTGCAAGTAGAAGATAAATTAGACCAAATAAATTAAACATGCAGGGAGAAATATCAATTTTATTGCTAAGAATAGCGATTACTCAGTTCACTTTTTTTCCTTATAGCAAGTAACGGTTATCTTTAATAAAGAATATTTTTTTATATTTGTCTTAAAATATACTCATCATTAATTTTTTAAATATTTACTATTATACACTTAAAAAAATGTGTACTCTTGCGAAGAATATTATAAAATTTTATTCAAAAAAAATGTTAAAATAATAAGTCAATCAAATTTTTGTTTTGACTTAACATTAATTGAAATGTTAAATTAGGATTCAGAATAAATTTTGAAGAAATTTGATACTTATAATAAACTTGTGAAATATTTGTGTGGAATAAATAATATTTACTTAATTCAAGTAATTTACAGTATTTGTTTATATACGTAGAAGTTTATTTTCAATAAATATTACATGTTTCAAATAAATAATGAGTGTATTTTAAGACTATTATCAGAAAAATATTCTTTGCAGAGTTAACCGTTGTTTAAAATAAAAAAAAAACGAAAATTAAGTAATCGTTTTTCTTAGCAAGAATATTTTTCTGTGGTAACAACAATTGGGAGATCTGCTTTCACGCATTTGATTTTCTTTAATATCGTCCAAGTTCTTAGCAACTCTCACATAGAGTTGATTTTTCCGGTTATAAAGAAATACACATTCCGATAATTCTTCATGGCTTCTCATGGCATGAGCCTTGAGAAGACTTTGAAGCCGACCAGAGTTATGTTCGTTATCTTGGAAACGGGCGTCTTTATTATAGCAATTCACTGGCATTCACCGTGCTCTTCGTCATCATGAAATCCCGATACTCACTTTTCATTCATTAGTAGCCCTGCTGACTTTCGGTTGCGCCACGTGGCTTCGCCACGACGTTGCTCCTCCTTCCGTCAAGACCATCGCGATTTTTCATCTTCGTGGAGATTTCTTGCTGCTGTTTGAAACTGAGGGATTTGTATCACTTAACAAGAACGCATTCTCAAAATAATTTTCTTATAGCAAAACGGTGATATTTCAAATGCCGACATTGTTTGTTGATATAAATATGGCACAATAATCACCATTATTAAGATGAAAAACTTTAACTTAACGTGTATGAAACGTTTACAGATACTGTCGGATTTATATTCGCGAAAAAAGATATTAATATATTAATATAATAATTAAATTAGTATTATTATTGATAACTGTAAATATGAGTTGCGTCGTACTTAACATTCATAACGTTATTATAAAACTGTGATGCCTTAGACTTCGAAGCCTCTTTCGCTAGAGCCCACCTCCGCGTTCGGGGTTGATCGAGCGAGCAGAGAGATAGGAATCATGACAAAGCGTAGGTGGGAGCCAATGGATCGTTCCCGGGGCACTCCTATGGACGCAGGTGACTTACCTGGAAGTTCAATTAGAGGCGATTCCGTGATGGGGAATGAACGAGCGAGTGAGCGAGCGGCTGCGAATGCGCATAAACCCGGGCGCGCGCGCGATCGTGATCGCGAGAATGAGAGAGAGAGGAGCCCACCCCGCTGGGCAAACGCCGGAGCTGCGTGTCGGCGAAATTGGCTTAGTCAGCGGCCACATTATGGGGCATTACGGAACATTAACGGGACGTTATTGTGGCAGCATCAGCTCGCGTCGCCATCCGCGATGTATATATCGTGGTCCCCGCGTCCGTGTGCCTAGAATACTTGCGTCCGCGCGCAGACACACGCGGACGCATGTACCCCGTACCGGCATCAAGGAAAAGAAAGAGCGGGGGAGCGTAGCTGTAGGTCACGTAGCTCGTGAATCATGCAACCTTACCTTTACCTCGTAAGCGATCGCGACTTCTGAGAAACCGTGCGGAACGCGCGCGGGTATATGTGCACACGGACGCCCACGCGACCCCACGTAACCGAGACCCACACACGGCGCCTGATTCTCCGATACCTCCTCTTCTGCGCTCTCTCTCTCTCTGTCTCTCTTTCCCGTTCTTGATGTCCCTCTCTCGTTATCTCTCTCTCTCTCTCTCTCTCTCTCTCTCTCTCTTTCTCCCTCTTTCTCCCTTGCCGTGTCCGCGACCTCCGATTAGCCAACCCTCGCCGAAGGTCGCCAAGGCCTCAAGCGCAACGAGGTGCAGCGTGACGGATGCTGCTCCGGAGATATAGGGAGAACGCTACTCTCGTAGGAACTGCAGTTCGCGGTAATCGGTAGAACGTACTTCCCGGAACGGAGATTCGCAGGACCTTAACTCGCCGCGGAGAAAGTCGTGGGTTTTAAGAACAGATTTTCACGGAACTATAAAAGCGAGAGACGGGAGTTGTATCTTGAGTTAAATAATGCAATTTAGATTAAATTATGTAATTGAGGAATAAAGTTATCTATGAGCTATCAGATTAATATCAGGAAAAAGAATCGTAACAGAGTTACATAAAATTCATTCAATTTCCGAGATTAACGCTAAATGATTAAAAAAATTGCAATTAATGAAATTATATGTTTTTAAATCTGAGCAAAAAAGTTTTATATATACGAAATCAATGTATACATTTACTTAAATAATATAACACGAAAGATACAATGCGGCTTTGTCATAAGTAGACACACAGCGTCTTCGCTGAAACATTGACGTGATCAGAAAGAAAACAATGCAAAGCGTTAGGAAATGTAAATTTCTAAAGGTGTTGTAAATCTAATTATCCGCGATACTAATCTGCGGATAATTTACAGCAATTTGCCTCTACTTTCCACTTAACGGTACTGCAACTTAATAATTCGAGAACGTTTTACAGGTACAACATCTTTCCGACTTGTCTTTGTTCCAAAGAATTCGAGATAATCGTCCCTGGCCCCTTTCGCACGCCGTTAACGTGAAATATAATGCGACGATGAGGAGATAACGCGACAGGTGGAGTTTTGTGTCCCGCAATGTGGAAAAAGTGGTGAAGATCGAAACTGATATCGACGACCATTTGTACTCGAAGATACGGAGTGAATGTTAACGATTTTTAGTATACTCGCCACCTAATATTTGTAATTGAAATTAATTCTTAAAAATCTGTAAAAAAATAGGCAGCCTTCGCAGAAAACATTCTTTAGAAAGTATCAGTAAATTTACAGGGTGTTGAGTTTCCTGCAACTTGATCATTTAGAGATCGTCAACATTTTTTTTTTTAAATAAGTTGGCATACTTTCATTAACGTAGTAATGTAGTAAAAAAACAAAACAAATTCAGTCATATACAGGATATGCTGACCTTAAGATGACATTAAACATAAAAAAATCATATTTAAACATTTATGTTTAAGGTCATCTTAAGGTCAACATATCCTATACGGTTGAATGTATTTTTTATGAACTATTTACATTACTACGTTAATGAAAATATATCAGCCTATTAAAAAAAAATGTTAATGATCTTGTAATCTTGTAAAATAATAAGTATGAAAAGAATGCTGCCAATATTTGTTTCTTCGAAATGAACAACTTTTCCTTTTAGTATTTTTTCGTATTATCAAAAACAACAGAAATATACTAAATGGACGAGAAAATATCCCCTGTTATGACAACAATGTAATACAATGACAACAATGCAATACAATGAGATATGACATAATACGTACAGCAACGTATATTATAGTGTTGTAAGCTGTTATTAATATTGTTTCTACGCGTATTGTTTCTACGCGTTAGTTTCCATGGCGTTCCCGGCGAAATTCGTGTGGGAGGATAACGCGTTTCGTCCGGGGATAATGTGTTTTAATTTAGGAAAGAGTTGGAAGGACACGCGGGATATCCTAGGATGCGGAAATATACGCGGGGGTAGTGAAGTATAACAGTAGGAGTCCCGCAACATCGGAGCGGCCGTTCTTTGTCCACCTACCTGAGTGCGATTACTCTTCATGCTCATTATCCGCCCGTTCCGCGAATCCGCAGGTTTCCCCGTAAAATGCGTCATAGGATCGGCGCGAATTACCGTCGGCAGAAAATGTAACGACCCGTATTCCCTTTTTTTTTTCCCCTCCTCTGCTTTTTATTAATTTGACGATTCCGGTAAAGCAGCTCCCGTGAATATTTTCCCACGAGCTGGTTTTATCTCCGTTGCAAAACACGCGGCGATAAGTTTCCTGTTTTCCCGTTCTCCGTTTTCCCCCTTACCCCCTCCCTCTTCGCGAGTTAATATTTTGCGTTATCGAATGGAAAAGTGAAACGTCATTCTTTACGTAAGCTTCAAGAATAGACGTTGGGATGACAAAGTTACATTATTGATCAACAAAAATAGACTTGAATTTTCAAAGATGAAAAGGTGCAACTATCGTACTAGTAACGACTTCTATATTTCCTACTTTTGTTAAAGATAAATTTAAATATATTACATTTCGCTTCGTTTATTTACACTTTAATTAATTATTTTATTACATTGCACTTTTTATCGACACTTGATCTAAATAACGTCACCGTTACCTCAGACGAATAATCGCAGGCATTATATCATTGTCGCAGTAAGATTCGGGTTCCATCGGCTAATACGCTTCCTCGGAAAAGCATCAGCGCCTTTCAGGTATCACAGGGTCTCCATTCATTACTCTAACGTTCGCGTTACCGCAGCGGGGTTCATGATAACACCGGCGTCATGTCAGACGTGTCAATCCGCCGCTACGCCTACTTCCGAGAAGCTGCGGTAGCTTCCCTACCTGCGACGACGATTGCATACCGGTGCATCGGGTGTAAGTACGCCCCGGCGAGGCCGGCGTGAGTTATGACATATTTGCGGTCGAGGATCTCCTACCTACCTACCTAACTACCCTTCGTCGCGTAGGAGAGACCTTTCTCGCCGCAGCCCGACGAGACACACTCTCGAACGAAGACCGTACGTACACAGACACGCGGACGCGCGTACATAGTCGTGATCGTGCATTCCTGATGTCTTCCTTACGAGCGGAACACTGGCAGGACCCGTCTCGTCGTTAGACCGCTCTCACACCTGCGATCCGCTTGTAAACGTCACGAATGGTTTAAGGAGCGTGGAACAGCATCAATTCGGCGTATTTGTTCGCGTATATAGATGTTCGTACACTGCGAGAAGAAATCCGTCCGGTAGTACCTGTGAACGTTTCGTACATATCAAAGATTAAATTATGTGAAATAAATGATATACGCACATGTAAAAGACATTTTAAATAAAAAGACCGACATTTTTTTAGAAGATATCTTTTGAACTGACTGTTCAGAGCTTCAAATTCTCTTACGCGATTAAAGTACGTATACATAAATGAAGAGGGCAAAAGGTTTCATGCTAATAACGAGTAAAACTTTTTGAACACATTAATATATATTTCAGAGTTCGAAACATTTTTTTTTTTTCTTTATCAGCATGGTCTTACCTTTTACCCTCTTAAGTTTTATGCGTTTAACTTTAATTGTGTAGAAGAATTGTATGGAATTTGTTAAAAAGTTTTATCTTTTGATTAAAAAAATGTTAGTAATTTTTAAGATCAAAATATAGTTTTAAATTGTTTAAATCGTAATTCAACACAAATATCGTATCGAAGTTTCTTCTCTTTTGGTTGACAAATAAGAATTCTTTTGATAAGAAAAATGAATGACGAGTGGAAGCCGATTAAATCTTGATAATAACATAATATACAAATAAGTATAAACATTTGTTCTTAAGGAAGGAATATGTTCCCAGTTGATTTAAAAAAAATAATGTTCTTAAATGTCCACTCAGATCTTGAAAGTTTTTGTAAGCGCGAATAATTGATGTAAAGGACAGACGTTCCACTGAAGTACGATCGATCGCCGCGTGAAACTGTGTGAAATCAGCTTTACGTTCCGTATCTGGAGAAAGACACACGTGCATCTCAGCCCGATATCCATAACGGATAGTCTCTCGGAGAATTGTTATAAATATTAAATTACGACGGTGAACGGCGGACAATTAAGGTAAAACGGCCGAGTTCGGCGAAATCAGCGGCGACGGTGATTAACTTATTAGACGTTCGTTAGAGATTTTATTGTCGGCCTCTCGGGGATTTCCTCGCGGCACTCCTCGCGACACATTATCCCGGCTATTATCCGGAATCCCGCTAATGTAGAGATTAACGGATTATCACGCGAAAACTGCTCCGCTTCCGCGAAAAAGGGCGAGGGATTCGCACGTGTCGCGCTCGCGCGACCGTAGCCCCAGTATCGATCGGCGATTTCCGGGAGGTGACTTCATTCGGGGATTCCGTCGCGGTCACGCTTTCGATTGGTATACCTGCGTGTACCTGGCGGAGAAACCGAGAAAGAGAGACGAGGATGGAGAAAAGCCACCCCGTCAGGTATCACTACCCACCGTCCTTGCACACGTGAGTACTTCGACCCTCGTTAGTAGGAGGACGCGCGTAAAGCCCGGATCGTCACGTCCTTCCACCGCCGATCGATTCTGTCTGTTCTTTTTTATGATTGATTTTCCCGCTGACTTTCTCGCTGATTAACCTGGACTCCACGATGCGTCTGCCAGGCACCGCGTACAAGCAGTCGGGGCTGCGAAATGTTGATGTAAAAATGTAAAAAAAAAAGTTCCAGGAGTATTTGTTTAGTCACTCGATTCGTCCGAGTGTGAAGATTAAAACAAGACGCATCTTTACGGAAATTAATAGTTTTTTTTTTATTTATTTTTCTTTATCATATACGGATTATACTTACGAATTTGTATAAAGGTGCAACCTTCTCGGTGAGATCATTATGGATCTTTCCAGGAGCGAAAGTTCGCGTTAACTCCTTTCGAGCAGAGAATCTCGTTCTTTACACCTTGTCACGTTCCGCGGAGAAATCGCGAATTCTAGGAAATCACGTCCGCAGATCTTCCGTTGGATCTTGCAATTAGTCGAAACGCGGGAATTGAGATTGTCGCGAGACGGCAAAGTCTCCAGATGTCTCCCGTCAATCGAGCTCGCGCTTTGTGCGGGCGTTAATAGAAAAACGACGTTGTCGCAGAAGATAAGTAGTGGAACCAGACGAAAGCCGGGGCTGCGATCTGTCACGCGTTATCACCGGAAGAAAGGCTAAGTGGAACGTTAACGAGAAAATCGAAGCGCGCGTGCGTGGGGTTACGCGATTGGAATAATCGTGGGTCGGAGGTCAATGCGGATGTATTCCGCACCTCCCTGGACGCGGCAGCGGGTCATCAGATTAGTTTCCTGCTTTGATTTCCTTTCGGAACTCTTTGCTTCTTCTCTCCATCGCGCCTCGTAATTAGATTTCAAATCATGAACACGTATTGCATTTAACGCGACGTGAGCAAGTGCGAGACGACAAGGGTTCGATCGTCTTATTATACTTCGTCTCGTGTAATTGATACTTAGACGCCGATGCACTTACGGGCGTCGCGACGCGCGAGAAGGTGCGTCGCTTTTAACAACCCCGGCAGTTCCGTGATGGGTTACGAAATTTGATCGACGCGACGGTCTAGATCTTGGCGCAGAAGTCTTCGTAGATCATTTTTTGTCACGAGATAGTCAGCATCTCGTCGGAGATGAAGTAATGAAAAGAATTGGAGTGGACGACGATAGTCCGTCGAAAAAAAAGTAATCAAAGACGGGGGGGATGGACGGGAAACGAGACGCGATGACGGGAGGAGGAAGATTCGGCAAGGAAGAAGAAAGGAAGAAACGAGAGGAAAGGAGAGGATTGCTCGAGTCGTTTTCTCTGGATCTCGCTCGCCGGCTACCACGTTCGGCCGCCGGTCGGTGCACGAAATTCCGAGAAACGCCGGCCCTTTACCCGGCCCGCTGCAACGAGACGAGTTCTGCGATCGCGAAAGAACGAAAAAACTGGAGGGACACTCGAGACGCGGATGGAGACAGACTCGTCACCGGATATCTCAAGATGGGATTTGACGATTGGAATCGAATCGTCAAATGTTATGTACACATACTTTCAACATTCGTTTTGTACGAGATATAAAACTGATACTAGAGTACTTTTCATCTCAGGATCAATTTAAGAAACATGCACCGTCTGACAAGCTCTAATTTTATGCGCTGAGATTTTGATAATGAAGGTGTATTCTTTTTTTGCTTCTTTGGAAGAAAATGTACGTAAATAAGTTTACAAGAAAAAATATCAATACAATTTTACTTAAAATATTACACATGTAAAATTATGTATAATTAATAATTAACAGTTAATAATTAATGTACGTATGATTTTAATTGACTTCCACTCGACTCAAAAAGTACTTTTGTTTTTGCAATTTGTTGCACATTTGCGTATGTCGAATAATCAATACTTGAATATTAATAATAAATTACATACGTATACATATAAATTTGCAGAGATTACGAACTTTTATATTTGCGATATATTAATGCCTCTTTTCCTTATATATCTACATGTAAATTTTTTTGACATTGGAGCAAATCGAAACTAAAAGTTAAACATTAATTTTAACGATAGGGTAATCGTTATCTTTCTAAAAGAAAATATATAAAAGTATATAAATTTATATTTATAGTATTCGTACAGAGAGAGAGAGAGACGTTTTATCAAATACATTTATCTCTTTACAGCCGTTGCCTTCGTGACGCGAAATCCGGATGCCCTTTGAGTGCCTCCCAGGAATCGGGATTGCGGATGGTTGAAGATCAGGATGTCCTACGCGCGTCGCGTGTTACTTTTACGTGGAAAACGCACTCCTATTCACCCCATTCGGCGACACCTTCGACGCTTGTCAGCTCGGCTCGGCTCGGCTCCGTCTCAGTTCAGCTCGCTCGCACCCATGCGGCCCTCTCGCTCGCTCTTCTCGCGCGCGCAATGCGCGGCGCGCCGCGGGCGGGAGCGGACTCGCTGGATATATACATGCACACGCGATATCATAGCGGCGAGCAGTCGACACGCGGCACTCGTACGAAGCGGGTCTCCTCGTGCTCTCCTTCCCTCCTCTTGCGGCCGAGGGAGAGAAAGGAAGAAGAGAGACGCAACATAGCTTGAGAGAGAAAAAGAGAGAAACTCGAAGAGAGAAGTGTTTTAACTCATCTTCGATCTTCCGCACAACGCAAAATCTTCAGCGGCGAAAATCGTCGGGAGGAGCCGCGATCTACGATATTATACCACGGATCAATCGTGACGGTGTCTTGCGCGATGACGTCGCCGTTTGTCAACGGGAAGAGGAAGCACGACGTGAAGTTTCCCCGTTGGACATCCGGCTCCGGTCTTGGTCTCGCGGCGTGCTCTTAAAATGCCGCGCGTCGGCTTCTGAGAGATCGATCGCGTCAGCGAAACAACCCGGCTCTCCCTTTTTCTTCCATTCTTACGGACGTGTCGCTCCGTGAGGACGACGCTCGAGGAAAGATCGCCGTGAACGCGGAAGTAACCGGTATCAGCCAGAACCAACTGGATTCGGGAATACTAATTTGTTTCTTGGAAAAATTTGTCCGTGACGGATACCACAGGTGGGTCGTCGCTCGTCGAAGGACCGACCAGTCATCCGGTAAAAGGAAGATTTGCTAGTACCGGAGTACCTTCAGCGGAGCCTTCAAAGCGGCACCTCGCGCTCCGATCTCCGAATCGCCGGCGTGAGACCGAGCCACGAGATCGTATCCCTGGCTATGGGCAAGTTCCCAATAACCCTCCGAAGTGATACTATTCGCGACAACGTAAGTACTGACGGCCAGCAGGAGCGGCAGAAGAAAACAACAACAACGACGACGGCGACGGCGACGGCGGTGGCGGTGGCGGTGGCGGTGGTAGTCGGTGGTGCGGAGGCGCGATCCAGCGCGACGAACGGCGCGATCGCCGATAACGCTACCGCCGATCCCGATCGTCGATTCCTATCGCGTCGACATGCAGGCGCGTGTCGAGAGGAGAGGAGTACGCGCGGAGGCGCTCCGGGATCGCTGATTCGTCGCAATCGATCAGCGGCACTCGTAGCGCTCTCGTCGCCCGCCGGAGGCGCCGGGACGCCGCGATCGACGGCGCGATCACGCGGCTACGCAGAAATACGTGGCACGCGGAAAGTAAAGATGAGGCCGTGCGGATGACGGATCGCGATCCGAGCGCGTCGTTGAGAACCGACGTTATCGGCAATTGCGCTGAACGAAGCTGCGCTCTCGAGGCGCAGACGGACTCGACAGGATTTTGGAACGTCAGTATCGCCGACGACGACCGCCGCACTTGTTGCGTCCCGATCGACGCGGCCACGTTGCTCACGCGGCGCAGACGAGTCCGCGAGCGGGCGGTCCGCGCCGATCTCGTCGAGCGGCAGAATCGACGAGCTGGTAGCGTCTTGCTGGCTCGCAGCAGGTCCGTCATCGGCACTGAGGAGATATTCCGTAGCGCGGTGGATAGTATTACGATAGGACGGGAAGCCCGAACTCGGTTCTTCGAGATTCCACTCATCGCTACCGTAGACTTTACCAAGTGTAACAAGCGTACCTTGTGTAACAACGCCACGAGTAACGACGATCAAGACAACGTGAACGATGGATCGTCGACAACCGTCCGCGAGATCGGAGGATCGATCGACAGCAGTATCAACGCGGAAAACTCTTCATTTCCGGAGAATCCCGCCAGACTGATTAGTATCATCGATTCTTCGTGCGAAGAGCAGCCACGCGTTCTTGCCGAGGAAACGGTGCACCGAAGAGGTACGTCGTCTATGTCGCGATTTCCCGCGAAAATCGATCCCGGTGGAAACGCGTGGCGAACCAAGACGGACACACGCTGGAGATTGCCGAGGATTGGTTTCGTCCAGCGAGCTCTTCTACTGGGACTGCTCGCCACGAGTTTGCTCTGCGACGCGGTGCTAGCGGCGCCGCAGTCATCGTCGATCCTCACGAACGGCGTCGAAGAGGAGGACTTTGCGATGCCGAGGAACAGCCTCGGCGATGACGAACTGGAGATCATCAGGAGGAGCATCGTGCAGGGCCTCGGGCTTCAGAGGATACCTGATCCTTCGAAGGTAAGCCTTACCATGTCGACAGCATCCGGTGAACATGCAAAGTATCGTAACTGCAGTTTTCAGTATTTTCGTTCGCGATCGTATAGAATGCTATTTTACTAGCAATAATATAACTTGAGAATTTTTGAATAATGTAATATATTAATATTTTTTAATTCATCTAGTTTTGTATTTACGTAATTATTTTAAGATACTCAATTTCAGATATACGAAAAGAACAATTTTACTGTAGTATCTAAAAATTTAGTTAGATCAGAAAGTAACGTTACGATGGCCTATCAAGATAATTATGTAAGGTATTCAAGCTTGACGATATTGTTGTAAAAAGTTTTAAACGTCCAATGTAAATTTTTAATGGTTTAACATAATTATTATTAGATTTGTTATGTTTCATCAAAATTGTCTTTTTCGTGTAGAAATAAAATATTAATAAAAAGTATAAATATCGTAATCGATGAACAAAACATCTTTTGGAGAGAAGAACGGAAAGATTATAATGGAAGAACTTCTCTTGAAAATTTGCAATTACAATACTTTCCGTTAGTTCCGTCAGTATGAATGATACGAGGAGAGAGAACGAATTGTGAATATATGGTGTATTGCGAAGGTAAGGCGCCGCGTTTAGGTATCATAAATCGATGCAAAAATATCATCGATGTATAAGGCGTTCCAAATTCCTCGCACTTTTATGAGTCGCGGGTTATTTCAATAGCTTGAATTTTTTCATGAATAAGGATCGCCGAGCAATAAATTTTTTTTTTTTAATTATAAACCTAACGAAGCGAGTGACGCTTTTGCGAAATAGCCTTTAGCGCTGAGCGCAGGTAACGAATGTTACACGAACGTCGACTTTATCTCGATGGAATTTTAATTATTTCACGAGACGTAGTTTTAATTTCGATAACAGACGTTTAACGATTGAGAAAAGGAATTTGGCGGGATTTGTGGATGAAAAAGAACCTACGAATTTGTTTAAGGGAAATGATCTGGATAGAGGCAGCGTCTGTTCGAAGGCGGATGGTTGAACGGCGCTATTGCCAGGCAACATAAAATCGATGTCGCAAAAAAAAAGTAGGAGCCTCGCCTTGTGCGTATCGACAATCCGCGCCTCGGTACAGTGGAAAAAAGTCGATAAATCCTAAATTATTACAGAGGCGATAAGAGACGAACGCGAACGCGCTCGGTGACGATGTTGCGCTCATTCGCGCCTTCGAGTTCGTTGATCGAGGACGACGCGCTGTCGAGATTACTCGAATAAAACGCTCGGTTCTCTGGTCCTCCACGCGCCAGGGGACAGTTGAACTTTACCGACAGCCTTATCTCGAGTTTCGCGTTTTTCTATGCCGGTTTCGTAATGGCGGAAATCCATACGAATAACCCGAATCTACCGGGAACTTTTTTTACACACAAGTTCTGACAAATGAAGGGAGGTCCGCCTACACGGCCCCCTATTTATAGAACGACAATTTCTTCCGAATACCAAATTACATCCAAAGTACATGTTACAACATATCTGCTTGCGCGCGAGCTATATTTGAATAGTCTGGATCGAATGGACCAGATTTAGAACTATCGCCTCCTATAGATTAAAATTACATCCGCGTGGGAGAGAAAGGGACACGGATAAAAACTTTCTTGATCGAAGTCATTCCCAAGCGAGCGTCATAACCGTACGAAAATAGACTTCGCGAATTATTAACGCGGCGTATTCCCGCTCCGAAACTCTTCAAGGGTAGACAGGTGGTGTAAATCCAGGCGTCCTCGTAGTATCCCCCATTGATTTGCGTATGCCGGTTGTATACCGGTATTTATAGATCGCCCGTAAATCAGACCCGGGAAACGTACCTTAACGTCCGCACGCGAAAGTACGAGAGGGAGTGAGAGAGAAAGAGAGAGAGAGAGAGAAAGAACGGACCTTCGTCGTTGAGAAAGAGAAAGGAAGGGCCAGGTTCGTTGACCATTCGGCCGAGCTGAAAAAGGTATTAGCCTTTGCACGTATGCACCCGCGTCCGAGCGTCGCGTCGCCGTCGCCGTCGCCGTCGCCGTCGCGTTGGGCTGAAACGCGAGCTGTCATCCGGAGCGCGATGAAAAAGCACGACAATGCCGTTCCAGAGGGAGACGCGTGACACGTCGCGTGGTCGTCCAGATCATTAGTCTCGTAAAACGCTCCGCACGAAACGAAACGCGCGCGCGCGCGCCCCGAAGGGCTCTTAATCCCTCGATCTCTCGCTCGGCCTATTCCTTTTTTCTTCTCCCATATCGCGTCGCACACATCTCTCACGCGCGCATTTTAATTTATTTCGTTCCTCTATTCCTCCTTACATTATTCGCGCATTAATTCTCCACGCATACATTACGTTGTATTATTGTACACGTGACGGAGACGCGAAAAGGAATTTTCGTCGCGAGCACATCTCGAGTTCCAAAAGCCGCGGCAGCCTTGAGAAAAGAAAAGTTTCTCGGTGTCCGCTCTTTCCGATTCCGCTTTTCGCGTTTGCCTCGCCGTTAATCGTCTTCGCGCCTAATTTCGCCATCGTAGGAGGAGATCCTTCCGCTTTCGAAAACCTCTCTGCGTCGTATCCGTCGCGTATACGCGCGATCTGGCACATATATCCGCACTGTTTGCGTAGACGCGGCTAATAATCGCCGTGTCCCTTTGTCGAGTGCCGACCTGGGTAAACAGTCTTACGACCGAATGCAGTTCCTGTCGTAGATAACGCCGCGCGCCGCCGCGCCGTGCCGGCTTACCGCGGCGGATTATACGCGCGCGATCTTTATCTTCGCCTCATCTCGTCTCTATTACGTCGCACGGCGAATTACCTCGATGTTACCTCGCGGTCCCATGATTTACGTCCCATTTGGAACCGCATCCGTTTAAGGACGAGGGGGGGCCCCCGAAAAAAATAAAAGGAAAGAGCCGAGCGAGTTAATCGTGCGCCTCGGGAGAAAGTTTAGTTTCGAGAAGAAGCATTCGCGCTGGCGTGTAACAACGTTCCGTCGCAGATTGCGGATGAGTCGGACCCGCGGGGAGACACCTCTCGAGGCGTTTAGATGTGTCCCGGATGACACTTTCCGACGTGACCTCGTTCTTCCGAGGTTCCGTGATCGAACCTTAAGCTGCGGGATGACGTATCCGAAGATTGGTTATTGTCGCACTCTCGCGTGAATTTAGAATTAAATAGGTATCTAGAGATAATGTCATCCTTTGAGAAGATACATTTTCGGGGCCTTGCTTCATTCTCTCGCGGAACGACGGATCTAATTGAGAGAACGTTGTCATTCTTCCTTTGAAATTGATCTATTCGGGACGATGGCGATGGCGAATCGAGATGATATATTTCCCGACACTGTTTCGTTCTTTGAGTCTCGAGGACGCGCCGCGTGTCATTTTGTATCTGCGAAATCACGGCCTGAGCGTTCTCCAGCTCGGCGAAAAGACACGTACGCTAAAAGGAGGATAATGAACTACATGAGAAGAAAAGGAGAGAAGAGCAGGAGATAGCAGAAAGGACGGACAGGAGCTCGACCTCCGTCGAGACTTCCTTGGCCTCTCTCTCGTCTCGTCTCGTCTCGTCTCGTCTCGTCTCGTCTCGTCTCGTCTCGTCTCGTCGCGTCCGTCGCGTCGCTTTCACGTCGTTTCGCTTGAACGCCGCGCCGTTTCGAAGGGCTCGCTGCCGACGCATAGGCGGCTTTTGTTCTGCAAATGCACCCCGGCGCAACGTGTCGCACACGTCGACCGCCGGCGATCGTTAAAAAAAAAGCCGGAGACACGAGAAGTCACTCGTTACGCTCGGGCCGGGAGGCAGAGACAAAGGCCGGGGATCCACACGTCCGTCGCGGCGCGACGCGGCACGGCGTTAGAGCCCCATCGCGTAATTAAGTGTGTCAAGGAATACGCCTAGGCGCCTCCAGCTCGCGGGCCAGCGTGGACCGCATTCCGGGGAAGACGCCCAGGAGGGGAAAACCGGCAGGTTAGCTGGCGAGAGAGACGTCGGCGGTGCAGTTAACTAACGCCGGCTTTTCGTGTGGCTCGCGCGATGCGCGCGATAACTATAAATCAAGCACGCACTCCGGGAGAGTATTTTCTTCAAGCTGGATGTCAGCGTGTCGCCGCGTTTTCCCTCCCTTCCTCCCTCCCTTCTTCCCGCGTGAGAGCGGCGGCGAGTTGATTGAGCATCGTCGAAATAAGTCGAGGTTGCGGCACCGTAATCAGCCTCGTTTACTTCAATGCGTCTGATTGGTTCTAATGCAGGCTAGAAATTTGCAGGATCGAGCGGGCACGCCGCGTTCGTCGTGACGGCGGAGATTCAGGGATCCGATAAATATACCTTCAATAATTCAACATTTCTAATATCCGATGTCATCGGGATCAATGTTGTTAATACAATCATTTTACAAATTACGGGTTCGGTTCGCTCTCTTAAGCCTCTCAATTAATATTCAACGACACCGCCAACGATTACCCTAATTACAACCATTGAGTGTGCAACTTTCTCGAAGCGAGAAGGGTGGGGGGGGAGCTCGAGAGGGTGAAGCCTCTTTCTTCTCCTCTTTTTTTGTTCGATTATTAACAGTGTTATTACGTGGCGGGAAAGTCGCAGTGGCGACCTGGTACGTCATCGTGCTTAATGACGTTCCTCGGGCCCGGCCACGGTGGCGGTAGCATGTGCCGACAGACCGGGAGTATAGTCCTCGCCTCCTGCGAAATTACACCGCGATGCGGCTTGTCATTATCCAATCCTGGACGTTTTATTCCACGCAGTCTTTCGTGCGCGATGCCAAACGCGCGCATTAAAGGCAAAAGCGGGCTCATTCCGCCCGCTCCGAATTCTCTTCTCTTGCGCGCTTCCGTTCCGAGATAACGCGTGTCTTTTCTACATTAGACGATTAATGGACCGTTTGTGATCGATGTAGGTTCTCCCTCAGAAAATCCGTAACGCAAGCCTGACTTATTAATTCTTTAATAAACTCAAGTTTTCAATTATCGCTATTTTTAGCTGCAAGCTCTTTTGAAAATTTAATGAAATTTTTTTTTAATGTTTACATTCCTTGGCTGTTTATTATTTATAATTTATCTTTGATTAGCCTTTTGCATTTTTGCAAGAAAAGAAATATTTTATTATCTTAAGTGTGGTCGTTTATAGCATTGATTGCGCAACTGTTTTAACATCGCAGATATAAATTTCTCAGACGGATTTCGTAAAATAGAAATAATAAAAAGATAGAGAGGAATCCTCGTTTATAGTTGCGAAAATTTGTATGCATTGATGAAGATACCACGCATCGACGCGACGTTCACTGATCTTCCGCATGCAACAGGTGTCACGCATCCACGTGGTTACACCGGCTTTAGATAGAATTATCTCGATATTGTCAAACGTCACGACGTGGCCGTTATATTCGGGCAGAATTCGCATAATTCAAGTTGACTCTGTCGAGCAGAATTATATAATCGGTGATATTTATAGTCGGATAGGTTTCTTATATCGAGAATAGCGTAGGCTCTATATCTATCTATATACATATATATATATATATATATATATATATATATATAGATGTAGAAAGCAAGAATATGCTATAAAACGATTCAGACGCATGTCATTTTTAAAGAAGAAAAGAAAGTAGAAAAAGAAAGTTGGGGATTTTTTTAGATTAATAATATTTCTTTCTTCAAGTACTAAAATAAAACATATAAATATAAAATAATCTTTTTATAATTATATGTATCATTGTAAAAAAACACGAAATATAATAGACAATTTTCAAAAATGTATTTGTTGTGAGCATATTCTGAGACATCTGGCCATCGAGCTTCGAGTCGAAGAATTATCGCGACTCTTTAAGAAGCGCGACACTAAGTACTCTAACGGTTACGTTAACTCGAGAGTAGTCACTTGGAATGTTTTTCACGTCCCAGCAGCGATGAAATAAAGCTCAATACAGTAGTTTTCATTACTGACTGAAAGTTACATCTATTTTTTTCATTTCTCCTTATTTAAAAAAAATATTGAATATAAATTTATTAAATTATAATAACCTCAAATACTTAAAACATAAAACAATCCTTTACGCAAAAAAATAATACTTTGATTATTCTCGAGTTATTAAAGCTTAACGTTACAAATGCCGGCATACAAAGAGTGGTACGTACACAACATTCGCGGGAATTAATCCAGAGCGGCATTCGCTCCAAGAAAGTAAACTCGCGAGGTAAAACGCTCGCGAGACAAGAATACAATGAAGATCTGTAAACAATCCGGCGCAGCGGCGGTGGCAGCGACGGTCTGTCATCAGGACTATCGGCGCGTATTCGCATCGGACCGGCGCTAGGACACACGCGTGGGTGGTCCGCCTTCTTGCCCCACTTTCGCTTACGCATGCACGAGCACGTGCGTGCCGCTGCCGGGCCACGGCGCTCCACGGTGCACTCGCGATAATAAAGCGATGAGCTCGGAGCGTCCACGTGCGCGCGGCCGTCGCGGCTGGTACACGCATTCTCGCGTGCATACCTACCGCGTGCGTGCGTGCGTGCGTGAGTGCGTGCAACGGCATCGGTGATATTTAATACACGGCCAACCAGTTCTGCGCGACAGCGGCGGCGGCGGCGACGTCGCTCTCATCTTTCTATTATGAAACGTGAAAGCCGGCGAGCTGCACAGCCAGTTCCCATCTGCCGCGTCGCGTCGCGTAGAATTGCAAGGTGAGATGGACGCGAACCTTACCGTTTTCCTCCGGCGAGAGACACGCGTACTATCGGCTTGATAACGAGCACACACGCAATTCTGCCTGGGAAAATATATCGCAATGCATATAAATTAATGTACAAATACTTGAATATTAATTTAATTTTTCTTTATTAAACTGTCCGTTGCGAAAGTTGTACGAATGTACCGCGGGATGTATATTAATGGAGGTGAGAGGGAACGTTGCGGGATATATTTATCCACGCAGAAAAAGGTTCAGCCAAGTCAAATGACAAAGTAAAAAAGATTTAACGCAACGCCGCGCGTTAGACGTCGCGAAACGCTGTGCGAGGAAGTTCTCCGCGGGCATAAATGTCACGCATGACATTATCAAGAATTACATGATACGCCGCAATTGCCTATCAAGGATTACAACAATTCAGCATCCTGCAGACGCGTATCAGGCGGTTATATCGTGACACGATTCCGCGAAAGGATTAACCTTTGAGTATTGCCCGGCGATTACCCAACGACACGGGCGTCTCGTTCGTTTTCTCACGCCGTCGATGTGCGTGTACGCGTGTACGCGCGTACGCGACGCGTGCGTGGAACAAGCGCGTCCATTTCACCTCGTCAAATACGGGCCGAAATGAATCTAACAATGGTTTCGAGGTGTGAAGGACATTAACGACGATCGGTGTGTCAACCAGCGGGCTGTCGCTGTCGTAACGTCTTCCCCGGCGAATTCTCATGGGTGACGCAATCCCGTTACCCTAAGATGTAGATCGTTCACGTAATTCCGCGACATGTTTCTAAAAGCGAAAAGAAGCCGTTCAACGGTATCCGGCGCGGAATGTTGCAATAAATATGCGAGCGGCGACGCGCGAACGATCGAAAGTCGGATGATTTCGCTCGTAAAAAAAAAATCAAAATGATGGAAGCGACGTGAATGGCGATGATCAAATCACCGTCGATTACTTAGTTTCGGACAAATTTTGGCAAATGAGTCTTTAAATGCGCCGCTCGAGGCGTTTATCTTCCGACCTCAAATTTGATCTTTCGGCGAGAGAACGATTTGCATATCTACGGTTTCGACGCTCGCGCGGCGCGAGTGATTAATTTTCTTCACCGATCGATTATTGATTGTACCGCCTCTGTACTGTCGAGAGTTTCATACCCGTGTTACTTGTCGTGAGATCGATGAATGGCGAGATTTATGATCGCTTCGCGGCATGACGCCGCGCGAAGCACGTGTATCGGAGCTAATCTAAATTTAGTCCTACTATACTTAATCAGGCGGTTCTAAATTTTTTTTTTTTTTTTTTTATCTTCACGTCCCGCCCTGATTTTTCGATGCGCCCGATTAATATGGAAACATTTCGTGGCTCTTATGTAAAGCTGAGTATGCAAATTGAAGTCTTTTTGGGAAATCAAAGTCCTTTATTTATTTATTTATTTATTTTTATTCGCTGCTAATTTTTTCGAAAGCAAGTTTGCGAAAGTGACGCTACTCTTGGAAACCTTTCAATGTAGTTCACGCTCAAGAAGCTCTCCGATCACGTCCGACTCGTTCCAATTATCATCATTTCTAAATTACATTTCTCGCCAATCATTCACTCTTCGGAATTTTCATAATTATACGTTACGCGCTACGTTGCTACGCAAATTTTTCTCGCTCATCGAGTGGGCGACCATAAATAACGACCGTGAATTAATGTACGCTGCGTTAAATAACGGTCGTTCGTCGAATTTATTAAATCGCCGCCGTCCAACGCTTTCTCCGAAAATTCATATCGCCTATTATAAAATTCCGGTTTACGCTGATGCGATTTGTCACAATGTAAGAAAAATATCGCGCGTATTTCGGCCGATTCGAAAGTTATCCCGGGTGATGAGTAAGATTTCGCCGCCGCCAATGGACCGTGGAGTGACTTAGCCGCCGGTGAGAGATTCGAATGTTGTCGCTGGGAAATTCCAAAGTGATTCGTCTCGTGATATCCGTGCGAGGCGCGACGTATAGGGTTTCGAATATATCCGCGTAAATGCCCAGGTATTTCAGCTCATAGAGAGAGAGAGAGAGAGAAACTGTCCGAAATGAGTCTCCCATCCTAGAGATCATCGCATTTTCCGTGTTCAAGATTACGGACGACGACACACGCTCATCAAAAGAATGTTTTGCTGATGTAAATAAATTTTCAAGTGTCACGACAAACATTTTTCGATATTTTTTTGTGTCTGCTAGAATATTGTCTGTGACATATACGAGTACATTTTATAGCAACAACACTTTAGCAGTCCTTTTAAAAAATGTTATCTTATTGCCGATTATACAGTCTAATTTTATAACAAGTGATTGACCTTATAAATAGGCGCCACAGAAAAGTGTTTTTTGTTTTATTTCACAAACAGTTCAGATATAAATTCTGTTATTTAAATTGGTTAAGTACCAAGCGTATGCGATATCACATAATATTGGCTAATCATTTATCTTAGTTAATTTTTTGCAGCTAAAAAAATTGTGGCTGTGCAGGTCTATTTTCTTAGTCACTAATGCATTAGACCTGTTCTTTTTTAGCTGAATTTACTGTACAGTTGATATTTTCTCTGCTTCTCTCCAATGAAAAAAACGAAAGATGAACTGTACAAGAAGTTGAGCTAAAAGCTGACCAGATTATTATCTTCAATTTTACGTAATGACACGCATACAGTATATGTGTCATTATTGTGCTAATTGTAATCGAAACGTAAAAAGAGGAAGAGGAATACGAGATTGATGACGAATGACGAATACACCGGCTCGGTTGCAAAGCGTTGAGGCAGGATAAGTCACGCGCGCGAGGAGAGACTATGACGGATTACTCCGGTCAAGTGAGGATCAAACGGCGAGATAACACGGATAATAGAGACGTATGCTGGGAGTAGAAACTTCAGTTTAAAGCCGCGGCTAACGAGGTGCGCTTGGCGGCGCGCGTCCTAAGAAAATATTTGCCTCGTTATTTTATTGTTATCCGTCGATAGAGTGGCGAGCGCCTCGTTAATTTCATATAGCTCGGAGCGACGAACGCCACCATTTAAATCCGTCGATGCCCGGATTAAAAGAGCGGACTTTACGATGTTTACCATTAAGCCCGAAGAGAGCCTCGGTGTCGCCGGCCGCCGAGGAGCGCGGTGTAAAATCCGGTCGGGAACCTTGACGCGGTTCCGTGATTGAGGCGAAGTACTCGAGAGTACAGAGAGAGCCGCGGCAAATCAGTTAAGACTGAGGGGAGATTGAATCGTGAGAACCGCAATAATTCTATCTGGTACAGATTTTGTCCCGCGCGGTTTCGCCTCGCCTCTTCGCGGCGCGGCAGGCCGGACAAGTAAACCGGTCAATCGCGTTAGGCTGTTAATTGTTTCCAGTTATAAACTCCATCGGCACGACGTGCGTCGTATCGTAATTTATCACGAGCCTCTCCGCTCACATTGCTTGCGTCTCGCGTTGTGTAACGTACCTCATTAGACAGACGTCCCTCGTGATCTTGATGCGTACTTTGTTGGAATTTATAAACGTTAGGCGCGCAATGTTGTTGAAGGAAAATGCGTTTAATTTTAGCACCTCGGTGCGTTCGGACGGACGTCAAATACGTCCGGGTAATATCATACGCAAGATGATTACACATTCGATAAGTAAGAGCTGCATATTAAAGTAATAAATTTTAACGTTAATGAAGAGGCGCGGGAAATGCGTATTCGATAACGATCGAGGGAGAAACGCCTACGATAAATGTAAATTAATTTAATAATGGTTAAAAAACGGTGTGTACCGTCACGCAACTTTACGCGGACCGATGTTTGTCCGATGAGTTTTGCTTCTCGAAAAAAGAAGAAAAAGAAAATCAATATACGTAATGTTGTGTTGTAACGCAATGTTATGTTATTACATTGCCGCGCTGATACGACGCGCGTCGACGTGTGATCGTTCGAATTTCACGGCTCACGTTCGACGTCGTGGGACGCATAAATTTCCGAAAGATAATAAAGCCTGGCATGTTTGTGAGCGGGTCCGGATATTTATGGGATTTCTGCGGCGATAATTTGGTGACTGCTCCGTCGGATTTATCGGGCGGCACTTGGGCAATTGTCGCGTCTTATAGATCTGTAAATTAACCATGGATTGTACGCTTTTCTCGACCCCGTCGACATCGTCGTCGTGCTCGGTAAAGCACGAGGCTCGAAAATCGCGAGGCGACAACGCGAGACGTCGAGAAAGTTGCGAAATCCGTCACGCGCTGCAGAACCGGACCGATTATTATTGCCGGCAGGACGACGCTAAATATTTACGTAATTGCATGCGAGATTCTTGCGCGAGATATGAAATTCACGCACGGGAGAGGAGTGCCGATTAATCTGACTTTTATCGCGCGAGAGATTGCGGGCGAGGATTAATACGATCTCTCTCTCTCTCTCTCTCTTCTCTCTCAAGAATCCGTGGAACCAGAAATCTGTGAACGAATCGAAAGATTCGTTCGCGTTCGATCCGACCCGATAAACAGAGTCCCGATGAATAAATTTCCATGGACCTTCCATGGATAAACCGAGAAGAGGCGTTTGGAGAGGAACTTAACGGTCCTAAACCGTTATTTACAGCTCGGCTTAGTGCATCGCGAGAAAACCTTGTGCCACGATCTTTATTATGTGACGTCTTTCTTTCTCTCTTCCTCCAGTCTCTTTCGATAACCCCGCGATGAACGAATCTATTAATCGGACCGAGCCGCTGTCGTGTTGACAGACATTTCTTTAAACAAATTTTAATTAAGGCGATACGTATTTTATTATAATTTGATTTCTACGTATTATTCTAAATATACATCAGAATTTTATTTATAGCTGAGAGAATTATATATATGTTAGTATATGCTAATTACTTGATTAAAATTCTGTTTATATAGCAGAGAGGAATGCTAGCAATTCGATCGACATTATATTCGAAAGAAAATATAAAGATATCGAGAAAGATATCGAATTTATTAGGAAGGTGAAACGCTGTATTATTTTACATAATTAAATATTTATAATCTGAGAGACAGACGTAGTGTCGCCGCGCGATTGCCGCGCGATTGTCGTAAGACATCTCACGGGAAGCCCACTTTTCAGTTTAATAACTCCCTAACGAAACATACGATATTTCGATACGATACAATAAACCGCGTGAGCGCCTGTCAGCTCGGCGTTCTCCTTCGTGAGGGCTGGCCCGAAAACTCGAGGAAATGATTCAAAGGCAGGCCGATACGCCGTCGTTGCGACAACAAACGCTACGGTCGCACGGTTCGATGCTAACGAGATTTATGATTGGCTTAAATTTTAAGAGAAGGCTTTCGACGACGACAACGAATGGTCGCGCATAAAAGCCCCGGGAACAACGCGTTTAATCCGTTCACAGCCGATCGCGCGCGGCGCTGCATTTCATTCTACCTCCGTGTTTATTCTCAAAACGTCATACCACGTACATTCTCCGACACGCGGGCGTACGAGACAGAGAGGGGAGGAAGGGAGAAAAAAAAAGAAATCGACGCGCGGTATTACGCCACGCCAACTGCGTTCTCGTAAAGTGTAAAAAAAAAAACGCGCGTGAGGTCGCGTGAAAATTTCTCACACGTTTTTTCAGCGTGACGACGGAAGACACCGACGCCGACGTGGAAGGACTCGCGAAGAAACGAGTGATTAAATAACGATACCGAGATGAGATAAGGATAAAAGCGCGGGCTGTGAAGGGGGACCCTTGATTATCGCTGTTATTACGATTGTTACTATGTGATTGTCGTTAATCGCAATAATTATATCTTGCTGGAACTGAATCTAGAGACGCGCCCTCGAAGTTCTTCTGACCTAAATTCTGCTTCTCGTAAGAAACGAATGTTACCTATTTACAAGATAGAAATAACTTTTTTATACAGTAAGAAAATTGTTATCTTTTATTGCTCTTTTACGAAGCTGCAGATACTTAAATTGTGATCAGATGAATTAGGCTCGATTACCCCAAGCTCCTCGAAACACCATGGCGTTCCTTTTCACCGGTAGAAGTGCGGGGTTCCGGTCGCGCTTTACGATCATCCTCATTAACAGTATAAATAGCCTAATAGTTTTCTGCTAACGCGAGGTACACGCATGCATCGCCGGCGGCCGTCTCATTACGATTATCCGTTGCATCCGAGGCGTTCGGCGCGCCACTGAAACGTCCATTATCCGGGCATCCGGATATCTGTCATTGGCCGTGTGCGCCAATCGGAAGGCCCCAGCAATTGAAGACATCCGGGACATAGTTGTTGCACAAAATTGAGACCTGCGCTCCTGGCTCCTGTTCAGACCGAACAGGACGGCGCGGCGCGCGGCGGACGCCCGGAGACGCCTCGCGCGAGCATTCGCTTCGCGAATGCCCGTGCAAAATAAATAGATAAATCCGAATGTCAAAACGTGTCTCTCCAAACATGTGGGTGGGAAGATTCTTCGCGACGTTGCACAATACGCACGTTCCGCCTAGCGAATCGCATACCTTTGAAGATCTGCATAATTCCTAGATTAACACACATACGTACATTTTTAAAACAGCGTTTTACAATCTGCAATTTGCACATTAAATAATGAGCTAAGTTTGTCCAGACGCACCATTAGTTTCTCTCTCTATTATTACTGCCAACGCGACTTATTTCTATTTTCAGAAATAAAAAAAAACAAAGTTCTAAAATTATTATTTTTTTCATCTTATATAGTTTTGAAAGTGCTGATTTTATATGCAATAATATCGTTTCAATTAAAGGGAGAATAAACATAATATAATTTATGTTTAACTTTCACAATATTTAAAATGTGTTTACTTCGTGCTTTATTCGCAATTTTACTTATTTTAAAAATCTTTTTGTTTCTGTTTATCTTTTCTAAAAATCTGTGCTGCACACCAGTTGAAAAACTCTATAATCTATAAAGAATCAAGTGACTGTCCTAAATACAACAAGTGGATGTTCTATCGGCTATTCAAGAGAGATCGGAAAGATCTCTCGAGGTGAATGCAAAAGTCTTTCCTCGGGGATGCGCATCTCTAAAGAGATCTCTTATTCTCCCCCCCTCTCTCTCTCTCTTTCTCTCTTTGCGAATATATATACGTTTACATAAACGTGAGAAACGACATTGGTAACGTTGCACAACGTTGGAGGACCGGCGAGGACTATTAACATTATCGCGTACCCATTAATGTTAACACGCGGACATTTGCAATGTAAGACTGCAAATTGCAACCCGTACAGCGGATAAATGCAATTTCTGCAAGTTCGCGTAATGTATAGCCGATCCTCTTGATTGAAATAATTTTGAAGCACTAACGGCGCTAATGGTCACGATTGAAAGGGGAAAGTTCTTGAGCGAGCCTTATTAGATATTCAAATACTTAATATCGAATGTTTAAGAAAAAAAAATACAAAACTGCGATAGACTAGATAGATTATTCCACAAGGATTTATCGCGAGTGGGATGTATAAAACTTCGGTTAGAGCAGATATTTCTCGTCTAAAATATTGCCAGGCGGTCGCAAGAATGCGCTTTCTACACTCATAACACCGCGAATGTCTTATTTATTATCATTATTTATAACAAGAGAGACCGCGCAACTCCCACGTTCTCACGACTTCGTCCCCCGACTTCGAGTCGTGTGATTTCGAACTTTACTGCGGTTAAGGAACGATACATCACTCGTTACAGTAATCTCTCTGATCGTCGCAGAATCATTGTGACAGGTTCTCGCGTAGGCGTTAATATTAACATAAAGTTTGCCGCAGAGTATCGACAACGTGTTTGCAACAGATTTATGTGAGTTATGTTTGTAGCTGAAGAGTAACGGTAGATTTAAGAGGAACTCTCGATTTAATGCGACGAACGACATGTCAATCACTGCTATAATGTATCATTATATATTTCTTTCTCTCTCTCTCTTTTTCTCTTAATAGACAACGTGATTAATATTTCAACACGCGTTCTCCTGTGGCCGCGACATTAACATACAATAGCAGGATCGATGATGATTAGAAATAAACTCCGCTTCCGCGCCTGCAGCTACGAGGGTGAGATTTACGCGATTGGCGGAAGTCGATTTGGCGATTTGTTGCAATTGAAAAAATTGGGGTCGTTGAGGAGACCACGCCGTTTCCCGGAGGCTCTCGTGACTCACTCGCTCGCTCGCTCCGCGACGCAATTCTCGGCCCGCGTGCGGGACCGCGCGGCCACGCGCGGCAGTCCACAAATTTGTTTTCGCGCGCCAATCCTGCGACCGGAACCGGGCCAAGCGCGATTAAGCGATTCTCAAGCGGTTAAGTGACTGTAAAAAGGGACTGCGGAGGCGTCAGGTCGCGACGACACGTCTCTTCGCGGATCGCGCGATGATTCATCGCGTGTGCCCGTCGTCCCCTGGTCGCTCGCTTCGACGGCGCCACTTCCGGTTGCTGCCGCGCGCCGACGACGACGCAGTTCTGCGCTCGGTGCAGCGACCGACATGCGTCTCGTCCCGAAGATTCCGCGATAACGTAACGATTAGATCACGTGCGCGAGAAGCGTCTTAATGCACGAGGAAAAGATTCTGTAAATCTAACATTAATATTTATAATGCGTCTCTTATGTTGGAATCTGAATTTTATGTAACATACATAAAAAAGTAACAGAGTTCGGCGTGATCCTTTTTAGAACACATTGTTTATTTCGAACTAAATCGCTTTTACTGATTCAGTCTAATTATTTCTGGCTCTGCACAGATGATCTCTAAATTGTTATTAAATTATCATGTTGTTTTGACCCAAATCTCTTCTTCTATACATAGAAGAGGAATTGGTATCAACAATCATTGTCTCATATAAAGCAAAAATATAAAATCTATAAAGAATTTATCATAATTTTAAACTTCAACAAAGTACATTTTTATTTTAATATTATGACAATTATTTAAACAGTAAGTGTTTTTGTAATAATGATGTTTAAAAAGTTCGATTCTTGGTTTGAAGATATTGCTAATTCCTATTCGGTTTTTTTCCTCTTAACTTATAAAAATTGTTAAGTGAAGAGGATTATATTTTTCTTTATGAAATTAAACAAAATTTCTTCATATCAAGAGACGTGATGGAGTCTCGCGTCAAATAATTATGTCTATTTACAATTAAATTCTTTAAAGATTTTTATATTTTTGCTTATGCATAAAACAAGAATTATTGACTTGATATAAATATATTTTTTTCTGTGAATAAAAGTCTCAAAGTCTTCATCGCTAAATTAAATTTGTAATTGTATCTTAATTAACATACGTTTGTAAGAATAATATTTTAGTCGCGTCGAAAAACGAAAAAGAATCTTTGATGCAAAACTATAATAATAACGTGCACGTATTGCAGAAAGATAAATTAACTCTCGAGTTAACACTTGAGTATCGCACTTCGTAAGGTAGTTTCCTACTGTAGAACCGGGGCTCTGAACCCGACGGACGAGAGTTCTCACACCCTCTAGTGGTCCATTATTCTCCGTCTACTGAACCGCGCCAGTGGTCGCGGCCTCAACGAGCTAATTTTGCGAGCGCCGGCTCGACGTTGTCTGGTCTTTCTCACCGCGGTAGCGGGGAGAGAACAGGGCGCTCGCCGGTTGTTCCATCGCCGTGAAACAGTAGTCGGGAGTAGGCTCGGGGAAACGGGAGAAGCGCGGCGGCAATGGAGAATGAATCGAGGAAGGCGAGACGCCGCGAAGAGAAACGCGAGAGGTGGGACGGCGAGAAAAGAAAGAGAGAGAGAGAGAGAGAGAGAGAGAGAGAGAGAGAGAGAGAGAATGATCTCGAATGATATCTTAAGGAGAACGGGAATGCGGGGAGGTGAGAAAAGGGTCGTTACTTAACTGGACCGAGGGAGGAGCGCGGCGGCGTGGCGTCGTGACCCCAGAAAATTAGATAATTTCGATGTCACGTCCGCGAAGCAATTATCGCTCTTGAGTTCGACCTCGCCGGACGTAGCTGGGGAATCAATTAAACGGACCGAAAGTTCAGCCGGCGAATTAAAGCGACCTCGCGTAAAGTGTGTTTCTGGGATGTCAAGATTTTTATTATTTATCTCGCTTTGAAATCCGCGAGACAACTGAAACTCTTTTTTTTTTACAAATAAAAGTTGTCGAGAGAAATTGGAAATTATATTTTTGAAAGATCAATTTTTTACACGAATATATTTTATTTCGTATCATTTCGAAAATTATAACAGATTATCTTTGAAAATTTTAACAAACTGATGGATGCGTGCGTAACAAAGATGTAGGTTTTCTGATGCCAAATGTATTTGTTGAATCTTTAATTAACAATATTATTATTAAATGCTATAGATAAAAGATTTCTACATTGTAAGAAAAATGATATTAATTATGTAATACAAAATCATTTTAAATTTGATTTTAGAATCATCAATATGTGATTCTTATTCGAATACCTTAGATTCGAAATTTTCGAATAGTTTCGTAGAGATTCAAATTCGAATCGATAGTTCGCATATCTCTAGTGTACAGTTTATTGAAATTTTGTTATATATATTATATTATATATTAATATTAAAAGAAATTATTGTCGGTATTTAATAAAGAGAATTTGTAATGGAAAGACGCCAAGACGATGCACAGACGCATCTATAAAGTTCTATCTGTAAAAGGGTTCCAAGAAGCGAGAACGCGCTTCCGGTAGTTACTCTTTATTCGCGCCGTATATGCGTTGTAATTGTCCTGCCGCTATTATACACGCAACGTTACGTAAGCGGCCATTTCTGAGCCGATGATGAGGCTTTAAGGAAGCCATTATGGCGTTTTGTTTCCAGGCGAACGTGAGCCAGGCCGAGTACGAGAGAGCGCACAGAGAGTACCTGAAACAAGTGCAGCTGTCGCACGACGGGCAGAAATTTCGAACGCGACGGGATCTCCATGTATTTCAAGCTGCTGGTAAGAACACTTTAACTCCTAACGTTAAACTGGAAGTCGGATTCGCGGCCACTTTCGTGGAAGCTAGATTATTTATGCACCACATAATATACATTCCTGTTTCCCGCGAATTTACGTTTATGGAATAGCTGATGATTTTATCGTCGTTTATTTACCAAGTAATTACCGCGAATGTAACACTTAACAAATTAAACAAATAAAATGTAAAAATGCACGGTGGATACGGATTTGATCACGCCAGAATTTTGTTTCTGCGCGGAAAAAAAAATATTATCGAATCATCAATTTGATGTTTCAACCGATTACACAGGAAAAAATTAATAAATCAAACGTTCATTGTATAAGCATCCTAATATAAGCAACAATATAAAATCTTGAAAGAGGTTCTAGGTAGCAAGCTGACGTTATTCGTCGTCATTTTGACGTCAAAATTACGTCTTTGACGACATTTTGACGTCATTAGACAGTTGTGACGTCAAAATAACAAATTACGTCAGCTCACTACTTGGGATTTGATTACTTAAACAGACATAATTTGCTTACGTGAAAAAACACCATTTCTTCATGTTAGCAAATTATGTCTGTTCAAGATTATAAATTTTTTCAAGATTTTCTTGCCTATGCATGAAATAAATGAATTGTTGATTTGATTAATTTTTTTCCGTGTGATTTTACAGTTTCCGTTGGATGTAGACTTATAAGGAAAAACAGAGAAACCGTATAGATGAGTAATCGCAGATCGATCGCGATTAATCTTAGATTAATCTCACAATCAGAGCGTCGCGTTCTTCCGCTACTTCCGCGAACTAGGTCTGTGCGAGCAAGCGGAGATCAGCCGGTTGCATACATTGCACGAGCGAAAAACCTCGGCGCGGCGCACACATTCGCGGTACGGCGCTGCGGATCCAATAAAAACAAATGCGGAAAACAGGGTTGTGGGTGGCGGGAAGAGTGGGACAGGAGGAAGGTGCAACGATGCAGTTTTCCGCCGCGGCCTGTCGATACGTCAGCGCGGCTCGCGCGGCGGAGCGCATTCACGAGTCCGCGGGACGCGGCGGCGTTTCGGTTTCACGACGACGCTCTCTCTTTCTCTCTCTCGAGTGACTGTCTCGACGCTGGCGATCGATCGTTCAAGGATGGGGCGATAAAAGTCGCGCCTCGAGGAAGGGAAACGGGACCAAGCAGAAACGGGACGCGCCTCCTTGCCGCGGCGCGAGAGAAACGAACGACACCGACTGTGCGCATCGATGTATTTACTTTTCCCGTGTCGACGAACTCGCTGAGAGAAATTTTTCCGCGAGTTTGCGTATTGCGTCCCGTTTCGCATTCGCTGTCGTTCGCCAAGAAGCGTTCGATTTCGCGAAACAGGGGACAGGGAGGATTCGCTGTCGATCGGTCGCGACGGGAGATCCCTCGCGGCAGGAGGAAAAAGAAGCTGGCTTGCCGGAAGCGAGATCTAAAAGCGTGTTTCTTCAAGGATACTGTGAAAATATACGCGCGCTATTATTGGCCGTCCACCTAATTTCTCTCGCGGCGCGCGGCCGAGAGAGGAAAAATACTTTGCCAACTCTTGTAAAGTCCGCGAAGAGCGAGTAGGTATAGTTTAATAACGCGCTGAAAGGCTCCGTCGTCGCGTCCGGCGACGTCTTACAATCGAGGTGGCCGATACGGGTAAGGATGTGTAACATTCGGGATTCCCTGAGATTATCGACCTCGAAGCCAAACTTGCCAAATTGATAGCCGCACACCAAGAGAAGAGTTTTCTCTCAAAGTTTCCCGAATCGAAGTATTTGTTTGAATAAAGAAAACGTGTGCATTGCTATACGATTAAAAAGTTTCTTTAAGCTGAAGAAATTTTTTAATCGTTTTTTTTATTAGAATTTAAAAAAAATAACTTGTGCAACGCAAATATCTTTTTTTAAATTAAAGAAATATATTTTTACATTTCTGTCAGTACTTTCTTTGAATAAAATAATTATTTGTTTAAATTAAACAAATAATTGATTTATTTAAAAAATGGCTAATGACGTCATTTCTGGAAAACAAATAAATTTTTATTTTCCTCAAAAGAAAATTTTCCTTAATATCTTTACTACAACTTAAAGAAACTAAATTAAGGAAATAATTTTATCAGTTTTAACATTTTCTCTAGGCGTACGATATTTTTAAGTTTCTTCAAGAGATTGTAGTACAGGGTCTTGAGAACTATTAAAAAAAGTATTAAAGAATTGAATATTAAAAATATTAACGAAACGAGGAAATCTTGTTTTCTTCAAGCTGTTAACGCAAATGTGAATAATATTCATTTGTTTGAACATGCGATTCCACGTTGTATTACTTACATTATCCAAGATTAATTATGATAAGATTAATAATAAAATTGTAGAGGCAAATTAAAATGATGACGCGATACAACGCATGGTAATGACACGAATACATGGTAATAATTTACAATAAATAAATCTTCAACTATTAAAATTTATACGCGCATTCGAGTCTCGCAATCAGTCAAATAGTTCTTGCGTCAAACTGTTCAATTATTTATGATTAAAAAAAAAAGAAAACAGTCGCCT
Source organism: Solenopsis invicta (assembly GCF_016802725.1). Lineage (NCBI taxonomy): Eukaryota > Metazoa > Arthropoda > Insecta > Hymenoptera > Formicidae > Solenopsis > Solenopsis invicta. The sequence continues at coordinate 22,847,175 of NC_052668.1, forward strand.
GGCCGCTCTGATCATTTTGGGCGGCTCGTCCGTGCCAGATTCTCGAAATCCGAGCGACGCGGGACCGACAGATTAAGACGTGGACGCCGCTAATGAATCCCACAAGTAGCGGCTCGTCGGCGCACGACTCCGCTCAATTACGGCCTGAAAATAGTGGGTCAAAGAGATAAAAGTCGGCACACGCATCTGGACTGGACGAGACGAGACGGGACGGGACGAGACGGAACGGGACGGGACGGGACGGGACGTGATGGGACGGCCGGCGACCACCGCGGTGTGCGCGCGGATTTACGCCGGGTGGTACGGCCCGTACAACACGTACCGCGAGTGGGCTCGAGTCCGTCCCGTCGCATCGAAACCAGTCTGAAGTGGGTACTTGTCTATACACCGGCAACGGGCTAGAGGTGCGCAAAGCAGACGAAGAAGAAGAGCAAAAGTAGGAGGAGGAGGAGGAGAAGGACGAACTCTCTTGATAGCTGGCCTCTCCTCGGAGCGCGCGTTCGTGTATACGCACGGCTGTTATTATGAAATAGAAATTCCGACCGCGGCGGAATGCCGAACGACGAGTTTCCGAATGCAATAAGAACGAATCGCCGGGGCAGAAACACACCGCGCGGGAGCAAGAAGTAGTCTGCCTTGCTTTATCCGCGAGACATCGTTGCGAGGATGCGCCGATACGCGAGGGATCGTGAAGAGCCAGGCCCACCCCCTTTACCCTCGCGCTCCGACCTCTTGAACCATCTCGTTGCTCGGGATTTATGTTTCAATTATACCAGGGTACTTTAGCTGAGTACTCGTTAATCGCGACTGTTAGGCCAAACAATGCGGAAAAAGCTAATGAATATGAAGAGGAGGACTAAGAGGACAGATTGCCCGAATTCGTCTAAGGGTATTTTAAAGTTATGAGTTGGCAAGAGAGGGTCTCCGGCTTATCTTCCAATAACGATAATGTACCAGAAGCACGCAGCCTCCGAAATGTCAACGATTCCGACGATTTTGCGAAGAGTGCAGGCGCCGGGGCTAAATAAAGTGGGGCACCGCGGGATGCAGATGCCGCCAGTTATTCCTCCAAGAATTACAGCGTGACAATTCGATTGGCCTTTAATTCCGGATTTTCTAGTCTTAAAATACGCGCCGTATCATCGTCCAAATAGTTTATTTTTTTTTAGCATCGCACTCTCGGCCATTAACGCGGCAGTGATTAAGGCGGTCACCTCTTTGACTTAATCTAATTTGTGTCGGTCCAATCAGAATCCAAAGTTATCTCCATAATTCCAATCTATAAAGGTTGACGTCTCTACGACTTATCTTCGAATCTGAAGATAACCTGAAGAGAGTTTGTAGATCTCATAGACGCGGCAAGCGAGATGAAAGATCCTAATAGCGACGAGGAGACGCACCGTCTTCGATTCCAGCACTCGAGTCCTAGTTCTCGGTCGGGACCTCGAACCCGAATCGTTTCCCGATTACGTGTCTCGCGTTTGGCAGGCGTGTCCCAAGTTAACGACGCTGTTGATCCGATTCCAGTTCCGGAGCGCGATTTCGGAGAAGTTCCGCGTCTACGGAGGGTCACCTGCGCATAAATCGCGGCACGCGGCGTCTATTTTCGGAGCGTGCCGCCGTGATAGAGCCTATAATAAGCACGGCACGCCGACCGGCCGCGATTGACGGCCGCACGCGTGGATGTTATTTGGGGTAATATCGCCCGGCGACTCGCCCCGTCGCTCCCCCGTCGTCATCTCCGTCGAATTCTCGGCGGGTGACGAGGGTGCCATATACGCGCGCGCAACACGCGGGGCAACACGCGGCCGCCCTCGCGTCCGGCCCGGCCGGCGCGCGGATCGTTACGGCAGAAATCGTCCGGATGCCGTGGATTCCTGGGCGCTTTATCGGCCGGTTATTTTGCGCCGATACCTGGTCAACCGCCAAACGGGACCCGCCGCGCCGCTCTGCCACGCGGCACCGCGCGCTCATCGCTCGTCTTCGGCTGTCGGTATCTCTGTATCTCTGTATCTTTCTCTCTCTCTCTCTCTCTCTCTCTCTCTCGCGATTCATCCGCCGAGGCCGAGGTTGATTGAATGAAACTACCGGCGCGCGTTTTCTCCGGCGCCGCATTGCGTTCCGCAGGTGTTCCCAAAATTGATTCTCGGGAAAACGCGCGTGTAATCCTCCGGATATAGAAATCCATTTCCTCAGGAATCTTTTCGTGGAACAGAAGCCTGCTTGTACTCGTGTACCTTTCGTTTTGTGTTTGCGCTCCTGAAATTCCTGATCGCGGAGGAGTTAATAGAAGCAATGGAGTAACGATGACGCTCGTCTTAGATAATCACATGAGGAATTGCCGTAATTTATTTTAGAATATGACGAATGGAAACGAGAATGGCGATAATCGAACGTCACGATGAAGGACTGCGAGAAACATTTGTCAGCGGTAAATAATTAATAACAATCAATTTTTGATATACAAATCTTTAAATGATAACGCCATTAGGGTCACTGCACCAGTCAGTGAACAAAGAAAAACAATTTAACGTAATTACATTTTTAAGCAAATCCGTCTGAAAATTATTGTAGATAAAAAAAATTATTAAATAATTTACAATTTGTTATTTTGAAGTCTTATTATTTTAATATTTTTCTTAAACAGTCATTTACTGTGATTATTCGGCGACTGGTACTGTGATCCCACGTAAAAATTATAAATAAACGTAATATCGCGTTAACGAGCGAATGAGCGAGAGAGATACGAGTGGATCTCGTTCGAACGACGGAATCTGTATCGCACGTAGGTGTTTATGTGTAATTAGTGGACGAGCAGTTGGCACGATCTCGTTCTTACGATCGAGGAGATCGAGCCGCCTCGCCATTCGCGCGACATGCATCAAACGCAACTCTAAAAGTATCTACCGTCCCTCTCTAAAAGTAGATCTTTCGTTGCGCCGTGGCTCGGAAAAAAAAACAAACGGGCGATTTCACCGAAACACGCGGGATGCACGTCGTGTTATTCGACGAACGTGATCGCTGGGAAACGTCTCTGGGAAGAGCCGAGGCGATCGATCGATCCGGGAAGCTCAGTTCGCCGATCGACACGCACTGCGGAGTCATCTAAATTAATTTTACATTAACCAGAGAGATCCGCATCTCTGATTTTAACTTATGTGCTTATGTAATTAATTTAATTATTATTTATATTACAACAGATTTTTTGTATCATTTTATATTTTATGCAGATTGCTAAAAAAAATCAGATGATCTCGTAATAACGCAGCCCTCGGCTGATCTAGAATTGTTGATTGATCGAAGAGATTTTCGTAGAAACCAAGTTTAGAATAATAGATGATGAGACTATAATTATTATTTAACTTCATGCAAACTTTGTTTTGAAGTTATACAGTTATAGAATTTATTAGACTTGATTGCAAAGATATGTAAAATTGGGTAAACGATGCTCTTTCTCTGACTTTTTCACAAAGGGAACGCCGACTGCAAGTTGGCAGAAGAATCTGTAGCGAGAGAACATCCGGCGCGGCGGTTTTCTGCAGATACTCCGCGTGTATGTATCAAACGTTTACGTTAAAGATCTTATTTTTCGTCCAATCACGCGAGGAAAGCTGCGTGAAATAGATCGTAGATCTATTTGCAGAAATACACTAGGTGTATGAGGGATTAAGTATTGCCCTCGCTCTAAAAGCAGAGGATCCCGCGGTGCCGCGAGAAACAAACAGAAAAAGAGAAAGAGAGGGAGAAAAGATAAGGAGAAATCTCTCTCTCTCTCTCTCTTTCTTTTTCTTAAAAACGTACGATTCTATCGAATGTGAAACGCGGTGCGTTGGGCTGTCGTCAGGTGAGTTATACGAGGAACGTGATAATTGAAAAATATGTCGAGGCTCTTAAAAGTCGCCAGGTATCACGAATTTTCTTGAGAGGGAGTCGAATGCAGTGCCCCACGTGTACGTGTGTGCGACGTCCCATAAATAAGAGCGCTAATCAGTAACGCATTCTGAGCACGCGGCGAAGCATGGAAGGGCTCGGACTTTCGGACTCACCGCCCAATTTCTCGATACTTTTACGCGCATAATTATCGTCGTTAAATAACGCGGCAAATAACTGCACCGTCGTACGTGTTTCGTAACGATTGAGTGACGAAAGGGGCGGGGGGGGAGAGAACCACTCCGGATCCGAAGTGTCGTCGATCGATCGTTTGAAATTTTATGCGGAATACGAATCCCGGTGGAAATAAACATTGTTTTCCACAATTCTCTTCTTTCTCTTTCACAGCGTGTCGTCGATCGTCCATTCTCGCGGCTTTATTTAAAGAGTGAGAGAACGTGAGAGAGAAATTATTACACGTGTAACGCTAGCCGCGTTACACGTGTGCCTCGAGATAAAGCAAACGGAGTCCCTCACTCGGATCCTTTGTTTCTGCCTTTTCTTTTTTTTTTTCGTACCTCTCCGCTATCGAGATAACTCCTAATCGCTACAGCTGTAAATCCAAGTGACGAGCAGATAAACCAGCTAATAAACCAGATAATGCGTTCGTAGAATTATTTCGGACGAAAAGATGGTGCAATCGTTGCAACCGCCCCCCTGTTCTGGGAAAGTATAATACGTCGCGCTCTCTTTCTCTCGTCACACCCGAGACCCTTCCCCTTCCCCGTCCCCTCTTCCTGCCTAAATCCTCGTAATTATCATCGCGGCATTCATAATACCGGCGCCAACCACTCGAACGTGCCGCGACAGGCTCGGAAAAACTGTGTGTGGCCGTCGGTGCCTAGTGGATAATTAATAGCTACGTGAGAGTTTTCCTGAGGAGCCTCGCGGGCCCCATAAATAAGACTTAATCAGCGCCGAGAGTGAAAAGGAAGGACGAAGAAAGGAGCGAGAGAATGCCGGTTCTCCAGCTATCGGAGCCGGATTTTCTCTCTTCGTTCTCACCGAGGAATTTATCTCCCTCCCATGGATTCGATTCTCGCACCCTCCTTCCGCGCTCTCCTTCCCCGTGCGTGACTTTTACAGCCGCCGAAACGAGCGATTTACAAATTCTAAATCCTCCCTTTGAGCGGTCTCGTTAGCATGTTCGTTCGGGGATATTTACGATATTGGCTTGCGACCAATTCCTCCGGCAATATCTCGAGAAGAAATAATATATTGCGGATAGAAAATGACGTTTTCTTTTTTCTTTTTTTTTTCACTTGGACCAAAGCAGATCGTCATCGTTAAATCGAAATTCAAAACACGACGAATTCCTCGCAGAATAAATGTCACGTGCGGGGAAGGGTGGCAGCAGAGGGGATATCGTGAAACCAACAAACAAATGAATTATACATTTAATAATTATCATTAATTATTCATATATTTAACGAGGAACTCATTAAGAAACTATTTAATTACGTTGTTGATTGTTTTTGTTAGATCAAACGTCGCGTCGCGCGAACGTCGAAGAGGCCCGGATTACATTTAAGGACGATCGCGCCGAAAATCATCTCCGAAGCATCTTCAGGTCGTTTCATGGACCACGAGATCGGCGATAGGGACGTTTTACACGCCGCGGTCGATTTTGTCGGAAGGCCGAATACCATTCCGTGACTCAGATCGCGGGCCGTGTTTGTTTATGCGCGACGAGTATCCATCCGGCGGAGTTTGCGATTCGCAAGAAAGATCCTCCTGCCAACATATTCGCGTGGGCGAATAGCGCAGAACTTCCATCGGGGCAGGAATGCTCGGCCGCGGAACGCGCAACGCGCGTGCATCTGCATCCGTAAATATGCGTGAGACAATTGTGACAGCGCGCGTCGCGTCGCGTCGCGTTGCATCGCGTCGGCCGGTCGATGGTGTCGCTCGGGAATTTAGCAGTTCCTGTCATTTATGCAATGCTACTTTTAAAGCAACCCCGACAAAAAGTAGCTTCCGTCTGCTACTCGCGATCGTCGGCCGCCTCGCAGTTCCGTCGGAATTTAGTTCGAACGCGACAGAAACTACGATCGCACGAATTGTCAATCCCGTCTTATTTTGCTTCGTGTTTCAATTTTACTAAAATATAAATTATTATATTCCAATTCTATTACACACAAGATTGTCGCTTATTTCTCGTTGTAATTTGTTTTAATTAAAAATTCAGATTATTGTCGGGAAAACAATTTTTCTGGAAAATATGTAAGAAAATTTTAAAAGCTTCTTCTCAGATAAAGTTTCTTCTTGTTTGTGTGTGCGCGCGGAAGAGAAAACTCGAGCGATAAAGCTAGCGATAAAATCCCGTACGTCACATCGAGGCATTGACTTGCATTTAAATCGGTTCACGGTTCTTTTTCGGTAGTCTCTGGTTTTGTGTAAGGGTCACGGAAAGGTTCGTTCCCGTGGTACAAACAGTAGACAATGGGCGAGCTGTTGCCCGTCATGGCTCTAAATTTACCGTGAATATAATCTGTAAATCTCAAGGTACGTGTACGTGTGCGAGGAAGCACAAACGCCACGTTGACAATGATGACAAAGCGTAACTGAGTCACGATTACGGGTAAAATTCTTGCGCAGTCTTCCATGTCATTGTTGTAAGAATTCAATTGCAGCCTAAACGGATCTAGAGTTTTTTCCATCGCGCCAATTAATACGCAAGGACTACAATCTGTTATCCTCCATTCGTTTCAGGTATCGCGCTTCAATGGTGGCGTTGCGTAACGCGCAACATTCTCTACTAATAATTAATTACATTTTGTCGAGGCGATATTGCCATTACATGGTACTATATTATAGGATGCATTACATCCTACTAATAACGTTAACGTCTTCTCTCTGGATAAGTGTCAAAGACAATTTATCGTTTTAATAATTTGCATCTATATAATAGCATTTACTACGTACTTAGTACGTAATATCGCAATTAAAATTCGCTAATGGCCGCACGGTAAATTCGTCACGCAGATTAATAAGTAATCGTGATGACGCGAATTTTCCGACTTCCATTCACGGTTCCTCTCGCTTACATAACGACATGTACTCATCGGCAGATCTGTATTTCTCGTTACAGAGCATCCGGGGAACAAGTCAACGAGCCACGGCTTTAGCCGGAGGGGAGGGTACCATCGTCACTCCCTGTACTTTCCCGTCGCGATTTCCGGCGACGCGGAGGACGTCACGGTCGATCACGCGTCCCTGAGATTCCTCCTCCAAGGCGATCACAGACGTCCGCGCGATCTCGAGGCGCTGGTCTATCTCCGCACGCCGGTCTCCCGGCGTCTCCTGCTGCGGCGCGGCATCCCGCAGGGCGAGCCGACGAGTACCCGATGGCTGGAGTTGGACTCTACCGAGGCAGCCGCGAGCTGGCTCGAGCACGGCCTGGAGAACCACGGCCTCGAGCTAGAGTTCCTCCACGACGGCCGGCCGACGCGACGCGAGATCTCCCACGCGACGTTGAACGTGTTCGCCGCGTCGTCGGAGCCCGGTGGCAGGAGGAAGAGGTCCACTCCCGAGGAGCTGATGCCGCTGCACAAGGGCCGGCGTAGCAAGTGCAAGGGCGACAACAACAAAAAGTGTTGCCGGCACGAGCTGACGGTCATGTTTAAGGACTTGAAGGGCTTCGAGTTCATCGTGTACCCGAAGGGCTTCGACGCTGGCTACTGCAAGGGCCGTTGCCCGCCCCGTTACAATCCGGCGCACCATCACGCTCTGCTGCAGAGTCTGCTGTGGAAGGAGGACCGGAAAAGGGTGCCCAAGCCGTGCTGCGCGCCCAGCAAGCTCGACCAGCTGATGATCGTCTACTTCGATGAGAACGATACGACGCAGCTGAAAGTGTCCTACTGGAAGAATATCCAAGTGCTGGAGTGTGCCTGCTCGTGAAAGAGAGGACGTAGAGGAAAAGAAAAAGCGAAACAGTCTACCATGGCCGAGGACTCACCAAAGAATCGTCCGAATTGCGGTTCGGTGATGCCACGCATTCGCGTTAAGATACTAATAATAACAAATATACTGATAATGGTGAAAGTAAAGAAATATACTGTCGATCGAGCGACTTTAGAACTTTTTCGTGCACCTTTGCGATCCCTTTAGACTTCCATTTTTTCTTTTTTTTTTTTCGTACGATTCGGACGATCCGAGAGGCATCACCGAACACTCAGACCCTGTAGACTCGCTCAGGGTCTCGCATCGACTGTGATACTAACGATATTTACTTGTCATTATATTCCTTATTACATAGCGATTGTATTTTGTATTATTAAAACATTTTCGCTATATTCGAGCCTGGTTAAAAGAAAGCGAATCGCTGCGAATCGTCGACAATCGCAAGCAACGATGCCTATGTCGATCCGCCTTTCTTTTTAATTAGGTGAGCATTTCCCCGTACGAAACGCCATAACGTCATCGTGTATCCATAACCCATACCATCTATTTGTTAATTTATTATCACCACGTAGGCTTCTGCGAAACGAGCGGGTCGATGTCTATTAATGTAATTTGTGACACAAGCTAAAGTCTTCGCTCTACCGAACTGTTGTTTTGTATCGAGGTTTTTTTTAGTTCCTATAGAGTATTACGACTAGAATCTCCGAGTACTCCGCAAATCTCGCTCGACTCCCCCGAATGCAGTCAAACGATCGTGAATACGTGTTAATACATTTTTACGTTCTTGTAAAAATTATGAAATACGTTTTCTACACGAGATCCACGCCAATCGGTGGCCGCCGCACGCTAATCTGTATGCGTAATTATTTCAAGCTCTATCTGTGAAATAATAATCTTCGCATTGTATCTACGAAGTAACATGTATCGTATATTTATCGGACGCGCAACAAGATCGATAAGAAACATTGTTTCATTCTAAGGCACCGATATATCAAATTGTATAAAAATTTATGATCGCGCACTATTGTAAATTATAATCTAATTAATCACACCCAGCGGCCCTCTTACCATCATTATTCCTGTCCCTCTTATTGTCAACTTATCTGATGATGGAGATCCATTTATAGTGAAGTCTTAAATATATGATCTATCAGTTTTCAATAAAAAGATGCGCCTATTTCTCTCTTTCATCTCCTACTACATGTTAGTATCTAAATAAATTATAATTTAAAATACAATTATAGAGTTAATCTCTTATACCGAGAAAAACCGTCGCTTTTTACAATTTCTTAATTTTAAATCGATACCTTAATAAAACTTGTATTATAAAGGATCCATTTCAAAAATTCGAAGATTTAATATTCCATTTATTTTTATTGCAACGTCAGACAAAATAATTTTCTTTTCAATTATTTATTTTTCTTAAAGAAACTTCTTAAAATTTCTTAAAGTTCCAAAAATTTATTTAATCAAGTGATCAAACTTCCCTTAAAGTCTTGAATGGAAATCAATTAATTCACAGTTTCCTGTGCGTACTACCATGTTTGACTACTATGTCAGAAGAGAATTTGAATTTGCGTCTTTCGTTACACTCAACAAATCGTCAAAATCATTAGGGAAGCATGTTGCGATAAGAGGTTATACGAACTTATACAATTCAAATATCCCGCTCTTCAGAAGATGCAAATTCAAGTATTTAAATTCAGTAGCTAAATTCGAGATATTAGGAGAACACGACTTGGAAGAAGTAACGCGAGCTTATCTCAGAACTAGCGCGAATTTCAAAACATATTTTTACAAAATATACGAACGGAATTTTTTTCCTTACGTTTTCGTATTAATTTCTATACAACTTTAAGATTAACGCTTCGCAGTCAAGCGTTGTGATTTTATGAATAGAATGTAATGTGGAATCTACCATCGACACGAAGGGTTATCTCACCACGACAGCAATAAAGTTTCATTGAGCGTGACGCTGTTGCTTACCCCGTTCGAGTTCGAAGGTTACCTTGTGTGCATTATGCAACCACGCGCATTCATGTCACAGAGAACCATCACAAAAATACTATTCCAAAGCGGAGATATTTATTTAGCAGCTGATAACGGTAAAGAAAAAATCTTTGCTTTTTCTTTTAATAAACACACGAGGAATGCGTTTCATTCACAAACTATAACGTATTATTGATCGTAAATCAAATATAAATCGGTCAGCGACAGTATCTAAGCTGGTGAATGAAACTTTCCGTGACGGTATCTTGAATACCATTCTAAATTGAAAATTACATTTACAAAGATGATTTCTTTTTGCATTTTTTTGTGTATTTAGATATACGATATAACTGAAAAAGATTAACATGTAAGATATAAATGAAAGTTTTATCTTCTGGTCGTTTTACCGATTCCTCTTTTTCCGGAGAATAAATGTTTTGGCATTTTGTTGCCAATAAAACGATCACCTTCGCCCTTGAGACCCTTCTTGGCTATCTTCTTCTTCTGTGTCTTATACGCTATGTTCTTCAACTTCGTCTTCATCTGCAATAAATACGTGAAGAGATAATTTTGCATTTTCATTCATTGCACAAGTAAATGAAATATTCTTTTGCACAATAAAAAAAAATAAGGGATTCGGTATAATAATAATCATTTCATTTCATTTTTTTAAAGAAACTGAGTGAATTGAATTTGATTTTTTCAATTTAAGATTAATTCTTTAGAAATTCTCGAAAAATTCTCTAAAAAAACTAGAGATGTGGATTAAATCACTGAACCCTTCAAATATATTTGTTTCTAACTTACCACTACGTCTTTAACACCCATCTCATCTCGCGGCGGTCGCGAGACACTGCGGGCACGCGACTGTGATGCCGATTCCACACGCATGCGTTTTCTAGCGGGTTCCGACCGCGACCTGGACCGTGCTCTCGTTCGTTTAAAGTGTGCCTAGTTATAATACAGAATATAAAATAATATACAACACTTCAATATTAATAAATTTCAATAAAACAATGATAGAATTAATAATATACAAGAATTGTCCTCAACTATTTTCTTGAAGGTATTCAAATTATATACTTAGCACTCACATTTTCAGTATCTTCCATATCAACACCTAGATCTTCCATCTGCTCCTTTAGCTTCGTGACTGATCTGTCACGGATCTTAGCCGCGGCTGTACGCGGCATAATTGGCTTCGTGGAAGCCTTCGTTATTCGCGCCTCATCCTTCATGATGAGCTTTTTGTCGCGAATCTGCTTCGCCAGCTGTTCGATCTCGCGCATTGTTTCCGATAACTCCGGCACCTTGTAATCGTAAAAGCCAGCCTCTTCTCTCAATTGTTCTTCCCTTTCCAATTGATTCAATTTCTGAAAACAGAAGAATGATATAAAAACACATTTTATAAAGAATCTCACGCAATTCAATAAAATAAAATTTGCACTGACTTCGAATATATCCGGGTCTATATAATCTGCTATATTATGACCCTCCCACATCTCCGGAATAATATCGTATTTCTGATCTCCTTCGATATCGTAATTCTTCTTCAGATCAAGCACATAATCATCTCCCATCTCCTCCTCTATCTCTCTCTCCAATTTGCGCTTTCTCTCGGCTTTCTCCGCGGCGGCCTGCCTCTTCTTCAAAACGCTCTCCGGAATACATGGGACACGATTAGGATCTACTCTCTTCGGTTGAGCAATATGCAATCGGTTAAGAAGCCCTTCCACCTTTAATTGTTACAAATTATTGCACATCAAATTTTCACACAAAGTCAATATTAAAAGATTTTTGGATCAATTACCTTCTTAGTCTTAATCTTTTGATCAACTCTGAAAGCCAAAAGTCGCTCGCAAGCCTCCAATTTTACATCCATCACGCCGAAATCGGTGACGGTGCTCATTTCTAGTGTAGGCACATTTGTATCTTCCTCGAATGGCTTCAGAACAGCCCTCTTTTCCGGAGATAACTCTTCCAAACGTACGATATCCACTTTATTCATGACTACTATCAGAGGCTTGTTCGTGAATAATGGTCTTATGGATTCAAAAAGTTTTACCTGTAAACAAAAAGTGCACAAAACAGAGTTTACATCGTTACGTTAAAACTCACATTTTACATTGTATCCTATAGTTCACCTGTTCCTCCAAGGTATGACCACACTGCTCTGACAAGTCACAGAAGTAAAGTACAGCAGCTCGCAAGTGCGCGAGAGCAGTTACTGCCTGCATTTCTATAACATTCCTCTCTTCCAGCGGGTGATCCAATATTCCGGGTGTATCTATCACTTGCCATCTTAAGTATTTATAATCAGTATGCCCTACATACAAAGACTTAGTTGTGAAGGCATATGGTTGAACTTCTACATCGGCTCGAGTGATCTACAAAATAAATGCATTAACTACTTGTACATAAGACATAAAATGGTCATTATATTACTTACTTTGTTAATAAAACTACTTTTGCCAACATTTGGGAACCCACATATAATTATCGTGCGCGTATAAGGATCTATACTTGGCAATCGAGCCAAGTGTTGACGAACTTGTTCAAGATATGTTAAATTAGCTGCTTGTCTCTTCATAATGGTAGCCATTCGACCCAGGGCAGCCTTCTTCAGTTGCTTGCACCGATATAATGAATCTCCATACTTTAAAAGCCGAACATAATCCTTTGCAACACTGTAATTGTAAAACACACCTCATGCAAATGATTTTAACACATTACACCATCGTATCCTTACTTGTCAATTAGGTGCCTGGCTGTATTTATCTGTCCAAGAGCCAGCTTATAGTGATCCTTATCATATAGAACATTCATCAAGTCGGCATAGAATGGATGAACATCATCCAGCTTGGGAAACTCCTGTATTATTTGGGATAATCTATCGTGAAAACTTTGTTGAGTAAATTTCACCTTCCGTGTGTAAAAAGCACGTATTCTCGTGATCTTATATTGCTTGTGAATAACTGTCGGCGTCTTCCGTTGTGTCTTTGACAAGATTATATCGATGAAGTCCTACACGAAGAAGGCAAAAGTTATTACTCAGTTTTGTAAAAAAAAATATACAATATAATATAAAAACATTATAATAAATATAAACGTATGAAATGATAGATCGTAAAGATGTACGACTAACCTTCGCAGTTGGGACAACCGCAATTTTCTTGAAATTATATAAAACCATTTTTCTTTAATTTATTACACTCTCGTGTTAGAAAATAACGTATCTTTCTTTGCTTTTAATAAATATCTGTCTCTATAAAGAGACGCGAGATGTTTCGCTGTCTCTCCTTCACACCTTTGCTTGGAGAAACACGTGTATCAATTCTCAATCAAAACCACTACCGCACCAGTTGGCACCAGTTTGAGGTTATAAATACTTGGAACGGAAATACGAAATATATTTTGCTACTTCCGCGAGAAGCCACCGAGGGATTTAAAAAAAACTTTGTTTTTTCTCGAAGAAATCGTAAAAATTATGAAAGAAATAAAATAAATCTCTTTTGAAATAAGACCAAATATTTATAAATATATTCATAAAAAAATTGAAATATTTTAAATATGTATGCACATAAATAATTTGTACATATAACACATTCTTATGTCCAAAAAATGTAAAAGCATCAAAAAAGTAAAAAGATTGAAAGATTTCATATTTATTATATATATTTTTTAACATATTTCTGAAATATATTTTATATATTATAGTGATGATTTTTGTATCATTCCAAAATCTTTATAAAAAATGTCTAAAAGAATTTACTACACATTTTTTGAAAATAAATTTTGAAAAGTATACATATTTATAATAAATATTTTGTGATGTATGAGATCGACGTAGACGCAATTATCTAATAATTTATCAAATTTTGTAAAGTTTTGTAGCATAAAATCATTATATTTTGTTGCATTGTATTAATCGATGGACTATTTGCAGCAATCTCGTGTCGCGCAAGCGCACGCGTGAAGCTGACTACTGAGGAACGGCTGGCTTGCCGTCTCTTTCGAAGCGTGGACATTCGGTGTTAAGGTTAGTAAGATCTTGAATCTCGAAATATTGCCACAATCCGTTTACGATCAAAAGAATCTGAGTGACGTACTTGTTTTGGCATCCAAATTAGATTTATAATTTGCTATATCGAAATGCAAGTTGCGCGCATTTATATTAAATCAACATTATCTGTGAGATAACCTAAAAAGTATCCTTGTCTGTGTCCACAGAATGGCTCCGAGATATGAATTGGCCGTCGGCCTCAATAAGGGCCACAAAACAACAAAAATCCGCGTAGCTAAAAGCAAAGCCGAAAAGGAGAAGACTGTCTGCCTGCGACCATCTAGGCTAAAAGGGGTAAGTGGAAGTATTCTGTAATTTCTCGTGTTGTTTTTATGCGTACGACATATCGATCAGTGAGGTGATGTGATGTGCTGTAATTTATTACACGGAGTTTATTTATCTTATCTCTCACATGTCTCATTACAAATCATTTCCAATTTCACATTCTAGAAGCAAACCAAGCATAGCAAGTTTGTGAGGGACCTGATCCGAGAAGTGACTGGACATGCTCCTTACGAGAAGCGTGCTATGGAGTTGCTGAAAGTGTCAAAGGACAAACGCGCCCTGAAATTCTTGAAGAGAAGGGTAAATGCTTTTTTTAGCAAGTTTTAGATAATTAGTGAGTTTTATACAAATACAATAATGTCACAGAATTGTATTATGCTTTGTGTTTTGCTATAGAGATTAACGGAATGCTAGTTGAATAAAAAAAAAATATGTAATGAGAGGATCTTGAAATTTTCAAAAAGTTTTTTGCTATGGGAGAAATTCATAGATTAGAAAACAATATAGATTTCTGAATATTTTTTTTTTGAGTGAGATGATTTTAAAAATGAGATGTTTTTGTTTATTTTTTAGTTGGGTACACACATTCGAGCCAAGAGGAAGCGAGAAGAGCTTGGAAATATTCTGGTACAGATGAGGAAAGCAGCTCATCATTAATTATATCCATTAAAATTATAAAATTGCTATACTTGATTAAATCAATATTTCGATATCGATACATAGAGTACATTATTTAAAAATTCAAAATATTCCATTCCTTACCCATTTTTATATGAAACAAATCATGCAACCACTCGAATTATTTTTATTTGTTTTATGTATGTATATGTATTATATTAATATGACCTTTGTCTTTATCTATTGTAAGAAGGTGCAATATTCAAACTATTGTTATAAAAGTCTTGAACTCTAAAAATATTCTTTAACAATTTAGAATATAATAAAACTGATTTGGCCATAATTAATCGCCATAATTAATAATTAACAAGAAATGGAAAAACTATTATCTACTATTTAAAAGCAACAACTATTTTAACTACGTATTTAATGTTAGAAATAAATTTTAACTATAGAGAAAAAAAGATTAAAAGACAATTAGTAGTATAACAAATTTTATTTTAGCATAATTTGAATATACTACATTTTTAAATGTGTAATTTGTTAAAATTGCACATTCTCGTACTTAATAGAACGAAAGTAAAGATCCCTTTCCAAGTAGTTTCCGTGGTGTAGTGGTTATCACATCCGCCTAACACGCGGAAGGTCCCCGGTTCGATCCCGGGCGGAAACATTTTTTTTTCTCTATATTCTTTCATTAATGCAACATTTAATTACAATTGTTTCATTAAAAGATTTTATAAATTTTATATTAAATTACTTTTATTTTTATTCTTTTGATACTTTACATTTTTATAATTGTAACTAATTTATTCGCATTTTGATAAAGCGCAAATATATTTTAATTTTAATTAATTTTTTTATCAAGTGTAATATTTTTAATTTCAATATAGTTTAATTATTAGAATTCAAAGAAATGATAGATATTCCTTGAACATATAGCAATATATTGAGTAATTAATTTTAATTAATTAATTTAAGTTTCTGTTCATTAAAAATCAATAAACAATTATAAAATACAATAAAGAGTGCTATGTAAAATATTTAATGAAATAAACTATTAAATTCAATAAATTATTAGATAAAAAAAGAATGTAGATTAAACAATAAATTTTCTTCCATTTAGAAATCAACATTTGGTTGAAATCATGTCCATTTATCAAATTAGCATGTCGTTCCAACATTGAGATTTACTTGATTCCACTTTGGCTTCACGCTACCTTATAATAATAAAAAGCAAATTAGACTAAATGTATTTCAAAATATTCCAAATGTACATACATTTTAAATCGTTTGAAAAATCAAAGAGAGACGTACGCATTTTTTTTAATTGTAACAAAAATAAAATGCTTACTGAGCTTAATTCGGACGACGCGACGCAAGAGCTCGTTGAAATGGATTCAATCTAACTTATTTTGTGCATTATTGTCATTAACACATGACAGCATGATAGATAAGGCTGTTAAAATAATAAACATCCTTATGCTTCACAATCCAAAAAGATATATAAAAACATTAATTAAAAGAGATATGTATCGATACATTTCTTCAATTTATTTATATACATTTAAATAAATTTTATTATTTTACCATTATTTGCTGTCAAGAGAATTACATAAAAATTATTACATAACTTGAAAACAGAATTAAATAATAATTATTTAATGTTTATAAATACATAAATTACGTTATATACTTATTTTATTGCGTATGACACTTTAAAATACTTGTATAAAGACAACTAGGTTAAGAAACTAGACAAGAATTAAAACACGTATCTCATTTCAATACTGCTCGATACCTTCGAAAAATCGTAAAAGTTATTAGGAAAACATGTTGGGATAGGAGGTTAGAGGAGGTAGCTGAAGCACTTTGTAGGTAATTGATCGCTGTCGGTAATAGGTGATCGATAAATCTACTTTCTACTTTATCAAACGTCGGTAATATCGAAAACCTTATTATCTACACAGCGTAGTGCCACTTCTTGCAACCTCCTTGCGAAAGATGTTATCCTGTTAACTTTTACGCTTTCTCAGAGGATCAAAAGACGCATATTCCAATTCTGATTCAATCTTTTGTCTCGCCGTTTAGGACGAGAGGGAGTGACAGAGATAATTTATAAAAACTAATTAATTTATACAACAACTTATTTTTAGTCGTATTTAGATTGTTTAAAAGAAAAATGCTATAATATAAAAGGCCAGCCTGCTTTTATATTTTTCTGCTTTTTCTATCTTGACGTATGAATCTATAATCTAAAGATCTCTCACGTGTGATTATTACATAAAGAAACGATTTTTGTGACTTTACTTTTGTGTGTCTTATTCAAATAGCAAATCTATATTACAGTAGATATGGATAATATATGGCTGCGTTCAGCAGACTCAACATGTTGAGATATTCTAGATCATTCAATCAGATTTTCAGATTTAGAAGAATATACCAATAATAGCCAAGTTGGTCAAGTTCCGATAGATGTAACTCGCAGCTGTGTCAACCTGCGAATTTTACTCCGGGATGGCGATTCGCCGATGCCGGTCTCTGCGTTGATCATTTCACAACTGGAGTTCTACAAGGCAGCGTTTGAGCGGATCCCAGCATCTGGTGCCACCTTACCGGTCTAACACTCGCAGATCCAGACTTCTTAGCGGTGGATCCCCTGGACATCGTCCTAGGAGCCGGCGTTTACGGCACCATCCTCCGATCTGGCCTGAGGAAGGGCGGTCATGACCAACCGATAGCACAAGAGACAGCGTTAGGGTGGATAGTCTCCGGGCCGACCGGGCCAGTCGAGACGGCTGATCCTCCCGCATGCACGTTGAGCTTTCATTGCACTCTTGCAGAGTTGTAGATTGTAGATGGTTGTAAAAGATCTCACCATCAGCCTTGTGAAAGGTTTCTGGCAGCACAGAAGCTACCCGCCAGTCCCGCTCCTCTCACGCCCAGCGAGTAGGAGTCTGAAGATTTCTTCAGGCTCTCACACAGAAGACAAGTTGATGGCCGCTACACGGCTACCAGTGGTTGCTCCTCTGCCCAACCTTGCATTTTATGTACACATCAAAAAATAATAGATATTTATATGTGAACATAGAAATGTAAAAAATATTTCGACATATATTTCATAATAATAAACATTATATTTTTCAAAATTGCAAAATATACATTATTAATGATACCTTTGTACGTACATATATATAAATCTTTATTAATCTATTAATCTATTTATTCTTTTCTTTATTAAAAAAATAATATAAAATTTTCAATAATATAATTTTGACATTTTAAATTAAAGACTGATAATTACACATAACACAGATATTGATAATTTCTCTGAGAAATCTTACAGATAACTAAGATTTTATGTTCTGTGAATTAATTCTTATTCTAGTAAATTTTAACAAATATGAATTAATGTAAATGGATATTCTAATTTTATGTATAATATGATAGTCTAATCTTTCATACAGTTCGCAAATTGAAAAACTTTACGTTAGCCTATTATCCAATTTAATAACAATGATAATAAATAACAATCATCTTTCAACTAAAGTTAAATAGATATCTTTATGTATCTGACTAGAGAATAAAAAAGTTATTTGCAAAAAATGCAATACATGTGTACATAAATATAATTGTGATGATGTAGGCAATGTTAAACATAGACAACTATATCTCTAATATTTTTGTTTCAATATATGCCTTTTTTATATGAATCATAATTTGTGTAATTGTTTTACATCATTAGGCACATTTGGTTTTTTTTATAATTAATACAAGATATAAAAGCAATTTAAAATCAAGTTGCAATATTATATAATACTCTTGAAAAATTATACGTTTTCAGATTTTTTTTTGCATTATCGAAAAGTTCTACATGTACTGTCTTTTTACATAGACGAGCATGATTCATCATCACTATACAAAGATTTGATTAAAGGTTTTAAGTAATTAAAATGTTTATACGTAAAGTCTTCCATTCTCTGGTATTTATCAATTAAAAACTTTACACTGTATCTTACATGTTACTTTTTAACCCAAATAATATTCTTATATACAATGGGTTACTAATAAAATGTTTATATGAATTAATATATATCTTATCTGGATTTAGTAAGATATTATATAGGTAGTACATGTAAAATTATATGTATACACATAAATACATACGTATATCTTACCATTCCTATAATTTTATACTTCCCTAAACAATGTTTTCTTTTAATACATACAGAGCATCCCAAAAGAAACAGCTAAGCGGTCGTATATAGGTAGATTGGACTAAACCGAGTTGAAAAATTCAGCTTATAAATTAATAACTCGTTAACTATTGTGAAAATCACAAAATGGTACAGAACTTTTCGATTCAGTTTAGTCCGCTCTATCTACTTTTATTTGACCATTTCTTATGAGACACCCTCTGTATTGTATACGTTGCATGTATGAAATCCAATTTGTACAAGTTCGTATGCTGCGTTTATATTACAATATTTTCACATTGTAATATTTCATTAAAAATTATTCGGTTCTAATATTTATAATAAGCGTCGACATATTTCTTCAGTTGTATTCACAAAGATGTCCACAACCAGTAGGACATTGTCGATTTTTATTAAACCATTCCCTCATATGATTTATATGGCCTCCGTGCGCACATCCTTGACACCATACGTAGATACCACGTACCACCTTCACAAAAAGCAATATAAAATTAATTGTAATAAAAATGATTGTATAAATGCAATTTTATTATCATTTTTGATGCTGAAATTATTTTATTATAATCAATTGCAATTATTTTTTATGTTAATTTTTTATTCATAATTATCGCACTATTGTAAAAAATTGAATAGATTTTTAAACAAGACAATTTCTTTTCGTTATTTACATAATTTAATCAAATTTTTGAGGAAAAAGATTCATGTACATGAATGATTGTAAAGAGTATAATATATTATGTAAAAACAAAACGATAAAATATTTCGTTTTGATAAAAATAATCTTGTACATTGTAACTTCCCATGTATGTTTCTTTGAGTTTATCACATTTGGAATAAATATTAATTATTTTACGAGTGTAAATAAGGAATATAAATTTTTCTTACCTGATTACAAAGAGAACACAAAGCATGCTCGGGCGTATGACAATGATCACACAACCAGGCAGACCGTTGCAAAGATTTTGTACATGCTACGCAACACGCATGAATCGTAGTCGACTGTTGATTTAATTGCGCTATAGAAGGAATCCACGCTAATTGTATTATCTACATAAATAAAATTTTTTTATTAAATTTATCTACATATTTATTATTTATGAATATAAAACTATTAAAAAGAAATATATATCTCATTGCGTAATAATTAAAAATACATAATTTTTATAAAATATCATGAGAAATATCGTTAAAACAAGATAATAAAATGCATTTTTCAATTATGAACAAACCTGTGTAGCTACATGCCAAAGTTTAAATTTGCCCAGCATATCCAAGTATTCTAATATCCAATGTTCCTGTAAAGCTATAGGAATATTCAACTTTTTCCTTATTTCTCCTAGGACGATAAGCATCGATACTGTCGTTTGTACATCTCTTATTGCCGTGTGAAAGCGTAGCCCATCCAAAACCAAAGATGTAAAATTAAAAGGTAAAACTTTAGGTAGAACCGGAACTACTAATTGAGGCTGATCTTCAACTATAACAGATGCTGAATTCTCGCTGAGATCTGGAGGATGATTGGGAAATTGTTCCGGTGGTGGAGATCGATCCTTAATTTCGTGTCGTAAAGGAAAAGCCTCCTTCTGCAATTCCTTAGTCCAATCATCATCCTCCATACGCATTACAGTTTGCCTGCTTTCGCCGGGATGTTCCAGAGACACGGGTTCATATTCAGTCTCGCCAAAGATAAAGTCGCCTCGAGACGTTGAAGGTATATCACTAAGCAACGGTCTCCTGTAATTCAAACAAAGTTAGATAAGTTAATAATTTTTTACACTAATTAAAGTTAATAACTTATATAAATAATTTAATTACGTTAAAAGTTGTATGATTAAAAAACTTACTCAGTAAAAAGTTAAATTAAGATTAAATTAGAAGTTAATTTTGAAAAGCATTATTTAAGTTAAAATGTCGTAAAATATTTTAAAAATTAGATTACTTTAAATAAACAAAACAATTATAATATAAATCATCAAATAAATTTAATAAATTTTATTTATAAAGTTTACAAGTTTACATTAAATAATAAAAAAATATGAGATAATTATTTTTATATGAAAATGCGAATATACATATTTCTTTTACATAAATACATTTTTAAAGAAAAAAGTTAACAAGTTAAATTTTGTGTTTTAAAGAGTTGATATTAAAAATTAACTCATTTAAAATTAACTAAGTTAAAAGCTATTAATTTTTTAATTTTATTATTTAGTTGCTAACGCGCAATACAACTCTGGAATTTATGTAATATTGAAAATATAATGTAGTACCTTGGCAGAACACTTTCAGTATTAGTCGACGGCCCCATAATATTATGATTTTCCGGTACTTCAGTTTCCGTTTCAGTCTCATCATCACCACCACTAGCAGCGCCAGGATTTTCCCCTTGGAGAGATTTTGCATCTTGTTCATGACCTGAGAAAATTTACACAATTAAATGTGATACACGATAGTAAAATTTTGACATGTTTATAATATCTCTGCTTATACTTACTTGATTGTTTACTCGCGTTTGACTGTTCCATACCAGAGCTTTTTGTTACACCAGGTACTATATTTGATGTATTGGCTATGTCTTCTTTAGGCACCGTCGGTGCACTTTTTTGGAGTATCTCGAACGGATCTGTATACATAATCTTTAAGACTTGCCATGATTTACTGACCTGTACAATATTATTATTAAATACATTGAAATTATTATAAATAAAATGATTAGACATTGTATAAAAATATAGATGTTTCCTTACAACATAATTCCCAAAGTCGTGTGCAACGCGTGCATTATGATCGCAGGCTTCACTTAAACTTCCAGAAAGTAAATAATTTTCTGCTGCTATTTTAAACCAATTCGGTTCGCGTACACATCCGCGGAATCTATACATTACACTTGAAGCCATGCAAAAGGCATCATCATTTGTTACAGGAGTTCTCCTGCAAAAGAATCAAAATATATAACAAACCTAAACGAAATTAAATAAAACAACTATTGACTCCTTCGTAAAAAATCTTTTTTAGTTAAAAGTTAGCTACCAATATTAATGGCTCGTATTGACACTTAGATTTATAATAATTTCACATTTATTCTATTTTAATGTAACATAAATTTTATAATCGTGAATTTTATATATTATAATATTTTTATATGATATAACATAATAGCATTTACCTCATTAAATTACTAAGTTGTCTTGTGATGCTTGTTGGTTCATATTTCACCTTAGAGGCGCATGCAATATCATGTTTTAGATTTATTGCAACACTTTGTGGATTTGCCTTACTGGCCGGCCTTACTGCATCGTCGAAAACATGATGATATAAAGTGCAATCCTATAATATAGAATAAAAGCGTAAGGCTAATATTTTATTGCATATTGTAATAAAATAGCGAAACAATAGTATTGTTGAATTGATAATATTACTCTGCTTGTTGATAAAAACGATTGAGAGTTGCCTCTCCATGCCACACCCGTAGGAACGTCCTTATGTTCATTAAAACTAGCGAATGGGATAAACGGTCTACGAATATCCCATACATTTATACTGCAATCGACGACTAAAGCACAACTGGCTATATGATACTTTTTCTGAGGTCTCCATTTTATACGTCCCACCGATGCTATAGTGTGTATAATGTAATCGCAACTTGGTTTACCTGATAAATCCCAAACCTGTGAAGTTATAGCAATATGAATATATAATTGTAATTATATCAATCTTCAGAAAATATGAAGTACTTTGATAGTTTTATCTCTAGATGCTGTAGCAAGCCAAGTAGTTTCCGGATGCCAGTCGCAAGCAAATATCGGGCCACTATGTGCGGTAAAATGTTGAAAATAACGCTCCGGTTTTCTCATATCCCATTGCTGTACGTGGCCATTTTCGGACACAGCAGCAAAAGTGTGAGGTTGTTGTGGACAAAACTGTACGTCTCTCACAGATTCAGTATTACTAAAAATATGAATATATAATCATTATTAAATAACAATTATAATTATTGTTACATATAATAACTATGTATCAAATTAAATAAGTATTTAAGTCAAATAAATTTTAAGATTCTAAAAAAGATTTTGTAGTTATATATAGGATAGACCTATGCTATGACATAAATCCACATAGCTCATTTTACCTATAAAAAGTCTTAATAGCCTCTTTTATTCGTAAATCGAAACATTTCATGGTACCATCTTGTGAGCCAGATATCAACCACATAGGTTCTGTCATGTGAAAGCTTACTTTATTCACTGTTCTTTTGTGATCTACAAATACATGATCTTGTTTCGATCGAGACTGCCTATTCAGATTCCACAAAACAACTGCGCCATTCGTTGCTGCAGTCGCAAGTATGTGATCTATAAATTAATAAAACATAAGATAATCTGTAAATTACGTTAATATATTTTATTAATATATAAATAAATAATGTACAGAAAACTAAAATAGTACACTTATAAAGTTTTGATGTATAAGTTAGAAAAAATTTAGATATTTACCTTTTATAATACTATTAATTGTTTCATGATAAAAGTCAATATAAACATGAATATACTAAAAATATACTAAAAATATATATTATTATAATAAAAAAAATTAGATTACCATCATTGAGATTCCAAGCAACATCATTGCAGGAAAAATTCAGGTTCAGATTTTTTCCAACACGAAGATTGCAGGCTTCTTCAAATCTATCCTCTAGCAATGTGAATATTTTAAAAACTGTAATCAAATATTGTTGCGTTATAATTCTCACATATGACATAGCAAATACAAGATATTCATTTAACATTCCTTTTCAAAATAGAAATTTTGATAATATAAAATTAATCAATTACAATGGTTAAACTTTTAATCTCTATTACAATCACAAATTAATAATCTGTATTTTATATTCTAATTTTTTACAATATTCTACTTATTTTAATATAAAAACATACCATTGCGACCAGCTATCACAACCTGGCTGTTATCTTTATTAAGAGCTAAGGCATTTGCAGGTCCTTCTTGAGCGACGCTTATAGTTCTTGATGTCATGCTGTATTATAAGAAATTAATTTAAAATTATTATCATAATACCAAATTATTATTAGTAATTATATTCATACTTTGTAATTTTGTCACTTATAATTCCTGTTCTAACAGAGCCCAGTCAAATACACACAATCACGTTGTAGTGTTAAACGTTGTAGTGTAGTTCATTTGATTTATGTAATATAAATATTAATTTTATTTATGTATTGTTCCTGTATTTGTTCCGTTTAACCTTTGACGACTTTGGTAAAAAGTAGTTAGCTGTACAGGTTCTTCTTTTCTTCTCTTTTCTCATAAATGGATAAGGGTGATCTCATAATTTGGAATTTCGCCTTTGATTTGAAACTGCCTGAAATGTAATTCAGCTGTATATAACATAATATTGTAGTGAAATAACAAGGTGTAATGTTTAATGCATCTTTTTCCCTCACTTGTGTATAAATAAAATTAGTATTAAATTACAGTATATATATTTAATACAAATTTGAAGAAAAGAATTTGAATGGTATGAAATTAAAGATAACTTCGATAACTAAACTTTGATTAACTTCACTGGCAATTGAATTGTCAATACCTTTACTATTTTTTGTTTACATGGTCTTCTGACAATGTTTATACATTAATTTTTAATGCTCAATAGAAAAAAAAAAGATTAGATTACAACAAATTGTTAGAAATTTGTTGAACAGTTAGAAATCTTGCTACAAGTAATTCTGCCGGTTTAATTAATTATCGACACAATCGTCATCGAAGTCGCCTTAAAGAAAACGAATAAACAATACACAGAGATCATATGCAATTCGATGAACCACATAATTAACTGTGCAGATGCAGATCGTGATGTTTACAATATAATTTACTATTGCAACATCGTGACGAGCGTGAAATAAAATATTATGATGTTCAATGTGGTAGTGTAGTCAGGTGCCGGGACTGCCGGGCAGCGCCAAACGGACACGAGGTTGTCATGAAAGAGTTTGAACCAGTTTGAACAGCAGGCCCGAGACACGCGCTGAAACGTTCATGAACGGAACGAATGGTAAACAAAAAAACGGACTTGTGGTGACGGCCACTTTGATTCGTAGATGCCACATGAAAACTCGTCGCGAGCGGTCGTGCGCCGTCGTCTGTGAACCGGTCGTGAGGATCTGGCCCGTTCATTCCATATGCCCGTCTGTCACTGCCCGCACTGCCGTCTGCTTGCTCTGCTTGCTCCGGCGCAACCAAGCGCGCAACATGGTGGTGATGGTGGCGGCCGTAGTGCCCGGGGAGTGTTGATGTGAGGAAAGGCTCCTTCGAGGCCGACGGTATCGCAACGACGACGACGACGACGACAGGTAGACAAGGATCCACGCGAGAAGTATGTCCGCTAATTCTAAACGCGGCAAGAGCGCGAGCCGAGGCAGCCGAGAATAAAAGGGAACGGTAACGTCACGCACGCCCGTAACAATCGACGAGGTGATAGTTCGCACAGTGCCACAACGCGAGGAGACCCCCGTAGAGTCGTAGTAGATCGTCGCGTCGCAGATGATGTTGCCAATTGATCTTTCAATGACGGACGAGCGGCAGACCCACGGCAACGCTGCGCGAGTCGCCGGCGTCAGTCGTTTAGTGAGACACACGTTCTTGCTGCTGAGTATCTTTGCGGTTCTCCAGTTGACTCCGTTGGCGCTCGCCGGCGATACCCTGGGTGATCCGTACAAGATACTCGGTGTGTCGAAGCGTGCGACGGTCCAAGACATCCGGAAAGCATACAAGCACCTTGTCAAAGAATGGTGAGTGGCACATTTCTGTGTCTGCTTTAAAACATAGAAACGTACAATATTCTTTCTTAGTGTGAAACATTTCTGTATAAATAAATGTGTAATTTTCTCTTAGGCATCCAGACAAAACTGATCATCCGATGGCTGAGGATAAATTTGTAGAGATAACAAAAGCTTATGAGGTAAGTTATGTCTTATCTAAAACAGTACATAAGATGAGAAGCAGTGTAATGAAGAAACGTTATTAACTATCATATCGAATTGTTCAGCTTTTAACAGATCCAGAGAGAAGAAGAAAATTTGATAATCATGGAATTACGGAGGAGGGTATCCCCAGGCAAAGGAGGGACAGTAGTCACTTTAATGTCCTTGATCCATTGGAAGAGTTGTTCACTGGTAGCTTTAAATTCCATTATCAAAACAGAGATATCACATTGTTCCATAAAATGAGCATCACGTATCGGTATGTATCTTGCACATAATAGATCTATTTTTTTTAGCTGAATTTTTCTTTCACAGTTCATCTTTTATCTTTTTTTCTCTGGGAGAAGAAAAGAAGGAAAGATGAAATCTGTGAAAGAAGTTCAGTTAAAAAAAAGACCTAATACCTTACTCATCATTACAGATATATTAAATAGCTTCATATTTACAGATCATTCGAGAATGTGATAGTACCGAAGACTTACCATATACCATATTTAATCTTATTCTATTCCGACTGGTGCTACATGTGTCTGCAAGCGGAGCCTACTTGGAGACGATTGATTGATGAGTTGGAACCTTTAGGACTTGGCTTGGCTACGGTGCATGCCAAGAAGGAATCCACCTTGGCGAGAAGACTCGGCATCAATTCCCTTCCATGTCTCGTTGTCATCGTGGATGGGCGCACTAGCACCTACAAGGAATCTCTATTTAGTATTCAGAAAGTTGTTGGTACGTTGCAACTTTTAAAATGTTATATATTTTTCTTGTTTGCCACTTCATGCCAAAGTTGCAGATAGCGAACTAATAAATTGTTTGCTTGCAGAATTTGTACGAAGTAGACTGCCGTATAAATTAATAAGTACTATTAGCGATAACAACGTAGAAAATTTCTTATCGGGCTGGACGGATAATCGAATACGTGCTTTGATATTTGAGAAAAGAGATTTTATTCGCTTGCGATATTTGCTTATGTCATTTTACTACAGAGATCGAGTAGCTTTCGGCTTTGTCCAGGTAAATATTTTATAATTATTTTATTTTATATATATATATATATATATATATATATAATCAATGCTAAGTTTGAAATTATTCTTTAATTATAATTTTTTTATATTTTTATAGATTGGCTTACCAGAGACTGAGAACATAACATCAAAATACAAAATCTCAGGAGAATTAGATACTTTACTACTCTTCAACGAGAATTCGGAGAAGCCTATGGCATCTATTAGTATGAAAGACATTTCCAGCGAAACTATGCATAATGTTATTGCTAACAATAAGTTCCTCGTATTACCGAGACTTTCGAATCAAGCTATGCTGGATTCCATATGTCCGCCTGAATGGTTAAGGCCGCAGAAACGATTATGCGCCATTTTAATATCGCAGCAAAATAGCCCTCTGCATGACATAGCTAGGCACAAATTTAGACAGGCAGCATTAGAGTCTTCTTATAGGTAATATTTATCTAATAAACAAATTCTTATTTTAACACTATATATAATCTTTTTTATTTTAACATTATATAATTGTAAAATATAAAGTTACATTTATCTCGCTAATACATTTTTTAATAGAAATATATGATATTATTTTCTATGTTTTAAATTTAATGTTTTAAATTTAATAATATTTGCAGTACGGAACGTGTCAGATATGCATACGTGTTCAAAGATACACAACCTGAATTTGTATCAGCACTATCAGGTGGTGAAGGCAGCCCAATGGAACCTCTCTTACATATTGTCATCATATGGAGACGAGATGCCAATCATTTGAAGTACGAGTGGCTTCCTCATGGATGGGTCGAGGCTGTTCAAGACGATCGTATATGGAACGAGACGCGAAGGCATTTAGAGAAAACTATACAAAGATTGTTACGCGCCACTGAAGCTCTACCATACGCTGCTGTCGTAGGAGAATTGACGGATGAACACGCACAGGTATGCGTTCATAGTAATCAATATTCTTCGTCATCTGTAAATTATTAGTTTTTACCATATTATTAATATTTTATGTTTATATATTTTATTGTACTCTTTTTCAGGGTACTGTAGACAGATTGATAGGAAGAGCATTATTAGCAGTAGATTATATATCTGATAATCTTACGAAAGAGCAAATTTTGCCTTTGATATCGGTATTAGTGACTCTCATGCTAATAGGAGTTGCAGGGTATGGAATGTCGTATCTAATGTGAGTAGAATTAAAAAATACAAAGTAACGTATATTTCTCCAATTTTTTTTATTTTTACATCACTAATTAATATTTTGCAATGTGAAAATTATTATTTTAAGACCATAAATACCAATATTAAATAGACCATTAATACTTCTGTTTAAATAATTCTGCTTAATAATAAATGATTACTAGTTCCTTAAAGCATGTACATTAATTATACACATTAATATTGATATCCTGTAAAGAAATAACTTCTTGCATATTATATCAATTTGTAGAATATAACAGATTAATGTTTATATACGAATGAATGTGTTCTATGTTTTATATCTAGTAAGTTAGAAGAAGCAAGTGTCCATGCTGAACGTGTCCAGTGCAAGGATGGAAATGCCAAACCGCTCCAGTCGCAACCGCAACTACGATTGCATGAATTACGCGCGGAAAAATACAACGGATTAGTTCGGCTTTTAAAACCAGGATGTCGAACCATCATTTTGCTGGTTGATGCCCAAAGCCGATTAAAGTTATTACCAGCTTTTCATAAAGCTGTGTGGCCTTATAGGTACGCTTTGTTCGCTAGCATTTTCTATTTTAATTAGTACTCAATGCTGCATATAATAATAATTTATATAAAATTTTATATATCAAAATTTATGATGTATATAATAATATAGAAAGAGGATGTTATTGTAAATCATTTTTTTCATTTTCAGAAAGAATAAAACGCTTATGTTCGCACATATGTCATTAGAAAACGGTCTTGATTGGTACAAGAAACTATTGTCTCTTACTTTAGTCGAGCAGAAGGAATTAAATATAAATGCCAAAAACTGTGTTGGTACAGTTCTGTCCTTAAACGGACATCGAAAGTACTTCTGCATGTACCATACCAAACATCCGGAATGTAGTAAGAATAAAGGGTCTAAGGTGCATATCAAAATATCTGAATACTAAAGTTAAAACTACGTTATTTGATGCTCATATAATTGTATTACATTATAGCGTATTGAAAAGATGACCAAGCAACTTGCCCAAAGACCGGAAGATCCGGAAGCAGGCGCTTTTATCGGTTTTGATAGTTCCAACGAATCCGATCAGTCTCAAGATGAGGTATACGACATGATATATGATTAAAAATTTCCTGATTTTTATCAACTACTTGTCACATTGACAACGATTATGTTTCTTGCAGGGTGGAAACAACATTTTATATCAGGACAATCTTTTAGATGGGTTACCAATGTGGCTCGATAGATTGTTCGAAGGATCAACGCATCGTTATTATGTAAATTATTGGCCCGAGTTTACTGCCAAGTAAAAAGAGGAGGAATATGTTTTTTCTAAACGTATAGAGGAAACTGTGGCACTTAGGGACATATATCTTGGAACATGATGTTTATTTTCCTAACACAAGCGAAAGTCTTGAGTTTCTGCTTGATGATATTGTTTCAGTCGCTACTTGTTTACAATCTGATTAGGTACACGTCCACTCGTTTAAGTTTCATCTCGTTAGCGAGGCTATTTTGTAAGTTTTGTTTTTATTAATTGTATTCTAATTTTTAAGCATATTTTTTTCTAATTTCTGAAAAGAATTATAAAAAAGTTTAGATGCACTGATTTTTTTTCATTTCTTTATAGATTATTATAATGCAGTTCGAAAATATAAACGCAAACGAGATAAATATACATGGACTACATAAATATGAAATAGCAATTTCGGAAATGTTTAAATTTAAACATAATGTGGAAGTTGCTGCATCAACTTACGGACTTAATACAGATTATTTATCGATGTTTTATTATACAATCGTTTCGGGCAAGGTAGTTAAAAGCGTAAATAAAAATCTCACATTTCTTGATGAGTTGGCATTTCTACTATATCTAAAAATACATAATCAAGCACTGTGTTTGCTTGACGTGCTTTAAAGAATATTTACCACGTCTACTTTATAAATTCATCACACGTAACAATATAACTTAACCACAACTTTGGGATACAGATCGGAGGGTGGATAAACTTACAATAAATCAATTTCTACAGACAAATAATGACGAAAGAGTGATGGCAAATTTAGTTCATTTTTTTGAACCTCGAATTTCACACTTTTTCATGCCAAATAGTATTATTAGATAAAACATTAATTTCAGTAAAATTTTAAGATGAGCACAGGCACGATTCCGGAGATATAAGGGAATGAAAGTGGTAATTTCCAGTCAGGATATATTGCATAAGGAAAAATGCGTGGTTAAAGTTTATGTAATATTGAAGATATATTCTATCATATGTATTCATTGCTTAGAAAATGAACGATCTACTATTCACCGCTATTTTATTTATGGAGGAGAGGGGGCGTGCTTTACAAAGCACTCTGAAAAATAGAGTCTCGTTACATGATGTATTCACAAGTTCTGTGAATGGTAACTCGCATTAAAAAAGCATCTCAATCTATGAGAGGTAAGAGACTCATATTA
This sequence comes from Solenopsis invicta, assembly GCF_016802725.1. Taxonomy (NCBI): domain Eukaryota; kingdom Metazoa; phylum Arthropoda; class Insecta; order Hymenoptera; family Formicidae; genus Solenopsis; species Solenopsis invicta. The sequence continues at coordinate 22,877,832 of NC_052668.1, forward strand.
CAAAAAGCACTCCAATCTGTGAGAGGTAAAGGGACTCACATTAAAAAAGCACCTCAATCTGTGAGAGGCAAGGGGACTCACATTAAAAAAGCACCCCAATCTATGAGAGGCAAGAGGACTCTCAGTAAAAAAGCATCTCGATCCGTGAAAGACGGTGTCACATGTCACTTCATCTATCTTGGGGAATTTTCATACTAGAAAAACTAAGGTCATATTTCAATCTGGCATAAAATCCATAAGAAACGATGTTTCACTTTGTTATATATATTTTATTCCTTGGTATGGATACTTAAAGTGTTTCGTATACTTTCATGGATTATAAAAAAAACCATCACTTTCAAACCTCTATATTTCCGGAACCGCGTTTATGCTTATCTTAAAATTTTTATGGGATTAATGTTCCATTATATACTATTTGGCATAAAAAAAGTTTAAAATTCAAGGTTCAAAAATTGGCTAAAGAACAGGTCTTTTTGCCATCACTCTTTTAACATTATTTCCAAGCAAGGATTACTTAATATTATCCTTGAAAAATCTGCTTCAAACATCATTGGATCTTGATGAAAATATTCACGAATGACCGTCGAGTATATTTACAGCCAACAAATTTTAGTCACTGGTAATTTTTATTTGATTTTTTTATTCAATTCTATTTATGTAGTATTTGAAAGTAAGAAAAGAAAAAATTGAAAAAAGATCAAAAAAGTATATCAAAAAGAAATACTAGGTATTACGGTCTCCTCTACACTTCAGTGAAAAAGAACAGTGTTAAAGTGATAAGCAAAAGTGATAAATATAAGACTTAAGACTCGTGAAATTGTCAAAATAACGGAAAATAAAGTGGAGAATACGAGTCGGGCGCGGTAAATGGTGCGCAATGAATAGTAATCTCAAATGAATTGTTTAAAATCACATAAGTAATTTATTGACGAACGTTTCGACTCTCGCTTCGAGCCATCTTCAGCATAACATTATCTTCAATACGACATAGAGTAGTAACAATAGCTACTATTGTGATTTTAAACAATTCATTTTGAAATTTACTACTCATTGCGTACCATTTACCGCTCTCGACTCGTATTCACCACCTTATTTTCTGTTATATTGAAAAATGATAAAGAACAAGGTTCGCCTAGTCAACGGAATATTATTGCCATCGGGATATACTGTGATTCGAATGGATATTGACGCAACTCTGTATAAAGACAAAACATATTCATTACTTATGCTAAGTACCGTTTATAAACATATTTACAGTTTCCTGCATTTTAACATTTTTAGATTGGTCTTTAAGTATTGTTAAAAAGAAAAAAGTTATGCAGCAGGTAGAGGGGATAGCAAGATTATCACTGAACGATGTGGGAAATTCTCTATAGATCAAGTTTTCTATATACTACTAATATTTCATCCGTTCCTATGTAACTCGGGAATACTCTTCCTAGTCTTCGAAATTGCTTGTACCTAGTCAACACAGTTACCAAAAATTTAGCAGTATTGCACAATACAAGCAAATAGATCATTTATATTTCCTCAGATATGACTGCGAAATCGCGATTCGATAGCGATTCTCATTGCATTGCGAATATGTTAACTCCTTATAGTGTTGTAACGACCTATACGAGCTATTTTTCGTAAAAAAAATGTAAATCCATATTGATATGTTCATGTAAATACGTATTTGTCACTTGTTTGCTCTACGTTTATCAGTATTGCCGTTATATTTCTTCAATCCAAATGTCAGTAGCACATCTATTTACAGAATTTATACTTTATCGATACAGTTACCGTAAAATTGATATTAGCGAACCCATATGTATGATAAAGGTGTTATATTGATAAAAGAGATAATTGTACCTTTCAAGATTTATATACGTCCATTATTTTATTTTTAATTGTTCCATGTTTGAATTTATCTCTTATGAATTGTACATTCTTTAAATAATATATTCGTACATTATTTAAATAAATGTACACACACACACACATATATATATATATATATTATATGTGTGTGTATATTTGAACATTACATTTATCCGACCAAAGTATTTAGTATATATCGGCATATTTCTAAAGAAATATTTACTTTCTTCTGATATGTGTAATCCTTTTAAAAAATCAACAGAAATACTAGATATCCGTATTATTTACATATTTCCTTACTACAAAAAGCTATTAGAATGTACTGAACATGTATTATAGAGACATGCGATATACATCATAATGCTGTTGAAACTGCAAATTATATGCGCTCAATTGTTTATACTTTATATCCTTATATAAAGATTAAATTAGTGAAACAAATATAAACATGGAGTTTTAATGTTTTTACCCTAATAACATTTTTGGTAGTCGAAGTTTCATTCAATTGCGATCACTTGAATATTATTACATTCAAGTAAATTTTAATTTCGTTCCTGATTATAATAATATAATGTATATAATTGCAAGTATCGCTTTTGTAGTAACTATAGTGTTTTAAGTTGCTACTCGTTTCTCATAAGCGTTATGTGATACAGCAGACTCTCGAATTAGTTTTGCGAGATGTGCATTATGATATATACATTTGTTATGTCTCTCGCAAAAACATTTCGATTGTAAGGAAATGATATATTTAGAAAAGTTTGTTAATAATGCGTGTAGTTTATTGTACGTTACTCATATTAAAATATGTGCGTACGTATCTTTCTCAATGTTGGCCATATACTTGTAATCGCTATTTACTTTTGGATTTAATTTAACTGCGTTTTAGAACAACGTAGAATAAGATGCACTAAAAGGAGAGTAAAACGAGATTGCGTATTGTATATCATATTGATACTTTATTTCGTTAAGGAACATTGTTTATGTTGCAGTTCTGGAAATACTTCGTACATTAATACTTCAAATATATCCTGTAAAAAAAGGAATCAGTAAAAAAAGGTATAAAAATTTGTTTCCATACACACTCCGAAATAAAATCAACTTACATAAAATAACTGTTTATTTAGATTTACGTTCTGCAGAGAATCGAAAACTTTAATCGCACCACGTTGAGCACTTTGCGCTCCCACTAGATTCGTCAATACTTCAGGTACATTGTTGAGAAATTGCCTACGCGCCTCGCCTCGCGTTTTTAATTTCTCCTCGTCGGTACGAGAAACAGTCTCGGACACTAATTGTCCGTTCGGCCACCACGATTTCGTAAATAATTGTATGTAGTAATGAACCATCGGCTCGGAAAACACCCATGCAACAGTATCTCTGATTTGTCTGCAAAATGAATGATGTTAATGTATCTTGAAAGTCTTTTTATACCGCTTAATAATTAAACTTCAAAATATTAAAAAATTAACTTTATATAAAATAAAATATCCTAAAAAAGAAAAAGTATTTAAGTCTTGTAAAGCAAATAAAATTTTGTGTGTGACATTTCACCTATTTATAGTCCGCCCGTAGGTAATCTGTACAAAAGTAATGAGAGACCGTCTGAGCCAGCGAAATACTCCTCTTAAATCAAAAACTTCTCCAAGAAGCGTGTACAACGGCTCCGCGATAGCATCTTTGCTGGCATTCAGATAATTATCTGTGCCGGTGCGGCCCGTCTCGCTATCATCCAATAACAACGAATAATCTTCCTCGTCTTCTTTATCGCGCTGCTCGTTGCTACCGACAGATCTGTCATGGAGATTTAGAGTCAGCAAATAGATCAATGATCGTACGATAAAATTAGTGATGCATACGTTTTGAATAACGTGGACAGAGAAAAGCGAGATTTCTTAGGAGATGGTGCCACTACAGCTTTAAGATGCTCTGAACTTGGACTGAGAAAAGTATACAATGCTTCGCTTTGATTAAGCCTCTCATCTTCCAAGACAAACTGTAAAAGTTAATGAATGAATAAAATGAATAGCGCTAATAAAATAGATCACATTTAAGAAAAACATACATTTAAATATTTTTGTATCTGCATTTTGGCTTTGTCGAGAGTACTCTTGTCAGATTTTCCAAAAAACTTTAACGGCTGCGAAGGTAAATCCAGGCTTTTAACATTAGAACATAACTGGCGTAATTTCCTATGGAGATCTTGAAAATCTTGCAGCTTTCTCAACACAACCCATCCGCTAGATATGCTCTCGTCATTGTCTTCATCTTCTGCCATGTGGACGACTAGTACAAATTGCGGAGGATCCCCGTTATCAGGCATCTATTGAACAAGAAACTCATAAGAAAATCTTTTCGTATAGAGATAAACAAAAAAAAATTCATACTAAATTACTTCTGCACTCTGCACATCAGCTCTCCAACGACCCAGATGTTCGGCCCACATTTCCGTATGGTTTAAATGCGCCTCCAATTGTCGCTTTTCACCTTGTAACCATTCTACCTCTTTCGCCAATATGCTGAGTACTTTGCTTTCGGGCTTGAGGGAGGATTTTAGCGCTTGCAGAGCTTGCATTTTATTGTTTAATTTTTCGTGCAGCTGATCTAGTTTGCTACGAGCGTAATTTGATCGTTCACCAACAAGCAAGGTTGAGGATTCTGATAATGTACCATCAACGATCTCACGGTCTTCAACCAAACCTGATACATGATGAAAGTTTATATTATTTATAATATATAATATCTCATATTTGTGAATTTTCTTATCTAGTATTTAAAATACATTTTTATTAAATAAAATCTAATTTATTATATATTGACCTTCCGCTCTTTCATTCAATAATGCTTCCTGCATGCTTTTATATTGCTCGCTAACGAGAAACGACGGATAATATTTTTCTTGGAGTGTATTAACGACGCAGTCTTGAACCTCGTAAAACACGCTGGGCCCTGTATCGCCCAACAAAAAAGCTTCCATTCGTTTTCGTACATTTTTATCCACCTTAATTTCGGCAGTGGGTGATCTGATGTAAGTGTAAAAGATTTCAGCCCCCAATTGATGCCAGTTGGATCGTTCTGCGGCGCGTAATTCTTGCACCGCCGCCCAATAACCGATCAACCCTTGACTAGCGACCTGTTCGAGAAATTGAGACAGATATCGTCGACCAGTCACGTTATCCAGAATCGCTTGCAACGGAAGTATCCTGCCTTCCGTAATCTCCGCGGCATCGCAAACCTCCGTATCCTGAAAGACATCACTATAAAGTATTGTCACGTTATCGTAATTCGCGTAAAGAATAGCTTTCTATGCAACCTGGCGTGGATATCCATCCCATCCTAAGGTCTGCATGTGACACTCGCATGTATTCTTAGCGTATGTCAGTTGGCTGATGTATCTCTTTAGTTTTCTCGCGCGAATAGCATCGGAGTTTCCGAGCGCATTATTTTCAGAGTCCAAACCTTGAGCTCGTTTCACGTTTTGCACCGTGGTAGCCTGCATAATTTCGGTAACGATATTGTATCTGATATGTCTGAGAACCTCTAGATCCCTAGTGCTTTTGACCATGCGAATAAAATCCTCGAACGATTCCGCGTATTCATACGTTTTCCTATGCATCGCTTCGGCAAGTTGCTGTTGATCAATATATGTCAGAATCTTCTGATTGATATAATCGGGATCTGTGATTAAATCTATTGCAGGTTTTAAGACTGAAAGAAATATAAATGAGTGCATAAGAAATAAATAAGCCATATAATTGATATTTTCCATAAAGAAAAAAATGCTTATGCTTACTTTTACATATGAGAACTTCTCTTAGAAGAAACTTTACAGGAGAAAGGGAGTAACTACGTGGCAACAAAAACAGGATATACAATTCACTAATCTTCCTTAAATATTCCAGCTCAGCGACAGGTGACATCAAATGCGCCGACAAAATAAATACAGGGTCTTCTCCCTCAGACCTAAATATGACAAACAAATCAAGTTGTTTCTCATTTCTTGAACCCCAATGAAAAGAGATGCTTACGAAGCAGCTTGAGCTATCCTGATCTTCTCGAAGTGAAAGGTGAGCTTATTCACTATGTTGCACACCACTAATTTAGTGTGATCGACACGCGACAGGCGATCATGTAAGCTTTGTATCGCGCCCCATACATCCTGCTTCATGTTATCTATCAGCTGTTCTGAACCAAAGGCCAGATCGTTTAGCCAAAAGCCAATAAAATCCTGAAAAATCAAATCTAGGAGATTCTGCAGGGCGCCGTCCACCAGACGAGTGAAGACAACAGGATAACGCGCGTGCCTTCTCGTGCTGACTGATTTAGGTTCATATCCTTTCTGGAAAGAAAATCAGGAGTTAACAATGATCACATCAATTATTGATGCATTTGTGCCCCACAGTGTACCATTAACATATTACGGAAGGCATCCATCTCAGCGACAGTTCTAACGGTACCAGAGCCAGTCTGATGCTTGGGCGACAGCGCTATATTGATAAGTATCATGATTAATGGGCCGACGAGCAGACAGGAGCAAGTTAATACAACGTAGAGGCAACAACACTGGACGAAAGTCCAGTCCATAACAATTCCTAGGCTCATTACGGCAAACGATATGACACAAACGACGACGGGCGTAACCATAGGTTTTTAAAATTAAAGCTGCGATGCGGCGAGACAACGGTGCTTATATTAGCAGATGTATACACCCAGCAACACTTTTTAATCTCGCCGCGCTGATAATACAAAACAATATCGAGGGCCTCGCCATTTTTAAATGTTCAGCGTCTCGCACTTTGCGGTCGCTCTTGCGCAGAGTCTACGATCATCTCTGATCATCTCGCGACAAGAAAGCAACCAATCAGCGCTATTCCGAAAAGAGAAGATTGGTTGCTGAAACCGATTAGTTTCGTTCGAGATCAATTAAGAGATTTCGTTTTCAAGAATCGAAAGAAAAGATATCAGGAAATAATGATAGCTTTAAACCAAGAATTACAATTTTTTAATATTTCTATTATCATATGAAACAATATGCTTTTCAGGTAACGTAGTAACAAACTGCGCGGCTAGAGAGCGCCACGTGTAACGTCGCGTGCAGCGCGCTCGGCGAAGATTCATCGTGTGCATATGTCATCCGCGTCATCTCATGAGCAACCATTTAATTAAATAATAATATTAGTATTAATTTAATATTAACGTGGAGACTTAAAATTTTTTATGTATCTTATAAAAGCTTAGACTATAGGAATAATGAAATATAATAATTAAAAATTTTACTTTTTAAGCAATTCCGTCGGTTTTAATTTAATCGCTGATTAAATTGGTTGCATTTAATATGGCTCTTACAAAGCCATTATCTATGAACATTTTTGCAAATCCCAGCTTAAAACACTGAAATGTTAAAAAGGAATGGAACGTATACTTAAGAAAACGCGGAGATTAAATCTTTAAATGTTATTTCCAGTTTTATATTAGACAACAATTAAGCCTTTTATGAACAATGTTGTAAATATTATACATTAACAAGGATCGGTGCAAGTTGGAGATTACGTCGCGAATTTTAGATGACTCGAGCCGAAATTCGCACGAGCGTGGGCACGAGAACGATATAAATAAAGCGGCTGAAAGTTAAATCGTCGCGCGCGATAAAGAGTCACAGGTGGTGAAAAAACCTCTTTCCACCCAATTTCTTCCGCAAGGTTAGAGTTGAGGGGACTGACGAAATCGACCTTGTGTCGCGTCACAATGGCCTAGTTGTGACAGTCGCTTTTTCGCAATGCCACATGCCAAAGATAAGGAGATCGCCGACTACCGAGAGTGTCTACCGTCGAAACGGCGACACGTGCATTGAAATAATAAAGGAATCATGATTGAAATACTTTCCCCCTTCTGATCGATCGTACCAAATATGAATATTTATTAATTACATAATTATAATTAATAATCTTTCTTTTTGTAAGCTTCTTTCCTTTTGACATGAGTAAATAAAATTCTACTTCAAATTTTCCGCTATTTTACCTCCTGCATATCGTGCGCTCCTAATATCGCGAACTTAGCTCTTGAAATCTGAATTCGCGACTCATTTCAGTTTATATTAACCCCCTCTCGAGAAGCGGGAGTTTTGAATCGGGTGACCGCCTCATAACCTCCCCGCAATTCCTGCTCTCCTGATAACTTCGACGATTTTTCGAAGGTATCGAGAGCACGTGTTCCAGCTCTCGCCTAACCTCTTGTGCAATTGTTATAGAATAAGAAGATGAATTCATGTAAATACAAAGATATTTCAGCATGTTGAACGAAATAAAATAATTTATATAAAGTAATGTATATTGTATATGTTATAAAATGTTACTTATTATTCTAAATTAACGAAACAAACGTTTTATATATGTATATTACATTTCTATTATTCCTACGTTTTTATATCATTGCATTTTTTCTGATTTATAATTTGTCAACGTTTAAATTAATATTTTACAGGATTTTGTATATGTAATAGCTTCTTACTTTTCCTGCAAGTTCGATAAAGGATAAAAATAGAAGGATTTAAAAATGTCGCCAGGATGAGAGTCTGCAAATCTCTTCTAATGAGATTTTTTTATTATACGTATACGGAATTAAAAGCTCCGTCTTATCAAATGTGAGACTCGGTATTTAAATATTTAATCTTCACGTTTTTTAGTCTATACAATATTTGTGTTTATATATATATATATATATATATATATATATATAAAATGTTTTATTTTCACACAGTTTAGCTTTTTGCATTTATTTTTTAACATTTTAGTTCCCCTCCAATCTTGGAATCTGCGGCAACTTTCTCTACAAGGAGCCCCACTGTCATCGTCTTCTCGATATAAAAGTCTCTCGTCCTTGAAGGTACTCATCATTCGCGTGATCAGCGAAACTCAGGAAAATCGCATTCACCCACTAATTTGCCGTGCAATCGCAGTTACTTTCCATACTTCAGGTGAGGGCCAGGTCCCTCGCGAGGGTCGCGAATGCGAGGATGGGAGCGAGCAAGTAAACGTTACGGCGTTATCGCGTGGCGTGGATCTCCAGCACGTTGCACCGTGATACGTATAAAATGTCGACGTGAGCGAGATTTTTGGCTCTTTGTTAGACATACGCCGCCGTGCGATGTTGTCGACGATGGACCGCCGGATCTTTAGTAAAGCGACGATCGTCCTGGGCTGTTGCCTCTCGCTGGCGAACGCGTTCGTCAAGCCCGACGACAATCCCGACATTGGGCTCACGACGGTGAGTGTCGCACCTTCACGACTTTATAATATAAGATGGTTGTGACATAACAAATTGCTTGAACAAAGTGCGTTGCAACAACGGAGTCTTGAATGCCTGTTAAAGTATACACTTTGCGTAATTACTTATCTGTTTACATCGCAGCGTTTATCTTGAATATATTCTTGGTGGAAAAAAAAAAGAATAAAAGCATGAATAATGCAGAAGAGATTGATGCGTTTTTTAGACCGGTATTTATAATCAATTCTTGTATTTAAAATTGTTTTAAATACTATTTGAAAATATTTCCAAATAAATATTGTAAATGTGTGTTGTATATTATATTAACAGAACTCTAACTTTAAGCCTAACATAATTAACTGTTTCTCCAATATCATTAGAAATCTATTAGGAAACGAATAAGTTTTGCATTATGATATAATGGCAAGGTGTACTTTATTTCTTTTATATTTTTGTTGTTATATTATGGCTGGCAAATCGTATTGACAGAAATTTAAATTTAAAGAGGATACAATGGATAGGAATCTGTTTTACAATCACGTTTAATTTTGCAGGCATACTGTTATCTGGGTCATAAACCAACCACAGAACCGTATTAGCATAGCATCTTAAGACGTATTGCTTAAGACCGTCTTGAAATAAGAATCGACTGTAAATACTGACCACAGAACCGTATTAACATCTTAAGATATTACCTCAGAGGGTCTTGAAATAAAAACCGACTATGAATACTGGCCTCTTTTGTTTATTTCTAAAATCTTACACTTGATAAAATTCATCTTATCTAATTCATCTAATTTATAGTTTATTAATACTCTTATGCTCTTTGATAATTCAAGAAATAAACATGTATTCTCGCATATGTTGGAGCAGCCGGAATTAGTAATGAAATACGGATATCCTTTGGAGATCCACGATATTATAACGAAGGACGGCTACGCTCTTCAATTGCATCGAATACCGCGCGGTCGGGACGATGAGGAGGAAGCAAAATTCAAGATAAAAACACCGATACTCTTGGTGCATGGTCTGGGAGGTAGCTCCGCCGATTGGATCCTTATGGGTCCTGGAAAGTCTTTAGGTACATTTTTATTCAGAGCATCCTTACTTTTAAAACTATAAAAAATATTGCCGGTACTTATCAGTGCAAAAATAATCTTGACATTCGCTTGGATAAAGTAATGTAATGAGAGATTTCTTCTAGGGTATATATTAGCTGATGCGGGTTATGATGTATGGCTTGGAAATAACAGAGGCAACATTTACTCGAGAAATCACACTTCATTGTCACCGACAGATCGAGCTTTTTGGAATTTTAGGTAGGCTGAAAATTACAGAGAAAATTAGTGGCAATTTTTGACAAATAAAAGAAAAATGTTAATCATACAAAACTCTTGCTATGTACTAAGAATGATATTCGTTTATCATTTATATTAAAATTTCAAGTAAAAAATTCGATATCTATCTGATTAAATTAAAACATGTTAGATAACAAAGGTATTGTTTGTACACCGTACTTAAAATTTTAAATATGTATTTTTTAAAGAAATATATTTATTTCAATACAAATTTAAAATTTAAAAGAAAAAAAATCATCGAAATTTGTATGCGTTTCAGTTATCATGAACTTGGTATCTACGATCTACCTGCAATGATCGATTATGTTTTACGCGTGACGGGACACGAGAAGATCTATTACGGCGGTCATTCGGAAGGTACGACACAGTTCTGGGTGATGGCGTCGGAAAAGCCCGAGTACAATTCGAAGATCATTCTGATGATCGGCCTGGCGCCCGCAGCTTTTTGCAGCAACATTCGCGGACCGGTTAAGAAACTCGCTAAGTTGACGTACTTTGGCGTGGTAAGAGAGTCGTCCTCAAAGCGACTTGATTAACTTTCGAGGTCGATTGTAATTCGCGATGACGATTCCATTTATTTCTTTTACAGTGGGTCGGCGAAACTTTCGGCTATCCGGAATTCCGCTCGCGGTCCGATTGGGCAAAATTCGTATCGAATCTGTTCTGCCAAAGAGCGGCGTCAACGCAATTTATTTGCAGCAATATCCTGTTTCTTGTCGCGGGATTCAGTCGTGCGGAATTAAATACAGTAAGAAAATCAACGATACGCGTTCGTTTCGATTGCGATTTCCTATTCCGCTTCTTTCTTTTTACTCGTATTATTGATCAAGCTTTCTTCATTGCGATAGGAGAATTTGACGGTCATCATAGCTCATGTGCCTGCTGGTGCTTCCTGGAAACAACTTGTACATTACGGTCAAGGATATATTAATGCAGGTAACATTATACAAAAAGAAAAAAACCTTGCAAATGAGATGTCAAATGACTTTTCAATGACGTCTTAATAACTAACTTGTTTGCTGGGAAAATTTGAGGGAACTTCAAACATGTTTCAGGACGCTTTAGACAATACGATTATGGCAACGTGGACAAAAATCTTCGGATGTACAATTCAACGACACCGCCGGATTACAAATTGGAAAAAATCACGGCACCGATCGCTCTTTTCAGTAGCGATAACGATTGGCTAGCGACTACGAAGGTATATCATACTTTAAACATGTTCTTTTTATAAAAATTCGATTTAGTCAAATTTTGTAGAAACTCATTTTTAAATATATTAAATAGTAATTTTTTTCTAAAATTTATATGATAAAAATTTATTAAAATGATCGTTAAATCTCTGTAATTTGATTCTCGTTCAAGGACGTGGAACTCTTATCTACGAAGCTCAACAGCATTGTGTTTCATTACAAGACTCCTATTAACGCCACTTTTAATCATTACGATTTTATATGGGGAAAATCCTCTCTGCAAATGGTGTCACGGCCTATTTTACAATTGCTAGCTCAATATCAGTAGCGATACTTTTTCTGGATAAAAGAAAGGACATCTTTTCGGTAGAAAGTTTACACGTGCGTATAATGAATCGTTCTAATTTATTGTTGTTATATTATTAGTATTATCATCATATAATACGTTGCGTTTACATATATAGTCTGTACTTGTTTATTTCATTTCCATTGCGTCAGATTACGTGGCGTTGCATCAAATTCACTGCATTGCTAATGTAAAGTAACTTATATCTTCTCTTGATTATAATGTCGCTCTATGTACATTTATACAAATTCCATCGTAATCAATCTGCGATCACTTGCGTAAGAAACTACATTCGCGATTACAATTCGTCGCAATCGCATCCAGTCGCCGTATAATTACAAACTTATACTCCTCTGCTAATCGCACTTGAGCATCGTCCGGGAAGATACCTGATCCACTTCAAAAATTGTCCCGCCGGAGCGTAAATGTGTCTATCCTGGAAGAAATAGACCGAAAAGTCTCGCTTTTCGCGGCTGATGCTTTAAGCGATCGATCCTGATTTATTTCAATGTACATGTAATCAGAGTTATATGTTACCTATGCTAACTTACACTTTAAATCGTTTAGCATTACTTCTTAATTATCCATGCGGGAATATGAACGAGCCAGTTCGCAAATTACAGGACCAAACGATAACTTTGTGTGGCTAAGAATCGTCCCGCGATACTTCAGACAAATTTAAAACCTTAAAATAAATTAATTCGAATAAAAAATGTATCTCTTTATATGTCTTTTCTTATTTTAATTTCATGTATTTGGATCGGAATGAAAAGGAATCAATCACACTTGAGAGAGTCGCTCGCGGAACTGGCTCTGCGTAATGTAGATATAATAATGTACATAGTTGTATGTTGCATGATATGTATTAGTTTATGTTAGAATAGATCGGATGGATAGATCGGGAAGCTTCCCGCGTATGATTCGTATGAAAATTTATGAATCGCATCCAATCGCGGCGAAGTCCCATTTATCACGACTGCGAATAAACACGACTTCATTGCCGTCGATGCACGCGCATTGTTACGCCTGCATGATAGTATGCCGATGAAAAATTGCGCATAAACCATAATTGATACTTGAGCTCATGTGTTGGCCACTCGAGGTTTACCTAAAACGCATCTATCCGCATGTCTCAATAAAAACACACTTAATTACAATTTAATTTCTATAAAATTCGACGACACATAAATATAATTTTGCTGAGGCACGTATCACCTCATAAATATTATAACAATTATAATTTGACATTTTCATTTTAACGAGACAATCTCACGAAGAATTTGCAAACATCAAGGCTACATATCAATAGAATTAAAACTAATGTGCACCTCTTCCACCACCACGCAAAACTTGACTAATACATTTTGATAAAAAAAAAAATATGTAAATTACATTCGTAAAAAAGCAGAAAGAAAAAAATTTTAGAATTTTTGGATTCAATACTGTTTTTAGAGCATTTTCTATGTTACAATTTCTTTAAATCGTTATTAAAATGCAAGTTTAAAATGAACATAGAAATATGAAATAGAACTAAAAATATGTAAAAGGTAAAAACTAAAAGATGTTAAAAAAGCGAAGAATGGATGAAGATTCCTTGATACAAAATTACACTTCTTTGCACACGTACGAGAAGCGAGCAAAGCAAAGCCGCGTTCGTGGTGGAGCGAGAGGTAACTGATTAATTCCTTTACACGTAGGGATTGTTTTATTCATAACACTTCAAAAGGAACAGAATCACATATCTTCCATGGAGCCATGAACATATTAATCGCAGCTACAGGGATGGTAGCCCGTCATGCGTTCGCATGATGCATGGGATGCACTTTGAGAAGCAATATAATTCCCATCCGGAAAACGCAAGTCAAGCCTTATAAAAATACTATCAACGGCAATATATATGTATAATAACGTATACAACTTTTAAATATACTCGGCAATTATTAATAATTATGAGGCCATCGTTAATACGTCGATAACATATGCGCGGCCACTTTGTCGTCGTGGACGAAGAAAGGCACGCGTATAATCGATTCTCGTTAAGTCTGCGAAACGAGATACGATTATTCCGCCTATTCTCCTAGATCTTTCTCCTGGCTTGACTGTGAGGGCATAGAATGTACCTCGTTAATATTTTTCATTTAACTTGTGTAACAAATCCTAAAGTATAAGCGTCCCTTCTGCTTTTTGATATCTTGTACTCTATAACAATTAAATGCAACCACTCTTCAATTTTATCTATAAATATTATATATTTTTATAATTTTAATTATAATAATCTTACTGTATCTTTTCAACATTGAAATAAAAACAGTCTTAATATCGCCAAATTACAAGCAGAAATAATACGTTATAACATACTATGTTAGAATTTCAATTTCTCAGTAAATACATATATAGATAACGCATACGGTAAAATATTTTCTTTAATAAAACGTCCACAAAATACGATCAAGCAATATTGTACTTGCAATATAAACAAATAACACGTGTATTGCAATTAAATGTAAATTAATTTGGAGTAAAAAGTATGTAAGGCAAAGTAAGAAAAATGAATACGGAAGATTTATTAGAAAGAAGGTGGGGGTCGTATAGATTACGCTCCGTAAATTCACATAATCACACGACAAACTGAGCATTAGAAGTGATGTGTATTCGAAATTATTGTACTATAATGTCACTATCGGTTTTCATAGTTAATTAATATATTACAAATACCTACAGCTCCGATATATATATTTTTTCTCACAAACTTTTCTGTTATATTATCCAGTACGCATATCTGTATTTTTTTGACACTATGTACATGCATAAATATATTATATACACATTAAGAGTACACATAGCAGGATGTTTTAAGAAAAAAATAATCAAGAAAGAAACAAGAAAAAAATTTTGTTATACTGTGTAATGTGACATTATAAAAATGAATTGGACAAAAATATAAAAATCATATTATGACGTCAAAAAGAAAAATTATACCTATAGTCATTATCTTAGAATGCCGATGTGTATATTCAAATCCAGCATTTAGATTGACAAACATAAAAAAAAAAGAAAAAAAAGAAAAAAAAGAAAAACATGAATCTCAATTCCTAGAAATATTTTTAAAAATTACCTGATAGTATATCGTCCAATAAACTTGACATTATTAATTGATAATAAACTCTTAGTCGTAAAACGTTCGCCTCATTTTTTTTCTCTTCCTTCTTTCATGATCTATAAAAAGATCGTATATACCAGGAAGTATGAAGAGATTGATTCTTATACTACTCCCCTAAGTTTATATTTCATACAATATTTGCTCGCGCGTGAATTTTTTCCTGTGCTTTTAAAATGTATTTGGGATATCCAAGACTCGGATGTGCAAGAAAAAATTTTTCTCTCGACATATGGATCAAATTAAATTAAGTAACTCTAATTTAAATATATAAATTTAATCTACACGATAACTCCGGTGCCGCATTTATCAAAAACTTATTTTATTAAATATTATTTATTATGTTTAAGCTAAATTAATTAAACAAATAAAAACTTTATATTTACTTTAAAAAAATTTTTTTATAAAATATTTAGTTTTTATATTAAAAAAAAACTTTTAGAAATTCTTGCAAATTTATCATATATACAAAAGAGGTGGGTCACTTATGAATGGAATAATCAAGCTAAACAAAGAATATAAGAGTTAAGCACTTTTGGTATACTCCATTCTTTACTCTCTACACTTATGTATCAAAATCGAAATAACCACTAAGTTTTTACACTCTCAGAGAGAGTAATTATTTTACATAATACATCGCTGCTGCGTTCTCGTAACATTGAAAAATTGATTCACGATGGTTTTATTAATATTAACAGTAAGAAATTATAATCACAACACAATACTAAAAGGCATATAACAGAGTGATTGTGAGCAAATTATTTTCACTTCTATTATTTCCGATTTTAGCGGCGTAAATTTTCGCGCGGTGTAAATACCGGAGTTACCCTATAATACGTATATATTTCTTCATGAAATACGTATCTCTTCGTTTAAGTATCCGAGATCCTCGGGTATCCGAGTATAAATAGTAGTATAACATCTAATAAATTTCTACAACAAAAGCATAGAAATACGCGAAAAGTTTCAGAATCAATGATAAAGTCTAAACAATGCAAATCCCAGTACTCTTTTCAGACCTCGGTCTGTATAGTTCGTTAAAAAGAATATAAAATATGATACAAAGTATGAAATATATTCGCGATTCTGCGTCACTGTGTCGCATATTAAATTTGTAAACGGAGCTCGGTATGACGTGCAATCAATTGACACACAGGTGATATAACCTGTTTTTCTACATCTTTTCCTTGTCTCAAACAGTAAGTATTGATTATTACGCAAAAAACCGTGCTCCATTCGTGGAAAGACAATATTCGCGCCAGAAGATTTACAGATTTTAATAATACTTAAGCGTCTCTTAAATAATTAACTGTAGTATATGGTGCCGAAAATCAACAGTATGTACATATATGTATATATTATTGCCATATATTGTAACATACTGTTCAATACCGTCAGCGTTAAGGATATCCTTATTTAGAATACTTTTATGATTATTTTTCCTGCATTCATCATTGTCTCTATAAAAAAATAGCGGATCGCTATTTTTATTTTTTAGTAGTTTATATAAAATAATAGCAGCCTTTGCAACAATTAAGTTTACAGCGAATAACATGTATTCAATTCATTCACTATGTTACAATAGGAATTCATGTATGAAGTTCTCTAGGTATACCACACATTCCTACAGAAAAAGACTAACAAATACAAAGATAAAATAGTGTGGTTTATTTGTAGAAAAAAGAAAAAATCACGTAAGTTCTGCAACGTGTAATATTCGTACCGTTATTATTAAGATGTTAAGTGTTGGCACCATATTCTCTCTAACGCAAGTTACACGATATTCTTGTCTTTATGTAACATCGTCGCATTTTCGTCGAGTAGAGTATCGCGTAACATTAATTGTTATTAAGACAATTTCGGAATTAGTCCTAAGTTATCTGCGTTTTATCGTACTCGCATACGCTCAAGAGAATTTGAAAAGAACTACGAGATTTAAGTACATCTCCCTTTTTTACGTGATGTAAATTTGGTATATATTTTTCATCTTATTAACATTTCTTCGCGTGACACCTTTACATTAAATACTTTTCACATTTACGATAACTCCACATCGATCTTTGCAGCCGTCATTCTATGAAATTTTTCCTTTTAACATCTTTAACAGCAGTCGTCATTATAATCACCGGAACAAAAACCATGTGCAGTAACTGTAATACTCTTATCTGTGTATAATTCAATTCAGCAAATGTCTTGTCGTAACGTTTTATCGTCCAATTCTCTTATTCGTTAACTCTTTATGGGTATATATTAATCTAACGAAATGTCCCACGCGACTCTCAGCAATTCTACGGTTAATACTTGTGACCTAATATGCTTCAAAAGTTTGCGATTAGTATAATTTAGAATAAACTTAGAGCGGACACATTGTCCGTCTTATTTATAAGAATGTATAAATATCCAGAGAATACTGTGCAAGATGATCTCTATGTAACTTTAACGATAAGAAGACAAACTAGTCCTTAGTACTCCAATTGCCTGGTTGTACATCTGTTCGAACTATTACTTTGAAAAACTATAAAAATTGCCCTAATCGCGCTATAGGTATACTCTCTCACAATTGGACGAGAAGTATACACTATCAATGTAGATAAACGTGTAAATACAACTAGTTTGTTGTGGAGTAAAAAATATTTCCAGAATACATTTCTACAAGTAAAAAACCACGTTTCCATAGAAAATTATTGTTACTGCATATCCTTCTATCCTAACAGCAAGTACAATTTCTCAATTAAAAAAGAAATGCTTATGGAATTCATAACTGTTGCTACAGTACGCGATGGTCCTTTGATCCATAAAGTGACCAGTGTAACGATTATCGATTTTTAATCGAGATAATAGGAATATCCTTATAAAAGCAACGCATCTCGATACAAGTACTATCCGCATTATCTTTTATTCGCGAGTTTCAGTGAAAATGTACACGTAAGTTATTTAATGAAAAAAAGAGGTGTGAGTACGATTAAGTACTATGTTTGGTATAACTCTTCAATGTAACTAATATAATAACTCGTAATATTTTTCGGAATGACTCAGAATATGTCTGACCTTTTTATAAGTCATGTATAGAATGATCATTAGTAATACTTTGGGAATGTCGAATCCGCTGCGCAAAAGAAATGGTACTGTAAAAGTACTTAAAAGATCGATCAAAGCAGTCAGGTACGTTTTCACTTTTAGCTTCCCAAAAAGGCTGCGGAAAGCAACGTTACCCATCAACATGTCTATTCGCAGCACCATGTGAAAGAGAACAATTAACTTAAGTATATATATATATATATATATATATATATATATATATATATATATATATTCTATTTATAGATGAAATTAAATATTTTTCATATTTTTTAATACTATGTAACTATACGAGACGTTTACGTCCAACGATACTGTAGGTCTCGAGCTGTTTATATAAAAATGTGTGTCGAGTAATCGAATCGGAGGCAACCTTATCCCTTTAAAAAAGAAGCTCGGATTGAGCTTTAATTTAATGGAAGGCAAAATATCTGTTTTAGGAGACCTTTTCGCGGATTCTCATCCTCCATATCGTCATAGTCGTTCTCATCGTAATTGCTAACGATCGCGTTATTATTGCCTGGACTGTAAGTTACGTCTGTGATACTTAGAGAACGAGAGCACGCCGGGCTTTCGTATCGGAAGGGGAAGGGCGGCGATAGCCGATGATGCTCGTTATAATTATTGTCGTTCTCATTCTCCTCCGAGTACGTCATTAGAAAAACATTATTGTGATAACCTTGATTGCTTGAGCCGACAACAGGGTACAGGGGATCGATACGAAGTTTCGCGAGTCTATCTTGCAACTCATACATGTAGCACTGTTGCAGTTGCTGATATTGTTGATACTGCTGATACTGGTCTTGATTGTGACGCTGCACAATGAAAAGTGGCTCTTGTCACACGCAGTCCTCCAGTGACATTAATAGAGGATTCACATATTCAAAACCATCGAATTCACTCTGATCGATCTTCTCAATTTGCTTCCTACAAAATTTTTTGCATGTATATTGCGTTTAAAATTTACTTGACAACGCAATAAGGCAGAGTTACTGCATGTCAATTTTTATAAAAAACTTTTATCAATTAAATTTTTAATTTCTTAATTGTATAAATTTAGACAATTCTGTGATGACTTACGGATCATCCGGAGTCAAGCGGACTTCCTCATCTGTAAATTCGGGCGGGAAGTTTGCGAGATCGCGATCGGATTCCAAACGTGGCTTGTAAGGTGGTGTAACTTGTTTTTGCTCCAGCTGCGAAGATGAAAAAGGTATTATTAACAAGTATTTTTAAATAGATAAGCTTTTATATCTACGCCAAGACTTACCATTTCCCAATCGATTGCTTTAAAGAAAGCATGATCGAGAATGTCGCGAAAACCAGCAGGCCTTTTCCTGCAACCCAGTCTCTCTGCAGGATCTTTGCAAAGAAATCCTTTAAGGACAGACGCAGCCTTAACAGATAAGGATCGCGGTATACGTATAGTTTTCTCCAGAATAACTTGAAATAGGAAATCTTCAGTGTTCTTGTCCGGATCTTCGGCTGCGCCGGTAAGATCAAAGGGGCTACGACCTGCCAACATCTCATATAGCAAAACCCCTAAAGCCCACCAGTCCACTGAAAAGCTGTATTCCTCGCCACGTAGAATTTCAGGAGCAATGTAATTGGGAGTACCACAGAAGGTGCCGGTATTGTCGCCCTCCCGGATACCCTCCTTGCACATTCCATAATCCGTAAGCTTAACGTGTCCTTCGTGATCAAGCAGTACATTATCCAGCTTTAAATCCCTATATATGATACCTGAAAGAGAACAATTATCGAATTCAATTGTACATTTTATCTCCTAACGACTTGTTCAGAAAAAATAAAGAGAATTTTTTTTACCCTTCTCATGTAGAAAATTTAATGCCAGGCTGATCTCAGCTACGTAAAACCGCGCGTGATCCTCAGGAAGCCGACGCTGTCTTTGCATGTGGAACATGAGATCGCCACCACGTACGAATTCGATCACGAAGAACAAACGTGAAGGCGTTTGGAAGCAGGAATGCAGACCCACCAAAAAGGGATGATTTGAAGCCGTCTCAAAAACATGTTTTTCCGTTTGCACCCAATCGATGTCCTCGTCGTCTGTCACCAGGGACTTCTTGATTACCTTCATGGCGTAGATCCTCTTGGTACGTTTCAGCTCTACCATCAAAACTTTTGCGTAGGAACCACGACCGATCACCCTGATCAGCTCGAAATCGTTCAATGAGTACTGCCGTTGCATGTCGTTCGAAGAATCGCCCTCATTCAACGTGTCCAATGGCAGTTCCTCCCCTTCCTCACGTCCGATTCCTATAAAATATTACAAATATAAGTATATTATATATTAATATATTATAGAAAATGCATAAAATATATTATCTAACACATAAAGTATAAATTCATTATGTTCTTTATCTTTACAAAAAAATTATAATTTAAATTATAATTTATCATTTTTTGGCTATGAAAAATTTTGAATAACGCATAAATTAATATGTTCACTAAAATTAACTTACGATCACGCGAATGCTCCTCAATGATTGGTGATTCTGTGAGCTCATCCTCGAGATGAGTCGCTGGACCGCGATACGGATCAAGTTCTTGGTCGCCATTTCTGTCGATCGTCTGCGACTCCGAACTCTGCTGCTGCTGCTGCAGACTCAGGCACGGCTTGCGCACTACCTTGTGACATTTTTTGTGAACGAGCAGTTTGCATTGGATGCACTTGAATCCCTGTCGGCCGAGACCCCAAATCCGATCTTGGCAAAACGCGCAGAAGGCTCTCTGAAAAAAATCACAAAAAATCACAAACCGACGAAGGATCTTATATTACTTCCCGGGCTTCTCGTGTTAGAAGTATATCGCGACACTTTACGAGGCGTGTAAGTCGTGTTTAAGCTTCTCGAAGAAACGCTGCGATAACGCACGCGTTCTCCGACTTTAAGACATCCTGAGACCAAAATCTGAGTCGTGACAAATGATAATTAAGTTTAAATATCCTGTCTTAGACGAATGCTCTTCCATAAGCTCGGGCAAAGTAAAGTACATTGGAGAAAGGAAAGGGATCAACAAAACGGGATGATTACACGCGAAGCAAGATCAAGAGAGTTCGTACGTGAGCCTAGTTTTATAAGGCAACTTTACATTTCCAGTAACACAATAAGAAAAAGAGAGATAGAGAGACCAAGAGAGAAGATGAAGGAAGCAATGCTTCTATCTGTTCCTTTCGTCGACGACAAACTCACTAGCCAGCAAGTTTTAGTGTTGGAAGTACTCTACGAGAGACTCTGCATAGAGAACGTCGGTTTCGCCGGCCGCGTCGCACCTGAGACAGATCTACCTTCGCAAAAGATTGTGTATGAAAAAGGAGAGCGAGGGACGGGAAAGAATAAAGGAGATGATGAATAAAATAAAGGTTGTGCAATGATAATTAAATGGAATGATGCTTACCCGGTTGAATCGTTTCGCCTGAAAAATATGGCCATTCACTCGGTACAGCTTCCTCCATCTACGAGCACCACGTCTGTAGATGCTTCCTTCGGAAAATGAAATAACATAAATGTCACAAATGATGAAAAGCAACTGATTGATCAATTTGCCGCGATTGACTTCCGCGATCCACCCATGCCGAACGATAAAACCTCATTATAATGCAAATATAATTAGCTTCATTTATTCAACTATTAATTAAATTACTAATATTAAACTCTATAGTATAGTAATTATTTTGTAACTGATCTATTGACAAAAAAAAATTGTTTTCTCTAAATATAGCTTCAAGTATCTTTCCCACGTTTTATAAAGACATTCACATATAATATCTCGTATGAGTAATAGTGAACTTGTGTTATTCTTACATAAAGTCTTCAATTCCATTTTATGTGCTCAGCGATTTAATTTTCATAATAAAGTTTCGTCGTCGGATATTGTCAAATAACTTCGGTAATTGATTTCATGCCACTATTCTCTTTTTTCGCCTAGTCACAAACGATCGCGCGATCAAACATCATGCTGCTTCACCGGCAACGAACGGAGCGAATCGATGCGAACGGGAAACAACAACATTTCGTGCGAAATGTGTTTCATGCAAAACGTTGGCGGTGAAAACGCGCGCCGGAATGATGGTAAGTTTGTTCTTACAACTCTAAAGGATTCGGAGAACAGTTACGATTGATCGGATTTGATTCATGCTTTATCCACGTGTGATCGCCGAATATCAGCTCCGACGTCTGGGACTTGAGGAAACCTCGGCGGGAACTACTTGCACACTTGAAGCCGCGCAATTCAAAACATAAACGTCATTCTGACGCAGTGGTTTCCAGATTTCCAGGTTTCTTCAGGTCGTCGTGACATCGATAGAATCTCTGGTAGCTATTCGGCGATTATCGAGCGAGGGTTCACTATAAGGAACAAGTATGTTTTAAGGCTCCTCGATGCAGCCAATGATATTCACAAATGCGATTTTTTTTTTTATTTTTCATTGAAAACAAAAACAAAGTTAATTCAAAATTTAAAATTAATTTAATTGTTATGATATAATTTAATTCAATCCTTATATCGTATTGTAATATATTATAATCTCGTAAGTCTATCGAACACGAGTCGTGAATAAAAAGATTAATTATTTAATTTACAAGTTAAATCCTTTGTAGCTGCATCGAAGGATTAGGAGTCTTAGAGTTGCTTCGATGTGTAACGTAGGCGTTGATATCATGAAGATTGTGATTGAAAAACGTATCGGAGGAAGAGCTTTGATGGAAAACGGGGTGTTGAGAGCGAGAGATGAATGTTTCTTCTACGGCTCTTCTACGGCCTCCGCACGTAACGGAGTTACGCGTCGTGTGTGTCTGTCTATTATCGCGTGCTAATCGTTTCTTTCCACCGAACGGTTAATTAGAACTCGCTGGCTAGTACGCATTGGCTAATATATATCGAGCGCAAGCGAGGAGCGCTGCGCGACTCGTCGGCCGCTGAGACGTTCCCAATGAACAGTAAACACACTCACTGTCTTCTCCCTGGCACGGCATCCCGGGGGCGGGCGGCACGTTAGGAAAAACTGCAACAAAACAGAAAGAATTCACGTTCGCTTTGCTGAAAATATGTCACGTTTCCTCTCTTCAGT
This sequence comes from Solenopsis invicta, assembly GCF_016802725.1. Taxonomy (NCBI): domain Eukaryota; kingdom Metazoa; phylum Arthropoda; class Insecta; order Hymenoptera; family Formicidae; genus Solenopsis; species Solenopsis invicta. The sequence continues at coordinate 22,901,182 of NC_052668.1, forward strand.
TTTCGTCCAATAAAATTTCGAAAGTACCATAGAAACTTATCTGGATGGAAACTTTTCTATCATCCGCTTAAATAATAATCTCCATTTCCTGTGTATCGTCCCATCATGTACATTTGATAGAAAGAAAGTTAAATATAAAAGAAAGCCTAGCAAGATTAGTAGATTATGACATAACGATATCTGAGATATGAGAAAATGACCCGAGTAGAGCTACGTTAATAATTAATAGCAAAGCCACTGAGTCAGAAATATCCAGAATAAGACGCTGCAAAATTATACTTCCTAATATCAAAGGGAATCAATGATTTAAAACTGCGTATTTAATTCGTCGACGAGACGTCGAGTCGTCAATCGACGCCACTGCCGCTTTTATCCTGTGTCAAGGAGGATTACGTCAGAAATCAGCAAAGTGTCAAATGTGAACTTACACGGAAAGCAATTCGAGTACCGGAACCCGATCGAGATTCGCTGCTCGTTGTCCAACATGTTGTGTATGTACTACTTGCCGTGTCCTACTCGGTATCGCTTCGGTTACGGTCAGATAACGAGTAACACTGAATCCTATCCGTGCAATCGAGCGTCGTGTTATCACTTATCGCGAGAGAGACGACGGTGCGTTCGCGATTAAATTTCCTCGCAACTTCGAGCGCCGATAAAGCCGCAAAGTCGACGCAATCCGCACGCGTGAAAATTTTCGCCAAAAGGTCCTGGAGTTCCCGTGGACGTTTTTTTAATCTCGTTACTCGCGACGCCGCCGTGGATTAATCCTCCCACCCAGGAGCGGTTACACACAAACGCCGTATAAATTCTAATTAGCGAAGGACGAGCGTGGACACGAGCCCTTTATCAGAACAATCCCCCGCGCACGGTACGTACAATAGAATGATGATTAAATATACAATTAAGCATATTGCGTCGCGTGTCGCGGGGCAGATAATGCTTTATGAAACTCTGAATTCAGTAAAGAAATGAAAGTTGGCGCACAGCTAATGAGTGGAATAAAATTAAGTAGAAAGCTGCGAATTGTTCCGGATTATTCGCTTTAATGTTTTAAAGCGGCCACTCGGACTTGGACGCCTAAGTCAACTGGTGCATTGCTCCAAATTGGTCCGCGACGAGATCTGAGAGAAAGATTGAATGAGACAGGGGAGGCCGAAAAATTGATTACCGAAGGTCACAAACGAGAGAGCGGACGAAAGGTTTTTGTCTTGAAGCACGTGCTTCGATCAGGTAAAATCGCCAATCTTTTTTTACAGAACTTAGAAATAGATTCTCGGCTCGAGTGATACTCGACAGATGTAGGTTGATGAACAATAGACCTATAGAACATCAATAACACGAGCATTTCGTTTATATATAATATTGATTTGCCAAAAAAAAGATTTATATAAATTGGAATTGGTTTCGTCTATTTGAGGTACACGGGTCAAATAAGTTTATAAATGAATAATGCAAATGATACGAACGTATTAATTGGTTCATTAAAGACAGAAATTTAAATCAATTTATAATTGCTATAATAGTCTATTAGTTCATGAAAATTTGAAATAATCTAGATTATAAAATGTCGAGATCCATTAAATATAAAATTTGGCAGGGAATCCATTGGTTGGGAAAGATTAATAGCCCATCTTGCTAAGCGACCCTCTGTAGGGTCTCTATCACATGAATATGAGACGAGGCGCAGTCGCGAGGATTGCGTGGATACGACGCGTGTCATACGATCGCGAGTTCGCTAACGAGGCCATCAGTGCTCTCCCGTTGGTACAATATACGTAATCGAATCGTTTGTTACCAGAGAGAGAGAAAGAGAAAGCGCGAGAAGAAGAGAAGAGAAGAGAAGAGAAGAGAAAGAGAAAGGGGAAGAGAGAAAGAGAGAGAACCGCGGTTCACCGCAAACGCGTATAGACGATGTCGGGAGGTGTACAACGGCGCGAGAGGTGAGCGCAATTTCTTGAAATATTCATGGACTAATTATCGCGGAGGGGGATCGATGACACAGGCGATAAAGACGATGCGATGTACACTCACTCTTAACATAAGGGATACGTGCAACGAACTGTATACGGAATGCACGTACTACTACGACGACGACGACGACGCGTGATATACTACTCTAGAAGCATGGATCTATAATGTTGAGTGCATAAGTGCATCGGCGCATATATGCGCGTGAAAAGGCAACAGCGAAGATCGTACTTAAAACTTCAAACCCTTCGTAACTGGTTCACTGAGTAACCGGCGTCGATAGTGGCCGAGTTCTAATTCATGCTTTAAATTAAACATACTGGACAACGATGCATTGTTGCCCTCGATCGTGTGCGAGCTAGAAAAGAAAGAGATAAAGTTTATCGTCAAAGCAATGCCGGCGATGATAATCACCTTTGTCGCTTAACACACACCGCAAAAAAAATGAACTATCATAAAACGACAATGACCGCTGCAAACGAGATATGCATAATAAGCACTTGTAAATAAAAAAATGTGGACGTATTTAAAGAATCAGTAGATCTCGCTACCTGTATCTATCGTGATTATTCGATAAAATTAATGCGAGAAAGGTGAAAAACGTGAATTATGTCATCAATTAAAATACAATCGGATAAAGCGCGGTATGTTAAGCGGAATAAATTTGATATAGCGTAGAAAAAAGTTTCTCCATCCATCATAAAGCCGACGCGAAAAAAAAAAGATGCACTAAACCGAGCGACAACTCGACAGCGACTACTACTACAGCGCAACCCTTACTTTTAGCGAGGACAAAGTCGCGATAATTAATTCATGTGACCGACTTAGAGTTTTATATTACTGCAATGCGCTAAACGAGCGTCGTGGCCAGGACGATTTCCGTCAACAAAGCCGGCCAAAGCCGGCCGGAAGGAGGGCGCAGGGACTCGCATCCGCGAGTCGTCACTCGGCGGCCGGAAGACACGCGTTTTTCTGAGCGTCACGTCCGGCGCATCGAACGAAATGCACCGGACGTGATCGCACACTCACAAGAACGTAGCAAGTATTATCTTGGCGAGCTAGACAGGCGGGCAGACTTTGACCCAGATCAGAGGCTGCATCAAAGAAACACGAAGAGGAGAGGCAGGAGGAGAAGGGGGTGGTGGTAGTGGGCGAAGCTGGTCACGCGCCAAAGACGGGCTCTTCCTCAATGCATCCTCCCTCGGCTGCACCTACCCCAAGTAATCTCGTTGAACTGGAACTGCGGCCCGCAGGGGCCGCGTGTCGAAGGGCCCGCGGGCTCAATGTCGAGCAGCGACGTCATCGAGAGCGCGGATTCCAGCGGTGGCGGTAACTGCTGCTGACTGCACGGCCCGTGCACCCGGCACGTCGCGGTAGGTCCGATGCCGTAAATAAGTTCGGCGTTTGCCGCCACTTCCTCCAGCTCGGCCTCGGACAGCTCGTCCATCCCCTCGACGGTGTCTGGCGGGCATGGGTGGTGCTTCGTCACCCTGGACGAGGTGCCGGGTTGCGCGAAAATGTCGTCGTGATGGTGGAGATGATGATAATGATGGAGATGCGGTGGACTACCGAGGCAAGGGGGCGGTGGTGAGATGTCGGCGGTGCGCAGATGACCGACGAACGGTTGCTCGTACTCGGCCGAGTCGCCGCTACCTGGCGACGGTGGATGCGTGCTGGTGCCGGGTTTCACGTGGCGCTCCCGCGGTAACACCTGAATGCCGGTAGAGGTGAGGGAGGACGGACCACCACCATTTACCGCCGCCGCCACCGCCGCCGCCGCCACCACCGCTACCTTCGACGACGGTGGAGATACGGCGGCTCACCGCGGCGGCCGCTGCGGCCGCTGTCGCCGCCGAGTATGAGTAGAAGGAACCACCCTGGATCATCATGCTGCAGGGTGGTTCCTCCGTCGCGACCCCCACGCCGGCGGGGGTGGCCACGCCGAGCTCTCGCGCCTCCTGTATGCTAGCGTAAGTGCTCTGCGCGGACAGCTCCGTCTGGTGCATTTGTTGCTGCTGTTGCTGCGATGGTGGCTGATGCTGATACAAGCTCTGATGCTGTTTGTCCTTTTCGCGGCGAGGTGACCGACCCCGGTCGCTGACGGAAGTCGCGCTCCAGTAGCCCCACGCCATTCTGTAGCGAGTCTAGCCGTGCTTGCCTCGCCTTGCTCGGTCGCCGCGGTATGTATATCCCTTTTGTTCGCTCCAACCGCGCGCGATCGCCTCACCTCTCTGTTTTCGCGGCTCTCTATCCCTCTTTCTCTATGTATGTATATATACCGATTGCCTTACCCACCTCCGCCCCTTGCTTCGTTCGTACCTTCTTTCTCCCGTTTCGTCTCTTTCTCCTTCACCGCGGTCGACCTCTTACAGGAGCCGCCGGGATGAGCATGCGACGAATCACCAGTCTCGATCAATGCTAGTTTACCGCCTCTTTTGCGACCTCTCTCCACTCGCGGTGTAGCGAGCCAAGCGCGCCGACAACCACCGTCGAATATCGCTCGCCGTAGTCGAGGCGCACGATGACGCAACCCCTTCTTCGTGGCTAGGAAGCTGTCGAAGGGCCAGCTCTCTTCGCAATCCCGTAGCAACGGCTCCCGGCTCACCAGCCTCTTTCCGCGCGACACTTTCCTCCCGCCTATAACGGCGACCGCGACCCGATCTTGGGATCTCACAGCCAGATTCACGTCGACGGTAGCGCGACGGCGTGACGTGTTTGTGCGCCCTTGCTGATCGGTCCGTGCAAGGATATCGACTACCGCCGCGACGAGATGCGTTAACCGCCACCACGCCGCCGCCGCCGCCGCCGCCACCACCGTCGTCGTCGCCGCCACCGCCGCCGCCGCCGCCGCCCGGCGCATGCTACCAACCGAATCGCGCAAACGCGGATCACGCCAAGGTGGAGGTGATACATGTATCCCCCGACGTCTCCTCGCTGCCGGTCCTACACCCGCCTATATCCACCCACAAGTTGTGCCTCTCCCAAGCTCTACCTCTTTCTCTCCCTCTTCTCTCTTACTCTTCCTCTTCCCTTAAACCTTTGCTGTTTGCTCACTGATTATCCAGCGATTTCTTCTTGTCACCGTTTTCAAGTAAACTTTGCGCTTCTCTCATCGTTTCATATTATTTTATACATATATGTATATATGTACACGTTTCTCGTTCTTTTCGTTAACTCTGTTTCTTCCCGTCAACGATCTCTTTACCCTTTGTATCTTTCCGCTTTTATCAAGGGTTCAAGAAGGACCGTTCCGTTCCACAACATGCAATACATTCTATGCTACTTTATCTTTTACTCTATTTTTCTGGCTTTCTTCCATTTTTCACTTTGATCGTTGGCTGTTCGTTTCTTCTTGAGTTACTATCTTGCATTTCCTGTTCCTTAGGTCGCTGCCCCGTCGATTCTTCCTCGTTCTTTCGTGACGGCGTCCAGTCCTCACTACTGCTGCGACCGATACCGCAAAAAACATGCACATTTTTACCAAGACTGACGCGCGTTACACGCATCGAGAAATTGAGAGTCTGTCGATATTGACGATATATCCGATTTTACATACACCGAATAAAAAAAGTTCGTATACCGATTTTCATCAGCAAACGAGACTTTTACAAATTATTGATTTTTCGCGGTGCTTCAGAAAAGAGATGCAATCTTCTTAAACTACGCTTAATAGGAGAATTATTTATGGGAACAATAAATTTAACCCGGCACTATAGTCCTTCGAGATTTTAATTACTTGTACTTCATTATGTTAGCACTCTCTTGGGAAAGTTCGCGATCGATGTCTTCGACAATCTATTACATCGCAAGTTTTATTTGGTTCAAAAACAAGGATGTATATTTGGTGTTGAGCTATTTTTTTTTACTCTTCGAGACATTAATCTTCGGAGCTCGAAAGGTTTGTCTCGTACTTGTCAAAGGAGTTCCAGCGTCATTAAAGCACGGAGAGGATCGAGAGAAGACGCGGGGATCCCCCAGACCGGAAATGTATGCGTGATCACGATACGCTCCCTATTCCAAGAAGTATCCGGCTATCGCACAAATAAGATCCGTATCGAATTGTCTCGTGAGGTCGGGTATCGTAGAGCTGACGAATTTCTAAGCATATCACCGCTCCGACTACATAGAATCTTCGTGGACACGAGCACGCGCGCGTGATCCGAGAATGTTGTCATCCTTGAGGAATCGCACACCGATAATCGATCAATGTATACCGAATAAACACCGGCGCTACGGTCAGACGCCGATGAAGCTATTTCGCCATTAATCGTCGACTCGTATCGGCGATAAACCGCCGATAAGGCGAATGATCGTCGAGGCGTACGTACATACCGTTATCCGAGGCGCGTATCGATACTCCGAGCGAAGGAGCGCTTGCACACAGTGCATTTAATACGTTGCCGCTAATATGCACGACAATCCAACATATATACGGGTTGCGCGTAATTTATGGGCGGCTTCTTATCTACACGGCGACCGTTAGCGTAGGATATTAAAGACATCGGTGGACATTACCGATGAACCTATTTTGTCACATACATATGCGCATTCCAGGTTCTATGTGCATGATTCACAAGCACGGTGCTCCATTCCTAATTATATAAGACCCTAGCATGCAAGGCGCATTATCGTCCAACGCGATGCGCAGTTTTTTCGAACGATTAATGCGCCGCTAAAATCAAAGCAACATGCGAGACGATCGCAAGATTCCAGTGATCAACGTAAATAGCCATGACTGACCATGTATGGTTATTTCCGTATCCTTCTCGAGCTCGTACAGCCTCAGTGCCTCATCCAATTCCTGCTGCGAGACGATCCTGCACGGATCGCCCTCGTCGTCCACCCATTTCATCGTGAATTGCTCCGTGCCAAAGCCACATATCGTTCGCATCTCCTCGCGCAGTGCGTCCACTGAAATCCCGGGAGTGATGTACGTGATTTGTATCTGCCTAATACAGGAAAATGACACGTTACACATCTGTCTTAAAATTCCTACACTGAGAAAAAAAAGTTATTAACTTGACTAAATTTTTCAATTAAATTAAATTTTTAGTTCAACTATTTATGTATTTGACCTAAATGCATAAGATACTTGAACTTCAGTAAGCACTTATATATTTAACTTAAATACATAAACACTTAAACTAAAAAAATTAAATTAAGTTGAAAAATTTAGTCAAGAATTTTTTTTCCTCAGTGTACGTTTCTACGATTTGTACAATTTTTATCTATATCTTTAATATTGGTACTTTTTTTTTTAATTAACTCTCTGGAGATGTCAAAATATATTGCTGACGTTCAATTAATTAAATGAAACTCATTTAATTAATATTGACTAAGACCAGTTGTATCAATATAGCTTAACTTTAAACTCAATTTAGCTTACTTTCTATCTCTTTCTAGTTCTAAAAATTAAAAAAAAGATAGTGAGGTAAATTGAATTTAAAGTTAAGCTACAAACAAGTCTAAAAAGTACTAATTAATTTTAAGAAAGTAAAATATAACTCTTATAAAAAAGAATGAATATCGGGTTTATTTTAATAATAATTTCAGGTTCATAATTGACAATAGGTTCAATAGATTCACAATTAACTCCAAAGTTTTAATCATAAAAATATTTATTGTTACATTTATTATTAATTCTAAAATGCTATTTATATTTTTCTGACATTTATACTACTCCAGGTGAGTGGATGGATGAATGGATAATAGAGTTGTAAATCAAGTCCCCTTCTCGTTATTTGTAAGCTCGAAGTGAATAAAGATTATATATATACTACTCCAGATGAAAATTCATTCACATAATTAAGAATTTTGTTTACACTGTCAAAAATTTTTTTAAGATGTTTTTCTACTTTATAAATACACATCGGATTCTTATGCAAATTGCATATTATTTTTAGAAAGCAGGTTAAAAAATCAAAATAGAAATTTGTCCTATTGACAAATTATTTAAACAATGTATATTTGCACATTTGCACATTTTATGTATATTTGCTATAAATATTTGCAAAAAAAATCCAATATTTATTTATAAATTACACAGTGTTAAAATAACTAAATTAATATTGCTTTAATGTTAAGAAAATCTTATTAAATATTATTTTAAAATTTTAAATATTATTTCAATTAAGCACTTGAAAAATTCACTCACAGTAGCACTTTAGGATTAATAATCAATAACCAATTTTCTTACAAATAGTGTAAAATTTTATATTAGAATAAAAATAATAGACAATAAAAAATTTGAGACTGATTATTATTTTTAAAATAAAAAACAAATCAAAACATTTAAAACCAACTAAAACATTTTTATAACATGCATTACCCATTATATATAATTTTCACTCGAATGTCATCGTTCTCTGCCGTCTGTGTAGGCATTTTTGAAACAATGGTCTTCTATTCTGAAAGTATAATAATCCAACCAAACAATTTTAGTACACAAAACTCAAGTGGTGATCGCGTCGGATTTTATCGTAACACAATTATCGAAATCAATGACGTAAAGAAAACACAAGTAAAAATGCCTGAATAATCCGGATATGACATAACGACATCCAACTTTCCTACGGACGCGGTTGACGTGCGGTACCGATCCGCGACCACTTGGTCGTGCCGCTCGCGGTCGTACGTTGAAAAAAAGAAGACCAGGACATTGGGTAACAGAGTCATTACCCGATGGGAGTGTGGCAGGACGGATTCGCGGAAACGAGAGAGCGGAGCGCGAGAGATCGGCACCGGTCATCGGTTGACACGGTCAGCTCTCTTTTCACGCACACGACCCGGTTAACCCGCGGACCCGCGACAACTTTCCCACCTTTAATTAGCGGACAATTCGTGGCAGTACGCGCGTATAAATGCCGTGCCTTGCACGAGTCCTTCGTGACTCACCACGATGAACCGCCGTCGCTGCCGCCGTCGCGATGCACTAGTTGCACGCACTTGTGTCGCACGGCACAGGAGAGGATCTCCCGGGGAGAGGAGGGTCGGGATTGCACTTAGTGAACGTAGAAAAACGTAGAAAACAGCTCGCTGGCGCGGAACGCGAAGTGATGCGCGCGGCGACGCGGTAACGTCAACTTAAAAACCGTAAGGCACTCGATACGCGGCGTGGAGCGTTGTTACTTGGCAGACGCCATGTTTGTTGGTCACCGATTCTCGCGGCGCGACCAGTGGCGCTGTTGCTGGTGCGCGAGCTTCGTGCCAGATGGCGACACTCATCCCATTTTCCTCCGCCCTCGCAAGGCAAAAAGAATAATAATCGCCAAATAATTTTTTTTAATTTACACAATATTTTTTTCAATTACTAAATTAAAGTTAATGATTTATAAAATTAATTCGGTTATATCAAAGGTTGCATAAACCAGAAGTCAATTTTTAATTTAATTTAATTTAATCCTAACGTAACTTTTAATTGAGTTGGATTTTTGATCATTTAATTAAAAAATATTAATTTACCTATTAATTAAAAAATATTAATTTATCTAGTTTCAATTTTTCCATATTAAACAACAAAAACTTAATACTTTTCGGTTTTAAAAATATAATACCCGGTTAAAAATATAATATTCGGTTTTAAAAATATTTCTTGATAAATTAATCAACAATTTAATATAGAATTATTTACAGTGCAATTTTTAATAACCAAACTGCTAAACTTAAAATTAATTGTATTATTTTGTTTTCTTTGTCCATTTTCTGCAAATTGTAACTTATTAATATAAAACATAATATATTTAAAATATTTATAATTTTTTAATTAAAATAATAAAGAAAAGATTAAAAATGCTCAGTTTTAAGTTTTGCAATTGGGTATTGGAAATTGCACTGTGAGCGATTCCATTTGGTTAAATATCATTAAATTTTTAATTGATCGATTTAATTTAAGTTAACCGGACGATGAACTTTTGTATAATTCGTTGTTTCCGGTTTTTCGTTTCACACATATTAAACAATAGTAAATTAATAATTCTAGTCATGTTAACGAGGCCGCTATTGTTAGGTTAATCGCCATTGCAATTGTTCTCGGAGTTTAGAATCAAAATTTACCTATAAATGTTTCCGAATTAACACAATCCCCTACTAATGCTCCGAATAATACATGTTCTCCTGATAATTCCGCCGATGTTTAGAGAGGCTACAGTATCGATCTTCTTGGTCTTTCTAAACTAGATTCCTCGAATCAACTCTCGCGCGTACGTCGCCGTCCACTGGATCTCCCGTCGCAGTGGACGGTCGGTTCACCAATTCCATCGGAATCCTATCGAGACGGGTCCAACTGATGTGGCGCCTGGCGGTGGCTGATCATCGGTGTCCAAGATGATGATACGAACATAATTGATGGATGCATCATCGAGATGCGTCAGCGGTTCACAATTGCGACGCTTATCTCCGCATTCTTCGTCAGTTTGCAGCGTTTGTAGCTACACGTTCAGACTTCAGATCAGACACGGTTCGCGTCGATTCGTTCTCGACCGTTCCCTCTCCTCGTCCCCCTTGCCGTCGTTCGCACGTGAAGGTTCTGTCGTGGGAGACGGAGAGTGTTATGCGCTTGTAACGCTGGAATCTCAAATGTACTCGTACCAACTCGTACCGTAGACCGTAGGCAGTGTTCGCGAGGGTGGTGTCGCGGGATGTAAACATCCGCGCCGCAGCTTCCGCGCGCTCGAGGAAGACGGCGTCAAAAGGTGAAGTGAGGAAGTAGAGGCTCTCCCGACGCGGGATTTCGCTTATTCGCGGCGATCATGAGTTGACACGTCGCCCCTCGACGTCGCGCCAGCGTTAAATGCACCGCCCGCGCCAAACGCAGGATGGACGTCGCGGAGGACGCCGAGGCCGCGCTGGACCCGCGTATCCAGGTGAGGTGCGCGGAAGAGGCTCCGCGTCTCGTGGACGATCCGCTTGGTTCCTGGTTTTGCTTCCGCGCGGTCCACGCCCGTCGCATTTTAGGTTATGTCCCTTCGCGGTTGCAGTCACAGTGCCTAACACCGCCTGGTACATTGTCCCACTTTGCTTTCACTTTCCTTCCTTTGCGCGGATAGACGTACCCCGGGAAACGCAAAATGCGCGCGATTACGAGTAACTTGATTGCGTTTGTCTTCTGCCAATTAATGGAGACATTTTGCAAGCAAGGGAAATTTAATAGTCAAAAGGATTCTGCCTTGAGACGCATCCCCTTTTGATTTCATTTTTCCTACATATCTAAAGGGACGAATAAATAATGCCAATATAAATGAGTAAAACCGTTCTTTTTCCACACTTCAGGGGAAGGACTGATCTTCTTGCACAGTTTATCTTACATCTTTTTTCTCTTCAATGTGAAAAGAAAACGAGGTAAGATAAACCATGCCAAAAGTTCAGTCCTGAGGTGTGGAAAAAGAACAAATAGAAGCATTCTCTTTATAATCTCTCTCTGTACTTGGGCCTTACTGAAGATCTTAGACTCCACTTAGTGTGTTCTCTGTAATAAAACAATTTAAACATAGTATGGAAGTACCTTTCTTTTTGCATACTATAATGCTATGATTAAAATGAATCACAGTAATTAAACAGCAATCTCTAGCCTAAAGTTTATAACACACAATGTAATTTATATTTGAAATAAACATGGGAATGATAATGGGAAGTTTTATTTTGAGACATAGTCCTTCTTTGTTTCATTTTTTCTGTGTAATATATCTAAAATAAAAAGTAATTGATATGTAAATCAATAAAAATATTCTTTATAATGAAATTTAAATACATAGCATAAAGTATTTTAATATTTTTTTTATATTGTACATAATGTTACAATTTAAATAACAATAATTGAGTAGCAATCTTTATCTTTAAAGCTTATAGCGAAAAATAATGTAAATTTTAAGTAGATTCTAATTTTAAGATTCAAAAGATTTTGAGAAAACATTGAAGAAATTGGAAAAAATCTGATATGATCTTTTTCTGTCACAAATTATGGAAATTATATAATGTATAATATTTTATAGGATAAATTTCTGTTTTCTAGATTGAGTTGGAGAATTTGAACAATGCAGCAGATAATATTAATAAGTTGGAGACTGAATTGGATGTAAGAAATAATTTTTTTGTTTATAATTTAGAAATGAACATTTTATGTATTTGCAAAATTCATTTGATTTAATTGATTTTTAGGAGGCTCACACTGCTTTTGGGCAGCTCCTATCGGACACAACAAGGAGGCTGAAAGAAATTACGGATAAACTGGGCACTAGCTGCATTGAAAAGGCAAGATGTTATTATGAGGCATTGGAGCTAGCTCATCAAGCTCAGGTAGAGATCTATTAGTCTAATTTTATTATATGCCAAAATAAAATATATATATTGAGTTGTATAGAATTTAGAGAATTGTATATAAGAATTTTCAATAAATTTAGATAATATTTGATAAATATAATAAATATTTTCAATGACTTCAACAAATGTTTTACAATGCTCTCTAACAGAATTGTTATTGAACGCGTAGCGCGATTACCGCACGCTGCGCGTTCTACTCTGATGCTTGGTTTAATAGTGACATGAATGAGCATATCCTGCTAAGCTCGGTTGAAATTCCACTCATGCTGATTTGGCATAGTTTGTGCTTGCAATTAGAATAAAATTCTATAAATTCAGTATACACCAAAAGTTATAACTACTTATTTATATGAGACTTATTTATATGAGATTCATTTATAAATTATCACTTACTGTACAACTTATTAATCAATTTTTATACATTTATATATAAGGCAGGAAATTTATAATTCTTTTGTCTGAATGTAGAAATTCATATAAGGTAAGTTGTTATATCACAGATTAGTTATTTGCATTAAATGTCTTAAATGCCAATACTAGTTAAACTGTTACATAAGTAAAGCAATGAGATATTTCCTCTTTTAATTTACAGGTGCAGTGTCAACAACAGGCGCAGCTGTTTCAAAGAGCCAGCGAAATTCACGCAGCGGCGAAGGAAACGGTTGCTCTAGCTGAAGCGCGATTCATGTCTCATCAGCATGAGTGGAATTTTGACCAAGCATGGCAGGATATGCTCAATCATGCTACTATTAAAGTGAGTATAAGAGAACACAGCACACAATGACAATAATTTCTTTTGAAAGTATTGTGAAACATTTGGAACCAAATGGAAAATATCTTGACATTATATTTTATCTCTTTGTTATATTTTATCTGTTTGACATTAATTTATTAATAATTGTTTTCTGTAAATATAATAACAAACAAAATGCTTTTCGTTAAGGTCATGGACGCGGATAATCAAAAAGCGGAGTGCGGTCGAGAGCATCATAGAAGGGCGATGTTGTTTCACGACGCCGAGAAGAAGCTAATGCAATTGGAAGAAAAACATCGAAACGCAATAATAAAAGCGAGGCCGTACTTTGAAGTAAAGACTCAGTGCGATCAGATGTTGGCGACTCAGAAGGAGAGAGTGGAGTACCTGCAGCAAGCTGTTAAGGAAGCTAAACGTAATTATGCAACGAGTCTCCGGACGTTGGAAGAAATTAGTAATCAAATACATCAACAGCGAAGAGATTACGGTAGTATGAAAAATATATATGTTGGAGATATAAAAGATAATTTTTTTTTTTTTTTAATGAACGTAACATTTATATTTTAGATATCGTGGCTAATGGACCGCGAGAACCTGGCGTCGGTGCCGAACTTATTGGTTCAGAGACGCATCAGAAGTACAAAATCGAGTTCAACAATCCCGATAATCGTAAAATGTCTCCTATTAGGTATAATGAAAACGGAAATAATGAAAAACTGCACGATATTGAGGTCAGTAAAATATGCAACAATTAATCTTGCACAACGCTTTGGAATTGTTAATAAATTGCTATCGTGTTTTTAAAATTTACAGAAGCCTTGCTTGATAAAGAGTGATGCGGAACACCTTGACAAGAGGTCCGTCGACGGCAGCGAGAGCAAGTTTACGCAATGGGAGCTCGAGTTGCAAGCCAGCATGGAAAAATTAAATCGCTTATCGAATGAGAATTCGTTGCACATTAAAGAGCGCGACGCACAAAATTCTTCCGACTTGCGGGACACGGTTGAAGCCAGTATCACAAACGGCACGTGTCACGATCTTTTATCTGCCGAATTATCTAATGTGCATAGTTCAAATCAATTTTCAAGATTGACTGAAAATCCGAGAACTATCGAAACAGATAGATCGCACTTGCTAAAATCAGGTTCGATGATTGATTCAACGACATTACGCGACGCGTCGATGCTTGCTTTGAAGAATAATACTTCAAAGTCGCTGAATAGCAGTCCAGTGAATAGAGGTACGTCTAATTTCGAAAATAGGATTTCCAATAGAACAGCAGATATATCGAAATACGTGCCAAACAGAATTTCTCAATTCATCATTAAGGATAGAAAAACGCAAAGTAGCTGGGACATTAACGCTCCTAACAATGTCGATATGGATGTTACGAGGGAGGAACCCGAAAGAGATAGCTGTAGTAATACAAACGATACTTTAGCTAATAAGAGCCACGTACAACTTACGAATTTATCGCGTATCGCGCAAGTTTCTAATATCGAGTTCCTGCCTGCGCAATCTAATTTATCGAGACGTCACGTCACGGCGGCTTCCGGCGTCAGCCAACACCCAAAGAGCTCGCAAAGCGATATTGCATTATCGCAATTACGATCTACCTTTAACATTCTGAAAAAGGGTGCATCATGTAGTGCCAATTCCAGTCCGATAAAAAATCTATTACTATCGTCCGCCAAATCCTTGGATACCGGGAGCGCGGATCAACTCGATAAACGTTCTATTTCTAAGAGATTCGCGAGCAAAACCGCCAGTATTAAAGAATTACCGTTACTGTCGTTCTTCGGACAAACGTCTGCAATATCAGCACTTAGAGGCAAGAGTAGCAGCATGATTAATTTGGCTGGTAAACAAAATTTGAAAACATTGCTAGACAATTCTCATTTGAGCAATATACAGGCGATTAGCGCAGAAAGATTAGCAAACGTGAGACACAAGTTGGTTAACGATTGTCCGGAAACTAAGACAGACGATGTTAAGAAATAAGTACAAGAGTTGCGATCAAAGTAGATCGCTTATGATAAGTACGTGATTTCTGCGTTTAACACGTGTGTAAGTAGAGAATTAATTGTTAATGTCGTTCACAAAAAGCCCGAGAAATAAAAATGTAACTTTAACAACATTCTGAAACAATTCTCGCGTTTTCGAGAAGTCACGAAAGATATTTCTGCAGATTATACAGCAGTTGGTTATTAAATATACGCTGTAACGTTAATTAATGATATACTGTATTATATAAATCATCGCGGATTAGTTAAGTATTAATACTTTACCTGTATTAAAACAAACGTAAACATAGTATTGCGATCGAAAAATGTGATCATTGAGGTATCAGCATGGATTAATTAAGTAATAAATCTACGCGCTCAGTCCCAATTAGGCATATACTTGCTTAAAAAACCGACCAGGCGATGTACGCATCGTATCGTTTACTATTTTCTAATCTTTTAATATGTGCTTTTTTAATAAAACACGTGTTTCTTAACAAGTAACCACATGTGTATTTTATTCATGCGATCGATAATTACTGTCACTGTATTTAGTATTAAAAAAAACGTTATATTTGTTTTTTTTAAGGACGCAATGTAAAAGCTTTGGTTATCAGCCTGCTTTTAATTCATAAATTTACAAGGCAATATAAGGTATAGCTGTATCATAGATAAAAGATATCGACATATTCCGCACAAACAGATAGATATAGAGGCAAACGCATCGATTACATGTACATACATGGACCACGAAAGCTAAAGATCAATGGCTTTATATCTTGTATGCCAACGTAGAAAACAGACTTCTATATAAGTTAAGGTTGAACGATTTTTAAGACCTGCAGGAAGAAAAGCACAATGAATCAGGCATCGAATTTTTTTGCGGCGATATTGCGCTGATATCATTGCGACCTGTTTCTTCTTTGTTCCGAGAAACGTCAAGATGGCCTTATACATCTGATCTAAATACCGTGGCGTATCGAGCATTTTCTGGCTCTGACGAGTGTAAATTCTCTTAGACTAAATTACAGCGAATTGAGAACGTTTGTCAATTGAAATTTAATTGGTTGTCGAATAATTCATTGTGTCACAAATCTCTTCGAAAATTCAAACAAAAAAAAAAGATCATCTCGCTTCTATAATATAAGTATCTTCTTTAAATTCTACAGAAATAATTGTCAAGAAGAAAACATTAGCTGTTTGGATTTAGGTAAGTTCGTCGAGAGTAATACTTAATGCAATAATGGTGATTACAATGCCAAACTGCTTGGCTAATTTTGAATCAATCAACCAAGTCAATTAAACGTTATCTAAAATAAATAGATAAATGAGTAATATTTTTCAGTTAGTCGCAATTTGAACTCTAATAAAGAACTTAATTTTGAAGATACGTAATGTTGAAAATAACAGTCGTGAAGAGAGATATGATATCTTTGCACTATTAAATATAAAATGATTAATAATTTTATAAAAGAGAAAGAAATTCATTTATAAAGATGTTTTGCATGATAGACACAAGTCAAGTTTCAGACGCCGGAAATTGTAGTCTAGTATATTACGACAGACGCTCGTAACGAAGATCGACTGATCGCGGAGATACGCGTCATCGACGAAAGGTTATCGGTGCGGTGATAAGAACTACCGAAGATGCTTCGCGAAGAAGCAGACGAGAGGGTCGATTATAGAGCCGCCAAAGCCGACAGCCGCGCGATGAATAATCATCGCAAGGCATGTGATATCTATACGCACGAGACTGCGAACAAAGACGCAAATCGCAATCAGTTATCACAAAATTTATTCGATAAGATTCTCAATTTTAACATAACTTTTGCAAATGCAATTCGACATATATTTTTCAATCAATCAATCACGAACTTAATTCTCTCAAATAAATCCTGTAAAGTATAAAAAAATTATCTATATTTTGCAAGAGTTAATTATAAATATTTGTCAATATTAATTGCATATAAAGTGAATAATTATTTTGATAAATTTATTTACAATTATTTTGAATTTAAATCAAAATTAATGATTTTATTTATTCGAATATCCTGACAATTAATACTAGATTCGTCATTTGACTGAAGGGAAATATTATAGGAGATATCGCAGTAATTAATTTGTCTCTATCCATCCGTATTGTAGGGAGGATTAAATTATCTTCATCTCGTTCGCAAGTATTCCGATACTGAAAACAGAGTGCAGAAAAGAAAAGAAATCTCTGGTGAGGTTTCGGAGGAAGAGGCAGAAGATGAAGAACAAGGAGTCGACGAAGATCAGAGCGAAGAAGAAGATACAAAAGTTCAAAAAGTAGGTACAAATCAAGAAAAAGAAACGAACGAAAACGAACAGGAAGCTGCGCACATTGGGCAGTGCGCAATTTGTCACATTATCATCAATGACGCAAATCTCGGTGGAAGCGTCGCTGACTCCGAGCAGGATCCACGATGTTCCGAGGGCTATTTGTTATGTCAACGTTGCGTAAGAAACTTTTCAATCCGACCAGGTCAATAAAATTTTTAACTTAATTATCATTAGATGTAGGGACCTAAAAAAAGAAAGTTGTAAGATTTTCGGAAAATTTCCTATGTAACATACTTGGCATACGCACAATAATCTTTTTAAAATTATACTTTTAATAAAATAGCTCTGTTGGGCTAATATTTATTTCTTTTTTTCTTATGTTGCGAAAAGAATAAAAAAATCTTAAAACATTTATAAATTTCAAAATAATGAATCAAGTAATACAGTGATGATAATTATTGCAAAAGTCGATTGTCAAATATGCATGAATTAATTATCGTTAGATTTTTCACAAACAAAAATTAAGTATCGCTTGAAAAGAAGACACATTCCTTAGGTGTGGAGCATCCTCAGCCTCGAAGAACACCTTCATACGCGAGTTTCTTCCCGACCAGAGACAACGATCGCGGCGATCGTATACGTTTGAGAACATATGACCCGCGTCGTGATCAGTGGGCAAATAACTTCAACAGAACAATGTCCAGCGAGGCGAATAACGAAACGTTAGATTATGAGTCAGACGCTGTCTCGTACGTCGCCGATCGCTATCGAGATGATCCTCGGCGAGAGGAGCAAATGGAAAATTGCGGAAGGCAGTGTCAACAACAACACGACTATCGTAATCTGATGACAACAACGACGACGAGGAGAAATAGCACAGCGGATCGATACATCTCTGAGATTAAGGTCAAAAGTCCCTCTCTGGTATCTTCCATCGACTGCTCCCGCAGACCCATACATTGTCCACGCCTAGACTGCTCGGTGAACGTCGCCTTCTCGGCGCTCACACATCACTTTCTCTTCGATCACCCTGAGGTCCCCATTCTTAGCGTCGAGCCCGGTGCCGAGAGCACGCTTATTATCAGCTATGGAGCTCTTTCCTACAACTCTAGTCGATGCCTAGCTCTCTTATTGGTGTCTGGAAAGCTCTCGTTAGTATATTACATCGTATATAAACATTACACAAAGATAATGTATTCGATAAACATATTTCCTGAAACAAATAATTTTTTTTTTAATAAAAAATGTCGAATAAAAATTTGGTTTGCGATTGATTAAATATTGTGAAAGAGATTTCTTAGGTAAACAATATTCACAATTAATATTGATAGTAAACCTAATGCCTAATAAAACCACTAATCGCAGAAATTTCTATAACAATAAGAGATTCCTCAGCGAGATTGTTCGGTGGTATTCAAATAAACCCCAAGTATCGAAATCGGTTGCCTCTGCCAGTGTTGGCAGCGCGTCTGCACAGCAGTCGCAATTACGCGTGTTGCGAAAAGGTGTACGCCGGTGGAGAGGGTCAGTGCGAGAAAGACATGATCATTGCCTGGGTGGCGGGATTAGACGTCGGCGACACAGCTGACAGACTTCGGTGTAGTATTCAGGTATTCACCAGATCGATTCACGTACATAAGACGAAGACCTATCAATGTTTAAAGAGGGATAATGACATTTAAACGATTTAACCGGCAGGCTGTCGACAGCATCGAGAACGGGGGATCGCTCCGTTCGCTCACGTACACGGGTCCTGTAATGTCTCTGAGAGCCGCTCAACGTCCACATGACGTCTTCTTGGCTGGCGACTGTATAGTTCTTCACGAGGGATTGATCAGCCACATCACTTCCGGCTGTACCAGTCTCAATGTAAATGTTATTGTACACTAAACTTGTTCCGTTAACACATGTATATCCTCTTATCTCTTATGTAATTGTCTTAAAAATGTAAGCCATCAAATATAAATCATAAATCTACAGGAAAATTGAGCAAAGCCAATGAAAAGTCTAGGAAGAAGCATCACGTATCGCGCAAAATATCTCGTTTATTTCTTAAAAATATCAATTTTTTAGCCTAATCCACTAAATTTACTTTCCTTTTTGCACTTTCCCTGTCCCTTATTTGGGACAGCAATCTCATAGGATCATAAATCTTTAAATAAAATATCTCGCTGTTTACGTTACATATACGATATATAAAAGGACGATACAAAGGACGGTATTGCGAACTTACTCAAAGTAGTAATGGCGAGTTTTTTCTTCCCTAAATTCGAATCATAAGCTAGTCATGGCAGGGGGTCGCGCGTACGCTTTAGGAATAAAACCGTACTTGCGGGTCTTGGGCGCATAGGCCCAGAGCCAACCATCCACCGTTTGATTTCCAAGATCCGCGTATATCCAGTCGGCTCGTTTCACCGATAAATCATCCGGCGCTTGCGCTTTGTAATCGTAAAGCACCACTAATTCCGTGCCGGTAGTCTCGTCCCGGAAATCTCGTACTCCTTTTTGCTGTAGCGAATCTACTCCCGTTATATTGCCTCCTGTACCTTTGCCTGTAAAATGCATTTTATTAGTGCAATCGATAATTATGGGAGATTAACAATTGTAGTCTTATTAGAAGCTACAGAATTCTATTGAAGTTTATCATTAATACATGCATATATTGTTAATTTGCTACGGCAATGCAAAAAAAAACAAAATTTTGCACTTTAAATGTTTAAATTTATTAAAATTTTGCAATATGATTTATAAATATGACTTTGGTGTAATGATTTGGTTTACTGATTGTAGAAGAATAAATGTATCATTAACTCTTCACTCATTGTAATATTCACTTTTCATCAAAATTCTTTTTTGCAGACAACTCAAAAATGACAATTTTTGAGTTATGCCTATTGTCTTAGTATATGAGCAATATATTCTAGAATTTTTTTTCAAGATTCATAGATGAGGTCCATAAAAAGCCAACCTGGACTATGAGCCTCTGCGGACGCTGTATTTGTAGTGGCAGTGGCGGCCGTCGCGGTGGCCGTTGCGTAAGAATGCAAAACGTGACCGGGATAGACGAAACCGGACGGTACAAAACCCTCGTTGCCGTCGCAATGTCGGAGTACCCAGAACCAATCCGGATCGTCTCGATTCAAAACGGTCACGAATTCGCCTCTCTCGACGCTGACATCGTTCTCGTCTCGCGCCACGAATGTATAAAGAACGATGTATCTTCCGGCTGATGGATCCTGCGGGGGACGCACAGTAGAATTTCTCGCCGAGTCTTCGTCAAACAGGATTAATGAATGCCATAATGAGTACTTAATTCACTTTACTTAACAAAAGAAATTAAAAATTTTTAATATTAAAAAGATATTAATTAAAAAATAAACTGAAGATTCGGATTTATATCTTTAACGCTTGAAAATATATTAAATTGGAAATCAGGTGTTTTTATGGCACTCGGTTAGTTAATCGGTACCTTGAAAAAGGGATGTACGTCCGGTTGGGACGATATGGTCTGTATAGAATTCTGAGACTGCGTGATGTTGGAACGATTGATGTTAATGTCCGCGGTGGTGATGTTATTTCGCGCGTAGCTCTCGCAATCCGAGGCCGATCCGGTATCGGTCTGCTGCGTCTCCTGTAGGCGACCACCTGTGCTAAGAAGCTCGCAGTCGTTCTCGCTGGACCGCGGCAGCTTTTTCTTCACGTTGTTCAGATTGGCAAGCGTCAATTCCGCCAGTTGCGACGTGTACGGTGCGCAGTACGAGTGCGGCACGAAGCCTTCCATACGCGTATCCGCCGCTATCACGTATACCCAGTCATTTTCTCTGTAAAGCACGTTCACTACCTAAAACGAAAATTTCGATGTTAGTGCAATCATTTTTTTCTAATTATTTTCTGCTGTTTGCTATTGTATAATTTTTCACGCAAGCAAAAGATTAAATGTATGCAAAGAGCCATTGAAGAACAATTTTGTGAATCATAGTCGCTAACCTGGCCCTTTTTGACTTGAAGTTCATCATCCACGCAGGGGGTAAAGTCATGCACAATGACCATTTTACTATCTGGAGAAAGTCCATTCTCCTTTTCAATGCCTACTCTTACAAGTGTCTCGATGCTCGCGCTTCCAGTTATTCGACCAGGGGGCAATGGCATCCTAGTACCCAAACCAAGTCCTGTGCCCGTCGTCCCACAGTCTTTCTCCAAATTAAAGTTGTGTGCGCCAGCTATTTAGAATTAGTAATTTGATATACATGCTAATGCATTTACATACAACTTTTAAAAGAATAAAATCAATTATTTTGAGAATTTTATAATTTCATGCAATACATGAATATACATATACATTTTTTTAAATAATAAAGTTATTTCTGATAAAAAGAACTTCTCAACATTATGTGAATTAATCTGTGATGTATGTTTCCAAGATGAGACAACAAAAATTATTTCAAGCATAAATTTCTTCTACAAGACACTTCGAAAAAGCGACAGTAATACAATCAGTTTTAAAATATAATTCATTTTTATGAAGTGGTGATCTCGCATTTTCCAGAGAGGAAAATCGAAAGTCGCGCGTAATTGGCACACGAACTCGGCCCGGCTCCTCCGCCTTGCGGAGGCTACAGAGTGGAAGCTGCATAACCGGTCCAGAGCAACAGGTGATCAGGCCGAATGTGACAACTGGCCCTTGCGACCGAACTGCCATGCCCTCGATTTTCCTGTCTTTCTCTCCGTCTCGCTTCCTCTCTCTTCCTCTCTCTCTCTCTCTCTCTCTATGGCTTGTGTCGTTTACTTACGTTTCTTCTTCTTCCCGCGACGTATGCGCACGGGGCACAAGAAGGCCATTCTGCGATTTGTTCGCCCCGGAAGATTCCGGTCACATCTCCAGCGCAGCGACCACTCGCCTCCTGTGGAATGCGCGCGTCTCTTGTCGCAGCTTTATATATGTATATATATTACTCCGAGGATACGGGGGATCCACGCGGAAAGACGCGGTGCCGAGGAGAGAGATCGTCTCTATTGAAACCGAAATCTGGCTGCTGCGCGACCGCAATGCAACCGAGGCACACCTTCCGCAACGGCGAGCGGACGCGTTCTCCGCGTTCTCCGTGTTTCTCTTCCGTCCGCCGTCAGGTTCTCACGGGTCCTCGGAGGCTCAGGACGCACGAATTAATCCTGGACACGGCAGGTAGAGAGCGCTACGGGATGACGATACGAGATCGTGGTCAATTCCCGTTAAATTTTCATGATTCCAATGAGATCAGCGCTACGCTTCTCGAGAAAATTCGCATCACATGAATGAGTCGAAGGTGTTGCAGGCACTAAAAATATACATCATTATTAGTATATAGAAGCAAATGCATGCGACAATAATAATAATTAATATGTAATCAATGGAAATATATATAAAACGATAATAATAAAAAAATCATTTATTTTATAGAAAGAATCTTAATTATTTTCATACCATTCAAGAATGACTGCCACAAGCTTTCCTTTTATTTTACTTTTACTTTCTCTTTACTTTCCTTTTGTCTTCTATCTAATGTTTGTAGACACCTGTAGCAGGAAATTCCTCGTAGGAAGTTCAAGCACTTAGGTCCAGAGTACAGGCCAGTACATAACAGTTAAAAGGTAGAAAGCATTTACTTTTTTTTTATTACATGGCCTCAAGTTCTCTACTAGAACTCCGAATTGGCAAGAATCTTGTCTATATTATTGTTTGTTTTATAAGGTATATAAAGACTATAATATAGTAGTGGCAATTCAAGACTAGGTTGATTACATCAGCAACTCAAAAATTTCTCAGGCAAAACATGTTTAAACACGCTCACAGCTTTAATAAGACTTCAGAGAGAAAGCAGAAAATAGCATCCATTTGAACTTATTACCTTAACGAATCAATTAGAAACAAATATAATGTGACAGGTTAAATTTGCATGCTAATTGATTTCTTTTGTTAATCCATTAATCCATGCTGCTTGATTTTTGCTGCCAATCTGGATTGGCAGGTGCCTGCACAATTTCATGTTTTTCTGATGAAATTCCGTCACAACAATTCCAAATTCTGCATTAAATCCATACCTGTTCTGAAAAAATTTATGGCCTATATTACAAATCTATTTCCAATAAACTTGACTGTTTTGATTTTTATTCAGAGAGATTTACAAGAAGCGATGTTTATAAATATACAAAAAGATAGATAAATGTCAGAATTAACATTTTTAATTGCACTTTCAAATACCTACATTTATACAAGTTTATCTCATATTTCTTTCTCTGTCGCTCTTTCTCTCACTAAGACAAAGAGGTTAGACGAGGGAGGATGAAACATGTGTCCCATGTGTCCAACGTGTCTTTCAAGCTTCGAAAAATCACCGGAGTTATCAGGGAATCATGTTCTACAAGGAGGTTATGAGAGGTGGCACAAAATCCAAATTCAAATTTCGCGCCCCGTTTAAAGTTACCACGCCTCTAGCGTCACGTTCTCCAACCACAAATTTCAAAATTTGAATTATCTTTCTAGAGGGCGGGAGATTCGAATCGGAACTGGTTCTGTGCCACCTCTCCTAACCTCCTAGGCGTTTCTACTCTCCTGATAACTTTGACGATTTTTGGACGGCATCGAGAGCCACGTGTTTCAGCTCTCGCTTAACCTCTTCCTTAATTGGCAGAACAACAAATCTTCGTAGATACAGATATTTTGAGGATATATTACACTTTTTTTTAAAATAAACAAAATTTTAGATTGTTCTACATTTTATTTGAAGTAATACCAAAAATTTGGCAATGATTTTCCACCTGAATCAAAGTTATTTTATTAGTGTGTATAATGGAAATGTATGAAGACGTGACAAAAATTTGAATTCTAATATGAGCATTTTAAATATTCAAGATAATTTATGTAAAGTTTCCGCATTATGCAATGCGGAGATTAATTCTGTAAATAAACCAAATTTATGTCTTTATTTATAGAACAATTAAGCTGAAAATCGTAAAAAAATAGATTTTTATATAGACATTTTAAATAAAGTAATTTATACAGAAAAATATGGATTTTTATCATTTTTAAAATTATTTTAGTATTATAATATATATAACGAATAAATTATAAAAATGTATTTTAGCAAAATAAATATTATAAATTAATTTCATACGTATATAATTTATTTAAAGTATAAGTATTAACATAATTATAAAAATGTGTGTAATATATTCTTAAAACATAATTGGAAATAAAATAATTGTATTAATGAAAAAAAGGATTTTATAAAATAAATAATTCTTTGGTGTAAAAATATCTTTCAACAGTCAGATTTAAAAAGAATTTCTTTAAATGTAATAACTAGAATAAATAATTTACAATTAAAATATATAAAATATATAATAGAAAATAATAATTACCTAATAATCTTGTTTCAATTAAGAGTTGTTTAAAAAAGGAATTAACTAATTTATCAAATAATACACTGGAATACCGTTTTCGTTAAATTAAAACAAAATTTTGAAGAGTTGCAGTCCATGACACAGGGTAAAACACACGCAGATCTTGCTCGAAACTTGCTTTTATTGTATTCAATTAATATAAACGACGGTGGTATATTCGTTCTTGCCTATATAACAGAGCTCTTCTGACTTATGCTTAACAATTGCGGGTATTACTTGGTTTTTCTTCATCTCTTTCTGGAAAATATTCGTATATATATGTACAGTTATGTCGTAATTGTGCCGAATATATATTTAGTCATTAGATTTGCGGATCGACTACTTAGGTACCATTAACGTTAACTTCGGTTAATATGAGACCGTAGAAATGCTTCTATATATATACTACTCGTAATGCTTCAGGCGTACAGAAATCGCGAGATTCTAACGAAGGATCGTTTGTATGTCGTGTGTGTATATATGTATGTATGTATATGTGTGTATCATGTGTAATATGTATGGCTGTGAAATAGGTACAAAATCGATTCGGTACAAAATCGTCCCTATTTTTTTTTTTTTAAATAATACAGCGCAACTACATATCCACGGTGAAGACGAAACTTCGAGAACGAGCGGGCCGAGCTCTTGTAAAATGGAGTTCCACTGTATTATATTGGGATAAATTTATCGCAGTGCAGATACGATCACGGTGGATAAGATCTCGTATGAGCCGCGAAAGAGAGCCAGGCGCTCATCGTCGCTAATTTATTATGCTCTCGCAGATTCTTATAGCCGCGAGAGCGTAGAACACTTAAAGAGGAGCGATCGATCGATTTCTCTTCGTTTCTTCTTCTTCTTCTCTCTCCCCCTCATGGAAGGGGATTTACAAAATTTGAGAGAACAGGAGGTCAGACTTTGTACTTTCGTATTGCACTTTGTTATGTGTAGTTCAATGACACGTTGGAATTCTTAAGAATTATAAATCCTAGCGCAGTCGCAAGATATTCTTTTACTCTAATGCTCGACACAGTTCTTCGCGGATCGAAATAAATAAGAGCATACATATATATGCACATACAAGTTTGAAAAAATAAATTATACTGTGTACAAAAAGATTTCCATTAGCGCTTTCCTTCTTTCTTCTTGGAGCTCGCGCGACGCGTTCTCGACGCGTTATTAAATAATTTCCGCGACTTCTACCGTTAAATAAGTTCCCGATAACAATGTCAGACAATAGCGTCTCGTACCCAAACGACACAAAAATTATCTAGACGATCGTAAAAAATGACTAAACAACTTCAAAAATTTAGAATGTCTACAAAGTGTCTAAACAACGCCTCCAAAATTTAGGACGTTTCTAAAGAATGTCTAAAAAGGTATCTAAAAAACGCTGAACAATTTTAAAACGTCTTGAAACAGACGGCTAAACGATATCTAAAAAATTTAGAAACCTAAAGGATGTCTAAATGCTTTCAAAAAATTTGAAAGACGTCCAAGAGATGCTTGAACGATGTCTCACAAATCCACAGAACATTCGCGGGACATCTAAACAACATTTGAAGAAAAATCTCATACGCTTGAGAGAAACATTCTCGTAGCACTCTCTCGGACACTTGTGAAGTCTGGGTAGCTGTAACCAGCGCACAGATATGAGATTGCTTTTCGTTCGTAACGCAGAATGAAGAGACTTCGCGGGTCGTCGCGTTACAGATTATATCGCCGATTATAGGTCACTATTTGTCGCTATTGGAATTTCCGCTAAGTTGCAGTTTAGATTACGGCGGCGCGTCGCGGAGCAAAGTCCTCTCTCGCCTTCACGCTACACGATATCCGCATCAGCCCGATTTTTTTTTATTTTATTTTATTATCGCACAAACGCTCATATACGCCTTATCGTCTATTCAAATAGCTTATTTTCCTCAGGCGTGCGCGTACGCGTGTGCGTGCACACGTCTGTATCGAACGGCGGACCGGGGCAATCTCGTCTTTACGATTCTCTTGTTTTCGCAATAAGTCAAAAATAGAACGACACGTTATACATGTATACATATACGCGTCGGGCGCGCGGTGCACATGTACGCGCCGCATATTCAACCGATAATGATATCGTCGATAACACGCGCGTCATCGGCGCCGAGATTGGACGAAAATCCGCGCGATTTCGGTCGACAAATGTACTTGGGATATTTTTTTTTTTTTTTTTATCGAAAAAACTCGAGCGAATTAGATACGAAGAGGTACGCACACGCACGCACACGTATAGGTCGTATCAGCTAGTACTTACAATTCGTGTTTCGAAAGTTCAGACTAAACATATAATAACAACAGAGATAATATTAGCGAAGCACACGATAAAAATCACTTCCGACGTCTGCTCCCGGGAGCTCGCTGGTCGAACGGGCGTCAGCAGTGTCGACACACACAGCGTGCATTTGTGTGTCATATAATTATATTATACAAGCACGGCACATCTTGTCGCACGCATGACGCGATCCAATTAATTTATAATATCCTCTTTCTTTCCTGCTCTGCGTGGAATCGGGCATCGTACACACTCCAATTTCTTCTTTCAATAATCCGTCAATATATTTCCATCACGAAAATTATAATACATCCGCCGTCCCTGTACGAAAGTGAAATACATTTTTTAGTTATGGCAGTTTACACGATTCGTCGAAATTAAAATTCGTCTTTTCTTTTTCTTTTCATAATTTAAAACGTATTCGAAAAACCGACAGCTGTATTATATAATTATTTAGGTATTACGAATTTTATCCTTTACGTCCTAGGTAATTCTACGATAAACTGAGTGTGTATGTATGTACGTGTATGAAAAACATAGACTATTACATTCTTTTATACCTTAGGTGGGATGCTTACCTTACTGTAACATTACACACAATGTAACTTATGTATATTGACCGAATGTTACATAGGGCATATATTTATATATGTATATTATAATGAATGTATTCTATTCTACATCGTCAATTACCTCATATACATCGTCAGTTTTATATTAACAGAAAATCTAACATTTACTCCATCCAAATACACCAGAATCGAGTACCCCGCGGTTGAGTTCGTTTTCATTTCTCTCTCTCTTTCTCTCTCTTATGAGCATGGAAATTTCTCGCTGCCTTTTCCCTTTTTCGACGATCTGATGCAAGAGTTACTGGCACTGTAGCTATATTTAAAAAAAAACAAGAGAAAAGAGATAAAGAGAAAAGACAAATGTATGTACGATAAGAGATCTTCGAAGCAGTCTCGACATATGTATATACGCGTGTATATTTTCGATACACAATCATGTATTTAATAATCATCATGTTTTGCTACACAATGGAAATATAATGCAAGTGTATACGGTTTACGTTGTCGTAACTAACATATCGCTGACCGGCGAGGATGTGTACGCACGGACCACGCGATATTCATCATACATACAATCCCCGTGTCAGTTTCTCGTATCTTGCACTCAGACACAAGTATAACGCAACGCAAGTATATCTCGAAAAAAAAAGTTTCAGTCAATACAAAATCAAGATTACATGCTTAAGGTGGATGTAGGTCGAGCGAACGGACAGCGAAAATGTAAGAATAAATTTCTTCGGAAATCTTCTTTGATGTACCGTCTTACTTTAATCAGTCTAAACGCGAAACCACAACGTTAACAAACATTTCGTTTACATTCTCTATGGTGAACATCTTCGAAACTTTGACGAAGCGAAGGTTTATCTTTGCCGATCGTTCGCTTATGTACACCCACTTTTACAAATACATTTGAATGAGATAGTCTAATTTAAATCAGAGATTGTTATATCATGTCACTGGGAACTCCGTCATGTATATCTCGGCGAAAAATATTTAGACGATGAAATGAGAGTATAACGCAGTACAAAAGAAAAAAAAATTAATAAAAGATAAACGTTTCTATCGCGCATTTCTCAATTGTATGTGTGTAATAAATGACAACAGAATTCATAATAAAGCTTACCCTCTTGCGTATATATATGTTTCTCGTATATATGTATTTCTTTTCAATATCTACATCCTCTTTTACACGTGCATATATCTTGCTTGTTCGTTCATGCTTCAATATATATATATTTATATTTCATACGAATATATTAAAAAAATCTATTTCTCCCTTTATATTGTGGCGTATAATATAATTTGATACACGGACATTCTCTTATATATGGAGTATTTTCATGCAGGAAAAATAATCTGTGCTTTCTTTTTTTCTCTGTATCCCAACAATCAACTCGAATCTGTACAGAAATAAAAATCCATAATATAGACAAATTATGTCCAACATAATTTAACACTCGGTCTCTGCTAAAACCTCGAAAGATACACAGAAATCGCGGCCAGAGCTGATAGCGTCTTCCTCTCTCCGTCTTAAGATATTCTCTCTTTAGGTAATTTTTCGATGTTGACAAAACTGAAAACGCTATCTCAGCCTGGCCAACATTTTCTTCATATCTGCCGTTCTCTCTCTCACAGTAGGACCATTTCATATATATATATTAAATACAACTAAAATGATATGTATCAACAATAATATATGTACAAAATAAATATAAATATATTTATATATTAAAGTGGGTTCCTCAGCTGCAAATCTTCGTAAAAATATTATATTAATAACAAAACATTGTACTCAACAGAAATTATATACAGTACGTGTCCACACGTACGATACGATCAATAATATTCCCATTATACTTTTAGCCACGATTCCAAAAAAAAAAATACATTTTTAAGAAAATATTTAGAATATTTTTGAAAAAAAAAAAAAACAACATGACTATGCGATCGTCGACGATCCCTTATTACAAATGACCTATGTATAGATCACTTCTCTTATGCCATCAATAAATTAAACGATAATCATGTAAATGATTGAAAATTTAAGAACAATCGAATACATTATTATCAACAATTCGAGTTATGGTCCTACTGTATTTACCAAATAATAATAATTTCCAAAATTAAAAAATTTTTCTCCCTCCCCTCTCTCGTCTTTATTGACGTGATTAGGCTTGGACCGAGCTTTTTTGTCAAGTAAAAAAGCAGATCCCATTTATACGCGTTAATCACAAAATTTTAGCGATTCGGTTTTCCTTTTTTTGGAAAATGTATATAATGTTCTGGGCATTACAACGTAGTACGAGCTGCTGGAACACACCCAGGTTTATGCTTACAGCATACCTAGAATAACAATATAGCACCTAGGTTTTTTGTACTTTAGCATTATTTCGTCATGATACTGTAATTAATTATAAACGTACACCTATGATGCCACAATGTATTTACATTATGCGATCATGACTACCAAAATGTGAATGGGAAGCAAGTTCTAAGTTCATTCTCACTAGAAATTTCGTTCTCTCTCACATACATATGTATTCTATTTTTCTCTCTCATTCTTAGTACTCATTAATATTCACGTATTCAAGAATCAAAATTATTCATGTATTCAAGAATCAAAATTATATCGTAAAAATCTTGCTTTATATACATTTTGTATATATTTAATATATACGAAATGTCTCATCAATTTAATACCCATTAAATGTTATCGTTTTATTGGCGCGGTACAATCTATTAAATCTACTCCCCTGTTTCAATATAATACAATATCTACATTCGATTTTAATCAAAAAATCGACCGATACATACAAGTATACTTGACGTGACTGTCCAACTCGTGGTATCGGTTTGCCACATCTCCCACCGGGAGTATCACTCTTTCGAAATCCGCTAACATCACCCATGGCTGGGGGACGAAATGTTAACGGAACAACACGTTTGTCTTTGCGGCGCCATAGACTCGAGCCAAAATTCATTTCGCAAAAAGGACGTGTGTATCATTTTTTCGTTATCCGCGGAGCACTAAAATGCAAACAGGAAGTGGACGTATCGCACGTAGCTATCGACAAACATGGAAGGCAAGCTATCTTCGCTGACAGTGGTCGGTCAGTCGGTTGGTTCAAATTTCGCGAGACACGAGTATGAAGCGCAAAGACTCCACCAGACCGATGTTTTGAATTGGACAGCACGTGTTTTACTTACCTAATAAAAACTCCGAATTATCTGCGATAACGTTTAAAGGCTTGTCGCATATCACATAAACCTAGACAGTTTATCGTTTAGTTTAGAATCGTAAATATATATGTATATATATATATATGTACCTAATATACTAAACTCAGTGCACGCTTATTCGGCCAACGGATGAGCGTCGTCGCGGTAATCGCTGAGCAGTTGTGGGTGTACGTGTGTTAAATAACTTCCGTGTTATCCTAATCACTGATCCGACTCGTTATTAGTCGCCAGCACGCTGGCGGGTTCAGACTCTTTATTGTTCGATAGTAAACTCGCAGCGTCGCTCTCCTCGTTGCCGCCCTCGGTGCTGTCAGCTGCGCTGGAACGCGGTGCTGTCGCCGTCGTCGCCGTCGCATCCTCCTTCTTATCTTGACTCTCATCGTCGGCGACGACAATAGATTGCTGCTGCTGTTGTAACTTTTGTATGTGCAGCTGACTGCGTAGCTTCGAGATTTCGTGAGCGTCCGATCGCCGATGACGTCGTAGTTGCGCATTCTCCAATGCTACGCGACGTGCCAGTTCTATCACATCCTGCGGCACATCCAGTGCCCTCAAACGTTCCTCAAGATCTGCTGCCGCGGCACCGTCCGTATCGGAATCGCTTTCTGACGGTGATGAGGTGCCGATCTCGGAGGACGCCGCCAGTGGTAAAGGCTCCACGTTCACGGTAGACGACGTCACCGCCGCGCTGCTCTCCTCCTCTTCACCCTCCTTTTCCTTTTTATCCTTTGGCAACGCCGCGTCCTTCTGATTTTCGTCAGACACATAATACAGAGGATAAGAACCGATGGCCGGCGCTTGACTCGGCGACGTTTTTTCAACTTTAATGTTGGCGGATGACAACTCCTGTTTCTCACACGTGGGACTCGAGGGGCGATGATTGTGACGGCGATGCTCGTGATGATGCCGCCGTTGCTGATGAACGGACGAGGGCGGCGGTATCTGACCTATTTGTGCGGGTGCCGGTATAGGCGCCAACGCCACATTAGGTTGGAAGTGTGGCTCGAAACGTTCGCACTCCGAAAGCGGAATAACTCGCTCGGGATGCTGTAGTACGGGTGGACCTCGACTGAGATATGCAGGCACCAATGAAGAACTGTCAACAAAAGCTCATCTCAGTTATCATGCTTTACACAAAACATATGCAAAACCTTAAATATGATAATCTTACGATACTTACTTGTCCCTGTGCTTGCAATTGCCTGTAGCACTCCAAGGCTGGAAGGCTGCACCCCTGGCAGCAAGCTCAAAAACCGCCCATTGCATCAAATATGAATCAGGGGTAATTTGGGATACAGGATGGTACATTGGCATCCCATTGCCATTGTAGATTCCAGCGCAATCATCTTTCTTTGTGCGTTTGATCAACCTTTCGTGCTCGTGTCGTAGCTAAAACAGATATTTTCCAGGTATATTTGGCGATGTTAAATTTAATTTTGTATATTAATACTTTAAGTGTGTACATATTTGTGAAAAGAAACATCTTGTGTTTAAAGAGAAACACATTAAGTGGTTACCTCTAGCTTTCGCTTGGAGTTTAACACAAGATGCCTGTCCTTCAACTCTCGAAAAAGGATAAGCGATTTGTTGTAGTGTTGTTGATCACGAGAGAGCAAAAGATACGACCGCCAGTTGGCGGAATCAAAACCCCAGTGGCAGGTGCGGTTCTCCAGAGATCTGTGAGCGTGTCTCACAAAGCGTTGGGGAGAAAATTGATAGCCGCACTCCAGACACTCGATGCATACCGAATCGTCCGTCTCAAACAGTTTCGCGTCGAAGATACCTTTGCACTTGCCGAAACATTCGTGGTACACTTTGAACTTGACAATCGACTCCTCTTCCTCCTCGTTCTTACACATTTTCTTATCAAGACAGTCCTGTGCCAGGCTGATTTGAGAGGGATCGCAGGACTCTGTTCGTAACAGTAAAGCACTGACGAGCCTCTCGGCGTCAGTCTGGGTGATGAGGCCGCAAGACGGCGCGTTGCGCGGCAGAATGCCAGAGTGCTTGAGCTCCTCGAGCTGATCCCGGGTACAGCGCGAACAGTAGATCTGCAGCTCGTCGCACACCTGATTGATCTGCTGCAGAGAGAAGTCCTGCAGCACCGTGTTCAGTATCTGCGGCAAGCACAATCTTCTCTCGCCTCCCACCACGAAGCACGAGATCCTCTCGCCCTCGAGGACCGTCTCGCATCTCTCGGAGCAGCTCTGATCGGGCGCTGTGAGTATCGGTATCTGAAACTCGAGCTCGCGCTTCTCGCACACGACCTTCGGGCGATCCACCAGCGTCGTCGCCGTTGCCGCAGGACGATCCTCGTCCGAGTCCTCCAGGGATCGGGGCGCCTTCGGAGGGACGGGCGTCAACGTGCGCGCCGACGTCTCGCGAACGTCCTTCTCGAGCACATCCTTCGTTGGCGGTTGCGATTCCACGGACGAGCCGTTACTGACTTCCAGGCCGCAATTGGCCGCCGCTGGACGACTGATAGCGGGCGGCGAGAAGCACGAGGTCGCCGACTGTTGCTCGTGTAGCAGGGCCTTGCAGTCCATGCCCAGCAAAGCTGAGCTTGGACCCTGCAGGCTCTTGACGGCTGACAGCTGATAGGTCTTGAGGACGGTCTTCAACTGCGGGCTGTACGACTGACCGGCGACGGTATTCCCAGGCAATAGGGTCTCCATTGTGCACGCGTATCCGAGAGATTGTGCGCGTTCCCCTTTCCCCGGGAGGAAGAGGATGACGAGCGTGAGCAACGATCACCGCCACTCTTAACGTATGCACTCGCCACGCAGACCTCGGCACATTCGATATCACTTTATATGTATATATTTATATATTTAGCCGATGTATACAATATATTCGGTATTACACTTGGACCATCTACGAGTTTATTTATGTCGCGGATGACGGAGCAGCGGGACCGGGCACTAGCACGACAACTGGCTCGACAGCTCGGCTTCCTCGCGATTCCACTTCCATGTTACTCGGGCCCAACGCGTCGTCGTCGTCGTCGTTGTTGTTGTTGTCGTTCCGCTTCCACCGCATTCCTCGCGCTCGCTCGCGAATCGACGATCGTGCCGCGAGACAGACGCGGGTCCATCCTCTCCGCACACCGAACGGGGTTTTCTAACCCGCGCGCGCGCTACGGAGGGCTCCGCTTCTCGCTCGCTCTCTTTCTACCCTTCTCTATCACTCTCTCTCTCTCTCTCTTTCTCTCACACGCACTCTCTCACTCCGCTCCCGTCGTCCGGCACGAGAGGCCGAGTTACACGCGTATAACCCGTTCGCGCGCGTCCTTCCTTCCTCCCTATGCTCGTCCCTCCCGCCGCTGCATTACGCGTCGCCGACGAAGACAACGATGCGACTACCGCCGCGACCCGCGATCGCGCGATGCCACCACTTCCACGTACATGATAAAGCCGCTCTCGCCGATCGTCTCCCTCGTCCTCTTTGTCTGTGCTTTTCTCTCTCTCTCTCTCTCTCTATCTTCCTCGCGCACGCTTTCGCGGGCAGAAAAGTGCGTTACGCGAAGATCGTACGCAGCGAACGCTGTCCTCCGAACGAGAGCCTCCTCCTCGTGAGTTCTCTCCGATTCTCTGTCGCGAACTCCCTTCTTGTTCTCCGCTACTGCCCTCTTCCTCCTCTGTACCTCCTCGTCTTCTTCTTCTTCCTTCTTGTTCTGTACTGCCGCCACCACCACCACTACTAGTACTACCACCACCAACCTCCTCCTCCTCCTCCTCCTCCTCCTCCTCCTCCTGCTGCTCTTCCTCCTACTACAGCGGCGACGGCGGTTTTCAACGCGACGTTCTCGCAGCCGCGAATTCGATGCGCGACGAAAGCAGCACGGTCATGGATACGGCGGGCCGACGATCCATAGCTGGGTCTTACAATCTTATCGAACGCAATCTACGGACAACGAAATGGCACATGCTTTAACATACATGTATACATAATATATATGTTTAGTGTCTATTTATCTTTCGAATTTATCGTCGCACGTTGCTCACTAGCTGTACGGACTACGGACACGCGCGCGTTTCTATTTATTATTTCTCCTTCTCTCTCTCTCTTTCTCCGTTCGTCACTTCACCACGGCGCACTGCTGTCGTGGACGGTGCATGTTATCAGTAGTGTCCACCGTCCCGTCGACGACGTCGTTCCCCACCGCGCGCCAACGCACGAGCCACCTCTTTCTCCTCCTCTTCCTCCGCCGCCTCCTCCTTGTCCTCCTCCACCTCCTCGTCGTCGCTGTCGCTACTGGCGTCGCCGACGATCGCTATCGGTACGCCGCGCCGCCGTACGCGCCAACAACAACGAGGATGTCGGCGATGATACGTCCGACGTTCGGCGAAATATTATCGCATCACTGGAGCGCAACCACCAGCACGGCTGGCAT
This sequence comes from Solenopsis invicta, assembly GCF_016802725.1. Taxonomy (NCBI): domain Eukaryota; kingdom Metazoa; phylum Arthropoda; class Insecta; order Hymenoptera; family Formicidae; genus Solenopsis; species Solenopsis invicta. The sequence goes on from NC_052668.1 coordinate 22,936,451, forward strand.
CGTCAGACGACGAGCGATTTACTCGTCGGCACGTCACGACGCAATGGCGTATCGATCGCGACGACGGCGGCGGTGGCGGTGGCGGTGGTGGCGGCGGCGGCGGCGACGGCGGCGGCGGAGTACGCACCGTATGACCGTGGAGAAGGCGACGATGACGACGACGACGATGGGTTACAGCGGACACTCGCAGCGGGAGCACGCATTATTTCTTACCGCGCCGCGAGAGGTGTCAATGATGACGATCCGATCCCGATCTCGGGGCGACGTGGTAACCGATGGACCATCCGCCGATGCGAGCGCACGCACGCACGAGCTCTGCGACGCGAATATTTTTCTGTCTTTCCCTCTCTCTCTTTCTCCTTCTCTTCCTGTCTGCCTCCTCTCGCCCGTCGGTCTCTCTCTCCCTCTCCCGCCCTATGCACAGACGCTAACGAGACAACGGCAGACCTCCGCGATATATACGTACGCTTTTCACGCACGCTCCTCCTCGCCCACCGCGCTTTCGTGGACGACGACCGTGTGGATGGCCGTCTCTCGTTTTTTTCTTTCCCTCCCTCTCGCTCGCTTGCCCGCGCTCCGCGAAGTCTTTTTGCTCTCGCGCGCGAGCGGAGGGGCCCTTCTCCTTCTCTCTTTCTCTCCCGGCGATGTCCGTGGCTATACACATGCGCGCGACCGCGTAAACACGACGAGACGAGAATCGGAGACGACGGAGCCCTTGAGAGCGAGACTGTCTCCTCTCATGCAGAACACATGTACACGTGCACGCACACACTCTCCCTTTCCGTCTGCCTGTCTGCGTACGCGTGTGTACGTGCACGTTCCTCGCGCTTCCTCGGTGCGAGTCCTCAACCGGCTCCGTATACCGCGTGACGAAAAAGTTACCTCGTGCGGACCTTGTCTACGACGCGACGTCTTTTTAAATATTTTTTTTTTTTATTTCTCTTTCTCTCTTCAATGTTAAATATTTTGGCAATTAAGTGCCAATTTTTAAAATAGTTTCAAGGTTATCGTCGTTTTCTTAAAGATCATGTTCTCTTTGCTGCAAGAACGAATGTTCTTCGACATCGCGGTCTCGCCATGATCCTACATCCAACTTCTCGGCACCCGGTACGTGCACGCGCGCGTTTCTGCACGCACGCCTCGGTGTGCGTGCCGCGAGCTCCGCTCGGCCGCGCGCACGCGTCCGCTTGGTGGTAAAGAATCACCGTAAACTCCGCATGCCTGTCTCGTTCCCCTCTACGAGCATCGCGGCCGCCGCCGCCGCCGCCGACGGCGGCGGCAACGACGACGACGACGACGACGACGACGACGACGTCGGCCACTCCTCCCTTTTCTTCCCCTCTCTCGCGACAACCGGCCACCTACTGCGCACCATCGCGCCTGTCGCGAACAGTGCCGGAGCAAGAAAATAGATTCATGCTGCTACATTATCATGCAGGATCCACGTAAAACGCTCGTATTAATCTATCCTATTACAGTAAATTACTGGAGCTCCTTGTGACCTTAAGGGCATCCTAGTTCCTGTAAATGTTTATTCCTAACGCTGTATGCTTTGTTCCTACAGCTACAACACGTGGCTCTCTAGATATATTTAAGCAGAAGGAAAAAGCGGAGCATTGGAGCACTCGGAAATATCTCTATATATCTCGCTCCGTTTGCGAACTATTGTCTTTGGATTTCATTCAGGACAAGGACGTAATGTCGGGAAGCAGGTAAGAATAATCTGAAAGAAGAATGGATTTTTAGAGCACACCAGAACTAAGGAAATTTGTCAAAGCTACAAAATGATCGAAGGCAACTATATAAGAAAATGATTTTACTTTTATCAGCGAAACCCGTTATGAACTTCTCTCCGCTTCGGTCCTGGCCACATCCCTGCGGTCCCCTCACCGCGTCTCCTAAAGAGAGCAGGTGTGTGCGCGTCATACGCATGTGTGTCAATCCGTACACACACACATACGCACGTAGGCCGCAACGCGCATAGCTCGGTTACGACGCGCGGTCGGCGGCACGCGTCTGTGTGAATCGGACGCCGACAGCCGTCTAGTCATGTGACCTTCCCGTCAAAATAGCCTGCGTACCTCCCCGCGCATCACGCACACACTCGTACACGGCGGCGGTATGCCACACACGCATCCGCGGACGACGACGTAGAGGTGCGGCCGCGGCGTGCGCGCTCTTGGGTATCGTTGCCATCTTGTGTTCATTGTCAGGGACGGCACGAGTCTCCGGTGTTGACGACGATGATGATGATGACGACGCGCTCCCCGTTTTTTCCGGGGAGTAGCCGCCTCCGGACGCCATCCTTAACGCATTGTGAAAATGATGGAAAAGATCGTTAGCTAAATTCCGAGGAACTTATTTAGGAACGCATAAACGCCTCATGTCTTCTGAAAATATTAAAATATCACGAATGTAATTAAATGATAAAAATAGTACTACATATTTAAAAAAAAGAACAGGTAAAATTCTAATATAGTTTTTTTATCGAATAGTCTACAAAATAAAATATTGTATCTCCATTTATTATTCCTGCTCATTTGGAACTCTAAATTTGTAAAATGTCAGTCATAGAATATAATTTATACAGAATACTTATCATACTTATCATACTTATCTAACTTATAAATAAAGAATGTATTTTTACAATAATTAATTCCTATCTGTTTTATTTGTCCTTTTTCGATGTCTTGCCTCTCTCCTTCTTCCTGCTTTGTGTCTTCTTAGATTTCTCTTCTTTCTTGTCCTTTGGCTTAGACGATTTCTTTTCTTTTCGTTTATGCTGTACTCTTTTCTTTTTCTTTGCCGGAACCTTATCTTCCTCCTCCGATGACGACGACAACGACGACGACGACGACGACGAAGAAGAAGAATCGGTTGACGTCGAACCAGACGAGCTGGAGCTGGATGACGAACTAGACTCATCAGAACTTGAGAGCTCCTCCTGCTTGGTAGTTAAGACTGGCACAACAACTGGTTTTGGATGCGACTTTAAATGTTCCCTCAAATCGTCCGTCAAACCACCCAAGCCGATCGACGTGAAGAAGTTGATTGCGAAACGTGTGTTCTTCGGGTCGTCTCTAGGAAATAGTCCTTCAAACACTTCTTGCAACGTTATGTCTTTAACCCGTTCATTGAGCTTCGCTAAACCCATGTACTCAGACAGCTCTTGAAACAAGATCTTGATAAATATTCTGTTGGAACTCGTGGTGTCCTCTTCGTTCAGTTTTATGCACGAAAGAACGCTCCACGATATCGAATCTGTGAACAATAAATGCGCGAAAAACTTTGACACATTGCGCAATTTGTTGGTGTCGAGGCGGTGTATCGTTTGATAAGAATCCCTAAAGATTTGCTCGAATGGAGTCACATACATTTTATTAATCGCGCAAAACCGACCGGCCAAAAGGCCAAAGAACTTCTCATATGTCCGCATCTCCGCGCAACAGTCCAAAAACATATGACATAGCTCGATCTCTTGCCCAGGTTTAAGTTGCATTTTCATCAACTTATGTGCACACTCTTCAAAATCGAGCGACGAGTGTATTGTCAGATATATAGTTCGTCGTAACGCAGTCAGATTTGTTTCCGTATTATCGACTATAATTCCTTCCTTTCCCTCAGTTTGTTCTGTGCCACTTTCTTCGTCTGAGCTCTCTCCCTCTCCATCTTCATCGTCGCCTTCAGAGTCACTGACATCCGAGCCAAGAATTTCTTTACATAGTTGTTTATATTTTTCTTCAGTGGCAAGATAGTCTGGGTCAAACTTGAACACGTTTAATATATCTTGCGCATTTATTTCGTCATCTAATTTTATCAAATGTGTTATTTGATTTTCTTCCTCCACAAGATCCAGTTCTTCTGGCACAGCCTCATGATCCTTAAATCCATCTTTCCTGACCTGGAATATAACTTCTATCATATATTGGACTCGCTTGTCTAATTGTCCCTCGTGCAATATATTCCTCAGCATTTCAAAGATGGCTTCAATACCTCTTCGCGAAACCTCTCTCAGTTTCATTCCGCTTTCCTTCAAGAACGCTATGGCCACTTCGACGGAATCGTCCGTCGGCGTTTCCAGCAGCAGAGTCAAGATTTCCAACGCAATAATCTCATAAGCTACACGCTGATTAACTAAATGTGCTATAAAAGTTCCTGAGGATATACATAAAGGTTTATCATTCCTCTTAAATCCACGCTTGAACTGTAATACAAGTCGCGAAAGCACTAGTTCACCTATGTTAGGAAACTTGGAATTTATTATAGCTGTCAGCGCTGCATAAACTGGCGTGAACGTTGGTGACGCGGCTTGCGCTTGAATGATAGATCGTGCTAACAAACCTCTACCACGAATAATGTTCTCGCGCAGCAGCTCCCGCGTTATGATCCCGATATTGCTGGTGTTAACTTTGTTGATGTATCCGTGGATGGACTTCTTTAGAGCTTCCCATGCGATGCGCTGGTAAGCAGCTCCCGACTTGTCGGTAATTTCTGCTTGAAGCATACGCAACTTGGCAGGCGGGATATACGCGCCTCCCGTCTTCGACGTCAAAAGATCCGCCGCTCGCTTTTGTTTGACCTCTGCTGGGTTCTCTCGCGTCTTGTCCGGTTCCCCGTAGTACCTGCTGCCGATCTCCTCCCGCAGCGAATCACGCTTGCCGCCCGCTTCGCCGTCGCTGTCCCTGGCATCTTCACGTTCGTCGTTGTACCTACGATCTCTGTGATCGTCACGCCGAGATCCCCGATGATCGTCTTCACGCCTGGAGCCGCGGTGATCGTCCCGCCTGGAACTCCTGTGTTCGTCGTTACGTCTGGAACTTCTGTGATCATCGTGATGCTTGGAGCTCTTGTGATCGCCATTATGCCTGGACTCCTTGTGATCGTCGTCACGCTTGTGATCCTTGCGCTTGCGATAGTGTTCTTCGCTCTCCTCCTCGTCTCTTCGCGAATGCGATCTTTTCATTTTGTCTTTATATAACCTCAAACAATGCCTGTTGCGAATCTTCCAGTTATACTATTCTGTAAATGTAAAAATTATTCGGTTACATACTACATATTACGCAATATTACGATACTTTTAATTGAATCGTGATACGTAATTACAGAGATGCGATAAAGAAATCCACATTCGCGTTTACCTTTGATTCGCTCGAATCTTGAGCACACTTGAGCACCAGCACTTTCAAGACGCTCGAAAAACATAACCAATAATTATAAACCAAAAGATGTCGCCGTAGTCGCTGAATCAATTCGCAATTAAATTCGCAGCATACTTTTCTAAATTATATTTGAACTGATTTGAACTTGCGAATTTATTTACCTCTTGAGAGCGAAAACCTATGCAAAATTCTTGTAAAAAAAACGGTTCAACAAGTCTGTGCTAAAATCATATGGTAGGGGTACTCCCATTACATGATTTTAACATAGAAAAAAAGGGAAAAGGCCGGCATGGCTGGGCATAGCTGGGAGCTGGGCATGGCGCATGGCGCATGGCCCAAAGAGGTTGTATGCATGGCCGCTCCTCAGAGGTTCTTCTTTGGTTCAGTGCTTGTGAGATAAATCTTTTTTTTAAAAACGAGAAAAAGATTGTGCGTGTTTATGAACATCTAAATGAAAATAATATAAAATTAAAGCGATGGTTGTGATTTCAAGAATTTTTTCTCGTGGTTACGGCGGATTAAGAGCAGCGAAAGTATTACGTAGGTTATGTTATATTATTATTTTATCCAGTTGTTTATATACAACAAAATTGGAGCAAGATTTGTTTTCTATTATATATATGAAATTTTTAATTATTGAGACTATATAAATTTATTTTTTTACAGGTCATGTAGTCAGAGCAAATTCCTCCACGATCGCCCAAGACTCTGTGCAAGAATCGCAAAATAACAATAAAATAGAACAAAATGAACAGAAGGGAATGATCACAAATAGATATAGATTCATGTATCCAGAATTTCTACCGGATCCAGATCCCAAATATCGCAACGCACTCCGAGAAAAGCTGGAGCGCATGGATATGTTGGCAAGGCGCTCGCACATAGCAATACCTGAATTTTATGTCGGTTCCATATTAGCCGTAACTTATTCCGAGCCACATGCTCCTGGAAAAGTCAACAAATTTGTTGGCCTGTGTATCCAGAGGGAAGGATGTGGTTTAAGGTCTACCTTTCTCTTGAGAAACGTGGTCGATAATCAAGGAGTTGAAGTGCTTTATGAATTATATGATCCTGCAATACAAAAGATAGAATGTCTTAGGTATATTTACTTTATATAAATTACTATGAAATGTCCCTTTTATATCAATGATACTACGCATGACAAATGTTTAGGCTTGAGAAAAGATTGGATCCACATCTACGATATTTGCGAGATGCACCAGCAGAACATAGTACCTTTCCTTTTGACATGGAGTCAGAATATTTGCCAGAAGGTGCACCAATACCTGTAAATGAGATCAAAGTTCAGCTCAATCCTCAACCATGGTTGGAGAAATGGGAACGTCAAGGGTTGAAAGGTGTGACAAATTTAGAGCTTAGAGAGAAGCAAATTAGAAAAGCCAAGGCTGCGGAAAAGCCTTGGGAAAAATATGATCTTATGAAGAAATATCGGTAAGAAAGAAAAAACTGCTAACATATTTTTGTAATATTTAGCATTTTTAAGATGAATTCGTTATAAATTTAAATCTTGTTTAGGGAAACCATCCCCGAGGAGGATCAAAATGAGATATTTAATGAAGTGTATGCAAAGTTATACGAAATAGAAGTGACTAAACAAAGGCAAAAACATAAGAAACCTTTCATACGACCAAAGAAAACTGGGTGAACTTCTGATTATGTACAGTATTTTTTAATTCATATATAAGAAAATAGAAATAAATATATAAGAAAATGAAATAAATATATTCGTTTTTTGTTACACTTCTGTATATCTTTGTAATGAGCCGTTGCATTAATACCGTACAATTGTAATCATTATAGGAAAAATTAGAATTTTACAACTATCGAATTTAAACAAATATACATACAATTAAACATAAGAACAACAAATTATAATTTGATTCTATTATTACATCTCAAGGAAAGTTTAAATCTATGTATTATATTTTATAATTTCACAGAATTTTCAATGATCAATAAGTTTTTATTGGGAAGTGAAAAATATACAATAGAAACTGGAAAACTTGTTTAATCCTAAATTTCTGTATCGCATTACCTTATTTTTATAATTATTTTTCTGCATCATTTTAACACTTTGCATATTTCGAATGCATACATTTCAATATAGGCAAAAGTCATAACACACGTCCTATCGTACAGACGTGCACAATAATATGTTAAAAGCTAAATTAATTTCTATTAAAAATACAAATTATATAAATATTATTAATACATTGTTAAGAAACCATTGTTAAGAAACCGAAAATATTTCACATTTAATATTAAATATACAATTATATTTAATTACTGTATATGCAATAATTTAATACACAATAATTAAATATATCATAATTAACATAAAACAATGTTGGAATACATTGTATAGACCGGAATTAAACTGAAATTTCCGGATGGCAGTCAAAGTGTTAAAACAGATAAGTCTTCCTTTTGCTTTTCTTTAGTTATTGGCTTAACAATACAAGAGATCACTGTAATAAAGAAAATTAACTTGTTAGTAAAGCTACATTAATTTCTTTAACCATTTTAATGCGATATAACATTTTGACGAGTTGTTCCTTCGCGAGTGGCGATGTTGAATACCATACTGGACTGTCTGGTACGCAACTGCGTTCTGGTAATAGATAGAAGACGTCATTTCGCGTCTTAACGCTTTCAGGGCTGAAATATTTCAAGTTTGAAATAATAAGGATATACGCATACCGAGAATTAAAACTGACATAATAAAGTAAATTTAATGTTGCATTGTTATCGTTTAATTATAATACACATACGTACCATTTCGACAGATAGAATTCGTATAATTTAACAGGACATCTTAATGGATTCTCCTCATTTTCTTGTTGTTCATATACCTTCTTTTTCCTTGAATTAGCTTCTTTAAAAAAAAACAATAATTAGTAGATTAATTTATATTGATAAATCACAATTGAAAATTTTATGATGTGCAACAAATGAATAGATCATAACCAACCAAGAGCTGATTGGGGCGGATAAAATCTTAGAAGGACGTTTCTTGAGCCAGGAACTTTTCCTGTCACTGCCGTGGGTTGAGCTGCTGGATTGCGTTTCCAATGTTTCATGATGTGAGAAAAAGAAAGTTGCATGTGTTCCTCCACTGTCTAAAAAAGATATTGATAAGTAGTAGAAAGATATTTATTAGTATGGCAATAAAATATTACAATAATGATTACGATTTTTTTTTATTAGTCAATTTCAAGTAGACTTACCACGAGATTAAAATGTTTCGTATTAAAAAACATAAGTGTGCTTAATAGAACATGTGGAGAATGAGCACCCAATTGTTTGCATTCCCATAAATGTTCCTCCTCCACCCTGGTTACAATGTATTCTACAAAACATGGTGTTTAAAAAGACAAAATAATAAAAATAAAAATAAAATTACAATGAATTACAAATTACACTTACGTGCCTCGTTGTACAGTACAGAGAACTTTTTCGCTACTTCGTTTAGGCAATCTGTAAATTTCTCATAATACGAATCTGTGAATATGTTGTCGATCCTATTATTCTCAAACAAGTATTGTTGTATTCCTAAAATAAATTGAATAAATAAAAAAAAGTTTGAGGCTAAAACAAAGATTCATGAAAGAGATCTATTTAATTGTAACTGTTGATTCTTGTAAAGATTGATTTACCTAGGCAAAGATAATATATTGTATCAGGAGCATATTCTGCACCATTTGGTTTTCTTACTTCCTTCACAAAAAGACATAAAGAATAATTTAATTCGTCCGCAGTAAGTTGTAAGAGATCTGTTTTGAACAACTTTATCTTCCTCATTGGCGTAATTTGTTTTTCTAATTCAGCATTCTTTCCTACTACCTGTATATTTATTATTTAGAGTAAATGTTTTGTCATAGTAAATGTTTATATATATATATATATATATATATATATATATATATATATATATATATAAACAAAAGTAGTTACGAACCCATTGTCTCCACGCATTTACGCCAAATGTATATTTTAATGCCATATTAGCATCAGGTTTTTCCATTGGTTCCATAATACGCGGTTGTGGAGGTGGCTGTGGCTCTGGTGGAGGCATTAATGGCATGTCATTTGTACCAGAGACGCGTCTCATTCGTTTGGTCGGTGTTGATCGCGGCTTGTACGGTAATACGCGTTTCCTTCCTCTAGACGAAACCATTAGTCGTTCTGATTGCACTGAAAAACATAAATTATGGGGAATGATTACAGTATTTTAGTGAATGATAATAAACGTAGTTATTAAATCTTACAGGGTGTTTAAAAAGTAGAGGTCAATCGTTCAGGAGATAATTAGAAACCCAAAACAAAAAAAAAACAAAAAATTGATGTAAACATATATAAGTCTGGAAATGTTTTAGAGTTATTAACATTTTTATATACATAAAATTTATTTTAAACTGTTTTGCTTCCGAATTTTTTGTGAGAATTGAAAGAAGAGATTGATTTTTATGGAGTTTTATAACATAATTAAATAAAATAGTGATCGTAGCATGAGTTACGCGTCTGTTCTTTGCAGAAGATTCAAATTTAAATTCAACAAAATAATATCAATTTTTTAATTGCTATTTAATTGATCACTACCTTTCGGAAGACAAACCACCAACAGTATCTTTACCAACACAATTACCATGGAAAATGCATTAAATGGAGATTACACTTTTCAGATGTGAAAAATCAACTTGAGATAGAAAATGAAATAAGTTGCAAGCTGCTTTAGCATTACTCAAGATGCATCATGTAAAGGTACAACCCGCTTAGCATTTCTTAGCAGAAATATTTTAAATCCCAGTCTATAATAGGTATAGTAAACCATAAGAAATTGACATACCATCGTTGTCCAAAGTGTTCTCTGGCTGCGGCGGTGCCTGTGTAGCTGTAATCGTGTTTGGTGTTAAAGCAGCTTCCAAATCGACTGCTGGCTCATCTAATTCTTCCGTAGCCATTTTTAACGCCATTTGTAACATGTCATCTCCAAACGTGTTACTGGAATCAACCGCTTCCGGACTGAAACCATCACTATGTAAATTGTCTTGATCAGCTGTGTCATCTTCCCTAAACAAAAATATATACTTTTGGTGCGTGAGATAAACAGAAATAAAATTGTTAAGTAAAATAAATGATCTGTATAACCTAAGAATAAATAAATTTTGTATTAGTTCTATTAATAAATTTTGAACAAATTGTTACTTTAATATTAATTTGCAAAATATTGATACATTTGTTAATATTTTAAATTTATTCTGTGCAAAAATAAGACATTATATCGATATTAAATTTCAGATACTTCTGCGTTTAAACAGTTTATAAACAATATTAATTCACTTACCTATCGTCCACTGAATCTGAATCGCTATCGGCCTTCTTTTCTGTAGCTACCATCTCAGCCATCATAAGAAGTTCAGCTTCGTATGGATCAGCTGGTATCTTTTCTTGTATTTTCTTGATGTCTTTCATAATGCCTTTAGCACTATTTCTCGTAGTAGGTATGAACAGTGGAACAGGAATGGGCAATGGAAAAGGCATCGGAACTGGGAAAGGCATACTATACATGTGCATTGGAAATGGAACGTAAATTGGCACTGGTATGGGTACGACCACTTGTTGAACTTTTTCCTCAGTTTGTGTCGACTTTGTGCAAGGATGAGGCCGTACAGAAACTCCCTTTGTATGTACTATAGGCTTACACTGAGTCGTTTTATTATGTACCTTCACTGGACTAGGCGGTCTAATAATAACCTGTTGTTTGTAGACCATTTGTGCAGTTTGATTCGCATTTGCAGCCATTACTATATTGTTTTGCTGCGTCGTCGGACTCGCTTGTCCATTCCCTATCGTAGCTAGGCTCGTTACTGAAGAGATAATCGGTAGAGTTTTCTTACTTTGTATCTCATTGGGAATAATCTGGTTCGTACTTCTTTGTGGTAACGTAGTCTTCTTGGGTAAGCCTGTAGGCACAGGGTCGTCACTCGACGGTATAGTTATAGGAGACTTTGTGTACTGTGCTTGGAAGTTCATAACGCAATTGTACGAGCAAAAATTCCGTATTGTCGCATCTGACATTGTCAGATGATAATGAGCTAAGGAATACTCCTTACATAAATCACAGTTGATTCGTTTAGCAGATACAGCATTAATAGAAACCTACAAAAGAAATAAAAAATAGGTACCTTTTCTAAATGCTGTTGCATTATTTTAAGAAATAATATCATACCTGATATAATGTCAAGCAATTTAAACTGCACATCATCAGGACCTGCCCTGTTTTTAATTCCTTCTTAATCATATCAAAGTTGTACTTCTTTACTTTGCACCAGTTACATGGAACTATTTTCCTATTTGTTATAATAAATATATTCAAGCACGTCTTATTACAAAACGTATGGGGCTCATTCTCGTAAAAGACAATAAAATGCTGTTTATTCGGCAATTCAAAAAATTTTTTGCAGGTAGAGCATTGCTCTGGTTTAACTTGTTTCACAAATTTAAATGCAGCAAAACAGGGTTCACTGCATATTGCTACTGGACTGCTATTATATATTTGAACTTCGCAATGTACAACTTTTTCCTATAAAAAAGAAAATTACAACATTATATTTATAAAAATTATTTATAATGCATTTAGAGAAGGAGTATCAGAAAAATCTCTGTTTTACCTCTTTACAAACACTGCATGGCTTTTTCTCTGTAGTTGGTGGTTCTAAAGAATTTAATTTCGAATACTTTTCCATACAGTCTTGAGTACAAAAATCTTTAAACTGTCCCTTTTCCCCGACCGGCGCGAGGAAACCGTCCGTACTGAAACTTATGTCTTTTTGACAGTAACTGCATACCTTTAAACCCTTTTTGAACTCCTCTAAACACGTCGAACAACAAAATTGTCTTACGTCACATCCGAATCTCACGCAGTATTTCCCTAAACTAACAGCTTGAACCACACCGTTACAATTCTTGCAGAAACTTCCATATTTCCTTTGGAATTTGCCCAAACATTCCTCGTTACAAAATTCCATCGTTTCCCATGAGAGATTTCGCTCGTCATTCGCTTCTATAATTAATAAACAAGCTGCGCAACGTTTCTCTTGATTAGAGTTGGTTCCTTCGCTTGGTATTTCAATCGTTTTATTATTAGCTGCTTTATACAGTGCCTTACATGTTTTCGAGCATACAAAATAAGTTTCTGTATTAATTTTCACCCGAATTTTGCATGCTCTTTCCTCACCGCATTGCTTACATACTTCTTTATTGCTAATTTCTTCAACTTCTAGATTTTTTTCATCATCAATATTAATAATATCCGTTGCTACTATTACATCCTGCTTTAATGGTGTTTCATCTTGAATGGTCGCGTTCTGCTTTGTGACACTTTCCGTTTTATCTTTATTTTCTATAGTTTCTTTACATTCATTTTGTAAAGTATCCTTCTCAAGCTCCAAATTACTAGATTTGCTAGAGTTCTGCGTTGCTTCCTCAGATTTAGAATCTTTGGTAGGTGTAGATTTGTTTTGATCATCATCTATTGTTTTACCTGATTTATTTGGTATTATTACTTTCATACTGTCTGGGATGATGCACAATTCATCATCTTGTCCCGGTAACACATCGGTCTGTTCATCCGTTTCCATCGGTGTAATTTTTTCGGCATCCTTTTTAGTCTGCTCCTCTTGTTCGTCAGATGTCTTCGTGGATATATCTCCTGTTCCCGTTTTTGATGTACTAGAAGCTGGAAGATCAGTGTCCATTGCGGTATTATCGGGAGAATCTATGATAGGTCGTACATCGTTTGACGTTTCAGTAATATTATTTACAATTTTATTAACGTCGGAATTTGCGTCATTTAATGAAGAATCAACGTTAAGTTCATCACTACAGTCATTATTTCTAGCATTTACAGCATCCTGTAAATTATCACCTTGTTCTCTGAGTTCGCTCTCAGTAAGACTATCGGTTTCCATCGGTTCCACGTTTTCGGACGTAAGAGTGTCTCCGCCAAAAGGATCCTCCGCGTCCATAGGCTGGCCTTCAATCTGAGAATCGTCTTGTTTGTCATTAGAGAATTGTACAAACTCCGTGTTTTCGGGCTCGACGTTCTTCTCGGACAGATCTTTTTCGAAATTATCTAAATTACTGTCCGAAGATTCTGTATCCATTTTTTTTGATGCAGCTTCTTTCTGTGATACTTGCGCATCGTCCGCATTACTACTCGATTCATCTGGGATGTCGCAATCTTTTGTTTTTTCTTTGGATAACGTTTCGGATTCATCTGCAACATCATCATTGACAGACTTCTCCCTGTCATTTAAATTATCGTCTGGAACTTTGCACAAGTCTTCGAGAGTCGACGCAAGCTTCGTATCGCACTTTTCAGTTAAAATGGATGTATCCAACTCTGTTGTTTCCGCATCTACATGAACCGATGCGTTTTCCTCAAAGGAACTTTCAACTACGTTACTTTCTTTGGCAGTTATAGTCGCATTCTCAGATGCTGCTTCAAGCTCTGCATTATTGTGTCCCTCGTCGGTTTCTGAAGAAGCAGTCGCCTCTATGTTTGATATAGTCAAATCCTTCTCAGAGGTTATTGTGGTTTCTTTTTTATCAATTTCATTGTGCACCTCTGCAATATCTTTATCAATCTGTGATTGATCAGATTCCTTATTTTCTTCTGAAACTTCTTCAATACAGCTTTTAGTAGTATCTTTATTTTCAGAGTTGCTTACAGTTTCTGGTTGAGATACAACATCAGTGTCATCTAAAAATTCAGGATCTTTGGAATTATTTTCAGAATTGCTCACAGCTTCTGGTTGAGATATAACACCAATGTCACCTGAAGATACAGGTTCATCTTGGGATTTATTTTCAGAGTTGTTCAAAGCTTCCGATTGAAATATACTAGTATTGTCTAAAGATATAGAATCATCCTGGGCATTACTTTCAAAGTTGCTAAAAGCTTCCAATTGAGATACAACACCAGCATTATCTAAAGATACAGGATCATCTAGAGAATTATTTTCAAAGTTGTTTAAAGCTTCTGATTGAGATACAGTAGCATTTTCTGAACAGATAGGATCCTCCTGAGAATCATTTTCAGAGTTGTTCAAAGGATCTAATTGAGATATAACACCAGCATTTTCTAAAGAAACAGGATTGTCCTGGGAATTATTTCCAGAGTTGCTCAAAGCTTCCAATTGAGATATAACACCAGCATCATCTGAAGATACAGGATCACCCTGGGAATTATTTTCAAAGCTGCTTAAAGCTTCTGACTGAGATACAACAGTGTCTGAAGGTACAGGCTCATCCTGAGAATTATTTTCAACGTTATTCACAGCTTCTGTTTGAGATACAACATCAGCATTGTCTGGAGATACAGGCTCATTCTGAGAATTATTTTCGGAGTTATTCACAGCTTCTGTTTGAGATACAACATCAGCATTGTCTGAAGATATAGGCTCATTCTGAGAATTATTTTCGGAGTTATTCACAGCTTCTGTTTGAGATACAACATCAGCATTGTCTGAAGATACAGGCTCATTCTGAGAATTATTTTCGGAGTTATTTACAGCTTCTGATTGAGATATAATATCAGCATCATCCGAAGGTACAGCATCATCCTTGGAATCCATTATTACTTCTGATTCGTCCTTTGGATATCTAGAAATACAAGCTAAATTTTAATAACGTACTCAGTTTTACGTTCTAACAAAAATTTGTTTACATAGAAATTTGTTCAAAACAGAAATCTGACAATGGCTATGTTCCGAGTTTCCTCCATGAGTTTCATTCATAATGTGCATGGCATATCATTTTATCCTTGTAATTCCCTCAATATTAAACAAGGACGAAATGATACATCATGCGTTAAACGGAATGTAGCCAACACAATTACAAGTCAAACATTGGCTTTTTAATACTTACAATATCTTTTATTAAAAAGAACACGAATATGATATAACGTACGGATTCTTGGAGAATCTGTTGTTTAGGACATTAGGAAACACGAGCGTTACGCAGGTAAGCAAGAAAGTAAGCAAAAGAGTATCACAGATACTCGAACAAGCCGATGTGCCGATATCAACAGCGGGTGATGTTTAGGTTATGCGAAAGTTCCGGTCGCGTCGCCATGTTCCCCTACCTGCTGTTAGTCGATCGTCGGTTCGACGCCGTTGAGTTAAGTTCAGGCTTCAACGGGACGAAGCACTACGGTCACGTCACGTACCGGACGATATCGTCCGTATTTTCATTCGACGAACGTATGCTGCTTCACCAGGAAACACGACAAAGTAATCAAGAGTAAAGCGACGCCGTTGTTGACTCCGCGATGAGATCGCGTGAGCGCGCGATTAGTTCGAAACGAGATGACGCGATTATCTAGAGAGTCCGGGGTGTGTCGATAATCGGCTATGGGACGATGCTCACCCGAGGGAACCGGTGTCACAAGTGAGACAACGACCGTGGCGGACGATCGCAAGTAACTTTATTCCCCCGACGGACTCAATGCGCGAAAAAAAATAAAAGGAAGCGACATTTGTCCGATCCAGACTCTCCTCGCGCGTAAGAGTGCACGAAGGAACGAGCCAATCACGCGCGTGAACGCAGGAACGTAGCGGACCTTGTTTCCACGTCCGTGATTGGTGAATTCGTAGCGACTGACTGCAATGCGGACAAGCTTAATCTTTTCAATTCACCGAATTAATTCTATTTTTTTAATTCTATTTTATTAATTCTATTTTTCTTTATTTATCGTCAATTCGTAATAGTGTAGAAATGGCACCTAATTTTTTCATAATTTTCCTATTAACGGTTTTGAAGAAATCAAAATGTTGTTGTTGTGCTGTTGTTGTTCAAATATCAATTATAGCGTTTTTCATTGGGAAAATTAGTGCGCACTGAGTGTGCACTCGCCGCTGGCAATTGGACGTTTCGGTTCGCGCGATGACGGTGCCAACGGAAACGCCCAATTACCTGCAGCAAGTGCACATTCAGTGCGCACTAGTTTTCTCAATGAAAAACGCTATTAGTTTGACATCGATTGAACGCAACTTCGCACTATGCATCGTAGCCGATACGATGGATGTTGGCACAAACGCCCGACACCACTTCGCTTTCGATACTCCACGGCATTCTCGAAATACTCGTTCGCGTCAAAAAACTCGTATAGGACAACGAGGATATGGGTTGAACTGCGCTACGACTGCGCCGCGACCTTCTGCCGTTCTGCCTAACCGACCGACTGCTGCTACTGCGTAGCGGCGGTAGTGGCGCGCAGGCGCGGCCACGTGCTAGTCACGCCGCTACGCAGTAGCCAGCACTGCAGTAGCAGCAGTCGATCGGCTAGGCAGGACGGCGGAAGGTCTCGGCGCGTCGTAGCGCATTTCAACTCTCATCCTCGTCGTTCCGTATGAGTTTTTGACGCGAGCATTTCGAGAGTGCCGTAGAGTGTCGAAAGTCGAAAACGAAATGATGTCGGACGTTCGTGCCAACTGGATCTTTGACTGTTTATTATAGTTAAAGGTCTGCATGAATCTGAAAATATATTGTAGCCTAACTTCAAATCTATTTGTTCAAATCTTTTATATTTCTGTATTTATAACGACATAATGCGATTGATCAATTAATAAATTAAAAAAACTCGTCTAAAAGAACTTATATAGCGATCTCGATTTATTTATTGTTTCGAAAGGACAATTCAAGCAAGCGAATCACCGCGAAAGGCGCCCATCGTGGGCAAGAAATTGCTGCGATTGGTCGATCGGATCCCGCGATGTGCGCCTACTTCATGACGTTTCTGAAATCGTTGCGTTTCTCTCCTGTGAAACACCGATTTCCTTTTGCAATCGTCAAGCGAAATAACAAGCGGACAGCGGCGACATGAACGCGCGAATGCGAGTTTGATCGCGGATCATTTACCGTATTTACTGCCGTGGAAGTACGCGGAGCTAGAGCGCGAGCGTGCGGAGTACGGACGAGCAAACAGGGCGGCTCGGTCGAGTTCAATGACCGCGCGTGAGTACCAAGGTGTTCGCACGCGAATACCGCGGGTGTCGTGCGCGTCCCGTGTCTTCGTTGTTTCGGAACTTCGACATTCGTACGGGAGTACGATGAGGAGCTCTCGCGTTTGAAAGGAAGCGCGAGGTCGCGTGTCAGTCAGGTGGGTACCGCGAGCGCTCGGCAATCCGGTTGGGAATGATAATGCGCTCAACACTGTGTCGCTCGTATGCAAACGGAGTCAACAAATAAATAACTGTTGTGGAAGTGTTGGTGCCCGTGACTTTTGTCCATCGGCGACAAAAGTAACAACGAGGATTGCATTATCATCGGCAGAAGGGGAATGGTCGAGACGTAAGAGGAGATTTTCACGCCGCGAGGTAGACGGAAGGTCGCAGAGCTGTGTGAGGAAGCGGTGACACGACAAAACCGGTCGTCCACGGCGGCTACGTCGCAACGAGGACAGAAGAAAGGGGAGCGACGTTCGAATCAAAGCGCAAGGTGGTGCGTGACGCTTACACCACGCGGTGACACGCGTGTTACGAGAGCGAAGCGAGTTGGAGAAGGCGGACGAGCGAGAAGGAAGGAAGGACAGACGGACGCGCGCGCGCGCTCGCGTATTCGTATTCACGGACATATACATCGCATCCTCGTAGTGTGTTTATTGCGCGGCGCGAATCGAGCGTGCCTCTCGTCGCACTAGGAGGTGTGCGTTGTGGTTGTTCTCCGGTCGTGCTCTTGTCGAAGCGGCATTCGCGCTCGCAGGAACCGGAGCCCGCGGAGCCCGATCAGTGTACCCGAAAGCACGTATTTCTCCTTCTCTCTCTTGCCCTCTTCCTCGTTCCCCTCTCTTTCTCTCTCCTTCTCTGTCTATCCTTCTTCACAGTGAACGCGCGCTCAACTCATCATCCAAGGAACGACGCGTCGTCGATCATCGTTACGGCGGAAGAGAAGCGAGAAAATGGCCGACAATTGGTCTCAGAGTGTTGTTTGCCGGTAAGAAACCACGACGAGCGTTTCGCAGCAAGATTCCCCGTGGAGGATATCTTCGTGCCCGAGGTCGAGATTTACGTAGACCGAGATGGAGAGGTTAGAACCGTGAACGCACGTTACGGGATAGCAACGTTAGATCAAGACACTCGAATACAATAATATAAATATTGACAATAGTGGATATCTCTCCGTGTCGTTACGGATTTCTCGACGCGATTTCAAACACGACGGGCGTTTCTTGCAAGCACACTCTTATTAATGGATTCTTGTCACGTTTTTATCATGGTGAATAAGTATGTAATTTCTCTTTCAGATACTTCAAGAATGGCGCTTGTCGTGAAGGAAATAACTGCCGATATCGGCATGTACAAGGGAGCAGAAATGATGCAAGTGTCAACGAGGCAGCGTCGACCTATAGCTCTGCTCATAATACTCATGTTACTTGTCGCTTCTTCAAACATGGCATGTGTAAGTTCGGTAATCAGTGCCGATTTCGTCACAGTTCAAGTACCGCGGATAGCAACAATGCCGCGCTAACAAACACAATGGAAAATTCTGCCTCAGGTCAGCATAACAGTACAGCAAATTCTTCGAGAAACAAGTAAGTTTAAATGTCAAATTGCAATTTTATTGATTTGTTAATTCTATTCATTCAGATTATGCTTATAACAGCATATTTGAATTTATTATAGGAAAGCTGATAAACGCAATGCTGAAGAATGGGTTAAAGCACCAGAGTTTATACCTACAACCGGGTCTCCGATCGCTGGATCATCTATTGATGGATCATCCACTTCAGGAACATCTCCAAGCACGTCAATGCCAGTCTCGTATGCTCAGGCTGTTAATCCATCTGGTCAAGCCTCAAATCCTGCCTTAGAACCTCTATGTCCCTATGCCGAAGCAACTGGAATCTGTAAAAATTCAAATTGCACATATCTACATGGTGACATTTGTGAATTATGTGGCCGTGCAGCTCTTCATCCACACAATGAAGAATTGAGGAAGAAACATACGAATGTAAGGCCTTATGTTATTATCTTGATTATATTAACTATTCTATATTTTATACATCTAAATGTTTGCATGAGATTAGAGGCAAATTAAATAATCATCAGATTATTAAATTTCTATTTATATATTGATATTTTTGTGAAATGATTTATGTGAAGTGGTTTATACGAATGTATACAGGGTGGGATATTTAAAGTGTTACAAACTATTATTCTTGTAACTATGTATCATAGCCAAAAATCTAGACAAAAATTTGATGTATATATCAATTTTCGAAAAAATTAATTTTCTAAGGTCATAGGAAGGTTATTTTTTTTAAATGGATTTTTTTTTACATAATATAATTCTTTTGTTTTGCACATAAAAATATTAAGATAGATATTGAAAAATCAATAGTTTATGAGATATTTTTATTTTGTTCTTGTATATTTCAACATAAAAATTATAAAATATCTCATATATTATTAATTTTTTGATATCTTGACACTTATGTACAGAATAATGAAATAAATCAATTGGTGTAAAGAAAATATAATTGCTTAAAATGTAATTTTAGGGATGATAGTTTGTAACATTTTAAATGCCCTATCTTATATATTGAATATTTTGTAAATTCCAAAGATGACACTTAAATTTTTAGGCATGCGTAAAGCAACACGAAGCAGATATGGAATTATCCTTTGCCATTCAACGCAGCAAAGAGAAATCTTGCGGCGTTTGTTTCGAGACAATAATGGAAAAATCCTCGCGAGAACAGAGATTTGGTATATTACCAAATTGCAATCACTGCTTCTGTCTAACTTGCATCAGAAAATGGCGCCAAGCCAAACAGTTTGACAACAAAATTATAAGAGCATGTCCTGAGTGCCGTATTCCTTCAGACTTTGTCTGCCCCAGTATGTATTGGGTGGACACAAAGGAGGAAAAGGAGAAGCTAATAAGAGATTATAAAGGCGCCTTGAGGTATGCAATGATAATCTATCTTCATTTCAGCGTGTTTGGTTTAACGGTTTATTTCTCCTACAGTACCAAGGATTGCAAGTACTTCAACAAGGGTCGCGGCAAGTGTCCGTTTGGTAATAAATGTTTCTATCTTCACGCGCTTCCGGATGGGACTAAAAAAGACGTGGGTCCACCAGTTCGACAGAGGCGTAGCACCGCTGACTCTGACATCGACATCCTGCATGTAAGTGTTGTTTACAATTTTCAAAAGTATATTTGGTTTGATTACGGATAACACATTTCACTTAAAATATTCGGCATGGGTGACATAAAATTCTTCAATCATAGTGGAGCTTATCAGCATTTATATACTTTATATATAGCAATAATATATATATTTTACACATTTTATATATATATATATAATGTGTAAAATATATATATATATATATATATATATATATATATATAATATATATATATATATATATAGGTACATACTTTATATACTTTGCACTTTGGTGTATATACGCAAAACGTGAAAGAGCGGTTTTACACTATTTACAGCAACTAATCTTGTGGGATTTCTTCGATGAAAGGGACGATCGTTGGATGTATCTCGATTTAGAAGATATCCCTTTCTTCTCAGATTCCGACGATTCCGATTGGTCCGATTATGAGCTGTCGTTCGATTAGACGAGCAAAACTAGTCGACCGACACAAAACTGCCTTGATACTATTGTTATCATTGCTATTTTGTTGCTATGTCGATATCTACTTCCTTTATCATTCGTGCGCGGCTTTAGCGACTAAGAAAATTACTAGATAATAGAAATTAATTTGAATTATTATAATTCGAAGACGTTCTAGCTACGTAGAAGAAAAAAACGAAAAAAAGA
The DNA here is from genome assembly GCF_016802725.1 of Solenopsis invicta. Classification (NCBI taxonomy): domain Eukaryota; kingdom Metazoa; phylum Arthropoda; class Insecta; order Hymenoptera; family Formicidae; genus Solenopsis; species Solenopsis invicta. The sequence goes on from NC_052668.1 coordinate 22,957,479, forward strand.
AAAATGTGTGCCCTTTCGTAAAATAATTTATATATAAAAAAATGTTTAGTTGGCGTGAAAATAATTAAAACATTTTTTTTTCTGCTCGTAGATAATATTTAAAAGATTATTTTTATATAAGATGTGATAATAATTATTAAAATGTTTATTACATCCACAACAATAGGAAAATTATTGTATTCATATTTTAATAGAGTAAATAAAATAACATTTTAATAATTATTTCAGAGTCAAAGAAATAATCTTTTAAATATTATCTCTAAAAGGAATATGTTCTTAATTATTTTAATGACGACTTGTGTATAAACAATTACGTGATCAACAATTTTAATAATTATTGCGATCACAGTTGAGCACAAAAAATAAAAAGCGGGAAAATAGCATGGACAGTAATAAAAATTTCTTTAGAAATGCATCGTAACTTCGGAGTCACTTTTGTGTAACTTGACCAATGCTCTATTAATCGGTTCTTAGCAACTGTTAATTCAGTGGTCCAAATTTCATCATTGAATAGTCTATGTATCGATATTTTCCCAATGTTCATTTCCCTGTAGAGTAACATTGTTGTTGGTTTTTTTCTTATACCCGCTACCATAATTATTATTATTGAACTATTCCATAATGCATGATCTTGGAATATGTCTATACATTCAGTAGAATAAGCAAGTCAATGACTAACCGGAATTTAGTTGATTATTGTCAGTGAAAGATAGAAAAAAATTTTTTTTTCTCTTTTGCTTTTTTTCATTAGCTGAAATGATATATGATAATGAAAATAGTCGAATAATAGTTTAATTGCAATTTTTTTGAAGGCTTTTTTATTTAAGATTAATAGATTAGAGTTACTCTATTTTATAATTGCAATAACATTTATCATTCAATGATGTTACATTTATATGTACTTAATCAACATGTAAAAACCACAGAATGTGCTAAGATGGGATTTAAACAATGCAAATTACCGTTTCAATCAATTTTACTAGGCTTTATTTGTATTTGTAATAAATATCTATATATATATATATATATACGGTGGCCATGTTTTGTGATTGCAATATAAATATCGTGCTTGATGTAAAGGATAAACTGAAATCAGTTTCATGTGTCGTGTTCACATATATAATTCTGAAACAGCAGTGCTATCAAATGCACGTTACATAATTTTTTTTTAACAAATTCATTAACTATTGCAATTACAAAGCATAATTTAATTATAACTTGTCGAAGGTTCATAACATTACTATTCACATGTAAAAATAGGAAAACTGGACAACGATTTATTACTTGTGTGATCAGTGTGCATTGTTAGTTCAATTTATCACTAGTTCATATCGAAGGTACGATCTACAACTGTCGTCCTACCTCTTGCTATGACTCCGCGAATCTTTATACATACATATGATACATTTCTTTAAATTATTATACAGTTGTATAGCGTTACTCGTGAATAATGGGTATTCCTTTGAATGTGCAAAGTGAATGTGATATATGTGTAAAGATAGTATGCAAGCGTATTGGTGTGCGGCATTCGTGTGTGTGTGTGTGTGTGTGTGCGCGAGCGTGTGTGTGTGTGTGTGTGTGTGTGCATTCGTGTGTGTGTGTGTGTGTGTGTGTGCACGAGCGCATGTGTGTGTGTGTGTGTGCGTGTGTGTAGGTATGTGTATAAATGTGTGATTGAAAGTAAGTACGAGTATTAAAAAAACAAAATATTTGTGCGAAAGAGACAAACTATGAATAGCATATATGCGGGATGAATAACAACAAACATGTAATAAAAAGAGACCGCTTTGTGTGAAGTGCGCATTTGTAGAGATCTAAAGGAAAAAAAGAAAAAAAAACCATTAGAAGTATGCACGACGGAGTTGGACCCACGACATAGAGCCATGCTGGGAATCATCGTCGATCGTTTTTACATTTTATCGATTTACTAATAATAGCAACATGTTCCGACAACCGTTCTCTCGATATAGAACCATGATAATTACGCTTTGAAGGGCATAGAATTCTTTTGTGTAAAACTGACGAAATGAGTACGTAAAAATATACACACCAAAGAGATGTGATGTTCGTCCTCCTAACACTGAATATTTCGTGTGTCATTTTTTTAACCTTTCGCTAAATGATCTTTCCGTAATATATTTATGACAGATAATCACATTATTCTACATATAGTTCCTGCTCGCACGCGTACAACCGATTCGTACTCATGGTAGGAAGTGACCAGCTTTTACAGCAGAGAACCGTCGGTACTGCCTTTCAAAAGCTATGTGATTATAGAGTAATATATCGTTCATTGCGCTATAAAGTCAGTTTTTTAATCCGTTACGACAAAGCGTTTTATCGGCTCGAACTTTCGCTACGCTATAAGAATATCGTTTATATTTCCCATAGAATTTCTATACTGTTAATTTTATTAACGATTGTTAGAATAAAACGCTTTATATTGTTACCGGTAATGTATAATAGAAACTTTCTATGGTATGCTGTGCGTTTCGAGCGGCTATTTTTGGAGCTACTTTCTTTAACAATCAACAAATTTCCCGACGTGGGAAATAAAAAGTAAAAAACGCTTAAACGATATTGAATTGTAAGATAGCGGAATGTATTGATGAGTCGATCGAGAATTTTTAAGTCTGTAATAATTTTGTGAATGATGAAGAGTTTACGACGAAAACTTCTTTAAGTACTAGTATATATGTATATCGTTATAGGAGAAAAGTTAACTGCGTTGATCGCGTTGTACATATTTGCCGCCGTCACTACCAATTTTATACAAACTATGCGCGATGTTATTTACTGCATTATTATGCTCTAAATTATTATGCTCTAAATACATGAGACGCGAAAGAAGAGATACAAAATTAGCAGTTGACGTTTGTCAAAGCGTTCACCGGCGTTCAACGCAGTTTGTTTTGACTTTTCATGGATACATTTTGGAGTTAACTTTGGAGTTTGCTCGCGTATACAATACACAGTCTAAAGTCAAGATTTTTTTTGTGCGATTTTTGTTAATAACGCAAAGAGTAAGGGGAGAGACCGATTTACTTGATTCATTTGGATTATTATTCGGGCGAGATAGCGAACGTTAGAACGATGCTCTTGATAATTTCAATTCCCATTCTCAGGATGGTTTCATTAAATTAATTTAAAAATTACATCGAATTTACGGGACAACCACGTGCGTTACGTCTCTGCGTGCAGAATTCAATCGCCAAGATTCTACTGCAAGTGTGCATTAATTAATGCGAATTAATTGTACTAAACGTACCTGCATTGAATACTGTATTGCGTAGTGACGAGTATTCCTTTTCTCTCTCTCCCTCTCTTAACAACCCAAATACGCTTTACACAGAGATCGTTACGTAATTCATTTACATAAGCTGAGATTGAGTGTCTCTGATAATCTTTCTTTTTTTTTTTTTTTTTTTTCTTTCGGCTCTTACGGCATGTCGTTTCTTTAGGATAACGTTGTGCTGATTGTACTATTTTAGTTTTCAGTGTATTATTTATTTTTATTCTGCGTGTGTTAAACGTGTATTTTATCGTGTGCCCGAAAACGCTCAAAGAGTCTTCGCGAGTTAGGAAAAAAAGTTACACTTTTTTTTAGGGGAGGTAATTTGTTGGTACCATGCTAAATTTCTATACGTAATTAAACCTTATATTTTTGTAACTTGTCGCGTCAAACTACGTTATATATAATAAAGGCTCTATAAAGCGAATATACATAATAAGATATACGATTAAAAGTCTTATATTTGTTAGGTAGCGCACCACTACGAGAAGATACAATCGACGTTGAAAACAATTGTTGTGCCACAGCTTGTTTCTTACGTCTTTAATAGATCTTAGATTATTGTGAATGTTTTTTTAGCCAATAAATAATACGTAGATCAATCAAATTGTATTTTCACTGCATAATGCGAAGCAAATTGCGAACATTCGCATTATTCGATTATCCTTTTAATATTAAAAAAAAGTAAGGAAATTGTATCGATAAGAAACAGTGAGTTATTTCTCCATCTAATTTTCTTTCTATTTTTGTATTTCATTAATAGTGCGATTAATTAATGAATTGTGAAGCTGTCGTCGTGCTTTATCACGTTTGCTTCGCATTGTATCGCGGACAAAATGTAATCGCAAAATTATCCAAATGTGTTCAACGATTTTACGATGACGATTAAAGTGCACTGAGAAAACTAATCGAAATATTCAGAAACAAATATTGCAGTTTCTTCGATATTTATTCACATTTATTGGTTATAAAAAAATTTAATTATAATGACGAAATATGCATTTTTGTAAAATATATCTTTTTTTTTATTAATTGGTAAAAATTTTATTTCGTCGTATTTAAATATTTACTTCAGTGAAATGAATTTATAATTTATTCTCATTAAAAAAATTTTAAGTATTTTTTTTTCTCAGTGTACGATCGCGTATATGTAAAAAACTTCTTTCGAGAACGAACAAAGCCGTAACATGTTTCATATACGAGCGCTCGCGAAACTAGCGACAATGACCTGCCACGGGCGATCGCAAAAACACTTGCTCCTGGCAGACGCAAAAGTAATTGCTTCCCGGAGAACGAGGAGCAGACGGAGAGTAATTCGTAAGTCGATTACTTGTAAAAGAAAGTTCTGAAAGTGTACAGGGAGCCTTTGTCATTGCAAAACGCGAAGAACGAACTTGCGCGCATGTATTTAAAAAATTGCCCCCCCTTTCTTCCGCTGTCGGGGGTCCGGCGTCGATTTTTACGTATCCGCGTTCACTTCTGATAAAGTAGAATTAGCTTTAAAAGGTTTATACACACCCTACACACACCAACATATACGTATGATATATTATGCCACGTTGTTAGAAATTAGCTGTCGGAAAAGCATCATCGGCCCATCATGTAACTCGCGGCTAAACACGAGATCGTCCGCGGCCTGTAACACCGTTAAATCGTGTAATCGACGTGCTTTCCTTGTACTCCTACGGAGAATAATGATAACACCCCTATGTTTCGAATGTCGATAGGAGGAAAAAAAAAGAAAAGCGATTTCAGTCGCCAGGGGATATTGTATGTTCGTATTAGAACCCGGCGAGGCGGAAATTGGCGATTTCGTCAACAATTTTGTTTCTCACGATGATATATTTTTGTTATTGGATGTAGATTAATAAAATCGACAGTGTAAATCTCCACGAGACCGGGGGGGTCTGGGTGTTTTCAATGCATTTCGCATCCTCCCTCGGCCGTCCCTCTCCATACGCAGCACAGAACATTTCAATATTGCAGAAACATTGAAAATATTGCCGCAATATTAGAATTATTCTATGCTGTATGGGTCCGTTTCTCCGTCACGGCATCGTCGAACGATTCTCGAGAAATCGCACATTTATCCACCTCTGTTTAAATAAATATTTGCATTTTGTTTCTGTAAAATTACGTACACAAGATTCGTCAAATTTCTCGCGAGCGATCGAAGACGCAAAGAGCGACTCGTTCTCCAATGAATCGATAAATCGTGAATTTTTTTCTCTTGTAAATCTGATTTTGTATTATTCGTCTCTTCGAATGAGATTGCTGTCGGAAATTCAAACGTACCGTCATACAGCGTAAAATTTATCTCGCGTTTTATCGCACATTTTTATCATCGACGTCGCTGTTATTATCGACGCTCAACATTTTTCTCTGCGATATCGACGGAACTTTGGAGCTTCACCGAAAGTGCGGTAGATGGTGACAGCGGTATCGCATCATGGCGAACTCGGCCGACAGCCGCGGGCGTGATTAGTTTCTAGGGACGATTGGTCACGCAAAATGACGAATGTGTTTGCGAGTGTAAAATGTATCGAGTCAACTGACGAAATCGCATTTTTGCGAGTTTGCGAAAATGGTAGCGTTCATCGATGATCGAAATTCCGACGATCGTACGTACACTTTTAATACTTTGTTGTCTAAAACTGTTTCTCGAAAGGAGAGGCGAATTTGTTTTCATTCGTTGATCACTCGCATGCAGGTTATGCGCAAATGCAAGTTTCATAAAGCAAAGTTACATTTCCGCGATAATACGATCGATCAATCAATGAATTAAAAAACTCACTTATCGATCTCGTCTTTTTTAATTACACTGAGAAAAAAAATCAAAACATTAGGAAGCAAATGTTACTTGTGATGTATTTTGTTTTTGGGTTTTATTAGATATAAAAGAATTTGAATGTGATAAAAAAATGTACATTTTTGTGAAATATATTTTTTTATTAATTGGTTTATTTGCTGGGAATAAAATTTTATTTCGCCATATTTAAATAAAGATTTATTTCGGTGAAATAAATTTATATCCCATGAATAAAATTTTAAGTTTTTTTCTCAGTGTAATATATTGGTTTAATATGAAAAAAATTTCATTATTTATGGAGATAACAAAAATATAGTTTTGCTGATTATATTTTAATATTCGCAAAATTATACGACAGACTATCGCAACGCATTATGTCAATCAACATAACAGGATCACGTAGGATTATTATAAAGAACAGGCCTTTGATGTGTTTAAGAAATTTATAGAGAAAAAAAATTAATAAGAAATTAACAATAATTATCTCATATGTAATCAAGAATATAAAATTTTCTTTAAGAGTTTGATAAATTTTAGCAAAATATTTTACACACGTTTTTATTTCAAAATTAAAATAGTGTACACCCAAGCAGAACAAGTCAAAATGACATCAAAGTGATTCACAATTGTGTCAAAATGACATCATAATGAATCGTAATTGATTGAAAAGTGACTTTTAATGATCATTTTGCAGTCACTTTGACATTTTGACGTCGTGATGACTCCCTGTTCTGTTTGGGCAGAGCACAATATAATTGTATTGATAATAAAATATTTAATAGCAATAAAAAATTCGAACTCTTGGATTGAATATTTTTTTCTCTCAACTCATGAAAATTATTATTGAATATGTTTTTCTTCATAAAACTCTAAATTTTCTTCATCTGTGCAAATTATATCTGTTTAAGATAATCAAATTTTTTAAAGATTTTATATTCTTGCTTACGTATATGAGATAATGATTGTTGATCCTACTAAGTTTTTTTCGTATATACGAAAAGAAGGATTTTGCTAAAATATCTACTGTAAAAATTTAGTTAAATACAGATCTGAAAATAACGTTGCTATCAAAATAATTATGTAAAACATTCAAGTAATATGATGATAATGCTGCAAAAAATTTTGATATTCTAGCAACCGGCTTGAGTACATAATTATGTTGATGGTCTAACAAAATTATTTTCAGATCTCTATCCAGTTGTATTCTCTATCCAGTTGTATTATTGGATACCTCAACAAAATCATTCTTTCCACGTACATAATTCTCTCTCTCGAAATAAATGATTTTTTTTATGCGTAAATGATATTGCGAGGCTTATGTATACATATATGTACGGGCGTAATGCGAACATAATGTAGACGCGATCGGAGAGAAGGTTTTTCTTTTGCCAAGGGGCGATAGAATGGAAAGCCGGGATGAACACCTCCTCTTAACTTACGGCAACGCTTTGAATTACACGTTTTCTCCGCTAAAATGTTTAGCGCGTCCACAAAAACTTGTCGGAAATAAGTTTCTTATCGGAATCGTTAACATCGTTTGACGAGCAAACACGTCGAAGCAATAAAGTTTCTTTTCTGTCTGTCGCTTTTTTATCACGTAACGTAGATCGTTCTACGTTCCGTCGTGTAAAACATGATGATTTTACTAACGCTGGAAAGAGTTAACGAGAGATTAACATCAACCGTTCAGATAATTGTCGCAGAATTATGATTAATCGTTTCGCCGAGCGAAAGAGTCACACTCGCTGTCTATTTATGACTCTTTTTAACGCGAGAATAATCATCTGGCGTTTTTGCGCAAAACGCTCAGAGTCGCTCGCTATCTATTTACAACTCTTTTTAACCCGAGAATAGTTACCTAGTTTTTTGCGTAAACGATCACGTAGGGTGTTTTTACACTCCAATTAAAAGTCACTATTATTAACTGCATATTTATCGATTGTGGTATAATTTTTTTTACAGTTATCCAATATGTTTTTCAAACGTAAGGAAAAATGAAAAAATAACATATGGATTCGAACAGTAAGATAAACTATTTTGATTGAGTCTAATTTCCTCGCTGCTGGGGTGTAAAAATCAACCTCAGGTGACCGCTCTCGGTTTAAAGGCGCTACTTTACGAGTTATTTGAACTTGATTGAACTGATTTAATGTTGTTATCGATTCTATCCAAATTTATCCGAGCCATAAGTCACGTTTGTAGCATTGATTTCTTTAACGCTTGTTTACTATCCTCCGTGAAAAAAAAAGAGGTAGAAAAAGAGAAAAAATTCCGAAGCATTCGAGCCGGCTCTCCTAATTGCGAACGGTATGCGAATCCCTGCTCTCTAAATCGAGAATTTGGGGTGAAAGGGACGAATGCCAGCGAAAGGGACATCCGGGATCGGATTTGTCCAATTGACGGAGCGGAATTTCGTGCGACGAGCACCACGGCGACGTACGTCGTGTTTACGTCACTCGTTTGCGAGGCGCGACTTTGTCGCGCGCGGTAGCGCGCAGAGCGCGCGAGGGAGGAAAGGGCTCTCTCGGTCGAGCTCTCGGATTCGCGATGGTTAACTAGAACAGCAAGTTAATCCCGACGAGCACGGGCGAATTAGCATATAAATTCGCCGAAATTGTCCCTACATGTGTATCCGGTGGCGACGCGCGGTCACGCCGCGCCGCGAATATCGCGGGATCGCTTTGAGTCGCAAGACGCGGCGGGGCTTTCACCCCCTTTATGATTCGTCGGAGGCCGCCTTTGTGCGTCTCTCCGGCACGAATGGTATTCGGGGCGACGGGGCGACACGTATTACGCGCGACACATATTTCTGCGAAAAGGGAACGGCGGCGGTCGCTCTGCCCCCGAGCTCTTTGCCCAAATCGTTGCCGCGAATCGAGAGGGGCGGCGACCGCGAATGTTTCACGCCACGTTCGGATCGCACGCCATTACGCGTAATCAGGAAATGTGGTTCCGCAACGCGTTTACAAAATGAAATATCGCATCTGTTCGACGCGATATATAGAACTCGGTCGGCCAGTTTAAACGAAAACCCCTCCGCGCTTTGACATTGTAAAGCAATCGCTGAATTACGTTCCATATATACTGTATCCCTTTCAGATGTTTTTACGGGGTTTCGATTAAACTAGAGTATAAATTTCGCACAATATCGGATATGCGATAAAAAAAAAAAATATTACCACTCAGTCGACCCAGTCGACATCGCGCAATTAAATTCCGATCGGTCCGATCGGTCCGATCGGTTTAAATTACCGGAGTCTAATATGTTTATTGAAATCTGACAAATCCATTGCGCACGAAATCTACAACGGATGGTGGAAAATTGGATGGAATTTGAAACAAATCGAATAGCCAGGCTCTCGGATCTCATTGTCGCATTTGTCTTTCGCGTCATTCATTCCCGCACGCGAATCTTATCACGGTTACAATTTCTGGTGTTCCCAGTTTGACGTTTAAAATCTCATTGCAGCGCCTGCTGTGGCTCTTGATGTTCTGGATAATCGGCATTCTGGCAGTCTCACGGTACATATGGACTCGCGTGACCAGATTGTTTGTCCAGGAAAGAGAGGATACCTACGATGACGTCTACGATGACGGTCTACGAATCTAATTACGAGCGAAGGTGAGTCTGGGCTCCGAGGTGAGGCGACCAGAGGTCCAATTAAATGGTCGCTCATGTGCTTACGAATCGCGAGAGCGAAAAACGACGACGGCCGGAAAGAAAGAAAAAAAGAAAGAAAAAAGGAAATCACGGGTGCGACCGTTGTTATTATGCAGGACGTTCGCACGGATTTCGCGTTTCGAGGTATATAAGCCGGCGTGAGATTAAACGCGTGGCAAAATGATGCTGGTTAAATTTTCCGTAAAAAAAATATAAGGGGTGTCGCGATGTAAGCGCCTAGGAAAGCTCGAACCACGCCGCTCCTTTCGCCGGTAGTTATATTCTTGAAAGGGGAAAAACGTAGCAAGCCAATCCGTCATTGTAGGATTACGCTTTTACGCGGCGTACTCGCGCCGTCCGCCGCGTTTTCGTTCATACACGCGCGCGTACGGAATTATTGAGATTATAATCTGGCGTCCGCATGCGACTTTAATCGCGTCTCGCGCAATTAACTTGGATCTGATTTAGATGAATGCTAACTCTCTACGAGAGACGGTCCACGAGATATTTAAGAAACGCTTGTCTCTCCCTCGCGAAAGATACGTGAGCTCGAATTTCGTTAAAAATGCGAGAAGTAAATTCGGACAGTAGTGGGTTAATGGGAGGAATCTCAGAGGTCCGGACGCGAAGAAAACGTAAAGAAAAGGGCGGAGAGAGAGAGAGAGGGGGCGAGAGGGATTAGAGGTTGGACTGAGCCAGTCCTGAGAAGTAAAAGGGAAAGAGAAAAGGAAAACGGGCGGGCGGACGGGAGAATATAGAATCGGTCTCTCTGTCGAGTCTATCCCAGCCGCGCGGAGGATCTCTAAATTGCCTCTGTTTGTTTCGCAAGCAAAGAAGCGCCGTCGTGCATCAAAATGGTCGATCGCCGCGCCGGTAGCCGATGTCTAATACATCGAGGAATCCTCTCTCCCGTCCCGATCGTGACCCATCGACTCGGTGTTGATTCACCGCGTTTCCGAGCTGAAAGCTCTTTTGGCCGATCGACGGGAAAGATAAAAGAAAAGAAAGTGTTGGCGATAAAGTCGAACGGGATACAGCGCGAGAGGACGGTGCTGACGAATGTTATCGTCCGAGATTAAATCTGTGCGTCGACTAACTTACACCTCAAGTCAATGTACTTTGATACCTCCATTGTTTCATTATGTACATACTAACGATATTTGATATATAAATCATGAATATATAATTTTCACGATATATTAATTTTAAATGTAGAATTTTAGGTTCAGAAATGCAATATAATTAAGGTAAATGTCCTAGTTACATTTTCGAACAGATTCTTATATCTCGACACTTTTATATGGAAATTTATTATTAAAAATAAACGTGTTTTTTTGTAACATTAAAATTTAATTGCAATTTTTACAGACAAAAAGATATAAGATTTATAAGAGGTTATTTTAAATATTATAAAACCATTAAATTTGTTACGCACAATTAGAGATTATATTTTGATGATCTTAAAATTTTTTAAGAAATTATTTATTTACCAAGATAACTTTTTGTATTTATTTTATCAACAATGCAAGGACAAGCATTTTGGATTATCCAGATATTGGATAATCATTTAAATGTTCAGTTAAATTTACAAGTTTTTATTATTTTTGGAATAATTGAAAATTTTTCATATTATTGTATGTTAATATTTTATATTTCATATTTTGGTTAAGTGTGCAATTACATTTTTTTATGTCGTCCTTGTAAAAATTCTTATAAAAATTCAACAATGTTGGCTTTGAATCGTTACATGTCCGATTACTGAGACATTTACCTTATATGTAAATATCCTTACAAAATATTTATTTTATATTTAAATATTTTGTAAGGAGAATGGAACATTTACTTTATATTTATACATAAAGTAAATGTTTTAGTATATTACATAATTTACATAAAAAAAAATTATCTCATAAAATGACGACAGAAACACAATTGCAGAAAAATTGATTTTGAAATATTTTTTAAAAAAATTTAACTTGATCGACTGGCTTTGTCATTGAAAATATCAAAATGATCTCATTATTTAAATATAGGCAAGTTTTTTAATTCATCGATTTAATGCACAGTGTGCACATGTAAAAACTGCATATGATCAATTATTTAATTGCTCAATTATGACGAATTAAAAAACTCGCCTTACATTTATACTCACATTACATTAATATCACATATAAATATAACAATATATAAAATCTGTTCTCATTTTTTATATTTCAAAAACAGTTTAAAATTGTGAAAAATCGAAATAAGTATTCGATCATTTCGAGAGGCCACTCTTAAAGGGGTTGGAGGCTCAATAGAGTACTCAAGTATACTCATAGTGATGATAATCTATCATAAAAGCTATAAATGGCATATTTCTTAAAGTTTCAGATCAACAACAAACGCAAGGTAGGCAACGCGAGCGCTCGAACGTCGATTGGCGACGTCACGGCGTCGCGGCGGCGTCGGCGTCGACGTGAGGCTGTCGTCGCTAACCCGCGCAGTGTTCCTCAACTGAACAAAAGTCGCTCATTCTCGTTCGTAGATTTTACTGCTCGTGAGTAATGACGAATCCCGAGTACGCCGGGACGAAATGACGCACGATCAATTAACGCGACTGCGTAACGAGTTGCGAACGAGAATAATGCAAATACACAAATGTTTGCTGTGACGTACGAATCGCAATCGAACGATGCGTGCGCGACAGCCGCCATTAACGCGCCGCGGCGGCCAATTATAATGCCAAAACGCGTTGGGATTGCGTGTCGCGTATTTTTCATTATTTTCATCATGACTCGTGGCATGTCGAATTATGTACCATTAATACCCAAGCAGAACAAAAAGTCGTCGTGACACCAAAATGATATCAAAATGACGTCAAAATGATTTCAGCATTAAAAAAATCACTTTTTGATCAATTACGATTTATTTTCATGTCATTTTGACGTGAAAATAAATCGTAATTTTTTTATTGCGACTTGTTCTACTTGGGTACTCGTAGCCGTATTCGGAGCAGCGCGATGCAGAATACGCAATCGCCAACCAGACGTTAATTAAAAACGTATCGTCCCTCACGGTGATGACTATCGATATCTGAATATGGTCAGTTTGCAGAGATAATTATATATAATACAGGAATAATTTTATGATTCATTATTTAGATGTTTCACAGATATATTTATACGTACGCAGGTTGCAAGAATATCGTACATTTATTTGAAACTTGTATTTCATAGCTCTCATCCATGGCCGATCATCCATGCGAGTGAAAACTATGAAAACGAATGCAATTTCGCGGAGATATATGTAATATTTTTGCGCTTGTACAGTACGCTTATCTGTGAAACATTTGGATAATCATAAATCACCGTGATTGTCGCATGATCATTAATACTGCATTGTAGGTTAATCATTTAGATATTTATGTCAGATGTTTCAAACAGTCTGCAATGTCCGTGATCTACTGCATTCAAGCTCCCAAGCGTGCGATGGCCGCATTAATTAATTTGCAATTAATTAAGAAAATGTATGCAGATCGTTAATAACAGTTCCGTCGGTGATGCGATCTAAGCCGTGACGTCCATCTCTCGCGTCGCATCGTATTGATATAAGATATCATTAGCAATAAATGTAATAATGTATGAGATAGGTTAACGTTCGCTTGAATTTTGACGCTTGAAAAGCGAATTTTGTCCCGCTCTTCTCTTCGGATTTCTATTTGATTCAAAGTATATTTTATTTTCTCACTTATTTTTATTTTAAAATTTTTATATTTTTCTTTGATACTAATGTAAGATTTTTTTTCTAGGAAAATTTTTTTAATTTTTATAACTTTTTTTACTATATTGACTTAAGCGGTACGATCGTACAGTAAATTCGAACAGAACGGCAGGGTTAAATAAAATGGGTTCTCGAACACGAACGCGCGTGAATCGCAATCGAACGATCACTTCACGTGATAGCTGCCATTTCGCATCGCGAGTCTTCAGTCGCCAAATCGTTTCAAGGTCGCTCTGCAATTTTATTCGTGAGAAAATGCATTGCGGATAAACGGGGATGTCGAAGGATGCAGATTGTAACGCGATATCTCCAAATCGTAGGTAGTTGCATGTTTTTAATGTTCTCAAAGATATTTAATGTGTCCTCATAACTCGATACACGATTTGATCCTGGTGAAAATTTTTCTCAAAATTTTTTATGTAATTTTTTAGAATTATTTAAAAAAAATATATATATATAATTTTACTAACAATAAGTAGTATATATATATATATATATATATATATATATACATATATATATATATATAATTTTATATCTTTCTTAGATATTGGAATCTTTTTTAGAAATACTTGGAAAAAATTCAAAAAGTCTATATCCTTTTTTAGAATTTTTTATACATGTTAATTAAGAAATATTCTAAGATTTCTAGGATTTTTTGTTCTGTAATTTCTGATGAAATATTATAAAATTTAAAAAAATTGAAAATATTTTTTAGAAATTATGAGATAAGAAATCTTAGAATATTCGAGAATTCACACTTATGAAAAATTCTGAGAAAAGATGTAGATTTTCTGAGTATTTCTGAATATTTCTGAAAAAGTTTCTAATTTGTACAAAAATTATGAGAAAAATTTTCACCAGGGACACTACGATTTCGACTTTATCGCGTCGCATTTATTCAGTTGCCAATATTATTAGTGTAATTATTATTGGGTGCAGTATTATTAGTGCAATAGCGATATTAAGTAACGAGTTGCAACAAATTCATCTTATTTCAAACGCGTGTAAGAAAGCGCGCTTCAAACGGTAAAGTTTTTCGCGCGCGTGTACCGAGCGAAGTTGGCAACGCGTCGCACGCGTACCTTACTTCACAACAAGTCGCCCTTTCGCATCGGCGGATCTCCAGTGGGAAGACGCACCGAAGTCGCTCCGTGCATTTTCGCAATTTTAATCGCAGTAAGTACCTCGCGGATGAAAACGAACGTCGAGAGTGTCAGCGATGCCGATCGCAATTGCAACGCGATACGTCGGATAATCGTAAGTAGCCGCATCTTCTCGACATTTGCAACGATATTCTCGACCAACGCGATGCAACGCAGTTCCAGCTGTACAATGCAATACAGTCTGGGCTGCGATGCATGTATTTCGCGCCGCGTCGCATCAATGTCGAGTCGCAGCGTGATATGAGATGCAAGAAGTTGCGGGAGAATATCTTATTCGATCCGTGGATCTCGTATCTAGAAAGCACGCGTTAAACGGTGAAAATGTCCGAGCGCGGGTGCACCGTGCGCGCGTGTACCGTGCGAAGTTGGCGTCGCGTCGCGTCGCGTCGCGCGCGAACCTTACTTCACACTACAGCCACCTGCCATTTTGCGTCGACGGATCTCCAACGTGTAGCCGCACCGAAATCGCTCCGCGTGTTCTCGCGATTTTAACCGTGGTAAGTGCTTTGCAGATAAAAACGAACGTCGAGAGTGTCGACGATGCCGATTGCAATTGCAACGCGATACGTCGGATAATCGTAAGTAACCGCATCGCGGCGTTGGAATGATATTCTCGAGCAGCGCGATGCAATACGGTCTGAGCTGCGATGCAAGCATTCCGCGCCGCGTCGCATTAATGTCGAGTCGCAGTGTGACGTGAGATGCAAGAAGTTGCAAGAGAATATCTTATTTCGATCGTATCTTGAAAGCGCGCGCTAAACGACGAAAATGTTCGTGCGCGGATGCACCGGGTGAAGTTGACGACGCGACGCGAACTTTACGCCGATACTTTACGCGACGACCGCCATTTGGCGCCAACGAATGTCTAGCGTGCTGTCGCTAGCGTCGAAGTCGGTCCGCGCGTTTCTGTGATTCTAACCATAAAAAAGTGACTCGCAGGTAAAAACGAACGTCGAGAGTATCGAGAATGTCGACTGCCGTTACAACGCGGTACGGGCGAATAATCGTGATCAGCCTCTTTTGTGATTATAACGATATTCGAATATCCGTCCAACTACGCGAATATAAAATATCTACGGTCTCAGTTGTGATATCTACTTTGCATCGCGTTGCACTGATATGAATAATAAAATGACAGTGTTACAGAATTAAATATAACGTTAAATAATATGTGAAATATAACGATATATTGCTCGTTTTCTGCAACAATGATACAACTAAATCGTTTGAGCGAAAGGCTAATGGATATTTTTATTCCTCTGTAACCACAAATCGTTGTACCAAAATCGTATTTAAAATGCTATTACAAAATTGTAACGATTCAAAACGTTCAAAGTGGCAAATTTTGCTTTTAGAATTATGTCATTGCTGTAGCAAATAAGCGATATATCTTGTTTCGAATTTGTATTCGTTTAAAAAGCGAAGTTTATTTTAGCGTAAAACTGTACTGAAATCGTTTTATACGTTTTTCGCAATTTCACTCGTAAAAGGTGATTTTGAAAGTGAAAACTAATGTCGATAGTTGGAAATGTCGATTGTAATTGCAACGCGGTTTACCGGATAATCCGGTCACAAGAAGCCGAATATTTGTAAATAATTAATAACGACATCCGAAATCCGGAAAAGCGGATGTACAGTATTATCTAAGTTATTTATTTTCCGTCGCGTTGCATTGATATGAAATGTAGTATAAATATAATAATATAGATAAGTACAATTATGTTATAATGTAATCTGTATTCTATTTCTTGTTTTTGTCTAAAAACGAAATCTACACGACAAAGATTTCCTATTTCAAGATAAATTGACGTGTCTCATATTTATTATTACACTGAAAATGAGAGAAAAAATTTTTAAATTTTATTAAATATTTATTTAAATAGTATTAATGAAAGATTTACTTACGATACATCAATATTTACTCTATAAGAAAAATGATACTTAAATTAAATTAGTGGTTCTCTCTACTAAATAAATATATGTTTCCATTTAATAAATATTTTATTAGTAGTATTTGAATAAATATTTATTAAAATTTAGTAAATATTTATTAAAATTATTCCCTCGGTGAATGATTTATGCGATAGCTATTATTTCGCGCATCAATATCAAGACATACCGTGTTTTCATTAATTTTATTAAAAAAATGTGAGGCAAAATCGATTTTGAAAGTATCGAGACATCCGTCAATATCACGTCAATTAATCACATGTGTTTAACCCTTCATAGACCAGCTAAAATTATTTGAGGTTCAGACAATTTTCCCATTTTGCCGATTCTACCTCAAATTGGGACATGTACAAAATAGGTAACAAAAAAACGAGTTAGATATTTAATTTGGGTCACGGAATTGTACAATCGTTAAGAGTATCGTTAATTAAATAGTTAAACATTAAAAGAATACCTGACTCAGTCTGATTAAACAGTGAAAAACAAGTTGGTCTGCGGAGGATTAATATTCAATAATATTTGAATTTCTTTCGACGATTCGCTTTTATTCGTAGAACGCAAACCCCACACGCAGATGAATCTTGGAGCATTGTGAAAAATTTATTCACACGTTTATTAACAACTTGACACAGTAACACTGTGAGAATTATCTTGATCAATATTTTATTATTTAATAAAAATTTACATATATATTAATCATACTCGCTTTACAATCGCTCTTAATCTTTGAAACTACTTGTAGTTAAAAGTTTAATGTATTCTAATGTAGTATTACGTACCTGTCATCTAGTTAATCAGTTATCTGATCAATCAGTAATCTGATCAAACTCGTGCTGTTTATGCTCTCTCTCCTTGTAGAGTGGTAACGCGAAATCACTTTTACGTAGTTACACAGTTATCCGCGCTAAGCGAGAGATACATCTGCACGATCATCGTGACACTTGATACGAGAGACAAAACGAGACTGATGTGCCTCGTGCGACTTTATGGCGCGTACGTCGGGAAACGATCAACGGATAATCCGAAAATACTTATTTAAATGACACGAAGCAAGCCACGTGATAAACACTATCGAAATTATTACTCGCGAATGATCTATTTGAGATACTACTTAAGATACACGTGCAAAAGCGTCGTCGTGCGCAGCACGATTATCAAATTATCACACGCGGAGCGAATGAGTGAAAATGTATTCAACATCGTACATAAATCGGAACGCAGATTAAAAATGTCTAGAAGTAAAAAGCTTTTAGTTGTCGATTTGTAATCGATCAGTCACCGTTCGATAATTTTGTTCTGCGAAATTCTTTTCCTTGAAAAATTAAGAGCACTGCAATTAGTTACAACATTTATATACAATATTCTTCCTAATAAACAACCATACAAATATTTTTTAGAGATATTACAGTATATGTAAGAGTCATTGAAAAATTTTTTATATTTGTAAAAGCATGAAAGTTGACTCAGAAATGTGTAGCAAGATGCTGAAAAACAACGTGTGTATAGAGCGTTAATTACACATAATTAATTGTATTTCTTGTCTTAAAGTGTGACACTTTTTCAGCGTTGGTTTTCCATAAAAGTTAATGAATTTAGAAGCATTGAAATATTTCGCGAGCGTATAATATCGTCACGCTTCATAACTGTAATTATGTATTTTTCGATACCATGGTGTTTATTTAAAAAAAAATGATAATCACAGATTTTGAAGTAAACGTTAAAAGATAAGAAATATCGGGATTGTCTCACGCGCAGGGCTTTGTACTAAAAGCTAATCGCATATTTTCAAGACATTTTTTGTAATATTTTAGTCTTCAATTAAATTAAAAATATCAAGGAAAAGAATTTCGGAAGTGCGATATCACGCGTCGTGGTTTGCCGTCTATTTCCGACGTGTAGCAGTAACAGTGAAATAAATGTAAAGAGGGAAACCAATTTCGGTGTATAATATCGCGTGCTGTAACGAGATGCGTATTATCAATGTTGAAAATTACGCCGGATTCGCGCTGGACAGCCGGTGCGCCTAACGCTCGGTTGAAGGTCGTTGCGCACTTACATATTCGCGCCTTACATATTCGCGCGCCCCATAACACCGACAAACAATAGTAGGTCGATCGTGGTGTCAGTCTCACGTATGCTCTCATACCAAGCGGTAGCGAACACTACGCACAATGATCACGGTACGAATTGGTATGCGCGACTGTAATCAAGCGTGTCTCTCTCTCTTTCTCTTTCTCTCTCTCTCTCTCTCTCTCTCCCCTGATACTCGTAACCCCGTCGCTTATTGCGTCCTGACGCGCGACGTCGGAATTTCCTTTCGTCCATCTCACGTTATTCGATCTACATATGTAATGAAATTGTACGATGATTGATCATCATCAACTGTGTTAATTAGGATCCTGCGATCGGCGAATATGGCGAGCCGGAAGTGATCGAGACTGTCGAAGTATGAATTGCGCGAACGAATATCGAGTGCCGCAAAACGGGAGTGTCGAAAGTCGAGAAATGTTGAGAATCGGGGAGTGTGCCGAAGTTATGAATCGCGAGCGAATGTCGGAAGTGTCGAAAGTCAGAAATATCGGGCGTTCGTCATTAATAATTTCGCGCGTGTTCGTAATTAATGTTTCTCTCTGATCGACGCAGGTCTTTGGAGATCGATGCTGGTCTTCACGCTGAATGTCAACTTGGGGTGGTGCTGGCGAGATTGGACGACACGACTGGTGAGTACCAATACTAAATGTCATTTTTTTAATAATTATTAGAGTTTTGTGTAATTGGTACACATCGTAATTAATGCACATTAATATCGTAATTGGTACATTTAAGATATGAACGACTTTGTAATTAGTTTCTTTTACATTTGTCTTGAAAATAAATAATTTAAAAAAAAGTTATTTGAAAAAAATTCTCTGATTTTTATATTCAAGCGGAATAATAAGTTTAATTAATTTTTGAAAATAAAATTGTAATCTGGCACATCCTGCAAAATATATTCATTAAACTGTAGCCAATAATTGTTTTGCACAAAAATTGTTTTTGTATGCAGTGTGCGGTACGTGATGCCCATTAACTTTGTAAATAAAATATCATATAATAAATACCATTCTATATTTCGACCTAGTGAATGAATTTATCTACTACATGTATAATAATGATTGAGGTTGTATATTTTTTCTCAAAAATTTGAATGCATACGCAAGTGATAAATGTGGAAAGACTAAATTTAAAGAAAATTAATAAATAATCTCGGGATATATTTGTTTAATTACATAATTGAGAACATGAGATACTTGTAGCATTATTATAGTAGGCTATTTCAAAAAAGCATAAATGAAAAATTGAATCATGAGAAATTGATTACTTTAAAACTTTAAATCACGAAAAGTATTAATTCATAAGAAATTTATTAATACTCTAAAATTTTGGCGAATAACAGTAAAATCCATATTAATTCGACTGGAAATAAAATGTCCTTGTATAATTTTTTTATATAAGTAATAACCTTTTTACATAGATAATATTTCTTTGTAGTTATAATTTATAATATAAAATTTAATTTATTTTTAAATACATTTTTACTAAAAAAAAAATAAATGTATTAATGACATTATAATTAAAATATAAGACGTTATACTGCTTTTTACGTATTTTTTATATATTTCTTTATACATTAAATTTTTCTGTATACTTTACATAAGTTCTGTTTATTTTGCATAAATTTGGACATTTATTCACCGTATTTGCAATTTTGTTAATGCATATGATTTACATATCCTACGCTTTGTTCTAATTACAGAGTCGCATTCATTAAACAATAAACCAATTTCCCCTCTTTTTGAAAACATTTACATGTTGCATTTATTATAAAGTCGAATATATAAATTTTCTTAGATTATGTATTTAGTCAAAAGTTTTATTCATTTGGAATTATTACAAATATAATGTTAAATCAAATTTGTTAAACTTGAAATAATTAACTCGATCAAACGACAATCAATGACATTAGAAAATTTTAAAGTTTGTAATTTAATTTGAAGATTTATTTTAAATTTCATGTAGATTTAAGAACACTGTTGTATTACTGTTGTGTTAGATACAACAGCTCATTGTGCAAATTTCTTATTAAGAACAATTTAATTCATTCTAATAAACCTCATTGTGCTGAATGAAAAATTTGCTATTAATACAAAATATTTTACATTATTTCAAGCTACTTGAAACATATTTTAAATATTATCCTTATAGATAATGTGTTAAATATCTTGCAATAAGCCAAGATATTTTAAAATTTTAACACATTTAAAATAAATGAATAAAATGAAACATAAAATCTAAAATACGCACACTCACGCAGTATTTTAACAAATTAAAAATTTTTGATTATTCAGATTATTATATACAAGGATTAAATTTTTATCGACATCATTGCGCAATACAATGTAAAATATTTCAAATTTTATTTTGTGAAATACTCTTCTAAAAAATGTTATAAAATATTTTTACAGCCAGATATAACAAAATATATATCGAGATTGTATAGTCGAAAAGTACATGATAGTATTTGGAAGTGAAGATAAGCTTTCTACTTTAGCGATCGAGATTACTGCTTATAGTTTTCGAAACGCGAAGTAGCCATAGGCAATGTCGTAATTACAAAATTATATTTGCATAAATTCGTTTGTAACAGGATTGTGCTTTAAATTTCAAGATTACGTCTACATGAATTACAATATTTACTTATTAAGTTATATTTACATGTATCTTTTTCATGTAGATTCAATTTTATTTAGAGATATATATTTTTTAAATATTTAATAAAATATTTATAACATAAGTAGTCTATTCAATAGATATCATAATCGTATATTATGTGAGTGTCTGTGCAACGGGAAGAAAAGGCTTGCCAACCTAGACTTCTTAAGAGGAGGAAAAAGAAAACAGGGAGGTCTAGGAGGAAGAGGAACATGGAAGCCTTAAGGTAAATAATATAATTATTTAAAGATATCAACCGCATGCTTCAGTGGTCAAGATGGTTAAGACATCTAGACAGTTGTAAATTTCCAGGTTTGATCTCTGGTTGAGGTATTATTTTTTGTAACAAATCCTTCACAATTTTTTAGGGTAAAGGATTCTTATTGACTTCATTATCATATTAGATGCTTGTTAATATATCGTTTATTAAATTGACTTTTAATTTAATAACGTGATATTATTATTTCTGGTTTAACTTAGAACCGTGTTTTATGACTAAAAATGAAACTCGAAAAACGGGAACCTATTCTATAATAGACGATTTTACCTTATATTTGTATTTAATTTTGTAATATTCTATTTTTTTACATTTAAATAATGATTTTATTAATAAGCTAATAATATTATTAAACTTAATTAAATTGTTTTCTTAAAAACCTAATTATCAGGAATATAAAAATAATGTAACAATAAATAGTTTCTAGAAATACAAAGAAAAAATACTTGATTAAAAATCATTTCTTCATTTTATTTACGTGAATATTTTAATTAAAACATTTATTACTTAACAGTAAGTAAATAAACTATTGGAACTCATCAAGTGAAAAAGTTTTTTGTGTTAAGTAAAATTTCTTTGTTTTAAGATATTCTTTCTCTCAGTGTAGATTTTAAGTTTTTAATTACACTAATTTAATCATTCATCAACCATGTAGGGATTTGAAAACAATTTTTTAACTTTGAATTACTTGATCGATTCTGCTTCAAATTCGAACATTTATATAAAAAAAAAACAGTAAAAAAACGTTTCATATAATTGCACAATCATATTTTTAAATATGGAAACAGTATATGTTGAAACAGTATGTGTTATCAGAATTTTGTCAGATTTTTAGAGCCCAAAAATTCTTTGAAAAACATGTCTCTCGGTGATCGGTAATTTAATTGTAAGTTGAAATTCAGAATAGTCTGCAAAAAATAAATTAGAATTAGATTTGTTTTATTAAATTTTAAATGTTTACATTTATAAAAATATTTTCTTTAAAGAAGTTACACAATCATTTTGTAGATATATTTTCAGCATATAGAAACCGTCTATTTATAAGTTGTGTTCCTCCAAGAGATCTCCAATTTTTGCGTTTTAATCATTAAAAGAATCGGTGTGAGTAGAACATTTCCGAGAACGCATCGAAAATATATTTTCCAAATTCGAGAATTAGTTTTGCGTAGTCAATT
Source organism: Solenopsis invicta (assembly GCF_016802725.1). NCBI lineage: Eukaryota > Metazoa > Arthropoda > Insecta > Hymenoptera > Formicidae > Solenopsis > Solenopsis invicta. The sequence continues at coordinate 22,980,323 of NC_052668.1, forward strand.
GCTCGTGATTGATTATTACTCTCGTGCATTCTCGTTTTCATAAAATATTAATTATCTTGAGCTTTGCATAATTCGGATGTTATATTTGTATGTTGCAGATTAACTGGATTTGTTTTACAACCGAAGATCCAGAGGGAATTTAACCATCGCTTCTATTTTCGATATTGGAGTGTACATAAATGAATCCCGATCAATTCATCGTACTTTAAATAATTTTGATTAATATTTTCGGGAATGTCGTACAGTATCGCGCGATTATCATATTTTAATAACTAGTTCATGTTTTCGGGAGTGTCGTACAGTATCGCGCGGTTATTATATTTTAATAACTAGTTCATGTTTTCGGGAGTGAGTGTTCTATCAGTGCAATGAAGAGATCTGAGAGGAGGAGGAGGCCTGGGTATAGGCATCAGGCAACGGCGGAGCAACAATGAGGTAAATAATATTTTATTTTACTTATTATTTGCTATTTTCTTGCGCGGAATTAATCATTTACTCCTGTGACGGTCTTATGTCGTATTGTCATATTGCATCATTGTATGATATATGTATAGAAAATATATTTAGTGTTTTAGTTTTTGTAATATTTTAAATATTTAAATTATACACTTACTTTTACTTCTATTCGTACAAAAATCAGATATTTAAAAAGTTTATATTACAATGTTTTTATTATTTAATTATTTAATATAATTAAAAATAACATTTCTTGGAAGATATAATAAATTAAATTTTAATAAATATCTCTATTTAAATTAAGTAAAAAAATTTATTACGTATAATAACTTTTGTGTTGAAATTTTAATTACTTGAAACATTTGCCTAATAACTTGGATAAATTTGTATTTTACAGATTAACGTAGCTACGATGCAGTTATTACTCCGCTGTTGCGCTTCGTACCTGTGAGTGAAAAATTATCTTTTATTTTAAATTAAGATAATGGATCTATAAAAATGGGATGGGATATAATGTATCTAAATTTATGTATTTATGAAGTTAACAATAACATAAAAATGTTTTATGCATCTCATAGATCCATTACTTATTTCAAAATGGATGGGTTTAAACATCCTTGATACAGTTTATCGGTATATTGCGAATATGAGGGAAGCGTTTGTACAGACGTAGAACGAAATAAAATTAAGCTTATTTTGTCATTTTACATTATGAAATTGTAATGCAAAATATGTAAATATTTGTTAATTAATATTTAATGAAAATGCTAATTTATCTTCTCTTTTTCTCTTCAAATATTTTTTTAATAGATTTGAGATCTGTATTTGGTTTCTCTATATCTCTTCTCTGAATTAAATATATATGTTAGTAGAAAAATAAAATATTGACTACTTTCAATATGTATGTATCACGAATAAAAAGAGAACGGAAAATTTCTTTGCCGTAAGTTACTTCTATTAATTTATTAAAAAGAACGTATTAATAATTATTAGTTATATTTATTCGCAATATACTAATTTTATCTTTTACTCTTAATCTTTTAGTAACCTATCCATATTGATAATTTGATTAATTTGATGTCGTACGGTGAAAATAAAATCGCATTAGATCTAAATCTTTCATCATGAAGCAAAAAAATTTTAGAGTTTCATAACATTAATATAAAAAAGTATTCACACTGAGATAATGCTTTTAATGTACAATATAAAATTTTTAATACTTATAAAAAATTAATTTTGATAATGTTTTGGCAAGATATTTCATAACGATATACATACGAGTATATAGAGATGTACATAGATGGAAAATGTACATTGACGAGAAATATAAATAAAATTTATGAATTGAAAAGCCCATTATTTGTTTTGGATCTGATGTCATTTCTCACTGAACGTCATCGACCGTGGTATATTGAATATTGAACGTTCCAACGAGTAGTCGACCGAAGTTTCTTTCGGCTCATAATCCGGTCGGTTAATTTATAATTCGACACTTTTGTCACGTCATTATTTCCATCCAATATTGCACCTATCAAATGATGATGTGTAAATCGCCCGTGAATTAATACTGACTAAAAATAATGCACTTAATTCATTTATATTTAACAAATCATAATACGTTTTAAACGCTTATTTTTAAATATAATTTTATGTCGTTAAAATGTGTCATGAAAATATGCAAATAAAGATGGAAATATATTAATGCAACAAAATAGGTGCATCCAGATGCGCAACTGCTCACAAAGTGGCTAAATAGCAATTGAAAATGATTGGTTCTTTCCTTTGAATCCAACCAATCATCTTCAATTGCTATCTAACCTCTCAGTGAGCGGTTGAGCATCTGGGTGCATCCAATGAGGCACGCAGAGAAACATGACAAAAGTGATCGATTTTTAAGCAAAGGTTTACAAGAAAATATCGATTCTCTATATTCATGTTACATTTATTAATAATTCCCGATGTTACATTTGAATAACAATGAATAAGATTTCATTAGTTATAAGAAATTAAAAAAGATTACGAGCGATTATCGAGAGGAAATTTGTTCTCGTATTAAATTGCCGCGAATTTATCAGCGCAATTTAGAGAAATCTGCCGTTGAACAGCGATATTTATGAAAACGATCACAGACACACACCCATGGTTCTCTTCTCGGCGTAGTGAAAAAATTTCATCGCAAAAGTCCAATTTGAGAATCGCCCCACGGGCGGGGCGAGCAAAAAATGATCCATGCGGATTCTGAAAGTTCAATTTTCCGGGGCGGCAAGAGAGCTTGTAACGGCAAATATGCGTCGACCTTTTTGTTTCGATCCCGCGGGACTTCGATTCCCGCGACGTTGAATATTCATGCGATTTTATTAACTACGTTTCAAACATCGCTTTCAACGGGAACACCCTTTATCTTCTTAGATCTCTGCTTCCGTTCGCCGACCCTTCGTCATGTAGCGCGTAACGGCGCGACGCGTCGGCGGGAAGAATTCCCTTTCGCGAAATTAAATTTTGCCCGATCGTATTGTCTCCTAGATTACGCGGCGTTTTGTTGCTCCGCCAGACGTCGTTAACTATTACGACCGAAGGAAATATCGTGATTCTTTCGCCGTGCTGATCCGCGTTGACAAATTTTTATGAGATTACGATGCACACGCCTATCTATATAATTCGCGACAACTGATACGAATGATTCAATTGATTGCAAAGTTAATTAAGTTTATCAATTCAATTTATATTGCTTCTGCAACCATCAAATTACTTATAGTTGTAGCAATCCTTGCGGCTATTTACTATCATGATCTACTAAACTTGAGAGTAACTTAAATTACATTTCAAAGAGAGCGAAGTTATTGGAAAAAAAAATGTATTGAATATTTTTTATTTATTTTTTTATTTCACATCTGCATGATGTAATATTTCTTATTATTTTATTTTATCTAAATTAATAGTATTATCTCATTTTTAAACGATTATGTGTTTGTTCTTATTTGTCATAAAACTGTATTAAAAAATATACCTAAATATACCTAAGCTTTTGTTACGAATAATGTAAATAAATAAATAAATAAATATATATATATATATATTAAAAATAGAGGATAAACACAGAAAAGTCAAAGTTTTGTCCAATGCAGAGAAAAAAATCGAATAATAATGTCACTTAACGGAACTTTCTCAAAAATATAATTTTTGCTGTCTTATATTTTTCGTTTCGTATTTTAATACTTTTTGGGTATAAAATCTTTTTGCTGCAAGCGAGCCATAAGGATTAATAATAATACGGGGTATGGTGAAAATGATACGATAATGAATGACGTGAAACTTAATTACGGCGTAATACCGACAGCATACTTTCAACAGGAAGTAACTTTCCGTTTCGAAAATCCGTTTTCCGGAGAGACTCGTAACGTTTCGTCAGTAGTACTTCATCTGCTATCCTCCTCCCGGATCGGGCTGGGCGTTCGCGAGAAAATTTTTCCCACGGCGCGCTGAAAACTTTCGCCGAGTTATTCACGCGCGCATATTAGTGCACATTCATCCTTCGAAATAGCGCTAACCTCCGACCTGAGAACAATTTATCGGAGGGCGAAGCCCCCGGCCGCTACCTCCGCGAGAGCTGTGGGTTACTTATTTGCACGTTTCCGCAGTTTACATAGCTTCGGAGAGCCCCTTGGCCGACCTTTCTCTCCGATCTCTCGTTTGTTCGTTCGTTCGTTCGTTCGTTCATTCGTCCATTCGTCCATTCGTACCAGGGAAGCTCCACGAGCGAATGAATTGGCAATACGAATCGGTCCCGGCCGGTTCTTGTTAGGTTTCAATGCATCGGTGCATCAGTAATTGCCCGTCTATTTGTTGCACCAAAATGGTACGACGTTATTGATGCAACGAATCTCTCAAGCGCTCAATTATACATTGCCGTAGGTGTATACGCCTGTGTATATGGTAGATTAAAATTACGAATAGTCCCTTGATAAGGGAAATGGAGGAAAATACGAATTTCGACGAAGTGTCGCGCTAAATATGTCCTGACAACGATTTAAAACTATAAAAAAAAATTTTTTTCGTGTTGATTTTGAAGCTGCGTGTATTAATGTCGCGCAGAATATGGTGATAAAAAACTATTTGTAACTGCTGTATCGCGGTGCAAGTATCTGCGTTTCACCGTGCCCAAAACCCGTGGATTGTCCATTTTATTTTGCGCACTACGTGCGCGAATAAATTGTTTTGCTCGAGGATATGCTTGTTGCTACGGAAAAAAGCTGGCGCGCGAACAACAAATAACGATTCGACATTTTATGTTTTACCTGCTCATTAACGAATGCATGATCAACAAACCAGAATTTGCGAAAGGTTTGAGAAACAAAAAAAAAAAATTTTGTACGCCTTTGCGCAAATTGAATACCGCGTAAAATAATTGACGCAATTAAATATCGATATTGATATTGGGAGTACAGGCTGTACAAATCAATAAACGGATTCGTTGCACTGCCAATCAACACACGGATGTACTATGACTTCCTCGTTAACGATAAGGGACGTATCCCGCTAATGAGCAAACAAATTTAACCTCTTGTACATTTAAATTTTCGTTACTCGATATATTTGGACCATAGTTTTGTGCACGCAAACATTGCGATCGTCGATCACTCGCTTAAAAATTTTCATTCATAAAGATTATTGCAGTTTTTGAAAAGCTGTAGAAGAATTTTTTCGTCTTTTAAAATAAAAAAATGATAAGGTTGAAGCAATTTCTCTCTCTCTCTCTCTCTCTCTCTCTCTCTCTCTCTCTCTCTCATATATACATAGATACACGCTGACTCGCACAGATTTGGACGTAAAAATTATAATGAAGAGAAGCATTTAACTGGATTTATCTTTGTAATAACTTTTGTTGAATACGCGATATTATTTCAAATTTTATCTTTATTTCCTCACGGATATTATGCGTAAGAAATAATTTAATATGCCGATATGATAAAAAACTGTTCCGCGGTTAGACAGCGTGCTGTGGGATGAATTGGTTTCACGTTTATAAGGGGGAACCTAATCCGGATCCGGTACACGGGCGACGATCGTCTTAGGATGTGCTTCCGGTCGGGAGCAGATCTGGGGATCCCAGCATCCTCCGAAACGCTCGCGTCATGGGGGATTTTAGGAGATCGCTACACGGACCGATGCGGTTAATTTTATAAATAATTTATAGGCGCCCAATGCGCGCGTGTGTACATGGCTACCTTCGTCTCCCCTCTTCCTTCCCATTATGCTGGCATTAATAAACCGTTGCTTTTCCGGACATATTATTAACGTCGGGCTTTTTAATGCAACGCGTAAATAAATAATGATGTAAACGTGTTATTAACCGAATGTAATCTTTTCAATATTCATGTAGTTGCTAAATACGATTAACATATCCAATTAGATGATACAAATACTAAATCGTATACTCGGTATCAATTATTAACAGAGATACCTCGATTCTGTTCGTGATAATTTGTGTAATCAATTATTCATAAGTTGTATTATTATCTCGCTAGATAGATTAAGGAGACCAATACGCGATGCAGAGGTAACAATAACACAATTACAAGTATATAAACTATTGAACAGAGAGAAAGCGTTTATAGTAGAAATAATTAATTATATTAGCATTCGCAGCTCACTTTAGGTAATTTATAATGTTTGGCAAGGTTATTTCTAATTTTACGTCCTGTAAAAACATTAAATGAATACGTTTACGCATACATTTAAAATATATTAAAGCGCGTCCGCACATGTGATATATATGTGTGTCATAAAAATACACGTATAGCATAAAATTAGAAGTAAAATAAAAATTCTATTCGGAATTTTGATGTGAAATGTAGATCATCTAAAGTGAGAGAAGTATTACGTAATTTAACAATAATGAAAATTTATTACCGATGTATTAACATCGGTATAATAATGGGCATATGGTAAACGTTTTATAAATTATTTATGAAAATTGCTGTACACGCGCGCGCGAAGTGGTTTATTCGAGACCTCTCTCAGGTTATTCAATGGAGTCTTTTAGGATTTGCTTTATAAGCTTTTTTCGCGGCTCATAATATATTCCAACCGCATATTATTCTTTGCCCTTTGGGTAAACTGCCGCACTGGGATCTATCATTTTTGCGTATCAGGAGAAACCGCGAGACATCAAAATGATATACAACTTTAGTTCTTCTCCTTTAAAATGAACGTGGCATTAATATGTACCTTGTAGCAAAAAACGGCTTGTAATTACCTGAAATAAATAAATACACGTTCCACATTTATAAATTAAATTTCTTTCGAAAGGAATTCTCTAAGAATATAAGCTTGGGAATATAGAGTATAATACATTTATATTGTACACTGGGCGTTCGTTTAAACGGTATGGCAGTTGGAATGAACTCATCCCCCCTCCCTGGTTATGAATGAGCGTTGTGTGGGATGAGCGTTGTGAGAGAAAAACCCTTCACTCTGGTTTAAGCCTTTGGGGCAAACGGCACACATAGTTAAATAAGTTACGTGTAAGATGGAAATAAATGATATTAATCAATAAAGTCCTCTTTTTATAATCACCAATCTTAACATGGTAGCAGAGCGTGGTTGGTTTGCTTGGGTGATTTAAGTGGTGAAAAGTGTTGGACACGTGAATTTCGCTAAGTGAAAAGACGCTCGAGACGAGCACGTGGTACATTCCGAACACGAAGGAACGTTCGAGAATAAAGAAGACAAAATGGAGAAAAAGGAGATTATGATACCAGTATTCGACGGAGAGGACTATAGTATGTGGAAGAAGAGAATAACGATGTTCCTTAAATTGAAAAAGTGCCAAGAAGTAATTACCAGAGCAAGAGTCGCAACAGATAGTGAAGACTGGGATGAAAACGATTTAAAGGCAATAAATCTGATTTATGGTGCGATATCGAATAAACAACTAGAATTTGTTTGTGAAGAAACTACAGCATATGGAATTATAAAGAGACTAGACGAAATGTATTTGAAGGAATCTACAGCGTTACAAATTGTGTGCAGAAACAAACTGGAGAAGATGAAATTAGAAAAGTACAGTGATACAGCAACATTCTTCAGTGATTTTGAGAAGTCAGTCAATGAATTAAGAAGCGCTGGAGCCAAGATCAGCGAAAAGGAAAAACTGAATTATATGCTAAACACGTTGCCGAGCCAATACAGTTACATTGGCGATTTAATCGACACGTTAAGGGAAGAGGATCAAACAGCGGCCTACGTCAAAAATAAAATCCAGATTGCCGAAATGAAGAATAACGATCATGGTGAAAGAGGTGAAAGAAGATCAAATGTATTCACAGCGAAGAAGGATCAAAAAGGAAACTGCTTCAAGTGTGGCAAAACCGGGCATTTCGCACGAGAGTGCCAAGATGGCGGCCAAGCGGGGTACAACCAAGGAACATGGCGAGGTTCAACACGTGGTCGCGCACGAGGCAGAGGCGGAAGAGGCAACTACATCAGAGGACGCGGTAACTTCCGTCAGCAAGGAGCCACCACCAGTGAGCAGAGCAGCGCATGGATAGCCATGGCACACGAGGCGCAGAGTGGCTACAGTAAAGATAAGTTAGATAATGAAATCCAATGGTTATTAGATAGCGGATGTACTGACCATATAATTAATAATGAGAATTATTTCGAGAAAAGTATTGTACTTAAAGAGCCAGTCAATATTTACTTAGGAGATAATAGATATATAAAAGCAACGAAAATCGGGAACGTAGTAAGTTACTTTGACGCGTTTGGTAAACGGAATGAAGTAAATATGAGTAATGTTTTTTATGCCAAAGAGATGAATACAAATTTAATTAGTTTTGGAAAATTAACGGATAAAAATACGATTATTTCAAAAGGAAATATTGCAAAAATTGTTGATGAGAATAATAAATTAATAGCAGTAGCTTTCAAAGAAAAACAGGTTTACAGAATGACAAGTAAATTAAAAACCAAGGAGATTAGTGTAAACAGTGCCGCACGAAACAATAACATGAGTCAAAAGGAAAGGTGGCATAGAATCTTAGGTCACGTAAATTTTAGTTATCTAAATACATTAAGTACTCAACAATTGTTAGAAGGCATTCCAAATAAACTTGAATCGGAATATATGAAATGCAAAACGTGTTTAGAGAATAAAATGCATAACCTGCCTTTTAATAACAACAGAACAAAAGCTAGAGACGTTCTGGAGATTATACATACAGATGTGTGTGGAAGTTTTAAAACGGTTGGTCTAAATGGAGAAAGATATTTTGTTTCGTTCATAGATGATTATAGTAAAATAGCTAAGGTTTACTGCATAAAATCCAAAGATGAAGTTTTCGATTGTTTAGTACAATTCGTAAATGAAAGCGAAAATATGACTGGGAAAAGGGTAAAAACTTTAAGGTGCGATAACGGGAAAGAGTACATGAATAACCGCTTTTATAGATTTGCCAAAGAAAAGGGTATTGTAATAAACAGCTGTCCTGCATATGTACATGAGTTAAACGGTACGGCGGAACGGTTTAATCGGACGATAATGGACATGGCGCGTTGTTTATTAGCAGAGGCACAAGTAGGTAAGCAATATTGGCCGGAAATAATATGGGCGGCCACATACCTGAAAAATCGTACGTTAGCAAATACAATAGAAAAGAAAACCCCTTATGAAATATTTTTCGGAAAGAAACCAAATGTTGAACATCTGCGATTGTACGGTAGTAAAGTTTTTGTAAGAAAGCCAGAACAAAGAAGATTTTCGAAATGGGAAAAAAAAGCAGATATGGGAATTCTATTAGGCTATAGTGATGTTGGATATAGAGTTTTTGTAAACAATAGAGTAATAGTCGCGAGACATGTTGATATCGTGGAAGAGAATGTAATTTGTATTAACCTTGATGAAAATGATAATGAAAGCGATACTAATGCAAATAATGACTTAAATGATAGTGTTTCTGAAAGCGCGGATGAAACAGATGAAGAAAATCGTAAATCAAAGGAAAATGACTCTGAAAATGTAGAATCAAAGGTTCCACGTAGATCTAAGCGAGAAAAGAAAATCCCAATAAGATATCCAGAGAATAGTTCTAGTAATATCTATGTAAACTATTGTAGAGTAGATACTCCTTATACATTTGAGGAAGCGTTAAATAGTAATGAATGCGAAAATTGGAAAAAGGCGATGGATACAGAGATAGATTGTATCAATAAAAATAAAACTTGGAAATTAGTTAATAAGGAACAAGGTCAAAAGGTATTAGAGGTAAAATGGGTTTACACAAGGAAGTCCGACGATACGTATAAGGCTAGGTTAGTCGTAAGAGGTTTCCAACAAACAAATGTAATTGATGACATATACGCTCCAGTTGCAAAAAATCAAACGTTAAAAATCTTATTTTCATATTGTTGTCAAAATGGTTTAAAAATTGAACAAATGGATGTAGAAACTGCTTTTCTAAACGGCAAGATTAACTCGGAGGTATATGTGAATCAACCACAAGGATATGAAGATGGTACAGATAGAGTGTTTAAATTAAGAAAAGCATTGTATGGATTAAGAGAAAGTCCTAGAGATTGGTATGAGTGTTTCGATGAGTATATGATGAAACTAGGTTTTAGGAAAAGCAATGTAGAATTGTGCTTATACATTCACAGAAAAGGTAAAAATACTACTTATCTTCTAATATATGTAGATGACTTATTGATCTGCAGCAAAGATAAAGAGAAAATACAAAGCATAAAGAAACTATTATCGGACAAGTTCAAAATGAAAGATTTAGGAGAAATAAATGAATACCTTGGTATTCAAATAGATTACAACTATCGTAAATATGAAATGAATCTTAACCAAACAAAATATATAGAGTCCTTAGCAAATAAATACAAAGTAAATAATGGGAAATTATATAGCACTCCCATGGAGATAAATTTAAAGATTGAAAAGGCTGAAGAGTGTGTATCCGATATAAAGTATAGAAACTTAATTGGCGCATTATTATACATAAGTTCTAGTACAAGACCTGATGTGAGTTATAGTGTAAATTACTTGAGTAGATATCAGAATTGTTATAACGAAACGCATTTTAAGTACGCTTTGCGAATTTTGAAATACCTGTACTTAACTAAAGACTTAAGTTTATGCTATCGAAGAAATGAAAACGCAGAAGTTATACATTGTTATGTAGATGCTGATTGGGCAGGCGACAGCATAGATAGGAAATCCACATCTGGTTATGTAATTAGTTTGTATGGAAATGCAATTGACTGGAAATCGAGAAAACAAAGATGTGTAACCAAAGCTTCGACTTATGCGGAATATGTAGCACTATCAGAAGTAGTGACTGAGTTAAAGTATATTAGAGAGTTAGTTAAAATATTTGATATAAGCATAAATGAACCTATAAAAATTTATGAAGATAACTCAGGGGCGATAAGCATAGCAAATTTCGGAGATTTTACGAAAAACTCTAAACATATAGAAATACAATATCACTATGTACATGAAAGCGTTAAAGAAAAATTGATTGAAGTATGTAAGGTTGACTCGAATGAGAATATTGCAGATATATTTACCAAGGCCGTGTCCAAAGAAAAATTTGAAAAATTCAGGAAACTATTGAACATAATGTAAAGGTATATTAAAGTGTAAAATATAAATGTAAGGAGGCGTGTTGGGAATATAGAGTATAATACATTTATATTGTACACTGGGCGTTCGTTTAAACGGTATGGCAGTTGGAATGAACTCATCCCCCCTCCCTGGTTATGAATGAGCGTTGTGTGGGATGAGCGTTGTGAGAGAAAAACCCTTCACTCTGGTTTAAGCCTTTGGGGCAAACGGCACACATAGTTAAATAAGTTACGTGTAAGATGGAAATAAATGATATTAATCAATAAAGTCCTCTTTTTATAATTACCTGAAATAAATAAATACACGTTCCACATTTATAAATTAAATTTCTTTCGAAAGGAATTCTCTAAGAATATAAGCTGTAGAGCCTCTCCTAAATACTAATCGTTCGCGATTAAAAGCGATTATTTAAAGGTGCAACGGGAAATTATTTATGAAAATTCAGCAGAATCTTATGCCGTAATAAAATAATATTGTAATAAAATCTCCTAGCTTAATTACGTTATACTGTGTTGGTTTTATGTATTTTCATCTTTACATCTATCGCGTTATAATTTTCTCCCTTTCATTTTAGACAAAGTACTTGCGTTTCTCGGCCTCTATTTCGCCACTACCGAGATAAAAGTAATGACATTACCATTTGTCTGCATCACTTTACCGCTCTTTCCTTGTCTGTCGCGCAAGCCATCCTTGTAATCGATAGCGCAAGGACATTCGTCCGTCCGTCCAGGCCGTCCGCCCGGCCATCCATTCATCCATCCATCTATCCATCTATCCATCTATCCATCCCATCTATCCGCCACCCGTCTACCCGCGAACTTAACGCAGCGTTCAGCGCGATGCAAGAAGCGGCCATTATCGTTCTCTCCTTTTTGCGCTCCCACGTTGTTCCACTTTTTTCGATACTTTCAATTTATAGAAACGAGATTCCGCCACTTATCCTGTATGGAAGTCCCCGCTCTCCTGTTGGCAGGAGAGTTTTATTATAAACTCTCGCACGTACCTCTCTCGCGATCGGATTAATGAACACGATGGGTTTAACGAAGCGCGTCTCTTTCATCGATGGCGTTCGTTAATAATCTTTGATGCGAGATGTTCCGTGAGCGCAGTAGGGCGTTTGATGGAAGGAAATATCGTTCGATAAGAGAGAAAACGACTAAGGCAATTGCCTTTCTCGAATTAAGAGTTACACGGGATCGCGACAACGCGTTTAAGAAAATGACGAAATATTCAAGAATCTACGAAGAGAAAAACGTATCTTTACAATGTTACGTTAAATACGCGAAGAATATTTTACGATACAATGAAAAATGTTTACCGTCTACCGTGATATGTAATTAGAGAAATTTCGATAATAATAATATAATTGTATTCAATTTTTGTTAGCCACTCCATTATTATCGACTGTTCCTATCTCAATTTTTATAAAAACTTGATAAAGAATTCTTTAACTTGAATCACGCTTTTCGACTAATGTAAATTTGCATTTGGATCAGTAACGCATTAAGTGTATGCGCGTGTATGTGTCTTTATGTTAATGAGTTGATTGAAAAAGAGAAGTCCAGAGCGTATCGTAGAGTCACCAATGGAACGTTGACCGACCAAAAAGATTGGGACGATCGGAAATCACGACGAGTTGTAGAGGACGTCGAGCGAGATACGGGCAGATTTAAAGGTCTGTTTTCATTGCTATTCCGAATCGTGTGCGGGTTTCCGCATGGCTTCCGCGCTGGGTTTCCGCTGTCCTGTATGGAAGCAGGCAGGCATCGATTTGATTGGTAAATCTACGGTTGCCCAATGATGCGTTTATTTGTCGAAGAATTAGGGCAGCGTCCGCGCGAGACAGAGCGACGAAGATGGGGAGAGAGGAGTGCGAAGGAGTGGATGCAGGTTGGACGCCGCGAGAAGGGCGAATGATATGGGATAGGTCCGAAGGGAGGTCAGAAAAGGGTCGGTAGTCCAACCGTCTCTCTTGAGAGAAAGAGAGAGCCGCGTCGTACAGCACTTCACCGCAATCAGTAAACCTGTAAAACATTGGATTAGGTGGCCCTAGCGTGACCTCGCTCCGACTCCCGTGGACGAGCCGGAGTTCCAATTTCCAGCTATGGCTTGCGCTACGGAGCGCGGCTATACGCGCTCTTCGTTCTCCAGCTCCGGCGTCGCGATACGTTATCCAATAGCGCTCGAATTATTCTCGTTTTATTCGCCGTGCCAGCAGCATGCGCGACCACGGTGCACATCCTGCGCTTCCCGTATCGTAACCGGTTAGCCAGGCCCGCTGCTACGTTCCGCGAGAGAACGATTTATTCCCCTACGTTTCTTCTCCCCTTTCGCTTCGCCGTCTCTCTCTCTCTCTCTCTCTCTCTCTCTCTCTCGCTTTTTGTCTCTCCAGTTAACAAATTCTTTGCCTTTGTCGCGCGATAAATTTGATTTATTATTATCGTTATTGCGCTTGTTATTCCGCTCGGATGTAAAGTCTTGCCCGCGTAATTCCCGACCTCACGGGATACATGGCCCGTGCACACCGCGCTTCAAGAGTCGACGCGTCATTATCAATTTATCACTGTCGCCCCCGTTTATTCTCATCGGTAGATAATCAGCCGCGGAATACCGCCGGACCACCGGTCCGCCGTGTCGTCGCTCACTGACTTTGCGCCAGCTAAATCGAAGAGACGACGGCTCTCCTCCCGGTTTCAAATATCCGGCAAGCTACGTCGTTTAGAATCTCCTTTTCAAACTGGATGTTTGCGCGCTTGTTACCGGCGATAGCGGGTCTCCGCTACTTGCCGACTCCCCTGCCTCCCCTCCCCCTCCTCCCTCCTCGCTCGCCCTTTCGCCCGTTGAGCGGGTTTAGTAGCCACTCGACGATGTTTTCAACCGAAATTGTCATGTGGCACACACAGGTCCTTCTCTCCGAGAAGAACAAAAAAAAGGGAGGGAAAGGATATCAGGGAGAAAACACCGTGCGCAAGAGGGATGGTCGCGCGCAGTTCGGTCAGGCTTGAGAGAAAGACGGAAAGCGTGTCGATGTGCCACCGGCAGTGGTGGCGGTGGAGGGTCGCGACGGAGGAAGGGAGTTAGCCCCTGGTGCGCTCGCGCACCCGATCGTACACCCCCGACCAACCCTGTGTGCGCGCGCGAAGTCCGTCGCTGGAGAACCGTGGTTGGAATGGCGTCCGCGTCGGTGTGGGTATTTCTGCCGTTCGTATCACGTACACGGACACGAACGGATGCGGCACGCACACGCCCCAAACGTACACGTACGAATTAACACATACACACACACAGGCGTGTACCCCCGCACGTGTATACGTCTCGGTCGGTGAGCGAAGGAGTGGGGAGCCGGGATGTCGGAGGGTTGCTGAAGTTTCTCTAACGCTCGATGGCGTACCAGTGCGGATCGTGATTCTGCGGGACGCGCAGCGTCGCGGCGTCCTCCGTGTCTCCGCCGTGTATCCTCTCGTCGTACCGATCTCGCGCGCGTCCGTCCGTCCGTCAGCGATCCGACCGAGACGCGGCGCGAACGGCCGGATTTCCCCTTAAGGGTCCAGTGCGACGAGAACCGTCGGAGAGGGATCGGATGAGGAGTATCCACAAGGGACATGTGGGGGAACAGTAAATTTGGGCAAAAATATGAGAGATACATGACGCCATGATAAGATGCTTCTTATCACAGTGACGATCGCAGGACGTCAACGTCTAGCGCGGAAAGTTACATCGGTTGCCGTCCAAGAAGGAATACGATAGCTCGTCACGTTTACTACTTTTCCCAATGCTTTTATCGTTCCTTCTCGCTCTTGAACGTCCCGATGACCGGACAATGGCCGAGAATAAACGTACGATCGAAGATGAAGGGAATTTATGCTGAGAGTACGTTCATTGATGGTCGAACCGGGCCACCTCTCTTGATCTTGATCGATGTAGGTCGAGAGCGAACGCTTAAACAGTCCTATTGCTTAATCGACGTTTGTATTTCGATAGTTCTCCCATGCGTTCCCACTCCCGCTTTCATTAACAAGTTCTCCGCGAGCGTAATTGCTTAGATCCCATTTAGAGTAAAAGAGCGAAGTGTCGCTTAAAAGTTAGTCGGATTATCGTTCTTGTTGCGTATTGTGCATCGTCGCTCGTTGCGTCGTACTCGCACGAACCAGACTTTTTGAGTCTCTCGCTATATATCGGCTTGGTCAGTTATGACTCAAGGCGTACGTTCTTCTCGAGCTTCGCTGACGTTTCATTCTTTTCTTTCCGAATAGCACGAAAAACTTGCGCGCTCGTGCGCGACCGATTAATTTATTTTACCAGAACCGGAAACGTATCCCGAAGGCGTGGAAAAATTCTGCGAAACGTAATTGGTTTTTTCCACCGTCTTTTCGCGAGCGTCGTAAATTAATAATCGTTTTCCCTGAGAGGGTCGTGTATATATTCAGCCAGACAATACTTGTCAGCGCGACATCAATAATAACGCTCATTACTATTTATGCAGCAACCGTTAATCATGACGCAATACTTCTGCACGCCCGCGTGTGCCGCGTACGCTCTCGTCGGAGTGTGGAAGCAAAAATAAATGCGCGAAATCCGCGCGCGCGGGTTCTGGATCATGTCGAACGTTGAAAAATCGCGCAACCAGCGCGGCGTGAGTGGCAGTTTCGGCGGACCAGCGAGCAGAATTCGATTATTGCATTTTGAAAGTGTAAAGAGAACTCGAGAGAATCGTTGCATTTTTATATAAGACATTTTCCGCTTTGATACACCTTTCCGAGTTTTTTTTTCTTTTATTTATTAATAATTGCGCGGTACAACTATGGCCGAATAAAAAGATTAAAAGACGAATTATATTTCAGTTTCTTTTCAAACTAAAAAGCTAAGAGCAACTCGTAAGAAATATTTCCCTCGCCGGCCGTCTATTAAAATCTACGGAGTTCTGGTCTAACGTGCTCAAGCGCAAAGGAATCCGTAACATTCTCGTTCCTGACGTCAACGGGGCGGCGTGTACTCGTTCTCGATTCATCGTGAAAATTCTCTCGTGCTCTCGCCGGCGCATTAACGATTCCACCGGCAGCAGGTTCCCTACGATCGACACCCGTCGGATCGCGTCCCAGCCTCGGCTCGGCTCGGCTCGGCGGTTCAGCGCGACGACGCGGCGGTCGAGTTTTATCTGGATCTCCTCCGACCGCGGCGATCGGCGAGATCGTAAAACGGCCGGCCGACGGACTCGTTGTCAGTGGTATTTCCAATTGGCCGGTTGCGATCTCTAGAAGGAAACCGGTTCGACGACCAGCCCTGGATGTGTGTAGCCCAGTCTCCCGCCTTGCGCATCCCGTCCCGTCCCGTCCCATGCTTCTCTCTCTCTCTCTCTCTCTCTCTTCTTCGCATCTTCCTACTCCGTGGCGTCCTTCCTACTCCGTGGCGTCCTGCGCTCGTTCTCTTCTTATCCGTATAGTCGAACTCGCGAGTCCACTTTCCGTGCCGGCTACTAGTCTCGGTTTTACTTTTACAGAGATACACGCGACACGCGCGCGCCTGTAATCCGTCGTGACTTGGCACGTGTGTTTTAAAAACACCGCGATCGCGCGGTATCGAGATATCGAGGTTCGTCCGTGCTCGAACTTTGGATGTTTGCGCGAGCTGTGGTAGCACCGTATGTTTTTCCGAAGAATGTGAAGAAGGGGACGGAAGCCGATTTACTTGTCAGTGGTCTCGCTGAGACGCGATTATGACGGACGTAGCAAAAGGTGCACGGACGATCGATGCGTAAACGTTTCGCTGAAGCTATAGATTCACACAGGAGAGCGAAAAACATTCTCGACACATAGAGCAACTTGGACGTGACTTTGGTGGAATTAAAAAAAAAAAAAAAAAATGGTTAGACAGCGCGAAAGACTGCTTTGAGGCGAAGGAATATCGAGATTCGGCAGTCATGTAGAAGAAGGCCGCTGCTGTCGGATCAAGGGCTTTTGAATTGATTTCCGGGAAGGGTCAACGGCGACTTGAAATCGCCGCCGGCTTTTTAGCCCGGAACAAAACGAGAAATGAGATTTTGAGGGGTTCGAGGGAGATATATCTGCGAGTTTTGAGCGAGGACGAGAAAAAGGAACGGAGGAGGCAAGATGTCGTGAACGTTTCGATGGGACGCTGGACCGTTCTCTGGCGCGCAAATTTCGGGAATTTTTGCGAGTGGTGGAAGAAAAGTTCCTTGTGTTTGGTTTACCGAGTTGGGCGGGGACAGCTTGCCCGGAAAATTGGCAGTGTTAGTTCGCGGGGATTTTCGCAGTGCATCGTGGAAGACTGCGCAAGATTCCTCCACCTATGAGTGATGCTTTCGGACGTAACGTCGGCGAAAGTTCGGCCGTTAGTTCCGCTCCGTTGAACGATACCGAGGAATCTTGTTCGCCGGGGGCTGATTCCACAGCGCGATTACGCGAGGCGGAACGACGTGGTTGAGGGACCCCGAAAAAGAGTTCGCCGTGCAAGACGGTTGGCGTCTCGCTCTCGCGCGATTCATTTATAATAATTGAAGCGATCGTGCGTCGCACGAACGATCGCGGCAGCGTATCGTCAATGGCGCACATCCAATCTCCGATCGCTACATTAGGTTACGGATTCCGCGCGATATCGCGGATATTGCCCGTTCACGTATCAATATATATCCCGACGATCTGGTTTAGCTCGCGAATCGATCAAAAGAAACGCGCGCTCTTACTTCCGTGAGATTGAAAGCCGCGGATGTAAGCTCTCGTAGGCTCTCGAGCGGCCGAGGAGCGGAATCCTCCGTATCTCCGTGTACGGAGAGGAAGAAACAGATCTGTGTATAAAAATCCACGAACGCTTAAAACAAACGGTTAAAACTAATTTAATAAAATGAGATCGGAGTACAATCGTGCGCTTAGACGTATCCGTGCGCGCGTAATACGACGCACACAGAGCCAGTGAATGTGAAAAGTGTCGGCTCCGTTATATCGCGCTTGTTCGTAACTCCTCCCTCGTCGAGTTTCGTTTATATATCGCGCGCGCGCGCCTGCTTATTCTCATTCTCTCAAGCAGTGCGCGAATACGTACGTACGTACACACGTACGTACACACGAGTGGCGGATCGCGTGCCCGCGCGGTCTCGTGCCTCGACGCTTGTCGTTACACGTCCGATCGTAAGTGTAACGAAACTTCCTGTATACGCGCGGTATCGCGCCCTGTCACGGTACAGTAAAATTTGCGCTGCCGTGGACCGCTCCGCTGTTCACACGGACGAGGATCTTGATCCTCGTGTAACAGAGAGAAAGAGAGAGGGAGAGAGAGAAAGACGATAATTCGGCCGGGGGAGATATGTGTGGCACGGGGTACTCGTTTCGGATCGGACTTGATTATCGGAAGTCCGTACGAATTCGTCGGTACGGTGATACTCGCATTTAGGAATCTGAAACGAACGATTCGAGGGGGGGAGGGGGGAGACGGGTCAAGAGAGTGCGTGAGCGGTTCTAATCAACCTCGATTGAGTTAGATTGGGGTCGTAGTGGTTCCGAAAGGGACACCGATAAAAGCCATGGGCATCATGGATGCGTGGAAAGGCGGCCGGATAATCTATGCTTATCTTCTATGGGTCGTCTTCAAGGCTACCGCAGCGGGGGGACTTTATGGTGAGTACATCACGTTGCCTATCTAGATGGTTTCAGGATTTTGGGCCAAGCCGTTGTGTCGCGATAGCGTGGACATGCTTGCTCGATAAACTCGGAAAATTTTTACGTCACGTTCGTATACTATCTTCATTAAACTTACATAATACTAAGGATGTAAAAATATGATCGTAAAAATAAGTATCGATACGGAGAGGGAAAATAATTTATTTTTAGGGTTTGTGTGCGAGGAAAATAGCGAGCCTTGCGCAAGAAGTTGCCGAGAGACAGAGAGAGAGAGGAGAGACTATAGAGACTTCCGGTAAACACAGTGTCTCTGCTATTCAACGCTGCGCGCGCGAGACGTGACATCAAAATTACTTCAACCTTTCGATCGCCGCTCGTAAATATAGTCTCGACGGAGAAATGCTGCCATTGACTCCTGGTCGCTCTGCACGGGTTATAAATGTTATATCGATCGTTTTCACCGCATACTGAAGGGTGTGCATCAACACCGTACATATTTGAAATTGTGTATGCGGGTAATAATACGTGTAAAGTTGCAAACAAATGGAAATGGAAAAAAATTGGACCGGGCCCGGGCCGACAAAGCAACGTTAGTAGAAAATCGAAAGCCTCGTTACAAAAGTTCGATTGTGCAAGGCTTTTCCGGGTTGACCGGTGCAAACTCATAGCGGGGGAAATTGTGAAAACGTTAATTAACGTTCGCGATGGACTTTCCGCGCTAACGCAAATACGCGGAAATATATGGTCTGAATTCTTAACGTACGTGCGGTTTTAATGATAATGAAAATTCGTGAATCTCGTTGGTAAAAAATAAAAGAATTATACCGCGCATTTACTCTCTCCGCCGGATTGTCTCGACTTTTTGGATTAATTCTATAGTCGTTGGAATAACGAACTGTGGCACCCAGGTACACCTCGTCGTTTCATCAATCTGCCAGGGATAATGTTCATAAACTTTATGTCATTAATGTATTTACATATTGTCATATCTAACCATTAATCTGTCCCATCAATCTGCCATAGATATCATTTATAAACTTTGTATCATTATCGTATTTGCACACATTGTTATACATTTATATCCACTAATTTGTCTTCATTACACTTTTTGCATAATTTGGCTTGCATATTCGCACATGTTGAATTTTGCTCTAAAAGCTTTATAAACTTGCAATTTTTTTTTAAGGGCGTGAGCGCGATAAGGCCGTATTATCTCTGAATTAATTTCGTTACTACAGAAGCAGAGGAGATAATAGACATACATATTTAGTTTTCATTAACACGTTCGGCGTAAGCGTAAAAGTACCTCTTGGCATATCGTTTTGAAGAGATATCTGGGAATTAATATCGATCGAAGAGCAGACGAAGAGAGAAAGAGAGAGAGAGAGAGAGAGAGAGAGAGGAGAGGAGAGCTCTCCATGTTTTGCGTGTCGTTAATGAGAAATACGGCTTGCAGAATGCGTCTCGGAAGAAAGTCCTCGTGGCAGAGCGGTCGTTTAAATCCCGCAATCGGTGCAAAGGTCGTTCGTGGAATTTTACAATGCCCTATTTCGCTTCCTCCGATTTGCCCAGGTAGCGAAACGCATAAAGGAGAGAGCTAGAGTAAAAGTGGATGTTACTTCGTGGAAGAAGAAGAGGTAGAAGAAGACGCCGCTGCCGCGCGCGCGTTTCGAGCTGCGTTCTCAAGCTCGGCAGCCGGTAGTCGAGTTCACATTTTACAATTTGTATCTCCTTGCCGATGTACGTGAAGCTAGCCACCGAGGCGCTATTCTTACGGGAATGGGACGCGGGAAGATGGCACGAAATATCGTGTATCGTGATGCTGGTAACGGCGCGACGCGAACGGCATTAACTTAGTGTCGTGCGTGATCGTCGACGTTACTGATTGATCGGGCCGTGTAGAACGTCATCGTGTTCGACAGGGTAGAAAGTGCACGGCACGGCACGACCGACGATACGGATTAATGATGATTCTCTCGTTCGATATCGTAATGACGCTATATAGGCGCGCGCGCGCTCACCGATGCGATGCACATTTTTCATCCGCGCGTGTGCACCGGCGACGTATGCGAATATTAAATGCTACGTTATCGTTGTGTAGATTAATTATGAATCAACGCGTAACCCAGATAGCGCGAGGACCATTAATTAATGCGTGTCAAACCGTCGGGACGCACGCGGAAACCGCGCCCGGCTACGCTATGCTAGCTACCATCATCAGGACCCAACATCCTTCTCGTATATAAATCTACCGTCACCGCATCTCGCCATCGCCGCCGTCGCTCGTCGCGTTAACGTTTCTACGGAATACCGTTTCGGCTTTAATGAACACTTACAGGACGGAATATCGCGCGCGCAATTCGGCGAGAGCGCAGCGGTAGCGAGCGGGGAACGGGATAAATGAACCGTGCGCGCGGAAGAAAGGTCGTCGTGGCACGGAAGAGATAGTGGTACCGCGCCCTGCGAATTAGACCTAAGGTATGTGGCGTACCCACGTATATAAGTACGTACACTCGTTACACGTGCGCCACCGCCGCCAACGTGCGCCACCGCCGCGCCGTGCGCCGCATCCTCGCATACTCGCGCGAACGCGTTACACGCTCCTACATACGCGCGCCATATTCGTACATCCGACTTTCGTGTAAATGGGAATTGCAATTAACGGCTACATTTGCTACGGTCCGGCATTACCGGCTTGTCGGAAAGCTCGCCATCCATATTTCTATATACTTCTCTGCCTCCCTCTACCTAGGGAAGTAGGGGCCTGCCCTTCGTTCTTCCTTCCCTTTCTCTCTGTCTCTTTCTCTCTCTCTCTTGCTCCCTTTCGACTTCGTTCCTTCGTGTATTGGCCAATTACGTATTCTCGAACCACGCAAGAATTTACTGTCGCGTAACCGCTGTCCCGCTGGCTGGTTAAGAGCACAACGGCACGGAAACCAAAGTCGATCACGATCCGGGTGCACACTCCCCATCGGCCATGGAAATCAGCGGTATCGATTTTCCGTCCGGAAGATCCTTGTCCGAGAATTCGGTCGTTCTAAATGTTTCAAAGCGGTTAATGGAATTCGTCAGTGACAGAAATTAGACGAGCGGAATATGTACCTACCGTGGCGCGGATTTGGCCACGGAATAAATTTATTTTGTCATGAATTGGGCTTTTGGGTCGTTGGAACAAACTGGATGTCGGTAGTGCCGGTGTATGAAAATCCGAAACTAATTTCGCAATTAGCCGCAATCCCGCGCGGTGAAATAAATGTTGTATTTCGGTAACGAGAGTTTGCAAACCGCGGGAGAGAGAGAGAGAGAGAGCGAGAGAATGACGAAAAAGATAAATATCGTCGCGTTAAATTTTCGACTCGTCGTCGTTAGATGTGTGTAATTCGGGCGCGTTTATATTGATTGCGTGTATCGTCGTCTCTGCAATTTTCACGACTATATCGCGCGTCTAGGGCGCGGACGTGGCGTGCGTTAGAATAATTTGTCCCGCTGTCGTTGTTCTCACTTGGCCGTCGGTGTTTCGTAGGCGTTGCACCCGACAACTTCATTGAAAATGCAAAAGACGTTTCGTATACTCAGCAGTTAGCGCCCCGGCGCGTAAATAAGCCGGCCGAGTTCGCACTTTACCTAAGGCGTCTAATCCGCCATGTCAAACGCACGTCGATGCGCAACTACCTTGGACTACGCGGAGGTGAAATTATTTTCATCCTCGATCTTATTAAATGTTATTATCGCTACGCGGTCTTGCTAGATATTCGTCGCGACTATAATCTGCTTTGAGAATGTAGAGCATTCGATTTTACGACGCTCCGTCGCGTTTACGGAATTTACTTCAAATTCGTAACACCGGCATCGCGCTGTCGGACTTATTTTTGGATCAGCTGAAAATAAATCAAGATTAAAAATAAAAATTGGATTAAGTTCTCAAAGTTCTTTAATTAGAAATTTGAATTAACGAGTGAAAAACCTGCGCGCGCTGCGCGTAGAAAATATTTTTAAACTATTGTTTTTTTTTCTTTTTTATTCTTTCCTTTTTTTTTTATTTGGCGCGCGAAACTTCACTTTTATTTCAAGCTTTGAAATAATGAAAATGTTTTCTGTGTGTTTAAGCGGAAAAAATTATGACTTGATTAAGCTGCGTGCAAATACAATTTTTCGGTGTTCCGCGTATTGCGGGATCGATATTCCTACAAGTGTGACATACCTGATTGCAACGAGTACGATTATCATGGAGCGCAATTAATCCGCAGCTGCACGAAGGTGTCGTACACCCGGGTCAGGATCGTGACGACTGCCTGACATGTTATCGCGATCGAGGGAAATCGATGTGAAAGTTTTGAGATTCTTGAACTCGCGCGAAAGGAGAGCTTCTCGGAACGCGAGTATATCGATCGTCGTCGCCGTGCCCTGGCAGTTTTGGTCGAAGCGAAGTCGACGCGAGAGAGGGCTGTGGTAGGTTAGGTCTTTGGCCTGGATACCGATGCGTCTTTCGGAGTTAGGCCGGCCATCGGCATCGTCGAAATTGAATTTCTCGAGGACGATTAGGCGCCACCGCCATCCCTCTGGCGTACATGGAGAAATAGGCAGGACGCGCGCGCGATATTGTGAGAATTTTGCGAGAGAAAACACGACGACTTGGACCGAGAACGTTCCGCAGAACCGCAAAAACGAGGATATTGGTTGGAGAGAGACGAAGAAATAATAATACGTTCAGCGGGAAGCTGAATCATAGATGCGCTAAGCGGAAGTAGCCATCAATGATCGCAAACTGCTCTCAAAAGAAGCTGCTTCCTAAGATAATGCATCGTGACGTAATGACTTGTGATCGAAATAGATGCAGCTTTTGTCGATTTTGTTATTTACGTGTTGCGTCTACGTTTAACGATAAGTGATACAACATATGGCCGCCTCTCTTCTACGATTTTATTCATATATTGATTGTTAGTTTATTTCGACACAAATAAATTTATCGTGATAATACCGATTTTAGCTTCTCGTTATTTTTTTTGTTATTATTGTAATTTTCATGATTTTTTGGAAAATTATTTTTACCTTGGTTATTTTATTACATATATCCAGGTCAAATGTTGTTCGAACTCGGAGTAAAATACGTAAATTGGAAGTTCTTCTCGTTGTATTCCATCGCAACTAAACTTTATTCCGGCGTTTAATATGATTCGCGTTACTCCGTTATCAAATATTTCTCAGGAATTTGATTATTGTAAGCTTCTACGTTACTTTCCGAGTTGTACACGTGGAGACCGCATATTTTGAAACATATAATCGAATTACGCTTGAGGTAGCTGCGAAATCCTTGAATTTCTATTGGCATTTGGATGTGTTATATTGTAAATGTGTCTGCTGAGTGCCTCACGCATACAAATTCACGGGGATGCTACGTAAATACGCCAACGTATCCCAACGTATCCGTTATCCCAGAACGTCGACAAATACCGTCTGTTCTGTATCGCGGTACGTTACCCGAGCAAACGATTCGAGCAATGGAATGCCGTGGCACATTCAATCGTTTCGATAGTTTTTCTAATTCTAGGTCAATCAACGTTCAAGAAATTAGAGCGCGTTAGGAATACTTCGTATCCGCACGTTAAAACGAAAAGTACGAGCGCAAATAACTTTTTTCGGCCCAATTGTTACAATTTAATCATTTTCTTCACAGGCACAATTGTTAACGAAATGATACTTTAACAAGAGAGCCGTGTATATATAATATACGCGGCGCGTCGCAAGGTCCTTTTGTGCAAACTGCACACAAATGATGCGCTTCTGAAAATGTCAACGAGTTACAATTACAATTCGTTTATGTAATTGACAAATTCACGACGCGCATATTTTTGTCTCAGTAGCCTTTATCTTTGTAAATATTTGGGTGATAAAATAATTAAAATTTCGCTAGGTGTACGTGTGTATGCGCCTCTTATAAAGCGCTGTCGCAACTGCAGCTACATGGGTGGTCATAATGTCGTTATCTCGACTGTAATTTGCGAAATTCTAAAGGTAATTTCTTTGAAGTAACGTGCCGCGCGATTTATTGTACGTATAAGTCGTTGCCTCGGTTGGGGCGTATTTTATGTTCGGGATTATCGTTTAATTAGGATCAGTGCGTCTTTATGACTCATTCCCGTAACCCATTGCCTCCCAGCTTCGAAGCTGCAATGCAAATCTGGGTCACGAAGTTTCGATAAATTTACGAACGCTTAGAGATTTCTTTAACAATATCTAAGTACCACTATTATACAATATTCAATCTTAGAGAAGTATATATAATTGCGAAACTAATTCTGCTTCCGCATCTCTCTCTCTCTCTCTGTCTTTCTAGTTTTACAACTTACCAATCGAAACGATTGACGGATACGATCGAGAAACGTCGGCTTTGATAACAGAATCCATTTTGCTATTTTTTATTTTTACGAGAGTTGGGTTTTAAGTACATCGATCCACATCGTTTCGTACAATCGCAATTTGTATCGCGTTCGTTGCAGTTTATTACCGTGAACAGTCGCGTTTGCGCGTGATATCTGGGAATTGTACTTTCATATAGACCGATTATGCTTTTATTAGATTATACCGCGATCGCATCACGGTAAATAAAACTTTTTCATAAACATTCAATAGCCGCGTTTTCGCTGCTACTGAATGTATACTTACCGAATATGGAAGATTTCAGCATGAAACTCCGTGGCACTCGAATCCCTACGCGAATTCGAATATAGGGTATGTACGTACATCGAAAAACAATAGAACATTGATAATATATCCTCGTCGATATTCTGATTTCTTTGAACGTGGTTTTCGCTTCTAACGAAACGAGATATCCGCTGCACAAAAAAAAAATATACATATATATACATATATTCGCGTTAATTTTATTCGGACGCGTTGTTTTAATTACGCAATATGAAGCATATCGTATAAATGTGGAATATGTATCTAATTTTGCGGGGGTACAAAGGTGACGCTCACCGCTCGCTGTTGTGCGCTCGTATTATTTATTATCGTCATCGCTGTACGCTGGCTCCCCTTCCTCCCACCCTTCTTCTTCTCCCCCGTTATAATGGCCTGTAACTCCGTAATTACCGCAAAGGCCATTCTCAACTACGGTGTAACATAAAAGCTTGGCTCATTTATGACGCCGAACAACGATAGTAGTTGTATTATTTATGATGCGGAAGCTCGCGGCGGGTCCCGTACGCTACCTCTTTAAAATCTATAATTATGCCGTGATTCCTTCGCATTTCCCGCTGTTTCCCTATCATTTGCAGAACCCGTGCTAACCTTCGCGGTCGAAGTTGTTTCATAATTGGCATGTGCAGTCAACTCGTAATTATCTTTTGTCACAACCGGAAGTCCATTTTGCCGTGTTTCTATTTCACGACACAGGCGAGTAAATAAATTATATTGCGCTACAAATCGGCCATCTCTTATGATGAGCATGGCTTGCTGAAATCGTAACGATAACCGTAACGTTAGATCGTTACGTCGGTGAACGAGGTCCGTTTAGTATCGGGGACACGGCGCTGCGTCGCGGCGCGCGTTTCGTCTTATGGTTTTCATGCGAATGGAAGGAGCATCGGCACTTTTATCGCGAGCGACCATCGCGGAAGGGTGGCCCGATTGCTAATTAACGCTAAGTCCTTCGCTAAGCGTTGGCTGGCCGTCGTTATCGACAACCTGTCGCGGACGTACTATTAGTTACGCCTTATCCAGTAATTCCCGATTAAGAAAATCTCCGTCCAGAATTTCGCACGTCGGCACAATCTCTCAAAGCGATATCGTGATTAAGGCGCATAATCGATTAATTTTCAGCGTTTTTACGCGCGGCAATTTTCTCATAACGGTTATTAATTGGACAGTCGCGCGAATCCGATGCTTTTCCTACTTGTTATCCAGTTTAAATATGATGTTTCGTGAATTATTAAGCCTACATTGTTATATTCACTTTTTTTTCTATCGAAAATTGCACTTGCATACTATTTTGTGTATTACATGCTTTCCGATAATCCTTTCACATATCGGTTTATTAGATATTTAAGTACCACAAACGCGGGAGGAAAGTATTTATATTTAATAATAGATTCTTTTTCTTTAGTATTAATGAATGCTGCAATCTTTTTTATATTAAAAATCATACAAACAATAAAAACTCGGCAACATCATTGAAAATTGTACATTTTGTATATTTTCAATTATACCATTATATGCGATATTATTTCATTATTATACTAACATGTTGCAAAAAAAGTTGCATTTTTTGTAATTTTTATGTGATTTATCTAATATTAAATATTATTTTATAATAATGCTGATAAAATATATGATTTTATAACATGACTGATAAAACCGTAAAACCTCTGGAAAGAGAAACATTGGCACAAATTATTTACCCGAAGTTATAGTTTCCCAGCATAATATTTGCAATATTTTTCATTGGATGTTTCACGTTTTCTTCTGGGAAAGGATAATTTAGTTGTGCAAAATAATACAGAGAAGAATGAAATTTTTTTTTATTTGAGTTAATAAAAAAATCTATGAATTGAATAGCGTAAATATTTTTGTTTGTATATTATCGATCCTATATTCTTGTACGTTATTATCTTTTCACTCGAGTTTTAATTTATTATCGTAAGAGCTCGTATTCTCCTTCCATTCGCTCTAATTCCGTACGATGCTGCAGGATAACGCGAAATATCGGCGAGTCATAGCGCGCAGTAAAATTCCGTGGGATGTGATCCTGCGAGGGCCGCACAATGGATCTATTAAGGAGCGCACGCGATGTGACGTGACTTGCGGCAAACCGAATTCTTTGCTCGATGTCGGTATGCCAACATATCTTTACACCTATCACGTTTCTTTGCATTGTGACGTTAACAACGTGTTAAAATATTAATATTAACATAACTCGGGATGACATTTTCGACATTTTTCCACGGGAATATTTGCTAATATCAATTTTCACGATATTGTATGGAGCTTCTTAATTTTACTCGTATTAAAAAAAAAAAAAAAATTCCGACACGGATATTTCGCGGCACAAGTTTTATCTGATGCAGAGTTTCGTCACGAATTAATAATTTTAATATTAACTGCTTTATCTGGACGTCATGTTAAATTAATAATAGAAATTCTCTCGGAATACGCTCGGAATATAAAAGATGTTTCGTATAGACGCAATTTCTGTGTTCTGAAATACAAGCTCGGCTGACTTTTTCGATATGAGACTTTTCCGCCTGCGGATATAATCGAAAACACGAGCAACACAATGCAGGAAAGTGCAGGAGCAGATGACGAGTATGAAGTGGCGGAATGTATGGAAGTATTGCTGTCGCGCGGCAATTGCAATCCGTGGCCAGGCCGTGGGGACAAAAGTGGAAAAAAGCGTTTTGACAGACACGCTTGCCAAGTCGCGTCGCGTATGACCATAATCCCACGGGAGTATCGGGAAGCCCAAAGCCACGTGTCCCCTCTCGTGTTCGACGATCCGCCGCCGAGCCGCGCGCCGCCCACGCTGCCGCGAATCTCTTTTTAATTAAACGATAGTAGAACGGCGCACGAAATCGAGCATTCACAACGTGGCCGCGCGCGCGGAAAAGTTTCGGGATTATTCTTGTTTTTTAATGATGACACGAGCACGATATAGCGCCGGGGGAGGCTTTCTTTATCGCGAGTAATGAGTAACTCGCGCGCGCTCGTTCGTCTTCGCGGTTCTAGCGTAAAGTTTTAATGTAGACTTTGGCAGAAGTCGTGCGCGTACCGGGAGAATTTCTAAGCGGAGCTGCCTGTGCTTTCTAAAAATATCACCGCCTGTCGTCCCTTTTGCCGTAAAAGTGACGTAGCACGCCTTATCCGGGGCATAAATTACGAAACGAAAGGAAAATTTGAAATGGGCCGCCGCCCGCGTCGCCCGCCGTCGCGCCACCCGCTGATCCTGACCAAACTTTCCTTGAAACGTAGTTTACTCTGCGCGAACAGCCACTGCCAGCACCATTTGGGTGCTGAGAGTGGCATTTATTAGCATTTCTCATCCCGTGATAACAGACCCTGCGAAAGCGAGATAATACTTTACAGACGCTCCTCGATTTGCGTAATTAATCTCCCGCCCTTTTCGGAAAATAGCGTTGAGATTCGCGAATTGGAGCACACCGCTGGGAGAATTATACGCGTGCGTTGTTCCTAATACAGACACCGGTGGCGTAATAAAATAGAGAATTCGTAGGAATTTTCAAGTCTGTCCACATTGGCAGCAACATCCTTGACTGCATCCGCCGAAAGCGATTTCGAAGCTGACGAATTTTATGCGCGCGAACGCGCAAGTACGCTGGCGATGACGGGCGAAGAACTTTATGGGTAATCAAAACGTAGTATTTGAATTTCCCCAGATTTGCGAATCCTGCGCACAAACTTACCGCGGGCGCTGTGTTCAAACATCTCCAGATAAGTTTGATATTTGCCACGTACGAGAGCACATTTCTCCCCGAGAATCTTTCTCTGCTCGGGGAATCTCGTCCGCTGACTTTTACGCTCGACTCTGAAACCCGCAGGATAAAATGCACAACGAAAAGTGCAACTCCCGCGCGGGATGTTCCGCGTTGAAAAGAATCGAGGATTTGTTTCTGTTTGCCGACTCAATAATGCTTATAGTAAGCTCGCGCTCGTAGGACGCGCGGCACCGATCCGAAAATGTTGCCCGAATGCACACAGTTTGATGTTGAGATAATTGATTGGAGACGGAAATCTTATCAAAAAATTATAATACGCTTTTGCGATTTCGTTTATCCCCCCACCCCCCCTGTAATACGACACGTGTCGTTAATGTAGAATTCAATAGCGTACATTTCTATAATGATAGCCGATAGGTCGAAAAATCGGAACTTATTGTTAGCATAGGACGTGTGCGCTCGCTCGAGGAGATTCATGAGGGACTTACGGTTCTTTGCGGTTCTTCGCGGTAATCCTGAATTCCGTCGCGTCCCGGGAAATGCGTTCTGTCGCATTACAGAGAATATTGTCTTGAATAATTCACGCGATGCAGAATCATTTTATGCCGTCTGACGGTGAGCTCAATTTCTCCGCTATTTCTAGAAAATATTTTGTATCCGGACAAAACATTTTATACATCGTCGCGGGCGTCGTTTGCGTCATTGTAAAAACGCTTGTCGGGATCGCGATCTCTGATTGCTTGTTTAAAATTCAAAAAAAAAAAAAGAAAAAGGAAAAAACTCGCGATACCTTAAAGCTTGTGAAAGAAATATGTTGCCCGCGGTGAAACACGGCCATTCTTACTCCTTAATTATGACGTCGCGTGTAAGTGCTGTTTTGCGAAGTACGCTCAGCTCTAACATGCTCGTACTTCATGTCGCTTTTACACCACATCGGATATCACGAATCCTCTGAATTAATTGTAAACGTAAGTTGGCGACAAGCCCGGAACTTTCTGCATATGTTATTCGCTGTTGTGCTGCGATCAGTCATATAAAATCCGCTGTGTGTGTGTGTTTGTGTGTGTGTGACGCGACTGTAAAATTCTCCCGGAGCTAATAATACAAACTGGAATGTCTAATTAACGTGTCCATTAACGTGTATAATATATCCAAGTTTTTAATACCATTACCGATACATCGACGTGCGTATTGCAGTATCGATAATAATATTTCGCGCAATCTCTCGCTGCGTTTTATCCCCCTTTCGCGTAGGTACAAAATATCACGTTGCTGTCACGCGAAATAGATTTGAATCTCTTCTTTCGATCTTCCGGCGTTATTTTCTGTGTTTTACGTGTCTCACTGTTCAACGATGCTATTAATATTCATGCAAATCGGGATGTGCTCGGTACGTATTATTTGCGCTCAACGACGTCGAGAATAATTTCATACCCTCGGCAAACACCAGTCACATGGCTGGCCGATGACGACGGAAGCGAAACTGTAACTTAATTTCGGAGAGTTATATACGAGTATGTTGATATATTTAAGAGATTAACGTTGTCAGATTTAAACGGTGCACGAGTTACATATTGATTTATGAATCCGCGTGATGGATCATGATTTACAGACTTGACGTGTTGACAAATTTTTTTGTGCCAATAGCGTTTGGTTTGTAACACGTGCGTCGTTGCAAGTAAAGCTTTGTTAACCTTGCAAATAAACTTCAAAAATAACGCGCGTGTAAAAAATACATATCAATTCTTTTATTAGTAAACATTTTTCAATTCAGAGGAACGACAAGTTGCAGGTTACTGGGTCACCGAACGCTCGACCGTTTTTTTTTTTTTTTTTTTTTTACGACTTTATGTCTTTTAGTAATATTTCGAAACTAAATTTTTGAATCTGAAATTTAGTTTTAATTGAAAAGGACGTATTTAATTGCAACATTTTGCGCGAGCGAATATAGAACGCACGGTTTATAGTTTATATTCATCTGTACGTTGCTCCAACGCGCTTATTTCTGTGCACCGGAACGAAACGAGTTACCCGCCGGGGTACATAATTTATTCTGTTTATAGATTGCATCCTTATACGTAACCAGGGGGTGGCATTTAGGGGCGTCCGGACGATATATTTGTAAGGGCAGATTCAAAGCGCGACGATGGGGGACGCTCGTCAAGGGGACGTGAATCCGGAAAAGAGAGGGACGATGGGGAATGGGGGGCAACCTGGCAAGTGGACGATTGATTTTCCGTGCCATAAACGCGCCCATACTACTCTCGTCCTCCCGGTGCTGTCGAAACGAACCGGGGCCGGGGCCGGGGCCGGGGCCGGGGCGATACGAGCGATTTGTTACAGGTTCCGGACGATGGCTGCGAAATTGACTTATGCGGCCAACGATGGGGTCATCTTTTCCACTCCCGCGATCACACGCACTGTCTACATGTCCTTACCTCCGAAAATGAGTGTAAAAATATTCCTTCCTTCCCCTTTCCCTTCTTCCCACACATCTTTTACGAGGTCGTTGTACCCAAGCTCGTACCCATTTCAGTGTTCCCCTTTTCGACCGTATTACCGTGAATTAATATCACGTATATCAATGAATAACGACAGGACGTATTAACGCGCGTCTTGAATCGTCAATCAATTTGTCGCACGGTAAACCTACTACCAAGTAAAACAATGTCGTTACACATGGTACGCGTTTACCAGGTTTACTTGGCCCAAAATCGTCACGGTAATTGAATTGCGGTTCGCTTTTCGCGAGACGAGCGTTGCTTGGAATTTATCGATTCAATGCGCATCCGGACGCTCCACGCGCCGACGAGAGGGCAAGATACGATTTCTTAAAGCGACGTTACGTTATATGCTTGTCCGAAGGTGCATCCGCGTTTACGCGTGTTTCGCGCGAGAAACTGCAAATCGGGTACCGTTCTCGAGCCCCGTAAAACCCGCTTTACGCTCCCGAGTTTCAAATTGATTTTGACAAATCAATCGAAATACCAGCGTATACCGGCGCGGCAGCGGCGGCGGCGCCCGCTTCGAAATCCGCCTCGCGCAAAAGGGGAAGGTAGTCTTTTGACTTGTCCTTTCGAGAAAGAAATCTTTTGGGAATATGGTCGTAAAATCTAAGCGGATCGTAGCGCGCGAATGCGTTCATTCGCATAAAAGCGTATTTCTGCCCATTCGTATAACACGTGAAATATCATTCGCGATATCGTACGCATACGCACGATGACAAAATTATAAATGTGTGCGTTGAAATGTTTCTACGAATTGCGTGTACACATATACATATATACGTATAAATTTACAATTTGTAGAAACATTTAGGATTTAACACGCACATTTATAATTTTATCATAGTGATATACGGTGTCATCTCAATTCTGCAAAAGACGCATTCATTAAAATGTTGAATTATTTACACGCGCGTGACGGATAAGCGTTCCATTAATTACCGGAAGCCATAGCCACCGCGGATAAACAAGCAGGTGTTGTGGCAGAAGAGGCAACGCGGAACCGCGTGTGTTGCCTCGCCCGGGGCGATTCATCCAAACTATGCGCGGCTTTGCGCGAAAGTTACGTGAAATTTTTACTTTACGCGTGAACGCCCAGTTTTACGCTACTTTTATGCGCATATTGCGTGTGCACGCGCGATCGTTCTAAAGTACGTCGGACGCGCAGCATCGGTAGTATCGATGGCGACGCGAGTGCAATTCAATTAGTCGCCGATATCGCAGCATCCATTTAAACACCCGACCGATAATGGGGCGAAAGAATTTATTTGAGACGAAATTTATACGCCAGTGGCATATCGCGTGCCGCGTGCATTGGCGCGAGCGACTTTATTTGTGATTTTATTTCTCCACACACAACACACGCGCGTACACACGAAAATATCGTTGAAAATAATTCGCACTATCGATCCGGACTACAATAAATTTGTTTAAAACTTATAGAAAATTAATATCGAGGATATTAGGTGTTAATTAATCGAGCTGCGGACCATTTAAGAGTTGGCAATGTAAAATATAAAATCCTTAATACCGCCAGTATAAAGTTTTCAATATCTTTTTATCCTTCTTTCGTTATATTCTGTAAAATAATCATTAGTTGATAAATATTTTATTACAGTATTATGCAAAATTTATTTAAATATTTATGCCACTGTATATTATTTTTATCACAATAAAACCGTCATGCGCTGTTTGTATCCTTGCAACGGACCAAAGCAGATCGGATTATATTTTCAAATTAATCTTTCCAACGTAATTTTAACTGTATCGTCCATTCTTTGTACAGATGTATTACCGCTTGCTATGCTTACGTCCGTTTACCGTGTGCATAGTTCAAATATTGACAAGCATAAATTAACAATAAAATACAATATCATTAATGTATAACATGTGTGTTGTACATAAATTTTACAGACGGAATTTATTTTGGATACGAAACAAATGGTTAATTTTAGATCGCTTCCATATGTCGATCTCCGTCTTCCTCTCTTGGAAAAAGGTATTCGTAAATTTTTAACGAAAGGTAAAAATAACATTCGCGAGATACGAATCCAATATCGTAAAAGCGTTAAAAGTGTTAGAAACATGTAGAGATACGACGTTCTCATCCCATTCCTAGCAAATTTTTCATTAAATGTCTCTGCTCGATCCTAAAGGTAATTTTTGGAGCTGTCAATGAAATCGTCATTTATTTCGTATCCGCGTAAGAAAATATGCCGTCCAGAGTGTATGCTATAATATTAGCTTTGGGGTTCGAAAAGAAAACGATCGAGAGTTCTCGGGTGGTTGCGCGCGCGCGCGGAGATGGTGCAGGGCGAGCAGAGCGAAGAGCAAAGGTAGAAAGAGAATGGGCGTTAGAAAACGAGAAAGAGGTAGAAGAGGAGCGTCCGCGTGGGTGTTCGGTGAGAGAGGACGGCGAGAACGAGAAAGTCAGACGGGAGGAATCGGAAGGAAGCAGGAGAGAGGAGCTTCTGTACGTGACGGTGGTGCTCGCAGTAAGGTGTGGCAGAAGTCGCAGATGTCTCTTGATTTATTGGCGCGACAGCTTCCGGAGACGAGCGGCATTCCCAAAATGGGTGCCCCCGCGTGCGCCACGGGTACCTTTTAACGCCCCGGCCGCGACCTCACGGCGAACCTTCCGTTTCACCTGCGGACGAAGGAGAGAACGAGAGAGTGTGCACCCCCCTTTCCCGCGCACACTGCGCGGTCGCTCGCTAATTTTCATTTCTGATCGTAGGAGCGGAGTCACGCCTCGAATTAAGTCTCGGGTAATTGACGGAGGGCGCCGGCTCGTTCGTTACAGAACGATGACGGCTGCTTTTGTCCGTCGCCGGTTACAATCCACCCGACGACGTTTCTCTCTCTGGACCCCGCTGGCGTTAATTAGGATGATTCACGACACTCGCGGCGATCTCCGTCTCAGTGTTAACAAAGTCAAATAAATAGGGGGCGATTAATGAAAAGAACCAGGATAGTTAGTGCTATAGTGACGGCTTCTTCTTCGAGATGGTCGGACCTTTCTCGAGATTCTGTTTCACGCGAGGTTCCCTTTCTCAAAATTCTTTTCGCGATATCGGTTCTCAATTTATTTGGTCGTAACGTCCAGTTGCCTAGTTGTATTATTAAGCGTGTGGATAAATCGATGTACCGGTAGTTATCATAATAAAAAGAAACGGAATTTTTTGTCGAAGCGAGTTTTTCAACCACTCTCTCAATAACGCTCGTGTAAGTAAGTTCCGCTTTCTCTCGTTTTTGCTCTTCTTTGTTTTCCTCTGTCTTCTTTGCAATGACGAGTGTACACTCTTAGCCGACATGTAAAATCTCTCTTGGTCTCTTTCGCAAAACAGGGCGTCGAAATGGTTGCGTGGCAAAGGGGAGAAGGAGCGAGAGACGGAGAGAAACCGAGAGGAGCGGCAGAGGGCAAAATTGACTCGATCGTGAAATCGAAATTGCAAGGAAATGAACAGCTAGCCGCCGGTAGCCGAGATTAGACGTTCGGGGCTCTAGATTGCTCCCCGAGAAGACTGGACAGGAAGGTCGATAGCTCGCTCGAACTCTATATCGATCGTTCGAATGAAGTCGATGCGCGCCCAAATGATGCCGGTAGGGAGTGGCGACGTTTAATTCATTACCTTCGTTCTACAACGACGCTCGTCGAGATCAATTTAAATAATTGATTCGTACAAGCGGCCCGATCTCGAACATCCTGCCGTTTCTAAGTGCCTCGTGCTCGTAATCAAGAATATCTGTAAGAGCAACTTGGAGATTTACATTCGAGATGATAATTACAAATCAAAATATAACAATTGTCGAGGGTCCAACGATTTTTCGTAACGTTGCGCTCTAACGCATCGCGTTAAGCGGAAACTTATTTAGAGTCGTTTGTTTACTTATTACGCGAATGATATTGCAATATTGCGCGCAATAACGCAGAACAAGGTAGTTAAACGTTTTTCATCGAGTCCAGATTTAATCAAGCTCTTAATTTATTATCCTTTTAGATCGTTTTAAATGAAATCTTTTTACAATTTTAACTTTAACATCACGTCTGAATGTTGCGCCGAACTGCTTATCCGGCCGAAAGATTAATTTACCTGGAATGACGATTTTTTTTGAATCTTTTCTTTAAAAAGAGGAATGCCGGCGCGGCGCGAGAGCGAGACGGCCAAAGGAAAGATTGGCATGGAATTGTGTCCGCCGAGCGAGAGCGAATTGTTGGAAGAAAAAAGCAGGGGAAACGGGGAAAGCTTATCAAACGGGTTTTCAAATTACAGAAGTGATCCCCTCCGTAATAGACTCTCCTATTGCGACTTATAGGATCTCGGTTGGCTCGAGTTGGGAAGGGAATTATAAAGGGGAGGAGAGACGCGGCGCGCGAGAGATGGACCGAGGGAGCGAAAGAAAGCGAGGAGCGAGATGTGTGGGGAGGAAAAGCGGGAGAGAGGAACAAAACAGAAAGATAACAGAGAAAACGGATGAAAAGGAAAAAAAAAGAAGAAAATGGTACGGTACGAAAGGTCGTTCTTCCCACCCGTATACAGCTGGATGATCGAGGGATTAATTGGCTATTATCGGACCGCTCATTGCTATATGATTGTTATTACGGCCGAATATGTCAATCGTCGCGTGAAATCAGAGTTTAACACAATAATAAACAGGGACGTCATCGCTGAAATGTACGCCTGGTTTCAAAATACGCTTTTATAGGTAAATGTGGGTAAATGCCGCGTCGGTTAGTAATTGTCAATTTGATCCGCGTATATTGCATAAAATATTCAGCCGAATGCACGCCCACCATTTTGCGCGCCTACATACGTGCACGATCGTCACTAACGTTACATTAAGTTAATGCCGTTTAAACCTGTAGAATAGGGCGCCGCAGGGATTATTTCGCTTGAATAGAGTCTGGTATAATATTTCGCCGTTGTTGGTGATTGCTGTCCCAGATAGCATCCCAGAGATATTAATTGTATAGAGAATCTATACGAATGAAAGGTGAAAGCATGTTTTGAATATCAATTGCGAAGTAATAATTCTTTTATATGCTGGATTATTTAAACACGAGGTGTATAATAATCAACATTTACCAATAGGCAACTTTGTTTCGTTTGTTTCATTTTTTTTTTGTTTCCATTTGCTTTTATTTCGTATATTATTTGATATTTCAATGCACCGTTATATGATACATATATTAGAATTAATATTAATTACATTCATATGATATTGCACATAATTATCTTTTTGTGGGGATTGCATGACACATTTCGTACTAATGTAGTCGTTTTTTTTTTTTTTTTTTTGTTATTTTACATCATAAGCGTATAATTTAGAATTAATATGTTGTGCTATCGGGCAATCTATATAACTTATGCAATGTATCAACCAGATTTATATTTAGACGGTAAATAACTTCTCTCGCTCATGAATTCAGTCCATAGAGACTTGAGAATGCGCGTTCTTCCAAATGGCGGCCTTTAAATCGAATCAAAGCAACGGCCATTATGTTCCCTGCAGACTAAATTACAAGCATCGCTCCGCGTGAATAGATGCATTCTTCCTGTAAATTAATTGCTTGCAGCGATACTAGACCGATCTTTGTCGACTCGCGTTGAATGGCGATCGCATAACGTTCTTGATGAGGTGATACTGATACCGACTTAATGATGTCTCGGATCCTCCGTATCGCAAGTCGCGATGGCAAGGTCCAAGTGATTACAACATATTGATATTGTTATTTTACACCACCTTAAAGAATTAAAATTGGTTGAAATTACAATTGTAAATTTTTTGTAATTGCAAGATTGCAAGATTGTCACAAGTTGCAAAAGTAAGTTGAATAATTATTGCATTAAATTCTTGAATTCCTGATCCGTTATAATTTCCTCTTTAACGCGCAAAGTTTGGCACCGATTTCTGGCATTTCTTTTAATTCCGGCCGGAGGATTTTGCTCGCTCGACGCAACACGTACACTCTTGGTCGCTTGATTAGCCCTCGAGTTGATCTACGATGATAATCGACAAATTCGAGGTCACTTTGTAGAACGCGGACATCGCGGAATTGTAAGCCCCCCATTGTGCCGCGCAACGTTCAAGCCAGACATAATTTTACACCATAAACGAGTCCGCGCGCGGCCATACGAGCGTGTAACACGGGCACACGCTTGCACCGAATACAATGGGCGTGCGTCGAGACGTTAAAGGCCAGTGGCATGGCCACGTCGACCCGCTTTTATAACGGAATTGTCGATTAATGGATGGAGGTAATTAGGGGCATATCGTGCCTCCAGAATACGTCCATTACTTGTCCTCTTCTACTTCCCGGGCTAAAATGCATCTTGCCGCGAACGGATAAATCTCGCAGTCATGGCGGTTATTTCAGACTCGGACACTATTGAAAGCTTTCTCGTTTCTCTCGTTTTTTTTCATGTAATTAAAAATATTGCTCCTGGATCGATATTATATGTTGAGATCAATTTTAAACACTAGATTAATTTTTGGAATCGCGTTGAATTTTTCAAAAGGAAAGATTAGATCGCCGCGCAGAAATATCGTTTCAATATTGATGTATTCTACAATTTTGCTTTGATATTTAATTTAAACGATAATGTAATATCGCTATATGTGCTATTCACGTGTCATTTGTACGTATCATTACCGCATAATAGATTTCTGTGGAATCAATTTATGCGAAGCTCATTGAAATATCTATTAACCTAGTTTCGGTACGTAGTTCTCCCTGTATTTCACGTAACACGGGTACTACCTTAGCGATCTTCGGCGGTTGATATATCAACCCACCTTGATTTGAAATTATCTGTCAAAGCATCCGTAAGCTGTTCCCAGCGAAATTACATCAGGAAAAGAAAGAGGGCGCGTCGCTGTTGGTCGCTATAATGTAATTTGCGATGCTTTTCGCTCGCTCTTGTCGCTATAAATCGAATGACACGAACGATCGCGCTCGTTCCGCTGAACGGAGGGAAAGGTTCGACTACAATGAGAGCGCGCGCGCCGTATAGAAGACTCTTCCGCTTCCAGCAGCGTGCCGCAATTAAGTACGCGTGAGTGAACGTTTGTGATGTTCGAAAAAGGAAACGATCGCAAACGTTCCCGACGTTATAGAGGCCTGCGGAAAAAGCAATCGTTGAAAGAATGTAGGAGTCGTCGAGAGTGTCTAACGAGGAAGACAGAAACGAGCGGGAATCGAGCACGTCCGTTTTAGCGTTTCTCCCGATGAAGAAAAACGTCTCATTTCTCGCGATACGCGAAATGTAGTAGAACAGTCCGCCTAAAGTAGAAATGTCCGCGCGCTCGACCAAAGTACTAAGTACCAAGTGGTATTTAAATAATTCGAAGGAAAAATCCAACTCGGAATAGTACTCGCGCGAATATAGTAGACGGGAGATACCGTTTACTTTGACTTTATTTTAGAAAACTGGTGGATGGAGCGAGCGGCAGAAACGGCGCTCGGATAGAATCTCTCGGCGCCTTCGCGAAAATGGAGATTTAAGTTCGCGGCTGTAATTGGTATTGATTCCAGAAGCTCGACAATAGGAATTCGGTCGATTCTACACGGAACTCGGCGCGTCTCTCTCGATGAGTCACACACAAGTCCTCGGGCTCGTCGTAAGTTATAAAGATCAATCTCGCGATGCGGCCGGGGTTACGATGCACAGTTATACACACACACACACACACACACACACACATTCGCATACTGCGACACCTCTATGTACGTCGTGATCACGCGACCGCGGTTTTTCGGTATCTAGATAATATATCGCTCCGCCGGCAATATCGAAAGTAAATCACGAAAACCGCAGAGATTCCGGCACGAGGAAGAGGGGAAAAAGTGCTCGCCTCGCGGTTTAATCGAGTTAAGTGAAATTGTGGGATTCGCTTAGCGGAGGAGACACACGTAGACGATAAAATGTGTTCGTCGATCCCTGAGATTGTACTGCGGGATTATCTATCGTAATTATTTATGGACCGACAAAAATCGACGTGTCGTTTATCAACAAGAGAGTCGGTAGGAGCGAACGGATGGAAAATCGAGAAATGAAAATTAAATCTAGATTTAATATTGTACGGTTTGCAATTATCAGGAATCCCTACGTACATATGTATAATTAATACTGCATGTAGATATAAATTGGTAAATATAAATTAATATAAATTTTTTGCAACATTGTATTACAATCTATTATTAAAAGTGAGTAATTGTACGGAGTATATTGTAGATATTTACCAGCAAAACTTTATTACACATATATGTATCGTACATACCGTCAAGTTCGACAAACTTTGTTGAGCCAAGAAAGAAACGCATGCGAAATGCATGGTTCTTTACACCCGCAAAGTTCACTCTTCGTCCCCATTATCCCGGGTCACGGTCGCGCGTGAGGGCTACCACCGACCAGCAAAGGGGGCAATGAGCGTTCTATCCGCCGTGTGACGCAAGACATTTCCGTCTGACAGAAATAATAACCAGCCTGGCTTTTAGCCAAACAGCGATTCCCACAACTGACTGATGGATGTGTTTGTCTCATCGATTCAGCGCCCGCCAGTTTACCAGCTCGGGAAACCCCCTCGCTATCTCCCTTCCTCCCTCCCTCCCTCCCCCCGTCCCACTTGCCGTACTTGCTGTTACATACATATGTATACGGTACGTACACGTCAGGCCGAAATGGAAGAGTGTCAATAGCCTGGGTCCTAAATGCGCACGACGCGCTCTCTGCGGCGATAGCGCGCGCGAGGTGAGGGTGCCAATGCGGTGTCAGCCCTATTATGTGTACGATAATTCAATGTTACATGGCCCGGCGACCACCCCTCGCGGCACAATTTCATCCGACCACATTCGGTCGGTGCCATTCTCTCTCTCTCCCTCTCCCTCTCTCTTTCTCTCTCGCTGTCTCTCATCTTGCTCCTCTTGACGATCGTGTTTTTCCCCTTCCTCCCCTCCCCCCCGTCGTGTTGTCGATAGTTTCGCAAGCCGCGATTTGCATCCGGTCGCAAAGGGTCGCGATAAGTTAAAGGTTTACTCGTCCCTTCGATCCGATAGCGGCGATTTCTTCTTTCGTCGCAGCTGTCGCTTGCTCTCGAAGGCCAACAAGTTTCTCCGAGGCGCATTCTACGGGGTGACCTCGAATTTACAATTGGTAACGTCGCGAGGTGAGAAAGTCAATGAAAAATCAAGTCATGAGATTACCCGCGATTTTCTTGTTTCGCACGGTAGTTCCTAAAGTGCGAGAATTCGATCAAAGTTTGGTCCACGATGAACCGTGCTTGAGTAATCTTCTGTACGTGAGTCGCGTGCACAGTAGTGATAGTGTTAGCACTCGGCGCGATCGCTGATGCTAGGTAAAGGACGCCGAGTGCGATTCGCAAACAGAGTTCTGCGATTTACGCAGCCGGAGATAGTCTGGTTAAATAAAGCTCTTGAGAAATCACGCTACGCAAGTTCTAAACTAGTTTTGTAACTAGTGGTAGAAAATACCGGGGATACTTGCGTGGCCCTAATCCACTTGCACCTGTTCTAATGAATTTTTGCCCCTTGATGTTACCTTGTCCTCGCGAATTTCGGGACACCCTGTATGTCGTGGCACTTGATGCACCTTTAATTAAAAGAAAAGGATGCCGGGAACAATGCCTTTTACGTATAGTCAACGCATGTCGTGCGAAGCACGGTAGCGGCGCCCGCGTCGGTGCTGTTTCGCAATTTT
This sequence comes from Solenopsis invicta, assembly GCF_016802725.1. NCBI lineage: Eukaryota > Metazoa > Arthropoda > Insecta > Hymenoptera > Formicidae > Solenopsis > Solenopsis invicta. Next base: position 23,021,717 of record NC_052668.1, read on the forward strand.
CCTCCGTGGAATTTCGCTACCGGGAAAATTACAATCTCATCGTTATAGCCCGTCTTGAGTTTCGCAGTTACCACCGTTTGTTTGCGTGTAACCACCGCGATATTTGCGCATGGTTATTTGAACGGTGGCGTTCCGTCGATCGCGCGGAAGAAGATAAATTCCCGATAAAATATTCGATGGAACATACGTGACCGTGCATTACGTTGGATTATGAAAAAAAAAAAATTCTTCGAGATTTTTTTCGCTTTCGATAGCGCAACGTGGCGGAAATGTTTTCCGCCCGGGGCAAATATTATGACGAACGAATGCGATTCGTTATTTCTTCCCGCGGAACATCGCGAATTCATCGAGCGTCTCATCGCTATACGCGGCAATCGTTTTTTTTTCCTTTCTATATTAGAAAAATGATATATCAGCGTCTTCTTTGTCTTCCTTCTCCAATCTCTTTGTCTCGCGTGATACACCGGCCTCGGGAAATTTATTGCGCATTTACTCGCGCAAGCGGCATCGACGCGCAAAGTTTTCCGCGACACGGGATGCAGCGCGCAAAGACGCCTCCCGCTCGCATTTTTCAGCTCTCGAGTAACTCTCCCCGATACGCATACTACCGATGCACATTAGCTTTGCAAATTCGTGCGGGTAAGTTCAACGGCCATTTTCCAGCTGACAGAATCCTCTTCCGTTTTTTCGCTATTGATCGCTCGCTCGCTCGAATTGCTGTCACGGGGATTTGTCACGAATCGAGTATCAGTATAAGCCCTAACCGGTTTAGGCTGCAGGATCGCAGGAGTTTCCGGATTGACCATTCCATGTGTGCGGTTAATCGAGCATGCAAACCCTCGGCCTTATGCATTTAGGAATTTAACGAACATTCTCGAATTTTTACGCTTTAAATCTTAGTATGCTGCACAAATATATATCGCGAATAAGATATTTTATCGAAAATATGGATTGATTTCTAGTATAGTTCGCATATTATTTATGACTTAAAAAAAAATCTACCTGCAAACAATCGTTTCACCACAGTTGTCCTTTTTACAATGCTCAAATATACAAATCAAGGTACGCGAACACTGCTTTTTTTGAATATTTTCTCGCGGAAAGGGGTCAAATAAACCTCGCAAAATTTTGATGTTGATACGAGCTGGGAGGTACTTTAAATAATATGAACCGCAATACGGTCAGGAATAAATAAATGTCAATATTAATTTATGTTAATTACAAATTAATATCGTTGCTCGTGGACGCGCTATAGATCGATATTATTCATTTGCACGGGTACATTACAACTGGAAAATATTACACGTAACTTAGCAATTTTCTTTGTGCAGCGACAAGCAGCCTGCGCGAACGATTCTTTTTAGTGTAATTGAAACGCACTTAACTGCTCGGTGGCTCGCGCATCCCCCGAGGAAATACAAATTTCCTGATTGGCCAAGTCCCTTTTCCATTCCCCGGATAATCGACTTAGATTGGAGGACGCTTAATTCGAAAGTCGACCGCACTCTTAGCGCAGAGAAAGCTGTTAGCGAACTAGTCGAATTAAATGAATCAAGTTAGACCATTAACTTGGTCGGCGTAAGAGTAGGTGTCAAGGTAAGAATGTTACGTATGTTGCGCTTTCGCGCGAAATCGTCGCTCATCTCTTCCCGTAATAATCCCGCTTCGTTTAACGCGATCGATCCCGTCGATTAATTATTACTACCTACGCTGCTTCGGAAGCGAGCGGCGCGGCGCGGGGTGGCGCGGCGCGGCCAAGATTTATGTAGCAAATCAAATACTTTGGTTCCGTTCGCGGCGCGGCACATTCGCTGGGATAGCGTTTCGCCGATGCAGCGGTGTCACAAAAGAGGGAAGATTCTCGCGAAATTATCGCGAAATTAGATCTCTCGCCGGGACGTCGCGTTTACGTGAAGTGTCTCTAAATGCCGCGTGTCAGATTGCGTAAAAGAATTCGAATTAAAGCGATAAAGTTGCCCGGGTATCGTGGGAGGCGCGCGTATCGTGTATCGTGTATCGGCCGTGTGGATGTACTTACGTAAAGTTCGACGAGAAATCTCATATACGCCTCGGCGCGGCGAGTGCGAGAGAGAGAGAGAAAGAGAGAGAGAGAGAAAGAGAGAGAGAGAACGGATGATCGCGTTCGTATTTCTTAAAAGTAGCGGACCGACGACGGCGGCGCTTCACGAGAGCACGGGGCCGGCCTGGTTCTATTCAACTTTCGTTCGGACGAACGGTTCCATTATTAAAGCTACCGGACAAAGAAGAAAGAGAAGGATACTTTGTGCATCGATTTTACGCGAGCTGTTTTCTCCCGTCACTCTGTCCCTCATTGTGTAACATAAACACGGAAATTCTAACGCATACGTGCTACTTCAATGCATTTCATTCTCGCGTCTATTCTGCTATTTCTTCTCATTTGTTGTCTGCGAAGCATAAAAATAACTCGATTGTCGAGAAATGTTTTCACTGAATGTCGTAATTAACAGGTAGGAGAATCGCTGAATTAATTAGACTATTTGAAGGTCCTGCACAGAGGCGGAATTGTTAGTCTCATATACAAATGAATTTGAAGTGCGCGAGCGAGTCGGACGACGCAACGTTCGACGAGAGACTTTCAGTAAATTGTTTGAACTTTTGCAGCAAGTTTTGTAATCTTATTTAGATACATATAGATCCTTTTTTTCGTCCATTATCATTGATTTTAATTGGAGGTACGCGTATTCCGCGCACGGGGGAAAAGGATTAAAAGCAAGACGCGTCATTAACTCGAGCAATTTATAAGTAAAACGCCACGCTTGAGACTGCAGCTGTAAACGTTGAAAAAGAGAGGAAAAAGTTTTCAAGAGTAATTCCTTTGCTCTGCAGCTGCGATTCCGCCGATGAAAGGAAAGTACAGGAAGTGGACCGCAATCGCTCGAACGCTTTTAATAGGTGCCAGGCTCAATGCCAATAATTTCATAATTCTCCATGGCTAATTAACTACGTCCCAGTGTTATTTCCGTAAAAGGTAACAACGTATAAAATGTGTTTAATGAAATAAAACGTGCTGAAATCGTTATCCGATCATTGTGTTTTAATTCGATACGTTTTTGCTTACCAATATCGAGCGTAGTTTTTTAAACATATAACGTTATACTTCCGCTCGCTCGTCGTTATCAATCCTTTCCCCGATCAAATCAGAGATTATTGTATCCAATGATATTCCGCTCTTGGTATCTGATATAATCCGAAATCCCCAGCGGTTTCCACCAATGCAGCATCCGCGCTCGCAGAAAAGCATAATCTCGAGCGGGTGGAAATACACTGTATTTGTATAATAATTACAATAATATATGATTATTTGACAATTTGACGATATAACTTAATATATTTATTAGCACGATATATGCGTGCACCCTACATATATCGTCTGTCCAAAATAAATCTCCTTTAATATCCTCTTCAAAACAATTGAGCAAATCGCTTGAGTTTCATTTTCTCGGCTGTTCGTTTTCCTTTCTACGTTTTCCATTGTAAACGCAGTTTTTCTTCCTGATAAAGAGCAGACCGCGAGATAATATTTTACTTGGCCTTTGTCCCTTGTTCTGCCCGTGCCGTGCGGTTCGCGGTTCCTCTTTGTAGTCATTACCCACCTCGCGAAAATTATTAATGAAGTCGGGCTTAACCTCACGCCGCGATTGTTCTAGGCATCATCTACGCGTGATAGCTTGCGTTTTCCTTCTCATTGTTTCCATTTGGTGCGTGATTGCGAGGTACACGTGAGAATAGTTGAATCATACGGAACAGATATCTATTTATAAGAGTCGAAACAATACTTAGGAATGCTTTTAAAATATTATTTGGCGTATACGAGCACTCTCGGAATAGTAGAATTGCTTTCCGTTTCCTCTCATGTATCGATATTTATTTTATTTCATTTTTTTTCGTTAGCGGAGCAGGAACTTTCAAATATATTTCTTTTTTCACTGAAAAAATTTATTGGTCGCTCTGTTTCCAATTTTTCAATTTCCAATATTAAATATCTTGAAGTGTTATTTAAATAAACTATAACTAAGTCTTACAATCAAGTCTATATATATATATATATATACATATATATATATATATATCATGTATGTATATATATATATATATATATATATCATGTATATATATATATATATATATATATATATATATATATATATATATATATATAAATATATATATAAAGTAAGAAGAAATAAATTAGAAAGAGATTGACAGAAAAAAAGAAAGAAAGCGAGGACAAACTTTTACATTATTCTATTTGTGTGAAATGAACTGAAAGATCAAAATTTCTCTTTTTCTCTCTTTTTTTCTATCAATTTCTTTCTAATTTACTTTTTATCCGTAAAAGTTGATCGCCAGAATCTATTCTATTTTTAATTAAAAAGGAAAGCTTTTCGACATTTGTATTATGAAAACTTTCTCTGTTGTTTATGAATCTTTAACACGCTTTCAAAGTTTAAACATAAAGTTTTTTAGCATCTTAGACATGTGAGAAGAAAACTATTAATAATAATCTCGCTGAGAGTTGACTAAATACGAAATTTTGCCTTATTAAAGCGCGTTTTAATGCGGCTAAAAAAAACTTTTAAAACACGATAACCATTATATATTTCAAGCGTTTTCAGAGGCGTTAAAAATTTACGTTCTGTAATGTATTTTACCGAAACGAAACATAAAGTTTGAAAAGAAAGTGGTTAGTCTATATACTCGACCGATTGCGTCTGGTATTTTTCGCGAAATCTCCGTGCTTCGATAGAAAGAAAGAAAGAATCCAATTTCCGTCGACACGCTTTTGTTTGGTCCGTAAAACTCACAAAGTTTTCGGGTGCGCGAAGCCGTGTGCAACCGCGCGCGATGACAAGGTTAGCTCGATTAAACGAGCCCGGTAGTGGCTCACCGTGCCGAGTTTTATCTACCACCGCCAAGTTTCCTAGAACAGGATTTAATAACACCATAAGTTTCGGTAAAGTGGCTTGGCAACGTGGCCGCCGCCGATCTCGCGTGCGAGCGATGCGAAAATTGATATGCACCGACACCTTAGAAATTAACACAGCGCGCGCGGTTACGATCGCTACTAAAAGCTTTTAAAACATTTTGTGCATCGATGTAAAGTATGAAGCGAATATCGCTACACATGCTACGGTTCAGAAAATTTCTTAGTTTTTTTTTACACGTCTCAACGAGTCGAGATGATCTAGAAAAAAGTAAAAACGCTTGAAAAATTTCCAATTGCTTTAATTCTTATCGTGTTAAATAAATTTTCTTATTAAATTTTCTTATTAAAATGCAGCAGCGTATGAAAACGAGAATAAAAACTGGTGATAATTTTTACAAATCATATAGGATATTAATAGTATTCTTGCATACCTGTTAATTTAGTTATTAACTCGTTGAAAATTTATACAAGTGAATCACAGTTACATCGCGTTTGTTTGCCAAATCCATGTTTGCCATTTATCAAATTTTGTAAAGAGCAAGAATTACGAATTAATTTCTTTAATATTATGTATTTTAGACTTTGTATTTTAATATTGAAATTTCATATCCTACTTAAATGTATTAAAATATTAAATACTGTGAGAGAAAAAATTACTAAATTTAAATTAAATATGTTATTAGTATTATTTAAATAATCATTTTTCTTATCAAATAAGTAATATTAATTACAAATAAATAATTTTTACTTGGTTGAAGTAAATAAGTCACGAATAATTACTAATAACATATTTGTATAATTTAGTAATGTTTTTCTTTCAGCTCGTGAAAAAATTGTTTCTCAGCATCGAGCACGGAGACATTTGTTTTCCACTAATTCGTTTCTCCAACTTAAATACTCCAACTTCTCGCATTTTTCTCATCAAACAGCTTGATCGATTCTATTTCGCGAGGACATCTGCGCACGTGGCAGAACTTTCTGGCGTAACGATTTCAAACCGAATCCATAATCATAAGCCACGTTAACGAACCGTGAGGCGCCGTAATTTCGTGTCATAAGTCAGGTAATTAGCCTGCGACAAGATTAGGGGGTAATATATAATCGTCTCGTTCTGCCGTTACGACGGTAATGTCTAAACTTCTTTAGAGCTCGGGGGTTCCGTCTCGCGAAAAATGTAAATGTCTTGGATGTCCCCCCTTATGTACTTTACGTCTGCTGACTTCCTCCTCGAGAAATAAGAAAAAAACGAAATTGTCTGCAAATTGTACCGGCTGCAGTATGAATATTACATGCTACGAAGGGGAGGATACCGATGGCAAAGTCGACTGACTCCACGTTCCGCGCTTCATTTAATTCACGATGCCTTTCGCCAATCTTCCTCAACGGCGGATACTACGGTACAATACCGAAGCCGAAGTGCCAATTGTCGAGAATTGGCGAAGATTACTAGACCAATCTGCAAATCCCGTTCCAGCAGCTTTTGACTCTGCGTCCTATCATCGTTGCGCTACGGGACAGACTGCAGGGCTCTTTTTAATTAAAACTTCCATTATTATTCCCAAACTCGAGCGAGCCTTTCCGACATAACAAATATTCCCGGGGAAGGTACCGGGTCGCCGCCAATCTCGCGAAATCTCGCCTTGATACAACGGAGATATCAAAGCGACGTTGGAAATGTCATTTCTTCCATGCAGCACATAGTATAGAATGATTCAACGAAATAGAAAAAAGATCGGCTTACACAAAGCTAGATAAGAAGAAGGAAAAAAAAAACCAAATGACGGCGCGGAGAAACGACTAAAGAAAGGCGGGCAAGACCATGGAAGTTCTAGAAAAGAACAGTCTAATAATTTCCACAGTTCAATCGTAACGGAAAGAGAGGCCGTTCCCCGGGGTGGTCTGAAAGAAATATGTATTGGGATAACGCGAGTGCCTCGCCTCTTGTCGCGCACGTTGCGAATGTAGCGATACTATCCCGACGAGGAAACGCCTGTCTCATGTACAGCGTATATGACGCCTGTATACGTACGCCATATATTTACTGGAGCGCGGTGTACCCTGACGCGTGTAAAGTATTTGCGAGAAAGTGCAGGCCGAAAATTTTACGTCCTCCGTTGCATGTTTGTATCCTGGCGAGGGTTTTGCTACGTTCGCCGCGCAAGTGTGCGTACAGTATGCGTAAATTCGGTCGTGTCGCTCGAGAGACTTTTGAGGATTGCGAACTGCGTTCACCATTAAGTTGATTGTTTATTCATGACTTTATTTTTATGTTTAAAAATTCAGGAAAGGATGCGCGGCGTGGCGCGTTTCCAAGATATCACCGCGTTCTCCGCTGCGAGAGCTGTACGATTATAATATATTAAAGTTTTTTTTATCACACAATTTTTTTTCGTTGCGTGAATATTTTGTTTTTATCATATACGATGAAATAACGAATATTTTTGTTTATTTTTGCGTAAGCACGACTATAATGTAGATTTTAATTTATCAGACTTAATACGACGCGGAAAAAGAGCGTCGAGTAGAAATCGAGGCAAAAAATTGTTTGGCGAGTTAACGCGCGCTTCCGTATCTCTATCTTCTTACTGAAAATATTAGGTCGGTGCTAATACGTTATTTGCTCGATTCCCTTGGAAAGGAACGTCTTACACGTAGCTTCAATTATAAACTCCGCGAAAAGGGGATTTAATATGTCCAGGTTGATCTCTCTCGATATAATCCTTGCACCCGTTACCGGTACATTGCTCCCATCGCACGGTCGCGGTCGTCTCAAAACATTTTATATTTCGCGGAGTAACGTCCCAATGAACATTAATCAAGTTACACAAATTCGTCGTATTGAAATTCGAGTTGGTCCTAATGGCGCGGTAATACGTGATTTCTAAACAGATATCGGAGTAAATGCTAGATATAATTAAACGAGCAAATATCGCGGTTATCTTTGGCCAGTGATCGATTTCCGATCTTGGATTTAGGGTTCGCCACCCGGCTATCCGGCGAGAGAGAACGGCTCCCTTCCCGGCAAATACTCGTCGCTCGATCACGCCCGCTCGTGCACATATTGGTAGTAGGATATTGCCATTGAGCGATCGATCGTGGATTATGCGAACGATTCATCAAGAAGCGCACACTCACACGCATCGATACTGGCCGAGCTGTGCGGGCTAAAGTTACGTGCTTACGAGGACGTGACACTCCACAAGCGTACGGCTTGCGCTTCCCGTTATTTCCATTACTTTTCAGCGAATTATGAGTTTTACTGTTAAATGCAAGCAAGGTAGATTATCGTGTCGAATCTGTTTCGACGAATTTAAAAATAAAAAAAAAGCTGCTTCCCGCGAGATTACATAATTGATTTTTCTCCGGATTGCGCCAGTCAGCTCCCGCTGTGCTAACTGTGCGAGAACCTTTAACGTTAATTACAAAATTCGATTCGGAGTCTGAAAATTATGCAAAATTTTTTCATTAATCCGCAAAAAATTTTTTCTATACACGCGCACACGTTCGGGAAATAAACGATCTCTATTATTCTCTGATATGTTAAAACTTAACGTACTTTTATATTTCATAGATTCGTGGTTTTCTTTTTGGAGCTGGTCATACATTGAAAATTATATTTCGCAGACAAAGTAACGGAGATAGTTCATCTTATAAATTTATATTGTTGACATCAATTAATGATGTACGTGAATGGGTGCTGTTAAGGACAGCAAGGATAGCACATTGATAAGAAAAATACAATATTGATTCGTACGGCGATATCGAGTCGTAGCGCTTAGTGATTTAATAATAGAATTTTATATAAACGTTTTAGCTTTCGCTACAAATCGATCGTTAACATCTACATTTAAGTATATCTTCTTCTTCGGGGATATAACTCAATTACGTGCCCGTATCGAACCGCGAGAGAAACACGATATTTGCACACGGCAGCAGCACAAAGCTTCGCGTCCTTCCGCGAAGCAATTTCACCGTTCATTTCGGGAACGCCTTTTGTATTTCGTAACATTTCCGCCCGCTGTAAAACATGATGCAGCGCCATTATACATATGTTGAACGTTCCGCGCTGCTGCCGCGGCTATACTCGGTGCGCAGAAAACAAACGATTTCGGCTAAGTAACTTTCCGTCCCTTTCGCAATTATCTCTTTCGTCGGACGTGGGTTCGCGTGCGCGGGCGCACGAGTACGTGTGCAGCTTTGTATGCAAATAACGAGTGCACCGGCTGGCGGCAGCTCACGCCGCGCGGAACAGAGACGCCAACTGCGGAGCGACAGGTCGGTCGGTCGGTCGGTCGGTCGGCCGGATGGTTGCTCGCGAGCATCCCCCTGAAATTGAAGGGTCGTGGACTCGCGACGGGCTGTTTTCCCGTCGGCTAAAATTAAAACTAGGTTGCATCGTTTGAATACAATACGCCCGGACAAACAGCCCCTTCTGCCTGCCTCCCTCCCTACGTCGAGCGTGGTTAATTAATTTCCCTTGTCGCGCTTCGCGCTCGATCGCGTCCTTTAAAGTCATGTCCTAACCCGACACGGCACGCTGCCGTTGCGGTACGTTTTCGTCGCGGGTGCGGGACCGTTCCGTATACGTTCGCGCTCACTCGTTCTCGGAAAATTCAATAAAGCGTTCGGGAAAAGGCGGTATCCTTCCTCCGCCCTAGATATAGTGATAGCCTGACATATCGTCGGTTTCTAACGCCTGACGACAGCTCTTTCCAATCTCACGGATAAAATTCTCCTTCCCAGAATTTCGAGCGAAAGAAAAAATAAAGCAAAAAAAAAAGAAACGAAAAGAAAATTGTCGGTGCTCGCGGCGCGGAGTAATAATAACAACAAAATAACTAATATCCGCGCGACGCAATTTTCTACACGTTCATCGAGATCGTTTCTGGGTGAGTATCGGCCCGCGCGCTTGAAACGCGATAAAGTTAATTTAGCGGAGGTACAGTAAATCATAGAGATTTTTGAGGCGCCCGCGTAACTGTGGTTCGCGCTCGTGGTAGTCTATACACGGCAAAGAAGGAGAGCACCTGCCACTGACGTTTGGCTAAGACTTACGGTCAGGAAATACCGAGAGTCTGTCTAATTTAAATTGCATCCGCCGGCACATAGACGCGGACGCGCCAAGTATTCGTGCACGCAAACGAAGCCCGGCGTGCTTTGTGTAGCGCGCCCGGGTGTATATAGCTGTGTATGTAGCTGTGAACTAGACGCGGTAGAAGGAGAAGAGGTCTCTCTCTCCCATGGGACCTAGTATGCTCCATTTAATACGTAAACCATTACATCGCATCCCACCATCTAGCCCCCGAGATTTTGCTATCGGGTGATCGAGCAAGAAATCACGCTTTGAGGAAGCAAGCGTGATAATCGAATAGCTTTTTTGTCGTAATCGCCTATCAAGAATACGCGCTAGGATTACACATGCACCGTGTGTCGATCGTTATCATGATGTATAAGGTGAGAAAACGATATAGAGATACTGGAGCGTGAAATATTAAATTGACGCGCAAATTTGCTCAGATAATATGGAAATTAATTGTAGATAAAGTTTGGCTTACGACCTGGTCCATCCTCGCTGTGATGTGATAATTTAAAAATCGGATACAATCGCCCGTGTACGCGATGTTAATAAATTTGTCGAATTGATTTTGTTGCAACTTGAAAATTTTTTAAGACGCGTTCGCATTAGTGTGAGGCTCCCGCGAGAATATCGCGAAGCAAGCCTTCGCGCCAAGTACATTAGCTTGCACCGGTCTAAAATAATTTTTGCGCCGTTGATAACAAACCATCTTCGTGTCCGAACGTTCCAGAATGTTAAACGAAGATATGAAATATGCCGCGCACGTAAATTTTACATTCGCGCCACATTATTCCGGTCGGAAAAATAATTAACAATGCTAATTTGGATTTGTGTTCGAGATACCGCTGTCGAGCGGAGCAGTATCAGTTTTAACCTAATTCATCTTACCCAGGAGGAATAAAACGTAACGTTAAAAGCTACAGTGTGCCAGGATAATACGTTGATTCCCATTTATACGGATTTGCATGCGCTGGCCATGCCGGGCGTATGACGGACGGACACGAACGTTCTCCTCGAATAAGGACTAACGAGCAATTTTCTTGGCGCCATCGGGGCCCGGCTTTGCAGGAAGAAACGAACGGTGCCGGAAGTCCGTAGTCCGTTAAACAAAGAATATTTCGCCGTTGGGTCGATACTCGCTCAAATTACTTCATCAAAGATACTTCAACGACCTCGCGACCATGTATGACGTGTATTAACGAGACGCCTTACGCTGTTGAAAAAGCGCGATGGAAGTGGCGTAGCGGGTTACCGGGTGAGACCACGCTTAAAGTAAGCACGTACAAAAATACGAGTATGCCCTGTTTGTTTAATGCGGAGTAGGTAGGGGGCGGCTACCTCATTCGTCGCGACTCTACGTTTTTCGTCTCGTATATACGAGGGTAGCTGAATTATCTTCGACGCGCGTACGTACGACAGCGCGCCGCGTCGCGCCGGGTCGGCTGCGCGCTGACTTATTTATGCAACATTGTTTAATCCACAACCACGCCGAGAGAGTTGCTCTTTACGACAGTTAAAAGAAGATTTATTAAAAATCCCAAGATCCGCGTCGTACGGCGTTTCCTTCGTTGCGACGACACCCGGTACGTAGCCGATCAATAATTCCACTCTCCCGCTCATGCCGGCTCTTAGGACAACGGGCCCGAGGCCCTTGAACCTTAAATAGTACATTAACAAATAAAATTAACGGTGTGTCGTCCGCAGTCGTTCGGCTCGAGAGCGCAATTATGCCGTATCGCGTTTTCGAACGTGCCCTTTCGGTAACCGAAAATAAAACCGATCCGCCCAGTCTCGAGAGACGTTGAAGCTGCATACGTATGATTTTAAGTACGTAAAGAAAAATTCATGCGATTGCAATAATATTCTCGCGTGAGTCAGCGATCTTTATGCATAATTTGCAACAGTATCGAAGGGCTCACGACTTTCTTCGTGCACAACGAACCACGAAGATCGGAGCCAGGCTATACCGTCGACTTTGCGTAGAAAAATAAACAAGCGCGCTCGTTTCTTTTCAAGCCAATAGTCCGACAATCGTATAAAATGTCAGGAGGGAGAGAAAGAGAGAAGGAGAGGGGGTAGAGGTAGCGAGGGGGAGGACATTGTCAAGATAACCGGAGTGCACTTTCATGCATAGCTGTTTTATGAGATGGGTGGAACGCAATAGTGCGTGCAATAAAATACAATACGGGAAACTTTGTCAACGATTCGTATACGGCGCAGTTTTCTTGGGCCGAGTGGCCGACTACTGCGAGCAAAGTGTTCAATCCGCGCGTATTCTATATTCTTGCCTTTTGAAATTTTTCGCCCGTGCATTTTCAAGTATGGACTCAGATGCGCTGAAAAACTTACACAGTCATTGCGTTTTTTCATCCGGCGAAGCAAACATTTTCATATTAAATACAATTTGATGTATTTCAACGGGACGGAATAAAAACTTGGGTCAAAAATTCTTTTATCATTTTTTTTTTTTTTTTAAGAAATTGCATTTCACACAAGATTAACATTTTCGCACATGGGATATTTTATCCTTCCGAAATGTAAAATCGCTCATCCCGACATTGGTGTCGATTCAGCGAGCGAGATTTTTCTGTCGTCAAATATACTTGTCGCGGAGTCCTTCGAAATTTGCGAATGCCGCGCGACGATTGAGAAAAATTGCGAGACGTCTTTCTCCGTTTTGCGCGCGGGAAGAGTCGCGTACTCGCGCAGAGGGCGAACCCGCGAGCAATAAACTCGGGCAAAACATGTACGCACATACCGGGCGAAAGCAGTCGGTAAGGGATTACGAGGGACGGAGAGGACGAGAGATGGGGAGAGAGGCAGAACGAGAACGAAGAGAATGGAAGAGAGGAGGAGGTATTTCGCGTTAGTGGAATACGTACGTGCATCGCACGTAGGAGCAGCGCGGGCGCTACTACATTGAATATAAATAAGCTGAATTTGTTAGATTACAAAGCTGGAACGCCAGAGCGTCGTCGGCGTCGCCGCCATCGCTGTCGTCAACGACGACGACGACGACGCGGCGCAGCGCGTGGAGATGCGAGCTGGGAAGCTCGCGCAGCGCGCAGGAAGCTGCACTGGAAGGAAGAAAGGGCCCGAACGGTTGGCTGGCTCGGCCTCGCTCGCTAGAACCTTCGGGGCTTTGTATACTTTCCCGACGCTTTGTACGTGTCGCGAAGTGGGTGGGTCTGATCGCTTTAAACCGAGAAGGGGTTTCCCTTGCGTGCCGTGCACTTCCGCATTCGTAGGGCGTGTGCACGCCGCGCCGCGCCGCGCCGCGCCGCGCCGCGCCGCGCCGCGCCGCGCCGCGCCGCGCGCCGTGCCGTCCCGGATTCTGGAACGGAGAATATTGCCGAGTATGTGTTCCTCTCGGTTTCCTTCTCGTTCGTGTTCGTGCGAGAGGATCCTTTCCTCGCATCGCGCTGAATCGGCAGCTCCCCGCCACCCCCTCTCGACGCCTTCCACCATTTCTTTTCGTCGCGCGAGAACGTGTACCATTACCACGCGTGTCTGGAAGCAAATCGCGTGGTTGTCGAGCAGCCAAGAGCGAAAAACTATGGTACAGCGAATGTAGGGAAAACGTGTAAAAAGTGTTTCGGCACAACGCAAATATGCCGCTCGCCGAAATATACTTTCGCCATGTACATACATGAGTTCGCACGTATAGGGCGAGTGTTTTGGTTTCTCCCGCAAATTTATAGTAAATATACGAGGCGGAAGATAGCGATGCCTTGGGTCGAGAATTTCAGGAAATATTAGAAAGCCCCGTTGGACGCGTCTTTCCAGAATTCGCAGTAATATACAACGGAATGGAGCTAGCGTTTGCTGGAGTTTTTTTTTTTATAACACGATATTCCTAGATTACTTTTTAATCGAATATTAGAATTAATTCGGCAAATGTGTGCCTGAAATAAATCAATCAAAAAATGTAAAGCGAAGAAAAAAGTAAATTAAGCTCGGCTTGCGGACAGGTAGAAATGAAAAGAGAGCGCATACGGATCCACTGTAATTCCGTGGTATCGCCAGGTAGATCGAATTTCGTGTTGTTTTGGCTCGTAATTCGCGGTCGTATGGAGCGTGATGTCGCGGTTAAACGAAGCAAGAGTTCCCGGCGGAGAAGGGCCAGGAGTAAAAGGAGGTACAAGAATAGGAAGACGAAGCAAGAGAGAGAGAAAGAGAGAGAGAGAGAAAGAGACAGAAAGAGAAAGAGACGGTGGTGGAACGGGAATGGAAATAAAGAAAAATCCAACGATCATTTCGCTCGCTAAAAATGCGACCACCTACGTCGAAGATGGGACGGGTACACTCGAGCCGGAGGGCTAAGAGAAAATATATAGAATCGAGGGATCCCTCGGGTATCCCGTGATATAAAAGGAGACAAAATACACACAACCCGCAGGCATACGAGATATGGGTCTCGTGGAGGAATGAAAACGAGATTTCCCTCCGCGCCGTGTAGAATCGCCACCCGCCCGTCCGCCCGTCCGCCCGTCCGCCCGCCCGCTCGTCCATTTTCTTTTATTTTTCTTAAGAATGTTCGTTCCTTTTGCTACGTCCCGTTCTCTCCGTAGTTTCCTTCCCGACCAATCGTGACCATTCGTTCTCCTCTACCGCAACGATACAGACTTAGGCGCTTCAAAGCTTTCGGCCTTATTAACGGATGAAGAGAAAAGCGGAGAGAGGAGAGAAAGAGAGAAAGAAACTAAATCGGCTGACGCGACGACTTTGTTACGTGTTCAGCGAGTCTGCAGGATTCCACCTTGATTTTATCTTGTGACGTGCTTCACGGATAATTGTATCAATTTGTCAGCATCTAATAATGGTAACAGAGAACGTTGGGCAGGGAACAGTATTTATAGATTTTTTTCTTCGCCATATTGTACCATTGCGGCGTAGTGTGACTACGTTTCACTTGCGGTTATATTTCCCGACTTTATTGCACGGCATCGTGGTTTTCGTCGAAGAACTAGATGTTCGCAACTGTCTTATCGCTCCATATTCTCTCCCCTTTTTATCTTTCTCCTGTCGAGCGATGTACTTTGTTCTCGAATACGTACGAGATGAGATCCCAAGCGAGTTACGCGAGAAAGTTTGTCGATAAAAATTCCATCGAGAGCTTCGCTAGTCGCTTTGATTTTTGAGATTTAACAGCGTGGATTCGTTCTGCGACGCAGAACGAAGTTGCGATCGAATCATCATGCATATACACACGCACATGGCTGGTATATTCTGAAAAATTTATTATTCGCATATAAAAAGCATCATTAAGAACTTATCAGACGGGGTTATGCGTGAATAAAAATTGTCGGTTTATCATACATTCGTATTTAGGATTTAATGAACTTAACTGGTTATCAACTTTAAATTAAACTTTATAAAGATGACACGTCCCAAGACAGAAATTAAATGAGTGCAATTGATATGATTGCGATTTTTTTAAAATAGTTATAATCCTTTTTCTATTTTTTTTTTTAATTTTCTCTCCAAGAATATATTTTCTCGTTACGAACTTTATCGATACAATTTTTTTTTTTTTTCAAGGTAGAAAATGATTTCTAATAACGAGCTTCTTTAACGAAAGCAACTCGAGATTATTCGTATTACCAATCGGATATAAATATGATATTTAAGATATGCGTGCTTTTCTCGCTAACGTGATCGTTATTGGTGAAGTAAACGAATGTAAAAGAGGCTAGAACAAGGAGCATGAGGGAAATGGGTAAATATTGCTCTTAGGGATTTTACTTCGTTGCGCCATATTTCAATTTCTGTATCTCTTATCTGTTTTCATATAACTATCTTTGCTTGAAATAACTGATATATTATTAGAGATAATAAGAAATTGTTCACAATTTAATTATATTGTTAATGTATGTCTTTAGCGGTTGTCCTTTATTCTCGATGGGAAATCGGAAAAGGGGAAATTTTATAACTTGAAAAATAGAAATACTTGAAATATTACATGGATTTTTAGATCAATTATTACCAATTATTTTATATATTATATTTCATGTTATTATAAATAAAGTTACAAAAAACAATAATGTTATATATTATTCCTAATCAGCAGATGTAGCAGATCGAGTGACAGTTAAAAGTATAATGTATAAATTAATTTACATTTTGGAAATTAATCCGTTCCAACACGAAGATGTTTACTACTTTTACTATTAGATATAGATCATCACGTATATATATTTCAAGTCATTACGCTCTCTCGACATTAATTCAAAACTAAGATTCTGATTTGTGTTTTCAAAGCTAAATTCGTGCCAAATCCCTCTTCCTTCCTGTCTACACTGGCGGCCTTACCGAATGAATCTCTCGTGTAGCCCGTCTAGGTGCAGCATGAACCGCATCGATGACACACCGGTGATGTCGTCGGGGTACACATACATACATACATACATACATACATAATATATATATATATATGTATGGATTATATATATGTATATATGTGTGGATGCGTGCGCGCGTGTGTGAGTATGTATAAATATACACACAGTAGAACATGTATCTCTAGATAGAGCAAAGCGCATCCGTATTACGTGGGGTCGATCGGGCTAGACACATACCGCGTACAGAGAGGAGAATACACATGCACAGACAGACACAGACACCCGTGCGGGTGGCTCGTAGATTCGCGGGTAGGTGAGTATATCGTTTGGGACGTGCCTGGATTAACGAATGAGTAATAACCGGCAATGGTAGCTGTAGCAGTATTCGCCTGTGCAAGCGGCGCCCCACGGAAACTTTACTAGCCCGCACCAACGAGAGCGTCAGATACCGTGGGAGCGCCGTGCGGAAGCCTTCTCCCGCTTGTCATGTCGAGGCAATTAATATGCGGATTACAAGATATCGTTTAAACGACGCGTCGCGAGACCGCGCGCGATCGGTTGAACCAGATCGAGACCGAGTCGCCGATCTATCCACGTCTCCGGGTCACCGTGGCACCGACAAGCGTCTTCCGGATACGTAGACGATCGTCGACGTCCGCCAACATTTTCCGTTTGCCGCCTCCGCGATGTGAAATGCGCGTCCGTAGGAGGTGCCTCTATATCCGCGTCACGTCGCCTTGTTATGGATTTCGATAAACGATAACGTCGAGAGGTTTGCCTCCGTAACCTATCTCGAACGTTAAAATGTAGATCCCGGGGAATACGGGAAAAACGGGAGGAGATAGCGACGGAGATACCGTAATCGCGTGAGAGCGTCACGGCGCTTCTTCAGATAAACTTGAGGTTTATGGACAGGAGCGCGAATTAACTGATCGGTTTTATCGGCTGGCCTTCGTTACGCTATGGATATTCTTCTCCAAGATTTTTCTTTACGTTCCTCACATTCAGCAACTATGAACGTTCATTTCTCAAGTTAAAAAAATAAATATAAATTTTCTGTAGTGGAATTTTTTCGAAAATTTGAGAGAGCGTCGGCAAATCTGCGAAAGTTGGATCGTTAAGTGTAGCGTCGGGGAATAAGGAAGTGCCGAAAGAAGACGAAGTTCAGGCTCACTTAACTGGATAGCGGAGGATCGCGGAGAGGCACGCGATGCTCGATAGCGGATAATAATAAATAGCTAAGGGGGAAGAGGGGGAGGGAGCGACGTGGAACAATGGGGCGGCTGCAAATAATTTCCGAACTCGCGCAAAGAGCAGCAGCTCCATTGCCGTCGGTGGTCGGGTTAAGTTTCACGTAGAACGGCCAAATAGAAAGTGAAAAAAGAGACGGATAGAGGGACGGGGAATGGTCGGCGGGGGCGGGGAGAGTCGCAAGGGTCTATAGAAAGCGAGAGAAAGGGCGAGGTGGAAGATGAGCGAAGGCGGGCATAAATTCAAGCATTTTTCGCCAAGTTTTGGCCCCCGGGACACCGTAATGGCGTGCAGCGAGGCGAGTACGGCCGTTTATGTCTGAATATGAGGTAGGGTTGGAGATTGCAAAGAGTAGAATGGGGGAGGGGGAGGGGGAGGGGGCAGGTCAAGGTGCGTCTACCTGGATTTCGGCATTGGTTGCCATTTCGTTCGATATTACATTCGATTTCCGCATTAACATTAAAATCTCTCTCTGTCTCTGTCCCTTCATTTGTGCATCGTAAATTTATCCGTATTATTCTAGGATTTCGCAATGACTCGCCTAATCCGTAATAGAGACACGTTTCCGCTGTAATTAAATCAGCGAAGACAAAGGCTAATATGCATTGCGATCGAAAAGTGCATATATTCGAGGCTTCACTGTCAGGCGGCAGTTTTAGTTTGCTGCAAATCCTCGCGAATCTATTGTAATCTCTCTAAATCATCGTAATGATGATGATTTCCAGATTACAGTGATGCAATGCGTTCATTTAGCAATAAGATGATTATCATTTTCAATGGCAGTGAACAGAATGGAGGAATTAATTGGATGATGGCACCGAACGTTGTATCTCTTTCGGAAGTCCTTTCGGTAATTCTACATATGCATTTGAAAAAGTAGGAAACGCGTATACTCGTGCGCCGTTGCTCCTATAAGTAAGAATAAATAAGTACGAAAGTAACTCCTGTAATTCCTACCATCTGCCTTGACTGTAAAATCCGGAAAAAATAATGTCGCGAGTGCTGCGGCAAATGGCGCAAAGGAGGAACACGTTTGAAAATAATACTCCCTGCAACGGGAAGGATTTCTACCCGAGAATAACATCCTGCGTAATAGTGATCCTACCGCGGAAACACGGTAACGGACATTGTAATGAGATTGCATTCAGAGATTTCCGCAAAAGTATTGTCAAAATTTTACCTTAGAGTCTCGCATTTCTCCTTCGCTTTTATATGCGGTAAGGCAACAATGTTTTCTGCAGAAACGAATTTTTATCATGCACAATGCGATGTTTATACGGCGAATAAGGCATTAAACGCGATATTTATTCTGTTTCCTTATGTTATACGTTGCGTTGATATAAAATTAAATTCAATAGCAGTTACGTACGTTGCATACGTGCGCGTATCAATCTTGACCTACTTAACTCACGAAAAGGTAAAGCATCGAGCTTTAATTAAAAGAAATGTGAATTATAGAGCTACGTGAAGTTGATGGCCTTAGGAAAAGCTTCTATATGCTAAGAGATGGGGTTTCTTGAGAATTTTTGTACGACAAAAAAATAAATAACGTTGCCGACGTCAATTTATTTTGCATCGATGAGGAATATCGATTATTCTAACAATTCATTCGTAAGTACGTTGGCACCGTTATATTGCCGGGTTAAAACTGATCGCGGTTTACGATCGAGACGATAAATACTGGGTGTAAAATAAATTGGCACCAGCTGCCTGTGCGCGATTATAAAGCAGCTCGGGGGTAACTCGTACATCGGGGCTGCGGTCCGAAAACTAAACGCGACATTGCGGTTTCGGGAAATGCGCCAAGCATCGAAATAACGAGCTGTTTTCTTGAAAAATTCGCACTCGGTTTTTGCACTTAATGAATAGTTTTTCGCTGCAAATTTATCTCGCGAAACATAGAGAAATAAACAGTTTTACAAACTATTGTATAAGCATAACATAATGTGCTTGCGGCACATCCGCGATGCGCCGTGTTTACAAATGCAATTTTCAACACTGGTGCTAATGCGACACTAGAATATTAAGCAGCGCAATTTATGTAAAAAGAAATAGAACGGGGAAAAAAACGGACGTAAAAACGTAATGCAATAAAAGAAGGAGAGAGCGAAAGAGAGGAAACTGTACAAAACAGTTAAATCGTTTGTACAGTCAATTCAGTTATACGAAATCGTTCGTACAGTCACTGAATAACTGCGTTACAGTCGTTAAAGAAAATACAGTCGTTTGAAACTGTGAATGGACTTTCTAACTTGGATGCAACCGGCACTTCGGCAATGTTAATATTTATTCTGTATAGCGAACGCAGTTCCGTGATAGCGAGATAGGGCGGCGGCAGCGGATACGTGGATAAAGAGAGCGAAATTGGAGGCTCGGCGCACGGCGAAAAGAACGCCGTTGTTTCGCGTCCCCGCCTTTGTCTAAATCGTATCCCCGGCTCTGCTTTCATTTTCCGTTGCTCTGATTCCTCCGGGGTAACGGCTGCGTGACGCGAATCTGAAATCCGGAATGAAATTCGATGTTCTGACGGTACTGCAACGAGCGGTTTCACGCAGATTAACGAAATCAAACCAAGGATCGACTCGACCGACGTGTCCGAACGTGCATACAAAATGGATATTGCAGTCTATTTTTCTGCTGACCTTTTCGTTGTCGAGCTCAATATTCGATCAACCGGCATGCATACGTTGCGTTACAGTCAGCGACACACGCACGTGAAATCGAAGTACCTGCTCTAATTAAATCTCACATTTAAATTTCGCAAACACACATCTACATACATATTAATCGCTTATTATATTATAAGATATAAATATAATTTTGTATCAGAATCAATTATTTGGTATCCAATTTGGCATTGTTCTGTAAAAAAACAGGTGGAGATATCGCGAGTTTTTTTTATTCCGTTTCCCCGCACGATACTATAAAATATCATTAAATATCCAAAACTAGTCATATACTTGTTAAAATTAAAACAAAATTTACATAGCGCAAATCGTAACGTAAGAATATAAAGACTAATATAACTACGTTGGCTACGATTTAGTGATTTTTATAATTTCTACAGTTCTTTTTTAAATTTATTAACAAATTTTCTTCTAATCGAAATGCCATTTGTTATAATCGATAATTAAGACGTTTTCTTTCAGAAAACGGCACTACTTATTCGAAAGATTCGATATCCCGCTTGATTTCGATAAATAGAAAGAGTCCGATTATTTACCCGATACTTTTCTTTAACCGTTCTAACCCGCACTGTGATTCCCCGAGTGGATTGCTAACAAGAACAACTTGCTGGACGAAGAAACGGATTACAATCCACGACTACGAAGCCAGTTAGGTTTTGTATCTGACTCGGGGGAGCTACATACGCGCGGTACCTATGATTTTCTGAAGTGCATGTAAGAAGAAAAGTGGAACGATAAAAACACGGAGTACAACATACAGACACGAGCGTATGTACGGATGTGAGTGGTACGAGTAAGAGCGTCGAAAGAGAAAATACAACCGGGTGTTCTTATTTCCCGCAACACGACGACACCGTTACATCCGTCCGTTCGTAGATAGTGCCGTGATCGCGCTGCTCGTCAAAGGTAAATGCCTTGGACAGATAAATTCGTCGTGTCAGTCGCTGTATATATGTAATGGAAAGCAAGACGTTTGGGGGGGGGGATATACGAGTAGATGCATGTGCGCGTTTAGATAGTACCGCGAAGTCACCAAGAATTTGCAGAACCGCATAGGCAAATTATACGGACGAATACATCAGGCAAACGGGCCGGCCCGTTTACGAAATGTTCCTTACCTAGTCCTACCTTCGAGACTTCAACCTCATTCCGTCGCTATGGCTTCTTCCTTGCCTCGTGCCAGTGAGCGAAGACGAGAGAAATTCTGTAGGACGTTCTCTACTACTTTGCCCGAGGTCATTCCTACGAAGTCGCGGTGGCGTCTCTCGCGCTACGGTGAAAGATTTTAATTAATTTCGGGTATACACAGGAAGAACACTTTGATAAGACTCTGCGGTTCTTTTGTCGAAATTATAGGGGAATCCGTTTGTTCCTGTCCTTTCTTCCTTTCTCCCCTCTCCCCCCTTCTCTCTCTCTCTCTCTCTCTCTCATTTATTCACTCTCTTTGTCATTTACTTTAATTTTGCTGAATTTCTAAACAATTCTATTCGCTTTCTCTTTTTAAATAAGTACATATATAAAACAGTTACGTTTACTATGTTAAATAACAGCGCTGACCTCACCAGTCAGGATTTTTCGGTTCTCGTTACTAAAATTTTGTTAAAAAAATATTTTCAACATGCTTGCACGCATGGTTCGCGAATACTTCGATTTAATTAATTCTTTCTGTCGTTAAATATGAAATTTTATTTCAAATGTCGTTGCATATATTAATCTATACGTCCTGTAGAGAAAACAGGCGAGAGGAATGCTTAAAAGAATCGCTGGAACGTGAAATAATGAATAAGAGCTGTTCTGCGGCATTTCGCGTTATATTTGCAGCAAATCTAATAACACTACCATGGAATTACCATTCACATGCGCACATTTATTCGTTGTCATTTATAATTATTAAAACCAATCTAATAGTCAAGGAAATTGTCGCACGACTGTATTTCATAATTGTATTTTTTACGGAGAAAACATTTTCTGTTTCACAGTTTTAGAGAGAATATCTTATTTTTTTTATTGGTGTCAAGAGACGAAGTTCTTCTATTGTCTTCTATTTTGCGCGCAAACGATTCTCTTCATCGATTATTCAATAAATCGCGAGCAAGAAATTGACAAGCGTACTGTGTTACACAAAAGCTTCTTACATCTCATCGATACGACCGTAAATTTGAATATGACCGTGCAAAAAAAAAAAAAAAAAAAAATAAAAAAATGTCGTTTTGCCGGAGCCAACTGTTCGGACTCTCATTTATTGTCGAATAAATCACACATACGTACGCGCGCGCGTATCTGTGTGTGTGTGTGCATTCTTTCGCGCCGGTATTATCTGGCCGGGCTAGGCCGAGTTTATTAATGGAAGGTGGGCTTTGACCAAATTAAAACATACTCGCGAGAGTGACCCGGGCGAGGCGAGCCGACGGATATTCATTTCAGAGGGATTTACCGCGCGTTTCGCGGAGCGTCTGCGGCTGCTAACGTTTTCGCCGACATTCGTTTTGGTCCCGTTGCTTTTCGCGCGGCTTTTGCGCGCCGTGTATTTCGCGTACGGCTCGAAGGAAACGAGGAATTAAGGTGAGCGCGTTTGCCCCACGATGCGGAATAAGAAAATTATTGGGTCGCAGCATAGGGGTGATAAAAAACAGTCGGAGAGTACACGCATCTAAACGTAGACAGTGGTCAAAGAGAGTTTAGTGTCGCTGCTATTCCTGCCTCTGTGGCTAGCCAAACGTTATATTTCGCGTCTCTTTCTCTCTCTCTCTCTTCTCTTTCTCCCGCCACGCTGCAATTCATCTGTTCATCCGTTTTACGACCTTCATCCTTTTCCCTTCCTCGCGCGATGGCTGATTTATCGCGGAATGCTCTGTGATCATCCCTCCGAGCGCTGGGGACGGTTTTCCGGCCACGGTGTCCTTTCTCTTTTCGCGTCGACAAATTATATTCGTGGCGCACGGTCGGTCGGAACGGAACTACGCGGAACGGCTGCCGCGTTACGTGGGACGGATAAATTGTTTACCGAGGGGATAACGAGAAGAACGATGATGTTTGCATTGAACGATAGCGGGCTCGACGATAACGAGTTATGTGAAATTTTCATTTTTCCCTATCGTCCTGGCTCAACATTGCCGGCGCATATCGAACCGTGTACACAGAGCGTTAAGAAGCGATCGTTCAATATATTCGGCTCTGATAACCATGGACGATAACTCCGAAATATAATAATGTAAAATATTAAACCTTGATCACCTTATTAAGTTATAGCATTCGTTATTGAGCCGCTGAAACGTGGCAGAAAAAATGTAATTGGATCGGTCGTTTTATTGCGACGTATGGGTGCGGGACGCTGTTGTAAAATTTTTTTGTTAGCGAAAATATAAAAAATACATTTGGCGGCATTAATACAATATAATGATATAAAATTCTATTACCATGTCGTTCCATTGTCGATGCTATACAAACGCCTGAAATTGCATGTGTTCGTGCAAAAAAGAAAATGTACCGCTATAAAGAGAAAATCCAATTTCGACATTTTTGAAATAAAGCTCTTTGTAAAATGAGTGCTTCGACTGCAAAATATCCGCTCTTATTACTGCCAAACTGTAAACAGAGTGATGTGTCGAATATCTCTTTCGGGCGCCTCTCGGGCTCGTACAATTTTTTTTCCCCACGAAATAATTAGGCCGAGAAAAACAGGAATGGGAGGAGAAGATCCGTCGGGAAGTGATGCTTCGGATTAGCAAAAGGTAGTTTCAACTCCGGTTAGGATTGCCGTTGAAAAGCTCGGGTACTCGTCGTCGTTGTCGTCGTTGTCATTACCCTCATGGTCGCCACCTCGACGTCGCTTTTCGGGCTAGCGGAAAATAAGAGCATTTCAGTTCGCGAACGCAGCCGTAAATGGGTCTTGCGAAACAGTTAGGTACGAATGGACTATCTACACGCTGACGAGGGGATGTCTTGAAGGATGAAACGAGGACGTTCTTCTCTCTTTCTCTCTCTCGAGAGAGATAGAGAAAGAGAAACGCGAAGAATGAGAGAGAGTGAGCGCCGGAAGAGAGCGTCGTTCTCTTCCGAATCCCGTCGTTCGCACGTTTTCGAGTCTTCTCTCCTCTTTTCTCCACGATCTCGCTCTCTTTCTCTCTCTCTCTTTTCCTCACTCCGCCGACCCTCGACATTTTCCACTTCGCCTAATACGACTCGCCTAAGGGGCGGATAACTAAGGAAGCCAGTGGAAATCGATGCACTTTCGTTGACCTAATCGGCGGACGCAAGTCTCTTTTGCTACGTGACTGACCTGTCAATTGTAATCAGGACAAGATCCAAGTGCCTCATCCCCTTGGAGAGACCGAGCTGAAAGGGAAATCATCGTAAAGGCTTTTCCTGTTTCATTTACAAGGAATTTACCATCCACGATGAAGGGCCACGCGCGAGGGAACAACGCGTCGGGGTAGTGAATAAAATTTCTTCATTTTCCCTCCTAGTCTGTTGAAGTATTTGTCGATGCGACAAGCAGTCATCGTCGAGTGCTTTTTTCTCTCTCTCTCTCTCTCTCTCTCTCTCTCTCTCTTTTCTCCCCTTTCTTTTCCATCAACGCGTTCAGTGTATTCTGACGAAACACGCGAAGAAAATCTCGGTACAAGATCTGTAAAATAAATTCTGCAAATTACGCGCGCGCACTTAGCGTTGTGGAAATAAATTCTCGGAAATCACGAGACGATAGCAATCAAATTGCCGAGTGTCGGCCATCCCTCCCTCCTCGTGCACGTCGCGCGGCCTCTGCCGCTCGCCGGTAATACGAATTGTTAATCGTCGTGCCGCGAGCGACTAACTAGCGACCAGCGCGGCGTGCGCGGATGTATCGAGAGATATCGCATTTGTTAGACCTGAAGCATTGGAGCTCCCAGCGGAGCGGAGAACCGATGTTGTAATTAGCGCGGATGCACCTTGGCTTCCGCGCCGCGCAGCGTTAAAAAGAATTAGAATAGCGTTCGATTAACGCTTCTCGCGCGCAATCACTTTATTTCCGGGAGCATCCGGGAATGCGGCGATTGATCGGAATCCACGAGTCGTTTCCCGACGGGAATTCGTCAGATTCGTTTTTTGCGGAGAGAATCTTCGCAATCGCGATCGGCGAGATACGCTCGAGCGCCCGGAGCGATCGCGCGCGCACGCCCGGGCCAGATGTTTGTCTCGCGAGCGACGAGGTATATTAGAAATGCCTAGAGAAATTGTGTTTCATCCCGACGCGAAAACGCAGTTATCCTCTGCAGTAATCAGAATGCGCTTCGCAATCCACGCGTGCGTCGCGCACGGGACCCCTTCGTGCGAATTTCCCTTACAGTATTTCATTATGACGTAGCATTGCGCTTGATACCGCAACTCTATAAACAGAAGCTCAAAAAGGAATTTGTACTAGGTAGTACAGTAATAACATTGACATATAAATATACATGTGAGATTTGTGTTCATTTGTAACGCGAATAGAACAGAAAATCTGAAAACTTGTTACGTTGCTTCATTTGCTGTCATCGCATATCGCTGGTATAGTATTTATTATTACTTTGCATGGGTTTATTAATATTGCATTTTCTCTGCAGCATTTTAACGAAATATTTGTCTCTGCATTTATTTTTATTTGCAATTTTAGTTGGCAGAATAACATTGTTCAATGCATTTCAAATTATAAATATACATATGCCAATTGATTTTTTTTTAAGTATATTTAGACGAAATAATACGGGTCGTTTATCAAAAGCAATTCTCTGGTATCACTGCGAGAAAAGGGGGAAAGCTAAGCGCTCGCCAGATTAAGCAAATCCTTGTTTTACCCGCATTCTTCTTCTAACCGCCGGCGTTCTACTACACACATACGCTCGATTTTCCAACTGTTACGATACAAAGCATTCATTAAATCGTTATCGCGAAAACTAGCGGCGACTTTAGGTCGTCCTCGTCCCTCTCCTTCCATTCCTTTTTTCCAAGATCCATATTTTCTCGGATCCGAGGAGAGGATTTGCTTCTCTCTCTCTCTCTCTCTCTTTCTCTCTTTCCCGTTCTCCCCCCCGTCTCAAATATTTCTTTTCTGTTCCCGCGGTGGCTACAGGCGCCACAAGACCCGTGGGAATTCAATCCCGAATGGCTTTTTACAAATGTAAATTCCTTATCAAAGTTGGAGTCGGATTACAAATTCGGAAGGAGGCGAAGTTTCCGCAGTGTCGTCTTCCCTGCGGAGGACGAGCGATGGGTGAGGGCCAGGGTGGAATGGGCGTCGAAAGAAGGTGGAATAGAGTCGGCCCGTTGGTAACCAAAGAACTTATGAGAGGAGAGTCACGAGCGCCGCAGCTACCTGATATGCATAATAGCGTCTGATTCGAAATTTGCATTCGTACCTGGCGAGTCTCTCTCTCTCACCCAGAAACGTCATCCTGGGTTATGCGGATCGGGGCGTATATCGGGAGTACTACCCGCGATACGGAGCCTAGGCGCGAATCCTTACTGTGTATTACGTACGATTGAACTGATTTAATGAGCATTCGAAATGAAGCTCGTGTGTTATTAATGTTTAACGCGCGTTTGCGGAAACTCCCGCGAGACGTCTCGCATCCGTGCGAGAAGCGATATGGAGATATTACTCGAGGCTGCATTACGAAACGATATCACGTCGCTTTCTCGCTCCCGTCATGTAAATTACGATTATAAATATTTGTGACCGCTGAAAAGTGGCTGAGGATAAAAGTTTTCGTCCGCGATGTCGATGCGAATTCGCGTTCGGTTCCCGTGGCGGAATGCGAAATGTACGGGATTTGCTCTCTCTCTTTCTCTTTCTCTCTCTCTCTCTCTTTCTCTCTTTCCGGAAAACTTTCTAAGCATTACCGTTAGAATTTTTGCCAAAGTCATAGACCGAACTAATAACACTCTCGGAGAGAAATTGAAATGGCAAAAGAGTACCGCGTCGCGCGCGGCGGAGACTGCTCGCTGGAGTCTTCGAGGAGACAGGCCGCGGCAGCGAGGGAATCAAAACGTACCGGCGATGGTTGAGAATTAAAAGTTTGCAGGATTGCCTTATAAATCTGAAACGTAAGTAAAACTATTACAAAATATTTTACTGACTACAAAACTTTGCCGGTTACGACGAGGGAGGGAGAGGAAAACTGTTTCGCGGCCAGCTTTGACGGTTCGAAGTTTTATACGACGAAATGAAATCGTAGCCTGACGCGAGAGAGAAAGAGAGATCGGTGGAAAGAGAGAAAATTTCCTCATGTCCGCAAAATTGATCTCATCGCGATACGGTACCGTCGTCTTGCAATTTTGCAAAGTCAACGCGCGAAGCGACGTTACGATGTGGATAGACTCTGCGGATTCGCGTTATACAGTCCGACGCACTGGAGATTTGGCATAGCAATTATGCTGGAGCTAGATAACGGCGACCGAGCTTGTATCTGCTGCGGTTGTAGCGGTGGAAGAGTAGCGGCGGTGGTACGGTAAGAGTCGGCCTTGCCGTCGCGAATATTAGCGAGAGCATCCCTTGTATAAGGGAAACCGGGACGCGAACTGAAAACGAAATTTTTACGAATTTTTGGAACCATTATCCCCTCCCTCCCCTGCTGTCGACGTCGCCGCTGCCGCTGCCGCCGCCGCCGCCGCCGCGAAAATTTACGACTGCAAACGGCGACGTTGCGAAACAAATTCCGGCGCGATTTCGTTCGCGAAAATACTTTATGTTTACGCGTCGTAAAATTTTCCTTCCAGTAAACTATCCAGTAAACATATACGAGGCTCGAGATAGTGATTCACTTTCACGTGTTTGCGTAATGTTACGCCCGACTCTCGCGGTCGTTGCCACATTCGTGCTCGCCAGTTTTTATCTCGCGTTTAAGTGGCTGTGCAGTTTTCGCGCTCTCTCCCAGTTTTCGACTGTATATGCTCGTTCCATTTGCATCCCGGCACGCCACCCAGCGCGATTCGACGAGCAATAACGTTTCGGGTTCCGAAGTGGAGAACGCTCGCGCTGCAGTATATACGTCTTCGAGACGTGCTGGCACTTTCGCCGCGTCTATTTTTGTTGCCCCACCTGGGATCCATTTTCTTCATGCGCCAATTTGGAAATCCTGTCGGAATCGTAAAAGAGAGAAAGACTCGACTACATCGATCTCGCAGGATGAATTCTCAAGGCGGCGCGAGCGGAGTCGGTGGCTTTTGTCGAGAATGGTACCCGATACCGCGAGGTACAACTACTTCACGGGGGGATCTCTCGCCGTTTTAGCGAAATGGAAAACGGATCGGCGCGCCTACGTCGTTGAAAAACGATTGCGCCTAAGCTATGTAAGTTTATGCAATCAATTAGATCCTTGCAAAATTCATCGCGGGGCACGGCCGTGCTCGCGCGCGCACGTGTTAGTCGCTCGACGATATTTATCGTCGCGGGAGGAGCTGGGAATCGATAACGAGCTCGTCGAAAAGTCCTCGGATACTTCTTTTCCCGTTTTCGTTCTCATCGATCTTTCTTCGCGGCCCTACCCTTTCTCAACTATTCTCCGAGTGTTTCGCCAACTTTACCACTTTTTGTTTCTCTATTTTCTCGACGCTCAGTTTATCACTGATCGAGCACGTAAAGAGTACCTTAACGTTGCTGTCGCGACAATGAACAGATGGTAGAGAAGTGAGAGCGTTACGCATCATTATACTCGTTGCATATCCGACATTTTCCAAGAATCAATATTGCTATTGAATCGTTCCCTTCTCCTTTATCCTCGGTCAACAAGTCCAAGTTTCATGTGTTTCGTATAGAACGCGCGGAACCGTTAAACGTCAGCGACGAGAGCGAGTAAAGGGGAAGGAAGAAAAGCTGCTGTAAGGGAGAGAAAGGAAGGAGGAAGAGGCGGTGGTGCGGAAGTTTTCGTAAGATCGTATAAAGGAGGAACTGCCGCGCGCGCGGCGCAGGAAGGAAGACCCGCGGACGAGAGAGAAAGAGAGAGGGAGAGAGAGAAGGGCGGGAGAGAAGAAAAGCAGAAAAACAGATTTGGAGAATCCGGCGGACCGTTTCTGTGTGCGTGTATAGCCGTGTGTGGGTGTACGTACGGCTGTTGCGCGTGTGTTACGTACACTCTGGCAGTGTCTCTCAATCTTTCTTTACTTATGGTACCTCCTTCCTTTCATTTATCTTCGTTACGTTTGTGTTAGCCGAGAAAGAAAGTTTGGATGGCCCACTTAGAAATTTACCGTGGACTCCCCCGATGTTCCATCCTTTACGTGCGGTTTTCTCAGAAATATGACGCGGTTCTCCGGATGATTGCACGGTCCACATTGAGCACCGTCGCGGAGAGAGAGAGAGAAAGAGAGAGAGAGATAGAGCGAGAAGGGCCCTAACGTGCGCCTATCCGGCGTGTGCTTGGCGTAGAAGGCAAAGAGCCGCGGAGAGAAGGTTGTCACGAACTATCTCCACGATTCACGCACCGAATAATTCAATGAAATCAGGATGTGCGCCTGGGCGTGAAATTGCCCCAAAGTAGAGAGAGAGAGAGAGAGAGAGAGAGAGAGAGAGAGAGAGAGAGAGAGAGAGAGAGAGAGAAGGAGAAAGAGTAGTACAGCATTCGATGGGCCCGCCGCGCCGCGACTTCTCTAATTCCGGTTACGACGACTTCTGGTAATTCCTCGATTCGAAATCCTTAATTGTCCTCGATTCACCTTCCCCTTCTCTTTTCTTTTTACGACGGCGGCGGTGGTGGCGATTCGATTGCTCGCGTTGAGTACATTACGTCGTACAACGGGGCGTATGCGCGTCGCGCGCCGCCACCGTCGTTCGTAATTATTAAAAGACACACAGCATCACGGTAGAATTAGAGGCGAAGGGTCGGAGCTTTAATCCCAAGTGAGAGTTGGACGTTTCCAGCGAACATTCCGTCATCGGATAATCGTAACGAATCCGATTGTGTTCAGTACTCGTTCCGTAGAACAGAGATAATCCCGTCGAGCTTCACTAGTTTCTTAGATGATCGTTACAGTTTTTCCTCCGTCTTTCATTTTTCAAAAATGAAATGGATACGAGGAGATAGATTCGTAAACGGATACGAAAGAATATTTGTTAGAGTCCTCAACGTGTATCTCAAGATACATCGAGATGTTTCGCGTTTTGACAATATACCGGCTGCAAGGTGTTCTTTGTTGTTCGAGCCCTCGGTACCATGGTTTCGAGCTTGCGTTAGCTCGAGTAAAAGAGGCTATGAGACAGTGTGGAAATGATAGGAAAGTCTGGAAAAGCTCGTGAAGAAGGGTCCTCTCCTTTCCTTGACTCAGTACGTCCGGCTTTTCACGAGCTTTCGAGAGATCGCCGGACGACCTCCCGCGAGGTTTAATGGATCGAAACTCGCTGAAAGTGAGCTCGCGCGGAGTAGCACGCGATACCGATATCGGAATACCGTAGAGCGGTGGCGGTGGTGAAGTGCAAAAAGACTGTAAGGGGCGGCGGGAGATGGAAAAGAAAGAGGAAGACGACGACGACGACAACGACCGCGAACGAGGACGAGACAGAGGCGGAGGAGGCGGAAGAGGCGGAGGCCTTCGCGAAGACGAAACAGACGAAGAGAGAGAGATAGAGAGAGCTAACGGGGATATAAGCTACCTCTCCCCGGAGTCGATTTCTGGGCGGCTCCTAACATTTTTCTCATTAAATCGATCGCGGTGACACGCGGATAGACTCGTCTCCCTCGCTCGCGCGCTCCTTCCTTCCGCGCCGTCGACTTTGTCCTTCCTTCCTTCCTTCCTTCCTTTCTTTCTTTCTTTCTTCCTTCGCTTTCTCCTCTGTCGTCTCCTCTCTGAGGAAATGTACCTTCGTTTCTGCATCGACTCGACGTAGTTCTCTCGCGCTCTCGCGCGGTCGACATCCTCCGGAACGAAGTTGGTAGGTTTCTTCGTTCGAGCTTCTCGTAATTTACGTAATCCGCGTGCTCCGTGCCTATTCGCGTCCGTCAGCTTCCGCTGTTCTCCCGTGCCACGATCGCTTTCTTTATCCTTCCCTTCTGTCGTACCCACTCTCACGAAGTGGGATGAAAAAGTTTCCATCCCACTCGTCGATGCCCCCTTTAGAATCCTGCGACCGATCCCATCACGGTAAAACGCGATCGAAAAGCGGCTTTGCTCGACAGCGACTGTGGAACGATTTCGAGTGAGACCTGCCACCGGCTGGTGCGACGTATTCCCCCCTCCCCCTCCTCGCTAATCGTATTTCTGCGCTCGTGTCAAAAAGTGTTTATCTTAAGGAAAGCGAGACGATCCCGCCTTTTTTTTATCTCTTTATTTTCATATCAGATCAGTTTGTGAGCTCATGCGTATTAGGCGCAAGCGCCTTCTTATCTGAGCTTCCTCTCATATTTATTATATGATATTT
The DNA here is from genome assembly GCF_016802725.1 of Solenopsis invicta. Lineage (NCBI taxonomy): Eukaryota > Metazoa > Arthropoda > Insecta > Hymenoptera > Formicidae > Solenopsis > Solenopsis invicta. Next base: position 23,053,410 of record NC_052668.1, read on the forward strand.
TCCACGTTGTTTTACATATTTATTATACATCTATATTTCTCGTAACAAATAAAATGATAATAACTTGTCGGGTAAAAATATATATCACCGATTGTCAAATAAATTGTGTTTTATTTATTTTTTTCGAAAATGAGCTTATGAACTGTTAGAATAGCAGTAGTAATAGTCAGCGTTTAAGATGGCAGACTGAGTTAACATAATTATTTCTCAGATTCTAAATTTAATACCGGCGCAGTTAATAAGTAGAACTGAACTTAAATATGATGTAACAGATATAATTACTAAATGTAATTACATAAATATGATTATTTGTAATTTAAATATTTATAAATCCATCTCTCATAGTACAGATTTAGAGAACATTGAGATGATTGTAAGAATTACGCGTCTGCTAAAGATCCAGATTTAAATCCACCCAGAACAAGGTTAATTTTTTACTTCATTATCTCTTTGAAGCCAATGACTAACTATCTTTACCAAGTCAGTCATCGTGAAACATGTATGAGCTCATATCAAATAAAAAACGTGATGTTCACTGATGAAGAACCGACTTGAGAAAGAGAAGTGAATGAAATAAATGAGATTATTGATTTTAATCTGAAGTTGGACGTTCATCCAGTTACAGTCTATAAAAAAATAAAACTGAATTAAATTATTAATAGAACAAAATGCTCACATCTCCACGATAGAAAATCTAGAAAAATGAAGTCAGTTGTACACTTTTGGACGTCTATCCGGTTAATAATATAAATAAGAAAAATTTAATTTTGGTATATATATATATTTGATATAATTTTCCTTTGTTTTATTATTATTATTTATGGAAACGATTCGAAAGCTTTCTGTAGAAACTCTGCTAGCTCTCTTAAAATTTTTCAGGATAACCGTCGTTTCTTTTTTCATTACTTACATGTACGGTAGAACTCCGGCACTAACCGTTTGCTTCCGCTTTGAATATATCCATAGTTATGGGGGATTCCAATTTTTACAGTAAAATTTAAGTGGAGCATCTTGGATCTTCTCATTGTTGGTCAGTGAACCCTGGTTCACTTTCGGAAAGTAAAGATAACGTCCTTCGCGCGCGACAGAGACAGAGAAGGAGGCAAGGGAGCGTACGGATAGAAAAATGCAGACTTTCAATTCGGAAGTAGTGGCAAGTCGATAGAGGGTGGAGACGGTACTTAAGCCCTATTCATCCCCCGCGAGAACTTCATTCAGGAAAAGGAATATTTAACGGAAACGAGACGATTTCAAAAAGGTCCGAACGATTCGGGTCACGGGACTTCGATAGCGGGTTAATGTTATATTACCGAAAGACTCGCCATTCTCAGGGGTCGGAAGCGGAAAAGAGGCCAACGATGGAAGTGGAAAAGCCAGCTAGATTTGGCTGTAATTTCTGACTCCTTTTACCCTTTCCCGCCTTCGGTCTCTCTACAGATGCTTCGTCTTTCCGCCGTCGAAGTGAAACTTTCGTTTCCACACTCGAACCATTATCCCCACAACCGGTTTACATCGGTTACACGGCGATTTAAAGTCAAGGCGCAAAATTATGCATTCGCAAAACTTTAATTTCCTTAATGATCGTTCCCCAAATTTCCCAAATTTGTTTCTCACTTTTGTGTCGCGCAAATCGCATGTACGTCGTCTCATATGTATGTATCTTGTAATTAGCTTTGACACCGCTCGCTCCCTCGCGCCACGTAGCATCTCTCGGTGAAAAATGCTATCTTCGACTAATACAATCTTTATCCGTGACCTCGTTTCACGTGGATTGCCAGTTTCTTGGATATTAATCCAACAAATAATTTCGTCTTTTTTAATAGAACGATATCGACTCGCTTCACTTCGGAAAATGAAACGAAGTAACGAAACTCTCTTCTTGTCGATGTTACTCATCGATTTCGTTAATTGCCTTAATTGCAGAAATTTAATTCTCTCGTGTGTCATTTGAACGATATCGACATACGTCCGTTAACTTATTAACATTAACACGCAAAACGCGGGAAGACGTATACGTGTATTTCTCGCGGGCTGCGACACTTTCCTAGGAAAGATGAGACTTTATAATCAAGAAGACGATGTGACGCAATCGGACGATGTTGCTTTTTCTGAAGCGCGAATATTCCTTATAATGAGAAAGTTCAGCATTCCGAAAGGAAAGGACTCGGCAACGGGAGAGCGGCCAAAGAAAGTCATCGTATACGTATGTATTAAAACGTCACAGCAAGCCGACACCGTTTCGTCGCAGCTGCGTGTATTTCCGACGTGTAATATAGCAAAATGCACGCGGAATGAGCGAGTACTCGCGCGGAGCTGTTACGTAAATAAAGGACGAGAGAGAGAGAGAGAGAAAGGGAGAGACAAAAGAGATAGTCGCGTTCAGGTTGTCCGTTATTATCGAGGTCTCGAGATAAAGGTTTCATTACGATTGGATATAGCTGAAGCGAACGCGGGGTTGTCGAGGCTCTAACTGCAGACGTTAACGAAATATATTGCGGTACCCTCTCAGCGCGTGCCGTTATTCATTCGCGGAAAATTGACGGCTCGGTTTAGAAATACGCGCGCGAGATACATCTTGGTATATTATTCTTAATGTTCGAATCCCTGTACATATATCTCGCGTTGCACGACGGCCGTACATAATTCAGCGACGTCGAAAAAGGACGGCAGATATGACGATCCATTAACGGAGTCGGGCGCATTATCGTTTCTTGCGCCGTTGTGCATTGTGCAGCGCGGGCGCCGGGCTGGTATGCAATAAAAGATTAATCGAAGGGATTCCCGGACGATAGGAAACGGCTCCATTCTCTACTCCGAACTTTCGCAAAAATAGTAGTGAATACGGGTGTTCCGCTCGAGCTGCTTGCGCGATTCAACTTGTCTCGCGGATTCGAAAGTTTATCGCGTTATATTCTTGGGCGACGCTCGAACGAGGAGAGTAACTTGTATTAGTAAGCCACCTTTATTATTTTATCTCCATTTCTTCACGTCTCGCTGTTATTGATTATTTATTTACGCCGTTATATAAAATGACATGACGATTATTGTCTGGAGAGGATTGTGAAAGATTTATAACGTTTCTGAAAGAGTTACAATTATAATTGAAAATTTATTTGCGTCCGACGAAACTTGAGAATGAAACGAAAGTTTGTATGAGTTTATTTTCTCCCCCCAAGTTTTTAAGACAATCAGATCAGGATCGCGGATCGCGGATTCGCACGCGCGATTGAGAGATTCTAATTTATTTGACTGAGATTGGACTTTATATCTCGAATGAAAAAGTGAATCGATTTTTTTCCCCGTAAGCCGGAATGAGTAATCGCGCATCGACGCGATCGGCGCGCAGGTGACACGCTCCACAAATCATCGTGCTTTTCCAGGTTCGGGGGAGAAGGGGGGCAGAGGCGAGGGGATGGCAGCGCGACCATTCGGAATTGGTACACGCTACCGGCATAACTGCGAACGTCAACAGAAATATTATGAGATTACATATAACGAATACGCGCTTTCCATAATCCACTCGCGGTGCTGCGCCGCTCCCGCGTTTTCCGCCACTCATGCGACCGCGCGCGCGCGCGCGCGTTCTCTAAAACAATGTGTTGGCTGCGAAGCTTTCGTACATCGCGGCTGGCACTGGTGTGCCTCGAGATTTACGAGAGCCGATCCTTCCTAGCCGCCGCGGAATTAAAGCGATACAGGTACACCACCGCCGCGCCGTGACTTTCAATTTGTTGAGTGGCGAATCTAATTTTCCAACATAGCCAACGCGCGATCTTCTGGTCGGCGGATTTACTTGCGCGCATACCGCGATGACTAATGTACTTAGTTTAAAAGGGTGGTCTGTGCTTTCGCAAATATAGAGAGAATCATCTGCCGGGCTTTTCTCCGCCGTCCGACCACCCTCGGTCTATTTGTCGTAATTATCGTGTCTTTGTGTCAGCCTCTTTCAATTATTACGTTTTTTAGTTTTCTTTTTTTTTTTTTTTTTTGAAAGTATAATTTTATACGACATTGTCGCCCGCAATCAGTTTAAAACTACGTTTAGTACTACTATCTATCTTGTTTGATAAGTAGCTCGCTATCTCCGGAGAATTTTCTGGCTTCCCGAGCGTAAAATTGATCGAGATGTTTTCCGCGAATCTTCCAAAATCAGCGAGGAGACTCCTTTTACACAATCCAATACTTCATTTATTGAACCGTGTCACGATGCGGATTTATCATCGGTCTTTCGTAGTTTCCTCGATTGCGAGTGTGACCTAAATAATGGTTTCGAGACGGCGCGGCGGCGCGGGGGCTGCGAAAGAAAGAAAGAAAGTCAGAACCCCCTCGCGAATTTAATCTGCAGATGCGACGTCGTAAATTTAACGAAATTTATTCTACGCTGACGCGCTGCATTTTTCATGGGGGCTGGGCGAATAAATTCGAGAGTTAGGTCCGGTCCTGCGTTCGGTTTAGATTTCGTGTGAGAACAACGGCGGAGCAACGGGAGGCAACGAAGCGTGGGCGGCCGGGAACGCTCGAAAGAGGCGATAAGGGACCAAGGGACTCGCCCCCTCTTTAATTCATTCCTTTTCGAACGAGCACCGAACTGCACGCACGAGTAAACATCGCGCCGAGTGGTCCCACGGGTGAAAAAGGAATTCTAGTCGGGCGCCATGTATTTCCCTGCCGTTTTCCGCCGGGCCCGACGGACGCCCGCTTTTAAACGGGCTTTTAAGTCTTTCGCGGAATATTTCTGGCGGTTAAGTCGCCGCCGGCCGCCGGCCGCCTCTCCGCTGGTGTTTTATGCACGCACGTGAAAATGCATTCTCAAGCTCCGCGCGAGCGCTGCCCGCCGCTGTTGCTGCCGCCGTTGCCACCACCGCCGCGTATTTTCCGAAAATATTTATTGCCCGATTAGTCACGGAGAGAAAATTACGTTTCCGTACAAGGTAAATATGTCCGATTTGGCCCGGGTAAACACGTCCGAGCCACACTCGTCGTCCGCCGTTGTATTCGCCTATTCCACGTTACGGTCTCCTACGGTCAGTAGTCACTTCCTGTTACGGGTTAATGGCACGATTGATCGAAGGATTCAAGGAACGGTGGACACGCGTTGTTCCAGTTAGCGCGCTGCAATCGATGCCGCACTGTTTCCAGTTAGCGCGCCATTCCCGCGTTAACTCGAATACGACGACGCGCACCCTCCTTTCTCTTCGAGGGGGTGGTGCTCATCGATAAGTGATAAGAAGTAGCACAGCGCGCAGCACACCGGCTCGGAGCTGTACGAAGCTAAGCCGTGGAAATCTCGAGTTTGAATTAGCGACTCGGATTAATTTATATCTCCTTAACGAAAGATATGCCCTTTAGAGGCGCGCAGGAGCGACCCATTCCGGGTCACCGAATGATTTATACGCGTGATTTATATGACCTGGCGAATCGCACTGGAATCGATCCTCTCGCGCGAAGCTCTCTCGGTGAGCTGGCGTTGCTCGTTTATGGCCAATATTGGGGGCTGAAATCGTATATGGCTGCTGATGGTGCGACCGGAAGAGATCTCAAGCAATGCGTGCACACTTTCGGATGATACGCCGATGAAGAGCTTCCGGAGTGCACGTCGCGTCGCTGGCGGTGGTGGGCTCGTGCATCTTTTATTGTCGCGAATAAATCCAGGGATCTGACGGGAATTTAAGTAAAATCGAAAACATTTGTGAGCTTTCTCGAAGCAACGTTTATTCGACGCTTCTTCTTGTTCACGCGCTTTTATCGATAACTCTCTTGGTGTATTTTTTTTGTCTATTAAAATCGATCGTGAATTTGAAGGGTTTTAGGGAAAAGCAATTTTTGGCTGAAATACAGAGAATGAAATAATAGAAATATAATACACACGGACAACGTAAAATGTTTTTTTTTTCCTTTTTTTATTATTCTTCTAGCTATTTTGGTTTTATCCATTTTTTTGTTCTAATTATTAAACATTTATTCAATTAATTTTTGTAGACCGGAGGTTTCCAACAATTTGCTACGAATATTTAATCAAGAAATTAATGTGGCCGACTTTCATCTCGTGTTTTAATTTGTATTCCTAATTAATGGGCGCTTAGTGGTTTTCTCTCTCTCTCTCTCTCTCTCTCTCTCTCTCTCTCTCGTGTTGCGCAAAATCCCAGAGTGATCGTTTCCTTTGAGATTTTGTGCGATATTCCTCGCGCTTAGACCTTTTAAACGGTAGAAAGGTGTTTTTTGCAAAACTTCCTTCCGACGATCGATAGCAGGATTAAATATTCTCGAAGCTGTTTACGACGACGTGGCTCACAATCGAGAGCGGCTCTTAGCGGCTTTTATCGAATGGGGCGGAAAAATTAGGGTGGAAATAGGCCTTTTATATTCGCATTGTGTCGTGTCCTGATAGCTATTGTATAGATATAATTTAGGAGCTTTACGCGGCGAAAAAAATTCAATTGTCCTTAGTCACTTTGTGTTATTTTATTGAAAAGCAGTCGGAAGACAGAGTGATATAATTATGCAATATGTGTTTAAACAGAACAAAATAGAATATAATTTAATTAGTAATGTATGATAAAGATACACCAACGTAAAAAGAACGTTATAATTTACTAAGCTTTCAATTTAGATAATAGAATTTTTTTTTAATCACGTGGATGACAATTGCTTACAGCTTGCTGTATACATACGAGTAAAATAGCAGGAGAGGTTTTTTCGATCTATCTCGCCTTGAGATATCGTTAGAGACATCGCGTACAATGAACAAAGGCAGCTCCTAGGAGAATCGAAACGAAAAAGTCGGTCGGATGTTGAGCTCGTTGCTCAGGAAGGACTCCTTTGATCGTCAAAGGGGAATCATACTCGAGAAACGGGTCTCGTTAGAAACGGGGTCCCCGTCGTACCACGCAATTCCGCCTTTAATTTTTCTTGAAATCCCCTGATAAGTCGGAATAATTCTTTGGCACACTCGAGACTCGGCGCCGCCGCCGGTGAATCATCGCGAGAGGAAAACGAGCGGCACAATTAATTTACTTGCCGTTTAATGCGTAACGCGAAATGAAAACGACCGAACCGTGAGAACACTGTTATTAGAAATCAGTCCAGTTAACGAATCCTTTTCTCGCTGCTTTTTCAAAGGACGCGAGATATAACCGTTCGATAGGAAGACTTCACCAAAGCTCAGCGTCAAGTGCGAGAGCCGTGATTATACCGTTACTGTCTTGCTCCTCTCTAGTAATATCATATCTCGTTAGAGCTTAAGCACACACACACACACACACACACACAAAAGAAAAAATTTATATATAAATGGAACAGCTTGAAGAATCACGAATTACGACTTTATTTATCAGAGATACACATTATGTACACCTCATATACATACAATTATCTTTCATCCAGCCAGCCGCACGCTTTCCTAAAATATTGTTAGCGTGTATTAAGTCACCGAGGCTGATAAGATGACGTTGTTAGCAAGTATAGTCGTTCGCGCGACGTTGAGGTATAAGCATCATCGTATAACATCATTTTATCGCGGAAACAAGTAGAGTGGCGCAAAATTAATAAACACCGCCTTGCGCATGGATCCGCTTTGTTGCCTGTTCTGCATTGTGCGTTGAACTTCCGCCTTTTACGATAGGTCTGTCCGGTATCCCTGCGTCATTATCGAAAGTCTTTTGCTACGAAGGACAACGTTCAAGAACGTCAAACGCAATAGCCTGGCTGCTGTTCTTGCATCGAGCGACGTTTTAAAACGGTTTCGATGCGTGCCATCGCGTCGCTGCAACTTTTAAACTCACTTTTATTAATGTGCCGGCTTTGCCTCCGATGATTGGCGAGGGAGGGAGGGAGGGAGGCGTATTGACGGCATTAAAACGGAAAAAGAACGCAAGCATCAAAGGGCGGATTCAATTAGCAGCTCATACAAAATGCCGGCATTCGTTTTTATCGTCGATTCACATCGGGTCGGTAACGTACGTCCGGTTTCGTTTACGATATCATCAAATATTAATGCCGCGGAAGTCCAAATACTTCAAAGAACGGTCTACGGTTCAAAGGTTGAGTCGCGAAATACGCGAAGGCATATCGGACGATCGACTTCGAGATCCGTTTATTATTACGCGGGCAACTCGCGGAAAAAGGAAAGTCGGGACGCGCAAAGTTATCGCGATCAAAGCCTCTTTAAAACATAACGAGATTCTACAATGTATATGTGAAAACCCCGACAGAACGGATCGGTCGGCTGGAGAATATCGTATTTAATCGCGTTGAAGATGAAATATACAAGAAAACGCACGCGCATGTAATACAAGTACGATTATTGACGCTTCGTTTTTCGCAACGAAACACGTTTTTTTCTCCACCTCCCCCCCTCCCCCTCCTAGCTGCGATCGAGTACTCTTTTGTATTCGTTCGCTTGAGTAAATTCATAACAAGCTCCGTTTTGTTGGTAGCTCCGTAGCGCGCGGAGAGAGAATGTTCGCGAAACAAAAATACAGAAACATTTCACAGGTAGAAAAAAAAGGAGAATGAAGAAGGGGGAGAGCGCGCGTTTCCGCGCTCTCTTCCTTCATCACTGGCGAGAGAGAGAGAGGGCGGAGGGGGGGAGAAAAGCGGAAAAGTCGGCCGCGCCGAGATTAGATCGGAAGAGAGGAAGGTGGATTCCCTCCTCGAGTCGAACAAAAAAGGGAGGTGTCAAAGGAGTCCCGATGGCCGGGGAGGTTCACGGCGAGCACGGTGGACAAGGAAAAAGCAGTCGCTGCTATATCCGGTTTTTCAGATGGAAAGTTCAAAACCGAATACGAGTTACCTCTCTGTGTGACTCTCCCTCGGCCCAGGGGGAAAGCCGACGAAGGCACGGCGCGGAGATCGCGTCAAGATCTTAAGTTACTTTCGAATGACTGGCTTGGGGCTCGTATCGAGGCTCGCTCTCGTCGATATTTGATCCTACCGTGGCATGCTTAGGTTAGGAAACGATCTCTTTGATACCGCGCATGTAGTTCGCCTGATAGAGATAAATCGCATAACGGCACGTAGAAAGTTGTAAATCCTTCAGGATATAAATATCGCGGAAACGGTATCTCGACAGAAATTAGAAAATGTATTCTAAGTTGGAATGTAAAAAACAAAAAAAAAGAAAATAGCCGTTTCACATCGGAGCTGCGTACATTGAATTTCGCTGCGGTGGCGGCGGGCGCGCATACGTATGTATTTTGCATTATTGATCGATTAATTGCGTTCAACCGAATTCGAGACGAATGTCATAACGCCGCGCATACATCGTTGTTAATTTACAGTTTAAAGTCCATTGCCGAATGACCGAGCGCTGCACACTCCGGTGCAAGGCATGGCGCGACACTAGAATGCGAAAATGAATGTCGAAAAAATTCCGAGAATGCGAGGCATTTCTCATTAACAGTTCATTACCCCTGAAACCAGGGTGCAATGATAAAACCGCGACTCGTAACGTGAACGGCGTTGTATCGCGAACGAACGCGGCCGCATAGAATCGCGCGATTGCCGCTCATATTGTAACGTTTTGCTGACCGAGTATTTTGTTTTCTCTTTTGCTTGTTATTTCAAACTTTGCAATTCCGGTTCATAGCTCCGTTCGATTCGATCGAATAAAATGTCTCCACTTGTTTCTCGCTAAAAATATTTATTGTTTCGAAAGTAAATCTGTAACTCACATTGATGATAATCCAATCATTTTTAACGTTTGACGCAAAATCGCTAAATTACTCGCGCGGCGCGTGTGCGAAACTCTATCTCAGAATCATGTGGTAGTATTGGTTTTATAGGCGTTGATCGCGATTACATGCAAAGGCGGCCGGTTCATTTGGCGTGCACCTCATAGCGAATTCATTCATATTCCGTCTTGCGGGCAAAGACGGCCTTAACCGAGACATTACTTCTCCGATCGAGGATGAGGCTTTACATTTGAATTCAAACGGATTCACGAATATGTAGCTGTGAAACGAATCAAGCACGTGAGATCTCGGTCCGATAATGGTTTTCTTTGAAAATTTAGCGGAACCGAATCAAGCCTATCTAGAGAAGAATGATCGAACGATATCGTAGTAGTCCGACTCATTTTTCAAAGATTAATACAAGTATTTTTAAGTATGCACTCAAAAGAGAAGTGTTTAATTTTAAAAAATGTTAAAATGTTTTATTTCTGCCTCCATTCTTTAAATACTTGAAAATATTTTAGTTTTAAACGGTGTTTTGATTTAAAATATTAAAATATTTAAAGCTTGCTAAAGATATCAGTTTTATACGTTTCAGCATTTTAAATCTGTACATCATTTGAAACGAAAACATTTTTAAGTGTTTAAAAAACAAAGTCTAAAATGAAACATTTTAATATCTTAAAATTAAACGCTTCTTCTTTGAATATATGTATATATTGGTAAAATATTTTTAACAAACCGAATGTTATGATTAATAATCGTGATGTCCTTTTTTTTTTATTGACAAACGAAGACTGAAATAAAACATTTTAATATCTTAAAATTAAATACTTCTTTTTTGGGTATCTGTATAATATATTGAGTATCTGTATAATATATTGGTAAAATATTTAACAAAATCGAGTATTATGATTTATAATCGTGATATCCTTTTTCTTTTTTTTTTTTTTTTAGTGAAGAACGTTATCATTTTTAATCGTTAGTCATTTTTTTCCGCTGTCGGGATGAGAAAATACGTATGAAAGAAGGGAAGAACGAGCGCTCAGCGTCACCTCACGCGAAATATACCGATGTATATACCAATATATTTTCCGTCTGTCGCGTCCGACTACCTTTCCTATCTTGTTAACGAAGCCGTTCGAGCAACAGAAACGCCTTTCATCGCGGCTTTGATCTCGCGGAATATTTTCGAATAATATCGCCGGCGGTCGTCGTCTTTTCTCAACCAGGCAAGAAAATTCTATTCTTCGCCGAGTCGCTTTCGTCGGCTTTGTACAATGCGTATCTGCATGCATGTTGAATACCATTTCGCAAAAATACGCGTGCGTATAATTTGAAGAGAATAAATTGTCTGGGTTCTCGAGTTAATGCACACGAGCAACCAGACGCACTAAACATTTCACTTGGCGGAAAGATAAGGCAATCACGTTCGGCATCAATACGAAATATACGAGGTAACTTGTCAAGTGCGTTGTTTATTATTTTCAAATATTTAAAAAATTTGCGTCAAACGTCGTAGATTATAGGAAATTCGATATGCATTGAATTGAAATTGATGAAACTCGTATCTTTCGAATCACCACCGATTATCAATTGCAAAATTGTCGTTATGACCAGGATGATGTTAATTATCGAATGAGCCGATGCATCACTATTCGCGTATCCATTTGTCTCACTTTGCGAATCATTGCGTCATAAACACAATCGATATCTTCTAATTCTGCAGGAACGTGGATGTAAAATTATCCTTTGAGAACGATGATGACAGGCAACGAGGGCGAGGCATGATCAAAGAGGCAGGAGCATAAAACACACGTAACTACAGGATTGATAACGCGAAACGAGCTTCTAATTGTCAGTTAAATTGTTTCAAGTATCGTATATTCCAAAGCGCCTCCTCAACGAGGCGGTCGGTACTGAAACCGAAAAAAGAAACAAGCACGAGTTTATAAAAGTACAGACGCGACCGAGAGTGGAGAGAAAACCGCAGCGAAACCGGATGGATCGCATAGATTTTTCTGAACGCAACGGCAATCTCGGGATTCGCGTGCAAAGAGTCGACGAAATGAAAATTAAAACGGCTTCGAGTGTATAATAACTTTTTTTTCTCTTAGCGCGTGCGCGCGCACAAGTGCGAAAACGTCAAGCGTCTGCCGCTTATATCGTGAGAGAAATTGCTTTGTAATTAGAATTTACCGTAAAGCCGTAATCGCCATAGTCAATGTATCCTGTAATAAATAATTCGCGACGCTCACGCGGGACCAGGCCGGCAAGGGCGCCCTTAAACGAAAATTATAGCGTCGATGGCGTTGATAAGAAGAGGATTTCAACCGATTACGGCTTAGTCCTGAGACACGTATTACGTTAATCATTCCTGATAACAAGAGGCGCGTTCGATAAACTTGAGAGAATTAATTATTGCGCTGTTGCGCGATAATGCGAGAAACATGCAACTCATCAGTTTTCATGTTTCTCCAATGCTCCGATATCCAAACGTGGTTTACTCCTTTTCTCATATTATTATCTCTCATCGGACATAATAATAAATGTACTACTGATTGCACGTGACAAAGGGGAAAAAGTACAAAGGCGTAATAACGATAACGGTAAACGTCGAGCGATAGTACAAGAGTTTTAGTTTAGGACCATACGTTTATCAGTACTTCTCCACTGGAAACGCTTCCAAGAACGCATTTCTGAGCCATAGATATCCTATTGCGGGACATCCTGTATAGAGGCAAAGGGGAATCGGACTACTTAGTGATCCAGGTAGAATAGAACAGGATGGTTACGCCCGGGGCCTTTGAGCGCGAGCGGGTACTCGAATATCTAAATCGAGTCATCAAATATAGATCACGAACGCGATACGTGAGAAAGCATTATCTATATGGTGATATTCTTGGGGGCCCCACATATAGCGGCTGCGGCATCGGCAGCGGCAGCGGCGGCGTCGTTTACCCTGGAAACGTATATACTTGAAAACTTCTTGCGCCCAGCCTGGAATATTTCAGCCTGAGATCTTTTCCACTTCTTTCCAGACTACGCGAGTAATCTGTTTGCTTGCTGTATCCGATTTATCTTGCTCCTACTTTAGATTTCGTTATAAATATCGCGTCGCAATTGTGAGAGCAGAAAACGCAATATTGTTTTACTCAGCATGTAAGTATTGATAACGAAAGACGTATAATGTGGTTGTTGCACAAAAAAAATTAGAGGAACAGAGATTTTCCTCTTCTCTCTTTTCAGCGTATGCGGGAAAAAAATTCACGTAAAATGCGATTAATATACTCAATATATTTGATGCACTTGTGGATCTATAACTTTCGATATGTTTAATGTATGCGCGTAATATAAACATTATCGATTTGCCTCGTATATTGCGTTTTCACGGCAGACCTATTTTGTCTGACCGATGCGATCCTAATCTACTGACAGCATCGTTCGAATATTGTAATCACTGCATTTAAACGCGTTGCAATTATAGACGACGCGACGTGGCGCATATTTATGATATCATTAGTTGTGTATCGTTACACGGTGCGCATTCGATATTACATTTACTCACAATGTTGCATTAAAAATAAGGGAAACTAATGACGGCAAATAATCTGCAACGTGCTGAGTGGTTTGAAATAATATCATTCAATAAACTCGGGGGGGGGGGAAGGAGGAGGAGGAAAAAACGTGTAAGAAGATACGATTATTTCACGATTACACACAGAGCACAGGATAACGAGTAACTCGACAGGTAAACCGAACGAAATGAATTATCACACCTTGCTACATGGCATCCTTTCATACGTGTAATCGCATGAAGCGATTTCATGCCACCTAATCATAGTTTACGACGGGCATTTGAGCAAATAAGCCACGATACCGAGATGAATTTGTAGGTCGCCGATACTTGGATGGATGGGAAGGGGGGGGGGAAGGGGATAGAATGAGCGAGCACTAGTGCCGAATAAACAACTACACCCGTGGCTTATTTGCATTCAATATGAGCTTCCGGATAAATCGATATTTTCAGCCAAGTGGCCGTACCCAACTCTCGCCGAATAATTCGAACGAATGGCATTTCGATAATTCCGATCCGTATGTAATTGACGTTTCAATTTTTCAACATTCCAACACCCCGCTCGATTCACCGTTATATCCATCGCCAAAAATAGCAAATATCACTGTTCTCACATATTTATAGATAATATGTACACGCTTGCAGCAAAAATCAATTTATCTCGAATTTTCAAATTGTTTTTGTTAGTAGTTTCTACATTCATTCTTACAGTGAATTATTCATATCGAGAAAGATGTCAACGCGGGATTTAGATGTGTAAATTGTCCCTGGCGCTATTTGTATCCAAATTGAGGAATAAAATTATAATAATTAACTCGCGTACGATATGTATTATTCAGACAATTAGCAGGGCTAATAAGTAAAATTTAGAGACGAGTTGTACGCTCGATTGGTATTCACGATTATTGCGCAGTTTCTAAAACTGTACGTCGCGAAGAAAATTTGCAATTCGAATTGAAGGAATTAGTTAAAATTGGGGAACTTATTCATGCGGTCATTCATTCATGACTCCCCCGATTGAAACACGCGATGCATTTATTCGTATTAATACAAATATTGAGAACTATAAACGAAGCCGAGCTTGACGGATGGAGTTGTTTGTTGAGACTTCTGGCGAACGCGGCGAAAACGGTTAATAATTTGCGGTCGCGTGGATGTTAGGAAGCCGTTGCTACAAGTATGAGAGTCGTCGGGCACGTTCGAAGCTCTTCGCGTGAGACGCCTGAGAAATGAATTAAGTTCCAAACTTTGCATACTCTATGCTCTTCTACTGGTTATGCCCCTTTGTAACTTCCGTCCTGTTCTCTCTCTCTCTCTTTCTCTCTCTCTCTCTCTCTCTCTCTCTCTCTCTCTCTCTCCTTCCTTTGCTACTCTCATGCTACGTTAATTTTCCTTGTCGAAACCCTTTTTCTTTCGACGGTATCGCTGGCCTTCTCCCTTTGCCTTTGTGACGTTTCCCTGGTCCTTGCTTTTCCGTTCATTTGACCTGAAAACCGAAGCTCGAAAGCTTTCTCGTTCTTGGTCCAAACGTCCTTATGCCTGAAATATCTCAGTCAACGGGGTATGCCCTGCCGAATTGGAGCACTGTCCTCTCGCAGGCGCAGAACCGAGTAGAACGCCATCGCCCGTTCTACCCGTGACGCGTTATTAAAATGGACATTGCGCTGCCACGAAGGTCTGACACGGAAATAGCCGGCTAGGTGAGGAGGCATCCCCCGTTGCATGACTCTGTTCCACGTCTTTCACAGCTTTTTGCCGAGCGACACAGAAATACGCGCGCATACCTAAGGATACCGACGTTGAGATGAGATGAATATTTTTAGACGGATTTTATTCGGACATTCCTCACGAGAAAAATAAAGCGGGTTGAAGATAACTTCCTAGGTCGGAGTTGTACTTGAAAAATATATCGCTCATTTACTACAAAACGATATACTAAATACTGAAAAAAAGAAACGAAGTTTCTCAATTTGAATGTTTCGAATCACAAAAATTGTATAATATTGTTTTTAAATGCAATTTTGATGTAACGATTTAATGCACTGATTATAGCGGAATAAAAATATCACTAGCTCTTCAGTTTGCGTGAATTGAGTTCCCTTCTTCTTGCAGAAAACCAAAAAGAATGACAATTTTTTAATTATGTCGTTGCAGTGACAAATGAGCGACATAGCCTGCCGCGTTTTATTTTTGTCTTTATCTCGCCTCGACTTAACTTTCTTCGCAGTTACATTGTATTTCTTCGATATCCCTCAATAGATGCCCTACGCGAAAGATGAATGCCTCCATGAGCTTTTATCATTAATCGAGTGGCGCTGTGCCGCAGAGTATATGCGACCTCGACATTATTATCTCCGTTCTCCACTTTTTATTTCGCCTTTATCAGTTCTTTCGCGAGGTGTCCCTCGCTGCGCGCCGCTGATAATCTAGCCACGTTCCTTTTCGAAGGCCAATCCGTCGACGAGAGACGCGGGAGATATAGCGCGCGCGCGAACCTTCGATTCGATTTCGATTAAAGGCGGTAGAAAAGGAGGTAGAAAAGAATAAGAGGGGAACGCCGCCGAGGAGAGCGTCGAGTGAATAACTAAAAACGTTTAACATAATATCTGATCCGGCGGAAGGAGCCCCTAGGCGCTCTTTTGCCGGAACCGTATCTTATTCCGAGCCCAAAGGCTGCCGGCGACAAATGCAATTTTTTCAGTAGGGCGAGAATCAAACGAGGGATCCCGACCGCTATTGGTAACTACCTACGCTTTTGCTCCGGCGCCTATCTATGCTATTCTCTTTTCCCTCTCGGCGTCTCCCGTGTCTCTCTTCCCGTCCCGGTCGTTGTCAATTCTCTCACGCTGTTTTCTTCGTTGACGATTATTGCTCTCGTCTCTCTCGATTGTCCGCTTAAGGTTTCGCCAATAAAATAGTTCGATCCTTCTTATTTTAAATTGGTAGAAACGAATTGGGTTACATGCGATTCGCTCTTATCAAATTTTACACGAAAACAGTTTACATAGGAATTACAGTTAGCTATTAATTATTTATCTATCTGTACTCTGCGCATAATTCGCGAAATGTAAATATTGATACACGATACACAAGCTTATATAAACGCATAACAATGTGCAAATAGGCTGGCTAGCTCCTGATTTTCCAAATAAACGCGAGGACTGTTGATGCTTGTTCGCTCGCACTTCGCTGATATTTTGTGCCGAATCAGCTGTCCAGGATGCGCATAGGATTTATTGCCTCTCGTGTGATTTAACGTCACTGAGGCAGGAACGTGAAAAAAGAGATCGTGACAGGTGGAGATAAAGAGAGACAGAAAAAGAAAGAGAGACGAGAGTGGTTTCTAGGTGTGCCCAGTGGGAGAGTCGAACGAAACACTTTCCGTCATCGATGTCGCGATAAAATGGGCCTCGATTTTTCATGACAAGCCCGCTTTGCTTTAAGATACGTATCATCGATACCGAGTGAAAATAATAAATATTCTCGGCGTGGGGGGAGGAGGGGGGAAAGACAGGCAGAAAGATAAAGGCGAGGTATACAAGGGAACAGGGAACACGAAAGGTAAAACGGTAAAGTCGGTGGAGAGGGAAACATCGGAAAAAGAAGATTTCGCCGGAAAGCCAATATCGCGTTCTTGAAATAAAAGGCGGAAGATTCCGCTTCGGAAGTTTATTCAAGTGCAGTTTCCGTCGTATTTGCAAGCGCGCGCGCACGTGCTCGCGCCGGGCGCGCAATTCAGGACGACCTGTTTAACGCTGAAACGTCACGGACAAAGTCCGAAGGATTAGCAAAACCGGAATCCCCCGCTTGTTGCAATGATAGCCCCGGCCCCTGCGCGTCGCTATACGTAACCATGAAACCTATGCAAATTACCTTTCCAAACCCGCATTAACGGATTTAAAAGCGATATATGCTTCGCGGGCCACTTTCGACTTGTGGTACAGCATCAAGGATTCGTCGTGCGAATCCGATAGCTCTTTATGTGTGTGGCTGCACTAACAAAACCTTTCATACTCCCGAATCGTTGTTTAATGGCACAGTTAAGTATTAACAATATACGTCTTGCGTACAAGTTACTTCCGCGAAAATGAGCGAACTCGATGAGCTCTGTTTCGAATTACGCATGAAGCGCGTAGAGTGCATAGAAAGTCGTTCCGAATTAGCTACTGCGTGCTTCGAAAGCGCTTCGAAAGTGCTATGAATTCCCTAGAGTGTACTAACCGGTACTGAATTCTTAGCACTACTCCCAGCGCATTGACTGCTTCTCTTTCAACTTGAGGCAGTTGATGCGTTTCATGCGCTGATGTGGTCTATGCGTTTCTTGCATAATTCGGAACGCGTTCCGATTGCACCGATTGCATATTAAACAGACGAGAGAATCGACGAGCTTGGACACTCTGGATCAAGAATTATTTAAATTTTCTATTTTTGTCGAAGAGGAAAACGAAGTGGTTACTTCTTTTTAAAGAAATCCGCAAAAAGATTAATATGTTTTAGATAAGAGTTTTATCACAATTTTATAAAAATCTTATAAACTTATATAAGATCCATATTTTAGTCCTATAAGCGCTACAATACTCCTAGAATTATACAAATATTATATAAATATTATTAAAAATTAAAATAATTTTATAATTTTATATTATTTCAATATCCGTGGCATATTATGAAAATGTTTTACAGATATTGTTTTTAAAAATTATTTAAATTCAGAATTATGCATAAAATTTATAAACTTTATAATTATTACTTTTAAAAGCTATATAATGTTGATAATTTAAAATATTGAAATAAATAATATTATTCACTTTTAATATAGTATCTTTACAATGTTTATATAATAGTATTAGGAGTGATACATTGAATCACTTTTTATTACTATTAAATAATATTTCAGGAATATTATTTGATATTAAAAAATATTTTGCGCTTATAGAAAGTCCACTCAACGTATAAGTCGCACAGGAAACAGTAAGCAACATCCGAAATCTGTAAGCGCTTCACGCGCTTTATGCGCACATTTAAGAAACGGAACGATTTCAAAGTGTTGCGCATCAATATTGCAGTCTGTGCGCTTCATGCGGATAATTCGGAATGCACTCCAAGATGAGAAGCCAATAAATGGTTTGTCCAGTCCTTATTCTCTTGTTGAATGCGAGAGAGTCAGTTCCGCCTCCCCACACTTTTTCTGTGCTTGTTTCTCCTGCCGAAGAAGCGAACTCGAGAGAGTATCTTCCGCTTGAGAGGGAAGAGGGTTTATCGGTAGGACAATGCCGCTGAATACAGGTAATGCTCTTTCATAGAGATGTCTTGAGGAACAATGTGTTTCGTGCGTTCCTGGAATTTCAGGAAACGAAAGTGCATGTGAGCATGCGATGGTGCGGATCGGCTGGTATTAATGGAACGCTGGGGGTATCAAGATTTTCCAAAGTTGACGTCCGTTATGCTTAATTACACCGAGATATACCGCCATGCCTCGAGTTCCATTTCACTTAATGATATAGATGCACGAGAGACGCTAATGTAGTTGCAGAATCCTAATTTGTGGAACTCTATTATATATCCGTAATGAAATAACGCTACTTTGTATAGCAAAATAATTGAATAATTATTTGCACTTGTAGAATGTTGCTATTACTAACGTTGTACTTATTTATAATTTTAATAGTCATCTAGTTTGAATATAGTTTGAATCGAACAATAATTAAAGTTGTATTTGAGCTGAGAAAAATATTGCAAAAATTTTCTCTAAACGTTAAGTACATCTCGGCATCGTCTTCTGCGAATTAATTCCTTTTAGTTCCCACGGGTCTCAGAATACTCGCGAGATTCATGTCATAACGTTTATTCTATAACGAACATTCATACGAGCGCATAAGTACAATTGGTGTTATTCGTAAGACGATCTCAAAGTTCAGTAGCCGTTTGTGTATTTTAAGGCGTGGTTGTCCTAATTTGGAAGCACAATGACGTGCCCGAAATTCTGTTGACCTCACGGCATTCGGTGCAGAAATTGGATTATTCGTGTTTGGTGTAGACCCTTAACTGGCTTAACCACTTCATACTCCTTGTCGAACGTCGGTAGTTATTCCAAGACAAAGTGTTCGATGCAGATCACTCAGAATTCGCTAGAGGACCTGGTAATTTGATTAATTTCAGCTAACTCGCTTTTGCATTTCCAGTCACTATCGATGAGACAGCCGGCGTTTCTATGAATTATATATACTCCCAGTCAATTGTAAGAATAACAATAGAGCGTTAGAAAAGGGTCACCATTATTACGGGGAGTGCCAATCATGCGCTAACAGGTTTATTATTAAATGTAGTCGGGTATTCGTAGAAATGTCAAATAATTGCGCATCCTGAAATCCATTAAAAACATCGACGAAGCGATTAAAGGAAATCGCTGAAAGATTTTTAATTGACTCTAAACGTGTAATAAAGTTTTTCTTGGAGCGACGGTTGCGATACCGTTGACGAAGATAAGGACGACCCTCTCTCTCTCTCTTTCTCTCTATCGGTCTCAAGAATTAAATGAAGAAAGTACCATTATTATCGCGAAATGGACTTTTAAAAGTTGGCAACAGAACGCGAGCTTATTGTTCGTTTTAATTAATTTCGCAGGACACCTCGTTCGTAGTCTAAAAATCGCGCGAATTTCCCCCGGCGTTTAATGACGTGATAAAAAAAAAAAATACTATAAAAACATATTGGTACAACTCGGATTTTATTCCAAAATGTTGCCATCTATCATGCGACTTGACGTGGTACAATCGATTCTCTATCGAGTTTTGGTCAGTGATATATCATTTTCGGCGGCATTAAAATAGCAACATCCGATATTTCGACGTACAACCGATGCTCGGATCGCCGGGAAGATTCCACTCTCCGCCGCTTTTTCCCGAAATTTTGCACGAACGTAGCTTTAATGTGATATCGATCCACGTCGTCGAACTCGTCATGAAACGTACGTACGAAACTGACGACGTCACGGGACACGATGGGAAAGCACCGTGCTTCGAGCAGCTGCAGGCTGTAAGAAGTTTGCGAATCCTTCCCACTGAGTTTAACCTCAATCACTTATGTAACGGAGTTACCGCTAGTATATATATCCAGACAAACCCCCTTTCGTCCACACACGTTAGTCCGGGGTACATATTTGTCGGTATCTTCTTGGCCTCTTCGTTGTTCTAACAAGAAGTGTCGGTATTGTTCCTTGCAGGGCAGGTCCTTTGCAGAGGATTCGGCAGCAAACGATTCGACAGTTTCCTTTTAACCGAAAATGAAATTAAATCGGATGGACACGATATTTTTCCGCAGTTGCGAAATTTAAAAATATCTGCAGTGATTTCTTTTTTTCATCACAGACAAAACTTCTTTTTTATTGACAAAGCTCTGCTAAAATAAAGTGTATCTATAAATTACTTCTAGTATTCAGCGTTTATACCGTTCTTCTACTTACAAGACCATTTTATTATGTTTTGATACGCTTTTTTGATTTCTCTATTCTTATCCTCTACTTTTTTTTAGTACACTTGGTAATAAAGTTAAAGAATGCAAATGTATCTGAGAGACACCACTTCGAAAAATGAAACGGACAAAGTATAAAAGGAATAATATTATTTTCCAGGAATATACCTATAATGATGAAAGAAATAACGTTTGCTTTTTCAATTAATTAAGTATTCAAGAAGAGATGTTAATTCCACTTTAAAAGTTTTTCCCTTTTTCAATTTGACGCTTTTCATTACTTCCAAATTATCTATGTACAGATGAACACGAAGGCATAGAAGTCGCTGAGTAAAAAAGAGTATCGTAATGAAGAGGCTTTATTGAATCCAATTATCATGGAGAGTGCGTTCGTCGTGCGCTTTAACGAGCATCCGCCTCTCGTGCCTGCGAACATATCGACTCGTTGCAGGAAATATGGAAACGCATATTTGTACCGGATGAGAGCATTATGTACTTAATATTTACATCGATGTTTTGCATCGATTCTTTGCGATAGAGAATCAATAACCGTCGTCTGCAACATGTGCGTGCGTGCGTGCGTGTGTGTGTGTGCGCGCGCGCGCGCACACCATATATATACCATTGTTTCGACATTTTTCGAATCTCTCTTTGCAGGAAGATCTAAAAACTCAACTTCCGGGTCGTAACGACGAACCACGCGCTTGTAGCTCGTTGTGGGCTTTGCTTCGGCGCAATCGAAAATGTGATCAGCAATGAAGGGTGTTGAAATATCGCTCTCGCTCTTTTTTCGATGCTGTCGAGACAGTAATTACGCCGATGCATGGCCGACACGACACAACGCCTCGCGGACGACAGGGTACGATCGTAATGACGTAGTAAATGAATATTTCCGTGCCGTTGTGACAGAATAGAAAAATGACAGCAGATACGGGGAAAATTGTTAGTCGACGTTGAACGCGGGTGTTAGTGTAGCTACCAGCACGAGAGCAGTTACGTTCTCCGTGGGGTGTATGTAAATTTAATTGCCGTTATTCCGATGGTGTTTTAGGGCGCGCATTCTTGCTTATCATATCCTGCGTCACGACTAAGCAAATGTTGCTGCACCGCACTTCTCATTTATTACTATGGGAAATGTAATTTTTATCGCCGCACTGTTATCAGTTCAGAATAAAGAGTTAAATAAATTTCGCGACGTTGTATCACGAGCTTATGTTCTGTATATATATATAATAAACATCCAAGTCGAGCAACGGTTTGCACCGCCGCGAGAAAGAAAATAGCGGCTTAAAGGAAACTCGAGAGTTGAAAATATTCGGGATTCTGACCATTCTTTGGCGCTTGATCGATCCTTCTCCGAGGAAGGATACTTCCAACTTGCTGCGGAATCGTCCTTCGAGAATTCCGTTCGTTCAAGGTTTCCAAGACAAATCCGAGAGAAGGAAGGAACGCGTTGCACGACGGAACGAAGCGGCCGCCTGCCCCGTTTGTAGAGAAGCGAGGAGGGCGCGGTTCCATTTGTTTCGTTTCCCGCGAACGCTCCATTAGCGAGAACATCGGCTATCGGATCGTACAATTCTTTCGGTCGGAGTTTCAGTTTCCAAAAGCGGGGAGAAAACTAATACCGAATGGTTTGCTCTAACAGTTTGGCGTCTATTTCGGTGCAAGTGCGACCGTACCGTACACACACAGCAGACCATTTCCACGATTGAAGCGGGCGTTCATTTGGCGGTCATGTGTGATTTTCCCCTACAGTATAGAAAATCACCCACTCGAAATTTATCCTTGGTATTTCGCTATTTGCTAATTACTTGGGAGAAACAGTATTTTGATATAAATTCATCGAACGAACGCGGAGGAGGACGGAACGAATTTCCGAGCGACAACGAGAGCCAGCGCTCGCACATTGCAAACATCTTTCACGGTATTTTACTCGTGTATTTTACGGAGTTACATTAAGTGGTGTCAGCTCGCGATATTGCTCCGGATTATCCGAAATCCACTTGCTCTGGCGGAAAACTAAGGTTTCCTTCAAAATTGTCGCTCGTACGTAAGATGGCGGGTGCGTTGTACAAGCGCGCGCGCTGGCTCATCGGAGCATTCAAATTGGATGATTTACAATGCGAGCGAAGGAAGGAGAACAATGGAGACTCTTCCTTCCAATGTAAGAGGGTAAAACGCTAATTAAATTGGAAGTAATTAACGAGGGCGTTTGACCGAACGAACGATTAAACGGGGGGAAGTTTACGTACTGCACGTCGACACGGACGATTTCCGAGGAATCGTTGGTGGATTTACTACGATTTCAACTCTCTCGCAGACAGAAATTCGTGCGCGTAGCTGCGGCAAACGCGCGCGCGACGAGCTCTTCTCCCCGGTGAGCATTTGTTCGTGCAAATATGCCCCGGCTGATGGGAATCTACCGATGATTAATCGACCGGCAGCGAGGCGGCCCCATCTAACGCGCGCGCGGCGGCGGCGGCCTTTCCAGGAAAATAATCGCGCGACCTCCTTATTATTGTCAGATCGACCGCTCGATGAAAATGTTATTTACCGCTGCCAGATGATTACCTCTCGTGTCAGCACTGCTACCGTATGCTGAAACGGGGATCTTGATAGCGTATCCGATCTCGATAGCGATTTGATCACGACCGCAAGGAAATATCGCGCAGCGTCCTAATCTACGAAATATTCTCATATTCGTTTGCATAAAAATTACGAGGAAGGAAGGAGGAGGAGGAGGTTCGAGCGCGCGGGTGAGATGCGCGCGTTTACGTTGTAACAGTACTCGAGAAGTTGTTACCAGGTGCGGGTGGCAAGCGTTGTAAGCTAATAAGTTGTCGGTGTAATAATTCTCGGGGAGTTGGTATTAAAACCGGCTTGTCTTGCTCACGATAAATCCCTGTCTGTCGCGACTAATGTTAGGAGTTTCTGAAAGGCAATCAACTGTATCAAGATCCTCCTACTTTCATAAAATTGGAGAAGACTTGCGTTACGTTTCGCGCTTATCTATTTGATGACCGGCAAGAAAACGGCAGAAATCCCGGGAGCGAGGAATCGTGCGCTTTTGCAGGGGCCGCTGCCGGCGATTTACCACCGCAAGAAAGGCAACCGACAGAGAGATGAAAAAGTCTGAGTGAATTTGCGGGATATTTTTACCCATCGCGGCTTTAACCAATCCTACTTATCCTAAAAGATTCAGGGCGGGGAGGGATTTTCTCTAATTGTAATGAAGCGTTAATAACGTTTCTCGCCTTTACCGGTAATTCCCGGTATTATTTATTTGCGCCGTTATAACAAAAGCGTTAGTCGGAGAGTTTTATGTTTTATAAAAATTGCAAAGTACGATTAGAACGATCGACGAACCATTTACGCTTCTCGCTCTCTTATCGACAGTCCCGTTCATTCGTGCCGAACGAACGAACGACGGCGACGCTCGATCTTGCTTCTCGCGCGAGAAATTTTTCACGGGAAATAACGAAGGTCGTCGTCTCGCAGTGTGATGGTTAACGGAGCGAAAATTGGCACGAGGCGACGTCGCGTACCGTTTGAGATTCTCTTAGGAAGATTGCCTTTTGCGACCGCCGCCGCGCCGCCCGCGCCGCTTCGACTTCCACCGCGGAGGTTGCGTTCCACCGCGGAGGTTGCGATGTTATCGTCGTCTCGATAAAAAACAAAGGACCTCGGAAGGCGTAATGAAAAAATATCGGCGGCTGCGGGTTACGGAGTGATAAGAGACGGGAAGAGGAGAGAGAGCGGAGAGACACGAACGGCGATGAAGGGGAACGAATTTAAATCGACCCCCCCCCGGGACGAGAGGATGGGATAACCCCTCGTGGATAGTCGCTAACGACAATGGTGACCATCAGGGAGTTTTCGGGAGGGGGAGTCGGGGCATTCCGCCGTATAAAACGAGCCGGACTTAGTGCAGTATCCAGAGTTAGAAAAGCAAAAGCAATTAAGATAGTTACTTGGTTATGAGACAAAAAGACGAAGCGGAACGAAGGTAGGAAGGTAATTACCGTGGTAACGGCTTGCCTCGACCGTGTGACCGTATCTCGCGGAGCGTGGTAGCTTCTGGGGAAATTAGTGCTGGAAAAATTCATGCCCGCGGAAGATTTGCGTAAATTAATTTACGGCGTACCGAGCCGGTCTCTCTCCTGTCGCGGAAAAGAGGAGAAAATTCAATTTTTAGGTCGGCCTCGCGACTCGGTCGCGCCACAGGTCGACGATGCTGATTGCTGCTTCTGCCGCAGTATCGCTAAACGACTCGACGTATCATAAAAGTGTCATAAGATTGATAGGATGCAACGAGTACCTTAGAGAACTACCGACAAGTTACATCGACTGCGTGTATCACGGGGAGAGCATATACATTTTTTTTTATTTTCTTTTTTTATTAAATTTATTACGCCGATTACTTAAAGCGTCAAGTGATTCGTTCTATTATTTAAAAATGATATTTCAGCAACTATTAAATCGCGTTGTTATCCTCACTTGCATTTACGCGAAGTGAGTTTCCGTAGCTCACGCTTTCTTTCTGAATCCCTCCGGAGGGATGCTAACCAGAATTCGAGATAATAGGTAGGTTCTTCCACGACGTCGGCGAAAGGGATAGCCGCCTGAAAGCTCCTATTTCGCCGACATGGAGACGCGCATTAAGTTCTCTCGTAATATTCCTATAGCATTAAAGCAAATTTCGAGGCCCATGCGGGATTCAAGATGCCGTTTGCCTCCACTAATCCCCCTAGGGAAGTATAACGAATATCACTTTGTAAGGAATAATTAACGAGCGCGCTCGAAAGCCGGATAAAATAATTGGCCGACAGTTTGTAGTCAACGAACGTAAATACTCTCGCGTTTTCCACGAGTCTTGACACAATTGAGACATTACGGCTGGATTTGTTTGCCGTAATTAACATTAATTCCTTCGGCGATTCTAACGATCTAACGGGGAAAGAGCTCAATACGCGGCTCGGTGCGCCGTAAAATTCGAAAAATTACCTCGTCACGTGTAGTTGGGTCCGCTTTTCATCCCGGGAAAGAGAAGTTTATGGTTTTTTCGTAAGCATGGCGGCGGCGGGAATCGATATGGAAACTTTTTACGACGTACTTTTGATAAAGTTCGAGAAGTAACGAGGCGCGTTCGCATCGTTCGGCTGCATCGCGCCACCACCGCCACTGCCGTTGCTGTTGCTGCAGTTGTTGGAAAACTCTCGCGTGCGGAGCTTCTTTTCCCGAAGATACGAAGCGAGAATCGCGTGCGAAATTTCATTTCCGCGACGGGGGACGTACGCGCGAGTCGAACGCGATCAAAACCGCACCGCGCGATCGGGGACGAACGCGATATATTTTTCCGTCACGATCGCCGTGACGGCACGGGCGTTATCCACCGTCGAGAAACTTTTTACATTATGTTAACTTACGCGCGAAATGGACCTCCCTGGAGCTAAGCAGCAGCACGCGAGGGAGGGTGACTCCGAAGTTCGGAAACACGCCCCGCGTGTGTCTGCGATCGCACCAGCCCCGGAGATTCTCCCGCTTTGCGCTCTCTTTCGCTTTCTCTCTCTCTCTCTCTCTCTCTCTCTCTCTCTCTCTCTCTCTCCTCATTCTCTCCGCGCAGTTAAATTATATCGATTACACTTGGAAGTTCGCGCGGAATATAACGCACACGTAGCGCCAGAGTGCGAGATCTTTTAGCGACTGCTATTATTTTACTGCGCAGCTCGCGCGATCGACGCGTCTAAACACGATCTTTCGGGCGCGAATCGCGTCGGCGATGTAGATTAGTTATTAGCTCGTGAAACTTTACGACGTTAGTATTCTGAATTCGCGTGGATCGCGCGACGAAATGGCGTGCGGAATTAAGCGAGCTGAGAAGGCAGCACGGGCAGCCGGAAACCGTTTCCTCGACATTAGCACTCGCGAATTTGGCTCGCGATCGAAACGCGCGGAAGAGATTTCCGCCTTTGTTCGCGTATTTCTTTCGCATTTTTTTTTCCTTCCACTTTTTGTTACAGTAGGCCGAAACAACGCGCGATTACGGTTTTATTTTCTCGGGCAATCTGCCGCGTCGATTTTACGAGCGTCCTGCGACCGCGAATGCCTCGTCGAAATGTCGTCGCGGAGTACAAACGACGAGGTGATTCTCGTTGACGGAGCCCATGCGAACGCGTTATCGTTATCGCGCGGTCGCGTCCCACGTTTATGATGTTTCTTTTCTGTTTCCTCTTCGTCACTTTTTGCTTTCCACCCTTGTGTCGCGCACCGCGCGGCTATCGGTACGATCGATGTCGTTAACGGTTGCAGATTACTTTCTCGCCGTGCACGCTCTCGTTGCATCGCGGTAGCGTTCGTTTCTACCTGCATTTTCGTTAATCTTTCCTGCGCATGCCCTTTTTTTTTATTCATAGAAGCGGCATTCCGTCGACAACTAATCGAGAACTAACAGGGTTCGCAACATACTACTTACGGGTCCGTGGATTGGCAATGAAACGTAATGACGTTAAGGGCTAGTGCATGTAGTCAGAGTTTTTAGAGGTATACCGGAAGCTTTGAGGAGCACCGTATGCTTTAAAATTCTGTTGAGGTATCTTTCGACGAAATGTTTCCCAGTCGACTCATTTTGTGAGTAACTTTGACGTTGCGTTTCAAGAAATTTAGTTTTAAAACTGAATCGATATCATACATACACATCGTTCGCACACAGGCGCACGCGCGCACACGTACGAGGGGTGAGCAAAAAATACTGGACCGATAAAATATCTCAAAAACAAAACATTGCGTGTGTTTCTTTTAACGCGATATAATTTCTCTGATTATTCCGCATGTAACAAAAAGTACCAAAATAAAGCCATTGAAAAAGCCAATATCGTTTTACAAGACATTTTATATTTTGAGTCGAAATGTGTCAGAATAAAATATAAAATAAAGACTCGTAAATGATTTTTCGATAAATCTATCTTAATATTTTTATACACAAAATAATTAGAGAAATCATGTTATGTAAAGAAAATTATATAATTGTTTTCAAACAAATGGAGATGACTTTCATGCAACTTTGATTTTATGGTTATTTCTTTTCTTTTACGACGTATATATTTTTATTTGACTTTTTTGTAAAGGTCTTTCTCGAGTTACATATATATCACACTAAATAAACTTGTTAAAACTTTTTTTTAACGGTCACTCCCATCTTCAGAAGAAAGTCGATTGTTTAACTTATTTTTGGTATATATATTTATATTACGAATTTTTACAGGCGATAGAGAAATTCGTGGTCGATATATAAAATATTTAAGAATGTATATATTGAACAACTTGATATGATATTTTATAATTAATAAATAGCCACGTTATTCAATTCAAGGGCCCTATTTCCATCAGAATGAATAATAAAAGCTTTATTGATTAATAAGCTAAAATAGGACTCTTTGACACATTTTATAAACATACTTTATTGATCATGAATATCATTATCATGAAAAAAATCTTTCATTTATTCTGACGTGCATAAAAAAATACAATAATTAAATGTATCAGTCTCTCTTTGATACAAAATGGCTAGGTCTCTGGAATTATTTTGACGAATCAGGTAAAATCAAATAAAATTATTATTCGAAGTGAAAACGCAATCGAAATATCCCTTTTACTTCAAAAGATGAAAGAAATAAAGAAAAAGAGAAAGATAAATATAGTTTGCTATAAAAATAACTAAATAGATAGCTTTTAGGGAGTAAAATATATTTCGCGTGTAAACTTTAAAAAAAGGAAACGAAAGGGGAAAAATAATTCAATAGAACGAAAGAAAATTTATCGCGAAAATTTTCGAGAGGATCCAGGAAATATTATTTTGCGACAAATTTGTTATCGAGTTTGCGAAGGTGGATGAACGTCGTCGAGTAGTTACTCGTCCAACGACGTAGCTCAAAGGGCGAGCCGTGATTTATGTCGATCGTAAGAGAAAGAGACCGGATGCGCTAAAGGAGCATGCTTGGCAAGGTTCGAACTTGCACTTTATGCACGTATGAATACGTACGCGTGATCCGAATACCGTTTTGCCGCGAAATCCGCGTAGCGAAAGCTTTCCGAGGGCTTTCCAGAGATTGCGGAGGGAATCCCTTCGTGAATTACCTCGCGATGACCTACCGCATCGTGATGTCCGGCGCGGTTTCGCCACGTACGATCGACAGTTCGCCTCGCGATACAGCGGAGCACATATCCATACGCGGTACATACGTGTCTGTAGTGCTTACGAAATCACGCGCGAACTCCCAGTCTGTCGTCCGTTCGTGCATGGATTTTCATAGATTTTCCCGGACAACGATGTTCTGTGGTCAGAGAAAGAGAGAAAGAGAAAGAGAGAGAGAGCAAAATAGTAATGCGTGCGTGACGCGAGCACGTTCGCGCGTATGTGTATCGGAGGTACTCTCGTTGGAGAAAAAATTGAACTTGTTAGAAAGAAAATTGGATGCCTAGGTATTCAGAATTCCGCGATGCAATATGGCGTAACGGTGAAAGCTTATTCTCGCGCGAGCTAGAGCGTCGTATATTTTGCGTTGCAAATTACGATCCGGCGGCGCGGCCGTGTGAAATTTTAAAAGTCGATCGGAAGCTATCCCACCACGATGTTGGCGTTACTCGCGCGCGTAACGTTAATCCCTTCAAGTATATTCCAAGCGTTTACCGCGAACGAACCGGGGAAGTTCACCGTTGTGCGCAAGATCACTCATTTGTGCCGCGCGATTAAAAAATGTTGAAATTTTCTTTAGAGCAAGAGAGTGTTTATGGGTGTGTGTGTGTGTATGTGTGTGTGTGTGTGAGTATATGAGTCCGAAGAAAAATCAACGCGATCGACAACGTGGGCCCTGCGGCGCGGCGGTCAGAATCTTTTACATTCGGTCTTACGAGGAAGCGGGAGTGACGTGCTGTAAAGTCGAAGAACGTCTAGTCATTCACGGATTTTATTCGCTCCGCGGTGAAATTGTCCTGACACAGGTGAATCTTCCGCGGACCCTCCCCGCGAGGATCCGACGCTGGACTTATCCAGTTCCACGATTCTCATTCCTGCCGCAGCCCCGCGATCGCGTTTGTTTTTATTGCCACGATAACGTTCAACGATAACGTACAACGAGCGTAACGTAAGGATCTATGTCCACAGATGCCATGAATTCGTTGGTGGAGGACGTCGTCGTGGAGGCGGGGAAGAACGTCACGCTGGGATGTCCGGGGGTGACGGAGGATTCGCTGGTGTTGATGCTCGAGTGGCGGGCAAACGGGATGCGGCTGCTCGAGTATAAGAGCAGAAGCACGACTGTCGTGCGGCGAACGGAACAGAACAGAATGTCCCTGTCGTTGAAAAATTATTCGTTGCAGCTGCATCCCGTCACCGCCGCCGACAGCGGTATGTACGAGTGTCTCGTGAACAACCGGAATGCGCCGGAAGCCGTGATCAAGCTCATCGTGCGAGGTAAGTGGCGGAATGTTTTTAATCGCTTTCTGTCCCTCTATCTCTTTCCGTAGATGTGTACTTGCCGTGGGAACAAACTCAGTTGGCTAATATAGAACGGCGCTGACGTTTATTAACAACGGAAGCTCCCTTAATTTCATCTCGACTCATATCGCATTAAGGGATGTATGAAGTACATGAAGTCTAATGAATCAATATATATATATTTTTTTTTTTTATTACTTTTCTTGCTCTTTATTAATTATTTCGTATATAAAAATGCTATTGTTCGTAAAAGAAAAGTTTATTGATGCACTTGACTTATAAAAAAAACTCGCTGATAAAGCAACCGACTTTGAAATAGCAATCTCGTCCTGTTATACATACCGTTCGCAAACTCCTCTCGCGCCGCAGTCACACTCTCTACTTTCAATCCAGTCTTTCGCGTTTGCTCGATTCAATCGTCTCCCTATCGCTCACAATTCTCATCACTACGACGTCTCGCGTACTTTTGAAATTTCAGCTTCTCTCTAGAGTAAGCCGCAGTCTTATTCCTTCTTGTTATTATCCTTTCTTATCCTTTCAAATTCTTATCTTATAGCTCGCACAATCGCGTACTTATATTTCACGCACTGTGTCTTAAACGTGTTTCTAAGCGCATATACATATTTTTTACTATTCGCTGCTTGATAAAGTTTTTCATATTAATGAGAGTGAATTGAAATTAAATAGTGAGTGTAATTGTCTGTATTTGTAATTAATCTTAAAAGAGAAAGCTACAAAATGATAAAATTTCTTACAGTCTACGAGATTTAAGTCTGACTGATTAGGTTTTTAATCTAAATGTCATTAGTGAATTAAAAATTTGTTTTGTATCGCGCTAAAGCCGTTTGGTATTGCACCAAGGTTCATCTGGACGGCTACGTTGCGTTTTTCGTTTCATTACTCGGAAATTTATCTTCGTTAAATTTATAAATTCTGGTTATTACTTATAGACTTTGAGGATATTATTAATTAACTTAAGCAAATCCGCTCGAGTTGTCATTGGATAACGCCTCTGTCATTTTAGACAAATCTTTTTCAATATTTTAATACTTTCCATAAAATATTCTGATAATTGAATTTTGGTTTTTTTTTTATTATAAGAATAACACTATTCAGTTTCATTTTTAGTAACTTCGGTGGCAATAACATATAGTTATATGATATTTCCTATTGTATCTGATCGAAGGAGATATAAAAGTTCAAATGCGATTCTTCTGTTCTTAGCCGTGAGTTAAAAAAGAGAAGGAACTTACTTGCCTCTCTTATATTGCCTTTAGCCGTTAGCTATATATATATATATATATATATATATATATATATATATATTTAGATAGATAGAATTTTCCGATACACCGGGATTTCTTGCAGCTTGACAATTTTATATTTTCTAAAATCGAAATAAGAAATAAATATTAAATCAATTGCCTACTTATTTTGCGTTAAAGCAAAATATTACTTTAACAATTTTTAAAGAACATTTGAAGAAAACGAAGAAAAAGCTTCAGTAAATAATCTAGTAGAGATGTGCGAATCAAGGTTTTGACGCTGATTCGAGTTGAATCGAATCGAATTTCATTTCTTTGTTCGAATCCGAATCAAACCGAATTTTATTTTATTTTATCGACAAAATTATTTTACTGGAATCAAATAAAATTGAAACGAATTATTGAAACACGTAACTTTTAATTAATAACAATTTTTAAATCATCATAATGAAAAAAGATTACTATGTGAGAAAAATAATATTGATTAAGTCTATACAAAATTATAAAGTCATTTTAAATGCGATTTTATAATATTGTCAAGTGTAATTCATTTTTGAACCTCTTGGATTCGAAATTTTCGAATAGTTGGATCGTAGACATTCAAATTTGAATCGAATCGAATCGAATTTTTACTTGCATAATTTGCACAATTTTATAATCTAGATTATAGGTAATATAATAATCACTTTAGGTATTGATGCACAAATATTTATGTCATTATATATGATCGCTCTTATAATGATGATCAAACATTTCCAAAATCGTTTATGAATTCACCTCCAGGGACGAACTAAATTAAATTCTCTCATGCGGATTATAACGAGTCCTCCTGGGATGCGCATACATAATCCCGTTGATGGTTTTTAAACCTAGTTTACATTTAATTTGAGATATCTTATCTAATCGAAGCGACATAATTCATTGCGCGTAAACCCGAAGTTTATTTGCCGGATCGTTTGGGATTTTGTTAATATTTTCAGAGGACAATCGAAATATCCGTGACTCATTCATCGTGGTTACCGATTTGCGTTCAATGAAGTAGTTCATTACTAAACTCGGCGAGTTTACGCAAAGTTTGCCGTGAACTTTGAAAGGCAGACCGGTCCGGGCGGCAACACCACCCTTCTTAACAATCCCGTCGTCGCTCGTCGAGCTTCTAATGCTTTATTTTAAAACCGAGTCCCCTCCACCACCCCTCGCGGAGTGTTTGCTTTAAGTATTTACGCCTGATTTGAATTCGTCACGTGCAACCCACCGCGTCAAAAGCAAACTTTTCCCTAGCATCCTATAGACGACGACGATGAGGACGAGGACGGGCTGGAATCATGGGAGTACGCGCGGCATAACTTCAGCGGCGTAAGTTTGGCCGCCGAACTTCACCGCAAAAAAGGAGAAGCGAAACGCGGGTCCTATCGCGTTATGTCGCGGTGATTTGCATTCAATGCACGATCCGTTACTCAATTTGACTAAAAAGTTTGCCTGTGCCGCTAAAACAACGTGAAATTACGCGAACCAAGCGCGGGCGCGGGTGGCCGCTACCGCTGCCGTAGCCGCGCGGCTCGTGTAACTTGGCGTGAAAAGTGAACTTTGCGCGATGCGACAATGTGGTACGACGGGAATCAATGTACTACTCGCGATCGGAGATGTCGCAAATTTATATTTTTCACGTTGCGTATCCGATATTAAGCGACGTATTCATATCGTATCTTACGAGGTGTATATATACATATATATATATATGTATATATATTATGATGTATATGTACATTCTACTGTACGTGCTTCTACTCGAGACTCCGGGCACGTAACACTTCGGTGGTAACCAATATTCACGTTACGTCAACCATTAAAATGAACATTTTTCAAATCTTTGCAATAGGAGCGTACACGCACACACATACAGACACCCCTTGAATACATTCCACTTGCGAGATCGATCCTCGTATTTCCCTCATTTCTGATTCTCGTGAAATGCGCATTGAAAAATTTGTGAATTACGCGCGTGAAAATGGACGGATGACCGAAAATAAATTTCGTATCACTTGCCGCCGTCCGATCTAACTCGCTTTTACAAAAGTTTTACATTTTTGCATCGTGAAATAATAAAAGGGACGAACTCTAGTGCGTGCGATGCAGGTATTTTAATACTTTACCATGAAAATACAAAATCGTAATTGTGAAAAAGAAAAAGGATAAAAGGCACTTGTTAATTATTTTCAATTTGCATTTACAAATCGCAGCCGAATTTCATAAATATTACGCGCTCGCGGTCAAGATTATTCGCTGCACAGTTACCAAGTTATTTTCTCGTTAAGTCGGCAGGGTTGCCGATTTGTTTTGATGAACGAGCATCGGTGAGAGAGGTGGCGAATACGTGTGCCACTCTTCGAAACGAAATCGCGAGCGTACAAAGGGCCCAAAGGGAACGCCCGGAACGAGCTTCGAATTATCGTCTCTCGAAGCTTCACCGCGGGGGTGGTAGCAGGGATGGTGTTGGTTGACTGCAGCTATGAATAAGCGCGAGTCGTTTAACAGCGTGACGTTTTTTCGGCTCGCGGCAAAACAGTTTCATTCATATGCATGACGGGATACGCGGTTCGACGTGAAGGAGAACGAGATGACAGAACGCGCGCGTACGAGAGAGAGAAAGCGAGGAGGGAAAGAGAAAAATGAGAGAGAAATAGAGAAAGAGAGAGAGAGAGCGAGAGAGAACCTTCGCGGAATCTCGGTAGCGGCTAACGAGTCACGATTATTCCTTCTACTTCGCTTAACGAGCAGATGCAGATGCGAAAACCGTATTCACCGAGTTCGGCATTGATCATTCATTGTTTTTACGTTTACGTTCTAGCGAGTTATTCTTGAACGGCATATTTGGAGCTCAATGAGAAAGGATCGAGTTTAATAAAAGAAAGTCGTTAGTAAAATACAGAAATATGATTACGAGACTCTTTCATTTCGAAAGTGCACGTAGGACGCAAGATGGTAAGAGGGTATTCTTATGCATCACGTGTAGATGACAAGACGAAGTGAGTCGAGGAAAGAGTAGCTTGACTAGGTGATTCGAGAATCGAGTTCGAAGTGGATAGAGGCGGAAAGGGAATGTGCTCTTGATGGAACAAATAAAATTGTTCTCCCTCGGGATTACTGTGCTGCATGCACTCGCCTCTGTGTGTCGTCAAGATCCGCGAGCTTCTCCAAGATCCCTCCCCCTCTCTCTCTCTCTCTCTCTCTCTCTCTCTTTTCTGCGTTTGTTTTATTTCCCCTTGATTTTCGCACAAGCGAATCATCGACTTTGGTCACGACCCGAAAGGCGAAAGCGTCGCCGACAGTTATTCCTTCGGTGGCTACTAAGCTGCGAGCGTTGTTTTTCACTCGGTCGACTCATTTGAGATCGTGACAACGACAGGAGAGAACGACAGCGAGTGCTCGGCAATGGCCTCGTACAATTTTATTTGATGTTGGAACGAAGGGATCTCTTCACTGCCAACAGCCAGTGTGTAGGACACATAGTCGATTCCATTAGAATGTGCATCCAATACTGTAAAACGCAGGTACCAATGCCCTCGCGCGCAGATGCACGCGCGACCGATCTTTAATCACGTTAGAAAATGCATTTCGTCGTAATTGAGATCGATTTTCTATAGAGACACGGCGGCGCGTCGTGCACAGGTTTAGCTCGAATCGTAAATTCACTTGTGAGATTTTTTTCCAAGATACGAAGGATATGACGCCGCGCGCATATCTATTGTCACGTTGAAAATTTCGATTTGTAAAAATCCGCCTTGGAAATATTTTATTGCGCGATTTCGCGCGCTATCCCGGATTTTTTTCCGCGTGTCATCGCGCATTTCTCGTATTTTGCGAATTTACACGGTACCCAAAAAATCCGTGATATGTACATAGCGAGTATCGCAGCTTTTTTTTTCACGACGCGGCGGATACCCCGGGCTTTGCAGTTCGTAATACGATTTGTAATACGTACAGCAGATAGAAATACGGCCCCGTGATATAAATCCCTAATAAAATATTTCAAAGATATCACATATATATGTATATACGAGTATATATGTACTTTCTGAGATTAAGGGTGTTGTTTCGCGCCGGAGAGTAGTCCGGGGGATCAAAGTCTGCGGTAGGTCGAGATTTATTTTACATCACGAGTACACTGATCGCCCGGGTGAAGTTCCGCGAAACATTCTTATTGGTACGATGGAGTGAGTTTCTCTCACGGACTTTTAGAAGGCAGAACATACTATCGCTCTTCACTAACCGACGAGGCAGACTCGATGCAATTCGAAAAGTTGGAAACGATTCACCGAAGAGTCCTGGCCGTTCTCGGATTAGCATACTATTCGTTACTTGGTTATCCTACGAGTGATCGAATGCTTTGATCGTATATTTTTCTTTTCTCCCAAACGGAGATAGATTATTTAATCATACATTGCATCAGAACATAGTAATTAATCTGCGCGTCCAATTATTTTTATTCAGCCTCGAGCGTGCCGCGATACTGATAATGCAGGAGAAAAAAAGTATTTGCAGAGTAATTTTTACCTTTTTTTTTCGTGTACAAATATACGGTTATAATTACACCAATTGCTATTTTTGTGCTGTTTGTACAGTTTCATGCAAACAGTTCCGTTCTCGCCGTTATTAAGCTTGACGTAATAAAATACAGTCTAGGAGATTAAATTAATAATAAAAATAAAATTACAATAGTGGGTCCATAAATCTGGCCGAACAAAAACATATTGTGTAGTTGTATTAAGCCAATTATTTTATAGCCGTTACGTACATAACGGGTGGGCCATGCATAGGGATTCTATGTGTAATATCAGCTTTTATTGCGGATTTAATCGACGGAAATAGAACGAGATTATTTACGTGATTGTATTTAGCTTGTTCTATGACGTTATGGCTGACCGGTGATTTTACGAAATAAATGGCTAGTCGCGTGTCGAGCCTTGAATAAAGGCAACGATTTAACGCGCGCGAGCACAGTGCGCGCACCGCGATATAAATGTGCTCCACCGACTGGAAACTACTCTGGTTTCGAAGATAATGAAGCGTGCGTTGAAAAATGCCAGCTTTTCTAAGCCAAAGCGCACAGCTTACTTCGACAAATCTTTCGCGCAAATTGCCCGCGTTGAGCTTTAATACATTTTATCACCTCTCCCTTAAAACGTGTCGCCGACTTGCGAGATTATTTCTCTGACACCATTTACCTGACGCCAACGTACGTAGCGTGTGCTAATAATATATAAATGCGATATTTTAACGGAATCAATCAATAATAAAAGTCAAGAGAAAATCAATGTCTCCAATAAGAAATTATTATTTCGATAGCGATTAAGCTGTACAAAATATTCAGTTACTGTTTAAATATTCGGTATGGTATTAGTTTTTTTATGGAAATTTTTCAAGTGTTAACGCTTCTGTCGAATCTTCGTTTATAACTAATGACTGTATTACATATAAACGTGCGTTAAAAATAAAAACCAATCTTTTTTTATATTTAATGCACATGCATATGTAATACAACCAGTAGTAGTGGATGAAGATTTGTCGGACGCGAATAGCTTCAAAAATTTGCTTTTGCCACTATTTACGATAAAACTCGACGACGTTGCAAGATTCTTCTTTTGACGTTTACACAGGATAATTTCATTTCTGCAAATAACAAACTCTTGCTTTAATCGAGTTCCGGAATAAGATCCGCGAGATCGACGGCTATGAATCGTGCAGCTTGCGACACAGTTAATTAAACGGTATTTAATTTGATGGCAAGCCCGTGAGAAAAACACTTCCGCATAGACTATGATTACACTAATATCAGTGATGGATAAAATAATTTTTTTAAATGTATCTAGATACAGACGGAAATATTCCAATTTGAATGTATCGCGGATACAGGTTCAGACACACAATATCTTTATACATGTATACTAATATACGTATGTTTTTAATTTAATTGATTTCTTAGAGTGCAAAGAATTTTAGAAATGAATAATAATTGATTGAAGACAGAAAACGGCAAGAAAACAATTACAAACGCTAACAATAGCAAGCAAACTGTAAGAAATGCATCACTAAATTACACAATTGTCTTTCAGCGCATTAATTTCTTAATGAAGTAAAAGGTACTCCAGCCAATTAGAAGTGAATAATTAACAATATTAACTCGTTTATATTTAGTGCGCAACGAACGATCGCCATAGATCGCGATTCTCTTTTATAGGGGCATTTTTTATAGGGGCATTAATGAATCGGGCAACGCCCAACTGTCATTACGCCTGAAAGAGCGGGCGGGCAGGCGGCGGCGGGGAGGATAACTCGAGTAAACTCGAACATTAGACGGCGTTCTTACTTAACTAAGAATCGAGAGTAAACTGCTCTTTCATAAATTAATTTCCATTCGTTTCCGGCTAACGAAAACTTACGGCCAACTACGAGCGAAGCCGCGTTTAAAACCGCAGCTGCCGCGATGCGCGTCTCTGTTCCTTTATCCAGCTTTATTATTGAAATGATATTCGGCACACGGCACAGTCATTTTTTTTTTTTTGTAAACATTTAAAAGTTCGTTAATAGTCGAAGAAGTTGTCAACGAAACTAGGAGGAAGAACGGAAAAATGCACGCGGACTGTTGCATAAATTTCTCGAACGAAACTTTTACGAGGAGGAATTTAATAATTGCCAAGATAAATCAAGTAGATACGCATTAAAAAGTCACGGGCTTTCTTATAGACTTATAATAGGAGAATTAGTCGTTTTACGTTGTTGTTGTAAAGACCTTTGTCATTAGTTTTGTTTAGTAAAACAGAAATTGATAGAAATAGAACATGTTGTCTTTCTCTTACCGGAGACTCTCTACAGCGGCGAATCATCGAAGTGAACAACAGCGCGAATTGGACCATGAAAATCTCGACCGAAATCCAGAGGACAGAAGATCAGGAGAGAGAGGAATATTCGCCGAAAATTTCAATCCGAGTCAAATGCGCAGCTGCATTTATACGTTTCGTTGTGAGAGTCAAAGCGCGCGAGTGTCCATGTGGTTGTCGATACTGAAAGGAACTTTGTAGTCGACATAGTTGAAATACTTGCGTGTACCGCGTATATGTGAAAGGCAGAGATAAAGGGAGGGAAAGAGAGATAAAGACCTGGATTTCGTAATATCTCGAATACGTAGCGGAGTATTTCATTGATGGCGGCGTATCAATATTGAATCGATAAGTAATGTCGCTTGATATGTTTGAAAGCTTTGAATTGCCACGCCACCATACACGGATGAAATTCCTGTGAAATTCTGATTGATGGCATCTTGATCTTTACATTTTTTTTTTCCTGTTAATGTTTTTCACGTACTCATTCGCGAACTGCTTTAAATTTATCCTTTAATTAATTCTCCTATTTATCTCTGCGATTAAAATTTTACTCACTGAAATACAGCATCAAATTTAACTCAATTCCTTGAATTAAATAACATTTTATTTTTAACGTCCACGAGTCGAAATTTATTTTAACGCGAAACATGTTTTTATATCGAGTCAAATTCAATACATTTCTTTAATTAAATCGTTTAACTTTATTCTTTTAGTTAAATTAACGACATATTAAATAGGAGCAGCGGCGACAGGGAAACGATTCTAAAATAACAACATTAAAAGATTGTTTTTCTTCGTGAGTTGAGAAATTCAGGAAATTCTAAAGTATATATTTACAATTACTGCAAAAATGTTCTTATAGTAGCATCAAATTGTTGCCGTTAATGTAAATTGATAGTCGAGGTAGTCGCGCCTAGGATGATGCGGTTGATGTCGTCTACTGTCGTCACTTAGAAGGAATTAATTGCACCCAGCGGAAACCACCGGGTCGAATGTCGAAGGTGACTTCGCGGTATCGATGCCAAAGCCTCTGTCGGAGTTAGTCCGAAAGCCACGGAGGTTTCAGACAGGCTTCAGGAAGGCGAAACGGACGATAGTGGTCGCGCGTTACCCTGGCGTAGAAGTGAATAATGCAACGCATCACGTTGGCGAAACCGGGCGCGCTACGCCTCGTTGTTGCAAATCTCATCCGCCGAGGGCCATCTTGCCGGATCTGTTCGTCCCTTTCGACGCTCTGACGTTTGCCCGGTATTCCGTACTACCGACGACAGTTTCTTCCCCGTTTTCGCGATCGTTCGTGTTTATCGATATTTCATTATGCCGCGTTCTCGGAAAGTATAATATATATTCGCGAGGCGTCAGGCGACGTTGCGATTCAATTTCAATATGCGTTGTGAATGCACCGTGAATTCGAAGAGTGATACCTCGATAACACGACGGAACGAGAATACGAAGGCGTTTTTGTACCGTTCCCATTCGCGCACGTTCTGATAAAAGTCTATATTTTTAAATGAGAAAGGAAAGTAACGTCTTCTTTTTTTTTCCTCCTATCAAAATGAAGAAAGCAGAAGTTTTCGCGGTATTAGAATTTAGCAGGCAATATAAGAGAACGTGTATATGGTGCTATCGGGCGGCTTAGCCTCTAAAAAGGCTGAGAGGCACGAAGAGGCTCTTAAGCTCAATATGGTGTAAGAAGGTAGGCGTTAAGCCATTGCGCGAAAGGGTGACCGATGACTGTCCAATCCCAAAGCCGTAGTTACAGTCACCGAGGTGACAACGCATCACGACGTGTCGCCACCTCATTAACCGCGAGGAATATTCCCCTAATGGGAAATACGACGGTATCGATTTTATTCGGTAATGCCAATCCAACACTATTTAATTTCTTTTTTACATTCGTTGTAAAAACCGTTAATTAATGGATACCCTTTCAGTCCCTTTTCATACTCGTTACATTATTTTGTGGATAAAATTTTATAATCGCAATTCTATTTAAAAGACTTATACTGAAACTAATTAGTTATGTTAGCATTCAGTATCAAACGCAACATTTAAGATTCATCATCATTATTAATGACGATTGTTTTTAATACTAATTGTATTGCGCACGCACAACCGGTAGAGAGTCCTTTAACCACTAAACTTAAATAAATCGAATAATGTGATCATTGACAATCGATTACCAAATAAAAATATCGACGAGTCGTTACGTTGCGAGAACAGCGCGTAAAATTGATCGAAACCGCCTCGGTGCGTAGTGCTACGTTTGCGGAGAATCACAGGGGAAAAAAGGAAACTCAGCCTTGCCCATGTTAGGATGGCTGTAAATAATCGTTGCTGTCAGAGTATACTATAGTTTATAGCTAATTTAACCACGTTTCTCTCTTAACGTATATACGTATATGCATATGCGCTTAGGCTAATGAGTTTGTAACGAGAAAAGCGACGTCGCGTCGGACGCGCCGGCTCCTCCACCGAGGAGAGCGGCGGAGGTTTCTTTATTTCGCGCCCCGCATTTCTCGCTCTCCCGCGCGTATTAGTGACCGCTGATCGCGGGAATCGCGATGTTAACTGTGCACGCAAAAACGCACCGTCTGAACTCCGTCGTCGGCCGATTCGGGAACTTTGTACGGCAACTCTAACGACGCGACCGACGCCTGAACTCATTGTGGACGAAAAACGTGAACTGGCGCATCCATTCGGAACGTTAAAGGAACAATATGTCTTCGTACGCGTTCTAAACAAAAGAATACGCTCGTATTGCGCGCTTTATTAAATTGCTTTATCATTGCGTTTCACGCAGAATCAAAATGAAAATTCCGAATATACGCTCCTATTGCATTTCAACGTCCTCTTCCTTTAAATTTGCATTTGTCATCCGACGTGCAACGACGTGTTTAACCTTTTAAAATTAACCGTTTGATCGAATGTTTTTTTTTTAAGCGCCAGTAAGAGTCTAGACTTTCCCCGAATTATTTGCCGATCGATGCATTAATTGCAACGCGCGCCGCGAATTTAGAGAAATCTCCATGAATAATGCGCTTCCAACACACTTTTGCAGTAAAAGTTATGCGTTCCGGGAATACAAGGTATCCCACAACCGCCGTACGATACTTTAATAGCATACTCTGAAGATTAATTAGAGTCGAAAATTCTAATATGAAAATGTTGGAAGTTGTAATACCCTTTTGATTTATAAGCGATCAATATTGTCCCAGCGGCTTCGCGGGCAACGAAAATTGTACGCGCAATAATTTTAACAATTTACAATTTTAATGATTTTGATAACTCAAGAAAATGTGAGAACGGCTGTTCGGTTAAATGGCAAATTTTATTACCGGAATAAGCGTTTATAAAACGTGAGATTCGTGGAAATTAACGTGAACGCTCGTTCGCGAAAATTCACGTGAAACGCGAGGGAAATGTGCGAACGGGAAATGGAATATTCGGCGTGAACGTTTTTGAAAGGTTACTACGTCGTTGACTTTGCGACAGAATAAATGTTCTTGTCCTTAGGAGCGCTTGCTCCTCCGCGGCGTAACAATAAAACGCGTCGTGCGTACGAAAGATCGCTGCGCTATCACGCGACAAACGTTCGAGCCTCGGCAGGTAGCGCGATGCATCATCACATTATCCTGCGACACGTTGACAGCTGTTGTTTCTTACATCTATTAGCATCATACATCATCCTCTGCTATACCATCAGCGTTATCAGTCCGCGTTATCGTCAATTTTAACGACGAATTTTCTCGGTGTGTCTTTTCCTGCGGGGCGTGCAGCGTGACTGCAAACGGGCCAACGGCACACGGCACGAAACGAGACGCTATATTATTGCCGCATGACCGCTCGACACGCGATCTCGCGACACATACCGCGAATCGTCGAACGCGATTATTTCTTGAGATTACTGAAATTATCAGATCGCGCTGTTGACTCTTGCAATCTTCGACTCGCGAGCGTATCGAAGCAATGGCTCTATCCCTTTCGGAGCGAATACTCTGCGAATTTTCAGAGATTTTCCCGCGCGAATCGAGACCCGACGGGCATTTCGGACGACAGCGTAGAAACCAGAGGTAAATTATGAGGCAAATTATAATTTATATATTTATTTATTATTCATTTGTGTAAAAAGTAGACCGGCGAGTTTTGTAAAAGTTTACATGAGAGAAAAAAAATTGTTTTTTTTTTTTTTTCAGAAATTACTTTTCACGCGCAGGATAATTATTTCCTGAAATATTAAATATTCATTGTGTTTTAAGTGCCGCTACAACTAGCATATGTTTATATTTTTACAAATCAACGTGGGCTGCAACGCAGTCTGCAACTCCGCTGCTGCGTATCACATTGGTGAATGTTTAAGTACCTCTTATTTTTAATTGAAGTAATGGAAATGAAAATTATATCGGATTTATACACACGGTATATCGAGTTAAAAATGCATTAAGGCTAAATGTATCCTCTCTAACAGATCTATTGACTGTTAATGTTAAAACAGATAATCAGTATTTAAGCCTGGAGGGTATTCAAGCTTTCGTTGCTTTT
This sequence comes from Solenopsis invicta, assembly GCF_016802725.1. NCBI lineage: Eukaryota > Metazoa > Arthropoda > Insecta > Hymenoptera > Formicidae > Solenopsis > Solenopsis invicta. Next base: position 23,096,309 of record NC_052668.1, read on the forward strand.
GATATAAAAATATATGCAAAGCGCAAAAAAAGAGAGTTTGTTATGTGTTTCACCACATCAATTATTCACATCTTTGGATGTTTTTTTCACAAAATCGATAAAATATTAAATTACGGAATGTAACAATTACGGAGTATATTTCAGAGAAATTTAAGCTATTAACTCGCAGGTATAAATAAAATTTAAATATATTAAATATTCAAGATACAATGGAGATAATATAATATATTAATTATAGCATTTGGGCAATGATTTTTTGATACAAAAATTGAATTATAAGTTACTTAAACAGTTAGAAAAAGAATAAAAATTTGAAAATAAACTTATTATTAACTATTACAATGACACACATTTTCTAAACATAGAACTCATATATTTCAATTTTTGTGCTCAGATTTTATTATCAATGACAAAATAAGATATTTACGTGTATTATAAATTAAGACCTTTTCAGTATGCACATGTCACAAACATATATAAAAGAACAGAAATTATTTCACAGTTAAACAATATATGTATGAAATAGTTAATTTAATGAAAAAAGACGCTAGTGATTATTAAATACATTTAATTTTCTAATCAATAATCAATTTTATTTTAATCCCTATATCGGTAGGCTATCTGTCTATATTATTGAAATTCGATAAATATTTCTTCATGATATAGAACTTTTTTATCTAACGGTATAGATGGGATAGATTCGCTACGTGTAAAAACGGATTTAAACGAAAATTACGTGATAGCATTTTTCAGTTTTTTGATCGCTCGTAATTTATAAAATCTTACAATTTTGACACTTTTGTGTTAAAGCAGTATTAAACTCTCATTAAACCATTCGAGAACGCACTATCGCATATATCTGCATTTTATTTAGATTGTGCTGATCTGCTGAGATCCACCAAGTTTCATAAGACACGCAGTGTACGCACATCAAATACAGAGTAGCTTTATTAAGATATTCGCGATTAATGTTCTCTCCAGTAGAAACTATTTGCACTAAACGAAGCTCGCGTAAATCAAAATTGTGCGAAATAAAGGCTGTCTGTATTTACGACGGGAAAATTGCTCTTCGCGTTTTAGACGAATATGATTTACAAGATAGTTTTCAGAAACGCATTAATCCCGGAAGTCGGGAACTACCTGCGCACAACACCACCGTAGCCTGCGAGCATGATAACTCCTGGAGTGAGTTTAAGAAATGAAAACCTAGGAGCGCGCGCGCGCGCGCTCGACGAAATGGAAACTGGGGGAGAAACATCGAGTGCTCGTGAAGAGCATATAATTTCTTAGAAAGCCGAAAGCCGGGACTTTGCTCGCGGAAAACTTTTCTAGAGGGTTATAAGCGTTACGAATCTTTTCCATTATCAAATTAGTTTTCAATAAAAACCATAGTTGTATCTCTTCTCTTGTGGTATTATGAATGCATTCTAAATTTAAAATTCAATCCCCCCTTCCCCTTTCTCGCGTAATTACCTGTTGTGTAAGGAATATGACTATGACTACGTATGCACATCGTGCGAATGGTTACAACCTTTTTAATTACGAAACTTTTGTCTTTGCCTCTCTGTGATTATCATATTCCAATTCCACTAGGCCCGTGTAAGTCTCATTTTATCGAGGAACTAATAATCTTAAGTAAAACGCCACATTTACACTTAACGTTATTTTGCGGTAAACATCGGCGCATCATATTACGATGAATAATTCGCGGAGAGTACGCGGGAGTTCACACGCACTCGCGATTCAGAAAAAGCACGGCAGCTCTCGCCAACTGTACGTAATGAAAGTAACGCGCGCGCTTGTTCTCTTAAAGGTATGGCTTTACTACTGATTTGCGGAGCGTACTTTGGAATACTGTCGAGTAACGCGCGATCGAGGTGAAATTTTCGCGATACGGTACGAGGGTCGGGTACGCGAGCGGTGTGACGTGGCGAAAGAAAGTTTTTGGTTTCATCGCACTAACGACATCGTTAAACATAGCATTATACCGACTGTCCGTCAGCGATCTTATCACGATAATATAGCGGACGACATAATCAGGATAATGTTCGCCACTAGGAGGAGGAAGTGGAGGCAGGTCGACTCTTTGGTCGCGGGAAAAGAGAACCAAGCGGACGGAAAGAGGGTTAATTTTACACGTAGAAGACAAAAGTTCCAGTGAACTTTTAAAGCATTCAATATAAGGAGACCGGACCGCGTGCGCGAAAGAGAAAGAGGGAGATAGAGAGAAAAGCGAATTGCCCCGGAGGTAGATTCGAACTTGTGCAAGAAAAATTGTATCAAGGGTCCTTGCAACCCGAGGGAAATTTCCATATAATAATTAGATACTTAAATTACTCTAATAAAGGAGGATGATTAAGTCGGATATCCGGCCACCTACCTCCTGGCTCCTTTTTCGTATTGCTACGGGCGAAACCGCGGACCGAGTATATGTCGAGAGACTACTTCTTCCCTCTGTGAAATATTTTTTCGTGATTGCTACTTTATTTTGTCGTTTTCTCGGCGTAAAATAACTTCTGGAAAGGAGGGTAGAGATTCAAAGAAAGAGCGTGGGAGCGTATCTTCTTGCACGTTATTACAGGCGACGTGGATAATCGAGAATTATTGTTATTACAGGCTTATTATATTCGTCTTAATAATTAATTCAGCGTAGAGTACGTTTCGATAATTGCGCCGGGTTATTATTTACATCGTGATTATTTGTTTTAATGAAGTAACATTATTTTATAATATATATCTTGCCGTGATAACGATACGTACGCTCAATCAGAGTATTCATTATGGGAACGTTGACAAAATGTGAAATCGCTTCATTACTCGCGCACATGTCGCGCTATTAATTTGAACATTTACAACTCGTCTGAACTTTTTCTTCGTCGAGGATTTTCGCGTGCTGAGCTTGCACTAATTGGCCGGTGCGCTCGGCGCAACAGCGCGGATTATGCTAGTTAGGAATTCAGCCTGCTACGAAAGTTAAACTGTACCGATGGCAGAGGACGCGTTAAGATTCCACACGCTTCCCTCGCTTTGGTGAAAGAAACGCTGGAAGAAAAGAGAGAACGAGAGGTGAGGAGAAAAACAGAGGCAACGCGAAGAAAAAGGTACAATGAATAAAAGAAAAAAAAAAGAGAAAGAGAGATCGATCGAAAGATGGTGGAAGATGCGGAATAATAAATACGATCGCTCTCAAGCCGAATAACGAAATAACTAGGCAGCATTTAATTTTCATTCTTCGATGCGTACGCAAAAAAAAGAAAAAAAGAAAAAAAATACGTCTCTCTCTCTCTCTCTCTCTCTCTCTCATCTTAAACAAATTTGCTCGAGTATATAGGGTTAGATTGACAAAAGCGACAAAACTGTCTGCTTCGCGCGTCGAATCAGCGTCGCGAGAAAATGTCGTCCTTGTCCTTTTGTACGGGCGAGATAGCGGATGATTCGGTTCGGTGAACTAGTAAGCGCCTCTGCACCCGAGGATTGCTCCAAGTTATTACGACGTCATTTCCAGTTAGGCAACTATAGCTGCTCTTGGTACGTAGAGGACCGCAATATGTCAAGCGATTGTAATCGTCTTTGGCTAACAAGAGGAGCTGCTAATCGAGTTATCGTAAATACCGTGTGTAATACCGCGCCTATCCCGAAATCATATTGCAAAATTGGCGGAATTTCACTCGTATCTACGAACGGAACGGGGAACGTAACGGCGGCGGGATCAAAATTTACATGCCTCTCCCAGAGATAAACCTTTTTAAAAAGAAAAGTTGAGTTCCCGGTTGCACGCACATATAGCTACGGTCGATCGAAAATTTGAACTGCGTCAGGCGCGCGTTCAGATCATTTCGGGAATGAAAGTCATTTCCCGATAAGACCGGGGCGCTCCGTTTAAACTCCCGTGCAATTTCTGCGAGCATTGATCCGAAGTTTAAGCAGAGTTCCTTGCGAACAGAGAAACCGGGGGGAAGTTCACGTTACTAGCTTTAGCCTACTTTATCTTAAGCGCAAGGGTAGCGGACGTGAGAACACAGAGGGAGACGTTCGACGTCGTGACGAGGGCTGGGTTGTTGTAGGTGCCCTTTCCCTTTATCTTTCTCTGTCTCTCTTTCCCTCTCTCTCACTTCGCGTTTAGTCACCCTGAAACGATCGCGTGTGAATATCTGGACGTTGCTGCACTCCACGCTTGACTCTGGCAGTTTTCCAGTAGTACCAACCTGTCGACCGCCGCCACGCAGCAAACCAACCCCATCGAAAATTTCAGCCAACTCTCTCTCTCTCTTTCTCTCTCTCTCTCTCTCTCTCTCTCTGGGCCTCTTCCAGATCGCGGTTGGCCACCGTTCGCTCGTAATATTTACTGATACAGACATAATTCGTTATGACACGAATAAATCGTATTTCTGTCGAATTGCTAATAATGTAGGCGGTCGTTTCCATGAAATCTTGACAATATTCTTTATTTTTTGTGCGATTTTTTTATTTAAACAAGTTAATTAATTTTTTTTTACACAGCTTTTTAAAGATCAGTAATTTATTCTAATAACGGAAAAAAATTCAAGTAAGAATTGAATATTCATTAAAGAGAATAAATCTTATTTCTTGCGACATTTGCGTTAATAATGTCATTTTCTAAAGAATCGCAATGACAATTTTTATGAATACGTCTTTCGTAGGATTTGTTCGCTTACGTAGTATAAATGTAAGTTGCATAGTACTGTGAGAAGCGTTAATCAGTTTAACAAATTTTCTAAAAATCTCTATGAAATCTAGGAAAAGTCGTTTTAAACGGCCGTCAATGAGAGGAAGTCTAAGTGAGGAACCGTGTAAGCGAAACTGTTTCTTTATTTAAATTTCTTCCGGCGGTTCTCGAAGATAATGTGTTGAATTAATCATAAGGATTCCGTTCTGCATTTAATTCTGACGTCCTTTCGAAGGAACGGAGTAACGATTAAAGTTTCGCGCAAGTGGTCCAGGGAAGGCTTTGGTGCGGCCAACCGTCCGAGCCACTTCCCAGCCTAATTTTCTCTGACAGTTCTGTATAAGTACATTTTCGTTATAATAAGATTCTCAGTCTCGCATTTATCGATTGTGCTCTCTCTCTCTCTCTCTCTCTCTCTCTCTCCTCCTCCTCCTCTTCTTGGTATCGATAATCTTATTGAGCGCTCGATTATACAATTATGGCGTAAATTAGCCTTGAAACGAGATTAATCAATCGTTATAAACGCCATTTATAAGAAAATACACGCAATATTTCACAATGCTCTTCCACTAGAAATATAGCTAACCAGCTATTCCATCGTTACGTAACGCTGGGTAATTAAATACATTTTTAATTTTTCGAGAGTGCAACGTTTAATCGTTGCATATGAAAACATTAACAGTGTTATGTCGTCCAATATTTATATCGAACGATATTTTATTGCAAAGGGGGACCGGCGACACGGGTCTTCTCAGATATGATAGCTGTAATTTGATTTCTCGTCGATTATTAGCATACGATCAATACTAATCTCGATAATTGTTACGTAACTTCATTGCCGTATTGCGTTTGATGTCATTCTCCGAAAGTGATTGATCGCGGCAATTGCGGGGACAGCAATATTATCGGGAAGGTTCGCTTATTGGAATTAACACGCTAAATCGGTACGTGATTCGCATTCGTCTTACGACGATTCGACGTTGCCGTTTGATCGTTTCCATTTCGCGCCCGTGGAGCGGTCTCTCTCCATTTCGGAGATTGAAAAATTTGCAAATATAATGGGGCACGGGGCGCGAGACGATCTCGTCTACGCATCTTTGCAGTATTATTCCGAAGGGCAGGCGTAATTTCGTTTCAATTAACAAGATTATGCATTGGGTTTTAACGGTGCGCTCGGCGTAACCAGCGCATTACTCATAAGTCGTAAAATTCCTGTGATAATCTCATTTTATACGTCTCGGTGGCGTATCGTATGACGTTTATGCCATTCATTTCCTGACGCCGTAAACACGTTCCGCTGTGGAAGTCACGATCCTCTTTTTACCGGAAAGGTTTCAACGACTTCTTTGCTGAAGCGTCTTAACTCGCAGGCTGCACCTATAATTCCCGGCAAGATATATCCCGCCTTATGTACTATATACATATATACACATATACATATATATATACGTATGTATATATGTGTATGTAGGTATATACCGACGACGAGCATAAATCGTTAACGCGGGGGATCTTTGCTCACATCGCTACTATTAACTATCTCTGTAATTTATCTAAAGACAAAGATGCAACTGCTTGTTAAAACGCGAGAGATTAATAGTACGTATTCATGCGATGTATATATATGTTTTTTTTTCACGTAACTTTGAGATTAAAAGAAATAAGAAAATTCCGAGGCACATTAAGGCAACTGAGATCGTTAGTAACTGTTTGCAGATTAGCATTTACGGAAAATTCGTTAAGAGCCCGATAAGGCGAAATGGGATATTAACAAACTGTGTTTTCAATTTCGTTCCTTTTGAACCGATTGAATCGGGCACGTCTAAAAACCGAGTTTCCACAGCGCGTTGTTTGCAAAATGTCCCGACTGCAACGAAGTCGTTGTGTGAGCGAACAGTATTTTTTTTTCTTTTTTTTTTTAATAGTTCTACTCTCTATATAATTTTTTTTGCGTTTCGCAAAAAGTCGATTGTTTCGCGCGACGTGACGATGCTCATAGAACCGGAACCGATTCTTTGCGAAGCTCCGCTGTTCGTTCCGCTCCGCGCGATTCAAGAACGTTAGGATTCTAATCTTGCTAAATTGAGCAAAACTAATATATCGCCAGCGGATAAATAACGACACGGTATTTGCGGGACGTAATGTTGCGTAATGACGCCGATATATCTTCGGCAGAAATATCTACGGCAGCCAGCGTAGGCGTCTCGTTAGGTACGCGCGCGATAACGGATGATTCTTGTATCATCTAAATTACACTAATCCTGCGCGGCGTAACAACTTCCGACGTCAAAATTCTGCGTTCGTGCTTTCTAATTGTGAGATCTCGTCAGGCTTAAGTCTTTGCACGCTTAGCTCCTATAACGATGATTTACGTACGCGATCCTCCTGGGGCCCTTCCCAGGTATCCTTTATACCCGAAAAGCCGCTCTTTGTCGTCATCCCGTAGTCTATGGCGTGTGGATATCGCAGGCCGGCTCCATCCATTGTTCTGGCCGACAGTATTCGCGTGTACCTGCAATAACTAACGTACGCGACGGAGAGAATGTGTGGGTGTGTTTGCGCGTGTGCGCCAGTGTTAGAGTATGTGGGTGTAGGTGTTTCACGTTCACACCTGCTTCATCGGTTTCCCTCTGTCGCGCACGTTTACGCAGGAATGTCTTTTCCATACGGCGCGGCGTAACTGGATAACGCGTCTCGAATTGATTGTGGAATATTCAAACGTCATTTAAATGGCAGCTTTGCGCATCCAGTGCGCGTTTTGCGCGTTTTGCGCGTTTTGCGCGTTTTGCCCAAGTACGAAGAGTTACGTGAGCGTAAACATTTTTGAGATTCATTCCGAAGCCACACACGTTATTCGCGTGTATCCGTCGACTTTTTCCCATTCTCGTAATTTTTGTCGCGCGAGTTCCCGCTATAAATCCATTAAGACGAGCCGGTGCCCCTCCCCTCCACCGGTCGAAGTTCAAACCGTGCGCATTCGAATTCATTTCTTGCGAATCCACGAAGTCACCGACAATAAATCATGAATATTAAAACGAGCATTCCGAGCGGATTCCCGGGTACCTCGCGATGATAAGATTATATTCAAAGGTAAAAGGAGAGAGGATCTTGAAATGGATTGAGAGTACAGATAAATTAAAACCCTCATTCACCGTGAGAAACTGCATAGGTAGGCGTTCTGTAATTTAAATGCAAATCAGTTTTTAGTCAATCGTCGAGAATACCGTTTGCCTAAGAAAGAGAACGGGAGCGAAAGAACGGGCGGGCAAGCGAGCGAGCGAGCCGCGCGCGGACGGGAACGTCTTAAACGTAAATTCCTTCAAAACGAAGATCATTCCGTAACGTCTCGTTTTACCCGCCGTCTACCAAATTACAAGGTTCATCGACCGTCTTACGCACTGGCATTGTACCAACCGAGGAGGACTCCGTACTCTTCAATTTAACGTCTGACTCTAAGATCACGGCTGCAGCGATATCTTCCGGGTATCGTTGGCCTTTGAAAATTGAATGTTTGACGAATTACGTTACGCCCCCTCCGTAACAATACGAAACGTTTCATTGAGCCTCCGTTTACAAAAGATTTAAAGAGGGCCTTTGTATCAAAGCGAGAGATTGGTACGGGATACATTTTGTTTCTACGTTAGCGAGAGGGAGTGCATTATTATATACGTGGCGTAGGTGTATTATAGACTATTGTTCCTCGTGTGTCTGTCTAGTCTTCGTTTTTATGATCGTTACAGTGAAATATTGGCGATGGAACCGCAGGGATCGAAGGGTTCAGCTGTCGCATCGCCGAGACCCTTTCACTCGTGATACGACGTTCCTTTGGGATTTTCTAAGAGCAAGACATACGATTCGGCATCACGAAGCTCTAGGAAAGAAGATACGAATTCTGAGACTCGTTCGGATCGTTTACAAATGTAACGTTTAGGGTCATAAATAAGCAGAATTACGTTCGCGATGGTTTAATATTCGGAATGGAAATAAATGTACATGCATTAGAAGCTCATTTTGCTGAAATAATGATTGCAGCGCCCCACGCGCGTATAATGAATCACGTATATCACGTACAGTTTCGTATGTTGACACTAAATGAGTTACTAAAATCATAATGCACGTCGCATATTGTATTATTTCTGAATTCGCATATCCTCCTTCGTATTGTTGTAATTTCATTGAAACCCGAGTCTTCCATACGTATAATAGTCGGTGTTATCTGCGTCCACACAGTCATGCGTAATTAATAAACAATGCTTTCAATGATTCACGCTGAAGTAACCGCGCTATCGATTTGTGTGTTTCGTTAAATCGCGTTAAAGCTCATTCGACATCGCGTTCCCAAAAACGAATACGCTTCGCGAAACGTGAGGAATTTACGTGTAAATGGGCCAATAATACAGTTCACTGATGTGAAAAAAAATCTATAACGAGACTAATTATTCTTTATAGTTTGTGGATGCTGAATACGAATCTGGTCATCAAATTGTTCCATCGCGTTCAGAAATTTTGAAAAATTTCCAATTGGAGTTACAACAAAGATTATCCTCACGCATTTTGTTACGTCATAACTGCGATATGTAACGTGCTGGACGAGTATTATTGCAATCAAAATTAAGATTGTTAGAACTTTCAGCCTTTGTAAAGGATTTTTCTTGTATTGATTACAGTTAATAATTCATGGTTAAATACGAGGCCTATTATGAAAAAGCTACAAATTAGATAATTGATGATTTATTAGAACTTTCAAATATGTTTATTTAAAATTTATGGTTTTGTAGATCGTGAAATTTGATGTCACAATTGATTATTGCAAACATTAAATATACACCTCTTTCGTAACACATGAATACGAATCTAATGTAAAAATTGACAAGGTGATAGAATTAGTAGATAAAAGTCAAATCACGTTTTAATTTGTGCAAGAAATTATACATGGGAATTTTATCGCAATAGATGCCGTATTTAATCACATCTCATTAGCCGACACAAAAAATTTCTTATGAGGGCTGAAAGTTCCAACAACACACATAATTTTAATTACAATAAAACTTCTTTAGCGCTTTATGTATTCTAATTATAATGTGATAAAATACGTGAAAAAACAACTCTCTCCTTTGCAAATTTTTTGAAACGTGATGGAGATTTAATTTAGAAACTGGATTCGTTTTCAGCATTCACAAAAAACTTGACTCTAGAAAATGTTCAGTCTCATTCTGGTATTCGAAAAAAGTCATTCTTTTTACGGAATTGTGTAATAGCCAATTGTGAGATGGCATTTATAGAAACGTTCTTAGTTTCGATCGACGCAAAACGTGAGCCCCGATCTTTCGCACAGGCAAGTAAAGCCTGCGGATATTTATCGTTTATCGTACGTCGTGCTAACGCGTACGATTTTCGGTTTGCCGTTCGAAGAACAGCGATACACTTTTGCGAGAATTTAAACTCCCTGCCATACAGTTTTATAAATTTGGTGAATTTATTTTACACAGACAAATATAACATTTGTAGTGGAATTTATAAATTTTAAAATGTTTTGAGCGATGTGCAGTGAGCTTTCACGTCTGATCCTCGGTGCATTTACTCCAAAATAAATGACACTTGACGTAATGCTAGATTTCCATTATTACAATTGCAACAATTCCTCGCAAAATTATCAAGTGCGATGTTGCTACCCCGTATAACGAGCCAGCCCTCGCTAAAATGTCTTGAAGAGGCATTTCGTAGCACATGGACTTTCGTTCGCGATAACAGGTGCGGGTACCCTCTGGGATTATGCTAGATATTTCGAAAGTTCGCAACTTTGCGCAGGATCTTCAATTTTCTCGCTTTACTCTTTTTGCATGGGAAGCCAGATATTTACTCCGTTACGCGAAATAAACGACAGCGAAATTCGGAAAGTTTGACTTCGCCACATTTCAAGCACAAAGCTACTGTTGAGGAACATTTTCTATCCTTAAATCAAACGTGAATATATAAAACGCAGAGAAATGTTGTCTGTTATTTTACTTTTAGCGCAAAACTGATGTTTGCGTAAATTTATAAAATTGCCAGCCACATCTGATAAATCTGTTTATTACGATTTTAGTTTTCGTAATTTTATTTACAACTCAAATAATTTCAATCCCAATTATTCTTAATAAGCGAAGCGTGCAAAGCTTTTTACATTCAATGCTGATTTCGCTCATAATTTTTTGGGGCCTGTCACGATTTTGTCGCGACCCTATCGTCGTTTCTGACGGCATTCATCGCCAAACTTGCGAGCTAAGGATAGCCTGACATTTAAACACTGCCACACGGTTTTGCCCTGACAGCTGTGTCGACATCGTGATTTTCCGGAAGTACGTGTCTTTGACGCGAACATCTCTATCCACGTCGCGGTACCGCTATTTGATCTTTCCGATGTGAAAACACGTAGCGGTTGGCGTTGCGACACGCGATACACTCCGTCCGGACTAACATACATTTTAGATCGTTCCATCACGATGGTTTTCTCGGGAGAGCTGCACCCGACGGAATTAGGTTTGCGGAAAAATTGAGATGAGGAAATAGTTTTGGAGAAATCGAGTCTCTCTCTCTCTCTCTTGAAAGAGCGGTAGCGGCGAGCACCGTTTGAGAAATTCGCACATTCCGGCACGTGCAAACGCGAGATTACGATTTTTAACTCGCTGTTTAATAGTCGTTTTGTATACGGGACTGTACATAAACCGATTACTATGAATCACGTCGATGGAAAATGTATCCACGATACATCATGCCGTTAATAATTTTGATGCATTAATGAACGCGCACGCTACACGCGCACGTATCGATTAATGACAGATACGGGAAGATCTTATTATCAGAAATAACGCGTATCGCGGAATATGTTTTGAACTATATAGCCGGCTATAATGTGATTATATACATAATGAAGAAATTTTGCAATGTCAATAATATTTGTCAAATAGAGTTCGTGCGGCGGCAGTACAGTCGTGCAGTCACGCTTTATATAGGCAAGTAAACAAATTAGTCCCTTCGATGCGACGCGTATATATGTATATGCAGCGATATTTAATTTCGAGACACTGCGAAATGTCGGCGTCACGCGTATCAGTAATAAGCGGATTACGTCTGTTCATTTCAGGATTCCCGCCGTTAAAAGCCCCGGCGTATTTCCATTTCTCAACAAGTGACTCGGCTTTCTTTCGTCTTGGTTCTCGCGTTATCGTACACGCTTATAGTGATTTACGAGCGTGTATCCGACGTACGGGCCACTTATCGCGTGTAACCTATATGCGTGGGTAATCTAGAAAGAAATCGTATAACGCGACCTAGATGTACCGAACACGGTGTAGCGTTCCAGATGGACGTAAGTGCGACCACGCGACCGCGCGCCGTTCTTTCCAACAGGTCTGGAACATGTACGCCCGACGTTAATTTTCCCCCGCGAAAACTGCATTACGCCGAGCTAGGAACCGAAGAGAGCTCAATGAAGCCAGCTTGCGGGGCACTTAGTTTCAACTCGATGAAGTAAGAGAAACGATAAAGATATCTTCGTTTACGCCTCAGCGATCAACGAACGATTATCTTCCTCTTTCTTCTAGATAATAATACCACGGTGATTCTCGTTCCGAATGAATTCGCGTAATAATCGGGCATTGTACGTAAGTAACTCGACAATTTTTGTCCAATTTTTAACGATTGTGCAAGTGGGGGATTACCCACCCACCCACCTCCGCGTCTTCGTGTCGCTCAGGGACACACGAAGAATGTCACATTAGATTTTATAGTCCCTTCGAAAATGGCGCGGCATTTATTTAAACGCGTTCCGTGTTACGTATTCCTTATCACGGACTTTATTAATGTCCCTGCAGGGATGTACATACGTTATCTTGTACGAGCTCGCGACACGTACTTTACATGCGAGGAGGCACCACCAGGCTTACGTCTCGCAACGTGGCGGTCTTACGCGACAATACGTTTAACTGCCGTTTATACGATTCCATTATGTTGCGCTCTAAAATAGGATCCAGTTATCTCGGCGAGTGTTGCAAGTTAGCCGCAATACGGACAACTAAAAATTACCTCGCCGACATCAAGGCGACGAATCTCGCGCGACGGCAGACGTAACCTGTCGTAGGATGGACGAAACGAATAAAAATTTTTTTCCCTTTTCTTCTCTCAGATCGTAAATAAGGGACGCTATCTCGAGGGCCTGATTTAAGATGACTTGCCACGTGAAGCGAAGCTAACGTACATACGATAACGGGGCGAGAGCGTACTCCTACGGCGATTTGCATTAGATTTATCTTGAACGAAAATTAGATCGGGAACTTTATTTTGGACAGTTGAATGGACCTTTGACAAATTTCACTTCAACATTGCAAAAATGCGTAAGTAAATGAGCAGCGTGGACGGTAGAATAATTGATACCATGCAATATGGTCGAATAAACGAGTAATTGTATTGATTTTTCTTTAAACCTTGGTGAAACGCGCGAGCGAATTGTCTAGAGTATTTCGTTCATCACCAAACACGTCTCTATTATATTTTCCATGTCCCGCCCCCCTTCCCCCAAAAGTTGATTAATTACAGGCTAAATTTAGGTTAAATAGCATTTCGTATTTCACATTTTTCTGCCTCTCTTTCCCTCCCCTCTCTCTGTCCCTTTTTGTTTCAATATTACATCTACCGAGATTTTTCGTTGAAAATGGCAACTCGTTTCTACTTCAGCGTCCGGAAGGGATTATTTGTATTCATTAAATTTTGCTTTGCGACGCTAATAAAATGGCATGGCGAATTTTTCATTCGAAATTAGCCGGTCGCCGGGAAATTCTCAATTATGATATCTCTTGGTATCATGGTGGATTTCATGTATATTCTATACTTGCATGGTCGAGTATCGATCCTACAGCTTATTTAGGTTTAATCGAATATACCATACCCTGAGGGTAGGATCTCCTATCTATCCTGCAGTGACATTGTGCGCAACATAGACATAATATTCCAATTGTAACAGTTAATCCGCCGGAGTTTCGGAAGTGACCCACGCGATAATAAACGATCGGGCGACATTTAAGATTCTAAGTGCAGAGGTGCTCGACTGCGTGTAACGTGGTTCGCAGCAAGCTATATCAGCACTTCCTTGAGATTTCTATTTCGCGCTCCACTTTTCTCTCTCGGGCTCTTTTTCTCAGTCATTGTACGGGGAACCCTTTGTGCCAAGGAACGCCCATATTAAACTCCGGGGCAATCTGAACCAGCGCGAATGGTTCTTATTTTCAGCACGGCACCCATGGGGAACATATGAAATTCCTGAAGAGCTATCATTTCTGCGCCACGTACTGCCCATAACTTATTTTATTATCAGCTTCTTTCTCGTGATATCGGCACTGGATTATAGCGTACAGCGTTGTTTCCCCGTTTACCGTTAATTATCGAGCTCGCACGTGCGGAATACCCCGTTTACGTCGCTCATAAATCTCAGCGTGACGTATACACACAATTTAATGATGAGATCGCGCTTTGACAGGTGGTTCCGCGGGTCGAGTGATAAAAAAGATTTGATAGACATAAAGTTGTGGAATATTGAAAATAACGATAACGAGAAACATTTCGTATGCGATAGGAATCGTGCTGCGTAACAAGATTATTTTGTCAGCGTTACTTTTCTTTTCTTTTTTCATATACGTTACATATACGTACTGAAATAATTTTGAAGATTCTTTCTTGATCCGCAAAAGATTCATCGCGAAGATCGGAGGTTGTCCTCGCGTTACAGAGAGAGCGTTTGATTAAATTAGATTTAATCTTATTCCTCTTTAACGTTTCTCTTCTCTTTTTCGCAATCTTGTTGAATTTCATCCGAGAACCGATTCGATTAGGACAGGTATTTCCCGACCGAATTATGTCGAAAGAATGGTCGAATAGAGCCTCGACAGAAATTAAGAACGTACGTCCGACAGCGGCGGCGCGACGTCTCTCCACGCCGAACTAATTTCATTATCTTCAACGGCGAAGATCCTTAGACAGCGGCGTGTCTCTTAAAAGCGGAAACGCGTTTTAAGGTGTGGTATCGTTTAACTCAGCCAGTCTCTTTGCTTTCTTCCTTTCCGTTGCGGTTGAAGCGAGACGTTATGCGGTTTTGTTTCGCGGAACAAGAGAATATTAAGTTCTCTCTCTTTCTCTCTTTCGCTTTCTCTTATTTTTGTTGATTTATTACTTTTAAGTTCAATCTCGTTAATCAGAAGATTGCAAGGCTCATTTTCGAAAAGGGAATTATGGAAAGACGCAATCCTAAAGAAATGCAGAGATACAGCAAATGTGCTCGCTATCTTGTTCAAAGGAAATGTCTCTCGTCCGTTGTCTACTTTAATTACATCTTTTAATTACAATTTCCTACCTCTTTTAATTACGTTAGCCGCGCGTCTTTTCCGGATTAGTCTCTCTCTCTCTCTCTCTCTCTCTTTCTTTTAGCGTGGCTATAATATCTTTAAAAATAATTACTCGGCAATTTTTGGCAGCAACGAGACTATTACTAGACCATTGTTAAAATGATTGTGCGAGCACGAAAGCATAATTAATAATCTGATCCTCGTTTATTAGCGGCGCTTTGAATAATTCTCCGCTATGTAATTAACTCTATCGCTATACGATAATTAATACTAAGGCGGCATCAAGATATGCGCTGTAGAGCAGAAAAATAACGTTTATCTTTTTGCCTGCACGATTAACGCGCTACGCGTTCCCTCGACGAAATTACGTAATGTTCTAAGCGCATCACAAGCGTTGTCGCATGTACCCACGGCTCTGCTATCCTTCTACAACTTGTAACATGCATATATTCAACATATTTGTATATTTAATGCATATTACTAGTTTAATGGATATTATAGCTAATGCATATTAAGCGTATTATTAATATATTAATGCATACCATGGTCCATTAAAAAAATGCGCGATCAGAATTTTTACTTCCTACAATATTCGCCTCTCACGCGCCACGGGACACGCGGCTTTCAAAATTGTTCAGCTAAATGTGATACAGTCTGCAAACTTTTTTTTTGTTTCTTTCAACAGTTTCAACAGTTAATGAATTTTCGATGAAAGTGCAATGATATAATGAGATATAATCGAAATTCTATATTATCGAACGCTATATATTCTAATACAACACTTGGTAATTGTATACGGTTTAATTACGAAATGATACAACCTCCGTTCCCTTATACAGGGTATAGGATACGGGTAGTCTATATAACGACTCGATGCACACAATTTATCGCGTTATCTAATTATTAATCATAGACAGTAATTGTGCATTAATTAATACGATATTCTTGTCGATGCAAATATTATCTGTTTGAAATAATTACGTGGCGCGCGCACGCGTGCGCGCGTGTGAAGAAATATACATGACAAAATCGGCATCTTTTATTAAAATTGGAGATTACAAGAAGAGAAGTAACGCTAGGACGGATTAAGTCTGAAGCTAAACTCGGTGCAACGATGTAAAAACTCGCGACAATTCGCGATGTCGAAAGAAGTTTCTCCCGATGAGAGACAAATTCATGAAGAATTAAGAAGCGAAGTTCAACCGCGGTCGAAAAACACACGCGGTTAGCCATTAGCGGCAGGAACAGGCGGGTGGCTCGTACCAACGATGGATGAATCGAAGGGAGCAAGAAGAGAGCAAAGGAGGAGGAGGAGGAGGAGGAGGAGGAAAAGAGACGGAGTAAAAAGAAGACATTACGACTCGTCTAGTAAAAAGGCGAATCAAACAGGCCGTGATGATACCCGGATGTTCTAATCGTATTAAATGGACCCGGCGATTCCTCGATGTGAAGAGCTCCTTTTTTTCTTCATCGTACATATCTCCTCGAGATGCCCGTAAACGAGCAAAGCACCGCGCAGAATTGTGGGAAGCTCGACAGGTGCGAGAATCCCCTCCTCTCTCTCTCTCTTTCTCTCTGTGCCATGTTTCGAGGGAGCCTCTATAAGCGCTATCTTCCTTGCAGCATCGAGCTCTGGCGGTTAACGTTACCGAAAGTAATTTAACGTGCTCGGGTCAGGCTTCGTAATCACCTTTACAGGCTATTTTATAAACTCTGGTGGAGGGAAAAAAGGGGAATTGGGAGAGAGGGAGAGAGAGAGAGAGAGAGAGGAAAAACTCTCCACAGTGGTTAGAATAACGTCGGGAAATCTCCGTTAATAACACCTTCTCTGGCAATATAATGGTAGCCCTCGATTGCGTCATTTTATATTCAACGATTTTGTAAAGGCAATTGCCGAATTTGTTATTCATGTATGTGGGTCTATGCATGCGCGAAATTTTATCAAATCGCGCATATTGAATAACTGCGCGCGCGCGCATCAGTTTTTGAAGTAAACACATGAATTTTATTTTACTAATTAACAGCGAGCTGCAACGTACGCGATCCACTTGTGCTGCACACCTTTTGACGCGCACGCGTCTACGAGTGCGTAATTATATGCGTACCTGCAGCAACCCCGACTTCTCATTGCTGAAATATACATTGGCTATTAGGTGTATTCTTGTTTAACCCATTATCGCAACGCATAATTATATAGGAATAGGCTTCCAATGAGGTGAATAATTTCCAAACGTACAACGCGACTATTAGTCATTGGCTATTAATTATTATCGCGTTGAGCACCTGTTGTTTACGGCTTGATTACGATGTTGGCCGGTTTTATCGGTACGCGGCGCTTAAATCTGAATTTGCGTGGCGGGGCGGCGCGCGCGAACGCTTGAGCGCAGTAATCGCAAATTTGTAAGACACGATAATACTTCTCGCGCGTGCTTTATTTACACGCGATGCGCGCACGAGTGAGGACTCGCCTCCTCTCCCCGCGCGCGTCTTCTCCTCCCTTTTCTTTATCTTCTTTTTATTTTTTGCCCTATCGCAAACGCGCGCGGCGTCGTAAATCACGTTATTACCGTGGGAGTGCATTAAAGAGAGGCAATGCATTACGAGAGTGTTCGCGAATAGATCCGTCGCATGGTTTAAAGTTAGTGCGGCAGCTATCGCCATTAGTTACGACTTTGCGTGGCGCTTTCCACTAGGAAGTCGATCACCTTACGAATCACCCCACATGGGAAAGTACGGAGAGTGGTATAGACGAGAGAGAGAGAGAGAGAGAGAGAGAGAGAGAGAGAGAGAGAGAGAGAGAGAGAGCCAAGAGGAGGAAAAGGGGTGGCTCGATATATACAGGCGTAGATATTGAGTATAGTGCAACTACGGGTAACTTCGATACGTACTAAACTTCCAAGTGCCAAGTGGATCGGCTACGTCTTTTTATCAATGTGCCTGAGTAACTTCGATTTGTTGTCGGGCCGAAGTAACCGATAAGAACCGTTCCGCTGCGATATGGCGCGGCATATTCCACTTAAACTCGGCACGAGCGTTCGAGCTTTTTCCGCGTCGACGGAAATAGGTGTTATTTCTTATTAATCGTTTATCGGATATTATAACTTTGCGTGCTTCTCGCGCACCGCGATCGCTACAATCGAACTCCACGCGGACGGAAAATGTTTCGAGAAAATGCTTTTCAGATTATAAATTGAAACGGTCGCGAATTCATTACGGAATTGAACGTGGTTCGATTTGGCTCAGCATTGATAATACGATTACCAATTCGTTATGAACTTAGAACGTAGCTCGATTTGGTTTAGCCGACATAGCGATGTTTAATAAAGATCATCAATACGCGACGAATTCGCCGCGTAACACGCGCGAGTAATAGAAGCTTAGCGCTCCAAATATTCAGCTTAGCGATCCAAATGGTGCGGCTACGCGAAGAGAAATACTTGGGCGGAAGAAAGATATGTTTTCATTCTTTCTTTTTTTTTTATTTCCTCGCGCGATCTCTCGACCAAACACGTCTCTCCTTACACACGTCTAGCTCCTTTCAACTATCTATTCATGTTTACCATCTATCCTCTATATCTTCACGAGACAACTCGGTCTTGGCGACTGGCTCAGCGCGAGAGGTAACTTTAACCAACTTTGCTGATTTACAAAACAGACATCCTTTGCGCGAGATAGTAACCCGTGCGCAGAAATGGTAAGGTCGGAAAAGGCAGTAGGAAAGAGGTGAGAAACAAAGAACGTTGATAAAGGGAGTTTGCGGAGACAGGCGGCAGAGACGAGAGGAAGAGAGAGAAAAAGAGAGAGAGACGGCAAAATGCACGTTCGCGGACATTGTTTGTCGGAGCGAAGTGTCAACTGAACGCGCGAAATCCATAGTTCCCTGCCGCCCACATTGTGCCCCCTGGACTCTGGGTAAAAGTACGGCGAGATATAACTGGCATGTAGGTAGTTACATTTTTTTCATTTACGGAGAAAAGGAGCGACAGACACTTTTGTACCGAAACTTACAAAAGAGCGCTCGGCTCGATTCTGCCTGGGAGGACCGAGTGTCTGGATCGCGATAGCCGCGGAAACGTGCCGATTACCGCCTCTAACGGCCGGAGAATAGTTTCGAGAAGGAAGCCGTCCGTATGCCTTTATTCTTGCACAGCGTAAATTCAGCTAGCGCACACCAGGCACCCGATAAATGTAGGTAACTTTATTAGCAGTCAAGCGCGTGTCTGCAAAATGCAGAAAGTTGACGAAAGTTGCGTTAAACTAGGCTGATTATATCCGAAGTTGCATTACGCGTATTTTATGGCGTAAGAAGGGCGTGAAGTATTATATTTGGGAGCGTTGGTAAATTGGGCTAGGCAAGAATATAACGCGGGCTTTTAAAACTCGTAATCTGTAACTTTTTTTTTTTTAAGAAAACTCGAAATGTTACGTGCTCGTGTCATTCTTTTGTATCGATACGACGACTTGTATCGTATCGATATTATTTGCAACGGACCGAATATCCAAGAAATATTCGCGACTACTGTATCCGCAGAACGCCAGGGAGCCCGAAGATATTCACGATGCAAGTCGCAGAAGTGTGTGCTCGGCAAGAATCACATGCGTCGTATTCCTCCTTCGGATTCTAGCGAAAACTATTTGACCAAGTCAACGAGAAATGGTACTACGAGTAGCGGTACGCTTGGAAAAAAGAAATATTTGTCTTGTCGTTTAGAAAAGCAGAAGTTTCTCTAGGAACATCGAAGAGAAGAGAATCCCTCTTGCTTCTCGATAATCCACATTTTATTTTATGGAACTTGAAATAATTCAAAATTATAATAGCGCTATTTTTAAAATCTTTATATTTAATATTTGTACGTGATATATCTATATTTAATTTATATATGATATTGAATAGTACATATATTCATATATGATTATCAGACAACTTCTTTATTTAAATAAGATATAAATTATGAACTTTGGGCATCAGTAGTGCTCAGCCCCTCTACCACTTGACCATATATATTTCAATACAAATATATAATAATATAATACTTGAGCAAGCCACGATAATTATCGATGACAAATTGTATTCCGATAGGAAGCACGCCAATTAGCATTAACTGATCGATGTTTCGTTTTATAGACATGTCTGCCTCGCAGCTGTGATGTATGTAAGGGTCCATTAACGGATTAATCTCCTTCACAATGATAATTGTCTCACGCATCCTCGACGTACGTCCTAATGCCAGAAGGGGGAATCCGGGAATCCGATTGAATTTGCCAGCGTGGCCATTTCCAATGGTTCACTGGATTACGTCCACGCTGATTCATCCGCGTATACACAACTGCTGTCATAACTAGTGACACGAGGTTTCGGGCATGAATAGAGTCCTGGTCGAGTGTCCTGTACAGCGGCAACCTAGATCAAGCCTGGCCAGAGCTACGTCTGCGCGATATCGCCCCTCGTGAAAGCGTTACTGAAGGTGGCTGCTGGTCAGGATCGCCTTATTGTTCACTCGGATTTTGATATTCGCGCATAGCACGATAGTTTCCACGTAGAGAGACAGCATATTATTATTATCATTGTTGTTATTATTATTAATTTATAATCATCATTATTATCATTATTACATCAATTTCGAGCGTATCGGGGGGATTTATTAGATCCGTGTCGCTCACTCGTTATTATATTCGTTAATTGCACATTAATTTATTATACGCGAGAGTATCGGCTAAATGATATTGGAAATGAGATATTCCCCGACCCTATGTTCGTGCATAAAATATTTCTAACGGCACCGTCGCGTCACCGCTGAATATTTAAGTTTGATCGTTCCTCCCGAGGATCGCGGGGATACTCGCGATCGGATTCAAAGTTATTCAGCGGGGAGAGACGCGCCGCGATATCGGACAATCTCGCGTCTTTTTGGCGCGAGACGGCGAGAAAAAAAGGCGGCGCGGGCGTGGGCGCGCGGAAAAGCTGCCGACACTTTTATACGAACTGACGTAGCGGTCGCATCGACACGCAGCAGTACCGATCCATTATGCATGCTCCTCTCGAATCTCCTTTGCACCCTCGTCCTCTCCGATCTTTCGTGATCCTAAGTGCAGCGCAGTCGTCACCCTTAATACGTCCTGATGCTCGACGGTGAATTTTATTTTTAATGTCTTGGAAAAGTTTTGCGCTACTCGCTACTCTCTTCTCCTCGCTTCCTATCCTTTCCTCGTCTCCCTATTCGCCGCGGCGAATAATGATAATGTTGTAACTTCATCTCCCGAGACAGATTTATTTGCGCACAGTTTGCGCGTATAATTTGATATTTCTTATTATTTCAGGCCAATAATTCTTTTCTTATCTCGTTAGTCTGGAAAATTAATAATGATCTCTTTTGACTGATACATTCTTTCGTCGTTAGCCCGGGCCGCCGTCACTTGTCTCTCTCTCTCTGTCTCTTATTATAGGGTTTTTATTTATACCCGCATAAACTTGAGGGAAGGATGATTCCCAATTATCTCTCGAAGTGTACGATATAAGCCGTCTTCGATCGTACCTCGAATGGAAGTTTACGGCTCCGATAAGCCAGGTACATATATATACCGATCGTGACGTTTCTTCGCGTTTCTTTCGCGAAACCTAGCGTGACTTTACGGCGTTGTAAAAACCTACGATATATCGAAATCGTTTTCGAGAAGGTTCGACCATCGCTTTCTATAGTTCTGTATACTTTTGACGGCATTGGATTCCCTTTCGCTATTCACTCGATTTACTTCCCTCGCGGGTGAGGGGGGGGGAGAGGAGGAGGAGAGAGGCACTCTTTCAGAGAGAACTTTTTTTAAAATACAATATCATTTAGAAACCATAGAGAGAAAGATTGCCTGTGGTCTCCTCTATACCAATAAACGACGAGGGGTAGGAGAATCAGTTTAAGTTACCGAATAAAGTAACTCCCGGGCCTTCATAGCGGAAGTCAGATATTCGTTTAGATCGATCGAATTTGATTATTCCGAAAATTTGCACGCCGTATCTTCGCGAAGCCATGGAACGTTCGAGAGATGACGATGGGACACGAGAGAGGAACTCCAAAGCGACGTAAAATACTTTTCCGATATCCGGGGGAGGGAGAGGGGGAGAGGGGGAGGGGGACGGGAGCGAGAAGGAGGGAGAGAGGGAGGGAATGTTGCTATTCATTTCTCGAGGCGATTTCGGCAGCGGGCCGAATAGAATCAATTATAGTGAATTTAACGAAAACTTCCCCGCATATTCATCCTTTCGCGTGATTTGCATATTCCGACGCTGCCTCGTCAAATACGGGATGCAACACACGCAGCAGCCCCAAGGATGTACATATGTAAATCGGCAGCGGGAAGGTTGTCGAGTTTGTAGGGAGCGGTCCCTCTCTCTCCCGCCAGAAACGGGTTTCGGGCGGGCGCGTAGTCAGGGGTGATGCATCGGCCTGGTACGTGAGGATTCGCGTGAGAGATCACGAGTATTTCTTTTATCTCATATATTATGAGTTTTATGTTCGCCCGTCAGAACATTTATTTGTTTGACTTCCTCGCAGGAGAGAAGGCAACTTTTTCTCCCGGTGGCTGCGGGCGGGCCGCGAGAGCGAAGAAACTCGAGAATTATTGTAGATGTTAGTATCGCAAAAATCGTCTGGGGGATAAGCTCCGTCTAGTAAAATGTGTCGGGACAAGTAATAACGCGCGGTTCGCGCGCACGGACCGACCGGCGATCGATCTAGATCAACGTGAGAGATATGTATGGTGTGGTGTCTCGCTCGCGTGTACCTAGGTACTTCTCCCAAAATTTGCGTGCGCTTTTTCTCGTTCCGTCAGTGCTGAATCTTTAGATAGGGCGCGCGCGCGCGCGCGTTTCTCCATTTCTTTCCTTCCTTTTTCCCCCTTTTCCCTTTTTCTTCTTTATTCTCTTAATCCCGCGCTTTTACGCGAGTTCCGCAATGACTCGTATTACTCAAGCTACGTGCTTAATTCTCCGTCAGAAACGATCATATTTCACGGGTCTTGACTGGCGGAACCAGTCACGACAGGTTTGTCGCGGGGCGGATTTCTCGCGAGTGTGCTCTATGTAAGGCGCGGAACAAGTGCGCGCGAGGAAGTTTTATCTTATAAATAGCGACCCCTCGGCTCTCGTGAGCGGAGGGATACGGAGTGGGCAGCGATAAGGGGAATAGAGACCATGAGAAACGAGGAAAGGGAAAGGAGAAAGAAAGGGAGGAAGTAAAACCGTGTCAAGAGAGAAAGGGAGATGTCAGGATGGGGAAAGAGAAAGAGAGAAAGTACGAAAAGAGTGAGGAGCTTATAGAAGTAGGGAAAAGGTACAAAGCGCGACGGGGGCGAGGGAGAGAGAGAGAGAGAGAGAGAGAGAGAGAGAGAAGAGACACGTCGGGGACGGTGAGATAGAGGAAGGTAGGAGAGGCGAGAGAGGCGAAGACAGGGCAAAACTTGAAAACTCCAGGGCTCAACAGCAATTAAAGTAAAATTATACAAAAGTGCATCCAGAGAGTGGCGCGGCTTGCGCATCAGGCAGCCGAGAAACAACTGCCGCGAGAGAGAGTTGCACCTCTCTCGTCTCTCTCTCTCTCTCTCTCCCCCTTTCTCTTCTCTCTCTCGCTCTTGCTCTTCGCCCGGTACGTCTCCGCTATGGCACCGCGCGGGAGATGTTGGCCAACAAGATCTCTCATATTTAATGACCCAGTTGGACCGCCTCGGGTGGCAAGCTGAACGCGCTGAATTTTAACACCCCTTCGTGTTGGCGCGGGGCGGTAGCCGCAGCGCGCGAAAAGAGGCTTTCGACGTCGCAAGCTGGTGCGTAACGTTGGCTTTGAACTCGCTGACTCTCGTCACGCCTCTCTTTCAATTGTGCGCCGCAAGACAGAGAGAAGGGGGGGAGAGGGAGAGGGGGAGAAAAAGCGAGGCAAAGCGGAGCGCATTGTACCACCGTGGATCCTTCAATGATATTAAATAACTACGGTAATTAAGCAGACGTGATTCGTAACGTAATTTACGGCGTAGCTCGCGGCTCCACACATTTACCCTTCGAGCTTCGCGAAATACGACTTCGTCGACGAAGAGATGCGTTGCGCTAAATAACAAACGAGGAATACCACCGTAGGCGGCTACATGCTTGGCGCTACGCCACTTTGTCTGTGCGCTTCGTTTTCCGCTTCGCTGATATCGACGTTATTATTAATTATGATGGATAAAGACTCGCGGAGAAAAGATAGTTTGTCTTACGTTAATTACGCGGTGGTCGGCGTATGGTATTTTTATCGGTTGGTATTGTATCGCGGCGCATCGTATCGTATCGTATCGCGTTGGTATTGTATCGCGTCGCACCACACACCGCACGGCATTTCATCTCGTCGTATCCCATCCCATTTCAACCCATCTCATCTCATCTCATCACATCACGCCGCATCGTCTCTCGTCTCGCCTCCTCGCAAAGGAGTGCTACATCAATTAATGGATAATACGCCCTTGCGCGGGAATATCACGCGGAGAAAACTTCGGATGCGCGCCTCGTACACGGTCGCGAGATCATTGTCAGGAGCGTTGAGTCATACACGCACGTGACATGAACTTCCAGAGTTAATGACCGCGGCGAACCTTGGTCGGAGGAAATCCTTCGTTGTAACTCGCGTTCGACCGGGCTGCTGGTGCGCGCAGATTCTTTCGCCCAGTTCCCGGTCACCCTTGTAAACTTCTGCTGCTGGTGCTGCTGCAGCAGGTGTAACCATTACCCGAGCCGTTGCCGTGTCAGCGCGACGGGAGTTAAAAGGCCAACGCGGCCTTGCCGTTTGCGTTACGACTCCTTTAACAGTCTCTTTCTTTTGAAAGCCGCATAAAACTTGTTCTCATGTATATACGCCTCGCGTATGTCGGGCTTTGCCTTTGGAAAAATATTGCGACGACGCAGCTATTGATTTCTGATGCTCTTTTATTTTTCCATTTTGTCGTATTATCAATTCGCGCTGTTAATAACTTTATAGTAATTGCGTCTCCAGAAAGAGCATAATTAATCGCTTAAATTTAGTTTAAATATTAAAAAAAAAAAACGCCGTGTGTGCACAAGTTAAAGCAAATGGTAATTATCGTTTAATTAATATCCTATAATTTGCAAGCTTAAATCGCAAATCTATCCTTAATTTTAGTATTGACTTTTCCTGATTTATCTCTTCTTCGTTTTTCGTGGAAAATAAATAAGGATCAGTTAAATATATAGTTTATTTTTGCAACAAAACGCTTCACGCATATTGTAATAATTGTTTAAAGGGATCTTCCTAAATCACATGATCCGTGCCGTTGATCCGCTGCGCGGTAGTGCCAACAGATTTCATTCTACCGCCGTGCACAATACGTACAACAAATAAGGCGTATTATTTATTTGGACGCTCGAGGTGTCAGCGGTAAAGTCGGGCCTCGTTGCGCCAGTTTCGCCCAGCGGCAGCAGCAGCAGCTTGTAAGGGTGAGTTCGCTTCGGGGGCGAAACGCGAAATAAGGGGGTGGAAATGTCTCTCCCGGATGATATATTTCCACGCCTGCCTGGCATCCTCTAGCCGCGGATATATGGTGCGTTGTCGAAAAAAGCAACGAGCCCCGTAAAGACAACCGGGCTCCAAAAATGAAAACACGCAGGGGACGAACAATGAGTCAAGGTGTATAAATCTATTTGCGGTCGTGACTGTGAGGCATCGCAGCGCAGAAGGAATCTCAGGGTGTAACTTCATTTAATCTCAGATACGAATCGAACGCCGTTTCTCAGAAATATACGAAGTACATTTAAGCGATACTAAATCACAAAAAACTTTGCTCAGCAAAAATCTAACGCTACGTTTTTAGATTTTATAATTTTATCTCGTATTTTGGAGTGCTCGAGGATTTGGTAAAATCGAAAGAGGGCAAATGTTTGCCGAGGAAAAATTTTGAGAACAACGACGGTGTAATGTAATATTTTCTTAACTAATGGTGGTTATCCTTTTTAAGGAGAGATCCCTCCTGCGATGTCTGAATCCTTAACTACACGAGCGAACAGGCACGTCGTGCCGGTGTCGTCGTCGTCGTTCCATTTCGAAGAAATACCGAGATAGGCGCACGTCGTACAAACCGTTCCTTTTTATCATGGGCGTCCCGACGGGCGTAATACCGGGAGTAGAAAAAAAAAGGGCTAGACATTCCGCATGAAGGATAGTCGGCTCTCATGCGAGGAGACACTAACTCTCGATCCCAAACTGATGACCGGACGATCGGTTCCGATAAATTTCACGATCTTTCCCCCCCTCGTTAAGGCCATCCGGCGCACGCCAGGCTCGATGGCGTTTAAATTTTTTTCCCTCGTCGCTCGCGTGATTATCTGATGTTTGAGTATTAATTGCGCAATTTAGCCATTAATCAGCCATGATCACGTTGGAGCGTTGTCAGTGACAGCTTGCGTACAATTCCGCTTCTGTTATTTTATATTTTGGTCGCGCTCTCGGATTTTGAATTATGCGGAATTATTTACACTCGGGATGAGCTCGCTGGGATCCGTATTGCCAAAATCCCCGGCGTTGTTAATATCTGATTTTTGCCTCTCTGATTATAACTAATTCGCAAACAAATATTGAATTACACTGCAATTAGATCTAGAGTTACAATTGAAAACGTCATCTGATAAGAGAAATAGGTAAACGAGAGTGTTCACTTACATAATTTCGTAATGATAGGATAAAACTATCAATAATTCTCGTTTTGCATTAACGGGCACCGTCGCGTGCTGCGACGTATAGTGATAATATCGCGAAGAATTTTTTGCGTCCCCGGACGATTGCTATGAGAATACACTTGGACAACGATTACATACGTGGCAAAGTTACTAAACTTGTAGCGTCGATCGATACCGTATATTCACGAACATATCCATAATTTCGTAATTCCCTCTGGATGAGCAGTCGAGCCGCGACGCTGCGCCGCCGCCGCCGCCGCGGTTCCTTTTCTCGCAAACCGTTTATCGTATCGTCACTCGCGTGTATAAGTACGTACACGTACATCCGACTCCGCGTGTAATTTACGACACGCGAATACACGATGTCACGGGGGAAACGACTGCGGGAAAGAGGGGGGCAAAAGCAGAAAGAGAAAAAGGGAACGAGTGAGTGAGTCAGAGAGAGAAAGAGAGAAACGGAGAAGGCACACCGAGAACGAAGTGGCGGCGATGGTTACAGGTGGATGGCGGAAAGGCGGTCGGGGGACGCGAGTATGGTGGCGGAGGACTAGACAACTCATTACCGGGGACTGGCAAACAGAAAACTAGGTTACGCAAGCTCATACGTCATCGGAATTAGAACCGTAGTCCGCTCGCTGTATCTCAAATGTACACTATCGCGTGGAACGTGTTCCATACACCTCGCACCTTGCACTACCACCACATCGCCATCACCATCGCTGCCGCCGCCGCCAACCCCGTCGGGGGAGGAGGTGCAGGAGGAGGAGGAGGAGGAGGCGGCGGTGCGGCTCACCTACCGCCCTTCTCGCGGTATATGAATTTATGTAATGCGCGCGTTCCTAGATTGCGAGGGAAATATCCATACGCGCGGATGTGTGTTTCGCAACTTCGCCCATATCTGACGACTGTAGCCGCGGGGGTAACGCTAACCCCGGCACGCGGCTGCAATCGATACGTACGGGAAATTTCGTTCTCTGCGGAAGCGCGATTTGTCGCCGACAGACTGCCTCATCCCTCGACGAGACCGAAGATATAGCGGAAGGGCGGAGTTGGACGCTCCTTGTCCGCGACATCGCGTGCCTGCTTGCATTAATTAAGTGCGGAATAAGAAAGCGGTTGTAGGGTAGGCCGCGCGATAGAGAGCCTCCTCTCAGCTCGGGTCTCGCCCTGAGATTCGAAATCCGCGAGATACAGTCGGCTGTAAAGCTGTTAATTCCGCGTGACCTATACGCACTTTCGATCCCGCGTTATGTTTATGCGTGAATTATCGGTAATTCGAGTGCACTCGAAATGAATCGATGGCACTTTGTTTCGCGCTTTTATATAGATTCATTTATTCAAAACAAGAGAGATGCAACATCACGCGAATTTATTACCTAAACGGATGAGACGGAAAACGTGTTGAGTGTCTTTTTCGTTTTTGAGTATCAGTGGCCGGAATCGAGCGTGATATAATACAAACAGCAGCTCCGCGATTGTACGACGATGCTCGTTTTATCTGTGTAACATTCGCATGCTCGAATTCCCATTAGTCATGTCATGGCTCATCGAAAATTGAAAATCAATGAAACGGTCGTTAGTACGCTTTATACTTCGCCAAGGCTGACGTTTCCTAACCCGGTCTTCCTTTTTGGCTCATAAAAGTCCGCTTTAACATTCTCCATGCCACGTTCGCATATGTATACGTGGAACTTGATTCTCTTTCCCTTCTGTCCCTTTGTCCTCCGACACGAGAGAACTCGCGTCTCCTCTCGTCGGCGGCGTCGCCGCACGGAGAATAAATGAAGGAGCCCATTGAAAAGCTATCTAGCTAAAGGACTGCTTCTCGTACCTCTGAGTCTCGTCTGTCGCCCTCCATGGCAGCGAAATCAGAATTTAATGGATATAAAGCCCGAACGAATAGGCACTATCGCGTCAATATATCGATAGATTCGAAAGAAGAACAGATTTATCTGACAATTTCGACGTCCCTGAGAGAAGACTTATATATAATATATCTAAATATATATTGAAATTACGCTCTAAGTCTCTAAGAGGTATTTGAGAAATTTGCCGAGAAATATCATTAGCCGCGTTGTCTTATTTATTTTCGGTATTTTAACTATGCGACAATGAATACCATACTAGACTAGGAGTAAGCTTTTCGAGATTGCGCCCGAGTAGATTTTCACTTGCAGCACGTTTGTGTCCAATTGCAGATGTAGCGAAATTTCACGCAAGTTTCGCGCGTAATCGAATTAACGCGACCGAAACTTCTCGATCTTCCGCGTTTCTAAATTTCGCGAAATTTTACCTCGTAAACGCGAATTTCGTGCGGCGCGGCGTGGACGCGACAGCTGGCACGAGAAACTGCTACCCCGTAGTGGCGCAGACTTTGAACTTTTGCGCCGAGCGTCCGCCGTCACGACGATGTAACGCCCGTCTAATTAAGACTAAATACATAATTAGAGTGTTAGTCACGTGCGGCCACGGCGCAATTGAACGGTCAGCTTCGTGCTGTTTCTGCTAGGCAAACACGTACTGTACAGTCAGCACGTTTACGTTTTAAGTTGCAGCAGACGGTTTTGCTGCCATTTCTCTCTCTTACCTCAGCCGCTCTCAACCGACGCTTAATTTCATAAATTTCCGCGAGTATCTCAGAATCCAAACCTCATGGCAAAGGGCGTGCTGGTGGTGGTCGCAACCTTTGTGTCCCTCTGTTACGTAATATCTTTTCCCTACGTATAATCCCTCGTAATTCAGATTCATGTAAATCGCGATAACGCGAGGGCATGAATTTCGTATGTGAGAACTGAAATTCTTTTCTAACCATTCTTTTCCAACGTCAGTTTTACTCTCGATATTAATTAACATTTAGCGATTCTTTTTTTCATTTAGAGGAAAGAAAGAAGAGTTGTGCTGAATGTGTATCAGTCGCTTGAATCGTACCTCACCAATATTTTATATTTTTTTAAAATGTAAGAAACATTTAGTGAGAAAATATGAAGAAAACGTGAGAAATGAGTAAGATAAAAACTTAACAGATTGTGTGCTAAGAATACTTAAAAAAATTATGCGCATAACTGAGGTTAATTTTTTATCAATCTATCTAGCTGATAATAATGTAATTATTTTATTTTATAAATTATAATTATTTTTATATTCTCGTGAAATAAGATTTATTTTATATTCATATATGTTATACATCTTTGTAATAATTATCACAGAGATTAAATCAATATTTTCAAAAACGTTTATCATATTTCTTAAATCGTATTACTACAAATTTTATCATGATACATGATATTGTAAGATTAATAAATAATAATAATAAAACCAGTAATTGATATGAATAAAAATAAGTTAATTGCAAAAATTAATTGAAGCCAATTTTCAACGTCTTTATTTTTCTATTATTGTTAGTTATTAAATACTCTCTCAATCTCTTTTTTTCAATATATGTACAGTATTAATAAAATAACTAGTTAATGCTTTCTTGTATTTTTAATCCTTTTAATTTATAAAATCAATATTTTTAAAAATAATGTAATTTAAGAGACACACAAGTACGATTTTGGCGACATAAATAATTCGGATGGCCAGTCGCTTGTTGAATAAAAGACTTGCGAACCTATATAACAGTCGTGTATTTTTTTTCTTAGACACGCGAATCAATCACTTTAATAAAATATATGTACTTATAAAGGACCCTGCTCTGTGTCGTAGTGACTGTTGTCGAAAATTATCTAGTTTATCGATCGCGAAAGTGTTGGATAAATATTGAACTTGTATTTGCGACTGGGCAAGTGAGCATCGTAAATTTTTAACGATCACTCGATGAAACACAAAACTCACGGCGCGAGTTCAATCGGTATTAACGATCGTAAAAATCGCAGGAAATTGAAAAACGATGGACGGTTTATCGAATGACTACCGTGCATCACTACCGCTCTCGGCTGTAACATCGATTATTGTTAACAATCTAAATGAAAGTTGGCTAAACCTTTGGGAAAAATATTCACGTGACAAACCTTATTACCACGTCGACGTTGATTTCGTTTTCTCCACGAGGGCCGCGTATTTTTCCCCCCACTTTCCGGCCGCCAATTACGAGCGCTTTACGCGACACATGTCGACGCCGTGAAGCGCTTAACGAGCACGCATTGGCCTCTTCTAAATTGGATTCTTAATGAATTATAGCCGTAGCCCCCGTCTACATCGAGATATGGGCGCTTAATTCGGATGAGCGATCAATTTTGGCAGGAGCCAACGAAACTGCTTGCCAGCTCGAGGATACCGTGGAATTCACTTAAGAGCTATGCAAGCTGCATTTAGTTAGTACATTTGAAACTATCCCACACTCGTATGCCCGAGACTGGGTGTTCATGTTCTCCGAGTTATGCACCGCGCATGTTCCGCACGCGGGTTATGTCTAATTTGCCTTCCCGTGAATTCCTTCGATTCTGTTCGCAATAAAATCCCGCTATCTAGTCTCCCTTCTTATTCGTTGTCTTCTTAAAATTGTCTAGACGTTTTCCCGATGGTAATCTAATAATATTTGACGCTCGCGATTAAATACGCCATATCGAGCGATGTTCGCGTCCGATTTCATTGGAAGTATTTCTGCGTTTTCTTCTCTACTTCGTATTCCTTTATTCGTTTTCAAAATGATCATTGTTTTACACATGACGCTTTGCAAATAGTTGAAAATTGAACAATCGAATCGTCTATTCTTGTCCGTTTTTAAGCTAACTTTTTTTATAGCTGTAATTCTTTTTTCATGACGCGTTATTTTTATCATAACTTTCTGACACGTATGATCGAATTGGAACTTTTTCTCACATCAGATCACCGTCTGGATATGCATAATCGTAACTCGTGGGATAATCTAAATCTGCCTTTGCGCATCAAGACTTGCATACATCATATTAACGCCGCGCACGTAACCAAATCAATTATTCCACGTAATTGCGGTAACTGTCGGCTTATGATAATGTACGCCTACAAAACTGTCGCCGTTCTATGAACCTTCATCAATCGATGGATATTCCTCGTAATTGTCAGAAATTGCTGCAAGGAAATTGATGGCGAGCAAACTGGAGCAAATTAAATTTCCAGAACATCTGTCAAACAGATCTATTTGTATTGTAATATTTCAGCTCTTTTATCGCAATTTTAACTTTCGTTTTTAGAAATCGATAAAAATTGAAATATTAACTACCACGCGTCGGATATATTATTACCGTTATTATGCGGCAATCGATAATCTAATGTTTCTCTGTAATATCAGATAATATTATCTACAAACTATATTGTATGGCCACTCGAAAAATTATTGTTTTTCTTAATTGTGTAATAGCGTTGTGCAATAGCGAATGTTGATCACTAAAATCATCAGGTGCATCAAACCATGATTATCATCGGTCATGTTCAATTTCGATCCTCAGCAATCGTATATCTATCATATTTATACATACGTATGTATAATGCGTATGTAAAATATGAACGCGCACGTGAACTATCCGGTGCTTATCGTGCGCAAATGTAATTAGTATAATTACCTTTATTGGTCGCATCGGTAGACTACGTACAACATGTTACGACCGCAAATTAAATGCTATCTATCTGTTAAGCTAGCCGGGCAAACAGTAATTAACAACTTTTCGTACGGCATTACGCAGTTTTGCGCTCGCTCGCGTCACGATACACGTCGCGGATTCCTGCGGGAAATCAAAGTAGAAAAAAAATAAATGGATTGGAAATTTAGTTTGTGATTGTGTAAACCAATGTGCGTCGCGACACGATCGTCGGTCAATTCCCGGATTCCCTTTATCAATAATTCACTTTACAGTAATGTGCAGTTATTATTGTTTACGACATCACTTCAAGTCCTTTCAATTCTTTTTAAAAACGTATTTGTGAATTTTTTATTAGACGAAACTCGAGTGTCTCGGAGACTCGAATTAAACCCGGTTATTTTAACACGCTTAGAAATCGTTGAGGAATTTAGACAAGCTTGAAAAATTTATTGATCGTTAATTGACGTCCGGAATGTTGCTAATTATTCAAGAAGAATTCTGGAGCAACGCGCAGTCCTCGCATATATAAAATGTATCTCGCTTTGTCGCAATTTATGTATATTTCATTAAGTTAAATATCAACGAATAGTATTCGCGCGCGAGATTTCCTCTTTCATATATATTTTACGAGAATATTTCTAGCGTCGATTTTTTCAGACACATTATCTCCTTTCTCGTTCGCAAACTTATTCTCCTAACGGAAAAAAAAGAGAGAAAAAGAAATGGATCGTATCGTAGATCGTGGCAGCTTCTTCATTATCTGCTTCATCGGCGCGGCGGCGTTCATCTCATTATCGTGACTTGGAGTATCTTGTGTTAATTACATCGTCACATATACCGTGGCTCGCCGCGATATCCGATATTCATACTTTATTTTGGTATCGATAATGTCAAGTGGAAAAGAACGATGTAATCCCCGCAGACCACCACCATCCCCCGTGCAATATCGTCGTGAAAAGTCCGAAGATGCGGTAAGCTACGAAACAATGAGCGGAGCGAGGCGCAACATTATAAATCATGGTTTTTCAGAGCGAATCCGTAACGCGATATCGCCGCTCGTATGAGGGTGGATAAAGGTCGGCACCTAGTTCCGCGACTGCGTCCCCGGTTGTACGCGACAAAAGTCATAACTAGCGACGTCGCGCCGGAAAGTTCTAACACTAATAAATAACGATAATGTTACCCCTACGTCGGTTTATTTCCAGCTTGTATGCAAAACGCGCTGCATAAACTGCGAAAAAAGATAATGTCCAGTACATCGACATTAATCACGATAAGGCGGGGAGCATCCATTTCAATATGTCATACCCGTTTTAACGAGATATATGAAATGCATCGCGCGTACGTATTGAAACTATGTTTTTCCGCTCTAAACTGTTTCATGTTATTCTATTACGCTTTATCTTTGCATGTGGAAAATTTGACGTGTATCTTTATTGATGGAACGGCGCGATAAGTACATTGATCATCGCACAAAATTGATCTTCAGTGTCCATCAAATTGGGTTATCAATTCAAGTTTAATCTTATTGGATTCGCAAGTTCACATTCGATGCATTAGAATAATTCGGAGAATTGGAAGTTTACTCGTGGTAGATTTATATTTTCCATAACGAAGTTTCGGAGACGCGCTACGTTTGGATATCTGACGTCGTCACGATAACTAATCCACCGATGACGGAGTTGGCGATAATCGCGATATCGATTGTAACGGAAGACCAACTTTGCTCCCCAAAAGGGAGGTAAGGTGCGATAACTGATGCGAAGTGGTAACACGGTAACGTGATTCGAAGTCGTGAAATGGTGAAACTCGAGTCCGCGGTGAGATTACAAATCGAGCGTAGTCACGGTTTTTCGTGCAGCGCTCCGGCCGTTACAGACAAGGTAAGTGCGCTATCCGGCGATTGCGAATATTATGTGGATTTCTGGTGATTCGCGGGGAATCACAATAGCCGGAGTTGCGCGCAAACACACACACACACACATAGATCGAGGATAGCTTTATTTCAGATCGTAAACGCGCCACGAAAATTAAATCCATAAATGAAACGCAGGAAAAAGGTGACATACGGAAACTGCCCCGTTGAAATTTTAGTGTAACAGAGGCCATAGCTGTTTGAATAATCAATTACGCAACGTATGTACTTCTTTACCGTTTCATCACAAAGATGTGCTTTGAAGCGACTTAATAATTTCGCGTTTATTGAATGAAATATTTTTCCCTCTTCTTTGAAGCGATACAGATGTTCGACAAAGGGTCGTTACATCGTACGGCATCCATAAATATAGCGCGGTGCGTAGTTATATTGATTTATCCCTGACGGCGTAAATATATATCCGTCCACCAGCACGAGAGCGAGTAACTCGGTAGCTCGGTTTAGCAGCAACAGCAACTCGTAGCTTGTGGTCGCTTCAGGCCGATTGGATGATACGATTATCTACTTCATACCGCTAAATGCAGCAAATGCTCTTTCCGATGTACACGCGAGATATTTTTGCAGCAATTTCAAACCAATGTTTTCATAGCGAAAATAGATTCGCTATCGCCGGACACTTAATCAACTGGATATTAAACATTGAGCGCAAATTACATAAGTTGATAATGTTCTGTTTATCAATGCGTACGCGTTGATCGAGGTTGCACGTCTTTTCCGATGTGTCGATGAAAATACTAGGAAATTACAAATTGATCGCCCGATAATTTAATATATTATTTGAAGTTAACGTGAAGTTTATACACTTAAATAACCTATTTCCCTTTCTTTCTCTCTCTCTCTCTCTCTCTCTTTCTGGCTCCCCACTCCAATTGTCACTGTTCTCCTCCTGGAGGAGTGTTTGAATGAATAGAATCAAAGTTCAGTACACGGTGCAGCGGGATGCATAAGATAGTATGTTAAACGTCGGCTCTGTACTTCCTGCGCGACTAGTTGCGAGCTATTATTGTTGGAATTTACATCGGCAGGCGCCGACGATCGTGACGGTGTGCCGTGAGAATTCAGACCGGCGTTTTGCACTTGAATGTCATGCCGTTCGCAACGATAAGGTAATATAACGTGTTTCGCCGTATTTTACAGTAATGAGACTCGCTTCTAGTCTTAATTATAACGTAAATCGCAAAGCGCCGCGATGAAACATGTAAAAGCCATTAAACGAAAAGTCAACTGACTTTTATCCGACGATGGCGCGCGCGATCGTATTTAAATAGAGATTGCCATTGGCCAATCGCCCCGGTCGAAGTGAAATGGTCTCGTTGGATTTCCGGATCGTTATCGTTTTTACGTTCTTAACCGCTGAGGAGCGGAACATTCTGGGCTCCCAGAAGGACTCGTAAGGGTCGTCTATGAGGATCCTAATTACGCATCTGGAAAGTTTTAAGATCATCTGGTCTTCGTGATATTAGAAGTTCTCATCGTGTCACGAAGTTCACCGTGGGACAAGTTTGAAAAACGCCGACACGAAGGGGATACCTTGTCGAGGAAAAAGTTAGGGGGACGTCGAGTTTTCCGGACGAGCTAAACTCGATAAAACGTTGGTAAATGTGCCTCCACGACGACGATATGCAGCTTAAAGCCCGCGGAAACTTTCAGCACTGATATTGAGAGCGCGGAAAATTAGCTGGATGACGAATACTTGACGTAACGAGATAATGGTACGCTCCCTCTCCCCCTCCCTCCGATTGTCCGCATTCTACCTCCGGGCTATTTTGTTCCATGTACTATTTACATCCTATACTCTGTCGCCATTCGCGGCCTAATTTTCCACGCGAATCCATTTTCAACTCGAAACCCCTCGAACAAATGGGACAAAGGAATCTCTGGTTAGAGTACTTTTCCATCTTCCAATTGCCTTGCATTTCAATTTTTGTGGACGACGTCAAAATGGATGCAAAAAGAGAAGGGAAGCTCGAAATATTCCTTTCGCCGGGCGAGACATCGCGTTAGTAGGCGGCCTTTCACCACTCTCTCGACGACAGCTTTCGATGTCGCGCCGGGGAGAAAACGAGAAAAAGGGCGACGGAGAAAAAATGGGCGGGAGTAGGAAACGTAAGGAAGCGCGTCGCTGCGCTTTGCTGGAATAAGAATTTTCGCGCTGGAAGACATGTAACGAAAACGTGAAAGTACCTCGTGCGAATGACGGCCCATCCAGCGAGACTTTTCCCCGTTTCCGTAAGCGGGAATGCTTCCTGACTAACGTGCACTTTTTGTCTCGAGTAAATATTGAATGCGAA
Source organism: Solenopsis invicta (assembly GCF_016802725.1). Classification (NCBI taxonomy): domain Eukaryota; kingdom Metazoa; phylum Arthropoda; class Insecta; order Hymenoptera; family Formicidae; genus Solenopsis; species Solenopsis invicta. The sequence goes on from NC_052668.1 coordinate 23,132,861, forward strand.
CGGCGATGTCAACTTTTTTCGAATCGTTAATAATTTTAAAATAGCAACTGTACTAACGATAACAATATTTAATGATAATTAAAGAAAATCAAAAACTATGAAAAAGAAATTGGAGATAACTCTACAAAGGTAAACGTCATTTATTATAATAAATATTATTAATATATATAAATTCGCGAGATATACATTAACGACGAAAAGTTGAAAATGGACAAAGCGTGGGCTTGTTACATTGTAAATAAATCACAGCCCGTATTTCGCATGAAGCAGCGTAATTTTACATTTATTACGAGATATACGATTTTACAAGTTAATAAGCTTTATAGTGCACGGGATAGAAACGGTAGTTGAAGTAGCTCCGAGTGCACAGGAATCTCGAATGAATTCGGGATGAAACTCGATAAAAGTAGCGACTTCTACGTGTGTCAAAAGCATAATATAAAACGTAAGAGAAGATAAGCGGCAGTGGTAGGACGCTGCTCGGGGGAGCAGGGAGCAGCAAGTGGTTTGAATATAAGCCGTGCGCGCTCATAAATTGCGAAGCATAAATAGAGAGATACTCAGGATCGTTACGCTGCACCGAAAGAAAAGGAAAAGTCAGACGAGAAGGGATTCTAGAAGGAGAGAAGGGAGAAAAGGAAATACGAGGGGCGGTGAAACGAAGGGAAAGGGAAGGCGAAAGCGCGTGCGAGGGTAACGGGAGGTCGGAGTCGGTGCGGAAAAGAGAGTGCTTGTAAAACACTACGCGCCGTCTGCATCCCCGCGAAAAGTTTTTAAAGAGAAACTACGTTCCGATAGAAATGTCAGTTTCGTGGAAATAGATGGGGCCGTGCCATGGGATGGGTGCATGCAGCCTCCGTTCGTTCCTCCCGCCGCTGCATTATATCCGCTTTGTCAACTAGAAGTGGGTTACTGGTATGTATCGATACGAGGACCACGAGTTTCTCTTTCCTCTTTCTTCTCTCTCTCTCTCTCTTTCAAAAACACATACACTTTCTCTCTCTTTCTCTATTTCGCTCTTTCCTTGTCACTTTAAAGCGCAATACGCTCGAGAAACAGATCGTTATGACCTGCTAGAATATCACGATCTTTTTAGCACACATTCTGCTTCGGTGAAATATGCATGATCCTTGCTTTTAATCATTAAACGCATACGCGCGATTCGACTTTGACGCATGAGAATTATAAGCGGTTTTAAAATTATGCAATTTTTAGAATGCACTTAATTATTCCATGCTCGATATAGAGAAAGTTATAATCTTCTCTTTAAAAAAAAGAAACTTAGGGAAAAAGGAAGGAAAGAAAAGAAAAGAAGAACGAAGAACAAATTGTGAAAAAATATGAGGTCAAAATATATTTTATTAATAGAGAGAGCAGTATTCTCGTGCGAATGCAAAAAAAATCAATATCAAACGCATAGTTATTGAACAGAGACGCTTCTAAAAAGTCAGAACGCAATGACCTGTATACCGTGCAGCGCGCTGATCTTCCAAAACACACCGATGCATTCTTCAACGGTATGCAAAACGGTGACGTGAAATAACGAACTTGCCAGCTTGCCGTTCGCAACAAAGACGAATCGCGATATAAGCAACTGGAAACGGCGCGGCGTGGCGCGGCGCAGAGGCCAAGCGAGTATACTCTCGAGGGTCGCTAACCGGAAATCGATCGGTGTAAGTTCGGTTAGACGTGTGCTCTCTTTCTCGAGAGCGAAAGATATAATACTGTACACGTAACTGTGCGAAGAAGGATAAAAAAAAAAGGGATATGGGATACGGGCCGCGGCGGCGGCCACCATTGGAAGCAGCTAAAGGAGAGTCGAGTGGAGAACAGCATCCCTTGGACAGGTTAGCATCCCCCAGAGTAGACCGGCCGATAGATCTAGAGCTTCTAACACCGACCTACCACCACCACTAACACCACCAAGCCAGCCAACCAGCCAGTCAGCCAGCCACACCAGGCCAGCCCCGGTGCTGATGGTGGACCTCTATTCTGCGAACTACGAAATGGACCCAGGAGTAACGCGAGGGATAAATTTACTGGCCGCCGCGCGGGAAAACGTTCCGGTTTAAAAATACAGCCTTCGTCCAACCTGCGAAAAGGGGATAGCCAATGTGTATTCGTGCTGGCCCTCCTCCCTCCCTCCCTCCCGCCTTCCATTTCCCTCTTGATGTGCGCCGCGCCTGTGTATAATATAACGCTCGCATCGGATAGGGTTCTCCATCTCGTCGTGCCTGCCTCCCCGTCGCGACTGTAAATCCGGGGGTAAGATGCGACTAATTGAACGCGCAGGTTTGATAAAGGATGAGGTCTCTCGCAGCGCCGATTCACGTTAGTCATCCCGCAAATGAGCGTAGCTTCGGGCGTAATCCGTTATCCCGATTACAAGGCAGATGGTTTGGCAATAGTTTATTTTCTACCGCGTAATTACAGACGCGCGTAAATATTGTATCCGTGTGCATGTACAACGATCTCCTTAAAACAGTTACTCGCTTGCAATTCCGCGCTTCTGTCTCGCGCGGTATTTTCGGTAATGCGCCGCACGTAATGCGCGGAATCCGGAGCAGATAATATCTTTATCGAAGCCGAAGAAGAACATCTAAATACAGCTGCGTATAAAATAGTTCCGAGATCGCCGGTATCCCAATTATCCCGCTTTCGAGTGTGTTATCGCGGTCCTCGCGGCGCGCGTAGCGCTAATTAACCGCGCTATCTCTAATCATTTCGAGATGCGAGCTGTGTTTTTTTTTTATTTTTCATTTTTCAGAAGATAAATTATTTTGACGTGCATTTCGATAACCGGCGGGCGAGCGGGCATCTCCTGTATTCTTATTACAATCTCCGCGGGAATTCCAGCCAGACGATGCTGCAGTTCCGAGATGAAAAAGAAACAAATTTACTCGGCATAAATGGCCGAGAGTCCTGAAAATGGCGGGAAATTTACTTAGTTCCTCCTTTCCGGGCGATTCAATTGCGTAACATTCCTGGGAACGAACCAGAACCCCGTTCTCTTCTGAAATTTCAGAAGTACGAAGAACCGAGCGCGCGCTTCTTTCTCTCATTCTCTCTCTGGCCCCGACTCGCTCGTCTTTCCTCCCCCCCTCCATCTCCTTCTCATACTTGGAGCTTCTCACCGCTCTCACCTGGTTTTCCTCCCGTTTCCGCGCTTTTCTCACTTGTAGCGCTCACTTTCCGAATCACGATGCGTATCTCCGTTCGCGGGATTTAATTCGAAAAAACATCTCGCCCTCGCGAACACGTACCCTCTTTTCCGGCGCATGATTTCCTCTACTTGCACCGCAATTAAGCAAGTTCCGCGGATGTGTGCCGTCTTTCGCTGCGTACTACGAAGCAGGACGTATATACGAGGATGCATGATGAAAAGTCACTCGTCGCGTAATCGTTCATTCATTATCGCAGGCGTATATCAAATTCAAGCGGTGGCGCAACCATAAATTTATACGGTCATCGCGTCGGTTAACGCGAAAGTGTAGTTTGAACAATCGCGCGAGATCTTTCGCGAAATTTATTCAAGTTCCGCGCGATTTTGATTTGTAACTTCATAATCGCGCCGAGTGTATACTCGCGCTTTAATTAAAACAGGTATTGTTAGCGTCGTTAAGCCGACTGTTCGTTCCCAGTTTGTGCGAGCGCGAGAGGAGTCGACGATTCGATTCCGGGCGTGTAAGCAGCTCCTCCGTCTCGCCAACTACGTTAACGAATAATGCCGGGTCCAAGCGGTCATTAATGGAAAGTGGTATAAGCGGCGGATGATAGAGCGCGCATGGTAAACGACACATTCATAACGCGCCGTGGTTAGCTCGCCGAGAGGAAACTTTTAATTACGCTTTCTTCATCGGATGAATACGCGCCACTTAATTATAACTTCGTCACGGTTACTTAGTTAAGCCAACTTGCGAAAGGATCTTAATACTGCCCCCTCCCCCTCCCTAAGAAAAAAAAAGAAAATGCGAAACGTCATTTTTCTCCACGCGCTACGTTCTTCGGATATAGTCATCGTTCATCTTGCTCCTCGTTATTTACGGTAGGTCGCGATGGTGAAGCGTAGTAATTCAACGGACATACGTAGCGCATGGAGTCCATGGAGAAAAATCGGACGACGAACGAATACGTAACGTCGTTGCGTGCCGAAGCGTGCCAAAGGAGAATTCGCGATTGACGTTACGTGGACATTTGCACGCGAGCGTAGGCGCCATGCATTAGTCAGGGGTTATCTCTTATCACGATCCATTCATAATTCGGCATTAAAGCGAGCCCGGCGCAACGCGATTTAACTGGCTGTAAGCACTGCGGCATCAAGCGGCTGCAGCTGCAGCTGCACCAAAGCGCCTGTAGTAGGAAGCAAGCGGGCCTACCCGCGCGCACGATGGTTCTATCGGGATCGTGCGCCTGCATGTCCATTGCACACCGTGCACTATCATACACGTCGGTGCACGAACAAATAGCGCCCGTTTCTGAAACAGATGCAAACGCTCAGACACGAATACCGCTGCGAGCGTATTCGGGACTGTTGGCGTGCAATTCGCTTAATATATTGACCACGAAGTGTCGTATCACAAATTTGGAAGATATTAACAACCGTCGTGTACAACCGCCAGCGTGATCCAATGCTAATCGTGGCCCTTGGAGTATAACGAAGTGCTCATTTACCTCGCCGACACGAGACATCATACTAATAGATCGGTCACGTAAAATTGGATTGAAGGGAAAGACAATTTTGGTTTACACGAATGCATTCGAATGTTCCGACAGATGACGTTCATATTTGTTTGAAACATTTAATAGACTTTGCGTTCTCAATGCTTTCTGAAAATACATATATAAAAAAAAAAAAAAAAACTAGTAATATAATCGAAAAAATAAATTTCTCGCCAGTGTCTCTTTTTTCGCCAAGTTCACGGGAATGTTCGATAACGTAATGTGCCGCGATGACAATTCTCGCGATCGCTAGTAACATACGGTCGTTATTCACATGATCTTCGATGAGACCCGGCGCGATAGCGCATCGGAGGGACCAATAGTTAATGTACTCGTGCAGAGATAACCGATGACCCAGTTCGACGAGCTACGACTATAACAGGGACCTGGATATCGACAATCGTGATTGGATACAGAGATTCGTCCTCGTATACGGCCGGCATACAGTTAGGTTCCCAGCATTGCCAGCCGTCCGATCTCCAGATGTGCATTGATTTCTCCAGTTTCGAATGTATCGCATTGTAACTTCGCTGCTGCACCTGCTGCCACCGCCACCACTACCACCACCATCACCATCACCACCACCGCCGTCATTGCACTGCGAGTACTGTTATATTATCGTCATTAAGAGCAGGGGTAGCGCAGTTTAAGACATAAATATCTAATACCCAGCTGAGAGATTCTCTCGATAAGAAGACCAACGCGGTATCTTGAACTCCGAGAATAAATAAAATACCGCGGATGGCTCGCGACGCGATCAAAGATCGAGAGGCGTGCCAATGTGGCCGAAATGCGCGAAGATAGGGGGTCCTTTTCGAAACATTCTAATTCAGTGGAATAGCCGACGAAACGAGATATCGAAACGCACGAAGCGATCGTTACGAATACTCGAGTAGCGGAGTAAGTAATAAAAATAATTACGTTGATAGGCCGATGGCGAAACGCCAAGCGCCTATGCGGCGACTCTGCCAAAATCAGATATACCCCCGTGCGTCGTTACGACCGGATATATTTATCCGACCGAAAAGTACACGAATAAAGAACAAGACGTGTGACAGTCGAGACAAATATATTGCTACAATATAAAAGTATAATCGTGTATTAGCTTTATTAACTTGTACGTATTTCTATTTTTGTATCGACTATCTTAACAACGTTAATATTATATAATTAATTCAAAAATATCAAATTTCCTGAAGCTTTTACATACATGTTTCTTCGAATATGTCAGCGTTGTCATTGGTAATTTAATAGAAGAGATGTGGTACGATGTGACACTTTATATTTTATTTGATCATTTCTGTTTATTTTTTATCATGCATTTCCTTTTTACACGAAATAATATTACAGGTTGGACACGATCGTAGCTACTATATGAAAAAAAACTTGCTAAAGCATCTAAAAATTTAGCTACGTCTAAAAATAATTTTGTCGAATCATTAAAATCATTACGAAGAAAGTTTAAGTATAATGAACAACGCTGTAAAAAGTTTTAACATTCTAATAAGTTTGAGCGTTTTACGTTATTTTAATAGTTTAACAAAATTATTTTCAGATCTGCATCTAATTTAGATACTTTAGTAAAATCGTTCTTTTCGAATAAAGATATTACACAGAAACAACAGTTCTGCTGAAGTGTTTCAAAATTTAATTAGCCATAAGTCTGAAAATAATTTTATTAAATGAAATAATTAGGTAAAATACTCAAGCTGATTATTAAAATGTCAAAATTGTTTGCAGCATTGTTCATGATGCTTGAACATCCTCTATAATAATTTTGATGATCTATTATAAACGTATTAAAATTATTCATAATACGGGTACGACATTTTTGGACCCGTATCTAGCTAAATTTTTAGATACTTCACCAAATTGTCCTTTCCGTGTAAAAATGATCGTCGAGTGCAATGACTTTCCTCTCCCTTCCACCTTCTCTGTCGCGCTTTGTGAAATAGTGCACGTCGAAGTCGCGATTTCGTCTTTTAATTTCGGCATTCGTCTTTGACGACGCGTAATCGATACGATCGGGAGCTTCAGGAAATTGCCTGTTCTCCGTAGATATACAGAGCACTCAAGACACACGGGAGGCTGCCATCGTAGAAAGGTGTCTTTCTCCCCCCCCCCTCCCCTCTTCTTCCTCCTTTTGAATGAGATTCAGGCTTTATCGCCTAAGAATATTAAAAGTGCTCTCGCGATCGCGAGACGTATCGACGAATCAGGAAACGCGGAAACATCCCTTGTGCTTTAGCGTTGTTAAAACGACGGGATTTTATCAGCCGAAGGTAGAAGAAAATTACTACGCTGCGGGCACGGAAGAAAAACATCCCGCGCAACACGGCGAATCGAAAGATTCAACTGCTTGCCCTCCGATTAATGGAAATCCCGTTTTATTTTCATTTTTTATCGAATCCGCGTGTCACGAGAAACCGGAGAAGAAATCGAACCAGTGGCGAAGGTGGCACATATTATCCGTTTCTCGTATTAACGCATCAGCATTATGTAAATTCATTGTATTAAGAGATTGTAACACGCGCGTAAAAAGGTGTAAAATCACTGCCAAGAGACGGTTTGACTCTGCGACGACGTCCGCAAAACATCCCTCGCGACCGTGTAAAAAACGAATGAAAATCGAGTTGATGCCAATGATTAATTACACGTAATTAGTTCCATGACACGTTAGCGAGCGTCAATGTCGCCAAGGGCGGTGGCGATTTCTCAGAGTAATTTATCTTATTTTTCTTTATTCGCGCGCGCGCGCGGACCCAGCGGAGGAGGAAGGCCCGTGTGCAGGACCAATAAGAAAGATGCATGGGCACGAATATCGTGCGCGCGTGATATTCCTGAATATAAATTATGAATAATTGCGAGCGAGCTTCACGGAAAAGCGGAAGGTTGCGCCCCGTGAAGTGAATAGTTTCGTTAGGGGGAGCCAATAAATTGTTGCTGAGCTTTCTGAAGCTCGTCCGCCGCCTTAATTTCGCGCATGGCGAGAAAGCGGCCCTTAAAATGCTCGCCGCAAGATACGTTGCGGAAAAGCATGCAAGAAAGGAGAGTTCGCAAAAGTCGCTTCACTTCTCTCTCTCTTTCTCTCTCTTTTTTTTTCTTTCTGACGAGGATAATTGATGTCGCGTGACAATGGCGAGACAAACGCGATAACACCACGAGGGGGCGGACAGCGAGAATTGACAGGGGAGGGGGAGGGGAGAGGGAGGGAGATTCCCAAAAATTGGACGTTTTCCGGTGCGAAAGCGAACGAGTATGAGTAATAATTTGTGAAGCCGTAAAGCCCCATGTATCGTGTGTGAAGTGTACAGGGCGAATTTATCGCGCGCTTGTTACTGCTCTTTGTTAGTGAAACCGTCGAAATGTTATTGATGGCCGGGATATTCGTATAACTTTGGATAACTTTGGACAAGAAATCGATTTTCGGAACGACAAAAAATATTTGAGAGCCGAAATTGCGTTGCAGGAGCACGCGGAATTTGTCTCGATTAAGTTCTCTCTTGGTTCCCTCTCCTACTGAAGTTCGGGGCTGTATCTATCATAGAGCGGTGTGTCGATTTACTCGTATTAGTTGCGACTAAAGTGACTAAAGCCGGATGTAATTTATCGCGCGTACAAGTTACACGCCTCGTTCTCTCATAGAGGAACATTAAATCGTCGTGATACGGCCGGCGCATAATATGTCAGGATCAGGAATTGGATTTTCTGATCAATTAACAGTTAAAGCCAAACTAAGTGTTTGTCATGGCGAGTTAAAGTTCCCGGGGGTGGGGGAGGATTGGCAAGGGGGAGGGGAAGTGGAGTTACCGTCCCCGTGATTCGTTAATCCAAGCTATCGATATCTGACCGATCGTTCGACGTGCAACTTTTGGTCGTCCATCTCACGTAGGGTCGCCCCTCTTTATTTTCACTCAATAATAACAACTTGAGTGTAACGTATTTGCCTTGAGCATACCAAATTTTTCGGGCATCGATACATCACAATTCCAGTTTAGCGACCCGCACGTTTCTCATATACTTAGGAATTAAGATAAATGTCCCAGTGACTGAACACGTCCTTATATTTTGTACTTTAGACCACACGGGAGAATCCTATTATTTATTTTAAATACGTATTTTTTTTATAATATCAAAATTGAATTGCAATTTGTAAGTACTTTAGGATATTTATAAAATGGCTTATTTTTTAAAAATATTATAAAAATTAACGTTAACAAAATAAACTTGGATAGAGTTCATATTTTTATGTTGTTAAAATTTTTTAAAAATATATATTTGTCGAGATAATATTTTTTTATTTATTTTACAAACAATACATTAAAAATATTAAGAACAAAGATAAACATTAAAAACAAGCATTTTAGAGCGTCCGGATATTGGTTCATTCAGATGCTTTACGAGTTTTCGAAATAATTAAAAAACTTTTCTGTATTTCTATACGTTAATAATAATGTTTCATATTTCTTATTTCAATTAATTATATAATTAGATCATTTTATATGAATCTCAAAGATTCTTGGCTCTGTATCGTTAAGTTTGTCCGAAGCATTTACAATACATTATGCAACAAAGTTGAGTTAAAATTAATTATATTACATATTTGAGATAAAAAAAATTCAAAGAGTTTTTTATAAAGATAATTGACAGCAACATTGCGAGTATTGTATAAAGAATGATTTGATTAAAAATTTAGCTGGTTACGGAGCTGAAAACAATTTTTCGCTGGACTGTTAAAATAATTATATAGGACGCTCAAATTGGTTCTTAAAATATCAAAACGTTTTTTGCAGCATCATTTATTCTCATGCTCAAGTGTTCTACAAATTATTTTGATGGTCCACCAAAAAGATATTTTCAGCTCTGCACCGAGCTGAGTTTGCAGAAGCTTCAGCAAAACTGTTCTTTCCACGTGTGTATAACTGAAAATCAAATGGATCAATCGTTTATTTGTTATGTGTGTCCAAAAGAGTAACGTTCCGGCGTTATCGACGAAATCTACTGCTACGGGGAGTCAAGTGCCCAAGAGGTTACCGTTACATAAACCACGCGGCCGCTTTTGTATCTCTTTTTCGGCAGCCGTCAACAGTATTTCGTAACTTTGCATTAAATCGATATCCGATAGCGGCGGTGGCCACGAAGAGCGAAATTTTTTATTTTATCTCTAATTTTGCTGACACCGAAGGCGCACACGTCGGATCGATGACAAACAGGAGAGCAAGAAGCGCTATCGTAGGTCATCTATGGAAAATGTAATATGTCCAATGATAGTAAACCGCATGGTCGAGTGGATTTAGCTTTGTGTTCTGCGGTTACGATACTGCAGATGGATTTCCCTGTACGTAACGCCCCTAGAAATTGTTCAAATATGCTTGATTGACTCACTCTGTGATTTTAATGAAGTTTACTGCAGTATCGCATTGTCATACGTGTAGCGCACACCGATGTACATTTGACTCGAGCGTTATTTCACGCAAACGGCGCGCCACGAAATTGCGTAAGGATAATTCTCTACTCCCATGCATTAATGCAACTGCGACGAAGTTGCGCGACGCGAAGCTCCACTTGACAATTATAGAAAAACGATTAAGGTGATTGTATTGAGACTTAACAAATTTCCTCGCCTTCATGATTGTTCCCTCAAGATGGAGAGTCATCATTCATTAGATCTTTCCCGTAATTTTTCTTGACGATTGCCCACAATGTCGATCAATGCGAAACGTTTTTCCCCTCCGACTCCACCCTCATCCCCTCCCAGTATGGTCGAATAGGTCTTTCTTCTTATTTCCGAGAGCTCAGAATGGATGCTTCAGATTACGCGACTGCTATCTACGGACTATTACACTGGAAAGAATTACGATCGCTACGAGACGGTGCGTATAGAGGGTCCTGTTGCGAAAGGTCTGTCACGGTAATAGAAGTAACAAGCTTGTCGCCGTGGAAGGAAGACAGGACGGGAGGGACCCGGTAGTTACACGGCGTTTCTGCATACGCGGTACGCGGTTTATTTTCAAATCGGAGGTATTGAAAAATTTATGACTCGCCTTATCTGCGCGCCGCGAAAGTACCGAGAGAATAAAATGTCGAGTATTATCTAGGGAAGTTATTTTATTCCGCGCCGACGATGCCGACATCCCGCGGGTCGCTACGATCTCCGCGAATTTATTTGCATAAAGTCAGAGAGAGAGAGAGAGAGAGAGAAAGAGAGAATGTTGCACGCTCTCGACATCGACCGTGATATTGCTAACGACGAAGGGAAACATGGCTCGCATCTACATGCCTCGCGGAGAGAAGTTTGCAAAAGTCGAAGGAATAGAATTTCTTTAAATCGTTCGTACTGAGCACGTACGTCGCTAACGTAAAGGGATTTAATATATGAGAACATCGTTTTTCATGAAAATCCCTGAAGTTACGCGCGGCGTACTGTCAGCCCGACGCGACGCAGGGACTGCGGCGTAACGTGTAATGCGTGATCGTAAATAAGGCATTCTGTTAGAATATAGTAGAAATGAAATCGTAAAAAGCCGCGGTAAGCAGAATGGTCGGTAGTTTTATTTCACCAAGCGTGCGCCGATTTCCGTGTTATCGGAGCGTATCATATCCCCGCGAGCAGAATACAATAGGTGTAAAAATCGTCTAGTGACGGTAATCGATTGCATTCGAAGCCATCTCTCCATACTGATAAACCTATTCAGTCTATTTTATTGTTTAGACACTTGAAAAATGCACACAGAATTTAAAAAATTCCCTCCCCTCTATTAATATTAATTATCAACGTTAACTGATGCTTAATCCTTAATGCGATACTACATCTTTTATAATTTCGATTATTAATATACGATAATTGTGGATTAATAACAATTAATTAATTATTCGAATAATTAATGAATTAAATAATGAATTATTAATTATTTAAAATTATCGTTTATTAGTTATTGAAATTATCATGAACATGATAGCATTATAATTGGTGCTAAGTGGGAATCGCGTCAGCATTTAATAATAAATAATACACTTTCGACTGCATTTATAAACAAATAATCAATTTATGTATCTTCAAGAAACAATGCGTGTATTCAGAATTTAATTGAAAACAATGAAGAAAATTGACGTTTCGCGACACTTTTATTCCGCAAATGCTAAAACAATTTCGCGTTTGTTTCGATTGTAAAATATTTAAAAGCCCATCTTGCGTTATATATCCTATCACGAGCGCGTTTCTCCGTTTTCCGCGCTTACACGAATAGCGGCTGTCGCAATTCGCTTGTCTACTCGCATTCCACTCTTCTCGTACCTCGTACCTAAAGCACCCTGTCTTTTTCCGCTTTCCATTCCTCCCTCCCAGCGCTGAGTCAACTAAAACAACCTGGCAATTACTCTCCGAGGATCGTTACACAACCTGGAAAACAATCTTGCCGCTTGTACGGGGAGGCGGGACGGGGACGCAGTTCGGCGACGCAACCGAATCGGCGCGGGCTCGACTTAATTTCAGACACGATCGTAATTTTCGGCTCGGCGTCGCAGTTACCGTGCGCGAAACGAAGACGCCGACGCGACATTGCCGCACGCGACATTGCCGCACCCGTAATGACGGATGTTTCATCAGCCGTGTACACAACGAATATCGCGCGAATCTACGAGAGAATTTTTCTTCCTGTATTTACCGATCGTGAAATTTTTAAGTCTCCTCGCTCTCGCTCTTTATCTTTGAAGTTTTATTTTCGTTCTTGTATCCTTTTAAATTTACATCCACTCGAAGTTCATCAGTTGCGATACGATTACGATTTCTTTCTCGATTTATCGATCACTCTGCGAGCTGTAAAAGTGTATCGCGTTTAGACATGATCTTAAAAGAGCGTCTTTCTTCTTCGATATTAATTTTAATCCAAATATTACGCGTTTATTCGGATCGAAAGAACAAAAAGATGTCAAGTACCCTGCGTGCGCACGAAGAAGCTGACGGGGGCGACAGGTGAATGATGAAATAATACGCTATACTGATCACGATATAATGCAACGTGTATGCACGTTCTCGCGCAAAATGTATGTTTCTCTATTTGAAATGCAATATCGGCGAGGGTCGTTATAATCTAGCAGTGTATAGTCCAATACCAATAGCATGGTCCAATAACGAGCCAATAACCCTCCAGCTTACCATTTACGAAGTGCTATGAAATTAGCATAGATTGTTGTGGTACGAAGATCAGCCTCGCGTGCACGATGTGTTTGCGGTAAACGCCACGAAGGAAGATCGAGAATAAATATTTACCCATGTAGTAAAAGCCTACGTGAATATGCATCGTCCATCAGGAGCGACGTATCGAGTACGAGCGCGCTGTGTATATTTCGCGAAATTTTAGGTACGCAGTAAAAGTGTCCCCCATCGCCCATTTCGTTGAAAGCCCTTGGTTTAATCGAAAACTCTTTCCTAATCGAAAACAATTTTCCACGATAATGAACAGATGCGAATTAGGTTTGTCCATTGTGACAGTGAAATCTATCGATGACGCCCGACGCGCGATACCATTGAGTCCATTCCGCTCGTACGACGAGCGGAAACGAGCAGTCTTCGTTGTTGAGCAGCAATCCTATAAAGTTTATGCCGGATGTACGCTACGGACGACGGTGCACGTGTCCGGGCTATTCAACGTTTTATACGAAATTAGGCGACGTTTGACACATAAGGACGGGGGCGTTTGCGCTTTTCGTACGCGAAGGCGCATTCACCGTGTATAGCTCGCTGGTCGCTGGTCGCTGGTCGTCCCGGTGGATTGTATGAATGTCCAGGCGACGGGCACCCACAGGCTAATATTCGCAGCTTCGAATTTATCGCCGGTGGAGGCGGTCCGCCGGGATTGTCACGAGTCCGGCAACTTTATTTTCGCCGTTTGTGAGTTTGGCTTTTCGTATCTATTACGTGCGGCCCCTAGGAAAATGAGCGACCCGGAGGAACTTTCCTGCTGGAATATCCCGCGGGATGAAGACTGGAATGAGTGAGCGAGTGAGAGAGGTAGACAGAAAAAGAGGAGGGTACGCGTGGGGTGAGCCGCGTGTTTGTAACAAAGAGGAACCGCGGTTCGCTGTCGAGACTAACATTCCCAACGACACCGGCGCGACGTCGAACGGCGGGATAGTTAACTTTTGACGAATTTACGCACACTATATGTGTGTGTGTGTCTGTGTGTGCCACATGCGGCAGAAGAACATTGACATTGCGCGACATTAGTCGAGCGCTTGCAACTTTGATCCGCAGGTCTGCGCGCGCGTTGGCTTTATAAAGAGGAGTACAGCGCGACAGAGTGATGTCTTGTTTGGGTAATTTCATTTACGTTGAGAAGTTTGCATTGGCGGTATTAGTGGTGCCACTGCGTGCGTTCTCTCCCCCTCCCCCACTCTTTCTCTTTCTCTCTCTAACGCCAAGCTTTAGTTGCTAAATATTAAAATGTCACGGGTGGCAGCGCGGCAACGGTGACGTTTGGAAATACTCATATATATGCAGACGTTTCACTTTATTACTAATCGACAGATTTTAACGATACATGATGTTTTATATGTAAGGTAACTACCCCTTCGAGACTTCATTAACGCGTCGCAGCGTTGGACGGCTTATTTAACTTTGTCCCGTATCCAGTGCAATTGCAGTCGCGCACGAGGGAAGGGGACAAATGTAGGGGGGAGGGGGGGGTCTCTAAGTCCTGTTGGTAATTCCATTCGCCATGGCTAACTATGCACGGGATTACGTCCGTTACTGCTCCACGCTTTCCCATCTGCCTCTCGCGGTGCGATATAAATGTCATTAAAAAATCCTGTTTTACGCAATTCTTCCTATTTTCGTACGCCGCGATTCGTTCTGAAAGTTACACGTAATGCGAAACAGAAAAAAAAATGTTCTTGTTTCGAGAGAGCTTATTTATACCGTACGCGTCAGCTACGAGTAGTGGAAAAGCGATACGAGCGGAGAAGCGAACTATCAATGCCCTCGACGGACGCGCACGCGATAGAGCGCATAGAATCAGACTCATTAATAGTGCATCGCGATAGCACCTGCTAGCAGCTGATAAGTTTACGTTCACATTTAGTCGCGTGTTACATTCTTTCTGTCCATTTCTATCGCGTGGCAACTAATTCAGCGATTAACGCTCTCCTCATCGCTCCTCAATGCGGCAGAAGGTGTAAACATCGAAAAGAAAAAAAATCGCGAATTAATTCAACTACGTGCCTTTCGTAAGTTTCAGCGAGAACGTACTTTGCACGTAATCCAATTTGTCCAAGAATCTGGGCCCTTTCGATATCACGTGGCATCTATCGATCGAATATCGAAAGATAGAGAGGGAGAAAGGGAGAGACAGACTACCTTCGATATATCCTGCCTTATCATATATACCGTCGAACAATATACAACATCAAAATGCATGGCCGGATGAGCGTCACCGATGGTCTCCAGCCATAAACCATCCGCCTCATTATGTTCTCCTGCGATGCACGCAGGTATTTGCGCGGTCCGTATAATGCACAGCGAGCAGCTTCGGCGACAATATTAATTTTCGCCGTATTGCACGCCGAACGGTGGGTTATCGGGCGTCAGTGGGTTAATTAAATCGTGATTTTCGAGGCGCGGGAACACACGCGGGGGCAATCAACCGACCGTAAAATTGATAGCCGGAAAGGATCTTCCTTTCGGATGAAATCTCCGGGCGCGGCCCCAAAATAGCTGGCTCCATACATTTCCTCCTTTTTTTCTCTCTCTCTTGGAAATTTTTTTTCACAAAGCTCGCGGAAGACGCGCGAGATTAAATGAGGGATAATCCGAATAACGAGGTCGATTAAAACGCGACTGCGCCGACCGATCGCGGATACGCCTTATATTCCCGCTGGATGGTCATTGAATATTATGGCATTAATTAGTCGCGACAAGCGCGCAGCGATACCTCGGCGCGTTTATGAACGAGATGGGTGTCGGGTTCCATATTGCGACGAGGCTGCGGCGCGAAATGCGCGAATGCATGTTCAACGAAGTAGCGTTCGATAACGAAATTTTAGACTTGTCCAGATTCCGGCCGGGGAGACTTCTCCGCGGGATTAAACGATGGCCTCGCGTACGTATGCGACGGATCGCTCGTCGATTATAATAACCTAATAATTACGACGTTCGCGTAATTGCGTCGCGTAAAAACGAGCGATACGGCCATTAAGTGGTCTGGTATCGTTAGCACGATTAATAACTTTTTTTTTACAACCTAATCGTTTTTACGGCCTAGGATGTGCCGCGTCGCGTAATATCGTATACGCGAGGTAATGCGAGGGGCGTAATAGCGCGCGGCGCGATATTATCAAAGAGTGAAAATCCATTAATAAAAACCCGGGGCGATGTGTGAATGCGTGCAGTACGTGTGTGTATACGTGGGCATGTGTCGCGTGCGCGGGCTCGACACCCGTTCGATTAACTATCTGCAAAATGAATAGTCATGGCCGCGGTATAGTGAAATATCCGCGTGGCTTCTTCGCCATGCTACATATCACCACCTCTCGGCAGCGCGCCCCACATAACACATATTACGCTTCCGTGAGTTATAAATTGGATCACGTCGCTGCATTATTCATGATCCCGAAGGGCGTCAAAGCCGTTTGATTCATTCCGTATCCACGACGGTAGACACCAACGACGGCGGTGGCGGCGGCGGCGGCGGTGGCGCGTACGGTGGCTCGGAGATTCCTACTTGACCGATATGATAACCCCGTCGTTCGCGTGTATCGCCTCCTTTTTCTCGTCTCCATCGACGCGTCGCGTCGCCCTCTCGTGCTGCTGCTTTCTCCACCGCCGTCACATCCGCGATTTTACTTTCAACGACAGATCGACCGTACGTCACATATTTCACATTAGGGGGGAAATATGAAAAAGGATGAGGGATATACCCGCCGCGATATATTACGCACGGAGGTTTTTGTTTAAATGTAGAACGATAATAATAATAAGAATCAACGAAAAATGTCGAGCTCTATTCGGAGGGAGTGCATATCACACGTGATGCAAACGTCTCTCATTATGAGCATTTTGCCGAATTAATTTCACCCGCATTTAAAACGTAGGGGAAATATTTTTATACATTACATTTGCAGTTAGATCACTAAGTGGATTAACCACTTTATTTTTCCACTTTTTTTCTTTTCTTTTATTTTTTATTTTTTTTTTATTATAACATTAATAGTAATTTTGAGAGATATACGTGGGAGAAGTAAAATGATGAAATATACGTCTGTGTTTACCGTTGTAAATATCACAAATTTTGTTTCTTAATCCGAGACTCGAACTGCTGCAATGTTGTTCCAGCGAAGTACCGTTATATTTCGCAGCGTGTCGTTTGCTGAAAAAGTAAAAAGGAAGCGTCGAGGGTAAAGCTGTCAGCAAAAAAAAAAAAAAAGGGGGACGATGAGGAGAAACGTGAATTTATCGCCCGTGAGAAATTTAAGCTCAGTCATAGACGCGATCTTTTAATTCAGAATGCAATTATGCCGGCAGTTTCTATATTCCCTTTTTGAATGTAGATTTACAGCGCCCGGCACACAATGTGCTTTCGGCTCTGCCTCGCGGAAACTTTCCCCGTGTTCTCTCGGCTGCCGCCAGCTGAAAATTATGGGCATCCTCGCTAAGGTGTTTACACCAAATGTAGATTTTAGTCGGTCGCATACCCCACGGCATTCAACGCTAAAAGACGTTTTATCGCCATATCCGCAGGTGCGCTCTACCGCGACTGTTAAAACCGAGAGAGGCGACGAGCAGGCACCACCGAAATGGAGATTCCGCCATTGGCGGCACAACTCCTCCCGCAACTTTCAATTTGTTTTATCGCGAGGTCCGCTTTCACGGTATACACGCGGCTGAAATATTTCAATGAGAAGAAAAATCGTGTCAAAACGTGCCAACTAGCGTTTTTCAGAAGCGAAAGGAAATATTTAGAGCTCCTCACAAAGTACCCCGAAACGCGTGTATTTTTCCCCTCGCATATTAAACTTTTTAAATATTATATCTCCCCGTTGCTGGTAAAGCATCGCAATTTGTCTGCTTTCTGGAATTTCGGTATGTACGTAGTCGCTACCTTTGTTCCCGCTACGCTCGCGTAATACGGTCATTCCGCCGTTTCGTAACGAAAACGAGGGAACGGCTTCTCGCCGCTGATTTTTGTAATTTCTCGTTTCATGTCTTTCTCTCTCTCTCTTTCTCCATACTCGCGTCAAAAGTTGTCACGTCGCCTCACCTAGGAGCTTTGAGAATAGAAAGATTGGGAGATCCGACCAATGGAAAAACATGGAGCGAGCACCAATCACAGCGCGATAAAAGTTGGAAATCCCGGACGATTCGCCATCAGAAACTGCGAACTTTTCGACGCTCGCCGGCGGAAAACTCATCGTTGTTTCCAACTATAAGCTCAGGCATTCTCGAAATTGAATCTCGAAAATCTTACCGATATCGGCTTCCCTCGACGGCTTCGACTTCGCGATAGAGCGATCAACGAATAGCGCATACATATTAAGAGTACGAACAAGTCGATCGGGGAGCGCGCGCGCGAGAGAGAGTCTGCATCTCGGAGAGATCAATCAACTTCGCCGCGTTATTTTCGCCGGGGCCGAGAAAATGGCTTATTTACACGCGCGTGACTCGACTACCTCCCGAAAGCTGCCTTGAAACTGTGCAGAGGAGAATCGAATTCAATTATCGAGCCGTCCAAGTGGCGAAAAGAAAAGCCCGACGATCGAGTGATTAGCGGAATCGCTCGGCCCGGAAATAGCCGGCGTTTGTATCAATGCGAGAACGACAGCTGATCGCGATGGTCGGGCCAGTCGATTTTGAACCTCGACGTAAGTGCGCGACAATGATTCGTCAAACGTGCGCGGATTCAAGCGTAGAGAAATCATTAACATCGCCATTGATTCTATTATTTCGCGATGATACACGCGGCTAACGAAGATGTTGCGTGTACCCGCTTCATTTTCAGAGTTTGCGCGATCTCGCGCACCCCTCTTCTCTCTCTCTCTCTCTCTCCCCCGGCGCGATGTTCTAATAATGTTCCTCGCTCCGATTGCGCGTATACTGGATGATATAGTCGCAAGCGTGCGCGCGCGAGTTTAGTCCGATCCGTTAGATTACGTAACGCAATTGTAGATTGAATGAAATTAGACTGTAAAGGGGGAGCAGACTCCATGTATATATTTTCCCCGTAGTCTCCTAGCTCCTCTCTTGAGACAGATTTCCAAAATTAATATAGAAACTCCGGCGCGTCGTTCCGCTAACAACCTCGCTCCGTTCTCCTCGAACAACACACCGACTCCGCCGCCATCCCCATCGTCGCTGTGCACTCTGTCCCCGATGCGAAACAGACTTTCGCTCTCTCGCGCCGCGGAAACCTAATTTTTCTCCAATGTCAGGAACGAATGCGCGTAAAAGCGCGTGGTGGCACGAGCGTAACGGTGCGCGCGCGACGCGACGCGGCGCGTCGGCTGTTCCCTGATGAAAATTCATTTCGAATCCTCTGGCGTTCATCGACGAAGTAGCGCCGTGTACCCGCTCGTGTTCACGGTACATTCGCACGCGCGACAGACGCGGATCGCGCCCTTCGACATTTTCAACTTAAAATTGCTTTTCGGAATGAATGTATGAATTTCGTTGCACCGATTAACTTGGTTGCCTCGCGAGCCCGCCCGAGGCAATCGACGTGCCGGTAACTGCGAAATGCTGGTCAAAAAAAAGAAGAAAAAAAAACAAAACTGGGGCTGACTACGGGAAAAAAGAGAGAGACAGAGAGGAGAAAAGAGCGATAAGGGGAAAGAGGCAAGGGCTTCGGACGAACGTATATACGATCGGGATATAGACGTCATAGCGCTCGACGGCACTCGATATCGCCGAAAATGTTTTTCGTTGTCCGCCGGCCGTCTTGCCGCTCGCGAATGTCAGAACGTCGCAGCCGGCTGTACTTTATCGACGAAATTGATTCCCGATTGGGAAGATCGAGAATCCAAATTCCCCGCGCGCTGTCCAGAAATGTGTCCGCCGCCAGCGGAATTTTTCTTCCGTGCGATTTAATGCGCGTTCCCCCGTTCCGTCGTCGGCGTCGTCGTCGACGGCCGTTTCGCGGGATTAACGTCAACGACCTGTGCAGCGCGCATAACGTGTAGTGCGCATTCGCGTATTAGCATAATCGTTCCCGTTGCAACGGCGGCGACGGACGGATTTTGAAAAAGATGGCTGTGTTCCGCGCGCGTAGAATTAGGCGTTTCCGGAATTTCGCGCCGCGAAATATCTCGTATATTCGATTATTTAATGCCCCGCGCTATGACAATTTAATGCTTCCGCGGTCCGTTAATGTCCGTTATGCTTCGAAACCATAAATCGTGGTTTAGTTTGACGTGACTGGGAAATCCACATAACATAAGTAGATTATCTAATGCAAAATAGATTAGCGTAGATATGAGAAACGAAACCTCTACAACGCCGAAGATCGTTCTCTGATGTATTACATGGTTAATAGACGCTACCTATTTCCGAGCGACAGTACGCTATTACGGAAGATGTCTCATTTCCGTACTGAAATTTTTCGAGAAAAATCCGCGCGCGCGCAGAGAGAGAGAGAGAGAGAGAGAGAGAGGCAGAGAAAGAAAGGAATTATTTGGAACATATTGGGAAATTTGTTTTCAATTCTTGGTTTTGTAAGGCCTGCAAATGGGAATGCGAGTAATTCATTTTAACCTATTAATTATTTCAGTAATGATTTCACCTAATAATTGATCTAAAATCTTCGCGATAAGCGATATATCGGTAGTATAATTGGAGTTACATGATAGACCCATAATTAGCTAAATTAATGTAGCATATTAATATCTGAAATGTTTAATCAATATTCTCATTACGAAAGCGACGACGGTCAGTAATTCAGTTACAATAATTTTATTATTAATCCATTTCTAATAAACACGGGCCATAATATATTTCCTATTAAGATTTACACACAGTATACAAATCCATCTAATTAAAATCAAAATTTGATACATATGAGATTTCACAGGGTAGCAATGTATTTAATATGTTTACCACGCGTAATTTCTATTTTATCGAATCGCGAAATTGCGCAGAAATGTTTTTTCGCAGATTTTACTGAATTTAAAATCGGCACGTGTTTTACCCCTCCTTTCTTTCACGTAACCATGTAAACGCGTAATGATAAATTATTTCGCAGCACGTGAATCGTTGGCGTGTTTTCACTAGGACGGTGTAATAATTTACTGCTAATAAATATCTCTTGTCCCAAGTGGATATTTAACCGACATCTGTGTAAATGCAAGCGCGTCATCTGACATTTCGCGTTTTCGGCGATGTCGTCGTCGAGTGAATTAATTTATCATTGGTTCGCTTGGGGGCTTGGCTGGGCATCAGCGAAACCGCGCAAAGTTCTGCCTGCTAACATAGGGTCCTCTACCGTGCCGGCGATGCGAAAATAACAGAAACTCGTCGTCGCTATCACGGTGCGGAGAGACCAACTTGGATTATAATACATTGTTGCGCGACAATGCCGGCTCTCGGGAACTTGTAATTAAATGAGCTACTTGCTGAAATCTCCGCTGACATTTCATTGCTCATCGACGAAGAGTAAATTACGTTGTGAAACTTCCTCCTATTTAAGACGATCGAACTGCCGCGCAATTTGCTGCCCGCCAAGGTAATAATTAACAACGGCTGTTAAACATCAGGAATATAGAATAACTTGTCGATATAGTTTTAATGAATTTCTCCCCTTGGTCAGGCGAACCAGGGGGTGGGGGGAGGGTGGGAGGCAGGGGGTTCTACGATCGCACGGAGTGATCCACACAGTCGTAAATTCGTGATGGCGCGATAGTTGACGCAGCCTGGTCAGTCATTTTTCAATTTGGTACGCGATTGTGTCACTTTCCGTTCTCTGCTATCTTTTGCTCTATTTTCCCACGTTTATTTTTTCAGTCAACTGCGACTTCACCGATAGAGAAAGAGAGAGAGAGAGAGAGAGAGAGAAGAGAAGGGGGGGGAGGGAGATAGAGAGCGTATCGGGCAGCTCGCGCTGCTCCGCTCGTTTCGGCGTACAAAAGTTATTATCACCGCGGCATCCGATATTCGCGAAAACTGATTTTTGAGTCAACTCCACCGGTCGAGTCGGTATTTGCTTTTTATATTGCCGAATTTGATACGCGACACCGATATTTTATTATTTACTTATGCGTATGTATATGCATGACAGAGCGAGGGGAGCCGTGTGCAACGTGCACACACGCGAGATGTATTCGCTCTCGCGATGCACGCACCAACGCATCGTGCATCGGACGTGCGCGTGTGGTGGATCCACGCATCGACGGACGATGAGAATTTATGAGTAAACGCGCAGCATACGCGCGCCCGTACATGCATAGATGACCAGACGTTCGCCGCGACATGTATATCCGTCGCACATGCATACGTTCGCGTAATCGGTACGGTACGCAATTTCTGCAGCTGCGCTCGACGATTTGCCCATCGCATTCGACGACGGATCGATCGTATCGATCGTAATAGAGATACGAATTATTCGACGGTATTTCATGCGGATACATGAGGCACGAGGGGGGTGGATCAAATTATTTAACTACGACGACGAGTTCTTGAAAGATTTGCTCGGCTCGGAAGAATAATGAGGTGAATTTTAAGAGATAACCGCGTAGCGGAATACCGTCCATATTATTTTCCGAAGAAATTTCAAGACACGGCACCTGACGAGATTAATTTGAAATTTTTTAATCCGTCGATGTTTAATGACTCGGTAATAAAGCATAATTGAAGATGGATTTCCGCTTAACCAGTTTCCAATGTTACCGTAAAAATGCTTAATTGAGTTATTTTATAAAATCTCTGGCGGGATTTTATAAAATTGCTGGTTTACATTGGTGTTACGTCAAAAATTTTAAATTTCTTGTAACACAATTATTCGCGATTTTATTCGAGTCATCACCAGCGAGCGTATTTGACTTGAAATTTTTATTACCGCCCGCGCGTATAATTCTACAGCGCCGATTGATTTGCTAAAAAGCGCTAAACAATCATTTTAAAGACATGACGTGCGGCCGAACTCGCAAACGCCAATGTGTTTGAAGGGAGAATTACTCGAGTGGTACGGGGAATAGCGAAAATTTCCTTTGGCTTTTGTACGGCATTCGCCGTGCGTGTTTGATTTTTTTACAACTGTACCTTCACCCGGCAGAAAAGCGCATTCGACGGGTTATCGCGTCCATTCTGCATACTGTACATACACACACACCCGCGCACACCGTGGCGTTTGACAAAAAGGGCAAAGATAGAAAGAGATGGTCGTGTTCTAACGGACGCCACTTTACAAACACGGGACAATCGAATCGCGCGCACTGCCTTTACAAGGTAATAATGCTTCCACCAATGGGTGCACATATATGTACGCATACACATTGCGCGCGCGCACACACACACACACACACACACACACACACACCCGCGTGTGTTGCAAACAATAAAATAAATAAATTTCTTCGTTTGCTCTTAAATGACCGTAGCGGTGCGACTTGGCGACCACAAAAGGCTCTACACGTTCAAAGATGCTCTCCGATTTTCCGTGAAAAGCTCTCTCTCCGTTGGAGATCGGGAGAGATACGCTGGACTTTTACTGTCTCTTCGTGTTGTTTTCGAGATATTTCGAGAATACGGCGTGGGGACCCACTCATAATAGGTTGCTGTAGCCTCATTATCGTCCCCGTACGCTTGTTAGCCCGAAGGAAAGAGGTCTGACTCGACGGACTCGAGGGTGTTCTACCGGTGGGGACGCGGCGGGGGCGTGAAAGCCGTTTGCAACGGTGCATTTCGCAGGCGAGTTCAGTATCTCCTAGGTAGTTGGTGTCGCCGGCGAATGGAACTGCAGGATTTTATAGCGAACTAAGCGCGAATCCGAATCCATGCGCGTGAAGTTTAGCTCCGAAATTTGAAGCCCGGAGTTAGTCCGGAGGATGGGACAAACTGCTCTGCAAGTGCTCACCTCGTGCAAGTCCGTACACGCGCGAAATCGGAATTTCGACTTAAACCCTTCTGCCCCTTCCCCGCCTTGTCGAATCCGAAGGACGGATTTAAAATTAATCGCGTAATTCGTGCACGGCCGTAAAGCGAGGGGATAAACTTCCGCTTTCGTGCCGTAACAATGCCGCCGCGCGCGCGGTGTGTATGCACAACACGATACGCGAGGCGATCTCGCATGAACTGATCGTAAGTTATACTTAAGAATGCTTTACAGCACCAAGATCGGAATCGTTCGTTTTATTACCCGGGCTATACCCACTCGCGATTGCGCGACACGTGAATTTCGCATACACACATACACAGAGGTGAACGATACGTTTATCGTTACGATGCACCGCATCTCGCATGTTACGTGCGACGCCGCGCCGCTCGCGATCGAGCGACGCGATACCACGTCTTATACAAATGTTTGCCCGTTACTCTCGCAGATCTGATGCGTCTATCCGTCACCATTCGTCCCCGGGCGACAAATTGCGTATACGACGTATCGGCATTACCGCATTTACCGAGCTTGGCGCGGACACGACACGAAACGCCGTGCGCCCGGACGAATCGCTCGCCGCTCGCCGCTCGCCGCTCGCCGTTCTCTCGCTCCAGGGAAGAGGGGGTTTTACAAGGGCTGCCGTTATTGCGGTACGGCATGCCGTCCTTCAGACCGCGGTGAATATCGTTTATTGGCTGCCACCGCCGATAAGCCAAACGTTAGTCACTCGTTCGTGTCGAAGTCCGACCGCAAACAAGCCGCGGGCTGTCATTTGGCGCCGTTGTCTTCCCTTTCTCGTTTCCCGAATATACCTCGCTTTGACGAACTTTCTCTCTCTCTCTCTGTCTCTCTCCATTTTCCGTCCCTTCGACAACAGCACGTCCACCTCGGACAAATAGAAAAAGACCTCACTAATACGCGTAATAGTAAGTTAATCCGTCGCGAGGATTAAAACCCCTCGGGGATAAAAACAATGAGGTATTTTTATTGTGCGCTCTCGTCGGGAGGAGATATCGAAATTATTGGCAGATTCAGTTTAGGATGGCGGAGAGAGAAATCTATTGTTTCTTTCTTTTTTAGACTTGAAAAATTGTACCACCTCGCGTCTCGTTCTCAGAATATTAGATATATGATAAACGAGCGTAATGAATAGCGAAATCTCTCTAAAGTCGAGAAACGTTTCCCGGACAGAGGTAGAGAGCTTGATATTTTATCAGATAACATTTATCACGACGGCGCAATATATAATACAAGTTTAATTGCGTAGCGTTAAAGTTATGTGTAAAAATGTATGTACACACGGGCGCTCCGTATGATAATTGACATTAATTCACGAATGTTCTTTGCATACGGTAAAAGCTTCATATTTGTTGGATATACATCCGCGTATAATTTTCCTCTCGATTAAATCGTAAACATGCGAATAGAGAGGTGAGGGGAATTTCAAAAACGCCGCCGCGCTGGTTTCCATATATTAATATATCTTTTTTATTTTGATCCGATGTAATTAGTTTTCGAAACTGCGCGTAGAGAACTGCGGATCGAAAAAAACACATCTCGAAAAGCCAGGCGGTATCTATAATAAACTTCAGAGAGTAAACAAATCGTGCAACACTGAATCGACAAAACTCGCAATATTTTCGCATGTCGAATGAATCACAATTGCGTCTCGCAATAACATTATCACGCGTCGTTGCCTCGTGAGAATTATTTTCACATTTTTAGGTGGAAATAAATTTTATTAAAACAAAAATAATCTTGATTGGAGGGGGCCGCTAAACGGTGATAGAAATAAAATTTTGAGCGGCCACTCGAAATTATCTCGCGGAACGAGACGCGCGAACGTGCGCAATAACTGCAATTCTGCGCGATTTTGATCGGCGCGAGCGTCTTACTCTATGATTTAATAGCGGATGAAAGTTAAAACGTTTATCTGAAACGGTCTCCGAGTTGAATTACACCCGAGGGATGACGAAACTGATACGGCCAATCGAGGATAAAGAGACAGTCTCCCCCGGAGACCATAGATCCGTACGCGTATAAATTATTTTCGTTCGCACAGAGATACCACGCCGTTCGCTCGGAATGCATCGAATTAATAAAATCTACGAGTTAATGTAAGTTGTACTTGTACTTGCTTTAGCGTATACTTGTATTAAGATAATAGTCGAACCTTTATAGAAATCTATATGCGCGAACGGCAGCCTTTGTTTGTTTCACCTGCAGCATTCAAAACAATATTCTCTAGATTCAACACAATCGGGATCGAGATATCCAGAAGAAATAAGTCGAACGCTCACGTTTGCATCAGAGCGCATTGTTTTATCAATACTTCCGATTCTTATTTATTCACTCACATTTGCTACATATTCTTCTCGCATTCGACGCAAAGGTAAAAGATCATTCGATGCACTTGCGTACGTAACTCTTGGTAACGAAAGATTTTACAAAAGAGGGGACGGGGGAGAGAGGGAGGAAAAACCGACGTTGGCTGCGCGAGGCCGCATGCGTCGCATCGCCGTGCAACAATGCAACGTGTTCGCGCGAGGACGAAGCTGTGTGTACATACACGAACCACCGAATGCCGAAACTGGGACGAACGAAGCTCAGTCGAGACAACGGGGGCCCGATCGATACGGTCCGCCACCGCGATTAGTGCGAGTTACTTTGAGGATTGAACGTGGTCGCGGAAAGGCCGCGCGTTGTAAGATTAACTCGGTTTCGCATCCGCGATGCAACTCGTATAATCTCGACCGCGATCTCGGTTTGATTCTGAGACTTGGTCGCCATATCCTTCATGTCCCGCTGTCGCGTTGTATCGCACACGGATGTGTAGAGACAAAGGTGACAAAGGCTTCCGGGAGAGGTCGAGGCCCCCGCTCTAAAGCGACCATCTCCACTTGACGTCTAATCCATCTAATTAGAATCTACGACCGCGATCTGACCGTTTATTTTCTTTTGAATTGTGCCTACGTTAATAATTCATTCGCGCACCGCGGTAAGAGAGAGAGAGAGAGAGAGAGAGAGAGAGAGAGAGAGAGAGAGAGAGAGAGAGAGAGAGAGTAAAAAAAGAAATGATACCGTGACGCACGCGCGTCGGCTTTTTTCGTTCTTCCCGTTATAGCTTTTCTCTCACTTTTTCTCCGTATTTTTGATCTTTTTTAAGGACGACGTTGTTTCATTTTCATTTTTCTTGAAACCATGTCTCATGAAAAATCGGATGTCGTCTTAAATTGAAACGTTAGTTAAACGTTAAATCCATTCTCATTTCGCCTGTGGGAGGAAGTGAATTATTCGACGAAATTGGCGGAGCACGAGCATTCGAGAGCCCTTGAAGAATTATAATGGTGTTTCACCGGGAGACGCGGTTTTACGGAGAGCGGGCGCAAGAATGGCTTTGCCAGCTTTAGAGATACGCGTGTATCCCGATGATGGAGAAAACCGTTGAAACTTCACATTATCACGCGCGCGGACCGCGCGATAGAAGGTTTTACTTCTGGCGCAACATAAACCTGGAGATTAGCTGTACTTTGTTAATTCAATATTCTCTTCTGTTCTTATTTTGAAGCTTATGGCCGGACGAACAGAATGCACCGGTGCGGTATGCCAGATTAATTTTATGAAGGACGTTAACGTCACGTACAAGCGAGGGAAGTACGTTAAAAAGTATAATGGATGTGGTAATAAAAATGTCGCGACACCTCGTTAACGTGTTTCGCGCCTCGACTTGCACAATTTACGTTCTATCTTTAATAATTCGTACAACGGTCTTCGATGAAGTGATATACGATCGGACACATGAACTGGAAAACACCCCTCGATAAAAGATCCGATTTATTTTTCACTTGAACGAAACGGCCCGTTTGCATCCTAATTTCAATTATTCCCGTTCCAAGTGCCAGCCATTTGTATCCACTTATCGAGAAACGAATAGTTTACAGAATACATATATACATATGTATATATATGTGCATATATATATATATCTGGTGGAGCATTACGGCACATATTAATTTATCACGAAAACATCGTTTGTTTCACGGGAGAATTTAATCCATTATCGCGTGTTTTTGGGACAATTTGAGGTAAACGAGCGGCTCGAAAAGGACACCGGTGACACTTTCCTACGGCGTTCGGCAACCGCAAGGTATCGTTTCGCGTCCTCGTTACCGGCAATTAACCCGTTCGATGCAATTACGAACTTTCGTGGTCAAAACGCTCTCTCCCTCTCGTCTGGTTTCGGCCGCGTCTGGCACCCGATTAAGCGTATTAGCGACACGAAATTCACTCAATTTACGGCATCGCGTAATTAATGTCAGGACGCAGAAATAATTTCATTTGTTTATTATTATCGTGATTAGCGTGATGATCAGGGAAATGAATGGGATTGGATACAAATAGCGTTAAATTTTCCTCCGACATATACGGCGATATTTTTGTCGTCATTATTAGAAATCACGTTCTTCTTTTTAACTACGAAAACGTCGTAGAATTTAATTATCTCCAACGCGATTCTCTGATGATATAAAGCGAACGGAAAAAAAAGGGGAGAGATCGAAGCGCGACGATGATTCCATTTCGTTGACTTTATAACGAGAGTTACATCGGGTACGAAGACTCTGCCGCAGTTAATTGGCTTCTCGAGAAGCTTAGAGACATCTAAAGGTGAGGCGCGACGCGAGGGACGAGGGCGCGTCGTCGTTAAGTCAAAGCCGGACGAGATGAACGAGGTGAGTTACCTTTCTTACGAAGGAGGGTATTAGGATCCCAGTGCCATTCACGGGGGAACCCACGAAGCGTTGTCCTACAATGAGAAATCGGACTGCTCCTCCCCGCGTGTCGGAGGACGGACCGCTGCGGGTGTGCCGAACACCAAAATTACCGTCCTTCGAGGAAAGATCGCGCGCAGTGCGCAGTGTCGAAATTTCATTGGGATCAACCGGAACGGAGTCGTGAAATTACGCGCATATATTCCCGAGGAACCGGAGGAACTAATATTGATGGAATATCATCCGGGGAATGGTGGTAGAGGAAACTGGTTGACCAGAAATCTTTCATGCTTTTCAGCTTCGAAATTTTACAGACAAGCCGAGAGAATTATCGCAATAGCAAAGCTTACATCAGTTACTGGATACACTCGGCTATCTGATAATATTTTAATAATAAGTGAAGGCTAATTGATGTATAAAATTAATATTTTTCGAGTATGTTCTTTATATAGCCCCGAGGTCGGAGTAAGTTGACTATAACATTGTTGGATTAAACAATAATATACATTAAAGTATATATTCATTTTCAACATATACATATATTCATTTTAATATAATTTACTGAAAATTGAAATAACGCTCACTTATATTTAAATAATTTTTAATTATGACACAAATTTTTTTACATTGCTTAATTTTGTAATTATTTTTCTATAACCAAAAGTTGCTTATAAGTACATTGAGGAAAAAAGGAATATTGTAAAATGGATCACTATTATCCACTCAGGATTATTTAACACATGTATTTGTTACTCCAGGATAAGATTGGATCAGGATTATATAGTAAATCTGAAAATAATTATGTTAAATTATTAAAAAAATTGTATCGAATGTTTAACTTAGTTCATAATTGTAGCAACATTATCACACTTGGGCGTTCTACATAATTATTTTGATGGCCCAACATAAAATTATTTTCTGTAAAAAGATTCATGATGTGTAAATAATAGGAAAGATAAAAGTAAATTATCGGGAATATATTAAGCAAGATCTACACTTTATTAACTAAACAATTACTCAGACAAGTGCATAGAACGATTTAAGAACGAAAAATGTAAGACTAAAAATATTTACTTGCCGCTTTGTAGTTCTTGAACAATATGCATCTGTGTCGAAATACTTTGGCAACTGAACAGCAGAGTCTGCCGCATGTACAAACACGGTTATAGTTATCTCCAATGTTTTGAATATAAATGCAATTAGTCAACTTATCCCTATAGTCAACTAACCCTAGTTTCCGCTCTCTCTCTCTCTCTCTCTGTCTTTATTACAACTTTACATAGCATAAAGATTTCTACCTTTGACTTAACTTAATCCGGCTTTCATCGGAATATGTAGCGCATCCGATCGTTTCCTCATTAATACTTGACGTACTTCAGAGACAGTGAGCGATAAAGTTCGATCGACAGCAAGCGCAGAGAGAAGTTTCGGAAATTTCAATCTGCCCGAAAATTGGATGAAAAGATAGCGCGATACAGAAATACAAGTTTCAAAGGGCGCGCGCGCACTCATGTATACCGCTCTGCAGGATCGTCTCTCAAGACTCTTAAAAAATTAATAAAGAATTTGAGATCAGGAGTTATATTGCGAAGATTCCAGAAACTCGCAGATCGCTACGTTCTTGGCCTTAACTTCGGGGGCCGAGTGCTCGAAAAACTTTAGTTAGTTCGCTTCGAGTGGGCGGGTGCAGGAAGTTTAGACAGACATTAGAAAATAGACGCGGTACGGTAACATCGGAGGAAAAACGTTCGGGGAGAACTTCTCTCCGGGCCGCGAGCCCTGGATAGGTCGACGTTTACGTCACACACGATACACGTATGTAGGAGGTAAAGATACCCTGCCCAAATAAATGTTCATCAATTTGCGCGAAACTTTTAATTTAACGAGAAAACCGTGAATGCACATAAATCCCAATTATTCCGATCTACCGTACACGTGATACTGTAACCATGATACTTTTTTTTATGCAATTTTTATGTAATTCTCTTTTTCCGAATATGTAATCGATTGGGAGACACACGATCCCTCGCGCGCGAATCAACGTAATCGTTCTATTAATATATAAAAAGCAATTCCTTTCTTTCAAGTGAATACTGCTTATATAGAATTTTAATATAATGTTTAATTACGGTACGTTTAATGTTGAAGATTTAAAAGATATAAAGCAAGGTAATGCTCGTTGAAATTTTCCCTAAGAGCAACGAGAGTTGAAATTGATAAAAAATTCTGCAGGTAAAGTTCGTGCATATAACTTTTTTAGCAGACGATGCATTTATATGTACATCTCCGCGCGGAAACTTTTTTCCTTTAACGTTATATCCTAATAATATCGTTGGAGTAAGCGTATCTTGTTGTAGAGAATTACAGTTTCCTTGCTTATAATTAATTATCTTGTCTCCAATTAGATCTGTCGCCGAGTTAGTACGAGAAGATCTAGTAAACCGTTCAGAATTCCGTCGTGAGGATTGTGTGGAATCCTCCGGAATCTAGATCGATAATGCATGCGGAAGCGACACAGGCGAGAAATCGGAATAGAATAGAATAGAATATCTCGCGACTCTCTAACAATTTAATGATCGTTATTTTTTTTTCTTCAAACAGTTTAATCCTTGATTACCGTTGAATATCAAGATCAATGGGGAGCAGAAACGATGACGAACGTTTATCCGGTAATGCGGTGGCGCGGTGGGAAACAGGTCGTTACAGCCGTCGCAAAGCGTTATGCGTTTGTAATTCGCGCTAACTCGATTCCGCTGGGCCTAATAACGCCCGGATGAACGCCAATCGCGCCGATGTATATTACGATTGCCGCCAATTGCAATCGCGCTGATGAAAAAAAAAGGGGGAAGAGATTGAAAAGACGCGATATATCGAGCGGCAATCGCTGAAAATCGAGAAAACCCGATTGCTTGGCAAAAAAGTGCTCTCTACATTTTCTACGTCTCTATACATTTAATCCTGCAATCTGTGAAAATACGGATAAATTGAAGGATTTTCACACAGAAAGAACAATTTTGCTGAAATACAGATTTAAATATAATTATGCTGAATTATTTAAAAAAGTGTATTGAACATTTAACTTGATTGTTAGAATGTTAAAACTATTTGCAGCAACATTACCATACTTGGGCATAATTACTTTGATGACTCAATGTAAAATTATTTTCTGATCTGCAGCTATCAGTTAAATTTTTTTAGATGCTGCAGTAAAATTGTTCTTTCTGCGTAACAAAACACCAGACAAGTTAAATTTTCAGGAAACAAAAATTTCGGACTTTATTTTTGCAGGAACTTTATTAATATTTATATTAATCCCATAATAGTTTTTTTTACCTCTTTTTTATAATATTAATAATAAAAGTTGAAGAAAATATTTAAATTATATAATTTTTTTACTTTTTATTTATAAAATTTTACAAGTTGCTCTTACAACAGAAACATTCTTTGTATCAATATAGTAATTTTTTTTATGAACATAAATATTCGAGCAAAAGAAAATTTGGGTATTAGGATTAATATTTTTTCAGGAATCCATTAAAAAAATAAAAAAAAACTTTGGATTTGTTTGGTTCTTGCAAATTTACATATACACTGGCGTGCAAAAGTTTCCGGCCAATGACATTTTGTACTCTAATTTATTAAAAAACAGCCTTATAAAATTTTCATAATTATCAGGTATGAGTATAAGATATTTCGTTACCTATATCATATACCTGATAATTATGAAAATTTTATTAGGCTGTTTTTTAATAAATTAGAGTACAAAATGTCACTGGCCGAAAACTTTTGCATGCCACTGTATTTACACTATTTATACTTGCATTTTTTCGTTTTTTCTTTGATTTATACTAAAACAAAATTGTTCACAATAAATAAAGAATGATTGGAGCCATAACTTTAATTAAAAAAATCGTTTGGTTCTATAGGAAACGCTACAAATATTTTCAAGATATTCGAATTTCTATAACGAGGTGCAATGATGAGAGTACTATCAGTATCTGATCGGCCGACGAGTAAAGGCAAACCGATAAACGAGCTCGTTGCGAGCATTTGCCAGGTGGTTTCACCGACGCCTCGGAGTTTAAACGATCGTTTCCAATTTCTCTCAGCCGCGTTTAGAGCATCGGCTGCGCATTAGAGAAGCAAGAGCGTCGAGTTAAATTCAAATTCTGACAGATTAAGTCCGAACTCTTGCGGGAGGAAAAGGAGGAAGAGAGGGGGCAGCGAACGGTCCCTCGGAAGTTTATTATCGGTTTCCGAGCGTGCATTCCTATTGATATCGCGAGCCTACATAAATTAACGCGCGTGCCGAAAGTCCGCATTCGGACGCCGCCCGAAACGAGGAAGGTGGATGCGCGCGATTTATAACTGGTTGCGGGCGGATCGGTGAAGCACTTGGGGGATCCAAAGTTCTAAACGGACTTTGTAGCTTGCTGGCTGGCTGGATGCTGCTCCACCCAAGAACGCTCGATAGAACAGCGGCGAACGGCTCCCAGACGACACCGGGTACAGGTAACCCCTGCGATATAACTGGTACCTAACGTCTCTCTCACGTACCACTCTCGGAAGCGTTCAAATTACAAACCGCGTGTTCTATTTGAAAGTAAGTCAGTGTAAGCGAATATCTGCTTTCCCGTAATCTCATCGGGTCTTGCACGAGTCCTCGTGCACGCGCGTCTCTACGTAATTCCCGTGCGTGTGCGGCGTCTACGAGAGCGAGTACTTTACGCGCGTTTAAGGAGCGAAAAGGAGAAGAGTCGTATAAAAGTCGTCAGATCCATTTTTATTTTACGGCCATTCGCGTTAGGTTTTGACTAGTGTTCGGAAACGTCCCGTGATTGAATAGTTCGAGAAGCTCGAACTATTCAAGACCAAACGTCAAATAGTTCGAATCATTCAACAGAAGGTACGTTCGAACCGTTTAAACTCACCTTAGATCTGAAAGTTCGAAAGTACTGTAGTTAAATGTTCTGAAATGTTTTAGTAATATTATACATATATAAATATCTTCACAAACATTGTGCAAAAAGGGAAATAAAAATAATTTATAAATAAAATAAACGGAAAGTAAATAAAAGGGCAAAATAACATTTTGTTATATAAAATGCAATTTACAGAAACACATTGTAATGAAATAGTGCATAAAAAAATTAGAAACGTTGTAATTATTTATCTCATATCCGACATTTTTATGATTTTTTATGAAATTTTAAAAAGAAAACACTCGTGATAAAATTGCTCTCTTGTTTCCAATGTACACTACGTTTCCAATCTTTTTTACTGTCCGAATTGTCCGAACTTTAGACATTACCGAACGATCACTAATGAAATTCGAACTATCCGAAATAATTATGCTGGATGTTCATTTTTTTTTTATTTTTACTTTGAACTATTTGAACAGACCGAGCATACAATGCGTTCGAATCCTTTGTCTGACAATGAGCTCTAGTTTTGACCATTGCCGACGATTGTTCCGCTATGGTTACTGAATAATACGCCGTTATTTTAGCCGCCCTCACTATTATATTCGCGGATTTACGAGCAAGTATAAAACGGGATATACGAAATTCAAAAAAAGCTGACCCCATTTTCCGTAATACGGCCCTTTTCGTCCGCTCGCGTCAATCACGTACCGTCGCGCATATTCCGCTTATTCGCGAATTCACGAAAAATTGCTAGCGCGAATTATTAACTGACCGGCATGCGGAGTTATAACAGTGATTTCGTGCGCCGGACATTCATAAATCGCCCGATATATGCGCGTGCGTATTTTTTTATTATCCCAAAGCGGCCGTCATTATTCTCTAACTGGCGCAAAAATGGATATCAATTTTGACCGAAACGCAGTTTACCTGCGGTAACATCGCTGTTTATTTAGTAGTATGAAACAACGTTAATAACAATATTTTATTCCGCGCGTTATTTTGCACTCTGAGAAATGCACTTTACGATAATTACATTTATATAAATATATTTTCAAGTTAAAAAAATTCAATATAAAGTATATATTTTGCTTTCTCGTAATACAATTGTGCTATCTCGATAATGTTGTATACTTTTTCTTCATTGAGCAGAGAGAAAAAATACTGAAAAATAGCAGGGAGAGAGAACGAGAGAGAGAGAGAGAGAGAGAGAGAGAGAGTCCGCTCCCTCGCAATCGCAGGCGATAAGCAGAGATAACAACGTCTATGACAAGTCGAGACGAAATTGTTGTAAACTTTTCATGACTCAGGTCTGTATAATGCACTGCGGTCACGTTGCACTTTATTTCGTCAGACATGGCGCTACACAGGATCCCGTGGTAGCGCTGGACCTGGTATCTTAGGAGCTTCCACGCGAATAAATATCAAATAAAGAGCTAAGGAGCTCGCGTCAACTAGCGCTATATCGCGCCGCTCTCGATCCGCGTAAGACGCTTTTAGCGTTTTATTACCCGGCCACTCTCTCTCACCCGAGCGGGTTTCTCCCGGGGACTAGACAACCACCATTCGACACGCCCTAGGAACTTCTTCTCTCCCGCACGAAAGATTTAAATTCACTGAAAACGCGAGAACGCCCCCGTTCCCTTTGCCAACTCCCCGTCGCGATATCCATTATGCCTTACCAGGGGAATGAAAACAAATGAAACGAAACGACGTGATCGTGCCCACACACGTCAGCCCACTTCTACGTCGCCCCGACGACGTCTCCTCCTCGCGCAAATCCGTAACATACGATTCCGCTCTGATATCGCTCCGAGTCGAAAGGACAGAATTTATTCTCGATGGTAATGTATGAAGCGGCTCGGCGCGGAATCAGAATTTAATTTTTCCAATGTCACGCTAACCGCTCTCGCGACAGATTGACAGATCTGCGGTGTAAATTAATTTTACCGAGCGAACACAAGCTGCGATATATTCCGGGGCTTGAAAAATCTATTACTCGAGCTGAATTAACCTGTTGTATAAAAATCCCACGGGGTCTTCTGCGGTTTTTGCGTTAAAAAAAAAAAACCTGTCGGCTTATTACGTCCGCTTGTCTTTACGCTGCGCCACGCTACATTTGACATTTTTCAATCTGCCTTGTTCTCGAGCTATTCAATTTTCACGGGTGATCGAATCTTC
Source organism: Solenopsis invicta (assembly GCF_016802725.1). Lineage (NCBI taxonomy): Eukaryota > Metazoa > Arthropoda > Insecta > Hymenoptera > Formicidae > Solenopsis > Solenopsis invicta. The sequence continues at coordinate 23,168,525 of NC_052668.1, forward strand.
AATAGGAACGAAGTTAACATCGAAAACAGCCACCTTCGAATTTCAGCGCGCGAGAACGTCTTTGGTTGCGCTCGAGAATCTTCCGTTCCGACGATCACAAAATTCGCCCTGCCTCTCTCCGCGAACGAGAGAAAGAGAGAAGGAGGTGGAGGCATCATTAAACCAGAAACAGTCCCGCATTCGTTTGCATTTGTATATAGCCGGCGCGCGTCTTGGCAACTAGCACGGTGATAACTTGGTAGTTTTGTCCGTAATGGATTCGAGGTGGCCAAATGGTTACGTCGGCTCGCCAGTCTTCCCTGTTTTTCGCTCTTTCTCCCCTCTCTGTCTATCCCTCCACTTTCGTCCGCCGCTTTTCTTCCTCTCTTCGCGCCGTGCCCCGCGCGCCAAGAGAGAATAAATAGCAATTTCACGGTTCGAAATGCGTATGATGACTTGACGTGACACATTATATCTAGAATTCCATCTTTCTGATAATGCCACGGCTGCGAAGGGTGAACGCGGGACGGGGAGAGGGAAGCGAGTCGTGGAAAACTTGATATCTCCGCGTGTTCAGTTCCCTCCATCGAGTCTCTCTCTCCCCATTGTTCAATACTTGAGATTTCTGGAGCGTAATATTCTCGCGTATAATGCGCTCGCACGACGAGTAGGAATTAAACAATTGAATTCATGCAACCGCTCAACAAGCTCGAAAGATATGTGTAATGTAACAATAGAATTACTTTGTACCATACAAAACGCGTTTCTAACGCGTGCACCTATAACTATCGCTTAATTTAATTTTCCAAGTTTAATAAATAATATATAATGTAATATAAATGTAATTAAGGTAACTGTACTCTGTATGGTTTACTCAAGCTTTACGATTTTTTTTTGTTTTTGCCGAGTCCAAAAGTGAAAACCGATGGCCAGATTCAAAGTAGGAAACATTTCTAAACATTAATTTAAAATATGGCCTAATTATATTTATTACATTTCTTCTTTTTCACAAAGTGTTAGAAAAATAGATAATAAAGTGATCTAACATTACATTTATAAGTTTATTGACATATTAACATACAAAGAATTATTTTCATCAATAATCCTTAAGCAAATAATTGACTCATCCTTAACTGTTCCCTCTATGAATCGGAATTGAACAGGCGGATTGAAATTTACGATCTGAAGTAATAAAAGTAGTAGAAAAGAAAACATTACAAATAGATGTGAGTGTACTCATTATTGATCTAGGCCATATCGATCCTACCTTACAAAGAGTTTTCTTTCTTCGATAAACAGAATGCTGTGACAAAATACAAATTGAACATAGCGTCGTAAAAAAATATATAGAGCTACAGTAATGTAAACTACCAGAGATAAATAACTATCACTCAATAGTTAGAGAAAGTACTTAACTTTCCTACGAGATATTAGATCACGAGAAAGGTGATAAAAAAGAAATGTGACTTTTCACCTCATTATCAACAACGTAATACAAACTGAATAGTTAATTGTTGCAAACAAGTGACACGCTTACAGCCTGTACGTACATACTAGCGTTATTTGTTCAATTGATCATACAACTATTTAGAAACAGCAAGTAGACCATTGGGTACACTGACCTTAATATGTATATGTACGTAATAAGAAACATCGTGTTAAATTAATCAATGTTAGAATTTTTATCGTGGAGACAATCTGCTGAAGACACATTGGATAATTGAATGACTTGGTTAATTTCGCATTTTCTTTTAGTGCTGAATATAAAAGGCGCACGCGAGGCATGCACGTTACAAGCGAAAGAGGGAAGATCGATCATGACTCATTGTCCTGTACGGATACTCGATCGGCCGCCAATGTTCTACTGAGAGCTGGAATAGGATTCGTTGTTCTGTGACAGGCAAAATCCTATTAATCCCGTGATTCGTTTGATGCTCATAACGGGGTTAATAAAATTATACGAGCAGAGCCCCGACCCCGTTCTACCGACGATCGAATGGATTTTAATAGGATATCGCTCAGCGAGATAACGGAAGTATTTAATCGCTATTGCATTCCCTTATAACGAAATCCCTCTCGCCAGCGAATGAACGTTAGCGTCCTGGGCGTTCCTGCTTGATAATTTGCGTTCGTCCGCATATCACAACTAATGCGGTTATCAAGCTTAAATTGCGGTACGAATGGCGAAAAACACGTAGCGATAATTGCGAAGGGTCAGCGAATTACGAGAATTCATCGCGCTAATGCACGCCGGCCGATAACGCGCATACGACACGTGCGAAATGTATATATATTTTACCGTACCTTATCGGGCATGTGGGTCGAAATGTATCGTGATCGATTCTAATAATAATATTATATCCACGTTGCGTCTTCACGTCCTCGCGTTAACTTTTTAATTAGGCGCGCTCGGGAGTGTGCACGTCACGGACGTTTCTCGATCGCAGATTGGATATCGTTGACAAGACGTCCGCTCGACGTGCATTCTAGATGAAACAGTATTGACGCGAAACTCGACGTGCCCCGAGACGGAGAACGGATACGTGACGTACATCGCGTTGCCGGGATCGGGAACGATGCGTGGTGAATGAGCTCGCTCGGCACCTCCACGCTCGAAAACACTTGGCTATCGCTCGTTGGAGCAGTCATCAATCACGATCCAAACTCCGCGAATAGCCGCGGACGTCCTTTACCGCTTCTATTTTCTAAAGTATCGGCCATGTTGGCGTGGCCGGTCCATACGGGCGGCGGCGCCGCGCCCGGCGCAAGGATCTTTTAACGTTGCTGCAGCGCGCGTTTCACTCCGCGTGACGCATTACGCGAGGAAGGGAGAGGAAGAAGGCGCGAGGCGACACGATCCCGTGTCGAGGCGCGTTCAAATTTTATACATAAATAATAATGTGCACACATCTCTCGGTCAATAGAATTTACATATTTTCCAATCTTGTGTAATCCAACTGTATCGCGACGTGTGCGAAACGAAATCGCGAAACTGTCGCGTATAGTTTTAACGCGCGGTGGTTAGTTATGAAATATAATAAGCTTCTCACCCGAGCCGATCGCTATTAAATATTATCTCGCGTTTTCGATATTCGAGATGCGGTCATTGCTCTTCATCCTCGCAAAATACATTGTGCGCGGCCATGTCCTGTGGCCGTGCACGCGTAAGCGCGTCAAAACGTGTAAATGTTAAATTTGTTTAAGCAAATTTAACATGCATTGAGGGTGGTTATGTATTTGCATAACATTTTTCTGCAAATATCATTTGCTTGATAATTCATTAGAATTCTGACGATGGCGATTAAAGCACGTAGCGCCCATTGATACCTCATAATTCGAGTTTTGATGCGTCGAATCGAATTTTGTAGTTAAATTGTTTGTATGTTATTTATTAATTCGAAATACGATACGTATATAATATTTGTGCGACATGGATTAAATTGAGTAAATTGTAATTTCAGCTCTCTCTCTCTCTCTCTCTCTCTCTGCCGTGCGTTATTTCTCGGCTACTTGAAAATCGATATCTCTGACCTGTCGATCAATTGACAGGTAAAGTGGAAAAGACGTTCCTTGAGGACTAAGGTAAACTCCGCCCAAGGTGTATTAAACTTGCTAAATCCAATTTGCATAAATTTGGCGTTATAATGATTTAGTCCGGCCCTTGACGACGCCGTTGCGCGACATTATCGTTCAACATTTATTTCGGTAGCTTAATTCGTGTGATTAACGAATGGTATTTTGCCGTTTGTGCAAAAAGGGCTTTTGAAATTATTTCAACATTTCAATTTATTGCAGCGCAAATGCGTACGCACGGAAAATAAACCAGGCAAAACCAGGATTTTATTGGCTGTTGCGAATGTTCGCTGCGAGAATTTTAATAATCCCCGATTAAACAAACGCTAACTTACAATGGCTTTTGTTTTGACCTAGAATCGTCGAGCAAAAATTTTAAGCTTTCACGGAACCGTTTCTAATTACGCTCACGTACAACAGCCAGCGCTCTCAGTCACATTGATCGATCGTTCTTAATCTGTCCCTGCGAAACATAATAGAACGTTTTCGCTTGTCCCATTCGAAAATTAAAGAATTTCGAAGCCAAGCCAAAGGCTCCATAACGATGCCATTTCGTTCGGAAATTACTATTTCAAATGGCCCCTCGAGCGCGCAAAGTGCACAAAGTGTACGTGTTTCTTGATATCCGCGAATAAATAATTTATTTACTTGGCCAGCGTTTCTCGCGTCAACTATCTTCCGCACGGAGTTAGTTACTTCCAGCCGTAATATTTCCCGTTATACGCCCGTGGGAAGAGTTCATTCCGTGCTTGGCCCATTAATGCCGTGATTATTCCAGTCGTAATTTTCATACGCGCATTTCAGCCCGGAGCGATGGTTACGTATATACGATCACTCGAAATTCGCTTTAAAACGCCACACGATGACATTTTGGTTGTCAAAGCGGGATTAATAATCCGCGATAATTTTAATGATCCTCGAAAACTTTAATACAGCTAATGGAACATCGTCGAACGAGTCCGATATTCGAGCGGCGCTTTTCCGTTCTCGGCTATCTTCAATGAATTTCCGCGAATGGAGCACGCGCGCGGTGTACTCGTCCGAGTAAACTAATTATGTTTTCAATTATTAAGCGCCTGAAACTATTGTGCGCACCGCTTGCTCGGTAATGGTAATTAATTCACCGATCGGTATCTTTCAACAAGTTGTTCACCGCTATCTTTACAATTCGAACGATGCGATAGACCCGGAATACTCATTCCTCTCATTAGCTGCCGTTTACTCTCAACAACTTGCAGCTTCCTAGTACCTATCGACTCGAGTTTCTCGAGTACAAACCGCTTCGGTCGGTCAGTACGGTCGTTCCTTCTACACTCTACTATATTTTCCATCATGCATCAACACTGCAGCGTTAATTTCGCTAAATTCCACGCCGGTGGGGCGATGCCCAATTAAGATAATTAGCAAAGAGAACACGGAGTAATTAATGTGTTTTATGTTGGCAGAATAAATAATGCGCTATCGTTTACTGAAATTATGATAACAAATATGCCGTACGCTTATATTAGAGAATTGTTAATTATTAATAACTTGCAGACGCTTACGCGAGCGAGTGGAATCTCAAATTTATAATTTTTATTTTATCGATATTTAAAAAATATCGATATAATTTCTAATAATTCTAATTTAGCAACTGCGCTATTGAAAATTGGCAGCAAAATTTAATGTAATGTATAACGGAAGCAAATTTCGAGCGTGCACATTAAAAACGTTTAATGTACATTTAATTTAAATTTAATATTGTCAAAAGTGCGCTAAATTTTATGTACATATTTTTCAGTTATAGATACACATTAAATTTAATGTGTAACTTAAAAATACATTGAATCTCGCAACATTTTTAATAGCGTGTGTAATTCGGCAATTTTGAAACGTACCTTATTTATGTTAATGTATGTCGATATTACTAGGTAGTTTAAACTTACATGCGTATGAAGATGTCATTCCAACTTAAAATTTCACAGTTTTGATTAAACTTTTCAGCTTATTTTAAAGTGACTAATAGTTTCTTATATATATATTTCACACAAAAAGAGTTCTGCTTAATAATTTCAAATTTAAGTTTAAAAAAATGGGATACCGTCTTCTTATTAAAATTTGAAATTGCATAATTCTGATTTAGTAGCCCTCATTTTCCTAATATCTGGAGTCTCTCAGTTCCGGCTTAAACGCACGGAATTCGTTCGAGTCGCGGTGAAATCGTATTTTTGAATGACCAACGAATTTCGCGTCTCGTCGTATATCGTCCAACAGGTACGTATCGGTCTAAAAAATGCATATCGATGAGCGACGTGACGCGACGCGAGGCCGCATTCAATGTGGGACTTTCCGCTTCCACCGACGCGGCGCGACTCTTCGAAGCCCTCCAAGTTTAATCACTGCATTATTCAAAACATCGCAAAGGGGATTTATTGAATCGAGTCTTGACGGCCGGGAAAACATCCCGTATCGGGGCAAATGGGTGGTGCCGAGCGCGTGTTCGAGGGAACACGCGTAGCAAACGCGTGTCAATACGCGTTAATTATTACGTACGGGCGAGCATTCGAAACGCGAATATTTGCCGATCGTGGGGAGGAAGCAGGAATTCGCATTTGCACGAATACCGATGGGATATATGCACGCGCATCAGGTGGCGCGACGATGATCGTTTCTGACGCGAGGCGCGGATATAGAAGCGGCATCGTTACGCTACGCAAACGTTGCTGCGACACGTCGCGATTTATCAATTTGGAATGCCACCGTAGACACGGAGCTCCCGCCCGACGGAATCGCGGAAACGAATTCTTTCCAAGGTGACAAAATAGCTTCTTTGCGTCAGCGTTGACACGCGAACGATACGCGTCACTTTTATTTCGCTAGTCGAGAATAACGTCTCGTTATCCCGACAGGATCTCATTTTATTATAGGCAAAAAACGCAAAAACGCTTATACGGTTTTACATTACATGTTTCATGTTTTGCGGCTCCTTTCTTCATTAATTCTGGAAACTATTGCGCCTCGTATCGATTCCCCGAGATAAAATTTCGATTTGCAATCCCTCCAGGGGCCGAAACGTTATCGGTTAACCAGTCGGGAAACATATACCACGACTAATACACGTGGGGAAATATTTACGAGTCGCAGGTATACAATACGAGCCTAGGCTACAGCCGAGAGGAGTTAACCGTTAAGTAAGCGTCTCCGGGGACAGACGATCCGGTGTGTAAGAGGCATGCGTCCCGTTCGAGAGAAAACATACGGAGGCTGCCACGTGAGCGGAAGTTGCCCGACTTTTCCCCTCTCTCTCTCGGAGAAAATTCCCCGCGGGTACACACTCGCGCTGCCTAATCCCTTCGCCAACCGAAAGAATGTAGGTTCCTCGCCCCCAACGGATTCGTGTTTACCGTACACACATCCGACAGACGGATCGCGGAGTCCGAGGGCGGATCTAATACTCTCATCGTCGCTCGACGTCTCGACGCGTGTCTCGTCCCGCACGACAACGCGACAACGAGGGAGGGGAACGAGGATGGAGAGGGCCGCGCGCAGGGTGGAATAAAGGAGTAAGGAGAGAATCGATAACTTTAACGGGGCGATAACTTGAACTCTCTCGACGACTCCCGCCGCGACGTCGTCGTCCGCCCCGCGCGTTTGACAAAATTTAATTCACCCCCGTCGCGTAATCCAATTTGTTATTATCCGAGTTGCGCCCGATAACGTAGTTAGCGTGCAAAGTTGGCCGAGATACCGCAGCGAACCGCAACGGCCGCGGCCCGCCAGGAACCTTCACTCTCATAACGGAGTCTGCACGGGACGTAAGGAGTTATTCCCCGAGTTTTAGTTGACCCTTGTCCGGCTTGATCTACTTGGGTCGACTTCGCCGTTGGGTCGTAGACTTAAGAGGGAAACGTATGAAACTCGGGTGTCAGAAGCATTCCCCCGCGCCGCCTTTCGAACTTAACCGCGAAATTTCGCGGCGGTCGGATAAGCTATCCGAAACCTCTGTGCCCGCGGTGAGCCGCGGCAGCTCCGTGAATACGCCGGTGTATCACTGTTCCGGAACAGATGCGCGGTAAATATCTCTCTATATGCAGCGCAGGTAACGTATTAACTGCCGGACACTCGTACCCGAAACTGCAGGAATGGCTTCGGCATTTCGTACGTACGGTCGAACGTGGAGGCTACCAGCGAAAATAACTCTCCCGCCGAGTTAATTACACTTTAATTGATTCCAGAATCGTTAGTCATATTCTACGCAGAATCGTCGATCATATTCCACGCAATTGAAAGACAAAGGGCGAAAGGGAGGGCGAGGCGAACCCCCGGAAGAGAAACGAGGGGGAGCGAACGGAGACAGCGGGTGGAAAGAGAGAAAGAGAGAGAGATAGAACGGGCGACGTAGAGAAACGAGAAGCGGAACGAAAAGCGTTACACGATGTCTTTTTACGTCTTGCTGCGGGACGTCGTAAATTATTCTAATGTACTCCCCAGGCAGGTCACCGATTACACTGATTTAGGGGCACCGCCCCACCTTTTTTGACGATGCCTCATCCGCGACCCCTGGGATGCATACAAGACGTGGCCTGACGTTTTAATGTCGCCTTTTCACTAACACCCTCGCGAACTTAAAATGCTACCTCTCGAGTTCACCTCCCTGTCCTCCACGGCTCCCACCTCTCGCCCACCACCACCTTCGTGCCCCATTCTTCGCCCCGTTGCCCACCCCGTACAACGGCAGCGGCGGCGGCGATCCCCCGATCCCCCCGGCCCTCTCCCTATCTGCTACCGTTAGCTTCCGCCCTCCTCCTTGACATCCCTACGGGAAAAGTTACGTTCGCCTGAGTTATAACGGACAATTAAAGCGCGCCCCCGGTATCTGCTCGCAGCATTAATGGACCGTCTAGCTGCGGGGCGTAATGAGCGCGATGCGCGAGAGATCAGCGTGGAATGAAAGAGCCCGCGCGGCCTTCTTCTTTCTACGGTGCCGTGTCGCGTCGCGTCGCCCGCCCTTTTAAAGAAACGGTAAACGCCGCGGTTGATGATATATTCGGGAATTATGCATTATGCGCCGTGATGGCGTTTTGAGCGAACGAGCGAACGAGCGGCGTCGCCGTAAAACGCCTTTATGCACCGATTGGCGATAAGCCGGTGCCAACGAACACCTGGTCGTGCGGTATTACACGAGCGGCATGACGCGACATTAATTACACATTTCGATTAGCATAAAGTGAAACTTGACTTTTTTTTTCTTTGCAACTTTAGAGTCGTCGCTTTCCTTTTTCCAGCGAGCTAGCGTGTAACGATTTTATTTAGGTATCGATGCCGGGTGTCGCGAGTAAAAAAGAAACGCGAGAGAGAGAGAGAGAGAGAGAGAGAGAGAGAGAGAGAGAGAGAGAGAAATCGTTGCGATTCGCACGAATAAGAAAATCCAGCGATTAATGCTTCCGGACACCCCTGGGGTACAACGAGGGCGCAGCGATGTTTAATTACGATGCAATTGGCGTTAATAATTACTTTAGCTAGACGCGCATTCAGCGATGTGTATCCAGTCATCAAATTGGATCTGCGTCTCCTTGTCGCCCGTTATCTCCTCTTTTCTGCCGTCGCTCCCGGTTTCGTTCTCTCTATCTCTTTACGTCCCACTGTTCGTCTCTCTAATCCGTTCTCTTTATCACGATGCAGCTACGCTCGAAGCGTCGGAATCGTAATTATTTCTATGCACTGCGCTCCAACGTCGTCCACGACGCGTAAACATGAGCGTTTATATATAACTTAATGCACTCCCGTCGGTTACTCCTCCTCGCAACATTCTCATCTCCCTTAGCTTGATAATTAAAAATTTGCCAACTATTGAATTTCGTCGGTGGTGCATCGAACGTGAATCGAACGTGGATTTCAGTCTAAAACGGAAAAGTGAACGCGAGAGTTAAGAGAGAAACAAGGATGTCGCTGCACGTCGTCGCCGTCGATATCTTGTATTCGTGAAACGTCAGCTAACAGAAAAGCGACCCGATATTCGCGGGAAAGCGTCAAAAATTGTGGTCGATAAATCTCACCGGAAGCTTTACGTTTCCTGACGTGCGCGCGGCGACGTCGCGCCGTACACATATCATAATTGCAAAATGTGTCTTCTCAGGGATATGCAAGAAATGATATCCACCGTGAAATTGGATGATCGCGCGACTGCCGCCTGTGGCTCTAAAAACGGAAGATACGAACTTCCACGGGGCTATCGACGTCTGTTAAGGATAATTTATGGTCCAATAAATCGGTAACTGGATCGCTGGCCATCCCGCCTCTCACCCCTTTCTCTCCCCGGTATAAAGATCTCGGCGCGTTCTTCATTGAATCTACTCGATCCAGCCACACGTTCCCCCTTTCCTCCGTCGCCTTATCTCGGACGCTGCAAATCGCGGCGACGCTCGATTCGCGCTAAGGTCGGATTATTTTTTTTTTTCTCTTTCCTTCTTTTGGCGGTCTGGGCATGTCGCCCGTGAAAACAGAATCGTTACCATCGTCCGTTCGTCCGTCGGATCGCTGTCTCCCGGGGATGAAACGCGCAGCGCACGCGCGTGAACACACGCTCGCACACGTGTACGCGCACGTAACACCTGCGAGGGCCAAAAGGTTCAGAACGATAACAAGCCCGGATAAAGGAGGGTGAGCACTGTTCATGGCGATCCAAGCTGTGACCTCGCCATAAATTTTCCGGAAAGCCTGACGCCTGAAAATTCCCGGCGTAAGAACGAAAGTCGCGCGCGCGGACGGGGTTCTCGTGGTCCTTTCTCCGCGTTCGAGCGCTCCTTCTGCTTTCTTCCCTCGTCGCGCGCGCGAGAGAACTCTGTGTAATTCCCTCCACTCACCCCCCCGCCACCGCCACGCTGTCGGAGGACCATCGTCGATCCGAAAAAAGAGCTCATTTGCCCCGCCGAGCGGCGTGTGACGCCTTTTTGTCATCGCGCCGATAACCATAGTATAGCGCAATATCCGACCCGACTTAACACGCGCGTACGTTTCCCGCCACCTCTGACAAATTCCCGCACCATGAATTCCTGTGTCAGAAGCACGACCGGCGAATGCCCGGGGCTATCTTTTACCGAAATCTATTAAAATTCTTCCGGGTGACAAATCCCATCGGGCGCGAGGAGTGCGTTCGAGAGAAACGAGAAACTCCCTCCGAGTATTTCGATATAAATCTTCAGATACAATACCGCGCGTCCTCGCGTTTTAACGGGGCCATCATTGCTTTCTTTACAACCAATATTTCGCCCTCGTGCGTAGCTCCTGTAATACGATTGCTTGATCAGGTATATATCTCAATTTCCACGATCAATTATTGCTGTCGTTGTGCACGTGTTTTTCTAATAAACGAATCGAAAAGAATGCGACAATAATAATAATAATGCTAAGATTAATTACAAGATAAATTAGCTGAAAGGCATTAAGAGACTTGAGAATTAGTACGAGTATTGACGAGGTACTTAAAGATCAACAGTCTTATGGAAGTTTGCCGTGACGGTTAAAATTTTAAGTGATTAGGAGTAAGGAACTGACCATTAACCCTAGGCAAATTTTCGTGACCACCAAAGGGGCATGGCGGTTAAAGAGGGTTGACATTATGTATATATCGATTAGTTCGATATAAAGTGATAATTAACACAAATATATTTTAATATCATCGTCTGAGTTTATTCCTAGAGATGTACATATACTGTGCAAAAAAAATTGTAATTTTGAGATAATATATGATATTATGGCATTACACGTATGCATATTTATAAAGACACAGTTGTTGACATAAATATTTGAATAATGCATTATTATATAAATTTATGATTTTTTTTATTATACTTTATAAATAAATACCGTATATACTGCCGCAAAATTACAGTTTTTTCTACGGCTTTCATGTTTATAAATAATCAAATTTGGACGATATTAAAATCGCAGTTTTGAATAAAAATTGAGTATTATTGTATTTTAAATGTAAATAAATGCCTAAGAATCATCAGAAATAAATCATAAAATTGGTACTGTATATTATCAGTTTTTTTTTTATTTTTCTTAAATTTTCTAAAATTTTAACAAGAAATAGGCGAAATTTTAGATCATTGATTGATTTAAGAGTGCACAGAAAAAAATTAGTATTAAATCAACAATTCAAAAAATCTCGAAAAAATTGGACAATCTTAAACAGACATAAAAAAAAAATTTCTTCATATTATCAAATTATGTCTATTTATAATTGTAAATTCTTTCCAGAAGATTTTATATTCTTACTTATTTACGGAACAATGAATTATTGATTTGATCCCAATTCTCATCTATGTATCGGGTTAAAAATTTCATGGAAGGTTCATTGATCGTGACACGTCCTAACGTTACGTAACGCTATTGTCGCTAGCTGTTTACGTTAGCTAACGCATTTGGCTTGCACGCAATTAATCAGGAGTTTATCATTTGGTGGAAGCAGGCAAGCAGCGGCGAAGTTTTGAGTGGATGTTAAGCTTGACATGTTCTAAATATCGTTTGTACCGTTTATCGGGTAATTAGCATGATATGCCGAGGTTCATCGTTTGTCGTACGCGCGGCGGCCGTCGCTCATTTAATGTTACACTCGCGACGTTAACTTTCACGTTAAGTGCATTAAGCTAGAGTCACTTCACGCTGGTCGAAGTAAAAATTAATTCGCCCACGCTCCCTTATTTTTACCTCGTCTTTCAATCCGACTCTCCGCGGATGCGTCGATACGCTCGACCGATCCATTTCGATGTGGTACATTCTATACGGCGGGGAAAACCGGAAAGTTTCCGATATATTAGCGAGAAAGTTAAGAGCCGCGTTCAGTGCCGGTAAGAAGCCTTGTCCGGAGATAACGACAACTATATGGCATCGGATTGTTTTCGTAAAATAATAGAAAGACATTTCTCTATTGACAGGTGGATATCGAGATGCTCGCGACGAGTTTGCGCCAACGCGACGTGCCGATCGATCGCCGCCGAGCGAATAAACAGCAGGTGGAATGACCAAGAATCAATAGTTTCAATAATTTGCGTGAAAAAAATTTAAAGCACGTTAATATTTTTACCGAAATGAATAAAAAAAAATTAAAAAAATGTAACGGCGATTAACTTTCACCAATTTTAGAAGAAGAGTTTTATTATTTTCATACAAGCATTTTTTAATTTAATAGTTCCTTCGGAGGATATTACACTCGTTGCTGAATTTTTCAGTCGCCATTAATTTTCCGCCCCGGACGTTAGAAATTATTTGCATTAATATTAATAATTAATACTAATTTCCACACACGTACACATACACGCGCGCGCGCGCGTGCACGCAAAGTTCTCCAGCGTTAATCATATTTAGCGAAAAGCCTTGCGGGCAATTACATATTTTCCGTTGTAAAGGCACCCTTGACGGATCCTGGATACAGCGCGGATGAAACGCCCACATAAATTGTAAGCAGGATGCCACGTTGGTTTTGTATCTTTGGGCCATACCAGAAAGTATACTTGTACGAGCGTGCTTGGCGGAAGGTGCGAGAGAACAATCCGGCTTGTGCCAGACGATGTTTGTGCATCCGCAACTTTTAGAAGAGAGTATAAATCAAAAGCAAGACATTCTTTAGCCCCGCGAGAGAGGAGGCGTCCTCTTACGCCAAAAATAAGCCACTCGCATCTCTCTTTCTTTCTTCCTTTCTTCCTTTTCCTTATCTCCCTCTCTGCGTGGCTGAACGCCCGGCAAAATACCGCGTCCCGATATATTATCTTTCGTATAAATTTTACCCGCTTTCTTTCCTGACCTGCCCGTGCGCTTCCCCGTTTATCGTACTCCTCCTCCTCCTCCTCCTCCTCCTCCTCCTCCTCCTCTTGTCGGCGGATGCTTTCTTGCGCAATGAAAGTCTGCGCGCTTGTCGCGTCGACTCGGAAGAATATGGACACTCGATGGTTGCTACTCGACACGAGTAGTTACGCGAGCGTGAAGAAAAATTGCGTCATGCTCGTCCGCGCGTCGTGGAAGACAGCATGACAGATTAATACAGAGAGAGAAAGAGAGAGAGAGAGAGAGAGAGAGAAAGAGAAAGAGAGAGAGCTTACTCGGTGAAATGTAAATTCACATATGCGCGTAATGCAGCACGCGGATCGCGGCGGAAACGGGTTTTAGCGCCGTCCGTGACCGGATCTAGCCGTAATGCCGTGGATCGTGCAAATATCGCGCTCTCGTGCGTCTTTATCTCGTGCACGAATCAGAGGCGGATAATGGCGCGATTACGGCGCTGCATCACGGCCAATTCACCCGCGTGACGTTAATTCGAGGAAAGACAAATGACAGAGGGCTGCCGCGTGTCCTCCGACCGAAGCCGAAACTTTCCTCATAATATCCGGGCTAATGAAACCGCGAGTAGCGCGGATGATCCTCGTACACGCGTTTGCGTGCTTTACAAAAGAGACAGAGAGCAAGCGAGGGACAGAGAGAAAGAAGAGAGAGAGAGAGAGAGAGAGAGATAGTATATATGCTGTCGTGCGATAGCCTTCGGCTGCTCCTAACGGAAGTTGCTGATCGTCCTGACGCCAATCTCTCCTCCGGCCAGGCGCTTTGGCAAATTTCCACGGCAGTCTACGCGTTATCTTATGTCCCCGGATAATTGTTTCCTACGGCTGGTATTACGGCAAATGACGTGGTTCGTGTCGACAGTGCTGAAATTTCTTTGCGGGACGCTCTCCGCGGGAATACGAACTCGGATTGTTTATACTGTGTAATAAACGTTGCCACGACGCGCAGACAGTCACGGGAAAAGCATTATGATTCTCGTTTCCCGTATTTAATTTTAATTACGACGCGAGGTTCTCTTTTGTTTTTACCCCCGTGATCTAATCATCTTACAATTCTATATTTTTCGCATTGTAATCACTCTAAATTGGAATGAACGCAGTGAAATCTTTCTGATTTGCAGTGATGTACTTATAATTATGATCACCAGGAACTGTTCACTGTCTTTCAGTGATAATGCTGATTTTGATTTAAGGACCTACGCGATAAGAGTGATGTTATATCGTTGTGTATGTTTTTGTATCATGCAGTGGCTGCGCAACGATACCATAACGATATCGTTAAGAATAAATCCCTTAGAAGGGATACTTTTACCGAATGGAATCAATGTATAATCTCTGAAAGATGTGGTTGTGATCAGTGCATTATCACTAATGATCACAGTTAAAAGTACAGCTCTGTAGCAATCAGTGGAGCCCAATGAGATTTCACTAATTCAGATTTAGAGGAAATATTCAGATTTAGAGAGTATATTTAGATTCAGTGAGTATATTAAAAAAAAAAATGTCAGAATCAATTTATCAGCACTAAAAATTAAAATTGGTTTATCAAGCACTAAAAGCAGTAGAAATAACATTGCAAATCTGACTATTCAGATTATTTTTGGTGACAATAAACTGATTTCGTTTTAGAGGATATATACTCTCTAAATCTGAAATAGTCAAATTTTGTTTTAATTTGCAGTATTATAATTACTATTGACTTTTTAATGAATTCCGAAGGAGGAAGTGGACGCTCATTGATTAATGGAATTATAAAATGCAGCACTGAAAATCGGATTATTCGCAGTCTTTCAGTGAATAATACACCGATTTAGAGGGGATAGAAGAGGCAATGATGATGCGGAGTTTCCAATCTTTTTACAAAAATAAACGACACTGCTAAAACGATAAACGTTGCAACTGCTAAATTACGCAGTTGTAAAAGCACAACTGTCGCGTAATATAGCTCACGTTAAATTCTCTTCGCTCGGTCATACACACATACACACGCGCGCGCGCGCGCGTACATACCGTTTCGCGCGTCGGAAGATATTATATTGAATAATTTAATAAATCGTTGTAATTTAAAACGCGAAAGCGACAGTGCGGGCGCGTTTTCATTTTATTCTCGCGTACCAGTCGGGATGTACGATCGCGCGCGCGTGTATGTACGTATCGTGAAAAAATAATGATCGGAGCGAGCATCGAATATTTTACATCGTGATCGCTTCGACGCATAGCGGCAACTTGTTAATCGGCAGCTTCATCAAAATCGCCATCGACAGCTATCGCGTCGCTGCCAGATTGATAATTTTACGTGTCGTTAGCCCGATTCGTACGGCCCCGTCAACGTTGGTCTCCAAAAGCCCGGCTGAAAGCTCAAATTACTTTCGGAGACGGCGATAGTCGCGCTCCGAAACACTCGAGAAACTTCGTAATCGAAACTTTCGGAAATCCGCACTTCGTAAATTAGAGAAAATATGGATTGTAGAACGTGCGCCTCTTCGCGCTTCTCCGATCGACGAGTGAAGTCACTCGTGCGTTCCGAACAATTCCTCCTTTGGCAGACTTCACTGGTGCGCCGGGGCGAAAAATTGTAACAGTATGTTATCTCGCGCGAGAGAGAGTATGCGTGTATATGCGCGCGCGCGGGGGAGTTTTTGCCGTATACATTTCCTCTTGTGCAAAAACGCGGGATGCGCGGAATTGCATTACAGCGCGGAGACGCGGCACGAGATTTCGCAAGAACTCAAGATTTTAGAGAAGCCCTCCCGCGAAGGAGCCCCTATGATCGTGTTTTTCACGAAACTATGTCGGGCCACGCACTTCAGCCGACGCCGCCGCTGCCGCCGCCGTCTTTTTGCAACGTTGAATATATTTAGGCTACCTCTAGGTGACAGCGCATAATTAAGTTCCTTTTTAGACAATCTATAATTCATATTGAAATTTACATAAATTGACGTTCTATTAACCTTTAGACCGCCGAAAAATCTAAATACAGACGCTACGAAAATTCTCCCCTTGTAAAGGTCATATCCAAGATATAAATACGATATTTCGGGAATTTTCTAACGGAATTATAATAGATCTAATGCCGGCGGTCTAAATGTTAATAATTTTATTACTTATTATGAATCTATGATTTATTAATTGGTGACAAAAATTGTTATTCACTTAACATCTCTCGTTGTACAACGCGTATGAATAATCGATGAAGACATGCTGCGCTTAAAATAACAAATGATTATAATAGATAAAAGAAGACGCGACGGGCGCGGAATAATAATCAAAATACAGAAGTGAATTTTCTCGCGGCAGATCAACATAACAAATCGCTGCCTATACGTCGTCCGTTTCCCCAAGAGAGAGAGAGAGAGGAGGAAGATTGCACTCGAGATTTTTAGTATAATTAACGCGAGCGCAATAAAAGAAATGTCGCAAATGAATCTTGTTACTTGCCACGGAAGTATGGCGAATTCCATATAAATCTGCTGCCTCGGGATAAAAAGTAATAAACGTAGGGTCTGACGTCCGTAGCAGTCGCGTTATAATTGAATTAAATGGTCATACTTTTACCGAAGGGCGGACGGGATTCTTGGCTTTTATATTCGTCCCGGGTAAAACTTAAAATATTAACTCGAAAATGTAAAATACGACGGTCTCGATTTACATACGCGTGTTAATCCCGCCGAGATGGGTGTCATAGAATTAACGTCATGGCTGCCTGCATCGCATCGGCTCGCGCCGTCGCGCACCGAACTGAGATTGAATAATTCCCTGCGAGAATCAGTCGAGCGAATTACGTCCCGGTTCTTGCGACGCAAACTTACGGATTTTATACGTGCACGCGTGTTAGGTGGCGAACGTACCTTTTAAAGCAACCTCGAATGGGAAAACGCACGTTCGGGCGGAATCTAATTATTTAGGCGAAGAACGGATACACACGTTCGTTTTTATCGATGACACATAATTCTATTATTTCGCCGAATTTTTCTCTCTTTCTCTCTCATGCCTCCTCGTTGCCAGACGAGTGCAATTCCAAAAAGTAAGCAAGAAATCATTTCGGATCATTTCACCCAACATTTGTCTTTCTGCTTGAAGCCACCGTACTTAGAACATTCGAGGCGCAAGTAAAATATTTGCGCAAAGTATACGCCTGCGTTTTTCTTTCCTCTCCTCTTTTTCTCCGGCCCCTCTCCCCTTTACCCCTCTTCGAGCCCCGAGCCCATGGTGTAGCGATAGTCGTTGTTTCCGTCTTGGTCGCCAGTAGCCCGCGGGGGCTCGGTAAACCGTCTAACATATATTTTTGCGAGGGATTACAAATCCTCCTGGTAATTCTGTCTAAACCATTTGCGAAAGCGAATGTCCCGTTGTCGCGCTCAAACAAACAATCCGCGAGACACATGAGCGTGACTCTGATCCCTGCTCTTTCGACAAGGCCGTGAAGGCAGCCGAGTAGACAGAGAAATCTACCGTTGATCTGTGAGGGCGCGGAAAGTCCGATTTTTTCCGCCGCGGGCATTATCTCCGTCAAGATAAATTGACTGAAAATAAATTGATGAGAATCGAGATTACGCGTTACCACTTTGACGGAAATTCCGAAGGCGAAGCGATCGAGACGGGAACGTATTCGAGCGAAATTCACACGGGCGAATATCGAGAATATCCCGTCGATAGACTGCGAAAGACAGAAGGAGAGAGAGAGAGGACATCAGCTTCTCGGCCCATGGAAAGGAACGAAGCACCCTCTTCGATCGCCCCTTAATGTCGTGTTTTATATTCGATTAATTCCGTCCGGTTTCACGCGAGAGCGGTCGGCAAAGGCAGCGCCGGCAGCCAGTCACCGGTGGTTTCTTCCCGCCTGTCTTGGCGAAATTTCAAATTCACCGTGTGTCGAGTTTAAAATTCTGCCGATCCGAAGAGGACGAGACCCTCACGCGTCGTGATCGTCGTCCTACCACCGATATGACCGGGTGGAAAGCTCGTCTCTCCGGCGCCGAGATACGAGAAAGAGAGGCTGCGCTTTTCGCCGAAACGTTTTCTCGACGACGACGACGACGGCGACGACAACGATGCGCGCGGCTTGTCGTTTCGAGTGCACGGTTATGTTGCTCTCGTGCATATTCGGTTTCCCCCAAGTAGACAGGCGGCTACTGTACGCGCTAATTTGCCGGCGCTGTTTTTGATGGGGGATATTTACCGCGGAGACTCTCGGCGCGGTCGCTGCACCGACCATCCGCAGCTGCCCTTTCCCGTTTTATCCCTCGCTCTTTTTTCATTTCTCTTTCTCTCTCTCTCTCTCTCTTTTTCCGTGGCGAAAGCACGTTTTAGCACGGTTAGTAAAAGCAGCGGCAGCGGCTGCTCGCTGCTTCCGCGTCAGAAACCGCAACCAAAATTCGAAATAAATAACGCGCCGGCGTGTCCGAATCGAATGCCGGTATCACAATCGTGTTATATATGTATGTATATATATCGGCTGGCGATCGTTCTGCAGCGGTGATAAACCGGTGCCGATTCGTATATAGATCAGCGAGAAACAGACTGACACCGTAATAGCCAATAATTGAAAATAAAGAGAGGGCCAATATCAAGATTGCAAGATTGGGTTTAGATCGATTGTAATAGGTACAAAGCGCGCGACTGAATGAGGTGCCTTGTAATTCGGACGAGCAGCCAGTCTTTTTTTTTTTTTTACATCCGGTGCGTTTAATGGCTCGACTACAGACTCGATTTGATTAAAACGCTACGCCGCGTTAATATTACGTTATTCATTGCAAGTAATTCGAGGCGTGATTAACGCAAACGGCGTTACGTGCACCCATTTCGCCCATGGGAAATATCAAGTTCCTAGTGTACTCCGGGGTCCAGTTATCGATAAACATCATGCAGCCCGTGGACATTGCTTCCGCATTTTGAGCGCGACCGCCGCCGCCGCCACCGCGGTAAGCGCGATCATGAAATTCCAACAGTGCGATCATGACGAAGTTATTCAGATAATTCGAGGCACGGAGCGGAGAGACACGCGTGGTGGCGTCTTGCGTCGAATACTTTTTTATACGGCGACATCTCACTAGGTAATTTCCTTTCTCGTACGCAGCGGAGAGAGAAAGAGAGAGAGAGAAAAAAAGCGTCCCGAGAATAAAGCGCAACAATCGTGCAAAGAATTCGCTGCTTTACGCGACCCTTACGATCGGCAAATGAGAAAAATTACATCGTCGTGTAAGGGCGGAAAATAAGCGGAAGCGGGAATTGGACATTTCACTTAAAAAGCCGTAATGTAGCCGCGCGTATGGAAATTTTCGCGGAGGGCAAATTCACGCGACAAGGACTCACAGCGGCGTATATATAGATATACGTACGAGTGTCATACGACCCTTTAACCGTGCAACTTTTATACGAAATATTCCTTTTTTCCCCTTTTTTTTTTATTTCTGCCATTGCATTACGAATTATTTCGCTGGATATAGCGCGGAGAAGACGTACATACGTACTGACGGCATATACATATATATGTATATATAAATGTACTAAATGTACAGAGAAGGCCTGACGGCCGTACATATCTACGACAGATATGTAGCTAAAATGCGAATGTCCTCTTTCGTACACATACACACAAACACACACACACACACACAGGCTCCCGTACATACATGTATGTATACATACGTACACCTATGTAGAGAAAAGCTGACAGCCGGAAGCGGAGAGGTAAAATGAATAAAAACGAAGGAAGACGAAGGGAAACCCTTTCACCTTTGGGGAGGAGAAAGGGTTGAAAGCGGGGTAGAGAGAGAGGAACTTCAGTGTTTCTAAACGCACTCCTTGGAAACTGCCTTCTATTACGGCTCGTCGACCGGGCCACCTGGGCCCTGTCCTTTAGCACAAAGGGCTACGCAAATTCATTGTGGATCCAATCGATCCAATCGATATCTCGAGCGACGGAGCGAAGGTGAACACCCAAGGTCTGAAAAGGGACCACGGACCAATTTCGTCCGGGACACCTCGCGATTTTTCACTTTGCGCGCCCCGTACTCCCATTCTTGAACTAACGACGGCGACATGTCGGCCGCGCAGGGAAAATATCGATGATTGCCGCGACGCGACACGACGCAACGCGAAAGACACGATGCACGCATATTCCACGTTGTCGAATC
Organism: Solenopsis invicta; assembly: GCF_016802725.1. Classification (NCBI taxonomy): domain Eukaryota; kingdom Metazoa; phylum Arthropoda; class Insecta; order Hymenoptera; family Formicidae; genus Solenopsis; species Solenopsis invicta. The sequence continues at coordinate 23,189,028 of NC_052668.1, forward strand.
CCGAGAAAAGCATCGCGATTTGTATCAGTCACTTTGCCTCATCCACGTAATCATTGTTAAATAAACTTAACGATCGCGCAAACAATATTACTTTGTTCTGTTTTATTCTAAAATTAGTAGCTTTGATTTTATTTTATTTTAACTTGGAAAGTAAATTAACAGATTGATACAATTTAAATGGAGTGGTTTAAATTAGTTGGAATTGGTTTTTTACTGTAAATTGAATTAATAATTTCTAATAGATTGAATTAAATTGATTAGCTTCTGTTGCTTTGAATATCCATTGATTTTATTTTGTCAAAATATATATGCATACATGCATTTATGTGCTCTTTTAGAAATATTTTGTAAGTATTTTCTAAAGAGTCAAAGAAAAGAGAAAATATGCACTTTAGTTGTCTTTATTAAGAGAAAGGTATACGCGGCGTCTATTTTTTTTATTAAATATAAAATTTTATAATTTCTTTGTGTTCATATTGATAAAAACAATATTTTACTTAGAGACTACTAATTTTTACGTAAAACGCTGAGCGACTTCGCGAAGTAATACTTAAGTAAACAGTAATTTTCAAAGTTTTTATCTCAACTCTAATGATACTAGAGATTTGTACTAATGTAGTTAATGGAGAGTTGCTAAATATTAATACCGGTCGCCTAAATCGTACATTATATTTTATATTTTTATTTTATATAAAGCAACATTTAATAAAACAAATATTAATGAAAAAAATATGGAAAAATAAATGAAAAATAAATAACATAGATTAAAATTTTACAGATTTTATATTGTCCTGTGAATGTTAATGACGTTCAAAAAAATTAATTATAATCGATTTTAATTTTTAATTAATTCAGCCAATAATATAATGTAATCGTGCAATTTTATACTTTCATTTTTATATTTTCATAAATAGTTTATTGTAGAACATTTTATACATTCATTGTATGTATATTTGCAATTACTGCAAAAGTTAAAAGATATTTTTATAAAATCTATTAAGTTTCCTAAATTGTACCACCATAAATTTTATTACAATAAATGATATTAATATAAGACTAACAAGTAATAATAGTCAATTAAAAATTGATATGAATAAAAATGTCAATTGCGCAAAAAAATGAATTCAAGTCAGTTTTATTTCAATGTCTTTATTTTTCTTCATAATTAACTATTAAATATTTGATCCTTTTTTCGACAAATTATTAATAAAATAAGTATTAATGATTTCTTATACTTTTAATTATTTTAATTCATAAATTTGATACTTTCAACAGCGATACGCTTTAAGAGAGTACTTAGAATATTTCAGAAATACGATTTAGGTGATCGATAATTTAAATCGTACCTTTTGCAACACAAAGGATTACAATAAATTAATTTGCTCTTAGTGAAAGGTTAAACATTGCACCTAAAACATTAAGCTACATTTCCAACATTGATTTATGTACAAATCAGTATCAAATGTAATAAAAACTAACGGTGATATATATTCGCGACAACTCTGTTCTATTAATATCAGTAAGTGTGCGTACGAACTGGCGTGACACGGATTTCTTTTACGAGGAGAAAAAAGAAGATAAAATCTAATTAGGCCGAGTCACGTTAATCTCGTCACAATTAACTAAAGTGTTAATTATGCCGATGATGTCGGCGAAAAGAAAACTTACACGTAACGAGTAGGCAGAAAATGGGGGAGTACGGTTAATGGTTGAATACTGAGTTTTAACGGTGAAACGGGGTGAGAGATATTTACGTGGGAGCCATATGGTTGAGCAAGGCAAAACAGTTCTTAAAATGACGCTCGTAAATTCCGCTAAACGCGCTCGTAGAAATTTATATTCTACCCACCGTAAGAGAGGGACGACGTGGCGTTCTTCGGTGCATACGCGCGGTTATCCTGGTATGCACTACTAATACAGGCGCAGCGGGTACCTTCCGTATCGGTCACCCTCGTCCTCCGTAACCGGGAAATACTTTTAACAATTAATTTCATTGCCAGGTACCGGTCTAGTTTTTAACTTAGAAAAACTGTCGCGTAAATTCAACGAAGTTTTAACTCGTTACGTTGAGATTTAATTAGTCACCTCACGTACCTGTTTTGCATATTTCAGTTTACGTTTAGGTAAAGATTTAACGTAAAAAATATCGCCCAGAAGATACGCTCTTATCGATCGTGAAACGCGGGAAGATTATTTTGCTTGTACGACTCCCAATCTCGTCCGTCGACCAATCGATTCCGCGAGACGTACGCTTCGATGCGAAGTGTCATTATTATTTTATCACGTAATTAACTTCCGCAACCGGTTAAAGGATAACGATAAATTTTTCACTTTGCGGAAGGTTCAAGCACGGTCGCCGGCCTGCCAAGCCAAACGACCAGGGATCTATAAACATTCTACGGGATTTATAAGCGTTTCAGTCCCTTCGGGGGCGAATCGTTTGAATATTGCAGAACGCTAAGTGTAGGAATCTGTATAACGAGACTCGCACGCGTCCAGCCCAGCTCGATTTTACTTTGCCGCACGTCCGTCGGTGGCTTTGTGCAACGCAACGCGCTCGACTTGCGGCACGGATAAAGAAACGTCCACTGTTGACCCCGTAAAGCAGAAAGCATGAATTATTAATGAAAGGCCGCAACGCACGGCGGGTGGTAGAGCGATGCAGCGGCGCGTACCCTGTTTAAATGGTATAGAATTAATGGGCAATCGAGAAAGAGAGAGAGAGAGAGAGAGATATGTGGGTATATGTACGTGTGTTTCCTGTAACCTCTGCTCTGGGGAAAATTAATGCAAGGACTTTAATTGCAATTGATTTTTATTTTTTTTTATTGAATATTGTGAATAGTTCTTTACTAGATTGGAAAAAAAATAGAGAACGACGAGAAAATAATCACGTAGGAAAAAAAAAGAAAAAACCTCAGAAAAAACGAAGGGAAGAACAATAAGAAATAAAAAGTAGAAAGAATTTTATGATATAATTAATCTCTTGTCTAAAATCATAAAGCTTATGAGCTAAATCATGATGAAATGCAGATTCGGCCATTTATATCGAGCCTCGCATGTATGCAGTGTAAAAGTTTCGCATAAATAGATTAATAACTGTATGTGTGTGTCTGTGCTGTAATATCAAGAAAAATACTCGAGGAAACGAAGACGTGTCGATCGATTATACAAAAAAGTTACGAAGAAAAATATTTTTCCGTGGCAAGAGAGTTGATCTCGCTCCGGATCTTGTTTGTTTCACGTACTGTTTCGCTTGAGCAAAGAAAAACCCGATAGCCACTCAAGACGCGCGTAATGTGCTCCACCGTTCTCCTTTTCGTTTACCAACCGGAAACGCTATGTGAAATTAATAATTCGCGAACGACGGCTTTATAGTAAATCTCATTTATTCCGTATCCACGCCTTTGAATTTCCTCCCGTTATATCATCGCGCGGAAATGCGAGCAGATACGCGAAAAGCGCGCGGATCGCAAACGAGATAACATTATAAAAAAATTTAGTTTATGCAACAGTCTAACATAACGAGTTTTTATTAATTATAAAATGACTGGTCGGCTGCCTTTCATAAAGGAAAACAATAAGCTTGAGTAATGTCTGTGTAATGCTCGTCGCGAGTAGCTTTTACGCGATCTATTAATGTTCATTGTACTTGACTTTTTTAATTTTGGTATTCCTATTGAATAATACACTGGCATCGATACGTAAATTTTAATATAATACATAATTAATATAACAAAAAATTTTTATACATTTTACACTTTTACTGACAAGATATTTATAATCTATAGAAATTTTTATTGTCAAAGTGAATCATGACTCTCCTCATTCAGTGGATCGCGAGCCGATTTTTGGTGGACTGCGAAAAATTTTTCAGCTATGGCAGGAATCGAAACCAAATTTCGAAATAAATTATTAAACTCTTTGTTCGTGGAAATAATTCGACGTCAAAGATATTACTGATAGAAAATACACGCATTCCTTTTAAACCTTTATATGCTACATTTTGAAAAGTAAGTTTATAAAATTGTATTTAATAAAAAATTAAAAAAATATTATTAACTTATTTTTAATTTAATTGTGTTTAAAAAAATATAAAGTATAAAGCGATAAATAAATAATGAGTTTAATCTCTCTCCGCTTTTTCGTAAACCCTAAAACTAGGTGAGTCGCAAATGTTTATAATTAAAAAAAAAATGGGTCGTGATCTATACGAGTTTGGAAAGCCCTGACCTAAATCTTCATAAACACAAATAATGTAAATTATTCATCGAGTATAACATAGCAGAGTTGAATCTTGCCCTGATCAATGGCATAGTTGGGCACAGCTTAGCGCTCGGTAACGGCGTTTATTAGGGCAGAAGGAATGAAATATGTGTGAGAGTTGTACGTAAAATTTACTTACAATACCATTCTAGGGCTAAGATAGCTTGTATTTCATTGTTAACGAGAAAATACGATGCGTAATAAAATATCGTGTGTGCGTATCTCTCTATGTGAGAATTAATTTAATGTCATTGGAATTATCATCGAATGATAACAGGATGAATATAAATTGTATAGACAAGTGCACGTTCAATCACGTAAAAGTCATGCCAGTTAATGTAGTGAAAATAAATTGGGCGCGTATTAATTGCGCAGACAAATGCGCATTTTAATCATATAAAAATCACACACAGGCTAATGCGGCGAAATAAACGGTGAATTAAAATGTCTCGTTATATAACTTTTCTGTCATATCGAGCATCATATCGAGACATATTGAGCAAATACATATTGCGCGGACAAGCGCGCATTTAATTACGTTAAAATCACGTAAATTAACGCGACTGATACGTAAATTAGCGACGCTAAATATACAATACAGCGTTTCGTAGAGCTCTGCCCGGGGTTGGCGAGCATTCAATACTTAATATCGAGCCGGGCATTGTACGGTAGTCGCGTAATTCATGTAAATCGAGTACCGCGGGGAGAGTTTCTGTGTTCGAAATTTTTCTCGGCGTGGGTGTCACGGCGTGCGGTAACGGCCAACATAAACAGCGGGAGCGCAGCCGCACGACGGCGGCACCGGGCGGCGCGGCGATGGTATAAAGGCCGCGTGGAGCGAGGTCAGAAAAGGATGACGACTCCATCCAGAGAGGTTGGAGGTCCCTGCTCTCATTTATGATCTTATGCAACGTGCGCGCAATGTTATATTTCGCCGCGCCGCACGCCGGTGCATATTAAACGCCCGAGCCTTATCCGATGCGGCCGCCGCGGCCGCCGCGGCGCAGAGAGCGGGTGATCGGTGCTTCCTTCTCCCTCGTGCGAATAACTTCGGCAAGAAGAGTACTCTCGCCACGAAGGTACTCCTCCGCGATTGTATTCAACGAGTACGTCACGTTTGCGACGCGAGTGCCTGCAGGATATACGTTAATATTTAACGAGCAAAATTGTAGACGAAGTTCGAGAACTTACCGAATATTATTTTTATTATTTAACTTTGGTTTCCTCCAGCGAATTAAGTTCTCGAATTATAATATTCGCAATGCCACATCGTGACTTGTACTCTCTTCTTTTCCTATTTCGCTCCGCATCGATACAATAATCCTGCAGTCGATTTTTTTTTTCTCTTTTTCGTGATAAAAGGAGATGGCTCGCGCAAAACTATTTCGCGATCGATTTTTCCGTAATGAAAGCTGGATCCGCGGCTTAATTACCGAACTGTCAAAGCGAACGAAAACCAATCGAGTAACGCACATCCTCGCGATTACGTAACATCTTGCACAGCGTATGACAAAATCATATATTACATGCTAATTTGTAACCATATAAATTAGATTCACTTATATTAGTTTATATTATTAAATACTTCAATAATTAAAAAATTAATATATCGAATAGAAGCTCAACGAAGTGAGTCTTCAGACAGTGAAAACAAAGGATTATGAAAGAGCAAAACTATTTTAGTAATATTATAATAATGCAGGAGAATAGTTTTATACAAAGATAATAATTTAATTTCATCTCAATTTTAAAGTTAAAATTAAGTTTGATTCAATTTGAATGTACTCACAAAAAAGATCGTGATTTGTGCTAAATCAATTTAATCATAAATTTAATTAAGTCAAAAATTCTTGATATTCAACATAATTATACATAGTGCATACATAGTGCATACATTTCTATACGTGCAATTTAATTTAATACATTTGAGATGTATCTTTCTGAAAGAGAAATGTAACGCGACTAGAGCTGTCGACACGATCAACGGAACACTGCGAGCGTTTCTATTCCGTGACAAGAAGATTGCTTCAGAAATATGGATATCATAAGTATACGTATAAGGGCTGTTATACGTTTGCATTTCGTGTCGATACCGATTCAAACGCCCGTAAGAAATATCAACTACGTGACTCCAACTTTCGGCAAAATAAATTTCAGCTTAAGGAACTGAAGCGAGTTAGCGTAGCGCTGTTAACGCGCCGCGCCTGTACACACAGCTACTGTAACTACTTTAAAGTAATGTCTTTCCTAAGTAGTTGGCGCATTGTGTGCAGAGCTACATTCATTTGGTTAATAATCGCGAAAATTTACGCAGGCGAAATTGTCGGAAAGGGGGGGGGGGGGGGTTCGACAGCCTCCACGGCCACGAATTGCATACCAGCGTTACGGACGATAAAATTTCTGCTTTCAGATGTGCCTGATCCACCGGAACGACCGCTTGTCATAAGTTACACGTCCAAAGCCGTGAATATATCGTGGGCACCTGGTGTTAATTCCCACAACACTCCAATTTCGCAGTACGTCATCTACACCCGGTAAGTCCGTTAAATATTGACCCGCGAAAAAAGCTCTCTTACTCAAGCCAACTCGCCGATCTCGCCGAGCTCTGAATTTACTCAGATAACTCCGATATCGCAAATATTATATTAAAAGCGTAGTTTCGTTTCCCTATTTTTTTTTTTTTTTTTAACGAAGAGTAAGGTGGAAATCGATGTGACAAATTGACGTGCCTTTTAGCGATGTTGTCGCCGACGCGAGCTTATACACATAGATACGCAAAGATTAAAGTGAAAAATTAACTCAATCGATGTAACTAGGCAGTCCTCTTTCCCCCTAACGTCGTTTACGAGTTACGTCGTGACGTCGTGACGTCAGTCACTAAACTTTACTGTTGATTTCCACGACATGCCACTGTCGCTTTCTCGCGGAAGTTGAGCAAATTGCTACGCCGAAGTGAATTAATGTCGCTTTTTCTCAGGGAAAAACATTTTTTAATAGGAAAAAAATCGGAACGCCTGCGGGATACGCTCGGAAATAGCTTGGTCTACGCTCGAGTAGATCTCGGCTCGATTATCTTACAGGTACGCGGCGCCGGGGCTCTCGTGGTCTTCTCTCGCGGAGGAGGTGGAAGAAACGGATAAAATAAAAGGAATTACCGAGGATAAGAACCGCGGTGTCGATAAGCACCCTTTGTTCTCTGCCGCGTCTCTCGGTTATCTCTCTCTTCCGTCCTCCTCCCCGCCTGTCCCGACCCGTTTCGCCTGAGTCCCTTGACCCCGCGACCGACTTCCACGTTTCACATCGCAACATCTCCTTTCCGTTTTCCCACGAATTTCCCCTTCGATGCCGCCGGTAAAGCTAAACTCTACCAGCGCTGCAATATATACGTCGTATTAGAAAAGGGATGTAAAAACGCTGGGGTAGTGCATAAAAAACTGGAAAAATATTTTCGTACCATTGTATGGTGTATAAACAATATAATATATACAGCGAAAACTATACACACGAATGTACTCACGGCGGCGTTGCGTTTTGCAAAACTGGCGCGAATATGGAAATCGTGAGAACAGGAGAGAGAAATATATAGAAAGATTAAGAGTGGATTTTAAAAAAATACGTAAAACGTTGAAATGAAGAGTAAGATTTTTTTTAGTTTTTCCTTTGATTTTATCTTAAATAGAAATTTTACGATTAATTCTTAGAACTGTGCATTTGCGGATAGCGAATGTTCCTTGCACTGACTGCTAAACTCTCTGTTAAAAAAAGATAAAAGCTTCAAAAATAATCTCTCCTAAAATACCGTATTCAGTAATCAGTTAAATACGTTGGAATTATCTTCACAGTTTTTGTTCCATGAAGTAAAAAAAAATTACTGAACATTGTACTTTAAATATTGATACATAAAAGGTTGTTACATAAAAGCGGTTTTATAAGAGTTTTAATTGTAACTTATTTTTAAAAAATCGTCAAAAAAAATTTGAAAGTTTTATTTAAAAAATCATAACTTTATTTTATTTTAGAAAAATTGAACTTGGCTACATAGAGCGTTAAACTTTTTGGGGGGTCCAATTGACTTTATGTGACCACGAAGAGTTAATCATACAAATCATAAGGAAAGGCCACTTGAGTTTTGAATATTAAATTTGGGAAAGTACTACAAAAATAATATTGCACTAAATATTGCATATAACGAAATCTGCGCAAAATGCACAAATTTAGCTCGATAAGCACAGAATTCGAAATATAAAATATAAAATTAAATGTGATTAAAAATACAACGCAAATTTAAAACAATGTCTTCTATTGTTCTTATAAAATTTGTTTTAAACCCGTGAGTCACGAGACAACGTATACGAGCGAATATTTATTGCTAATCAATTTTGCATTATCAAGAAAGAATGATCAAAAAAACAATTTTAACAAAATGAAGAAGATAGAATTTTAATTCAATTAAAGATACAGTTTCTCGAAAATTTCCCAGAGTACCGATTCACGATTTTTAAGGATGATAAAGTAGACGCCCTGAAAATTCCAGGATTCTCCGGGTTTTCCCGGTAGCAAACACCTTGCTATCTTTACTCGAGCGAATTACCGCCATTGAAATCTGGCGGTAAGTGATAAGCGTAATGCAACAAGTAACTCACTCATCGGTCGATGCGTTGCCATTACCTCGTTTCTCACTACTTCCGCGCGTCTCTCTTTCCTGCCTTCTGCTGTAGCATGCATCTTTGATCGTATCCGTACTGCCACTATCACTATCATTATCACTATCACTATCACTAACACTCGAACGGCGTACATCGCCGTGTGCAAACGATCGAGTTAAATTATTACTACGCCGTTCACGAATTTACGGGACGATCGCGCGGAAATCGGAAAACGCGGGGCGATGGTCCGTTGTTCTCTTCGGTTCACTTCCGATGCTCGAGAAGTGGGTGATTGGCTGCTTCGCCGATTTTCTGGAAAAAAAACAAGAAACTTGTTAACAGATCTTTTTTTGTCGGGCAAGCAACAACACTCGAAATCAAAGCAGTGGTGGCAAATGACGTCCAAGAATTGATCGTAAATTTATCATTGTCTCGGTGACAGAATTAAAAAATTCACTTAAGATTGAAAAAGGTGAGTCATCGCAACGCGGCCCGATGTGATTCCCGAGAAAAAGCAAGCTGCGTCAAAACGCTGGACCCAATATTCATTATTATAATGAATAGAAACTTGTTAAACTAAATTTAGAGATTTTTATATTTTGATGGTACGATCTAAAGATTATTTTAGCACAAGAATATTACGAGCTCCAAATTTATTGACAATCCGATAACGGACTTTATACGCCAACGGGATAAATTAATAATTGTTATCGTGTTAGCAACAAATTTGAAGCTTGCTTTTCGATTATTAATTTTCTATGTTATTTTAGTACCGATAACATGTAAATATGAAATTTTGTAAGTGTAGGTGTTGAAAGCGGCAATGCAGCACTGAGTACACAGTGATATTTTTTAATCGTGTATATATTTTTAATTTATTTTAGTTGTTTCTTAAAGCACTACTTTAGCCTTAAATTTTAATGTACCTGTTTTTTATTTGTGATCACTGTACATATTTTTTCTGGTGTGGGGAGTCCTGCTTAATAGGGATTAAAAAATCGCTTCCATTTTTATTCGTCACATTATATATTTTTAAATTCACCAAGAGTAATTTTTTTGAAAAGAGATTGCAAATGTAAAATGTACGCGAGCACATGAATAAAAAATGCACGAGAATTGGGGACTTTATTTCAATATTTGAAGATATTCGACGCTAATGCCTTCTTTACTTATAATCATTTATAGAAATTCTGTTATTTAATAATTAAGTCTCTTTATGCAAAAATCATTTAGAGATTTTTATTTTGGGATATTATCTTCAAAGCAAAAGAGAAAGTCCATTGCCACTCTCTTCACGGAGCTCTTGGCAACGTTTTCAGCGTTTTAAAAGATTCAGCCACTGATATACTTTGATATAATAACGTGGAGCCTTCTCTAGCAAAATTGCTTTTCATCGACCGTTAGCGATATATTTGTGAACTTGTGTCTCGGCGAGCTGCGAGCACTCCCCGGGTTTCAACCCGGCCGTACCGAAAGGGTTAATTTGCACCGTGGTCCGTCATCGTGTTCATCGTGTTTCGATTTCGATGTAACGGCGAGTTAATTTGAACGATGCGCCGTACGGTCGATACCTGAACCCTTCGCTCTATCTTCGTGAAAGGAGAACGGAAAAAAAAAAAAGAAATGAAAATGTGTCGGTGCAGTTTTATTATTAAATCCTCACATCGCCGGACGTTCATTTCGCTACGCAACGAGGAGCATCGCGGTTCCCTCGTTCCCTGGAAGGCGAACGCTTGCGCGAGAGACTACGAGCGGATGGAATTCTTAATCAAGTTTCCATTTTCTTTCTTTTTTTCTCGACCCCTATGTCTCGACCGCCCGGTCGCCGCCGCCGCCCCCGCGAGCGCGCGCGCGCGTTTTCTTCCCTTTCTTCCGGTCGCGGAGCAGACAAAACCCTGAGAGTAGAAGTTGTAGGAAATAATATATCAGTCGGTGTCGTTATGGTCGCCGAATATTGAAGTTTCGCCCTGCGAACCATTTCGCCTTGCCGCTCGGGCTGGCAGGCCCTTTCAGAAAACTATCGTAATACCTCATAGAACTTGGAAAATATTAGTTTTATAATAAAGTTCGGTCTCGAACTTCGTTCAGCTGCGAAGGTGGGAGGAAGAGAGAAAGAGAGAGAGAGAAAGAAGGAGCTCTCTCGCGGACAGGCTGCACAGTCGTTCCGTTCGAAGATTATTAATCTTCGCGGAAATCAACCGCCGTTTTGACGAGGTCCTCCTTGCAATGGCATCTCGCCGATCTTCCGGCTGGAAATGACGTCGACACGGGGCCAACGCCTTCCGGCGCGGCGCGGCGCGGCGCGGCACTGCGGTCGTAATCACGAATCCCTCCAATTGAACGAACGACGCTAATGCACGTCGAAAAACGCTACGAATTATTGCTACGTAAAAAGTGAATGATATACGACATGCGCTTTGTTCTCTCTATGACACACGGAAAACATTGTAGAACATCCGTAACTTACGGAAATGCGCGGCGTGCATCCACTTTTGGGCATGTACCAGCCTCACTTGCAATTTAGTAACCATTTGCCACATGTGTTTGGATTAAAAAACATTTGTGAAGCCTAAATGTATACACGTTATACACGGCCAAACACGTTTTCAATTTGCCACTGCAACGTGCATCCCGTGCAAACGGCGCGGCGTATTCGGACAACATCCGGACGCAGCGCGCCGACTGTTCTCTCCTCTCCTATCCTATTCTATCCTTTCGCCTCCCTCTCCCTCCTCTCTCTCTCCCTCTCTCTCTTTCTCTGTCTCTCTTGGGCCCCACGTCGCCGATCATTTATCTCCGTAATATCAGAAAAGTGGCGAGGAATAAATGCCGCGACCGCGTTTATTAGACGGGACGGACTATCGATCTTAGTGTGTTAGGTGTCCCCCGTGGGCGGCCGATCAATTTCCCGGGATTCCTCTCTCTCCGCTTAATCTTCCCGCGTTTTGTTAAACGTATTAAAATGGAATTCCAATTTTGCGCAAGCCCACCGACACCGATGGGTCGCGCACTGTTACAGTCGCGCACTGTTACACCGTGTACGAGTTTTAATTACTTTTGTCTCGCGCGTACTCATGTGTAGTCAGCGCTCGCTTCTCGCGGCTCGGTTTCCGGCTAGGATCGACTTTCAGTCTTGTGACGACGGGATAAATCAAGAGAGAGAGAGAGAGAGAGACGAGGCCTTTTCGACTTTTCCCGAGCGAGGCGCAAGTTGCAGGCACTCAACGTGCACTTAACGAGCGTTAAATGAGTATTTCATTGCACGTCGCGCGAATAATAGCCAGGGAAACGCTTCAGTTTTTACCAGACACTTTCATTAAATTCGACGATTAAATTCGTTGTAGTACAAAAGGCGCCGATGTCTCGCGTAGATGTTGTATTTTGCATGTAAAAGTCCAGATTTCCCAATAGGAAAAGCCGGAAGGCTAATTTTCGCAGGGAAAATGTGGTTTACGTCTGTGGCTCTTCAAAGACTTCTGCTGGACTTATTTCCAATTTCATAAGCTGCAACTATCTCATAAGAAATTTTCCAGAGGTAGGAAACAGATGTGTAATATATATACGCTCTCGGAAATATTGCGTTACTGATGGTAGCTTTATACGTTCGCCCAACGCCGGGAGATAGATACCCGTCGAAAAATCCCGCTTGAATTAATAGTGGCTAAAATCCTAACTAAGCGAATAAATACATAAATGTGTAGGAGAGAGTCGCTGAATACATACCCGTTTAGATAGTATCTCGTCAACATTTTATATTTGTACTTAATATAAGTGACATTTAATGACAGAAATATGAAGTAAATGAGAAATGAGTAATGTAGAAAAAATTGAACAGATTTTGTGCAAGTTAACAACACTCTATAAAAATTAGATACAACTGATGTTAATTTTTGATTAATCAATTTGTGCAGCTGATAATAATGTAATCGTGCTATTTTATACTAAATTTTTATATTTTCATTAAAAAAGGTTTATTGTATCTACATATATATATATATATATGCAATTATTACAAAAATTAAATCAATATTTTTATAAAATCTATAAGGTTTCCTAAATTGTACTTACATATTTTATTACCTTAAATGACATTAATAAGTGACTAATAAATGATAATGGTAAAAATAATAATTTTAATATCAATAAAAATATGTGAACTGCAAAGATAAATTTAAGCCAGATTTATTTTGACGAGATTTATTTATTTATCCTTATCTTAAACTTCAATAGATTATTAATAAAGTATTAGTTATTGTATTTTTGAATTTTTAATTTAAAAATTTTACGCTTTTAATGATTTACGAAATTTACAGGTATTATTTAGACGATCGTATCCTTTACAGAATTTCGGAAAAAGACTTATAATAAATTAATTTGTTATTGGTAAAAGGTTAAATACTGTAGACACCTGAAATATCAATCTATAATTATCAATATATAATTATCAATGTAATTCACTTGCGTATAAATCAATACCAAATGGAAAATGTATAATCATAAATAACTTGAGTGATACGCGTTTGGCAACTTTCCTCTATAACAAATAGCGCCGATACTTATTAAGCAACTTATATCTATCCTCTCTTATTTCTCTTGTCTTTCTCTTCCCTCTTTCAAATATTAGAGAAAAGCTAACAGCGTAACGTTATCTCCTTCCTCCAAAGACCGCGGATTAAACGCAGCGTATCAGCTCGAGTCGGCCGTGAAAGTCTGGAATAAGTGAGCAGGATTAATTAAGACTAGCGCAAACGCGACCCAACATAATCGGCCGACGTTAACTCTGTGCCTTAATTCCGGCGCCGTAAACTGTTCTTCGTAGCGTCGTGAAAGGTAATGCGAGATACGTGACGTCGTTGATCACGCCGTTGAAATGCCGCTGTAGATCTCGTTTCGCTCCAACCCAATCCCGCGTCCTCACTCGGCCATTACGAGGCGAATTTTGCAGCTGACGCTGAATTAAGAACTCGAACGTATGAAAAACTCCCGCACTTATCGAATATATAATTTTGACCCGGGCGCATTTACGGGATCACGTATATTTGTTTGGATAACGGATGTTCAGATTAATTCATAACCCGTACTTCTACCCCGCTACTTGATTAGTTTTCCGATAAACGATTAATCCCGTCGCGAGTGATGTATGTATCACGATTACCGACATCCGAAACCGCTCGCTTCTAATAAAATCCTTTCATAAAAAATACTTGATGGGATGTACATGCATTCATCGATGCTTTCTTTAGCGCTTGCAACATGAATTATTTTTCCGTATCTAATCTTAAAATGCACCATTATGAACTTTGCTCATAATGTGTCAGAAATAATGTGTCGCTCTATTTCGTATCCGATTGCACTTATAATAAATTCGCGCATTATGTGACATTTCCAATATAAAGCCCCATATATAATTTGGAGTATTTTTAGGAAAATTTAGTCGCGTCTTATTTTAACAATAATTTAGAACAATCAATATTTGTTCCAGTTTCAGAAATTGAAAGGCATGCAACGCTGCATATAAAATTAAAAATATGTATAAATGCACCGGACACAAAACTTTCAAATTATATTACATTTTAATATAATGTCCGGGCCAAAATATAAAATGTTAAAATGCAATATGTATAATTTAAATATTTCACAGGTCGTATGTCATACGTTTTACCGACGTATGCTTTTTTGTGCATGATAACTCGGTTTGTCAGAAATGTTTTGATTTAGTTTTTCGCAGCAATCAAAAATTGCGGGAAATTGTGAAGCGTTTGACGCGGAAACGGCACGAAAATTATTTCTGATACCGCCACGCGGGAAAATCACTTATATTTTCTTTTCTCCCGTGCTGCATTACGTCATTACGTCGATTACATTATCGTCGGAAGATCATCAGCTTTCGTTAGAAGCCATCCTGTTATTAAAATCCATAGATGCAACGCGCTTTTCGAGAGTAAGATTGATGCGGGTGAGCGAAACGAGATTAAAGAGAAAACGTTCTGATCCTTGTCGAAAATCTCACGGGGATCCTTCCGCCTCCGCCGCGAATCTTTTATCTTCTACGAGGTATCTCGGCGGCGGCGGCGGCGCCCGCGCCGGTCGGGTTGTAATTTCAGGAATTGTGCGCTGTTGTTATGTTTATGTGCGCGGACCTGAATTCCAACGCGCCCAGTTAATCGGCCATTGCGAAGATTAGACAGAAAACTTAATTATAAGGCTGATTGGTTGGATCCTCCGGGGCTCACTTCGCGGGAAAGAACCGGATTATCTAGCCGGATTCTCGGCGTGATAACAATGTTTGAGATTACACGCAATGCGTGTGCACTTTCTTTTATTTTTTGGCGATGTCGCTGGACAATGCGTAATCCTTGAAATGCATAATCCTTGTAGATTATTACTTCGCCGATGTGTAAAGCGAGCGTAATATAGGGCGGATCAGCAGATTGAATACTACTTAAATTATTTTTTGTTATATTTTGCAAGTGTAGTATTGATTTATACGCAAATAAACAATGGAAATTGTATCTCGATGTTTCAGATATGCGTTATTATTACATGTTTAACATTTCATCAATAACAAATTAATATTATTACAACATGCTGCAAAAAGTATGATCTGCACTGAAAAACCAAGTCAAAATATTAGCAAACAAATATTACTTATGACGTTTCTCCGATTTTATTGATTAAAGTTTATAAAAGTTGATTGTAACAAGGAAATGTACATTTTTGTGAATGTACATCTTATTTTTCTTATTAACTAATTTATGTGCTAGGAATAAAATTTTATTACGCTGCATTGAAATAAGTATTTCAGCGAAGTAAATTCATATCTCACAAATAAATTTTTAAATATTTGTTTCTAAGTGTAGGCAACCTGTCATCTAAATTATACAGGTGATATGAAAGGGGTTATAATAAATGATATTAATGTGATTGACGTAAATAAAAATGTAAATTGCAAAAAAAATAGAGCTAGTTTTATCTGGACATCTTTCTCCATGTTTTCCGAATTATTGAATATTTGATTTTTTTTTATAAACTGTTAAAATAAGTATTAATACTTACTTTTTATTTTATTTTATACTATTTATAATCAGTAATTTAATTTTAAAAGTTTATTGAAGAAAAGGATCAAACATTTAATAATGAATAAAAAATATTGGAAAGTATGTCGAGATAAAACTGGCTTAATTTTGTTTAGCAATTGACATTTTTATTTATGTCATATTCGCTTATTAGTAATAATCGAATACTTATCACTAAGTAATATTAATAAGTGTTACTTACTATTATCACTTATCACTTTGTCTTACATTGAGGTCACTTATTGAAATAAAATTTGTGATGATATGATTTAGGAAACTCGATACATTTTATAAAAATATGATTTGATCTTTATAATAATTGCAAATATATATATGCAATGAAAAAGGTGAGGATTCTGCAGTATCTTTTTAATGAAAATATAAATCTTTAGTATAAAATAGCATGATTACATTATTGTCAGCATAAAGTGGTCAAAAATTAACACCAGTTGTACTTGATTTTTTGAAACGTTGTTAGCATGCACTAAACAAAATGAAACCTGTTAAATTTTCACCTACATTACTTATTTCTTATTTGCTTCATGTTTTCGTCATGAAATGTTGCTTTAATTAAGTAAGAATATAAAATATTGATATAAAGTATTTAGGCGACTGACAGATATTCAACACAGCTCTTCTTCAAGTTTTTAATCTATTGTTGTTTATAAAATTAAAATCGTACCCATATATTTTCTACGTGAAATATCCAACGATTTGGTGAAAAACATTTATTAAATTGGATGCTGGAGGTAACGAGAAATGTTTTTGCTCCAGAATAAACCGTGACCGAATTTTTCTTCGGTACTTCATCGTGGCACAGAGATACATGAATTATACGACGCATATCGCTTTTCTGTTTGTACATGTAGTGTCAACCTTCTGAATAAACAAGATCTTTTAATTAAGCGCGCTTCTCAGAGCCGCACCCTCGTTGCGGACGCTCAAAGACGTTGCCGAGACGCAACTCGCGCTCCACTATTCAGCGGAATAGTGATTTAAAACCGAAGTACGCGGTGAAGAGCACGGAATAACGTTGGCCAATTTCACGGCTGCCCAAAAAAAAGAACGAGGTCAAAAATTGCGCGCGGCGAAACTCTTCGGGACGGCGAGGGAAAACTCGCGTGGCAAAGGCTAACGGCGCTCTTAACGTCGTAACGAACAGCCATAAAGGGATACGAAGGGCCGCTCGTACCGAAACGCGAGGCGATCGGCCGGACCGAGAACGTGGCCGAGATTTATTGACCACCGCACGATTTATTTGACGCGTTTAAATGCCTACTTTATCGCGCTGGCCAACGGCACACGCGCACGCACACACACGCGCACGCACACACGCGCGCGCACACGCACATGCACGCGTACACCGCGTTTTCAGCTTCGGTCGGACCCATCCTCGCTTCCGCTCCTTTTCCATCCTCGACGATTTTGTGCACCGTCCATCGGCCGAGATTTTCAAGGTGTTTTCGCACGAACGACGCCGCGTCGCGCGTCGATGTGGTGGCGTAACCGTGTAAAATTCGCCGGGGCGTAACAGCGCTTTTCTCCGGAAAACTTTTCCAGCGATTCAGGAATTTTTGGCGCTCTCCACGGGCACTTTCACACCGCTAATACTTGTGGACTGTTAGGTCGAATAATTGTTTTAATCGCTTAAGCATCATATCGTAATACGGCGCGAAAAGAATTTTGAATTTTATTTCCCTCGGCGGAGATGGAAACCAAACGTTTTATTCGCACGCCGCTGTACGAGTTAATCAATGTGTGTTTAAACCTGACAGCCTGAAAACATCCAGTATTCATCTCGCGTTTTTTCAATATTTTTTCACTCACTAATGTTCATTTTCACTAATGTAAAATAACTTTGATTTTAGTTTAACTTGCTCTTTATTCTCTTCTAATTCTTAGAACTAGAGAAAGACAAAAAGTTGATTAAACTCACGAGATCAAAGTTATTCTACGCGGATGGAAAATGGACATAAGTGATTAAAGCTGTTCATAGTTTTCGATCATTTTTGACCGGATAAGGTGGATTGAGATAAAGGGAATTAAGAGCTTCTAAGAGATTTCATCTCTCTGCGAATTGCCCCGATTCAGAGGGGCATTCGGAAGATTTGTTAAAGCAAAAGCTCGTCTCGGCCATAGCCCTCCCATACGTTTCTCCGAGCCGTTTGAAACGCGTACGTGATACCGGCGGTTTAAGGGGCTAGAGAAATGTGATAAACGTTCGCGCGCGCGCGCGGGGTCGATTTCGGGCGTTTATCTAACTGCCGGGCGCGGCAGCGGCGGCGCCCGGTTTATGTCCGGTTGTGACTTTTCCCCCCGATCATCGACTCCCGCCGACTTTATTATCTGCCGCGCGGCACTAAATGCACACTGGCCGAAAATCAATGATGCGATAAGCCAACTTGACCAGATTCGTTTGCATATCTGCGGCACGAAATGGCCGAGCGCCGCCGCGCGGCGCGAACATATTAATCCGCATATTAACTCCTCCCTATTGCCGTATGTGGAAAAACTTTCAGTAGAACGTTGAATCATAACTGAACCGGAGCGGCGTTTTAATCTCCTTTATATGGTGCCCGTATTGCCGAGTGCGCAAATATCGGGGTTTAATCTTTCAGCGAAAATGAACAAAAAATACTGTATTAAGAAATACTTCTATCTAGAATCGCGCTATTTATTAACTGCTATCTTCAGAACGTCGTCGCCAGAGATGTTTTAAACATGATGTAAGTGAGAATTGCATAACGCTCGCTTAAATCATAAATCATCAATATTTTATATTTTTACGCTTAACATAATAAACGACATTTATACAAAAATGATTATGAAATAAACGAAAAAATGAACAATACAGACAAAAATTTAACTGATTGCTGTTAAATTGATGTTTGTCTATCTTTTTGTTTTGTTTTATGCGCACTAACAAGACTTCAAAAAGTCAGGTATAATTGATGTTAATTTTTGATCACTTTATATATCTGATAATAGAATTTAATATTAAATTCTTATATTTTCATATACAAAAAGGTTTGTTGTGGAATATTTTACATTCATTACACGTACATATTTGCAATTATTATAAGGATTAAATCGATATTTTGATAAAATCTATCGAGTTTTATAAATCATATTACCACAAATTTTATTACAATGAATGATATTAAAGTAAAATTGATAAAAACTGATAATTGATATGAATAACAATGTGCCAATTTTGCAAAAATACATTCAAAGTAGTTTTATTTCATTGTCTTTTCAATGTTATTTATTAAATATTTGATTCTTTCTTCGATGAATTATCAATAAAATAAGTATTGGATGTTGATCCTTTATATTTTTAATGCATTAATCTATAAATTCAATACTATTAAAAAAAAAAACACGATTTAGAAAACTCACAGTTATGATTTAATCACCCGATCGCTTAAATCTACCTTTTCTGCACCATGTTGCGAAAAGGTTAATAAAATAATTTATTATCGATGAATCGGTGAAAAGTTGAACATTGTAGTATATAAATTAAGATACAATTTCTAACACTTATTTGCGTACAAATGGAAAACCAAGTGGAAAATGTGATAAAAAATAATTTAAGTGTTGAGTGCATAAATGCATAAGCGTAATCGCTAAAAACCTCTTTTACACTGAGAAAAGAAAGTCGATATTATCAGCAAATGTTATTACGTTTATGAAAGCAACTGTTACTTGTGACATTTTCTCCGATATTGATTATAAAAAATTTGATTATGACGATAAAACATTTCTATGAAATTTATCTCATTTTATAAACATTTAATTCATTTTTCTTATTTATTGATTTATTTGCTAGAAATAATTTTTTTTATTTTACCGAATTTAGATAAAGATTTAAAGTGAAGTACATAATTTATATCTCACTAATCAACTTTCAAGCATCTCTTTCTAAATGCGATATACATGCAATAATGTTCGAGTAGAAAAGTTCCTTAACTCAGAACGATTTTTTAACTTTTTTGAACTGTGCTCTAAATTATGTGATTATAAATATCTCCAATGAAAACTTTCGAGATACACTGAGCCAACCTCGATTTGCCGTATCACTGTCATTAATCTAATGCACCTTGCGGTCATATTACATTATAGCATGCACCGCCGCTGGTTTTGCTCGCGTAAATTCCAAATAGCACACGCGCGCGCGCGCATCTCAGTTCAATCCAGTGATTTATTAGTGACATATTAGAAATACATCACGTCTCGCGACACGACGAAGATATACCATCTTTGACGTATACGTCCCTAACACGATTCGACGGAATTGGCGAAATTAATTTCCCGAGCTTTTATCATGTCTTACAACACCGATGTGATTTATTTTCATTCCGTCGGCGAGCTTCGTTTGCCGAGATAAGGCAATAAAGCCCGGCCATTATCGTCGATCTTATTATTCCGCTAGAGAAAACTCAATTCCATATTTTGAACACGACAAATCAGTCTTTCTTCTTTCTTTTTCTTCTCGATTAATAAAAATTCTTTAAAACACATCAGCCACAGAGAGAGAGAGAGAGAGAGAGACAGAGAGAGAGAGATACACGTTTCTCTCGACGATCGTAACTTCTCTTAAAAGACATTCTCCTATTGTCCCATCTATCCAACGAGCCTTAAACCCATTACCGTTATCTTTACCGTTATCCTGTACCATTTTATCTTATCCCGCATTTTTGAACGACGCGACGGGGCACGGCATTGCATTAATCTTCACGGATTATCCGCTTGTAAGATGCTTAATGATTTTCGTGGATTCTTAGGCGGTTGCCAAAGTTTCGGAACTCGGCTCTCGGACTGCAACCGCCGCGGACGCGGACGCGGCGGCGATCCGACCGGCAAGGACACCGCATTTAGAGCGGCGAAAAATAGGATGGAAGGATCTGGAGAAATGGAAGGGTTCGAGTATCCTTCTCGGCAATGGACGAGGGCGAGGCGGGAATGGGGGTGGAAGGCGGGGGAGGGGAGGGGGGGTTCACCAACGAATCTTCCTCGCGGTCTCGTTGAAATTCGAGACGATCGCCGACGTCGATACCGTTTTACGCCGTGTACGCTACCTTACGGTGATTATCTCTGACTGGTTAAGCTCCGTGGCGGGAAGCTCTCCCGAGGATTATCTCTCTGTCTCGACCGCTATACACCCTTCAGCCGCTGTCGATATTTCAACGGTCTTATCTGCTCCTTCGGGATACCAGCTCTCGAATTGCCCTCGGCCTCTCATACACGTTGGCTGTATGTTGTCCGATTAATTAGATTACAGTTATCCGGGAATCCTTAAAAACTGTTCGAATACGCAGCACAATGAAAATCTCAGCGAGCAATCCGATTGTATCGTTATTGCCACGTTTAATGTTACCAAGAGACACGATTCCGTAATGCTTTGCAAAAAAAAAAGAAACCTCTCACAATAAAGAGAAATATATTTTTATAAGAAAATTAGTAACACATTTCCTTGAATAGGTATTGTTACTGTTACCTTTTTTACTTCTAATTAGTTTTAATTTCGAATAGTATACACGCATTAACATGTATCTTAATTTTAAGACACTGCAATTAAAGCAATATTGTCTCGCAATCTCATGTGCTAATATTCGGCAGCGATATCGATATTTCGCCACCGTTTTCCGAAAAAAAAAGAAAAGAAAGAAGTTCCAGTGGTAAAAGTAATATAATTAACTACGGAACCTAAAAGGTTGGCATATCCGCTGGATAATAATTGTCATTAACACGGAAATATGTGCTGGAAGTAACCCGCAGGATTGCACCCGGTCGTTCGTTCCCTTTTCCTTTTCCTCCCCCTCGTAACTTCCGCTACGTTTTTTCGATCCTTCCCTTCCTCTTTCCTACGCGAAATCCTCTCTCCTCCCCACCCCGGCATAAGCTCACTATCTCGTTTCCCTTAGTGCCTATGGAATTTACGCCCTCTCGCCTTCTCGCCGAAGTTATGCGTTTTTAACGAGGCCAGGTCGGACTCTCGCGTTCCCGGGGATCCATCGCGTCAGTTAATTTTCGCCCAACGTATCTTACGCGTTGCCGTATAATCGGTACCAGCACTAATCGAGGGAACGGTACGATATTATCGTACAGACTTCCTTATCTTAATGTGCGCGATAACATGAGAACTTTAATCATTTAGTCGAATGCGAGAAATTGAAGCCTGTTTGCCTCTCGCGCTTTGTCACAAATGAAAAATAGATACTTGAGATATTTTAAGGTTGAATTGGCTGTACATGAAAATTGTGCCAAGTTTAATGAAATTTACTTGGAAGATGCAATTTATGAATATACATGTTTACTTTTAAAACCGTTTATAAGCTCTTTTAGAAGGTGTTATAATTATGATTTTTTTTTATTCACGAAAGACCGTGGCTACAAAACTTAATTAATAACTCGATAAGCTGCTTAATTGTATAGTCACGTCCAGTATTTTTAACGTGAAACTAAGAATATACATATACAGTGTGTAAAATTTTATTAACGGTTATCGAAAACATTTTATTTCGTTTAATTTTATGAAATTGATATTAAAATCAAATAGTGATATTAGTGATCCCGTGGAATTCAAATGCACACCGAAAAAATTGTGTTCTCGAAATAAGAGGACTATACATTTTGTAAGTTCTCTTAATGCAAAAAATATGTTCTTCTATCTTATATAGAATATCTTTTGAAATTAAGAATTTTCCCTAACGAACTTTTGAATAATAGAATTTTACGCGGAGCATGTTTCATGCGGTATTTGTAACAATTATATCGTAATTTAATATACCCAGTGCAGTGTAATATTTAGTGCTCAAAGCTTTAACATCGTGATACTTAAATAATGGATGAGATCGTAATACGATGTGACTTGAAAAGCTAATTCAATCGTCTCACCCACATGCATATTATAAAGATCACTATTTACAATTTTTATCAATTTGTTTTTTTATGTAACTTTCATGATTGCTGGAAAATAGTGCGCGTTTTAATAAGGTTTAATATTTAAAGATTACATTTCCTTTCATATTTGTGGAAAATCAATCCTAATATAAATTCTATAACAAAATCTCTCATCTTGTGTAAATCCTTATAAAAATTAACAATATTTGCTTCCTTTAAAATTCCGTTTGAAGTTAAAATCCTTTTGCCTATTTTAGAAGGGACTATTGAAATATCAGGGAAATTCTCAAGAGTACAATTTTTTTGATGTTTCCTGAAATTTCAAAAGTGATGCTTTCAATAAAAGTCACTTTGTGTTGAAATTGTACAACCGATACATCCTTAGTGTAACTGATAAAAGGTGTAATTAGCATTGAATTTAGCTTGTAATTTTAATAGTATCGAATTCACAAATATAAAAAAAGCGCATTCGATTCTATTAGAGGCTTCGACCCGTATTTTGGTATTCTTTTTTTTTCACCAGAAAAAAATTCTTTGAAAAACAGGGATAATTGGATAATCGGTCCGAAAGTGCGAACACATTCAATCCGCCACGTTTGCAGGACAATTACGGCAAATACACCTCGGAAGTGAGTTTGAGTTAAATGTCACGCCGAATGTAAATTCATTCCCGATAGGGATTCTTTTCCCATTTGGGGCTCCCATCGTCTCGCACGAGGGACGGGATTTCGCAGAAGTAAAAACGCGCGAGCGTACGGCGAACGTTTAATTATCCTGAGCTGACTCGTAGCGTTCAGATTAGGTAGCTTAGAATTAAGGGACACGGGGGCTCCAGACTTTAGCAGACTACGGACACAGGGGCTTTCACGCTCGTCCTAACTACTATACTCTGTCGCCTAGCAACCAGAAACCGTCTCCTCGGTGCCGGCTTCCGCGATTAATCCATTCGAAGTGCAGATTAAACCGCCACGTTACTTTCTAACCGCGTGTACGATCGTCGGGCTCGTCAATATTCGAAACTCCGTCGCGAAGTTAGGGATCGCGGGCGAGACGATTCGTTGGAAGTTGCTGGAAAGTCACGGTTCTTGGGAGGGAAAAAACCAAGTTTCTCTATCTCTCCTCTCTTCTCTCTTTTCTCTTTCCCGCGGAAATTCTACACGCCGCAAATGAGAGCGAAATAACTTCCCTTTTGCGGCGAACTATATTAATTTGTTACTACTCGTAATACCAGATACTAAATCTCACAATTATAAATGTACGGGGAAAATTTAATTAAGATTCTCCATCGTTGTTGGAACATACGATGGCGTTGCCGCGCATACTGCTCTTAACACAAACGTCCGACATGCATATTCGCGCTGACGAGAATGGAACTAACATAAGTGAGAGGGAAGACGGGAGAAGTTTGTCGAACATGTGGAACGCAAACTTCTCTTGTCCTCTATAACACAGTGTTGCGGAGATTCAATGAAAAAAAAAGTTGAAATATTAGCAGGTCACTCGTGACGTTTATTTCGATATTTTTAAAAAATTTTCTCTGAAATATCTCATTTTTCTTATTAATCGATTTATTTGCTAGGAACAAAATTTTATTTTGTCGTATTTAAAAATACATTTCGGTGAAATAAATTTATATCTGACAAGTAAATTTTGAAAAATATGATCTCTCTCACTCAGTATGAACGTTCTTTCAAGATGAAAATCTTTATTAGACGAAACGAAATTGGATGTATAGAAATCACCGCTGTCACGTCCACTTGCGCGCGGCCGAGACAGTTTCCTTTTTTCAATATCTTCTTAAACAAATTTTTTTCAATATCTCCTAAAAAGAAAGAAGAAAAAAAAGTTCGTGTGGTGACGCGTAACAATTCGTGGATAACCGAGTCAAAGGCATTTTGTCGCAAAATGAAAAATTCCGCGGCGTTCTGAAAAATTCCGCCGGCTTAACACGATATACATTTCGCGCTCCGCGCCACGGTACGCGCGTAGCTAATTTATTTAACGGTGCCACGCGGCTCACGCGTTCTCGCTCTCGCTCGCGCTCCGAACTTTTCCATGAAAATCGAAGGTGGTGGCGCGGACGAAACGGGGCCACGAGGTTTTTTTTTTCGACCGTCGGTGGTACTTTTAATCTCCCGAAATCCAACGTAATGTAATATTTTCGCCCCGGCGTCATTTCTCCCTGTCAAATGGAGCCCGATCGACCGGCCGAGGGGGAGGGCCGAACGACGCCGGGGCGGCAATCGGTCGCATCAGCGACACGGGCGAGATCGACGTTCGATGGTTCTATCGATTATATATAACTCGGAAAGGTCCCGGGCACACACCGGCAGCCATGGATATTTCTCGTCGAATTTGAATTTCAAGCCCCAACGCGCAAATAGATTCAATTTTTAACGAGCGCCGTTGTCCGTCGCGCACATTTGCTCCGCGCCGCGTCGGTTGCGGACGCGCCGCGTCGCGTTGCGTCGCGTCGACCGAGTAACATTACAACTCGCGCGCCGCAATTCGCTCGCGTACGCGGCCGTCCATAAATGTAAATGAAATTCCATTGTCAGGCGAGGGTTGATGTTCGCGTTGTTTGACAGGTGCAGCGGAAAGAAAGAGCGGAGGTCATCTCCGGAGGCACAAAAGACTCGCCCCCTCCCGTTCCCTCCCTTTTCGGATTCGTATTTGTTGCATAAATCGCGCTGCGGTTCGCCGCGACGGTTTTACTCTTCTATCGACAGTAATTTCATCTAATTCCAATGGAAACGCTTTTATCCACCTACCGCTGCGAACGGCGGCGGCGAGCTACAGAGAGGTGGATGTCGAAAAGATTGCAAGTCGATTGTAAATAGATGCGCGGATAAGCCGCGGATAAGCAATCGGGAGAGAAATGCGAAATAAGTAATTTCGCTAAAAGAATAGGTGGCCGTATCCGCCATTATTACGCAAGGATCGATAACGATAGTCACGTTAAATTCTATTGTGCGCCGGGCTCGGAGGCTTAATGCGATCCGGAAATGGAAAGGGACTGCCGGTGGATGGGGGAGGGGGGGACGTGAAAAACGTGGAAATGGAAAAATGCTCGTGGGATATCACGGCAACCCCACGGGATGAGCGGCTGAGATTAGAATTAAGGTGAAAGGAAAGCGAGGACATTATCGGGCTGGTCCATAAATTCAAGAAGATTAGTCCACCGCGAATCTTACCGGTTGCCACGCCGACTGTTACCCACCGCGTCGGCAATCTTGTAGATACTTTTTTTTAAAACTGCACGTGTAACAGCTACTCTCGGTTCCGTCGACGTTTAACTTTTCGCGCTGTGGACGATCGTCGCAAAAGTTCTCGCCGCGCTGAATCAATTATAAAAACAGGAACGATCGCGCATCGGCGCTATTATACCAACGAATTTTTTTTTTCCAAGCCGCTGGAGGAACGATCCGGCCTCATTTGGCGAATTTCTAATAGCGCATTCGACCGCTCGTTAGGAAAGTAGGTTAATTTTTTTTAATCGTGTCCTCTATGCGATAAAACACGACGTCGGGATAATCCTCCTAGTTACGACGGGCTAATCTAGCCACATTTTTATTAATTATTATTAACCGCCTTTGACTGAGGTTGACGTGATTTTAAATATCAAGCTTATTAGCCGGCCACTTTCCATACAGCATCCATAATCGCTTCTCCGCGCTGAGATAAAAAAAAAGTCAAAGCATTCAAAGGCAAATGTTACTTGAGTTTTTCTCTTCGATTTTTTATTTGTTATAAAAACATTTTATTGTGATGACAAAGTATACATTTCCGTGAAATAAATCTCACTTTTTTCATTAATTGGTTTATTTGCTAGAAATAAAACTTTATTTTGTCATATTTAAATAAACATTTATTTTAGTGAAATAAATTTATATGCCGCAAATAAATTTTTAAATATGTTATTTTTAATTTTTAAATATATTTTTCTCATTGTCAGTGCGTTCAAGCATATGTCGCGTGTACACTGAGAAAAAAACGAAATATTGAAAAGCAAATGTTACTTGTGTTGTTCTATTCGATATTTATTGCCATGGTCAAAAAATTGTGATTGTGACGACAGAATATACATTTCTGTAAAACACATCCCCTTTTTTTATTAAATTGTTTATTTGTTAGGAATAAAATTGTATTTCACCGTATTTAAACCAACATTTATCTTAGTGCAATAAACATTATATCACATAAATAAAATTACAAGTATCTTTTTCTCGAGCTATTTATTCAACAAATCTATTTTCCGCTGCCGCCGGATTGAAATCTACTTCACGACGGCCGAGACTCATCTGCTTCTTGACGTTTTATAAAGTTTCTTAAAATTCACTAAAGAAATGTATTAAAAATATTTAGAGCGAGGTTTGATTTGAGTTACATATTGCATTTCTAAAGATAAACCTTTTAATACCTTAGAATTAATTTTCGCAAGGCAATCGTGATTTCAAAATGTGAGCATTGATATTCTGAAAATGATGCACGATTGTATGTCGCGCTAAACTCGCACATGTAGCAGCAGTTGATTGCTACAAGCTGCAGACGTGTTGGAAGGGGAGGAGACAGGCAAGAGTAAGACGAGGCGACAGGGGACAGTGGGTGAGTCAGAGTAGATAACCAGATAATCCACCGAATCAGCAATTAGTACACATTGGAATAATTAACACCGATCTGCCGTTAAATCCTCGAACAAGACACCTATGCCACGGCGGAATTCTCAATTACAAAGAGAGATTGCATGCGCGTCATGGGATGCTCCGGCAGCTATTATTTGCGGCGCCTACGTAACACCGAAGTTGGCCGAACCGAAGCAAGAAGTTGTTCGACGAAGTGGAACACGTACCGCGCGAACAGTGGATCAAGTAAATATTTAGTTTGCATATAGTTTCCGTCTTTGATAATCACAATCGCTCTCGATTAAAATCACTTCGCGACGCGCAGCGTTTTAATACCTTTGAAATTTCGTTTATTAAGATACAATCCACGTTTCGTATTGATCGGCGATTTAACGAGGAAAAGAAGATGTCCATGTGTAACTAATGATGATGAAATTTTTTTACTATAACTTTTACTATATTTACTATATTTAAATATATAGTAAATATATAGTAAATATATTTTGTGACATTCGATAGTTAAAAGCTAGTCGTTCTACGTATCGAGATTTTTCGCTAATTAGATGTTTCCCTTGCCAGAGAGGTTATCGTGCCGATCTTTATATCGGCTATCCAAAGAAAACGCAATTTCAGTAAATTGACAAGCGAGCCGCGCAAGAGTACGTTCTTTTGATCGCGACCTACTTCTTTATCGACAGTTTGACAGATTAAGAAGCCATGTAGTTATTGCCCGGCAGCGACCTGTATCGCAAAGATAAAACTACATGGCTGGTAATATCGACGAAACAAAAAAAAAGAAGAAAAAAAAATAAATCGATAAAAATTTTTACGTTGTACCGCGGCAATCATCATCGAGGAGCGCAATCAACAATAACGACGCGTCGTAACTATTATTCGTCTTGTGGATATTTATTAGCCTGGTAAAGAAACGCAAAATGCAGTTTACGATTGTTGCACTCGCACAAAGATCGATTCTACCCTGCCTGCCTCGCCCTGTTCAGCGCCCCTCTTATTGCGCGCTTCGTAAACCCTCCCGTGGGGTCCACTTTGCAAATACACTTACCGGCTTTTACGGCTATCGAGTGCCAAGAACTCCTCCACACGTAATATCTTAACGATCGAAAAGAAAAGCTTGGTGAGACGTGCTCTATGATCTCGGAGAGCTCGTTCATGACGTTGAAACGAACAAACCAGTCATACATCGAAAGCAATTTTTATCATGGAAAAACGGTGTATTTTTGTTCCAGAATCTTGAGAATATTTTACCCCCCAAAAAATACGATGCTTCCGGACGTTCATTTACTATAACAACGACTCGAAAACAGAAGTTTTACGGTCTGAATGTTTTCAATCGTGAAAATTTTTAATGTTTTGAAATGCAATTTTGATGTATAACGATTGATCTACTGGTTGTAGAGGGATAAAAGTATCATTAGCTCTTTACTCAGTGTATTGAATTCTCGTCAGAGAATTCTCTTTTTTTTTCAGTTAACTAAGAAAAACAACAGTCTTTGAGTTAGTCGTTATAAAAAATGAGCAGTGTGTCTGAAATTGAGATGTAAGACATTTTAATCCTCTGCACACGCGATGAGTTTATTTGTAGCCTTCATATTGATTTTTTTTTAAAAAACTACGCTGAGAGAAAAGTTATTGACTTGACTAAATTTTTCAATTCGATTCAACTTTTCATTTGATAACAGATAAATACTTGAACTGAAGAAATTCAATTAAGTTGAAAAATTCAGTCAAGTAAACAACTTTTTTTTTGCTCAATATAATATTGTATGCAGTGTTAGATATAACATTTATATGCAATTTTAAATGAACAACCATACAAATACTTTCCAGAGATGTTAAAGTATATGTAAGATTCAGTTGGAAGAATTTATTTGTACTTGCGAAAGCAAATTAAAATTAGCTCAGAAATATTGCAACGTGTGTAAAAAAACAATGTACGAAGAGTTAAAAGTGCCATAAAGACGTCTTTAGACAATAGATGTAAGACAATTTAATAACGTCTTTAAACTTATCGTCTCGATTTTAATAACGTGCGTATTGTCTGGATTAGCTTTTTAATATGTTTGCAAACATAGTAGTCTTCTCTCGACTCTCCTAGCGAGTTGTAACTAAATGTGCTACTTAGGGAAAAGAGAACGATTATAATCAATCATTCCTCTAAGTACATCAATGATAATATCGAGCACTTTGGAGCTTCCTTTACAGCACATTCCATACTTTGGCGGCGCTTTAATTAACCCCTTCTTGAGCTTTCGGCAGATAGGCAGGCTCGGGGGTATGAAACTCTGCCAAGGAAATTCCTGACGATTTCGCATCTGACGGTCTCTCCTTAACGAAATGAGTTTCAATTTGACTGAATATACACACGGCTCCTCCTCCTGTAGTCGATGGAGAAAGAAGAGGAGAGGAGGGGGCGGGGGAGAAGAGAGAGAAGTATTTAAAATTCTCAACTCGAAATTTCAGTCGTCTAGAATAATGGGAATATTATGGATCACGTCGAAGTTGTGATTAATTAACGACTCGTTACACGGAACCTAAATCGCGCGGTATATTAATGCTTCTCGGGTATAATTTACTTTCTGGAACGTTTCTCTCTACATAAAAGCTAAATTTAATTGATTTACTGCACTGTATTTGTGTGTATATAGCATCGCGCGCTAGTCTTTACTTTATCGTTTTCCCTCCTCCTCCTCTTCCTCCTCCATCTCCTCCCTCTCGTCCTTGATTTTGAACAAAATTGATGGCGAAATTTTCACCGACGAAATATAGTCTTCGGCGTTGTAAAAATCTATTCAAATAAAATTTATTATCGTCAAACGTATTATTTATCGTCATTGTATAATACGAAATAAGTTTGCGATAAAACAGGGACGATAAAAAAGGGACGATAGGGAAGGAAGAAGTAAATGACGATCGTAAAATAACGGTGAAGATTCAATTACGGACTCTTATCAGGACGAATCGGCGGCGGGTGCTTCTTGCCGCGAGCTGCACGGCGAGAGCATTATCATAAATCAATTTCTGGCGGGCATCAGTGGACGACACCGAGGTGCGTTAACGGTCCCATTTCAGCCGGCGCTGAACGCGAGCAAATGCTAATTGCGAACAATCCGAGGCTGGCCGAACGCAGAAATATCAGCGGGCGTTCTCGCGGTCGCGGCATAAATAAAAGATTTTCACGTTTCAAAACGTTAATTTGCACATCGCGTCGCCATCTGCCGCGTGCCTACTCGCGGTAAAGATATTAACATATGAACGGGCCAGTATAGTACGCATTAATGTGCAATATTCATATGGAGATTTCACTCGAAGAGTATTATGGATCTAACAACCCGTGGCTAACCTATTTACATAAATGATGACATCCGGCGCGATTTAGTTCCACGGTGACTTATGGACCGCTGCCGTCGATGCACCGGACGTGTAAATGCATCGAAATAGTCTTCGATCGATATTTCACCGTGCCACTGAATCGTTCATGAAAGGGAATCACGACATGAAGGCGCGAATTTGCAAATCTTCGTTTCCTAGACATTTGAGTCGTTTAAAGTTGGATTTTATTTTGGGAATATTGGAAAGTTACGAGAGCGGAAATTATTTTAAAAATTGTTTATGACATTTTTTTTGGTTGATTGAGTGAAAATAAAAAAATACCGTTGTAATTTTAGCAACACGTTCTACAAACTTCTGTTCCATCCAATAAACAGTGAATACAAAAAAATCGCGCTCGTCCTTTGTCTCATTTTAGGTCACCGAATGCCTCGCGAACACATCGTTGTTTTATATCAATATTACACCAATCAACTATCGCGTCTTTGGCTGCGAATCATCAAACGGTGAATTGCATCGAGATTTTTCTCCGTAGCAGATTAATTGCTCGAGAATGTATCGCGCGCGCTTCTTTTTTTTTTATTCACTGAGAATATTAGCCAATTTCACGACAATCGATGCTTCTCCCGCACATGTCGCGATTGCGACGGTAATTCGTGCATTAATTTATCGATAAAATCTTCTGCCCAATAGAGCTCGAACGTAATTCCAATATGTGGAAGGAGGCAGAGCCGTTTGCTGTTAACGCTACGTCGATTATTATCGATATTTCGTCGCATTGTATTTAATATCATGCAAATAACTCTACCATATTTTGCGAAATGTAATTTTTTAATTCACTCGTGTACACACTGACAATATAAATTTCGAAACAATTTTATATTAACACTATACTCTCATACATTTCTATTAATTTCTTTCTGTATCAACGGAAAATTAATTTAATCAATTAATCGGAATAAAATTTATCCCTCCTGTTTTCTGCTCTGCTTTTTCTCTTTGTTACCGCATGTATAAGTGTACGTGAAACGCGAATAAATTGATTTTTTTTTCTAGGTTATTGTAAATTTTTATTTGCAATCTTTTTATATTACATTCTTGTAAAAATCTGTACGCGTGACGTTTATGAAAAAATTTAACTCGCGTCACACAAACGCGAAGAGGCAAATCTCAAAATTTCAAGTAAATAGGACACGCGACAAACAAAATATAATATTCCGCGCCACAACTGTGCAGGAAAAACCTTTAATAACGGGGGTTGTGGCTAGCCATGACGTTTACTTTTCGTTAACTAAATTTGCATCCGTGCATCGCGTCGATAAACGTCGATAATGATTTTCATTGGATCGATAGGTGTCAAAATGACGTTGCCTGCGTGACACGCATTTCGCGCATTGTTCCACGGCACGTGAAAACGTGTTCAACGAAACTTCGTGTCCGTGCTTCGGAAAAACCTGTGATATTGAAATATTCACGTCGATCGAAGTCAGAACTTGTAAAGAGCCACCGAGAGCACATGGACCGTCGCATACATTAACAATTTGAAATATATTGAATAATTCAATAATTATCCTTTTTACACACAATGTGTTAATTTCTTTCTCGATTGAAATTTCCCCTCGTTTGAAAATTTTCTCCAACGTCACGTTAATCACAACTCGGCTGAGGAAAAAAAAAGTGGATTTAATTAGCACATTATCACGCTATTTACGAGCTAATTTATTCTGTTCTACGTAGATATAATTTCCATTCGCGCGCCCGCAGGTACGCAGCATAATCCAGCAGTTATAATTTAATGGAAAACAATGAAAACGGCTGACAATGGGGCGAGGGTGTTAGCGCATTTACGATTGTGCGATACGATAGTGCGAGGCAATAACGGTCGAAAAGAGTGCCGTACGCGTCCGAACGAGTTTTTCATCCGTCGGAAACCTTTCGGCGCTATGATATTTTCGGCTCTATAACAATATCATAGAACATCCCGGCGTTATTAAGAATCGAGCTTCGTTTACTGCCGCGACAAAAAATACAGTAAAAGTGGCGGCCATAAAAAGTTTTTGGGATCGAAAAACTTTTATTCGTTTTCCACCCATCCGTTCTCAGCCTCTCCCCTTTTTTACTCCTCTCCCTCCTCCTCTCCTTCCCCCTCCCCCTCTCTTCTCTCTTCCGTTCTCTCCTCCTCACCACCTTCGATGGTGGTCGACGGCTACCACACCAGCGGGGAATCTCTCTCTCTTTTGTGGTGGATCTCTGTGATCCCAGCTCTCGTTTACTAGAATATCACATCTGCCGTTGGAAATTGAGAATCGGTCTCTGCTTTTAACGTCGAACGACTTTCATCTCTCGCAACACCTCTATTTTTACCCGAATGAAGACCGAGAGGTACGCGCGCGTCTCAAAGATTCGCCTCCTTTCTTGACGCGTTTTACGCGCGCGTCCAGCTTATTTCAATTTATTCCGTCGTCGCCGTCGCCACCGCTGCCGCCGCGTCGAGCGTATACCATTACGGTGTCACGCGTAATAAACCACGAGACTTGAATAATAACTAGACGCGGAGAGTCGTCGAGTCAACGCGAGTCACGCGAATGGGGAGGAAGACAAATGGCCGTAGTATAACGAATTGTTCAGCTTCTCGAAAATTTTCCCCGGTGTTTAGCAGCAGAGACCCAATTATCGGGCATTATCTTTCAATCAGAATCGAAATTCAAAGCGACGAAGATTAATTTCACCGAAGTTTTTTTTCCATTCTTCGCGAGAAGGCGAGCGGAACAGTTAAACTGCAGGATCTTAGGATCAATAATATTTCTTATGTGATTTTAGATACGTTTTCTAGTTCTTCAAACTACGTGCCGTTACTTTCGATCTTGAAACAATTCTTAACCCTTTCGTGCCTGGCGCACGTTTGCCAAATCTTCGAAAATTCGTATCTAAAAATAAAGATGGTAATTTTTTTCCAGGCTTATTTTAAAGATAAAGGATAGGACTCTTCACAAAAAATTAATATCTTTAGGAATCTTTTTTTATCCTAGATCTGCATATTTTGTAAAAAAAAATTGTAAAATGGGGTAAAAGCGAAAAATGCACGTATGCACAAAAATTGAGATAGCGAGTTCTTTCTGGTCTCATGTTGAAGTCAAAATAAGGATTATTTATAATAAAAAATTGCTATTTTATTTCAAAATGACGTGTCCAATGTATAAAATTTTTTTGGGGTTTGAATAAAATCATACTCCAAGAATTACAGCGACTTCTAGTAAAATGTGAAAATAAATAAATGCTAATTATTAAATGCTAGAAAAAAGTCACGCACGAAAGGATTTAACAGAATCAGAATAATATTGTATTAAATTGATAATCAATTTGATAATACTGATGATTAACAAGTGCAAGTTACAATAATAGCAATGATGCCGACCAGATCGCCTCACTCCAAAATATCATAAAGAATTTGTTGCGAAAAATATTACCTCAGCGAGAGTTTGTGAACCCGGACCTATATTCCGTGATGGGCATCTTAGCCAATTCGATCATCGAGACATGCGATCTAAAATATGTATGTGAAATCACACAAGAAATATTATTAAGCACTGAGATCCCGTCATGACCGTTCATTGACCTCTCGATTTTAATTCTGTGTTATCTGTATCACGCGGTCTTAATTATTATTTTATCTTCATCACTTGCGAGACTCATGTTCGATTCCCAGATCATTAGTTTGATAAATAAATACTGTCACCCGTAACACACACACATACAAGCGGAATTCGACACGATCGGAAAAGGATCGATTGCCTCGGATCTCGGATTCGGCGCAATTTCCTTCTCGAATATCTCACGATGAGAGCGCGACATTGTCGGACGGTCTGATCGTACCGCGGATCATTTCAGTTTCCTAAAAAGAAGCTTTAACGCCACCGAGGGCTCTTAATACATTTTCGAGAGTTCTTTCAACGGAAGATGCTCGACATCAAATCGGATGCATTCCAGTGGAATGGGGCGTGAAAAATGAAAAGGATACGCGTCCGTGAGAGCGAGCGTTATCTGCAAGGGAAAAAGGTTCGCGTATGGTCAGACAGCGGGCGAGGAATAGAGAGTCGGCGATGCGTGACGATACCGAACGCTTTGTTCCGAGGCGAATCGCCAGATTGCACGAGTACCTAAACAGATTTCCGCATAAAGTGAAGTTCACCACCAAAATTGTACTTAACTATAACTCGCAGAAATGAACGCCTATCTCACTCTCGTCAAAATTTCTCCCTAAATAAACTTCCGACTTAGGGGCAACGTACGTTAACTTACAAATACGGGAAATTTTCCAACTTCCCATCGAGTTAGAATGTACTTTTGGAAATTTGGCATTAACTCCAGAATTAATCGAAAAATGTAATTCGAGTCAAAGGGAAAAAGTTATTAGCCATTTTCGAAAGCTGGATCGTTTCACTACATCACTTTCAGAATTACGTATTTCACAATTTAATCGCCACAAATGCATTATGGGAACGTATTAAGAACTGCAGAACATTTTTGGCAAGGAATCAAAATTTATCTTAATTATTTCGAAATCCGATAAATGGAGCGTTGATTTCGCAGAGAGCTGAAAAGAACGGAATTTCTCGCGTAGTCCATTTCTAGCTCAATTTATAACTTTTACGTTCTATTTCAATTGGCACGATGGCATCGTGACGTCCCGCCGTATACCGTCCCGCGCATCAACGCGCGGTCGTTTCGTAGCTGTTATCGCGGAAAGAGTGCGCGGCGCGCAGTGGCAGCAGCGACGGTTCGTCAAATCCCCAGGATAACGCGCTACGGCGGTCAGCGTATAAATTACGTCGTAATACGGGATAGGCGAGCTGTGTGCCGTGGACATCGTTAATATGTACGCAGGTACATACGCACAATCTCTCGCACACGACGAGCGAACCGATGCGGACAGCGGCGCCCGCCGGCGGGCGGACGAGCGGGCGGGCGAGCGAGCGAGCGAGCGAGCGAGCGAGCGAGCGTGTAGGGTTGGTTTCCCTCTTGGCCATACGTTATTAGAGCAGTTGCGAAACGGAGGTCTCTGATAGCGGCATCGCACAGCCCGAGTCGAGAGATCGCCGCTGTGTTTACTGCGAACGTTGCTGCGCGCTGCCCGCCCAGCAGGCCAGATTTGATACGACGGCATTGTGTGCGCTTCCGACTAGCAAGAAGGATGCACACGCGCGCGCGCGCGCACGTAGCGGATAACGCGCCATACGACTCGCATACTAGCGCGAGCGGTGTAACCAGCCGTGCGTAATCGCTATCGCTGAACTTGGGCGATACGCATCGACGGCGTTGCGTCACGACAGGCGCGCGAGTTCGAAGGAGAAACGAACGGAGTTACGGTAATGCGCGCTCACGAAAGAGATAGTCGAGCGAGATCCCACTCTATTCTACTCCGCGGACTCCGCGCACCGGCTTGAGCTCTTTTCCGCCTTCGCGAATGACTACTTAATGCAGAATCACGGGTACGAGGCTAAAATTACAGTTGCCATGTCTACGAGAGAGAAAGAGAGAAAGAGAGGCAGTTTAGAAGATGAACACTTACAATTAAAAGCTTCGCTGCAATAGCAGGCTAATGCATTTTTTCTTAAGAACTTTTCAGATTGTTAATCTTGAGCCTTAAGTACTCCCGCCGAGTTAATTTGATTTTTCGTTTGCACTTTTTTATCGAAAAAGAATGAGAAAGAAACTAGTGTCAATCTTTTACCATTAGATCCTTAAGATTAAAAAGATATTAAGGCTGTCCTGCGTAAAATGGATAAAGAGGTAATCGGCGTCACTAACACGTGTACTTGTTTAACTTTCTTCTCGAGTAGTTCAAAATTAAATAGAAAATTGGTGTTATCTCAGTCTGCGAATATATATTAGCTGCAGCACAGAATAACTGCAAGTTGAAAGAAAACAAGTTGTAGAAACGTAAACATTTGCGTATCTCTGTGTCAAAAGGATAAAATTATAGTTGAGATATTATATAATCACATGGATTACAAATGATTGTTTATCTCTACGTTAAAAGATTAAAAATACAGTTGAGATATAATCATAAGGATTAATTACTATTTAACTGGGAACAGTCACCTAATCTTTTTGACGATCACATGAGGTGATTTTTATATTCCAATTAAAAATCACTATTATTAATCACATGATGTATATTGATTGTTCTGCATTTTTTTTATTTGAAATTATTATGTATTAAAGGATCAGAAAGTAATGTAGTTTTTATAAATAATGTAAATAATATATAGTTTTGTTATTTCATTAATCATTTAATGATATAATTGTTTTTCACAATCTTCATTATTAATTTTTTAATTGTTTCCTCGAAGAGGCCGATCGGCTTTGATTCTGTACATAGAAAAAAATTAGAATCAAATCAACAATTCATTGTTTTGTATACAAGAATTTAAAATCTTGAAAGAATTTAATAATCTTAAACACACATAATTTGCTTACGTGAAAAAATATTTTTCATGTTCATAAATTATGTCTATTTAAGATATTAAATTTTTTCAAGATTTTATATTCTTACTCATACATGAAACAATGAATTAATACTAATTTTTTTGTGTAACGACAACACTCAATTGCACATAGCGACATAGACGCAACAAAAAATCAAAGAATTAGGTTGACAAGTGCCTCTTTCTTCGTCGCACCATCTTATACCATTGAACTATTACCATTGATGCACTTCTTACGAAGAAAAAGCTTTGTAAGAGCAATATTATTTGAAGCTTATTCACATTTTTTGATTCAACGTCGGTTCTTCAAGAATGTAGCTTCTTCACGAACGGAATTAAAAAACCAACAAATAATTGAGCGATTATAGAAAATAATGGCTATTTTACTATTGAATAAATAATAAATTATATTGACAAAAGTTCATAGATTGTGTTTACATTATTTATAAAAATATTATTGTCCCCTTAGTAGGCAAATTTACTCAATATTGTTTTAAAAAGATTAGGAGAAATTAAAAAATAGATATGAATTCTCAATCAGTAAAGAAAACTACACTGAGCTTTATTTTCTCGATGTTGGGATGAAAAAAATCTCTTTAAATAACTATTTTCGGGTTAAGAAAAAAATACGTAGATTCCGTCCGCCGCCGAGAAAGACCACCACTGATAAATAGTAAAATTGCCGAAGGTGACAAAACGCAATGTGTTGTTGTCTAAAACGTCTATTGCATTGCGGTATCGTTTCGCCATTGTCGATTGCGCGGTGCACAGGCCGCCGAAACAAAAGCTATCGAAAAAACAAACGTCGCGCGCAATATCGACGTCGGTTTCAATCATCCCGCTATTCGGTAGTCGCGCTTTTCCAAAAGTATTTCGTACCGAGCGGGAGAGCGCGCGCTCATTCGTGGCGCGAAGGAAAATGTTTGTTTACACGGCCGCGGAAGCAAATGGTTACGCGAGAATGAAAATAATCTATTACGAGAAAGAGGGAGAGGGAGAGAGAGAGAGAGAGAAGGGGACATACGTTAGAGCGCATCGCCAGGAACGGAGATCAATAGCGCACTGCTGGAAAACTCGAGATTTTCCGCGCTTCCGACCCCTCTCTCTCCCCCTTGCCCACTCCTTTCCCCTTTCGCCCCTAACCACCTCCTTTCCGTTGTTCGCCGTCGTCCTGTGCATTATGGGTGTACTTTTGCTTGTAACGCGCACGCGAGGTAAACGGGCGGGCACCGCGCCGCGCCACGCCGCTCCGCGTTGCAACCACCCTACCGGGAAGACGAACCGGCTCGTAAAACTTTGGATCAGCCATTCGTAAAAGCATCGGTACGCAGAGAATTTACTCTATACACAGAGTACACAGCCGTTGTGCAATTTTGCGACAGACAAAACGAGTCAACTTTGTCCCCCGAACAGCAATCGCTGTAGCGTTTGTCGGTGATCCGTCACGGGGAGACTCGTCGAATTCGTAAATTTGTTTTTCGTTAATCTTCTGTGTATTTTCTTTTTTTCCTCCCTTTCCTGCCTCTCTCTTTTTGGCATGCCTGAAGTTTTCGATTCGATGTTTTATTGCGTCGTTACACAATGGCTTGATACGTACGCACCTATATCCCCGGGTTGCCCGTACGACCGAGCCGCGCCGCGCCGCGCCGTGAAATATTTCACTGCGTAGCTTCCTTATTCGCGTTCGCACGCACGCGAGGCCCCTCTGCGCTTTCGAAATGTCGCACCGTGTGCATATCTACGATCGAAATGATTTATCGCCGAAGGTAAATAAATTCCAGCAGCAGGAGGCTTACAAGAGTTCGCGTCTAGTTAATACGTCGCAAAGGGCGAAATTTATTATCCATAAAATACGTCAATCACGCCGGGCGCGATTTTATCCGGGCGCTCGTCAACCGCGTTCAGCGCGGACCGTGGCGTACAATAATCTCGTCGTCAAACGGCCGGTCGGCCGGGGATCGATAAGTGCATCGAAGGCAAATTTGAAAATATATACGTACATCCGGCCGCGGCGCGTTGATTTATGCATCACGCACACACGCTCGGGCGCGGCCGATGGCTTACATTATTTTTAATCTCGGCTTGATCGCGCCGCTGTCATTTTCGACACCAACCCGTTCGTGGACGCGGTTCAAAGTCGATGCCGCGCCGGAAGCCCCGTCATCGTCGATGGGGACGCTCACGTTGCGTCGCGTCGTAACGTTACAACGTATTATATAAAGCCTGCGGAATATAAATCCATATTTTCTCTTGGAAGCTCTTTCGGCGCGCGCGCGCGCGCAACCGAACGAATATACTCGCGACCTAAATAAATAAATACTAACCGCATGACGGTAAATATCGGTAAACGCGAGTAGTAAATCTCTGTCGATTCACAGCGCATTCTTCTCCTGCTTTTGATCTACCTTTCCTCTTCGAAGATACGTCGCCCGTACACAATCGCATTCTCGCATTCTCGCATTTAACTGTGCGAGATTCCAAAATTAATTAAGGATGTTTTGGATTTATACAGTACGAGCTAAAAGTTATCGAAATTTAAAAATTGAAGGCTTCTCTATTCTTTCATTTTTTCTAATCAACGACAAAAAATTTTAATCGCGAATGCCCGAATTTTGGCTATGAAACTAGCAAAGAAGAAATCAATGAAAAATTTTATTTATAATGATTTTTGCAGCAAAAAATACTATATTTTCCTGCAGTTTTATATAAATAACTTTTAAACGAGTGAATGAATCTAAATGAATTTTTGCACGAATATTTATTCGAGTTTTATTAGTGTAAAAATTTTGATTGAATTGGTAATATTACTTCTCCATCAAATTTGCAAATAAGTACTGCAAAATGCAATTTTATATAAAAATAAAAAGTAAAAAAATTATAATTTTTAAACCATGTTGCATCTTTCATTTAATCTTAAAGTTCTATTTATATTTTTCTGACGTTAACACTATTGTAGATAAAAATTCAACTTCTTTAGTAATCCTTAAGCTGTGAGTATGAGTAAATTGTGTTCGATCAATTTCCATGAAAGTTTTTCGAAATTTTAAAGGTAATTAAATTATACTACATTTTTCCCCCCAAAATAAAGTACACTTGTTTTAAAAACTTTAAAGTATGTTAATGAATTTTTGGAGATTTTTTTTTCAACGACTTTGAGTAGAAAAACGTGAGTAACCTATTATATCAAGGAGGTACTTTTTTCATATCTTAAGAGTTAAGAAATTTTTTTTACGCTATTAAAAATTTTTTTTAGATTTTTTTTCTACTTTATAGGTTGCAACATGTTAGAATGACTGAACTAATACTATTTTTATGGTAAAAATTCTTATTAAATAATATTTTAAATTATCAAAATTTTAATAACATATACAACTACTGCACTACACTACTACGTAGAAAAAACTGAAATATAGATCTGAAAATAATTATGACGAACCATTTAAAAAATTATATCGAATGTTTAATTTGCTTGTTAGAATGTCGAAACGGTTTGCAGCAATATTATCACGTTTGGGCGTTCTACATAATTATTTTTCATGGCCCAGCATAAAATTATTTTTTAATCTATATCTAGTTCAATTTTTAAATGTTGCAATAAAATTGTCCTTTTCAATTTAAATTAGCATTTGAGTGAAAATTATAAATGTTCATGTACATACACTGAAAAAACATTTTTTGGTCGAAAAACTAAAATATTTAGCCCGATACGTTCAACTAAATATCAAGTTGGTTTAATTAATTTTTAATTAAAAAATTTTAATGATTGAACATGAATAAACTGTACCTTTTTTGTACAACTAAATAATTGTTAAATCAACCCAATATCTAATTGAACGCGCGTATCTCTCTCGGACTAAATATTTCAATTTTCCAAGCAATTTTTTTCCGAGTGTAGTTACAGAAGATGAAAAAAAATGACAAATTTTACATTATTGAATATTTGAGTAAAAGTTTTCCGAAATTCCACTGTTATCGGATTCGATTTCGTCTCAAACAGTTGGTACCAGAGAATTGTTTGTGCAAGGCACGAGTTCCGAGGGAAGTTTTTTGGGAGAAGGAGGAATCTCTCAAAGTATATATACATCCGTAATGTTCACAGGGAAATGCATCATTCAGCACGGAGACGTTATATCGGATTATCATTGACATTCTGGCAGTGCCGTCCGATGGATGATACGCGCGTATACACCGATAATTCGTGCAAATGTACTATTCCGTGTGGGCATAAACAATCGCGACATAAGCAGAATCGCGGCCTATCTCTGGACGCATTCCCTGTGCACCGCGTTCACAAATCTCCGCTTAATCGCGTCGCGACAATAATCGGAGTGGCGGAAACATCTCCCGCGAGTTTTGCGCGATTAAACCGTAACGATAAAACTATTGTCTCTGCGAACGGCAACTAGACGACTGGAGTCGTCCGAGTTGTCTTCGGACACGGAATCCACGTATTCCCGAGTAGTAAGCTATTCACAGTCGCGATGAACATTTAACAGCGCGCATAAAGAAGCTCGTATAAAGCGAACAGTGCAAAACACCCGTAAAATAAATATAGCGTCTGCTATATACACACCGACTTTTTTTTACGTGCAACAAGTCCGAGTCATCACGTAATTTCGTGCGAAACGTACGTTTGTCTATATGTATAAGCAACATACATACATGTGTGTGTGTGTATGTGTGTGTATGCGTGTCGTGTGCGTGCGTGCGTGCGTGCGTGCGTGCGTGCGTGCGTGTGTGTGTGTGTGTGTTGTACATATACACGGTGTCTCAAAATTCGAATCAAAATATTATAGCGAGAAAGTTCTGGAAAAATTGTTTATTATAAAAATAGTTATTTATAATTTTTGTTTAAAATAATTTTTGAGACAAAGCGTTTAAAACTTGCCAATAACAATTTACGTTTTACACAAATGCAGATCCGTGAGTCGCATGAGCGATAGTATTAGTGACTATATGACAATCGTCTAAATCTTTAATAATTGACCGGCTTTAAGTCATTATATTTCAAAAATCGCTGCTTGAAATATAAACCTACAAATAAATATTTTACTCAATTTTTCGAGAAATTTTCTCGCTAATATTTTGTTTCGCGAATTTCGGGGCACCGTGTACATATATTTTTAATATTTTATATATTTTCTACATATGTATATATGGCTATAACATTAAATAATTATACAATTTCAGGTAATATTGGTGTCGTATTGCATGGATATAAAAGTAGCGTTTAATTACGATCAGCGAGCGCTTCGTTTCGTTACGATCGCGGCGATGCGATGAGGCGCGTACAGTGAATTAATCCGAAATTATTCATCGCAAGAATACACAACGTTTCACTCGACGTTTCATGCAATTTATTCTGCGTGCATCTCCGAGAGCGTGCACACGCATACACGTAATACAACGTACGCGAATGCATACGGGCGGTCTGCACGACGGAAATATGTATGTGCATACAAGCGGTGAAGAAAACTAGGCCGAGTCGATCGCATTTTATGTATACGGACGATAAATTACACGTCGTTCAAACGGCGCGCGAATGGGATCCGGCCAAAAATTCAAAAATCGTGAAAATTCGCACAAAAAAAGTACCAAATCCGATTTGTTAACATTTTATTTTTTATCATTCGTGTCGCGTGACTGCCAAAGCCGATTGCGTCGACACTTTTCGACGCCGACTTGGAATCGGTAAAAACGTAATGTGAGGATGATGTGTAATTAGCGAATCGTTATTTCCTGCAGGATTCCTCTGTTTAATCGCTCCTTTTTTTGCTGAGTTCGTTCTTCCTGTCGAACTGATTGCGAGTATACAACATCGAAAAATGACCGAAGTATTTGTGATGGATCAATTGCGTAATTGCATCATTTTCTTCTTTCGTATTGTTTTCCGAGGGAGACTTCATACCAACGTTAATCAAGTAGAAAATAAAATTATATGTTTTTATTCAATGGCTTTGATTTATAAATAAAATGTATTAATAAATTAATACAATAATTGGAATAAAACTCAATATTATCGAAACTAATGTTATTTTTAAAGAATTTTCCATGATATACTTTTATTATATTAAATGTATTTCTTTATAAACACATGTTATACTTTTTTATAATTCAACTATGCGAAAGAAATAAACAATCAAATATTCTGTATATAACTTGATATCAAATTATAAATAGAATTTTGTTTTAAATTCTGTCGCAAATTCTAAATCGTCAGCTTAAGAGTCCATATTTATAATTACTGTATGAGAGGGA
This sequence comes from Solenopsis invicta, assembly GCF_016802725.1. NCBI lineage: Eukaryota > Metazoa > Arthropoda > Insecta > Hymenoptera > Formicidae > Solenopsis > Solenopsis invicta. The sequence continues at coordinate 23,232,635 of NC_052668.1, forward strand.
TGATTGATGACGTTTAAAGGCATAAGGCGTCATCGAGAAGTTACGCGAATATAGTTAATTGCCAACATATCGGATAGTATTTGCGCGCAGCGTGGTGTGTAATGTAATTTGGCTGTCAAATCTACCAGAACGCACCGTTCATACACACACGGCACGGCGTGTATCCCGCTTTGTGCGAAGGAATCGTATATTCCGCCTGAATCGGTCTCCATCCGACTTCCGATTCGGTATTTTCGCGTGCAACACAAGAAAATTGATGTCCCGCGATGGCGCGCAGTGACAGCCGCGGCATGTCCCACAGATTTACCGTAACGCAATCGCCATGATCGTTGTAATTGAGGTGGGTCATCCATCTTACATTTGTCGGTCGATGAAATATACTTTATTACGACGGGGAGGACGTGGCGAGAGAGAGAGAGAAAGAGAGAGAGAGAGAAAGAGAGGGGCGGGGGAGGGAAAGAGGGAGAAAAGGAGAGAGATGGACCGCCGTCTGTGCAACCGATCGCAATCGGACCTATAAAGTACGTGACACACGATACAATACGGTACGACTGGGAGAACGGTATTCCACTACCTCCTCCTGGCGTGTGCACAACGTTTCCTATATCCTGCGACGACAGGTGGATCACGGAGGAGCATCTTCGACAATCTGGACGGACGGGCGCGCACAAACGGAGGACGGGAGAATGGTTTGAGAATTGATTTATCGGGACGATACATCAATTCTTTTAGCGTATATATTACCGCCCGGGCACGCCCGACCGCCGCCGTCGAATGCGAGAAATCAATTATTATGGAGTGCGCTCCGCGCGGCTGCCTAAGATGCTTCCATTTTTCCGCCGTTGCCTCGCCGCGAAGTTTCTTTTTCTCTTTCTTACTTATATATTTTTTTTATACACCGAACTTTGGCGAAACTTTATTATCAACTTTTGTTATCAAAGTTCCCAACTCATCTTGCGACTGGCGATGCGATAAATCTTAAAAAGATAATAAACAGTAATTTCTGGAAAAACGAGCGGTAGCTTTTGTCTCTCTCTCTCTCTCTCTCTCTCTCTCTCTCTCTCTCTTTTCCTTTCTCTAAAAATTCCCACGCGGGAGAGAAAAGTCTCGAGCGTATTTTTTTGCGCGGGACTTAAATATTTGCGGAGCGTGAGCCGAATTTCGCCGAATAATCCATTCGGAAGAACTGCCAAAAATTTGATATTCGCCGGTCGTGGCCGCGCCGCGCCATCGCCGTCGCCGCTGTGGTTGCAACCAGATTCAGTTCGTTCGACAGTTGGATATTATGCGCGAAACGCATATCAACACATCTCTAAAAATGTGCGCGCAGTCGTTCGGCCAGAGAATCCGCGAGCATTGAGGATTTATCGGGATCGCACTGGCACACGCACAATAGACCGGAATTATGAAAGACTCGGCCCGAAAGTTTTGATAGGCTCTTTCTTCTCGTGTCGGAGATGGATTTAGGTTTCCCAAAACCAAAGTTTTTCATTGTTCCATCGCAATCCTCGCGAGCCCCCCTTTTATACCACCCGACAATGGACGCTACCCTGTCCTACGTTATTGTATGCATCTCTTTTTCGCATTAATATGCCGACCAAAGCACAAAACTCATGCGGAAAGCTAACAATCGGAAAGCCATCGATACAGAGTGTGTCCTTTTAGACGGAAAAAAAAATTATTACCAAATCAATAATCATTCTCATGTACAAGCAAGAGTATAATCTTCTCAAAAGATTATCAAAAAGAATTTCATAATCTCTCTCTCTCTCTCTCTCTCTCTCTCTCTCTCTCTTTCTTAAACAGACATAACTTGTTTACTGAAAAAATTTGTTTCTTACATAAAAAATTTTGTTTCTTTATATAAGCAAGTTATATCTGTTTGAGATTATCAAAATCTTTCAAGATTATCAAGATCTTGATAATTAATTGCTTATATATGAGAACATGATTAATAATTTCATACTAATTTCTTTTTGTGCACCATTATTTCTTTAGCGAGATATACTTGCAATTTTTCTTTGATGGAAATACATCTAGTGCAAATTAACCTTTCGCGTGGATAAAAATGAAAAATTCAATCTCGTGAGGTCCACGAGGTTCCAAAATAAAAACCCTCCAGATTCAGTATAAGTGCAATATTTTTTTTTTCTATTGTTCATAGATGCAGCATTGCGTTTTTTTGAAAAGATTTTGTGCTTTTAATTACACCTGGGATCCAGAAAACCCTACGTCGCTTGCAAAAGGTTAAACATTTATAATTTTCGTGTGTAATCGATAATTTTTTAATGATTCCTTGTACACGCAGAGAAAAATCATGTTTAAATTAGTGAAACCGATTGAAGATTTCTTTAGCTTGGTCTTTTTAAATTGAAATGAAAGTACTTTTGCCGGAAATAAAAATTTATTTGGTTTCAAGAACTGACTTATTAGCCTTTTTAAAAGTAAATAAATTTGTTTAAATTATTTATTAAATTCAAAGAAAGTACTGTTTCAAAGAAATGCAATAAATAACTTAGTGGTCCTGGTTTTATATCATACAAAAATATATTTCTTTTATTTAAAGAAAAAAGGACATATACGCGTTGTACAACCAAATTATTTCTTTAATTCTAACAAAAGAGATAACCAAAAAATTGCTTCAAATCAAAGAAGTTTTTTTTTAACCGTACAGCAATGTACAAATTTCTCTGAACCAAACAAATATCTTCTTACTCAAAGAAACCTTTCTCCGAGTGCAAGATGCTTCCTTGATAATCTAAATTTTAAAATATGAATCGTACATTTATTTACATATATTAATACAAGTACAAAACAGCGAGATAGCTTTTCTCGACATCCTCGCCGAGGAAAAATCGAAAGAAGGTCCTGACGCAGAGGTTCAAAGGGCAAAAATCTTTGATAATTCATACGAATTACGTTCCCCGGATTCGCATATATTTATCCGTTAATGATTTATGCGTCGTCCTTCGCGTGGCAAAAGTTCCGGGAATTGAAAAGTTGGCGGACAGCATCGGGGAGGACCGCCTCACGAAGTGCATCTTCATTTGCGTATCGGAAGTACGACCGCGGAGGGAGGGGGAGGAGTCAAAAGAAATCGCGGAATTGTTTTTCATTCGTGAACGAGCGAATAATTAATTGTCCCGAGTTTTCTTGAAAATACGCTTCTCTCCGAGGCGAAGGAGGCGGCCCGCGCGCGCGCCGCGTTTCTTTCCCTCCGCGCAACACAGCGACGGAGAAAAATCAAGGCGGAAGAACTAAAACAATCAATTACCTCCGAGAGACGAGTCCTAATAAGAAAGTTGTTTCTCTCTTCGCGCGATAGAGAAACTTAATATGCCGCATGCATTCGTCCCCGACCGAATTAAGTCCGCGGCGACGTTTGCTTAAGTGCGGCCTCCTGAAAGTGAATAAAGCGCCTCTTTTGCGCGAAAGCTTTTTCGAAGCTTTTAATCTAATTCCCGGCAAAAAAGGTGAAAAAACGTATACAAATGCGAATGTCGTTCTTTTCGCTTTACGGGATCGATATCTCCGGCCGTCTCCGGCCACGGCTGCGAGCGCACACACCTGTAGGCTCGTGAATTTTCGTGTAAAATGTATCTCGCGTATCGAAAATTCAAACGAATTTGCCGCAGAATGCAATGACGCGAATTGCGCTAATTGGATACAAGTCGTCGATTGCTTTTTTCCATGCCGAGCTTTCGAGCGCAAAAATAGCGCAAATAAAAACCGCGCGAGGCGACAGGTCATTTTTGCATTTAATTGCTGGATCATTCCCTTATCTCACAGTGGCAAATTGGCGATGGGGGTTTGTCGGCGGTAAATTGATTGTGTTCTATAGAAGCGGAATGTTCAACATATAGCGTAGCCACGAGTAGGGGAATGTGCGTACGTGTCGACACGAGTACGGGACGTCGAGGGTGAACGTGTGCGACTGTATAACGTTATTCTTCATTCTTCATTTCCCCGTTGTTATTCGCCGCGCGTTAGCTCACGTTACCGAGTGTTTCCTCTCGCCGTGTATTTAACGTTAAACGCAGAACTCACGTCGTTATCGAGCGCGTTCCACGCGATAGACCGGTGTATACGTGAAGCCCGGAATCGCGTGTCGAAACGTAAGCGAGAAACTATGACAGCCTTAGGCCCTGCGTACAATGGAAGAATATTAGATAGAATATTAATAGAAATTGGAATTTTAGAATCAGTGTCCTCAATGGCTGGTAAACACATAACGCATAATAGTGCTTGGGGAAAAATTGAAATAGCTTTAATAGATATATCTATAAAAAAAAATACTATTTGCAATAAGTTTTTTGATGTGAATATAAAAAAAAGCAAGTAAAATTCACCGTTTATGTTTTTAATTCATTTTTCTATAAATATATTTTGAAGATGTCTGAGTCATATCTCTAAACGTTACTAAAAATATAAAAATTTTATAAATCCATTGTTATAATATATTTGAGTACGCATGTAAAATTTGAGCACAATTTATTTATTCATTTGAAACTTATTTAACTTTCTGTTTACTCTTGACTTTTATGTAAAATTGTGTTTTGCAGTACTTATTTGCAAATTTGATGAAGTAGCATTATCAATTAAACTTTTTACATATACTAACAAAACTCTGATAATATTCGTGCAAAAATTTAGATAAAGTTACTCGGTTAAAAGTTATTTATTTAAAACTGTAGCAAAATATAGCAATTTTAACAAAAACCATTATAAATCAAATTTTTTATTGTTTTTTTTTCTTTGCAGCTAGTTTCAGATCCAAAATGCGGGCATTTGTGACTAAAATTTTTTTGTTGTTGATTCGCCTTTTATTCGAAAATAAGTTTGGTTATTACAAATAAAAGTAATGCAGTTGGCAGAAGTGAAAATTACTGGCGTTGCGTTTTGTTTCTTTCACCAGTAAAATCAGTAAACGATTATAAAGAAACGTTATAAAAATTTTCACTTTATATAACAAATGTTATATTAATGATTAATATTATTAAAATATGGATTTTTTTATTTTAAACTCTTTCCCTTCTTTCTTCCTTTCATTTTCATCTTTTTCCGTATTTAAAAACTTCTTTCTTCCTTCTCCTTTTATTTTTCATTATTTTATTTCTTTTTTTTTATATCCAACATTTTATAATATCTATTGGTCTATTATATGTGATTTTTCCTGAAAGACAGAAAAAAAATATTTTATTAAATAAATTTTTATTACTATATCAAAATTTTAAAATATTGCATTAATTTAACTGTTATTAAAAATGTATATTATTGTTTTGTATATATTCGCTCTCCTATTTTCTTTTTTTCATTCATTTTTTCAAACTCCTCCTTTCCTTTGTTTTTCCTTCTTATAAAATGTTTTTTTTAATAACCTTTTTTTAGACAAATAAATTTTTAACTTTGGTAAAAAATTAATAAATTAAAGTTCATGTGTTTTTCAAAAATAACTAATTAAAGTTAAAAATTAAATCATTTAAAATTAACTAAGTTAAGTTAAAAGTTATTAATTTTATTATTAAACTTTTCATTTTTTAATTACCCAACCCTGCAAACGAGTTACGAGAATTTGTAACGCGGTGCGATGCAAGATTTTGTTAAAAGTCGTTCCGATAGTCTCACACAGCGAGAGAGACTGCTTACCCAAGGCGCGCGTGCACACTATCTTTGTTAAAGCCCCACTCGGGTCGTTGACCGTACGCGGTCGCCTCAGAGAAGCGCACGTGCTTGCCGTCTGGGCCGCCTCCCCACTCTCCTCGGCCGATGGAGAGTGGGGAGGCGGCCCAGACGACGAGCACGTGCGCGTCGAGTAAGTTGAATGACCGTGCGACGTGCTTGCCGTCTGGGCCGGCCTCCCCACTCTCCGTCGGCCGAGGAGAGTGGGGAGGCCGGCCCAGACGACGCGCGACGTGCGAGTTGAAGTAGTAACGTTGAATGTCCGTAGTTTTAAACTTGAAAATCTTTATGACGTTTTGGACTATTTGGGATCTACTGGTTTTACTGATAGAAGAGACGAAACGCAACGCCAGTAATTTTTACTTCTGCCAACTGCATTATTTTTACTAGTAATAACCAAACCCATTTTCGAACAGACTATAAGAGAAAAGAATAAATGTAAAGAAACCTTTAGTTTTTAAATTTCAATAACTTAGCTCGTATTGTATAGCCAAAGTATCTTTAAGATAAATTCAACCAATTTGGTAACCAATGACAAATGAATTTATTTAAAATGTTTTTATCTTAGTCTTACTATTTGCTATTTTATACTCTTAAAAAATGGAAAATAATAAACAATAAAAAATACAGAAAATTTATTTATTCATGACATATCTAAATGTAAAATAAATATCTGATTTTAAATAAATGTATATATAAATTTGCTTTTTTATTATATTTACATAAAATGTTTACTTCAAATAATATTTCTTATAAGATATATCCTAGGATATATCCTTTAAATAAATATTTCTACAATATTACGTACTATTATACTATTTTGTACTCTTAAGAAATAAAAAATAGCACACTGGAAAAAATGTTTTATGTTCAAGTAAATATATTTTAACATTATTTTCTTGATGAAAAAAAATATTTCCTGAGTTTAAAAATAAATTATATTACACTAGCTAATATTTATTTAAATCAAGGAAATGATGTTATAATAAAAATATTTACTGAAATAGACAAACTTTTTCAATACAAATAAACAATATATAGAAAACAGAGGAAATTTATTTATTCGTGACACATCGAAATGTAAAATAAATATCTGATTTTAAATAAATGTATATAGAAATATTTCTTTTTTTATTTACTACATAAAATATTGATTTCAAATAGTATTTTTTATAAGAAATATTTCAATGATATTATTATTTTTTATTCCAATGATTTTCTCCAATACTGCAATTTACCCTGAGAGAAAAATTACTAAATAAGAAGTATTTATTCGAATAAACTAATAAAATATTTATTAAATGTAAATACATATTTATTTAATACAAGAACCACTAATTTGACTTGAGTATCATCTTTTTTCTATAAAGTAAATATTTATATATTGTAAGAAAATGCATATTTTGTTAGTACTATTCAAATAAATGTTTATTAAAATTTAGGAATTTTTTCTCTCAATGTACAAATATAAGGTAATAAATAGTTCGTAGAAAACATAATTTGTTATTTATCTATAAAAGGAAACTGATTCTAAATTTTCAATTACTATTCCTAATATCTAATATTTCTCCATTGTGCGCAGTACCTTACATTTCTTCAACGCGGCTAAAAAAAAAACAAAAAGAAAACAACGAGCAGGTCTTTCTTTTCCCCGTGGCTGTGAAGCTGAGAGAGCTGCGTTATTTTTACACGAGGGAGACGTATCACGCGGATAAACCATGAATAAATGGCGCTTCATCGCCGTCGGAGTATAATGTGCCGATGAAAAATAAGGGGCCAGTAAACTACTTCGAAAATTAACGTCGTAGCGTACCCGAAAGATAACCGCAACTCGCTACAACGTGACAAATACATTCCGTTCGCGCGGTTGTGTGCGTGTCTTGTGTGTGTGTGTGTGTGTGTGTGTGTGTGTGTGTGCAGAATGCAGGTACACGCACAATACCGGTGGAACGAATCGACCCGCGCGAATGCAAACTGTGGCAATTATTCGAACCGCAGCTGCGCGGAAACTTTCCCGTAACAGATCGCGCAACGATTAATAATCTATATTAATTACTGCAAAATGCAGATATGCAATTCGAAGACGATAAAATCTCCCCGCCCTGTCGCGCGCCGCGTCTTCGACCGCTAATTAGTCTACGAAAATTACACGCCACTCTCGGCGCACAACGTTGCACGGGGGCGATAATTTCCGCATGCGGTTTCTTGCAGAGATTCTTGAAAAATCCCGACCAGATTTTCGCGGCGTTTCCTTTTCTGCGAGAATTAACGAACTGGAAATTCGAATTTGCGATAAATAAATAATCAAATTTATTTATTTTTATTCAATCAAAATATAGTCTCCATTTCGCAATTTTCGATTTTTAATACGTGATTTAATGGAAGCTTAAATAATTTGGAGAAACATTCGTTAACTTTCTTGCTTATTCGTTTCTACACACAAAAAAGGGCGGGCAATTCGTTTCTGTTCGTCAACCGCAGAGAATATCGACACGTCGTGTCGCTGCAACGTACCGATTCCACGACGTGGAGCGGAAAGATTCAAGAAGCTATTCGGACAGACACTCACCGAACGAAGAAGTAGCTCCGATCGTGAATTTTCTCTAGCTGCATAAAGTTGTCCTTTTCACTTCTTGAAAATCCAATTTGGTGATGTTTGGTAGTTTATTTTTGATGATTATAAAAACTGTGATTAATAATATGAAAATAGATATACGCGTGTGAAATTAGCCTTCCTTTCATATTAGACTTTTTAGAATCGCTTTATATATAATCATAATTGTAGCGTACAACAGAGGAAGATAGTTGGAATAGAAATTTTTTTCTATTGTTTATTTATTATTTTCTGTTTTATATTCTTAAAAATAGAAAATAGTAAATAAACAATAGGAAATGGAGAAAACTTATTTATTTATAGTATATCAAAATGTAAAATAAGCAGTTAATTTAAAAGTAATATAAACATGAATGTTAAATATTATTTGCTTTCTCATATTCTTGTTTTTATATTTTTTACTACACAAAATATACTAAATATTTTTTATATATTGTTTAAACGAATATTACTATTAAATCTATATTTCAATTATTTCCTAGCACTGATATATACTTATAATTGTATACTGAAAAAAAATCAAAATATTCAGGAACAAGTGTAACTTATGAATTTTTTCGATTATTCGCTGGTTATAAAAAAATTTAATTGTGATGACGGAATATACATTTCTATGAATTGTATCTCATTTCTGTGAAATATATTCCATTTTTCTTATTAATTGATTTATTATAGAAATAAAATTCTATTTCGCTGTGTTTAAATAAAAATCTAATTCCGTGAAATAAATTTATATTCTACAAATAAATTTTTAAGCATTTTTTTCTTAATGTAATATTTGCTTCTAAATATTTCAATTTTTTTTAGTGCATTTCAAAACAATTTTGAAATGCACTAAAAAAAATTGAAATATTCAGAAGCAAATATTACTTGACTTATTTTCTTCAATATTTATTTGTTTTAAATAAATTTAATTGTGATAATAAAATACACATTTCTGTGATGTATATCTCATTTTTGTAAAATATATTTAATTTTTCTTATAAATTAATTTATTTGTTATAAATAAAATTTTATTTCGCTGTATTTAAATAATGGCTTATTCCAATGATATAAATTTATATTCTACAAATAAATTTTAAACTAATTTTTTCTCAGTGTAGAGTTTTGATACTCGTACTAAAAATGAACGACCACCAAACGTTTATAATAATTATTATTATAACTATACAATCTGAAAAGACAAATTTTGTAAAAAAGAAAACTAACTTTATGCGTATCTTTTTCGTATTATTATTACAGTCTTGACTTGACTACCAAATACCACTAAACAATCATTTAACAAATGATAACAATTTTGTAATTAAATTTTTAATATATATACAATAGCGGGCCAACTTCATATATATGCAACAGAGGGCCAATTTCACACAGCTGCCTCCTCCTCGTCTAACATGACGTTCCATCGTCTCCAGCCGCGATGCGTTATGTATCGTCGAAATTATCCTATCCAGAGGCGATTCGGCAGGATATCGATCACAGAAACTCTGTTCGATCACTGATTAATTGACACAGCAAAACGGCCGGCCGTTAGATTTATTGGGCACTCCCGGCTATCCGCGAGCGACGGGCCGTTTCCGACATATTGTCGTCGATAGCGATCGCGAAAATCGAGACACCACTTTCACACCACTTTGCACCGCGACGATACACGTGCGCGGATTTACTCGTCGGCATTCCTGACTGATTCACGGACGATTTTCGATGGATTACGATCGATATCGCTCGCGACGTTGCGAAACGCTTTCGATACACCGTCACTTCGACAATACGCGTAACAAGTTTAGCACCCACGCATTTCCCCGTCACGGTTGCCAAGTTTTGACTAGTGTTCCGTTGGTAACCGGCTGTCCGGCCGGAGATCGTCGGAGACGGTCGAGGATCCGCCGGAGGTTATCGGAAATTGTTTACTATTCAAATTGCGTATTTTTTTAAATCGCATATGTTGGTCGTACGACGAGTTTGTTTACGTTTTGATTCCGGCTGCAACATAGGACCATTTTCGAGTCTCCAAACATTCTCTATCTTATAATGTTCTCTCACATTTATCGATAAGAGATTATAAGATAGTAGAAAAAGAGGGATGGGCGTTGACGCGTAATGGGCCTTCTGCAATAAGCCATTAATCACCACTCGTATCACATTAGTGATAAGTCAGAATTATAAGTCATAAATCTTAGGAAACTTGCATTCAGAATAAATCGCATTAGATCGTTGCGTCACAACAATTGCCCATACTTCTCTCTTAACGACGATTTTAAATTCCTGCACTTTTTTGTTGTATAAGTAACAATTAATCTTAACAAGCCTAATGAGCCGTCTGTCGAGATCATCCATTTCTTCGAAACGTAGAAATTCCATTTTCAATGAACACAATACACTGAAAAAAAGTTTTTACGTTTAAGTAGATATGCTCATTTTAATATCATTTCCTTGATTTAAATAAATATTAGCTAGTATAAAATAATTTGCTTTTAAACTTGAGAAATATCTTTTTTAATCAAAGAAATGATGTTAAAATAAACATTTACATAGCATTTTTTTTCAGTCTATGCTTTATGCGCAGCAGTTTTCAAGTTATATCGGTTTACAACTAGAGAAAAGTTATATTTAAATGGATGAAATTATTTCTTTAACTTGGTTTTAAAGTGAAAATACCTTTGAGGAAAATTAAAATTTATTTGATTTCAAGAAATGACGTTGTTAGCCTTTTTTCAAAGTAAATAAAGTAAATAGTTAGTTGTTCAAATTATTTGTTTCATTTAAACAAATAATTTTTTTTAATTTAACAAAAGTACTTACAAAAATGTAAGAAATAATTTGCTTATTTCGGTTTTAAAAATAGATTTTATTAAAAAAGATTTGTGTTGCACAATCAAGCTATTTCTTTAATTTTAATAAAAGAAACGTACAAAAAATGTCATCAAATCAAAGAAATTTTTCTTTAACCACATAGCAACGCACAAATTTTTTTGATTCAAACAAATATATTTTTACTCGAAGAAATTTTCTCTAGATGTATTTTGATCAGTTCTCTCGATAAAAGTGGCAGATACATATTGCTTTTTGATTGATCAGTCGTAATCTAAGTTTTAAGACACAAGAAATAGAATTTGGAATCTCCACGCAGTCTCACTGACTTATTACCTTCTAACTCGATTATAAATCGCTCCTGACTTTTAATTTATTACTAATGGCTTATAGAAAGCCCACATAATATAACATAAATAATTACATGTTAATCTACACAACATAAACTATGTGTAAACTACGTGTTTACGTGTAATTTATATAAACAATGATCTATAAATTATAGAAAATCAGATATTATTAGAAACAATGAAAATTATATTTTGTTAATTTTATTTTTCATATTATATTTATATATTATCAATTGTAAAATCAGGTGTATTAAGAATCTTAAAATTTAATTACTTTTTTCTGTATTGTATTATCTAATTTATAAAATTATTTCAAAATTCGAAACAATGTTATGAAAATTGATATGACAGAAGAGCTTCCTAGTTTTTATTTATGTTTCCAAAGTTTTCCTTTTTGTTTAAGAAATAAAATCCAAAAGCAAAGTGATATGTCGGCAATTTTCTTTCATTATTTGATAACAATAGATCATAAAATGAATATTATATTACACTAATTAAAATAAATAATAAATTGAATATTACATTATGAAGGAATCGTTAATTTCCGACAAATAAAAATTTCAACGAATAGGTATCGAAATAGGTATCGAAATCAAAGTGACGTTATTAAAATTTTGAATATATTAAATTATTGACATATTGATTTATCGAGTAACTCTTAGTTCCTTTTCTTTAATATATGTATGTACATATCAATACCTTTTTCTCTAAATGGTTTCACAAAAATTATGTCATGTCTAATGAACAGGTAATTTTAAATAAACTTTATAAATGTCTTAAATAGTTTAATGTGTCATAAATCAAAACGCATGACATTTTAAAAACGTTGAAATTTTAAAAATGACATTTTTTCGATAGTTTTCAAAATTTTAAGACGTTGCTTGTTAGACAATTTCAAGCTGAAATTTTCTATATTGAAATATTATGTTAAAAATAACATATCATATTATACTTTAGACGCATGATGTGTTTTTATGTAAAATGATAAATTATATTGAGAAAGTTTTTTAATACACATCTATGATCTTATTATGTGCATTAAGGACACACATTTGTGAGCGTGTCTTTAAAAATTCTGACGTGCGATCGCCGCAAACTTAATTAAACTAATATCGTCAAAATAATTAAATTGTAGTGAAAGATCTCATCGTATCAGTGTTGTGGCCACTCGATATTCACCTCGGGCGAAGCTGAAACTGTGATACGAAATTCGCCAACTTCCCGAACTTTCACATGACGCGGGGAATTCCTGATCGTCCCTTATTTTTTTTCATATGTGAGTTTTAAAAGTAATCTTGAGCATTATTTTTGTTCTATCTAGATTTTCTTAATTCGATTTCCTTACAGTTTCGAACGTTTAGAAAATATTTCTAACGTTACGAAATGCTGTAAGTTAATGAAATTGTCAGTGAAATTGCAGCGTATTAGTGTCAACTATTAATTTTACGATTACTTTCTTCCTACATCTTTTGCAATGTGGCGTTAAGGATTGCGGGGTAAAGGCGTACGCGCGGTGTTATCTCAAGAATTGCGCATTTGCAATTTGAATACCTTTCACAGAAGTTCTCTCTTCTTCACATCGTAGAATTCTCTAACCAACATCACCTCTTGGAACATTTTCTTAACGGAGTTTATAGGAGAGTTCCGTGTAACTTTACGAGGCAGGTTATAGACGTATATTATCATATTGAGCCTTTCAAAATTGTACAACCTCCATCTAAGACATTTTCTCTCACAAATCACGCAAAAAAGAAAGAGGGAAAGAAAATATTCCAGTAAATATCGACGAGGATATTAGGTCGGCCAACTTGTACAGGATTTTTCGCAACGATTTTCAAGTTTCTCGCATTGTGAGCATTCGTGGAACGATAGTGTCGCGCGTGACTTCCAGTCACGTGGAGCGAACGGTTGAATGGCAAATGTCATAACGCGGTGCATTTTTTATTTTCAGCATCGACGAGGACGGCCCGTGGAACGCGACGAAGGAGATCATCACGCCGCACAACGACACGTTCTACACCGTCGAGAACCTGAGGCCATTCACGGTGTACAGCTTCAGAGTGGCGGCGATAAATGCTTTAGGACGCAGCAAACCCAGCCAGGCATCCTACTACATGGTGACCCTACGCGAAAGTGAGTCTCGCGATTTTGATTCTCTTTCCTTTTTTTTTACGAGAGATTCTCTTTCTCTTCTTCGTTTCTCTCAAACAATCAAAGCATTATTTCTATTGTGTTAGCAGGATGTAATCCCGTTTTGTCGAATCGTTATCCTTCCTCGAAAATCACACAAACGAGAGTAAGAAATATAAATTATAATTTCAGAGAGGCTCAGAAAATTGTGTTTATGTTATAAATGCAATATATAATACATTGTGAAATTTAATATAATTAATTACGTTACAGAGAATTTATTAAAATTTCATCCGATAAAATATATTTATATATTTAAAGTTTCGATAAAATGTTAATATACTATAAATATTTGTGCAAATAATTAATTGTTATAAATACCCATATAATTTGCATATGTACATTATAAAAATATAAATTTGTTGACAAGTTAATGATATATTATTATATATCGTAAACAATGTACGCTTGCGGGAATTGCAGGACCGACGATATTGATTTCTCGGTAAATCGAAAACTATCAAAGACCGTTTTGGTTAAGTTATGCTTTACAGTTTCGTGTTGCCTATCTATTATCAATCTTTATCGGGAGAGTTTATAGAAGACTATCAATACGTAGTGGTTACATAGAACTTATCTCTGAATGGAACAATCATCAATACGAAGATAGTATTCCACTTATCTCTGTCTCTCTCTTTCTCTCCCTCTGTCTCTCTTGGAAGCGTCGTAATAGTAAAGTTTCCCGGCGAGGGCCAATATCGGCTTAGGTTATCCTCTCGTCGCGTACATCTGCGTTTCAAGCCGATTCAATCGTCCAAATTACATCTCCCGCAGGCTATCAAAACGAAGTTTGTCGACCACGATGACGCAGAGTGGCGTCATGCTAAATTAAATGGTTGACACCCTCCGGTCGTTAGCGCGCCCGGGGGAGAGCACAAAGCGTTTCACGACGACGATGACACACGAAAGAAAGTGACGGAAACTCTCGGCCGAAAAGAGGAAAGTCCGAGAGAAGGAGAACGGGTGGCGCGGACGGGAGAAGGGGATCGAGAGCGTGGCACGACCAGTTCTTGGCATCCGGAGAGGCGAGAAGGACCGTCCAAAGGACGGCTAACTAAAGAGGTGCTAATTGCAGCCGGCAGCCGGGAGCGTGCAAGCAGGCTCGAGTCGAGCCTATTCTTTTCCTTTTGTTTCCTCTAATTCGTTCTTTTTTTCCCCCGCGCTTGTCCCATCTCTCTTTCCATTTTTCTCTCTGTCTTACCTCTCTGCGTTTTCTTTCTTTCTTCTTCTCTGTCGTTCTCGACGTCATTCTTCCGCTTACGTTATGAAATAGGTTGAGCGGGTTGTGTCTCGCGCAAGACCAAGCGAACCCTATAAATTCCGTCGGGCGCGCGTAAGAGAACGGTTAGCAACGTGTAGCCATATATGAGCGCCACGGACGACAAAGTTTGCGAGTACGAGGACCATCTCTCCGTTCCACGCTCTCAACCCTTTTCGACCTGGATTCCCGCGCGTCGTTGATCGCAGGCCCCAATTACCGGGTACACTCGCGCGCGCGCGCGTACACGCGAAGGGCCAACTCGCGGTCCGACGGGAATTAGATAGTCTGTGGAATGTAGCCATCGTAGATGGAATCCCGGTTTATTTTTAACGGATGAACGAGTAAGTGCGTGAGTACTGAATTCGCGTCTATTACCGGTTTTTTCCTCGACGTTTTTTTGCGCTCTCCAGTTCTTTCCGTTGATAATTCGTACCAGCAAAATGTTATAAGATCAATTAGAGTAACTGACGCTTAAAAATTTAATGACTGCACACGTTACGGTACAGAGATATAACTCTTAAAGAATTTACTATGTTAGATATGGTTCACCGATTGTAAGAAAAATTATGTTATTGTATCAACAAAATTTACATTTGAAAAAGAAGTATTTAATTTTAAGATAATTAAAATGTTTGATTTTTATCTTCTTTTTTAAATACTTAAAGACATTTTAGTTTTAGAATGATGATAAGATTTGAGAAACTAAAACGTTATAGCTATTAAAAATCAGCTATTTCAGTTTTAAACGTTTTAGTATTTTAAATCTGAACGCTATTTAAAATCAAAATTTTTTAAATATTTATAAAGCAGAGACAGAAACGAAACATTTTAATTTCTTAAAACTAATACTTTTTTTTAAATGTAAATATAAATACTTTTTTTAAAATGTAAATATATAATGCGTTTTGGTGAAACCAAGCTAGAATTTTTTATTATTGTAACAGAACTCGAGATTTTATAATTAGTTAACATTAAAATTGATAAACTTTACTACAATTTGGTAATTTCTACGAGATACCTCATTCGTCCGTTTGCGAACAAATGTACTGAATCTAGTTTTTTTAGTATTAATATGTAGTTGATGTCCTGTCGCTTGTTAAAATGTTGAGATATCTCTGATTATTATATACGCGATGTTTATTACATTATGTGTATTTAAAAATATTTATATAATTTAGATTTGCACAAATTTGTATAAATTACTCTAATTGATTGTATTTAATAATATAATTAATAGTTTATTTATAAACTACAGGGAACATTTGACATTCTTTGTATATTCACTCACGCCTACACATACATATCTTTCTTAATTATTTACACATTAATTTATATTATCGTAGAGAGGGCGGCAACATATTATATTACATTATTAACCACGTAGTATGATATTAATACCGTACTAATTAAGTTTTAAATTAAATATATCGATTGCCGAATATTTTGGATATCGTCCCGGGTTTGCTATTGCAACAAGTTTCAGTGTCACATTTCTCCCTCATGTCACAATTGCCTAAATTAACATTAGATATATCTAATCGAGGACATTTCATTGAAAATATAGGTTAATTCCAGTATATATGCCGCACTTGTATCAAAAACTTAATTTATCAAGTGTTCATTATATTTAAGGTAAATAAACTATACCAATAAAAACTGTATGCTATTTACTATTATTTAAAAAATTAGAAATACTTATTTTCTCATATTTGAAAAAAAAACTTTGAAATTTTTACCACTTTTACCTTATCAAATTTACTAGTTTTATCATATCAAAAGGGGATGTATGATCACTCATGGATGAGACTCAAGCAGAATAAAAAATACAAGAGCTAAGCGCTTGTATTTTGCTATACTACACCCATTCTCAAAAAAAAAATCCGTGCTCGAAAAAGAAGGGGTTTAATTTTTGATATTAAAATGTTTCTATTTCCGTTTTTAAAATATTAAAAAATGTTTAAGTTTTAAATCTATACACTTTAAAAGTAAACATTTTTCAGTGTTCAAAAAACGGAGACAAAAACAAAAAACTTTTTAATATTTTAAAATTAATATTTTTAAACTAAACATTTTTTTTTTTAAGCGTATTTACCGTGAAATGTATTTTTTACACTATCCATAGAGAGAAATAGAGAGAGAGAGAGAGAGAGAGAGAGAGAGAGAGAGAGAGAGAGAGAGAGTAATCACTTTATACGTATGTTGTAAAATATGGCTGTTCTACTTACAACATTGTCAAATCGATTCAGCTCACGATGGTGTCGTTAATGTTAACAATAAAAAAACTGAAATCACAGCACAGTACTAATATAACATAAAAGTATGTACAACAGAGGTTGCGTGTAAATTATCTTTACTCCTATTTTTTTCCAACTTCTGCGGCACAGATCCTCGCGCGCCGTAAATACTGAAGTTACCCTATTGCTTTCACCGCGTATATTTCTTCGTGGATCAACGACCTTTATTTTATACTACGATCCTGTCGTCGAGAAGCCTCGAAAACTGGAACACAATACGCCATGTTGCGCCAGGTGGACTATGTATGCAAAAGAGACACTACAAGACGCGCACGTAGCTACGTAGTTGCGACCGGTGGCAGCTCATCGACGATGGCTCATCCATCGTTCCGTCGCGCGAGATGGGAATAATTATCCGGCTATCGAGATGCATCCGCATTGCCGTACCGGATTTCACGTATCTTCATGCGGAAATACATTCCTATATATTCGCGCATCCGTGTCAATAATTAATTTAAATGCTGCCAGAGACATCACGGCTGGATGCGTGGCACGAGAAAAATTCGGAGGCGAACATTAACTCTGGGCCCTGTCGGGAGAATCGCGGGATCCTACGCGCGATTACATTCGCGTATCATCGGCGTCGGTATTTTTGTAATTTCCCGTCGCAATATCGCCACGCGATCCGATCAGCTCGAATTAACGTTTCGAGATAACGCTCGTGATAAAATCGAGGTAATTCTCTCTTTCTCGCCTCGCCATTCAGCCTCGCTCTTTGTCTCTTTTTTTTTCGTTTCGTTACGTGACTGCGACATACGGCCGTTTTTCCACGATGATTTAGATTCGATCGCGCCATCGAGTCGGTCGTTCCGTAACAACGCCACAGTTGACGAATATCATATCGAGAAATATAATATTGTTGAACTTGGGACACGTGCAATTTGTTTCAGCGCGATGTTAAGTAACGCGATATAGTGGCGGGAATTTTTATGCACTGTATTGAAATAAAAGAGGAGAGCGGAAGGAAAAAGAATTCTTTTGTGAAACGCTTTCGCGGGGGTGCACCCATGATCGAAAAACGATACGTTCGTCGTGCCGAAACGCGCCGCTCTCTCGGTTCGCGGCAGGCGACGTGCCAGGATGAGAAATGCGGTCGCGCGTTGTCGGTGCAGCGAGGAGAATCGTATGCGCTCGTAGTGCAGCGTCGCGGAGCGGAGTAAGTATTTCCGACGTATTTCTGCGAATTTTGCTGCGCCGCGACATTTCGCACGTCACTTACGACGTTCCCCGCGAGAGACGAATACGCGGAGGAGAAGCGTATCGCTAATACGGAGGGGAATGAATGAAACGACAATTTCCTCGCTCGTAATTTTTCAGAACGATGATAGATCTTGTCGTTTCCCCGTATCTGCGGCACGTTTTCGCGCTTATCTCGTTCCCTCCCGCGCTTTTTAATTACGGACGATGCATTTTCAGACGATTATAACGGGAAAACAGTGTCGACGCGCGCACTTCGAAAAACGATATCTTCCTCTCGGTCACTGCGGTGCAGCGCGCGATTCGTTTCAGTTTGCGAGTGTACGATACGGAATGCGGCAGTCGATATCGGCGATCGTACGAGTGGCGAGTAATGCGTCAATATTGACAGGGACGCGTAGACAGGTCACGTTGCGCGCGAAATCGGCGAGCTCGGCGGCGTTCTGCGAACAAACGGGACGGACGAACGGCGCGGCGGCAGCGGTGGTGAAACCCGCGCGCATCGGTTTATGCCACCGAATTCTAATTCGTGATTCTAATTCGTGAGTATCGGACGCGAGTAGGCCGGCCAACCGGTAGGTAGGTAGATAGGTAGGTAGGTAGGTAGATAGGTCGATCCGGCCGGTAGTCGCTCGCTCGCCCGTGTGGCTACAGCACGGGAATGCACGATGGCTCAAATGAAAGCACCCTTTCGCCTCCCCCCGTACACCCGGATCAATAGGGCACGGACCGACGAAACTTCTCTACCACCACTTTACCCTCGCGGCCGGGTCCAAATACGTGCACGGCACCACGGTCCTCGTACCCATTTCCGGACCTCGTTCGCCCCCGCTCGCCATAAATATACAGCGCAACCGAGCTACCAATTAGCCATCGGGACACCCGTCGGCACTGCGTCGTCCTGGTAAGTTCATTCGCACCGGCGAGTCGGAGAGTCGAACCGAAAATTGCAGGAACACTCGCATTTTCTTTTTTTCGGTCACCTTTTTTCCGGTGTCAACGAAAGGACATATCCCTGCGAGAATTCGCAGCCACGATTAAGCTGAGCGAAAAATCAAAATGCTTCGATCTGTTTCAAAATTATATTACGTTTAAAGCGAAACTAATTTGTAAGTATATCAAAATTTGGAACCAATTCAACCCCCGTGCAATTTTAAAAAATTAAAGTTTCAGTCAAGAGTTTATACATGGCACTTTATGGCATATGCATCGCACGATTGATGTATCGCGTTACTAAAAATGCTTCATAACGTGCATAAAAATTAATACAAGTGGTTAATGCATAAAACCTTTCTGTGCACTGAAAAAAAAAGTTATTAAGTTGATTAAATTTTTTTCAGTTTTGACTTAAATACATAAATACTTGAATTGAGGAAATTCAATCAAATTGAAAAATTTAATCAAGTTAATAACTTTTTTTCTCGGTGTACTTATATCCTTGCAAAAAATCAACTACATTCATCATGTAGTTTTCTCGCAATGACAAGCTGGCAAAAGCTTGTGAGCTAAAGATGACTTTTGATGATCTAAAAAGTTATATAACAAAAAATTTGGCAACGCTGTTTGAAAAAAATTGTCACACAGGTATCAAGTTTCTGTCTACATGTTATTTTTAGACACCTGTGTACACTGGGTCATTTGCATTTGAATTTATTTTCATTACTTTTGCAAGTACAAAAAAATTTTCAGTGACTTCCGCGTATACTTTAATATCTCTAAAAAATATTTATATAGTTAATTTAAATTAAAAAATTGTATATAAATGTTTTATCTAATTATAGCTGACAAGGTCAGAGAAATTCACATTTTTATATTAAAAATTTTTAACTTTGAAAAATGACTTAAGGAAAAACACTTTCACCTTAAAGTTGATATTTCAAATTACAAAAAGCGAAATAATTCAAGCGTTGGCCGTTTCAAAAGTTGAATTATTCGGTGACTGAAAATGACGTTTTTTAATATGCATGAATGAGCATAAAGTAGAAGTATATTGCATTTACATGTTAAATGCATTTTATGATTAAAATTGTGTTAGAAAACTTGAAACTAATTATAAAAAATATTTTTGAATATTATAGCACATTCAATGCAAATGTGACGTTTCTCGTGTATTTTAAATCAAAATTATCGCTTAGAATATAACTTTTCAACATTTCTTAAAATTCCTTCGACATAAATGAAAATTACGTTAAAACTAATAGTGACTCATGGAATCCAAAATACATGCTAAAACTTCAATTGTCGTGTTCTCAATAAGTCATCTTTGTTGACACTGTATCGATCATACATCCTTAAGCGCGACATTCAACCTTTTATGATGATAAATGTAAAAGTAAATTACCTAAGTAAGCAAGAAATAATTTGATTCCTTTCTTTTTCTCTCTCTCTCTCTCTCTCTCTCTCTCTACTTACAAGCGATAACAGTTTTTTTGGATTTCTAATTTCATAAAAATTCAGTATGTCTGTTGACGTTTCATCGCGACTATCGATCGCGTTCGCTCGAGAAGATTATTCGGTGGCCACACTGTTAATTCCGTATATCGGACAAGCTGAGCAGATTAACAGCCGCTTGTAATAATAACGATAAATGAAGGATTCAAGGCTTAATCGATTGGTTCAACCGAGAAATTCATCAATTAGATATATATATATATTCCGCACTCAGCGTAATTAACTTCTACGTAGGACAAATGGACGCATAGCCTTTCTCGCTAAAACTCGAACGGAAGAATGACTGAGCGAAAAAAGAAAGAGACGGGGATAGGGCAAGAGGGAGGAAAGAAGTGAATCGCATTGTTGCTGCCGTAACACCCGATGGCTCGGGGTACCGAGTAAGTTCATTCGCGGGAGTCGTCTCGAGAATCGGGAAAGAGCTTCTGCCTGCTCTGTGTGAACTATTTTCGATTCCGACGGGGTTGATAAAGTAGTGGAGGGACTCGGCGGATGCAATAAAGGCGCCTTTCCGCGAGTCACGTTTCGACATAGCTGATGGGGAACCCGGAGGAATCTCTATAGTGCAGTGTGACCGAGGTAATTTATTTTCCGCCGCCTTGATATTACATAACGACAATACTTTGTCGCGCCCCGGTTAAATGATGAATCGTCCGGGGGGGAGAGGACGGGGGGGGGGCACCAAATCAGGACGCGATTCTTGATCGTGTCGGCAGCCGACAATACGGCCCAATTTTCATGCTCTTATCGTACGTACCGCCAGAGTTAGTCGAGTCCCACGCGAACCCACCTGTTTTACGAGTGAGAGCACGACTCGAGAGTTTTACGAGGGATAGAGTATATTATTAGAAAAAGATTTAATAATTAAGCTTTAATTACGCTGGGGAGGGAGGAATACGTTGCGTTAAGGCGGCAAACTTCGATCGGGATGGCGTAATTTCGCATGCTAAGCCGTGTAATATGTACGCTCGCGTACTTACGGCGCTATTACGGTACGATACGTGGGTTTCGAGAACAATATTAGCAACGTTTACGCGGACGGTTTGTCACGATTAAGCGTTTCAGCGCTTACGGCGAAATTGGTACTTCGATAATATATCACGGAAGCATAAAACCGACGCTATCGTCATAAACACGCCGACGGGGTAATAATAAGTTAACGCAGATTTAGCGCCGGTAAAAACTACAGCTCGCATTTATCGTGGTGCTAAATTGCCCCCGGCGAAAGTAAAAGGGGGCGGAGACTGCCTAAGCGACTTATCACTTTTCACTTATTTCCACTAATACCCAATTCGCTTGTCAGCTTATCGCTGTGTGCCACATTATCCTCTTTTCCTTATAATATCAAGTACACGCAGAAAAACATCAGCCTCGCACTAAAAAAGAAGCGATTACTCAATTTTTTGTTTTTTTTCTATTAAGTAAAGTTACTTTTACAAAGAATATTTTCTTGAATAATCTTAAACTGTCATTTACTTGTGAAACAAGTAATATTTAATTAAAATGAAGTTCTGTGTGCATATAGAAGTAAATTACTTGAATTAATTGAATGTTAGTTATTTCACACAATTATTTTATAAGTTCACATATTTGTAAATCTATTATAAGTTTATTGTAAGCGTAACATTTATTTAAATATTTTAAATCTTTGTAATTTAATACTTTAATTAAAAATATTCAATTAAGACAAAAATTTGATTGCTTATTCTTTTTTTTCGATATGATTTTATAATTTTCTTCAAAAGTATAAATTCTATTTTTAAATGTATAATAATAGAGTTTTCTAAAATTTGTGCTTATTTTAAGATTATCACAACGTTATAAAGAATATTCTTTGTTAAAAATAATCTTACTTAATAAAAGAAAAAAAGTAAATTGAGTAATCGCTTTTTCAAGCAGTTAAATTGATATTTTTCTGGTTCATATTTTTATCGCTGACAAGTTTGAAATAATTACCAAGAAATAAATTACAATATCATTCTTTCTTGAAATAGTAAACGAACGATTTTCCTCTTTGGTTTTCCCCTTTGTTTTCGAGTATAAAGACTGATTGTTAAACAAAGAACAATTAAATATTAATTAATTAAATAATTAGCAACGGCGTGAGACCGGTCGTTATCGCGGCAAAATTTCTTATTTTTCCACTCGAGACGCTGACGCTCCGTGCGATCGTCCTCGCGCAATTAATCGTTTCGCGATCGTGCAATTAACGTTTTCGCCGACGCGTTAAACGCGACGGACGGGTTAACTGAGCGGCCACTGACGCATAACGCGCATTAAATGTCTCGGTATAATTTCTACGATAATTTCTCATCCCCCGCGGCCGAGTCGGCCGACGTGCAGACGTGATATCGCAACAGCGCGACGGGGAGGGGGAGGGGGGTGTTTCAAAAAGTGACGCGCCCGCGGATGCTAATTATTTCGAACTCGGACTCGTGCTACCCGTGACTGGGGACAACGCGCCTCACCTGCACTGCCTTCGCGCGCGATAAGGCAACCTGAAACAAATTACGCGGACTTTAAAATTATTACACGACCATTTTTTAGCGCACCCACAACGTACCTCGGACCGCATCTCGGCCGACGTCACGTCGAGATTGAATGGCTGCGCGAAGGAACCGGTATTTAATCTCACGACGAAAATTCGCGATGGGAGCGACCATAGTACAATATTTTTTTTTTTTCAAGCGCAAAAAGACCCGGTCCATTCTATCGACTCATTTTTTTGGTAACGCTATAGAGATAGATATCAATTTATTGCACACGCATGGATGCGCGGATTTAGATGCGGTTCGCATGCAGGCGGAAACACGGAATTAAAAATGCCGGAGATCTCGAAAACAATTCCAGGGGGCGGGGGCGGAGGCAAACGGTGAGGGGGAGGAAGAGGAGAGTCAATAAACGGTGCGTGCGCCGGTAAACGATCGCGTGTATGTATATAAAGAGATATTGTTAACATAGATCGAATGATTTCGACGGAAATATACATTCTATGTCGGGCGTAAAATACATTCTCGCGCGTGCGTCAACAATGCGTACATTCGAATATCCGCGAAATTTCATCTCTCCTCCATATACATAGGAAAAAACTTGAAATTTCCAAGAGTTTGAAAATTTATATCCATGATTGCCGGTTAAATATTACGTTTTAATTTTTCTCTGTGTTCGTACGGAAGGGAGGAGCGGGGGAGGGGTCGGGGAGTTACGTATTTATTCGCTTTCGACGCAATCACAACTATCGATTTCCGACCCTCGAGCGCCACATCCCGTAGCAACTTTAAATATTATTTTTACGGCATGTCATATTGCGTTGTTCCGCAGAATCAGTTTTTTTCATAAATTGATGGATTTCTATGGTGTATATTTAACGTTTCGATCTGAACATCTTGATGAAAAAGAGAGAGAGAGAGAAAGAGAGAGAAACATAGAGAAAGAGACAAGAGAGGAGAGAACCGTGAAACTTGATCGGGATTTCCCGAAGGGATAAAACAATCTGTTTTCCCATAGAATAAACGTACCGCGATATTTAGATGAACTTTGGCCACTCGAAGCCGCACGTATTCCCGCCTGCGAAGCGATACGTATTGCATTTATGAATGCAGACGTAATACTTTTTCCTTTCTGGCGCGACGTACTTTTTCAGGATTAGATCTTCCCTTCTTATATCCTCTATTTTTTCGGATTCCATGTTCCCCTCCCCGGCAATTTAGGATCGGAAGGATTTACGCGCGATATATACGATTGTTTGCAGTACCAGAAGGAAAACCGACCATCACGGCGGCACACAATACCTCAGCGACGTCTATTTATCTGGCATGGAAGCCGCCGAGCCGCGACACCATACACGGCGAGTTCCTTGGGTATCGCATCGGGTACCGGCGACGCGAGAAAGCGGATGAAGAAATGAAAAACGTTTACATTCGTGATCCTGCTGTCGACGTAAGTCACGTTACACTTCACTTTATTGCGGAAAAGGGAAAAAAAAGAGAAAAAGAATGAAACGGTTTTTTTTTCTTTCTTTCAGAATCATAGTATTCACAATTTGGATACCTTCACGCAGTATCTCGTCTCCCTGCAAGTGTTTAACCCCGAGGGTCATGGACCGGCCTCGACCGTGACGGTGATGACCGACGAGGGCGGTAAGTAAGATGAGAAAGAGCGCGGGTGGGGGTGGAAAGTGGAAAAAAATAATAAAGTCGTCATCTCGCACGAGACGTACGGCGGGAAGAGTCGGAACGACAAAATGAGTATGAATACTGAGTACGAAATTGAATTAGGGAGGTACTCGGAGCACAATGCAGATACAGAATCCCGCGTATACCCAAGTACGGTAAAGTAGAACACGAGTATCGCTCGTAACAAGGTATTGAAACGGAAAGCTAGTTTAGCTGCAGCTGCAAGACGAGAGTTCTGCGTAGTTAGCGAGAGCGGATGTGTTTGCCTGCGCACAATATCGTTTGTATTAACATTTGTGTTAATTATTAAGCAGAGACTCGCATTGCCCTCAGCTAGACTTAGACTTCGGGCTCTCCCTTATCGCGCCGCGACAATTCCCGCCGGATTACGAACCGTGTACCCGTCGCGCAATGTGTTTAGCGTTTGCGATTGAAAGCGTGAAGATAAATCATCGAGACGGATTTCCCTCCGGAGGGAGGAATGATAGTCAAGGTCTCCGCAGAATCAAGTTCCGTCCTCGTTTTTCTGACGCGTTTAGAACGCATTACGGTGCAGCCTATATAAATCCGCCGCAGCGATGATTCATCGTTTTCAACGTGGCTTATATATCCTGAATCATCGTCAGCGTGCGGCTCTGCGCCGCATCTACCGCCGACAACTTTCTATAGCTGCAGCCGCACTCTCGTCTAGAAATTCTTCGCGAACATTGAGAGTGCTCCATTCTCCCAAAGGGAGTGTTTTCCGTAATCCAGAGGATGCGCGATACACCTCGTGCTCACGATTACGCGAGGGAATTTCTCATCCGCGGAAATATTTCTCCCGACATTCAATATAGATTTAGTATTTTAGGGAGTCTGTTCTGTAAATTTATAAGAAGTTTCCAACGAGGCTTTACTTTGCAAGTTTATTAATGAGAACGAGGAAGAGCGAAAGAGAGAGGGAAAGGAAAACGGGAGATGAAGAGAGAGGACAGAGGCAGCTGATTCGAAGGTCCAAGAGGAAGAGAGAGAATCCCGCTCGCACGAAGAAGAAAGAGAAAGAGAGAGAAAGAGGAGAGGGGGAGAGAGAGAGAGAGAGAGAGACGTGGAACGATCACGAGAGGAAGGGGAAGAAGTGGGGATCGTGACAGCCGGCGACCGTGCGACAGAGGAAGCCGACTGCAGTGAGACTAAAGAGAGACGAGGAGGAAGGGAGGGTAGGAGAGAAGGAGAAACAGAGAAAGAGAGAGAGAGGGGGAGGAGAAAAAGAGAGAAAGCGGGAGCAGCTGCCACGGCGTTTCGGTCGGCGCCGCGCCTGGTCTCGACGATCGATTTTCCCCGATTTTTCAGCACGCGGTAACCGAGTGAGAGAGAGAAGTGCCCGCACGAGTCGACCGCGACGAGCACGCTGCATCGGCACGCCAGCAGCCGGTCCGCTCGTCGTCGTCGTCGTCGTGGTCGTGGTCGTGGTCGTGGTCGTGGTCGTCGTCGCTGAGGCCACGAGTCTAGTTATCGTCATCCGGGACGCGACAACGGGAGCGAAGCATCGAGCGGAGCGTCGTGCGGACGCACGTGCGTTTCTCCGCCTGCTCTCGGAGCGGGTCTTCTACGTGGGTGCTACGCGAGCGCGTGTTCGTTCCGCGAACGATATTTCGTGATGCATACGCTCTGAACGACGCGCGAGAGGTTCGGTGCGGTGCCCCCGGTGCGCCGCCGGATACGAGGGACACGGCAACGAGCGTATAGAGAGTATAGAGCCGCGTGTGCGCGCGCGTCCGCTCGTGAGTACGCGCGCGAGTGCGTGAACGTGCATAATTCGGAGTGAGCGCAAGCTCGATGCGGTGTGCTGCGAGTGCGCGTGTAGTCGTTGGCGTGCACGCGTCGCGCTCACGCGCGCGGTTGACAGTACGCGCATTGCCCCGATGTGAGTGTCCGCCGCTCTCGCGTAGAATAATATCGCGTGCGTTCTCCTCGACGTCGATTGACTACGTTGGCGCGGCTCGCGGAAACGCGGAATCGTCGAGTGCGAAAAGTCGCGACCGAGAGAAAGGCCGTCCCGTGATCGAGAGAGAGAGAGAGAGAGAGAGCGAAGGAGAGAGGAAAGGATAGATAGAAAGGAGAGAGAAGAGAGAGAGAGAGTGAGTGAAAAAGAGAGAGAGAGAGAGAGAGAGAGAGAGCGCGAGCTCGCCGAGATGGCGGCGGACCGTCGATTCCGACGACGCCTCCTCCGGATCGTTGGTTGACGCCTAGTCTGTGAAATCGCGAGGATATATCGCGGGCAAGTCCGCTCGTCTCTTGGGTGTGATCCTTTGTTCGGGCCGCGCGACTCGCCGGGAGTCGCTCTTCAATCGGAGGGTCCCGGTGCACCGAATCGGATTTCGGAGTGGGCAGAGACGACGGGGTCGAGGGGTCGATAGCGACGCGAGCGTGAGCGAGAGATGTGCATGTCGAGCAGTGCCAAAATGATACTGGTGCGGCGAATCCGTAATATCCTCTCTACTCCGCGACAGGGTGTACGCTGTCGCTCGGCGCGATATTCTTCTTTTTCTCACTTTCTCATTTCTCCCCGTCGTCCTGTTCGATCGTTCGTTTCGTTTCTCCAGTGCATCGGGCAGGTGCAGGAAGTAGCGGCCCGATGCATCGCCGTGTCCTTCGGAAAAAAGCCCTTGAGATTCTTTTGAGTGCAGCTCTCTCGATACCTTTGTGAATGACGCTTCGACGAGTGTTCGAAAGAGAAATGCGAGAGGAGGAAGAGGCTGATTAATCGATGGACAAATGCGAAAGCTGCTTACATTCACTGTGCAGAAAAACACTTGCTACATTCCCCCTCTCTCTCTTTTTTCTTTCAACTTTGTTTTTCAGTGCGTTGACTTGAGCGCGAATCATCGTCGCCAGCACGCTGCGACGTTTTGCCAGTGATTTTGATTGTTGAGAAGCATTAATCGGTTTCGATGAGACGACAGGTGCCATTGAAGTGAAAATGGGGACCAAATCGCTTTAGCTTTCGATCCTTTTATATTTCACGCGAGAAATTTCTGCTGCAACTCATTTCGGTTATAGCGAGCATCAATAGATTTCGATGACACTCCGCTCATTTGTCCTTTGTGCTCGAAAGAAGGACAAAGCGAACAATGAGCGCTATTGTGAGTCATTTTGATTAATGAGGAATATTGATAGACTTCGGTGACACATCTGTCGATGTATTTAACTTATTCCGCTTGTCACGAAAAATCCAACTACCCGGATGTGCCTGTGCTGCCATTGCAGGGAAAGATTCCGGTTATCACGAGGGAAATTGTTGAAATTTATTTGGACAATAATTGAATAATAAGTGTCGCAGATTCTCAAGAAATAAATCAGATTGCGAGTGCTACTAAAAAAAAACGTCTCCCTAACTTCTGATTTGTTTCGATCCGAAAGAGAAAAAATAGCCGAATTGAACGATTCCGTCGTAGCGACGACGACGACGCGACGTTGAAGGACTCGGCCGTCGTTGCGAGTTCGATCGGCGAGACTCGGTACATCCGCCGTGGCCGCATCGTGGAAACGCATCGGGGGAAGAAGTGCGGGGAAAGGAGCGACGACGGCGGCAGCGGCGGCGGCGGCGGTGGCGGCGGCGACGACGGCAAATCGTCGCAGGGTCGACGACGACGGTTCAACGCACGCTCCGGCGCTTCTCTCGCGCGAAAATCGCGCTCGCGCGATCGGGGTCAATCCATTCTGCGCTGCCGTTTCGAATCGCGGACTCTCGGGCCGTCCCAATTTCGACCTGACGTTCCTCATGAATGGTCCGTGACGCGCGTTCATCGGTGCATCCGCGCGCGCGAGAGACACGCGATCCTCTCCGACGTTTCTCTTTTTTTTTCCTCTCTCTCTCTCTCTCTCTCTTATCGCAGGCGTATCGAAGACGTACGGAGAGAACGCCTTTTCGAAAGCCTCCTCCTCGTTGCCCTCCCTTTTCCTTTCGAAAGATCCGAAACGTGATTACGCTACGAAATCGTTTACAGCGCCGAACGTGCCGATCTTATTCGCTCCTCCATTCTCTTCCGGGTAATTTTCGTTGGTGCATCGTTCGTTTCGCGCCGGCCAAATGTAGACGAGTCACGAAATGGGGCGCGGTCCGGGCTTTTTTTTCTACTCTCGTTTGGACGATTATATTCAGGGCTCCGTCTCGCTGCGAAGTAAAAACTCGAGCGTGCGTGGAATTGACGTGGGAATCGTGGATTAGTCTCATCCGCTTTGCATCGTCCATTCTCGCGGAGAAGAGGACCGGACTTTTCAAATGTTTCGCCGACAAATAACTCGACGCGTTCAACGCACGGATAATCCGGTCGTTTCAATTGCAATAACTTATTCAATCGCAATCGCGCAAGGGAAATATATCACGTTTTAATTACCGTTACCAATGTGAAACGCGCAACACGCGCATCTCGTATTTGTTTCGCAAATCAAAAGCGCATAAAAAGAACGAAACGTCATTATTCCTTTATGAGCCAATTGCGGACCGTCGTTATTACACGTGCGGTCGCGCGTCTGCGATTCTTCTGCACATTGAATAAAAGTTTATGTTTTCGCGAAATAACGTGCGTGTGTCACTTTATTCCGTCGACATTATTCCGAGACTCTCGCAATTATTTATCTATTCCGCGGTGCCAATTAGGCAGTAAATGGAATATGAAACTGGAGTGCGAGCCTCTTTTTGTGCGAGGGGTATCTCGCACCCCCTCCCTCTCGTCTCTTTGTCTCTTTCTCTTTCTCTCCCTCTATTCACGAGGAAGCGCTATTATTATTGGCCGTCCTGTAATTTGCTTCTTTATCCGTTTAAGCCGGCGTTCGAGCTAACTCAGTTTCTCCTGCGATGTTTAATTGTTCGCATTGTATCAGGAAAATTCACTCTCGTCGCTTCGAAAGTTCCTCCCCCCCCCCTGTCGATCGGAAATTGAAGGGATATACGGGGTGCTGGAAAAGTTCGTACGTGAGCAAACTTTCTACATTGTGCGAGAGGTTTTATGTAGAAATCAGGTTTTTCCTGCAAAGGCCCGAGTCTCGAGGAGATTCTAAGCGGTTGGGAAATAATCTATATCGCGAATGCGAATCTCTACGAATGCGAATACACAAAGAAATTCGTCCTTGAATTTTAAGTGTTCATTTAAGCAAAGATCTTGTGAAAGATCTCAACGATGTGATGATTAACAAGATACTTTGCGCGAAGAGAATTAATGAGAGATGCGGTGAAGAAAGGCAAACCGATCTTGAGAAAAAATCAGTTTCGAGAAAACCGGTTCCAACTCTTAATCGACGCGTAATCGCTCTTACCCGGTTACATTTCTGCTATTTTTCATTACCATATAACTAACCTATTACTTTTGCATACGAAAATGGCGATTGACCAATCACAGTCGAGAAACTGTTATTCTCGTGTGCGAAAGTGATTCGTGCGTGTCCAAGAAATAGGACTCGATACATCGGACAAACAGGACTCGATACATCGATATTGACGCAGTACCGTCGTGTTAGGTACCCTTGTTGTTAGGAGCCGCACAGTGGCTTCCCTATATTCCCCTAGTCCCTGTCCACTAAAAATGCAAGGGGAAGTCGCTCTACAACGTGTCAAGGGGGCCGAATAATCCGCTGCAGCCTACGTTCTTCCCTCGTGATACACGATCGTGCCGTCGACGATGACGACGATTGCTCGGGGACTACGCGATCGGTATTCGTAATAATATTTCGGCTAGCCTTTCCGAGCGTTCGTTCGCTCAAGTGAAGTACTATCGCTACTCGGGAGTAGTTAAAATAATAATAAAGCGGCGTACGTGTCTTATCGGTGCGAGTTAATGCACGGCGTGCGCTATCGATGTCAACTTTCGATTCGACCTTTCCGAGGCTGAGCAGATAGGAGTCTCTCGGGTCTGACCTCGTGGAACTCTCTCGTATTCCGTAGATAGCGCGATTTCCGCATCCGCTGTTCCGCGCACGCCCCGCCGCGGATTTCTCGCTCGACGTGTCTCTGCCTCTCTCTCGACGTGTCTCTGCCTCTCTCTCTCTCTTTCTCTCTCTTTCGCCGCGAGCCGATTTCGCGAGGAGCCTCGACGGAGCTCGTGACGGAGCTCCGTGGTGGACTTCATGCGAGCTCGTGTTTGTTCCAAACAGGAAGTAGTCGTTCTCAAATCTAACGTCGAGCAACCGCCGCGACGATTCTCGTTGGAAGGTCGATCCGTCGCCCGATAACTCAGGGTACCTTCTCTGCGCCTGCGATATGTGACAGTGACAACGAACGACGACTGGTGTACAATGCTTCGTTGTGCGCTCTGCTCATGGACCGCTGCGACGAAGACGGTGCGATAATTGCGCGAAGACGCGTCGCGAGAGGAGCGCGCCGTGTTCCTCGGCGAGGATGGGCGAATTCATGAAATAGCAAGAGAGAAAGAAAGAAAGAAAAAGAAAGAAAGAAGATTTGGAGCAAGAGGGAAAGAAAGAAGGAAGAAAAGAAAGAGTGAGGCGTACGCACGCGGCGTTCTACAGCTGCAGTCGCAGCGTGGCGAAGAAAGGAAGAAAGAAGAAGAGAGATGTCGTGGGCCAGCGTGGCCAGTGTCGCTCAACTGGCGGCCTCGCTAGCCCTGATTCTGAGACTCATCGTCGCCACGGCGGATCCGATCACGCAGACGACCGACGAGCAAATATTCGAGCGGACGACCTACATCGTGCCGTTTTCCACGGAGAATGACAGCGATATCGGAGGTAATTCGACGGGGTCATCTTACGGCAGAGAGGCCGGTGCAGAATTGTGCCTCCTGCTCGGGGAATGTGCGAGAGGCGTTTAGAATAACATAACGAGAGACGCTGATGAACAATGCCCATGTATTGTGCGATAATAATAGAATTGATTAAATATAACAAGTATTGAGACGCAGAGTCGGGATTGGGGTGTAACGAACAAGGCACTCTTGTCTCATGTAACAAATTTGAAGGGACGCAAATATAGCAATATAAATTTCCACGTGTTTTAATTGATTCGATAAAAAAATGATTGAGAATCGTCATTGAGTTAAGAAAAGTTAAATATGAAATTTCCTTCAGTTGAAGATATAAAGATGAATTTTGATAAAGTAATTGACGATTTTCTTGCAATTATAAAAACACAAGTATTACTTCAAATGAAAAAAAAATTGTGTTGCGTTGTTTAGAAATTTGGTAGATACGATCAGTACGTTTGTTAAAAAACGCACGAATCTTGGAGAATTCAACAGAATATAGTAAAGTCTATCAAACGTTTATAGAATTATTATAAAACCTCGAGTCCTATACTAATTAAAAATTCTGCTTGATTTCACCAAAATTTACTCAATCATATGTGTCTTGTTAATATAACAAAATCATTTTTCTTTCAGTGAATAAATACAATGTCTGTGAATCTTTGCAAAAATTAATATTAATTAAATGCAAAATATATACTATGCATACATATCAAGAATGCAGTTATAAAAATATTAGCGTGCTTTTTCGTCATTCTATCTTTACTGTTCATTAGACGTAAAAAAAAAAAACAAGAAACGAATAACAAATCTTTATCTGCATGATGTAACGTCTACGCGTAACTAAACACACGTAATTATGTGTTCTTGTTAAATTAATATTAATGTATCAAGTACCGCTAATTAATATTGTTTCTTATTTTATTTTACACGCTGTAAAAGAATGATATTTTTGTTACCAAGAGACGTATTTTTATCTTTTGTGTCGAGCGCCGAAATATTTAGTGCCGGTTCAGATAAGGCGATACGTAGAATCGATAGCAGTAGAAATAAAGAACACGATAAAAGAGGAAACAAAGAAGTGATACCCTTCGAGTGCCTCGAAGTGCATTATTTTGCAGCTTGTTCATTAAGTCGAATAGAATTTAGCAGATATAAGACCTCGTTACGACACTCGACAGCGAATCCGAATCTTCAATGCGGCGTGAAATTACAACGTACGAAATTAGGCGATGTAAATTCGATCCGTGTTGCGTCTGGAAATTGAAGTTATTTATGTTTATGCGTTTCCAATTACCTAAACGGTGTCGGTCGACCTGATCGAGCGCGATCGAAGCCGCTAAGATAAATTGGACAATATCATTATTAATGATAACGCGCAAAGAAAATGAGCTCTAAATCGATCATTTATATTGCCGTGAGTGAAACGAGGCGCAGCGCGCGCTCGAAATATATGCGCATGCATGTAAATGAGCGCGGCGGTGAAAATCTCGCGCGTTTAGCGCGTAATTAATTGGCAAAAACAAACGCGCGAGTTTCACTAGGAAATGTCATGCGCCCGTCCGAGTATTGCGTTACTCGGCCACACGCAACGGCGGCGGTGGCCACCTCGTAATCACCTTGCGAGCATAAGACTGTCCATTCGTGTAATCGACGCTTAACTCATTTCCCGTTCCGTCTCGATTTCGCGACCGGCGCGGCGCGGCGTGGCGCGGCGCGATGCAACGTACGTACGTGCGTGCGTGCGTGCGTCTCGTTCTCGCTCCGAGACGCGTTAAGTTAAAGGAAGGCCGCGAGACGCAAATCCGCCGTCTTCGCCTTCTTTTCGAATCACCGACTCACCTACGGTGCACAACACCCAACGATTGCGCAAACCGTTTTAAATGCATACACCGACGCGCAAATGCATACACGTGCCGCGTTATTATGACACAGGCGCGAATCGCGCTCGCCGGTTTATTTTGTAACCCGTTGCAATTGCCGCTGACTTTGTGCGTCGCGAGAAAACGTTATTTTGCAACATTTTTTTTTTTTTTTTTATTGCGCGCCCGGGATTCGCCCGACCGTAATTGCGGATGAGCCGGCTAGAGTGTATTGTTTTTCACGTAAAAGCGTAATAAAATATTGACAAGATTGACCCTTGTTTTCGTACCTACATAAAAGAGGAGTGCACGCGTCACAACTGCATTTATTTTTTTTTTTTTTGCATGCTCGGCATATAACGCGACGCAGCACGTGCATCGCCATAGCAACGATCACTTAC
This sequence comes from Solenopsis invicta, assembly GCF_016802725.1. Lineage (NCBI taxonomy): Eukaryota > Metazoa > Arthropoda > Insecta > Hymenoptera > Formicidae > Solenopsis > Solenopsis invicta. The sequence continues at coordinate 23,266,651 of NC_052668.1, forward strand.
TGACCTCAAGTGTCGTCGGTATATAAAATTATGGAAATGCGCTCGTCCTCAGAATTGTCTTCAAGAGCGGTAAAATCGCGGCATTATGACCCTCGCGCGCGAGATCCGGACATTCTATTTTTACGACAGGACCAAGGCCGGTAGCCTAATCCAGAAGGCGTCAATGCATGTCAGGGTCTCGCCGGTTGCGAACCTCATTATTCTTTGTGACATTTATGAAGTAAGAGAATGATTAGCATAATAAATTACAAAGTTAAAAAAGTTTTATCTCCGTTATTAAGTCTGTACATGTTTTTCAACATCTTCTCTATCCATTTTGAATCAAGACACTTTTGAGATAACTTTTATTTCTTTTACTAGTATAAAAATATTCTTCAATGTTTCTTTGTCATCTCTAGAAAATATTGCGTGGCTGTTTATTAAAAAATCTATAAATAATACATAAATGTTATAGCTACACTGCAAATTCAAGTGTGTAAAGAATACCTCGATCGTGTGTTATTTAATTTTTTAGTTTAAAAATAACGTACTTGTACTGTAAAGAGATCTATTTATGCAGTATAAGTGTGTTATTTTTAAACTAAACAACACACGTGGATTTGCAATGTAATTACAGAGCTCTTGGTTCTTCAAAGAAAAGAAATTTGCAGGACAAAATTGTCAAATCGTATACACAGACTGTTAACAGAAAAAGGAATCCTTTCCTTGTTGAAAGACTGCGTCGGAACTCCGTAAAAAGAGATGTGTTAAAACAACATGCTTTAAGGCATGATAAAGTCTCCAGTTTTAACACACACAACTGTTAAATTAACAAACGATGTATGTTAAAAAAAAAAGACACATCCGTGCACATAAAGCACATATTTTTTTTTTTAATACACATCGTTTGTTACTTTGCCAATTTTGTGTATTAAAAGAGCAGAAACTTTAACATGTGCCACAAAGCATATTGTTTTAACATATCTTTTTTTTACAGTGAAGTCATCTAGCTCATAATGTCGAAAACATATTCATTGGTCAATCGAGGCGCTCTGTTCGCGAACGAGAGTCGAGGGAAGCAAGTTGCAGCTATCGGATGCAACTTGTAGCGGCGCAAATCGAAGTGCATGCAGGCGCGCGTCCGACACTCGAAGCAGGTACCTCAGGTTTCTTATCGGCTGTTCCTTTCACTCGTGAACCGTTACTCAGTGGGAACCTATCCTAATAAAGGCACTTTCGCCTACATAGTTCTCCGCGGTCCCTCGGCCATGCGAAATGAACGATAATCTTTCGATACGTGGGGGGATTTTCTTTTTCTTCGATCTTCGCGCACGAAGAGTGCGTTGGTTTAGCACGCGCTTTACGACGCTTTGTCGCGTAATCGCTTTCCGGCCGCACGCGGGATGAGATCATTTGTCGACGATTCGTCACAGAACGTCGCGTCGCTTCGACGAACATGAGCATCAGCACATTCTAAGTAGTTTCGACGTAGCTCGTTTTTCCACGCCGCGATGCAACGATCGCGACCTTGCGCCATGCGGCCCGTAATCGTTTTTCAGCTCGATAGTAATACGAGAACGCGATCTCGCCCGTCTCTCTCTGTGCGTGCACAGACTCGATATGACATCATCCGCCGCCGCAGCTCGTAAAGCTTGTAAAAGGTAACTCTCCCGCTCTCCGACAGCCTCGCGTTTTATTACACGTCGTTAAACTAATGCGAATTCGATAAGCTCTAAACGGAGTAATGCAGAGGAGATGACAACGCGAACTAACGACCGCCAAATAAATTATCGAGTCAGCAAGAGGGAACGAATTCCCCCGTCAATTATAATCATGAGTAAAACGATCACGCCTGAAAGACTTTTTGTAGTCTTCATCTTAATTTCATTGAGAATCTCGTTTTGGTTTATCAAGTACGCGTATTTCCTCGGTTTCATTTTATTCGCTAGATTTGACAGGGTCTCCCTCTTACTACGCGTCACTTGCGTTCTATTTAGAACGCGTCGGAATGAACGCCGTCTAAGCAAGTATCTGTCTGTCAATGATTTTACGTAGTCGAGGATAGAATGCAAATCAATTTGCATGTTTTATACTGCATACCGCGCGACGGTATGGTAATGCCGCGGCAGATATGTATGAATATTCAATAAATTTGGACTCTCTTATGAACGCTTGGACGGCCGTTTATTCATCCGTATTATTTATTCTAGAAAATAAAGCTTTAGAAAAATGAAAATATACAGTTGGCTCGGGTATCGATATCTGCCATCGTTGCTCGAGAGAAAAAGAGAGAGAACAAATAGTCGTAAATGTATGGGAAAAGACCCGGTAGACGTCGACCGTGTATCCCTGGAACATCGTGTCATATTCTTTTCTTATCAATGCGATGCGTAGTAAAGAATAGGATAAGATGTTTCGTATCTCTCTTCCGTTACGTCCGACTTAATGTGAATACACGAAAAATGTGAAATAGAGAAGGTATGTGGCACATGGCTCGATCTAGCCCTTTATGTCTATGCAAATAGCGTAAACATTAAGAAAAAAAATTGATTGAAAAACTAAAATATTTAGTCCGATAAGTGCATTAAAAATTAAATATCGAGTCGTTTTACAATAAAATTCGTATAGGACTCGCTGTATTAAAAATAATAATAAATAACAAAAACGGAAAATGTGAATCAGCGCGGAAATTATTGCGCAAACATTACGATAAATAAATAAACTTTAACAAATTATCCAAACTCGCAAAAAAAACTTAGATCATGCCGCTTAATAAATGATGATAATTGCACTGAACGTATTTCAACTCATTTTAGTAATCTTCAACGAGTTGATTTAAACAATTCCTGGTTAAAAAGTTGGTTAAAAAAACCGACACGAATGAATTATACTTTTTTGGGGGCACTTGAATAATTGTTGAATCAATCTAATGTTTAGTGGATCGTATCGGGCTAAATATTTTAGTTTTTCTCTGAGTGTACACACAGCCACGCGTTTCGCTTGACTTGAATGAAGGAATGAAGTAAGAATCTTACTCGAAAGTTTACTATTTCCGTACGCGCTGAATACTTTTGTCTCAACGCGACATCATTGCGCGCGATGACGAGAGAGGAAAGGTTAAATTGGTTCAACGTGATGAAAAACGCGTGTTTATTTTCTGTCTGCCTTCCTTCCAGCGCCGACCAAGCCGGAGAATCTCACCTCCCGGGGAATCACGGGGACAACGATTGAACTCTCGTGGTCGGAGCCTGAGAACGCCAACGGTGTCATCGCCGGTTATCGTGTTTACTACATGCATTCCAATTACACGGACGTTAAGATGCATTTACCCGACAAATCTACGGACACCGACGACATCGACTTCGTTCTGAGGGAACTGCGTAAGTTTACATCTCAAATTGCATGAAAGACGGGGCGACAGGCGTGGATAAGATTACTTAAACGGCGCCGTTCTGTTATCAGGTGCACGCGTTTTCTCTCTAACCTTTTTTAAAAAGGTAATTTTCTAGTGACATTAAATTACACGAGTGAATAGCGGATGTCCGACAGACAGCTTATGAATATAATGTTTTAACATCGGCCGACGCGCGCTATCCGGCCTTTGTGCCGTTTTTTAACGCGCGAGATAACGCGAGATTAACCATGTAATCTTCACTCGACAGCGAATAGTCGTTACAGCAGACGACCGGAGATAGGTCGGTGTACTTAGCTTATTGATAAGGAAAGCTCTAAGAATCCTTATCGTTGTACGCAATTTTTTTCTCACATGCGCCTGCCTCTCTGACCAAACAGATGCATCGCTGCAACAGTTTGTTGTAATTATAGGAGAATAATTATCTTAACGTGTCGGGGAAAGACCTTGTTAAGGTTTCGATTAGATATGGTGTGTGTGACGTTGGCGTATCACATTTTGTGGAAACTCACGAAATATTGAGTTCTAGCTCCACTTGCAATAGTTCTATAGTTCCTGGTAGATGAAACAATTAGTTCTAATTAATTAACAAAAAATTGTTATCTTCCGCGAAAGACGTATATTCACGTGTATGGGTGAGACGCTCGTGGATTTTCGAGAGTTCCGTGTACAAAAAAATAGCGTTACGAAAGAAGAAAGGAAGTTGCATTTCAAGCCGGACACGTAAATGCAAAAGAAAGGTACTTATGTGTGAACGTTGGTAAACTGAAACGAATTTCTCGAGAAAGAAGAGAACATGCTCAATTTTTTACGAATGCTACAGGCGATTCTTTTGTCGTCCATGAAATCAAGACAGTAAATCCAAACATACGATTATTTATTCTCCAAATGTTTATCATTGCGACACGTCGCCAGTTATTTAAAGCATACACTCTCAATTGGCTCTTCGAAGTTTATCGCATTACAAAATCCGGTTAATCTGGATAAATCATCCATCAGTTATTTTATCGTAACAACTAAACTCGTCAAGTAGACAAAATAATGATATAATATATGGGACGTTTCACGTCAAGCGAAACAGGCGTCTGGGCAAAATTCATAAAGTCGAAAGCTGTTCGAGAACTTAAAATTTTCGTTTTTATGTGTAATTTAAGAAGAAACGTAGTTTTTTGAAAAATTCGAAATAGCTGCGCCAATATGGCGCCTGAAGTAGATAAAAAACTTATTAAAAACTTAAAAACATTTAATTCATGGATCAGGTAGTCCAAAATTCATTCAATTTCCATGAGAATCAATATCTGGAGGTTTTTCGGCTTACTCAAGACAAACCATAGTCAGATTTTCAAAATTGAAGCGGCCGTATTGGAGCGACCGTTTCAAATTTTTCAAAAGGCCACGTTTCTTCTTAAACTATACATAAAAACAAAAATGTTAAGCCCTCGAACATCTTATTTCGACTTTATGAATTTTTCCCAGACATTTATTTCATTTGACATAAAATCCCATATACAAATAATATTTAAAAAAACGCAGTGTGTTCTAATTTTTTCAATAGAATGTGTGCGGAGGGAATTTTTTTATTTTGTGGAGAGGGTTTTTATGCTTTAAATATGAATCGGTTTCCTACTCTTATTTCAGTTATAAAGCATTAATATTTTCGACGTAAATTTTCTACGCAATGTGTTTAAACCATTATCTCTCACTGTCTCACTAAATCGCTACAAAATTTATGTGGTTTATTTAATTCGTTTCGTAAAGTACGAAAATCTACAAATTTTTCATAATTACGTATACATGTGCACGATCATAGAATTGATGATGCGTACCTGACAGCAAGATCATTGCACATGCGTGCGGTTACTAGATTGGCTTCCATTTTATGTAGAGTCCATTTGAGATAGGCTGATACCAAACCTAAGCAAAGTTACTCAAGCGGTAGAGAAGCTCTCTCACGAGTTATCAGTGACCTGATCGTTAAGAAATAGTTTAAAATAATTTTTGATGAAAAAGAAACTTGCGTTCAAAATGTAAAACGTGATAAAATAAAGAGATAAGTGCAGTCGCTGCAGACTTATTCTGTAACTCTTGACGAGTTTCGTTATCGTTTCAACGTCGTTGCGGAGCATTTTCCAAATATTATATCTGAGCAACGATATTATAACGATAACAAAAATGTCGCTAAGAGTTAAAGAATAGGCCTGCAGATAAAAAACAAAATATACGTAAATAACACAAATTTTATACGTTCAAAACTCCGATAAGACATTATTTAATAAATTATATGATGAAATCTTGTATAAAAATTATAAGCAATTATGCAAGTACATACAAGAAAATAGATGTAGAGGTGTTGATGTTTTCTTTATCAGGAACTATAGAACTATTGTAAATAGAGCTAGAACTCTCAATATTTCATAAGTTTCTACGAAATGATATCCCAACTTCACACACACCAGATATAGCCGCCATAAAAAAAAACAGTCTTTTAACTTTCATTCATGAAACTTAATCTGCTTCAATTATCATTCATAAATCGCCTGTGACGCCTCGCGTTTGCAGACCCGTTCACCGATTACAAGATCTGGGTGAAGGCTTACACGCGGAAGAACGAGGGCGAGCCATCCGATCAGATCATCCGCAGGACCGACATAACAGGACCGAGCGCACCTCAGATTTTGAATTTAACTTGCCAATCTCATGAATCTGTCTACGTTCACTGGGCCAGGCCAGCGAACTTCTGGGGCTCAATTGACTACTACTACATCAATTATCGAAGGGATAACACGAGATATTACGAGGAGATCGAGCTGTCGGCCGATAAAAATCATCTCGAGAGCGGGGTACATATTACAATGTTATTTTTAGCACTAAATCATCATAGAGCGACATAATGATGAAAAAAAAAACAACACGTTTTGTATTTAACGTAATAATTTGTAAATTGTCAGACTATCAGTGTCAGGGAAAATAATTGAAATAGAAATATTAGGCTCGTATTATTTGCACTTTTGCACTTGGAATATTCGCTTGTTCTCTCTCTAATACCTGAAGGTGCATTTGTCTTGTTTAGAGTAAAAAAAAAATTTTGGAGATTTTTTTTACACGAACAGATTTATTTATTAAAGGATCTATAAAAATACTAAAATATGTATTTTGTATAATAAATATAAATGTAAATAATATTTAACATTTAAATATATTTATCTTGAGATAAGATACTTAGTTTATATTTCATATATTTCCTAAGTACGTAAGTTGTCTTTATTTTCTATTGTTTATTATTTTCTTTCTGTATTTATCTATATATAAAATATAAAATAAATAGAATATAATATTATCTGTTCTTTTTATATTAACATCTACTATTTTATAGCTACATTCTTTGTATAAATAAATATTTCTTGATTCTATTTCAATTTTTTCCCAGCACTGCCGACGACAATGATATTATTAACAAAAGCAACTTTATTGCTCTGCCTCTTTCACTTTGTACCTCGTCAGCAGTTCTTTGTTTAACAATTATAAAGCATTAAATTATGAATCACAAGAAACGTTGCGAATTTATGTTCGCAGGCTATTATACCCAATCTGACGGTGAACACGGTTTACGAGATCGTGGTACGAGGGGCCACCAGGAGTACGATAGACAAAGGCCTGATCATTCAAGGTGACAGCTCTATACCGACGAAAGTGTTGGTCACCCGCGATTGCGACAAGATACCGCCCTTGATGCGCCGCAGCAGCAAGGATCTCAGCGCGGGCGTGATCGCCGGTATGGTCTGCGCCTGCTTCGCCGTGATGCTGGCGATTACGTCCTTCGTGCTGTGGAAGTAAGTCACGGTTTAACGCACGCCGCGTTATCGCGCATACACTGAGGAAATCTTTTAGCCGCATCCGACCGCACCGGGCGATATATTTCCGGGTCGCGCGCCGATGAGTACAACCGCGCGCGCGGTTGTAAACAAAAAAAAAATAAAGAACAATAAAAATTAAAACTGCTCTTTTTGAACGTGTTATATAACGATTGCTCGTCTGCCTCGGAGCGCTATTCAAACCTCTGTATCTTTTATCCGGGCAATCTGTGATATACGTTAAACAAAGCCCCTCTTTTTTTCCTTATGTAATTGTAACGATGCCGACGTCGAGATAAACCGATTAATTAATAGATTAATAACGTCTTTATCGCAGACAGAGGTACAATCGAAGAGTTGGAATAAAAACCGTGAAACAGAGAAGTGACAATTAGAGATCTACTTTCTCTCAGCGAGTTACGCTTTACAGTTACGGCCGATCTTGCGAAGTATTATTTCGCATCGCCGACGTTTCACTTCCGCTCCGCGCCGACCAATCTAACGCTGCGAATGATCTATTATTTTTGTTAGCTGGGAAATTGTCGACCGGACAATATCGGTACGTTCGAGCGCAAACGCGATGCCTGGATCGCGAATCGCATTTGGAGTACGGACTGCGGGCAATTAGAAAGTTTCCGAAAGCGAACGATGCAATCACGCGCACCTTCGCACGCACCCGCAACTATTTTTCCCATTCAGACTTTCCCACTTGATTTTCCGCCGCGGCCCGTATCGTCCTGGCAATCGTCTCTCATTTATGATCCTTGAATTATCTTATTCTTGGAAAAAGTTTCTATGGCACTTAATTTGTCAAATTTCTATGCTGCATTTTATTTTATGCAAACTACGTTGGAAAAGAGTTTGATAATAATAATCAACCTTGGTGAAATAAATTCAATTAAATGTCCAATTAATATATTCTAATATTATATTTAGTAATATTTATAAATTAATAAATAATTATTTGAATTAAATTTTAAATAAAATTTAAGTAATTACATTAATAGTAATTAAATATAATAATAGTTACTAAATGTTTACTAAATATTACTAAATATTTAATTATATTAACCGAACATTTAATTAAAATTATTTTGCTAAAACTAAACTGTAATTTAGACTTGATTATTATTATAAAAAAAAAAGAAGTAGATAGGGTGATAAATTGTACAGTTAGTTTTCAGTTATTTCCAAAATTGGTGGAGAGGCAGTTATATTTCTGTCGCTCTCAATAAGAAATTTTTATAGCAAAGATATTCTCACTGATTTGCCATTGCCTTTCATACGATGACAATTGAATAAAACGTTTCTGTCCGAATTTGAGAACACCTGAATTTTTGGCACAGAGAACAGGTGCCAATTTTTGTTTCGTTCTTATCTTAATTTATCTTTAATGAGACTCGATTTATTTAGTTTTTTATGGATCGTTATAATTCACTACTGTTAGGTAGACATGCAGACTGAATCGTAACGACATTCGAGATAAAGTACTTGAAAATAAATTATTTATTAATCAGATTTTTACGACTGCGCGTGTTTTTTTTTGGTTCTCTCTCGCGTTTCTGCGAACACGCTTCCTCGTAGATATAATTTACTTGCCTACGTAATTTTATCATGTAGATTTCCGTCTGATGCTCGAAAAGCTTTTCTACTACCACTTATCGCGTATTTATCGGCGTGACATAACTTTAAAAGTCATAGAATATCACGAGAAAAAAAAGAGGAGGAAACAACATAATGTTCTTGACAAAGTACGAATTTATAGCGAGAAAAAAAAAGGGAGACACTACGCGTGTTATCGCGATGATTGACGTTTAGCCAAGTACAATTTCCCTGACGTTTTCTTTCTCTTCGCTCCGAACGACGAAAGGAATAGCGAGTTATTACACAGAAAAAATTTAATATCAAATCAACAATTCATTGTTTCATGTACAAGCAAGGATATAAAATTATTTTAAAAGAATTTATAATCTTGTTTATATATAATACTATTTCAAGAATTTCATTCCTATTAAATTTTTTATCGTCAAACTGCGACGAACGATAAATTATTGGCGCACATACAGTTCATATGATTCCTGTAGGTATCTGGAATTATTTTTATATCGCCTCTCTCTCTTTTCTTTCGTCTCCTCTCGTCGCGAATGTTATATGAAATCGATTCGATTCCGCTGGTACCGATTTAAATTTTTTATCAAACTTGATTTATAGGACGCTCTATACGTGAGCGAAGAGATACGATGCGTATTTTAATATATCCCAACGCTCGCCCGTACGTCTCTCTCGCGTTATCGCGAGATAACGAGCGGTGACAAGGCCTAAGTATGCTCTTACAGTCACTGGAGCCACACTTGTGGCGCGGTGCGGAGCGGAGTGAAGCGCGGCCGAGCAACGCTACGCGGTACGCACCGTGCCTAGACTCTTGCGCACCGCGAGCGAGAACGCGTGTGCGGTGCGTGTCTCTCGTTCGAGAGTTCCGCGAGTTTTTCTTCTCGCTTTTTTCTCGGCGTTCTCGCGTTCCGGGTGACGTTCACGAACGAAGTGGCGAGGCGACGCGAGCGATGTGCGAGGGATCGGCCTTATCGTCATTTATTTCGCAAGCGCGTTCGATGATTTGCAGGCGGCCTCGCCTGTGATGGACGCTGTCTCGTCAAGACTATGCCACCGAAATGAAGAAATTTTTCCGTAACTTGTAAGTTTCGTCGCGATATGCGCCGCGGAAAATCCATCGGTTGTGCGGTACGAAGGAATGTGTTATCGGCATTGATTTTAGTGTATCAATATTTGATCGTTGTTATCTGCCCAACCCACACGTGCTTCTCATCGATATTACAAACTCCACCGACTCGGATACTTGAATAATTCTAGGTCGTATTAAGAGAACGCGGCTTATATTATTATTTCAAACGGTCACGCCTCAAAATTGTTTTTCAAAAATAACGTGCATAAAAGGACGGGACATTTTCTCTCTATAGGAAGAGGTTTTTAAAGAGACGAGAAATATATCTGGATATTTTCCTTTCTTATTCAGACCGATCTTCAGGAAATGCTTCCACACTGCCTACTACTATCTGGACTACCCGCCGCGGAATGTTCCCACTCTTCAAGAATGGGAGAACAGCGAGCAGGACGGCGAAAGGACCGCCGTGGCCGTGCAGCAATTCGTTCAGCACGTCGCGAGCCTTCATGCCGACGGTGACATCGGCTTCAGCAAAGAATACGAGCTGATACAGTCCGAGACCGGCGATTATACCGTGGAAAATTCCCAGTTTGCTGAGAATAAGGCCAAGAACAGATACTTGAATATACTCGCGTGTAAGTAGCCATTGACGTATCGCTCGCTCGTGCGCGCGGTCGTAATATTTACAAACGAAAGGAAACGTCTTAATATAGAACCGTTAACGCCACTGACTCTCTCTGTTTCTCTCTCTTCTCTCCCCGTGTTCCGCTTCTGGGACTTCCACTTGTCGTCATCGAACCGATGAATACGTATTCGCCCCGTATTCTTTTTAATTCGGATTGACCCGTCAGTCGCTGACCCATATGTTGATACCATCTGACTGAGATTATAACGTATCGTTATCAGTTTCGATGACAAGAAATTAATGTTCGAGATGGGCTTATCGCGCAGCCGACTGACAACAAATTTATTTGGAAAGAAAACTTTCGCAACGGTACGAAAATACTGCCGCGCGCTTGCGAAATTCACGCGTTTGAAAACACCTCTTCGTTATCCGCGAAACGATGGGAGCGATCGATTTAAAATGATATGATATAAAATGTTTCTCAGCTTGAATAGCACGTTGATTTTACAGTCGACGAGACTGATAAGTGGATAACCGTGTACCGCGATTAACTTGTATTTTAGACCGGCAGCGCACACACACATAAATTGTAATTATGGGGATTACGGTTATGATGAGAATGCGAAGGCGTTACCTTAACTTACTGAACTGGCAAAGTGGTTTAATTTTTACGTTATTATCATTAGACGACCACACTCGCGTGCAATTGCTCTCATGCGGCGGTGGGCCGCCTAAAAAGGGCCAGGATTATGTTAATGCGAACTACATCGATGGATGGCAAAGGGCACGAGCTTACATCGGTACCCAGGGTCCGCTCCCACCTACGTTCGATGGCTTCTGGAGAATGGTTTGGGAGCAGCGCGTATCAATAGTCGTAATGATTACCAATCTGGTCGAACGAGGTCGTGTAAGTATGAAATTCATATTGATATTTTTTTTAACGTTCAGAAGTTACATAATGGTGAGAACAGAAATGCGAAGCCGATATTAATATTTCTTTACAACGTCAATGTAATGTTACGTAATAAAACAGTGAATTGTGAAGTTGATATCGATATTTTGTGACAGCGTTAACCAAAAGCCGCGTAATAAAATGATGAAACGGAATTATGGATAGAAGCAGAGATAAATTATTCACACGTGTAAACGCTTGCCTCGCTGTAAGCGCCTGTACGGCACAGAAAAATTACAGAAATATTTCATTACAACACTGCTGCAATGTTTTTGTAATAGCAATAGTAAAGTGTTCGCTTTTAGAAACACTGTAACACGGATACTGCAGTAATAATACAATAAAAAATATGTTTAATAATATTTTGTAATGTCATAATAATTAAGGTGTTTTTAATTTGAACGAACACATTCTGTGGAATATGTACACTGTTAAAAATGTCATAAAATTCAATTTTCAAGTTAATGTAAAATATCTTAAAATTTAATGTATCTCTAACTGAAAAGTATGAGCATAAAATTTTATGCACTTTTGACAACTTTAAAGTGTGTGTTTAATGTACCTGTTTGAAATTTGCTTTTGTTATATTATATTAAGTTCTGCTGCTTATTTTTAACAGAGTATACAATTATCAAAAATTAAGAAAACAATTATATAAATAAATTTGCAATGCTCTATTAACGTATTATTATATATAATTATTAATTAGTAATTACAAAATTATATAATTGTTTTCTTAATTTTTGTTATCTGTGTACATGTCTCTGCAGATTGTTCGTGATTTAAATAATATTGTAACTTGTAAATTGCCTTTAGAGAATCACATTAAAATGTAATATTAAAGTTTTGCTGTGAATATAAAATTATAAAATTAAATTGTAACTTGATTCGGTAAATTTCTTTGCTACTATTACTATTGCTAAAATTGGTTACTGTCAAGTATTTTTAAAAATAGCTCCACGCGACTAATTCCGCGACGGAAGACTTGTACTTAAATGTAATACAAGACTCTTGCATAAAACTGCTTATAAGCTTAATGAATCAGACGATATGCACGCGCATACAAATGTTTGTACATATAAGCTTAGCAGTTTATTTTTACAATGTGTTTAAAATATTGCCGCAGTTTCCTTAATAAAAACACATTGTATGTATATTTATTTTAACATTGTTTTTGAAACATTGCATTGCTATATGCAATGCAATGTTTCAAAAGATGTGTAAGATTGCACTGTAGCTGTAAGCTGAATTATTTTGACTTATGGATTATTATTGTTACTTGTAGAGGAAATGTGATATGTATTGGCCCAAGGAGGGGACCGAAACGTACGGTTACATTCAAGTAACCTTAGTGAGGGAGGACATTATGGCCACATATACTATCCGTACTCTCCAAATTCGACATTTAAAGGTATATGTTTAAAAATAAAACGTACGCTTTTGAAAAACATTCTTCAGAAAGATGAAGGGATGGTCATAAAAGAAAGCGTAGTGAAATCAAAAGCCAATAATTGAATAATCCTTCCAACGAGAAACTCTTTCGAATTTTTAAGCAGATCAAGAAGAAGAAAAATGGGACCAATATGGGCGAGCGCACTATATGGCAGTACCATTACACCGGCTGGCCTGATCACGGCGTGCCCGATCATCCATTACCCGTTCTGAGTTTTATTCGCAAATCGTCCGACGCTAATCCGCCCGAGGCTGGACCCATTGTGGTCCATTGCAGGTGACAATTGCATTTTAACAAACAGTTTTCAAACAACATTTTGATTCGACACTGTATGCTTCGAGCATTTTTAAATATTTTTAGCGATCTTTAATACAATTGCTGTCACTCCATTCGATTATTTTGACGAAATTATTTCTTTGTTTCAGCGCCGGCGTCGGCCGTACCGGAACATACATCGTGATCGACGCCATGCTGAAGCAAGCTAAAGCCAAGAGCGAGATTAACGTGTTCGGTTTCCTCAAGCACATCCGCACCCAGAGAAATTTCCTGGTTCAGACGGAGGAGCAGTACATCTTTATCCACGATGCCCTGCAGGAGGCGATCGAGAGCGGCGAGACCAATATCGAGTCCAATAACTTAATAAAGCACATTCAAGACATGCTGTGTCCATCGAATAATAAGACTGACGCGTGGAACAACATCGAAGCTCAATACAAGGTAAGTGATTTATCCTTGGATTTGCCAACGTTCGAACGTTAAATTATCTCTGCGATTATTAATCTCAATCTGATTATTTGTCACTTCTTTCTAGTTGGTAACGTCGTGGAAACCCAAGGACTTCAATCTCGTGTCCGCCACCAAAGCGTGCAACGTTCACAAGAATCGTAACATGGATATTGTCCCTATCGAGAATGCGCGCGTTCACCTGACGCCGAAGCCAGGCGTCGACGGAAGCGACTACATAAATGCAACATGGGTCTCAGGTAAGTCAATCAGATACGTCAATCGCGGCGTAATTTTTGAAGTTCTCGTTGCAAACGACGATGAAACGCGGTGTTTTCTAGGTTTTCAACGCAACCGCGAGTTTATCATAACGCAGCACCCGATGGAGAACACTATAATGGAGTTCTGGCAAATGATGTGGGACCACAATGCGCAGACTATCGTGATGTTAACTCAATGCGACGAGGTACGTTTCGAATAAGATAATCGTGAACGTAAAAGAAACGGGACTTTGTAATGAAGAATGCCGTCCGACAGGAATACCCGGAGTTTTGGCCTATCGAGGGGAAGGATCTTGAATCCGAGACATTCCGAGTACGACTCTGCGCAACGAAGGAGACCGTGAACGGGACGATTCTACTGGAAGTCGCGGTTCGATCGTTACAGGATGATTACGAGCTCAGCGCTAGGATCGTTCAAGCGCCGTCGAATCAGAGTGGTTTGTGGCCGCATAACAACAACCCGAAGACTTTCGTCAGTATCATTCAGGACTTTCATCGAGACTATCAGAACGGTCCTATCGTCGTGATGGACAGGTGTGCATGAAATTTCATTCTTGCGCAGAAAAGAATTAATATCAAATCAACAATTTATTATTTCATATACAAGAAAGAATATAAAATCTTCTTGGAAAAATTTATAATCTTAAACGGATATAACTCGCTTACACGGAGAAAATTTTTCTCTTCCATAACAAATACTTCAAAGATTTTATATTCTTGCTTATATATGAAACAATGATTTGTTGATTCAATACTAAATTTTGTTTCTGTGTGCTGACTCTTGCTAATAATTTCACAACTAATTATTTAAGTGAATATATTTTATATCTCGTTACTTTAGGTATGGTGGAGTCGAGGCTGCACTCTTTGTCCTGCTGACTACGTTGAACAAGCAATTGGAATTCGAGCAAAGCGCCGACATCTACATGTTCGCGAAGCTACTTTACATGAAGCGACCTGGCGTTTTCCGTTCAAAAGTGAGCCTTTTATCAATACAGAACTTCTCTTTACGTCATTTTAGCCGCATTCGTTATTGAGAATAAAAATTCACTTTTGCAAATTGTTTATCACTCGCAGGAGGATTACATATTGCTGTACCAGTGTCTGGAGTCCATGTTATCGACGAAAGGCCGCGCGGAGCCTGACCTGTACGCCATGGCGAACGGACACGTCGCTACGCTGAACGACCCGAACGAGATCAGGTCGGCCTCGTCGATTCAACACATGCCGATAGATTATCCATCCAAATCATCCGTCATTCGTGAATACGCGACAGTAGAAGTCAGTTCCGAATACCTGTCCGACTATACCATTCCTATACGCGTGGATCACCCGATCGAGTCGTCCAGCAGCCGTGGGAGCGAACCCTGCCTCTCCTCCCACGGCGGCAGCAACGATCATGTAGTACCGTCGGAGAAAAGCATGGTGGTGTCGCAGAGAAACATTAGCTATCATAATCATCCGCCATCCGGCGTCTCCGTAATGGTCGATGCTAACGGTTATATCACAAATGGCAGCATGCGCGTACCCTCCGACAACATGGAGCCCAGCTGCAAGATGATGCCCCAATGATGCCGGCCTATCTTCGGTTGCAGCGCACCCTCGCGAAGGTCGGCCCCGCTGTAATCGAGACTTCCGGACGCGCGCGCGCGAGCATCGGAAGTTTAATCACAACCTGGTAAGTGCCGCTCGTGCCTCCTCGACGAAATATATGATAGAAACGCGATATAGTAAGAGCAAAATCTGTTTCTCTTTCGTGCAGACTGATCCTCGCAACGCGGAGGAGGTGATAGTTCGCATCCAGGAGAGAGCTGCAGGATCTTCGAGCGGATTTCTTAGTGTACATAGAGCTAACGTGAATGTTAAACGGGAGGAGAAAAAAAAAACGAAAAAAATACGTGAGAGAAAGGAATTTTGGTAAGGAAACCCTGTTTCCGGCGCGTGAGCGGACAGTGCCAAACGAAAGAGACAAAATTGCCGCTGATGCACGCCGGATGGGCGATGCTTATCTTTGTCCGTCGCGTAAGTTTACGTTGTTTATACTCTTATTTTGTATATATATATTATACATTGCATATAATTATTGATATACATAACACACACATGCGCGCGTGCCCGCACGTACTTGTGCATAATGCATATAAATAGATGCACACACATACATGCTACATAAAACATTACATATATATATATATATATATATATATATATGTATATATGTATATATGTATATGTGTAGGAAATTTGTGTGTTGTATGTGTGTGCGTGCGCGTGTGCGTGCGCAAGTGTGTACATACGCACGTCGAAAATCCGACAGCTCCGAGTTGCCAAAGAATAATTACGATAGCCTAATCGTTAGGACGATATTATCGCGGATGAGTGTGTGTACATATATAATATACGTATACACGTGTATCCAATTATTCTACGTGTTTTAGTTTATTGTATACATATGCGTGAGGATGCATCGTCGGGCGAAATGCTTTCGCATATACGAATCGCGATTGTTGCGCGCGATAACGGGAATTCAATTACAAGCGTCTGCCCTCTCTCGTTTTTCATCCACATCTCGATTTGCGGACTCAATACAAGCCTGGCAACGAGCGTTGGTCACGACTATTGCACGGCGACATTTATCGTGCTCGCTACTGCCATTTAGCGACGATACAATCGGTATCGGCCACCGCGATCGTCAGTCGTTAAAATTAAGTTCGAACGAGTGATGCCGCGCGTGTACGCTGCAAATCCAAGTCTCCTGAGACTGAGTCGCGCGCTACGAGAAAATGGTTACGATGTGTAGGGAACGGCAGTGTAGGCATGGACGATCGCAATCCCAAAACAATATCTTGGACAGTGGTGAACAATCGAGCAGACACGCGACTTATGTTGCGCGAGTAAACAAGTACACATGATAGGTTACTTACCCCTCTCCCCGGTCGCGCTGCTCGGCTCCGACCGACGCCGACTGCAAGCCTCCGCTGCTCCTTCCGCCGTTGGCCTCTCCATGGCATTTACACGATCTCACACGCGCGCACTTATTAACGAAACGAAACGAATAAGAACGAATTGCGCAGAGGATGTAATCCCCGATACATAATTCCCGATTTACCGCGCTGCGTCTCCGTGGCGTTCCGTTGGCGGGAGCTTGACTGGTGACGCCAGTGACGTCATCGTCACCTCGGCAACTTCACTCCGATTCACCGCCGCGACACGGCGGACGTGAGTCAAGCTGGAGTTAAGATGCCGAATCGACGCGGTTAATCTTCATTCTCTATGTACGCATATTAGCGTGCGTTACCGGCACGCGTCAAACATTTTACGCGTGCATGAAAGTCGTCTCGATTAGTCGTCTCGATTTCGGTCTCTTAACCCTCGCTTGACGCACGTCGTATCGCGCGGTGAATCGGAGTGAAGTTGCCGCCGTGTGCTACCGAAGCTCTTTCCCGCCTACGGAACGCCACGGAACGGACGCGCAGCGCAGCGAAGCTCTCTCGAATCGCGTTTAATCGAATTACGTACGGCCTGCATAATTGATTCTGCATTCGTTGCGTTTCGCTAACAAGCGCGCGCGCGCGAGTGCTATGGAGAAGCGGTGCCGCGAAGGATTCCGAGAGAAGGAGCAGCAGAGACTTGGGCAGCGCGACCGGAGAGGGGTAAATAACCCATCATTCACTTGTTTACTTACTCGCATCGCTCGCGACGCACTAGCGTCGCGTGTCTCGTCGATCCTTTTTTTTTTGCATCACGCTTGTCCAAGATTTGTGGCTTTGGACTTGTAATTAAAATGCATTGACGTTTCTTACGCATTGTATTCATTTTCTCGTACCGCGCGACTCTCGGTCTCAGGAACGAGATCAGAGGTCGTTCTCGATGCGCGATTACTCAAATCAAAACTACGTCTGTAGCAAACGGTGTCGTACAACAATTTGCGTGTACAATTTGCCTCTCAAGTCTGTAAACGGGACACCCGTAAACGAATCGAACGCACAACTTCGTAGAAAATTAGACGGTTTTTGGTAACGTCTAACGCACAACATTAGGGTGCGATCTCTCTATGGAAAATAACGGGGATTCTTTTTATAAGTTCAGACATAAGTTTACGTATAAAGAGCACAGAGGCGAAATTATTCATTAGAAAACAGCAGAAAGATGTGAAAAACGCGCATCGACTCGCGCTGTGTGTGACTTACGTTTTCTCTTTAATTAAAAACGTAAAGTGATATGTAACTCTTTTACGGTGATGACAATCGCGATATTTTTAATTGATCATTGCTTGTTTACCCAAGCAAACAACGCAAAGCGAAGTAATACTTTAAGTCCCCAATTTCCGTATTTTCTATTAATTACATTGATCGTGTTATTGAGAAATCTGTTTATACAAATTAATTGATATCTAGGTAAATTAATTGTAATTAATTGAACCTTCTCGTAAAGCCTATTAACGTCATTTGCATAACGTTAGCCAGCATCATGAATATAGGAAATGCGTATGTGCAAGATAGTTTTTTTTTTGTCCATTAACCGAGTTTGAATTTATGACGAAGACTTTTTAAGACGAATCTCACGTCGGGAAGAAATCGAAAATCGATATCGTATAAAAAATGGTCGCTTTCGTCGCGCGTAAAGATGCTCATCGCGCAAATCCGTACAAATCCGATTTACAAACGTGTCTTATAGATCATTGGTCACCGTGCGTCAGAAAGCGCACACTGAAAAAAAGATTTGATAAAAATAATTAAGCCTAGATGATAACTACTGAGCTTTGGTGAAATAATTTCAATTAAATATTTAGTTAATGTACAAATATTTAATAATATATAGTAACTGTTTGGTAACCGTTTAGTAATCGTTGCTTACCATTAATGCAATTACCAAATATTAATAAACATTTGGTTATATTAATTAAACGTTTAATTGAAGTTATTTCACCAAAATTTGATTATCATCGAACTCTTTTTTCCAGTGCAGTCAGATACTTTGCGAAGTGTACGTTCCGTCGCTTGGCCTAACTCGTACAGTACAAATTAGTCTACTCTTTTGAACGACTATTCATTTAAGTTAACAAATAGCAATTACGTATAGGAGAAAACTCAAAACTGGTTCGCTTTAACTTGCCGAAACTATTATAATTAAGTGACAACACCATTCTAATAATAATCGCGACGAAGCATCATACTACCGAACGTATTCCTCCGTGGTAATCGACAGCGTTATCGGTCGACTCGAACGAATTTCCGCGGAGAACGGAGAAGGACAAAATAAGATAAAACAAAATAAAATAAAAAGAAGAACAGTTCCTCGCGCGAATCGCGGCAGATAATATTCGCCAGGTTCACCTCGTCGTACGCGTATAATTGCGAAAGTAGATACAAATCGTCACCCTTCGAACGAAGTAGAACCGCTGGACGAAACGGAGAGAGCAGAGGCAACGAGTACAAAGCCGAGGGAAATACACACGTAGGAGAGCAGCGACTTCCGTACGTTCCGTTCGGTCAGCCCGCTGTGATTCGCTATGCGATAGTGCTCGTTAGGGAGAAAATCGCTTTATCGTCGATACGTGCAGTTGCGTGTGGGAAACGTCGCGATTAGGAACGCCCGTTCGGGCACAAGACTGATTGTCGTTCGGATGGAGAACGATCAGAACGAAAATCGATTCGCAACGTTTGCGGGATCGCGAGAGCATGAAAACAGAGACCTCTTCGTTCGGCGGCAATGGACGGCTGTCGGGTGTCGCTGTTCTTCTCGAGCAAGAATTACGTGAGGCTTGCAAACGCGAATAACGCAAGCGCAGATCGGATCTTTCGAGATAGGGGATGGTTAAGAGCCCGGTGTGTGCAACCGAATGTGTGCACATCCGATTACAGCCACGAGTCTCGATTAATTCACCAATTCGTACGTACGAACGAAACACCTATCGACTTATCGTCTAACTAGAGATTACTATGTATGTAAAGAACGTGTCTTTTAGTTAACGCCGTAATAATTTAAGTCACCGAGAGAGAAAGCGAGAAGAGCGATATTATTGTAACATACTCACACACACGCACATACACACGTACACGAAAGAAGCTACGCCGAAGGAAGGTATATGCATACCTGAATGACGGACAGCTCACACAAACACGAACTCGTCGCGTTAATATTCGAGAAGAAAAAAAAAATATATATATATATAAATATTTATGATATGAATGGCGAAGCCGGAGAGTAAGATGAATTGTGCGGGCGTGACGGACGAGGAATCGCCCCGTCTTTAGATCGGATTCAAACGAGACGGAGACAAAATGCCATAGGAAGAGGGAGGAGAGAAGCTCGTGCAACCCGCGGGCGACCTGTACAGAGAGCGATACCTCGTCGCGCACGTGCGATCTATATTGTATTTTACGATATTACACGATTATATATGTACGTACCTACATGGATAAACGCAAAATAGACGTCTAATGAGGTATGAGTGGCCGTGAGATAAAAGGGGAGTAGAGGAGGCAGGGGGGGAGTGCGATGATCCGGGGGAATGTGCGCGGCCGCCCGCGTATAATTCGATGATAAAATAGGTGGTGTGTATAGATAATGTAGACTCTAGTCAACATAATATTTGTAAGATGACGCACACACACACATTATCTCGTTCGTTTTCACATACACACACACACGTACACACACGCGCCGTTAGTTCGCATCTAGCTCCCCTGGCTCTTTTTATATTTCATTTCTATCTCTTTCCTTCCTTCGTCGTCCGCTACGTCTACGATCGAGACGAGAGGGATGACGATCGGACTGCGTTTTTGCCTGGCGTTCGTCATCCCTCGGACGACTGTGGAACGGCTATCCGCCGTGATGGGAGGGGAGCAATCATATTTTCCTTCTTGTTAATTTCACTTCAAGAAGAACTCCTCCGTGAGAAAAAAAAAGCGATTATAGACGGAGAGGAAGAGAGAATGGTTCGCCAATGTTAATCGCGGATAATTTCGAATGTCGCACGATAAAGGGCGGACGCGAAGGGGTGGTCGTGCCCCAGCGCGTTCGCCGGACTCCTTTTTACATCCCTCGGTATAACAAAGACTGCGAATGTAACTGTAGTATTCGCGCGGACCACACGTGGAGGCAGAGGGAGGCGAACGGTCTCGTTCCGAGTTGGTTTTATGTGATATATATACGTACGTATGTGCATATGTGTATTTTATTAAGTGAAAAACACGGAAGGGAGCGAATTGCCGGGAGGGCGACTTCGGGATTGCGCGGATCTCGTTGGCGCGCAGTCGTTCGCAGAGAGAGAGTCTGTTACTTATATAAAATACGTATATCCAGCGAGAGAGAAAGAGATATATTATATATATATATATAGAAATGGATGTGTTTTAAGAGGATGTATATGTCGAATGCCTATCGAAACTTCAATAGACAACCGTGAAAAATCACACTCAAGCACGTTCGATTGTTTCGTAACATAAGTTGCCACGATTTATAACTTTATAAATTATCATTTGTAACGAATCGCGTCGCGGAGAGAGCACACGACGAGAGGAGGAGGAGGGTAAACGCTCTCTTTCTCTCTCTCCCTCTCTCCTCCCCCGATCCAAAACGTACGCACTACGGCCTACGGTAAAAAAAAAAGAGGAGGCAACTGTTTATACGTATACACTCACGATGTTTAATGTGAAATTAACAATCCACACGATCGACACCGCTGGTACACCGAGGTCGGCTAATGTACGCGAAAATTGTAGCGGTAGAGAGTTTAGAGGTGGGTCCCGAAAGACACAACGGGTATCACGAATCCGCGCCATGCCCAATTAATATGCGACGAGATAATTGACGACACGATTAAGATTACGCGAAGCCAATACGTAAAACGACAGTCAAGACTGCCAAACAAATAACTACGAAAGAACATTCCTTCCCTTTCACTTACCCCTTTTCCCTTAACTCTTTCGCTATGGCACGTAAGCAGAAGATGATTCTGAATGTATCTTTGCGTTTCGATCTTTTAGAACAGAAATTCAAATTCGACGATGGAAGATTTTTCTTCTACGCTACGGAAAAATGGTTAGAAGTTGTCAAATTAGCGATTTAGCTATCAAATACAGCAATCGAGCAGTCGCGTGGAAAGTCGGGCGTTAGCAATTATTAATCGATGTATTTCTGTCTGTATAAATAAGAGGGGGAGAATTGTAAGTATCTTATCTTCTGAAAGCGCGCGGAGATAATGGAAATATCAATTAGGATAATTAATCCGCAATGTGTTTTCATTTGTATATAAATGAGAAGACGACTATATTATTATCTCCTAAAAGTGCAAGCGAAAAAATAACGCAGGTATCAGTTCTAAATGGGCTGCAGCCGGTGATGCATTACCGTCAAGGGGATCCGGCGATTATACCTAGTAGCGAAAGAGTTAATCTCCGAGCATAGCGACCGCACTGCCTTCGATAGAATTTTTAACAGATCGATTCTCTGACCGTCGCTCGGGAATAAAAGAGATCAATTCGCGCCGGGAGGGGACGAGCCGCGTGACGTACTAAAGTCGCGAGGCACGAATATAAAAAAATCAAAAAGCTCTGTTTCTCTGTTCCTACGACGTCACGCGAATCATCCTCGTCGCGACGCGCGAGCTCATCGTCGACTATAAATCATTGAGCGGCAACGACACGCGTCAATGAGTTCGCGAAGAACGTGAGCGCTGGTCCACAATGCGGTTTCCATCAAACTCTATTACTCGACATACAGTACGTATCTCAACGAAAAACGTAAAGGGGGAAAAAAAAGAAACAAAAGACAGAGGGAAATTTTAGAGAGGTTTAACCGGATATAATGATTGCGATATCAGTCATTATGTGCGATAGTATTACTCGTTTTTTTAACTGTACGCTTCATTCGAGAAGAATTGTCCGTGCTTAAGAACATATACGTCTAATAAATAGTTTGCGAGAAATTTGCAACTGGTCAAATCAGCCAAGTTTCACTCACCATAGGCCTTCGTAAGCGCCGACCCGGATTCAGCCGCTTCCCAAGACGAACGAGACGCAATCGTCCGAAAATTAATTGAGCAATTAATTGAGTTATCGTAAACATGATAACTAAATTCACTGCGATACGTTCATTATTTTATCTAATGTCGCCATTCAAGCTTCTTAATGTCCGTGCATCCAATTCTTTTTTTTTTAGATTTTATATTGAAATAAGTTATTATTGTTAACGTGTTTAATAGAAAAATCGCGTTTCGTTAATTACGCAAAAATTGGTCAACTATAATGATCGTAAAGAACATAAAAATATTTACAGGAAAATTGTTCTCATTTTTGCACAGAAAATACCACGATGTTTCCAATTTATTTAAATAATTGAGTAATATGAAATAACAATATGAAATTTTTTTCCGCGGACGATGGAATGGAATACGCGAGAGGCATTGTTATGACTAAGCCAGAAAAATACGTTTCTTTTATTTCCGTATATGCATTTTACGTAGGAATACTTCTTTCACCCGATATTTGTTGCAGTCAACTGACCACAGTTATATGTAGTAATATACTTTTTGTTTGAACGTGCAAAGGTTTTTGTGTTGCTATAATTAATCAATCAAGTTTTAGAAAAAATAGTGATGTTAGCTAATGCGAATGACGATTATTTGCTGCTTGATTAAACTAGAATTGAATACATCCGTCGATGCAAGACTTGCAAGTAAGTATTGTTTAAATATACATATGAATAGCTAGCAACAGTGAAGCGTACGAAATGTACGTGATACGGGATTATGGAAACAGACGAGGGTGCTAATCATTCCGTCCCCCCTTTTTTTTTTACAAAAATAAGTCTTTATTTGTAAACGATGTCTTTGATAGAGTAATCACTCCAAAAGACAAACATTCAGAGATCTAGATCCGCAGAGCGACGTTGGCAATCGCAAGAATCTCAACAGCGAGAAATCGTAACTTACTTGACTTAATAACACTCATGCTTTGGCAATACTTTGCTTATTTAAATCTTTCGCTTTTTTTTGGGCTTCCTTAAATTCCATTTTGGTTTCGATATTTGATTAAAACACTTAGACGGTGATAGTGAAATCCTTGGGCGATTTGGAGAGCGAGCTGTTGGAGTGGAGACCACTCGGTAGTCGTTTCCTGTGTAACTTTAGCTTCATGTCGATGTCGCATTCGGCCTCACTGGTCTCGTGGACGTCGGTGAAACCGCTCGGTGGCTTCAATTCCAACGTAGACAGCTCGCTGCCCCAATCGTCGTTCCTCCTCATCATTCTGAACGTGCCTGCCGGCTCCTCCAGGAGACAGAGCGACTCGACGGACTTCCTGCTCGGCGGCTCCTTCTCCAGCCTGTCGTAGGAACCAGGACGTACCGGATGACTCGGCGACGCTCCTCGCGAGCACGAATGCACTCCGGACTCCGATAGCTTCAGCACCGGTCGCAGTATACCGGGAATGCGACCGTCGATCGCGACGTCGATCGCGCCGCGACTCCTGCGGAAAACGACGGTCGTCGTTGAGGTGAAAAAGTTGCAGAGGAAAAACTGAAGCTTATTTGAACAAGTGGTATTAAGCCGCTTATACAAATTAATCAATGTCATGGAGGATACAGTTAATTCCAAGATGATAAATATATCGAAGAAAATTTTATTATCGCGTCAATATTTAATTTAGAGAAGTGCCTAGTTTTGCACTATTAAAAATCAGCAGCAGAATTTAATGTGATATAACGAAAGCAAATTTCAAGCAGGTACATTAAAAACATTTAATGTACACTTAGTGTAAATTTAATGTTGTTAAAAGTGCACTAAATTTCATGCAAACATTTTTCACTTATAGATATATTAAATTTAATGTAGCTAACTGAAAAATACTGAATTTCATGACATTTTTTAACAGTGTAGTTTATCTAAGAGAGCTTTTTTGCAATGTGCTAATAATGTAGTGAAGAAACGATTTTACTCAAGTATTTAAAAATTCAGCTAGATATAAATCTGAAAATAATTTCGTAGAAATCATCAAAATAATGTAACATATTCAAGCATGACAATAACGCTGCAAAAAGTTTCGACATTCTAGTACCAATGTAAGTCCCTTACATAATTATTTTCAGGGGGTTCAGTGAAATTATTTTTAGATCTGTGTCTATCCAAAAACTTTTAGATACGTTAGCAAAATTGTTCTTTCCGTGTAGCGATTCTAGTGAACGCAATTTGCTTTACCGTTGCTTTTCGAGCCTCGGGAAAGTCTTTCTCTCAGAAATTGGTGACGGCTCGGTTGATGTACTTGATTCGTGCGTGTGGTACAGCACATCTGGAAAGACGCGAGACGTTGACGCGGGAAATGGATTAGTGGTTGCGCGCTTGATTTACATGATAGGCCTGCGTAGACGCGGCCCGGACACAGAAAACCGAATACTAACTTACTATGATGAACCGGTCGCTGCACCAGGGCGAGCCGCTGCTCCCGCTGATTCACGGAGTTCGGCCCCGGCGAGCGGGCCATTATCGACGTCGGACCGGAGTCGTCCAGGTGATTCGACGACTCGGTACGACTGCTGGTGCCGACCTCCGTGTCGCTGTCAGAGCCCAGCGTGTCGTACTCCTCCGACTCCGATTTGAACGATTTCGATTTGCGTCGCGCACGACCACGTACTTTCGTGTACTGGTCCACGTCGCACTGCAATCGATTCGCTGTATGGGATTCTTTGCGGGGAGAAATGCGAGAATTGTTTGACACGCGACTCTTGAGAATGTTATTTGAAAAAAAAAAACCTCTGTCCCTTTGTAAAATAAAGCGGGTAACCGCGTTGCTCTTACTCGACCGTCAATTGTAAAATATTAACAAAGCGGAAGACAAATTAACTTAATGCTTTAATCTTTGAAAAGACAGTTTTTCACGCCTCACGGAATATCTTTCATCGATTGTTACGGAATATTTTTGCTCCTTTGCATCCTCGTTAATACTTTTCAATAAAATAAATTTCTGGTTCATACTTTGCCTCTCGCATTATACTCGGCACTGTAATTCAATTCGAACGCGTAGTAATTAAATAATGTCGGCGATTCTAATTTACCGTTCTCTACGGGTGCGGAACAATTTATGATCCTTTTAAGTATTGATGTAAAGAAAGTGATTACTCCCGTTGCATTATAACTTCGTTAATGAGATTACTTTCAATTGCACTGACTTTAGCCAAGATAGACATCTAGATATCATAAGTTGAGAAATCTTTTATCAACCCGGACGTCACAATTTACCGCCGGAGTGGAGTGTCAAAAGTGAATCATAAGATGGATCGTAAGCGGCGACACGGCCGCCGCCGTAAACCGTTGTGAGAAATAAACGTACTTGAGCGCCTTGCAGCATCGTCTCGCTGCGTTCGTAGAAGAACGCCTGTCTCATGGGGTTCGCCGAAAGATTTTCCTGCTCGGGCAGATTGAAGGTGGCATACGGATAAATGTCTTCCGAATACTCGGGTATTCGTTCCAGGGCGCTCACCTCGCGGCAAGGCGATTGCTGTCCCGGTTTCCTCACGGTGGCGTAGTACTGTTCCCTTTGCTCCATGTTGTGTTTGTTGTCTAGGGCCGCCTGCGTTTGCGAGCTCGGATCGTTCGCGCCGGATCCATCCGGATCTGGAAACGGCGCACTCGAGTTGGCAGGCACTCGGTGATCACCAATTAACATGACGCGCGCTGACTGTATTCGGAGCTTTCCAGAGGTAGACACGTATCGACACAGGAGTAATTCCGCCTTTGCTCGATATTCAGTGAAAGACGAGGACGAAATGACTTCTGCGTCGATATGTTTCTCCGGCTAGAAAGCTCTTTCATAATACACGTGATTCTACGGGATGTTTTCTGTAACTCTATCATTTAAAATATCTGTGTTGTTTTTAATGATACGAAAATATATTAAAATGGGAAAAGTTATTCGCTTCAAAGAGGTAAATATTATGATACGCGGTACTTTTTTTCCGTGCTTATTATTTTGCGAGATTTCGAGATCAACATTTTTTTCAAGGCAATGGCATATTTTTATTAACGTAGTTATGTTGCTCACGTAAAAAAAAACAAATTCAATCATATAGGATACGTTGACCTTACTGACCTATTTAAATGTGATTCTTTTTTTTTATATTTAACGTAATTAAGATCGACATCATACCCTGTATAAAGTTAAATTTGTTTTTTTTAATAAATTATATTAATAAAAAAAACGTTAACAAAATGTCGATTCCTAAATTATCGAGTTACAAGAAATACTCTACCAAAAAAGCTAATACAAATCGTTAAATAAAGCGCATCGACGCGAAAGGAACTCACTTTTGAAGTAGAAGACTTAAGAAAGCTAATGGAAGTTAATAAAAGTTAAAAAAAGCAAAGTGTGCGAATGCACTCGCGTGAGGAGGATATAAAATTCCATCGCCGTGTAGATTGAGCGCATCCTCTCGCGGTTATAAGATAAAGGGCGCTTACGTAGAGAGTTGAAGATGATATCAAGAAACTGCGGTAACTCGAATAAGTACGAGCGAGCGTGCCGGTATTTCTTGAATGATTTATGCACGGGGAAGATATTCTCGTTTCAGTAGCCGACGTATATCTGGAGCAACGTCCCGGCTACGTGATTCGTTTATGAAGTTTTTAATTAAACCAAACGCTCGCGGCGGATATCGCGGACCGCTGTTGTTGACATTGTACCTGATATCGAGGGTAGTTGACGAAAAAATAAAACGTCACAGACTGTCCTATTCCTCCCCTCCTACTCTGTTCCAATTCGCGACGGAACCGCTACAGTGTGTAGGAAGTGGAATACGCGGCGAAATAACCGGCGTCCGACAGAATTTTTTTTTTACAACCGGGAAAACTGTATCCCGCGCGCAGAGTCGGAGTTGGCGTGCGTTCGCTCGTTCGAAGCGCACGCATGCCATGTTAACTGATCGAGCGGAATTCGACTGGATCGTATACTCACGTGTCTTGAGACAAAAGCACACTCCGGCGATCGCAAGCATGACAGCGATAACGGAGATGACGCTCGGCGCCAAAACGTGAGCGTCGAGGTAGAGCGGAGTATTCTCGCTTTCCTGCGGATGATCCTCGTGCAAACGGTTGTTTCCGCTGGGTGACAGCGTACTGAACAGGTACTCAGCTTGGGTGGAACCGGCGTTGTTGTAAGCCGTCACGCGGAGCTCGTAGCTGGTGCCGCTCTCCAGATCCACGATGGGAAATTTCGACTGCGGCGGCACATTATTCGACACTGCCAACACACATCGGTCAAATTAATTGTCGGTCTGATTAATTATCGGTACGCAAGCATACTAATAATTGAATAGGCGCTTAAAGTAATCACACGACGAGAATTTTAACAATTATTTTTTACATGTCAACATTTCCAAATTAGTTTAAAATAATGCGAACGTCCCGTTACACGAGTGACACTGCGATTGATACATTGGCACGCGCGAGTGACGAGAAACAAATGTAATCAGTACGGAACTTGCTCGATATCGATTTTCGAATTAATACGGCGCGATCAACGTCACGCTCCCGAGAATTATCGGGCCTCACTTCCTCGCTTCGTGACTCGAACTTTCCGTTAAGAGTTGTCGAGTTCTTACCGAGCAGCCAATCCCCGGGCAGCCTCCTATATTCCACGACGAAGTAGGTCAACGGGCAGCCGCCGTCCTGCCAGGCCGCCAATTCCAGAATAACGAACGTCTGATTCGGCCTGACGAAGTGATGCTTCGGCGGCGGGATCGGCTTCGAGCCGTTCGTCTTCGCCGTTTGTATGTCGCTCGCGCTGCCGCTCCCGATCCTGTTGAAGGCCGCGAGCGTAAATTGATACCGCGTGCCGCACTGCAGGCCCTCGAGGAGATGCGTGCTCTCACGCCGATCCAGCATGACCTCCTCCCATTCGGCGTATTCCCGACGATAAGCCAAGAGAAATCCCTTAATAGGCGCGCCGCCGTTGTCGCCCTGCTTCCATTGTAGCTGGATGGCGTCGGTCGTCGTGCCGGTCGCCAGCAGAGTAGGCGACGTCGGCGGCACTATGCATAAAGTTTACCAATTAGAACTTGGCTTGTGCGCCCGGCTCGAGAGACGACGAAACACCCGCTCGACATTCGCTCTCGCGAGTCTCTCGCTCTCTTGCGCATGAATAAGAATTCGTCGGAGTTATCCCGTAAGACTGGCGCGCCGCTCTCGCATATGTACGAGTTTCTGCATAAATGTAGCTCGAGCTTTAGACACGAGGCAAAGCACCCCTTCAATCGAGATTATTCAATCGAGATTACGTAAGACCTTTAATCGAAATTATAATTCCAAAATTTGTTGAGCTATACCAGCAGTGCCTCTGCAAAGCTCCGAGGCTCCGTTTGCGAAAGTTCACGATATAATAACGCGAGCGCCTGCCGCGTCCGAAAGATTGTAACGTGACTTTAAATCAAATTATTCTCGCGAGAGGAGGCGGTGGCGTTATCCACTTCCACGGCGGATTAAAATTTCGCACGCACAATGCACGTCCGCTTATCGCGCGAGCGTGACTGACGGCGACGGACGGCGGCGGCGGCGGCGGCGGCGGACGGCGGCGGCGGCGGCGGCGGCGGTCTTAATGATTTCGCTTAACACGACCTACCCTGTATATGCAGCGTATACGTAATTTCGTCCGTGCCGAGCGAATTCTTCGCGTGACACGAATAGTTGTCCTCGTGACTTCTCTGCACGTTTCTCAGAGTTAAGGTATTGTCCGGCCCCACGTCGGATCTGTGGAAAACTCGTTCGTTGAAAGGTTCGTTCCGCCAGCACGTATGCGCTACGCGTTTTTCGCTTGCACTTACTTTTGTTGAAGTTTCATGTCGGCACGTCGCCACTCGACGCTCGGCCGGGGATCGCCGACTACGAGGCAAGCCATATTAACGTCCACTCGCCACGGTACCACGATGGGCACGCCATACGATATTATGGCAGCTGGAACTAATTAAACGAGCCCCCGTTACGAGTTTCCATTCGTGTCATTTACGCTCCGCTATATCTCCCGCAAATGTGGATATTATCGAAAAGTCGTAAGCACCGCGCTTACGTTCGTTATCGATCGCGGAGCGTGTTCCACGTCAAAGGTCCATTTTCCTTTATGGAATATAGACCGTCGCTCCCGTGCGAAGCCGTATTCCCTCTCGTATATTCGATGCGCGTTTCAGCAGTTGCACAGTTTTCTCGAGAACTCGGCAGAGATGAAAAGTTATATAGGAACATTCGCGAAGCATCCGGTAAAATTTTATGACGAAAGCGCGGAATTTTTCAATAATCCCCAAGCGACTCACTCGGGAAAGCGCGCGACTTACCAGTGGCGCTAGGCTGAAGCTTGATGACCGGCGTGCTGGAACCCTGACCGACCTTAGTCGAGGCCGTGACCCAGGCCTCGTAGGTTTCGTGCAGCTTCAAGCCGGTCGCCTCGTGATGCAGGTTCTGCGCGGGCAGGATGCTCTTGGTGATCTTCACCTCCTGGCCCTGCTCCAGCACGCGGATGTAGACGGTGTACTGGATCAGCATTCCGTTCGGTCGTCGCGGCGGCAGCCAGGATATCACGACGGCGTTCTCGCCGCTGATCACCGCCTTCACGCGTTCCGGTGCGTCGGGAACTGTCAGCAGAGTACCACTCTTTGGGTCGACAATGGATTTTACAGATCAAAGGTTCAGAAAATAGATCAGATAAATCGAATATGTGTCGCAACATTTAACATTTATATTTAGATCCGGAGTTGCATTCAAACAGACCTCACAAATTATGAATCCGTGTCTACTCCACTTTTGCCTTGAACTTTTCAAACGATTAATTTGAGGAATGCTTTTAAAAGTATATAGGGAGATCGCCGATATCGACATAACGCTTTGCTATTGGATTGCTTCTCAAACAAAAATAAAAAATAAAACTTTGAGAAAAACAGAAATATAAACTAGAAACTGTTCGCCACTAAATGGTGTAAGCAATTTTTATAATATCGTAATTTCCAAATTTGCAATAATTAAGTTTTTCATAAGATAAGCAAAAATGAACTTGAAAAGTAGTAGATAGGGCTACATGTTCTTTTTTTTCTTTTTTACATGTGAGTTATTTGTACAAAATATAAGTTAATGTATATATGAGAATTTCTGGAAGCTTTGATATAAAACATGTTTTATGTTGATTTATACAAATACCTGATACTGTCCTGCAACGTTACAAGAATATCATTTAAATATTATTCACGCATTTGATGAATTTATTTGTAGGTAATTTTGAATATGTAGAAATTAGGCACGAATATCTGAGAATTATGGATTTTCATCATTTAATTATTTATGTTTTTATCATGTTTTTATCAAAATTAATAAAATGTAATATTTATTGTTTGAGAAATAAAAGAGATAGAGATTTACATCGGTATTGGCGATTTTCTCCTAACATCGTAGATAAACTGCGGATCAGCAACGCATGGTACCAAGAGTGAATGATCTAAACGCTGTTTACCGGTTTCTCCGGTGGTGCAAGACACAAGACTGCTCGCGACGCCATCCCCAGCTCTGGTATAGGCGAGCACCTGCACCGTGTAGTTGGTGTACGGGCTAAGAGTGTGCAGGACCGTGCTGAGAGCATGACTGACTTTCGTTTCTCTGCCGGTCTGCGAGTCCGAGGCGGCTTCGTACAGCAGCTTGTATCCGAGCACGACCCCGTGAACTTTGTCGGAAGGCGGCGGTTTCCAGGTCACCTGGATGTTCTGACCATTCAGTGCGGCGCAAGCTACATTCTGCGGTGGCGCACTTGGAACTATGTCAAATTGGTACCGTAAATCGCTGTAGCGCATTGCTCTCCTTTGACGTGTCGAAAAATGCGGTTTATGTTATTGGTACAGTAACCCCGCCGCACACCCAGATTCGTATCGAACTCGGAGTGACTCACGAAATTGACCAAGGGTATAGCTCGAAAATGACAAGAGATACGTTCAAAAGCTAATTATCCACAGAAATATTATTTGTATGTTCCGATAATAAACAAGGCTGTTGTATAAATTAATTAGAATAACGAATTAATTATTCAAGAATAATCATGAAAATTGGTTTTTACACATTTAACTCTTTTTGTTAACGCTGTTAGATTGAAATTTAGAGTTTTAAAATCATTTGTTCAAATTTATGAACAGCCTGAATATTTAAAATGCAATCAATCAAGTTGCAGAAAAGATGTGAAATCTTGATTACAAAACTTGTGATTTTAGTTGAAATACAACATTTAGGTCGTCGCAAAACAAAAAACACAATCAAATTATTATTATCAATGTTGAATTTTGTAACAATTTACGGTTTGGGTTCGCGTAAAGCTCGTTGTATAACCCAATATCGTTACGCAAATGATTACTGTTGTTCAACGTTATGCATTATATATCATATTGAATGTTTATATACCAATATGGTATATATGACAAACTTTAAATTATGATATTAATTTGTAATATGAAACTTGATCTCATCATTTGCAATTCTCAATTACATTTAGCTCTCGTAATCAAAATGCAAAGAGACTGCCTCAAAGCGGCGCGCCGTAATTGCTTTGTTTAACATGCCAAATATTTTTATTAACACAAAATCCCGCGGAAGAGCTCGATAAACGAGGGAAGGGGCTTTTCCACTCACCGTCCTCGAACGTTTGCGCCATCACGGGATCGGATCCCGGGCCGTCTCCTTTGCTATTGAACGCCTTTACTACTATGCTATATTGAGTATATTTTCGTAGACCGGTTAGCCTGTAATCGTGTGAGCCGTCCCCATTTCCTGTGATTCCTACTCGCGTCGTGTTCGTCAATTGATCATCTCCTCTGAAATAAAGCCGCGAAACTACGGTTCGTCGAAGCGAAAAGATAACGCCGCGAAGCACGAAGGCAATCGACAGGACTAGAATCTACGTCAACCACGCGAACGCGGAGGGCGTGTCGAGAAGAGAGGCGCATTAAATTGCTCCGTAAATAATCGATCGTGAAAAGTTTCATTTTTAAAGGAGGGAGAAAGACGGAATCGTTCTTACAACTTCTAAATTGTATAGAGACAAGTGTCTCCCGTTCCCGGGCGCTCGTTCAACGACTTCCCAGTGACGAAGCTAACAGCGTGACAAATAGATAGCACGCATTAAAATATATAAACCACCTTTTCTTCTCTTATGCATCCTATTGTTCGCGAGCCGGTGTTGTCTCCAGAACGAGAAATCCTCGGCGCGAAAGTCGCTGTCGCCAAAGTTTACCGGAAATCGTCCTTATCGTCCGCATTTATTACGTTCCGCCGTCCGATTCGAGTATAATGGAGGAAGTAACAATCTCGAAATTCAATGGAATATAACTGCGGAGCTTGGACAAAAGGTATTTTAAGAATTCATGGTACCTTCTGCGCGACCGGACCGTCGAAGTATGATCCAATTATTCCGGTATGAAATGTCACGGCGCAAACATTATAGCGTCTAATTTAAGAAGTTTCATCGCGAACAATTTTTTATTTGTTTTTATCTTTTTCAGTTAAAAACGCATTTTGAGAGAGAGAAAGAGAGAGAGAGGACGATTTTAGAAAAAAATTTCTTCTAATTTTAGAAAGAACCAAATCTGTTCCAAAATATGACATTCGCAAGTCAATTTTCTTTTATATTATAATTAAATTCTTTTATAAACATTAAGTATAAATAGCTCAAATATTGTTTTTATCTTGACAATTTTGTCGTCTCCGCAATTTTATTAGAGAAAAATACGTTTAAAATTGCCTGTGTCGCCGTCTCGTAAAAATAACGAAATGCACGTTAAGATTATCACGGCCACGTCTCCCTTCTCGACACGTTTTTCTCACGGTTCTTCAGTTTTCACCCACGAAACATTTTCTCGCAAAATCAATATTATCAAAGGTATATGGTACGAGTCGCCGTTCAAACGGTTCGTTTATATGAATTTACTGTTACGTGCCATCCCGGCGCGAACGGGGGATCATCGCGATCATTGTTCGAGACTTCGTGCTCGAGGATGATAGACGCTAAATGCCACAAACTGCCGTGGTTCAAGAGCGGTAAGCAGATAACGATACCCAAGATTGGTGTAGCCGATGGTGTATCCGAGTAGTTCGCCGTTCCACAGGGATCGATCCGGCGGTTGCCACGTGATCTTGAGCTGCTGCGGGCCCAGGGGCTCCACGGAGACGTGCCTGGGCGGTCCACCGGGCACTTCACCATCCGTTTGCACCTGTTTCGAAAATTTCGAGACGCCCCCAGGGCGCACGTGAAAATAAAACAATCCGTCTGACGTTAATGCAACGTTAAATGACTTCGTGATAATGTGAAAGTTTTTCTTTTTTTTTTTCTTTCGGATCATGCTTTGTGTGCGTGTGTGTGTGGGTGTGTCTTTTTTTTTCTAGTCTCTGTCTTTCGACAAATGTTTGATACTGACATGAAGGATGTCGCTTGGCGCTGATGTTCCAAGATGATTTTCCGCAAGCACTCGAAAGTGGTAGGTAGTCGCGGGTTTTAGGGGCGATACCCGAGCGACCGTGTTGTCTCCGGCTACCAGCTTCTGCGTGTTGTGCTCATGCCACACGTCTTTCCAGCAAAAGGCAACAACGCTTAGAAGGATGCAGTACGATCTCTTAAGCGTAATCGCGAGAGAGAGGCGAGTCTCGCGAGGCGAGGCGTAATGTCTCCATCGCGAAAAAATCTGGACGTTACGAACGAGACGGCGCGATTAACTTGTACATCGCTCTGGTCGATAAACCCATTTCGTTTCTCCGCGCCGGTATCGGTTCGCAGTTTAGCAGTTGCCCGCAAAGACGGATCGTACGCGATGAGTGGACGAATCGATCAAGCGAATGACATTTTAATGGAGGATGAGAGCCGTACAAACTCGCGCAAAGGTAGCTGGCAATAAATATTGGACGTACATGCGCGAGCGGATATGTATATGCCAACACTATGTTGGAAATTAATTCGAGGCTATTACTTGCAACGGAAGCGCGCGCTCGCGCTCGCGCGCGCTAGAGATCTCTGCGAGATGCAGATTATCTCTACTAGTTTTAATCTGTAATTTAGGGACGCGCAACTTTGGAGGATCCAACACGCGAGTACGTTGGACATTAAAATAATTCACCCGCGATACGCGTACACCGGAATAATGTATTTCGCGGGAGTAAATTATACGAACGAACATCGAGGACGCGGTATTTATCATCGTTTGGCCGGTATCCTCGGAAATCTCGATCCTCGCGAGACTCGATTTTGGTAAGAGCGATAATAATTCTCGACGGTGCTTGCCTCAAGAACATGTTTTATGCGCGTTAACACCACGACGCTTCCAGTGCCCCTTCGTGCGTTAAGTTCGATAATTTAACACCGGTGGGGAGACTCGAGTCGATTAGGCGTAAATGAGGACATCCAAAGTTAACGAGCGGCCAGGGCAAGGGGCGTTTCAAAGAGAAGTTTGTGGCATGAAAATAGGGCGAGAGTGGGGAGAGTGGCCCGGTAGTCGGGGATGGGTTTGTAAAACAAAGACGCGAAGGAGGAAGATTCGCAAACGACTTTACAGAAAACTTTGTCTTAGCTGTCGTAACGAAAACCGCCAACGTCGGGAGACACCGAATGTGTGTGGTATGCCTCGGAAAATGAAGTGCTTCCTCTATGTCTTCGTGAAGAAAAAAAACTTTGACAACGCACGAATTGCGCAAATTTAATAATTTAATTATTCTAATTTGCATGTTTAGAAAGAAAGCGGGAAAAGAAAAAGAGATTTGTACCGTCAAATTTGCAATGTTGAATTTGAGTTACTCTTTTAGTCATTTCTATAGGTCGCCATTGCTCCCACTCAATATGCCATTAATTTTATTAAAATAATAGAGTTAAACAGTTTAACTCAAGAAGTGTTAAATTTGATTGAAATTCAGCTTATTGTTCACGTCCATGCAGCATTAATTTGTACGCTTCTTACTTTGGAAACTAAGCAATTTAATTATAAAAATAGATTGATCAGATGAGATGTTTTTTTTACCTAGACGTTTTAAAATTATGAAATTTAACACGCGTGAAAATTAAAAATAACAAAACGTTAGAGAAAAGTTGCCAATACCGATATACCATTTTATTTCTAGACTAAATTTCTTAAATAAAAACTTAAAAATAAAAAAACTTTGGAAATATAAATACAAACTGGAAAATGTCTTCTATTAGATGACCTCCGAGTGTAAAAATATATAAATGTAATTAAGAAATATTACGTGTAATTATTTTCATGCGGAAGAAAAATACCAAAATATTTTCTAAAACGTTAGCAAGTTTAGCCGCGATGAAAACAACGTTTAAAGGCCGACGATCTTTCTCCGAGCGACTTGATCAATGGAGAAACGTAAATCGCGTTCCTCTGAACGCAAACACGCGTAAGCGAACGTCAAAGAACGGAACTGCTCTTGCGACCGCGCTTAGTGCATAGGAGTACGAATCGTGAACAAATTCGCGACGCTATTATATAGAATCAACTTGACGTGAATATACAAGAGACACAGCGACGTAATTACCATTGCTCTTGACAGCCGCAGCTCATGCGACACACTGCGCTGCGTTACGCTACACGCGTGCATCTTGGAGCGACGTTACAAAATAGCGTATTACGAGGGAAAATATCCAGTTTGCCACAGTTACTTCATACAACAAAATGTTTTAATAAAATGCTAAATTACCTAATGAAATTTTAATGCTAAGTAAAACGCTAAATATTCTGGAACACAATAGAACACATTACTATAGAGAAAGGTTACAGACACACATATCGTTTTATTTTTGACTATTTCTTAAAGAAAATCTGGGAAAAAAAGAAAAGTTAAAAAACATAAAGACAAACTAGAAAGTATCTTCTATCAGAAGACATAGCAGTCCACATTTTAAATTTTGCAATAATTAAGTATTTTGTAAGATAAACAAAAATAAACGTCTGATAAAATGAGCCTCGAATCCAAATAATAGACAATAATGCTACATTTTCCTTTACTTTTCTTTTCAAATAAACAGATCTCATAATGTTGTACCTTCTATTTTATTTTATATGATTTTTATTATATGCCAATTTACATTTCATCCCGATTTTAAGTTTAAAGTCGAATTATGAAAAAAGAATAAAAAAGAAACAAATATACATAAAACAGTTTTAGAACGTTAAAAACAATCTAAAACAGTGTAAAATAATCTAATAGCATCAATAATACATTCACTATTAAATATTTTTGAGCTGTGCAATTTGTAAAAGAAAATCGTAAAAATATTATTTATACATTTAAAGCATTATTTTTAACTACAATTATATATATATATATATATATAGAAATAAGCTACAGATGTATAAATTATAGATTCATACTTCCAAACAAATCAAATTTTATTATTATCAAATATCAAGTCAAATTCAATTATTAAGTATCAAATCAAGTTCGATTATTATCAAGTATTAATAAAATAGTGACTTTCTTCTAATATATTTAATTATCAGTAATTATATTTTTATATCTGATGTCAGAATTCTATTAATATATCTAATTTGTGTCTTCTTATTCTCGTACTACAAACAAAATGTTTTTAAATGTAACCTCGTATAGAATGAAATGCAATTTCGTGACTGAAATGGAAATAATATTATCAATTTATATTTGTACGTTTCAAATTATTAATCAATTTTTAAAATATATATCGCGCTATATGTTACATCTGTCGATGTTTCAGGAACCATCGTACAACTTTTTACATGAAAAATTGTTTTGTTGTTAAACGTACATTTTATTTTCTCTCGAAATTCGCTACTTCGAGTGGCACGGAAATTAGACAGTTAAACACTTCATCATAGACATTCACCGGGTAGATACACATTCCTCGAATTGAATTATTACTTACTAATGAGATAAACATTATGTTATTTGTGTTAATGGAATTTCGAGCGCTTCGAATACGCGTTTGTTCAAGCCATCGACTGGTAGCGAGGTTCGCCGGTAGAACAGGAGAAACGGGCGGGGTCGAATAAAAGCCACGAAATAAATCCAAAATAAATGTAGCGCCTAAAATCCTAAACGAATATAGACGGGAGACGTGGAGCAACGTGTGGAGGGATAAATGATTAATGATTTCCCCCGGTGGCAAAAGCCACTGGCGTTATTCCCGAATGCGGGTGAATACTTTCGTCGAAGACATCGTAGTGTTAACTTCAACGTTGCGATATGATATTCCGCGTCGAATATGAAAGAAATGCCAAGTGCGCTGTGAGCACGCGCGGATAATGACGATGAATCGAGAATGTAATGGGGCGCAATAAACCGTACACTGTACATCGATATTCCTTCTTCTTTTTCTCTCTCACTCATTCACATACACAACTCTCTCTCTCTCTCTCTCTCTCTCTCTCTCTCTCTCTCTCTCTCTCTCTCTCTCTCTCCCTATTTCAACTCTCGGTCGAGCAAGCACAAAAAAAATCTGGTGTTATTTTCACCAATATTGCGTTGCTATAACGCGATATTTACACCAGCCGATGAAATTAATCGCGTACTCCAACAGTAAATAGGAAATTAAACAAACGTTTTTAATCTCTTCCATATTTACGCGCATTCACGCAACTATTGATCGCGGGTTAGATCGGAGCGAATAAATTAAAATTAAAATTTTTATTGTTAAATCTAAAATTTGTAAAGCTCGGGTCTTTATTCCGGTGCATTTACCACCACATCATCTGCAGGCGACAGTTCCTTTTGCAATTTGCACGATTTCGAATTTTATTTTTTGTTTGATTTATATTTATGTTCACCGTTGATAAATTGGGCGATGTGAGTTTAATAAAAGTAGAAACATCATCTGCACGCAGGCATGCGTCGTAATTTCAAAAGAAATTACTCTTCAAAGTAACGTTGTCATAACTGTCAAGTCGCGAGTTTGAGAAAGTTCACATTAAAATTTTTATACTCACTTGAAACTTTAAGACTTTGAGATACCTCCATTATTTTTATCATGACCCAACTATGAGCTTTAATATTAAAATTACGTTAGTCTATATATTTTCAGTTCCGAGGTACCTTCATTATTTTTGTCATGGTCGATCACGTTTTTACACATTAAAATTATATTAGTCTCTCTATATATATATATATATATATATACAATTTATATATATATATATATATATATATACAATTTCAGTCTCCAATTTTTAATTATAAACTTAATTTGATTGACAATGAGTAAAAATCTTAAACGTCGCGAATTAAAAATTAAACTTTAGAGACTATTCTGCGAATTATGTATGCACTGAGCTTGTACTTATACTACGTGATGTGGCAGTCAATGTACCAAGGAATTGATGCCGTTGACCAGAAATGCAACGATCTATAACGAGATGCTCTCGGCTTTCGATCGATAGTGACCGAGGTTCGCGCGCATACACCGAAAAAAAAGTGAAACGAAAGGAGGTAGGATGGTCTGTACCTTGCGCCTCCTTGTACTGCACGATGTAGTTGGTGATGGGTGAGCTGACGTGGCTCGCGTCCCGATCAGTTGCCGGCGAGGACCACGCCAGCACGATCGACCGGCTGCCCTGCTCAGCCACATGCAGATTACGTGGGAAATCGGGTGGTTCCTGCACGAGCAGGTGGATCGTCGCCTTGTCGCGACCGTATGCATTCGCGGCGACGCAGATGTAGTCGCCGCGGTCCATGTGGCTCGCCTGCATGATCCGCAGTTCGGTGGTGACGCGTCCCGACGCATCCACCGTATTATCTACCGCGTACCTAGATCCGAGAAGAGCGGTTACGCAATTAATCGATTCGCGTGACGATCTCGAGGCGGGAGACCGAGAATTCGAAATTTCTATAAGATTTACGCCGTTTAAGCCAAATTAATTAATACAACACATATAAATAGAGGAGTGTCTTAAACAGTCAAAGCTGGCGAGTGTTCGATAACATTTGTGCGTGAATTTATATAAGGGAGAGTTGTCGAATACATAGCACTCAAGTTATTTTTTATTATTTCCCAGTTAGTACTGAATTGTACGCAAATAAATATTGAAAATTGTAGCTTGATGTTTTAAGTATTTATTGGTCTAATATTTAATCATTTACCAAGAAGAAATTAATTTATAAATAAGTCTTTTTGCAACATGCTGCAGAAGATAAAAGAATTGGGTATTCAGACGATTAAAACGTACTTGCGGGTTTCTTAAATAACTTTAAAAGTATTAACTTTGAAAGAATATCAAATAAAATAAAATAAAATAGAAATAAGGAATATAAATTAATAACTAATACTTAATTTATTAACAATTTATCTAGAAAAAGATCAAACATTTAATAATTAATAACTTAGCAAATAATATTGAAAAGAACGTTAAAATAAAACTGGCGATTTAAGTGATCGATACGTTTAGCAAAACTCTCCCTTATATTTTATAGTTTTTTAAACTATGTACCGACTACTTTTTAAAATGTAGTTTCAAACTAAATTAGAATAGTAATAACATAAGTTAAATTTACCAATTTAATAATATTGATCGATATTAATAAATATTTTTAAACATTGCAAGAATTTATATAAATTCTCACAGTAATCAAGCACCAAGATCCAACTCTAATCAGTTAATGCGCTTCTCTATTTATTTATTCATATATTAATTTTACTTGTAGAAGTTGACGTATTTAAGGTTAGATTAATTACGTAAAAAGAGATATTATATAATCTATTGATTGTTTTCTACTGTCATAATTTCATCAAATATTGGATAGCAAGATAACTCGTGGTCAAGAGTATTGATTTTAATAGTTAAAATTAGTTTTCCAGAATTTACAGATGTTATTTCATTATAATAACAAATTAATACTTATTTCGCTATCAAAATAACGATGCTACAACAGTAAAATGCGTTTTCCAGGAATAGACTACTTTACTTTAGCAGTAAATTAACGAATCCACGAACGCTTCTACAAACAAATTTACTCTCGGTACAGTTTTCCCGTTATCAACAAAACAGGTTTTTGAAGTAAAATCAAATAATTGGTTATAGCAGCGAAGTTTGGTCATTTTCACATCAAATATACAGTAGCGGCAATAGTTTATTGCGGCAGTAAAATTTTTTCCCCTCTATTGTAAACGCATAAAGATTTAAAAATAGAATTTGTGCGCACTGTTGTGTAAAATGCATTAAGTACCTAAAACAATCCAACAATTGCAGACAGACTTGTGACTAAATAAAAACTACAATTATCAAATTTATTTTAAATATAGAATACGTTCGTTATACTTCAAATTAAATGCGAACACATATACATAATACATAATAGGAAAGGAACAATTTTGCTGAAGTAATTTATCTAAATACAAATATAAAAATAATTTCATTATCCATTAAAATGTAATATTTATTCAAGACGCTCGAGCATAATAATATGCTGTAAAAAGTTCTGCATAAGTAAATTGATAACCTAACAAAAACATTATTTTTAGATCTGTATCTAGCGAAATTTTTAGATATTTCAACAAAAGTGTTCTTTCGATGCAATTTCTATATGAATTATGTTTTAATGTGTAAAATAGAATTTTAATTGCGCGTGCAGTTGTTAGATACGGATCTCGTGTGTAAAGAGCATTCCACGAATAGCAAATTTAGTGTGTTTCTGCTTTAAATGTGTGTCGCGAATTAATGAAGAATGATAACGTACAGCGTCAAACGGTATGCGTATTTGAAACGGGCGAGCTTTCACGCGAAAGACGCATAATTAATTCCGATACGAACCTAACGTCGTAATTAGGATCGATCTTGCTGTCACGAACACGCCAGCTAAGATCAAGAGGCGCGTCTCCCTCGGCCTCGCAGCGCAATATTACGCTCTCCCCTCGTCGCACCGATTCCTGCCTCATCCTTACTGTCACCTGGGGGCCCGCTGTAGTGAGAATTTTTCATCAGCACCTTCACACGAGACACTCACGGCGCCGCGCGCGAGCACAATGAACGTCAAATAAAAGACAAGACAATAAAATCAATTTTCGCTATAACTCGCAGATGTCCCCTTTTTGTAATTGTAAACGAGCAATTCAATTTTGTTTTGCGTGGAAATCGCACGGCAATCTACTGTACTTTGTTGAATGCGCGTTTATTTCGTAGCCAAGCGAAAAAAAGATCAATTATCGACGCATGATGCTATTCCGAATAAGCGCGTGTGTTTGTGCACGCGTACGTATCCCTCTCACAGAGAGGATTTCATGCAGTGATGCGAAGCAATTATCCAGTGACGAATATTGTAGTAATGCTATTGAATTTCCGGCGGACGTGTCCGCGTATGTGTGCGAATTCAAATTAACAAATTTATTAAATTCATGACTGTTGCATCGCATATCGCCGCCTACGTATGAATATCATGTAATAACAAATTAAATTCCTATACCGCCCTCTCCATTAAATCTCCAAAGATAATTTCAAAGGGAGAGGGAGAGATAATTTCTGATAACGCCCACAGGTTGATATTCTGCAATATGAAAGCTTTTACGGTGGACACGCGAAACGGCGCGGTGGTAAAAATTATCGTCGGTTTTTCGATCAGCTCCGAATGATTCAGTGCGACGCTATCCGAATCCCGGATATCACCTGGATCCGGGATCCAGACGGCGCGGCGGCGGTAACTCTAGGTTGCGTGAATATTTTACCATGAACCGTTAGCCGAATGAGCTTGCTGAGGCCGGGCCCGATGCCGTTGCTCGCCTGGCATATATAGAATCCGGCGTGATCCCGCGATACCCGCGGGATCACCAAAGATCCGTTTCTGGCCACCCCGGCGCCTTCCGTGCCGTATCCCAGCTCTCTGTAGTCACCCGGAGTCTCACCTAAATGCGCAAGGATACATCTTTACGTTTCTGCATAATAGACACGTCCACGGAAAATTATTACCCTACGTTTTACGAGGCCCTATCGGAATCCTGTGTAAATCAGAAGACGTTAGTCCGTTTCCATCCCAACTAGATTAACTTTGATCTCGGTTTAACTTGTTACTTAACTTTTTTTTTCCAATACCAAGAATTAGAAAAAGAAGAAGAGTGAATTAAATTGAGATCAAAGTTAACTTAGATTGGTAGGAAATGTACCTAAGAAGGGCACAAAATAAAACTCGATGTACATTTTATCGACGATATTCCAGACGCGTGAAAAACTGACGTAAGAAAAGAAAAGAATCAGATGTTTCGCAGGATAAAGATTACTTCATAGACGCGCGATAGATAAGAAAATCTTATTCTTCGCGTAATTTCAGGTAAAGTTTACCTTAACGGCGTTTTGACTCGGAGGCACACTCAGCTACCGAGATATTTAATTTTAGAACTTTACAAACTGCGAAAAAATAACGTTAAGTTTCGCCGGGGGAAAAAATTATTTCTGAGTTTCGCAGCATGAAGTATCACCTTGTTTACGCCTCATTACAAAACATCCTGTTGTACGCCGACTTAAATGTCAAGAAATAACCGAGAAAAAAGTTGCTTAAGCGCGCGAGATGTTCTATAAACGCGTCTCTGAATACATGAATGTTCAAATGATCCTGAAACGCGTAACGTGTTGGAAGCTAAATACACAAGTACACGAGGCGCATGCCTGGGAATATCTCTCTCTCTCTCTCTCTCTCTCTCTTTCCCTCTGTGTGTAGACTTCATTCGCTTATTCTATCTTTTCATAAATAAACGGATGGAAAACGGGCGGAAGACGTATCAAAGTATGTACCACCCTCGTAACTTCAAACGGCAAAGATTTACTTCGCGAGAACTCCCATCGGGCAAGGTAAACCGAACATTTTGAAAGCGTCGCTTTTGAGTAATCAGTCTTTTCGCGTGAGTATTCCGAGAAATTATGTTCTTATCAAAAACTTACGGCAGAAGCCGCGTCGCGCATTCCCGACCGATGCTGCGCGATGCAAATTGCGTTTGTGCACCCGACTCGCCGGCAAATAGTTACAACGTTACACGGAGTTTAATAAAACCAACCCACGCTCCTGCACGTTTGTTCGCGTCTAATATGAATCGTGACAGGACGCGGAGCATCTTTCCCCGACAACGCGCGCGGTAGCTTCTTTTTTCAGCGCCCGATGCTGCTGTCTACACGGCGCGCATCACTCGCGACGGCGGATCGATGGTTCCCGACATCCTTCCCGATACATAGTGCATGATGAAAAACATAAATATCCACGCGATATCTGCTTTTTTTCCTCCCCTTTTCACTAGCAACTTTGAGATACGTGTTCGGACGGCGAAGAGAACTTTTACGGATTAATATTTGAGTAACGAGAGAACGCTTAAAATATACCTGAATATAAACGTGAAACGTGCGGTGGAAACGCTTATATACATATAATACGATTACACGACTAGCTCTCAGTGAAAGCATTTTACAAATGTATATTTGTTTGCTTGCCGCGGCTAATTAAAATTAACAAAAATATTTTGGAATTTGTGATAACAGTCTCGTCATCGCGACGTAACTGCGTCGTATCAAAGACACACACACACACACACACACACACACACACACACACACACACACACACAAAAGCGCTTTTTATTTGCCTTGACGTAGCCGCCGGCAGGGAAAACGATTGGCTCGCGCGAGTGCACGAGCTGGGCTGCGAAAGATGCATTCCGCGCAAAAGTGAGGTCAAAATTGCAGGAGGAAAAATAGAGAGAGAG
This sequence comes from Solenopsis invicta, assembly GCF_016802725.1. Lineage (NCBI taxonomy): Eukaryota > Metazoa > Arthropoda > Insecta > Hymenoptera > Formicidae > Solenopsis > Solenopsis invicta. Next base: position 23,311,308 of record NC_052668.1, read on the forward strand.
AAAAGATTGAAAAGTACCTCGCGAAAGTGCGCCACATCAAATCCACGCTCGGCGAATTGACGAAATTAATTATACGGTTCTATCTATAGGACTTATTTCTGACTGCGATTGGATATTCGCTCGCGATGAGACGACCGGCGATTCAGCGAAATTCGTGATTGATTACTGAGTTTCCAGCGCGTTTCCTTTTTTTTCCCCCGTCGCCGACCGGCTCCGCCGGTCGTAACTTAAATGAAAATTACGTAAAGCTCGCGCAAACAAAGTTTTCGCTTAATCGACAGGAGGAGATTATTAGAAAGTATTATAACACCAGCGTCAGACTTCGTGCTCAAGTCTGATTCGGAATAAATAATCGAAACGTCGGTGCGACGTTTGAGATATGAATTTTTCCAAATATGAATTTTTCAACGTACATATCGACGTATGACACATTAAAAACGGGACATGCGGTATCCGCAAATATTTCACTCATATCCCCCTTGTAAAAAAATGAACTGATAAGTGTTTCAATTAACTGATTACTATATCAGTAATTGATGATATTTCATTAGTTAACTGAATCATCGGTGACCATCAGTTACTGAGATAGTAATCGGTTTATTGAAACACTTATCAATTTTCTATCAATTTTTTTTTTTAAGGCTGCGGTCATTTATGAGGTGGCGAGAAGTCGTAAGATTAGTTGTTCGGTTAGCAGCTGTTTCTAATAAAAATCGAACGGTATTGCCTCTGTTAAAAATATCCATTTTACATTTAGAGAGATCAGGTGTGAATGAGCGTTCTCATTTCTCGCTCCACGTTCGAGAAGCAATACATCTCTCGTAACGCCGATGGGAAAGGGACGACGGTGGAGGGAGGTTACCTCCGAGATCCCACCTTTAAGGAGTTGTGACTTACCGATAGATTGCTTCCAAGTCACAGTCGGAATGGGGAATCCTTCGGCCTGACAGGCGATGGAGACGCCGTGACCTACAACCGCGTTCTGGTCGATAGGTTCCACGGTCCACCTCGGAGGTACTAAAAATACGAACCGATTGGCTTAGAATCTTCCAGTCGCTCGCATTCGTATCCGCCAGAGTCTTATTCGATGCCCCCTCGTTTCCGTCACCGTTTATCTCATTTCTCTCAGGAATTTGCAATGACGTCGTAAAATTTCAAACACGACCGTTAAATCAGTAATGATCATCGAAGACATTTAGCGCGCAGTCTCGTGGGTACACGTTACAAAGATACCCGCCTTTCTTTTTATTAATTAAGGTGCAATCGTGATGGATGACACCACAATGTACATCCACGTGTAATCACTGTTACATTACTTTATTACAAATTCCTTTTAATTTAATTTACGGAATTGAGAGTAATACGCAATTTATTCCGTGTTATCCCGTTATTCCCTAAAGATAATATCACGTAAAACCGTCAAACGGTATTGATTTTCATTTCACAGTTCAGCCATGATTTTATCTTTTATCAATTCGGTCCAAAAATATATATGATCTGACAGGTTATTTATTTGAACAGTCGTTCCCCTGTATATATTCAAACATCGGATCGATTTGTGTTACGATATAAACGGTGACGAATACCAACGGCCATGACTAAATTAATATTTTCCTAATGTGTTAGTAATCATGTAATGCATGCGTCTCTTTCTTTCAACTAGATTATATACTTACACAATTTGCTGAAAAAAAGAAACTGTGACAGTTATTAATGCTACGGAATCCATTAAGGCTACGACTAAATTACTTGAATTGACGATGTTATGTATATGTTATGTATAAATATGAAAACTAAACGAGAATGCGGATTTTTCCGCAATTAACTACTTTCAATTTCATTAAGAATTCAAGCAATGTTAAATATGTATCAAAAAAATAATTATTTGGGATATTCAGGAAATCTCGAAACTTAAGAATAGCATGCATTTTTGATAATAGAAAGATAAAGAGAGAGAGAGAGAGAGAGAGAGAGAGAAATTACTAAATCTATGTAAAAAAAATTGTCTAACTAAATAATCTATGTAAATCATAAAATATTCGATAGAGAGGAAGTATAAAGGGGAAGAGAGGGGAAGAAATTTGAACGAAAGAAAAATTGTCCGTCTAAAATACATGAGAGTAGTTAGTATAAATTGAACTATATAAATATATGTCAAGAAAATATAATACATATAATATAGTACGAGTATATGATGAACGTAATGTCATGCAAAAATGCAAAGTTGGTCATTATCATAAGGAACGTAACAACGCAAGCACCATTCCAATGTAAACAGAGCCTGTAAGACGGATGTAATATAAAATGCTTTCAGACAACGACAAACGCAAACGATACCGTGACAATGTACCGTAATGATACGAAAATAGAAAGACACGTAGTAAGGAGGAGTATCACTTTTACATTCTTCCATCGTCATTCCAAGTCGCTCTCGCAGAAAGGGAGAAGGGGGGAAGATGTAACCAGAAAACAGGTTAAACTACGCGAATGCATGCTTATGCACACCCGTGTCATAGACAATTGTTGCATTACATTAGCACAACGTCTCGAATATCAACTCGCTACGATACTCTACCATAGTAACATTCGCGGAAACGTCCTTTAAAAAATCTTAACACACGTGGGTAATACTTCTACGCTCAAGACTGAAATATATCTCAATTTTGAGGTCTACCATCGATCTCAGCGATGCTGCTTGCGGAAAACGTACGGAATATAGGGAACGATATCAAGAGTCAATACATTTCATATTGGGCCTTACCGGCACACCGGATCAACGGACTCTGGAATAGGCCGTGTGTGTTACTGTTGAATTACTTCGCTTATCGATATCACCCTCGTTAAAATTCGCAAATAGAACCGTCCTGTTCTAATAACGATCACGTGAAAATCTAATTATCTCTCACTGACGAGCATGCAAACAAGTAAAGTCGGCGATACATCTGTCGTCTACGCGATTCCGTCTCATTTGTCGAGTTCCTTGCCTCGATCATGATCCTCGATTTCCACCGGCAAATGAAAATTCTATCGAGCTATCTTCGAAGATAAACGAAAGAATCGGGATATGGCGGCACCATGCCAGGTATTGCTTTCGATAGCGCGACTGCAATTTCGAAACCTTTTTTTTCCTCTGCCGTCTCTTAATCTCGCCTCTGTATGCTTAAAAAAACGTTTTATCGATTGACGAGGACAATTAATGGGTATTTTCGCCGAATTGCTTCCTTTAAACTTCCGATGCTTCCTCAAACAAAGTTCGTAAGTGGTACGAGTGGATAGCATGAAATACGTCTGACCGTAAGTAGTAATGGACACACTTGGTCACCTACAAACAAGTAGTACGACTAGACATGTGTACCGAAGCAATATCAATTCTATTGTTGAGAAAAGTGATTAAGTACTCAATTTACTTCTTTTTCTTCCACTAAGTAACAACTATATCTTTAAAAAAAAATATTTTTTTGATAATTGTCTAAAAATATACTCATCATAAATTCAAAAGCAAAACTTATAAAAAAAAGAATTTATATCTTTTTTTCGAAGAATATCTCATAAAATTTTATCAAAGAAAAGTTGAAATAATAAATCAAATTTCAACTTATATTCTTGATACCTTACTCTTAATAACTTAAGATTCTGGACTGAAATATTAAATATTAAAATAGGATATTAAAATAGAATATGTCGAATAAATTTAATGCTTATGACAAACTTGTGAAATATTTGAAATAAATAATAATTTCTTTATATACATTATATTCTCAAGTAATGTACAGTATATCTCTGGGTGTACACAGAATTTATTTTAAATAAATATTATGTGTTCGAGTAAATAATTTAGCATATTTTAAGAGAGTTATCGAGGAGATATTTTTTGTAAAGATGACTGTTACTTAAAAGAAGAATATTAAAATTGTGCGATCACTTTTCTCAATATTGGAATATTTTTCCGCGTAAGTAGTAAAGAGCACGCTTGATACAGCCGAGTACAAGTAGTATGACCAAATATAAGTAGTATAGAATATTTGAGACGAAATATAGAAGGAATAGAACCAGATATAAATGATACCTATTTGTACGTAAATTTCATAGAGTATACGTAACGCGGCCAAGTAGAAATAATATGAAAAATATCAGTGCACGTAAGATCACGTTGAAATGGATATACGTATGTGTTAAAGTTATACATATGTGTATGCGCTGATCGTAAGCTGTGGCGGCAAAGGTATTACCATGAAACTGAAAAGTGCAGTATACTGCGCACGCTACTCGGCTGCATGATGAACACAAAGCGAACTCGAGAGCACGTTGCGTTCCATTTGGCAAATATTGCGAAAGTCTCTGGTATGTATTCTATAATATGACTGCAGTACTTCTCAAAGAACATATAAGCATAATGGACCGAGAAATGCGATTGTAAAAAATTCGTATGGCTGCAGATGGATGTTTAAAACATTATCCGTGACATTTTATTATTTATTATCTCGAATCTGTTAAAAATGCGCAATTGCGACGTCAAATTGAAATTAAATTAATTTTGATCTTTTTTTTCAACTTTAGTTTCTATTTTAGATTGAATGCGTCCAATTACTATTGTTACTCACTTCTTTGATGTTTGTTCTTGAAAAATTGCAGCTTTACACTTTGCACATTCATCCTCCAATTTGTTACGCGCGTATAACCTTTACCGAGGTTAAGGGATCGTATTTCGCTTTGAGGAAATTCCTTTGCCGCGCGACATTCGCTGGAAAATCTTTAATGGCTTTCAGATGTCGAAAACGTAGCGATCTTGTCGTATTTTATACGCATTAGGAGCGGGTGCCATTACGTACCGGGTAATACGTGGAGTCGTATACGTACGAAATGTACGATTCTTTTGATATTCTATGAAATTCGAGTCAGAATGGATGGAAATGAATAAAATATTGCTCGCCGTTGAGCGTGAGACCAGGAATTAAATTCGGCGAAACCCATTAATAATTAAATCCTCTAAATTATTTCCAATAGAGATCCATAGCGAAAATCAGCTTCCGATCAATCTCTTTCCTGATTTTCTAGATACACCCAGGCGACTAGGTTCAATGAAATTGTTCTTTTCATTTCTCAAATAAATGACATCTTTCCTAATATAAACAAGAATAATTTAAACAAAAACATGATATTCGATTGTATCATTCGCGATTAGCTATATATGGAATAAAATGTGAGCTACTTTTGGAAATATACATATAGTTAAAAAATCTATATGCCTGATTCATATCTGTTAAAACTTTAAAATATTTTTACGTTAATCTTAATAACGTTTTAAAATAAAAAATCAATTCTTACCATAAATTCTTATGTATCTCAAGTGTCATACACGCAATTTCAAAGGACTCCAGATCCTTACAAATTAATTCTTACAAACATCACGATAAAACCTTGTTTCTTTTTCAACAAAAATGAAATAAATTTTTAAGATTCATCTAACTTACGTTACCGAAGAAGAAACTTTTTCAGAGACGAAGAGTGGTGTTTCAAATTGGCGGAATCAGATACTAACGTACAAGATTACGATCCGGCGAATAGGGACTCGTATCGCACGTCCCTTCTCGAGGGATGTCATCAACGGCTCGGGAAAGTCGTCCGAGTAACCCGGAACCCAGGAGCGGATTAAATAAAAAAAAAGAAAACCGAACCTTGCTCGACGTTTCTTCGAAGTCTGCGCTGTGGTACGAACTGTATACCCCTGCCTTGTATATATATGCGTATACGTACACGCGTATACACACCTATACACAAGAAAAGTGGGACAATGGCGCGAAAAAAAGAGAGGAAGAGAGAGAGAGAAAGAGAGAGAGAGAGAGAAAAAAAGAGGAAGAAAAGAGAGAAGGAAGGATAGATAGAAAGATTGGTAGATAGATGGATAGATAAATTGAGAGATAGATAAACGGAAAAATAGAGAAAAAGTTGGGGAGACAGCGAAAGAGGAAGGTTATTTGTGGACGCTTTATGTACACAGTTTTCTTACGACTACGTCAGTTTTTTGTCGGGACACCAACCAGCGACTGAGAGGCTGGTCGAGTGCTCGGCCAGGCCAGCGACGTTGCTGATCTGGCATGTGTAGTTGCCGCTGTGACTAGCGCTGACGCTATTTATCGTCAGGATGCTGGAAAACGGCGGATAGTCGCTTATCTGTATGCCGTTGCTGGTCTCGACGGTAACGGCGGCGGCGGCGGCGGCGGTCTGGACCGACGACACCGATGTACCACCGTCGCTCGGTCTGACCTGAATCGGTTTCTCGTCCATCAACCACGTGATGTTGAACGGCTGGTCACCCTGGCTCGTCGTACACATAAGCTGTGTCCGCTGCCCCTCCATCACACCGTCTCCGAAAAAAAATGGCGAGATCCGCGGCGGAACTATAAACGTTACGTTGTGACATGATAATGGAGAGTATGCACCTCTGGCGGTCTTGCGCTGGTGGTTTGGCCGCGCCTTAGGCGTGGTCATCGATCGAGGATTTTGCATCTTTCCGACCGCGTCTTGACGCATGACTGATTCGCGATTTGCGAAAATGGGGAGATACATTGTAATGCATGCATCGTAAGGGACCGTATACAGGAGAAGAATTAACGTGAGCATCTAGGAAATATAATAATTTTTTCATTAATAGGAGATTAAACCACCAATTGTCTTTAATACAGATCTTATCTTTGTTTAAAGCAAGGTCGCCACTTGAATAGTCACCAATGGAATATTGCACTACATTGAGAAAAAGATAATTGAAAATTTATTTGTAGGACATACATTTATTTCATTCAAATAAATCTTCGTTTGAACACGGCGAAATAAAATTTTATTCATGGCAAATAAGTCAATTGAAAAAGTGAGATGTAACAGAAAGTGTATATTTCTGTCATTATAATCAAATTTCCTTTTAACCAATGTAAATGTTGAAAAAAAAACGTCGAAAGTAATTGCTTCTAAAAATTTCAACTCTCTTTCTCAGTGTATTTTTTTAGCCGAATATCTCTCAATTGATAATACACGTAAGTGATGTTGGAGGAATAAATTTGTTTTTCATTGTACATTATTTTCAAAAATTGTCTTCTACTCCTAAAAAATTCAATGTTTTTCCCAGCCAACGTAACGACCTGACTTAAATATCATCAATTTTTGCAAGTATTTTTGTAGGGGAAAGCGAAAAACATTTTCTCCTCCAATATCTCTTAAAATTCTGCTGTAAGAATCGTGTAACATTTCACTGGTAGCTATTTAAACATTGTATAACCTTATTCTAAACTAGAATAAAATATTTGCATTGAGAATCTGATAAATGATGGGTCAACCTCTTATTAATAAAATAAGTAGTGCATTTTCCAGGTTTCACGTTAAATTGTCTCTCCTTTGTATAACAACCGCAAGTCACCCTTCCTCATTTGTTTGTTGGCTAATATTTTACCTGTTAGTAAGTCGCAGCACAGTTTTCGTTTAAACGAAGTCTCGCCACCGAAATCGCAGGGACGAAGTCACGCGGTTTGCGCATCCCTTACGCATTGTCGCGTAATTTATTTCCTTCAGCTCGGCAGCGGCAGAGTCCGCGAGGAGCCGCGCGTAGGAGAATCCCTGGCGCGTAACATCGCGGAAAAACTCAATAAACCCGCCCACCATTTATTTCGATCCATTCCGCCGCGTGATTTCCCCCCCGCGTCCGGGAAGGACAGGTGCAACGCGACGCATTTCTCGCACCGCGTGCGTGGCAAGGTCCGCAGAAAATTGTGGCACGGCCATAAATATCGGGCAGCGTTACGTATACGAAACGCGCCCGCCGAGAGTGTAACGCGAGCGTAGTGGGTATAGCTTGGGAAATGAACATTTACGAGCGAGCATAACTGTTAATGTCGGCCGATGTGTCTTTATGAGGAGAACTCGGCGAAGTTAGAAATAAGCCCGCCCCCTCCCCCTCCCCCGCATCTACTTTCGCCCCCCGGGGGCGGGGAAGGGAGCGACGAGAGGGGAATGTTAATAAATTGTTTCACGCGAATGTGTACCGCGGTGCGTGGAAACTTCGCGACCGAGAGGCACCTGCCGCTTCCCTTTTTCGAAAATAGATTCCCACGCGAATGTGCGTCGCGCGGGGAGTCGCTTGAATCGCGATCCTGGCCTGGCGAGATGCGCCATAACAACCGCTCATCCGGCATGAGACACCTGTACACGTTTTCTTCCTCAATGAAATTCACTCCTCTTTCTCGATTGAGTATCGCAGACTTACTTACCGGGCCCTACCAATAGACCGAAATTTCAAAGAGTGAAATAAGATCTAAGGACCACGAGAGATCTCTCCGAGCTCGCGAAACTACAGAACACGCAGTTCGCACAGTTGGGCGTAATCGATTACTTTTGGCAATCAATTACTTATTACTTGAACAATTCCTGTAAACTTAGTTACCAAGTAATTTGGATTATTCAGCAATCACAAAGTATGACTACCAAGAATCATAATTACAAAAGTAATTGATTAGGAACTGTTTAAATAATTGATCATCAAAAGTACATTATGTTGCATCATTTATTATTATTTTTTTCTACTTTTGATAATAGCTTTAACAATTGTGAATGTAATCGCGTCAGATTACAATTGCAATTACCGTAATCGTCCTGTAATTATAGGTTACTTGTAGCAGTAATCACTGTACGGACGATTATCGATTGCAAATGTAATCGTAAACTATCAATTTTACGATTACATTGCCTATAATCGTGTAAATGGGTAATCGATTACAAAATGCCTAACTCCGTTCGTGATTCGATTTCGGTTCGAGGCCGCACATCTCCCTTTTTTTTTCTTTTTGACAAAAATTCACGCATGCAGACAGATTACGTACCTCTTCGCCGAAAATTTTAGAGATCTCTCGTGTCAGATGCCCCTCTTGAATACAAATATCACTACCAGTCTCCATAATATAATATCGTAACAATATAGTGATGATGAAAACGACGTTACACAAAGTATATAATATATGATATACCTCGAGCTTATAAACACATTATCATAAAACTTTTTGCTACATTAATAAAATGATGACTTCGTCATTAAAACCATACAACACAGTAATGAGTAACAGAGTGTGTAATGAGTCATTCGTAAGAAAAAAAAAAAAAGAAAAAAGAAATACGAGACGTATAAAATATACGTCTCCTACATCGCCGAAATGTCGTTAACAGCGATTTCCATGTGTATATATGTGTAAAGTACTAGGAGACACAGGCAAATGTAATATTCAGTCAAAACATTACTCGTGTCTCTTGAATACCAATGCTGGACGATGCATACACCTGTGCGAATAGGAAAACCAGTACGATAAACTTTACGGTTTCACGCTGCGACATCGAGATTTCGACTTTCGTCGAACGAAAATCTCTCGCCTCGTGTTCGCTCTTGCGTGCGGGCTCCCGCACCCTTTCCCAACTTCTCGATGTCACAGTCGGTGTGTTGTGTCTGAGAAGTAGATACCATAGTAAATACGTATACACAAGCGGCTGAACGCCATAGATGTCCAACTTTCCGATGTATTTATTCTCGTTTTATCTCTTGTGTAAAAAAAAAGACACACGCGTTTTTTTTTTCATTTATTTATCTGAAATAAATATATTCTGATGCTTTTATTGCCGTTGCTCGTTAAGAATTCATGGCGTTTAGAGAAACGAAGCAAATGTATAGGTTGGACAAGTACTCCGGGCCGCTCATATAACGCTAATACAGGGGGCGGGGGGAGGGAAGCCAAAGACATTGCCAAGATTGTACACAGTACGTTTAACACATATAGGTATCGATAGTGGTTGCAGGAAAACTCGATCAAAGCGTGCAGATGGGCGTGCAAAGAGAACCGCGTGCAGGACGAGAAAGAATGAAAGAAAGAGAGAACGATTTATAAAATCGAAAGTAATCTGAGAAAAAGCTGGCAACACGCCGAGTCGATGGTACTGCGGTTTTTGCCAGTTTCATTTCTTTCTTTTTCTTCTTTTTTTTTTGTTAAATCCTTTTTCAATCCCCTGCGGGAATACCGACCCGGCGCATTGCTATGCGTGCAGTTTGGATTAGCAGTGTAGCAGAAATGGTCACGTCGGACGATCTTCGATCTCGGAGATCGGAGGGCGGCCAAGGATCGTCGCGAACGTGCCGGAATACAATCGGCGCTCAAACGGTCGGCGAACAACGAGGCTTCTCCGCGCTATTACGATGTAACGAACCGCGCGACGCGAAGAACCTTTTCGCAGAATTGCGCCCCGAGACTCGACAGCGATTTACAGGCGCCACGTTACCGGCGGGGGAGGGCGGTTGCCTCTTTTTTTTTCTTGAGGTAAAACAAAATTGATTACGGTACGCATCGCGCGAGGTCGGACGCGCTGATTGATCGATCGTCGCGGCGCGGAGCGGAGCGTCGGAGACGGGCACAAACGATGGCCGGCGGCACCGGTGTTTCCCTACGTGCCGATCAATCAGTTACTTTCCATCGCCGCCGTACCAGCCAACGAACTGGAAAATTGCCAGTCCGGTCCTATCACGACCAATGCCTCGGCTCGCGAATCTCAATGATAATCCGCTCTCGTCGGCGATGCGATCTTATTCCACAAGACGTGGCGCGAATCCATCCGCGTCCGCCGACGTCGTCGTTGGCATCCCGATGAGCGCCGATCGACGGGTGCTCCGTGTTCCGAAATACGATGCTGGTGTTTGGCGTTCGGGAGATGCCGCGAGCGCGTCTCTCGATCGAAAGAGAAGAGAAAAAGAGAGGAAGAAAGAAGAATAGAGATGAGAGAGAGAGAGAGAGAGAGAGAGAGAGAGAGAGAGAGAGAGAGAGAGAGAGAGGGAGGAAAAGTGGTCCGTCGTAACCGCGCCAAGTATGTACACCGATTCCGGAACACGGCCGTACAATTACACCAACGGTGTGCGTTTACCGTTGACGTGAAGGAGTGCAGAATGAGCGACGGTTGCAGCGCCATTGGTCACGCGACAGGTGTACGTGCCATTGTGCGCGGGTGCGATCGTGCTAATGCTCAGGGCGCTGGTAAAAGCGTCATGTATTCCGATGGTAATGCTCTTTCTCTGGGACGAGGAGGACGCTTCGTCATGTGGCCCGGGGCCGGAGGCGGTCATGGTGGCAGGGCCCCTTAGCTTGGGGCCCCCGTTAATCATCGCGTCCATCCCAGGACCGGCCGGCGACCGACCGCGGCTGCCCGACGGCGCATCCTGCGACGACGGCAACGTCCTGACCGTCTCTATCGGGACGTTATCTTTGAGCCACGTGAATGTCAGTGGTAGGTCGCCGGTCACGACTACGCACTGTACGCTAGTACGGTCCCCTACGTTTAAATCGCGAGCAAAACTGAAAGGCGTGATTTTAGGTGGCACTGAAAGAACAATACAGACAAGGTGGCATTCCATCAAAGCAGTTCAGATCACTAGAGAATCACGATGTTGGAGGAGAATGGAGGGTGATCGGGCGGGTGGTAAGTTTGATGATGGAGGGTGAATGGATAAACGGTCGTAATCGTTGCTCCGCGCCACACGCCGCTGCCAGATGCGCCTTGGAGCGAGAAGCAATTTTTCAGAGCGGCGGGGCGCGATTACCAGGCAGCAACGCGCGGCGGGGAATCAGGGGTAGGAGATGAAGAGGAGCGACTCCGCGTCCGATACGGCATACGTCAGAAACCGGTAGCGGGATTTGATGCTGAGATGCAGCGAGATTAATCGATCTTCCTCCACTCCGCCGCGGCTTCGACTTCGCCATGAAGGCGGAAATCAAGGCTGCGCGCATCAGCCAGCGAGAAAGCGAGAAAATGCCCCGTCGATCTCGAGGTAATTGCAATTCTCACGCGATTCCGATCTCCCCCGTCGTTTTACGCGCACGACTGCGAATTTCTTATGAGCCCCATATTATTCTCCGACGTAGACGGAATTTTTTTATCGTTCGTAAACGAATATTTTTCACGCGAGTAACGCAAACCCGACAGACGTATGCGGTATCGCGCATGAAAGACGCTCTCAGGATGATGCTTCGTATGTTAATCGCTATAGATCGACAGCGGGTTGAGAGAAAGAACGTGTGCAATTTTAATGAAAGGCAATCGCGCCGGTGATTTTCGATAGGATGTTCAGCCCGCCGACGCAATCTCCGCGGTAAACTCCTATATTCAGAACGAAACAAACTTCGTGTACACGCGTTGAGCAAACGCATTTAATGGAAAATTTCAGAGATCTAGGTAGCGCTCGGAAGCACGAAGGAAACATTCAACATCGCTGTTTACGCGTCGCATCAATGCTTTATCACCGGCAAGGCTGACAAATCCCACGATCACCGTTCGGACTATATCGGTTAAATACCTTAATTTAATTCTATACACTGTTTCACGCATCACGGGGTATTACGAATCCAGTGCGGAACTCCCGCGTTACAAAAAGAATCGTGCACATTGTACACGCGGAAAAATATTTATTTTACAAGTAAGAAAATCGATTAGTCAATTTACTTCTTTGCTTTTAACAAGTAACAGTCATCGATCTTTAACAAAAAATATTTTTTTTGGTAATTGTCTTAAAATGGCAAATTTTAGGAAAACTCATTACATCACACTAAAAAGTCACTTATACATTTTCGAAGAAGAAAATAAATCCAATTTTTGTTTTAACTCAATATTCTTAATTGAAGTAATGAATTAATACGATCAAATTACTGGAAACATATTTCGAATAAACTTGATACCCAAGATAAACTTGTGATAGATTTACGAATATATAAACTCGTGAAATATTTGACCTAGGTAATATTTACTTAATTCAAGTACGCATCTTTCTATGCGTACACACGGACGTTTATTTTTAAGTAAATATTGTTTTGCGAGTAAATATGCGCGTTTTAAAACCACTACCAAGAAAATATTCTTTGTAAAAATAATCTTTACTCGGAAGAAGAAAACTAAAAGTCGAGCAATCGTTTTCCTAACATGAGAATAATATTTTCCTTTTTTTTGCGTGTATCCCCGTGCGCACAGCACACGAGGGTGGAACTGCGATCGAAAGATGTTTTGCGGTAATACCCCGTGTGCAGCATCTGCACGCAGTACGTCGCGTCGTCTGTCTTATGTACAATACGTTACGTACATACGTGGCAGCTGAATTTTTATGTACATTAGTACACGAGTACATGGTAAAAATACTGGTGGAATAGAACAGAGCAGTTAGGCGAGCGCGTGCAAAGGAGGAATGCTTGAGCGATGCAGTGAGGTGCTGTGCTCTGTGCATAGGTCATTTCCGGATACGTCTTCAGCACACGCGGGGTACGCTCGCACGCGTATCACGTCGCCGGAAATCGCGCATTCGTTCTGGGAATGCCGCGGGCGGCGGCACGGAAAAATGACGCCTGTTTCCCGATCTCATGGTAAAATACCGCGTTTAATTTCATTACATACGAGAGTCCCGCATACGGTAATTTCATTCGCGTTGTAACATTCAACCCGACCAGTGTTTTACTAAAACACATTTGTGATATTCGATATTAAATACGAAACATTAAGCGAAAACAGAAAATATTAACGGAAAATAGTTCTGGCGCGATTTCCGGGGCGTTATGTATACACCACACGAGTATCAATGTGCGCAAAATGCGCGCGTTTTAAATTATTTTTTTGTAAAAAAAGACTTTATATATACATATATAAAATTGCTCTTCTCGAGAAAGGTCCCACTCGATTTCGGGGAAGCGTCCGAATCCAGGGCGAGGCGGAGCTGAAAACTGCACAGGATTTCGCATTTCTGCCTCGCATTTCGGCAGAAACCTAAACAGTATATATCCTCCCTTTTTCTCTTTTTATTTTCCAGATTATATGACGTAATTGCCGAGCGATACAGAAATAAATGGTCAATCAAAACCGAGAGAGATTAACTGCGTTATATTTCGCGATCCTCCAAACGTTAAAAAAAAAAATTGTCAAAAAATATATTCCTCCCTGATAAACGCAAAACTCTCCATCCTAATTTTCGTGCAACTCAAATTTTTCGGGCTTGCGAGTCGCAAACGCGCGCGCGTCCATAATCGATAAATCGATAGGATCTTCGATGGGAAAAGCACCATGTATTCCGAGGGACACGATGTGCAATGCGATAAACCGAAGACTCGGTCGATGTTGTCCCGCACTAATTAATCCTGCCCAACGTCAAACAACGCACCATATAGGGTTTGCTTGATGAACCTAATAGAAACATTATGTAAAGATAAATTCGGCAGCGCGCGCGTCAAACGTTGCATGCCGCGCACGTTATGTATAAACGGGCTGCAATTAATACAGTCGGACGGGGCGACAGGCAATGGATAGTTAATACGTTCGACAAAGGGAGAATGCATATTAACGGGTGCCTGTGATATTCATAATCGCGCTTCAATATTGCCGGGGCAAATTGCAAAAACGACGGTTTTTTTGCGAGCAGACTAAATCTTCATCCAAAGCTCGCGTGGATTTTTTCGCTGTTAATCTTTAATTTAAAACAAACTTTATATATAAATTTGTATGTACACACCTTTAAAAAAAAATAGTTATTATTACATATTTTTTATGCACGTCATTTGATAATGGAGATATCGTATTGCATAGAAATTGCGCCAATCAAATATAAGAATGTATCGTATTAAAAGCATTGTCGTAAAAAATTATTATCTCGATAACGAGACTGCGAAATATCTCTTTCCCACTTTGGAAAGCAAAGAGACGATATCGTTTCAATTCGCGAGAGTGTGCACGCGCGCGCGCACACGTAAAGCGATCTCTTCATTTTCGAATGCTAATTTTACGAACACTTTAGATTCCGGTGCTCAATATCGTGGGAAATTATGCGGAAACTGTTGGCTACGTTTGCTTACCTAGAACACGTACTTCGACCGAGCGGTGAGACGTGAAATTATGTTTGTTTCTGGCAGTGCATGTGTACGTGCCTTCGTCGGCATTGCGTTGCACGGTATCGATGAACAGCGTACCGTTGGCGACTCTTTGTCTCATGTTGGTAGGCAGTTTTACGTCCCCTGATAACAACGTTTCGGCGCTCGATTAAAAGGGACTTGTCCTCGTGCATTCGAGAATACTTGAGATACTCGATAATAATACTTTCTTTCGCGTGAGATAAATATTTCGCATTTTTGACGCTCGAGTCGATTTTCAATCCGCAAACCGAATTAATTCGCGAAAGTAAAATTCACGTAAGATAAACTCGATGAAATTCGCGATAAATTGCATAGCACGCTTGTTACGAGGGTCAATCAATGCGGAGGATCGATTTAAACGTGCCTTTCGCCGCAATGGAAATATTGAATAAACGTACGCGAAACTCTTCGTTATTCGGTCGGGGATTAATAGAAATGACGCACGATGCTTACCTTTCTCCCACACTATCGATTCGATGGGATAACCGGCTACAGGACACTTGATATATAGTTGCTTCCCCGCGACCGCTGAAACGGGCGACATCGGTCTGACGTATGGCAGTCCTGAGATTAGAAAGCAGTAAAGCTCGTTACGCTGCAGCCACGCGAAACAGCATAAAGTTGTAAATTTCCAGCAGGAAATCTAGTCCTGCTATCTCTCACTCTTTCTCCTCCTCTCTCGATTCCAGAGAGATAGAGCCGCGCGGAAAATAAAAAGAGATATATAAAACAGATTTTTAATATCGCCGTGCAGGTTGACTCTTTCGATACATGTTCTGGATTTGATGTAAATTTGACGTTCAATGATTCGAGCACGAAGCAACGAATATTTACACGAATATTTGTTTGCGATAAATAAGGAAAGAATTGAATCGTACCAAAAACGTAATCGTGACTTCCTGCGATATTTCTATCGTTGCTAACACTTAAAATTATCTTTGGCTAGATAATTTTAGGATGGTAAACAAAACAATTTAGAATAAAAACGATGTTTGTATTTTTATTTCTAAATCCCTAGTTCTTTAAAAACGAGAGCTTTTTTAAGTAATTTAATCCGATAAAAGATATTTGACTTTTGATTTGAATATGCAATATGCAAATAAAGATCAAAGTTGAAAAATATAAAGAGAATATATACAATAGCTCGTATTATGATTAACTGCACTGAGAGAAAAAATTGCAGTGGCAACTGTAAAGGGACAGCATACAAATTTTTTTTAAATAAAATTGTAATATATAAATAAATTGTATTACAGTTATTGCAACTAAGTCAATGGTTAAGAGAACTAACAAAAAATAGTTGTAATTATTATATTATATAGTATTTTTTATATACTATTTTTTATTTTAATTCTCTTAACCATTAACTTAGTTGCAATAACTATAATACAGTTCACTTAACTATAATATATATTATAATTCTGTTAACAAAATGTTTACCATATATAAAACATTATATAAAATTATCTAGATGAAGAAATGGTTTTATCTTCACAGAAAAAAATTAATATGAAATCAACAATTTTTTTTCTGTGAAGATAAAGCCATTTCTTCGTCTAGATAATTTTATACAGATAACGGTAAACACTGCTAATTACGGAACAAAAACGCAAAACTGACTGGTGGCTTTTAACTTTCGCGCTGACTCACCGTAGATATTGAGCCTCGCCGAGTGCCTCGTCTCGCCGGCGCGGCTGCTGGCGATGCACTCGTACTCGCCGCCGTCTTCGGGCTTCACGGTGGTAATATTAACGTGGGATATTACGTCCCCGTATACGGTCACGTATTGGCCAATCAGGAGCCTGTCGTTTTGTGGAAGCGGAAATCCATCTAGCAGCCAGGAAATTTGCGGCGTGGGATTACCCGCGGCGCTGCATTTCAGAGAAACCGATGGACCGGGCTGCATTGTCTGTTCGATAAACCTGTAGACCAGCTGCGGCGCGATCTCTGTTAACAGACGTTACGGGAGAGATTACGCATACCCCAAAGTTTCCAAATGCTGCCCTTTGTCCCGCGCCTTCCCCCGTGTGTCTAAACGCGCTGCGTTACAGCCGTCCGTCCATATATTCCTCCGTTCTTTTTCTTTTTTTTTTCGTTCCTCTCTTTTATACGTACGTCCAAATCGATTGTCGAACGTGAAAGCGAACCATCACGAATTTAAGTTCGCGACCTGACGATATCTCCCGTCGACTATCGTGAAAGCCATTTAAAAATAATCCAAATAAAAAACTATGCCAATTGTCGTTGCAATATCCCGTCGATCCACAGAGTTATCTACAAATCGTCTAAATAGAGATAAAAATTCCAACGACGGATGAGACTTTTCACTTTACCAATAATATTAAAAAGACAAGAAACAAATGTCATACAGTAATTAATCGGTAAGCACGTGATAAAAATAAAATTTTAACGTGACAGATCGCGAGATGGATGTGTGACGAAATAGATAAAGTTTGCCAGTTCGCGGCGCGCGCTTTTGTTTCGTCGATTCCCTCAAATGACGATGATAAATTCGTAAACTTCGCGCCGCGGATATGTACCGGCCGCGAGATAACGTCAACTTTGCCGAAAGTTTTCGTATTCATCCGGGCGAAGAGAATCCTTTCATCGCCGTCGGCGTTATTGATATCGATATTGATGAATATTTATGATAAATATGATATTTTTCAATACGCTTCCTAGCGCTGACAAAACGAGGGCCGCGATACATCTAAATTAATAAAATAGCGCGAGGACCCCAATATTCTTTCCTTCCCCTTTGCTCATTCTCGTTAAAAAATTTCTATCCCGTGAAAATGCGTGGGGGAGGGGAAAAGTCGCGCAGATTTATTTAGCGCAGATTATCTCGTTGGTTAAAAGTTGAAAACACGCCGGAGCCAAATATCGGGCTCGCAGTTCGCCCGTGTATAATTAAAAGACTTGAACGGAGCAGCGATTAATAAATTAACAATTAGGCCGACAGATTCGGTCTTGCTGTTCCGACATTCTTGGCGCGCGCGCGCTAGAGAAGAAAACTCGCCACGTTCCTCGAGAACCGTAAATTAATGTTTAAGATCGCGGCACGCTTTAATGCGCAAATATCATGATACATTATTGCGGCGAAAATCTCTCTTTCTCTCTCTTATTATGTTAATAAAGAACGAATAAAATCCCGACTGCATTAAAGCACAAACTTTGGCTATATTTTTCGCACAACAGGCAGAAAATATCATTCGCGTTTTGCACCGTCTCGATGAACGATTAAATAGCATTATTGCATATCACGGATATAATTTATCGCATCGGATATATCAGATATATGATTTTGCGAATAATGTATATAATAATCTCTATTTTGCATATGACAGAGTCCTTGCTCTCTGTGATCTCTGCGCGCCCGAAATATTATAATGTTAAAAAAGGGAGAGAGAGAGAGAAAGAGAGAAATTTTCCCGAGACGTACAATTATGAAGATTAATGTGATTTGCTCGCGCTCTAATTAATATTAGTTGGCGTCGCGCCGGCGCTTGTTTTCTCTAAATTTCAGAAAACATCACCGCCGCTCGTTTATGGCAACAACAAAAAAAATCCGTCGCCATGAACGCAACGAAATCGTATTCCAGATTGATTGAAGTTTACGCGAAACGCCAATGAACGTTTTCGAGGGAACGGCACGATAAAGCGCGTGATTTGCATGAACGATATATTCTTCCGAGGTTTGCACGTTCCCCAAGTGCGGCAAAGTAAATCTCGTCTGCCGTGGAATGGGAGAATGCCATTAAAATCGTAACAGACAAGATATCACGTTGGCATAATTCCACCCGGGGGCAGGAACCAGACCGGTAAAATTCGCAAATTCGCCGAGATGTTCGCCGCGGACCGGCTTTCATCCCCGACGTATCTATGACGCATAATAAATAGACGTAGTAGTCGGTCGCGCCGCCGCGCCGCGCCGTACGCCGCGCGTCGCTCCGCGGAATCGCGCGCGGCTAGCATGCAAAGCATCGGCAAAACCGCAGGAATCTCGTTAGCGTATGCAAATCCGAGGGGGTAGTCGTAGTAGGTACTAACTATCCTATCGTGCTGCGGGCGATCCCAACCTAATGTACACTCTATACCTCTACAGCTTAGAAATCATGGAGACGGGAAGAATCCTAATGACAAGGTAATAGGCACCCAGCTCTGAACTTGGACGCCGTAAATTACTAATTTTCCATTCGCCGTCGTAACGCCGGTGACGACGAGCTTCATTACTATGGGCATGAATGGCGTTTTACGCGACGTTCCGTTGATCCAACGCAAAAGTTGTCGCGTAGCTGTTCCTCGTGACGATTAAATATTTTTTCGCCACATTAAAAAATTTTGAGCGTATCGCGTAGCGTAAGTTTTCACCGATCAAAATAGATCAGTCACTCTTCAGTTATCGATATGTTTCTGAAAAGATATTGATGTGTATAAATTATCTTGTGCTCGATTTATGAATTCCCAATTGTGTCTGACAACTTGAATCTAACAGACTATTAAAAAATAAGTAGAATTGAGACCGACAATGTGAATAACACAATTAATTAGAAAAGACACCATTCTTATCATCGAGGTGGATTTGGTGCCCAACATATCTGTGTCGCAATAAATTCTTTATGTGGTACTTTAAGATGCTTATTAGCATCAAAGTACGACAATATTATTCATCAATTCAATTTTCGTTATTACGTTATTCCAGTTTCAGTTTAGAACAATTTCAAGATCGACAAATAATCGGCGCGCAGTTCGCGTGACATGGGAATTATTAAATTTCACATAAATATTGTTAGGCACCGCACGATTCGCCCTCGTCTGAAAAATGGCGCTCCTCTTCGCTTAATGGAATACTATTTTGTCGGACACTCTTTTGTCCGAAGAGAAATTTAGTGGCAATATTACTCGGGGAGGTAAGAGAAAATCGGGATAAGAGGGAAGAAGGAAAGTAGTAATTTAGCTCGCGCGTGATATCCGAACTCGGATTACGGTGGAGGAAGAAACAAACTGTATATACACGGCGTCCGGATCGGTACGCTTGTTTCCGACGAGAGAACGGCAGAGCCGAGCGCACAGGTTATAAGCGATTTCGAAAGAAAATTTAAACTTTCAAAGGTCATAAAAGTTACCAAATGCCGGCCGTATAAAGGTTAATGGTCGCGAAAGCCCGTACGAACTTCCAGAAATGTACAAATCGCTCGTAAGAACGGCACGAGACTCAGCGCGCTCTCCCCTGCCAGCAGCAATATTCTCCCGCGATATAAAATAAAAACTCGGAACTGGGGGGAAAGGGAAACCGGCGTTGTAGTTATATCTCGATATCTAATTGAAAATTAGCGACACGGATACAAACATGTCGTTAAACGTTTAATTAGCATTAGTGGCCTCTATATAATTACATTGCACATTAACATAATGCAATTTCATACCACAACAATTAATCTAGTTATTAATGAGCGTGAAATTAGATGCGCCACGTCGAAATCGTGTGCTTTGGATTTTTTCGCAAAAAAAAAAGACTCGAGAAGGGATTCCGGAGAGAGGGTTTTTTGTAAAAACGTAAAACACCGGGCTCTAAGTTGCTGGACGTGTTTCGCGCGTCATATGTTACCCATGTGATCCATCCGATGCTTATGGGTCGCGATGTTATCGACGAGACCTATCGTAAATCGCTTTTATTATATTCCGGGGCAAATTCGCGAGTCGTGCGGTCGTGTCCATCCTGGACATTGATGCGCGACCCGTAAAGGTCTCATATCGGAGTTTTGCGAACGGGAGAGCAAACGAGGCCATTTTCGTACAAAAATGGCACGTATCCCGCGGCGAAACGACCGGCCGATGGAAAATACGTTACGAAGGGAGCTCTACGCAAACAGGCGGTCTTCCTCTGCGCACATGTACCGAGTTCCGCAGCCGTTAACCAACATTTTCGAACCGCGAGCAAACCAAGTTTTTGATCAACTTCACCAAACACGCGATTCGCTCCAACTCTATTTTTTCCCCGTGATAAACGCGCAAGTGAGAATTGTTAAACGCAAGTCTCGATCTGCCGTTACCCAACTTTCGCGATTGCACTCGATGATGATAACGGCAACCCATCGTAACTCATCGCTGAAAAAAAATTTCTATTTTTCATGTGTGCAATTTATATAACGTAATTCTAAAATACAGCAAGAATCAGTGTGTTTGGCTGGATCAGGTTTAACAGAAAACAGCTACAGAGTTAGGTAATGCGATTTGCGGTATGCGTTTGGTGCTGCTGCAAGCGAAACTCAACCGGAGTTAATCGAAACCGAGACCGCGATTATCGTTCCACAGATGGGAGCACGCTCCGTAAAGCACAATCGGAAGAGCGATGAGGGCACTTTCCCGCAAAAATGGCACGTAGTCTGCGCGAGAAGTCGTGCTGCCTCCCCTGATGGAAAATACGTTACGGTAAAATGGCACGCAAGCCGCGGAATGGATCGTGATGATGAGGAAAGTAGTCGCAATGATATTATAACCAACAGCGAAACGTTTACCGGTCGCTCGGCAAACACGGGGCTTTTCTTTCCTTCATCTAGATCCACAAATTAATTGTAAGTAATTAAATGCATTATAAAATATAAATGTTTGCCGTAATTAAACAGTAACTATGGCGAGTGTGTGCGTGTGTGTTTTATGATGATAAGAATAATTCGCTTCACGGGATGAATAATTAAAAGTTGGAAATGCCTCTAACGTTAATTGTACACGGAAAGAACCAAAATTTAACTAGACTACGCGCATCTGAAAATAATTTTGTCGGACCATCAAAATAATTATGGAAGACGATCGAGTGTAATGAGCGAAAAGTTTTGACATTCTGGCAATGAATTTAAGGTGTCCTACACAATTAATTTGATGGATCAACAAAATTATTTTCAGATCCGTATCCAGCTAAATTTTTAGATGCGCTAACAAAACTGTTCTTTCCGTGTACATTGTATGAAATTCGAATTGATTTACGACCAAAGTTTGAGAACATAAATCAGTCATTTTAAAGTATAATATTCAGTCGTAAAAAAAAGTGAATGAATATGTTAATTTCAACACGGAGGGAAGCTTCACTTATGGCAATTCAAAGATTTTCGAGTTTCCGGGTGATGGCACGACAACTATGAACTCGCCTTACCAAATCGTTAAGACGTCGCGACATATACATCCGGAGGCCAGAATGTACCTTACCTCCTAAGCGCAATTCCGCAATTCCTTGAGCCATTTCGTACTCGTTCCGCACGAAGCACTGGTACATGCCGCGGTCCTCCCTCGCGACCGACGTTACGGAAATACGCTCGCTGGAGACCGTCCTTACCCGGGCGCCAGTTCTCAATGGCTGACCGTCCTTCAGCCAATAGAGTGCCGCTTGCGGAAATCCACTTGCGGTGCACGTCTGCAAAGGAGTTTAGACGGAAGAAACTGATGAGAATCAAGGAAAGGGACTCGCGCCAGGCGCGCGCGCTCGGAAACGAGGGAGAATACCGCCGCCTCGAATTCGCAAACCGTAGGGCTTCTTGAGAAAAATCAGATCTCTATTCCTGAAAATGTATTCGAATCACACACCCGGCACCGCGACCGGCATTAATTTCCGGCACGTACAGATTCATTTCCCGCGTCATCGACAAAGCTTTACGGTATTTACAGACGACTGAAAACGCCGCGGTAAATATTCATAACAGTAATCGAAGTGTTCGATCACATTGTAAGCGATCTGTCACGACCGTTTTTACATCCTTAAATCTAGAATGCATTAAGACTTTTAGACGTTCTATAATTTACGGGGCACGTCTGTTTATAGTTTATTTATAATCTACCGGCTATCTCTATAATTCAAGAAACATTTGAATCAGAATACAAGAACATCGTGTCCAGAGCGATGCTTTTTTTGTTATTCTATCTTTCTTGTTCATTAGATGTAAAAGGTTTGACATATTAAAAAAAATAGACTGCCAAAAAGTGCACTAACATCTTTATAAAGCGCATTCCGAATACGAGCAATGTTATAAAATAGATGGCGTTAAAGAATAAATGAAATTTTACCCAGCAATTTACCTGACGCTATTGATCGTGTAAAACGTTTGAAATAGAGTTCTGGAATATTCGGCACGGTATTAATTTATTTATCTTTCTCTTGGCGTTATTAGAGAGCGAGATTCCTCGAAATATTATTCTTAGTCCGCGCAATTCGCTTCTACGTGATTATGCGTTCGCGATGACAAGTCTTCCATTTATTTTCGGATAGATAGATCGGTGTCGATAATGATTGATTACCAGATAGGCGGATTTTCCCAGATCGACCGTCTGTATCGCCGGTTGCACGTGAACGCTCAGCGGCGCAGACACCGTTAATCTGATCTCCAAAGTTTCGCTGCCTTCGGAATTGCTGGCGGTGCACATGTAAGAGCCGGCATCGTTCTCCTCGACGCTCTGGATGATCAAGGAGCCGTCACGAACGACGTAATGGCCCGACGACTCCTCGATCGGCTCCTCCCTCTGATTTCTGTTGTAGTACCATCTGCGCAAGAAGAGAGAAACACGGGATTCTTCGTCATCGTTTAGCACACATGCACTTCAATTCGATTCAATTGCATTTCCAAGGGCCGTCATTACTGCACTCGGCCGCCGGGCACGCCGAGTGAAAGAGCACCGACGATGTACGAGTATAGGCAGCGTATAGTTGCAGACACACTCGCAGAAACCCATCGCATTCGCGTCGTCTCGCGCGACTCACATCGCTTCTCGCGAGCGCATTCTCGACAGAATGCGTATGCAAATTATCATTTCCCGCGCTCGTCAAAGCGACGATGTTATTATTATAGTTACCTAACCGACGGAATCTCTCGAAAACGTTGCGTTACGCGCTCGTTCGTGTACATACGTATGCGCGCCGGTGCCCATCCGCGAAACTGTATCTCCCCGCCGCACACGCGCTTACCACAAAATAACTATTGTTCCATCGGCAAAGACCGAATACATTTCCCCCGCTATTGTACCGCGCCCATACCGCGCGCGGCCATATTCCCTGCTGTATTTCTGCTTGTGTACACGTGTGTACCACGCAGCGAGATACATCCTGGCACGCTTTCAAAACGCTCACTTTTCAAGAGCATGTATTTTAATGATATTCGTCGGCGCGATTATTCAGGCGGCCGCCGCGCCGCGCGCCGCGCCGACGAGCGTGTCGCGGTTAAAACGCGGCAAGAACGGCGGGAAGGATTTTCACGAATCGACCGATATGAATTCAAATGGCTCTCGTCTCGCTCTAACGATCGAAGGGATAAGGCGCTATTGCATAACTATGCGAGTATAGCGCAACTCCGTCGCGAATAGATCCCCACGCGAATTTCACGAAACGAGATCACGCATAACTTCACCGGCTCTCTCGGTGTTCGTCTTAATTGAAAATTCGAGGGTGCCCGGCTGTCTCGATTTAAGCCAGCCTCGGCAAACAGGATAATCCAATCGATCCTTGGCGAGCACGCGCGACCTTTGACCTTATCGGTGGTCAGTATAACGCGAAATGCGCACCGACGTCCGCGCAAGAACGTGTCAATCCAGGGAAAATAGAGTCTATCTTTTGCAATTAATTCGCGGCATTAAAAGCGATATTAAAGGGACTTACTGGCATTATCCTTATTTGCATGTCATGTATATTATTGAGCTTATACGCAAGAGATGGATTTTACGTAGGGAAGCAAGCGCGCTTCCCCGACGGGAAGTATATAAATCTCGACGGCGGATGTCCCCCTCCTCTCTCGCTCCCTATCATCTTATCAATCCCGTCGATACGACGACGTCGATACCATAACGAAGTCACTAATGAAAATTTCAAGCCGCCGCGCGCCGCCATTTTTGCAATCCGAATCTGTTCGCGTCGACCATTTAACGAACTTGCATATGTATTTGTATAACCGGATTGACATGAATTTTTAATATAACGCAAATATATTTCAACCATACACGCCCCACGCTCTAATTAAATTCGTTAAAAATATGTTGTTTCTTTAATAATGTAAAACTTGTAAACATTGTGTAAAAAGGGCTCGAATCTAAAAGAAAATTCTAATTAAATCTGCCGTAACCGAATTAAACGAATTAAAAAATGTGAAAGATAAACATTTCTCTGATGATATTTTAGTACGGCTAAATGTAGCATCTTTGCCTAATTTGATTAACATGCGAAAGCTCTTTTCAAGATTTCATATAAATTAATCTAATTAAATTCGATTACAAATCGAAGAGCGCTATCTGAATAGCGCCAATATCTAAATCTAGATTCCAATTCGAGATCCCTTATCGCCCTACGGGAAGTTTATCGAGACCGAATGGAGCCAGTTCATCTTTCCACGATTGCTCGTAACGCGCCATTAGCCCTGGCATCGTCCCTCTCCTGCGCGCAGAATAACTTCTCTCCCTCTCTCTCTTTCATCCCCTCTGGCGCGCGCGCTCACTCGCTCGCTTTTACGCAATGATCGGCCCCACGTGGTTTAGAAATCCGCTAAAGCGTAGTGGTCCCGAGTCTTGCTTACTCCGCATCCAAGAGGAAACGTGGAACGCCAACGCCAACGACGACGACGACGACGACGACGACGACGATGACGAGAAGGAGGATGATGAGGAGAAGGCCGAAGCGGAGATGGCGGCCGCGCCGGCAGCGAGGCAGAAGTGGAGCCATAGGGATGAGGAGTATACCTATAGATAATCAAATTTACGGAGGGAAATTGGCGAGGGTAGGAGATGGGATACGGGGATGCCCGAGTGCGAGGGAACCCGGAGAGATGGAAGTCTCCGCGTCGCGACGAACCCTCAAACTCTCTTGCTCTCTCCGTCATCGTCTTCTCCATCCTCCTCTTCTTGTCCTCTCCACCTGTTCAGCTTTCTCTTCTTCTTCTCCATCTCTTTCCATCTCTCTCTCTCTCTCTCTATCTATCTATCTTCCTTTCGTCCCTCTTCCTCCTTCCCTTTCTATATCCCTTATCCCTATCTTCAGCTTCTCTAGCTTTCCTCCCTCGCTCCCGGCTCTCTTCCGTCGACTAAATCAACCTGCGGAAGAGACGACTAGAAGAGCAGGGAGGGGAAAGAGGGAGCCGACGTGGAAGAAGAGGACGGTCGGAGGAGGACCGGTAAGAGGGTGAGAGGGTACGAGCGGTTGATGAACACAAGCATGGAATACTCAGTGACGTCGACGTATACGTAAATGCGGAATATTTGATGGGCTGTCAGAAGCAGTCTCTGTAATCAGCGGTCGGTTTGTTTGCGCTACCCATACAGCTCTCCCGACGTCTATATATCTTCCGACTATCTTCGTTCATCCCCCCGGCTACTATCGTCGCGCCCGCGTAGATTGGCGGCTCTATACGCGTTGCACGCGCTCTCGCGTATGTGTATGTGCACACGCACGCGTACGCGTGTGTATGTACGTACACACGAACCTGAGTTCACGTCGCTCTATCCGCATCGATTCTACAAATTTTACGATCAAAGTTCCGTCGATATGCTCTGCCGGCGACGTTTAAAATTTTCATTTTACATTTTCGGCGCGCATGCGATCCAGGCGAGGGAGAGGAGGAGGCAGAGAAAGAGAGAGAGAGGGAGAAAGCGAAGAGTTTGCCCTCAAAATCCAAGAGGCGAGAGAGGCTGAAGCGAATCGAGAGAAGGCAGCGTACTCCGCAACTCTTAAGACTCCGCGATTTCTAAGTTCTCGCGCTCGCTTCGCGCTCTGGTTTCGGTCCATAATTATTTAAACACGTCGTCTCGCCGCACGACACGCAGCGATAACCGTGCAGCACGTTTCCATTCGACGCGGAGTTTGATTACGGCGCCCCCCGATCCTCCGCACGGTGCTCGCGGCATCAATGATGGGACCAAACTAGTTGCTAATCGCGTAATCCGCTGTAATAACACGTTTCCCCCCACCACGCAACAAGTTTCGTAGGGACTCTCTCTCTCTCTCTCTCTCTCTCTCTCTCTCTCTCTCTCTCTCTCTCTCTCTCTCTTTCTCTCTCTCTCTCTCGTCGCTTTTCCACGGTGCATGATGCGTTGCATCGACCTGAACCGTTGCCGCTGCTACGTCCCAACGTGAACGCGCGTCGCTATCCTTTCGTTTACCGTTCTTCCCTCGTTCCTCGCGGGATAAACGTAATACATCCGCGAGCGGGTACGCGCGAGCGGAAAAAGGATGGTATCTCGTGAGAGTTAACGTAATATTTAATACTCGGGGGCGGCGGAGAAGAAGAAAATCCTCATTCCGTAACTGTTTTCTCGTTCACCTCTCGGTTCACCTTCCCTCCTACCCCGTGGGGTCCGACCTTCCTAGCTCCGCAGAAGTCCGCGATGTCGATGAACTCCGTGGGCGGAGTTGGCGCGTGTTCCCCGTGCGCGTGCGAGAGCTCATATCGCGCGAGATATTCCGTCCGCGGATCTATGTTTAAAATTAGCATTAATATAAGGAAAATAGAGACACGGCGCGCGCCGCGTCTAGTAGCGAATGAGCATCGTCCGCGCCGCGCAGCGCCGCGCCGGCTCGTCTGTTTGCACAAAGATTCCAATTTCCTCATCGGCTGTCGGGCGGCGGGCAACGCTCTCGCGAAATACGTGTAGCACGAAACAATGTTGAAACGCGTGTGAGAGCGCGCGCGCGCGCGCGCGCGCGCGCCTCTGATTTCCGTAACACGTATTATTTTAGATAATGAGTTTTATCCTTATTTTCCGCCGAGTTCGATCCTAACAAAGGAATAAAGCCTTTTATACAAATTTCCATCCAATTAACTGCACAGTCTCCGCCGCCTTTAATTCCCCCTTTCGAAAAACGGTATTAACGAAACTTTTCGTGGAGAAGTTATACAGCCATTTCCTGTTTGGCGGATCCAACGGAGGGAAACATGAGACGACGCTTTCGGAACGCGAAACGGACTCAACTCACCCATCCACCCCGCTCGATAGATCTCATACTTTAGATTCTTGTATAACGAAATCGGAAGCGCGACTGAAATGCCACCGTCTGTGTGTCTCGCCAGTCTCGTTCTAATATCGGACCGTCAATATTTATCGTATACGTCCGCGGTCGCTCTTCATTATTAACTGCCATTCGCACCGGGCTGTCGCGCGGTACACATGCATATATGGATTTCGTGACCGCTATCTCGCATTCGCGACGTGTGTGACGTTCGCGAAGTGCTACCTGCTAATCTTCAAACATCGCCTTTAATTCAAGCGCAACGTACCATACTTTGCATGCAGATTACTTAGCAGCATCGCCGGGGCAGAAGCTAAATGCCTGCTTACCGTTTAATTGCGTATCTGAGCGTAACGTGAGCCTCCGCCCCCCTCCCTCCCCTCACTCCAGCCTTTCTGCCCCCCTTCGAGGAAGGGGTGTAAGAGAAAAGGACGAGATGCGAGCGAGGAGGCCCTCCGACGAGAAAAATGCTATTTAAAATCTAATTATGGGCGGAAGTACGAAATTGGTAATACCACGGCTACGGATAGAACCGTATCCTGTCGGATGAAGTTTCAGTACGCGACCTGGAGATCCGGGAAACGTACCGCGCACGCATACGCGGAAGACCCCGCTCTCTGTACAAATACGCTTCGTTAATAATATAAATTTAATTGAGAATTAAACATTATTTATTGATCTATAATATTAATAAGCGATATTAATAAATTAATAATTTATCAATCTGCAATAATATATTAATAATTACGACTGAATTTTATCGAAAAACAAAATCCTTACCTGTTAGTCGGGGTTGGGTTGGCGTAGGCCACGCAGGGGATCACGACGGTGTCCTTTAATCGAGCTGACATGTATACCAGCTTCTCATTTATTATAGGCGGCATGGAGCCCCGAATTTCTGAAAATAAAAAAAAAATAACAAGCGCGCGGAGCGCGCAGATTCAATTATAGCGTAAAATCGAAGATTAAATCGTGGGACGCCATTGGGTCTCCGCCGCTCGCGTTCGGGGGATCGATTCCGGGCAAGTTTGCCGTGTGATACGCGGAAAATATGTTCATAAATCGTTACTGTCCGCGGGGAGGGAAGGAAACCTCGGACGGCGGAGCGCGGGGGGAGCGGAGAAAAAGCGAAAAGGAAAAAAAATAGGCAGGACTCCGCGCACGCATCCAGCGCGACGTTTAATGGGGAGTTATGGTCGCAGATAACGCCACGTCTTACGACATGGCGCACTATGAAGCGGAACCACGTTAGATAACGACGATATATCTCCGTGCTTTGGCGAGAATTTGAAATTACGTCACGCGCTATCAAAAACGTCGGAAAAATTACGATCCGCTCGAACGCGCAACGTCCAGCGAACTCCTGCGCGAGCGAGACTCGCTAACGTCGCGCACTAACGAAATTTCTCCGATTCTTTCTTTTTTTTATTTTTATTATTTCTTTTTTTTGTAGAAAATCGCATTAGTCTGCGCGGAGATATATTAAAATGGTACGTCTAAAAGAAATTCGTATTGCGCAACATGCATACGAATGCGATTGCCCCTGTAGTCGAAATGAAATCACAAAAGTAACATAATTTAAAAAATAAAAATTAAATCGTATTCGTTAATTAAGTTTTTTGCATACGGTTACAGTATTTCTCGCTAGCGCACGCTGCCAAAACCGGTATTGCCCCGCGTAAATCGCTCGCGTTCCTAATTCGCGTCCGGCATACTTTCGACTACAGTAATTCCGGCCCGCTCGAAATTTCAGATTTTCTTACGCGCGATGAAAATTCATAATTAATTAAACTGCTACCGTTATCCGGTATATCGGGGGTAATACGCGCTCGCAGCAAAAATGAAGATACGTCGGCTAATGACACGTCAAATAGGACGCGACCGTATTACGGCCGCGCTTACAATTATTCCATTTGTTCAATTACGAATGCAGGTATTTTTATTTCGCGTGGCTATGTTAAAATCGAGCCACTCAATCTATCCCTGGCGCATATCTGTGGTAGAAATGCAGCGTGGTTTATTGATTCGTCCATAGATACTCAAGTGCCCTCCTCTTCGGCACGTGTGTTATTTCGCGATCAAATGATGTGTGGACAGCGTCGCACATACGTGCTGTTACATTTAACGGGGAATTAATGTGCTGGATTACGGCGGCGAATACTCGCCGGGAGCGTTCATACATACCTCTTGTACGTCGCGACAAAAACATCTATCGTTTACGTGGGAATACGTTTATATGGTAAACGTGTGCGCCGCGTCGCGCTTCATTTCACAATATGATTAAAATTAATAGCAAACGTCAAAGCAAATAATAACAGTGCGTACCAGTGTTAATTAATTAACGTTATACTTATCATTGTGATCAGTGCGATTTCAAAAAATTACGCGGATAGAATGGAAAGCGGTTTTGTTGAAGTATTTAAAAATTTAGCTACTTAGTTAAATATGGATCTGACAATAATTTCGTTGAAATATCAAGATAATTATGTAGGGCGCTCAAGCTAGTTGCTAAAACGTCTCTTTTTTTGCAGCATTGTTCATTGTGCTTGGACATTATTCGTAATTATTTTAATCGTTCAACAAAATTATTTTTACAGATCTGTATCTAAGTGAATTTTTAAATTTTAGTAAAAGAAAACGTGTATTTTTCTGTGTACGGTTCATTAATTTACAATTTATTAATCTAAATGATCACATTAGAAGACAGAATTCCAAAAGAAATAAAAATTTCAGCAGACAGACTGACAAAAATATAAATTTAATTCTGTTTTCAAGAAATTTTAAAATTCCATAATGTCTCTTCATAAAGGCAAATGTTGATAAAAAAATTCAATGTCGAAATCTATAATCAATCAAACAAATGTACGACGTTTCATTAAAATGTTAAAAAATTTAGTTGAACGCAGATCTGAAAATAATTTTGTTGAAACCATCAAAATTATTTTTAAATTTTTAGAAACTTTAACTCTATCTTCATAGCTCTGCTTCATTATTATTGCCAAGTCAGATAAAAAGAATTTTTGTAAAAATATTTAAACTTTAAACATACAGCTAAAAGCAGGTCTAAAAATAATTTCATTCATTAATAATCTAAAAGCAGGTCTAAAAATAATTTCATTCATTAATAATTGAAACCATCAAAATTAGTTTCAGATTTATATTTAGCTAAATTTTTAGAAACTTCAACTGTATATTGTCAAATCAGACGAAACAAACAGTTTTGTTAAAATAATATTTAAAAGTATACCTAGATCTAAAAATAATTTCGTTAAAACAATCAAATAATTATAAAAGACACTAGAGATGATGGCTAGAATGCCAATACTTATTGAATTGCTCATTATACCTCATAAACGCCCTTTATTAATTACTCTAATGGTCCATCAAAATTATTAGAGATCTATATTCCAAATATACTAAATTTATTAAAAATTTAGCATACTTGGAATACAGATCTAAAAATAATTTCTATATTTGTATGCTAAATTTTTATATACTTAAAAATTATTCTTTCTATGTATTATTATTACAGCTTTACCGATCGTTTCGCAATTGTGCGTTATTACGTTTCCCGAAATATCGCGATAAACGTTAACTTTATACGCCGGCTCTCTAAATTTTCGGCGTAGCCCCCTGTTGGGATTTACACGCTCGCGGATAATGCGCGCCAAAAAGTTTCCTCATTACTACGGGAAAACTACTGTACATCGAGATTTTGGTTAATTTAGAGGGTATATACGGACGGGGTCCGAAGGCGCGCGTCGAAATATGCAAACGATCAAATTTCTCCCGAACTTCATTATTAAGTTATTAACTACCTAAGTGCGCTTAGCATAAATTTCTATCTTACGGCGGAAGATATCCGGCGCGACGGGGCCCGGCCCCCGGCGGGGTCGGCATGCCGGCTTTATTACGAGTGCACGAGCGCGAACGCGTACGTTTCTGGAAAATTGAAACCCGTGAATTTTTTAACGTCCGCCGAGATATTCTTGCTCGGGCACGTCGGATCGGTTTTTCTTGCCTGATTATGCGGCGGCACACAAACGATTATCCGTCTCTCTCCCCGCGCGTCCCACCCTGTCCATTCTGCTCAAGGATAATGTCGAATTATAAAGCGCCGTTCGATTGTCATTACCGATGACATGCTGCAATTTAAATTATTTCATTGTTATTATCGCGTACTATGATATTACTTCATAAATAATTACATTGACGTGACGCAAATTGATATTACAATTGATATTACTTTGAGTTATAAAATTCGAAAATGTCGAAGGGCATCCGGGCATGTCCGAATTAGCGGATTGATATAACGTATTTTTTTTTTTAGGTCAGTTTTATTCGTTCTCTTCGTTCTGTGTTCGCGAGTCGCTTTGAACAAATATTTATCCCGCCCCTGTATATCGCTGCTAGGCTTTCAGTGAATATCGTTTATTCGGCAAGCCGTCGAATGATACACGAGGTAATTAACCCACGAGCGAATTACGCCGATAATTAATTGATGTTTGTTGGAAATATTTGTGTGATTAGAAATATAGCAAAGCGAGCCCGTGCTGATTATGGATTCCAAACACGTCGTACCTGGTTAAATCGCGTCATATTACCCGAGCTAATTTCCGATAGGAGAACTCTTTCAACAACACGAGTTTATTTAATCGATGTATGATGAAGTTTGCCAAAATTCACAATAATCGTATTAATTAATTGATATTATTATTCCGAGTGCGCGTCTATCGAGACGATATTACGAATGCAACGGTGGTGAATTCTGCTCCGAGGTATAAGAGCGGGAAGTAAGAGGACGTACAAAATCACGGCGGCTCTGTGTTCGAACCTACTACGTGAAACTTTAAATAAGTCGCACGTCCTCCGAAATTTGCGATATCACGAGAGATTCTCCTAGTTTTAAAGTTTCCGAACTCACTCACTCTCTCTCTCTCTCTCTCTCTTCTTCTTCTTCTTTTGAAAATCTAGAATACCGTCTAGGAAGACGACGAGGAGACTTCACAATGAGAATATTCCGTTAAAAGAGCACGACGACGATCAATATTCCATTATAAACATTATTTCAGTTCTTCCGGATGATACACGAGACATCAATTTCAATCACGTACAAATAAATAAGAACAACAGACGGATAATGTATTTGTAATATTCCCAGAAGAATCGATGTTACCCCAGCTCGGGGACAGATCCATCGCAATAGGTATCGGGATGGGAAAGGTAAGCACAATGGGTTTGCTTTTCCCTTCCTGTTCGTGCGGACGCGATTAAAGTTCCACTTAATTTTGAACGCGCGATGTGACGTCCTACGAAGTAGAGAAACGTCATTAGCGGGACCGCTCGGGGTAACTTCCTTCGCTCTGTCTTACTCTCTCTTACCCTCATTTATTCAGTTTCCCCGTAATTTACACAACGCCATACTGTCATCGCTTCTTTAACCGTTATCTAATTAAACATCGACCGCGCTGTCGAAGAAGTCGCTCGGATGGGTCTCGCGCCGGCCGTTAAACGCAATGTTTTTATCTTCTTTCATCCCCAGCGACCAGCCCGCCATCGCGAGATAAGATCCGAGTTAATGTGCTCGACACGATAAGGGAACAAATTGCGAGAGCGTAAAAACGAGGGCGATGCTTCCTGGAATTAATTATCTACTCTGTTTGATGATGCCCTGATTCTTGACGATCTCTTTTTGATCGGATATTAATTAAACGGCGGCTCGCGTCGGCAATTATATTTAGTATAATAAAAATAAAATATTCGTGTATATAACCGCGCGTTTTCGCGAGCCTCGAAACTTTACTTTTATTAAAAATTTCAATAGCGCAGGTGTATTGAGTTCCCGATTTGTGGGACAAATTTTC
This sequence comes from Solenopsis invicta, assembly GCF_016802725.1. Taxonomy (NCBI): domain Eukaryota; kingdom Metazoa; phylum Arthropoda; class Insecta; order Hymenoptera; family Formicidae; genus Solenopsis; species Solenopsis invicta. The sequence continues at coordinate 23,345,093 of NC_052668.1, forward strand.
CCTTTTCACCGCTCTTCTTTGGTTGCTTTCATTCCAAATGAAAAAAATGGGAAATATAATTGCCGCGGTATCGATCGAATCGGGTGCAGGTAAAGTAAACATTTAATTAAACTCCGCCATACGTCCGCTATACGTTCAAGCTCGAGGCGGAACGGGAATTTACCGTTCGACAAGCGCAATGGATATCCAAGGCTCCGGCTCTGTTTACGTTTTCGAAAAATTTAATAATTGTCGAAATAAATTCATCTTTCTGTTTGAAACTATGATGAATACGATATGAACGGAATCGATCCCATGTACCACGTCCCGCCCAATTTTAATCCCGATGGTTACGTAATAAGGATAATGAGATTGTATCTGTAATACTACTATAATGAGTATATTTACACGTTTTAATGTCTTAACAATTTCATTGAGTAATTCAAAACCAACCTTTTTCCTTAAGAAAACTATGAAAGGCTACCTCTGTTTTCAGAGTAATTAAAAATAGAAAATAAAGAGTTTTCCGCGTAATAAGCTTCGGTGAAGAAACTGATTGAAAATAATGGATAACAAAACCGTATTCTCTATTTAATTAAAATTTATTAATTTTTTTTTCTACAAACCTTGCTTTAATAAAATTTTCATTTAAAATTTTACGCTCGCGAATCAATTAAATTAATTTTTAATTATAAACATATTAATTCTCAATATTGAAATTATTGCTGTTTGGACATGTACAAACCACAATTTGATGTAATTTAAATGAAGGGTTTTTTACAAAAATCAAACAAATCTATTTTTAAAAAATCTGTACTACGGCACAAATCACTCTCTATCAATGCCACATCGGGAACAATTTTGCTCCGACAAGGCTCAAACAGAAAATGAGAAAATATAATAATAAATAGGTAATAAATATGTAAAATTTCGAAACCTCCAAACAAGTTCAGAGATTTTTTATTTCGTTTCATTTTTTTTAATAGATTTCTCAAAATATTAATCCTCAAGTCTAAATTTGTTGTTCGTATACTTATTATTTGTACAAAGAGAAATACAAAAAAATGTTTTCATTAAGAGCAATTTGTAAAATTATGTAAATAAAAAGTGAAAAAATATTGCTTTAAATTTTAAATAATATTTCCTTCTCCATCTTTTATTATTCTTAATATTATGAAAAACCGTTAATGTAAAATATTATAAAATAAATAAGAAGTAAAATATGAAATTCTCACAGAAACCAAGCAAGACGTTTTCTCATTTTCTTTTTCCTTTTAAATAAGTCCTCAAAACATTATAATTTTATTCTTATACCTACTATATTTGTCCGAAAAAAATCCAAAGAAAATTGATCACATCTACACACTAAATGATTTGAAGATGAGAAATATTTGTTATCGTATGAAAAATAAAATTTAACTTTTAGGACTCGTTTGCTTTTTACGAGACTCTGAAATTATAAATAATATTATGATATATTTTAACTACGGAAAAACGCCCGATTACAAATTGGCTGAGAAATCCGCTCTTATAAAGCAACGCGATGCAAGTGAGCGCCTCGGGTGTACAAGAAGAAAAATCTATGACGTACTCACCAGTCAGTTGCAGCCGCCCTACATTGCTGCTGGCGACGGTATCCTGAGTTAACCGGTGATGCGTCCTGCACCGATACGTCATCTGCGCGTCGCTTCGCGTAATATTGATTATCATCAACTCGCCGGTCGGCAGCATATGATATTTGCCATCTATAACAACACGCGCGTGTCGCGGGGAGAGGAGGCTTGAATTACGTTTCTATCATCATGGAAATCTAAATTGATCGGAAGGAAATTACGTGTTTATACATGCGCGCACGTAGATGACGTCATGCAATATAACTCCTGTTTTCAAGCGATATAATTAATTTACGACAATACCCAATATTCGCGCACGGTAAAAGGTAACTGTAATTTTAGAATAATTCGATTCCTCCTGTTTCATGCTAAATAGAATAATTCTATATTCCATTCTAGAGTAATTACACGCTCGCTCATTTGAATGGAAAAGCGATAAGTATAAACATATCGATTTGTAACGTTCCTTCTTTCTTATTTTTTCAAATTTAATTACTTACCGCCCATTGTGGAGGGATAAATATTGAAGACTGGTTCCTGAAGCCAAGACGTGACCGTGACGTGATCGCGTACAAAACTGGGTACGTTGCAGCGCATGAGCACGTTGTTGCCGAGAAAGCCGCTGGGATTTTGCACTTCCGGATCGTAACGTTGGTTTACCACTGCAACACGTAACGATAAGTTCCACTCTCCCTCTGTCCATATACCACGGTTCCGGAGGCCATAAGAACGTAACGCAAATGCTAATGGCGCCGCGGCCGCACGAGAGTGTTACAATTCGCTTTGATATCTGCCGCGTATATATCTGCCGATAAGAACCGAAACGGCACAACTCGGAACAACTTGCCACATTTTGAACCACGTTCGACGCTTCTAATTAGAGACCTCTCATAAATGTATGCGCGGACATGCGTAATTTTATACCCCTATTTCGCCTCGCTCTCTCTCTCTCTCTCTCTCTGTATACTTAATGATCTATTTAACGAATGTTTGTGAGTAAACACGCGTTACACATTTATTGCGCGTATCCGCATGCTAAATTTACACAATCAGTTAATAAAATGAGTAACAAATAGCTTTCGTTAATTTGTTAGAAATTTAATAACAATTGCACAGAGTAATGCAACACAAGAGATGAACAATGGCGGAATATTCGACGCGCCGTGAGAAAACGCCGGCCGGGGGTGCGCGATCACGTATGTTAAATTATGCAGATTTACTATGCGCTTTTAATCATTTTTCTGCTAAGCAAATAAAAAAATAAAAAAAAAACTGAACATGCTTTCTTTAATATTATATTCACATTTTCACGATTAATTCTTTTACAACGCGCGAATAATTTCATGTAATCCGCTGTTGGAGAAATTTTGTAGTTTACGAAAAAGTTATTTCTTCGCATGAACGATCAGCTAAAAAAGAAAAAAACTCGCGAGTAAAAGTAATGTACAGAGAGCACGAGAGAATTTACGCCGAAAGAATTTACGCCGAAAACGTGAGCCTCTTTGGTAAATCACGTTATCCTTCCTACGTTTAACCACCGTCATTTCTGCGCGAATGACTTTGCGCGCTAACAAGAGAGCTCGTAAGGCTTGATAGAAACACAATACGGCTAGAGAAGAAAATCCGAAAAGGCGGCGGTCTTATCCAAAATCTCATGTCGCGATCCGCCCCTGACCCGGCAGCCCGCGTAAGTTGATGGGCTCGGCTGAAAGGTTGGTAAGGGCATGTCTAAGAGGGGGATGGAATAAGGTTGTAAAGAACGTGGAAGGCAGTCAGGCAGCCAAGCAGGAGAGAGAGAGAGAAGGAGGCAAGGGGAAAGGGGGAGAGAAGAAAGAGGATAGAAAAGCGGACGATGGTGGTGGCAGCAGCCAGGGAATCGCTGTGGTGTGGTGGTGCGTTGGGGTTCTCTGCCTCCGCAACCCGTTTCGAGAGTCAGCGGAGCGAGGCACTCAGACTTCAGAATGGGGTAAAAACTCAGTGAGTTTGCCCGTACTCCATCCACCTCCTCGTGCTCGTTCTATCCCCTCGCCTCTGGCCCACCCCCCTACCCCTTTGCGCACACTACAATTCTCTCTCTTTCTCTCTTTCTAGTTACGTTTCCCTCGGCAGCCACCCTTTTCTAACTCTCCCCGCGTATCGTTCGTTCGGCTCTCTCGGTTACGCGGCAACCAAGCCGAACATAAACTCGGGAGACGTCTCGTGGCAGGTAATATTTACAAAGCATGAAACGAGCAGAGAGAAAAGATAGCGGAAAGAAACGAGATGATACAAAAAAGGGGGAGAGAACGGAAAGAATCAAAGAGCGAAAGACAGAGAGGAAGAGCGCGCAAGAGCAACTATGTCGACCAGCTTTTCATCGGAGTATACATCCTCTCTGCGAATCATCCACTAGAAACGAAAACCACGCTTTTTCGACGAGTCGGATTTTATGCAAAGTATCGAAAAACCACTCGTGACGACGTGATTATCCCCCGATGTCCAATCCGACGAGTCTAACGAGTAGAGATGTTTTAAAGCCAAGAGTGCGGATAATATTGTTAGATAAGTATCTGTTTCCGGTCTGTGTGTATGCGTGCGCTCTTAGAGACTAAAAATGTAATTAAAGGGGCGTGTACACCTAGACAGACCAAAACCAGACTTCACTTTGTGAATTTTTTGCGGAAAAATGAAAAGGAAGAGAAATCACGTTTGTTTCATTGTAAAGATCATATTTTTCTCTATTTGACATTTAAATTTTATTAAAAAAATAATATAAAACAGCATTGCTAGTCTTAAAGTTTTCCTAAATCAAGTTTGTCAAAAATTTAACTTTAAGTTGAAAACATAAGCCTAGTACTTGATATTTTTCGAAATATTGCGTTTAAATAAAATGGCAGCTGGTCAAAGTTGAGCGGTTTTTTTCTATAAATGTTTTGTTGGGACAAAAAACTAAGCGTCGTAAAAAAAAATCCTACATCAAGTACTAGCTTTTAGTCTCTAAGACAAGTGTGTACAATTACTGGTTGATTGGTCGAACTGTCTTTTAAGATACAGTGTGATGTCAAGTGTATCACGCATTGATTTTGAAAACACAATTAAAATAGCGACACCCTTTTGAATAAAATTTAAATGTCAAATAGAGAAAAAAACGCAAAAAAAATTTATCTGTCTCTTTCCATTAAAAAATTCGCAAATTTAACCTCCCTTAAGTGTATATGCCTCTTTAATTCAGAATAAACGAAACAAAAGCGTATGTATAAATTACATGTATAAATCGTGAACTATTCCAAAATATAATTTCTCTTAACAATGTATTATTCTCTATAAATGTTTTGAGATTTTCCATCTCAATAAAAGCGCAGCAAGTTAAAAAATATTATTTAACACCGAGTATCCTAGTAGAAAATTTAAAGAAACGCCACGTCGTACATTCGAGTTATCTTTAAACGATAAGCTTCTAAGCTGAGAGAGGCGACAAGGGGTTGAAAACGTGAGTGTCCGCCTCGTAAAAGTGAGCGACGCGGTTCCTACCTGCAGTTTTTATAAAAGAGTCTAGTGCGGTCGTTAAACTTACTCATTTTCTCGGTGTAAGGCGACACGTCATACGTACGTCGTACATGCGCCGAGATAACGGTGGCGTGTAACGCTTTGTACTTGATACATGTATATTGGTCGAGTGAATCGAGAAACAAAACGGCTACCGAGAGTATTTGAAACGTATTACTCGAGTTGCGTCCACTTCATTTGTTTCTATAATGAAATAAATATCGATCTTCGCGATAGGGCTCGAGCTGAGTACGAAATTTTCCGTTCGCCCCCGAGCTAAGGCGAATTCGTGTGGAATACGGGGGAACAAATAGCGAATGCGAACGCCAAAACAATATTCGTCATTCGTTCTCGTCATGCGACTCTTCGCGATGTGTCTATATTTAGTAAGATCGAACGACTACATCTTCTACATCTTTTCAGATTATTATATCGAGTTATGTCATGGAAAGTAGCATGTTTTTCGCGAACACGCTCGAGCTTCAACTCCTCTTGCAAACGATATCCTGGTGGAAGTTATTTTCTGCCATCTCTCGTCATCTTTTGTGTCGTTTGTCTTACATCGTTCGTGGGACCGTTCGAGATCGATGATGAAATATGTCAAGTAACGACGAGACTAATGGCTTGTTTGTCTCGTGACTCTCGAGCAAATACTGAATGATGGAGGTTACTTCCATCAGAGACGGTGTTTTGGTCGAAATCCACGTACTGAGAAGCAATGTATCGTCATTAGAATCTTTCAGAGTCTCCGGAAAAATAACCGAAATAAGCCACGAGATTTCGCGTAGGGGGGAAAATGGAAAGAAGAATCATAAACTGCTTCTTCAGAAAGCAATCTTTTCGGGGAGCTTCCTTTTACAGCGGATAGTTGTCTTCCTTACGGAGACAAAGTAACTTCGCGTGACACGGGATGTCGCTCCCTCTCGCTCTTTCTCCCCATTTTTTGACAAAGCGTCGCGATTACGCACGGCAGCTGCCGTGAGGTAGTGGGAAAACGAAAAAGGCGACATTTCCGGCGGCAGACAACAACGCGTCCATGCGATCGCGCGCACGCAATCATATCCATTTTGTTTCCAAGAATAGGGCGTGCGCGGCCGAAAAAGATTTTTCTCGAGGACGGACGGAAGGAAGGAAGCGCTAGCTGAAGCGCCGGGAGCAGAGCGCGCGGAAGGTGGGCGAGGGAAAAGGCAGGATGAAACCGTGGAGGAGATGAGCAAAAAGGAAATGGCTGAGGCGGATACTAGGAGCTGACGCGGCAGAGGCACCAGGCATGAATCTGAAAAGGTATGGGCTGCGTTCACGCGACGATGATTTACGGGCGTATTAGGTCGATAAGATATCTTCCGGTTCGTTGACCCGGCGGAAGCTCTATTTTTAAGGCGCCTCGCGGCCTCCTTTTACTCCATTTACTCATCCCTGCCTCTTTCTCTTTCCTTCACCGTCTTCTACTTCGATACTCTTGTAGACGTGAGTTTTGGAAGGTATCGCGTCGTCGGGCAAAAAGAATCCTTAGACGGATCTCCCTCCCGTTAACGCGATTTCAGTGACTAAGTGCCGCGACCGTTCAGCACGAGATTTCTAATATTCTACCAGCTCATGCCTACGATATATACTCGTGTTTTCCTTGCGAAGCGAATGAATATTGAAGATTCTTGCGTACGAATATTTTCTTGGGTAAAGGAAAATTTTGAGAATGTTAGAAAAATTAATACAAAATTAAAAATTCCAGTCGGATCACTCGTCCATTTAAATTAAAATTGGATTTTTCACAGGATAATTATCAAACAGTAATAATTTAATACTCGAAACGTTGCAAGTTATAATCACTGAGAGAAAAGTTGGTATTTGACAATAATTATGTGATAAAATAATTATGGTTATACCAAAAAAAAAAAAAATTGTGGAAAAACTAAAATATTTAATTCAAAGTTAATTAAACATTGGCTTAGTTAATTCTCGATTAAAAAATATTAATGGTTGAAACGAATGAATTGTCTTTTGTGCAGCTAAAAAGTTTTTTCTCAATGTAGGAGCTCGATTTTTATAATTATTACTGGTATAAAGTTAATAACAATAATGTTTACAGTTTTAGATTGTGATAATTTCAAATATAATAAAATATCAAAAGGGTAAAAGTAAAATAAACATTTATGTAGTAAATGTAGCCACGATAGTAAACATGACTATTTTTTGAAAATTCGCTTACTATTTACTTAGTAATAATAACTAATAGCTATAATTTGCACGATTAACAACTATAAATATATAATTGGAATTGAATGACCGAGATGATTACGAATTAAAGTTGAATTATGGTAAATTACACTTTTCTTCTTTCAGTGACAAATTAAATTAAATTAAAAAAAAAAAGAAAGGTAGTTAGCTCAGTTAATCAACTATCACTTCACATCTCACCGCAACGAGAAAAAGTTTATCTTATTCAATTCATCGATACTTATCAAGTATGGAAATGTAAATCGTACAATTTTTACAAGCACTCGAGCGACTCGGAATAACATCGTCCGTACAAAATTTCTGTCATAAACTTTCTTCTAATAAAATATTAAAAGTTGCAATTTCGGTAGCTAACATTTAATAATAAATTATCCTTCATATCTGGGTAGGACAGACAGACAGCCCCGGTAGTTAGCTCGTCGATTACAGCCCGATATGATACGTAAACGTGCGCGAGAAGGAAATTTCATCTCGCCGAGCGGAGGAGAGCAGAGGAGACGATCGAATCCGTGAGCCGTGAGAGAGCGTGAGTCCGTTGACGTCGTCCGCGCGGATAGAGGCGCGCACGCGTCGCACGCGAGACGGTCCGTCTTCAGCACGTAGCATCTATGTACGTAGGGATACGAGGCGACGAGGACGTCGACGAGGACGTCGGGGAGCGACGGGAATAATGCAGAGAAACGGACCGCAGATAACGAGCTCGGGCAAGTTTCGCCTCGGTTGACATACCTGCTCTGACGGTGACGTCTCTGCTAACGACCGCGCCGACACTGTTGACGGCGGAGCACTTGTAAATGGCCCAGTGGACGTCCTGCCGGAAGGCCTCGGCCTCGAACGCGGGGAAGTGTATCGTCCCGTTGCCGAGGACGTGTCTGATGCCGAGGATGTTCGTTATACTGCCGCCGTCCGCCGCGAGCCAGTCGACGGTCGGCAGCGGGTTTCCCCGCACGGTGCAGTCCACCCGGCCGCCGTTCACGTTGGTGAACTCCACCCTGGACGGCGGCTCTATCACGAAGCTGGGTCCCTGCGTCTCGTAGGAGGCGTCGGAGGTACCTGCTTCGCCGAGGGGAGGACAGGACGAAAGACGTCAGATATGTATTAACGATAGAACGTAAAGCGGCTTAACTATATTCAATTAAGATTACGGCTCACCTCCCTACCCCTCGTACATATTTCGCAGATATCCGCCTTCCGCCTTACCTTTTCATTATTCATTTCGCATCGCCGCGGCGCCATACAATTTTAAATACGCTTAAAATTTCCATTACTAGACGTCGGGAAACTCGCTGGAACCCGAAACCCCGAGACTCGAAATTGTCGCGCGAATCTTGGCGCGAACGAGACGCCGCGCCGTTTCGAGCCGGCGGCGCGCGGCGCGCGGCGCGTCTAGAGCACGCTCGCGCTTTATTTCGCGATTCTAATGCTTCATAAATTCTGGAGTATTACGAATAACAATCAGAAACGCATTAATCACGCGGCAGCGTCAACGAATGGACACTCGGCGGTGAATTTTTCGTTCACCACCGGTCGTCGAATGCGAAGTAATTTTCTGGGTGGGGGGGGTCAGCAGCGAGAGAAGAGAAAGAGAGAGAGAGAGAGAGAGCGCACGGTAGTGGGACGTGCACTGTATCGTCGACGGACACGAACGAAGATAATACGCCCGGCCATAAATCATACATTTAACGCTGAAATTCGGCCGTAATAGCTTCCATAAATGGAGCGCATTGCACGTCCCACTCCCCCGCCGTCCTCCTCGCTCCCCCGCCGAAGCCTGTTAACCATTCATCACCCGAGTTATGTTGATTTAAGTAGGAATGCCGGTTCGCTCCCGATGTATTCCGCATTCCGTCCAGCATTGCTCATCTGGAAGCTGGCCCGGCCAAGTGCGGACTATCCACGTTGCAGAACGTGCAACGAATGACGCGCGCGCTCGCGGCGCGTTTCTGTGTGTGTGTGTGTGTGTGTGGATGTGTGTGCACTTCCGACGCGAAATCGCGATCGATTGCTCGTCAAAGGCGGCGCGTTTTAGGAATCCCGGTGGCTCGCGGGGATTTAGCGTTTTCCGAGCGGAAAGTTTCGACACGCGAAACTTGGGATAAATTACACAAATTGCGACGTTTATGAAAAAAAAAAAGGATCGAGATTATGCAGGTCGTAGTTGCGAGATATAAATTATCAACGATGTTATCGGCCTGTGTGTACGCTGGCTATAAATTTACAAGTCAAAGTACACACGGTTAGACAGCTCGAAGTTGTTTTACCGAAACTACCCTCGGTGCTTTTATCTGCGCGGCGCAGGCTCGAGTCCAAGGTACTCAAGGTAACCCGAATATAGCCCGAAAGTAGCGTCGTCGGAAGTTGTTTTGGCCGAGTCTCCGATGAGCGCTTACGTTGGCAATTCCCTCCCTTACGCCAGCCTTGGCGAGCTTAAATCTTGATTACTTATCTCCCATAAGCCGAGGCAACGTTTCCAGTAGCCTGGCGGATTCCCCACCCTCGGTGGCGTCGTCTCTCAGACGTGCACGTTCGAATCCGGAAAGTTATCGTTTTCTCGAAAAAGAAAATCGCGGACTCTCTCCTATAAAAGCTGTAGTACCCAGCAAAGATTTACTTCCTGCCTTACTCTCTTCTCTCCTCTTCCCCCCCCCTCTCTCTCTCTCTCTTTCTCCGTTCCCCTTTCTTCAAAGCCAGCAGAGTTTCGAATCTTAACGTCGGGCGCACTCCACCATCGCTCGGATAGCCAGTGCACTGCGGACCTGCGATTGGATATATCTTGCGACCTACATTCACCCCGTGCTCCGTAATCATTTCCCCGCGGAAGAGCAAGTGCGAGGAGAAGAGGCGCCCGGCATAAAAAGTTAACTCTTCATCTTCCACGAGGTTCTCTCGATTCGCGTTATAATTCTACCACTGTCCGTGCAACCGTCTGACGTACGAGTATGTCGGCCGACCGTCTTGCGATTCGATCATTACCGGGGATTCCCGGATTGGCGGCATATATCACGAAATACGATCTCGGATCTCTGATCCCGTCTCTTCTAGGATTGGATTACGAACGTAACAGGAGCGTCATATCAGGAAGATTAATCGCGTGAATTTTTTTTATACGCTGATGGATACGCGTTCTCGTAACTTCGTGATGTTTCATCGATCCAACGTTTTCCCCGGCATATAAAACTTTTTAAATTTGTAAAATTTTTATCTTCTTATCTGATTATGCAACGTAAAGCCAGATTTGTGGGACACAAACAGATCGAGAATCAAGCCGCATTGAAGCCGCGCAAAATGTGTTGGCTCATCGGAACAGCTAAACAATGGACAGCTAAACAATGGACGGCGAGTGGAGAGACGAGTGAACACGTAGCTAAGGGTTGCATCTACTCTGGCACGTACTCGACTACACACCCTCTCTGGAAGCACTCGTCGAGAGAGAGAGGAAGAGAGAGAGAGAAAGAGAGAAAGAGAAAGAGGAAGAGGAAGAGAACACGATCGTTAGGTTGTCATAAGCGATACGCCGGACAAACTAGAAGCGTAACACCACGTCAACCCTCGACGCCATCACGACCGTATCCCCGAAGACGTATACTTGTGCCTCTTAACCGGTAGCCGTTGAAGAGACCGAGAAGGGCGAGGAGCGACCAACCGTATAATGTTTTGTGTCAACATCCTTCGAGAATTCTCTCCCCTTTTAGGTTGCCTCAAGTACTCGCTTTTATTCATGTTCCGTCCGGCGCACCCGGTGTATCCTTTCGTTGAACAACCCAGTTGTCATTACGATGTTCGACAAGCGATCGGCGACGGTGTCCTCCTGGAGTTTCCAGACGTCACGCCCAACACAATTGGAATAATGGTGACTCTATATTCTTCTCGTTCAATATTTAACGAGATATTCTATGTAGATAACTCCGTGCAAAGATCGAGTTAAAAATGGGAATTTTAAAAAATATTAAAGCGTTCTATTGATCAAAAAATGTGCAACTTTATACGCATTTAAGAGATATTAATGTCCATTTCTACCAATGCAGATTAACCTTATTCTCGGTATTCAGCTTCTTTTATCTTTTTTTTTTTCAGTTCTAAAAGTTAGAAAAAAGATAAAGAGTAAATTAAACCCAGATAAAAAATTGACCTACATCGGTAGAAAGGGATATAAGTGAGAAGTCATTCCGATTCACATTACGAAATTGTATTACGGAAAATAAATAAATTTCACAGAGAGAATTTACTATGTGTTTCTTATTTGATTTGTTGAAAATATGTTACGTCATACCTTGATATACGTTTAGTTGAAACGTATACAGATACTTTTCTCATTGAAATAAAATATTTATATTAAATATCTCAAGTTTTGTATTATCACAGATTTTAGCCGTTCGTATATATAAACCGCGAAAAATTAACTTTAACCGTAATTTCAACGGTAAAAGATATCGTTTGAGTCGTGATTTCGACAAGTCAGCGCGGTACCGACGAACTTAGTCAGCATCACTGACTAATTGCCGATGAGGGATGAGAGAGAGTAAAGCTCTTAGTGCTGCCGGAGCGCGTACAAAGGGCGGAAGAAGCGTCGAACGGAGCAGTCTCCGTTGCGGAATCAACGCCCATTCAGCGGTACGATTCTTTCCACGCCGTCCAGGGAGCGAGACGGCAGAAGGATGAAAGAAAAAGTTAAATTCGGAATATCCGCACGCGTGCGGAAACAGACGAAACGCGCGCGGAGGTGCTGGGGCGGTGTTGAGCGCATAGCAGAGAGAGGATTGGAGGGAAGAACGGCGAGAGAACGGATAGACGTGCCACGGATCGCGGTGGATTTAGGGGTGGAAAAGAGGAAGGGCGCGCGAAGGAGAGAAAATGAGGAGCCCTGTCTGTGGTTTGTTCGACAATGCAAACCGGCTTTCTCATATCACTGTATTGTTCCCATTGTTCCAGCGACTCGTGCGGAGGGATTGTTAGTCATTATACGGGAGAGCGGAGGAGTCGAAAAACGTTCGGGAAGAGACGGAACGGGATTTATCCGGCTGTCGTAATCCGCCGATCGTCGTCGTACCTCGCTTCCCGTTGTCGGACGTCCCATGAAACTCTCGCGGACATAACGAATAATTTCCATTAACGACAATACTCGCGAATCCTGGGAGATTTTACGAGCGTCTCATCTCTTCGCGGACGCGTGTCACCGGGGACGGCGACAGACTCGCTGACGCGACGACGCGTCGAACGAGAATTTTATCAATCGCGTTATATTTCGATTGAATATATTCCGATTGAATATATTTCGATTGGATACGTGTGTTCACGTAACAATTTTGTGTCAGTATGAAAGATCGAAAAGCCGATGCCCCTACAAAGCAAATTCACTTATTGATTTATAAATTATTTCGTTAAACAAAACGCCTGCATTATGCATTGTTAATGCAAAGATAAAACATCATTTTATATCGCGATTGAATTACCTGGATCTCCACGTGGCATGCAATTGGCTAATAAATCGCCCGCGCGTGTGCGTGATGTGAAATGTTGTTCTAAAGGAATTTCAATTGCCAATAGAATTATTGAAATGTATAAAACGGATAAAACCTGTAAAACGGATGATACTAAACGGATCGTACCTTCCCATATGACGAGTCGTAGGGACCTTATCGGCGAATTATGGGCATGAAATTGCACGAGAATGCTGTTCCAGTAGCGAGCAAAAATCGCTGCGACCGCCGCGGTTTACGATCTATTAAATTTCATAATAATGATTTCATTACAATAAAGTTATTTTTCCACAGAGCGCGCCTGAATTAATAAAATCATTCGACGCGCGATTAATAATAAATGTACAATAAAATGTGCTCGAAATGAAATTAAAATGAGAAAGAGGTCATAGGGAATCTTGGTTGATTCTCGAGTCGGTTGATCCTGTAATTGCAAATTTGATTTTGCATCCTCGCGGTATGAATTTAATCTCCGTGACAATCTCTAAATCTAACCTGCGCGTCGAGTCCGTGCAGTGGATTATTAATCGAAAGTTCTCCACTCCGCTTCACCATTATATCGATCCTCCCGAGGCCTTTGAACTTGCGATCTCTGCACTTTACGATTTTACCCGGCTTTACGCTTTACTTTCCGACTTAAAAGACTTGCAGGACGAGATGTCAATCAAAATTCTATTAAGATAAAAGTTATACGAACGGGAAGGGATTTCTTTTTTCTATTTATGCACCGTGATAAACTTGATTCAAGAAACTTGATTGAGAGAACGGTCGGAGATGTAAAATATTAAAACTGTTTATTCCTGAAAAACGAGCGAACGATCGTTACGTTCGTATTGTCGGGTGTAGAAAAATTGTGCTGATTATTTCATGATATCGCGTGTACGCAGCGTATCGTATACAACGTATCGTATCGTATCGTATCGTATCGTATCGTATGCAGCGTTGCACGCAGCAGTTGGACAAAATTATCTTTGTCACAGGGTAAGGCGTACATTCGGCCGCGTTAATTGCCTGCGTCAGCAGTACTAGGTCCATTTAATTGAGCCCGAGTATCTGCGATCGAACGTTAATTATTTCGCATTACGGAATAGCTAATCTGCGATTAGAGAGCCGGCCATTATCTTGTCCCTGCAATCTGATTTCTAGTTGAGTAGCTTATCGGCGATGTTTTCGCACGATCACACATCTACGCGGCTACCACCAATACGCGACGGTGGAAGATTAATGCATGAACGCATTCCCTCCCACTTTCCCCAAACACTTTAGTTAAAATATAAATGCACTTCACCAAATTGATCCGTGAATGGTGGAAGGTGATGCGGTAAACCCGGGACACTCCCGGTATGCGTTAACTGCTGAACTTTACGCGATAAAGCTTCGCCATTAAATTTCGGTGCGTTTCGCGTTATCGTCCGGAAATTTATCCGTGTTACCGCATCAGAGATTAGAGCTAGTCCATGACGATGGTGCGGATAGTCCGTGCTGCCGTGTATCGCGAGTCAAATAATATTAACATGCTCGCATAGTCGCGAATCGTTCGTGATTTTCGTCGAAATTCCGGCCGACGAAAACGTACATCGCACTCGAAAATCGTCGACCGCAAAACTATGATTACACCGTTACGCCAAAATGTGTTTACGAGTTATCGAGTACTCGCGAAGAGATACTCGCGTAAAAAAAAAAAAAATGCGCTAATTTTCCAGTGCTTGCCCCGAGCCCCGCTCCGATTTCTCCCCTTTCACATCACACTCTCACCTGAACGCGCGCGTTTCGTAAATTTCGATCGATTCTTTTTTTTTCCTCCGCATAAACATCGCGAGGTTTAGCCACAAAAGAAACGCACGGTACATTTTTCGGTCGGAAATTCGCTAATTCCGCGAGGTATGCGGTTTTTGTGTTACGCCAACGATCTTCCCCTGCGGCTTATAATGAGCGTGAAAGCTGCCTTAAAACGAACATAAGTAGCGTCATTATTCGCTCGCAGTGAGCCACGTTATTACGTTAAACGCGCTCGGCATATTTGGCGCGTAAAGAAAATAATTATATCGCGATACGTTAACGTGGTTAAATACACCGCGGCTCTGACCTTTCTATATTACAGGATTCCGCGCCGGCTCTCTTTCGCAAATTTTTAAATTGTATCGCGTAAAATATAAATACCTCAAAAAACACTGCAAACACTTTTAAACGGAATAAAAGCGCGTGTACAGACGATATTATTTTCCCGGCGGTAACCGTGAATGAATACTTTTGAAACGCGATCGCTAAGTTAATTAAACCACGTTGATTCCGCAATAAAATATTTTACCATTAACTATTCGCCGTTTTACCTCTGCATAAATAAACGGCTTTACGTATATACTCGAATTATCCGCACTTGGCACAATTTCAAACTATTTCTCGCGACTCGCGCGAATGAGACATCGTCGTCTCGTATTTTTCGGCTCTCGGGAGATATATCGATCGGACATCGGAAGATAATAATGAAACGAAAGTGCGCCCGGCGGATTTAATTGTCGCCCCGGCCGGCGGCCGGTCGCGTCACGCTTCACGCGCGAAAGCAGGTACTTCCTCTTTGCGCATTGTCAAAAGGTCAATACCTAAAATTGCTTCGCTTTCAGGTCCGATGCTTTTCATTCGTCATGCCTGCTTGTTTTATATCCACCACGTACAATTTTCCTACCCGCCACATACATTCGTGCCTGGAGTTAAACGACGTTTTGGGCGGTCGGCTGTAAAAAAAAAAGGAAAAAAAAACAAGCGCACATATTAAAGCTACGCGGTGCTCTGCTATAAAAAAAAAGGAAAAAAATACGTCCAAAGCGGCCATGCTGATTTTCAGTTACCTTGCCGGACATTGGTCTCTCTCTCTCTCTCTCTCTCTCTCTCTCTCTCAGTTACCTTGCCGGACATTGGTCTCTCTCTCTCTCTCTCTCTCTCTCTCTCACTCTCTCGCTCGCCTGCTCTCTTCGTAACCACAGCAACGACTTGCACTTGATTCGAGAAAATTACGGGTACGATTTACATCAAAAATGCAGCTGTAACTCGTAACTCGTATTTCATCGGCGCACACCGTTACGTACGGTATATAACGTACAATACATACACGATCGGTTCGGGACTCGACCGAATAGCTGATTTCTTCTCGGCGTAGATGGCTCGGTAACCCGAGGCCATAAATCGGTGATACTTTACGGCGGTCGGCCAACTTACTAAACTGCCGCGGAAAGAAACTGCTCGAGACAGCCGGGATCGTAAAGTCGGCCGTTTTAAGGGAGATTTAATCTGAGGCTCCGGAAAGAGAATGAGAGAGAGAGAGAGAGAGAGAGAGAGAGAGAGAGAGAACGGGGAAGGGAAGATTTCATCTCTCTAAAGCTACTATATACGCCAAATAAAAATCCTTCTCTCCATGCATAACACGCAATAAAATTCATCTTAGCGGGATATCCGTGCATTTTCGCATGGATTTCCGCCAGTCTCCATGTAAATTAAGTTACTAAGTTTTGACATTCGGGAAGCTCACGCTTCTTCGAGCTCGGAAAAGCACCTTCTTGCGGCGCGGCGGCAACACGAAGGGACTCCGACGAGAAGTGAGCGAGATTTGATCGACGTATCGCTATCTAGGGGTTTTCGTTGTTATTCCGAAGCCAAGCTTCAAGGATCGCTTAGAGGGAATGTTCGCGGAGTAGGTACTCCGGCAGAGAGAGAGAGAGAGAGAGAGAGAGAGAGAGTCCCGGGGATCTTTCGGAACAATGAATTAATCCAAGGTCTGCGAGCGCAGACTTACGTACAGCAAGTTCGCAGACAATGTACATTCACAGATCGCGGCAAGAAGCCATGTTAATTTCGCCGCGCTTGACAGTCGCGATTTTGCCCTCCCACTCGCCCGATCTCTCACTCTATTTTCGAGTAACTCCGAATTCCCGAAATTCCTCCGCAGTATATTGACTCGAAGAAGGATTATTCCGGCGATTTCAGACTATAATTCAATATCAGTTCACGATCGAATTTCCGCCCTCTCCCTGATCTGGTGCCGCATATTTTCGATACCTTCCCTCCTTCTCCCTTCCCCCTTCCTTCCCGCTGCGCCGAAAATAGCAAATTTTATTGACAACAAGTTTTATTTAACTGCCATCGCAGCCGCTTTGAGATATAAAACATCCGAGCGTTGTTTTACGAGCGCTCTTACGAGAGGATATTGGCCGATTTGTCGGGGGCGTTCTCTCAAGCGAGGAGTCGCAGCGGAACGTCGTCGGCAGGATCTCCGCGCGACATGCGTCGCATCGGCTTTCTCTTCAGCGATGATTTAATATTAGACTTATAAATACTATCTTGGAGGGATAGTTGGAGACTCACACGGGAACCGCAGTGCGGTTAACGCTATGCGTGTAGATCCGGGCGCGTATACATAAAGCCAGAGTCAGCCAACCAGCCAGCCACGGCGGAAACTGCGAGCGCGAAGCAGGAAGAGAAAGAGCGAGAAACATACACACAAAGAGAGAGAGAGAGAGAGAGAGAAACAGAGAGAGAAGAGGGAGAGACAGAGAGAAAGTATGTGTGCACGTGTGCGTATATGAGACGAGCAGAAAGAGAAGGACGGCGTACTAACAGGACACACCGGTACAAAGACCGAAATGCAAATACGTATTCTGTGTACTTAGGAAGCGGTAGCCCCAGTGAGCCTCATGCATAGAGATTGTACGTTGTCCGTGTAAAATCGACCCACGGCCACGCCGGCCTTCATCCCCCGTCCCCTCGCGACCACTCTCGCACTTCCCTTTGCCGTTCTCTCTCTCGTTTCTGTCTGCCCTCTGCGCCCTGTTAACGCACGGTGACTCGGTGGTGTCAGTGGATTCTGCGAATTACCCTCCTTTCTTATCCGATCTTTGAACTGTCGCCCGGTACTTTCCGAAGTCAATTGGAATCCACTTGACAAAAGCGCCGCCTCGTCAGTTTTTCTCAATTTTGTCCCGCTGATAACGGATCGCGGATCGCGCGCGCGCGCGTGAAAACGCGAATATCCTCTCAACATCGGACGCGTTATCGCAGCTCCGCACAAATCAGAATGAATTTTATCCCGCCGAGTTTTGTAGCGACGCGACGCGACGCGGCGCGCATCCGTCGTCCCGCAAACAAAACAAACCGTCGGTCGCTCGCGCCTCGCACCGCGCCGCGCCGCACCGGACCTGCGCCGGATAGGTATCAAACGGATTAATTCATCGCGAACGATAAAGTCCGCCGTTTAAAATTTAAATTTAATTGCCCGTTACCACTTTCATCGCGCGGGATGCGTCGCAGCGCGCGCGCGGGCCGGCGGCGCGATTAAGTACCACTCATATTTCTCATGAATAATTCAGGAATCACATTACTGGCGGTAGCGTATCGAAGACAGTTAAAGCACTACCGACCGGCGGCGACGCGGCAACCGTATTCGGCTACTTGACGCAACGTAATCAAAAAAGTTCGCCCGCCCTATTTTGCAAGCCGGCCGCGTCGCGCTGAATTTGCGAAAAATAAAAATACCACGGAAAGTTTCAGAGCTAATCGGTCACGCAGCGATTTTTCCCGCGAGCGACCGATTCATTGTCATTTCTCTGAATTTTACGACATTCGCGATATATTAAAGCAATTTTTTTTTCTTTTTTTTTTCGAGGTAATAAAAGTGCAAATGCGCAAGGAAATTATAATGGAGGTTAACAAAAAGTTGCTTGTTAAGGAGAGTGTCGATAATTGATGTTACGTAAAAGTGGATTCCCGTCGCGTTAAATTAGACGCGGAAATGCCTCGTGTGTTATTTACGTTGCGCGGGCTCGCTTGTTAAATAAAGCGCGAAATTTACGGGACGGCGAATAACTCGCGCCAACGCTATGCGAATGCACGACACGGCGTTAGCGCGGGGCACACGACGAGAAAGAAATATTACGCGGAATAATTTGAAATACGGAGTTTGTTGACGTTCAATTACCTCTTAAAGTTTGTAAAAGAATATAGGCGAAGCGGCGCGCAACGGGGATAAGGAAGATAAAAGCCGCGCGAGGGAGATGCTCCGTCGTATCCCGCGCGCGCGCTGCACACCGCGCGTCTTTTGCATGCTTTTATCTCGTTTACGCATCTGCTACCGAGGGGCTGGCTTGAGCCAAACCGCCACCGCCGCCGCCATAACGACGGCATTCTTGTCTATCATGATGCTCCCCTTCTCGCGATGTCCATTTGCCGTCGGCGGAAACGGAAACCTCGCGTCTAGGGAGCTCTTTCTGTTTGAACACCTTTCCCACCTAATCTCATCACACGCCGCGAACGATCGACGGTCGTCCTTAAGCGGAAAATCGTATTAGCGAAAATGAGCGTGGGCATAATTTCATTTATTCCAATTATATTTGCTCTCTACTACATACGCACGCTGCGGAAATAGAAACGGGTCTTTCTCCCTCTCTCTCTTTCTCTCTGCACGAATCAAGAACCAAGAATCAGGGCCGGCTTTTGACTGCGATACAGGTCGACGCAAAGCTTCGAAAAACCAAAATTTATAAACGACGGGAACTTCATATACTTGTAAAAATCAATCACGTTATAACACACAATAACCAAGATGTAACAATATTAATTTTGTACCATATCTCTTTTCATATTTTGTATCCTTAAATGTATAAAAATTTTGTACAAGACATTTCTCAAAATATTCAAAAAATTTGGCAGTAATTTTCTATCTAGATAAAAATTTATTTCAATAAGAAATAGACATGTGCTCTAATAAAAATAAAATTGATAATAAAATAATAAAAAAACTATTTTTTTTATGTGAGTACTTTAAATATTCAAAATGATTTATGCAAAGTTTTTTTACGATGCAGAAATCAGTTCTGTAAAATAAACAAAATTTATTTATTTGTTTACAAAATAACTAAATAGACAATCACAATAAAACTTTGTATAAATCATTTTAAAATACTTAAAATACTTGCATAAAAATTAAGATTCTTCTTAATGTTGCAAAAAATAATTTAATTTTTAATAACAAATGGAAAAGAAAACAGACTAAATTAGAGTAAACAAATAGCGTAAATAAATTGTAAAAAAATAATTTAATTTTTAATAACAAATGGAATGGAAAACAGAGTAAATAAACTGTAAAAATATATGTTATAAACTGTAAATAACAAAGGTATCACCTGTATCGAAAGACATAAACTGTAAATATCGAATATGTTAATAAATAAATATGTAATCTTACTCACACAATTTTCGTATGTATATATAATTTATTTCAAGTATTAATATTAACATTTCCAAATTTTATTTACTTTGCAGAAACTGTACGTTCACATATCCTTAATGATTCAAAAAGTTGAAAATTTTGATATGTTTTACTACTGTCACTGTACCATGTAATCGTAGATTTCAGAAAGTTCTAAGGCCGGCCCTGATCAGAGATACCGTGGAAATGTCGAGTATTACGGGGCTTGTACACAGAAAAGAAAATTACGTTCCATGTTCCCGGTACTATTAGAGCAAACATATTCTATGGGTCCGTGTCTCTCTCAGACACGTTCGATTACTGTAAACAGTTTTTCGCAAGTGGAGAAAGCACGACGGAAACATATCGGAAAAACTAACACGTGAATTATTAGAGTTTTTTAACAATGACAAAAATATTTGAACTGCAAAAATCGTCGCAAATGTACAGTGCGATGAATCCTTTTATCCGTAATAAGAGAAACGAATTGGAAGAAAAGTGAAGCGCAAAAAAATGTATAAAATAACTAAAAATATAAAAGCAATGATTAAAGACAATAATGTCGCTTCAACGCGCCATTGTGTGTGCGCTAAACGTGATACAAATACTTAATTAAGAATTGGACGATTAATACGCGTAGGTATTCTAAGAGAAGATTTATAATTCTCTCTCTCTCCCTTTTTTCTTTTCTCACCGGGCAATTATTCTTTGCGTAATTAATCATAATTTCGTGTAAGTGAACGAGGATATTTTCGCATCTCCCTGCCACGTTACGATCCCACTCTTATTCCATTGCAGCCGCGCGCACTGATAAACGTCGACCACTATTAACATTTCGGCGGAACTTTTTCTGCGACGCTTGACAGGCTGCCAGCGCGCGTTTCGCATGACAGTGATTTGCTTTGTGGTTCACGTCGAATGAATTTGTGGTGCCTGTTGCCGCAGGCGTGTGCGGTTTCATATAATTACGCACTTAATTGCTTATATTGCGAGGACCCGCTGATGACGGAACCATCATCTCTAAACCGCGTTGTGTATATTAGTCGCGTTGCTATTCGCAAACCGATACGAATACGGATAACTCTCGTTCTGTTAGTGCAAGTGCGCGTTGCATTACAGCTACATTGTAAAGACAACAAGATGTGTAATTACGTTCGTTTGTTTATCGTCGGGGAAAATGAGTATTGGCAATGACGATAATCAAGCTACATCGCTCGTCGAATCTAGCTAAAATTTTACAATATAAATGTAGCTTAATCACATAAACGTATCTTCAAACTTCTCCCTATTTGCGGAAATAATTTGCGCGTGTGTCTGTGTTAAATATCGTGCATATATAGAAGAACCAATAATAAATTGCTGCGAGGATAGCTATCCGCAGGTGCAATTACGATCGGTATAATTATAACCGCGCTGCATTGTCCTCGTCATGGAACGCTGATCATTCGCGAACGATGCGTGGCATATATTTCAGACGGACTATTACTGTTTCGCGTATCGTATCGAGAATAGCAATTACGAAAATATCGAGCCAACAAAAAGAAACACTTCATTTGCGGGAGACATTAACGCCGACAAAAAAGAAAGAGAGAAAGAGAGAGAGAAAGAAAGAAAAAGTCAGGGAAAATAAAGACAAATCTAAAAAGTAAGACGTAAAAATGTAGAAAGCCCCAGCGCCGGGAATTCGCTCGTTCATTCGGTGGGGCGCAATTTCGATTCCCTGAAAGCTCCTCCTCCGCTTGCACGGTGAAGCTTTCGAGGGAGCCGTGGAAGAAGTCTGCCGTTCCGTGGATAGTGACTAAAGTTTCTCGAGGAGTCTTACGTGGCAGAGCCGACAGGTGGATAGAGGCTTCTTTCCTGGCATACCAATTACGAGGGTGGAACAAGTAATTGTTTGTCCGTACCTTACATCGGAGCGTGAAAGGTATATATACCGATACCCGCGGACGCGGTAGTCTGCGACGACTACTACGACTACGACGACGAAGGTGGTAGTGGTGGTGACGTTGCCGATGGTGGTCGTAGCGAAGAGGTAGTTAGGTCGGGAATAGTGGTGCAGCAGTAAGGTTGATTGTGGAGAGTGAGAGAAAGGAGTGGAGAGAGAAAGAGAGAGAGAGAGAGAGAGAGAGAGAGAGAGAGAAGGAAGGAAAAGAGGGTGAGGGTGGGTGGAGTGGCTGAACGACGGAGCCGCGCGTCTGGGTGGAACAGAGACGGAGCGGCTACACCTCCCGTTCCTTCGTCCCGTCGACTAATGAGACCGCGCGGTTACATCAGAGGCCGGGGACAAATTGAAACGTACGAGCCTAGAGGGGCCACGGAACAGAGAGAGCGACCTCCTAATGCGTGACTACGGAACCACCCCGACATCCGCAGGCCGTTAACACCGTTTCTGCCGCCCGGTGTGTCGCTGTTCCGTCCGCGAGCTGGCAATTCTTGAATTTTATTTCGTTATCCGCGAGAGCTCGACGCGCGGGAGAAATACGGCGGACGTCGACATTTCACGGGAGGGATCTTCCGCGATGGAAATTATTACGCAATGTCGCGGGGGAGAATTGACTTACGCGCCCGATGGTACCTACGGATAGCTTTGAAATGAAAATGGTGAAAGCGGAAAATGCGCACACAAGAGAGAAAGAGAGAGAGAGAGAGAGAGAGCCATTAGTTAATTTCCCGCATTATTTTCTTCCTTTCCTTCATTATGCGGTCCACGATACTCTCGCGTTTCTCGAGAACAAACCGTGCTAACGTAATTTACTCATCGAAACAACCGCTTTTACGATCGACGTTTTTCTTTCTCCACGAGCGATACCGTGCGTGCGCTACTCCGGAGTCGAGTTTCTCAGCGAGCCGGGCACGAAGGCTATAAACACGATACTCTCAGCGTACCTCCCAAGCGGATATCCCTTTAATGCGGCCGGGTAATTATTCTTCGTACGTGCGCAGCCTTAGCCGTCCATGCGCATATCGAAACCGGAAACTTACATCTCAAGTTAGACCCCGCAGTTCTCCCCGCACTTCGCAAAAGACGAAGATACATAGGTGGATCGCGATCCATGGGGTTCGATCATCGACAACGGGGGAGAGAATACGACACCACGATAGAGCTTCGCGCGCGCGCTCGCGTGGGCGGCATTGTAGTTTGGCGAGCGTCTCGGGAGTCGCTACATAGGCAATAAACCCAGGCCAGACTAGCTTGAGCAGGTAGTAGATTACGGCAACGGCAAGTACGATAGTGCGGGCAATGGTGATGGTGGTGGTGGTGGTAGTGGTGGTGGTGGTAGTAGTGATAGTGGTTGCGGTGGCGACGATGGTGGTAGAGCTTGCTGAAGCCGGCGTACGCGTTTGGAAACGCTCTCGCGAGAGCGAGCGAGCGTAAGGGAGGCGAATAAGGAGGGAGGGAGAGAAACGAGAATGGATGCGGCAGCAGTCTAGCATGCAAAATGCTGCGTCGACGTTATCACACTGCCAGAGATTAAGGGGCTGACGCGGTGGATATCGGGCTGTGGCAGCGGCGGAGGGGTACAGGAGACGCGGGAGAGGCGGCTGGAGCCGGCAGGAGGCGGCGGC
The DNA here is from genome assembly GCF_016802725.1 of Solenopsis invicta. NCBI lineage: Eukaryota > Metazoa > Arthropoda > Insecta > Hymenoptera > Formicidae > Solenopsis > Solenopsis invicta. The sequence continues at coordinate 23,368,723 of NC_052668.1, forward strand.
GGTCTTCGGTGTTCCTATTCTTCGTACTCCACCGAGTTTTACTTGGCAGACATCCCGCGCGGTATACGGTCCTTATTGTTCTCCCCTACGCCGTACCCTCGTTATGCGCCTCTCCGTGCCCCGCTAGTCTCCACTCGCTTTCTTCCACCTACATCCGCCGCCTTCACCTTCGCCTTTTTCTTACTTCCTCACTTACCCCCGCGCATCTTTTGCATTTTCACGCCGCGCCCTGCCTGCATGGCGCTTTCACCTCGCGTTAAATTGTTAACCACCGGAGATAATCAATCTTACGCTCGGCGACACGCGTCACGTACGTAATTCGCCCGCGTTCGCCTTCCCGGCCCGTCCTATACGTCTCTCTCGATGCCGCGTTTAACTTCGATTGGCATGTACCCAATACTGACGGTGATACCTGTCACATCTTCCTTTCTTATCTCGCTCGACTAAGCCGTTACGGAACCGTGCCGTCGAATGCTCTTCAATTTTTGTTTCTTTTCGTTCAATTACCTAGGTGAATGACGAGCTAAAGAGAGAGAGAAAGAGAGAGAAATTGTGTGGCTTAAAGAAGTCCCAGCACTTACGCGCGTTTAAGGTTCTTAGCGCCAAACTATTCGCGTTATCCTTTCTTCGATTCGCCTTCGTTTTATCCGTCCGTTCGCTAACTCGCCGTATATACTTCGTTTAGCTCTGTGAAAATTTTAGTTGGCAGATATCCAGCCGGCTACCTGCAGCGTCGTTATTGTTCGCCATCTTTCCGTCACGTTTTATTACTGCCTGGTGCGGTACTACCATCGTTGTCGCCGCTACCAGAGAACCGCGCCACCACCCAGAGAGGTTCTCTTTCTTATTTTCCTTCTCGTCATTCCGTATCTCGTTCAGGTTACTCCCTCGGGCGCAACGTCTTTTAACAAAGCTGCCGCTGCAGAGACGTAGCTGCCGTGCGATACACGTTAAGCCGTTCAAACTGGAATTTATTTACGCAACCACTCTTCGCGGCGCGCGCGCGTGCTAACTCCGCTGCTTTATTCGTTCCCCCGTGGACGCACAATTCTCAATCTTCATTCGCGCTTTGGGTTTATTTTATGTCAATCCCTTTACTCGCTCAAATAGTCCGTGAGGTTGCTCTAAAGTCTTTCATATACACGGAGAGAACGGTTTTTCTCAAGTATTTAAAAATTTATTTAGATACACGGAAAGAAAAATCTTGCTGAAATACAGGTCTGAAAATAATTATGTTGAGCCATTAAAAAATTTTTAAATTTTTCATTACTCTTATCAAAAAATTTACGTTGGACGTTTTAAGCTTCTTGACAGAATGTCAAAACAGTTTGCAACAGTATCATCATGCTTAAACATCTTGCTTAATTATTTTGATAGTAATTACAACATTAAATAATTTTCTGATCTGCATCTAACTAAATTTTTAGATACAATTTACCGTAGTAAAATTGTTCTTTCTGTGTACGAATCTGAAAATAATTTTATTGAATCATAAAATAATTATGAAGGATGTTCAAGCATAATGAGCAATTTTGCAAAAGTTTTGATGGTCTTGTAATCAGTTTAAGTGCCCTAAATTATTTTAACCGTCGGACCGCCGGAAAATCTAAATATAGATGCTACGGAGGATCCCCCGTTATATTCAAGATATAAATTCAATATTTCGGGAATTTTCTAAGTGAATTACAATGGATCTAATGCCGATGGTCTGAAGGTTAATGATCTATAACATTATTATCAAATCTGTATTCAACTCAGTTTTTAAATACTTCGGCAAAACTGTTCTTTTTACGTACTTACGACGGAACGTTAATGTTACGTACCTTTTCGTCCGCTTTGTTCTATTATTTGAAGGTAGAAAATGCATATGAATTCATGATAATAAAGATACTAGATCAAATTTAATTCGAAATGTGTCATTTAACCAAATTTCTGCTCAGAATAGTAATTACAACAAAATATAGCATAGTCCGTCCAGTTAATTATAAAAATACGGGTTGTATTAAGGTTGTATTAATTCTTGGACTAATTTATAGCAAATTGCGGTATACTTCCATTTCACAAACTTTCCGACATGTTTGACTGATTTGAGTTTGTCGCATTACCGCGTATTAACTATGATCTCAACTATTGCATGGAGAACTATGGGAAGTTTCGTCTCGTCGCGCTGTACGGTCTGACTGCATCATCGACTCAAACTACTGCAAGGACATGCGTCAGAAGTGCGCGATATGCACGACAGTCACGTAGGGAATTGAACGTTCCGAGACGACGTCCTCGTACCGGAGGACGATTCAGCAGGAACGTTGGAAAATTTCGCTCGCGCTTGCAGAAAACGTGAAACTAAACGAAGCACAGATAAACGACGTATCTCGCGTGTTCGCAGACGTGCCTTCCTTAATCATCCGCACGTACGAGACGTCTGTATCGAGCGCACAGTTACGTCGTCGGGCTTCGTTGACTTTGTCAAGACTATTTTATAATTATAAATTCAGATAGAAAAGTACATGAACGCGCGCACCGAAGTCTGAACGACGACGAAAAAAAGAAAAAAAATGCAAATTATTTAAGATTCATTTCCAAGAGTTGACATTCCGCCAAGACGTTTAATCTCGACCGGTCGACGAACCGACTCGGTGAGAAGACCTCATTGGGAAACCATGAAACGAGCGCGGGGGACGAAACCAACCGCGAAGACGTCTACGTCGTAAGAAGACGGCACCGTAGAAAAACATGGCAACCCAGCGCCAGTGCGCTTGAGCTTACAACAAGAAAGGCGTCCTCTTTTTTCTTACTTTGACGTGTGCTCCTCATTTATTCCCATGGTGCAGAGTAGGAAATGGAGAAAGAAAGTAGAGAAGAGAAGATCAAGCCGGTTCGAGCGCGCGGCAAGGAAGACGCCGAGGGAAGAAATAAAAGATGGAATATGAGAGGGCAACGGGGCGGGGACGAAAGAGGAACGCGGGATAAGAAAAGAGAGCGTAAACGCCTTGAATGGGGTACACTACTCGTTATAGGCCGCGGTGCACCGGCGAAAAGACGGAGAAACGAGAGGCTCCGATGGAAACGAGCGCTGAAACGAGCAAGCGGGTCGAAGTAGGGGTCTAGGGGGAGAGGGCAGAATGCAGAAGAATGAAACCGAGACTCCACTAGGGGTGGCCTCAGCCGCCGCCTGATAGGGTTGTATTGTGGCGGTATGACGGCGGTGACCTCGAGTCGACGAGCGTTCGCAAGTTCTTCCAAGTTCGCCTCTCCGTTCCCGCCCGTTTCCCCTCCTCTACCCTCCCGCGAGCCATATCGAGCTCCTTCTTTATCCACCCTCTATCTACTCCGTCTTTATTCCGGGCTCGGTGGCTTACCGCGAGCTATCTTTAAACTAAATACTGCCGATGACAGCCGCGCGCTTCCACGGTTGGCACCGGCGAGAAAAAGAAGCTGAGGAAAGATCTGTATTACAAGAGCTACGACCCTCCTCCTGCTCCTCCACTCCTTCTTCCTTGCACTTTTATCTTTCCGTCTCTCTTTTCATTTCTCGGTGTGTAGGTGCGTGTTTTTTTCTGCGTAATGCGGAATTTCACTGGCAGCGCAAGAGTTGAGAGTGAAGCGAATTGGAGCATGTTAACGACGCTCGCAAGAATACAGAGAATCCGCATGAAATTCCGATGATTGTCTAAACGTCACAATTCTATTAGCCTAAAATTCGCCAACTCCTCGTTAATTATGTACACGTATAAGTTTCCAGAAATTACGTAGATGTAAATCTAACTTGTACATTTGTGATAGAGCTTAATTTCTTTAACATATACTCGTACATATACATAATCTATTTTTAGCTCAGCACAAAGTGAAATGAAAAAAACAAAATCGCGGATGCTAAAAAGTTCATCGAACGTAAAATTTAATTAAACCGGCTGTCACCGTGACAAGGGAGGGAGGAAAAGGGTAGGTCTTCATCGCTGCGTGCGTTCTATTTTACCAGACGAATTTAGCGTAAATCGGAGTACCGGAGGTAGTACCGACAATGACGTTGGAGCTATAACAACAGCAATGACTATGGCATGCATACGACGTGCCACGGCTTAAACCCAACGGCTCATAATTGCTTTCCGATTAGATACCGTTCCGATAGCGTTCCGATAGCGTTATTTTCAATTCCACGTTGCGCACCGCGGTAGCAAGCAGCGCGTATCGACAGGTATATACCGAGGCAAATTCAACAGGCGGCCGTGTGCGCCGGTCTTTGTGCACTTTTCCGATTAATAGGAAGGGGGAGGAATGGAACGGCTGACCACACGCGGCGGCTATCCACTGGCCAATCCCCTCGACGTGATACTCGACGTTTCGCTTTCTTGAAACCGTTCGGCTTATATTATACAATCGATCAAAATAGATTATTAAAATTATCCGTTGCCCATGTGATTTTCAACTTGGATTTCCCAAGAAAAAGCTTACAGATCTTTGAAACATTATCCCTATACTTGGCCAACTCGTTCGCATCGTGTAAACGAGTTGATTCATCTCTCTAAAGCGGAATCAGTGTGCGGAAACAACGATTTTGCTAAAATAGCTAAAAATTTAGCTGGATACTGATCTGAAAATAATTTCATTGATCAAATAATTATGCAGGATTACGCTCAAGCTGATTGCTGAAATGTCAAAATTTTGTGCAGCGTTGCCCATCATGCTTGAAAATACTTGATAATTATTTTGATGAACCAACAAAATTATTTTCAGATCTGCATTTAGCCGTATCTGTCGATACTTCAGCAAAATCGTTCTGCATGTTATTACTAAAAGTGAATAATCACTGATGATTGTGGTTATATATAAATATAGCACCGCAAATCAATAAGATTTTACTGACTTGGCGAGAATATTTTTGGCCAATTAGCGGTCAGTGACCGTTGTAATTCATAGTGACTGCTATTAAATTTAATATTTACACGGGAGTAAACAATTTTACTGTAGCATCTAAAAATGTAGCTAGATACAGAAAATAGTTTTTATGTTGAGCCATCAAAAAAATTACGTAGGATGTTCAAGCGTGATAAAGTTGCTGCAAATAGCTTTGCATCCCAGCAACCAAATTAAATATCCGATGCAATTTTTTATATGATTCGACGCTACTAATAATATTTTTAAAATCTGTATTTCAAGAAATTTATTTTTCTACGTGTGCAAATAATGAATCGAATAGCGTGGCTTTTACTGAACTATTATTATAAAAACGATGCACATGTATAGATCAATAAAGTTGATTTAATAAAATACCATTTTTCCAGTCAATAGAGGAATTTTTGGGCTATTTTTCAGTTCACTATGAATTCTCGACTACGGTATACCGTGACACAGCGACTCCGAGATTTAAAATCATTGCGCGCCGCTACGGGCAAACGTTTACGGCATCTCGAAAGGCATGTCTTGTTCTGCCGTCCGAGGGTAAGCGATAAATTGACCCGTGTAGGCGACGGTTTGGCGCATTCCGTGTCGTAGATCCATTGTGGTCCGAAGGATTACTCAGCGGTTGAATGGATAGTGGTCGGACGTCCGCGAACTGCTCTCGTAGGTGCACCATTAATTACGCGCCGTAATTAAACATTGTGTCGAATTATCTTTCTTGGCCGGCGACGTGACGAGGGGGGCGGAAAGGGGCAGCCCAGGTGCGGCTCCTTTGTGCCGCCGATATAGCTTATAATCTTATCCGCACAGGAGCTAATTTAATGTACGTTACGTAAAAGTTTCGTTGAGAAACTCTAAACGTGGCTCTTGAGCTTATTCACGGATTGACGGATTAAACTTCGTCCGGGGAATTCGCTTCTTCAAAAAGATCTTTTGTGGTACGCCACTTTGATATAGTTTGAGACGAAGCTAGGTATCTGCTCGTTACGAGGAAGAGAACGGCCATTTTCGCCAAGATTTCTCAAATATCGAAATCCCATTATTTACCCCTTTCCTTCCTACGGAATGTCGGATAATTCCGAGTAATGTCCAAGTTGAGTTTAAAAAGCTAAACCTCCGGGATCCGACCTCGAGACTTTTCGCTCGGTTTTATCTACGAAACGAGGAAAGAGAGAGAGAGAAAGAGAGAGAGAGAGAGAGAGAGAGAGAGAGAGAGAGAGAGAGAGATGGCAAAAGTGTACTTCTGCAATATTTATCAAGTATGGGTCAGAAAAGCGGCACGTCGTAGATTATTAGCGAGGTGCACGCTCCACCATCTCACATTCTCCATCCGACTCTCTACGTGGCTACTGAATAAACACTTTGATTTATGCGACAGCGTGCTCCCGATAAGGCTAAACCAGTACGCCAAGAGGGGGATGAATCGAAGGGACTTGAATTTCGATAAAATTCCAATCTGGGAGATATGCTTCTTATTAATTTCCCGACTTTTTCCAACATTTCCCTTTTTACATCCAAAATATTATCCTACATTACGAACTTTTATTTTCGCGCATGAATACTTTACGATAAGTTTCATGTTTCTTATCACAGAGCGCACGATACACGAAATATTTGGTAAACCAAAAGGGAGATGCATCAAAGAGACTTGAATTTCAACAAAATTTCAATCTAGGAGATTCCTTATTACTTTTTCAACTTTTTCCAATGTTTCTTTCTTTTCCATTAAAAATATTATATATTACTTTTTTTTCAACTATTTTAGAAAGAGAAAACTTTTGTTTTCTTTATCGCAGAGTTCATGATACCCGCGAAATATTTGGTAAACCAAAAAAGGGAGATGAATCAAAGAAACTTGAATTTCAATAAAATTCCAATCCGAGAGATTCGTCCCTTATTACTTTTTTAACTTTTTCCAACGTTTTTTCTTTCTCTTTCCGTCCAACGTATTACGTATGCTACGTTACAAAGTTTTATCTTTAAACGTGAATACTTTAAGATATTCCGCAGTGTTACACGTTTTTATCGCAGAGCGCAAGATACTGCGAAATATTTGGTGAAAACTGATCATCGCAGGGAATTTCGAAAATTCGTGATGTGTAACTCGCAGATGGAACGTATAACTCGACAAGGAGCGCTTCCGGGATGTATGCATGTATATGTATATGTATATAATATATAAATTTAACACGGCATAAATTTCTCATGCAACGCACTGAACGAAATACGATACATATATGCGCTGTACATGACGTTACCTGTCTCACCTCTCTCCTTCTTTCTCCTTTTTTCTCCAAGAAATAATAAAATTTCCCTCTCGCCCCTCTCCTCCGTTGATAGAAAAATTGATATCGACAAAATTTGCGTTGAGCGATCACCGATCGCGGAGTCGTTAAAATATTGTCAACGTCAACGACAGCACACGCAAAATCTCGAGCACGCTACGTCCGTGCTAACATAATTGATTATTCGGTTTTACCAATTATTACTCTACAACTAACGGCACTTGACCGATTAGCGCCGGTAGACAGTGCTCTCCATAGCTGATGCATTTCAGAAGTGCTCTTTGCGCTCCTCCCATACCTGCTAACTTGCCTCCTAATCGGATCGATGGGGAAATTACTCTTGCGTCACGGGAAAGACAAGACAATTAGCATTACAACGTGATTAACTTGTTAAGCAACATTGTTACACGCTAAATATATCAAGAAGAATGCAAAATGACGACATTATCGGACACGATATCAATTTTACCACAGAGTTTCCAATTTCCAAAACAATTTTGGAAGTAATATACAGACCACCCGGTTAGTATTTTTCTCTTTTCGCTTTTATTAAACGTTTATATGGTTCACGAACCGATTTAACGATCAATGATGCTCGTAATAAGACACTTGTTATTCCGGCTCGCAGTCCCGACAACATTGAGTTTCAATGGCAACGGGGGGAATGGCGGAAATGGATTTTGTTGCGGTACCCTCTCCGCTGATCTCGACGACCCGCGGTTCGCGATTCTCGCGTTACATTGCGGTACGCGATTATCCTCGAGCGCGAATATTGTTGTCCCCACTTTGTTAAACGACGTAGCGACTCAGTTTACACGATCGCTATCACCGGCGGCTATCTTCCGCTCCGTAAGATCAATATCTGGTTCCGTGCAGCAAGATATTTCTGACAGAATTGAATTCTCCGCGAATACATCGCGTTCTATTGCGATCGATTTTTCTATATGTTTCCAGAAACTCTATCCGATAGTAGGTTAACGCGCGTCGAAGTTTTCATGCCAAAATAAAAAAAAACGAGACTGTACAAATGATGGTTGCAGAACAAAAAAAAATGCGACATCGTAACAATATACAATAAACTTCGCGAATATTGTTTTGAACAAAATACACTCATATTTTCCGCGTTTACGGCAAGCGATTGTTATTGTTGCGCGTTACAAAGCCGATAGGTTGCGAAGTTGAAAATTCTACGAGGCAACACAACTACGAAGCGCGTGGAAGCTGCCGTCCCATGTGTCTTATTAAAACTATAACTCGGGATATATCTCGCAAAACGTGTTACGAATCACGAATCTCGGTAATCCGAGGCTATGCCAGCTCATACCGTCGAAACAACACGTTTCGTTGTATTCGCAAATCATTAGCACGAAGCTTAATAGCAATTCCAATTTGTTAAATGTGGTATAACGAAATCCTGCTGTTATCCGCAACTTTTAGGAACAATTATCTGGTTAATAATAATACGGATTTAAATCCTCGATCTGGAAAGGTATCACTTTTCTGAATTAATTTCCCATGGCTTTACGATTCAGAAATCTAGAAAGGTACACGAAAGACTTTACGCTAGATCCATTTTTATACTAGGAACGCGAAAAAGCCGAACGTCGGTTTCCAATCCAAGAGGTATGTATTTTAGAATTTCAAGTATTTTCCCTCGCAAGAATATTTTTTTATCTGAAAAAACAAGGGATGTAAAAAAAATCTCGTTTGCGGTTAGATCATAAAATGCCTCAGCTACGCGCGCGATTCTTCTTTCGATCTCGCTTTCTCGCCCGTTAATTAGTTCACAATCATCGTCGTGATGTTATCAAAGGCACGACGGTACGACGATTGATCGAATTTCCTAGGATGTGGCGGATGATGCGTACGGTCAAGGAACTACTTACCGAGCGCGAAGACGAGGACGAGCGCGAACGGTGCCAGCGACGAGAGCACGAGACCGCGATCCACGTGGTGGGCCGACCGATTCGTGCACGGCCGATGGCTGGCGAACTGTCTCTTCCGCGGTTTTGCGTCCATCCCCGCCGACGGTGCCGTTGTCATCAAGTTCCTTGAGAAAATTTCGCGAGAGATCAGAGGATAAGTAGGCGGACAGTTAGGCGGATGAACAGGCAGGCAAGCAGGCAGGCAGACAGGTGAACAACGGTAAGACGAGAAGGCGATCTACCACTCCCGTTTTATCGTGAATAGAAAAGGGCAGTGTATTCACCTGTTCGGCTTCCGACTGCGTATCAGTATAAACATAAGGGCGGCGCGAAGTCGGACAAGTGCGGATAAGGTAGGGGAACGGTCAAAAGACGTATGGTCCGCGTGTTTGTGTGGGTAGATGTGTGTGCGTGTGTGCGCGTGTACGCAGGGAAGGATCAGGAGCGAGACGACGTACAACCACGCGCGCAACCCTCTGCCTCGTGCGCCGCAACCCCTCTCGGCACTCGTCGCGTCTAGCGCCTGGAGATAGACTAAACCGGGGTCCTTCGAGCTGCGCGCTAAGTTCCCTCGGTTCCACGATTCGACCGACCTCGGACACGCTCGACGTTACTCGGTGCCGACCGGCCACCCTCGGCACGCGTTCGGCATCATCCCCGTCGCGCTACGCCCGCGGTGGGCTCCGGTCTGTATACCGACTCCGACCCTAGGACACGGATACGAGGAGAAATTGCATCTACCCTAATGCTCGTATCAGCCTCGCCGAAAAAGAGACGCGAACTTAGGGTTTTATCATGGTCGACCAGACAGAAAAAAGACTACTTGTTAAACATTAGCATCAAATTAAAACTAACATTATCTATTTAACAATCATTTGTTTCATATAGCCTTGATTAAAAAAATTAGGCACCTTATATTAATTTTTTCAACATTTTTAACTAGAAGAATTTAAACAGAAATTAAAATGTGAATCGGTCTTTGCTTTAAGAACCCTTTAAAATTATGTTTAAAGCTAACAATCAATATAAAATAATAAAAGATAAAAAAATTCCAACTTAACGAAAAAAATATAGATGCCTAATAATTTTAATCGAGGCTATATAAACAAAAAATTATATAATTATTTTGTTTACACATAATTTAACTTTAAAGAATTTAAAATGATCTTGAATAATCTTAAACTATTGCAAAATATTTGTACGTTGTTATTTCAATATTATAATAGTCATCTAAAACATAATATGACTGTTTTAATAATAAAATTCAAGATTTTTAATTATTAAAAATATTATTATTTTATCCGATATTTTTTACTTTCATGAAAATTATTATTGAATAATGAAAATATTTTTCTCGGTAAAACAAAATTTTTCATAGAAGCAAATTACGTCTGTTTAATATACTATATAATTTTATTTCAATATTTAACATTTCAAAAATATATTGTAGATATTATTAAAACAAGAATATTTTTCTGTACAGCTAATTGTAAGTCTAACAATAAGTCGCGGTCGTACCCTTCTTAAACATTTTAAATTATTCATAAACATATTAACGTTCTTGTTAGAATAATCATAAATGGTTTTAAATTAGAAAAAAGATCTTGTTAATAATTTATTATAAATTATTATAATTACCGAGATATACAGTGGCCAAAATTATAAGGTAGCTGTACCTTTTTCACTTATCTGACATTTTTCTACTATATCTATATTATTTTAAATTGATTATGGACAAATATTATACATAAATTTAAAAAAGTTTTTGAATTAAAAAGATAACTCACATTTGAATTCCTGTTTAAATCCTTTCAGTGAAAAATCCTTAAAAATATAAAAAAACATAATAATTTTGGCAAAGACTGTATAATTAATCATAACTGCAATAAGTGCATTTTTGGCAAAAAAATCAATTTGAAGCTTTCCAACTGCTTGGCGACCATATATTCGTTAGAGTCACTGAAATCTAATAAATCTGAGGAAATCTGTTTTCACATAACACAATTACAAGTCCAACGACATTTAAATAATAAATGTATCATGAATCCGATTCTTTTTATAGAATTATAATTGAATTTTACCCTGTAAAAACGGACGGATTTATTATTATTTTAGAGTATTACTATTATAATATCCAAATTCATCACATTTTACTGTAAAATTCGCAAATATTTCATGATTTCACGTTCTCCTAACTCGTCCCATTTCACTATCGTGTTTTGCCTCTTAAAGAAATATTACGAAAAATAGTTCCTGGCCAAATAACATCACGCAAATACGCGTGTAGTTCGAACAACTAAAAGGCATGCGCGATCTTTCCGAAGGAACGTCAGGAAAGACTGGAAGCAATGCGGATGATGTACCGTCGTGTTCGGTTTGAACCTCGCACGCGAGACCACCATCGTCCTCACGCCTCATTCTCCCTCTCTCAACTCCTCCCGAGAGTCTCTCCTCCGCTGAGGGGGGTTGCGTTCCACAGCAGCCTCCAGTGCGTACGCCCAAGCCCACATCGCCGGCTAGCGGTGGCGCGGCGCGGCGCGGCGCGGCGCGGGCCACCGACCGCCATCAACCACCGACTTCAAAGAGCGAGAGGTCCGCGTAACCTTACGCCACCGCCGCCACCCCGACTGCCACCGCCGTCGCTCTCCCGCCCCATCTCCACCACACCGCCATCGCCACCGCCGCCGCCAGGCACAAATTAAATAGCCGTGCCAGCGCACGTAGCCGTTTACTCTTACTCTACCCCCATGCTACGTGTGTGCCGTGGCCGCGCGCGCTGCTCCGTTTTTCATGCGTCGTTGAACCGAATGTCTCTTTTGAAGGCTTCAACGGTTACTAATTTAAATCTCTCGCGAGCCACCGCGCGGTTCTCTCCCTTTACGCTGGGGATTCGCACGCGAGAGATCGACCGTGTCATCCGCTGGGGATTGAAACGTTTCGTAGCGAACCGGAAGGAAAAGAAGCACGGGTGTCCGGTTGCTCTTCATTTTGCAGCGACGTAATTGCCTTTCTACCGAGGCGCAAGAAAACCTATGACCTACGTGTACCCGTATTTCGCTTTGATGTGTCATCTCGGAATGAGCACTAATTTTCGTCGCGGATAAGAGACCTATCCGTGATCAGTTTTTCGATCTTCGCGCGACTTCGCTCGCGCCAAGGTCGGTTTCACACAGAAGAAAGAGAACCTACTCGCTAATCTTATCGAATTTATAAACTCATCTTGTAAAAATATATTTCGAGTTTTCGTTACGATTCTAAACAAAATTAAGAATTCGGAAGTAGGCAGGAAGAAAGCGCTTAAACTAAAACTTGGTTCAGAAAAACGTGCTTGAAACTTACTTCATCACGCGAGATACTGACCAGCTTCGTTAAATATTATTAAAAATATTTTTGAGTCTCTAAGATTACGTGCACGATTACATCACAAGTGCCTTACCACATGAAGTTGCAAAATTTCAGTACGACCCGGAGCAATCTTATTAAGATGTTACGTATGTACGTGTGCGTGTATGTATGTGTGTGTGTGTGTGTATGTGTGATGTGCGCGCGCGCGCGCGCGCATGTGTGTGTGTAAAACGTCTTCGCTTGATTAGATTTTTAATAGATTTCGTATAAATAAAAAAAAAATACATTGTCTAATAAATTGAAATAAAATAAGATATAAATATTTATGATTAAAAATACATATAATGTTTCATTTTGCTTCCCGTTTTCTTATTCAATACCCAATTCCTGCGCTCATTATTCGATTCATTTATTCCTATTATTCACTTACTTTACATTCGTTTTTATGCCATTAATCTTTCGCGCGAGATGGAAAGAGCCTGGGGGAATACAATAATATCAGAATCTAATAAAGAGATGCTTTCCCTCAAAATAAATAGAAAACACCGCAAAGCATAGATTTTCGTACACTGAAAAAAAGAGATTAATAATAATTAAGTTTTGATAAAATAATTGCAAATAATGTTTAATTAATACAATTGAATATTTAATAAGATTTAATAATTATATTAATAGTAATCTAGTCATATTAATATTGAATATAGTAATTATATTAATAGTAACTAATTGGTTACTAAATATATTATATTAATTGAATATTTAATTGAAACTATTTCACTAAAACATAGTAATTTTCATCTAGGCAGGATTATTATTTCTAAATTCTCTTTTCAGTGTATGGAAGTGTTGAAAACAAATCTTTTGTAAAAAAAATATAAATAAAAATGGATTTTAATTTTCACTAGTCTGCTCCATACACAATATATATTTTTAAATACAATATATATTTTTTATTGTATTTTTATTTTTACTCGTATTCTTTTCATTCTGCCTAAAATGTAGAATTACACAGAAAATATTTGTACAAAAATTAGTATCAAATCATATTCTCATGTACAAGCAAGAGTATAAAATCTTCTTGAAAGAATATGATAATCTTAAACACACATAACTGCTTGCATGAAGAAATAAAATTCTTCATTTAAAAATCAAATTGCTTCAGAAGATTTTCTGAAGATTTTATACTCTTGCTTATAGAGTCTGCACTAATCAATGAACAAATAAAAAATTGAACCAGTCAACGAATATATAAATACAATTTTAATATATTTACATCTTTAAAGGAAAAATGTTATTTTAATAAAATCTTCATGAAAATTAAATCATAAAAAAATACAATTAATTCGCAATTTATTATTTTAAAGTCTTATTATTTTAATGCTTTTCTGAAATATTTTTCTTCTGAAATAATAATTTTCTTTCTATGTATCGCTTATCAAAAATGTGTATATGTGGATGTATGTGATGTAAATGTGTGTGAATGTCCGCAGTTCATGAGCTCGGGTCCGTGGGTTCGCTAAACCCAAACGACTGTGCGGACCAGTCATCCCTGCGGAAATGGGTACGAGAAACTGCATTCTCGCTACATCTAGCGAGTTTTAACGTTATTGCCGAGTGCCGACGTTATGGAGCATCGATAATAGGAATTATTTCACATTTCGTGTATTACCATCCATGTCACTTTCTATTCCTGCAAAATTGTTACAGAGAGCGGTAGTGCACGGCAAGCATGGCACTTGCTACGCAAATTCCAAATACATTAGATCCCAACCGCGATATCGCGGTATCTCTCCTCGATGTTGTCCTCCTTTTTATTTTAGTTATCTACAAACGTGCAGTAATACGTACGAGATAACGGAGCGTCTTAGTTCCTTTAGAGACAATAAAATAATAATAATCTAAATGATTCTACGTTTTTTATGCATTTTTTTCTAAAATGTCATATAGAACTCTTTCAAGAAAAGAGAAGTGATTCATAATTAGCAAAAAGCATCGAACGCTTCTTCGAAACCAGTCACAGAGCATTGGCTTTGCGCCTGCGGATTCGAGTTACGGATTCGGTACTTCCTGCTGTACATTACAATTCCGACCACGAACGGAGTGTATTCCTCGGTCTCTTTCCTTCGACACTGAGTGCGTCGTAACGAAATGAGTAATCGGTAATCTTATCGCCGCGAATTACTTAGGTCCACTTGGAACCGATCTAAAGATCAGCGTTTCACGCATCAAGAGTGCCCCAATTTTTCAAGCGAGAAACTAGTCGCGAACCAAGCATGAGGGGCGTATCTTGAACGCGATGTGAAAGTTTTCAATGAGAATCTAAACGCCGCCGTCTCGCCACGAATATCTCAAGGTCGTGTGCACTCGCACGATTGTGAATCACGATCGAGAGATCTCGCACAAACGAACGATCGTAGCCGATCTGTAAAGGCACAGCACCCGGCCTCTGTTATCCACGGCTCTCGGTCTCGTCGACAATTCGTATACAGCTGCAGCATGGGCGCGGGTCATTGCAGAGCCTTTCGGAGAAGCGCCGGCTCGAGGCAGAACAGATCCACCGCAACAGGTGTGTACCAAATGCGCGAATGACTAACTCTGGAGAAAATGACGAGGACCACGCCAAAATTTGAGACAAAGTTGTTTTATTCTCCTTATATTCTCTTATCGCGTCATGGTGATATCGTGTTAAAATTTCTCTCGAACAATCGCCGCAGATTAATCCTAACAATATGACGGTGCGAGCTACTTTTTAGTTTTAATAACTCAAACAATTCTTTGTCGCACGTTAGAAATGACTCATACGCTTCTCCGCTTGCTTTCCTTTTTCCTCTTACTTCTCTTTTCCTCTTTCTGTGAAACAGTTCTTTCCCTTTTTATTCTATGGTATCCCAGTAATGTAATATGTGCAATTGTGTCAACATGTGTTACATTAAATTTATGTTGTTGAGTGCGAAATTTCATCATAGATGTAAGTGGTACTCGGACCAAGTTTTTATTTCTATTTCTTATATTGTAAATGAAATACGTGTTCCCGAAATATGAGTTACCACTTATCTTAGTGCAAATAAATAGTAAGTAAACGATCCAAATACGAGCAAATTAAAGAATAAAAAAATAAATTTATTAATTAACTTGATGGACAATCATGGACCATCACATAATTAAACAAAATATACATTTCAGATTTTACTAGTCCTTCAGCTTAATAATTGCAAAAATTATTAAGACATAATTTTATAGTCTTTTACTAATACCAAATTAACTTTATATTATTATTAAATCATAATCCAATTTCATATAATCCAAATTCTAAACAGTAATAAAAACTATAGATATATGTGATTTCGTTGTTTTAACAAAAATGACAGAAATTTTTTACCGACGATATAATCTATAGTTTTTATTATTGGAATTTGGATAATAAGATGACGGTTGGGATTAAACCTCTGGAACCTATCGATTACAAATCGATCGTTTTCAAACGAAACCACGTGTCATCTTTATATTCTTTTTCCTTGCCTTTCTTTTTGTCCTCCCTTTTTTTCTTTTTTCTATCTCTCGTCTTCCTCTTTCAATATTCCTTACCTATTGTCAGAACCCTGGTGATCCCTAATATGATATACACTTTTTTTACAATTTACATAAACATACGAGATCTACACAGTTTATTTGGAGAGGTTCTATAGAAGGGTAAAATACTCTTGTGTGGTAGTTTGCCTTTCCCTTCCGACAGGTAGCGATCGAATATCAGATGTTTCTAATCAGTCGGATTTAAACCTGGATCTTTGGCACGAAGAGCAAACACAACTCTCTGTATCACGATCACTACAGTACATTATAAAAATAAGATCTTTCTTCCTTTTTTTTTCATTCTTCCTCTGCTTTTTCTCTCCCTTTATTCCACGCGTTAATAATAATCGATCCGATCTTTCTCCTCAATTTTGAGATTAACTCCCACGCATTTTTACAAAAGATGCATCACGCCGGTTACGCAAAAGCGATTTACGACGGGGAATTTACACGCGACTAGTGACGAGCGGTTTATGAGAAACGACATTCGTATATACATAGTATTACGTCATATTATATAGCACGAGGACGGACGCAACGATCGCGACGGTGAATTCTCAGTGCCTTGTGAGGATCGATGCGGAGTGTCAGGACAATCGGACGGATGTGGGCCGCCTTGACAGACCTGCCACTTTTGCGTTTTCTCCGGGGTACGTCTCATGACGCTAAATAAGGCTTACGAATACAAGACATATACGGAGTGCAAGGGCGATGCTTTGCCGTTATCGATCGCCGTACGCTTGCAAGGGTAACATTAGTGATTACCGGAAAAAATGTATACACTCTTCGTAGAGGTTAGAGCAAACACTATACATATATGTGGAGAGACAAAGAAAGAACGGATTGTATATTACGTATCCATGAATGGGCTTTGAATAATTGAGTCACGCTCGCTTTCTGAGGGCATCATAGGGCACTTAAAAATAATGGAAAAAAAGAACAAAGCGTAGGACAATTCATGAGAGAAAGAGAGAGAGAGAGAGAGAATACTTGTTTGCGTTTAACCCTCCGTAGGCAATCAGAACCTTTGTTGGCACAAGCGCAGTTCAGTTTTCTCAAATTTCAATTTTTATTGAATAAAGATTTCAACATCGAAGTTAAACAACCATCTGGCAATGTAGCAGAGATGTATAACAGTAATCTTGAATTTTTTTAGATTTTTTTGAAAGTTTGAAACAATAAAATTTGGGCTAGACAAACCAGATTGCCTACGGAAGGTTAATAATAGCGATCGATACGCGTGCAATACAGAGTATAAATAAATATTGACATTTTCGTGACGGGCCAGTAAACAGTTTTTGCGAGTTTGATACGTTCCACCTTCGCTCGTGTTAGTTGGCCTAGTGCAGTACAATCTTTTGTTTTTATTCTCTGCGATATTCACTGCCGCGCTTTTAATCAGTGCGTTCTTCGAGGATGTCGAACGATGCACAACATCCATGCCACGTGCGCGAGTTATCGCCAAAATGATAATTATTTGTTAAATCAGTTAAATCATCGATAAGCGCGTAGTACGACACTCGATTCACGTACGAGATAACGACGGCCGCGAGATTTCCCTCCACCCTCCGAAATTTCTTCATACTTATCGTATGCTGCGTTACGTAATCGTCGCGAGCAATTTGTTATATGCGTCGTTGACGAGGATTCTCCTTTTCCTATGGAGATATTTGCTGATGCAATTGGTTGGAGGTATCACCCGTTATTCAAGCCACCTGTTATTCTATTGTTTATAGGCTGCTATGGAGACGTAATTGAGTGAAACTATTGCGTGCATTAGATGCACACGCACACACATACAGTAAAATATACCTATATGTTTGTCTTTTGTGTTTCTATTTTTATATCTACATGCTAATGTTGACTTAACAAGGCTATGATACGGAAAGAACAATTTTGCTGAAATACAGATCTAAAAATAATTATGTTGAACCATTTAAAAAAATTATATTGGACGTTCAAGCTAGTTGCTAGAATGTCAAAACTTTTTGCAGCAGTATTATCATACTTAAACGTTCCGCATAATTATTTTGATAGGTCAACACAAAATTATTTTCTGATCTGTGTCTAAATAATTGTTAAATACTACAGTACGATTGCTCTTGCTGTGTAGATTGCAATTTTAGAATTGTAGTAGTTTACTCTTGTGTAATTCGCTGAGGATTTTGATTATGTTGAATAAAATTAAAGAGGAAGAATCTTATAATGAATACAATATAGAGAATATCCCGTGCAAATATAATAAATTGTCATATTGTGGCATTCGTGAGTCACTTGTTGCTATGCACCTCTAACAATATAACAAGATGATTATTAGAAAAAAAATTGAGTTACAAATTATCTTGTATATTTCCCAGGAGCAGCCTCGGAGGAACATGACTACATCGAGGATGTGGTGTGCAAGCAGGAAGATATCAACGAAAATGAAATGAAAGTGCTACCACTTGGTGATGACGGGAAGAAAATTTTGTTGGTGAAACAGAAGGGCGAATTGCACGCTATTGGGACCAAATGCACGCATTACGGTGCTCTGCTGCACACCGGTGCGCTAACGGAAGGACGGGTGAGATGTCCGTGGCACGGCGCATGTTTTAATATCAAAACTGGGGACATTGAAGATTATCCAGGCTTGGATTCTTTACCATGCTACAAGGTACTCGAATAATTTACAAACTCGTCAAGATTTTGTCATACGTATTTGCTTAGCACATTATTTTTATGCGTCCGCTTTAACTCAGGTTCGTGTAGATGAAGATGGTCTCGTTCATGTAAAGGCCAAACGTAAAGATCTGGATTTAAATAAACGCACGAAGGACATGTCTGCGCGTGACCCTGAAAATACGAAAACAGTCATAATAGTTGGCGGTGGTCCATCGGGTGCGACCTGTGCGGAGAGCCTACGACAGGAGGGCTTTACAGGACGCATCGTCATGGTGTGCAAAGAAGACGTGGTACCCTACGATCGAATAAAAGTATCCAAAGTATTGGATTTCGATGTTCATAAATCGGCATTACGACCACCCTCGTTTTACGACGATAACAAGATCGAAACGAAACTTGGAGTAGAAGCAATAGGTACAAAGAAAAGCAGATCAATGTACATTTGAGACCCACTTGCGCCAATGTAATTTAATTTTAAACTCGAACTAACTTACTGTTTTTGTCCAATTCTTTGTCTAATTCTAAAACTAGAAAAAGATAGGTAGTAAGTTAAATCGAGTTTAAGTTATATTAGTACAAACAGGCCTAAGTCACCTATTTCATACATTACATTTTTTACTACATTTATTCTTATTACAGGTTTAGATACGACTCAGAATATCGTGAAATTAAGTAACAACGAAAACTTGAAGTATGATTATCTCTTTACTTGCACTGGCAGTAAACCGAGAATGCCCAATGTACCTGGAGCGAATTTATCCAATATTTTTGTTCTGCGAGATTATACTGATTCACAAGGCGTACATGCGCTTCTGTCTCCTGAGAAACACGTAGTTGTACTAGGATTAGGTTTTATCGGCATGGAAGCCGCGGCTTATTGTATCAATAAATGCGCATCTGTCACAGTAATAGGACGCGATACTGTACCTCTCAAAGCGATATTCGGCGCGGACATCGGTAATAGAATTAAACAGGAGCACGAGGCTAAAGGTACAAAATTGTATTCAAATTATACGTAACTACGTAGCAAGCACACATTATGCAAGCTATTGTTAGTAATAATAATTAATATTCCCAGGTGTGAAGTTCATCTTCCAGAATAATATCAAACGATTTATTCCAAAAGAAGATGAAAAAAGTGTTTTGGCTAAGGTCGAACTTACAGACGGCCAGATTCTACCAGCGGACATTGCTATCGTTGGAATAGGGTCCACTTTTTACACTGATTGGATGAAGGAATCTTTAGTTCAAATGAAAAACGACGGTACTATACTAGTAAATAAGGTAATAATATTGTGACAGTATAACATTTATAATTATACATTTATAATTATATTTTAATAATTGGATATAAATTGCATCACAGTATCTAAGAACGAACGTGGAAAATGTATATGCCGGAGGTGACATAGCTTATGCACCGATCTACGGATCTCACGACACGTCAGCTGCGATAGGCCATTACTCTCTAGCTCATTATCATGGCAAAATTGCGGCTCTAAACATTTGCGGTAAAGAAACTTCTCTGAGGACCGTGCCGTTCTTTTGGACCAACTTATTGAATAAAAATTACAGATACGCAGGTAAATATATACATAACAAGAAGGTATAAGAGAATTTCATGAAGTGTTAACGATGAATAATCGTTAATTTTATCACTTAATTTTCTCAGGCCATGGAAAACCTACTAGCATAAAGATTCATGGTTCACTGGATAAACTGGAAATCATCGCTTACTATCTTAAAGATGGCAAAGTAATAGGAATTGGCACTGTTAATGCCGATCCAGCGGCAGCAGATTTTGCGAACATGCTTTATGAGGGAAAGATACTAACAGAAGAGGAGATTAATGCAGATCCGTTTGGTTGGATGAAAAATAAACCGAAGGATGTATCAACCCGATTTCAAGAGAGCATTTTAGTCAACGTGCAAGCTTGAGTCATTCGATGAGCAACATAATTTAATACTTTAAAACAATGTCACAGTATTAGTCTCAATTTTTACTTTATACATTCTCAACGTACCTTATTAGATAAACTTATGTAATATATTTCATAGTGCTATCTTCCTATTAAGAAATACACTGATCTAAAATGTTACCGAAAAGAAGAAAAAAAAATTAAATTTTATTTTCACATTCATTCACTGTTCATTTAATTTAAAACAATCTACGAAATAAAATTTTATGAGTCTGTAGAACCTTCAATCCCATGCTTCTGTAACTCTCATATGGCTTAGGCGATCAGCAATAGTAGTATGTTTCTCAAACTTCTCACGCCTGAAATCTTCCATCTTCTGGAGAAACATTGCCTTTCTGTTCTCCTGTGCCTTTATGTGGCCGTGAGATTGTTCAACCGTGAGATAAGGATGCCGCAAAATCAACATGTTTTGTTCTTCCCTCTCAAAGTCGTTCTTCATTCTAAATAAATCTAGCAAGGTCGGTTTCTTAACCTTACGATATTTCCTGCATAAAGCAAAAGTTTTCAGAGAGTTACGCAAGTCTCGTTGACAATAAAGTAATATAAAACCGATTCTTATATATAATTCGTTGAACTAGATATGACATTAATTCTTAGAAGCACTTACCCTCTAAATCTGTATGGCATATTTATAGTGTAAATATAATGGCTTTTTAACAGGGTTAATCCAAGCCGCATTGTAAATCAGATTGTATCGAGAAAAAATCAAAATACACAAATATTTTTATTAATTAATCTTATCCAGAGATACGATTTCTTCTAGCTTTACAGCATGCTTTTTGGTTAGGATTATTGCGTTTTCCTGGTTTCTGCTGTCGTGCTGCCCTCTCACCTCAAAACGTGAGAGGGCATAACGCCTGTATACCGACTGTGTACCGAGCGCGCGTACGAAAATTTAAAATTTTTCCTATCCTAACGACTTATGCGCGATTTATTGAGTGGCAATTTATGCGAGCGCAATCAGAACGAGACACAAATACTGAAATGTGGGGGCGAAAAAGCAGTAGATACTCGTACAAATAAATTGACTCACCGTTCGCTGATCGCTCCGTCCAGCTCCGTCTCTCAGCCGCTGCTTTCGAAGATGCAAGATTCTCCTCCTCTCGATTCATACTTGACACAAACGCGCGACACTTGGTTTCGTTTTCGGCATCCCCGATACTCACGCCCGTCGAAAACTCGAGATACGGGATACGGGGCAACAGAGAAGACGCGATTGAACGCGCGACGCGACTTTGTGCCATCCCGACCGATCATTCTCAACTGAGCGACACGAAAGATCCAAGATTCTCTTCACAACGATTCGTCTTGATTCATACTTGGCACGACGCGCAAGCCTTCGTTTTCGGAACTCTCGAAACCCTCCTGGTGCTCACGCCTGTCAGAAACTCGAAATAAGAGGCAACGGAGAAGCTGCGAAACACGATTGAACGCGACACGACTTCGCACCATGCATTCGACACGACGGATGTCGATACGAAGGCCGACACATCACTTTCGGCAGTCCACGACACTCTCGAAACACTCGCTCGCATCAAACACTCGTACGGAATGACGAGGATGCGAGTTGAAATGCGCTGCGACGCACCGCGACCTTCCGCCGTGCTCCCTAACCGACCGACTGCTGGCACTGCGTACTGCGTAGCGGCGTGACTGGCACGTGATCACGCGCCTGCGCGCCGCTGCTACGCAGTGCCAGCGGTCGGTCGGTACGTCGGTTAGGGGGTCGGGGGGGAGATCAAGGCACGTCGCGGCGAATTTCAACTCGCATTCTCGTCGTCCCGTACGAGTTTTCGACGCGAGCGAGTGTTTCGAGAGTTTCGTGGAGTGTTGGAAATAAAGTAAATTGTCGGGCGTTCGTGCCAACATTCGTCGTCAGTCGGATGCGATGTATTGTGCGAAGTTGTCGCGTTTAATCGTGTTTTGCATCTTCTCCAATTTATTTTAATTATAATTTAATATCGGGAAGCTTAATTCTTGACATGTAAATTTGATTATTTTAATTTACCTGTTTCGATTGATATTCAAAATATAGAACTCACGTTATATTTTAATTATTCTGCTCTCTTTCCTGACGACTTTTCGAGAGTCAAAAGGTCGAAGAACGAACGAGATTTCATTACAACTGTATTACAGCTAAAATGGACGAGGTACATACCTGTGTCATTTGCAGTAAGAATCAATTTTCCTATAATACAAATAATATATTTCAAGAACACATATTTCGATATTTTACAGTAAGAGCCTTCTAATTCTTTCCTTTCGTGAACCAACTTGCTTGGTATTAAGTTATCGCATGTTCAATTCAGCTCTAATAGAAATTAAAATGTGGCACACAACTCGCTGCCTATCGACGGTTAATACAAACGGTATCTAAACTCTCCATTAGTGTGGCAACCTGTTAGATCAATCCTTAGTAGCGAATGCAACTGCCTCAATAGCGTCTGAATTTAATCTTTTTTTTCTTTTTTTTTTACTAAGGATACAAGACTAGAGTTACATTAAAGGAAAGAATGTTGAGTGTTATTTTGATTATTAATTGGCAGAGAATTGTGGCTTCTTTGTGCTGGCGGTTGGTAAATTGGTTGTGTGCTTCGTTGCTGACCTCGTTTTTTATTGTAACCTTTATTCCCACCAACAGCACCACTTCCTCCTCGTCGAAATTCCATACCTGCTGCAATCGTTATTCTTAATTAACTTACGACACTGAAATAATATCTGGAGATGAACGATTTGTCACTTACCATTTATGTGATTGTGACTCTGATCGTAGCGAGGCTGTCGATTATTTGAACGTTGATCTTGCCGTTTTGTATCCGAAACATGATCTTGAATCTGAAACTATCGCAATAATTAACAAAGAATCGTCGGTGACAAAAATACATTAATAATTTTACATATTACTATTTTACATACGTCGTCTGTTATTGGTATACAATCCACCTGGAGTACTTCCTCGTAGTTTTCAAATCCCTTAAATTGCACTACGCAAGTTCTCTCAGAAACGCCAGTGACTTCGGCATTATAATACTGTAAATTTTGTACAGAAATAATTAAATAATGTATATGAGAAAAAAATGCGGCTAACACATGATTTTATGTAATAATGATCAACTTTTGTAATCAACGAATTCTCAATTCGATTCCAATCAATTTTATACAAAGTGATTGGAGAATCAAGTACAAAGCAAATCTCTCTTTCAAAATTCATATTCCAATTTCAAAAATTTTCATATAAAAAAGATGATACATACCCTATTGTCTTCCCAATATTTAGCCATACACTTGTCACCTATTTGCCATACCCATGGACTGTTGTGGCTACCATAATTACTCTCGTTCCTTTGCATACTGGGATTCATGGACATCTTATCAACATTACTGTTTGATTGATATTTAGGTTGACTCTTAAAATTCTGTTCAGTTGTATTAGACGAATATATTTTAGGGGTGCCGTTCTGCTGAGCTCGATTATGCCTATTATAAGAAGCATCATAAAAATGCCTATTTCTGGCCTCGGGATCAAGTTGATTATAGTTTCTGTTACTACCGAGATTCTTTCCCTGAAACTCAGCCTGGATTCTGTTATAATTATCGTTACCGCTATCACTGGCATTTACGTTACTTGCACGCGACTGAGCAAACGTATTTTTGTAATCGTTTGGCTGAGAAGATTTCTGATACGCTTCTCTACCGCTGTCGTATTGGTACTGATACTGAGATTCCTGGTTACGTTGGAACCGCGGTGGTTTGTTCTGCGACACATGGCCAGCACCGTTGTATTGCGAATACGTAGTAGAATTACTGTTATTTATTCGCTTACCATTTTTATGTTCCTCCGAATATCTTGGAGGTGGTTGGTAACCTCGACCTTTTTGATTTCTGTTAGGAAAGATTAATATTAAGAATTACTGCAGTACTGCACGAATTTAATCGCATCCCGTATATATAAATTTTTAAATGCGTAATCTTTAACAAAAATTGCAGAGGATAGTTACGTACCGTCCACCTCTTCCACTTTGCGTATCAGTACCACGTGATTCAAAACGATCGTAATTATTTTCATTATTCTGTACGTAGTTGCCTTGCGACAAACTAGGTGTTTCGCTCTCGGGTTGCACAGGCAACTTATCTTCGAGAAAATCAAATAGGGAGATTTTCCCGCTGCTAGGTTTACTCTCCTCGGTTTTCTTTTCCCGTTTGCCACGTGGCTCTCGGGATTCCTTGGCGTTACTGTAATAACATGACAATTCGATGACGATTAAGTGCATATGCGAAAGAGAAATAGGAAAAAATATAAATATAAATTCTCTTACTTGTGTTTAATATCGGTCTTTTGAAGACTTTTCAGGGCTCTATCTACATTATTTCTATTAATTCTCAAAGCGTATTCCGCCTGCTCTATGGTAAATCCACGATCTACGATTTTCTGTACGCTATGATCCAATAACTGTGAAAAACACATATAAATCAGATTTTTCAGACATCAATGCAAGCTTTTAATTTAATGGAAAAATAGAGAAAACAAATCAAACCTGCTTATTGCCACCACCAAATACTTTCTTACTGCCTTGTTTAGCAGCTTCTGCTATCGCATCCTTACGCTGAGCCTCAAACTCAGTCTCCTTACTAGGTTTTTCCTTTTCTACCAGGGCTTTGAAATTCTTATCTTGCTCCGATACTTTAATAATTTTCTTACCAAATGGTATCCATGGTGGAGGTCCACCTTCCTCAGCAGATCTTACTCGAGTATGAGAAGCTAATTTCTATAATATAAGAATAGTTCTGTACTTGTGCCATATCCATTAAATAGAATATTATATCAGTGTCTCTTGTTAAATAAAATGATTTACCTTATTTAATTCCCATTTTTCCACTAAATTGGCAACTTTTCCCCCAAGTACATAAATTAAATGCGATGGTATCAACAGAAGAAGTCCATGGGACACAGGTAAGATTCCTTTTATCAGTATCTTTGTACCAGGTGGTGTATTTAAACTGCAATGTATAAAATAAATGATTAGAAGAAACAATATGAGAGAACAAGTAGTTCAAAGTAACACATTACCTTAAAGCTGATATATGTTCAACTTCTAAGGCTTGATAATTATTTTTCCCATCTGTCAACGATAATTTTAACATTCGTGGAACTGCTTTCGATTCTTCGTTTCCTTTGGGTGTAGCTACATTGCGAATCTTTTGTATTTGCAACACGATGTTACCTTCATTAATGTCTCCATTCCCACTGCCAACCTCTCTCAGATCAAACTGTAAATAATTTATTTTTTTGTTCGTTCACTCACATCTCTCAAACAATTTCTCAAAACTACAAACCCCAGAGATTCATTCACAAAAGGATCACGTTGATACCTACATCTAACAGTCGTTTTACTATCTTCTGCGTGTCTGTCACGCTATCTGAATCGGTTGCCAATTTATAACCATGATCAGATAGATACCTGAAGAAAAAAAGAGTGATTAATACAGATGAAAGAATTGCGCAAAGTTCAAACAATCATAGAGCACGTGGACGAGGCTTCTTTTCCTCATAGGTCACGATAAAGAGTAGAAACCTACTCACCATCCCAATGCCTCCAAGCTCTCCATGTCTGCGCCGGACTCTCTCTTTGTTCGACAAAGTTTCGTGTTTCATCAAATCAACATCACTACCGTGAACGACTATTACGTATCGTCCGTGAGTTCGCGACGCGTTGCACGCGACCACGCGTATACAAACATCTGACAGCTGACACGCGTATCGAGGGTGGATCGACGGATCGACGGAGGTGATTCGAGTCTCTCTCTCTCTCTCTCTCTCCCACTCCGAGTTCGACGACTCGGCGTTCAAGCACCTCCGTCGAGAGCGTTTTTCGTAAAAGCACGACCTGCAACGCAAAAAGCAGGATCGCGCACTGGTGCGGCGACCTGTTCGATCGCTCAAGCCAAGAAACCGCACCTATTCAGCATGAAAACACTCGGCGCCATCTTGCATACTCGAAGCAGCGTGCGTATTCGACCATAGATGTGAAAGATGACAGACCGAACGGCGCGGGCGCGCCACACGACGCTGGTTTAAATTATTCGGTTTTTAAATTATTAATTTATAATTTTCGCAATTGAAACTGAGAAAAGGGAAATTGATTTAATATACATTTTTTAGTATTTCAAACTGCGCGCGGTTACTTTCTTCAAACAGTTCTAAAATTGAACCAGAATGATGATATCACAGTGTTAAATTGATAATGTAATAATGAACCCTCCTTGAGAATCTTATTGGCACTATTGTCATAATAAATGCTGTTGATAATAGATAATACATAGATACTGATACTATCAAACGTTTATTCAGCAAACATCGAACAGATGCAACATTTTATATGCTATACCTATAACATGACATCTCTATGTTATGTTCAGTGTTTGCTGGGTATTATACTCAAAGGAGATCTTATTGGCATTATTGCCGTAATAGTTGCTTGCTAGCATCAGTAGTATTAAATTGATTACACAATCTAATATTGTGATATTACCAATGTGATTAAAAGCATTCAGTATAAGAAAGATCAATGACGAGCAAGACAATTAAGCAAAACAATAACAATTTTATTCAAAAAATAAATAGAAAGTTCAGATATTTTAATTTAAGAAAACAGAGTAATTAAGTTTATGTGATAATAAACCACATAGTTGACCCATCTTCTCTCGATTGTAATTGTTTTATACATATCACGGTCTTATTTAAATTATTTCATTTTTATTAATTCAAATTGATAAATTTAAGTTTGAATTGATCTTATTTTCATTATTAATTTAAATAATAAAAATAGGAACAATATAACACCAGCAACGGTACAAAAAATCAATTAAATGAAATATAGAGTGCCTCGTGAGAATTGAACATTCGAAATTTATTGTGTAATAAATTCCAATTATATGTTTTTGGATGATCAATAGTATTGGAGTTTTATTGAATATCAATTCGATTCACATTGTGTCGCGCGTTTTAAGAATTGATTGTGTCGCTTTCGAATTTTTTAAATTTCTCGTCATCGCGAAGATCAATCAAGCAACGTCACGATTCATTCAATTGACAAATGTAGTTCAGCGTTTTGATATTTACTAACGGCATTCAGAGTTCGTACATTGATGATTTCCTGTTTTTTGCGAGGGTTCATTGGATGAAAATTTATCGCGCAAAACTATCGATGGTCATTACATTTCAGATATTTATCTTTGATTTAAATCTATAGATTTATTTATGTTATAACTAAGATAATAATACGAGTATAGCCATAAAAGCGCAAGTGTTTATTATTTATTATTCAAGGCACGAAATGCGCGCGAAAGATGTATATTTCGATAAGCATTTCACATTTTTGCTTCGCGTATTTCATGATCTATGATAGCTAATCGAGTTATTTTATTAGATTTCTATGTTTCTTTTACGACAAGTCAAACACATGCATCAAAATAATTTAACGACGTACGTTACAAAATGTACCATTTTGGAAAATAAATTATCCCGATATTACAAGTGGCTTAATTAAAGCCCGATCAACGATTGCTTCAATTAGAATCAATGGTTATTACTTGGGTGGAGCAGTCGCTAAACAAACTTTGAAATTACTGCCATCAAATGCATATTAACTTTGGAGATGACGGAACACGTGACATATGTGTAAACAGTCATGACCTATATTAACTCACCACAGACTAACCTGGGTTATATTGACCCAGACGGTTTGACCTCAAATTTGGACGTGTCAAAAAAAGTAAAAAGCGTTTCGAATCACATGATCGTACGTCTAAATGTTAAGACAGTAAACCAAAAATTTTTTCAGATTTTTTGGAATCCAAAAATACCTAGAAAAATATAACGTTTACTAGCGACATACGTAGTTTGACTACGCAGTAAAAAGTAGAATAGAATTAAACTACGTAACATCTCATGATTTAATATTACGTGGTTCTCATAATTTATAAAACATTTATCTCCAGAAATTTACAATAATTGATGTAATTACACATTTTGCGTATAACTGATTTTAATTTTATTAACAAATTTTACTGATTTTGACCTCCCGTCTCTTTACAATCAATTGATTCATATTTTGCTTCGGTAAAAATTAAAGTCTTTGGGAACTTATTAGTAAAAAACGTTAAACCGTTTTTAGGAAAGCTTGCAGACGGACGAACGGACGGCCAGATCGACACTGTAAAATTATAATTTGCTATTCTACTCAATAAAAAAAATCGTCGCATGATATCTGGCAGATTAAAATTCCGCGCCACGAAAGTGACATATTGCATTCATTTTAGCGACAAAAATCGTCGATCTTTTGTAACAATTACCGAGGTAACATTAAATCAGTAGATTGCCTTCTCTTGCCTGCGGGCAACGAATGGGCTTGATTATCACATCCACATTCCTGTCGGAACGTGGGACCTCGTGTACAGCAGGGTCCCCCGAGAAGCGGGGGTATTCCTCGTGTATCGTAGCGCATATGTGCACACGTATGTGCGTACATCGTGCTACGTGCGTGTCTCACCAGTGTGTACGTGCTAACGTGGTTCCCCACTTTCGTTGGCCCCCATCGTGCGTTTTCCACACGGTGTTTTGCACACCGGCTCGCACACAATGGCTCGCACTATAGTTAGATCACGAGGTAGTAACGCGTACGCAACGTGTATGGTATAGTAAGCGATGACTCGATGAGAAGGAGAGAGAAAAAGGGGGAGAAAAGAAGAGAGACGGAGGGACTCTACTACGAGAACGGGCAGGGGTAGGGAGACCAGGAGGGAAACACAGAAGGACGGAGATCGAAAGAGAGAGTGCGAGCGAGGCAGAAGTTCGTTCAGTCTTATACCGTTTCAGTTTCACTTCGGCTCGGTCTGAAATCGCGCGCGTCTAACTCGGTCTACCTCGCTTCCTGAATTTTCACGCTGTGACGACTCATCCGATCCGACGTCGCAACGTCTACCCATTTTCCCCGAAACGAGCGGCTTCATCGTTTCGACGTTTCCTTTCGTGTCGCGGGAGGGCTTTCCAGGCGGGAGAAAGGAATCGTTTGTTTCTTTATTTCCCGCGACTGCCGCCGGTTGGAGAGAGAAAGGAACCAGCGTGAGTAGAGATGTTGGGCAATCGATTGGCGTTAGAGGAATCTGGTCGCGCGTGGTTCTCACGAAAACCATTAGACTCCGCGCGGCGCGGCGTCACGCGGACGAAGAAGTTTTGGAGCGCGGAGACGTCGAAGTTGCGTCGCGGTGATTCATCGTCGTACCGCCATTTGGCACGCGGCAAATAAATATGAATCATGTCTATTCGATATTGTTTTGTACTCGGCAAGTTTTTAACTCGGTGGAAGTTTGGATCGGAAGCACAAGCTCTGTGAATAATTGAGCTTTGAAATTGCTAATTAATATCGACGTAAATAAAGTCGCTCGGGCGCACTCATACGCGCGCGGGCTTGCCTAATTTTTATGACAATTTATTTTGAGTTGAACTCCACTTGACTCGACGGACGGTCATAACATTACTGTACTAAAGACGTGAATAAGAAGGAAGTGTAATTAGATATCATCTAGTTCGTTGAGGAAATAATGTGTGAATAATGATGTATGTTAACTTACGCCCACGTTCGTCAAATAATATCAATCTGTAAAGTGGCTAGACACGAGGACAACAATGAAAACTTTCTTGATGTGTTAATTTAATTTACACCCAGAACGAACTCGACTACTAATAAACGAGAAAGTTTCTAACTGTGAGAGTAATTGCGAGTTTGCCGCCAAGTTTTATCGCGTTAATGTCCTTAAGTAGTCTTCGTATCGTTTCGTATCACTCTGGCTCAATATAGAAGACTGATTTCGATTAACTGAATTTTCCAATTAAAGTGAAGATAATTGAATTATTTTGCTCCTCTTTGACTTGTCAATTAAATGTATAATTAAATTCTCTAATTTTTATAGGACGAAAAATAATATTTTCTTTCAAGCTTTCGGTTCCGTTTAAAGTTTTCTCAAAGAGACAAATAATTATATCGAATAGCGTTCGATTTAAAAAAAAATGCACCTTTTAATCGATTTTCAGATCGGCTTTGCCTATCGTTACTCCTCTTACTTCTCTGAGCTATCGCTTTCGAATTTATTTGTTATAATTCGCAGCAACGATATTGATACATTGCTATCTGAGTATTGAAAGGATCATAGAACTCATCATGGACTAGGACTATCTTAAAAAAACCGCAAATCTATTATAAGTGTATATGTACGAGCGTCATACGATCCTGAATGTCGATCGGCATTTGGACACTCGTGGGTGAGATAAAAAAAATAACAGTAGGCAGAATGATCTGAAAATCAGTCGAGATGTGTATTTTTTGCTCTGTTCTGCAAGATATTTCATTTGACCGAGATATGAAAATAAATCATCAGTTGTACAGCAGTGAGGTCCAAATGTTTCTAGCTCAAGGAAAAAATTGTAATAAAGTAAAGGAATCATTTTTATTTTTTAATATTATTTGTTAATATCGTCTTTTATTTCAATATATTTTTTTAATCGAATTGATTTTTCTACAGACTGAACAAAATTTTTTTAATTTTTCTTAAAATAATTTAAAACTAAAAAGATTATTTGTTCGTCACTGATAGATTTTTTCTGCGCAAATTGAATTTTAATCATAAAAATTGTTTTCATTTTCAAAATTAAATTTTTATTTGCGTAAAAATAAATTTATCAGTGACATAAAAGTGCTCTCAATGTTAAACCATTTTAAAGACAAAAATTAAGAACATTTTGTAATGAAGTGGAAAAATTAATTCATAATTTTAAAGAATGTGTTGAAATGAGAGATTGTGTAAAAAAAAAATAAAAATAATTGTATTATTTCATCACTTCCTTTATATCCTCGAGTTGGAAACTTTTGAATTACTACATGTTAAGTACAGAACCGATATAAAGCCCCCTCATTAAATCTAATTTAAAACCTCCGTACGCATTTATAAACGTTCCGAGTATATTACAAAAAGCAATCGAGAAAAATTTACTTTACTCATAAAATAGCCATAAAGCTGCATTTTATCGCAAAAGTAGTTAACATTTGCATAACGCTTCAACTTTTGCATCGTGGCTTCCTTATTAGTCGGGCTCCAAATATGATCGTTAAAAACATTAAGCACCTTAAAATGACTAATCA
Source organism: Solenopsis invicta (assembly GCF_016802725.1). Taxonomy (NCBI): domain Eukaryota; kingdom Metazoa; phylum Arthropoda; class Insecta; order Hymenoptera; family Formicidae; genus Solenopsis; species Solenopsis invicta. Next base: position 23,400,582 of record NC_052668.1, read on the forward strand.
ACGTGACGAAGAAGAATCTCGCGTGGAAGCGCGCGACGTTTCGTTCCGCAACTGTAAATAGCTTTGCGGGGAGCGCATTGAAATCACTCGGCGAGAGTATTTCCACGCGACGGAATACAAAATGCCACGCAACGCTCCGCACGTTCGGTCGTTACGCCGTAAGCCGGCATTATCGATTCCCCCTCGGCGCATTATGGTGTTTATGAAAAGTACCGCGCAATGACGAACGCTCGTAAATCGCAGGAGTAACGATACGCGACGGCGAAACGCGTACGCTCCGATTGCACGTGTCACATTAACTTGCGGAGGAAGCGCGGATGCTGCGGTGATTACCGAGACGGATTGGCTAAACGGGGATCGTACTACCTGGAAATGCTATCTGGAAATATTATCTAGAGAAACGAAGCCCCTCGAACCGAGATTTAGCTTTCGATTCGTCGAAGGGCCACACCTCAGACTCCAGCTTCTACAGATACTCTGTTTTTCTCTCTCTCTCTCTCTCTTGCTCTCAGCGAATGTTTCTTCTCGCGCTCACGTTTCCTCTCGACGCGAATAAGATTGTTCACAGGTGCGCGCATTTATATTTAGCGCGCGGAAAAAAAGAAACGTTTCGCCTACTTGCTCGCATCAATCGCAGATGAACGCGCGACTGTGCGACGATGAGACGCGCGTGATGCTGCATGAAAGACGACGCGATTATTTATCAAAGATCAACATTGACGGATAGGCTGGAAATAATTCTGAAAAGAATAGAATTTTGCATACGGCACGTCTTTTCGCTTCTTCGATCATCGGCGAATCGCGACGGCCGTGGAGACGCTCGAGATTAAGTCGTAATGTCGGGCGCTCGATAAATAAATGAATGTTTGTCGCTTTGTGGAAAAAAGATGATATAGCTTTATGCATAGCGCAATAGGGCAGGCTACCCATGTGTCAGCATTCCGCTGGATATCTACGACGCGATTCTAACCGATGATGTCAGAAGATTTTAATTGGAGAGCTCGCGTACGCATTACTTAACCGAGATAAAATGATTTATTAATGAGCGTCCGCGTCATCGCGGGCGTGCAATTCTCCTAAGAATAATTTAACAGAGTTCTCATTATTTCGCGGCGCCAGCTGCGCCAATATTGCGAATTAATTCCAGAGGCGTGTACAACTTTGCGCAAGGTGTCCCAGAGAAGTTGTGAATGATGTGCAATACGGAATTCTAGAGGCCTGCAAGAAACGAGGAAAAATGCAGGCGTTAAAATTGAATTCATTTATATTTAGTAGATAAAATCGAAGCGTACGTAAAATAAATACAATATTCGGCGGTGGTTCAAATAAACTAGAAAAATCAAAATAAATACATAATTAAAAGATTGAAACGCACAAAATAAAAAGAGGTCCCGTTAGATAAAATAATATGCCTGCATTGAAAAGAATGATCTGATTATATTAACAAAACTTGTACGATTAAGTGTTTCTGGTGAAACCAAGCAGAATTTCCGGTTATTATAATAGGACTCTGATTATTATAATTAAAACGTTTGATAAATTTTACTAGAATCTGGTGATTCCTACAAGATTTCTGATTCGTCCGTTTTCAAATTGGTTGAATCTACCAGATTTCTAAATGATGCAACAAGATTTTTTCCAGAGTGTATGAACACTCAACATAATCAGTTTAGTTAAAAATTAAATTATCTCTAACTTTTGTACTGAACATAATTTCATTTTATTTTAACATCTGCATTTTCGCTCGTTTCTTGGTCCATAGAATTCCGTATTGTATTTGCTTCGCATACACGAGCATCATTTATTACTAGTGAATCATCTTTCGTCGTTTCTTGAATCTTCGATCGGAAGTACTCGATATCGGAGCGTCTGTGAGAAACTCATTTAAATTCGAGATGGATTGACGCGACTCTCCTCGGACTTCGTCGCTACTTCCACGGGCTGCTATAGAAGTGACGCGATTTAGAAGTTCAACTTTATGGAGAGAGGAAGGTCGCTTTACGAATGAAGAAGGATTCTTTCTCGCGGCTTCATTCCGCTACGTGGAAATGAGGAGTACTCGAACGCGGTTAGCATAAAGCGAGGTAACCTAAGCCTTTCGCAAGATAAGTAAGCGGAGGAAGCTCGCGGCCGCCACGTCTCACTTGCGAGATTGCGGGGATTGCAAGTGCGAGCGTCATCGCCACGCCGCCGCTGCGTCATTTTTGCGCTTCGCACTGGCCGTGGATTACTTAATGCGCGAGCAGAGAAACCACTTTCTCTCTCTTCGGATCCGTCTCGATAACTCGGGTGTTTTCGAGACGGTGTAACCGCGTGCGTGACCGAGGTCCGTATAACGCGTTACAAAACACGCAACCTTATAAGAGGGCGGCAAAGACGATAAGGATCAACGCGCGCGCAAAGCCATTCTTTGGGATCGCCGCGTTGCCTCATCGATTCCTCGCGTATAGGGCGCGACCTGCACGTCCGACAGGTGGACGTGCATTCTCCGCAAACGCGGGATTTCGTTTCGTTTCACGTGAAAACGCTGCAACGCGCTTCCTCTCGATTCCACGACGATTTACGGGGATAAGAATCGGCGCCGCTGATCGCGGGCGTCGCCGCGCTGTACCGCGCGGACTCTCCGTTACGTATTCGACGAACAATAGCGTGCAATTGAGCCATGTGCGCAGTATTTTCTAAACAGGAAGTCGCCGACTCTACTTCCCGAGGCGTAAAAATTCACTTTGATCACGAACACCTATTTTGCCTCTCAGCTTATTAATAGTTATTAAAAGCCTCGGACTCTACTGCGTACGAATTATTGCGCGATGAAGGAAGGATAGCTTAATTAGATTAGACTTTAGCATGATTCGTGAGGAATGTAATTAAATGAAATGAGTAATTTGGAATTGTCTATTAAATTAAAATAATCAGAGCGATAACTGTATGCAAAATTAATTTATCGATAAATTATTAATTGATTTTTGATTAGCGAAATTTGCTGCACAAATTAAAATATTCGCTTTTCATGCGAGTCTCGTCTGACTTTTCAAAGTATCCGACGAAATTTAGAAAGTCCCGCGCCTATGGATATATGCTCAAGGCTATGGTGGATGGCCAAGGTGCTTCAAACTGGGCCAAACATATAAGCCTGATGTCACCGAGATGTGTAGCATAATTAAGAGCGATGTACGTGACTGTTGTAAAAATTCGTCTAATTACAATCGTCGAGACTCGTGATCTTCAGGCCACTTAACGTCACTGCATTTACGACGCGGGCAAAGAAAAGGAAGATCAAAAGCGACAATGCAGCGACAAAGCAGCGTCGAGGAAAAAAAGATGAAAAGAATGTGAGACACGACTTGTAAACTGAAAAAAAGAGCCATTCATCTTTTAGTAAACGCACAATTACAAATTCTTACTTCGTCATTCGAAACGGCATTACGTCGTTAATTTAACTGTTAACGAAAATCGGTGAAATACTTGCGAGTAAATACAGCGCCTTTGTCCTTTTAACGTTTTCGCGTTTAATTGTTAATTTTATTAGCGTTCCTTTATTTTCGTTCTGTTAATAGAGTTTCGTAGATAAGAGGGAATGGGATACGGCACGGAAATGGACGGCTGCGGACGTTTCATGAAATACTCCCTGTTCTTCACGAACTTCGTCATCTTCGTAAGTTTTAGTTTCGCGTGACTTTGTTGAAGACACAATGCACACATTTAATATACTTTCGTAATATTGTGTTATACGGGATGAACGAAGATAAAAATAAAACTTGTTCATCTTGTATATAATAAAATGCTATATATCCAATTAAATTTACTATTGATTTACGCTCTAGATTGGCGGGCTTGTCGTAACGGGTTTGGGCGTGTGGGCCCTGGTCGACAAAGTACCATGGATAGGCGAACTCGTGGGGAACGATTTGTTAACCGGTGCAGTCTACGTTCTATTGGTCGGTGGAATCGTCGTGGCGTTTATCGCTTTCTTCGGATGCGTCGGTGCATCGCGGGAAGTCAAGTGTATGCTGCTGACAGTGAGTACCATGGGTCTATTTTAGAACCGGGAGAACGACGTCTCGATTTTTCGAACGTTTACACCATATGGTGGCTGAACGCTGAGTTTAATCTCTACGAAGGAAAAATTTAATTTGAAACAGATTAAATGTTAAAATTATAAAATTATAAATAAAATTTATTATTCGTTTTCAGTACTTCATAATCGTGTTCCTGCTGTTTGTGACTATGCTCATCGGCGGCGTCCTGGGATACGTTTTCCGCGAGAAATTGCTGGGCACGGTCGACAGAGAGATGAAAAGTACGCTCCGTCTTTACGATCATCGTAAATCCATTCGTGATGCCTGGGACACCACGCAGTCGACGGTAAATAATTCCCGTGGACGTTACGTAAATAAAAGTTAATTTTATCAGCCGATCGAACTCGAGGCACGATCCGGAGCGCGCTTCATTCTCCTCGAATCTCTAATTATCGTTCGGAACTTTCCGGTGAGCTAGCTAATACAATTTCCGATTTTAGCTCCACTGTTGCGGCGTTAATAGCTGGAGGGACTGGGGAAGCTACGGCCTTAACGTGCCAGAGAGCTGCTGTCGAGAAATTTCACCTGGCCAGGTAATAATCAATTGCGTTTTAATGCGGTTGCATCAATTGCAAAATAGTTTATCAGTCGGCCTCGCCCGCGCTTAATGACGGCAATTTGCTACGCACGTTTTGTATTATGCAATATAAAACGTGTCGTGTTTATAAAGTGCACTATAAATACACTTTATAAATACATGTTTTACAATACGTTCTTCGTTGCTTAATAAATGCTTACTTTTAACGGAAACAATTGTTTAAATGTGAGTTGATGAGAACTTAACTTTTGCAAAAAAAAATAGAAATTCTCTCGAGAAGTCCAAGTGACAATTTTTCCAAGCACAAATTACAATGACAGAGAAAATTCGTAAATTTTAATAAATATATATTTATTCGAATAGTACCAAGTATAAAATACATAAATATTTATTCCGTAAGAAAAAGTGATGCTTAAATACAAGCGGTTCTTGTATTAAATAAATATATATTTACATTTAGTAAATATTTCATTAGTGCCATTCGAATAAATATTTATTAAGATCGAACATAAATTTTTTCCTCGGCGTAGAAACTCGCGATTGCAACGCAAATAATTATTCACGGTCTAAGCGATTCCTCACGCGACCCGCCGATTTCCCCCGCGCAAGTGCCGTCAATTTGGCCGCTATTACTTAATCGACCGAGTCCTAACCGCCCCGGTCTGCGCCTCTCACACTTTCACTCCTCCGAACGGCTTTCTCGCCGAAGAATCGCGTTTCTCATAATCCGATCTGCCTGCAGCGATTCCACTGCAACGCCGGCCCGGACACGGTAAATCCTTCCAACGCTTGGGTGGAGGGTTGCATCAATGGAACGCGAATCTACATGCAGCAACATGCAGCGATTATGGGTGGTGCTGGTATTGCAGTCGCATGTCTCATGGTAAGAGCGCAGTTGGCATCTTTTATGGCACTCTCCCTAGTTAAAGTTGAAGCCTCGACTATAAAGCCGGCTGAGCTTCAATAAGTATTCCCTTTACGATCGAGTTAATTTTAAAATTTGCAGTATTTCCTTTTTTTCTTTCCGAAAGTATCGTGACTAGCATTCTTGAACACGTTATTTTACTTAAGCGAATACTCTACCTTTCTTTTCTCCTGTTCCTCATTATTCAATAAGTGGCATCGCTTTAATTCTGGAATTATTACAGTTCTTCGGAATGATATTTTCCTGCGCGCTCTTCAAAATGATCGAATGACAGCAGGACAGCGCTATAGTCTAAGGCTGTTCCAGTAAAACGGAACGAGGAAGAGGTGAACCTCCGAAAACTTCAGAGGATTCGCGCAACTTTACCAATCAATAAAATTACTTGTCGCCATAAACGCAGTTGATTATAACGTGATAATCAAAAGAACGAATCTCCATCCAATTGTACAGGTCTCGCCGATTTGTTACACATATATAGCATTACGCATCATGATTACCATTACTCTTTACATTTCTAATGTAATTTATATGTCTAAGATATTTTCATTCAGTGTTTCATATATGTATATCGTTAGTATGCTAGTGCTTCATACATGTACTTTATATTTTGTGCCGTAAATAAATATACGATATGTATATAATACTGTGCGTCTGTAGTAATTACTTACTCTTGATCAATACCAAATGTAACAATTAAATTTATATTTCATAGTGACTGCTTCTTTTCATATCTTACGATTAAGTCGTATTTTTCATGTGGAAAAGATATAAAAATGTGTTAAAAACATTAAAATTTAATTGGGACTCTTGTTAGTTTAATATTATAATAGTATTAATAAAACAAATATTTAATTCAATGACAGAAAATTGTTATATTTTTAATTTTGTATTACAACTTCATTTTCTAAAATCTTAAATATAGTAATGTCATTTGTACCAAGAGTACTGTATTCATTTATTCGTTTCCTTGAAATAAATTCGTAAATTTTAATTTGACCATACAAATTTCCTATCCCCATTGAGATAAATATTTGGTTTAGTAATTTTACAATGCAAAATGTAGGGAAGCGATCAAATTACAAGCAACAATTAGATGGTGTAAAAGAGAATAAATTGTTTTAATAAAAAATTACATTATTTTGTTGTTGCTTGTAATTTGGCGTGTGCTTGCTATTATACATTTTGCACTGCAATAATAACATGTTTCAAGCGATACATTTCTTTTAATAATTTTAAGTTAATTAATTAATTATTTCAGTTTATATCTACAAATTAAGAAAAATATCAAATAATTTGCATGTAACAGTTAAAATATATCGTTTGTAATCAATTTGTTACTGATATGATAACACATGCAAGAAATAAAAAACTGAGCAGTAAAAATCCATAACGAATGACAAATGACTATTGTAGAATTGAGCTCGATATTAGAAACTTTGGCTCTAAATTTATCTTCAAAAATAAATTCAGAAAGAAAACTTTCTAACATTTTATATAATTCTGTATTATTTTCACCGCGAATATTAAATGTTATTTTACACAATACTCTAAGCATATTAATAGCTTCCGCCGTGTGTGTTTGCTTGGTTCTTATGTATAGCCCAACGTTGTTTGCGATTAGACCTCGCTGCATTAAAGCACGACGAATCACCTATAATCCAAAGCGTCTCGCTAAAGCAAACTACTTCGTCGCTTCGTCATCTGTCAATTCCCTTCCTATTCTTTTAACGGTTATTGATTGTCGCAATTTACATACCGAGTCGGTACAATCCCCATCAAAAAGTTATCTTAATTTCACTTCTCGTGAACAAAACAAAACAAAACAAAACTAGAAACCAAAAAATAAATCAAGTATACATGACTCAGATTAATTATCATAATTTTAAATTTATTAACAGAAAAGAATCTTTGTCTTTATTTTTTAATGCACTTTTAGCAGATTTTGAGCTGAAACAGAAGCAGCTCTCTTGGCAAAAACTCTTGACTCTTGTTGGCAAATTTGTAGCAAAGGCTATAAACTTAATAAATTGAGAGTTGAATTGAATTTCGTCGCGTGAGTGTCTCGTGATTTATTCATGCGCGTAATTTCCAGTGTATCAACAACGCGACTATCATCGGAGCTACCCTCTCACGTTTATTTACCCTGAGACAGCGTCAACTCTACGCATATCCTTGCGACGAGGCGTGACTGGTTGCTATTCCGCAAACGACTCATCGAACCGTACTCGCACGCGATTTTCCATCGTTGCCGTGCTATCACACCTGTTCTTTCCCGACACCCTCTCTCGTTCGCGTCTTGTTTACTCGTATCCTTCGCACGACGAATCATCGAAGGAAGGTAAACGGAGGAGGCCTCGTCGTTCTCGATAAATGATAAACGAGTAGATCCTGACTTTCCACGCGAGATAATTACGCCGTTTCGAACGCTCGCGCGCGCTTTCACGATGCTGACTAAGAGAACGTTCGCATTTTTTACTGTTCCTTTTAATTAGTACAGCATAGGATAGCGTCGCGTTTGCACACATGCAGCTGGCGCATATCTTTCGAAGCCCAGGCATTCCAAATAGCTGTTGGCTAGCTTGAAAATGCGCTACACGGACATTGCGCACGTGCGCCTGCAGCGATTCACCGGCGAATGAGCCCATATGCCGCGAAAGTCATCCTCGTGTAACGTTACAAAGGGTTGTCGGACAATGACGAATGAATCGCTACGTGCTGCGCGAATAATGCCGTCCGTTCTGCCGCGCCGATCACGATGAGCGCTCGTCGTCCTTACGGACTGTATTTTTTCCTCTCGTTCTTTTGTCCGTATACTCCTTCACCTGACTCCGACTCGCGTCGAGTGATTATGCGCTGTCAATATTTAATAAGCACGAAATTTTTATCACCGCGCGAATCTCATCTTGTCTCAGAAACAAAATACGCTCTTTAACACCGAAATTTTGATATTAATGTGAAATTATAGAGAAAAACATCAGTAATATCAATTAATTAATGTTCTGCTTAATAGTGTCTCCATTTATATAAAAATAAAATATTTTAATAATAATTTGTATTACGGATGTATAGTAATATCAATTAATTAATGTTCTGCTTAATAGTGTCTCCATTTATATAAAAATAAAATATTTTAATAATAATTTGTATTACGGATGTATGTGTCATATTGAAAAAAAAAAGAAACATTACCAGAAATATATAAATTTAATTTTTTGTTTACTCTTGATTTTGACGTAAAATCACGTTTTGCAATTATTTGCAAATTTGATGAGGACGTAGCATTACCAATTAAATCAAAATTTTATATTAATTCAGTTTTATATAAAATCAAAATTTTTTATATTAATAAAACTTTAATATTCGTGCAAAAATGATTCATTTAGACCGACTTTCTCGTTTAAAAGTTATTTATTTAAAACTGTAACAAAATATAGTAATTTTCGACACAAAAATCATTACAAATTAAATTTTTCACCGTTTTCTTTTTCGCAGCTAGTTTCAGGGATAAAAATCGCGGTCAAAATTTTTTTGTTGAATAGAAAAACAAAAAGAACAAACTTAGAGAATCCTTCAGTTTTTAAATTTCGATAACTTTTAGCTTGTATTGTATAGACGGAATACATCCTTAAAAAATTATGCGTGTGACAGAAGAATTCTGCGGAACTTCGCGGGTCTTTTCGTGAGAAAATTGAGCGAGCTGTTTTCTGAATGACAGACAGCAACTTTCATTTTGCCCGAGAAAAAACGGGGCGATCCGATTCCCTCGGTTTTCGAGGCTCGCCAGTATCTGCGCGATCCCTTTTCACTTCCTTTTTTTTTCCTTTGGCACACTTTGCCGCGCAGTCAAGGAACTTACTACCGGAAACGGAGGGGGACACGCGCGTCGAGGAGAATAGCTGAAACGCGCAATAACTACATATTGATTTCGTCCCCCGAGCTTTTGAATCGAATGCGCCGGAACTGGGGAAACCGAAGTCGGAGACCAGATGAAACCGAGGAGACTCCGGGCCACTTCAGTCAGACACTCGCCTTAAATTAAATTGCCCTCCGCGCCACGCGGAGAGAAAGAGGAACCTATATAAACGAGACAATGCAATTAACCCGAGTACAGCCGAGCAATTAAACGAGTTAGCGTCATTGTAACTACGCCTCTCCCAGCAAACATCGTCGAAAGACGATCGATATTACGCGCACGAGGTGCACCTATGGACGACGCGCGATCTAATTTCGATTCATTTCGATGGAAGGATTATCGCGTACACACGAGTTGACGATCCCATTTCTTGAATAATCCACAAAAGTAGAACAGTATGTATACTATAATTATATTTTAAGAAGGCTAAAAAAAAAATAATTGGCAAAACCGCTATCTTGCAATATGAGAAAAACCAAAGACGCGATCGTTCGGAGAATGTGATGGCGAATCGGCAAATATTAGCCCAAGTCTTACCGTTGTCTGGCAAAAATCCACATCAGCTCAAATTCTCGTGCAAAAATGCATCCTGCCTGAGCACGATGGACGGAAGCAAGGACAAGAGAAAGGGGAAAAAAAGACGTGAAAGACAAAGAATAAAATAAATGCCCGGCAACGGTGAGAGCGGCCGATGCGACGGACGGCGCTACCAGATGAAAATAGAATTGCGGAAGTTTGTAAATGGACGAGCAAAAATGGCAATTTTCAACGAAACCCTGGTATCCCTTGTGCCAATATTTCCCAGTCTCCCGTATAAGAGCAAAATCGCCGTCACGAGCGGGATACTCGCCAGGACAATAATGGAGATTCTAGAAAAACGTACGCTAAAACAACATGTTTTTAGAAGTTGCATCTCAAGTGCCGCGCCTTCGCGATGAACGAACTACTGTGGATACATTACTTTCCCTCGTACTGTATGCAAAGAAATTGTTATTGCAGCTTGGAAAGATAAACATTGCGCTCAAATTAATTACTTCTGTATGCACAATAAGAAATGGAAGAAAAAAATTTCAAGATTTTAGACTTCAACTTTTATTATTGCAAGATAAGCAATTTTTTATTGTTTGAGAGAGAAAGAAACAGAAATTGAAGAATATCAAGATTATTTTTAATTTGCTGATAATAATATCTTCTAAAACAATATAAATCCTTCCAAAAAATAGTTATATAAATTTTCATATTTTAAAAACTATACCAAAATTTTTTCAATTAATTTTCATTTATTAAAATATCATGCAATTTAATTGCATTTTTAAGTTAAACATTAAATTTAAAGTTATACATCGATTTAATGTATCTACAACTGCAAAGTATGTGCATTTTTGACAACATTAAATATTTTTTTAATGTACCTACTTGAAAAATTTGTTTTCATTAAATTAAATTACGTTACCGATTTTTAACAATGTATTAGTAATCACGTATATCGCAGAATTGATTTAAAACAGCGGATTCTTTATGATTGCCGAGAAATTTTATAAATTGCAAATTTTAAAACGTAAATTAGTAACCGATTTCCCCGCGTCACGCGGCGATTTCTAGCATCATTCTCGGTTCTAGCATCAGCAGGACACTCTACGTCCCATGGGTCAATCGGATGGGTTTCTCGGCCAACACCATTATGCGCACCGTGCCTTAAGGTCTGTGCCATCGCCTGATGGAGAACGCAGTGCGCAGCCGGCACAGACGGTTCTGTCACCCCCCCCCCTTCCCCCCCCACCAATCCTGCGAGCACGGGTACAACCGTCGCCGCCGCCACCGCCACCACCTCCATTGGCACTCCACCTCCAGTTCTATCTCCTTCTCTTTCACTCCTGTAGCACCGTCGTCCACCACCATCAGCCACCACCACCATCCACCATGGAAACCGACTAGTGCGCATTCTGACTTCAGTCAGGCAGACGGTCTGAACCTGTCCAGGTCGACGTAGGCACTGTAGGCAGGTGTCGACAGAGAGCGATCCCTATATCTATACCGGTCGTTGTTGCCAGCCGCGTTCGCGTCGCGTCGGATTCTCCCGTCTCCATCGTGGATTTCCTGAAGTCTCCTCGAGGTCGTGGTGTCGTATCGAGAGGACAGAGTGCCGGAGCGGAGCTCGGAGCACCGCGAGCGGGAGTGCCGTCGTCGAGAGGGTCGCGTTGGCGGGGCCCGGCCAGGATTTATGGAACCACCCCATGGATAGTAACATGTCAACCGCCGCCTTCATGCATCGGTATGAGAAAAAGAATATTAGATCGATACCCCATGCACACGCGCGCACACACGTATACACGAGGAGCGTCCGCGTCCACTCCTCCCTGTTCGTGTCATCGTCCGGTTGGGGGTTTTCTCGTGGTTCCCTCGCGCGGCTTTCAAAATGCTGCCTCCGTGGCCGATCGATGAGCTCGTTGCTATGTCGTGGCGCTGATAGAGGCGCATGGAGAGACCCTCCGTGCCATCGCCAAAATACACACGAGAGAACACGAATATTGAAAAATCGCGCACGCACAGATTGATCGTAGGGTGACGTTGACGTTAGCCGAAAAGTGTAAATATTAGCCGTGCGCGATTGACATACTTGTCCGATTAAATTACAACGTTTCGGAGCTAATCTCGCGCATGCGGCACGTACTCACCGAAAAATTTCACGTTTAACGCACAGCTTGACCGAAGCAGTTTTTTTTTTTTTTTATCGTTTTCGATCGTAAAATTGGCCGATGAGAAAATTACTGTTTCGTTCGTAACGACCGAGCGGATTGTGAAAAGACTTGCGTGATGCTTATGAAAGAGTCCATAACAATGAGATTCGTTGCCTCGTTAGAATTGCACGAGTAACAATCGGTATTCAAAACCTTCTCGGATTCGTTCTCGCTCTATCACGCCGTTTCGATAAATAGCCACTCTGCCCACGATCGATATCGCGAAGCAAAGGAACAACCCAATGCACTCTCTCCAATCTCACCTCTCGTGATTCTTTTATACAGAATTCCAGTTTTATATCGTGTTCTTCATTTAATAAATATCTATCACGCCCAAGCTTTTTTTCGTTTTTCTTATGCATCCGCGAGTTTTCTAAACGCGATAAAACGCGTCGTGGTGGAATAAATTACGCGTGCAAATACCCAGAACGTGTTCTATACGTGTCGGTGGTAATGTTTTCGATCGAGGCACGACACAGTTCTCTATCCGATCGCCGCCGGAGCGTGGAAGACTCTCGAGAATCCAGTCGCGGTAATCGTATGCACTTGCAAGGTAGCGCGGCAGAGGCTACTTAGACGGCATTCCATTAACCTGCATTTTCACAGAGGCAGGCGCGTCACCTGTTCGGTTTCCCCGGGAACGCGACACGATGTCGAATCCGGACCAGCCCGGTTTCCTTGAACCTGCGGATACCGCAGCCATTGACCGCGCGCGGCCGGCTCTCTCGCCTCGTCCCCGTGACGAAAGGCCCTAAGTGCGCGGCGTGCTCTCTCTTTCTCTCTCTATATCCCCCCCTCCTTTCTCTCCCTTCCGCCGTATCCGTTTCCCCACCTCGACGATCTCTTTCTCATCTCGCCGGACACCACGCGGACGGATCCGCTTCTTTGGCGATCTTGCGCTAAAACGCTAATTACGCTTCTGCTAAAACGCTAATTGCGCTTCTTCGACTGATATCCTTCAAATACGATACATTTTTCTAGGATTTGTAACAGAAATCTACGAACATACCGATGATATCAAATTGTTACCAATTACTGACTATGATAATTATTCATTCCGAGTATCGCTTATAAAAAAAAAAGTTATTGGTCTTCCAAAAGACTCTCAACTTCAGCCTCAGACGGCTGCGACACTAAAAACGTTTTCCTCGCGTAGGAAAAACGCGTGTTCGCAGACGGTGCATGGTGCGAATTACGCGAGACGCAAAGCCGTCGTCGAACGAGAAGAGAAGCCGAGGCGAATACGTATACGTATATCTCCTCGGGGCCGCGGGATATATTTTATCAACGCTGGCGGTACATAAATCCTTTTTTCCTTTGCGCGACTACCAAGCCGGCTCTCTCTCTCTCTCTCTCTCTCTCTCTCTTTCTATCTCTCTTCGCATTAATTCCGGCCGCGTTACCCTCCTATCTTTCCGGCCCTCCGCGCGCGAATGCATCGAAGTGCATCCCCGTGTTCGGATCTCTAGGCGCGGCGACCGGCCGCGAACTCGTACAAAAGCGAGACGCCGAGCAGCAATCGATATATCTCCCCGTCCTCCGACTTTCTCTCTCTCTCTCTTTCTCACTCATTCTCGGCTAGGCACGTATGTCCTGCGGCTATCGGATGACACGGTGTCGATGGACGAGGAAAGGAGCCTTACGGGCCTTACGACGACGTTGCCTCGCGAAACGAACGGCCGTGATTGCGATCTCGGTTCGCGAATAATCCTCGGCAGATGTACGATCGGAATGAAAAAAAGGGAAAAAGGGGGAAAAAAACGATCGGACACGTCCGAGCGAAATTGCGAAAGCGATTTGCGAGCATGTAAATTACAGCACAGCTTCGGAGAATCGCCGCTCGTATAGCAGACAGACGTATCCAGTGGGTATTCCGGACCTCCACGAAGTATCCGAACGTCCCGAGAATTACTCGGATTTATGATAAATTATATATATATATACAAGAGGAGCTTCTTGCACCAAACCGCTTTGTGCAAAGCAGGCGAAGCACGTTAACGCGGCTTTTAAAGGCAACATTCGGTATAAAGAATAAACGAAGCTTCGCCCGGGGGAGGGGAGAAATAGAATTTATAAGCGAGAACTCTGCTCTCAGAAAACATACGCTTAAAGATTTTATTCTACCTACTCGTAGGGTCTAATACTCTTTACAGCTTCCATTAATGTTTTAACTTATAAAATAAACCCAGAACTTTATCTCTCCCCGCGCCTCCCCTCGCCCCACCGGGCTTTCCGCTTGCGTGTCCTTTTTCCGCAGCCAGCCGGTACTATCTCAATTATACATGGTTCGCTCCGCAATGCGGGGAAGCTAGACTGCCGCGCAGTTCGAGATACCGGCTGGCGAACTGGAGCAGCGAACGCGCGTGGAAAAGCACAGGAAAAAACAGGATTTTCTCTCCGGTCTCAACCGGTCCTACTCTCTAAACTCCAGTCTAGAGAGACAAACGGTGTGACACTTCGCCCATGCGAGAAAGAATAAGGTCACCGAGTCGTCGTGCTCGCATTCGATCACGGCGCCGCGCTAAAAGTGCATTCGCGCATTCGACGAGTTTCGCGTGCCTTCGATATCGGCGATTCATCGGCGGCCGATCGTTTAACGTGCCTCTGTATCCGTGACAAGATGAAAATGTTCGGTAACAGAGAAGTGCAAAGTGAAACTCGATGCAAGGTGCGCGAGGTTTCCTATAGGATTACACGGATCGAGAAGACGCCGAGAAAACGGGGAGTCCTCCCACTCGTTCACATCGTCCGCGTCGCGCCGAAACTCATTGTTTCATCCGGTCGTCGAACGATATCGATTACCGGCGTCGGCGACTCGGGCGTTCACCGCTCACCCGGAAGAAGCGACGGGCGCGGAAGTTCGTCCGCGAACTTCGCCCCCTAAATCCGATTATAATTATCGCCGGCACGCGGCGACCTCGTTGCCTTCTTTCGCGTAATAGCTTCCGGTAACCGTATGGAGAATCTGCGTGATCGATATTCCCAAACGCGGGCTGGGAAACTGCACGCAACACTGACGGGATGTTCGTTGAGAAAGAAAATAAGTTCTCGAGGTACACTGCTAAAAGTGTCGTAAAGTTCAATGTTTTTTTTTTCAGTTACACAACCAAATTTTGTACACATTAAATTTAATGTATCTGTAACTGAAAGGCACGTGCATGAAATTTAATGACAACATTAAATTCACATTAAATGTACTTTGACAACATTAAATTTACATTAAATGTACATTAAATGATTTGATGTACTTGCTTGAAATTTGCATCCGTTACATTACGTGTTAAATTATGCTGCCGATTTGTAACTGTACCCTTACAGAAACGTAATACTGACAGCATTAAAGTGTCGAGTAATTTAAGTAATATATTACTTATTTTGAGAATTGAAAGTATTAGCAACAGTATTTTTTAATTACTTAAAATAAGTAATATAAAATAAGTTCTAAATCGGAATCAGTGAGAGTATCCTCTTCTTAACAAGAATCACTGAAAAACAATATGAATATTCACTGACGATCAGTTACAAGTATAGCACTGCAAATCAGACCTAGTAAGACTTTACTAGTTCAGATTTAGAAAGTACATTTCTATAAGGGTACTTATTAAGCCAAACTGATTTTCTCTTACTTAGAAATTCAGATTTAAAAAAGAGACTAACTTCTCAAAAAAAAAAATAATAATTTGGAAAAGTGCGACGCACCAAGTACGTTGCACTTCCTGCAACGCTTCGTTTAACTAGCACGCCGGTGCGATCGTCATCGGGCAAGGCCTGGAAGGATTAATGCTGGGACGATAACCCGCGGCAGGATCACGCTGGGCGTGTTTCACTATTTGCGCCGGCATGCCGACCGTCGCATCCTTGTTGCTCTTAGAACAATACTCGCTGCATTCGCCGCGTTGCAGAACGCGGAAGATCGATGGTACGGAAGGGATTCGTAAACACCGCGGAGAGCAGCGCATGCTGCCCCGATCATCCCGGCATGCACGGGACGCACATCTCTTCGAGGTCTCTCCGTCTGCGATCGTTTCGTAGAAACGGCTGGCCCGCAGCTAAAGAGTTTCCTGCCGCGCAGCGCGACTCGTTTGACCGCGTAAAACTTCCCCGTATATGCGCGATACGGCCGTCGTTTATCCGATCGCCAAATGAGGCTACTTACGTCTACCGACTTTTTAAGCGAGGCACGAAAGATCGATGGCGGGATTAGCGATATATAATACACGCGGGCTAGCTATCAACCTTGCATCGCGATGCGATACGCGAATACCTTTTAATATTTTGCGGAACGGAATTTTGTACGTCTCAACCGATTGTGAGAGTTGAAAAACGATCTTCCTGAATGGATACCAAGCCTCGAGACAGCTTTTAATTTTCTGCGTATTCTACCATCTTTCATTATCCATATAGCAAAATTTAAATTAAATGTTTCAATAATATATTCAATAATATTTAATTGTATTAGTAGTAACCAAACATACATAAAAAAAACAGTATCAAATATCAATATCAAATTATAACTAATACATTCTTTCCATCAATCATTGTTTCGTATATAAGCAAGAAATTATATGCTTGCTTATATGTATATGTAAATTAATCTTCTTTAAAAAAATTGATAATTTCAAATTGCAATAAAATATTACAATATATTTTTATTTTAATATTATAATAGTTGTCTGAAATGCAGAATATGATTGTTATAATGATATTACATATTAAAAAATTCTCATTCTTCATTTGAAAATATTATTTTCTATCCGATACTTTTTCCTCTCAATTCTTGAAAATTATTATTAAATAATGAGAATATATTTTTCTTGAAACTATACAAAATTTCTTCATGTATGTAAATTATGTTTGTAAATCATTCTCTCATACATGTACAAGAATATAAAATCTTAAAAGTATTTGATAATCTTAAACCGAGGGGGAATTCACAACCCAAAATTTTGTACACCAATGCCGATTTTTGGCATTGCTGTAAAACACTGCCGACATTTTTGTACACTGCCGACAATGCTTATTGTTAGTCAATGCCTACAATGCCGTCAATCCTATATTAAAATTAAGGCAATGCCATGCAATTATGAACACTACCGCGTGCCCATTATCATACGCCAATGCCTGCACAAGAATTCTAAAGCTTTCCCGAAGTATTCAAAAATTTTTGTGCTCAACCCCATGATCGACTCTGAAGTGAGCTCACCACTCCCCAACCACTGACGACAATGCCGTCAATATTATAGGTCACTGCTTACTTCTTTCGGCAGTCCACTGCCGAAATTTTGTACACCAATGCCGGCTGTGAATTTCCCCTCGTCTTAAACAGACGTAACTTGCTTATGAAGAAATTTGTTACATCAAGAATTTTGTTTTATTTTTTATCTGTTTAAGATTATCAAATCCAATCAAGATTTTATATTCTTTCATATGTACAAGACAATGTTGATTTGATACCAATTTTTTCTCTATGTAGCGCAACGTAATCTCTTTTCAATAGTTAATTTAGAAAATAAGGATATTCGCGAAACAAGAATGTTTTTTTTCTGTGTAGTAATAGTCGATTACTAAACCTGTTGATTACCAAACGATTATTAGATATTGCTAAATATGTGGTTATATTACCCGAACATTTAATTGAAATCATTTCAGCAAAGGTTAGTAACTATCATTTAGACTTGATTATTATTACCAAACTGTCTTTCAGTGCATGCTGCGACTCTCGAAACATTTGCAGCGGCCCGTGTTTTTGTTGCGCTATAGCAACTCAACTAATCTCTTGACCGAGTAAAGTAGGTCTCTTCTAGCCGCGCATACGGTGCACACACGGTGCATCTACCTATAGATTCGAGCGCGGCATTCAAGCGCGGCTAGAGAGCCGAGCCTACTTCTGGCGTTATCGGTCGCGAAGGTTTCTCGCGCGAACCCGGAAGACGCGATCGATCGCGAGGAAGTCGCTCAACTCGAGAGAGGCAAAGTGCAATCGCACGAGCCTCCGATTTTGCAACGATTCCGATCCAGCATCGCAATTGCTACTTCCCGACGGACTTCGGCCCGCTTTTCGAGAAATTATTAATGCCGCGGCCCCGAGGCTAAAACGTTTCCTGTCCGTCGAGAGTCTTTCTTCTCTCTCTCTCTCTCTCTCTCTCTCGTCCTCTCTCGGAAGCGGATCCCTTTCGAAAGCAATTCCGCTCTCCTCACGCTGATTTCAATATACAAATTTTTCTCTTTTTCGTTCTACTCTGCAGCGCCGCCGTAATTAGACCGCCGAGTGATACGCACTTAAAGTAAAAGCACGAATAATTTTGCGATAAAACTTTACTGCCGCGGAATATTGCTCCGCAATTCCTAGATTAACGGTCGTGTTATTAATGCGGTCGAGAAACGCTCTTTATACTACTCGACGTTACGTGTTAGGTACGGCCCACCGCGCGCGTCTATTAACGTTTTAGAGCAATCGTTCCTCGCTGGAATGTTTGGTCTACAGCGATACGAATGAGTAATGACACATCGCGATACCTTTACTGCCCGTCTTTAAAACGCGCGACGTGTGCGTTTCGCTTTTACTTCTAAACAACACGTTGCTACATGCAACAAACGACGAGGAAACCTGACGTTCCGAACAATTCCTTATCGAGGTTTAGTCATCCAGAGTTATTGGACGTGTTGTTGATTTTCTAAACCGCGAGTTTTCCCGGAAGACTACTACACGAGCGAAGATTATGAATGCAATTGTCTCTCTCTCTCTCTCTCTCTCTCTCTCTCTCTCTCTCTCTCTCTCTCTCTCTCGGTTTCCTTTCACGTGAAAATCGTTCAGTACGGTACTTGCGAAATTTGAAATGTAAATCGACGGGACGCATAATCGGGTAAACGCGCGTCTACGTGCAAAGTCGCGTTTTCCACGCTTTTCTCAGGCTTGAAATTACCCGAGATTTATTATGCACGGGACGTTAGTGCATGCCGTTTCGCGCACTTAGCATCTTGTTATTTGCTCCTAGCCCTTCTCTCATTTTTTTTTTCTTTACTTCCCTGTCGTAAACGTACTATTTTTCCATCTAAATTGAAAAACGTCTGTAAAGTTCGAGCTGCCGCGGCCGCTCGTTGTGGATTAGCATTCATCGATTCTGCTCGGGTGTTTCGTTCGAGCCGAACGATGATGACAAAAGGGAGAAGCGAGATTATGCACCGAGCGCGGCCATTACGCCGACAGCCTGTATACGATCGCGGTAATAACAGTACATTAGCAGCGGGCTTATGCATTAGGCAGGACGATAATGAAGGAGGCGCATGCAAGAAGCGCGATACGAACAAGTCCTTTTTCGTAATCGGAACCGCTAAAATCCCGATAACTTAAGTCGCGCCCTCACGAATGTCGAAAACGGTCGAATTAATCGAATGCAATTGCCGCTTCTCTCGGCTCTGTCGGAGATCCTAAATTAGGGCCTAAATTACAGCTGTATAAATTAGCGTCTCTGTTATTTTTCTTCAAATAAACTCGTATTCGATTAACGCGACTCGACGCGGCATACTCGTGTTTAATTGCATGACCTATCTGCGGATGTTAAATGGCTGTGAATTTAAAATGAGCGCTCGACTCCGTTTTTTAATACAAAGTGCCCACCTTCTTAATATAAAATGATTACCTGTAATTCTGTTACTTATCGAGCATCAGCGTATTATAAAATTAGAGAGAACGATAATGAGAGAGGGGAGGAAAAAAGAGAGAGAGAGAAACAAGAGAGGCAACTTTCTTAATTCCGTGCGGCGAATTTAGGGCGGGCGGGCGGCGATGAACGGAGAAAAAGTGTCGTCCTACTTGCATTTCTCCGAGAAAAGGAAAAAGGAGAAGCGAATCGCGCGATTTACCATGAAAAAAAAAAAACAGAAATACGAATATTATTTAATTTTATGCAACTCGCCTTTTTCGAGAAATACAAATAAGTTACATTAAAAAAAAGTTTTTTTTTTTTTATACAAATCGTTTCCTCGATTTAAATAAATATTACTTAGTATAAAATAATTTATTTTCAAACTTGGAAAATATTTTTTTTAATGAAGAAAATGATGTTAAAATAAATATCTTTGTTTGAAAATAATAAAAATCTTTTTCAATGTACGGTTCATTAAAATTGCCGTTAATAAATTACGCTACTCTACTTGCGCTATTAAAATTTACGTTCGCGATATATTATATTGATATAATTACGCGTCATTGAATGCCGCGCCCTAATTGTACGCTTAATTCAATAATTACGAAAGACATAACGCCGAGGGGGGTCCCGAGGGAAGATTTCCGTTTACGACGCCAACGCGGTCACGTCGCTGCCTGTGCGCACCATGAGAAATGTAGCGCATAATCGTTAACATGCCGTGGCGACCGCGCCATGCTATATTCGATGCATCATTGTCCCGTCCTGTGGGCGATCTCGGAATATATCTGCATATCGGTGACGCCAAAGTGCTTCTCTCTCGTCGGCCGCTCGACTGTATCTCTAAATTACGGTACAGCTTTTTAAGTGCAGACGCGCAATGGAAAAGTTTTTTCAAGAGCGTATAATTTTCTTTAAACGGTTGTGGTTGTTTATCGATTATTACGAATGTACTCGCGTTGCCGTCGTCACTCGCGATGTATGCGCAACAGCCACCGCTAATTTGCTTACAGTGTATCGCACTTACGGGACTTACTCCGCGTGAGTAATAAGCAAGCAGCACCCTGTAGCACCGTGTAGCCGCAGCTACTTGCGGAACCACTTTGTATCAACATCAGCGGTAAGAGCATCGATCATCGAGCCCGACGATCGACGTGGCGAGCGTCAGTCGCGTCAACGTTTTGCCTCTTTCGTCCGGCAGGCAGGCGGATCCGCGTATCGGAAAAAGCACTTGATAATCGGTGACTCGCGGGTTTCGTTATCGTTCGGAGTCGCGCGAGAGGGTACTCATCCAGGAAAGCGGCGAAAAAGAAGAAAAAAAGAAGAAAAGCATCGGCGCGGCCGCTGGAATTACGCCGAGCGAGCGCGCAACGCGAGATTAGCACCGTGCAATTTAATGCAACAGCGTCGCGGTCAGCCTCAATGTATTTATAGGGTGATTCTGAAATTTTACCGTCAAAGCTCCGCAGATGAGTTTCTCTTTGCTTTGATTTATTCTTTTATCGAAAATGTTGAAACATCGAGATCTAAATTATGTGAGAGCGAGCCAGCTCGAGATTTTTAACGAATGAATTGAGCTTCGAAAGATAAAAATAAGTAGAGAAAATGCCGTCTAACTTCAAATTGACTTACTGTAACAGGATTCTAGACTTCACTGCAAACTGAAAGATTTATTTTTTTTTTTTAATTACAACCAAAACGTTTGATACACACATTACGATTGGCAATATAAAATATTTTACTCACGCCAAGCAAATTTATTATAGGCAAAGCAAAATTCACAAATTTATTTAAATCGGAGCAACCAAATTATTTGCTTAATGTTTTTCATTAACAATTTAAAAATCGTTATTAACGTATTATTGGAGCTAAGTATTTCTAAAAATTTCGCAAATTTTCACCCTCATTTTGTTCGTTCAAAGAAACGGATTAATTAAAAATAAAAAAATTTATTTGCTTAATGAAGCAAAAGAGCTAGTTTTGTTAAAAACACAGTTTTTCAAAGTATTTATCTGCTTATCGCGCCTTGTTTTCGAATAAATAAAAAACTATGAAATGTGATAAATAAACAATTAAATATTGTAACGTATTAATTGTTTAGTAAAATCAATTGATACTGATTATTTTACGTGTGATAGCAGAAGAAAATTGTTTATTTTTTATTTATTTAAATCCATTATTTAACACAAAAATGATGATTTAGAGTAAGATATAAATCTATACTAAAAAAAAAAAGATTTGATAACTATTACTAAATTTATAATTCTACAGTGTTACTATCACAAATATATTTTTCTTTAAAGCAAGACTTTTTTGTAACAGAAACTAAATAGAAAAACCAAATTTTTTGGTTGAGCCTATATTAATCAAATTCTTAGGTCTACCAAATTTTTATTACAATAAAATTATTTTTTTAGCGTGTACGAGAATTTAATTTAGCTATCGAGAGAATTCAATTACGAACAAGAGACACAAAGTATTCGTCGAGACGCAAAAAGAAGCGTACTTTGGCGGCGCTTAATTTAACATCACTCTATACATAACGTATCTACGTATCTACGTACGCCGCTAAACAAACGGACGAACGAACGAAGGTCTGCACTCCGTAAGTCATTATTAACTCGCGGATAATTATGCGGCGAGACGGAGGGGCGGATTTCCATCGAATGGACAGAGAGTGAACGGGAGAGGAGGAGAGGGAAGCAAGGATTCCGCGATCCACCATCCGGAGTGTGATGGTATTTAAATTGGCTTAGCGCACGCACACGCGTATCCGCATCGCCGTTCGTCCTTTGAGGAGCTCGCGCCGCGCGATTATCTCGGCCACTCTAGGCGGACAACCCTTGCAGCTCTCTGCACAAGGTCGTTATATCGAGGCGTAATATCGACATCGGATATATATTATAGCCGCGGTATCCCCGTACATTAATATCGACTTCAAGAAATAATCGATGTGCCTCGCGTTACATCCCTACGTATCACTTACATATACTAAAAACTTGAACGTTGCGAAAATGAAACTCGAAAAACTTAATTGCACGTACAAAACGTGTGAGAATCGAGCTGATATTAAAGGCCCCGCGTCTTATAAATGTCACGCGTCAGACACGTCAGATGTCAAAGATAATGAAATACGCGATCGGTAAAATATACACTTGTGGGATTTACCGTGCTAATGATGCTTGGAAGAGATCTGTACAAAATGTTAAAGAGTGAAAGGCACGCGGGTCTAAGCCGAACGAAAAAAGAAGAGAAGAGAAAGAATACGGTCACGTTAAAAACAACCATAGTCGTCGTCTCGAGCGACTCGGAGCAGCAGCAGCAGCAGCCACAATTACGGGAAGCGGACGGCGTTCGTGGCTGCGATTTTTCTTCCCCATTTCGTTTTACGCGCCTCGCGACGGTAATTTCCACGTATGGCGCGAGACTTCATGACCACGGCCGTTTCGTATTTGAGGGTAATGAAAGTGCCAGTGAAAGTTGCGGCTCGCAAGGCGAATTGCGAGAGACGACCGAATGCAAAATTTCTCTCTCGCTTTTGCGCCATTAGACTATGTATAGACACGACGCACCTCTAATCGCGCGTTACTCTCCGCGTCTGACTTGGGAACCGTCTCCGTTTTCACCGCGAGGGAGTTTTTCGACTCGCGGGGGCTCCGTTCTCGAGAGTGCTCTAAGAGTCGCTTATTATTTTAAACGCACATTCCCGAGAGGCGACTTCCTGGCTTCCACATAAATATCTCCGATTTTAGAAATTTACCAACGTCTCTTTCTCTTTCTCTTTCTCTGAATTCTCTGAATAATACACTTTCGTACGGCGAGAGTCGCTCGCGCAATTGCGCAATTGCGCGAACGTCGCCGGGCGAATTTCTCGATGTGCAACAATAATCCCAAGTAGAATAGACATTTTCCGGATGAATTACGGTCCGAGAAAGCGCAACTGCTCGCCCAATAATCGCGTGCATCGAGCTCAATTGAATTTTACAGCGCGGCTCCCGTGTCTCCTAACGCTCGGCTCCTCTCGGTCGTCCCGTTCGAGACAAAGAGCGATCGATCGGCGAGCACCGCGTCGATCTCCGCGAGACGCCATCAAATCCCGCTGGAAAATAAACGAAAGCACGAAAGGATTGCGCGGCGCGTGTTAAAACCGGTGTACATCGTCGAACGGTGTTTCTTTCGGGGGAAGAGAACTACTTCATCCGTCCGTGCTTGAACGCGCAGTGTCTTCTGTGTCTCGGTTTCCACACACCGCCGCCGGCACAATTCTGGGATTCTTGTTACGGCTCGTCTCTCGCCCGCGCGCTTCTCTACCTCCTCTCTCGAAATTTTTCCACCGGTTGACTTGTGTAACGGACCATTGTCCGCGTCATTGTCCTCGCTTTTGAACCGTGCGCGGACGGATGGCAGCGCGCGATGAACTCTCCTCGAGCGAGATTAATTTCACAGAGGATTTTTTTTTTATTTTGTTCGAACGATCTTTCGCCGTTTGATTCGCGCGGCGCGACGCGGCGATCCGGAGAAACGCTTACGGAAATTTCCTCGGGACGGCCTTGTGCACGCGCCAATGTCGACTTGAGCGTGCATTACGCGGGACACGCACGCGATAGCGATCGCTTCGTTAAACACCGGCCGACAAGTGCAATGCTATACACGCGGCAAACCGCGCGACGGGAAAAACTTCAATTTGCAAATTTTATATTTAATTTTTAATTAATCCGTCCATTTTTCATATCTCAGGTTTTAATGACACAGCAATGAAAATTCTTCGTTTTTATTTCTTATCTAATTTTGTCCATTCGAGCGATTCGACGTTTCTCCGCATTCGTATATCTGAAATTGTTCACGAGATTAATAATCGTAACTGTTTTCACGTCGGATCGTTTATGGGATTCGCGAGACGGCGCGCTGCGCAAACGCTTTTGCTCCCGCTGCTTTTTGCACGAGAGCCTGGAAATGCCGCGATAGTCGCGTACACGCGCCATTCGGAATTTTAGGTGCGTGAGAAAACTCACGCCGCGAGTGGAGCGAGAGGCTCCGCGCTGAAAGACGAAGAGGAACATTGCATAATTAAGGATTGCGATGTCGGTTACGTCGCATCTGAACCCAGCCTCGTAGAAACGCCAGTCTCACCCCTTCTTCCTTCCCAGCCTCCTCCGATACTCTTACGCGCGTAATCGGCGTATAGGATGTATCAAAAAACAAAAATACAATGTTGGCACGAATCTAAAGTCAATTTTTCCCAATAAAACCACATCATTTATGAAGAGTCATTGCGTCAGCCAGTAAACAATTAAAGAATTCAGCCAGATCTAGTCGATGAACGACAAAGAATCAACTTAATTGAAGAATAATTACATGTTCAAATAAAAAATCAAATCTTAATCAAATCTCTGAAAATTAGATTAAAAAAATTATCGCACCAACCAATGAAAAAATAAAAAATTGAGCAACAGATTAAACCAACAACAAATGATATTTTAATCAAATCTGTGAAAATTAGATTAAAAAATCAATTAATTTGCAATTTATCAAAGACTCATTTTTTAAATATCTTTCTTAAAGTCCTTTACTGATGATTGTTCAGCTACTAGTACAGTAACTCCATACGATTTTGTTATTAAATTTCCATTAAAATAAATTTCACTTGAAGAACAAAAGATTCTTCCATTCAGCTATCTCGGATCAATTTGCTCCACTCTTTCGATCATTCTTAACTCGAATAATTAGCTCTCGTATTTTCACAGAAGACAAATCGTGTTCAAAGCAGCATGTGAATTTAAGATCGTTAAGATTAAAATATCACAAATTGTGAGACATCCTGTAGAAGTGCAGCACGCGGGCGGGCACCTATACTGCAGCTGATAGGCGCGTATCTGCGATTATTTATCCGTAGGTTGAACAAATACCACGCCGCGCCGCGCGCGCCGTCATGGGAAAGGTCGCGGAAAAATCGCGGCTCGCGGCGCAGCGACGCATTAGTGGAATAGAAACGTCGTTATCTCGCGAGACGCGATGCAACCGCGCTGAGCCTCGCCGCGCGCGGCGCGCGTCGATAACACCTTCGATCGCGAAGCCGCTCGACCGAATGGTATTTGCAGCCGAGAGAGCCAATTACTATAAGTTTACGATCGCGCCGGGCTACCTGTCAGCGAAAACTCGGTTAGCCCTTAACCCTTAGCCGCGCCGGACCCTTATCTTCCCCTGTCCGACCGCAATCCCATATTTTATTGACTCGGACCCTCTGTCCACTTGGAATTCTTAGCTAATTTAGACTAAGTGTCTCGACGTAGAAAAAAGGTCGTATTGATCGTTTTATCATTATTGGCGATTCAAATAAAGCCGATCTTGCACGTTAACTCGCGCCAATGAGATCAGTGGAATCTTATTTTTTTTTATCAAAGATATTTTTTGTTCTTTTTAAAACAGACACAGTTGCAACAGAGTTGAATAAGTTAATATGTAGTTTTTAAATTTAAATTAAAGTTATGGCTAATAAAATTAATTTTGTTACGTTAAAAGTTACATGAACAAAAAATTAACTAGTTAAAAGTTACGTTAAAAATAAATTAATTTAAGTTTCCAAAGCAATTATTTGTATTAAATTAGAATTTCGTAATTTAAAATTAGATTACTCAAAACAATTATAATAAATGAACGACAAACAAATTTATAATAGCAAAGAAATATTGTATAATTTTTTCTTTTGCAGAGATAAATTTTTAATTTGAGAAGAAAAACAAAGTTTATGTATTTCAAAAATAATTGGTTAGTTAATTAAATGATTTAAAACTGACTAAGTTAAAAGATATTAACTTTTCAACTTTATGATTTAACTTTGAGCTTTTTAACTAGTTATCATCCAACCCTGCGTTGCAAATGTTGAACATTAGTAACTTAGCATTTGTGAAGGGACGAGTCATCTTGAAAAAATGATCGTCGGGAAAGATCGACTCCAAGTTTTGTTTCAAATATCAAGTCTCCATTTATCTCGAGACACTCTCCGCTGCTGCGTACGTGTCACAATCACGCGAGCGAACCATTAGAGCACGCTCGCCCGTACGTGCCCGCGCGGCCGAGCCGTGCGAAAAATCTAATAATCGTCAGGGTAGAAAACGGGGTCGGCGAGCCCCAGGAGTCGCACGATCTGTTGAATTTACTGAAGCGAGGTGCAGCGTTTCCGAAGTAATCAGCGCCGCTAAAGGTCAGCTCGCGCCTCTCTCGGGTAGCCGTTTATGATCCACGACGACGTGCAAACAACCACGTGTTTCCCTTTGCGCTCGTGAAAGCAGGTGCGCTCGCGTGTGGCCCGCACTGCTTCCCTGCGATACCATAAAAAGCTATGATCGATCTATTTTCGTCCGCTCTACGCGATACGAAAGTTGTGTACGCCCGGTAAGAGGAAGAAATATATCTCAAGTTCATTCGCGGGAAAAAGTAGATGCAAAGGAAATCGACGAGTAAGATACTATTACTAGTCAAGATACCGGTAATAACCGGAAATTTATACGAGATCAGTGAATGTTATCTCTCCATAATTTTTTTGAAATCAATGGTGTTTCGAATCATTTCTATCAAAGCAAAAAAAAATGATAAGCGATAAACTGTCGTGTCGCAATTCAAAAGCTAATGATAGCCGCGACATTAATTTCTCTATCGAAATACTTCCAACGTAACAATATTTCGCATACATGCACTGAAAAAAAGTTGTTTAATTGTAATTTGATTAAATTTTTCAACTTGATTGAGTTTCTTCAGTTCAAGTATTTATATATATTTAAATATACATATATATAATTAAGTTAAATATATAGAAATACTTGAACCGAGGGGAAATTCACAGCCGGCATTGGTGTACAAAATTTCGGCAGTGGACTGCCGAAAAAAGTAAGCAGTGATCTATAATATTGACGGCATTGTCATCAGTGGTTGGGGAGTGGTGAGCTCACTTCAGAGTCGGTTTTTCGATCATGGGGTTGAGCACAAAAATTTTTGAATACTTCGGGAAAGCTTTAGAATTCTTGTGCAGGCATTGGCGTATGATAATGGGCACGCGGTAGTGTTCATAATTGCATGGCATTGCCTTAATTTTAATATAGAATTGACGGCATTGTAGGCATTGACTAACAATAAGCATTGTCGGCAGTGTACAAAAATGTCGGCAGTGTTTTACAGCAATGCCAAAAATCGGCATTGGTGTACAAAATTTTGGGTTGTGAATTCCCCCTCGACTTGAACTAAAGTTGAATTATTCCTTTCAAGCCAAGATATATATATTCCACTCTGCAGTTTTTAATTAAAAACTGAATTTTTACACGGAGAAAGAAAGTTGTTGATTAAATTTTTTAACTCGGTCAAATTTTTACAGTATAAGTGTTTATGTATTTGACCTAAATATGTAAAATACTTAAACTTTAGTTACGTCAAGTACATAAATATAATACTTAAACCGAAAAAGTTTGACTGAGTTAAAAAATTTAATCAACAACTTTCTTTCTCAGGATAAACATTTAGTTTTTAATTTAAAAAATGCAGAATAGAATAATATCTTGGCTTGAAAGGAATGGGATCATTGATCTTGAAAATAAATGAAGAATCCGTTGAATCGAATTCTTCGGGCGATTGTATGACTTACACATATCCCCGGCTGTGGTAAACAGACGTTGGCACACACGTGAGGTGCAGCGTTGCGTAACGTCGCGAGTTTACGAGCCCATGCAGGCTTACGGATTATTCGAAGGCTTATGAGTGTGCATTTACGTATACCTGCCGCCGCTCGAGGGACACGGATTAACGAATTGACGCCTGAAAACTTTCCTTTCCTTATACACACGCGCTCGGTGAAATTACTCCTTGTATCTCGGCAGTAATGCTCGGACTAAAACACGTCGGTTATTACCAAAGGAAGAGAATTCCGGCTTCCGTTAATTGTGCGGCGCATTAACCCTTTTGGGACTCTCTGGGATTTTTCTCAATTACAAATCCGCGGCTCGCGCGCCAAAGGTATTATGGTTTTAATTGGACGCGCTTATGCAACGCAAAAACAGTCGCTTTGCGAATCGGTTTTTCAGTTACGGCCTTTTCAGAAACGTATTACGAAAAGGATTCTACCTTGTAGGGCGCGTTACGGCAAAGGTAATCACTGAAATTGTAATTAGTCTTAGGTATAGAAATTATAACTCGCGTTCTCTGAATGGTAGTATTTTTACGGTTTTACTACGGGCAATTTTTCATCGCGAAGAATAATTAACCGGTTAGCTAACAAGTGCAATGCAACGGACTGTAGATTAGCGTTACTTTATCTTCTTGCAGCATGGTTATATGTACCGCCTTAGGCGACAGTGTCGCGCATAATGTAATTTAGCGTTTATTCAAGCGTGTCCCCTCTCTCTTCGCGCGAATTTTCGACTTTCACCCGCAAAAACGTCCTCGCGGGTGAAAACCCGCGATAAGATCGAGGTAATGGCGTCCCGTCAAACAATATAATGCTCATCCATTGCGATTGAAGCGAAGTTAGAAAGCCTTATGACCGGACAATGCGTCCGTTTGATCGCAAACATTCGTGCGAATTGTCAATTGACATGAAATAAATTTTGTGTACATTAATATAAAAATCAGTCCATATTTGAAACACCAATACGGAAAACATTGTCATATATTTTATTTCATGATAAATCATTCCAAAGTTTCTTTGAAATCACGATGAAATAATTATAAAAAGATTTTATATGTGCATAGAAAGAATGGTTTGGCTAAAGTATCTAAAAATTTAGATAGATACAGATTTAAGAATAATTTTGCTAGGCCGTCAAAATCGATATGTTGGATCATCAAACTGATTGCTAGACTATCAAAATTTTTTACGGCATCGCTTATCGTACTTGAACATCCGTCATAATTATTTTGATGGTTCAATAAAATTATCTTCAAATCTGCATCCGACTAAATATTTAGATACATCAGCAAAATCGTTTTTTTTTTCGCGTGTTTGGAGGTTAATTGCGCGTAAACGTTTCAAGCAAATCACCAATGTCAAAACAATTGATACAAAATAAATTTTGTGCAAGTTAATTAAAAAGCAGCTCATATTTAAAATAACAATGCGAAAGATATTGTTACAATTCATATTTTATTTTCTAATAAATCGTAATCGCCGAGTTTCCTTGATTAAAGTTGAGCGTGCTCGAAAATGCGGATTCACGATTCATGCAGAAGCTCTGTCCCGGACATTATCATTAACGTTTCTCGCGAGTTTTACGATACGAGATTCTAGATTTTCTCGGTCTGTAATTTAGCGGAATGTTCGTCTACAACGTGCTCAATCCGCTCGCAACGGATCATGCCGAAGTCGGCTGCGGCCGGGCTGCAAAAGGACGGCAATTAGCACGAGAGAAACGGGAGCGATCGCGCCTTACATTTACACGCTCGGAGAAAGAAAAATGGAGATAAACCATTATGCGCGCCATAATAATGCTATTGTATTCGAACGTGTTTCGCGCGCGCGCGCACCCGGGGCACGGTTTTACTTTCGCGTCAATTTCGGTCGCGTAATTAGACAGTCTCTGGGCACCTGTAAGAAGCTAAATACGCTCCTCCCATGGAATCGGTCCCACGATCAATAGCAACGAGCGTTGTACGATGATTTGTTCTCGGTCACGTATCGCGAGATTCCGTTTTGCGGGTAAACAGCGAACGCGAAGAAGTATGCCGGTTGGAGCTACGAAACTGCGATCGCCAACGGCTGAAAGGAACGTTGCGCTGTTCGTAATGTATAACAGATGTTTTTTTTTTTGTACACCGGACCGCACAATTAAGCCAGAAGAATTACATGTTAATTTAAGCGACATGTGTCCGTCGCCTTGGCGAACGCGTACCATATGCTGAACGAAATGACGTGCGGAGAGGTACGTCAAAGGTATTACATTAATCGTTTACTACGCGACGTAAAATGGTGCAACGCCTGCTGCAATACCCCCTCGCGACAAATAGCTCGTTCTCGGGAAAAAATCATATGAGAGACATGTACACTAAAAAGAAAGAAGAGTTTCGTAATAATAGTCCAACCTACACCCTGAGGAAAAAAAAGTTGTTGACTTGACAAAATTATTCGACTTAACTAAATTTTTTCAGTTCAAATATTTATGCGTTTAACTTAAATTTAATCAAGTTGAAAAATTTAGTCAAATTAACTTTATTTTCTCAGTGCACGGAAAAATCATTTTGCTGAGGTATTGAAGCATTTAGCTAGATACAGATCTAAAAATAATTTGATTGAATTATTTTATCAAAATAATTTCATAAAAAAAAAAGATTAATTGCAGCAACAAAAATACATGTGTGGTAGTTAAATTTTAGCTATATACAACTGAAATTTAGTTACCCCACAGCTTCTTGCTGCTGCACCTAATCTTTTTTTCCGTATATGACAGATGTTCAAACATGATGAGTAATAAGTTTGAAAGTCCAACATAATTATTTTAATTGCTTAAAAAAATTATTTGCAGATCTGTAGGGAAATCTTTAAATACTTTAGCAACCGTTCTTTTCGTAGATGGTAATTAATAATTTTGACAAAATAATTTTAATAGTAATATAATTAAATATTTAGTAATATTTATTAATATTTGGTTGCTATTAATATAATTACTAAATATTCAATTGCGCTAACTAAACATTTAATAAAATCTATTTCACCAAAACTTGATTATTATTATCACATTTTTCAGTGTCTATCGCAATTATATTATATATATTTATAAACATATGCATTTTCGAAACAATGTGCCAAAAATGTGTTTTTCCAGTTACAAAAAATTGCCCGGTAAGTCAAGGACTCTTTCTCATGACTTTATGGACGATTTTATGAATGTTCCAGTAGAAAAATATTTACTAACAAAGACATGTAAATCTAACGTTGAGTGCGAAAAGGAACGAGATAAGGGGAGAATCAATTTTCCGTGTCGCACAGTCAACAGTCTCATTGGATAATTAATGGTCTGTCGAATGAGAGAGATGTTTTGTGCTCGGTAGCCGGCAGTTAAATGTCGAAGAGATATCACCGCCGCTGATGGGTGTCGCTGACCCGCTGACACACATCGATCTCCTCGAAATGCACACACGCGCTTCTTACGCCGTGTGCGTCTACCCGCGAATACGAACGAGCGGCGCTTTACCGTCGCGAGTCAATGAACTCTCTCGCCCGGTTCCTTTCCACCTGAACTATTTTCTCGCCTATTCGTGTATCGCGCGAGATATTAAGTACGTTTGTTTGAATATCGACCTGTGCTCGCGAATTCGGGTAGGCGGGACACAGGCGCGGAGTTCGCGGACGTGTTCCTCGGCGGACAAGTAAACCCCACCGCGCCGGTAAAAAGCACTCGCAGGAAATTGTTTAGCGGAGCCTATTTAGCGGAGCTCACCCTTTGACTTATCTTCAAGGGTTCAGCGGTGAGATTGGCCCTCGCTCGTTCATAGTTCGAGTACTATCATTACGAGTACTCGCGATTTATGGCGCTCGCGACCAGATAAAAATCCGATAGTTATGGGAGTACGGAACGCCCGCAACGTCGTTCAGATATAACGATCGAGATAACGAGAAGATTTTAATTATCCGCGATAGGGCTCGCGGCATAAATTGATCCGCAGATACGATCTGCCGCGCGGGCGATTCCCCGCCGCTTTCGATCGTGTGAAAGTGAATCTTCGCGTTTCGTAAGCCGAAAAGATATAAATTCAGTGATCTGCATTCAATCGCGTATATAAATATAAATATAATGGCATTCCTGTAAATGCTCTCTCTTACGAAAAATAGATTTCAAACGCGAATAAATTGCGACAAGGAATGATAATGTGTGTGAAATAGATGCCAGATGATTACGATATTTAAAAGAAAAGCTATACGCATCTCATCGCACGGTAATTAGTATTGCATTTCCTATTCAAACTCGTATAATGTACGAGGTCACGATAGTTTAAATAATTTCGATTTTTTTCGAAAACTAGCGTTACTTCGATTTTTCAACTATTAATTATCTTTATTTTTTTAGACAATTTTATTTTTAACTTTAAAAATTACCTGAACACAATAAAATTAGTGCAAAAAAATCCGTTCTGTATTTGAATTTAATTCAAATCATTGGAAGTCACTGATGATTGACAATGACTTTATACGTAATAAAAAAAGATCATATCATTTAAAGGGTCAAGTATACATATTGAGAAAAAAGTTGTTGACTGAATTTTTCAACTCGATTGAATTTCCTCAGTTCAAGTATTTTACGTATTTAAATAAATCAAGTGTATAAATGATCAAAAGAATTTAATCGAGTTGACAAAAGTCAAGTTAAAAATTTTTTTCTGAGTGTATGTTTTAACCCATTCATCTTGAGATAATAAATCCTTGAAATGTTATATATGTAACGTTCTTAACCTGATACATGCAAAATGGGGTAACCAGGTAAATGCAAAATATACATTTGCATAAATAAATAAATGTTTTACACGGATCCATTATCCCGATCTGAGATGTTAATTTCACTCACCGACACACGATGCGCAGCAGCGGAGTCGTCAGCTACGTAATCTGCAACAGAAAAATACGAAATCTAGATTAGCGTTTGGACAGCACAATTAACATTAAAAATACTAATAATTCTTTATGCATCACGGAAGTGTGCTATTAGTCTTGCAAAAGAAGGTATTAAATAAAAGATTACGTAATTTCCGCGAAGAAATTTTCTCGCAAGCGTAAAAGTACTTTCGTAGAAAGTCATAAAAAGTTTCTTTTTTTATTACTTGTACAAATTATTCGGATACTTGTATGAATCATTCGAAACGGGCGAGTCAAATACGCAAAAAGACAATTAAACAATAATTGTGAATTGAGATGAATCCCGTTTGACCAAATGTATCAGGACACTTAAATACGGAAAGAAGATTTTGTTGAAGTATTTAAATATTTAGCTGGACACAGATCTCTGAAAATAATTTTCTTGGGTCATCAAAATAATTATGATAGATGTTCAAGCATGATAAGCAATGTTGCAAACAATTTTTGACATTTTAGCAATTCAGTTTGATGATCTAATAAAATTATTTTCAGATCTGTGTTTAATCCAATTAAATTAATTTTTACATACTTTTGTACGTTCTTTCCAGGAACAAAAACTCATTATTATTATTAATTTCAAACGCAATTTTTTATAGCATTAAAATTGAATTGTAATCTTTAAATACTCAAAGATATTCACAAGTTAAATTATTTTAAGTATTTTAAGTATAAAAAGTAATATTAAAAATGTGATTTGTTGCAGAATTAGATTAGTGTTTATATTTTAATGTTTTTCCTTTTTTTTTAAAGTTGCATTACGTATTTCTTAAGATGTTATTTTTTATATACTTATTTTATAAATAATATAAAGACAAGCACTTTTAGATCATTAAAAGTATTTTAAAATATCAGAATGATTCATTCAGATCCTTTAAAAATTTATAGTATTTTTAAAATAATTAAAAATTTTTCACATCTTTGTTAATAACATTGCACATTTCAATTAATAATCTAACTAAATTATTTTATATCATAAATTCTTATAAAAATTCAACAATCTTTGCTCTGTGTCTATTACACGTTCGATTACTGGGACGCAAATATTATTTTAATTCTGAAAATAATGCAGTGAGAAAAAAATTTGTCAACGTGACTACATTTTTCAATTTGAAAATAAATTTCTTCAATTTAAGAATTTATGTATTTAAATTTCTTCACCAATTTCAAGCAATCATACATGTATTATAACTTAATAAATACACAAATATTTGAAACAAAGAAATTCAGTCAAGTTGCAAAATTTAGTCAAATTAATAATTTTTTTCTCAGTACGAGTAGTGTATAAATAATGTGCTCATTATTAACTCACCCACAAGGTTGTTCCGCCGATGCACGATGCCCCCCGGGCCTCCGCCTCCTCTCAGATTCGGTAAATGCACAACACAACACTTGCGAAAGAGAGATTAATTACGATCGCGCACTTAATGATCTAAGTAACGCGCGACACTGTTGACGGAACACTTGGCGTTAATCGAAGCAGACTTTATTACATCACATCACAACGGAAGTAGCTACGCGTATGTACAAATAGAATTTGCTCGACAACGATTATAGTATGCGAATACGTACATACAACGCCATTCGTATACGCATTGACCGAACGTAGTGGAATACGTTGGCTAAACAGAGTTTAATAGAGATAATTCGCAGGATTACCTTTATGCCCTCCCGCAAGAACAACAACGCGCGTGTCTCCGAGCGATCTCGTTGTCTCGTTCCGATCGTTTATCTCATTGCAGTTACTCACGAAAAGTCGTGCGTGCAAAAGGAATTGCACCAACATCGATGACGTCACGCGATGGGATACGCGTAGGGACCGTGTGAACATTGCAGCGAGAGAAGCTCGCCCGCCAACTTCACGCCATGCACAAGAGAAAGAGAGGGGCGAGGGAGAGAGAGAGAGAGAGAGAGAGAGTAAATCGCCGTTTCGTCCGATTGTTTCACTGTACATACATATTGTCATACACAAGAACTCGGATGTACGAGACGAATCAGCTCGATGATGATACGCGAAGGGACAGGCGTATGAATGCCGCGAGATATCGCGAAGCGGACACGACGCCCTTCACTCGCGTCGCTCCATTCGCCCGCCCGGCGAAGTGTAAACAAACAACGTCTCGGGACTATCGTCGCACCACACTCGTTTCACTCCACACAGTCCACACTGCGCATAAACATTCGAGCTGTGGCTCGAACCGTACGTGCCGAGATACACACGGCGAGGCCGGGGATCGCGCGGTCCGCGCCGGCCGGCCGCTGTACCCGAAATGCGTAGCTGTTGCGCCACCGCCATGTCGCCGGCCGGTTGGCGGTGTGCTTGCGCGCGACAAATTTCCGCGAATTCAGCTATCTCTCGCGAAATACGCGTGCCGCGGCGACTCCTCGGAGCACGATCGTCACACTTGTGTCGAGATCGAGCTTCCCGCGGCTGTACTTACAGCGATAAAACGCGTCGCGACGACCGTCGACACGGGACCGTTCCGCCGCGCGTCCGATCGCCGCTCCACTACTGTCCACTACTAGCGGACTGCCGAATTTGCTCCGAATGATACCGGAGCGTTACGAATCAGCGATCGGTAACGTATGCACTTTTCGGGAAGAATTTTTTCCAGGAAAAAAAACGTAAACATCTCCAACGAGTGATAGGCACGTCGCAGTTTTCCTACTTACGTTAACTTCGCTATATGCTTCCAACTTTTATTGTATGATTATATTATTTGGTTCAATTAAAATGTTGTACAGAGATGAAGAAAAGCAATTGAGCTTTGTGGATAATGGAGGAACCGTAAATATTAGAAATAGAAATTAGAATTTTAGAGCTTTAGAAACTTGCGAATTTCTACTTTCAAAGTGAATAATCCTTTTCAAAATAAATTTTAATTTAACTTAAGTTAATTTAATTCTAACGTAACTTTTAACTAGTTGGTTTTTTGTCCAAGTAAATTTTAGCGTAAATTAATTTTGTAAGTCATTAACATTGACTTAAATTAGTTTAAAAATATATACTAACCTATCCATAATAGATATTAATAAGATAAAATTAACACATCGATTTTTTATTCAAGCACATGACTTATTATTTATCTATAGTCTTTATTGAGGAAACTGATTCTAAAATTTTAATTCCTATTCCTAGTAACTTTTCCATGAGAATTATTTTATTTTTTACAACTTTCTCATCACGTTAAATCAAACAATGTGATCGTAACAATAAATTAAAAGTGAACAGCAGAATTAACGTAAATCGAGCAATGAAAAGCCTATCGCCCGTTGAAGATGTGATTATTTTTTTTTCTGAATAAAATTTCTTTCTAGAAGTGCACACGTTACCGATCGATCCGCGACGTTTTTCCTGGAAAACATTTCTTCTTGAAAAAACGTTACCGATCGTTCGCGACGTTTCGGAATCATTCGGAGCGAATTCGGCTATTAACGGAGTGTCATGGACGTTCGGCGGGTGGGTTCGAGTCGTCGCGACGCATTTCATCGCACAAGTACAGTCGCAGCGAGATCAACTTGGACACAGGTGTGACGATCGTGCGACGACGAGCCGCCGTGATAAGCATCTCGCGAGGTAACAGCCAAATTCACGGAAATCCGTCAACACCCCAGTGACGCAGTGGTACGACGACCAACACAACCTACGCATTCGGGACACCGCGGCGCGATCGGCGCAGTCTTGTTCTACGTAACTCGGTATGTACAGCCGTCCAGTTTTTATGACACAGCGTAGAGCGAAGGGAGTGTCCGTGGAAGACGACGACTGCCTTGACAATGAGACGTGCGTGTTTCGATTCTTCGTCGTACGCCGTCGTGACCGCGCGAGGGTCGTCCGCTTCGCGGTGTTTACTATTTCGTTCGCGTGCCGTCGTCGTTAACAAACGATTCTTCTCGCACGTACATTCGAGTTTTCGTGTGCGACGTATACAGTGCCGTGAACATTCATATACGAAGCAGCGATCGCTTCGAGATACGCGCATCAATTCTCTCTTCGTCGCGAATCCCAGCGAATCCCGTCCGTCCCGACGTTCCCGCTATTCGTACTCCTTCGTGCACCTGTGACCTGGTGCGCCACGCGGTGACGTCACACCGCGTGCGCCTACGCCGCGATGTCACGCGTAAACAAACGACTCGCGGAGGCGAAAACGCCGGAGTACTTTCGACGAATAACGAGAGACGAACCTTCCGCTAACTTTCACAGGTTAACGGACCGTCATTCTACGTTCTGTCTCGGTGCTGTCTCGCTCGGCGTCGCGTAGCAGTCTCTCGAAACGCGAGTGTCATTGCTCCGTGAACAATTAATTAGCGATCATCAGCGATTAATTAGCTCTCACGATCAGCAACTCGCCGGCAGGCGACGACGGCTGCTTACTGTCGAAGTACGTATTTTTGCGCGATTTTTCTACATGAAATCGGGAGGCAGGGAAAATTACAAGTTATCGTTTCGCTACGATGGATATTTCACACGAATATCTTGGTAATGATTATAACGATCGTCCGTTACCTTTCATTAATAATTATTATATTGCTTCGACGTGAAAATGCAAACAGACTACTTTTACCCTTGTGTAATTTTTATTTATAATTATTTATATAAGCCTGTATATAATTATTATATACTTTACTGTGTTATTATTCTTGAATATAAAATTACAAACAGAATTCTCTAATAATGTTTCTTAAATGTAAAATTATAAACAAGATTTTTTTATATAATTATTTCTATAATTATTATATTTCTTGGAATGAAATTATAAATAGAATTTTTTTGTAATATTTCTATGATTATTATATTCCCTGGAAATCGTAAGCGAAATTCTTTTATATTTGCACAACTCTCGTATCGCACTTTGAACTTCTCACTGATTACAATATAATTTGTATCTGTCGCTCTCAAATTGCAAGTGTAGATTAATCATAACTCGAGAATTCATAGTCTCGACATTAAGACTTTCGATTTTAATTAAAGGTTTCTACGATGATTGCGATAAAAAAAAAGAGGAGGTAGAAAAAAAAGATGTTTTGTATGTTAATAAAACAACAACAAATAATCCGTGACCCACTTTGCAGAGAACAAGATCATGCTCCCAGAATTGTACAAGACTGATACAAATTGCTGATGCAAACTGCAGGGAAGATGAGTCATTTACCGCGAATGTTTATCTCACGGCCGGTTACAAGTTAATTAGTCAGCGCAATAACAAGTTAATAAATATCGTGCAGCCGTTACACGATGATCGCATCGTTTTGTTAAGGGAACCCACTTTTGCTTACATTCAACTGTATTTTCTCGATATATAATACAAAAGGATTGGCTCGCCGCATCTTCCCGGACATGGGAGTGAGAAACGCGAAAAGAAAGAAACGAAGAAGCTCTACGGAGACACAAGCGTGCCGCGTTACCACTAGATCTTGCCTTAATTGCTAAAAAATGCAGGTTTAATAGAAATTATGATGCATTTTAGATAAGCGGACTTACGTGACGAACGAATGGAACACTGAGGAATTAAATATCCGTTGTGTAACCCATATGCTTCTTCGCGGAACGGTCTTGGCGCGATCTTAATAAGGTGTAACATTATGCAATTACTCTATAAGTAGCTCGGCAAAAATCATCTGCGATTCCATCTGATGGCTAGCGATTCCGCCGTAATAAATCTCCCGTCCACGTAAGAGCCGCCGCGTTTTCCAATCTTCTCTGGTTGATGGAATAGCGGCGAATGAACGCGCGCGGTCCATTTCATTCTCATTAAGTTATATTTCATTTTTGGTAAATTGGAGTCGTTTGCAAAGTCCGCTTTAGACGATCTCTAAAAGTGGAGTTTTGCATCAGAATTTCAGAATTTAGAACAGAGTCTCTTTTGTAATTTTATGGATAAGAAATATTTCGAAAATCAAAATACATGCATGGAGATAAAATATATTTTAAAATGTATTAGAATACATATTTATATAAAATTTCAAACGGAATTCTCTTATGTTGATTATATTATAATTATCAAGATTGGATAAGTTAATAGCTGATAAAACTAATTTAATTACATTAAAAGTTGCATTAATATAAAACTAACTCAATTAAAAGTTACGTTAAGATTAAATTAAAAATTAATTTTGAAAAACTTTGTTTATATTAAATTAGAAATTTATAAATTTTTAAAGTTAGATTAGTCAAAATAATTACAACACGGATCATCAAATTTAATATTTTATTTGTAAATTAAGTTTACATGAAGTAATAAAAAAATATTGTTTTTATGTATTTTTTCCTTTTATAATTTCTTTTCTTTGCATAGATAAATTTTTATCTTAGGATAAAAATTAATAAATTAAAGTTTATGTGTTTCAAAAACGACTAGTGAAAGTTAAGAATTAAATCACTTAAAATTAACTAAGTTAAGTTAAAAGTTATCAACTTTTTAATTTTATTATTTGACTTTTAACTTTTTAACTTACTATCCAACCCTGATAATTTAATTATATATGTCTCGTGTATAAAATTTTAAATTTAATTTTTTTTAATATTTTTGGGACAATTTTCTAATAATCCTTAAATATAAAATTATAAATAGAATTCTTGAAATCCGAAATTATAGATCGTTTAAAGTGGATGGAAAAAAATTATATTACGGGACACTTCCTCTAAGATACTTCGTCTAACTGAATATTCATAGAGCCTCAATAGATTTCCGTGTTTTTCTCATAGTATAATTGGCGTGAAAAGGATTTTACGTGCGGCTAATAGATCGATGCCACGCCTGAGAGACACGCACATATATATCGTCGTAGAAATATTATCCAAATATGAAAATTTGAAGAAACGCGATAGCTGGCGCAAGGCGGGGTTGAAGGCGTGCGCTCGCGAAATTATTGCGTGTCTCGCGAGTATTCCGTTAGCTGCAACGAAGAAATTATTTACCATCCTATCGGCATTGTGCCGCATTAAAGTCCGGCCGGCCGGATACCGGGGAGACTCGAGCCGAGAGTAGAGAGACGGCTTGAAACTTTACTGCCAGGAGATGATCACCGTTACCGTTCACCGCAAACACGGCAATGAGCTTCGTGGCCCTTCTTTTCTCTACAACGCTCGGGACTTCTCTCTCCCTCTCCCCTTCTCTCTCTCT
This sequence comes from Solenopsis invicta, assembly GCF_016802725.1. Taxonomy (NCBI): domain Eukaryota; kingdom Metazoa; phylum Arthropoda; class Insecta; order Hymenoptera; family Formicidae; genus Solenopsis; species Solenopsis invicta. The sequence goes on from NC_052668.1 coordinate 23,441,148, forward strand.
CTCTCTCTCTCTCTCTCGGCCGACAAACGCAGAAAAGAAACTTGTAACGAGGATTGTAAATCGTTAACGCATCGAAAAGAATCCCGGAAACGAGGCGTTTCGTTCGCCTTTTTCTCTAGCCGTGCGACTTTCCCTACGATCGATATTCCGCACGATTTATCATCGGCAACGGACGTCGCCGGATCGGCCGCGATCAAGTGTCACTTTTCTTGCTTTCTAAATCAATCGCAAGAAACTGTCTTCATTAAAGCGCGCAGCGCGGGATACGCTCGTCATTTTTAATAGAATCCCTGACACGTCATTAGAGAGAGGGACAATCGTACACGACACGTGGTGGAACACGTACGCACGTGATTATAGAATTCGCGGACGTTCACTCCGCGATTTTATCTGTTTCGCCTGAACGAACGATTAATCATGGATCAAGGATTGTCATCTTTCTCTTGTCTCAAATGGTGCCTATCATTTTTTTTTCCTGCGGTACGTTGCGTGACATCACACGAATCCGTGACCCACGGGGGTCGATGATCGGAAACCGCGAAACCCCGATGGATCAACGACCAGAGCGCGCGAGTAAATCGATCGATCGAAGGTGCGGATTCTTCGGATCGAATGGAACGTGGCCGGTCGCGCGTGAAGGGAAGAAACGCGTCTGATTTCTTCCGTCTCTTTCTTACTCTGGGCGGCTTCACGCCGTTCTAGGCACCGGCCGTGCATAGTTAAGCCGGCAATTCGGCCGTGACGAAAATGAATTTTACTTGGGAAATGGCGATTGCCGCGCGTCCGATACCGCTCCTGGCAACGAGTGATACTCGGACACGTGAAATTTGCGTGATCGCGAGGCGCACGATGCTCGTGCAATAATCTTTTATCGGCGCGGATGTGTGGGAGCTAGCGAACGAGTGACGTGTAGGTACGAATTTCGTGAATCGATACCGTGAAACTGGAACGATTCTGTGACGCATACGTTAAAGAGAAAAAGTCCTATATTTGAACGTATAATTTGTTACTCTTGTATATACGCGCGCAACATGTGTTCTGCTTCCAACAACAGCTATAGTTGCTCCAGTTGCGGAGCATCGAAGCGTGGATTCCATAATGATTCGGGACAACTGGAACAAAGCCGAGTCGCAGAATCGATAACAGTATTATTTGCAAGTTTGGGACTGGAATAGAAATCGAAACGTGTGTGTGTGTGTATGTCGAAGACATTCAGTGATTTTACATTTAACGGAATAAGAGAAATTAATATCATATTGTACTTCAAAATAAAAAATAATTGTTTATGTTTCTAAGCATACACAACATATAAAACTTTTATTTTTATAGCTACGTGCTGATTCTCTTAGCGTGTTTTGTAAATACTACAAATTTAATAATATTCTCTAAATATTGAGCATTTATCGATTATCCGTTGCATTATGCAAGTTTGACACGGTTCGAGTCTGGTCTTTTCATTTGCAAAACTGGTTCGAAACGAATACTTTTTAAGAAGAACGAGTTTAAAACCACCGTGACATTCCTGAACAACTTATTACCAATTTCGTGACATAAAAATCGATACGTCCCGCCGTGCGGTGTGCCGTACGGACAGGAATAATTCGTTTGCCGAGAGATTAGCCGTATAAGCTGATACGCGGTTGCTGAGACCTCGAGGCGAATCGCTGGCGGTACTTTAAACACGTCTGGCAACAATTTGTCAACTTCTGGTTCGACTGCTTGCTACCAGTTCTAAAGTTAGATGCCGAGGGACTCAGCAGCACGTGTATTTCGCTCGGGCATTCCTGGAGTAAACCCAGTAAAACGTCGCTATAGAAGTACAAAGAAGTAATCCCGTATCTTCTTCGTTCTTGAAAACTATTAATTTTTCAAGTGTTTTATAAAAAGAATTTTAATAAAAATCTATTTACTTCTTTAAGTCTTGTCCCATTTCCTATACTGAAAAAAAAAATGTTTTATGTTTAAATAAGTATATTTATTTTAACATTATTTCTTTAATTTGAAAAAATATTTTCTAAGCTCAAAATAAAGTATTTTATTAATATTTAGCTAGTATGTATTTAAACCAAAGAAGTAATGTTAAAATACATATATTTACTTGAACATAAAACATTTTTTTAGTGTATTCTTAAATATGTGTTAATAAAATAAGTCCTTTCATTAAAAAAAAAGATTTGCATTGCATATTTCTTTTCTAATAAAAAGAATAATCAAAAATTTTGTTTAAATCAAAGAAACTTATCTTTAATCGTATAGCAATACTTTTTTTTTATTCAAACAAATTTGTTTACCTGAAGAAACTTTGGTCTGGGAGTATTGATCTGGGTCTATCTCACCAAATATTTCCTTCATAATCAGTGATATAATATCTACGCAACGACAGTGTAACGATACCGATACTGTTGTTAAGAGTTGCCGAATCCCGCTGCAGAAATCCAAGACGTCAAGAAAATTAAAGTTGTCTTCTCCTAAAATTACGACTCTTAGAGAACCAAAATTTATTAAACCTTAAAAAGATCCCGTATTTTTCACTTCCCATTTGTACGATATGCGAGGCCACGAGGAACAAGCCGGAGGTACAGTCATGAGAGTCGAAAGGACGAGAACACCCGTCAGGGCGTGCCTTTCCGTGTTCTTTGCAGCCTTTGCATCAACTTTCTCCGCATTGTCGGCGAGCTGGACGTTCCTCGTATCCTTCATACCTCACCATTACCATGCTATTACGATGATGCACAGGCAGAAATTTAATAGCAATAATAAATATTGCGGCTCTTGAACGCGGGTGGGAAATATGAAAAATTGGCTGTGACGGTGAGAACGATGAAGCCTGTAATAAGTGAACGAAACGCGCGTTTCTCGTACTCGTGCGTTTGCCCTGGCACGCGCTCTCTCCTCAAACCTCAGAGTTGACCCAAACTCGTCCCTTCGACACCGATTAACATGAGACGCAAACGGAATTCGTAATCGACGATTCACAGACGTCCTGTTACGTTTTACACGTGTCAGAATTCAAACGAGACGATGAGACGCTCCGCGAGCACCGCAACTCACACGCGAGAACAATGGCGTGAGAGAAGTGTAACGCTGTTCAATGAGTTCTTCATTTCGGACGATTTCTCGGTTAATCCTTCACAAGTGTATCTGATTTTGACTAAAAGATCGTCTCCTCGATCCTCCTCTTCCATGTTTCGCTGTCCTGCTCGTTGAAAATTTCTACCGTTAGCTCTTTCGACACGTTGTACCCTCGGGAGACGGGAATTAGCATAGTTCGTGAGCGGAATATCGAATTCCGGATTAATACGTGCATATGAGTGTCACGACGATCGCGATCGTGACGCGCGGGTGGGTCACTCGGCGCGGCGCGGCGCGGCGCGGCGCGGAGCGGACGGACACGGTGTCGGTGTCGATAAGGCGTGTATTTACGCGTGACGTTTGCGTTAGCCGTAACACTTTCAGGGCTCGATCGTCAAACGGTGATATCGACGAGCGTAACGGTACGCCTTTCCGTACGGACGCGCACGCTGTCGCGGCGGCGGATTCCCCACGCGCTAGGAACGCCGTCGCCACGTGCATCCATTGTCCTCCCGCCCCGTCGCGCTTGCATAATAGATCTTCCGGCACGAGGTAGCAATTTGACTTTTGCACGCAGCCGCTCCGTCGTCGCGCGGCGCGCTCGAACGCCCCCGGGACCCCATTACATAAAAAAGGAGCGCGATTAAAACGCGCTAAAATAAAATTGCGTTATCCCACGCCATCATTACGCAACGCGGGATTCCGGGGACGTTGATGTCAGCGGAATAAAATAGTTATTATCCCACGACACCGCGAGCGCTTCTGATTTTCTCGTGGGTTCTCACGTGCAGCTACGCTCCAAAAATTTATATCAACATCCCGAGATCCCGCTGTATAGAGCACCAGTCTTCTCCAGATATTCAGTTTCACGAAAGTACGGTAGATACATGAGCATGGTGTCTGTCGATCCTTGAATGTCCTTAGATCTTGGAATTGTTCTGAAAGTTTAAGTATCCTAGAAAACTCTTGGAAAAACCTTGAATTTTGAGAACTGATCTGAAATTTTTATTTTTTATTTTTTATTTTTATTAAAAAGGAAATTGAATTTATGATCCATTTTCTTAATAATCCGCATGCTCGTTATATAGAAGCAATTGCAAAAAAGGAAGATTGTACGAATGAATTGAAGAGTCAAAGAAACGCAATTAAACTTGTGAAAAAATTAAAAAAATAAGAAAAAAGTAAGTTTAGATGAAACTTTAAAAGCAGGTGCAAACATTAAAAACCAGATTAATAACTTAATGAAAAGGCAGTAAATTTCTAAGTTTTAATTATAAATTTTAATTTTTAAAGTGCAACAATTAAGGCAAGTTGTTAATAGAAAACTTAAATTTACCATAATGTCTTAAATAAAATAAAATATAGAGAAATTATTATTTGTATTGAATGTTTGTATGATATTTTTATAAAGCAATAAATAATATTACTCCAAATTTATTTGCATTTTTTCAATTCATTTGTCATATAGAAACTTGAATACAAAACATAAACATCAATGAAAATTAAGTAATGAAAATTTATTGACCTGGAAAAACAAAGATATTTGTCCTGGAATATCTTGGAAATATCCTTGAATTGGCTAGCCAGATATCGCTAGGCACCATAATGAGACTAGGGTGACGAGAATGAAAACCCTTCGCAACCCTTACAAGACTTTCGCAAGTCAATCTATAGTAGCTGCCTTCACTCATTAATGACTGTCATTTACTCGTCATCTACGGTGTCATCCCCGGTGTCCTACAGCGTCCGCGTTGTCGCATGCAATCTTTTCAATGTCCATCGGAAGATGGATTCTCGACGTCATTAGCAAAGTGTCTCTGTTCGGCCTCGCGGGACTCAAGTTCATTCTCCGCGTCCGTCTTCCTCTTTCTTCTTCGAGGCCGAGCGCGAAATTCTTCGCGACTCCTCCGCCTTGCCACCACATTCACTTCCCCAGCTCGCCTTCCTTCCTCCCGTCAGGTGTGGTCATTAATTTCACAGCGCGGTGGAAAAAGGTCGAGCGGGGAGGAACGAACAAAGGTACAGTATCGTCCGCTCGCTCGTTCGTTCGCTCATCGAAGCGAGAGAGGAAAATGAGGATCTTCGCGAGACAATTGCTCGCAAAATGAGACCGCGACGGCACTGCAGCGACAGATATAGCCGTGGTGCAGTGACGAGAAAATATTTATCGTCAAACTTATAAAATAAAAGAAATGTCCAGATGTATCTTAAAAATACACGAAATACAAAAATTAAAAGACATTATACACGAACGAAATTTTTTATTTTGCGAAATTAATTGAATTGTTTCGGAGTGACGCAACCTCGAGATGTTACTCGACCGCACGTCTTTAATTGCTGAAAGCTCTTAAAAAAAAATAATCGAATTCTCGTCGGCTTTTTATGCTCGGCTCAGAGTACCAGGAAACGACGTTATTTATATGCGTCCTTTTTATGACACCGACAGGTCGGGTGGCTCCTCCAGCGCGTCAAGTGCTGGCACGGGATCGTCGACCGGTGGAGGTCCTGGGAACCCGGCAGGAGGCGGTAGGATGGCCGTCATCGGCGTGACCAGGAATGTACGTCTGAGGCGTCGCGGGAACGCCGGCTTCGGTTTCTCATTACGAGGCGGACGCGAATACGCTGCCGGATTTTACGTCAGCGACGTCCAACCGGGTGGCGAGGCTCACAGAAATGGATTGAGGGTACTTATCTCCAATCATTACCTTTTTTTTTCTTTCGTTGAGCGAAGCTGCATAGAAATTCACGCGGCATCTTCTCTTTTACTTCATTCTTTGAACATTCACGTCAGGGTTTTCCAAGCTTTTGTGCATCACGATCTATTTTTTTTTAATTATAAGCATCTTCGATCCATCACTGTTGAATTTGTAGTGTCAAATTCTACCTAATTTGAGTTATTTTTAATTATTCTTATAGGTCGCCACTGCTCCTACTTAATAATTGAAGTCGTCAATTTAAACTAAAACAATGAAGTTAAACAAATTAACTATAAAAATGTTAAATTCGAATCAAATTTAATTTATTATTTACTAGGTGCATACTTTAGTACGAACACTACTTACTTCGAAACTGAGCAATTTAACCATAGAAATAAATTGATTAGATAAGGTTCTTTCAACTATTTGCATATTTTGTGTGAAAATAATAAATTTTAACACACATGGAAGTTAAAAATAATAAAATGTATTTAACTGAAAGAATTGATTTAAATTTGATTCTTTAATATTTAACAGTGATAGGAGTATAAAAACAATTACAGGAATATGAAAAAGAGAGAGAAAGATAAATTGATTTATACCATTTTATTTCCATTACTTTACTCCTTCTGCTTTCTAATTTTTTTATCAAGTATAATTTTATAAATGTATTTCTCAAAATATGAGAATGAAGTTATGAAGATGAGTAATGTGCTCATTTCCTATTCCTACTGATGATATCTTTGATGTCGCAGCGAAGCGAATCATTTTCATGTACAAAGGGTTTAATAACAGTAGTTCATTTCGAAATTTGATTTCGATTTCTACCATCATTGAGAAATTTTTCACGACCTATACTTTGGGAATTCTTGATTCACGTTATTTGTGATTCAGTTGAGAATTATTTCCATACGATGGTCGTGTAACTGTGACGCTAATTAACATGGAAAGATTACGAAAAGACGTTGGTTAACGACATCGTTTTCAAACTGTCACTTTCAGGTAGGCGATCAGATCCTGAGGGTGAACGGTTACCCGGTGGAGGACGCCGTCCACCAAGAGGTCGCGCTCCTAGCGAAGAATCAGCAAGTCCTGGTTCTCAAAATTCGAAGTAACTATCTCGTCCTCATCTTAATTATCTTTGTTGCGAAATATAATAGTTTGAACGTAAACTTTCATTCTACGTGCCGCGCTTCGCGTAGAGAGAGAGATATAGCCTTCGCGAATCGGAAAGAAAAATAATTAATAACAGTAATACGCGCGGCGTGTTGCAATAATCTCTATATCTCGTTGCTGATAGCGGCAATTTATGACTTTCGATTTGTATTGCAGGCGTCGGGATGATACCCGTAAAAGAGTAAGTATCGAAACTTAATTAAAACCTTGTGCGCACCGTGCATACGTGTGTTTCCACCCCTTTCCTCGAGATCGACATCCTTTCATTACAAAAATCGCTTATGATTCGCAAAGCAATCCAAACGATCCGGTTACCTGGCACATGGTTCAGCAACAGCAACAACAGCTGCAGTACAACGAAACTGGTTTAGGCGGCGTACCGAGCTCAGAAGTCAGAATTCGGATACTCGTCGGCGAGAAGGGTCGCCTGGGCTGCGGTGTTTGCAGAGGCATCGTACCTGGTCTCACCGTTCAGGTTAATAGCATCCTAATTGGATATAGTTATGTCATGTAAAAGCATCTGGCATTCTTGAGATTTTTCTCTTAGTATCACAAAAGTTATCCTGTTCGATCAAATCCTGTGTTATTTAAAAAAAAAACCTTTACTATCTGTTTTGATAAAATAAACCTCTTTATTTATAAGAACCTTTTATTTAATATATAAATATTAAAAATCAAAATATTTCAGTTGCAATAGATTGAAATTAAATTTAAGTAAAGTAACAAAATTCATCTATCTTGAACGCTTACTTTTTTTATTTTTTCTTAAAGTACATTTTTTACACGAAATGAGCGAACAGGACATTAGTTTTGCTTACAAAAAGCGAATCTTTAGGGTACGAGGGAAGGCGGTCCCGCGCGAGCGGCAGGCCTGAAGGCCGGCGACGTGATAATCTGGTGCAACGGGCAGCGGCTCACCGATCTTCCGTTCGAGAGGGCCATCGAAGTGATGCGCAGCTCGGCGATTCTCGACCTCGTAGTGCAACGACCCACGTCTCCCAGTCACCTTTACGACTGTCCCGAGCCGCTGTGGACCCGCGGCTCCAGTGGTTACGATTCCGAGACGTCCAGCGTGGTAGCCGCGAGCCCGCCGCCCCAGCATCAAAACAACCCGTCGTCCTCGCCGCAGCATCACCATGACGGCAGGATGCATCAGCGGTATCCGCGCGACGACGCCTGCAACAGGAACGGCAGGTGCGATTCAGCTTCAATTATTTCATTAGAATTAGACCGTTTTCCGTTAATTAATTCCAATGCTGAGAAAAATAATGGAAATTAAAAATGGTAATAGAATTATTTGTTTAAAGGATGTTTCTATAAAGAAACAGTTAATATCTTTTTAGTATAAAAAAAGTTATTATTTTACATTTTGATGTCATGGATAAATAAATTTCCGTTATTTCCTATTATTTGTTTTTTAGATTTTTCTTAAGGATATAACATAGAAAATATTGAGATTGTAAAATAAAAAGCAGTCTATATTTCACGGAGGTATATACAAATGTAACCTAACTACTTGGTAAACCGTGACAAGTGAAGTTATTTTAAAACGTGCTTACAGAAAAAAAAGTCACATTTTCATATTAATGAAACATATACTGTTTTTGTGTTTTTTACTATTTTTTATTTTGCATCCTTAAGAAATAGAAAATAATAAATAAACAGTAGAAAATAAAGAAAACTTATTTATCAATAGCATGTCGAAATATAAAATAATTATCTTATACCGCAAGTAAACGTTTGTATTAAAATAAAGTATACTATTTGCTATTTTTTATATTTACCGCACAAAATATTTATTTAAATTTTTTTTATAAATGTATCCTTTAATTATATTTATTTTTATTGAATCTATTTCAATATTTCGTCAGCACTGATTAATTCCGAAGCTTTGAACGTTAATACGTCATTGCAGATTGCCGTAACAGATATTTCAGAGCGATCTATCGACAATAACAGATCACTCCATTTATCGCAAAGTCGGAAAGAGCGCGAGTCGCGTGTGCGTGTGTATTATATCTACGGTACGCGTTATGCACGTGTCTTTTCCAATGGTTATCGGGTGCCATCAATGAATTTACACCGAGAGAAAGTCGGTCCATTAATAGGACACTCGATGATAACGATCGTATAGTCCGCCGCAGCTCGAATTCCTTACCGCCACGTATATAAACATTTATTCCGTTCCTTGTTCTCCTCCCGCGGTATTCTTGCGATAAAAACGCACGTCCCGCGAATTCCGCTCCTTCGAAGTCGGCACGAACTCGCTTGCATAATCGGACAAATCTCACTTCATTTCCGGGTGTGACGTTGTAGGATATGCTGTCCCCTCGCCCTGTCGACCACCAGCTGCAGTTCCTCTTCCGAGTGGGCGCAGATGGATCAGGTAAAGAATTTTTTTAATAGATTATCTCGCTTTCCACAGAATTACGCAATGCAAAGCTTCAAGAGCTATTTATAGTTGCGCTGACTAGAGCTTTTGGAGAACAAAACAACTTAAATTAACTTCTCTTTTATTAGGCTTCGAAAATTCAACTTTGGAAAAAATTTGCATATAATATTCTTACTTTGGCTGGTTTTACCTCTTATCGAAATATGTTATTTTAATATGTATCGACCTATCGGCAGCGTGTTCCATGCGATAAGAAGCAGCACGGTAGCTTATCAACCTTTACCGTTATGCACCGAATAAAACACATTTATTATTCTTAGAAAAGCAGGATATGTATAACGAATGCTTTAAAATTTATGTTAACTTATATAAAATTTTCAATCCATTAATAACCACTCTTAAATAATAATTATATTAAACATATAAAATTTGTATTAAATATATCGTTTTATAGAAATTAAATTCTACTCCTGATTATCACGTTAAAAATAATTCATTGTATTAATAATTGTTGAAATAATTACTGAATTTATTTTAAATCTTTATTTAAATAAAATACTTCATTTTTTCCGACCTTTTTCTGCTTAGCTCCACATCCATTAATAATAAGATGCAATCACAATACTCTAATCGAATACATACGTATCTTTTATTTTGACTTGTTTTTAGTTTCAAAGTATGAGGCCTATGAAAGACAGAGATGCAACGCCTCTCACGCTCTCTCTCTCATTGGGATTTAATTTGACCGTTTTCTAGGCGCCGGAATGGTCGCGTAAACCGAATAACACAACCGTGATTCGTGTTAATCAGAGCTTGAACCAGAACCAGAATCACCGGCCTGTACTGGGCGGGCAATATCACCTCAATGCGCGTGGCAATTACGACGATGACATCGACAACGAGCCGCTTTATGATCCCGTAGCGCCCAGGATTGACTACGAGGTGCACGATTTCGACGCGAATCCGCGGGACGAGGCTAATCGGCGGCTGGCCTATCGGCGAGATAACGCGAGACAGCAGGACGTGATTTATGACGGACCCGCGGACGATTTGCCCATGTACCATGGCTCCAAAGTAAGGAAATATCTGCGCTCTTGCCGCGATCTGTTTTTGTTATCCCGTCGTTCCTCATTTTTAAATATTGCTTCGTTAAGCGATCGGATAAGCCGGTTTAATTAAATAAACGAGCGAAAGATATGTTAACGTGTCGCAAATAATTTTCTGCGCCAGGAAAACGGCCAAGCGGTCGGCAATCGATTGACGGACCTGCAACTCATGCAGCGACAGAGCGAGGCCGAGAGGAAGACGATAACGACTGTAGAGGTGCATCAGTCGGTTTGTCCACCTGCACCTCCGCCGCCACTTCCTTACAAATGGCCAGCAGGTTTGACGGCTTTTCCCGCAGCATCGTTAGAATAATAACATGACCGCGTTCTCTCGAGCGCCAAGTCGAAAGAAATCCTCTTTACGCAGTCGGTTCCTTCGAAAGCATAGATATTTCAAGCTCTTTATAGACATTTCAACTTCTTTATAACAAATAAAATGTAGCCTGGCTCGCGCTGAAAGAATTTCAAATATTTTTCACACCATATTCTCTCTTAAATAATTAACAGCACAATTTTATTTATATTTATCTACCTTTTAGTATTCTTTAATAAACATTTCAATTTTAAGAGGCTCATTCGCTTCTAACGTTTCACGTTACCATTACAAGTCACCGTGTATGTTTCTTACCGTTACAGAGACCAAACCAATGAACGCCATGGGCATGCAAATGGGCAGCACCATGTCGATGGGCAGTACCGGCTCGACGGAGACCGAGTCGAGCCTCGAGTCGTCTTGCAGCAAGGATTCTGCGTCGACATCATCGTCCCTGTCGACGTCGTCCTGCGAGCCGGCGTCCACCGTCTCTTACGGTTCGGTGGCGACCGGTGCCGGGTCCGGAAGCGTCGCTAGCAAAACGACGGACACCTCGACGGCCACGTACGCGACGCCGCGCAAGGATGTCGCCAGGACGTCGCCGATCGCCAGCACCGATCTGAGCACCGCCATCACGCAGGAGTTGCAGAGGCGAGCGCAGCAGGTAAGACCGACGTTGAAGATAAAATCGATCACGGATCTTCTTCTGTGATAAGATTCCGAGAACAATTCGAGAGCAAAATGTTATTCTCAACACAGTGCCTATAAATGCGTTCCATCGTGCGTTATTATCATGTATATCGCAATCACGACACTGCTTGTTTTTTCTTTTTGTTGAACGTACTCGTCATTTTTTCTCCATGGTTATTTTGCAATGATATCTTTTCGATTAGTATGTTTATCCACGATATCATTTATGTTTTATATTCTTCGTGTCTATCGCGATGGACATTGATGAGTATCGATTGAATTCAAGTACTTCGCGATATAATGTTTTGCAAAAAAATTTAATCTTTTGTTAATCAGGATGTGGGAATTACCCTTTATCACAAAGATTGAAATTGTTTTTCTCGAAACTATGACTTTTTTTATTTCCCTTCTAGGATGAATTACGTTTTATAAAATATCATTTATCTTGTAATTTTTTAATTTATTTAAAAAATTAACAATTAATTATATTTAATAATTATTTTCAATTTATCGCTACATTTATTGTATTCGTATTTCGCATTTTCTATACGTCGCGCATTATTTTTTTTTCTTGCAGAGGTTGAACAATGCCGCTAAAGCGGAAGCGCCAAAGGAAAAAGCTCCGGACAATCGCAAGCCTCAAAATCCCGAAGCTTTAAGGTCGCAGGAGCAAAAAGTCACACACGATAAGGTCAGTTGCTTGCACATATGCAAAGAGTTTATAATTCATGTGCAATATCCGAATTGAGCAACGGCCGGATCGTGCAGTGCTATTTAAACGTTATTATTACTATCATCAATTAATGCGGCATTTATTTCAACTTGGAGCTAAATTGAGTTTTCTAATTGACTAATTAGATCGAAAGTTCAATGCGATAAAATCGACAAATCATTTTATTTTTGCAGCTCATGGAGGAATTTAAGCGTGCACACCAAAAGATGTTCAATTCTGCTCAACAAAAGGCGCAGACTTCGGAACAGATTCCCAAAGAAGTTCAAGAGAAGGTAAGAGAGAATTTAAAAAAACCGTCGACAAATTTATTTTGCGAGTCGTTTATTTTAAAAATTGCCCAACTTAAATTTCGGGACATAAAGTAATATTCTTTCACACGTTTTTAATATATTTTTAGATATGTTGCAATTTTGAACTTATAATAATAGAAATCAGCGTCCCGAACTTACCAACTTTGCCACGTGTTCGGAATTCGAAATATGCGAAACTCCAACTTTTATGCGATAACAATTGTCCACCTGACGCCAGTCTGATGTACTGTTCAGTGATAAGCGTATTATCTTTCGGAGCGATTAGTGACGTATTGCACGATGTAATTGCGATCAAGCATTTAACATCGTGCGAATCAATATTGTTCCAACGTTAACACAATGAATTAAATTAATTTTTAAATATCAATAAATTTTTAACGAAATGTAGAACAAATTGCAAAAAGCTGGAATATAGTAAAGGATCATCAATAAGTTATCAAATAAGAGAGACCTAAGTTAAAATCAATCGAAACGTAATGGAAGGTTTCACGCGCGATATCAATTACGATAGCTCACCGTAGGTAGGTGATCGTAATTAACAGCGTGGAATTAAAATGATTACGCGAAAGCACATACATGGATGTACGGCGCGTGTGAAAACAATAGCCGCTTCTAGCTCGTGTATCGAGTTAATTTCGCTTTAACGAGATGTCGAAGAAAACAGATGGCGAAGATACGAGTCTTTCGACCTGCGTGCTTTTTCTCGACTGAGGGCATTTTCGAGGCGTAGCTAACTGCAGGCGGCTCGAGTAGCGCGTTTTTAATTACACAACCGCTAAGCAAGGATCCGCCGCTCGGTGCAAACAGATAAGAGCACGAAATTATGAAGACCCCGGAATAGTCGGCGTCGTCGGTGTGGCGTGCAGACCACGTACGTAGCGCGTGTATTGTACATACGTGCGTGCGTACGTTGCTGACGCGCCGATATGTTTACCTGTGTGTATACCTACGCACACATCGGTCGCCGCGACGCGCTCGGTAGTATTGTTGAAACGACGAAGAGATAGCGAGCACTTTTTGCACACCTTAAAGTCACGTATTCCCCGACGTTTTGTTTCAGTTCTTGTATTACCGCGCGGCGAGGAAAATGTACGAGCGATATTCGTGCGAAGGTAGACCTCGCTCGATTGCGGAAGTTACGTATTAGCAAGTTTATTAATTGCTCGAGTGCGCGCATCACGATTATTCCTAATACGTCTATAATTTCCTTCTTTTTACAAGATAATATTTGCAACGATTTACTCGATTGTCGAATAACAAGTCTGTCGCAAATATCAATTACTAATAATTATTCTCGAACTGTATCTCGACTGTCTTCAGATCGCCGGGATAATGAGAATAACGGGAACGACACTGTGTGTCTCTCTAGATTAGAACGTATGTATCTAGATTAAAGTGTACCTCGGCACAAAGTGATTTCGCGCGAGCATACGTTCCTCATTTTTTTGTTCGGAGATAAATCTGGATATTATTTTTCCGAGTGTGGTTGAGCGTTTTCTCGCCGACAAATCACTGCCTCGCTTTACTCCGCGATCAGGTGACGGCTCGCTGTTGCACAAGCTGTTGGCAGCTTGTTGCCGCCTTATCGTCCATTAATCATCGTTATCGGGACGTTCGCGGATTCATTCGTCGCGAGACCGGCGACCGGTGATCGTGGAGCTCCGTCGTCCTCGTCGTCCTCGTCGTCGTGCGCGAGGTATCCGATACCGCGAGTGCAACGCGACACGCCGCGCCGCATCGACTCGCGAGGTCTTGTGCCACATTTTTTCCTCACAGCCTCGACTGCAGTTTCCTACGAATTGCGGCGGACGTGCAAAATAATAGGGCTTACATAATAACGCCGGAGGAATAAAGGCGACGTAACGTGCGCTCTTCTTGCCGTGCGTTTCCTCAGTTGCCCGTCGTTGCGTCGCGCGATCGGCGGTCCGCGAAATAAATACCGAAAAAAAAAAAAACGCAAGGTCGTCTTCGAAGAATTCGAAGGAAACAGAAACGCGAGGAAGCGTGGGGAACAAGAGAGAATATTCGCGCATCACGACGTCAGTGTGTGAAAGGGGACCTTTCTATCGACCATTCTTCGTCCGAAAAGCGGAAGAAAGTTTTAAGGAAAAAAAATTGTAGGGCTTCAGGACGTTAAGAAATAACGGAAACTGCTATAAATAAAATTGTTCTGATATATCATCTGTATATAACGGAGATATAGTCATATTTCGTGTAAAATACAATAAATTGTGATGTGTAGAAGATAACATATGCGATTGCTTGACATACGTTGAATGTGAAAAGTGCAAAGAAAAATAGATAGCTCACGAAGAACGTGAAGAGAGTGGGATACGTGACGTATTAAATTACCGAGATCGCTATCACTATAATTAGAATATTTAGTATTAAGTATTATGGATAAGAGAAACTCGAAGGCGAATAATACAATGGACACAATGAGGAGGAAACAGGCCCTCGTCACAATCACGCCTTACAATGTTAGTAATTATATATAAAACAATTAGTGCTAACATGCGATTTATGACTCCGGCACGTGTATCCAAGGACGATATATTATGTCATTGAGTATATTTAATGTTATCCTGTTAAGAAATTAAAAAAACATTTTTGTTCTTAAAAAATGTAAATTTTTTTTGGGGACATAGATTTATATATTAATCGTCCCATAAATAATAGTTTTTTTTTTAATTAATGAAATATGCGTATTCAATACTTTTAACATCTAATTTTATTTTGTAAAAACATTTTTACAAAGTGTAAACGAATAAGTTAAATATTCTGAGAACGTAAAATAGTCCATATTGATCAAACATTAAAAAAAAGTTTGTATAAACATGGGTCTAGAAAGACTCACAATCAGAAATAGGAGGGATTTTATGTCAAATAGTGAATTATCTTGGAAACGAAGTAATTGATTTTACGTCGAAATAAACCAGAACAAAGTAAAGGAAATTGAGTCATCAATAGGTCTTGTAAAACGACACTCCCTTATTTCACGGAAATAAACTAAACATTGCACTTTATTAACAAAAAGATGATTTGCTTAGATGATGAAAGAAATAAAAATCCATAATTTATATATATTCGACTTGTTTTTATATAAAATTATTTAAAAATAAATTTTTTAAGTGCAAAAATAATATCCTTACAATTTTTTTTTACAAATTGAGTAATTTAACAATAGGATATTTTTGTTAATATTAAATTATTCTAGCATTCTAAAACTGTTTCATTTATATTTTTTTTGTAATACAATTTTAAACATAAAATCGAGATACGATATAAACTGATACACCTGTTGATAAGGCAAACAAAACAAAATAGTAAAAATTATATAAAATAAAATAAAGGGCACCGCATTAGGAAATCTGTTTATTAAGTTAGTAACGTTTCTATATATTGTCGCGCTACATGTTGTGCCTTAAACAGAAGCATAAAATATTTGTAGAAATGCTTTATATTACAATACCTTATGTTATTTTTATATAAATACTTTATATAAAAAAATTATATAATTCTATTTAAATACTCATGTAATCGAAAAATCAAAAATAAAATTGATTTTATCATTATTTATCTCCCTTCAGGTCATACAATTTTTGCCTCAAATTTTTTTTGTCAACTGCTTTGGTTTCAAGATATTCCATTCTTACACAATAAAATTCTTCCTTTCTCAAAAAGCATTTCTATTCCATGTTTATACGAATTTTTTTTAACGTGTAGTCGATGAAAATAATCCTATAATATCTGACACTTATTCGTTTACACCTTTGTATGTATTCAATTCAGAATATTCAAATTTACTTATCAGACTAGAAATTGAAATGGAGATTAAACTGGACTTTGATTGCTCAAAGTTCACGAAACTTGAGATTAGTTTCTTCTTTGATCAATTAAATTCCAATTTAATTTCAATTTCACTCTCCAGTCTGATATATTAATGTGTCAATTATAAATTTCTTGTAATTAACACATTAACATATTGCGTTCTGTTACATTCTCAGGAACAGGAGAAGAGGACGCTCAACGAGACAACGACGACGGCGGCGACAACAGTGACGACGGGTCCTCCGGTGCCACCGCCGGCGCCTCCGCTTCCTCTTCCTTCCAAAAATCGGAACAGCGACGACTCGGTGGAGATGCAAAGCATCGAGTCATTCAAGCTGAAGGAAACGCCCAACACAGTGCCGAAACCACCGCCGACGTACTTTTCAATCACGAGCCCGTCCTCGACAAACGGTAGTCCACGTCACATTGGTACCGGGAGCAAGATACCCAAGGATGCCGCGACGAGCCCCGTCGCGGAACTCGTGAAGACCTCGTCCGTGTCGGTCTCGCCGACTAACGGCGCTCAATCGTCGAAACCCAGCAGCAAAGTGGCCATCAGGATAGGAACGTACGAGGGTGAGACGAAGCAGCCATCCAGATTGGAATTCTTGCCGCAGCAGCCGGGTCGCGACAAGAACGGCGTTATCGACGAGTTGGACAATGGCCCTGTCGTTTCCAGACTGCAAAACGAACTTGCCGCGACCCTGCAAAGGTCGAACCTCAGAAAAAAGACTGAAGGCGTAAGCGTACATCAATTATAAAGTAAAATCGTGAATAAGACAGTCATAGCAAAAAAGGATGGGTCTTTAGGAAAATTATGTGAAAGAAACTAAAATTATGATCGTTATAAATATTTCATCTGCATATCTTTTTCCCGAGTATTATTCGAATTTATAGAATTTTTTGATGATTCTTGTGATTTTTATATTTTAATAGCTAATTTGTTCGCAAAGAAAACGACGTTTCGAAAAAAAAAATGCGACCTTGTTTTTGTGTTTTAGGAAAATCAGTCGCCCGTGAAGACTATTCACGAAAATGCAGCGACGTCCAGCAACGAAACAACGAATTCAGAGCCGAACAAGCTTCTGCAGAGCAACATCGAGAAGCTTGCTTCCGCTCTCAGCAACAAAGTCACCATCAAAGTGAATCCGGAGAACAGTAGTCGATAAGAGTGCAGTTGAGTCGAAAAGACGTAGCAACAATCATCTTGTATCTTCGTAAATTTTGTACATTTTTGCACGTTTCGCTAACCATTCCGACTTAATTATATAAGTGAAAAGGCGCTCCCCCTATTGGTGAGGTTCTTTTACACGTACATGTTTTTTATATCTTATTTATTATCGTATTATATACTGAGCGTAAGGAGAGTGAAGGAGAGCTAATTCTTATTAATCGAGACGAGGTTTCACGACCAGTATTTATCACGTAGTCTTTTGAATGTAATCTACTGCGATCGCGGCTATGTACGAATCTTAACGGAAAATTCGACGAGATGTTGAATTTTTAAATAAAACCGACGACACGTAAAGTGCTTGATCATGAAACCCTTATCGATTTCCTGAATTAAAATACA
Organism: Solenopsis invicta; assembly: GCF_016802725.1. Classification (NCBI taxonomy): domain Eukaryota; kingdom Metazoa; phylum Arthropoda; class Insecta; order Hymenoptera; family Formicidae; genus Solenopsis; species Solenopsis invicta. The sequence goes on from NC_052668.1 coordinate 23,459,041, forward strand.
AAAACCAAAAAGCGTTTAAGATCCTTCCTCTCCTTCTTCTTCTTCTTCTTCTTCTCCTTTTTCTTTTTCTTCTTCTTTTTCAAGAGTGAGAGAAAAAGAGAAATTAAGATTAAAGGGGTATTTTTACTTTCAAAAAAATCGGTTATTTTGTTGAACATTTTTAAACAGTGAACTTTGAAAAAAAAACAGCAGATTAAATATTTACAAAAATTGTTGTTGACGTATAAATTTACAAAATTTTAAATTTGTTTTCTTTAATAATATTTTTTTTAAGAAAACACTTCTATTTTGACTTATTCAGTTTTAATCTGAGAAACTCAATATTTTTAGGAAATATTTATAACTTAGTTCTCTCTCGTCTGGCTTACAATCAAATAAAAATTTCAACTTTTCCAATTTTCAATAAGAAAATTTCGAAAAAGAAAGTAAAAATATTAAAGCGAGAATACTCCCTTAAAACGATTCTTACAAATTTCGATATTACAAACATAATATCTAAAATTCATTATGCGATTTTAATTTCAGTTAACAAGCGAAAGTATTGTATATTTCCCACCCTTTATAGGACATCTCCCGAGAAGTTGCCTGTAGATACTAACAGCATCACGCAATTTTCCCTGACATTTCGATCGAGGAAGCGTTAATCCAGCGCGGTTAGGCACTGACAAGTAGACGAACCTCGAGCGCTTTGAAAATCCTCCGTTCATCCAGAATCTCATAGATGATCCGCGCAACGCTATACCATCCCCTTCCTCGCCGTGCGAGAGAAGTTATTCATGAACGCTTCACGTGGAGCGAGGTTGCCCGGTCGGTCGCGGGGTAACAGGATACGCAAGCTATTGCTATCGGAGTACTGTGACTTTACCGAGACGATCCTAGTGGAGTCGCCGTTTGCGGAGACCACGAGAAACGGACGTGGAATCCGTCAGGTCGCCCTCGGTCTCACGTCGACCAAGCTGATCGTTGCCGCCGACGTCATCCAAACCAATCCCAGTTTCTTTTGCCCATCTAGTATCGACACCAGTATTGAAAGCTTTGAACTCGTGTCCATATATCCCTTAGAATATGTTACGCTCAGCGTGTTCCGGAGGAGACGTCGTAGAACTCTGAAGGCAAGGTATACTACTTTGACAGACAAAACGAGAAGTACAAAGAAAATCAAATCTCAACTTTCTCTCCTTTAACGTTAAGGATGTATCACACAGTCTTTGCAAAGTAAATTGAAACTGAAAATAACATTTATACTTTAAACTATATATGTACATATGAAAATTGTGTGAATATTATATTTTTATTTAACTAACACATTTTATATTTTAAATTTGTACTTTATTTTATTAAAAATTAAATTATTAAAAAAGTAACAATGAAAATAATAATTTTTTTAAAATAAATACTTTAAAAAGTGTTTAAAATGATTTATACAAGACTTGTTTCCATTACTTTCAAATACGGTATAGAATAATCTGTAATTTTTACTTTTTTTATTTTTTGAAAATATGTGTAATACATCCTTAAACAAAAATCAGAAAATCCGTAGATAAATTTTTAATCTTGAAAGTGAATTTTTTATTCTCGGATTTTCATCTCAGACTTGTACCCTTAGATTCGTTGATGGTCGAGCTAATTACTACGAGCTCGGCGGTGCGCGGCGCAAAGTTTCTTGGAGAATCTGGTGCGAACATGTACGAAGATTACTGGCATCTAAGGCAGATGGTAGCTCGTTGTCCGAAACGACTGCGGCGAGCTCGTCGAGCAGTAGCGCCCTGTATTTACTGTCATCCGAGATTGAAGTCAAGAATAATCGCGACGTGAGACGCAAGAGATCGATATTCAAATGGCAACCGGTGTAAATTAATTTTTACATTACAGAAAGAACGGTTTTGCTACTATTTAAAATTGTAATTGTGTACAGGTCTGAAAAAAATTTTTTGTTAAATAAAATAATTATGTAGGTCGTACAAACTGTTTGCCAGAATGTCAAAACTTTTTGTAGCATTGCTAATTCATCACAGATTGCACAATGTTGAATTGGTCAATGCTGTATGAAAATCATATATTTGAATATCCTTCGTAATTATTTTGATGGTCCAACAAAATTATTTTCAGATCTGTATCTAGTTAAATTTTTAGATACTTCAGAAAAATTATTCTTTCCGTACACATTTTTCGCGAATAATATCGCATATTAAATTGTACTTCATTAATCGCTTAAAAATGATGAGTTTAGTGTCAATTTAGATTTAGCAGAAAACGTTCTAATTCGCTCGAAACCGCATGAATATCGCATATTAAAAAAAAAACAAATATAGAGTATGTAATCATTACGGAGGTGCCGGCGACTATATTACTCCCACGTGGACCGAGAAGGACTTGTACCTCGGACCGTCTTATAACGAATTGATGAACGGCCATTATACACCGGTCCCAGTGAGATTCGCCGGAGCAAGCCTGGAGGATCTCAGATACGAACTGGATGATCACACGCGTTACATCGCCTACGAGAAATCCTGTCACAGCTGGCCGTGTCAGACGAGGTCCGGTGGTCCGGCGAGATTGCAACGCGCTGGTGGGCTCTGCAATGTTCTTTTCGCAAGAAACCGCAACGTACGTCGTGGTGATTACACCGCGAGTTACAAAAGTTCGCCTTGCAACATGTGCCAACTGGACAGTAGCGTTGGCATTAATATTCTTGGAAAGCACAGCCGATGTCACGGTTTGTAAAATTATTGCACATCAATTTTCCTTATGTATTTACATTTAAAAACTCCAAGTTTCTCTAATATACACACATAGACATTTTAAAAGAATAGAGACTTTAGAGAAAGCGAAACATTATGACTTATTTATTAAATGAATCAATTAAATGGAATAGTATAAAGTCAAATATTTTCCGATTGAAAGAGACACATTACATAAACGTCAACAATTAAAAATATTTAGAGCACCGGAGGATGCTCTTCGAAGACGATTTCGTAGAGCACGTAGAAAAGAAATACGGAAAACGCCAACAGCAAAACCAGAAGGAACCGAGAGGATCTTTAAAGTCGAAGATATCGCGTTTCGGTCTCGGAGTGCCAGAGAAATGCAATTCCGAATTGATTCTGGGTCCCTATCGCGGTGACTCTGGCTACGTCGACGTCGTCGATCCTCGCAAGCTGCTCGAGAACGGCGTGACGGTCTGGGAGGACAATTGTCGATCCTTGAAGGGTCAGAGGCATCCGCGGAGATACGGCTTTTCTTCGGCGGCGCATTTCTTACACGCCCTCGGACCGTGGTCGGTAGAGCCTGGTGAGCGGGAATCCGTGCAGACTCACAGATCACCGAGCGCAGTCAATATCCATAAACAGCCCTCAGACCCAGAGCTAAGACTTCCGGTCTCGCGCCGTCAGTTAACAGCCAGCGTCTCCTGCGCCGCCTTGACATCTGGAGCATCTAACATCATTGGTGCCGTCACCAGAGGACGAGTAATACTCTTCTGGACGCCAGAATATTGGTACAGGCCTCAGGCAGCGGCGACTGTGTACAGGTGATGCGAGAAGAACATTTGTCTTCTCGAAAACCGCGAATATGCAACTTATATTTTAATCGACAAAAGATCAACTCGAATATCAAACTTTGGCAAGTTTTTAAAAAAGAAAATCCGTAATTTTATTTTAATTTAATCGCTCGATGTGGAGTTGCATTTTTTATTAAATGATTTGAGAAGAGATCGTTCATTACAAGATGATTTAATCGTCAGCTTGTTAGCGATCTCTTACGTAAGGTCCTCTTATGATAGAGAGCTGAGGCATCACTTGGCGTCTCTCCAGAACTTTCGACGCGAGAAGGAGAGACAGACAAGAAGAAAGTTTTTCTGTCGACGAAAGAATAGGCTCTCAGGCGAAACCGACAATTCCGAGGCTGCGATTACGGGGAAATCCAGCAGTCTCTTGAACCGCATGCTTTCCATCAACGGCGCGTGCAAACGAGACGGAAAGACGAAAGAGAATGTCGACGAGGGCACGGCGCAATTACGGAGATTGTTAAGGATGAACTTTCGCATAACCATCTGGGACTTGGACAGCACTACCCTCGCTACGCAACTCACATCGATCGATCGCGATCTCTTCGTTCGTATCCCCGCGACCGAGATCGAGGCGCTGATCTATCAAAGATCGTCGCGGAACGCGCCGAATCTGGGCGCGTGGATCGCCTTCAGCCATCGCATCGCCTGCCTGACCATCAGCGAGATTCTCGCGATCAAGCAGCTCGACATGAGGACCAGGATCATAGCGAGATTTATCAACGCTGCCGACAAGTGTCTTGCGCTCGGTAATTTTCAGTCCTGCAGATCCATCCTGGCCGGTTTGCAGGCCCCGCCGATTTACAGGCTCCGGAAAAGCTGGTCCTACCTGAGAATTCATCACGCCAGCAGGTTTCCCAGTTTATTAACTATTAGAGATAATTCGGAAGATAATTCCCTTTGATACTTAATCAGTGATATTTACTGTAAATCTTCTTCGTGATTGGGTTTCTTTGAGCCACGTGAATAAATTAATAAATAAAATCTGGGGAGTATTTTCGGATCCTAATTTAATAATTCGGTTTTGTAAATATAAAAAAAATATAATATATTTCTTCAATGCACTTATACATATTTTAGGTACGCGGCGATGGAGAGGCTGTCCAAGATTTACAAGAGCCCACGTTGTTCGAAGTATCAAAGACTCTGGGCCGCAGCAAAACGCAATCCACCTTACATGCCGTATGTTGGCCACTTTCTGATCAAGGTTCTGGGATTAAACGGTCTGAGAGAAATTCAAGCAGACTTTGTACCGTCCTCCACAAGGAGACAATCAGCTATGCGAATCGGCGAGGCTTCGGAATCCTTATCTATTAATAATAACTTCAACAATTTTCACTCAGATGACAAGAATCTAATAGAATCTAAGCAATCTCTAGCTAAACGTATTCTCGCAGCGACGCTGGCCAGAATAAAGTTCACTGCGCGCCAAAACATCGCTGACGAAACCAAAGACGAAGTTTGGACTTGCAGAGAGCGATACCTCATGCGCAGATTTTTCCATCGTTGGCGCGTGATCGCGTTAGAGACGAAAATACGGTTGGAAAATGAGAGAAAATTGAAGAACGTGGACTCAAGGAGAAGACGTATCCTCAATATTGCGACATGGTTAACGGACTGCCAGAGATTCGCGTTGAGCTACAATTTCCCGTTGAACTCGTTCGCGTGCGAGTATCTTTTGAAAGCGCGCTACAGGGAGGACCGCGAGAACTTTTTCATCAGCCTCAAATTGGAACCACCGAGGAAAACTTGAATCCAAAACATCGATTTTGATCGAGATTACATTATTGGCGATCGATGTGCAATTGCCAATTCTAATTATCGTCGCGTGTTCAACGACAGTTCTCGACAGAATTATTTCATTATTTCGAGAACAAAGCATATAAGGTAAAATATTGACATATTGGGAAGCTGCGCCAATTGTTCACCCATAAACATTCTCTTTAGGATAATGGCGTACTGGACCATTCAGTATTATATGCATATGATTTATTCAGAAGTGCTTTTATTCGCGAAATACCATATCTACATGCGCTTTGTATGATTATTATTGCTATAACACTTTAATAAATATAAGCCTTTGGATATTGTCTCATAAATATTAAGTACTAATTGGTACTTTATGCACTTCTAATTTGTTAAAATTTTTTTCGTCTGGGAAAGGGAAGGAATTAAGACGATTTCTTTATCACCGTTTTATTCCGAACATAGTGTATACAATTGTTATTTTACACGTATTATATGTATAATACGTGTAGACATATATATACACATGTATATTATATATGTATATATAAATCTATATACATATATATAAACATACATATATTTCTCTATTAAAGTTCTCAGTCGTAAACTTAAAAAAAGAGTGTATTACAACAGTCAGAAAAGTGAATCTCTGAATTGATAGGTACCAGATTCTGACTAGATAACAATGCAGTTTTGTGTATGTACAGTAATGAAATATAATGAAATATCTACGTCATTAATTTAAAAGTAAAGATATAGAATAACGTAATGTACATATATATAATATCGGACAAGGGGAACAGTCTTTTTCTGGCACGAAATCGAATGTAATCCTCCATCGTGTCGCGATCGCCGAACCTCCAATTTCGAAATGTACAAATTTCCTCTTATGTTCATTTCCAATAATGTAGATTAAATTTGATCTCAGTTTAACTTACTCCTTATCCTTTTCCAATTCTTAAAACTATTTAGAATTAAAGAAAGATAAAGAGTAAGTTAAACTGAGATTAAAATTAATTTGTGTTGGTGGAAACAAGCATTAGACTCATGCATATATACATATGCATAACATTGTAGAGGATATTTGTAATTCAAGAAAGATCCCACTCGAATGCGTCCCCAAGATAATTATCTCGCACGACAAATCTATTTACGTATAAAACAAATATATATATGTATTTTAACACATTTAAGATCGGAATTACAACTTGAATAATTAGCACAATTTTTGTTCCTCAAAAGAAGAAGCAGAGCGGCATCTTGCTCCTGCGTTCTACGAGAATAGACGCGGTTTTTCTCTTTTCTCTTTTTTTTTACATGTTGAACTCGGTGCACGCAACTTTGACTAACGCTAACGCGAAATGCGTTTCCAAATGCATCGCGCGAGCGAAATGCAGCTGCAGACACACATCGCTACCCGACACTTCAAGGATGAGATCTCTACTTGGTATATCAGAATAAAATTTCACGGAGTATCAAAATAACTGATATTACTCGCGCTAATATCAGAGCATCCTGCAAAAGTGGATTGTAGCTATTCAAAGAGAATTCCTTCGCTTCGAACATTAACGTTACCGATTAAATTAAACGTCCATTCCAGACGTGACGCGTCAAGTTACAAATATATAATTCCCTTTTTGCTCAGCGAGAAGTCCAGCAAAATAAAATTAGTTAGTGATCAGTCGTTCGATTGAAAGGCCATTTTCGTTAGGATCGGTCAGATTCTAACTGTTAGCGAAGCACGACCGATTGAAGGATAGGATTTTTTTTTCTCTCGAGTCTCCTCCGGTCCTCAGGCCCGTCGTCGATTTGATCCCGATGTCATTCGTCGTTCTGATGATTCCCTCCCGTGTCAGTCGAGTAAAACGCAGAGCTACGAGGCTCCCTGCCCGTTCTCAGGCCGCTTGGAAGAGCGACCAGCATCACCTCGCCGCACGGCGGCTGCCTCGCTTAAATCACATGCCGCCGGGCTTCGGAAGATTCGTGTCGTAGGCTCTGATCACGTCCGTCTGGGTCACCGAGCCACCCTCCTCTTGAGAGAACGCGAAACCATCTGCATCGCGCAGCATGCGCAATAACAAAGGTCGCAATTCATTAATCTCTGCCGTAAGAACGTTCATTAATTGGGCATGCGAAACATCGCTTGGTCTGCCTTCTAATTTGTCTAATTCATCGCGTCTAGCGATGGGCTATCCGATATCCTTCTCATAAATTTTTCAAGCAATTTGGACCGCAGAGGCCCACGAGGATTCCACTAGACTTCGCGCAAAGTAATTTCGAAAAACGGAACCTGTCGGATTTATATCAGCCCATCGCTAGACGCGTCTGTAGCAGCCGGAAATTCACGGTATTGCTTGAAGATATAATAGCTAGATACAATACTGAGTATCGAGATTGAGATTGAGATTCAGTAAGCGCTATTTATAGCAGAAATAAAATGTTTTCTAGTCTCGTATCGTTCCGCTAATTAAAATCACAGCTGTATATATGTACAAGGCGTTCCGGAAGTTTCGCACTGTCCGACTTCGAGGTGGCTAAGTAGAACATAAAATCATAATGAGATCAAGATAACACAAAACAGAATAATTAAAAAAGAAATTTATGCTCTCACTCGATACACTTTTGACGATAAAATTTTAATGCAATTTTTACGTGATTTTTTTTAAATTAAAATTTCTTTTAAGATAATTGCTATATCAAGAATTCATCACAAAATCGAGTGAGATCATAATTTTTTCCTTCTACTTGACGTTACCTTGACTTTTATTATAATTTTATGTTTTACCGGAGCGATGGACACCATGAAATTTTAAGAACGAAAGAGAGGAAGGGCGCGACTTCCGGTGCGCCAAGCGCAATGCATCGGCTGCTAAAAGGAATATAAATTTCAGCTAAGAAGTAAAACAATGGTGCATGTGCAAGAGTGTGCAGTTAATTAATTGAATTTGTCAATAAAACACGTAGAACTTGTTCGAAATATTAATTTAAAATTTGGGACGGCACTCGTCGTATAAAAGAAAGCTTACGAACGGACGGACGGAAAGCCGTGAGACATTAAGCGCGTGCGAGAAATTTTTAAGTGTGGAATAAAGTACGAGAAAACACGTTAGAACAGTTTTACCCCAGTATATAGAAAGTATAACTTCGCGAGGGTCGTACAGTAACAGGAGGGTGAGTTAATCGATTCCGGGTTGTTAGGGGATGGGACATCCCTCGCGGGAATCGTAAACACGAGAATTTCCACGGCTGTGTGCTGAGTGTCTTGTGGAAGAGACAACTTACGTGATAGCTCCACTTCGACACTGACTCTGGAGGCGGCGTTCGAGCGCCTGGTGAAAACGCTTTTAACATTTTTCAGCAACCTCGCCGTCTCGGTCAATCTGCAAAGCCGGGCATTCAGCAATGATTTAGAGATTCTCGGGCTGGTCGGGGAGCACACCCTCGCGCTCGTGCGTTGTCACACGAACAAAACGACGTACTTTATGATTCTTTCTTTTTTTTTTAGTGTCTATCTAAAATCGTCGCTTTATAATTTTGCCCTCCGAATTTTCTGCCGGCCGACATGTTTCAATCTCAACGCGAGCTCCGTGGGAGTCTTTTCTTTTTTCGTTTTCACGTTGACGAATATTATGGATATAACGTGACAGTAAGTGCGGTGTGATTACCATGCAGGAATTAATTAAGACGAGAGATAACGGGGTGGAAGTCGAACGTGGAGATGGAGGAACGTGGAGATCGTGAAGGGTGCATTCATCCGTACAGGGAAAAATCGATATTAGGCTCATTAGGAAACTAATTAATTAATTAAACATGCGCGCCGCTGACAAGCCGGGTGTGTACGCAGGCGTGATTAAAATAAGTAACAATTACATAGAAGAAAATGATCGTGAGCTATACACCGAGACATTGTGAAAAAATTGCGTGATTGCCGTTTTCAAATCGTTGTGCTTTGTGCTCGGCCCTTTTCTTACCCAGCGCTACAACAAACGACTATTACATCATGCGATCTCGTTTAATCGGCGGTGTTCTCGCTTGTTCGTATTGTGGAGAATAAAAGATGGTATATACTTAGTAGGAGTACTTGAGAATCATGTACTGCTACTTGGGGAAGTACTTACACCTCGCGAGATCGGCGATGGCATGCACAGGCCTGCACGGGATACCACGTAAAGAGAACACATCAAAAAAAGACCGCATTAACGAATGACAGATCACAGTTTACAATGGACATTAGTATAGTAGCTGATAGACCATTAATTTCTACAAGCTCTATTACTCTCTAAGAGAATAGTTGGGAGGATATACACGGGCTCTCATAAAACTACATGACTTGGAATTCATTCGTCATATAGGTAAAGGTCTAAATATATAACGATAATCTAGCTCCATTGAGTTATTTTATGTGCACGTATGTATACAAAATTTAAAAAAAATTGAAACGATTAATTTACCGTCAGTAGAGAGGTTCCATACTGTATGTAAATGGATATATATATATATACACATATTGATTGATGATGCCAAGTAATGGTATAATAAAAATAAATCTTTAATTTCAAACAATAAAAACAGGGTTAATAATAATAATGATAATGATAACAGAAAATATATTAGAGAGATATACAATGGAACCTATAGCACTTGCCGTAACGCATTATTTTTTATAGTTCTATAAAATAATGCAAGTAATTGAACTAGGAATAAAAGCTGAGGTTCTATTGCATATAACACGTTCAATACACATCTAAATTAAATAAATATACAGTAATTAAATTATTACAATTATTAAATTAAACTTATAAATTTATTCTTTGAATATCATACTAAATATAAAAAAATTATAAGAAATATAAGAAAATATAAGAAATATATATACACAACGTTTTAAATTAACATAACTCAAACAAAAAATTATAAATATTTCTGGATATACGTATATGGAAAATTGTAGCTGTATAAAATACGGAATTGAGCGTTTTGTATTGTACAGAATTTATCGCGTTAATCCTATTATTGCATTCGAAAGGAATGTGTACGCGCATAGTAATCGCACGTATTAAAACGCTTACTACATTGGCGCTCTTGTGGAAGACGGGAGCGTATCAAATGGACGGATTATTCAGGTATATGAGATCTGAAGTGTTGCAGTTGATGCATGCTCGGAACGGTGCGTGAACCACGAGCCACGTGCTACAAACGGAAACACTCTCAGCCTACTGCGTCTTCGTCGCGGACAAATCGAGATCCAATATCGACTCAATAACCATCGCTTCGTCGACCTCCTGTCATAATTCATATTTATCCGCTCGATTAGGAGGCAACGATATTAGGCATAATAAAACGTTTGTCACTTTCAAAATGCACTCCGAAAAACGATTAGTACAAACAATACATAACAAACAAAATAACAGCATTATTTTCGAAAAATCGGATAACTTTCTCGTAATTAGATTGGATTAGATGATTGTTACATACATGCACCTAAATATATAAAAAAAATATTTATAGAGAATGTTTTTCCAATTTTAGTCAGATTACTCAAGCAATGTAAGTTTGTTCTCAAATACAAATACAAACACGCGAAAATGGAGCTAGAATCTAGAAAGCCATGCACAGTTTCGATAAGTCAATATAACAAAAAAAACATATGATTATTAGAACAGTGCATGCATTAGTAATGGGTATACAATTTTTTTCTACATTATATGTTAACACTTTCAAAGATAACGAAACAAATTAATGAATAAATAGATGAACGATACTTTGTTTTTCGGGCAGCCTAAATTGTCGATTATAATAATAATACAGTCTTTCACCGGGTATTGGAATAAAATATTAGGAAGCACCTCCTCTATTACTTAAAATGCAATCTTGCATTTTGTTAGCCCTTGAAAAAAGAAATAAAGGTACTTACGAGCTTCTGTAATCTTGGTTATTGAATATATCACCAGGATCGGATTTCCTAATTTCATTCTCTCGGGCTGCTTCCGTTACGGATTTCCAAACCGTATTCTTCACCCTAACACAGAAACCACCGCCATATAAGTACAAAATATACCATATCGCACGAATATTTAATAGCAATTGTACTCACGCTTTTACTGTAACATCTAGTAGTAATACCGCGATTGGTATTAATATAAGTCCCAGCCAAAAGACAGGCGAAGAAAATAACATTTTGTCATTTCCCAACATCACAGCGCCGACGTTCAAGACGGGCCAAAAATTACTGCGAACAACAAGAACGTATTAAATATATTACGCGCTATGAATACGCGTTAGGAATCTTATATTTGCGCCGTGAGAGAATCTTACCTATATATCAAAATAAATAAGAACCAGAGTATTATAGAACCCCATGTCGCCAAGTGGGTGACCCATGTCCACGAGTTTATTATTAGACCCGCCTTCGCACATACCGTTACTACAACATACTAGAGCAACCGCACGACATGTCTCTTTCATAAGAACTTTCATAAATTTTATTCAATGTAAAAGATGTTATAAAATATATTAACAATATAAACTAGAAGATATAGGATATACTTACAGTATAAACAAAATTTCCTAATAGAAGATAACCACCGTCTCTACCGTTTGCCCAGGCTACGTCTTGTTTCAAGGCCATTAGCGGCAACCAATACAACAGCGACGAATGAATTAGCGCATTTATAATCCATACCCAAAATACCTATTTAAATATGTAGGTATATTTAACGGCTTATCTTTTTTAAAATTATGCTATTATTCTTCTAAAATTTAATTATTCATATTTACTTTAATATTGAAGGATGATCCGCCATTATTCTTCGTCGCGTACAGTCCCGGATGAGCCAGGTGAGTTTCCGCGGAGCATACTTTGTCAAAGAGACCCATAGCTAGAGGAGGCGCAGCGGTGAAAACCTACACCAAAATCATTAGAAATTTAACTTTATTTCTTAGCAAAAAAAAGGACAATGTTATACTTATACTATAGCTCTTAAACACTTACCACGTTATAAAGTCCAATGGACCATCTTTCGAAAAGAATCTGTCCGGACCAGCCGGAATAGATGGCAAACCACAATTCAATAACATACAGACAAATGTTCTTGTAAAACGAATACAAGATTAATTTACACATTCTGCTATAATTCCAAGAGCCGTGAACGAATAACAGACGTTTCAGGAAACGAAACTGCGCAATGGAATAATCCGAGGCACAGGCTGCTTGAAGACCTTCTACACCCGAAATACCTGCAAGAGACAAAAGTCGCAGTGTTACAATGATATAAAAAAAATATTCTAAAATCGATAGGCGTGATAAAACTTACCGACGCCGATGTGAGCTTTTTGTATCATAGCCACATCGTTTGCGCCATCTCCGATTGCAAGAGTTACCGCTTTCTTGTTACTCGTGATTAAGTCAACCACCTAAATTGCATCAAAGTATTTGAAAGTCAAAACAATGCGATTAATTATTATTAAATCAAACGTATTAAAATTAAAATGTTACCTCAGCTTTTTGAATCGGCGACACTCTACAACAGATGACGACTTTGCAAGCTGAACATAATTCCAAGAATTCCATCCTAATATCGCAAGACAAAGCATAATCCAACGTACTGCCGTCTATAATCAGGGCTACATCGTTTTGGCATTTTAAATCGATCCCAAAATCAAGGCAGCGTTGGATGATGACTTCCCTCGTTTTCTATGAGACATATTACACAAGTGAGACATTTTACGTTAGGTCGACTCAGAGGTTTAAAACTTTGATAATCACCTACTTACATCCAAAGAAGTTTCATTAATAATGTAAAGTGGCATCCCGTGCGTTATTAATTTACACGAATAACCAATGTTTATGGCGGTTTCTTGCTTGTCTCCTGTCAATACCCAGACATAGATATCAGCTTGTATAAAAGCCTGTATCGTTTCTGGGACCTAAAGTAATACATTATAACAAATTACAATATAATAACATGACAATAAGACAATATAGAGTTTCATACATGTTCAACTGTTTAATTAATAATGTTTCATACTTGATCTTGTAGTTGATCTTCAATTGCGGTCGCTCCTAATAACGTAAGTTTACTCTCAATAAAATTCGCAGATTGTTCCAGCATACTTTCGCGATTCCTAAGACTGATCGACGCTTTATGATACGACTCGCGCCACCACTGTAAAAAGTTATCAAAAGTTATTGCACAATGTATTAACTTGTTCTTCCAAAACAAGATGAAATGCACACCTGATAAACGTTTTCAGGTATATCCGCGACGGCGAAACAGAGCGTCCGCAGTCCGTCGGTGGCGAAATTTTCCAAATGCTCAAGAGTCGTCTCACGAAAATCGTCCACGTGTTCTGAATCAAGATCACTAGTTTCTAAAGAAGCCGACATCAATCTCTCATAAATAACCGAGTCCGCGCCTTTGCAAAAAATCTTAATCTTCCCCTCGGGCGTTTTCACGATCACCGACATACGCTTCCTCGCCGAGGTGAATTCAATAACGTTCAGGATTTCGTATCGCTGCGTCTCGCCTAGAGCTACGATTTCCACGTAATTGGGTGTCCGCGTGTCGAACACGTAGTTAAATTTACGTGCTCCGTCTACCAGTGCTCTTTCGTCTAGCGAAAAAAGGAAAAGTGTAATGTAATTCGCTAAAAACACATTATGCTAAGCAAGAATACTCGCAAGCGATTTTTACCAGGAGACGCAGCGTGATAAAATAGGGAATCGTCTATTTTCTCGGGAATAACTGTGTGGCAAACCGACAACATGACCATAAATTCGTGAAGTATTTTTGCATGTTCCGCCTTCTTCTTATCGATAGGATTCGACAAGTCCCGCACGGACCTTCCCTCCATAATATCCTTGATCAACTCGCAACTGCTGTCGCTCGTACTTTCGTCGGACGTACCGTTCAAAGGATTTGGCAAACTATAATATTCACAGTTGGAAAAAATGAGTATTTGACTTACCAGTTTCCAATAGAGAAAAGTATATCGTTAACACGGAACTTACTCGTACAGTCTTCCACCGACTGAACATCGCTTGAATTCCATGACGTTCTTCGTAAGAGTGCCGGTTTTATCCGTAAATATATATTTAACTATTCCAAGCTCTTCGTTCAGATTACTTGTACGAGCCATCGCTGGGGTATCCGTTTCCGGATGATACATCTCTATGTCCATATTAATAAACGTGGCCTGAACGAATCTCACTACCTCAAGCGTTACTTGCAGCGATATTGGTATTAAATTATTGAAGAGAATGATGAACGTCAGTAGATTGAAAATGAAGTTTTTACTCATTTCCTCTGTAACGAGAAAGAGAGAGATTGTGAGGTTCAAGCATCTTTCGAGATACGTACGACAGCGCACAGTATATGCCATATGTGTTTACCTTTTAATCCCAGATACCAGAGGCCATCCTTGTTGGCGTTCGTCCATACGACATTGAATATCGTGGAAAGAATGCATAAGAGAAGGAGTATGAAAAATAGCATCAATGTCTGCGTATTGATCACCCGATCCAGGGAAGATCGTTTCAACGGCGCTGTCGTGGTATTATTCTGCATGAGTTTTGTGTCGTGTCCCGTGTAGATGACTACACCGAACACCCACCGCGTGTTCCGCAACACCGCGCCTCGGAGCAACAATTGATCTGGTCCTAAAGCTACACTCCTGCGAAAGAACAATGCCGCTTGTGACGTAACGACGCATTAACTATCACACGATATGTAGATGTTAAGGCTTTAGCGAATGCTAGGGCATTTTCAAAATATGATACGTAACAGACATTTAAAGCTTTATAAATTGATGGATAACGAATTGATACAAGGGATGAAGCGATCTAGATGTGAGAGAGGATTTTCATTAATATTGAAATCAAATAACAATGGATTGGCGCACGGAAAGCGTACAGTGAGAAGGAAATATACTTGAAAGTGTCTTTTGCACATGCACGTTTATGTTCTTACTGTTTATTGGTCTCCCGTAGGACTCCATGGAACTCGTACAAATGCCTATTGGGCGGTTCGCATTGGATGTTAGCGCGAAAATTCGTCAATTCCGCGGTATCCAAGAGATTGGCAGTGTCGGAATGGGCCTGTCGGATCTTCAGATTCGTCTCGCCGTCCAGATTAGCGGTCTCTATGAAAGACATACCCTGTGGCTCCGACGACGACAACAAAATCAAATCAGCGGGGAAGAAAGTGTTGTTGTGAACCTATACATATCAAAGAGAATGATTCTAGCAGGGTAACTGACAATTAATTATTATCACATGAATGATCTTGAGGAAAACAGGAAGCAACCTTAACCACATCGCCGACAGCCACTGCGCGCCACTGTATCCACTGCCAGCGTCCGTCCCTCAGTACCTCCACCTCACTCATATTTATTTCATCGTCCGCTCTGTGCCTCTTCTAAAAAATTGGCAAATACCTCTCTCATTTACATGAGCCGCGATAAGGAAATCGCAATAAAATTGTAAAAAATATACGCACAACGTCCTCGACTATCTCTTTCAAAGCGGACAAGCTGAGAATAAAAATCAGTGGAACCAATGTTGTCCAGCGTCCTGTCGGAGATACGTCTGGTATTTGCTAAAATTAAATTAGAGAAGAATGTGTTAAACGCCGTCGATAGTGCAAATTCCGAATGTAGCTTCGAGGACAAAATTCAACGAGAAATTTATTTATTTTTTATTTTAAATCTACTCGTAGAAATATTGCGAACAAGAATCGTTAAAGAATAATTATTTAAAAAGTTTCGGAAAATTTAAAATTCAAATAGTATAATTGTTTGTTAAAAATTGTATAACTAATTGTGAAACTAATTGTTAAAGAATTCCGTATTTCCGCTCGTTGTACTTCACGTTAATGCTTGTAATATGTCTATGTATAATTTACCTGCATGAGTGCGATGAACAGGAAGAAGCAATTGCTGTAACGGCGAAACTGTTCGAACAGGAATAAGGGTATGAACGTTAGAAACGAGTATTTCGCGGTAGTAATGTGATTGTTCTTGTATTTCGCAGGCTGATGAGGGGCATTGACGAAAATGATCCTCTCCTCGCCGTCATTCTGTTGCGCGGCTGGTTGATCATCGCCCTGTGAGCCACCATTTTCCGCCCTTACCGGACCAACTGTCACAAACGAGATCCATTCGATTTTATGCATGCCATTTGTCGCACAAAACGTAAATACATTTATTTGAAGTAATGCAACGGGAGGTTTAAACTCTTAAGATTTTAAAAATTATTTACGCACAATGGCTCATTTAAATGGCATGGCCTTTTTGCCATTTCACAGAGACATTACTGTGAATACGATCCTGAAGATATGATTAAATCTCTTTGGGAAAAAATCGTCCTATAAGTCTTTAATTTTTATAAATTTTATTAACTAATCTTCTTTGCCTTGAATTATCATTCTTTACTCTTTACTTAATTTTAATTTAATATTACATATTTTAATATTTAACAAGGCTTCTTGTACTTTCATGTTTCTTTCTGAATTTTTTAAAAATTTCTTTTCTTAGCAAAAGAAATTTTATTCTAGTAAATAATAATAAATCAGTGAAAATCACATAAAATTTTTCAAAATATCACGTTATCTCATAATTACAAAAGTTAATTTTACAAGAAAATTTTCTTCATATATAAAGCCATATGCCTTGTAGTTATAAATATATCTATGTGTCTGTATTGTTGAAGTCTCAACTTAATCACATATTTATTTTAATCAATAATTGAAGCAAACCATGTTCCGTAATAACTTTTCTTTCTGTGAGCAAACAATAAATCTCTTACGGAAGATTATCACTCGTTCAATTCATCTCGAAAGAGAATTGACAATTTTACATTTCCCGCAGGTATATTTGTAAAACGGTCTCTAAACTCGCATTTCTGCACTCGTCAGATTGTACAGAAATATACCCTTCGAAAGAAAGATTAATGCAAAGAATAAAGTCACGCTACTTTATCGAAGATTCCAATCGTAAAAACGTTATTATACCCAAGACATACATTCGTATCGCGTTCAGATATTTCTTTTATATTTATAGGCCGTCCACGAACGGTGAATTAACAGTTGCATCGCGACACGAACAATTCTCAGCAAATGACCGCTATTAAAGCATCATATATAAAATATCATGTGTGACTCGCTAAACTTTAAAGGTAAATAATACGGCCGTGAGTAGCACCTCTGGCCGATGCGCACCGCGGGATTTACGCAAGAGGCCTCGGTTTATCGTCGTGCATGCGTAATTTACCGTTTATTGCAGAGACGCAAGACCGACTTTACATACTTGCTATAGATATATGTAACATAAATGTTTTAGATGTTTGCTATATATACATCAAGAGAAAAGTTTCTTTGTATCAAAAAATATTTGTTTGAATTAAAGAAGTTTCTGCATTGCAATGCAGAAAGAAAATCTCTGATTTGAAGAAATTTTTTGATTATTCTTTTTATTAAAATTAAAGAAATAATTTGGTTGAGTAACAAATCTTTTTTTAAATAAAAGAAATATATTTTTAAAATCAAAACAAATAAATTATTTCTTATATTTCTGTCAGCACTTTATTTGAATTAAAAAATTATTTGTTTAAACAAATAATTTGAACAAATAATTTATTTATTTTAAAAAAGACTACTAACCCTTGACAGTTATCCCTTGAAATCAGATAAATTTTCTTCTCCTCAAAAGTATTTTCACTTCAATTAAAAAAAATTAAGTTAAAGAAACGATTTCATCAATTTAAACATAACTTTTCTCTGAGCGTAGCCACCTTCTTTTATTTTTTTCTTGGCAATACGTAAAGAAACAGAAAGAATTAAAATAAAGAAATGAAATCTTGAATTTATCAATTAGACATATTTTGATTTTGCTGACAAAATAGAAGAAATCTCTACGTATTTTATATATTCAAATTAATATCTAAATGTGTAACTAACATCTAAAGTTAACGTCTATATATTAAAGTACATGACATTTCGTGCATGTCAATAATTCAGCGCTACTGTAAACGTCGATAATACATCTCGATAATACATCTCGTTATATACACAGAATTAAAAAAAGGACGACGTACATCTCTTTCCGTTCTCAGAACAGATTTTTCACAATTTTAGATCACTTGCCGTCGACACGAGAATATACAGTTACGTCAATGGAATAAAAGATAAGTGGTTGCCACAGAAATGAAAGATAAGTGCGCTTATTAATAATCCAACTAATAATCCAAGTAATAAGTCAATTAATAATCCAAGATGAGTACTTTTAGCTACAATGCTTCAATCTAATCTAGACTCTAGAGAGATAGACTTCGACGTGCAGAAACTTACGATTTATTGCACTTCAATTCCCAATGACATGATATATTATTATTATAAAAATTATATATTATACATATATTGCTATGTATAAAATATACACATAATAATGCTGCATATTTGTGCAATAATCATATAAATTCTATTTAGATTTATATATACATATTTCAGGAAGGTCTTTTAAAGTTAGCGTTACATTATATTTAAATCATTTGTTTAAAAAATATATATATATTTTTTTTTTAGAAAGAAATGAATTCGATAATTTTTTCGGCGTATTTATATTTACTTTTGTTTTAAGTTCTATAGATTGTATTTGTATGTGTATAATTACATGTATCTAATTTACGTTCTTCAAGATCAAAATGAAGGACATCTTTAAACTTCTTGGTTCGAGCAAGTTGGCGCCACTATTATTGACTTTACATTACGAGATAACACGGGTGGTATTATAGTCTCAATGGTCGCGCGAAAATTGACGGAAAATTAAGGCTCTTTCGCAATGCAATATTGCTTGCATAACGAAATACTTATATATTCAGAGGCGAGAAATATGCAGTAAATTATCCGTTATACATAATTCAGTTTCGTTTTTTTTAGTTTTCCCTTAAAAGTACGTTGCGCCCGTAATTTCGTAATAACCGTAAAATCTGTAAAATATACAGCAAACTGAGACATTTATGACGTAAAAGTTTAAAATAATTTTTTAAATACATAGAGAAGAATTATTTTAAATGTGTAAATTTCTCAGCGAGATATTGCATGTACGTGGCATATCGGACAAATGTTTCAGGTTGCTGCATATTCTACATATTTTTTTAAGGGAAAACTTAAGAAAAAAAAAAATAAAGCTATACTTTGTACGCAGTAATTCACTTACTGCGTGTCACTTTTCGCCTCTGATCTCTGACGTCACGTATTAATATATGAACAATATTGCGCGAGAGAATCGAGTCTTTAAGCGCAAAAAATGGACTTCTCTGGCAAGCATTGTCAAAGCATTGTTACGGAAACAGTGTGGAAATCAGTCAGTCGGTCAGTCAGTTTCGCGACAATGACAGGCATTCCCACGATCTTTACTAACTTCACTTCGATCGACTCCATCTCGCGCGCTCTCCTCCGGAGACGACTTACGGGTCTGGGCATGGAGGTAGAGATGCACCCGGGATCTGAGTTCGTTGAACCACTGCACCAGCTTCGCGGCGGCGACTTCCATGATCGCTCGCGTCTTCTCGCACCTACCGCTTCGCCGGATCTATCTGTTGCTATTTCTCTTTCTTGCTCTCACGCACGCACGTATCTCACATGTCTGCACGCGCGCTACGCCCTCGCCGATTGACATTCAGTCATATCAGTTCCCTCGCGTAGATGAGCGACGCGCGACGACCGTCTCCCCTTTCTCTATCACGCGTGCGGAATCCGGACCAGAGCAGCCCGTGCCGCGAGCGGATCGGAGCAGCAGCGGCGTCGCCGCATCGGGAAACCGACGGGACCGACAGCGAGGAAGACGGCGAGGAAGACGACGGGAACGACGTCGGGTCCGCGGCGCGGTTTGGATCGCCTGTAAAACCCCGATGAATAACTCTCCCCCTTTAATTGCATCGATCGTCGCGCGCGACGTGCCGCGCAACGACGTCGGTGCGCGTCGCGTTCGCTTCCATTCGAGGGGTTGGAGGGAACGGACGGGCGGGCGCCCGACGCCGACGCCGACGCCGTCGCCTACGTCGCCGCGCCTCCACTTGTCGCGGTGGCAAATTTGGAGGTTATGTCGAGCTCCGAGAACGATTTCCGCGGATAGCGGTTGAGTTGTCACGACACAAGGTTATCTACGATTACCACGCACTCTCGGCGAACATTTGGCGAACGTTTTAACCTGAATAGATGGGTGAAAAAGTGCATCGGTCCGCACCGATGCATCGCGTCGAGTCATATCGACGAACAACGACGACGACGACGACGTTTCTGTCACGTGTCACGTGCTTGCAGCGCTGCGCAGTCAGCGCAGCGGTTGCATCTTATACTGGGTGTCCGCGCGTTTCATTGACTTTTTCCTATGCGACTTGATCCGGTAATATTTTTAACAAATGTACGCATCTAAAATAATAACGATTGTAAAATCTAATGAAACTATTTTATAAAAAATATATATTTACATTACGTAATAAAATAACAGTAAGAAAACTATGTAATAATAATAATAAACAAACAGAGAAATAAAATTATATCTAGCAAATACTTATAATACATTTACAATAAATGTTTCTTCGTTCAGAAAATTAAATCTAATTGCTAAAAAAAAAAAAACTGACTCAACGTTAGGAGATCAAGGCGACGGAAGCGGTACACCCTGTATACATACGTGCAGCGTGACGTTAGGTTGGGCAAATTTGTGTGTGTGTGTGTGACTGCCAAATCATTTACAAGGGTCCCGTACGCGTGACGATAAATCGACGAACACATCGACGGGAAATCGAGCGTAGATCCTCGGAACGTCTCGCGAGTATTGAACGACGAATACGCAATTTAATTTATCGATTGTCCGACCGCCCACGCACGTTTAAAAAAAAAAAACTTAGCGACGCACTACGAGGCCACGCTATGTGTGTACACACATACGTTTTTGTCCGGGAGATAACGATTGCGTAATGCGGTTACGCGATAGTGGGCGGTCGCGTAATCTCTGACGTTACTACGTCCCCGGTCCTCCGCTCGCACGCGAAACGTTCGCGCCCGCTTATCGGACGATCGTCGTGCTAAACCGACGCGATTAGCATTTCCGTCGCGGCTCACATTCCGCCTACCGGCCTCGCAGGCCTCGCGTTTGCGAAGCACGTCGTAAAACACGACGAGAAAGCTGGTGTGCAAAAATAAAATAAAAAAACCGACTCCTCAATGCAAACTACATTCTCCTAAGAATGATTAATTATCTTCTCTTACTATGAAAATAAGATGGAAATAGTAAAAAGATGTAAGGAGGAAGAATAAAATGACTTTGGGAATTGTGTGCAACAATTGGGTATATAAAGAAAAAAGATTACAATTGCAGCAGAAGCTGCGTACGGCAATTAAATTTCTGTTGTACAACACAGCTAAAATTTAGCGTATCACATGCAGATTCGTGCTATTGCAATTCATTTTCTTTTTCGCGTAATCAGCAATAAGTAGTAATAAAAAAAAAGAGTAAGCGAGAATAAATCAACAGACACAAAAGGCTTTACTAGATAAAATAGAAATAATGAAAATGAAAGAATTGTATGCCGTAGGCGATATATTAGATTTTAGCTAATCAAATGATTATAAAAAATGGAGATGGATGCGTCTAAGGATGTATTACACGTACAGTCCTTGCAAAAAAAAATTAAATTGGAAATGTGTTAATATTTATAGTTACACTGAGAAAAAAATAGTGTAATATGAATTAAAACGTAGTTTGATTCAAACAATTGTCGAATCACGACTGTCGTTAATATATGTAGTTGATTCAACTAAACTTTACTCATTCAACTATATTGGTTGTTGTCTTTATTTTTAATCTTCTTGTTTCATACTTGTTAATACTAATATTGATTTAACAAAATATTTCCCATTAGACTGATGCTGTTGATTCAACAGCACTTTTTTCTCTGTGTATTGTATATAATATATGTATATGAAAATTATGTAAATAATATTTTTATTTACTAACACATTTTTACGGTTTAATTTATAAGTTATTTTAATTAATTAAATTACTTTGAAAATGACAAATTATTTAAAAAATTTAAATTTTTTGTATAAATACTTATGTATTCAAGATGATTTATGCGAAGCTTCATTGGAATTATGAACTTAATTGTTTCGTTAACAAATAAGCAAATAAATTTTGTATATTTACAGAACAACTAATCTCTACATCGCAATAAAACTTTACATACATCATCTTGAATACTTAATGTAATATATTAAAAATGACAGATTTTTGTCGTTATTTTTTAATTACAATACAAGTACAGCAATACAAGTAACGAGGAAAATAGAATAATAAATTATACTTGTAATACATCGTGTAAAAAAAAAGATGATGTTAAAAGATACATCTTGGATATTCTATTTTGTATTAACAAGAAGAAATAAAATAAGAGAAGATGCTTTAACAAATTTAATTCTGAGAAGAATGTAGTTTGCCTTGAGATGTCTTTTTATTCCTCGTAGTTTCCGAATTTTACATCTATGCTATATTTATAAGTATATTATATATGTATCCTGTGAAGTTGAGAGAAGATTGTGTCACCGGCAGTGAATGTGATGGAATCAGAATTATTTATAAAACGAACATCTTATTCGCGTGTGATTCCGTCGAAGTTTAACGCTGAGATAAATTCTCTTGGGAAGATCGCCCGATTTAATTCGTCTTCACGTAACTGCGTAAACTGCGGGAAATATCAGCCCTCGCAAATTAGCTTTGCGTAGTTTAGCAAACATCGAACCAATCGTTCGTTCAACAGATACGATCTTTGTCTTCCACGACAGACGAATAGACAAAAGCGTATCGTATTTCTCAACGACACGTCCGTGAGGAATTTACACGCAGATCCCGAAGTATCTCTGCGTTTGCCTCAAACCGGAAAGATCGCGACGCTAAAATCCTGGACGTCTCGTCCGGCGATCGATCGAACGAGCTCTCCTGCCAAGGGGGGAAAAGCCAGCGCATCCGGCTGGTCCGGCAATCGATCCTTCGCACCTCTTTTCCCCAAAAACGGACCCGTCTCAAGCACGCACTCGCACACGCACAGTTTCCGCGGCACAGGGACGCGACGCGATACGCGGTCCACTCTCTCGCTCGTTCGAGCCGGGATAACGATCGTCCGAAACAAGTGCGTCTACGTCATCGGAAGGAGCCTCCTCCCTCGCCACACCCCTGATCGGCGGCGCGACAACAACGACGAAAACGACACGTCCACGGCACGTCCGTCAATGCTTTACGTACACGTGCGTCGTTAACGCGCACACGCGCCGCCCCGGCATCGATCGTGCCGCCGGGAAATCCGCACGATACCCGGGAGGATTACGCATCGTCGCGACGCGGCGACACCGAGGCGCCCGCGGGACGCTCGTTCGAGCTACCATAATTGCGAAATTACCCCTAGCGCTTGGCACGCGTTCAGTACTGCAGGACACCGGGCTGGATCGACCGTGACATATTTTCCGCGTTTATTGTAGTCCGAATCTCAAGAATGGTGGGACGCGGCGCTCGCAATCGCGAAAACCCTGCGGTACCAAGGAGCGAGTACCAAAAACGCTTTCCAATCGCAAATAGAATCAGAATCAATTTCTAAAATCTGAGAGGATGTACGAAAAGAGATGGGGATCTCCTAGAGACCTGGATCTCGCGGTTCAACAGCTTTCGTCATGCTTTTTTTTTTAATCATGCAATCGTTTCTTGCGCGAGGCTCACGCTTGCAGCCAATGCGGCACTGCTGCCGAGGGGTGGCCCGGACGAATGCGTCAACCACGTTCACGTGCTATCTCGTGAAAACGCATGCGCCCATCGCCGGCAACAAGTTGGTGTCAGCACCGACCGGAACACAACGGTTGCGCTCCGGAGGAAGCGTGGAGAAGCGTGCGATGGCGTGACAGCTATATAAACGGCATCGATAGGCCAAGGACAAACTGGTGATACAGCGAACAGAGTGGCCACCTCCATCTACCGACCGTTTAAACGAAGGGCATTTGGCGAATACCGTCAATATCGCTGAAGTTACGTTTTGCATACTGAGAGAAAAATGTTTAACATGATTTAATTCTATTCATAGTCATTTTTGTTGTTGCCAATTATATATTTACACTATAAAAAAATGTTGTGCTAATGCAGATAGATTTCTACTATTTCTACGTATCACAACAAAATCACTATTTTCTATCTGTGCTAAAATAGTTTGTTACATATAGAATTTATAGTGATACATTTTAGCATTTCTTCTAGAAAATTGAGATCTCATTATCAATTATACAATCATTTATGATAATTAGTATGATTGGCATGAATAGAAAAGCCACAGAACATTTTTTTAAATTTTACAGTTTAGATATAAATTCTGTCTGTCATTTAGATACCAAAGAATATAGACTATGAATATAATCATAGAAAATATTCTTACATTAAAGCATTTATACATTTAAGAATTTATTTTTTTGTTTGTATATAAATACTTAAACTGAAATTCAAGTATTTTATGTAAAATGTATGAATAACGTTAGTTAATTAAATACATAAAAATGTAAATTAATTAAACTGCAGTTTATTTAATCAAATTAAAAAACTTAGTCAAATCAACTTTTTTCTTAATGTATAATATTTGTTTTAATTATATAGTATTAGTTATTATTATTACGTAAATAGTAAGTAAATGTTAATAATATAGTTATATTTATTATAACTATGATAGAATTTATTATATAAAAATGTTTATTTTTTAACAAGTATAATTCTAGCTCTGTATATGCATACGCAGTGTCAATTTATTAAAAGATCAGAAAAGAGCGATAATCTAGATGTTGATGTAGAAAAATAACGAAGAGTTTTTACATGTACGTTTCGGGCTTACTTGCCCCTTATCAACATGTGGAAATTACATTATCAAAAGAGAATGGAGTAAAATAAAACGGTAAGCCCGAAACGTACATGTAAAAACTC
Organism: Solenopsis invicta; assembly: GCF_016802725.1. Taxonomy (NCBI): domain Eukaryota; kingdom Metazoa; phylum Arthropoda; class Insecta; order Hymenoptera; family Formicidae; genus Solenopsis; species Solenopsis invicta. The sequence goes on from NC_052668.1 coordinate 23,484,359, forward strand.
TTCGTTATAATAATATTTCTACACTAATATCTAGATTATCGCTCTTTTCTAACCTTTTAACAAATTGACACTGTTTATTTTTTATTTTTACTATTCATATCTTGATATTTTATTGTATTAGTATTTGAAATTATCACAATTTATAATAAAATTTGTTCATTATAACTGGTAAAACTATAAACATAAGATTGTAACATTATAGCACTAATAATATAAAAATAGAGCTCCCAATCATAATTATTTTATCATTCGCAATCATAAATGTCAAATACTTTTCTCTCAGTACATTGAAAATTAGAACTTTTAGTGCGTAGGCTTAATTAAGGTAGAATTCTCTAGATTGACCTCAATTCTCGTAAATTACAGAATCTCGAAGTTGTTAGCGAAAACATGGGTTGAACACTGATAGCCGCCGAACTACGAGCTTCAACAACTTGCCGTTCTGTTTAAAAGCAAAACTTTGCTTCGACAGCAATTTAGGGATTATCTAGGGCGTATTAATTATAGGTAATTAACTGACGAATCAATTTACTCACCGTCGGAATCCGGCGAGCCGGTCTCCTGCAGCTCGATGTGCTCCCGCATTCTCCGTCTACTGCTGCGCGTGATCGGGTCCAGACGGAGGCCGATATTGTCGACATTATCGATATCCCCGAGATCGATGGGACTACCGACGATATAGGGCCCGGTGGTTTCTTCCTCTCCGCCGTCGTTCGCCCGGTTGGCCGTATTGCCACCGCCGAGGTTGTTGTTGCCGCTGCCATTGTGCAGGGGTGTGTCGTCCATGTGGGGTATGGAAGAGAGGTCCGGCGGGGTGAACGGTCGCAACGGCTCAGGACTAGGAACCCGGGGGTTCCCCCTGGCTGGTTGCATCGGCTGTGCCGGCGCCTGCAATAACAAAATCGACGACGCGATCGATTTACTCGTGACCTTTCACCTCACCGAGAATACCCAAAAAGTTACTAGTTATCAATGCGCCGGTCTATTTATAATCAATTTCAATGGCAGAGAAAAAATGGAAAGAAATGTCGCGTTCTATTTTAAAGACTTAATTTTAATATCTCAACCAGTTATGTTCATCGACACTTATATACATCTATCACAATATTCCTCGCATATTTCTCGGGACACTCACTCGAGCCGCTACTATGCAATTAGAATCTTAGATCACACCTGATTAAAAGACGCAACGACGGCATTACTTTGCAATGATACACTAATCGCATGAGTAATTCATAATCATACAGGTAACAATGACACATACCTAGAATATCCGACGACCCTGAAAGGAATCGTATCAATCTCTCAAACCGCAACGTTTACGTTTTACGTCACGGTTCATTCACCCCGCGATTGTTTCGCGTCACGTACACGACGTATACATCGAAGACTCCTTCCGAGTCTCCGTTTCGACAAGGTAAAGCTTTTTGATTGAACCTTGGTGACCTGATTTATTCGTTTCCCTGAATTAGCTGGAGAATTGACAATGCTCGAAGCGAAATTGTTGAGTCACGCAGGTGGACAAAAGTCTATAAGTATCCTATAGAAATCAGAATTACCGATGTTCCTTACGCCAGGAAAACTTCGATAACTGTGATTTCTATAGAACATTTTCAAGCGAGCGTTAACTCTTCCCGTTAAGACATCTTCTTTTTTTTTCTTTTTTTTTATTGAGACTCTTTAAAATGTTTACGCCGTTTTTGTCGTGTTTTCTTCTCTAATAGAACGGATTCCAAACGAAAAGCAAAATAAAATTAAAAAGATGTTGGAAATTAGATGTTTCATATTTTCGCTTGAATACGTGAAAACCTTAAAAATATTATAAGATATTATAATATTTAATTTTTTATTTTCCTATTGTACAAAAACGAAACAAAAACGTATGAGGACTCTAAGAATATTCAAATTTGACTGCAGGCATTTGAACCAATACGTCGTAAAACTCGCCAACCGTTTTTACTTAAAAATAAATGTGAAGATAGGTTGAGTATCAGGTTTACCGTAGAATTACGACAGTACAAGTGACATGACGTCGGTGACTCATACCTGATGGCAAACACGACGATAATATACTGCGCGACCATTGGCGGCCGCTTTGATGCAGATAACTTATGAGGGTATACAAATACATGCATATTTAATTTTTATAATACTACGAATATAAGCGGGAACATTATGACGGAACGTACACGAGGTGTTTAACGGTGAATAAGTAACGAGCGCTCGATTAAGGTGACCTCGCACGCTTCGTTAATGAATTCGTAAGAAAAGTCGCGTGTTCTCGGCGGAAAGGTGAATTTTTTGTTTCGCGACGACGAAAGAGTCGCATTTCGAACGAGGGTGCGAACTGAATAAACAACTCGTTTCGCGATCGCTGGTGACACTGTTCGTTGAAGCAAATTATTTGCTGCTCGCCTTCGTTCACGTTCGTTTATTCTGAATCAAGAGAAATTAATTGCACGTGCGATTCTGCACCCGCATATATATATTTTTTTTATTTTTACTAACGAAATCTTTTTATATGAGATACATTGAAAAAAAGAGTATGATAATAGTTATCAAGTGGAATGAAATAATGCCAATTAAATATTTAATTAATATAGCCAAAAACAATTTTACTTTTCTGAATATTCAGCAAGCATCAAATTTATAATATTTACAACATATTTATTTAATATAACCAAATTTGATATCTGCTAAATATTTAGAAAAATAAAATTGTTTTTTATTACATTAATCAAATTTGGCATTATTTCACTCAACATTTGATAGCTATTATCCAACTCTTTTTTCAATGTAGGTGAGATGTATGTTACGTAAGGCTTGTGCTCTGATGCATACGCAATTTTACGTGCGTCGAAATTAAAAAACAACACCGGAGGTCGGAGCATCGCGTGTGCCACGCACGTGCGTCTCTTCTGTACGTCTGTAAATTGCTGATTGCATTAAATACGCGGCATGTGAAACAACTGTGCGTCGAGGCCAGACAAATATACGTGCGCGAAGATAAAAAAAATAGAGGACATCAGGCGGTAAAGAAAAGCGCAAAATATGCAAAAACGAACGTCTCTTCGCGGATATCTCATTTCGCGGACGCGCGCGAGAAACGCGGCGATAACTTCAACTCGTCTTGAGTAATCGAGTGACATAAGCCAATGTGCACAGTGTGTCTCAGTGGGAAAAAGCTCAGGTAAATTAAAAATAACGTGTTTTTCAGTGAATTTCGAGTTTGTTTGCACAAACAAGCACGTTTCCGCTTGCGCACGTAAGTCTTCGCGGCTTATCACCGGCTGCACCTTGCGAATTACGTAAATTCACGGTAATTATTCTTGACGGATCTACTTATGAGCGATCACCTGCCAGCGGATACGATGAATCGCTCACCACTCCGAGATGGATTAGACAGGTCATTATCGTTATAATCACGCGATTAATACTCACTACTGTTAAACGTATCGTCCGAGGCTTAACTTTGAGCCTCGTTTTGAAGCTTCAATCCGTTCCCCGTTGTACTTATTGTTGCCTCGCCTTAGCGTCAATCCACGACTGACTCGGCCAGCGATTCATCACCCGGGAAATTTATCGGAGCAAAGCCTAGGCAAGCTGCACCGATGTTTGTCTGATTAAACATCGCGCACCACACTTCGGCAGCAACACATGCGTATACGCAATACAGTGTATGTACATAGCAATGTAGGTCTCGGATTAATCACTATAACTCCAATCATCTCGATATCGTATTATGGAAGATAAATTTTTAACGGTTCGCGATGGATTTTTATCTTGCAGAAGCTCTCGTAGTTGTGGAAGACTCTTGCGCGAAAAAACGCACGTCAATCAGCGAAGACGATTGTCGTCCAGTAGTAAAAACACGGAAGTGGTCAGACCAAGCTTCTTTATTTTTTATTTGGAAGATTGCTGAACTCTGACAGCTTTTGAAGGTACTTTTCCTTTACTCTTTTGAGAAAGGCGTTGTATGTAAAGTTGCTATCGAAAACTTCATAAAAATTGATATTTATTACTTAATACACTTCCCCACGTGTGGATAAATTCAAGTTTCTTCTCTGAATCCTTTCAATTAGTTTTAAAAAGCATAATAGTTTAAAGAAGGAATATGTTTGATTGCGCTCTTCTTCAGACTTCAAATCTGCAGCAGAAATGCAACTCTCGGCAAGAGAAGTCAACTGTAATCTATTAAAGTCCATTGAAGTCTATTAAAATCTATTTAAATCCAAGTAACAATAACTGCAGCGCACACAATTGCGATAAATGTTCAACGAAAATAATTTTTTTTTTGCGAAGGATCTTGAAGTAGTTAAGAAAGTTCTTTTCTATCACAATTAGGAAAAAGGCACATTTATTTGTCACTAAATAAAAAACCGCATGCGACTATCGGCGCGCACTGGTCGACACTGCGAGTAAAACTTCATTAGCGAATCATGACGGTATTCCCAAATGCTTTTCACAATTTTTTACCGAACGTAAGTGTATGAAAGAGTCACCGTTGTTTATGTTAACGATTATGGAAACGATGGGCGTTCATCGTGCAAATGATGCGAGGTGACGACGGCGGCCAGGAGCGCTTTTTCCTTCGAGGAATGTTGGGAAGTCACTGAAATGAAATCCAACGTGACAGCAGCGGGGCACGGCCAATAGGAGTTAGCGAAACGATCGATAACGCAAGACACGAAGTTTCGACCTGATAAGATCGAGATTTCTGTGGCGCTTGCTTGTGGACGTTCGTGAGGTTTTATCGAGACTGTCACGACGATTCCGGCGGCCGTCTTCGATAAGGCAGGCCTCCCGATTAGGAAGGCCATTTCTCACTGATCGTATCTTACTAGATGGAAGAGGAAAAAAAACAATCGTTCCTCGTAACGTGTAATTCGCAGAAAAAATAAAAATAATAAAATATATCGAAACAATTAAATTGACATGTCTGTGCCTCGTGTCACCAAGAAGATATATCTCTAAAAGCATTAACCGTTTCAAGCTCAATCTATATGAATATGAAAATAACAATACAAACATAAATCAACAGCGTGCAAAAGAACAAATTGGACAAACAGAAACTAATGCATTTATTTCAATGTTTGCAATACAAATACACAAGTAGAAATGAAAAGTTCCTAGTAATTTTCTCGTGTTAGAGAGAGATATGGCTTTAACAAGCAAAAGAACTTGTTGAACAAACAAAAACTAATACATTTATTCCAATGTTTGCAATACAAATATCGTGCACGACGTTTCGACTTGCTCAGTCCTTCTCAGCATGAAAATCAAGGATTAACAACGAATTTAAAAGTTAAAAATAATTTACTTAATAAAGTTATTTTAAACAATTTTTTATTTAAGTCGAAACGTTTACGATATTTGTATTGCAAACATTGTAATATTATCAATGTATAAGTTTTTTCAACCAATTTCTTTGTTCATTGAAGAGACATCTCTCCCAACACGAGAGAATTATTAAAACTTTCATTACTCTTGTAGTTTGATTATTGCTTGGGAAAAATTTATTAAAACTTCAAAATTACATGCCTTTTTTAAAGAATAATATGTATTAAAGTTTTATTTGCTCGAAAAGGAAGCGCAAAGCTCTCCCTGAAATATAATTCTGTAGAACAAAATAGTTGCAACATTAATAATGAATTTGCCAAACAGGATTGGTTTCCAAAGTCATTGATTTCCGGACTCGGGAGTTCTTAATTATTTCTATCGCCGTGATTGAACGCGACTTTAGTGACACCCGGGTAATGGAAGCATTGATCGTGACGTGAGACCTTCGACTTAATAAGCTAGACATTTCATTGATCGAATTGTACGATATTACTAATCTTCTGAGCTCTTCCAAGATTCATTATTCAGTGCCTTTGATAAAAAAAAAAACGATATCTCATAAATAAATCTTACCGATTATTCTTTCGTGTGCATCACGTCTAAATATAGCCTTGACTTATTATCTCATTAAATCTCTAGTGATGCAATAAATGCATCATTCTAAACGGAAAATTATTGTCCATGACTCCTTATTCTAATCGCGCGTTACGTTAAAATGTAACGCGATAGCAACAGTGCAGAGGGAATGTTAGATATACGTGCTGCTTCCCAAGGACCCGTGACAATTCCCGGCAGAGACGCAAAAATCATCAAACGCAACGAATAACGGGAAGCAAAAAGTGTGATGATAGAGTGCAAAGTGGTCGATAGTATCGACGATGCCTTTCCGGCGACAAGGCCATCGTAGATCGCCAGAATCGTCAACGGTAAAGAGGTGCTGAATAATTGAATTTTATCGAGTTGATAATGAGACAGCGAAGTGCGGTCCGTGCGTCATTTCGCTCCGCTCTTTCGGATGTATTATAAAAGAGTGCCCTTTCCCAGGAAACGGATCATTAACGGACCCTCCCGTCCCTCGGTAAAAAAGCGTCATGCTCTGAGAATGTCATCGTCGTCGGAAATGTCGGCTCCCCAGAGTACCGTCTTTTCTCGTACACCTTCTCCGTTGTCTGGACGCGGCGGACGCGCCAAACTCGGCGATGCAGCGCGGACGTAATTGTCTTCGCCGCGGAGCTATCGAGCGAGCGCGATCGCAAATTACCGTCCCCGCGCTTCCGGCACGACGCTAATAAGCGCCGACGTAATTAGCGTGACACGATAAACGCGACGTGTAAAATGTAATAGTCCATAGGATCGTGCACGATTTTTTCTTTCAACATATATAACGCAACGATTTAACGAGCGATACCCTTGCCGCGTATTATCGAGCGTCGTCGTTTAACCCGAGAATAGTCACCTGGGGGTGTTTTATTACACTCCAGCGTCGGAAAAGGGAAACTCGAGTAACAGCAAATTTTTTTTATTGATCCGAAATCCATACCCATCGTTCGAAGATTCGTTCCGAGATCTAATTTATACACCAGAAACAAGTACAAGACTCATATATTCATCAGTTTGATGAAACTGGCTGGGATGTAGAAAACGTGTGATATAAAATCAATCAAATATGATAAGAGTGTACATTATAAATTCAAAATAATGAGTTTTTGAATAAGATTTAAATTGAAAAATATAATACGATAAACTATTAATATCTTTATGTTTATACAATACAAGTTTATGTCACGATTCTGCATAAACATTTATTTTTATCTTTATTGAAAAATACTTCATATAACTTTTATATTTATATAATAAATAAATAGACTTTGCAAAAAACAAAGACAACATAAAGAACTTTATATGACGGGGAGAGAAAGAGACAGAGACAGAGTCTTTGTCACTCGAAGGTCCGAGCGGCTCGAGATTTCTTTACCTGAGTGAGGAGGCTTGACCCGTAGGGTCCCTCCCCTGACGGGAAGAGAATCAATTGCCAAAGTTATAGAATGTTCGATTCAAAAGAGAGAAGAAAAATGTCTTTCAGATGCTGGTGATATTTAGACGAACGGTCATTTAAGGACCAGCGGCTGTCTAGAAGATCCTGATGATCCTTAGACGACCCTAATAAAAATTTTCCACAGCAAAAATTCTATCGTTTTGAATATGGATTTTGGTTCATGAATTGACTATTGTGAATCATTTTCTATCAAATTATTTTCTACGATAGAAAACGATTCATATTAATAAAAATTTCCGATAGAAAATGATAGAGTAAAAATTACATTGTTTTAAATATGTATTTTGGTTTGTGAATTCACAAATGTGAATCGTTTTCTATTGTTTTCTATCAAAAATATTTATCAGGGGAGAGTTCCCCGAAGGAACGGCGCGGCGAATGTCTTTAAGATCCCGATAGTCTTAAGACGAGCAGTGAGAGGTTGCAAAACGTATCTGTAAGATCCTTTCGATCTTCAAACAAACACTAACCTAAGAGAGAGACCTGCCACCAGAAAGCTCGTGGTTATATTGAGAGTAACTAGTTTGGTATTCAAGTCCTGGCCTTTGGTTTTGCATCTACGAGGAATTGATCGTTCTTTCTTCGAGAGCGTGCACGCACGAAACGAGATTTTCACTCAAGAAGCGTCCGAACAACAATGATGCAAGAATGATTGAGTTCCGCCAACCGTAAGGCCGATATTACACGTGTCGCATGATAAATTTTTTAAGCGTGTTGATTGGCTGCAGGATAGAAAATTTCTAGAGACTCGAGAAATTTTCTATTCTGCAGCCAATCAACACGTTTAAAACATTTATCGTACGACACACGTGTAATAGCACCCTTAGAATCAGAAAAAAAGAGTGGGGCAAAAAAACGAAAACGTGTCGCTAGCTTAGGGTTTGTGCATCTCCGGTCGGGGGGAACGAAGCTCCTCTCGAGCGCCCATATGTCGTTGAGCGTGTCCAATACTGACAAAGTGTTGAAGCGCGTTTATTTAAACAGAGGTGCAAAAATTATTCCAAGTAATCGTTTACGGAAAAAAATACGACTATTCCCAAAGAGAGTTACATCTTTCGCGTATACCTACTTCTCACGAATCCTACTTCAATGATATTCCGCACGGAATTCAAATATTCTACAAGCGAATGTTCTTCGGCCAGGATCAAACAAAATCTTCCCTCAAATCGAACGGATGATGACACGAAGAGGCGCGGCCGTCAACTTCGTCGCGTACGAGCATTGATTACGCTTGCGGCAAAGTGTGTGCCGTTACACGTGGAGGTGTTTGCGAATGATAATGAAGCGAATTCATCGATAGCCCGCACGTAACGCCACACCCTACCTCGAAATGAGACCGTACGACCTTTGCCATTACCAGAGGAGCTGACAGAGGACGAAATTAGTCGAGCGCAAAGACTCCGCTACTCGAGGACGAATGTGATCGTTAGTCGGATATCGACGATTCCATCGCGAATTTTTAACTACTATCTTGCAAAACATAATATTTTCATCATTGTGAATTTGATTTAAAAAAGATAAAATAATAAAGAAAATCAAAAACACAAAGACAATTATTATAAAGCACTTTTCAGCATTTCGAAACATTTTCAAGGTACATTTTAATATTTAATGAAACATATTTCTTTAGCATTTTTAAATTTGAGTATAAATTCGTATTATCATGCGAATGTATGTATACTTGAATAATTTTTTTTTATTTAACTTTTTTTGGCTATAGACATTTCAAATGATGCAAAATTATGCAAAATTATTTAATAACTTTGAATCCAGTTAAACTGGTCTACCAAATCAGGTAATGGTCCGTCGAAATCATAAATATGTTTTTATGTATTAAAATTTTACGTCATTTAATTTTTATATCTATGACTGAAGAAAAACAAAAAACATGTATCATACTTTAGATGTATTCTTTTATTTAAAATGTAATTGTTCAAATTAAAGCTGAATTAAGCGCTGCCACCCTTGCTCTTCATCCAGAAAAAAAGTTATGCTTAAATTGAAGAAATCGTTTCTTCAACTTGGTTCTTTCAAGTTAAAGTGAAAGTACCTTTGAGAAAATTAGAAATTTATTTTATTTCAAAAAATAACGTCATTAGCTTTTTTCAAAGTAAATAAATTATTTGTTTAATTTAAATAAATAATTTTTTGAATTCCGAGAAAGTACAGACAGAAATGTAAAAAATAATTTAGCTGTTCTGATTACTTTAATATATTCCATTCATTCTAATAAAAAGAATAACCAAGAAATTTCTTCAAATCAAAGAAACTTTGCACAAATTTCTTTAATTCAAGCAAATATTTTTTTAAATCGAAGAAACTTTTCTCTGAGTGTAGTGGCTGTTTTCGAATTGCTATTTTTTTCTATTGACGTATGACTTGTATATTTTTATAGATGATATATCAAATGCTTTCGATTTATATGCGACCTGTTTTCAAACTGACCAAGGAAAATGGACAGCATCGGGATTTGAAAAACTTGAAGTGAATTTCTTTTCCCACGGCTAAGATCGCACGTGCGATACGTCTCTCGTTATCAAGCGAGAATGGAAAAATCGAAGTCGAGGTCGCGCGATAGAGCGGGAAGCACAAATTTGTCTTGTGATTCGATTCAAGCGAGCTCGTGCACGCGCGGTGATAAACGGCAGCCGAACACTTACGAAACTTCTGTCGTCGACGATTATGTAAGCCGCCACCGCCGCCACCGCCGTCGCCGTCGTGCAACACGTCTTTACTACCCGCGCGTTACTCCCGAGCGGATCTAAATTCACAGCGGCTTCGAGGCTCGCGTGACACCAACTTCGCGGCACGACGCTCGTCACGGGCGAAATTCGTGCGTGCACGCCGAGCGGCGACTTTTCAACATTCCGCCCGGCGATTCGCCGAGGGAGGAGGCTTTTATCGGACATTTGGGTCAAGTATCCGCGGCGCCGGCCGCACCCCGTAAAACCACACAAAGTACGTCGGCACAATCGCCTTCCTGTCTCGCCGATTTATCCCTTTGGCCGTCTCTGCTGTCGGCTAATAAAAGGCAATTGTTGGTATCAGGTGTAAATCAAAGAGCTAACCGGATAACAGCATTGTTTACGCGAGAATACTGTTATTAAATGTCATTTTGAAAAAAGACAAATTTCTATAATACAGTCGACATTATTCGATCGTATAATCAGGGCGCTATAGATTTTACGTACGCTCTTTCGGTAATTTGTTTCGAAAATCGCGTGCTCGTGATTCTATACGCAGAAAAATGTTCTTGTGCTAAGAAAAGCTGATTACTCAATTTCAGTTTTCTTCTATAACAGTTATTTTTACAAAGAATATTTTCTTGATAGTCATCTCAAGATACATACATTTTTCCATATGCAAACACATGGTTTACTAAAATTGAAGAAATTTGTTTTGGTTTATTTTTCTTAATTTTAATAAACGCGTGTTTGCGTACAATTTTTTTAATTTTAGTAAATTTTTTTTTTCAGTATACACACACACATTTTTATAATATTCTTCATACTTAAAAGAGTCGAAATTCTTTTTAAAATATATGATGATAAGTTTTTAGAAAATTTGTGATAAGTATATTTGAAAACAATTATAAAAAAAAATATATTCTTTGTTAAAAATAACCGTTTCTTATTAAAAGAAAAAAAGTAAATTGAATAATCTCTTTTCTTAGCGGTAGAAATGATATTTTTCTGTGTGCAACACCTTTACAGGTTTCTCCTAAGAAATGAACCTTTTTAGACTCGTATTTTCCAGCTTCTTGACGGCTGTTATGAGTGAACTTTAATTGTGCTTGTCGAGAGTAAAGAGTACTTCTAAAGCTGGCACTTGTGAACCATTTCAATTGCCAACTTAAACGAATAGGGATTACCCGGGAACAGGAGTTGAACACATGGGGCGATGCCGAGCGACACGCCGCCGTGAATAAGGCCAGATTTAATTCTGTAAACATTGAATACTTCATCCGCGTGGAAAATCGAATTTAGAGCACGAAAGACCGAGCTGATCGTTTCTTGTTACTCGCGACATGTCGTGTAACGTTCTAGGTCGAAAAAAAATAGAGGATGTTAACTCCAAACTGCATTAGTCAGAAAATTCTCAACGCAATCTTCTCCATCAATACTCAATAAACTTCGTAAATAAATTCTGAAAAAAATTGTTAATAACATCACAACGTACCGCACTCACATTTTTTTTACAGCATGAAATAAATGTAATTTATTTACGCGAACGAATTAATTTTTCTTAGAACCAAATAGAAGAACCAGGCATAAAAGTAAAGAAATACAAAATAACATATCAAATTCATAACAAAATAAATATAGATAGGCCAGTAAAATAAAAAAACTCTAGATGTCAAGATAATAAAATTGTAATTAACGTGCTATATATAAATCCCGTAAAAAATAATATAGTATAAATCCTTTTATTATTTTTTTCCCTTTATCCTTTTATTTTATTTTATTTTTTTTTATTTTGACATCTAGAGTTTGTTCGTTTGATTGGCCTATCTATACTTGTTTTATGGTTAATTTGTACACGTACCGTTTGATTTCACATTTTTCGTTTATTTTTTTTTTTATGCCTAGTTCTACAAGAAAAATTAATTTACTCACATAAATAAATTACATTTATTCTTTTTTAAAGAAATGTGAATACGGAGTCATAATGATGATTTATTTTCTTTTCCACCGAGCTCTTCAATTAGCCCTTTTCTGCCCTTAAATTTGTCACAGGGGAGAAAGCGAATAGAGTAGAGATAACCGTGACATCGGCGCGGATTCATGGAACACGTTATAACGGCCACTCCCATTCTTCACGAAAATAAACCGACGAAATTGGAACGTACAGAATGAAAAGTTGGCCGATGTTTAGCTCACGCAAGGAGAGTTAGGCTCCACTCCCGATCTGAATATTAAAACTCCATGGACAAAAGGGGACGCTAATTAATTCAGCGACACAACAGTCAGGTAATTGGATGGGTACGATGTATATGGGACATTTTAATTAGAGTGAACTTCTGCTTTAGGACAACGTACAAGAGAGCATATCGCGGGTAATCAAGATGTATGGTAATAATCATTCAGCGAAATAAAGATGTAAGATAAAGGAGATAGAGGACGAAATCGTGTAACGTGCATATAGACAAATTAATTTACCAAGTATTTAACGCGACGAGGAAACAGAACAGATAAAGGACGAAGGCTCTCAAGCTATTCCAGGCAAGAAACGTGACACCAGACGACGTCTATGCAGGCATTAACTGACGTGAGTCAGTTCTAATCTCACGTGACAGTGTTCCATAAATAAAAGGGAAAAGAAAAGAAAGATCTCGAGAAGATAAGCGTGAAAGAGTGTAATGGTGTTAATCTCTCTACGTTTGTGGAACGGATTGAGCGATTTTATGATGTCACGAATGAAAAGCTCCTTCGTGACACTGCCTCGAGATAATAGGATTATTATTATTATTATACCGCTTAATTCTTTCACGTCGCGTTGCCAGTTGCGGATTATCTCGGTTCCCGCATAAAAAACCGCGTTTGGAGAAACGCGCTATTGTATCGGTCTATTTTTACCTCGTTCATTAAACGTTCATTAGATATTAAAATAAGAATAGAAAGCGGTTAAGGAAACGCAATCCGCTCAAACCTTACCGTGGGAATTCCGCGCGCGAGGCAGCGTACGCGCGGCGTTCCGGATTTAACACAACGGCCGTTATTTTATCGATCATCTGGAGCGTAGTTATTCGCGCAAGGCCGCGGGTTAGGCTTTCTGAATGGAAAGAAACGATGCCACGATTTCATCGATACACGTCGTTTATACTTGCGGGTTTGCTATACCGCATGGGAGAGTATGGATACATCGCGCTGAAAAAAAGGATTATTTATATGATCAAAGTCTCCGCTTGCTCTTGCTCAAATAAACAAGTTGGCTCAGCCACAGCGAGCGTGCATGTTGCCTGCACTAAGGGAAATATTTGGTGAGATAGATCAAACGTTTAGTTAAATAGCGATCAAATAAATTTTATAGTTACAATTGCTAAATATACAATAGTTTTGACCAAAACAATTTGTAGCTTTAATCGAACAATTGTTTTTATAGAACTATAACCAAGTGGTTCGTTAAATGTAATTGAGTTTTTGGTTTCAGTAACTACAAAATTGTTGTATTTCTCTCAGTGTGCCTTATCACGAGACCGCAAATCCGTAAGATGCCCCCCATACTAATTAAGCAAAATATTTAAGGATGCATCATCCATATGACCACATTGTCTTTGCAAAAAGTGAAATGTGTCAATATTTATACTTTTTGTATAAAAATAAATCTTATATATATATATATATATACAAAACTAATCAATAACGTGTCAAATAAATCTTATATATATATATATATATACAAAACTAATCAATAACGTGTCAATATTTAATGTTTATATTTAACAACACAGTTTTATAGTTTATTTCTTTTATTTGCTATCATTTTTCATGTTTATAATACTCTCAATGAAAAATTTTCAATGTAAGTGCTGATTTTGGACTTTATATTGTCTGAGTGAGTTTTCATTAAAGCATAGATAAAAGTACTTATTGAAATAATTTTAAATTCAGGTAGGAAATCATCGTTAAACTTTTTTTTATTACTTTCACATGCAATATAAAACAATCTGTAATTTTTTTTATATTTTTTAATAATATTTTCGTTATTTTTACAATAGGTCTAATGCATCCTTAAGGGAACATACATACCTAGACGGGTCAAAGCAAAACTCAACTTTACAAATTTTTTATGAGAAAAGGAAAAGAGAAAAGTCATTTATTCCTTGTAAAGATCATACGTTTCATTTTTTTAAATATAAATTACACTAAAAAAATAATATAAAATAGTCTAGGTATTCAAACTTTCCTAATTCATGTTTTTAAAAAATTTTACAGTGACTACTACTGTAAAATGTACTGCTATAAATAGCAGTCTCCCAAAGGACTCATAAAAAATTAAAATTACGTACACTTTATAAAGTTCAAACATAAATCTAACGAAGTAAATCAAAGTTAGTATAGCTGTTTTCATTATCAATTTTGTTCAGGCGCAATTTCGAAGAACTGTTTCATCAAGTATTGGATCTATGTTTCAACTTTATAAAGTTTATGTAATTTAATTTTGTTTTTTGATGAATCCTAGAAGCAGTAGTGTTACTGTATTTTTGAAAACATGATTTAAAAAGACTCAAATTGCGACGCTATTTTACATTATTTTTAAATAATATTTAAACATCAAGTAGAGAAAAGTATGACCTTTGCAATGAAATAAACACGACTTCTCTATCTCTTTCCGTTTTGCCATAAAAAATTCGCAAAGTAAGATCCTCGTTTTGACTCGCCCAGGTGTACATGCCTTAATTCCTCGCGTGCCGCGAGAATCAGTGTTGGCTTGGACGCTCGATATTTCGGTGGAGGCAGGATCGATACACACGGACGGAGTAAATAGCATCGATATTGCATCGGATTGAAGTATGCCCGTGCCCGCATAACACGAGCCGCACAAAGACATCGGTGCCGCCCGGCCAGGTCAGGGAGATCGATGCATTATGCAACAAGTAGCCAGTTGCTGCCACTAGCGTTGCGCTTTGGGAAGTCGCGTGGAAATTCCGCGAATGTCCCGGCAAATGCAAAATTGCCGGCGGGACAATCGCGATAGAGTATCTCCTTCCTTGGCGCGCCCTTGTTCGCTTCAATGCCGAACGCGCTCGATAAATTTATCGGCAAATTTATCGCCCGAGGTTTTCGCGATTCAAGACAATTCAATTGTCATCGCGAAACTAACTGTTAAATGCATGCAGTCACGCGAGGAAGCGTCGCCTAGCGCCTATTTTCAATCGTCATTCACGAGTGATAATCGAGGAGAAATAGAAATCGTCCTCTAATGTTCATTTCTACCGAATGTTTCTGATAATTTTATTCTCGGTATTAAACTTCCTTCTTTATCTTTCTCTAATTCCTAGAACTAGAAATAGACAGAAAGTAAATTAAATTGAATTTTAACTTTATAATTTATAGGCCTACGTTAAATTGTGTACTTTAAGTAATGCCCATTTTGTCAACACGGAGAAGTATTAATCTTCATTACAATTTGAATACGAAAACAGAAATTGTGCCATAAGCGTTCTGTCGATTGAATTAACCGCCGAGTTAATTAACAAGTTACTGGAGTTCGAGTTTGATCGAAGTCGCCCTAATGTCTATTTCTGCTGATGTAAATATTAATTTTAATCTCAGTTTAACATCGCTTTCTATCTTTTTTCACTTTTTAAAACTAGAAAAAGAAATAAGTTGGACCGAGGAGATGAAAATCAATAAAAAGATACACTGAGAAAAAAAAGTTGTTAATTTGACTAAATTTTTCGACTCGATTACATTCATCATAGAGACTTATCAAGTAGATTTTCAGTAAAAACTGAATTGATTTTTATTTTTTTCATTCCTGAGTATTAATCGGGAGTGGAAAATTCTGAAGAACTCAATTTCTTAAGGAAGTTGAAACGTTTTCACCCGACTTTCACTCGTAATGACGCGGAGCTCGGGGACACTATGTACAAGCCCATATGGTCAGCTAACGCGCATCAGCGTCGCGTGTATATATGTACCAGTTAAAAGCACCGGAAAAGGAGCGCGTTTCTTGCTACAAAGGATGCACTTCCTGTCTGCGAAGCATCATAAGAAATGCGTCGTGCATAATGCGAGATCTATTTCGTAACAACTTCGAACGTGCTCGAGCTTTTTTTACGTCTGCCTCTGCCAATGTAGATTACCTTTAATCTCGGTTTAATTTATTAAAGATGTGCGAATTATTCAAATACGAATCCAATCGAATTAGCTAATATTCGATTCGATTCATATTTAATTTATTCTATATATTGTCAGTGTTTATAATTTGTAGTGAACCTCTTAGATTCGAAACTTTTGAATAATAAACTAGACTCGAATCGAATCGAATCAACCAAGATTTACGATTCGAGTCTAATTTATTATCCAAAAATTTCAAATCTAAAAGATTCGAATTATAAACATCGATGATTTGATAAAATTGTGTCCAAAATACTTTATATCTTATAATCAATATTATTTTACATAGAATATAAAAATCTTTTGTTGTTATATATCTATATATTAAGATTCAACCTAATGATAATTCTTGTCAATCGTTTCAACGATTCGACTCGAGAAAAGAAATAAAATCCGATTTCCATTTCTTTCAATTAAAAAAAAAAAAAGAATCCTGATTTGCATATCTCTACTCATTATCTTTTCAGAACTGAAAAAACAAATACAAAGTATAAGTTAAATCGAAATCAGAGTTGATCTGCATTGGTAGAAACGGACATTAGAGCGTAGCGAGAATGTCAAGGATAAAGCCTAATAAATATTTAGCAGAACGAGCGTTATTTGTTGGCGTGTATGCCTCGTGTAAAAAAAAGGCGATGCGATCCTGTAACGGGACCTTCATCGCGATGCCCTGAAAATAACCGCTGTAAATAAACCGTAATCTCAAGGCTTTGCGATATATAAGAACCGTGCCTAAGAAGAACGTACTCGTTACTTCGCAAAGGGAAAGGAAAGTGCCTAGTCGTTCAAGGCCGCGACGACGGCTTTAGACTCAGGTCGCTTGATTCAGGACGACATCGAATGAAAACTGCGATGAAACTTAATCGAACATTAGTTCGACCGGTGGCGGGACTGCCTATTAAATTTCCATATTTAACTCGTCGCCCTCGATCGGGATTTCTCCAAGTGTTACGCGACAATAAATTATAACAAGTTTATCCATTTGACGGACACCGCGGCGAGTTAATCGCCAATTAAGTTAATCGGAGTTTAGTCGGAGTCGCTTTTCCGGCCATCCCTGTGTGGGCCATCCACTTTTCGCCCTGCGCTTAACCGCCCCGCGTTCTAACCTCAAACCCTATCAGCGGGGTACACGCATGTTTTGGGGAAAAACAGACAGGGAAGGAGGGCAAAGGGCAAAGGGTGAAGGGCAAAGGAGAGAGAGAGATAGTAAACAAAACACTCACCCGTGCGTGTTTGCGTATCCGCATTTCGCTATGCCGTCGCACGCGTGCCACCAGCTCGTCGGCATCTCACCGCGTCGGGGGATAAATCCGCGCGTACTCCAAGGGAAGCGTTGGCCGTCGTCGCCGTCGCCGTCGTCACGCATGCAGGCACGCACGCCGCACGCGAGCGCGGGCGCGCGGACCGCTGCCTCGCGGCCGCATGGGGGATCCGACGCTCGTCCGACGACTGACAGATGACGGGACGGGAGGATGACGATAACGCGGGACGACGACGACGGGATGGGATGAACGACGAACCGATGCCGATGGAAGAGACGAACGCCTTCTCGCGCTTCCTCGCGTCCTTCTTTTTCTTTCTCTCCCTCGTTCGAATCTCGACGCGACGCAATTATCCGCTCGCGATTCGCGCGGGACTGCTCGCGGGCGCGTGAGAGTCGCGCGCGAGTTTGCGAGCGAGCGCCGCTCACGAGGCACGTAGAGTCGCGCGCCGCTCGTCGCCGTAGGCGTTGATGATTGCCCGGCGTGGACTAGATACCGCGCCGTAAAGATGCCCGTAAAGACCGCGGCGATGCCGCGCGCGACGGACGCGACCATTTATTATTAACTCCCTCGTGGATGCCTGCATAGGCGGGAAACGCGCCTCGCGTCGCACCGCCCGCCGCCGACCACCGCCGACGGCGGATCCTCCTCGGCGTGCGCCAGGTAGCAGCAGCTGTCGAATGATCGCGGGGCCATCGCAATTTGTATGTAGCTCCGCTCCAGAGTAGACATGTTTATCGCCATTCGATAATATCGAATATTCGATATTATCGCCGTTCGATAATATCGAATATTCGATATTTAAATATCGAATTAAAAATCCTGAATGGGGAAAGCCGATTAGATATTTTTTAACTAATCATATTTATTTTTAATTTTGAATACTTTTAATAAATGATAATTAGATTAATTATGATTAATAATAAACGAACTATTAAATTACAAATAATTAATATAAAAATTAAGAAAATTAGGTGAATGGATTTCATGCTCCTGGCAAAGAATAATTAGCAGTAAAATTATTAAATAGATTATAAAATAGGATAATTTAATCATTTTTAATCAAATTTTAATATAAGTTTTAAAATATTAGTTTAAAAATTTTTTAAATTAAATAATTTATAAAAGTTAAATAAAATACTCGTATATACAAATAAATAATAATGATTTTAATTTTTGTTTTTAAAATTTTATATATATTTATTATATATTATTTAGTATATATCTTTATAGTTTTTAATTTAATTTACCTTTTCAATATTATAATAAACAATAATTACATCTTTTAATTTCTCTTTTATTTTAGATTTTTTAATTAATGGCCGTGTTTAAGTTGCTGCAGATATATATATTTAAAAAAAAATGTTCCAAAATTCCAACATTTTCATGTAGATTTTTACGGCATTCCTAAAATCTGTGTAGAATTTTGTAGGATTTTTTTGTTAGAGAAGCAAGAAGGAAAATTCTAGTCTAATGCACATTTTAATGCAGTCCATTATAAAAAACAAATTTTCAAATCAATCGGAGTTTTTTTTCACCCCCTACGCGGTATCGTGAGACATTTAAAAATGGCCGCAGTATCGGCACGATAGTGAGCAGAAATTGGCAGAATTGGCAGAAACATACCGATCATCGTCGTGGACTTAGCCGATGTCATCGTCTCGTGATATCGCGATCTTCGCGGCGAGTCGCACGTCGACGCACGCACGTTCTATTTATAGCATTTCCGATTCTTTCGGCGTCGTCTGCCAAGTATTTTGACGTAAGACCAGCCGGACGCGATTTCGCGTCATCGAAGAGAATTCAACGCGAGGATCGTCGCGTCGCCTCGAGTCCGTCGATCCTCTGCCGAGAATTCTCGCTTGTCTTCCGTTCGCCGCGTGAGCGTCCGCGCGTCCGTCTTGTCCGGCTTCAGCCGGATAATCGGAGACATCACGCGGACTGTGGCAGCGCGCTGTCGGCTGTGCGGTGAGGTTAAGTCGTCATAGTTTCTTGGAAGGCCTCGTGCGAGGGGAACGGCGATGTCGCCTGGTGTTAACGGCGGCAGTGGTGGCAGCGGAGGCGGAGGTGGAGGCCCCCGTAACACGGGCACCCTGCCGAAGAGCAATCGCAGAAGCGACAGGAACCGGGAACGATCCGCCGCTAATCAACAATTTGCGAACCGCTCGCAGGCTTATCACGGCCACTCGCAGCATTTTAACAACTTGGTAAATCCAGGAATCAATTTGTTCTTCGCAGGACCTCGTTTCCTTATATTCTGCCGTCCTTGTTTAACCTTTTACAAGTCATGTGGGGTTTCCTGGACCTAGTAATCAAAAGTACAAAATCTTTTCGGAAACCCAGTGCTGTATCCCTGTGAATAACAAAAAAAAAAAAAAAAAATGTTACTGCACTCATACTGAATCTGGAGGTTTTTTATTTCATGTCCTGTGGACCCTACGTGACTGAATTTTTTACTTACAAAGATTAATTTAACTAGATTAGAGACTCACATATAATCTATGTAGTTAAGAAAAAACAACAAAATATTGTATTATATACATATTTTTTTTAATTATTTTTATTTTAAAGGAAGAAAATTGTTAAACATTGATCATTTGATCTTTATTTCATGTGATTTATAACTTTTGAAAATTGCTAATATTTGATTGCTAAGGGGAGTCACGTGTAAATAATATAGCGACTAGAGAACAGAGAGATTTGTAACAGAGAGATTGAAAAAGGAAATGATTATAAATAAATCGAATTCTAAGTTGAATGATATTTCGTGCTAGACGACACCCGAAGCTTCGTGAGGGAGGTATGCTATTAAGTCGCTCTCGGCAGTGTCGAATTCGGTCTATTAATAGGCCAAAGAGTAGTGGGGCGTTTCTCACTCTAAGAATACATATCCACGGAGGTGAATCCACAGTGAGCTGCGAGATTTCGTCCAACACACCCGCAAGCTTGTTTCCGTTCTACCTCTGCATATAGCTTAACGGTATCTGAAAAAATTTTATATATTAGTTTCAGCTAGATTGGCAAGTGGCGAGTGAGTGCGAACGTGAACCGAGAGTCTCGAGAGAGGCGAAGAACAGCAACACGAGGTCGGCCTCTTCTCAATTGCCTTCTTCATACTTTGCATACCAAGACTTACCTGACTTTGGTGAGTGTGTAATGTTTAATTCTATCATTTCTGTCACAACCTGGTATAATTTCCAATTTACTTGTCGTCGCAGCGTCACACAACTCGGCAAGACAGAGTAATTACACTACAGAAGACTGCACACCTTGGCTAAAAATGGTACCATTCACTGATCCTAGAACTCAGTCACCGTCGCGATTACAAGGAACGAAGCCCTCCAATGTGAATAAAATGGTACTACTATATTCACCACATTTGAATATTTTTATTTTTAATATATATATAATAATTTTTCTATAATCTTAATTTAAAAATTATAAGCTTGATGCAAGATGCAATTAAAATAAGAAATAGTCATTGAACAAACAAATTAAGGATGAAAAAAGATTAGATTTATTCTCATTACGTTGGAAAACTTGAGAATAATTGACATGTACAACGTATTGAGAATAAATATATAATCATATATTATTTTTCTTATTTACTTCTTAATTTATTCTCCATTTTCTTACCTTAATTGAATTTTAATTTGATTTTAATTATATAATTGTTTATAACTATGATTTTTTTACTGTTTCAAAGCCTGATCGAAGCCAAGTAGAAAGCCGCTTAAATCAGATCAGGGACTACATCAGAGTCACTGCAACAATGATAGATTCACTTAGTCAATCTTCTGATCCTGTGAGTTTATGTTCATTTATGTCTAACAGTATTGAGTATAATTGATTAATAAATGTAATTAATTACAATTACAAGTGTTTTAACTACAATTACATTTGTAATTATAATTACAATTAAAGTAATTACAATTATAGTAACTGTTGAATAGCAATTACATTTAATTACAATTACATTTGTAATTGCATACGATTATTTTTACAGTTACATTAGGCAAACTTATAAGTTGAATGCAGGCCACTCTATTTTATTGACATTATTTAAAATATAATCTGTAAAAAATAATTGATTATGATTATCAGTTATAAAATTTAGTTGCAATCTGTCCACACTGATGCTTCATATTACAAATATTTAATATTTTATATAGAGCATTATGTTTAAACTTTTTTTTATATAATTATAAACATATTTTGTAGCGTGCACAAGCTCAAAGCGAGAAGTTAAGCAGGATGGTGGACGATCTTTACGACAGTGAGACAAAGCTTTCCAAGTTATTGGAACAGTATCATCAAGGAATTTCTGACGAGGTGATTAGTCTTTAACGCGTTATCGAATTTTGCAGATCGATTTTGCGAATATCTGAATATCTTATTTTGTGCACACGTAGAATGGCGAAAACGGAAGAGAGGATATAGATGAATGTGGCGATGCTAGCAGAGAGATGATATTACGGAGGAATATGGAGGAATATCAGAACAAGCTCGCGCAGTTGCAGGAACAACAGGCCAACTTAACAGACATGCAGATGTGTGTCAGAGAAAGATTGAATAAGGCGCGTCAGGCGCAACAAATGCTTCTGCAACATGAGAATCAGAATACATCGAATTCTGCCCCAGCTACATGGGAGGATAACCGCCCGAGGAGTCCTTCCAATGTCGAGCAACTCGAGTCGGAAACGGTGGCATTGAGAGGCAAACTGGCACAATTACAAACGAAAAAGAAACAAATGGACCATCTTGTTGCGGAATTACAAGCTATAGAGGCGTCCGACAGAGGCAGCTGTGTTAGTTTTAATTTTTATTTCTATATAATATAAATTTACTCAAAAGATATGTACTTCACAAACATGAATATTTTGTATACCTAATATTTAGTTTTGTCCTTAAATATTGATTACTAACTGTACCTCACGAAAAGAGGATATTGACGTCTGTCGCTTGATTCGATATCCTATTTACTAACAGTTTCGCGTGAAATTACGGTAGAGTCTTGTAGCGCTAAAGACGTCCTAGTATTCTTGAACTTTCTTGATTTTAACCGTTAGCAACAGTTTTGCACTTATTACAATAAGGATTGTGAAAGACCTATCGTTAAACTTTACTGATTAGTAGTCATTACATTACAGCAGTTTGCAAGAATTTTATATGTATGAGATCTTCCATTTCTTATTTACAAGTTATGTTTATCGTTCATTATTATCGCATTTTTGTATTATTCAGAGCTCGGAAGGTACGAGATCGATAAAGGATAAAGCCGCGGAATTGGAGGCGATGAAAGCGCAACTTGCTCATATAAAGGCTCTAATGGAGGATGGTGCAAAACTTCGCGATTGCATCGACTCTTCTTCTGACGCTGAACAGGATATTGATGCTCATGATGAAAGTACAACGGACGGGATTAACGAAGACATCACAAACGTTACATTAGAGAATCGAGGCAATGATGTCAATCATACGAAACTTCGGTGTTTCGAATCTAACATATCAGACATGCGGGTAATGTCGACAATCTTTTAGTATTTCATGATGTACATTACGATAGTTTGCTTATTTTTCAGGCGTTGACTTCGGAGCTTAGGGAACAATCGGTCTTGCTTCAAACCACACGAGCCGAATTGCAACGCTTAAAACAACCATTATCCACAACTGCTCATTCTACTTCTTTGAATGGTTCGTACTCTCGCGCTCCTCCAGCGCTTATAGCTCTAAATGCGAACGAAGAAAAAAAGCAGAGTTGTAACGCTAGTACGGAAACTCAGTCTAAGCAAACAAAAAGAAGCCAACTTGAAAATCTTATAAGAAAGGTTTGCAAACATTTTACATTTTTTAATTCTTATGAAATCATATTATTATATATTTGTTTTAAATAAATAGGAACCAACACAGTCTTCCAATATGAATCGGGATGTTCAAGCGTTAGATCAGAGCAGTCAAAAGAGTTCTGGTTCGCAAGCTAGTCATACCAGTACACCTGCAAATATCTGGCCGGCTACTACTGCAGGTAATGTTAATATATATCATAATGATATCAAATAATGCATCTTTATCATGTATATTTATAGGTGTCATAGGTTCTAATGAAACAAGTGTAGACGGTGTATCTACGTCAGAAAATTTATTGGATATTGGTCCACCTGCTGCTATTGAAAATGGTGGAGTTGTCGGAAATTTATGGGCTTGTCCTATACCACCTCCGTCTATTAATCAAGGACAAACTGGTAAAGTATCATTTTAAAGAATTAAAAAATTTCAAAAAATTAAAAAAAGGTGTTAATGTGTTTCCCTCTTATAGCCACAATCGAGTATTATCGGCAATTGCTATTGGGTTCGCAAGCCCATCAATTACAAATGATGGGTACGACGATGCAACAGTGTTGTCAGCTTCTATGGACACAGCAACGCGAATTGCAATCTATGCGCGCTGCCATTGCCGATCTGCAATTGCGATCGCAAAATCAGGCTCCGCAACGCGCTAACAATGTTGAGAATCCGGAGGAACATTCTAATCTGAGTCGTAGCGTCCACAATCTCGGTGACACGTTGGATGCGACCTTACCTCCTAGTTCATCCTTACCGAATCTTGTGTCGCTACCCAATTCCTCAGTGGCGTTATCGCATACTCCAGTAGCTCCAGTAATCAGTAGCTCTAACTCGCAGCAGCAACAATTGAACAATCAAGTACCTCCTGGTAACAGAGCGAACAACTACTGGGACAATTTTCGAAGGTAAAAGAATTAATTCTCACAAGTTGACGAATATGTGTTTCATTAGTTTGATTTATTAATAAATTGATTTCAATATTTGCGCACTAGAAAACGGTAGACTTGTGAAAAAAGACAGATATTTTATTTTGCGTATATTTACTGTTTTATAATTGAAATTATTTTTATTTGTCAATATAGAGGTTTTTTTTGAAAATATATTTATTATTAAATCCGATTTTTCAAGTGTGATTACTGTAATCGAGGAAGGCAGATAAATATGGAATATTAATGAAATTTTATTAACCTACTTTGATAAATGTGTAATAGTGACATAAATTATATTAGAGAAAATTAATCTATAGATCATGTTTTCATGTTAGAGAATATAATTTATAAATATTAGAACATTTGTAATTACTATTCCATATTTTTTTCTGCTCCATATTTGTCCATAATGTTTCATAGTTGCTAGATTGATCGCATCCATTTTCCATTTTTCTGTAAATCTAATGTATCACATTTCATTTAGTAATAAACATCACAATCTACCTTTGCAACATTTTCTGTCTTATAATTCTTACTTTCATTACCCTTGTTTAAAATTGTATTAAGCACGTATAGCCTATACATTATAAATTATAATCCGGTGGTTAATACAATTATATAATCCGGTGGTTAATACAAACGAAAATAATAAGGAAAACGATTATTGGTAGGTAATATATAGGTATGTAAATGGATTTTGTGAAAGTGAATAAAACGTGTATTATCAATGTAAATGTTTCGATGACTAACATTAATGCATGTAATGATTGTCTTAAGTTTTCTTGCATTTTAACCGCAGTTTTAAGTAAAATCCTTTTTCGCCATTTAAAAATTTTGTAACAAGACTTTTGATTAGTAATTGACTTTAGTATGAGATTTGCGAATTTTTGCCTAAACATAAAAATATATACACTACACTTTTGTGTTAATATTACATATATCTTTTTCAATTTCTAGTTATTCCCGACAAAATCTACTCTCTGGAAACGTGAAGACGATGACTGATCCTCCAACGGCTATAGCAAATTCGGCGTGTTCCGCAAACACGACTAATACAAGTGGAAGCAGTGTTAACAGTTCGCTAATGTATGTAACATAAAGTTAATTAAATTAGCAATTAGAATATACACTCTTTACGTAATATTATTTGGTTCTAGAAAAGATAAGCGGAATCGAGAGCAAGGATCTGATAACTTACCTTTACCATTAGCCGGAGCAGAAACACAGTATTCGTTGAATCTACAATTACCCTCAAATTTACAACAACAGGACAGAGAAAACACTATTATCCGCAGTAATATTATAGCAAATGAGGTATCTCAACAAGTCGATAATCTTTGGGAAGAAGCGCACAGTTCTTTCCGATTACCGTCTTCAATGAATGATGATAACCTCTTTAATAATCTAAGGTTTGAATCCTTTTTGATATGTCAAATGCAATTATTAGTAATCTTTATGTGAAGCTTTACATATAAATGTTCTTGATTTTCCAATGAAGTTCAGAGATGAAGGAAGCAATTGGTTCGCTCATCGCAGTGAACAAGAGGCGACCCGATTACTTGATAATTATTTTGAGAGAGATTAAGGCCATTAGTGAGGATCACAGACTGCGATCTCATTTGTTAAGATCGTTACGCGCTTTGCAGGACAAGCAAACATTAAATAATCCATTGGTTAGTACATAATCTGTAGATATCATACGATGTATATATCTACAAATCATTTTCGTATAATATTGTGAATTCTGTAGCTATTAATTTACGTTCTTTGTAGAACGAAGCGCCTGACATAACGCCAAGCGAAAGTTGCCAATCCAGTGACGAAGATTCGGATGTCATCGCGACCTTTACTTTGGAAAATCATACGTCCATGATGGAATTGGTTGCGGCATCTCATGTAGACATCGCCTCTTCTCCAGCTTCGTCTCAAGTACCATTAATAGAACATTTGGAAATAACGGTAGATATAACATCAAAAAAAGTACAGAGCTCGATTACAATACGCGCAGAGTTTGGGTAACAATTAGTTAAAAAGTTAAATAAAATTGAAAAATTAGTAATCTTTAACTTAGTTAATTTTAAATGAATTAAATTTTAACTTTGACTAATTATTTTTAAAATACGTAAACTTTAATTATAAATTCGTAAACTTTAACTTATTAACTTTTTTTCCAAATTAAAAATTTATCTATGTAAAAGAAAAAGATGCATTTTCATATATAAAACAATATTTTTTTATTATTTTATATAAATTCAATTTTTAATAAAATTTATTTCATTTATCGCAAATAAAATTTATTAAATTTATTTGATCTATTATAATTGTTTTATTATTTAGAGTAATCTAATTTTTTTAAATATTACAACATTCTATTTTAATATAAATTATATTTCTCAAAATTAACTTTAATTTAACTTAAGGTTATTTAATCTTAACGTAATTTTTAACTGAATTTTTTAATGCAGTTTTTAACATAACTAAATTAATATTATATCTCTCTCTTTAATTTAATTTAGTTTAAAAAAATATTACCTTTACCCAATTCCGAATATGTGAGAAAAATCGTTTTCTTGAATTATAATTCTAATATTTTCAGGGAGCATTTCCACTCGATTGTGCGAGTACTGTTCCTTCCGCTTCTAATGTTAAACCTGGTTACAATGAGGACTTGGCGGAAGCCGATCAATCGAGACCTGAGTCTTCAGGAAATCAAAAAGTATATCTTTCTTTCTCTTAAGATTCCCTCAAAGCTAAATGAGTGGCGTACAAATTGAGATTAAATATGTATGTTGTTTTAGCTTTCTAGCACTGTAGATAACGAAGAAGGACAAGATGAGGCAGCATCTTATCCAATTTCTGCAGAGGCGGCTACTCCTGATCTTGACAGTCTAACTGCCAAAACTGAAGATGAACGAGCAGAGGATACAGAATTTGAGAATTTTTTTTCTTAAATTACTTAGTTAATTATAATGTGATAAAATGCTATTTACAATTATCTTAAGTACGAATTAAAAAGAAAGTAGAGATGTATTGCAATCTTTGATAAGATCCTTGTTGGAAAAATTTTTACAAAATTCTACACAATTTCAAGAAATACTACAAAAATCTATTAAAAAATACTAGAATTTGAACATTTTTTCTAATTTTAATAATTAAATACATACTTTTACAAAACAATAAATATTTTTACGAAAAAAATATTTTTTACAAATTTCTATTTTTAGTAGAGTTTTGCATTTATTTCTAGATTTTTTTTCAGTAGAGTAAGCTACTTAGAAACATGTAGAATGTTGTAGTTTGACTGAGAAATTCGTAGAAATCATAGAAAAGATGCACTACAAAAATACAAAAATTTTTAAAAACATTCCAATTCTAGCATTTTCGTACAGATTTTTATAGCATTTCTTAAATTTGTGTAAAATTTTGTAGAATTTTTTCTGCCAGGAATATTAATTTACTATTGCTTCTGTTTATATAAAATATTGACTAATAAATAAAAGAGTCTGATATGAATACAGCAAAAGCTGTTAAAAATAAAAAAAAAACTTACTCTCTATGCGTGCTTTCCAGCTATGACACAAGTCGACATGTCGACATTGTGTAACACAGTGTTCACTAGTGTAAGAGAGAAAATTTTAGTTGTCTTACACTAATGGACACTGTGTTACACAGTGTCAACTTATGTTGTAGCTGGAAAGCACCCTATGTCTACAGATTACAAGGATATGTAGGAAATTGAATACAATGAAATACACAATTTTTAAAAAGATATAAAATAAATTTGCGAGCAAATTTAACGATAATAATCTGCAATAATTTGCAATGGAAATTTAGTGTATTAGCAACACAAGGTTCGTATTCTGAATTCTTTGGACTAAGCAAATCTTGTACTCTGAACTCAAAATTGAGCAGTTCCATATTCTGAATCTCTTGAACTTATTCTGAACTCAGAAGTAAACAAATCCCGTATTCTGAATTGGATAAATGATTAAATAGAGTGTAATCTAAATCTAAACTATAGAGACTCTTATAAGCAGAATTGGGTAAGCTAATATATTTAATTAAATTTAATGAGAGTTAATAACTTACAAAATTAATTTAGTTACATTAAAAGTTACATGAACACAAAAAATTAATTCTATTAAAAGTTACATTAAAAGATTAAATAAATTCAAAGTTAATTTTGAAAAGCATTTATATTAGAAATTCATAATTTTTTAAAGTCACTACTTCCGATAAAACAATTACAATAGTAAAAAAGTTAATAAATTAAAATGTGTTTAAAAAATAATTAGTTAAAGTAAAAAATTAAATTATTTAAGTTCAAAATTATTAACTTATTAACTTTAATATTTAATTTTTTAATCACTATTTAAATTTTTACTAGAAAATATCTTTGTATTAGCTTCTTCGACACAATTAAGAATTCTGTAAAACTAATTAAAAAATATTTTCTATTAATAAAGAAATGTTGGTAATTTGTTTCAAGATCCTCTTAAACTGGAATACAGATTATTCCTAATTTATAACTATGTATTGAATAAACTGATCTATTTTCTAATTAAGAATAAAGAATCTGTTTAGTCCAATGAGTTAATAATCAACCACTCGCAGTGAAGAATTCTTAAGACGCAATATGCCATTTTTCTCGATTCACTTATTATTTTTTTACATGCGGAGAGAAAAGATTATATTTCGCAGATTTGTTTCTATTCATGTCATCTAGGATGAGCTGGGATGAACCAAATCGCGCGCCGTTCCCCGGGCGTAGCCCAGAAGAACCGAAGGCAAGAACCAATCGTATTAATGTGTCACGAAGCTGCTTTTCCGCTGTAAACGCGGCACTATTTCTCGCTGTTTCTCGCACCACCCGCGCGCGATCCTGACGCACGACTCCATTTTGAATTTTCTTGTGCAAGTAAGCATTTTTTCCGGGAGCCAATTGTTGGAAGTCGACCGCCCTTGGAAATGCTTACGAGATACATCGGGAGGCTGCAACCGCTTAAGACGGACGTCGTCAAGTGCGGTGTACATAAATGCTCGTCAATTTTAGATACCACGTCGAAAGGGACGATCGGAAAGCCTGCCAAAGTACAGGTTAGATTCTATTACGCGACTCTTTCGCATCACGAAGCAACGCACGGTAACTCGAGGAAGTGCCGAGAAGCGGCGGCTGCGAGATACTGCGCCGATGCTTCGCGGACAGCTCGCTTCTGTGCTGCGAATAATGTATAATTAATAAGAAGGGAAAGTTCTATGGTTAGCAGTTTCATGGCTATCCTCCGTTCATATTTACATTACATACAGACTTGACGCAGATAGAATTCGGTCGCGTTGAAGAATACAAATGTTCGGGCGATGCTCTTCGTCGTCGCGAATCCAACCGACTTGTAATCCTATATTCTTGCACTCACAGATTGATCTTCGTGTGCCTAGGGATGGGTACGCGCGTTGCGAAAGATGAAGGATAACATATTCATCGACGTTTCCGACGGATCCACGTGCGAGATGCTACAAGTTGTCCTGCCGAAGACGATTACACCCGACGATCTACGTTATGGAAGTAGCGTCAGTGTAGAAGGAGAACTGGCTCTGGCTCCCAGCGGTAGGGCCGAACTACGCGCGACTGAGGTGCACGTGATCGGCGCATGCAACGTTTTGGAGGACGGTTATCCGTTCGCGCCAAGAAAGAAATACGACTCGGACTATATCAGGCAGTATTTACATTTGAGGCCGAGAACGCGGCACTTTTCCAGCTTGTTGAGGCTGCGCGATCTTGCCTCTGTAATGATTGCGGATCATCTAAGAGATAGGGAGTTTATAAGCGTGCATACGCCGATGTTGACGTCCAACGATTGTGAGGGCGCGGGCGAGGTGTTCGTCGTCAGGCCACAGTCCAAGCAGGTTCTAGAGAGTATGAAAAAGGAGGGTCAGAAATCTGAGGATGACATTTACTTTGATACCACCACCTTCCTCACTGTCTCCGGACAGTTACATCTGGAGGCGGTAGCAAGGTGATTAAATTCTTCAGTGCTATGTATAACTTGCATACGTGTCTCTTTGCTGTTGTCGATAAATTATGGGATGTAATGTACTGTTAGAACTTTTTCAGAGCTCTCACAAGGGTATACACCTTCGGACCCACATTCAGGGCGGAAAATTCAAAGTCGAGATTGCATTTATCAGAATTTTACATGTTAGAGACGGAGATAGCGTTTCTCACGTGTATCGAAGAACTGATAGAGGAAGTTGAGCTTCTAGTGAAACGTGTCACCGAGCGAATGATCGAGAAGGGAATCTCGGATCTGCGTGCGATTGACGCCCCGGAACCGCAATGGTTGAACAAACCGTTCGGACGTTTAACGTATGAAGATGCGTTCAACGTGTTGAATAATCACGCGAATCAATTGCAACAACCCGTCAAGTATGGAGAGGCATTCTCAAAGGAGCATGAACTGTTTTTGGTACAACATAACGACGGGGTGCCAGTGTTCGTTATTAACTGGCCAAAAATCATTAAGCCATTTTATATGAAAGAGTGCACAGAGGATGCATCCAAGGTGAGCCAGTAAAAAACAAATAATGTGCAAGCTTAGGCGAGTTGTTTAATTCATTGATAAAGCTGCATTAGATGCAAATGCAGCTTTTAAGCGTAAAGTTTGATATTGATGAATTAAAAAAACACTTCTTTAAATCTGTCTGCAATCTGGATTATTTTTCAGCATCTCTATTACATTACTAAATAGTTTTTAATACAAATTAAAACCTCTATTTAATAATGATTCCCTTTATTTCGGAAAAATTTGCTCGTATAAAAAAACAACAAATTGCAGATGTAGGGTTAAAGAATGTGTTTCTTAATACTTTAAAGACATGTATCTTGTACGATTTTCCTTAAAAGGTAGCGGCATTGGATCTGCTGGTACCAAACGTGGGAGAACTAGTAGGAGGCAGCATCCGCGAGGATAATTATGAGAAATTACAGTTAAAGCTACCAATCACGGGGAATCTCTCATGGTATTTAGATTTACGGAAATATGGAAATGTACCAACAGGTGGCTTTGGAATGGGTTTCGACAGATTCTTGCAGTGTCTCTTGGGGATCGGCAATATCAAGGACACCGTGCCTTTCCCCAGATGGCCGCACAATTGCAATTTATGAATAAAGTTTTCAGGGTTGTCGTCTCATTTAATCCCCTCCCTCTAAAAAAAAAAAAAAAAAAAAAAAGATATCGAAAAGAAATTAACAAACCAAATATTGCAAATGGAAAAACAATGTCGTATATTTTATAAGATCTTTATAAATTAGTAGAATATACACGTAGGTTTCTTAAAAGATTAAGGGCTGTGATGATTCAAAGATAATTGAAGTTTTTTTTTATAAATTTTTTGGGGTAAAATTGCAATAAATGAACCAATGATTTCGTTCTAAATGCAGTTTATTGAATATTGAGACATAACAACGAAAATCTTAAATTTTTTTGTCAATGTCTTTATTGTTTTCTAGTTCTGAATTCAAGTTCATACCCTAAACAGCTTCAAAGCTATAATTATAAAGGATATAGTAGAAAGGTTGATTAAAAGGAAAGTCAAACCTGTAATAAACAAATTTTTATACAACAAAATAATGCAAATCTAATGTAATAATCCTAGTCATCTTTCGTATCGTCATTGTTTTTCCGTTGATAGTTTATGTTACAAATAGATAACTCATATCACATAATTTGTACACCTTGAAATGACTCTCCGTTCTACTCTCCCAGCGAACTCGAAGGATTTGCCGCACTTTTTACAAGTCCAAACAGTATTCAACATTACAGGTGAGTGCAGATCACTTTCAAACTTGCAAGTACGAGCGGAACTTGAAGTTTATGATGAACGACAAGACATCATCATAACTTAAACAAGTACAAACGGTATTTGAAGTTTTTTAGTGAGTGTAAATAATCGTGATGAATTCGTGATGGTTTCCCTTATCACAAAGCACGTCGCCGAATAATGTACAGTCACTCTCACACAGGAATGCTACTACATATTTTCCTAGATTACATAAAATATATACAGCTCTATTTCTCACTCACTCTCACTTTTGTGAAGATATTTTAATACTTGTGATATATTCACACACTTGCACACGTTTCACACGTATAATTTTTTTTTAACTTGTACGACGCAATTAAATTAAAAACTTTTTTAACTCGTGCATTCAAATAAACGTGTATTTGTAAAATTCATGTAGCAAATTTAAATTAATTTACTTGATAAATCAAGTTACTAATTTAAGTAAATTTATCTAAATGAAAATTGAGATGATATAATTCTTCAGAGATGAATGGCATGTCAAGCGAAACGAAGACTTTTTTTTACAATAATCATATCACGTCGTACAAGTTGTACAAAATTGTGATGTACAAGATATAAATAAGCTAGAAGTAAATCTAGTATTCCGTCTAAACTTAAATCTAGCGCTTTATACACTTGTATCGCGTAGACTCATTTCCAAACTTTATACACGTTATTTACATGATGGAACAAAGTCCTGATAATTCTTGTCCTTTTTCTACAGGAGGTAAGTTCGATAGCTTCCTACCCTGTAAACTCGGCTTAATGGAAGCTGCTACTAATGGTTGTTCCGCATTTTCCTCTACAGGCGTTTCGGCTGCCACTTTCTCCTTCTCTTTATTCTCTTCCGAATCTTTGTTAATGTTCAGTGGTTTAGTAATATTGATCTTAATTCGCGAAGGAGCTGCGGGAATGGCTGCCGGCGTAGAGTCCAATTCTACGTTTCCGTCGATGGAACTTTTCACTGCGGCGTACGTTGTATCGACTGTGCCTGTTTCATTCACTATTTGTTCGGGATCTGAGAAGAAATTAGGCTATTATCGAAATTGTCCGAAATAGAAAATTATTGATTTACATTAATCTAAGATAAGAATATATACCTGGTTCAGGTTCCATAGGCTCTTCTTTTACTTCTACGTTGGCGAAATCGAACATTTCGCTGTCGGGTTGCTCGTCAATATCGTCTAATGGCTCCTCTTTAATTTTAATATTTTCAAAAGGTTCACTTACACCTTCGCCCGAAGATTCTTCCTCTTTATTTGTCGTAGATGCGTCTTTCTCGGCATCTTCCACAACACCTTCTGTATTGTCTTCGTTAAGGCCTTCTGTATTCTCTTTCTTTTCCGTATCATCCTGCGAAACTTCAGAATTCTCCATTTCAGCATTCTCAACAGACTCTTCCTTGTTCTCAGCAATAGAATCTAAGAGTTTCATCATATTCACTTCCACTTGGTTTACTTGGTTATCCACAGATTCAGACTGCTCTTTATTCAATGTTTCTTCAGATTCTTGCTGCTTAGTTTCATCTCCGGGCGTCTCTTCGGAACATTCTTGCTTATTTTCCTCAATTTCCGAAGCTGCCTCTTCAAGCGTCAAAGCTGATTTTTCTAATGCTCTCTAAAGTTTCAACAATATACAGAACAAGATTATTAAAATTATTTCAATGATAATAGCAACAAAATGTGAAAAAATACATGTTATGTAATAATATCAATTAGTTGAGTGCAAAGAATAATGAGATAATGACATATATAAAAATAAAAATTGTGAAGAATGTTAAACCTTTTTTCAGAAATGCATTGTTAAAAGAATAACCTTTGGTATGTACATTTTAAATAATTCTACATAAACAGAAAACATTACGTAGTAGCAATACTTATTCTATTAGTACGAGTGATAAAGCTTATAAAAGTGTGCCATGAAAATGAATTATTAAAAGAATCACGTACCGCTAGATTCTTTTCCTATTTTTTTTTTTTTTTGTAAGAATGCAACAAACGGTTTCGTTAATAGAAATATCGGCAAAATTTAAACATATGCACTGATTAAAATAGAGAGACACACAAACCTTGTAATCCTCTAGACAGAGCGGATGGTAATTTTTGCCCTCGTAATTAACCGCCGGTCGCAAATGCCACTCCTCTTTTTCCTCATTATAGAACTGTTCAAATGCGTCATGACATACTTGGCATCGCGAATCCTCGTCGCTACCAGTTGGTACGCTAGGCTGTAATGTTTCCTGAGGCGAATCATCGGTGGCCATACCTTCCGTTTCCGCCGTCTGTTTCTCAGTCTCAAACCAACTTTGCGCTAAAAGAAAGAAACAAAAAACATAAGATTGAAGAAGACATTGAATGACGAATATGAGCATTTCAATTTACTCTTGTTATAAAGTTATTAGTCTTACGTTCCGATTACAATTCAGTCAGTCTAACATTATGTCGATTTTTTTTGGAATTCTCGGAATAACGCGTATAAAAAAAAAAAAAGAAAAAAATATGCGTACCTCTATCCTCCAAGTCTTCAATCTCCTCAAACTGTATCCAATCGCTGACATCGTAATACCACGGTCGGGAATGCGCTTTTCTTGCAGAGTCTCGTTCACGCCTGTTCTGTCTAAAGTGCCAATCTAAATGATGGCTATAACGAGTGGCTAATTCAGGCGCAAATCTAGCGCCACAAGAACTACATTGCATGCCACTATACAAGGCTGTTGCAATCGCTGGCTGTTTACTGTAAAAAAAAAAAGATCGTTGTTTGATATTTGGTTTCATCGATTTGATAAACGGTAAGATGTGACGGCGACGAAGGATAACTTACATTTTCAGAGTTTCTGGTTTATCAAAGGAGACTGGAGTAATCTCGGGCTCTTTCTTCTCTTCCTCCTCTTGTTTCTTTTGTTCTGTGAGATTGGGAACGATACCAGTCTCGACCAATCTCTGGAATAATTCACTCATGTTCAATGGCAATGTCGGTGCTGGTGCGGGCGGATTTTCCACAGGTTCGGCTTGATATGACAAACCAGATGATGGTGCCATAGCCGATGGCAAAACTGACGATAATATATCTAATTGCAGATCTGAAATTATATTATAATATAGTTAATAATATAGTTATTAAATGCTAAAGAATCGTAATATGTAAAAAAATACATGATATAATTAATTTTTCACCTGGTTTTGAAGTAGAAGTAAAATCTAGACCATCCTGCGACGTGGATTCGTGTTCCACAGGGGGCAATCGAGTTGGCGATTGCTTGGTAGGAGTTGTGTCTATCTTCGGTTTCTGCGTTATTAGAGGCGTCACTGGCGGTGGTGACTCGATGGGGCCTTCGCCTCTCATTCCAGTAATCTTAACATGACCAGCACGCACTCCTCTAGGCAGTACTGAAAACCTGATAAAATGCTTTTTGTCTCTAACAATAATAGGTTTGGGTAAGCCTCCGAATTCGACTTTAAACGGTCGTCCATTTAAAAGAACTGTCTGCAACGCGTCCGTAAATTCCAACGTATGAGGTTTTCCTTCGATTTCGAATCTAAAAGAAACAAGCGTGATTATAAGAGTGCACATTACTGTTCAATTTTTTAAACTCTCATGCTAAAAAATATATTTACATCTGTGGTTTTGCGTCCAAAAACACCGGCACCATATTGCGCGCATTGATAATGAGATTAATTTTCGCAACCACAAGATCGGTACGCTTCACAGTACCGATCTTGACTTGTGGCGGAGGACCCTCCAATTTCACGCTGACTTTTTTTCCGCCGAGTTCGATTGTTATCGGCATACCACCAAAATAACATTCGTACCACCGATCATCGACATACAATTCTCGTGTGGGTGCACCCAATTTGATTCTGAAAAGACACGATTTGTATTTTTATTACCTTAAAAAAATGCCAAAATATTTAAAGTTTAATTCAAACAAAATTTGGATATAATGTACTCACCTATGTACTTCTCCCTCGTACATAAATTCCTTATACTGATCGTTAAATGCGCAAGTAATAGTATCTTTATCGTCAATTAGTATTCTTCTTATACCGTCCTGGAAACCAATCTCCCGTGGATCGTCCCAGTTCATAAACACTACACCGATTTGCCCGTAATAGCGAATCTCCCGTGGTATATTATCAATATTTATAGATTTCATGGTGTCTCTCGAGATCTCGGCTAACAGTTTCGAATCCGGCGGTGGCAATTCGCGACTATGTGAGCCCGGATTCTTTAACATGGAGTTGCCGTATCCCTGATCATTATCCTCGAGGTCGTACTTCGCAGATGTATTCGGTGATACATTTCTATTGGACGCTAGAGGTGGCATATTTGGCATAAGATTGGTCATGGGTCCATTGTTCATCATCATCGCAGGATGGCATCCCATTGCCATAGCGGAGTTGGGCATAGGCCCCATCGGTCCCATTGGGCCGTTCGGCAAAAGATTCGACATAATCGGCCCATTTGGACCCATCGGACCCATCATACCAGGTCCTAAACGCGGATTGGGTCCCATACTGTGATTGAAGCCGCTATGATACTGGAAATCTGGCCGCATCGGCCCAAAATGTCGAGGATTCTGCCAAGGTCCGACAGGTCTCATGTCCGAATTGAAATGTCCTTGCGGCCCGCCGAAAGGCGGTCCCGGGGGATGCGCCCACGGTTGTTGCCATGGCTGATTCTGCCATCTCGGACCGTTCGGATTTCGCGGTATCGGATGATCTTTGTTCCGCATCATCTCCTTGTCGTTGGACGGGCTGAAATTCGTCGCATTGCGATCCCCGGGACCGGACATATCCATGTTGATACCCTTCTCCCATATCACAGTACCAGCCTCCTTCTCCTTACGCTGCGCGGCTCGCAATTTTCGATCCTCGCTCATATGCAGTACCTCTTGTATTAGGG
This sequence comes from Solenopsis invicta, assembly GCF_016802725.1. Classification (NCBI taxonomy): domain Eukaryota; kingdom Metazoa; phylum Arthropoda; class Insecta; order Hymenoptera; family Formicidae; genus Solenopsis; species Solenopsis invicta. Next base: position 23,521,380 of record NC_052668.1, read on the forward strand.
TGTTGTACTGCGTCTTCGTGATCGACCCCTGATTCAATTGTTCGGCGGCTTGCTTCATAATTATCTCAATATTTCTATCGTCATTTCTCTCAGGTTTATCATTCTCCCGGCCTCTACGTCCTGGTCTAGAATCTTGTTCCTCATTTGACAAGGTTCTCCTTCTTTCCTTAGGATCATCCGGGAGCTTATTATAAAGCCTCAGACGTCCTAATCTATCCCTATTACGATCCCTTTCACGCTTATCATCGGTATTATTAACTTGCTTGTCTCTATCATTCTTTGTGGGCGTCTTTAATTTTGCCCAGCCATCTTTTCCATCCTCCCCAGAAATCACAGGTGGTGGAGGTGTCGGAGGTCGACCGGCATTAGGATGCGTCAATGTGCGTAAATCTACGTCTTCATTACCGAATAATCTGTAAAAAAAAAAAAATGCAAGTTATTGTATACACAAGATTAATGTAATTATTAGCATAACGATACATACGCGTCAAATTTCTCAGCCTTAGTTTTCTTCAGTGGAGTTTCTACACATTCCTCACTGCGTCTTTTGTTAGTGTTAACAGATGGTAATACTCGTAGATCTAAATCTTCTTCTGGAAAAGAATTCAAGATAAAGTATAACTCGTGCGAGATAAATGTATTACGAATTAATTTAATATTACCATTTCTCTTTTTATTATATATCCCTAATATGTATTTCAAAGAATTATAGATTTGAGCAATATTTTCCTGAAGAAATGCGCGCTAAGAGATTTCGCCAAAATAATTGGAATTATATACTTATACGAGCGCAAAAGAAGTTAGTACGATAAGTTGGAAATACTACTTTTAATATCACCTGTTACAGTCTTGCAATTGCTACCAGAGATGAGGCAAATATTGTAGTCACCTTTATAAGAAAATATTCAAGATAGATTTTTTAGCAGTAACTAGAGAAAGCAACGCAGGAAAATTGATAGATACTTGTACATGCACAATTGAAACGTAGATGACAATATTCATGATATTGCAAATTAGTGTTAACGTTGTTATATATAAATATATGCTGCCAAACACTGTTGACTCACTCTTTTCAGGTATGGAAACAGCTGTTCCAGGTAGAGACAATGGTGCTCTGAGATCCTCGTCTTTGCTGGAAGATTCCAATGTCGGCTCGACAGCGATTTGATTATTTCCAGCGTTGGCTGGAGAACGTTCCGGACTAAGACTGTCGTCTTTATTTCGTCTTACATAATTTCTCTGTCTAGCGTTCGGCCTGATCTCTTTGAATGCGGGCGGATGAGGAGGAGATACTATCAGTGAACCAGATTGCTCCTCCTCAGTAACACCACCGGAATTATTTAAGCTCGAACTCGATTTCGCGTCGTTACGCCTTGGAATTCTATACGGAGGACTTGGACTACGCTTTCTCGACTTCGTGTTCTTCTTGCGGCTTTTAGAGGCTTGGAAAGAGGATTGTGGAGAGGTACGTGAGGACGGTGATGAACTATCTCCGCTGTCTTTCTCACGAGATTTTGATCTAATCGGACTCGAATCTCTGTCAACTTTCGGAATCTTATTCGGAGTTTGAGGCTGTTTCGATCGCGACTTATTGCCTAATTTCCTATGCGATGACTTGGAGGAAGTGGAAGACTTGTCGATCAAAGACGAGGAAGAGCCACGTGAGTTTGTGCTCTTCGAGTCTTTCGATTTGTTGATATCGCTGCCTCCACTTCCTCGATTATTCCCTGATAATACTGAAGACGAGTTATTACTGCAAACCGATAAACTCTGGCTGTTTTTGGAGTTGTTACCGTTTAGGTTGCCACTACTATTACTATTTAATCGAGGGTCTTTTTTTTGACTTGTTCGATGCGAGACAGCATCTTTATTTATATTACTACTGAAATTTTTATTATTGCTATTATTATCAGCATTATTGTTATTAATAACGTTTAATAACGTCGGATTATCGGATCCGGCAGGATTTGCCGGAGGCTTGATAGTTACAGCCGATTTTGAAAGTATCTGCTGTTTTAATTGGTTCGAAGTTACAATTGTATTCGCCACTTGCTGCGCTTGACCTTCATTCCGCGGACCTTCTTTCGGACTCGTACCCGGCCGTTGTCGTGGATCTATCGTTGGTACTGCCACATCCTGACTCGCAGGAGTGGGTTTCAAACGTGGATCTCGCGAGACTGGTTTAGCCGACGCTACTGCAATACTACTAGCTGGTGCGATTCGTGGACCGCTGGTTGTTCCTGCGTTCTTTAAAAGTGATGCTGCTGCTGCTGGAAACTATAAGCAAATAAAATTGTTATTGATAACGCACATAATATTTAACTATTAAATAATTAAAAATAAACACTTATACATGTAAAAAGTGTAAACATTGTCGGATTTCAAATTTGATTCACTATCCTACACAGAAATTCTTAAATTCATAATCAACATGAAACAAATCCTTCCAGAATAAGGGGCAGAGGATTAGCAATCATTTCTATAAAAAAAAAAGATAAAAATTCTTAAAACAAAAGCTTTAAATTGAGAAAACCCGACTTTAACTACAAAACCGCAAGTTTTTTAAATTATATGTTTAGCATATTCAACTAACTTGTTTTGCTACTTGTTTTGGAGTTTGATTTGGCACTACAGGTGCTACAGGTTTCGCCTGCGTTGTAGTCTCCGTAGTTGACGCAATATGTGCAGTGGACACAACCTGTTATAACAATAAATATTACATTATTATTTCATAAGAATAAAGAAATCCCGATGATAAAAATGCTTCTTAGCTTATATCTATTCATAGGCTGATTATAAAAAACTTACCACTTCTGTCTTTAAGCTGCCAGCTTGTTTGTCAAGCTGCCTCTGCTGTTGCTCTAAACTCGCTTTAGCCTGCAGCAATTCTAACTCGATTTTCTTCTTTTGTAATTCTAACAATTCTCGTTGCTTCTTTAGCAGCTGTTCTCTCATGGCTGCTTCTGAAGTCGTTACCGGTTCTCCTGGTGGTAATTTAACGGGCGGAACAATCGACGTTGCGGTTTGTTGAGGCTGAAAAAATTAACAGCATACCGTCATTATGTAACAACAACAATGTTTTCTTCGTACACATATAATTATTTATATATAAAACTTACCATTGAAAGAAATCTTGGGTTTACATGTATAGATCCTGAAGGGATGCTAGTGGATGGGGCAGTGATTGGCCATGCAGGATCTATACTTTGTACCCGTACATCTAATGAAAATAATTTCTTTGGTGGAAATACATCGTTCCACGTTTGTCGCAACTTCCACATGCTGGCTCTCGTGTTCTCATCAACCTATTTATAAAAATGGCATTGATAATCTATTACATAATAAAAAAAACCCGCGAGAAATTTTAGTATGAAACTGCTATTTTTAAATTTCAAAAATATCAGCTCTTTGACACACACACGCACACATACATGTTTGACAAAATTCTCTACCTTCATTTATTAAAATATTAAGATTTCTCTTATAATTCGATATACAAAGAGATCTGTAAAAAAAGAACTAATACATAAAACTCTGTATGAAATCTTTCTGAGAGCTGCGAGGTAAGTAGTGTTATATTGATCAAACAATTATCTTATGTCATCGTGAGATATAAAGTCAGACGACGCTACACACGCTATAAAATATTCCTTTCAGAAACTTGCGTAAAGTTTGTAACGTTGCGTCATCGTATGCGGACAGAGAGCAAAGGTTACTCCCGGTCAGTAACGGATCATTGATCACAAATAAGAATCGTTTCTCGACAATAATACTTTGCATCAATGATCTTATAAAAACAGTAAAGATATTTACCTTCTCAAATACTCCGCAAAATGTGTTTACTATGTTTTGCGTAAACAGGTTCAGATAGTCACCATTCACATTCTTGACAATCGAGTCGATGAGATAGAGTACTGGTAACTTGATGTCACTTCTCACCTAATAAAACACAACAATATGCACAATATGCTCTACCTTATTATTTAACAAAGATATTTAAACTATTATATAGTTTAAGAATATCTCGATGTACATGCATATTCCAAAATTATTATATTTCTCTTCAACTATTATTTTTTTCAATTTGAAGTCCATTTTTCCTTAGAACAGCTTGATAGGAAGCCTAATTACGAGAATACTTAAGTAGAAGATCGAAGCTCTGCTGTGTTAAATTTCAAAAGGATAATTTTGCAAGGGTAACACATAGTAAAATCTTTGTATTTTTTTTATTAATTACATATATATTTTATTTGTACACAAATATTTTAACTGCGGCTGAATTGCCAGTACATTTAATGCTGTAAGGAAAAGTAGTGCAATGAAAAATAGCCACCTATCAAATTTCCATTGGGAAAATGTCCTTTACAACAGATTTGTTAAAGAATATATAATTAGAAATAAACAACAATTTCGGAACATTTTACACATAAAGATATCACGTACTGACAAAGTCCATTATTGCATTCTTCAAAAATCGGTAAATAAATTATACGTATTGTTTTATTTAAGTGTGTATATTTATGAGATAATAATACTACTTGGGCATTATATAATTTTGAGCAATTGACATACATATATACGTTTTTATTAGTGTATAAAATCAACTGATTAGAGATCAACGTGTCAAATATCTTGATTAACAAAATATACATAGCACATATTTAGAATTCAACATACATACAACATTAAAGTCAATAAGTTTTAATAGTATACTTTATTTATTTTAACATATGTAACTTAATATAACTATAAATCTTGACATAAAATATTCATTATATAACACAGTCTCAAATTATTGCAGTGTTTATATCCTTCTAGTTATGGAATAATAGAATCTATTTAGAATTGCTTGATTAGCTATGCTCTTTATGTCTATAGAACAGATATAGAATAGCCAAGCACTGCTTTAATAGAAAATCTATCATTTATGTTTTTTACAAAAATATCACAGTTCTTTATAAATACTTTTATAGTTCACAAGTAGATGCAAAGGGTAATAAAGATGAAAATACAAGACTGATGTGCATGCTACGTGACACAGCAACAGAATTTTTTTTGTTGTGTCTACAAACAGGAGCTTTGCAATGAGAAATAAAGAATAGTAACAGTAAGAGAGACGGAAGATCTGTAGTTTTACACGAGAGTAATATTATTAATCTCGAATAAAACCAGTATACTTTATGAGATATTTTATAGATGTAACTATGATGGATAGGTAACCTTGAGTAGATGAGACTCGACGGCTTGTACAATCGCTGATGCATGTTCAATATTATCTTCAGCCAGCATGGTGAGCATGTTGATAAGCGGCTTACTGTTAATTGTTAAATCAGATAGAGATGAGATGTACTCATCCGCGACTTCTTTGGACTTTGTCGACGCGAACATGATGCCACTACAAATGGGCAAACAAGGGATCCTGCTCAAACCAACAGCATTGATTCAAACTGTAACATAAAAAGAAGAAAACACTCTTTATGTAGCAAAAAGTTTAATTCCTTCAATTAAGAAAGTAAATATTAATTATATCAAAAATTTATGTATAAGTTTAAGATAGTATATCAAATGTGTAAGTTTCCACAATTTTTAATTCCTCTTTGGAAGAGTATCTTCTGCAGATAAATATAAGTTACTGCAATTTTTAGTTCTTTCTTGGAATAATAATTCATTAAAAGACTAATTTAAATAAAGAAATAAAATAAAAATATCTTAAAATAGCTTATTAAAATACACTCAAGGAAAAATGCAGACATCTTAATAATCTGACTTAATAATCTTGCAACGCAGCAACGAGTGTTACATCATCTCAATTATCTCGCAAAAATCGGCGTGTTTTTCCAAAGAACTTGCTGTAAAACACGCAAGGCCGAACAGAATCCGAATACGTTACACCAAGCAGAAGCCGCATGTCTTAACGTGACTCAAGGAAACACGTTGCGACCTGCGTCTCTCCTGGGCACAACTTGCTTCCGACAGATCGCGCTCTAACGTTATTTGCGTATAAATTATCACTAAAATAAATTATTTTTGAAGAATGATTCACCGGGGATCGCGTAAATTCTCAAAGGGTGATTCACCGGGAAAACAAAAGAAGGAACGGGACTCTCGGGAGTCGGAAGACAAGAAACGTACACGCGATACGTTACGGTCAGGCAACGGCGAAGCTTTTTACGTCGAGTTTCGTCCGAAAAGGAAAGCACACTTCTCGCGGTCGTATCGAGACAAAAAATCTAGGGCGAGAAAGCGAGGCGAAGCGAGACGAGGCGAGGCGAGGCGAGGCAAGGCAAGGCGAAGCGACGCGTCGCGACGACGCTTCTCATTAAGCGACGCGGGAGGAGCCCGGTCGTCCGGATTCCATTTTTCGCAGACAAATTCGACTCCCGACGCTCACGTCGTTTACGTAATACCATCCGCGGTTCTAGACGAAGGTCGGCGGCACATTCGCGTACGTGAGAAACATCTTATCGATTTCACTCGTGGTCTCCCTCTCTCGCGGTCTCGCTCTTGCTCGCTCACTTCCGCGATCGAAGTAAACTCGCTCTTCGGGAGGCTAAACAGCCGCGCGTCTCGTCCATGCGTCTCACTCGTCGACATTCACACAAGGAGATCCGCGTGCCGAGGCGTGTGGTAGCGAAACGACGTCTAACGCGCATCTGGAGTAGTCGTTGTCTCGTCTTTGCCACCCGTCCTCGCGAGAGACTCGTCCTCGCGCGCCTCTCCTCGCTTCCAATCTTCCAGTCGACGATTAATTACCTTTTTATCAGCGCATCGCGCGACGCAGGGAGGCACAGTCCGACTGGTGTACGCCTGTACACCCTCGACAGGATTCTTGAAAAAATCCACGCTCGTTTGCACTACACTACTGCTGCTTACGCGAACAGGATCTGCACGTAAAATGGCTGTCGGGCATATCACCGTCCCAACTAGTGACGGCAGGGTACTCGATGCAACTTCGTTTTTCATTGGCCGCCACCACCGCACGTATTCGCCCTTTCGTTAGAATCAGCGAATCATCGGGCGCGTTATATAGGACCGTGACGTCGCTACGGTCGCACGAGCGACGAGAAAAGCCTGTCGCACATGAAGTGCATAAAGGTTGGTTTATAATTGCCCTTATCGTTCTCTTGTGATTGGTCAGTCGTAGTGACCGTAGTCTTTGGAAATGGAATTGAATCAACTCCGAGCCAAAGAGGATAAGGGTTGGTTTATAATATTTTGAGAGGTTAATTTTGTCAAAATTGGAGGTGATGAGGGCATTCTACACATTTACCAAAATATCTTTAGTACTCTTTTCATATTTCTAAAATATTTTTTAGTAATTTATTTAACAAAAAAATGCAATACTGAAGCTATTGCAATCATTTAAATTTAATTTATACTGAAAACTAATAAATTTTTAACTTTTATACAAAAGATCTTAGATATCAGCCAAATATTATTTTATTTGCTATATAATACAGATAACGAATAATTTCTTTCAAAATTTTAAAAGATTTGAAAAATTCATATTTCTAGGATTTTATTGATTTTACTGTTATAATAGACAGTAACGGGTAATTTAGGTAACATTAATTAGTATATTATCTAATGTAGGTAAAGAAGGGCCACTGCTTTATAGACGTCGTGCGAATTTATCGATCATGAAAAGCATCAACGTGTCCGTCTCTACGTTGCACGATTAGTTTGACAGTTCAAAGGGTGTACAAGGCCGGACTATATTGACAGATTTCTCAAAATTCTGCTCTATATGCGATACAGGGTGTGCCTTCGACGTCTCTCAGGGATTGCAGCGGTGTTTAGGAGCCGCGTAGCTTTTCAGTTGGGCTCCCGATCGAGGACGAGTATCCGGGTGTCGCGTGCGAGGTTAGGTTCCTCGACAGGCCCGTCACGATGAGCCTACGCGACCGTCAGATAAATGCCCTGAAGCAGATGCTGAACCTGAATCAGCCGGAGCCGCGGCTCGAGGGCGCGGTACCCATGTGGAAGATCCTCGTCTACGATCGCCTCGGCCAAGACATCATATCGCCGCTGATCTCTGTCAAGGAGTTGCGCGAGCTCGGCATCACGCTGCACATGCAGCTGCACTCGGACCGCGACTCCATCCCCGAGGTGCCGGCGATCTACTTCTGTGCGCCCACAGACGAGAACCTCGGCAGGATCGGCCAGGACTTGCAGAACGGCCTGTACGACATCTACCACCTAAACTTCATCTCGCCGATCAGTCGGCAGAGGATGGAGGATCTGGCGGCCGCTGCGCTGCTCGGCGGCGTCGTCGCCAGCATTCATAAGGTGTTCGATCAGTACCTGAACTTCATCACCCTGGAGGACGATCTGTTTGTTCTGCGACATCAAAGTAGCGATGTGATATCCTATCATGCGATCAATCGCGGCGACGTCAAGGACAGCGAGATGGAGTCTGTGATGGACATAATCGTCGACTGCCTATTCTCTGTGTTTGTCACTCTGGGCACTGTGCCGATCATAAGGTGTCCCAGAGGCAATGCCGCTGAAATGGTTGCAAAGATGATTGATAAGAAGCTGCGGGAGAACGTGTGGGACGCAAGGAACAATCTGTTCGAGGGTGAGGCGTCCGCATCCGGCCACTACAGTTTCCAGAGGCCTCTGCTCATCGTACTGGACCGCAACGTCGACATGGCCACGCCACTGCATCACACCTGGACGTATCAGGCATTGGCGCACGACGTTCTGGAGATGGCGTTGAACAGGCTCGTCGTGGAGGAGAGCGTGGGACGATCTCCCGCTGGCGGGACACGCTCCAAGACGCGTGCCTATGAGCTGGACAACCGGGATCGCTTCTGGTGCCAGCACAAGGGCAGTCCATTCCCCAGAGTGGCAGAAGCCATACAGGAGGAGCTGGAGCAGTATCGCACCTTCGAGGAGGACGTGAAAAAGCTCAAATCGTCGATGGGCATTGACAACGACAACGAGGTAGCGTTGTCTATGGTGTCCAACAACACGGCGCGCCTGACCAGCGCCGTCAACTCATTGCCACAACTCCTGGAGATGAAACGGCTGATTGACATGCATACGTCGGTGGCTACAGGTATACTAAACGTTATCAAGTCCAGGCGACTCGATACGTTCTTCGAGCTTGAAGAGAAAATTATGAGCAAACAGACGCTCGACCGGAGCGTATTGGAAACTATCAGCGACGAGGACTGCGGCACTCCCGAGGACAAGCTGCGCCTAGCTATTATTTATTACATTTGTACGAACATGTCCGACGCGGATTATAATAAACTGGAAACAGCGCTGACCGCAGCCGGCTGTGATCTGAATCCACTGATATACATAAAGCGATTACGCAACTACACTAGGATAGCAGAGATCCAGAGCAACTATGAGGGCGGCGGTACCAAGACAGTCAGCATGTTCTCCAAGCTGATGAATCAGGGCTCGTCGTTCGTCATGGAGGGCGTGAAGAATCTGGTGGTGAAGAAGCACAATCTGCCAGTCACCAAGATAGTGGACGAACTGATGGAGTCCAAGCAGTCCTCGCGTACCGAGGACTACCTCTATCTGGATCCGAAGCAGCTCAAGCACACCGAGCAGATGCCGAAGAATCGGCCGACATTCCAGGACGTGATAGTCTTCGTGGTTGGCGGCGGCAATTACATTGAGTACCAGAACCTGGCGGACTACGTGAAGCAACGAAGCGGAGCTGGGGTGAACAAACGGGTGATCTACGGCTCCACGACCTTCATTAACGCCAAGCAATTGCTCAAGCAACTTTCTCTGCTCGGCCAGGAAGTCCACTCGTGAACGGATACGCTGCTTTTATCATCCTCGCCAACTGTGCTGCCCCCCCTCTCCCCCTTCATCTCTCTTTCACCCGCATGGTATCTAATAGCTATGCATTTTTTTAAATAAGATTGTTGTTAGCTCTTGTATAAAGTGTACGATATGAATAAAACCCGGTTCATTATTTTCAATAATGCCTCTCCTCTGCCTTCGACTTTCTTTCCCACTACTCGCGCCTGCCACGTGTTCTTTGTCTCTCTCTCTCTCTCTCTCTCTCTCTCTCTCTCTCTCTCTCGCGCGCGCACGCGCTTATGTGTGTGTGCGACTGCATTCAATTTGTTTGGTCGATCAGTCATACACGGCAGATACATACCTCCTTCTCTGACATTTTCTTAAAAGCGTACACACGCTCTCGTTTGTTAAAAATTACGATTAATAAAAGAACATTTTGAAAAGAAAAAGAATGGCGCAAGATAAGTCGAGAGAACTCGTGCAAAGAGCCGTAATCCCAACCGATTCGCAGAAAGCAGTCTTGGAGTACTTTGTATCCAAGCAAGAGGAACGCCAATCTATCAAGTAACGCAATAGAAAATAATTAGAAAGTAGTAGACGTTGTAACAAAGTATTCTTAATGATCTTCAATACATCGAAGGATTATAGGTCAAAAGATAGTCGAGAGATGTATGAGGAATATACAAATAGAAATGCGCGAAATAAGCAGTTCACTGTAGCACGCAACAATCGATAATACTAAACGCACAGTACAATAGAATTACGAACTCTCACGTTTGTTTTATTGATAATAGAAAAATTCTATTTTTAATACATTTTAAAATCAATTTAATTTAATACTTTTTTTACCAGTCAATTATTATTGTAAATTATATTCTCGTCGCCTAACGATGTTAGGAAATATCCGGAATGGGACAAAGCGAGGGTTTGCCCGGCGACTGAGGTGATCAAGGCTCGTCGGGAGTTGGCTCAGGTCGAAGAAATATTAAAGGAGAAACGAGTGGAACAGAAGATGAAACGTAAATGTATGGACGAGCAATGGCAGGAGGCGAGAAAGCAACAATTGCAGTTGCGGCAATCTCTCGTAAAGTTTAATACGCTCGTGAAGGAGAACGTCGAGAAGCGCGAGCGGGCCGAGCAGAAGATCAAGGAGGAGCACGAACACCAGGAGAAATGCAAGCAAGAAGTACGGGCTCGATTAAGGAAACAAATGCGAGGAGCTCCGATCGAAGCGGACCTCGCGATCTTAATTTCAATTGAATGGCTATGCTTAAAATAAAAAAAAGGACTTTATATGTCGATCATAACTGATATTTCCTTTTTATTAGATCGAGGAATTGGAGCAGAAATTACGCTACATGAGAGACATACGCGATAAAATGCAGCAATACGTAGGGGAGTACAGGAAATACCAAAATTACTTGGACAGAGTCGTGAACGAGACGGGCGAGTTTCAGTCGATCAACGAAATTTTTAATCGCTATGAAACTTTAATCGAAGCCAGGCAGGCGTTGTCTGATCATCAAGACAGGAATCTTCAGATGCTGGAAGACAAAGGAACAGAAATAGTATTGTTCGAATTATCATCTATCTTATGTATCTCGAATATGATCGTAATCTTTTACAAATTCGCATTATCTTCTCTAAATTATTTAATTTAAATTACTTATATATATTGAACATATAACATATATTTAACTACAACTTAACATATATAAATTAAGACGATTCAATCGTAGCTACGTGCTCCATCGATTTTCTTTCCACAAACGGCTCAAAACATTTTTATTATAAACAAAGTTGGGTAATAATTAGTTACAAAATTAAAAGTTAAATAATAAAGTTAAAAAAATAAATTCAACTAAATTTAGTTAATATTAAATGATTTAATTTTTAACTAATTATTTTTGAAGCATATAAATTTTGATTTATTAATCTTTTTCTTAAATTGGAAAATTTATTTATGTAAAAAAAATTATAAAAAATAAATTCTCACATAAAAAACATTTTTTTATTATTTCATATAAACTTAATTTAATAAAATATTAAATTTATTTGATGATCCATATTAAAATTATTTTGAATAATTTAACTATAAAAACGTATTTCTAATTTAATATGAATAATGCTTTTCAAAATTAGTTTTTATTTTATTTTAATTTAATCTTAACATAACTTTTAACTCTTTAGTTATTTATTCATGTAACTTTTAACATAACTAAATTAATTTTAAAAGCCATTAACTTTAACACTTAATGTAGTTAAAAAATATATTAATTTACCCAGCCCTGATTATAAACTTTTTATTGAGATATCTATCTCTCTATTTATCATTTTTGCTGACGCTATTATCTTTTTCTATATGATTTTCAATCGAGTTTTTTTCGTATTAATCTTTTTTTACGAGTTTAATCTCTGGGCTTAAAATATCTGTTTTGAAAGATATTTTCCTTGCTCTTCTCTCTTCAATAAAAGAAAGATCGGAAAGCCAAGAGTTATAGAAGTAACTTTTTACGTGCAGCATCGCTTGACGGAAGTCAAGACGCAAGTATTGATGGGACTGAATAATAAATTGGCGCAATTGCAAGCGAGATATGATCAGGCGAAAGCGGAGGCGTTAAAATGGGAGACGATCGTTTCGAAGATAAAGGAGACCGCCGCCGCAAAGAACCTAGAACTTACGCAAGTGAAGGCCTGCTGCTGGAACATCTATCAGCAGATTTGCAAGAGGAAAGAGATACCCGTCAAGGTGAGCAGCGAGGACGTCGAGCAACAGCTGATTCACATCAAGCGCACCATCCTTGAATTGAAGCGAATTATCAAGACCGTCAAGAAGAGGATGCGAGAAGAGAAAGGTTTGCTTCATAGTCGCGAATAGAGGTATCTATCATCCCATTACTGCGACTGGTTGCGGTTCTATGGCGTCACAAAGCCAGTGCATGCAGTGACGAAGGAAATGAATGAAACTGTCGTTTGGTAAAAATTTCAACTTGTATTACCTAAGTAAGAAAATGTGATTCGTGTTTCTGTTAAATCTATATAATATACATATATATCTAAAATCATTTTGAGTAAAATAAATCATTACAATTCGAAAAGTCGATTTGCAAAATTATTATTATTTTCTTTGCGTCGTCATTGCGTTTGCAGTAATCTGGTAATTCTCTCGTGGGTTAAATCCTCGTAAGCTTCTTACGAATGTTGACAGGTTACGTCGCAAATCCATGAAAAAAACAACACTGCTGTTCCCTTTATTGATAACGTCTTTGAATAATCTTTCTAGCCGCTGGTAAGTGACAAGCGGATACGCTGTGAAGCAGCTCCGTATAATCTTCCGTGAGCCTTTGTTGCAGCTTCTGTATGGCTTCGGCACGTGTCAGTGGCACTTCCCGACCCTCCGAGACGATCTGCATCTGCTCCTGTTCCACGCAGCTGCATCCGAGGATAGTTAAAGTAGTCAGATGTAGTTGACAAGCGACCCGGATATCCTCAGCGCGTGTTTAACGTCAAATGTATAATCGGTTAATAAAATATTTCCACTGATACATTGATTAATTATCTACTTAAGTATTGTAAATGTCTGTTTCTAATCACTTGTCTTTATGGGAAAAGAACTGAGCTATTTTAAGTATCAAATTAGGCTATCACGTTCAGAAATAAAAAATGTTCAGAAATGTCTAAAATGTTAAAAAAATCTCAAGGATACCCAATAACAGGAGTTCGAGGGCGTAATAAAGGAACGTGGGAGGATAACAAAACGGGACTCACAGGACACAGGGTTGGGTGGGTACGATGCGATTAAGTACGGGCACTTTCAGCTTGGGCTTCCTCTCTTCGTCCAGCCGATGAACCTTGCTTTCCTTATCCACCCAGTAGACCTTGTGAAACATCTCGGTGATCCGTTTCTCGATAATGCCTAAATAGAGCATGACGTTGCTCATGGTAACGTGGGTGTTGTCGCCCAACAATTCTAAAATCGGCGAGTTGTCGCAGCGTATCGCCTTGAAGAGGCCGTCGATCCCCCGCAGCAGCTTATCCACCACGTCGTTGCACTAGAATGAAGCATGAGTAATCGTTTGTTAAACAATCGGACTGCGGTTTACCGAGTCGCCATGCGGATGTCGAAATCACAAGTCCGTTTTATTAAGATCAAGGGCGATGACGAGATAATCCTTGAAAGGCGCAACATTAATTTGCTAATAAAAATGAAAAAGAAATGTTTTGCTGTTAACCAATGAAATATTTTACGTTCTAAATAATGTTTTCTAGTTTCGAGAAAATAATCTCAGAACAAAATTTTCAGCGTGACATTTCAAAATTCTTTCGTTAACCTGAGCAAGATCATTTTCGGCAGCGTCTGTTAGGGCTGTTTGTTCCTCTAGCTCCTTGGAGATCTTCTCCAAAGTCTCGGCCTGCTGCTGATCGCGATGCACATTTAAGGCACGTGCTTCGTCGATAGCCACCGTCAGCTGTTCCATTCTCGCCTGAAGACTCTCCAGCTCGTCGTTCAACTCGTTCACGTAGTTGAAGAGCGCGAAATTCTCCTCCTCTTGCTTAATGAAATGCGCGGTCAGCTTGTCGATTTCTTGCTCGCCTGTTTATATTACGATTGGATTAGAGTCGATGGAGTAAATGTCATTAGCGTACGTTATCAGATACAAAGTTTAAATATCGAATTAAAGTTAAAATACATTTACATCTTCAATTTTCTACAAAAATTAAACTAGTCCATTTTTAAAAGTCTGGGTTATGATGTCACATCATTTTTTATCTGTAATGAGTAATTTTGTTTTAGAAAGAATCAAAGAGAGAAATATACATATAAATAAATAGTAAATATAACATTTTCACAAGAATTGTCAAGTCAAGAAGTTTTTTACTTTTTTTAAATCCTCAAAACATTAATCAAAGTCTAAAGTGTTTATTTTTATATTTATAATTTATCCAGAAAAAATTATCATATTTATACAAAGAGAAATATAAAAGAATGTTTTTGTTAAGATTAATTTGTAAAATTTTGTAAATATAATAAAAAGTAAAAAAATTATTACTTAATATTTTAAAATTATAATATGCCTATCTTCACTTTTAACATTAATAATTAATAAAAAAAAAGAAATGTAAAATATATAGTAAATTAATAATAAATCTAAAATTCCTGTGAGAACTAGACAAATTCAGAGGTTTTTATTTTTTTTTCTATGAATGGAACTTTAAAATATTAATCAAAGTCTACAACTTTTTTTTAAGTCTATCATATATCCCAAGAAAAATTATATTTACGAACAATTTGAAGATGAAAAGTTTCTTTTTGTTTCCTAAAAATTTAATTTTTTGAACTAGTTTGGTTTTTGTACATTGAGAAAAAAAATTGTTAACTTGACTAAATTTTTCAATGTATTTGACTTAAATATATAAAATATTTGAACAGTTTAAGCATTTATATATTTAATTTATACATATAAATACTTAAATTGAAGAAATTCAATCAAGTTGAAAAATTTAGTTGAATTAACAACTGTTTCTCTCAGTGTAAGAAATCTTTTAATTGTATTATATGTACAGAACTGGGGCAAGCTTAAGAGTTCCGTGAGAAAATCCGACGAGACTTTACAATGAGAGAATGCGCTCTTGAAAATCAAATCGCCCTATTATTCTAAGTAAAAGCCTGTTTTACGGTACCGGTGAATTGCTTGATCGTCTGCAAGATTTGCGTGAAGGCCGCTATCTTGTTCTGCTTCTCCTCTCGCTTAGCCTGTCTCTCGGCTTCCCTTTTCGCGTTCAGATCGACCATCTCGCGGAACTGTCCCTTCACGCCGAGAAACTCCTGCAGCTTCATTTCGTTATCCAGAGTCCTCTTCAGTTCGCACATCTCCGACGTGTGATTCTTCAGATCCCTTATTCCCCTGTGAACAGACGTCTTCTCGTCAGTTTACGGTCCAACTGATCGGAATGTTTCCCCTTTACTTGGCAAAAAAATTACGCGAATTCGCACCACGACCGAATAAATCAAGGAGCCGTTACGGCATCGGACGGAAAACGCGAAGCGGCGGAAATTCTATGCGCCATTGGCTCCGCCGATCGTTACTCTCCGAGTTTCTAATTCAAAAACAACAACGACGTCGGACATTCATTCTGGACCGAATGCGAGTGGATCTTGTGTAGTTAGTAGCAAAACCATCTGGATTACGGGGACAACGATCTTGGCGGAGGTTTCCACTTTCGCGACTCCGCAAGTGGTCGTCGATCGGCAATAGCGATGTCGCGCGCAAATCGTCGGCATCTTACGCTCGCGTGGATCGCATTTCACGGTACAGTACCGATCAACGACGTGGAAAATCCGCATCGCGAATTCTTTACCTCTCGCGAAGCGCCTGGATCTTATTGAGCTCCTCATCTCGCTGATTGAACGTGACCGTCGCCTGCTCGATCAGGTCGTTGATGACCTGCTTGCCCGTGTTCAATTGATTGATCAGCTTGTTCCACACTTGCATAAACTGCGCCCGTTCCTTCAGCAGGGTCTCAATCTCAGCGCGCAGCTTCGCGTTCTCCGCTATTACCAGGTTGAACTTCTTCGTGGCCACCTCCACCCGGTTCTCCAGCATGAGTATCGCCTTGGTGTGCTGCGCCGCTATCTCCCGCGATTGCACGTCGGTGCGCACTTTCATCTTCATACTCGTGACATCCTTCGAAAGCTGCAACAACATTCTTACATGTCGCAAACGTGATGCCGCGGGATGAAAGTGATATTTCTCTTCGCTTTAACGCTTAAAAAAAGACGATTCGATCTCCCGTGACTCTAATTACGCTTTCATTAGTTATCGATTACTACAGTGATATACGCGAAACATCGTTTGTAACTCTCGCGTCAAATACCCTGTCCTATTTTTCCTACATTTATTGCGGGTGCTTCGATCAATTCGATTTGCAATTTTAATTTTAATACAAATCTAAGATTCGACATTGGCAATACCAGCAACCTTGCCGATCTGTTCGTTAAGTTGGGCTATTTGCTGCTTCTCGTTCTCTATCAGCTCGATGTACTTGGCGCGCTTTGTCAGCAGACACCTCAGTTTCCTGTCCATCTCCGCGTCCTTACGCGTGAACGCCTTCGATCGCGCGGTCTTAATCGCCAGCACGAGTTCGGCCTTCTCGTACTCCAGACGATCGATCGCGTTCTGTTGATTGCGAAGCTGGAGCCTCGCGTCCTCTGCACACGTCGCCCGATCGTTCTCCATTATCCTGTACTGCCTCTTCAGCCTCGAGAGCTCGGCTTCCGCCATCGTCTCCAGCTCCAGTTCGTCCTGGGCCGGTGGCTGTTTGTACGCCATCTCGAAGTCTCGTTATTGGCAGCCTTATTTCTTGACGACTCTAGAGTTCATTAACGATCATCGCTGACAATTCGCAAGAATTTACATTTTACATCCCGAAAATTATTTCGCGTACCTACTTTCCCTTCACGACAGACTCATAAGAGATTGGTAGAGGAAAGGGAGAGAAAAGACCGTCCGTTTCCCGGAAGACGTTGGCGCCTTCGCGATCGGCGACGTCGATCACGAAGATCCATGCAGGGGCGGGTCGCACTCCAGTCCCCGATGACATTGGACGCCGACATTTGAGAGAGACATCTGCCACCCCGCGCACCCGAGACAGCTGTAGTAAAGGCCGTAAGGCGCGCTGTATAGCTACTTCTGTTGCTACTTCCGGTTGCTAAGCAATGGGCTCAGCGACGTAACGCTCGCCGAACGGTTTGGGGACGGCTGAGGAAATTAATTTCCCCACAGGCAAAACCGTACATTGACTACGCTTGACTTATTGACGCACCGTGACTTCGAAGTATCATATCGTTATTAATTAAACGCAATTATAAATTTCTTGACGAATTCCGAACGAGAATAAAGAAAGTTGTAAATTAATTAAGCCGTCTGCTACTAAAATTAAGCCAGCAATAAGCTAGAGATAACGTAGGTACTATGGAATTACTAACATTAAGCGCAGAATTCCTGAAGTTTATTAAGCGCGTTGTCCCGCCTCTCTATAATCCATTACACGATATGAATTAATTTGGAGTCTCACGCGACGAAGATTTTAACGATCAGGCTCGGACCTATTTCGCAATATCCAAGCGGAGATCTATCGCAGCGCGACAATCGGAAGTGCATATACAAATTGCCTTCGTTTTATAATACCCGTCTATCGATCGTTTAGCCAACCGCGCGATGCTTTTCCGTTTGTAAATAGGATCAAAGAGCAGGCAAGAGTGGATAGGGCGTTTCTTCGCGATGTAGCACGCGGAACTCAATTTGCCTCTCTCATTAGCGTTAATCGTTTCCTACAAGTAGCCGAGCAAAAAGTTAAGCATGATAGTACAGCAGATAGTATACCGATATATTCTCATTTATATTCTTATAATTAAAGAACGATAGATATTGAATGGTGCGCGGTGATACGCGATTCGCATCGTCGTGTCGGCCCGGGCCTCAAATATTCTCCCTACGCTTTTGGCGTTTTCCATTTTTTTCAGGAAGCAACGTGCTCCACGTGCGCGTTCTCCACGCGATCGATAAGCGACGGAAAAATAATTAACGCGCTGATCTCGGCGCGGATCCGCTCTCTTTTCGTCGTTGAGAACCTCATGGGCGCGCTGGGTGCCGTGGATATTCGGTGGGATTCAGTCAGGTGGTGGTTCGACCAGGTGGGTCAAGTGGTGGGGGCACACGCTCGCAGGATGCGAACGGGGGAGACGTTAGTTCACCTCCGGAGGGGAAGGTCGCCAGGTCGATCGGTTCTGGCCGCCGCGCCGTGCGCGCGGGTAACGAACGCGAGGGACCTCTCCAGAGCCTGAGCCTCAGATTCCGAACGACCGTCGCGCGGTATGTACCACTCGCATTTTCCGTATCTTCCGATCGTAACGCGCGGACGGAGACGTCTCGCCGGCGCGCGTTGAAACGTCGACGACGGTCCGCGTTCGGTCGGCGCCACGCCATTTCTCGGGCTTGGCGGAGAGCGCGCGATTTCGGCGCTCGCTCGGATACGCTTCGATCGATACGCCTTCGAAGCGGCGATTGCCGGAGAGCGTGCGGAGGACGCTCCGTGGAAGATGCAATTGTTATCGTCAACCGCGATAAGATCGACAGTGATATCACAGTTTGTTGTGTGCCGCGACTGTGGTGGACCTGGAGTTGCATTAGGAGGGTGGATCATTCGGCCTCGTTGAAATAGTAATCAATTATTAGCCCTGAATCGGTGACAATTTTTCTCAAAATGTTTATGAATCGGAGCATTTTTTAGAAATACTGAGAAAGTCTACCTTTTTTTCTCTTTCAAAACTTTTCACACATGTAAATTCTGAAATATTCTATAAGATTCGTAAGAGATTTGAGAAATCTAAAATGTTATAAAACCGTACAGAAATTCTGAATAACGCTGAAAGATATTGTAGCGAAAAACCTGGTGAAAATTTTCTTCCAATTTTTCATATAATTATTATATATTATTATTGTTGTAACAATTATAATACATTATTATACTCTCAATATAATTTTTATATAACTTCCAGCATTTCTAAAAAGTGAAACTCGTTTGCTGAACAAAATTTTCACCAGGACGTCTACACAAAAAATTATATTTCGTTCTATACATTTGACCTAATGAAAATTTTATTCCACTCATCTTTTTAAACTTGAACACTATTCGCGAAAATATATTTGAAACTACGATCAGGGATTCGTTTAATACGTTCGATAAGTGTATTTTCACTTTTCACGGCCCATCTTTCGCACGGCCTTGATAATCCCGCATTTTTCCGATTCATTTCGTTTTTCCGATAATGAAGGCAGAATGCAAATTGTCGCAGATTCATCGCGAGTTTACACAAAGAGTCGGCAAAGAACCACCGAGCGGGTGCGTCGAGCCGAACGAATTACTTTCAACCGCGCGGCAACATGGTGGGAGAGCAGCCGCTGGTCGCTCTCCTCGCGGAGCACGCTGCACGATTCCGTAATATTTATTTTCCACTCACGGCTAGTGACTCACTACCTGGCCGACCGCGCCACGGCGAGCAGGTAGAGCTCGTGTTCGTGTGCGAGATTCGTGACCGTTCTCCCACATCCCCGCTGGCGCGCGGACGCGCGCGCGCGCCTGTTTCGCAGTGGAAGTGCCATGTGTGCGTGCGTGCGTGCGTAGGTGTGTACATGTCACGAAAAGTGCCCATTTCTCTTTCAATTTTCAAGAAAGGAATCATAAATATTTATCGTGTCGTAAATATTTATCGAGGCTTTGCGGGACGCCGCAAAATGTTTAACGAAAGCGGGACGAAAGGACGCGCGGACAAGCGGAGAGTGACTCGCGACGTAACTACTACCCTTTGTTTGACAAAATGAAGGATTAGGCGGTTTGCGCGAGCAGTTATAGTAAATTGGCGAAAGGCAAACAGGACGCGCCTACCGGCGATCACGATCGTCGGAAGGCTATCGAGGGTTAATCGCGAGGGACGTACCTTTGCGGTCGTTGATCGAATTAATGATCATCGTCGTCGACGGGGGAAGGAAGGAAGGAAGGGGGCGATTCTAGATCTACATCCCCTTTATTGGATTTATCCGCGAGGGTTGAGTGGTGCCGCCGAGCCGACGTACGAATCGATAAAATGCGAACTGTCGCACGTGCCGTCCGTGACCGTCGCTCGGCGACGTCACATTTTTATCGCCGCTCAAGGATAATGCGACGCAATTGCGACTCTCTATCGCCCTATCGCGCGAGTCGATTAGCGCGGAACCGATTTTCGTGCGAAATCGGCGCGATTGAATCCGCCCACGTAGCGTCGCTCTTCCCTCGCTAATCGAATGGGCTCAGCCTTGTTTTGTTATGTACCATTTTGACTGTAACCGTAATACGCTTCGCTGACAATGGTGTTCCAACGAGAGTCGAAACGCCCGTTTTCTTTGTTCAATAAAGCGTGAAAGTTCCCAGTGAGCATAAAATCATTGCTTCCATATTATTACAAAAATATTCAATAATTTTCATTCGTATTGTACTTAAAACATTTGGAAAATATTTCGAAAAAAGTCACGTGTCAAATAATCTTCTTAAATATGTAAAATATTATTTTAAAACGTATAAAAGCATACGTACAATCAATATTTCTAAATGTTACTTTCATGTTTCTTCTTACTGGGTTTCGTGTTTCTGCTCACTGGGTTTACACAATAATTTGCGCGGTACTCTCATTAGCCCTGTTTTATAATTGCCGTATCGTTGGATTTTGAGAGTCCATTGTAACATTACATTTACGAGTTTTATAGTATTTCGAATTGTATGATAGATTAATAACGCGATTGCGTCAGCGCAAAACTGCAGTTTTTCGTTAACTGACGTTAGACACGCTCGATCTATTCGTAGTAAGAATTTAATTGATTAATTAATATAATAAGAAATTAATCAAATTAATTTCTTACCATACCCACGTCGACGCGAAACGGATGGTTCTCGATTGTTTACAAAACACGACGGGTGCTTCTCGTTGGCAACTTATTAATCATACGCGGCGACACGGAAATAACACGTTACGTCACGTATAGGTACACGTCCGACGAATCATCCGTAGGAATGTCAGGGTGCCGCGCCTGAAAAAAGAAAAAGAAAACGTTAATATTCGAAACGTACATCGTATAAATCGGGAATCGTTAATGCGCGATGTTTAGACGAATGCGAAAAAATGATTCGCGCAGAAACGACTAAATGGCGAGAGACTAAAATCGAGCTTCTTGATTTTTTTCTTGCAGAGGCGGCTGAACGCCCATCGGGAGATGATCCCGTCGCGAGTGACAGACTCTCGTGATCTACGACCCCGGCACAGAAGATTTCTGCTTCGTTACTTCGATGTAAACAGTGCGGTTGTCTGAGAGACCATCGATCTTCGGCGCGGTCTTTCCTCGCGAAGTTAAAGCAAACGTTATTCGCGCGAATATAAATGGAGAACCGTGGAGTATCGCTGCGCCGTCATTCACGCGGTTCATTCCCGACCTGGGGGACCGCGTGCGGTGCTCGCTGATGATCATCCTCGCGATTAGACCCGCGAGAGAGTGAATTCGTAACCGGATGTGCTCGAACGGGCCGTGAACGAGCTGAGCGCCGAGCGGAGTGGAGTGTGTCGTAATTCGACGGACTTTCCATTCGCGTGGCCTTGCTCCGAACAAGGAAAAGATCGAGGAATCGCCGGGACGATCGGCAGGACGATTCCCGAGCGCGATAAACGTCTCCTTCTGGGGCAGTGTGTGACATCGAGTGTTTGCGGTGCAGCGAGGCAGCGAGGGAGGCGCAAGAAACCGTCCAGGTGATAGCCTGGTCGATCGATAGCGCGGCAAACTTCCGCGATCGATATCCCCGGGGTGAAGCGCATCGGTGCGTTGCACTCGCGCAATGAGAACATTGTTGTTGTCGTTCTCGTTGTCGTCATCGTCGTCGAGATTAATGATGCTGTTAATGGCAACGACGAAGCGATCGACCCGTTCGCATTTCTGCGATTACAAGTGCGTAGAGCGCAATGTCAGGGCGACCGGTCGCTTTCGGTAGCCGAGCGTTGACACGATCAGAAGAGAAGAGGAACACACCCGAGGGAGAGAAAGAGACAAAGAGATATCGATGAAGTTGTAAGGTTGAGAGGTGAGTGCGTTACGCGTCATTCAAGCGAATCTCGCGATCGCGTGCTGCTGCGAGACTTCAAGGCCTGACTGCTTTTGGGTCGCACGCGGTCCTCGAGCGAAACAGGTTGTAAAGTCTATCGAAACGCAAAACCGATGCTCCTCAAGGTCTCTTCCTACAACACGCAATAAATTTAAAAAAAAAAAAATAATGTAATAAGTATCCAATATACTTGTGTATCTAAACGCACGCGATATTCGTCTTCATTAAAGTAATCAAGATGTACAAACGAAGCAATTTTTTTTCTTTTTCTTTTGACACTCATGTCCTTTAATAACGGTGTTAAAAAGTAGGAAAAGTATATAGATTGGGATTGACAAATGTTTGTTCACGTATATTTCCTTAACGATAAGGACTTGAAAAGAAAAGAGATTGTTTTATCTAAAATCAAAAGCTAGCAAATAAATACAGCTGATGATTCATTGTAGAATTCCAGGATTCGCAATGTAATTAGAAGTAAAGGAAGTTTACTGTGGCTGAAGAAATATTTATGAACAATTTATCCAACCGTAAATGTATTTACGGTTGGATAAATAATATTTTTTTTGTAACGATTTGTACAGACACTTGATTGCGACTTAAATATTTCATTGTTTCGGAATGGCAATGGCTGTATTTCATTTTTGTACATTCTTATCGTTAATGTGATAACCTGTCAGTGCTTGACTGATAGAAATTATTTATTCAGCGATAATTTAATCAAATTCATATAAAATAAAAGATAGAAGTAATAAAATAAGAAAACGGTAGTGAACTGCAGCTATGTAATAAGTAGAATTGGATAGTAACTAGTTAGAAGTGAAATAAAGTTAAAAAGTTAATAATTTTTAACGTAACTTAGTTAATTTTAAATAATTTAATTTTGAACCTTAACTAGTTACTTTTAAAACATATAAACTTTTGTCGATTAACTTTTTTCCCCAAGTTAAAAATTCATCTACGTAAAAAAAAAAATTATAAAAGAAGCAATACATTCCCACATAAAAATTACTTTTTTGTTACTTTGTAAACTTAATTTACAAATAAAATATTAAATTTATTTGATGATCCATATTATATTTGTTTTAAGTAATCTAACTTTAAAAAATTACAAATTTCTAATTTAATATGAATAATGCTTTGCAAAATTAACTTTTAATTTAACTTGATTTAATCTTAACGAAACTTTTAACTGAGTCAGTTTTTTATTTAGGTAATGTGGTTAAATTAATTTTATAAGCCATTAACTTTAACTTAATTTACTTAAAAAAATATATCAACTTGTTTAATTCTGATAATAATTGAGTAATATAATAACAGACTGAGGATAGAAAATTATACACGTGTACTAGATACATATGCAACTTGTATACAATATTAAAAAAATGTATTACATAATTATAAGTTTTAGTATACACTTAGCTTCAATTATTTATGTTACCATGATTTTACTCTGGAATATTCTATTCATCTGTTTTTTTTAATTTGTTGCTAAATACTACATTAGAACAAAAACATCTGTAAAGTTAAACTCGGTTCTAGTCCGTCCGGTCTACTTCGTTCAATTTCTGAACGCCGCATATCCGTTCCAATATCGCGCCATTCGTACGGCGCTTTGTGAGTCAAGCGCAATAAAAGTGAAAATCCAAACTTAATTGATTTCAGCTAATCAATGACGCCCAATGATTTGATGCTGCCCACGCACGACCGCGCGACGTCCACGAGGGAAAGTCGATCGTGATCGACGTCACTTGTTCGTTATCACACCGGGCCCGTGTCTAATACATCTGACGTATTGTTGCCCAAGTGTTCATCTCTCTGACGCGGTCCCCACTTCCCTCACCGTATATCGATCGCGAATTCGTCTCGCGAATTGGTGACAAACACGAGTGACGTTACGCCGTGCTGTGCCGTGGTAGGAACGCCAATAATTCGCGATGCTGCCGAAGAAGGAGCAGCAGACGGAGCCGTACGCTCTCGAGGACATGATATCGGATCTCCAAGCGAGGAGGCACTCGCTCGACCACGACGAAGTCGTGCAGGACCCGGCCGAGTTGCTCAAGCAACGCGAGAGGGACCTCGTCCTGGCCGCTGAGCTCGGCAAGGCTCTCCTCGAAAGGAATCAGGAGTTAACGAAGCAAGCCGAGACCCTGGCCGAGGAGTACTCCGCCAAATTGGAAGTGAGTAGACGCGCAGTTTACAGAAATTCAGTTTGCCTGCAGGCACTTTCATCTCATAACTAGCTAATCTAGAACGAAAAGAAATCCCAGTTAGTTAGAGCTAAATATAAACGTAGAATTAAATTATCGTTCTTCCTCCGGTTGTTAAATATAAAGACGTACGATGAGAATATTAAACAATACCGAGGCAAACATTATTTGTATGAGACGCGTAAATTTCTAGAAGAGAGAAAATATAATTCAGTGTATTTTCTCTCACAAAATATATAACTATACGAGAGTAATTTATCGTCCACGCCGACGGTTAAGAGATAAAGCTTATGTAATCTTTTGCGCGGCGTTTAGATAAAAATTAATTAGAAGCGGAGTACACTGCGCGGAGTTTCCAATTTAACGAAGGTGAATTTTACTTTCGACACGCCTGTGGGATTACACCTTCTCGAGGGATACACGAGGCAAGGGGGAATGGAATATATTTTTTACGTGAAAAACTACGCCGCCGAGTCTGCTCCGTTTCGCATGTACATAATGCAATCCGATCGTTGCACGTGCGCAACGGCGCCTGCAGCTATACTGGTTGCAACCAGCTCATGCTCCACTTTCGCGAAACGCTAATCCTCCTCCCTTCGGTTTTATATCTTATTACATTGCTGCCAGTTTTATGGCGAAATGGACGTGGAAATCTCAAGTGACTCACCGACATAAACACAAAGTCTTCGGGAGTCTGCTTGCCGCGACAATTACGGGCGCCTTGAACCGAGTTTACCGAGCTTATCATTGCAACATGTGTCTTATCTGATTGATAAAATGATCGTTAATTGTGTAGGAAGATAAGACGAAGTAACTTCTAATATTCCCATCTATTCAAAGTGGAGATATATCCCGTTGTTCAGTCGAAGACGTTTCTTTGCTGAAAACCTTTTTAGCAACAAGGATGTCGCGCGTGTGTTACTCATTTTATAGAGCTAATGCATCTCGTCGTCGGTCGATCGTATCGAGCGCACAGACCGTGTCGCTTAACGCGTCATTGAGCTCAATGGAAACGACTGCATTATCGCGAATTACTAGTCACTCGTGTCGAGGTAAATGTAGATTCGCGAATAACCAGACGAAGAATTATCTCGAAGGTTTACCTTCTCTCAACAATGATGCGGAGGCCTGGGAGAAGCGACGGCGGACACAATCGCAAAACAACCAAAGACAATATTTCTAATGCCAACTGGCCGGAAATTTTCACCTTCGTGTATTTAGCGAGTACAATCGCTTTCCAACATTATGCCGGCGGCCGGCTGCGGAAAATTTGCTGCCGTGATATACGCGAGCATGCAGCGCACCGATTACATAAGACAATAAATAACGCGGAACTTGATGCCGGAAAGATCGAAAATGCATATTAGACCTCGTCCTTTGTACATTTGAGGCACGTCGAATGAGATATGCGGCGAAATCGAGAGAATTTCAAAAGCTAAGAGAACAAAATGGCTCTCGTATCAACCATCAATCCGATAAGAAAAAATTACGAATATTAATACTACTCAATATTGTTTATTATTTGGTAATATTAAAATCAAAACATCTTATGTAAGATATGTATTAATATGCAATCCAAATAGGGTTCAAATTAGTTAATCCAAATTAATTAGAGGATTCTAAATTAATTAATTCAAGAAAGTTTTCAGCTAAAAAAGGAAAGTCACGTAACTTTATATTCCTATTCTAATAATAGAAATATATTCTTTAATAAAGAAGCTTTGCCATCTCCAAAATAATAAATAAAAAACAATAATTTGTTATTAAAAAAATTGTAATAATGACAAATTATAATAATGACAAATGTTGCTGTGGAAAAAATTGAAAAATTACGTAGTAAAAAATTTTAAAAAATTCTAGGGTATCTAGATAGTAATCGTAAACTTATTCTCAAAAATTAAAGTTTTTAAATTATATAGAAAAACTGGAAAAACTTCTTAAATTAATTGCTTATTTTCGCTGACGTACTTTATGATATCCTTGTTCTATTTCTCTTAATGTATCACTCGCCAGATAAAGTTCTTTTATTTGCAAATTGTTTTTTTTTTTAATATTAAAACAGAAACTTTTATAATTTGACATTTCGTATATTCATCAGTATGCTATCTGGTGCAAGTCCAAAATTAAATAATCGTTTTTAATTGCTTAGAAGTTATCGGGTTTGAGGTATTTACGTTACCGTGTCTCACCACAACCTCTTTCTATTTCTCTTAATGTGCCATAATTTGTCGTTGCAATAAACGTAATTTCTCTTTTATATAATTGGCTTTATTTTACGGCTGTTTGCATGTGATTACCTTAAATGTTTCGTTTCCTCTTTCTTTTATGCCTTTCCGAGAGACACGACGGCACACCGTGAGCAGTCGAGACGGCCAAGCGAGACGGTTAGGGTTACTCGCGTCCGCCTCCCTCAAATACCAGGCTGTTCGTTTACCGCCGAGTATTATTATCGCATTGCACGTATGCCTTCTTACGACGGCTATTCCCTCCTCCGCAAGGAGCGAACAGCCGCGATAGGAATAAAGAAGAGAGAAAAGATAAAAAGAAGCAGCGAATGAAAGTCACCGATAGAACCGTAAATTAGGAGATTTCGGAATCGGGCCACGAAACACCAAGGTCAAGTCTGAATTTTACGTGCGCTCCTCTTGCTTCCGCGCGACGACGATTCGTAGATGCGGTCGAGGACCCTTGCTCACCGGACGATAAACCGCGACGGTTTTTGACGCGAGCGAGAGCACGCGACGTGTTCCGCTGGAATTCCCCCGGCAGGCCGGTTCAAACGAGAAACTGCGCTCGGATCTGCGCTTCTATCTCTACATCGCTTCTAGCGTTTCTATTCTCTTCATCAACGCGCTTCTCTCATAAATTTCGACAGAATTAGCGTAGGTTGCGGCAACCCGCGGTCGCTCGGCAACTAACGCTGCTCACCCAACTGCGCTTTCCTCTTTCGTCGGTGTATTTCGCACTCGCTCTACGCCGCGGCGCCGGTGTTATTTAATTCAAGACCGATTGGCGCAATCTTACAATAATAACAATAAGCGACCGCGGTCGGGCTTCGCCGGGCTGCGATGCGATACCTACCGGCGCGGCGTTTCGTACGTGAACAGCGCGATTCCTACCGACGACCACGAAAGCGTGGAAACAAGCCACTTAGGCAACAACGAACGGCTCCGGAGACAATACCCGGCACTACGCTCTGCCTGCGTCTGCCTACCCACGTTCCCCTATCTTTCCGCGTTCTGCCTGTCGCCTTATTTTTGACCTCCGTGGGGAGGGCCCACGCTTTTACTCGTGCCCTTTAAATCGGATCTGAGCAATTACCCGTTATCCGGCGAGAGCACGGCTCCCGATGCACCGAGACACGATGTAAAGCAAAGATAAGCAAAGAGCGAAGGCACGAGCCTTCGATTCAGTAGTTACCAGTTCTCCGGCGATTAAATATTAAATTCAAGATTTATAGTAAGAATATATTGTAAGTGTTGGAAATACATTGTAAGTTGCTTCGGAAGATGGTAAGGGAAAATTGCTGAATGCGTACCAATCTCCTAAAGCGTATACATCTATTTAATATTTAACACTTCTACTTTATGTACGCAATATTTAGTGACAAAGATAAAAAGTAAATAGAAAATGAGTAATGTAATAAGAATTCAACAAGTTTTATTTTGTTTTGTGCATGCCATTAGCATTTTAAAAAAGGCATTTACATGTAATGTAAATTTTTCATCGACTTATATATAAGTTGATAATAACGTAATTATGCAATTTTATTATGTTGTTATATTTTTATAAAAGAAGGCTTGTACAATATTTTACATATTTACAATTATTATAAAAATTAAATTGATATTTTTATAAACTCTACCAAATTTCCTTCATAGAACTACAAATTTTACTATAAAGAAATGATAACGCAAGATTGATAAGTGATGCTAATAAAACTAGTAATTATGTTAATAATAAAAATATATCAATTAAAAAAATAAATTTAGTTTTATTTTAATGTTCTTATCTTTTCATTGTTGTTATTTATTAATTATTGAATATTTGATCGTTTTTTCGGAAAATAATTAATAAAATAAATATTAGTTAATGGTTTCTTATATTTTTAATTACTTTAATTAATAAATTCGATATTTTCAAAAACGATACGACTTAGGAAACCGAATACGCTTTGAGCAATCAATTTTCTAATTTACACCTTTCATAACATGTTATTAAAAATCTTACAAAAAATTAATTTATTATTACTGAAAGGTTCAACATGTAATAATAGACAATTGAAACATCAAGCTACAATTTTAAACTTTGATTTACATCCAAAACAGCACTAAATGCAAAATGTAATAAAAAAAATACGCATTTGGCAATTCTTCCTTACGATAACATAAAAAACTCTACAAACAACCAACAGACAAGTTCTTGATTTATATTTGCAATAGTTAAACATTTATCTTAATTAATCGAAAGTATGTTCATGATATTTTAAGGATTTTTTTGAAACGCTAAATAAATGAAGAAGTATTAAAGTTATCCACGATAGTATCAAAAAAGTATTTTTTTTCGCACGATGCTTTAAAGGTTTTCAATAAAATGAGAACGTATAAGATATACATACAATAGAACCGAAGATATAAGATGCCTCAAGAAATAAAGAACAAAGACATATAAATTTAATATTTAATATTAAAACGAGAGAGTATCGCGTATCCTCCTTGGAGAAAGCATGGAGAAAAAGCTCCCAATGTTTACATTTACAATGGCCTACGAGAACCGTACATCCGAGAAGACAGGTGTCTTCCTCCAAATGACGTGACTTCCTTCTCGCTTCCGGATATTCTTTCCGGCGGAGACAGCTCTCTTCGGACGTTCGCGTGATTGTGTATAAAGTGACGAAATCACTCAGGAAAATCTCCAGCCTGTCAATAACCATTAAGACATCCGACGTTAATAGATTAGGCAACAAAGATCTTTCTCAACATCGCCAATATCGTGGCCGGCGTTATTGTACAATCATTCTCCCGGGGTTTTTTCTCGAGCAACATTTATTTCTCTTTTTCTCGTCTCGCTTTTTCACGGCAGCGTTTGCGAGCGATTAATTGCATCGACGGCGATGAGTAAGACTTAATTGCGTCACCAGGCAAGTTTTATGCGCCCGTGCTGTTGCCTGACGTCACGACGTTATCTATGACGAGCCGCGTCTAAGTTGTACACGAGCGTGTTTATTCGCGATCGCCGTTTGAACGCACATTGCGTGCGTAAAACATTAAGCGTGAAGGCGATAGCACGTTCCAGACCGAGCGCCGGAGGCGGGACCGCCTAATGCTTCCGGTTTCGTCTTTAATTAAGCTCGCCACGCTCGTATGTGGAATAATCGCGGTCCCTTATACAACTCGAATCGGTTGAAAGCGTCGCGAATTGTATATCCACGGAACGTATGTATCGTTTCCTCGACCGATCGGTTTCCTGGCCATTCCGGCTCGTCACTCCCTATCAGTTACGCCGAACGGTAAATTATGAGCGTGCATAATTAATAACTCGCATGCGAAACGTCGATCATGCGCGAATGTTCGTCGCGTAGAAACGTTGGCGGTTTGTCCTCAAGTTCGGCACGTTTTCATTTTCGCTGATAAATGTGCCGTCGTTAATTAGCGACACTTTTCTAAAATCATTCATCTATTCTATTAACACGAATTACGTAATGTACATATGTAATATACGTAATTACATTTTATAAAAATAAATATAAGTGACCGAAGAGAAAATATTTAATAATTGATTGAATTTTTAAAAACAGGAATAAAAATCAATTTGTTTTGTTTTAAATTCGCCCGAGTTCGCAAGTTATTCAGAGGGAAACCCGAAGAGCCGCTTTCCTACCACCTAATTTACGATCGCGTTAATTAACGGGCGGACACAGTCCGTAGATCATTTGCGGTCTCGTCATCTATCACCGAGAAAACCTCACCGTAAGTCCCGCTCGGCGCCGGCGATTGAAATGCGAACGAAAATACGCGCATTCGTCGAGGAGTTACACTTTCATCTCTGCTTTAGCGAGGCGAGAAAAGAAATGGGTCGCGATCGCGAGTCGTAACGAAAGCCGCGCCGAGCTGAGTCGAGTCGGACGCGGTTGCTCGCGGTTGTATAATTGGTCGTCTGAAAGCGGACTGCTTGGCAACCGGCGATTTGCAACAGCGATAAAAAGCGGGTCTGATATATGCAAGCGCGCACGCGCGCGCGCGCGGAGGCTGCGGCGCTTCCTCGCGCCTCGAGAAAGCCGCCGCCGAGTTTCGCACGCCTTCGCATAGCCTCCGATCTAGGAATCGCGCTCTTTGTAATAATCGAGATCACCTATTAACCTCGAGACGCGAGCGTGCTAATTAAGCGCGGGATATTTAATTAGAGTGCCACGGTCGACTTTGACGTCTCGCGCTTGAATTCGGGCGAGAAAGGGGGAAGATTAGCTTTGCTTCTGTGAGAACGACAGGTCGTTATCCAGAAAAAAGTTTGTTCGATTAAAAAAATATTTGTTTAAATTCAAAAAAATTTGTGCATTTTGCTACACAGTTAAAGAAGTTTCTTTGATTTGAAGAAATCTCTTGGTTAATTATTCTTCTTATTGGAAGAAATTGGTTGTGCTACGCAAACTTATTTTAAAACGAAAGAAATATATTCATGACCAGAACAATTAAATTACTTTTTACGGTTCTGTTAGTCCTTTCTTTGAATTAAAAAATTATTCGTTTAAATTTATTCAATGAATTAATTTATTCACTTAAAAAAATGTCTAATAACGTCATTTCTCGAAATCAAATAAATTTCCATTTCCCTCAAAGGTACTTTCACTCGAAAGAAACAATTTCTTCAATTTAAACATAACTTTTCTCTGGGTGATCCTAATGCAATTTTTGTTACGAGTGCTCCATCCCAGTTGAGAAAGATTTTCCGCACGTGTCCTTTTTCGAGATTGGTGCAGAAGTCCTGTATCAAAAAACACGCGACAACTTGTTTTTACGTTTAATTCCGAGAGCAATAGGGAGAAACAAAATTATACAGGGATAATATAAATATAGACAAGATAATTCCATGTAATCCATTGTTTCCAATGAACGGTGGCAGAATTCGTTATGCAACGAAAGAGCACACAATCGTTCCGGCTGGCTGGTTTCGAGCGGAGAGAGAAAAGGAATGTGATGTAAATGAAGTCACGTTCGGCCTATCTTGCCTGCGTATGCGTCCTGGAGCTTTCCCAGGTATGCCATAACGAGTTAAACGACGTTTCTCGTTCGCGTCGGAGCGAGGAGGAGAAGCGCACGCGATCAGAGCCAGGCTTTTGCGAGATAACCGACGTGGGCGATGGTGCCCCGGGTGGAAGCGTGACTTTTTTCCCCGAGGCTAGAAAAAGTCGCCTTTTTTTTATCATTTCCCTGCCCCTTTCCCTCTCTTCTCGGATGCGGGCCTTCTCGTGGCGCTCTCGAGTCGTTATCTAGTTTTGTTACACTTCCGGCGGGGCCTTTCGTGCCTCGCATGAGTGCCTACGAAAAGGAAATTCGTTCGGTCACGAAGTTCGAGAATTTCTCTTTGTGCCAGGAAACGATATCCTTTCTGTCTTTCTTTCTTTTTCTCCTCCCCTTTCCTTTTTCCGGTGCCACACGAAAGTCGGCTGCGCGTATCAGCAATGGGATTTGCAATTTAACTTCAGTCGCGTTTTCTCGCAATTTCACCTTTTCCTTTCGGTTTAGCTTACGTGTAATAATACTTATTACAAAACTGTTATTTACCCCGTATGGATTTGACATACAAAAATCGTATAGGAAAAATGTAGAAACGTTTACATGCACGAAGAGAGAAAAGTTTTGCAACATAGAGTTGCTGCGCTCGCGTCAAAACCGTTATTGTTCAAATTTCGTTCCCGAAGCACCCTGACCCAGTTCGTTCTCCAGGCCGTGAAGCGAACACCGCGGTTCGCATCGGTACGCAATAATAGTCCGCAGCCACGCAGGGCTAATTGCAGAAGCGCGATCGCGATGAAGAAGTTGGCGCTCGGCCGGAGGATGGCGAAGCGGGACCGGCGCGAAGCGGACCGGAAGGCCTCGAAAAAAGTAGACCGTTAGGCCGAAACCCCTCGAGAAACGTTCTACCCTCTTTACTCTCTCCCCCTTTGCGCTCTTGTTTAGCCGCGTGACTGTACAACGGTCACGTTTATAAAGTCGTCAGCTGTGTTGCGATTGTTTCGTACGGCTGCGCGCGGCGAGACCGCTTTTTCCACGTTTTATTTGCGCCGACACAATGGAGGAGAATTGTTATACTTATCTTGCTTTGCGTCTCCTTTTTCTTTAAAGTAGGATTAGAAAGGCGGAATAAATTGCGTCGCTTTGTTAATATTAACAAAACGGAAGGTCAATACAGGTAAAGTCGCTCCTCTTCCCACCCTAAGCTCCAAATATAACATTTTTATCAAATTTTATGTTTAAGAGTTACGAGAAAAAAAATGAAATGCCGGAGGAAAGTGTAATACGTAACAGAGGAGAATTGATGTACTCGTCTTAATTGTGCTTTGCTCTCTTTTTAAAGTAAGATTAAAAAGGAGTCACTCATCATTAACGAAACCAGAGATTGACTCGAAAAAAGTTATCCTTTTCTCATTTAATCTCCAAATACAAGTTAACATTTTTGTAAAATTTTATACAGTTTTTAAAAAATAAAAATTTTAATAAAATTTTATATAAAAATGTAATAAAATAATATTTTATAAAATAACTAATGGAATATAAAATTTTATAAAAATTTAGATATGAGACAAAAGAGAATGTCGGAAGAAATAAAAAATAAGAGAGGATAGTCGATATACTTGACTGCAATACTAGGTGCAATAATCGATATTCTTATCTTGTTTTGCTCCCTTTTTACATTAAACTGGATTAGAAAGGCGGAATAATAAGTGCTTTGTCTTGCTCTTTTTAATATTAACAAAACGAAAAGTCAATTTGAGAAAAAGGCGCTTTGCTCCATTCTCATTCTAATCTCCAAATATAAAGTAAAAAACATTTTTATAAAATTTTACATTTGGAAGTTATGAAAAAAAAATAAATTGCATCGAAAAAGGTGCATAATAAAAAAGAATCTCGATACTTTTTTTTTCTTTTACATTCGTAGTAAATAGGATTAGAAAGTTAGAATAAATCGTGTGACTCTTCGTTGGTATCAACAAAGAGGCCTCCTCGGAAAAAGTCGCTTTGTTACTCTTTTTCACTCTAATCTTTAAAAATGTGAGATAAATAATATTCCTATAAAATTTTACATTTGCAAGCTACGAGAAGAGAGAAAGAAAAATAAAATGTTTGTAGGAAAGTGCAATAAAGAGACTAGTTTCAACGCGATGTGTTTGCGAGTTAATGGAAGATTCTTGTAATTCAGTCGCCGCAGGGGGTGATTTTTTCCCCCGCGAGTTTCACATCCAATTGATGGTCATTCCGGCTGCAGGTGCAGCCACATCAGGATATCGCAACCGTTTCTAATGTGCTGGTGCTTCTAATGGCTACTCGCGCATTTAACATTCCCTCCCCCCCGCGGCATGTACGATCAAAGGAATTATCTCAATGCCGGTAATTGTCGCTTGATTGTTCCCTGAATCGTAGAAAGCTGAAATCCCGAGATCGAGATACGATCCGCGTTCTCGGCGATCGATCTATCGCGCGGAGATAAGTCCGCAGCTTCCTGTTTCCCCTCGCGTTTTTAAAATAAGATAAGATCAACCCGTTAAACAATTCGAGCAACCGTTGTTTAATGCAAATGGCAATCAGGGAAATAGACACGTAAACGCGATTGCCCAGCCTGTAATCAGAAGGTTAACACTTGGGTACCGTTAAGCGGCGATTAAAGTGATTGTTATTAAAGTGATTGTTATCCCTCTCCCTCGCCCTCCCTTCTCAGGCTCGTGTTTCCTCGCCGATGCGGAACACCATAACGCCGACATTGGCGGACTTTGTTTCCGTTGTTCGCTGTACTGTTAAATCTTCGCCGATCCGAGCCCACGCGATCGTTACCGCCTCCTCCGTCCGCCGCACCGCGTCGGGACGAAACACGAAAAGGGCGGGATGTCGTGGACTCCACGACGTGGAGCGA
Source organism: Solenopsis invicta (assembly GCF_016802725.1). NCBI lineage: Eukaryota > Metazoa > Arthropoda > Insecta > Hymenoptera > Formicidae > Solenopsis > Solenopsis invicta. The sequence goes on from NC_052668.1 coordinate 23,556,167, forward strand.
TCGCGCGGGTGGAGAGCCATCGGCGTCGCGACGCCGGAAACGCACCTCGCGATCGCGCGAGGCGCGAGAAACGAACGCAGATCAGCCGATTAGAAAGCCGCGAGCGATACTCTCATTGTTCGCCTAATTGCGTCTCTTCGCGAGAGGAGAGAATAACGGTGTTCGCGGTCGCGCGTGCACGCGTGCACCCACAATAGCCGGTTGCGTCGCTGCGCCGTTGCCGCTGCGCCGTTGCGTCTCACGACCGTCTCGTCGCGTGTCTTTCAATTACAGATGGCAAGAAGGCAGTCTCGCGCCGAGAGGGACATAGCGGTTGTCGCGATGCGGTTCGTTTCGATGCGACTTTATACTTGGAGTTACTTAATGCCGAATATATTAGAAGGGAGCTGCATTAAACATGCCTCGTGTAATTGGAGAACAGCGGCTCTATCTCTGTAGCCGTATCTTATTTCTCCAGCTCTGCGCTTTGAATGGATCTTGTATTAATAAGAATATCATTTGTGAGCCTTTAATTACGCTCGGCGAGCGGCTGAAGTCTCGCGTTACCCCGCCCAAGTTTATTCCGAAAAAAATATCTCTATTTCTCCTCCTTTCCAGGGAAAGTTAGCCGTTTCGATCTGCGAATGCCGTACAGCCATCGTCGAGTGTCGCGTTGCGGTTCGACACGCGATACACATAGATCATCTCTCGTTCTCCGCTGCGGTTCACCGTTCGAGAAAGGGTGACGGATATACGTACTCTTGTCGCGCGACACACTAGCGAACAATAGCCGAGGGAAACCGGGGCTGTTCGCCGTTTGCTTCCCTCGACTTTCCGCGGCGCGCGAGTGACCCAATTTTTTCGCTGTCTCCCGCGCTTGAGTAATGCTTGTTCCGCGCGCGCGCGGAAAAAGTAAGTCGCGCGATGAGAAAGATGCGCCGGAGCAACAATGCAAAAGGCTCGCGCAAATTACACGTCGCCTCGTAATATTCTGTTACCGCGTCCGAGCGTCTCATTAAACGTGGATCGTCGTTTAATTAAATATTATACCAGCTGAGTTTCCGCTTGCATCGGGTCTCGCCGTCGCGCGAGCGAGAGAGAGAGAGAGAGAGAGAGAGAGAGAGAGAGAGAGTAACGCGAGCGTCGCGCGGCTATCAAAATATATATCAAGTGACGTGCTGCGTCCTCCTTCGGATGATATTCGATGCCCCGGCGATGTCCTGTCGCCCGCGTCGCTTCCGCGACGGATGAAAGTTTTCATCGTTCGCGACGACGACGTAACTGCGACTGTTAACCCGTTTATCTAGACTAGGTTGTGCTCTGGGCTAGAAATTTACTTTACTTACTGCGAAATCGTCGCCGTCATCTGTTCTGCCATCCGATTAAAATGATCGGACGGCAACGGAAAGCAGGACGGGACAAGAGAGAGAGAGAGAGAGAGAGAGAGAAACAGTGAAGGTTCAATTTCCGACGTGACTTGAATTTTTCCAAGTACTCGACGTCGAACGTGATTATACCCGCGTTCGAAATTGCATGCGTTGTTCTCTCGTGCGATCATCAAAAATTTTGCGCCGCTATCGAGCAGATGCTGGCGATTTGCTCGCGATCGACTCGATAAGATAAGGCTTATCTTCGTTTATGAGCGCACAAAATTTCCGACGGTAGCTCAGACAGAGAGAACGGCCGCGGCCTTGGATGATTTTACGAAAGTGCAAACCACGCAAATTTCGTTTGCCAACAACGGCGATTTAACTGTCGATGAATCACGCGCCGTTTGTAAGCTCGTTAATAATAACCACGGTTCAATACCGTGGCGATCGGGCTGATTAAATTAATTAACGGCTATATATCCCGGGCTCGCGCGTAATCCGCTCGCGTAATATCTCCGATCAACAACATCCGCTAACGATCTGTCGCATTTCTTTTACATAATTACTTAATGTACAGTTACACGGTTACATATTAATGTCTTAATGTTAATTTTCTCAGCCCGTTTTCTCAGCCGTAGATGACTTCGCCGTGATTATTCATCGCATTGACGTTAATTGGCCGCTTTTAATATACAATGTGCCACGATACTTTACTTGGGGAACAAAAAATCGTTAAAAATCCGCGTGGTAGACTAATTATTATTTTTTTCATCTCATTTCGCCATACGACTCAATAAAAATATTCTATTAATTAACAGCTAAATTACATACGTATATTGATAACAGCGCAATTCATATTATAATTACAATGGAGATATTCCAATGAATGAATATATATAATACCACGCGAAGCCTTTACAGCCGATTGCTTTACCGTTGATTAACGCTAACTGTAACTAACTGCATTCTCTCGCACCAACTATATCGCGCTGTTACGCTGTGATCTAGAAACGGATAGGGAATTGTTGACCGGAGTTTGTTAACTGGACCATCTCGATATTGCAAGGAACGTTCCATATGTATTACCGCTTTATGTAAACTGAGAAAAAAAATTGTCTTAACACAAAACATTGCTCATTGGGTTTTAATAGCTTATTTGTTTGCAGTCAAGTTAAACATTTTTTAATTAAAACAATTATGTAGATAAAATAAAGAAATTTTTAATCAAGTAACTTTTTCTGCCAGTTCTAGAAAATATTCATTGTTACACTATTTTTATATGTAAAATTATTTAGATTCTTTAATCTAAGAAAACAATTTAATCAAGTTTGATAATTACTAGCTGATTTGTAAAATCATTAAAATATAAAAAATGTATACAAACGTAAATAATTTTACTTAACCAGCAAATAAATGCATCAGAATACGTATCAAGAAAATGTATTTTTTTTCATTAAAAAAATTTCTCTCAGAGTAATTACGGAAAATTATCGAGCCGAATAATCATCCGCCGTGTTGCTTGTTCCTGTCTCGTCTTTTTCTTTGTCACATTGTTGGTTATACTGACAAGGTGTAACTCAAACACTCCGCACCTGACAGCCGCGGTTTTATCGTAATTAGCGCGTATCATCAAACACGCGTCTTAATTACGCGTTCGTGCATACGGTACGGCGGAACAGCGATCTACGGAAGAAAAAAAAAACAACCGGCTTCACGACTCGCTGCGATGATGATTGCGCCTTGTATTTCCGGCCGGTCACCGTGGCTCGCTTCTTTTTAACTTCCTTGGCCGAATGCGGCGCGCCTTTATTATTAACGAGTGTCGTAAGAGCCGCTACCTAATCAGCATTTTCGCCACTCGTTAGTAAAATTGCGTAACGAGAGTCCGACACATGGGAGACTTTATCATGGTTCGCCAAACATTGGATAATATAATATATCGCGGAGATTTCTGGTCGAACCGTTTTCAACCAGAACAGACGCACGGCGGATCGAAGTTGCTTTTATATTTGCGTAAAACTCACGCACGCGTGACAGGATATTTAATTGTGCAAAACGACCATTGCGAGAATAAATATTACTTTGTTTCGAGGAAGCATATTAATGACGCATGTGCCATACAAGGGAACTTATGCGTATCGTTTGTCTTACCAGAAAAATATGCTGTCTAACAAAGGAAACGATAATTGGAATCTTGTTTTATCAAAAGACAGGAAAACACACTGTTAAAAATGTCATAAAATTCAATGTGTTTTTAAACACAAGCACGTTAAGTTTAATGTATAATTTTATGAAGTCTGAAAAATGTGTGCATACAATTTGCACATTTGATAACATTATATTTTTAATGTGCCTGTTTACAATTACTTCTGTTGTATTACATTCAATTTTGTTGCCTATTTTTACCACTGTAGCAGATTAGATTAAATAGAATTTGTGCACGGAAAGAACGGTATGGCTAAAATATCTAAAAATTTAGCTGGATACAGATCTGAAAATAATTTTTCAGATCTGTATCTGTTGCGTTATGTAAGAGGCTCCAGCTAAATGTCAAGACTTTTGCAACACTGCTAATCTTGCTTAAGAATCTAGAGAACGTACAGTAGCCTGAAAAGTAAATAAAATTTGGAAATATGTTTACTATTAACACTTTAAATAAATTATATATATGAATAAGATTACATTTTTATTTGATAATATATTTTTATAGCTTATTTGATCTATTTGTTATTAAAAATTAAATTTTTTTTAACACTATTAAGAAAATATTAAAGAAAAATTTCAATTTTTTGTGTAAAATTTTCAAGTTTCAAAATAATTTATATAAAGTTTTATTGTGATTGTCTGTTTAATTATTTTGTAAATAAATAAGTAAATTTTGTTTATTTTACAGAATTGATCTCTGCATTGCAATGAAACTTTATAATAATCATCTTCAATATTTAAAGTACTTAAATAAAAGATTCAGATTTTTTTTTATTATTAATTGTATTTTCAGTAGAGCACATGTCTACTTTTATTGAAATAATTTTTTATTCAGATGGAGAATCGCTGCCAAATTTTTTCTACTTATTTTCAATGTAAAATAAGCTGCAATTTTTTCATAACTTTCTTAATGTTTTGAGAAATGTTCTATTATACATCCTTAAACATCCATAATTATTTTAAGAATTCAACAAAATAATTTTCAAATATGTATCTTAGTTAATTTCTTAGACGCTTCAGTAAAATCGTTCTTTCCGTGTATAAGTAAAAAATTAGTTTACATGCATTTAAATTAAATGTACAAGTCCGGGATATAGCGTTAATTAATTTAATCAGTCTGCCTACTACGGTTAACGCACTATTAATGAGTATCCACGATAGAAAATCAGTCAGTGATAGAAAATCAGTTTCTCTTTCGTTAAAATAAGAATGACTACCAGTTTTAAATACCGAATATTGCGCGAAGAACGAAACATTTCAGTAACAATAGAGTCGTTTGTTCGAATTCACTGCGTTCGCGTTTCGCGGGCTCGGCGAAATTGAAGTAGGACGCTTAATTAGATCATTAGGCGGTAATAACACTCGCGTGCGCTCGCCGTCGTCCGCCGCGTTCCTCGCGAATAATTAGCGGCCCCGGTGGCTCCCCTCTTCCCACCGGTGGATCGAAGTGGATGAATAATAAATTCGACAGCCCTGCGTTAATAGCCGTTTCCTCGGTGCGAAGAACAGCCGGCGGGGAATTTTCTCCCACGCGCGCGATAATGGATTCGATTAACGAGGTGCACCGATCCAATTAAACTCGCTTCTTCGCGTCGTCACGGCCGATAAACGCGCCGCATGAGAAATTACGTAACGTTTAACCACGCGCGAATGTCCACGCGAGTCTTCTCACTCTCGTTCGCATACGGATTCATCCGCCGAGATCGCGGCTTTGCGCAATTGACATAGATCCGCTTTCACTGATCGACGATTTAATTCTCCGCGGTTCAACGTTTTTTTTTTTTTTTTTTTTGTTGCTTTCATAGCCCAATCAGGTTACCGATAGTGTTTTTTGCAAGGATTTTTGGGCTCTAAGAAATCTGAAAAAATTCTGATACACTTTCAACGTTCCAGAATACGATTTCACAAATTGTTTAATTAGAAACGTCTTTCACTTTCTTTTAAATATGTGTTTTCATTCGAGGAAGAATAATTCAAAACTGAAAATTCGCCTGGGTCTTTAAATCTCTGGTTGGACCACGAAGAGTTAATAATCGATTCAAACTGTAACAAGGAGAAGTATAGGAAAACAAAAATTTGAAATGGAATTTTGATGAGGAAGAATTACAATGGGTATATGACAGAGATCATTAATTAACATACAATTTTTATAGAAATATCTGTTGATCATTATTGATTATGATGAGTACTTTTTATTATCGCAAACATCCAGTCATGATAAAGTACAGATGGTATTAAGATGAAAGGCGGAGGGGGCTGTAGAACTCTGCGGAAGTGATCGTGAAGAATCAGTTGATTAAACTCATCAAAAGACATAAAAATTACAAAAAAATTAATTAATTTATGTAAGTTTGTATATATTGGCTGACTTAAAATCAATGTTAAAAACTAAAAATTAATAAAATGGATGTTTTTCAAAAATTAAAATAAATTAAAAATAATTTTTTAAATGCGATAATAAAGATACTATCGTAATCTACAAAAATTAATTTTATATTTTCACAAAAGTTGGATCTTAATTGGTCTAGCATTTTTCTCTATAAAATTCTCCAAAATAGGCTTTTTTCAGACAAAGTAGGATATCCCAACAAAGTACTATAGAATGAATATTCTCTCAACCAACAAAATTAAATCAAGAATTGAGAGGATGACTCTTCAAAGAGCTATATTATTTTATATCATTATGTTCACCAAAAAAATAATTTTGTAACATCTAAAACTTTATCTAGATACAGATCAGAAAATAATTATATGTTGGGCCGTCAAAATAATTATGTACGTCCAAGCATGATAATGTTACCGCAAACAGTTTTGCTATTCTGGCAACCAGGTTGAACATCCGCTACAATTTTTTAAACGGCTCAACATAATTACTTTCAGATCGGTTTTTCAGCAAAATTGCTCTTTCCATATTACTTTGCATGAGAAAAATTTAGGGTTTGATTTTTCTTCTTCTCTCGCGATATCGCGCAGACTCGATGATTCCTTTACGAGCGACCAATCTATCCCGGCCGTTCCGCCCGCGTCGGTTTTTGCTGGATACGTTCGTTCCACCACGTAACGGATGGACCCGGTTGCGCTAGCTCGCGATCACCGCCGGACCCGTCACAGGCCATTGCCTCGCGCGATTACGGACCTCCCCTACCTTCGTCTTCTACGCCGCGCTCTGTTCGATTGCGCGCGCTCGGCATTATCGTTTTCTTCGAGGGAAAGTGAACGAGGTGCGACGCAATAATGCTTGCGCGTCGGTCCGCCCGACCGGCCGCAACGCGCCGCGGGAATATAATGGTGATTAATTCGCGATTATCCGCGAAACTTCTTTTTTCCCACGATCGTCGCGACCCGTCGCGTCGTCCGGCGCGGCGCAACGTGCCGATTTTTTTGGCAAAAAAACCTCCGCTGCGCTTCAAATGCGCTATTAACAGGAATCAACGGACAATTCCTTGAAATTTAAGATGGGAATTCTGAGAGAATGAGGAAATATATGGTGTATATGTGATGAGTAATCAGTGAATAAAGAACCGGTACAGCTATTTCAGGCTAATGGAAAAGGTTTCATTGGCATCTGACACTGAGCTTGAAATTTTTTGACTCCATTTACGTTAGCCGTTTCTCAGGCATATCTTTCCCTTTCTTTGGAGCGGAATAGTGGTCCGACGGTGCAGAAAACGATGGGGGGGTGTCCATTAAGCCGCACGTTGGCAGGCATTTGCGCTGCGGTGGTCTCACTCGTCCTACCGTGTAATTAGATCGAACGCAGACCGGAGATCGGCGTGTTTTGCAATAAGAGTGAAATATCCGTTTCGCCGCGATCGCGCGACTTTACGACGGCGAACGAAAGTTTCAGAACTCGCTCAGAGACAACGAATTTTAACGCTTGTATCTTCAACTTTCCTGTTCTAAATTTGATTTCAATTTTTTCTGAAATTTTGCTTAATTTCTATGTAAGCATAGCTTAAAATGTAAAATTAAAAAAAAAAATTTTTACAAGTTAAAATGTAAAAAATTGTAATAATTGTAAACATTTTAAAGATATGCTTCACAAATAGAGAATTATTTTATTATCTATACAGCAAAAAGGTCGTGAAATTTGCTAATCAAAATGCTACAGCAAAGTGTTCAAAAAATCAAGTAAAATAATTAATTGTAAATGTTTATTTCAAACAGTAGTTTTTTTTTTAAATAAGGGATTAAATTTGGTCGAAGTCGCATGTTCGTAGGTGTGTTAGCATTAGTAATCACGGGTTGCTGTCTAAACGTAATCTATGATTAATTAACTTTAAATCCTTGTAACACCAAAAGAATTAGTGCTTAAAATTTACAAATAACTATTTTACTTGATTTTTCAGAAACTTTTTTGCTATAACATTTTGAATCATAAATTTTAAGACAATCCATATATGCAAGTGGTAGATAAAATAATGTAAGCAGCTGAAAATATTATACATAATGTTATATAATATTATACTGCTTATTGTATTAATAAGAGATTATAATAAAATAAGCAATGTATTATGTAATATTATACAATTATATAGCGTTATGTATATTGCATATTGTTCTCTTAATTATAAGAGCGCATAATATTTTCTTTACTTTTCAAAACTGTTTACAGTAACTCGATGAATAATATTTAAATCAGGCAGTTAAGTATATGCTGGCCTAAAAAAAATGTGGAAATTTTAAAGAACAGAAAACAATTTTGAAAAATAGTATGAAAAGCAAATTTTTTTCCTCGAATATCACTTATACATATAATCAATTGAGGCCCGGTTTTTCATTATCTGGTTAACTTGTAGTTAAACTTAACTTGATGTTTCAACCAATGAGCTTCACTTATGGCATCATCATGAGTGAAGCTCATTGGATAAAACATCAGGTTAAGTTTAACCACAAGTTAACCGGATAATGAAAAACCGGGCCTGAAAGATATTCTCTAAAAAAAATCATGCAACATGTCATTAGTACCTATTCCAGCATAACTTATTCCAACACGATAGAATGATCTGTTTTAATGTCAAAAGGTAGATTTATTTCTTTTTAATGAAAAAAAGCAACATCGTATTTCCTAAGTATTCACATTTTTGTCCGTCCCCTCTAATTTATGAATAATCGAGAGAGAGAGAGAGAGAAGAGGCCGATGATACATCTCTCATCCGTTCTCCATTCCTCTGAACACGTTTAAAAGTTAATTAAAATATCTTTCTTCAGTTGAAGGCATTTTAATATTACCGGCATACTTATAGCGCGTAAACACGAAAGGCACGAAGCCAACAGGGCCGATTGTATCGAAGACAGTAACGTATTCGTACCAGTCGCGAGCTCCTCGCGATGGTATATGATCGCAATCTATTGAATTTTTATTTCGCGGGATGCGCCGTCGTCGTTCGTATCATCGATGCTGATGCCGCCGCCGTTCTCGGCCGGTGTCGCAAGAACGGGACGAGCGAAGAAGGATCGTGAATTAGACAGGAGTCGTGAGTCACGACTCCGGGATCGTCTCCACTTGGCAACGGCATTAAATCACCAGCGAAAAGACGCAACCGTATGCAATTATTCGCGTTCGCGTGCGGCGCACAGCGTTTTGCAAATTGCAAAAAATGCAACCGCTCCGCCGATTGGCGCACCGTCACGGATCTATGACTCACTGCCTGTCGCTAATAGATAGTGTGTAAACAGCGTTCGATAGTGTTTGGCAAATATAACGGTCGAGATGTTCAGGCTTAAACATCTCGACCTGGGCGAATCGTAAGTCGCGCAGTCGCCTATATTTAAATCTGCGCCAATTTTTGCGCGTTCTATATTTCGGCGCGTCTAATATATTTGGTAATGAGACTTATAACGCGGTTCAAGTACTGAAGTGCTTCCAAACATATCCAGCAACTCGTGTGTGCCGCTGCTCGCGGCCTCGGCTTGACCGCCGGCCGTTTCGGAATCGCTTGCACGCACCGCGAGCAGCTCGGTCGCGGAGGAAGCGACGTCCGAGCAGCCGCAAAAATCGCCCGGTCCCGAGTGTGACTCATCACACTCGAGAGACTTCAACGCGCGTGTTTCCGCGAGAGCACCGGTATTTCTGGCTGGCGGCGTATTTGTGTTACACGGCGTTGTATCGAGGCGCAAAAAACCGCAACTGGAGTGACGTCGTCATCGCTCGGGAAAACGGGATGTCGGAGATACATGATTCTACGTCGAGTCCAGGTCGCAGCCTCCTTAGATGCGTAAGATTACGCGGCGTTCTCTCTCGACGAAGACTAACCAGGCTAACCACGATGGGACCTGGTTGTATCCGCAACAACTAGATTTCGCAAGAAAGAACCAGTCTTGGTCACCGTTTTGGTCACAGCTCGTCTCATATCGAAATGTAACAAAACGAATATTTTATTCCCATTTTATTACTATTAAAATAGAAGTTTTTTAAAATCTTCCACGCTCGACGAATCGTTGCTGAGCCGATTCTGCAATAACGCAAATTTGTTTCCTTCTGACGCAAGATATTTTTGTGCAGATGCCAATTTAAAAAATTGCAAATGAATACTTCGAAATGAAATATGATGCATAATTTGTTTGGATAATGTAAAATACTGAGAACAATCCACTTTAAATGATTTGCAATTAATCAGTATTTGACTAAACATTGATTATCGAAGTGTTTTGATAAAATTAATTACTCAAGTATACCTGGAAAAAATTTATTGTCCCTCCGCAATGTTGAGCGATAAGTCTATTGTTCGTCTTTCACGGATCGACTTTGGGGATCGGTGAACTGTAAGCCTGCGGGCATACTGGCGATCGGTCGATGTGTAACCATGGGAGACCAAGGCCGTGCCTTCCAACTCGATAAACCTCATCGACATTCAAGCCCTCTTGTACGCGAAAGCACCGCGTTGTTTTCTATGCACGTGCGTTTTACATTTCGTACGAACACAATGACGTTTTACAACCAAAAATAATCTGGCGATCTGCCAATTCTTGTTGGATAAAATTTTGACCGGTATTCATAGTCCGTACTTATATTCGAGCTCGTCTTAAGATGTTACAATTTTAAGATGTTATAAACCAATCATTAACACTTTAAGAATAAACTATCAATAATTTGTCTCTTTGTTTTGTAACATATTCAAGACGAAAGCATAATTTTAATTCTGTCAATATGATAGATAACAAAATAATAATAACTTTAAATAGGTACATCATCATTTTGATGTTGTAAATATTTAACATTGGTTTGAGTACAAATAGTAATTAAATCATCTGCTTGTTGTCAAAATGATAATTTATCATTAGAGCCCGATTGCATTTACGTTGATTGCGCTTTATCTTATCGTTATCGGTGTTTTAGGAAATTCTTAATCCTGATTGTAACACGATATGTATGATCTAATCCGCAATTGCGGTAGAATGTCGTGGAAACATTCAACGGTATTGAAAACATGCGAGTGTTGTGCTCTTTATAAATAAGAATCAGTGTGTTATTCATTTAGAATATTATATTTATAACTGTCATCATCACTGATTATCTGCTACCGTTCAGTGATTTCGAAGGATCAAAATCAGCGAATATATTATTAAAAGATAATGTCTATATTAATGATTGATATAAGTATAGTGCTGAAATTAGAAAGATTTCACTGATTCCGATTTAGAGAGTGGAAGAAAAGCGTCAGAACTTCCTTGGAAAAACGTCGACACAGCGACAAAGAATAAAGTATAATTCTCCATGCTCGTTCGTGAGATTGTGTTATTCTCCGTAATACGATTGCGCAAACGTCGCTTTTTAGTATTGCAGCTAATTAACGGGATTACCTCATCCGGTAAATGGAGTTAATTAAAGCTAACGCTTCATTTAGAATCCGCCCGCGATTTTCCGATTGTTATGTCTTATTACCCGGCGACGGGGCACGTTATCGAGCATCGGGTTGAGAAACTCCACGTGGGAACAAAGCGATTCACGTGTGTGGCCACCGCGCTCGCCGTGTGTACTCGCAACGAAACTAGTTCTCGTGTCGCGTCCTTTTGTTGTATGCACAAAAGCGCCGTGTTCGCACCTTTGTCGGCGAGAGATTTTTCTATACGATCTTACGTGCACAAGTATAAATATTTCAGTATTCCTTCTCTTATTATTTCTTTCTCTCTTTCTCTTAACTCTACTACGACTCGGATCGTTTTCTCTATTTATTTGCACCGTAATCCACGATAATTTGATAATTAAAGAGAAAAATGTTTTGCGCGCGATGTACCTTTTTCTCTTTTTTTTTAATCTTGGAAAGCGTCTAATCTTTAACGAAAAGGAAAGTGAGGTAGTCGGCTAAACGGTCAAATTGTACTTTTAATTGTATGTTAATAAATTGGCGAGATCCTTTCACTGAGTTCTCAAACTTTATCTGCACCATCTTGAGCTTGCTGTGCGTAGGTATGACGAGAACGCCGAGAAACGTAATTTATGTGCACACTGACTCATGCTGCAAGTTTATTTTCTCCCGTCTCTATTCACCGAATGACGTTCGCGCGCAACGTACGAAGTCGGTTTCGTGAAAGGCGTGACCTGCAGGTCATTTTACGTGCCAGAATCCTTTTAAATGCTAAAATGTTTTATTGGAGCAAAAGTCGCGGAAACTTTCGTCGTTCGAGGCACGAAGTTATTCAAAAGAAATGTATTTAACGCTAATCAAATTCGTCTCTTCTATACGCAGAGTTTGGAGCAGGAGAGGCACCTGCTGCGAAGGAGACTCGAAGAAGCTAGAGATGAGAGCGAGGCAAGAGCGTTGGAACTACAGGCTGATGTGGAGACTCTTAGGAGTCAACTGGAGGAGCAAAATGAGAAGGCGAGGAGAGCGGAGCGCGACCAAGCCGCCCTCGTCGCGGAGCTGACGGCGCAAAACACGAGGCTGGCCGATCAGCTGAGAGAAGCTGCCAAACAGGAGGAGCAGCTGCTCGTGGAGGTGAAGGTGCTGCGGGAAAAATGCGCTCTCAGGAACACCACCCTGCAGGATCACGTCAGCAGCTTGGAGATCCTCAGGGACGAGGTGAGCGTGAACTTTTAATCTGAAGATTAAAATCTCTATCATCATACATCATCCAAGTGCGTAATTATAATAACTCCTTTTTGCATATAAAAACTTGACTTTTTTTTCCTCTCTATTCTTAGTTAGTAATGCTACGAATTTCTTGCCGCAGAGTTTCCTCCTTGCTTAATTGATCCGCGCGCGGAACGGAAACTGTCGTTATTAATCATCGGAAGCCGAACGGCGCGGTTCTCAGGCGGGGCCCGCTAAATAATTCGCAGCATCCTTTTTATAAAAGGAAGCGGTAATCATTGCTCGCGTTCGCACGTGAATTTGCTCGTACAATCTCTGGGAAAACGCTATCATCGAATAAAAATGAACGTGACCCTCGTCGGTCGACTCGATTTGCCTCCGTTTCGTTTCGCTCCTTCATCTCGTCTTACAATGGCAACCGGATGTCGACTCCTTGGGAATCGTGCACGTAGAAGGCTTATTAAATTAGACGTGGATAAAAATAAATCGAATATAAATGTATGATGCATTTCGCAAACACTGCGATAATTACTATACAAGGGATGAATAAAATAATGTGAACACGTAGGAAATATTCTCTTTATTTCGTCCATTCCCTGTATTTTAACATTGCGTTTTATGTTATCCGTATGTTTCATATTTCTAAATTCAGGCAGCCTTGAAAAGTCGTTTGCGCGTGTCGTTTCAGGTACAACTGGTATCCGCACAAAGGACAGAGCTAGAAAGGCGGTCCTTGGAGCTGCGCGAAGAGAGGGCCAGGGCGATGGCGGCCCTCGAGGAAGCCGAGGAGAGAGCCACGGCCTTGGAGCGGCTCGGCCACGAAGCGGAACACCGCGCGAGACTGGCCGAGAGGGAGAGGTAAGACCAGAAACCGCGATCTGTATACGTGGCCATTATATTTTAGTTAACACGCGAAGACAACGCTTCATTGAACACGATCTATCCAGTTACATCTTTCGGAATTTCACATATCCAAAATCCATGTGACGGTCGCAACTTTATAAAATATATTCCGTTGGTCACCAAGCGTTCAAGACATCTTAGTCAGTTTCGTTTTTCTTTTGTACGTCACATTTTTTCAACCATGCAGTGTATTAAAATGTATTACCTTTAGGGATGAGCTAGCGTCGGCGTTGGCGGCCATCGAGAATGAAAGAAGAACCCGGTCCGATTCGATACACAAACCACCGCGGTCTCTGCAAGCGGAGATGGAGTGCGAGGAGAGCGGCAGCTCACTCGGAGAACAGGACGATGGCAGTCTGAGAACGGAAGTGACGAGGGCGACGAAACGACTGAGGGAGTTGTGCGCCCATTTGAGACGCGGCGAAGATGACTCGGGTCTGCAGAGCGACTGCGACGAGTCCATGCTAGTGATCAATCTCAACAACTCCGAGGCAGAAGTGAACACCAACGAGCGGGAGACTCACCCTTCGCCAGTAAGCAATTCTTCACGTGCCGTTTATTACAAGCATATAATATTAGATGTAGATGTCTAGTTGAACAAACATCTATAATTCTTTTCTTCGTAGACAAACTGTCCGGGTGCACTGTTAGAGCTGGTCGAAGAAGTCTACAATCTCGCGCTGTCGGGTAGAGGGGCCCCAGGGGAATTGGGATTGGCGGTGGAGCTTCATAGGGTACGAGAAGAACTGGAGAACTCTCGGGAGCAGTACAGGATACAGGAAGAGGAATTGAAGCGACGCGGCGATACTGTCTTGGAGCTGACGAGCAAGTTCAGCGTCTGCGAGGCTGAACTTCGCGGCGTCAAGGAGGAACGTGACAGAGCGAGGGGCGATATCGAGCACTCCGAGTTGACGAAGGACGAGATCGTAGCTAAAGCTTACAAGGTGCGGGATCAGGCGGTGGCCCGGCAGAACAGGGTAGAGGTAGAGCTGGCCAGAACGCGGATAGACATCCTGCAGGCCGACAGCCAGCTGAAGGAGGCGATCAAGCAGAAGGTCGAGCTCAGTCAGCAGCTGGAGCAGTGGCAGATGGACATGCAGGCGCTCCTGGACGAACACGTGCGCAGCAAACTGACCCCGGCCTCGCAGATCGTCGCCACGAAAAACGGCGAGAACTCGGACATGTCGGCACCGGCCAGGAAGAAGAGGAGCACCGGCTCGACGAAGAAGATGTTCGGCCTGTTTTGACGAAAGTGACGCAGCGCGATGGCTTCGTTGCATTGAGCCGAGCGATCGTGACTGACATAGACCTAGGCTTCTGTGTTCCTGCGTTAAGAACCATTTTGTATAAAGTAGACGTCAACAGGATTAAGAGAAGAGAGTGCGAATTTAGTGCTCATCTTGAGAATCTGTTCTCTGCTAAAGTCATTAAATGATGCTGCTTGGACCGTACATACATTGCGATATGTGGACTAATCGTAAACTAGCAACTTTGAGCATCTAAATTTAGCAGTTCAAACTAGACCAGTTTCGTCTGGTCTCGTGCAAACTTTGGGACCTGTCTCGGCACGAATGCCGAAGCGTTCTCGATGCATGACGCGTGCGAGAAACGTCCGCGTTGCTCACGGCGGGGAGCCTATTACATTGGTGCTCGTGTCGAAACCGTAAATTCGAATTTAAGTGGCATCGCCGTAGAAACAGGAACGTCCGACTTTCTACGATTCCTCAACCAGGGAAAGTCGCGGAACGTTCCTCCGAAAACGCTCCTCGCGCGACTCGACACGCGACATCAAACTTTTCATTCTTCGACTCGATTACGCGCGTTTTCTGTGTCGGCCACTTTTTATCACGCGGCTCGATCGATGTAATCCGGCGGACTGTCATTATCGTTCACTCGACTGTTCATGCGAAAAGTATTAATGACATAAAATTACGTTGCGACGCCGATCGCTAATGGAATCAGCGATGAGATGGACAAGTCCATCTCATCTAGAAAAAAAAAAGAAAGGAGAGTCGTCGTTGATGTGTGTTGCCTCCCCGAGAAATTAAGGTTCCGTTACGAACGACGTCTTTTCTCCACGATAGATAAATTTTCGACACGTCCAAGCGACGTTTCTAGCTCAGGGAAATTTTTCGCGGACGCTCTTCTAATTTTCGCTCTTTCATCGCGTTTCTTCGTCCGCTCTCGAAAGATCCAGAGGGACCACTGCAATCGAAACGAGATCGGTCACGGTCTCTCGCTTCACGCGGGCGAAGGGGAGGAGGAGTATCAATCGTCCGAAAGATGACGAAAGAACGCGAAACGTTTAATGTCCCGGCAAGACTGATTAGGATCGGCAAGAGGCGCAGCCGAGTTTTTTTTTCTCCCGCGCGCGAAAATGCGTCCTGTCATTTTCATCATCGTGGAACGAATCGCTCTCCACGGTAACGAACGATCTCCGAGTGGAAACTCCTTATTTCGAAATGGCCTCGCGCTCTGCTCGACAAATAATGAAACGAATCGAAGTCACACGAGTGTCTCTCGCTCCGTTTCTTTCGCCGCGCGACGCGAAGACATCGGATTCCTCTCTTAATATAAAACATTGTGATACGCTGTGTCTTACGTTAGAATCGAAGAATGTTGTGGGCTTCCTGATACATTGCGGAAGCATCACTTCTGTAATCAATCAACGATCGTATTAGAGCGCGAAATTAAAGAAACTTTTTTTTTTAATTTCGTCAACGATTAAATTGCGAGAATGAATAGTAATTGATAAGAAAGCCGTGAATTTGTTATGCACAAACGTGTACTCAAAAGTAGACCTACCACGGGCTTGGATGACTTTCACTATCTATCTGACCATGAATAATTACCGTCCGTCCATCGTTCCGTCCGGCAGGACTAACGAATTGTTCGCGATACAACGAGGAGAAACGAGAGTAGGATGATGAAGCGCTTTGAAGATGATGAAAGTCGATCGATCCAGCCGGTGATCATTGATATATTAACGCGACGATAGTGCAATATCACTGGAACATTTTTACAACGATATTTAATCGAATCGACGAATGCAACTCGACTGCTCCTCGACGATTCTGCGTTTCGCACTTGCAGATAAATCGGTCTCGAGGAGCAACGGCTGCGATGCATTTAGTGGCACATGTGTGATCTCTCACGTGTAGAAATTGCATGAACACGCGTGCGTGCGTCGCACATAGCGAATCGTTTGTACATTAGTTTCCCCCCTCCTCCCTTCGTTTCTTCGGGGCGAGTGTACCGACGAAACTGTATGATAATTGTATAATTCTCGATCTGATCAATTGCGGCAATATTTATTTAATAAAAATCTGTTTTACGAATGAAAGTCTCGCTTCTATCAGTCTCCTATCCATTGTCATCCGACACGCACTGCAAGTCCAATCCAAATGTGTAATTTTTACACACTCAAGTGCGTAAAACGTGGAGTCACTTTTTACACATTTCTTTGCGTAATTTTTCTATGATTTTTATATGCTTAGATGTATGTCAATGTTAAATTAATGTCTAAACGTGTAAAAAATACAAAAATTACACGCATAGAAATGTATAAAAAAATGACTGCACGTTTTAGACACTTGGATTTGGAGTACTTTTTAATTAATCTTAATTATTAGCTTATTAAATTATATTTAGTGTTCTTAATTTTCCGGAAAAAAATAAAATTGAAGAAAAAATACAACTGTGATAATGATAGCAAACTTTGTTGATGAATTACTTAGATATTACGGCTTTTAAATGGAAAAAAAAACTTTAAAACGACAAAGAAAAAATTTTTCCAGCCTTAAAACACTAAAATTATTCAATTCTATTTGTTTGTTCGGTGACTTCGGCTTACCGCTTTTCTCGCTACATGTCGTTCGTCCCAGCAAGCTGGGAATAACGAGACACGTGAAAAGAAACAAATAGGCATTTATTCACAAGAGGCAGGTGTAGTTACAGTAGTTTCATTTCTGTCTTGCTTTTTGTATATATATGTATATATATATGTGCATATATATACACATATATATATTTATAATAGTATCTTGTAACCGACCCGTAATCACCGATCGGTTCAACTACGCAATACAAATGGGCATGAACAATGGGGGCGGGTGCATACAAAGTGTTTGTCCTCTCGCACACGAAACGCGCCGTTTCTACTCCGTTTCTTCTCTTCATCTTTTTTTTTTTAATTTTACTTTAAGCGCAGCGAGATTCCACTTTATAAAATTCTGTGTGTACGTATGCGTGTGTGTATCGGCAGATAGAATCTCGCTGCTCGTTTCACTTGCACGCTGCGCGATCCGCCGTGTCACGATCCCGACGAATCGCTCTGAACGCGGAGCGATGTTCTCGTCCCGCATCCTCCTAATCAAGTGCTTTTCGCGGCACCTTCAGGTGAGTATCGTTCAAGGGAGAGCGGCCTTCGATCGCTCGTGCGGATAAAGTCAGCACGCGAAAAGCACGCGCAATCGCACACGGAAATGCGATACGCTCTGTCAAGTGGGAACCGATCGTCAACGTAATTCGAGGATAAAAAAAAGCACCCTTTCTTTATGGAAAAATACACTATTAAATTCGCAAAAAAACTATTGTAACTAATAGTGTACAATAGTGGATTCGATGGTTTCCCAAGAATTTTCAATAATTTTCTCACAAGTCCAATATTATTTTTCCATAAGGGTGATCTCTAATTAATCGGCGTTGGGTCTTCCCACAGGCATATCGGCGATCCCCTGACCTCTCTCTCGCACGATTCTCTCCTCTTTCGCAAAGGTGTCGGTGTGTGGTAACAATATATAATATATAGTATGACAATATACGACGACGGCGGCTCTTTAAATTTGTCCCCTATAGTAACGCTGACGATGACGTGTGATCATGACAACAATGTAATAACAATGAGGCTTTTAGCGGCGATAGCGGTGAATAATCATAGAGTAAATCCGTAATCAATTCGTAATAATGTGGCGAGTCGTCGCGACGCGAGTCTCGTCGAATGTGAAGCGCTCCTTCCCTCGTGTCGAAACGAATAATCAATAGAGCAATTAGTATAAAGATATAGAGAGAGGTACGTACTCTTCTCAAGGTAGAGAAAGAGACAGAGACAGAGAGAGAGAGAAAGAGAGAGAAAGAGACACTATAATTATCGATGAAGCAATCGTGTTTCTTTTGTGCAGAACAACTCTTCTATCAGTAGATTCGCATTTTCTTCTTCGTTAAGGGTATTACATGTCACGGTAAATACAGTAAGGTTTGCTATGCTATGTCAATTATAAGTGGCTCTTGTCGCGTTTCACCACCTGAAACCCACCCCCTTTCCCCTTTCCCCCCTCCCTTGCCCAAGCTCCGGTCCATCATTCAAGATTATTTTCCCCGTGACAACGTGTCAACACCTATATAAAGAGACAGTTAAGCTATGCGCAATTTGCGTGTGAGTGTGTAGGTTCTTCTCTCTTCCATACGTATGCGCACCTGCACACACGTGGCTGTAATCTACTTGGGTTTTCGTGTATGCACGCGTGTGAGTGTTGTGTGTGTGTGTGTGTGTGTGAGATGTATGTGTACGTGAGAATGCGACTGTGCATCGCAACACGTGTGCGGTGCGATGACATTTCTGTGAATGTGTGTCTGTCTGATTGAATTCCATAGCTTCGGCCTTACTTTCTACACGTGTATATCAATATTTACAGCCTCACACCATTTATTAATTCCTCTCGCGCGCTTCTCGAGGCTGTTCTCCCTCCGGGGAGAAAGAAAAAAAGAAAGAGAAAAGGAAAGAAAAAGAAACAAGGATCGGTTGAAGGATTGAGGTGTCCTCGCTCCTGCGAATCTTCAGGCTGTGTTCAGAAGACACAACGGTTGTGCAACAATTAAATCTTTAATAAAGGCTATTTCAAACAATTCCGATTAACTGGATCAGTAGTGTTACCAACAACTCATATTCATTATTATAATAAAAAAATTAATAATTCCTCTATATATTAAAACTATAAAATACATGATGAATCAAATATATTATAAAAAGAAAAAAAAATTTTATGTCTTGATCTAATAATAAAGTCTTTTTACATTAGCAATACTCTTAATCAAGTTAATAGTCGATTGAAGTTAATCAGAGTTGATTAAAGTGACCCAATGACTAATTCTTGCACTTTAGTTTTTCGTTGAATCTAAATGTAGAAATAAAGAATCACTGAGCAACCGCTGAATTGTTTTTTTCCACTAAACACAGCCTTCGAAATTGAATTAATGTACGTCGAATTCAAGAATGATCCGTCACGAGCTCCTTCGATACCATACGTCTCACAGATTCGTGACACTACTGGCGACTTCTGAAATGCCTTGTACAACCCTTCTCAGAAAAGATTTCTAATAACAAGACTAAAAATATTCTTGACGTACTTAATTTTATTACAACCTTGTGCAATATAAAAATAAAATGTTAAGATGAGATCTATAATTAATATTTTCTTCCACAGAATTAGATAAGATCGATTTGTTATTTTGAGACAAGAGTGACACAATAGAAATGTCAGCTTATATATTTCTTACATTTAGAATAAAAATATGTATAAGTCCTTATGTATGGATCATTTGGCTATGAGACGAGATATTTTACTTGCGAAGCGAGCAGCTGCTTTGTGAATCTTCATGATATTTTATTAAAAAGAATGTTCTTCATATTTTCTTCAGATTAGAAGAATATTATGAGATTTACCACAAATTTTTATTGTTTAATCATTGGTACACATAGAAAAATAATAGTATTGAATCCAGAAATCTTTTCTGTGGGTGATGCAATGTTGCGCAAGATTTAAATTCGGTCGTCCGCGTTGATCTTGCAATACGAGACAAAAAAAGAAAGAATCTCGTGACAATGATTGGATAAAGAGACAGATACCATGAACTATTTACATAATAATAATAATCACCCTCCCCTATCGGAGATATCATGCATACTCATTCTTTCATGCACACACTCCCGCAACGCTCTATTATATTTCCGCCTCCCTTCTTTCCGCTTTTCCCTGTGTGTATGCTTTTGTTTCTCTTATTTATAACGCTACATAGAAATATCTTCGTTCTGGGTCCCGCGCAACTTTGTATCTCTCGCAACGACGATGATCTTGTACGACGTGACCGTCCTCGCAGGACGACGAGTTTTCCGAATGGGAAAGGCTCTCTCTCGAGGAAAATAGGAGAGCGATTTCAGTGGCTCACAGTCCTACATCTCACTCGCTTTTATCAGGATACATTTATATAATCGCGAATATCATCTGGATTTATTTCAAGAATTTGATAAATTTATTAATTTATTGATATGAAAATATCAAGCTACCCTTTTTATGATCATTGTATTAGAGATGTGCAAATCAAGATTTTTTTTACGTCAAATCGAATCAATTCAAATCGTAATTTTTAATTAACAATATAATTATTCAGGGTTGGGTAGTAACTAGTTAAAAAAATAAAAGTTAAATAATATAGTTAAAAAATTAATAATTTTTAAGTTAGAAGAAAACCTCGGAAGGAGAAATTCATATTTTAATGAAAATCGGCACAAATATAGAGAGAAGGTAAATACATGAATTTAAAAATTTTTAGTTGCGGTTAAAATACGATTTGAAGGGATAAAACCATCCCTCAAAGGTAAGGAGACTTCTGTTTCCATATATCTCGTAAACTGAACAAAATATAAAAAAATGTTTTATACCAAAGTTTTACAGTAAAATATGTTTTACTACTTTATTCATTTTTTCTAAAAATTTTTTTGAAAAATTGAACTTTCATATATCAAGCATTTATGAAATTATAATACTGTAAAATTAACGTATTTTTATTCTAAATGTATTAATAAGTTTCTACAATAATTAATGTAATTAATTACAATAGAAGCTAATAAATTACATGGTTATTTACAATTGTCTGTATTGTCCTTGTCTCAATAAAAGAAATTAATAGTGCTACGAGCTATGATATCTTTTTTATTAATGACTTATTAAAACGTGTTCTTAAAATCCTTAAGTAGCGTTAGTTCTAATGCTATATTTATTAGTCATATATGTTAATAAGAATCATAAATTTTTAATATAATTACAACATTGAAAGTGAAGATTATTAATAAATATAAATATTTTGATTAAATCAAGCATTATCAGTATAAAAACATGTCTAGTTCTCTAAAAAGTAGACGTATAAAATCATTTATATACTAATCCATTAATAGCCTACCGCATATTGCATACTAATTACATATGTACATACCAATCAACATATATGACGCACATCATGATATCGGTATAAAAAACGTGATATCATAATGTATTGAAAACGTGACAATTTTTACTGCGCGGTTCTCACATAGAAAGATAAAATACAAACGTACGTAAAGTGCATTAATATTAGTTACGTTCATATATACATAAAATCTAGAGCCAATATTTTTCTGCTTTATTTTTATTACAATATTTTAAAAATTTAATACAAACTAGTTATAAATACGTAAAGCAAAATTACTTTAACTTTATTGTGTTAAAAATTTTTTGAAAAGATGAATAGAGTAGTTAAATATTTGTACTGTAAAAACTTTGGTATAAAACATTTCTTGATGTTTCGTTTAGTTCACAAGATATATTGAAAAAAAGCGAAAATCTCTTTACCTTTGAAAGGGATGGCTTTACTTCTTCAAACAGTTTTGGAACCGCAACTAAAAATTTTTAAATTCACGTATTTACCTTTTCTACACGTATGTCAAGTTTTTTTCATTAAAATCTGACTTTTTTATTTTGCAAGGTTTCCTTTCCAGATAACACACAGAATTCAAAAAAATTCAGGTTTATATCATCAATTCTAAGTTTATTTTGAAGTATGCATAAAGAATTTTTTTTACTTTTCAGCAAAATAATTCTTTTTGAATCTTAAAATGAGTTCAGAATTGATGATATGAAATGACCTGACTTTTTAAAAATTCTTTTTAAATTCTCTGTGCTATCTGGGTTGTTAGTTAATTTCAAATAATTCATTAATTTTCAACTTTAATTAGTCATATTTCAAACACAAATTTTAATTTATTATCTGTTCAACTTGTTAACTGTCCTAAGTTAAAAATTTGTCTGTGTAAAAGAAAAAATTAGAAAAACAATATATTCTCACATAAAAAACAATATTTTTTGTTATTTCATATAAATTTAATTTACAAATAAAATATTATATTTGTTTGATTAACTATATTACAATTGTTTTGGGTAAATTTATTAACAGTAAATATTTTCTGACACTGTAAAAAAATAATTTCCTTATTTTATTTATATAAATATTTTAATTAAAAACTTTTTGTGTTAAGTAAAATTTTTTGCTTTAATATATTTTTTCTCTCAATGTATAAAAGAAGAAATACATTTTTGAACCAAATCGAATAAAATTTTACCTGATTCGATTTGTATTCGAGTAGTTCGCACATCTCTACTATATAAAATTAAAATCGTACCAAAATCAATGAATGAATTTAATTACAAATTAGGCGTGTATTAGGGAATACGTGTTTCGTCTAATCGTAGTGTTCATAACCAGCGGTGAGTCTCTTTCACGCATCAGTCGTCAATATGCACGCGTGTAAGTGTATACGTATCATGAATTCGCGGTACGATGCGGATCGGATTTATACAAATGTTATCACCGACAAACGTGCCCAAAGCTACGTTTTCAGCTATCTAAATTCTACGAGATAGCGGCGATCGCTAGTATGAAGTGCAGTCCGTGGCTTGTACATACATTGTTCCTACGTATATGGGACGCGTGCTGCTAGATGCTGTGGGAATAAGTCTTTGTACGTGCCATTTTCTTTTCAGATTAACGACGGTTTCTGGTACGAGCGTATCTTTCGAGCGTGCATCTCTATCCTCTGAAATAGCGATTGGAAAAATTGCAATGGCCTGATATGCATACGATTTTTTATTTCAACTGCAATTCGTCGTACTACGATGCGTCTAGCGGTAACAATTATCGTTTAGCGTTCGCACTTACGTGAGGATAACAATTATCATCGACGATAACAATTATTAATATCGCCGTTACATTCCCGCTTTAACAATTATCACTGCGCTCCTTCCGGATGTCGTATAAACGTTGCACGTACAACGACCGACTACGATCGCGCGTGGGGCTTCGATATCGTTGCGCACCACTGATCTTTCTCGTCTAAGTGTCATTCTTCTCCCCCTGCCCTCCCACATCCCTGCTTGAAGTCTAAAGGACGGTCGCGGTATAAGTATTTGTCGTATTGGCTTCGTGATCTCCGAGGTGCTGCAAAGCTCTCCCCTAAAGCTCCTATTAATTCGCCATAAAAAATAAACTCCCTATTGGCCGTCGTGTAAACGTGCGCGCGTGTATCTGCGGGGTGTCCCTGGAAATCTGTCGCGCTCGATTGGCGCACCCCATCGCCGAAATGAAAGAACGCGGCGACGTCCGCGGGACACCCGACGGCGACGTCGCGGTGCTGGCCTGTGTGTGTGTGTGTGTGTGTGTGTGTGTTGTATGTTGTGTACTTACGTATGTGTGCGCGTGTGCGGGGGGAAGTGTCTCTACACCGTACTCGTGTATTCTGGTGCGATCCAGTCTTTCTCATGTCGCTTCCCTCATCTGTATACCCGAGATTACACACGCACGTGTATGTGTATGTGTGTTATATATTATATTTATATATATATGCAAGCTCTCTATGGCTCCCCTCGAATCACCTCGAATGCCTTCGCGGATATACGCTTACTACTACGCTAATTGCAGAGCTCATTCACTCTCTCCGACACGCATACAACTTGATTCAATCGCGAGATCCCACCGGCGGGCTTCATCAGCTCCCTTCCCTCCCACTCGAGCAAGCGAGTTGATTAAATTTAGCGCGATAATCGCCATCTCGTATATACAATTTTGCTCTTCAAACTCTTCCGATTCTTTCACTTTCTTCTCCCCATTCCCGCCACCTTTCCATCCTTCGAGCTTTCTTTTCATTGATTTCTTGTGAATGTTGCCCCATAAGTTGGTATACGCTGCCTCCTAAGGATTTCCGCGACAGAATCGACGCGTCCCGAGATGTTGTCCCCGTCTCTCCACGGAACGCGGCAAATTCGCGACACCCTCCCTCCTTCATCGGACTCATTGCGTTAACATACATAACATCATATCGACATAAGTAAGCGTAGTCCACTATAGCTGTGGTACTGGTATAGCACTCTGCGCAATTTTTTCGCGAAATTCAGTCGTTTACGTTGCAAAGAGAATATCCATTCGCCCTAAGACCGGTTTCCCGGTATATCAGGCTCGATCCCTGCGTTTTTCTAAGGGTTACTTTCCCAACGGGTGAACTGGATACGCCTGGTGTCCAAGGAGGGCGAGAGCAGCGACTTGAGGGACGCGCTCGGCGGTGAGCCGCCGAAGTACTTGAGTGTCAACGGCGACTGCAAATGCCTGTGTCGAATCACCTCTCGCTCAGCAGGCAGTGGCCAGAGTTCCTAGACAGTCGGGGGACTGATCTGATTATAATCCAAAATATCCAACTGCCCATTAAGTCTTCTGATACTCAACAATTCCATTTATTTTTATTAAAATTACGAAAAAGTTAAATGTATTTTCTTTTTAATCTAAATATCTGAGCATATAATGAAAACTACTGATTAACTTCTGATAATAATACTTCTTTAGATTGGGAAAGGTATCTTGATAATTCGAAAGTAGTTTACCTGCAGCGAGAGAGCCTCGTCTCAGGATTCGCCCTGCTTGCTCCTGCGACCAGTTAAAGATCCAACTAAAGACTTCAGAGTTGCGCCTAAGCCTCTACCGTTTGGAGTATTGAGACTGCTAGCATTTCTGAAGCCCTGTGGATGTGCGTCTAAGCATTTCTGGTACCTCAGCTTAAATAGAAACAGAGACAACTTCTTCATTTAAAGTTTCCGTTTAGCTAAGCAGATTTGCGAAGTTCTTGAGGGAAAGATCCTCACCTTGCAAGCGGCTTCGATCGTCTTACATAGAGCTCCGCTGCTGGGCTCGCAGTTGAAGACGTGTGCGATAAACAAGTCCTGTGCGGTGTGCATGATGAAAGCGCATTGCTTTACGTTGTGGCCGATACCGAGAAATGATAGGTAGCGTACTCGACATTCGGTGATGAGCTTATCGTCCTGAAGAAGATTAAGATCGTTATAAATAATTGGTTAACAATTTTTACTAATTTTGTTGGATGCCAATGTCTCTTAATTTACTCACATTTGGTGTAAGAATGGAAATCATGCTAGGAGCTACGGCGACATTGACGTTTCGCCACTGATTGATCGGTGTGTTTGATACGATATGTTCTATCGCCTCATTCAGCACTTCCATGCCGGTCGCTTGAGTGACTTGCATGGATCCGAGATACTGCGCTCGCAACACTTTCTTTGGCTCTTCCATCGGTGTTGGGAATGATTGCGCTACGCAAAATTATAACGTGAAAATTATTTAACTTCTTTTTGAGTTTATCTATTACTTAATAAAGATTATTCATGTATTAGAGTTTTATTTCTAACACTTCTTTGAATCTATCATCATTAATTTATTGAAAAAAATTAGATTCCATGATAAACAAATTAATAAAACATTTATGTTTCTCGAAGACTATAATAAAAATTCATTTATTTGGGGCTACTTACTGACTAGTGCCTGACCGTTTCTGTGGAAGCGCCGATGTTCAGTGGGCAGATTCGTAGGTCTCGTAGCGAGACTCGTCCGGCCGTTGATGTCCACCGGTTTCGCAAGATTCTGATGCTGGGAACGTTCGATCATTATCTTCTTGCAAATATCGCGAAGCGTGTTTGCGATCGTGCGCGCCGGTATGTCGCAACGAAACACATGGCACATGTGTTTCCTGGTCGATCGATCTCTCGCTACGTAAGCAAAGTCCCTGAAAGTATTACACACTTAAGAATCGAATGTTTGCCAGGCTGAGAGTTTTCGTTCTAACTTTACTTTCCACTTTATCTTACGCGATAATTTATATCATCGTATATCTTACCTTTCGCTGTTAGATCCATTCAAAGAGAGCAAACATTCATGAAAAAAATGTGAATATATTAATAAAATAAATATGTGTAAATATTTGATATTTATAAATATTGAAAAATTCGAGATTTTCAGAGTAGTGGATTCCACTAAAAAATTCAACATTTTGATTAATTTAAACATCATTAACAAAAGTCACTCACCGACAGTGGTCTCTTCCTACGCCCCACACTCTAACTGTATGAATAGGCTGTGTATTAAGTACCGTGAGATTCTCCGGATCGATCAGTTTGAGCGCGCCTTCGTCCAAGTCCATAAATAGATCCTTACCCTAAAATATTTCGTAACGTATCTCTGATCGCGTATCTATTGCGCAGCAAAATCAAAATCGGTGCTAGCTATTTAAAAAAATCCTAAATATACTTTGACATGTCGTGTCCTTTATATTGGATCTTATTATTTGTTAAAGACACTGAAACTTCGTTTTTCATAAATTTTTAAATCCGATTAATAATGTAGATTTAACCTATTTGATTTCTGGAGAAACTTACATCGCCCCATCGTCCAACAACATCCAGAAGATCGTTTCTACCGAGTGAGAGATCCACGATGCACTTGTTGACTGCCTTGCTGCTTCTCTCGGGTGTCAGATCCTCTTCCGCGATCTCCGTCCAACCCAAAGATCGCACGGCAAATCTGATCGGCTTGTCCCTCCCCTCGGAGTCCGCTCTGGCAGGATAGCTTCTTCGTCTAAAGGAAAAAGAAAATAAAAGAAATAAAAGTAAAATTGAAACTGGCAATCTCCCTTGCTACAAAAAGAATTGCGAATCAATTCGCGATTTGCTTACTTCAGTGCCAATTCCACCTTCCTCTTGTTTTCCAATTCCTGGTCCAGAGCCGAGCTAGTGTTGCTACGAGTCACCGTGTTTACCATACCGCTCAAAGTGTGAAAATTATTTATCTGCAACGTTAATATTGCAAATATAAAATTACGACTCGGAACAAAAGGCTGCAAAGTATAGGTGACAATCTTAGCAATAATAATGCGTTTTTTTTTTAAATAACTTTGATTAATAATGTACGCTTGTGTACAATTAAGTATGAGTTGATATAAAAAATATTTCAAATTATTTTACTCACGCTATCATTATCTTTGACGAGGCTTCGGCGCGCCTCCGTTTTCGAATGCAAGGGAGCCTCCGGTGGTTCTCTCTGTATATTTCCGCTCTTCACATGCCAATAATAAGGTCCATTCTCATCTAAAATAAAATTCAATTTGAACGTCAATGAAATTCGATTATAATTTATAATTTACCGTAAACTAATTATCGACTTTTTTTCAATACACACTTTTATTAATAAGACAAGTTACACTAAAAAAATTTTTATGTTCAAGTAAATATATTTATTAATTTTATCATTTTCTTGATTTAAATAAATATTGATTAATTTAAGATAATTTATTTTTAAACTTAGAAAATATTTTATTAAATAAAGAAAGAAAAATTATGCTAAAATAAATATATTTTAGCATAGGGAAAAAATTGGAACATGTATTGTGTTGACAGAATATTCATAACTTATTTTCATATGCAATCTTAAACTTTAGCGATTTCGTTTCTACCGAATATTATCTAAATCCCTGCCACATTTCCATTCCGAAACATGATACGAAAATCGTACTCGTTATCGTGAACTGATAATTGTACAGCTGCGTTGCTAGCATTAAATACGAGCTTTTCCCAGCACACACAGGAATCGATCGCCATGCTCGAATATCAAGAATTCCGCGAAAATGCTAGGTCTTCGAAAACAATTTTTTGGAAAATGTTCATCTATCCGCATTAACATTTCCCTCTATTTCTAAAAGTTCCTTAAAATAATTATCGCGGCGAATACAGAAAACTAACAAAATTGAAACAATGAAAACAATCATCCCGATTATTTAAAACAAATCCTCTTTTGCTATTTTTCTTCCTCTGATATCTACCTTCGTGCTTCTGCCAACCGGGCGGCAGATTCTCGTCCTTATCCTCGGAATCGGTACTGTCCACGTCCGACGGCTTCTCCTGGGTATTGTTCTGCAGAATCGCATTGTTCTTCTGCTCCTTCGGCTGTCGCCGTTTCACCGGCACTGCGTACAGCTCGCTGTTCAGGCCACCCTCCACGTGTGGCACGCCGCCCATCTCTACGGTCTCGTTGTCGGGTTTCTCGCAATAACTGTGGTGGAAAGCCAAGAAAAAGCTAGGGTCAAGAAACGGTGTCTCGGTTCACCCCGGAGGGTTCAATCGCGCGATGTCCATTGAATACTCAAGCAACAAAAGTCTAGACTCTCGATCCAAAAGACGTCTCTAAAGAAAATCTCGACAATTTGAACGTTTTTTTTTTTAGAGATTTTCTGTATCGTCTGGCTATCTCTTCAACAGCCATATTTATAAACTTTATTTTATTATCGCAAGCAGAAAGGTATATTAGCTCATCTTCCTTAAAATCATACAAACATATATTTACAAAAAATGCTTTCTGTCATTCTTACGTGCATTTGTACAAACAGAAAAAAAATAAATAAATAAGTCAAGACTAGCATTAATAAAAATTGCAACGGAAACAGAAAGGTCTTGCTTACTCGACAAAGAGCGATAATATAACAGTGCAAGCTACAAATTTCATCATAGCGATATGCAGATTTAAAGAAACGTTCGTTTTTACTTTTATCGGTCCCCTTTGCATCCAAAAATTTCACTCATCGACGATTACTATTCCCGGGCCAATTTTTTTATTTGTTCGATTCGTCTTGCAGCGTCGCGAGGCGGTCACGCGACAGCATTATCCATTGAAAATCTCTCCGCTTTTTCTCTTTCTCTCGTCGTATTATATCGCGAAACTTCACGAGAGCGCGATTGTGGTCGCGCTCGCGTGACTTCGGAGAATTCCAGTTCACGACATTTCATGGCGAATCACGATCGCCGAAATAAGCGGCTTGATTTATCGCGTCGTTGCCCGGCCGTGTTCGTCTCGCGGACTCGAATCGCTCGGCCGTTTCGTTGAGCATTCGCGGCGAGGACGCGTCATCGACCACGACGGAATGACAAATTGATTTCCGCTCGTTAGATCGTCTGATCGGCCGTGCCGTCATCCCGCTCGTAAACCGCTCGATCGATCCCACCGCAACGGAGTGGCCCGTTATCGCGCCGCCACGAGAAATCCTCGCGTGCTAATCGAAGCCCGGGTGCGACACGAGTCGGCAGGAGATTATTTATGGCGGCTGTAAAATAAAACGTCCTTTGCGAGAGAGGGCGAGGAGAAATTGCGCTTTCGCGTAGTTAGAAATGATGTGAAATTATGTACCGTGCGTTCGTGAGGGGCCGAGGGCGCTCCGTACCGAGTTGGAATGACCGAGGGATAAATCGCGGTGAAGGGATTGTAACAGGTGTCCGTCAAGCGCTCGTTCTACAAGGGAGAGAAAAACAATTTTCGAGCGTGTTTTCACTCGCGACACGTTGTGCAGATGGACGCAAAATAATTTTCAAATTTGAAAAAAAAAAAAAAAAATTGTTAACGCGGTTAAACCGTATCCTCCCCCTCGGACAAAGTCAACAAGACCGCGAACAAATACGAATGAATAACTCGCGTTGCGCGAGTACCCCGCAAGTACGGCGCCGTTGGCCATCGAAGCAAGCTGCTCATTCGTGTTTGTTCGCGCTCGTTTGCCCCGTGTTTACTCGGCTAACACACAATGACGTTGGTCGCAGGATAGTCCAATGGTCCCTAATCATTCAGAACTGTTTATCATAGTTCATTTATCGCGCGTTGCAGTCGGTGGAGAAAGGCGATTGTTATCGTGATAACGAATTCACATGGATAACAAATGCAGTGCAAAGCAAGCGCGGCGCAAGCCAACACATTCGCATTCGATCCGGTTATTCATTCCGCTTTTAAACAACCCACGAACAGGACGTGTCAGACACTTTTTGAAACAACATTGGACGGAAGAAAAAAAAAAAAGTCACTACCTTCGGAAGGGTCTATTTCACTTTGTAATATGACGACCCGACGACAAGTCTCTACACTTTTATTTCTACGCGGAAAGAACGATTTTACTGAAATACAGATCTGAAAATATATTATGTTGAACCGTTTAAAAAATTCTATCGGATGTTTAACTTGGTTGGGTAGAATCTCAAAACTGTTTGCAGCAACATTATCATGCTTGGGTGTCCTACATAATTATTTTGATGGACCAACGTAAAATTATTTTCTGATCTGTATCTAACAAAACTTTTAGATGTTACCATAAAATCGTTTTTTCCCGTGTACCAACGGGGCACAAAATTTTATTTTATTTTTTTAATACCGCGTCTCGGACAAATGCACAGAAATCAAAGAAGAATCAGTATACACGAAGGTAAGCGGCGGAAAATTGTGCTCCGAGATACGCATTCTTTATGCACTATCGTAAAATGTATCGCGGAAACAAGTCGCGCGTTTCGAGAAAATCAATTCAACTTCTTACGGATACGGAGAAGAGAAATACTTTGACGGTGGGAAACGTGCAAGGTATATCGTATGGTTCAATCGCAACGAGCAAAGTAAATGCCTTTTCGGACACCGATGCGGATTTCCTGGCTCAACGTTCGTGATTCGTCTCTTTGTGTATTCGGTACTCGTTGTATCTGTCGCGCAATACAATGTCGCGCGACAATGCGAGTTCACGTCTACAAACAGCGCGGCGTTAATCTGCACAGGATCGCTTGCGCGAGAACGTGGCGTCTCTCTCATTTCGATGAGGACGCCGTTCGTTACAGCGAAACAAACAGAAGCAACAACTTGGGCACACAAGAGAGAAGCGTTGGACGGTGGTGGCAAGCGGATCATCATCTGCAAGAGGGATGGGGTGTATCACGAGAGTAGCACGAGGGTGTGTTCGTACGTACTTTCTCGACCCGGAAGTGTCCGCAGCGTCGATCGATCCCGCGGATTCCGACTGAAGGGCGTGAGACTGAGGCAGGATCGCGCTCGACGACGACGTGGATGACGAGCGGGGATTCCCGTTGAGGGTGTCGTCGACGAGAGCGGACTCCGCCACACCCTCGCAGCCGTACCTGAATCATCATCGTTCATGCAATGCATTACAAGGGAAATGAAACGTGCTGATAATGACAATGCCTGTCGCGACGGCACCGCTCGCTTATTAGCCTCTAAGCGACACGCGATTCCTTTCATCACTGTTCACTCGAATCACTTTTGCATCATTTCGTCACAAAGAGATTCGAGAGCATTTAATAGTTAAAAGGATATTCTCGCTTTTAGTTTTCAAAAAACCGATTATTACTTTTTAACGTTAAACTTTGTAAGAGAAACAGAGAGAGAGAGAGAGAGAGAGAGAGAGAGAGAGAGAGCAGATTAAAAATAAAAAACATGCAAAAGTTTTTATTAATATATATATAAATTATTTGCAAAATTTTAAACGCATTTTTTTCAAACGTTCTTTGAAACCGTTGCCACGATAACTC
This sequence comes from Solenopsis invicta, assembly GCF_016802725.1. Taxonomy (NCBI): domain Eukaryota; kingdom Metazoa; phylum Arthropoda; class Insecta; order Hymenoptera; family Formicidae; genus Solenopsis; species Solenopsis invicta. The sequence continues at coordinate 23,588,201 of NC_052668.1, forward strand.
ATCCAGTTTTAATTCAATTGCCTCAAAATTTTAGATATTTGCAACATGTTTCTCTTTACGAGCCAGTACTTTGTGACATATTTATACTTTGGAAAGAATATTTAAATATCAAAGAATAATTGTACCAAGTTTTAAGTTTAAAGTTTTTATATTTTCAAAAATCCTAAAAGGATATAAAATAATATAGAAAGCATGAATATCCCTTTAAGTGCACCTTCTAATATTCAATTACTAAACTTTATCTCTGGAAACATTTTTATTCAATATTTTACACATTGAAAAGTTATTGTTATACATTTTTTTATTTGAAAAATTTAATGCATGATATGTTATTGTCACCGTGTTCAATTCTAAATGATAAATCGCTTTCGACGTTCGATTTCACTGTTGCGGATGCATCTCGGTTTTTTTATATACATTTTGACGCATTTATGAACTGCATGGCGCAATTTGAGCGCGATATTCACGGAGCCGATGCAAAGTGCTGTTAAAATAAAAGTTACGTAGTTCAGTATTTTATATCTGCTGCTTATTCCGAGATGCATTCTTGCTACTAGCGCACGCACTCGTTTCTCGCGAACGGGGGATCGCGCGGCTGCAAGGAAGAGGCATTTTAATTAACGATCGGGGAGCAGTGCCAGGCACCGACGTGGTTAGTACAGGGTCGCTAACCATGTCGAAGTAATTAAGGGATTAGTTGAGCGGTTTGCTGACTAACGCCAGCTGCCTCTCTTGAGTATCGTTCGGGCATTAGAGGAGGTACCTAAGGGCCACGTTCTCTTTGAACGCACTCAAGGAATACGGATTCTAGACTTCGAGGCTTTTAATCGGCGGGATTATAACCAGGCTACGTGGGTCCGCAAGCGAAAACTTTTCCTCGACACCGACTTGACTTACTTCGCTCAGAGGACTTACTTCGATGTTAAAAGTTTAGGGTAAGCGGAAATAAAAATGTTTGCGTAACGAGAACACGGCACATTATCGTCCCCCCTTTAAGTTTAAATATGGCAGAATTAACCGTAATTTTATTTTACGTCCACCGAACAGATATCGTATTTCGTCGAAGTTAACAAAACAGGATTACCCTCTCTATTTGATAGCGAAAAGTTTCATTTTTATAAAAATTTTATGATTAATAAAATTATTAAAGTGCATTCTCATTTAGTTGCAAGTTTGAAATTTTATCCTGCTGCAGGTGCAGCTGCAACTGCGTGACACTTATTGCTTCTCCCCTTTCGTTTAACCCTTCTGTCACCCTCCCCTGTTAGTGCAGGGGTCGTTCCCGTATTATCGGCGATCAGTCTCAATTCTCTTTAGCGAAGATTGCACAGTTAACAAGAGTTTGAGTTTCCGCTATGTTATTGCGCCACGTCTATTGCATAATCCTCGGAATCGGGCGGACGCATCGATACACACTCGGCATTCCCGACTTTGTTAATTACCCGATAATAATCGCGATAATTTCGCGTACGTGCCGCTAATTGGCAAACCTACTTCTCGACGATTGTAACGGGCAGAAAACTACCAGCTGCGCGTGCAAACGTGCTTGGAAAGAAATTTTCGAACTTTTCTCCGCGTGTTGCAACGTCGAGAGGAAATATCGAGCGCGGGTAAAAAAAAAGGCTGCTCAAAGACGTCGCGAATAAATCGGGCAGGGGCATAACTTTGGACAGCCTTATGCCTTCTGTAAAAAGAAAGAGTAAGCCGCGTAATATTGAATTTACAAAAGAGGCAATGTGGACGATGATGATAATGACGACAACGACAACGACGACGACGACGATGACGACACACAAAGCTAAACGGCATAATTTCGCGTAAAAATGTGGGTTAGGAACGGCACGAGGGGTGCCTTGGAAATTCGCCAAAAGTTTCGGGCGAGTATCCTTGTAGTCTGTATTAGGGTGCGCGAGAGAACGATCGATGAGACATCGGACTGCGTCCGCGGGAATCCCATTCGTCGATCAACGATTAACACCTGGGGAATTCTTTCGGCGTTGCGTTCTCCTTCCCGGAACTCGGATATATCGCGGTCCTGCCTGATCGGATGCGACGATCTATCGAATTACAAATATTATGTGAGCGGCGTGATGCGCTCGGTTATTAAACGCGTTATTAATTAATTCCGGTAATATCGTATCCCGATCGCGCGGCTTCGAATCGAGCGGACCGACGAACGTTTTATCGGAAATGAAATCGCGATATTGACGCATTGACGTAATTCGTTTTGGAGGAAACGTTAACTCGGTTCTCGCGATAACGCTGTATAGTCGGGGGAATCGTTATTAATACCGTTAATCCCGGGATTGGCGGTATTGCGACAGTGGTAGTGGTAGTATCTGGAATATCGGGTTATTGACACCGGATGCGCATCGATCGATCGACGTGTTCCATGTATAGTATTACGAGATCAATGGACGATCGTCTAGATAGAAGGATACGGTCAATTTGAGCGACCGGAACACTCCGAGATTCGTCTCAGACGCGCAATGCGATAATGGAACGTGACGTGACGTCTTCTAAGACGAAATGGAGACGCTTATTAGTATATAGAAAAAGGAGAGGAAAATTGGAAAAATTGAACAACTTAAAAACAAGTCTAATTAGAGATGAGCCCTATTCGGCCATAGCTGAATCTTTGTTACTTTTTGTATACATTTTCGAGCTCATCAAATTGTGCGCCGAGTAAATTTTCTCAACTTCGAAACACAGTTCCAAGTTGAAAAAAGAATAGTAATATCACAATAATAAATTGATAATCAGTTTAATATTATAATATAATGCTAACAAGACTTTTATGGCAATGACGTCGCTAAGAACCCATTTCCTGCAAATGCTGTAAAGAATTTGTTGCAAATTATGATCGAATAAGGCTCATTTTTAATCAGTGATGCTTTTATATATCAGTTTACGTTGTCTTATTGTTTAAAAAAAATTATTCTCTTATTCTCTTATTCGTGCCGCGCACGAGCATTTGGAAAATTAATGGTATTGCGCTAGCCAGCAAGGAGTAAAGATAAACTGATCGCGATACAACTTAAATCAGCTGCCGCGGGACGGTAATTGTAATCCAGCCGGCGCGGCGCGTACACGCGCACATCGCCGTAACTTTGAGTCAGGTGTAATTAAACCCAATTAGGTCGTAAGGTGAGCAACTTCTGACGCACCTGGCTGGGCTGTAAATTACGCCGGCAAGTCCCCCCCCCTCCTCCTCCTCCCTCCTTTTCGTGTCTATCTCACCGGTACCATGATTACACTATTCGTAATTTTATGGTTTCTGCTCGAGAACGCGGATCATTATCTTCTGATTACATTACTATCGTCATAAATCGCGGCCCTTTTCAGGGAAACGCGAATTAAATCGTCAGGTAAGACATGAGACAAAGAAATCGTTTCCGTAATTATAAAGAATAAAAAGATAATATGAAATTAAAAATAAATAATAATTACGCGAAAAAGATAATTGAGTCGAGAACAGTTATTCCATTTTTTTTGTCATTTTTTAAAACAATCATCTGAAATGATTTTTATACACCGGTAGACCGATGAATTTTTCGGATCGATAAAAAATGTTGGTGTGACATGAGGTTTATTTTTCGCGTCCTGCATTCTGTCAGTACATTCACGTAGCAACGATCGACTTTCCCCTATTAATGGAATCCAACAAGCGCTTCACCACGGACCAGAGAGAAAGAGAGAGTGAGAAAAAAGAGAAGGCAAACGCGGAGGTTGCAGAGAGTGTCGAGAAGATCGGTATCGGCCCCTCCTGGGCGTCTGTAATTCGCTGTCGGTGTTTGTCGATCGGCAGAAACAACGGCCGATCGACCGTGACGTGGACATCAGCGAGGGGTGATTTGCGCGAAGGGAGTTAAAAGGGAAAGGGGAAGAGAGAGGGTGAAAAAAAGCGAGAAAGCCCAGAGAGGAAAAAGTGGCGCACGGCCGAAACATCGTGTAGGTAGATGGACGTTCGCACGCGGAGAGTACGGCGCAAAGTGAAAGAGAAAGAGGGAAAATCGGGAAAGAGAGAAAGAGAGTCGGGCTGCTCCTCTCCTCGCTCGATCAATACACACTACCAGCAACCACCCGACCCACCCTCCGCGTCTCTGCCCCACGGCACAACCCTCGACCACCGTGCGGCGCTCACCCGCCGACGTCACCCCATTTCGAGCGCACAGCCACCACCGCACTCGCACGCGCGCACACACACGCACATGCATACACCCACGTACGTGTCATACACCGAGTAGGTGATGCAGATTGTTGTATCGACGAAGTCGCCGTAATTTTCGCTGTCTTTTCGGGCTGATTGGTCGAATCGCGATTGACGAGCAATCGACGAGCGTGTTACGTGGGGATCATCCCCGAGGATTGCGAGTCCCGAAGGTCGGCGGGCCGAGCGGATAGGCTGATACCAGAACGTATACTGAAATGCGTTCGTAGAAAGAATAAGCGGCAACGCGCGATATCACGATGCTATGGGTTTGGTCCCTTATTGATAGATTGGCTACCTTAGAACACGTAGGATCGCTAGTTAGGCCTTGTCGGAGCTGGGGGAGAGGGGGGGGGGTATTCCCTAAGGCCCTTTCACCCTTCGAGTGGCTGGTGGTACCGCATACAGCCCGCCGAGGTAATTAAGTTCTGGCCGATCCGATGGGAGGAAGTCTCGAGAGCTTCGGAGAGCTTGCTCGTGGTTTCTCCAAATACATTCGGTGGCCTTGCAATTAAACCACGAATACAACTTTTTGCAAAAATCGTTAACCTGCGTGTCGGTGAATTTTTATGCCGCCAACGTGGAATAAAGTACGCGTACATAAAAAAAAACAAAAAATAGAGTAAACGTGAGTTACATTGTAACGAAGAATATAACAATAATTTCTATTGCAAATATTGTAAATAATTTAAGAGAATAAGTTTGATAATTATTACAAATATAAATAAAAAAGATATATGCAAAGAAGCGTCAGCAAAGTTGCTGCTATGCCTACCCGTAGCAAAGACGATTAGAACAGAAATAGATAAGTAAAAGTACACCGAATAGACAGATTGTAAAACAGAATATCAACGTAAGCGGAAATAGAAATAAAATGTGTGCGATATATTGTAAGCCGGTATACTGGTTTAGTTTGTAAGAAATGAGATTCGATAAAGCGGTAACGGCAGAGCGAAAGGAGGAGAAAGACTTAATGCAAGGAAGGACGTAATAAATTGAAATACAAGGAAAAAAAACCGGAAAAGTGTCATAATAAATTGGAATTGTACGGATCTTATTGGATACGTTGCCAAGTTTATGCTCAACCATTTCTCGCGTGTTCATTAGGAGAGAGATCGAGAAACAGAGTTCCCAAGACCTGCGAAGTTGAAAGCAAGGTCAAGCGAAGATTGAAAGACGCCGATCTTACGCACGCTTCGTGACGAGAATGTTCCGATAAATGACTCAATTCCCACAAATGGTCGATTCATGAAGCCGGATGAAAGAAACTGAGTCACGTCCGTGGGAAAGACCTTCTGGAATAGTTAGACTGAATTTACAACGTTACTTTTATTTTCTCTGAAATAACTATTGCCCTCGTTTCTCTGAAATAAGAGGACAATTCTCATTGCCCCCTCGAGTCCTTAAAAAGCGTAAGCATAGAGATTACATTCTTAAATTTTTACTATCCGACGAATCGTCGCGGGTAAAATGTTGTTATCTACACACGCGAGCTCTATTGATTCTAAAAAGCGCGAAAAATTTCGTGTATATTATTAGAGCCGTAAAATTTTTATCGGACGCGGTATAACTTTATTAGACGAAGCATAGTAACAACGTCTGCTTTAGGCACAGTAAACTATAGTGCCCGTTTTCTCGTTTCATCGCCGTTCTCGGCTAGGAAATAGCGTCTCATCACGGTCGCCATAATAATGTCGAGGAATTTCTCAGCCCAGCGTTAATCCGTATTCAGATGAATTTTTTAAATGCCACGTTTCTCCGGAAAATCTCGCAGTTTAAACAAGGTAATCTCGCATTTAACAAGATAATCTCCACTTGCATAATTTCGCGCGCCCATTGGGTTGCGTAGGGCGCGTGTATTTACGCCGCTAATTTTCCTTCATGTACTCCCGTGATTTAACGTCTTTCACGCTTAACGCCTTTAACGAGCGCCTTCGCGATCGCGGATTCGTCCGCCTTATGAAGACAAACTCGGGGCAAATCGCCACTAAAACCTGTTTATACTAGGAGTAACAAGATCGTTTCTTCATCCCGCGGAAATGAGCGCTAGAGCACACTTGCTACCAGAAGTCCGACGTTTACCGGGGCGTTTATCGCTTCATCATCAGGCCGCCATCGTGAAAGCCTCGCGGTCCAGGTGATGGGACCCTTTACGACGTATTATAAATCGCGTGTTTCTCGTCGATATTTTTCTCTCCTCTCTTTTTACGCGCGCCGCGCCGGCCGCAGCCAGTAAACCTTTATGATTGGTCGCGGGTCGTTCCGTCGCGGAATCTGCGCGAAACGCGGTTAATAAAGTTTCCGGCCGAGAGCTGTACGTTTTTTTCCATCGAGAACATATCGTCCGTTTCCCTCTCGTCGCTGCTTTATGAGTCTCTTTTTTTATGGAACTCGAAAACTGCGCTCTCTCCCTCCGTTCCCCCCCCCTCTCTCTAAAATTGACCTCTCTCGAGCAATACCACCCGTTTTACTCACTTGGTGCATCAACTCGCGCGCTGTCAGACTGTAATCCAACTTGCGCGATAAAATGCGATTAAAAGCGAATCAGCGTCTAGAGCGTCGAGATGCTTTTTCATAAAGAAAAAATGTACGCGTATTACTTTTTTTTTTGAGGTCGGGCCTGGGCATATCGATCCGCGCCGGATTGCATTTTATTTTGCGGCACCATCGCGCCTTTCATATTTGATATCCGACCGATTGCATCCGCGGCGGCGCGGCGGCGGTTCCGTCCGCGATATATCGAATACTAATAAGCGTGTGAATATTAAATGTCTCGGGATCAATAAAGTATTAATAGAGCGCGTTGCGTGTTTCGCATGCAGCGTTACAAGTTTCGCAACAACGGTCGTTCGCGGGGCAAAAATTGAGATTGTCGGGCACGAGAACCTCGCGGAGAATTATGCGGATCCGATCTCACCGATCTTCCCAACATCTCGTGTAAGACTATTATCGCCGGAGTCCTTTAGTCCCTCTTTCCCGTACATACATCTTCAGCTTCAGGACGAGGCTATTGGTGTCGCAGGGAGCACCCTGCACTCCTGGACAGACGATTCGTTCGCGTTTACGAGCGCCCTCACACCGGATTTCAGTTTAGCCCGATAATCTCCAACGGCTGGGCATCCTGGCAAGACCTCTTGGGACATTACTCTTTCTATCATTTCCTCTCTCTCTCTCTTTCTCTCTTTCTCTCCTTTACTCGCGCTCCTCTTCCCTGTCGCCGTTTTTTCGGTCTCCAGACTGCCGGAGCTTTTTCAAAGCCCGACGTGGGAGGACTTATCAAGAACGCCGACTTCCCGGGATCACCGATTACGTCCTGCAGGTATTACCGGAGAGAAAGAGGTGTCCCGGAAGAAAAAGGAGTCCTTGCGGAAGACGCGGTACGCGGACTCCGAAGTGGAGAGGGGGAGGAGGAGGGGATTCCATTTCCGGGATTTATGGACGCGCATGCATGCGACTCGCAGCGTGATGTCGGTTTCACCGTAATTTCCTCATACTTCACGTTATCGCGGCCGCATCTCCTTCTACCCGGCGTCTCTGTTGCGAAAGACGCGCGCCGACGAACAAGCGTTTCCATTCATCAGACGTCCCGTCCCGTCTTCTGGGTAGAGATGAAGTCTTTACAGGTCACCGGTAAAAGTATACTGCCATTTAGATTTATATAGCCTGGCTAATATTACATTCACGTTAGGGGAACGATTGCCCGAGTTTCTATTTTTATTTTTCCGTCCTGCGTCGCGTCGTCACGCTACAAAGAGCTAAGGAAACTGACAATGAGTGATTTTTGTACGTAGGTTCTTTGTTTGTCTCGACCTTTGTCCGTAGGCGCAACATTGCAATGAAAAAAGAAAGGAGAAAAAAAAATCGCCGTTTCATTCGAGCGAGGCGAGAGACACTTGTGCAACCGCAGCGTTTCGATCATCGATAACTACCGGTCTAATCTCTATTCCGGTCATTCGAGGGCATCGAGATACGATCTGAGGCGTGGTCGCACGCCGATATTACCGCTCGTGACAGACTCGCGTATGCGGGGTGTCGAAAGCATCGCTCACTTTCTCTGTCTCTCTCTTTCTGCCGCGGAGAGACGACGGAAGCGGAACTGAAGAGAATACCGTTTGGCTTCAACGTGAAACACGCACGTCAAACACACACGTCCGTAATCATCGTCATCAGATCGTATCAAAATAAATGGCGTTCGCGAGTGAGCAATGTTTGCGGCACTCCGTACACTCTCGCGGCGCAACGAAGAATAATTATTCCGTTCACCGTGAACCGTCAGTCGCGCGATCGACTTTGCAAGCCGCCGCGCGCGCGTTTCGCAAAATAATGGACCACCCGGACGTCGCCTTTTAGTCCGTGTACCATTATAGAGTCCCCGAAGGTCTCTCCAGCTAGCAGTCGAAGGTTCGTTTGCGCGAACGGCATTGGTCAGGACAGAAATATCCGAGTCTCGAGTGCGTCTCGAGAGGAGACGATTAACGCGCGTGGAAAAGTTGCAGGCCGCAACGAGAGGCTCGCTCTTTAAAAATCGTCGAGAGTCTCTCTCTGAACGATCACTCGAAACCTGCGCGCGATTGAAATAGAAATCCTATGCTCGGCAACGCTTTCAATTAATTAATTGCAAATTTTAACGAGATAATATTCTAATTTGTAATTTCTTCGAAACAAAGTACACTGAAAAAGTGCTATATTAAATATAAATTAAAACGTAGTTTGATTCAATTAAACAAATCACGGGCTGCCATCGGTACACGTAGTCGATTCAACTAAATTTTATTCATTCAACTGTATTCGTTGCTGTCTTTACTTTTGACTTTTTCGTTTCATTAATACTGTTATTGAATTAACGAAATATTTCCAATTAGACTGATGCTATTGATTCAATAGCATTTTTTTTTGCTCTGTGTAATCGTTGAATTTATTCAGCTGCCATTACTTATTAAGAAATGCATTTAATTTTTTTTTTTACATTAATAACCGAATTGATTGTTAATTTAGAATAAAATGGCAAGCAAAACTGCTGCTGGCAGTGAAGCACTCGCGATTACAATGCACGCGATGCAACTCAATCCGCAATTTATCGTAGCGACAGTGATTAAATTCGTCGTTAACCGGACATTCGATTGTGATTCGCGCAACGTAGCGATTAGTTGAGTCCGTAATTTAGAATATAATAGAAACGAGTAGCGTTCGTTGCCAACTAACGGTATGAAACAATACCGCAGATGTTTTCGACGCGCTAAAGGCGCGCGCGATGGTAATCTCTACCTGGCGGGGACGACGGGCGAGTATCTGTGCACCTGCTGTTATCATACAGTCTATTACCATTACCGGTACCTAATGCTTTCCGGGTGTTAATGGAAAGCAGACACACGTTCAGCCACGGTCCTACGGCTACCTACGACCGGCGCCGGCGGTGAAAGGGAAAACTGCACGGTGCTAAGTGATCTGGAAAGCGGCGCCGATTGAACGTCGCGCCTTTAGGCGTCGCAAATTAATTAACATTGTCAGCAATTAATACCCACGCCGTGCCACCGGGATTAAGCGAGACATGCAGTTTTTACTCTCTTTCGGAGCGAGGCACTCGGTGAGTAATTTCTCGTTAAATAACAAGCATGTGCGCGGGCGATGCAAACTTGAAGTGAGCGAGCGAGCGAGCGGAGTCTGAGCGACGACTCGTGCCGGCCATTTCGCCAGGACGTTATTATGCAAATCGGACCCCGGCCCCGTTATTTTGTTACGCTTATTACATAATTACGACGGCGTAATCGCCGAGCATTCCGTGACTACCGCCGTACGCTGACCGTACACGTCATAACGAGCCCGCGATAATTTCTACTCCGGCTCTCCGTTACGCAATCGTGAAAACGCACGCGGCGATGCATTCCCGGCGAGAGAGTCATCGACTCGATACACGAGGCAGCGCGTTCTCTCTCTCTCTCTTTCTCTTTCTCTTTCTCTCCACGACGATCCACGAGAATCCACGATCTTTACGAGCCTCGGATGAGGCCGTGGAGTATATAAGTTCTCGTGAAGTAATAAATTCACGCAACGCTGTAGAAGCGTCGTAATTGACCAGGAAACGGGGAGTAAATCAGCAGACGCGGTCTAATAGAACTCGACGGTAAATTATCGCCCGACGACTCTCTCGCTCGCAAAATACTCCGGCGTCACGCGGATTAATTTGCATAATTAATCTCGGGCCCGCGCTCGCCCATGCTAACGTTCAACTTTTCAGCGGACGCGATACTAACGAAGCGTAATCTAATTTACTCGCCGGCCTGCCTCGAGTCGAGGCCGCCGCCGCCACCGAGTACTTCGGAATTAGAGACACTCGAGCCACGGCCTGGCCTATCAACACAAGAGGCTTGATCACAGCAAGAGAGTTTCCCGTGAGTAAACGTTACAAAGCGTTCGATAACTAGCGTTTTGTACTTAAGAAGAGAAAAACACGAGGCCGATCGATAGTTCGCCTGTAATTAATTGTGACAAGTGTAATATGTGCACAAGAGAAGCAATTGATTAACTTCTCATCAAGAAACGGATCGTGTTGTATAAATAGGTAAAAAAAGTTGAAAATATTTAAATAGAATATTTATTTACTCAGTTCTACAATGAAAAAAGAGTTTGATAATAATAATCAAGTCTAGACGATACTAAGCTTTAATGGAATAAATTTAATTGAATGTTAATATAATCAAATATTTAGTAACCGTCTAGTAATCAATTAGTATACTGAGAAAAATAAAATACTTAACATCTTTATATATAATGATAAGTTTATTAGTGTTTGAAAATATCGAATTTATGAATTAAAGATATAATTAAAAATATAAAGAACCATTAACTAATATTTATTTTATTTATAATTTATAAAGAAACAATCAATTAATAATTAATAATCATAATGAAAAGATAAGAATACTGAAATAAAACTGGCTTAAATTTCTTTTTTGTAATTGACGTATTTTTATTATAGCAATTATTATATTTTTTCTATTATCAATTAACAATCTTATACTATCATTTCTTTAAACTAAAATTTATGGTAGCATAAATGAGGAAACTTTTTTATAAAAATATCAATTTAATTTTTCTAATAATTGTAAATATGTATATACAATAAATGTAAAATATTATACAACCATTTTTTAATAAAGTATAGCAATTCAAAACAAAATTGTATAATTACATTATTATCAGTGTATTAATAAAATGATAATAATTTTAGATCAGATGTACTTAATTTTCTAAAATATTGACAGCAGACAAAAACAAAATAAAACTTGTTAAATTTTTGTCTACATTATTTATTTTTTATTTTTCTCACTAAATGCTGCTTATATGAAATATAATAAAACCGGCACGCATTCAGCAACTTCCTCTATATTCGTAGTCGCAATTAAATTTTTCATATAATCAATAAATATCAAAGACAAAGTTACATTTGTTTGCTAATTTTTTAACTTTTTTTCTCGGTGTATTGTTACGACGGAAGTTAATATTAATATAATTACTAAACAATTCATTACATTAGTCAAACATTAAATTGAAATTATTTTATCAAATCTTTCATCTATTTTTGATTATTATTACCAAACTTTTTTTTTCAATGTACATAAACTGTTTACGTATCAACTTTCTGTTGTGTTATTTTCCTTCTCAAAATATTTTCCTGAACTGCCACCGCACGTGTTCATCCGTGCGCCGTTCTAAACGCTCCCGGTGCTGCCTACGTGCAAACTTCGCGTCAGAAAACGCGAGGAATTCGCGAACTACCACGTCAAATTCCAACTGTTCTTGCCGCGATGCAAGTTGTCTCCTGGATGCGCCTCCGTGAAGTTATATAATTCCAACTTTAGGGGTCAAACTGACCCCGAATACCACACGAGAAGTAAAGCTACCCTTTGGCCCGACTCTGGAAACGAATGCAACTGCAGTTTCCGAAATACCGGCTCGATCAAATACTCTATCTCTTTGAGTGTAACCGGATTTTTAAATTACGTAATTTCAGGTCCATGCTGAGGGAGATTTTTTTTAGTCATCCGAAACATCTCCGGAAATTCCGATTTTAGAATGCATCAGAATGTCTCCCTCGCGGGAAATACGGTGCTTTTTGCTCCCGTGCTGTTCAGTTATGCAATTGTAATGGCGCCGCGATAAAATATTCAGTATAATCGTCACGGCGTAGAAAATGCGTGACGGATAGCGGCAGAGCGGCGAATAATAATTCACGCGCGCTCGCTTATCCCCTCGCATCGTGAATATTACACGCGCTATTATGCTAAATTTCTTTAGTATTACATTTCACTCCCATTATACTTTTCGCTACGCGAAATATGGGCGCTTAAATCGTGGGGGAAATTTTCCGTTTTCACGATGAAGAGTCCACTTGAGATCAGTCGAGGATCACGTCGGCGGAAGGAACACGGGGAGGTCGTTACGGGACACCCTGTACATACACACACACACACACACACACACACACATATATATACGCGATCGTAGACTTTACGGAGTCCAGTGACGTTGTTTCAAAGGTATATGGAAGTCGGAAAGAGGGAACGGACGATCAAAGAGGAACAAGGTAGATTGGTTGGGGAACGTGGGGAGCGATCCAAGGTGGACGCCATGTCGGGGGAGAAAGAGGGACAGGATCAGACGTGTGAAGTGGATTCTAATTTTAGAAGGAAGCGGGATTACGCCTGTCTCTGGCGCGACGATGACAGAGGCCCACGTATAGCAGAGGTGAATCAAGACGAGAGCCCCGACGGCAGTGAAATATGATTATGATTATACCCTGAGCATCCTTCTGGCTTGTTAACAAAAAAAATGTTAAAGCGTTCAAGCATGTCGCACGTTGCACTTTGCTCGACCATCGATCCTCGCGATATGAGCTCAACTGGGAAAATTTTCACCCAAGTGTTAAATCAAGTTCAATAGGTACGGTTTTTATTATTAAAATTTTGATAGTATCTAAAATAACGTTTAATAAGGTTTCGTTTATATTAAGATATTGTTAGTCTGACATTTTGCAGTACCTAAAAAAATAGAAATCGCATAAAAAAAAAAAAAATTCTTAATATTGTGGATGAATTTTAGGATAGTGTAAGAGTATGAGCTAAGGTTAATCGTGATAAAATGACCGGTAATAGATCGTAAAAATATGGAAAATGCTTCGGCTCGCTACGTAAGATCATTACATGTTTCGCGCATTTAGAAAGTTTTGCTCGCCAATAATAATATATCACGCCTCATGCTAAGACCATTAATTATCTACAAACGATTTATTCCTCCTTTTAATTCCCGGGTTAAAATTTTCTTTTTCTTTTCATCTCTGTCGTAAAATTAATGCATTTTTCGGGAGCACAAGTATACTGTTGCCACTGCTACCGCACCACGTGGATTTGATAAGCATGCATATGCAGATTTCAGAGCAAATTCCATTAAGTCTGCGCCGCGGCGCACCTTGTAAAATCCGATGACGAGATGCGATTAGCGCAGCCATTGAACGTCGATGACGATGGCGGGGTTGGCCTACTGGAAGCCACCCTCGAGTGAACAAGAAATCTGGCGAAACGCGAATACCCTAGACGGCTTTAATTAACGATTGTCGCGAGAGTAAAATGGCAGTTAAGCTCTCGGTCGAGGGTGCCTGTATTGTTCAACGCCGGCGTTGAAAAAAAGAAATAAAAATAAAAAAAGAGAGAGAAGTGAAGATTCGTTTATCGTTCAACTGCAATTTTTCCAAGCGAGCTAACGAAGGTACGCTCGTCAGGATGTGATCTCTTCTGTTTTCGTTTCCGCCCCCGCCTCGCTTTTTTTTTAATTAGCTAGTAGTGCCGCTGCTCCTCCCCATTGATTATCGGTTTTATTTGCCTGCCAAACTCTGCGCGGTATCGCGATATTTTCCAAAGGTATACAACGATATAATTAACAATCTTCATAGTGATTAACGATCAAGTCGAAGGATTAACATTTATTAAAGATTTAACCTTCTAGCAGCGAATTAAACATAGAGGCAATCTTTCGTAATGGCTTTTTAATGTATTTCGCTCTGAGGTGATAAGAAAAAGTCAGCTTTGTGATGCCATTAATAGCACGCGTTCCAAGTGACGTGCATCGATATTTAGAAAAAGAAATAATACACTTCCTCGTCAAATGTTAATTAAAATATAAATGCTTTTTATATATCAGGAACTATCGATCGGGGACCGTATCGAATAGCATGAGCATGCCCTCTACGCTGTCGTCGAAATATTTAATTTTAATAAAACGGACAATCGACTTTCATTTCCCGTCAACGGGACGAGATGCAGACCGATTATGATAACGCGCCGACGAAAGATTCGCCGTCGCTCTCACGCGGTCGACGAATTTATTCCGGTTTAATTGATCGCGACCATCGCGTGATTAAACGTCGCGCAAAATAGAGAAAGTGCGCGACCGGCGGCGGCGCGTTGCATCGCGCTGTGCACACGAAGGAGGGAGCGAGAGAGAGAGAGAGAGAGAGAGAGAGAGAGAGAGAGAGAGAGAGAAGGAGAAAGAGAGACCACTGCTGAAGTCATCGAGCTGGGCGCAATCCCTGCGCTTTTATACGTAATAACGCAACCACGCGAGGGCGGCTTTTATCGACCACCCCTTTCCGCGTCTACCGCCTCCTCGCCCTTGCACTCCAACCCAGCTCTTCGTGTTACGAGCCCCTGTTGCCCTCCACGACGGAACGATGGACTCCGGTAAACTCTGATGATCGCCACTAACATTAAGTGATGGAACGCGAGAGAAACGCACGAACTCTCGCTTCTCCCTTTGACTCGGAAAGTCAAGAGAGATCCTTCAGACGAGTGCGCGAGTCTGGAGTTTTAAATTTTATTGGCAGCTCTCTCTGGAGAACTATCTATCGAGTAGTCGCGGTATGGTCTGTGCTGCAGCCGAACGCGAATAACGACAAATGGCACTTATAACTTTACTATCCCGATATATTGGGATTAAGAAAATGACAAAAATATCAGTATTACAAAGTGTCATATTTAATATTAAAAATAAACCGTGTTTTTCCACCGGAATATTAATTTGTATTTGTTACAGAGTGTATTACATATTTTGTACATAATGAATTTATTTCGAGTTTGCACGCCTTTGCGTTTCGATTTGGTAGACTACACCACCTTTGACGTTGTAGCGTGTCGGCAGCAGATCGAATATCAACAACTTGCCTCATTATCGAGCAGTATTTTATTTACTTACTGAATCAACAGGACGGGCGACTCCATCAAATTAATTAGTTACGATGTACTTTCCACGAGCGACGAGCGCGATAAAACAAATCGGGGGCGAGTGTCGTCGAGTTGGTTTATTTTCTTGAACGGAGAAGTCGACGTATGATCATCGACCCATCGGGTCCATCGACTCGGCATTCGGCGCGCGCGCTATTTTCCAGCGATATCTATTAACGATTACGCGGCGCGTCTCCGTGAAGGCCGGGCGGAATGCTTTATTGCGAGCAGACCGCGTATCAGTTCAGTATGCGCCGGCTCGATAACTATTTTCCGCTACCCGATCCATTTCACGCTGCGCTGAGCAAAACGGCGGGCCTCGGGACGAGAGAATCTGCGCCGCGCGCGCGCGCGCGCACTCGCAAAAGCGGAGCGTGCGCCAGGCGATCGGGATGCATTGTTATCGAAATTGCATCTGCCGTGCGCATTATCTCATATGCGATGCGCGCCGACACGGCGAACGCAACGGGACGGGAACAACTTGAATCCACCGGCAATCGAGCGGCGATAATTTATCTCGTGGTAATTACGCGATTCGCCCCCGAACTTGGGCGATCGTCTTGAACGCGAGCGGAATTAGCGTTTAATTCTCTGTTACGTAAGCTAATTTCTAATCGGAAATCGTTTTTCCTCTTCCTTACAGCGAGTACCGATGCACATTAATGCTACGTTAGCGGGTGACCTTAAATAATATTGCTCGCATCGTTGTGTTTCATGCTCGCGTTAAAATACGGCGGAATCGATAACATCGCAATGAATTATTGTGACTAATCGTATCAACGATATTAATCTATGCGCGGAAGGAACAGTTTTGCCAAAGTAAATATCTGAAAATTTACCTCAATACAGATCTAAAAATAATTCTGTTGGACCATTAAAATATTTATATAGGACGATCAAACTGGTCGCCAGACGGACTAAAAGTTGTACAGTATTTATCATGCTTAAATATTTTACGTAGTTATTTTTACAGTTTAATAAAATTTATTATTTTCAAATCAGAGTAACTAGTTAAATTTTCAGATACTTCAGCAAAACCATCTGCGTATTTTTATTATAAAAATCAACTTTCATCTAGGTTTAATTAAGAATTAGCAAAAGATGAAGAGCGAGTTATTCAAAATAAAAATTATTCTGCATCGATATAAAAATGACTATGAAAATAAAAATTATTTCTTACTCCGGTATCAATTGTCGTTTAATTCTAACAGGAACGTGGCGCATTGAGTTACGGCGAGTAGAGAAATCCGTATTGATCAGACATAAGTAGGTCTAACGAAGGAAGATGCACGATTTAATAAATAACTGCAAAAAAATATATTAGGTGACATCGATGAAACGCCACGGGGAGAATATGATTTAGAGTTTGAATATTCATTGTAAAAAAAATAGAGCTAAAATAGCGAATAGTAAGGCGAACATTCGCATCTAAAATGGACGAGTTTACGGCTGGTGGCGTTAGACGAGCGCTAGATACGAGGGAGACGGATGGTAGCGAAAAATCAATATTTAACCTATGATTTCGCGGTCTAGTCTGTCGCGTACGTGCAACGGCGCGACGCGATCGCAATATACACGTAAAATAACATCGTGACGACTTACAGTCAGCTGCCACCAAGATCGGCGTGCAACGGCAGTCGTGGCACAAGCTCAACCTCCACCGCACTTGGATTATTATTCATTTAGAAGGGGAAATCGATAAACCCTTCCTCCACCTAATTTCCTCCTTTTTACCCCCTTCACCCCCTCCGTCGTCGTGGGCGATGGTCTCGGTCACTGTCAACACCTTTCGCGTTATCGGTACTGGACGAATCGGCGACCAGCTGACGCGCGACGCGGCCGAACCATCGAGGTGGTGACAACGAAAAAAAGGAGGGGGAGACAACGAGTTTTACGCGACGCACACGCGCGAGGAGGCAATCCCGACCGCTCGATGGTCGGCGACAGACTGAACGGCGAACTAGGCGGTGCGCCTTGGCTCCCCCCATCTCGGCTGACTTCGGCGGCGTTCGCTACTGCCGCGATGACGTCATCCCGACAGAGCCGCGCCGTACCATCGCGTGCCCTTACTACTTACTGGTGCCGGCGCGGTCGGCGGCGTGCAGGTGCATCGCGATGCATTTTTTAGTCCCACAGACGTTTCGCGACTTCTGCCTGAGCGCGCCTGGCGCCACGATAAATCGCGGGGCGCGCGACGCGTCGCCAGCAATTACAATAAATGCCCGCGGTGACTGCATTCGCCGAGGAATTTATTAATGTCGATGCACAGCGTGACGCATTTGAAAAAGTATGAAACGCGAAACGTTTCAGAGCAAATATGCCACTTCAGTGAAACGTTTAAGGTAGATGTTTCAGTAACCAGACGTGTAATGATGTAGAGCTGACATTGTTGAATTCTTGTAAAGATTTATGATATAAAATGATTTATTTATATAACTAATAAAATATAAAATATTTAAGGTTAACAAAAGCACGAAACGTTTTTTAATTACTCCAAAAATGATAAAAACTTGTAGATCTGAATGTACCAATATCCAGACAATCTGAAATATTTTAGTCTCCCCTCCTAATTGTCTTTAATGTCCTAAAAGTTTGTCCTAAATAATTGTTCTTAAAACAATGTTTGCAAAAAAAATATTTTGACAAATACGTAATGTTTCTTAAAAAATTTCAAGAAGGTCTAAATTTAAACGCTCTAACCCAGTTGTACAAATTTATTTTAACGTCAATTTTAAAAATATCTTTTCCTAAATAACCTATCTTATAAATATCTTT
Organism: Solenopsis invicta; assembly: GCF_016802725.1. Lineage (NCBI taxonomy): Eukaryota > Metazoa > Arthropoda > Insecta > Hymenoptera > Formicidae > Solenopsis > Solenopsis invicta. Next base: position 23,606,459 of record NC_052668.1, read on the forward strand.
AAGTATTTTAATTACAATTACTTTTAATATTATAAAGAAATACATTTAATAAGTATCCGGATATAGCATGTTCGGTCACTTGGACATTTATCTAAAAATTCCCAATTATTTTAAAATTATTCAAAAATAGTCACAATCATTAAAAGCTCGAAAGATTTCTTTAATTAAATTTTCTTCCTAAAATAATCTCTTCTTATAACAGGAAGACTCCCGGAGGCTTACTACTGGAAAATCTCTTCGCGGCGCTCGCGAGTAAATCCAAAAGTTTTCCACGAGACAGTCATCGATGGCGACCAGGGGACGAGTCGAAAACAAGAGCGACCGAGGGTAGTCGCCTCCCCCCCCCCTCCTCCCAACGATGTTTGCCGGGGAAGAAGTAGTTTGTCTAATTGAGTAGATAAGGTAGAAGTTGTCGACAGGAGAGACGACTTGTTTACGCGAACGACGAGGTCACGATATAGATCCTCCCCCTCTTCGCGAGATTCACGAATCGTAACCGGGGCATAAATGTATATACGCTCTCCCTCTTCTCGATATACGGAGATTTAGTGGGCCGAATACAGGCACGTAGTTGACGTGACGCTGGACACGATCGAAGTTCCGCTCGTTACGCGAACGCGAAGAGGGGGAGATATTAAATGGGCGGGCGTAATGAAGGTTTATGGCTTTCACGAAACGAGGGTTTATTGGGGGATACCGACTGATTTCGCGAACGAGATTTCGGTACGGAATTGGATGCACAATATGCCGAAAGAGTTCACCGACACATCGATCTCGCTAAAATGGAAACGGTTCGAGTAATTGATTCGAGTAACACAGAATACATTTTAGTAATGATTGTCAGATCGCTATAAAAGTGATTGCATTAATTATTTAATGACTGTCACGTAACCGACGAACGATTCTATTATTCGATTTGGTCGATCAAAAGTGATCAAAGTTGCGACGCATCACTTCAATTATTTTCTCGCATTTCCCATTTGCTACTGCTGGCTTGTAAGAAAACGAACGTCGGAAATTGTAGCTTAATGTTTCAGGTATCTAGTATAACACCATTTAGCCTTTTACCAAATTAATTTATTATAAACTATTTTGCAACAAGCTATAAAAGATACGATTCAGGCAATCGATCGTCTAAATAGCACTTGGGGATTCATGAATTGTATATCATCTTCTCAAAAAGTAGATTCATTCAATAATTAATAAATAATATAATAAAATAATAAAAAACAAAAATAAAATTAATTTATTTCTGACTAAATTTATTTTTGCAATTGACCTATTTTTAATTTATATAAATTAGTTTTACTATTATTATTGATCCGTACTTGACTTATATTAATATCATTTATTGTAATAAAGCTTGCGGTGATATAATTTAGGAACTTGATACGTTTTATAAAAATATCAGTTTAATCTTTACAATAAATCTTCTTTTATGAAAATAAATATTCAGTATAAAATTGCATGATCACGTTATTGTCAGCACATAAATTTATTTAAAAATAAATAATAATTTTTTTTTAAGTGCTATAACACGCACAAAATAAAATACAACCTGTTAAATTTATCTATATTGTTCGTTTTTCTCTAACATTAAATATATTGCGTTTATACAATGTACTAAATAAAAATATATACTATCGACGAGATACGATTTAGGGGACTGGTACGCATTCAGCAATTCTCTCCCCTAATCGCGATACGAGCGTAATCTTAACGCCGGCAAAATCGGCCCATAATTTTTCGGTTTATCGCTCAATCGACGAGCCAATCGACAGCACCGGAATACACGCTACGCGCGTTCACAGTCTGCTAGAGATTACGGATAGGATTCGATACACAGAATACCGCAACCCAATCAATAGAGTTATAGTGGCCCCGGCGGTCTTATCGGGTGCATTCTCACTGCCGATGACATATATTTCGCGTACGGATGAGCCCCATTTTCCGCGCATTCCCACCCGACGCACCCACACTCTCCCGTCGACGTCATTCTGAACGAGGGAGGTTATTCCACCCTCCGTTCGAGGATAAAAAGGGAGAGGCAAGAAAGAGGCAAGAGGTGGAATTTAGTCATTTCAAGAAGCGATCGGCCGCCTCCTCCCACCGCTGTTTTTTTTTTTTTTGAGGGAGAAAAGAAGAGTTCAACAGTGCGATAAAAAGTGCAATAAAAGTCGCAACCACCGGCGCGAATGCTCTTTGCGAACCTACACACGCGTACTCGGACGCCGCGCCCGAGTAATCACAAGACAGTCTCTCTCTCCCGCGCAAACTTCTCTTTTTTTTCTCCCCCTCTTCCCATATATCTCGCGGTAATACGAAACGCCATAAAAATCTACATGATTACATACGGTAGTTCGCCGCTGCAATAGGACTCGTACGCCCGATGCACTCGACAGAACGGCATACTTTGCCTTTATTGCCAATATTTTTCTTAGCTTCCGCGCGTCGTTGCGCTCCCATCCTTCTTTAAACGTGGCACGGCCCCGTGAAATAACGCGAAATAACCTCGTCATCTCGTAAGTATAATTGTAGATTCTATCGGCCGCGAGGGTGACATTTTATGGATTCATTCGTCACCCTCGCCGACGATTCTCAACCGCGTGCACACGCAGCCGACGAGGGGTCGCCGCCGAGGGGTGAGAAAGAATTCCAGCGCGATACTCGCGTCCCGCCCCCTAATTGATCGTCGCCCGCCTTCATTTCCGCGGTTATTCATTCGCCGAAATACATTTCGGTGTGGTTTGTTCGCGCGTGCCGATCGCCATACCGAAACTCAAACACTATCCAATTAATAAACGTCCTCCCCTGCGAAGCACGGTCGATTTGCGACCCAAATTTATTATTCATCTGATAATGCGCCTTACCACCGGTCATTTTCGGTTGATTGCGCGATTTTAGGGTAATCAGGGAAGCAATCGATAAGGCGTAAAGTCGACTCAAGGTAAAACTTCTCGAGCTTGCTGACGCCTCGTCATGGAATTTTCGAAAAATCGAATGCAAAGAAGTCAAGAACGAGGATATTACCCGTTGAACGTTAGCCACATATAATTTTATCGTAAACCGCGATTACATTACGGTAGGAGAGTAGGTGGAAAATTGCGGACGTGTATCGAATACGTTGGATTCTCTTAAGTGCAGCGCGAATTTCAAAGTTGCAAAATTTCTTATATAAATCATCTCGGCACCTGCAGCTACCATCGAACTCGAGCAAATCTTCGCGGTCGAACTTCTAATAGCCTGCGAGAATTATCGGCGTCTTTGAAACTCTACCGAAAGTTCCGAGATAAAGAGAAAGAGAGAAAGTTAGAGAGCTGCCCTTATAATTTCCAGCGGATATGCACATAGATGTATGTGTGGGTAGCGTACACATCGGTCGGATAACTATTTTGGCAGAGAAACGCCAGGGAAGATATATTCTGTAGGACGGAAACTCGCATAGAGAAGGTAATGTCAGGATTCTGAGAGAGAGAGAGAGAGAGAGAGAGAGAGAGAGAGAGAGAGAGAAAGGGGGAGAGGGGGAGGAAGGATCGTCCTCTCGTCGCAAATACGACGAAGACGATAAATTAAATCCCGGAGCCGGGCGCAGAGTCGCGTGAGCAATGAAACCGCCGAACCGGAAGTTATCGCGGCTCAAAGCACTCTCTGGACTCTCTGCCGCGGCTTTGCCGCGCGGATATCCCGAAATTCCGTTATCGGCGACTGGCTATAGTGCGAACAGGATGACACGTAAATCGCTTAATGTCGTCTCGATGGCCCCAAAAACCGCTATATATTCGTCATCGTTCGTAATGTCCATTCGTTCGTATTGAGAAACTGGATGCCATATTTTATTTAAAAACATGAAAATAAAATACGAGATTGAGTAGAGCGAAAAATATCGCGAAATATCATATTTACTGGAGATCATACTATACTATAGAAAGATAAAAATACGTATATTTAAAATTTGAATTGCAATATTTAAATAATATTTAATAATATCAATAATTTAATAATATATTGAATAATATTTAATAAATACGATTATTATAATGCTAATACTTAAACTTAATTATTGTAGTTATAATTTTAATGGACTATAGTGAGACGCACGAACTTCTCTTTAATTATGAACGACAGTCAAAGAAAGATGTCACCGACCAGACATCGAATTTCTCTTTCGGCGACGAAAGAGTGAGGGGAGAGAAAGGGCTCATCTTTTTTTTCCGGATGACGAGCCGATCGAATGTAATTTCCACAAGCATCCCTGGAATTTGCCGGCTGTACCCTCACCACCACCAATAATTTCCCCCTCGATTTCTTCCCTGCTTTCTCGTCCGTCCTCGGGATCTTTATTTCTCGGGTCATGGACGGGAGATCGAGGCGAATGCGGAGGAATGGAGAAATAGATAGAGAGAAGGATAGTCGAAAAGAGAGGGTGAGAGGGTGAAAGATGGTAAAAGTGGAAGCTGCTCTTACAGTCATAGCGGGACAGTCTCGACGATCTCGCGAGCAAAAAAATAAGGAATGTTTCCCTCTTGTCGAGGGTCCACTCGAACCTCATCTCTTTTCACTGAGGAAACGAGAAGAAAGAGAGGAGCGTCAGAGGCAGGAGAAGGTTGAATATTTATTCGTATCTTTCCGTCCTTGAACCCACTCGATACGCTCGGAACAACCGTTGAATCGCCCGATGGAGCGTTAAACGGTCTCTTGAACGGAAATGGCGCGAAATGTCCGTCACGATTCTTAACGAAGACGCGAGCAATAGCACGAGCCAGCGAATCATGCTGATACCGTGGGTACCCGTTCGTTACGAAATTCTGCTTGAAACGAAGCAGCCCAGGTCGCTAACTAGCACAAGTAACTGCGATACAAAGAAAACTTGGTAATTGAGATGGTTAATTAATCCGAATTTTTCTTCCTTATTTTCTCTTCCGTTACACAATCATGAAAGTACGACGTCGGCGGGACGGAAAGCGACGGAAACGAGCTATCGTCCAGCGACAATAAGCGATTACATGCCGGCCAATCGCGACGACTTCGTTACTCGCGTGGCCGGCCATCTTTCGCAATCGATTCTTCTTCGACGCATCGCGATGCACCACAAAGCGTCCGCCGCGTTCGTGCTCGGCGACTTGCATTGCAAAGCACTTCCGGTCGAGAGGATCCCGCTGACGCGGTTGCCTGGGGGAGAGGGGCCAGGAAGAAGGCCGGTTAGGAAGGGTCAAAGGGTAAGAAGGGTTCGTTGGCCCTTGATCGACTCCTTCACTCCGCGCAGGTCGCCCATCGTTCGTCGTTTGTTCTATCTGCTCCGGCGCGCGTTTACCTACATTTTCGAGGCCTCCTCTCGTTCCCCCTGTGCCTCTCTCTGCTTTTCTCTTCCCGCTGACTCTATACCTTTAACGCGGTACTTCGTTTCCCGTTCATTCCTTCTACGATCCCCTCGCGTCTACAGATCGCAGGAAGTCGGGAATTTCTCGATCCACATTTCTTGTTGGCGAGTCGCCTTTGAGTGGCCTTTTCGCTTTCTGACGGTACTCTTTCTCTCTCGCGTACGTTTAAACGGGCAAATTCCGCTATGTGCAGGTAACGGTAATTTCCGGTCTACGAAAATACGCGAACCGATAACTCAGGAACGTATTATAACTTCGCGATAAACGCCAATTATGCAATTGGGAACATTATTCGATTTGCGAGCGTACTAATGTTGAACATAATATTATTAATGTTAAACATAATATATAATGTTGAACATAATATTAGTTAACAAAACTGTATGCACTCGCGCGATACACACTTCCCACGCTGAATAAAACGAAGCAAGCGCTCTACGAATGAAACGGTTTCGCGTGCGCAGATGGTAGATACCTCAAAGATAGTCCCGTGCTGATATCATGCGCAATTCAAGTTTGATTATCCTTGGAATTTGCGGAAGCCGGACGGAAAGAGCGCGATCTTCCTTGCGTTGCATTTCGGTGTACGGATCGATCCATCATCTCGTCCCCTCGACGCTCGTTATGTGTTTGCCTTACTCCCCTCCCCCTCCCCGCCCTTCCGCCCTCTCTATTCTTCTATGTACATCGACCACCATTTTCCCCACGTTTTGTTTGCACTGCATTCTCCGCTATATCCCATTTTCCCTTATTACCTTCCGCATGCACGCCAACGCCGAAGCGTTTCGCGAGACCGTTGCCAGTCACTCGATTTCTCTATTTTTGCGATGTGCATCGCGATACACGCGAGATCGCACGTATGGGCGAGGTGACTTGGGATTACGAAATGCCAAAATCCTCCTCAACTTACACGCGCCGCTTCGGCGGGGAACGAGAAGCTACCTCCTGGGACTCCTCGGCGACGAAGCGCAGAATTTCGAATTACGATCTTTTGCTTCGTGTACCTTCCTACCCGCGATCCCTTCTTCGTCGATCCCGCTCTCTCGCGTGTACCAAAAACGTTTCGCTCGAATTCTTGGATTTTTCTCAGTTAGATTCGCATCGCGAGCGCATCTCCGTAAATATTAAACAAGATTTTCCATTCACATTTAATTCATCATTCTTAATTCAATAGACATTTCGAAAAAGCGATGATGAGATGACTGGTCCGATTTAAAAATGCACGAGATCCCGTATTAAATGGCTCGTAAAATTCCACCTGAAAAACCGTAAATCTTGCACTTCTCCAGCACGATGAGAATCGCGGCATCAACTGCATAATTTGATATGCAACGAAACACTCAAGCTAAAGTCGACTGTGAATACGAAATGTCATCATGTTTTTTTAACGCAAGAAGATTACACGTACTAATTTTACAGAATTTTAATACCTATTAAAGGGATACTGGAGTGACGACGGTCTTCCTCCAGTGCAAAACTAAAAATGGCAATAATATTAATAATATCAATATGTCGATAACGTTAACATTTTTAATTCCATTTACATACGTGGAAAGGAGATCGTGGACGAGTGGACGTGTCAAATACGTTTCTATCTCTAAAATAATATTTATTTATATAAACGACATATTTATGATATTTTTTAATTAAATTAAAAATTCGTAAATTGTAAATGTAAATGAATGAACTACATTAAATTTTTGTAACCTATTCCGTATATCTCACAAGTTTTCTTTTTTACCGAGTGTTAAATATATATTTTTGATCCAGAATGTCTAAAATTGTTTCGTATCTACTTTACGTTATCCGACTTTGTGAGCAAGATCTAGATGGGGTCAATTCCGCTGTCTCTCGTCCACTTGAGACAGAAGGATGCACATCCTGACGCGAGAAACTTCTTTCGGCCATCTTCCCAAGAGTACTTTACGAAAAGCTGAAATTCGCAGTGAGACTCCCGCACCGGTGGGAGACGGAAGAAAAGTTTACGACGTGACACGTGTCGCGCATGACAAACCACGGCGAACGCGGCCTATCCTCTCCATTTTTCTTTTGTACAACTGCCTGTCCTCGGTCCTCATTCCTGCATAATGCATAAGACCGATGACTTCTCGCCAGGAGGGAATCTCATTTAGATTATATAATTTAAATAAACGCACGTCGCGTCTCTCCCTCTGAGACCTGTTTAACGAAAATTTGTTTCTCGCGTTTCTACATATAGACCGCGAATTTGTACATCGCAAAGGAAAGATTAACAAATTCTACTATTTTTATTTTTTGTTTTAAACGCGCGCGCGAATAGCCAGACGCAATTAAAATGTAATTAGAATAATTACTTAAAATTTTGTACGCGTTTTTATTATTGCATCATCCACTGAAGTAAGGTTTATTTATATGAGAAAACGAGTGCGCATTTATATTCCTCCACGAGAGAAGGACGCGCTGATATAAACGTGACACTTTGCGAGAACATCGTTGTTGCAGCGCACGTGCGGACTCGAATTTCTTGCTGCCTCGGCTTGCTGACCAACTTAATCGCGTTGTAATTAACGTTGTACGATGATTAAGTGCGGCGACATAATGTCGTTATGCCGTTATATCATCGTTGCGACCCTTGAACGCAATAATTTGCCACCCCGTCGTTTTTATAGCGGAAAGAGGGTAAAACAGAGAAACCGCGAATTATATCACATTGAGTGAATGTTGACTCGAACCGCCTCGTTAGCAATTTCCTCTTAATTAAGCGTTAAGTTTCAATTCTTCTCTTATCCTCTACTCAACTTGCACTCCCTTCATTATCGAACAAAGTTACGAGAGCATAAAATAAACGGAATCGTGCGCGGAAAGAACGGGTTTGCTGAAGTATCTAAAAATTTAGACCGAGATAAATCTGAAAATAATTTTCTGTTAGACCATAAAAAAAATTATGTAGGACTATCAAACTTGTTACTGCAATGTCAAAACTTTTTGCAGCGTTGCTAATCGTGTCTAAATTATCTTTCATAATTATTTTGACGATTTAACAAAATTATTTTCAGTATGTAAAATTTTTAATTTGTACAGATATTTTAGTAAAATTGTTCTTTTTCGTGTAAAAATTGAAAAATAGTGTAGCTATATCTGTATTTAAAAATTGCATAGATGGTATAATTTTTACAACTAAAATAACTCCAATCGCGCCCATCTCATGTGCTATTTAAGGAAAATGGTTTTCACTGTCCTGAATACGTTAAAAATGGTAAGCTGACATTCTAATAGCTTTCCAGATAATTCATGTAAAATTAAATCGATCGGTCTATTTCGGACGCAAACTGCACCGTCGGATTTGCACCGCTTAGCAACGGACGAAAAATTTTGGCTCACGTCGCTTCGCGAAAGATACCCTCGTCGCGCACAAGTCCTGTTCCGGGGATGCGCGGCATCGGGCACGTTTCGACGGGATCTCAAGGTGGAATGCAGAAATGTGCACGTGGCTTCAAGTTAGCATATAAATGAAATTCACCGCGACTCGTAGAATGTCAATGAAAGGCAGGTCTCTCGCGGATGTGCGCGCGGCTCTGCGTCGTCGTACTTTTGCGCGTGTGTATACGTAGAAAAATGCTGGTCAAAAACGCACGGCTGAAATGACTTTGAGTACAAAATGCAGATAGTATTCGTGCCTCTCAGGTGGAATATTCGATAGTCACGATCTCAGTTTCCTAAAGTTTGCCAAATTCGAGAACCTATATTGTCTTCGATAATTTCTCCGCTCCGTTTCAATAAAAAAAAAAAGTGACACGCAAATCCAATTTCAGTTTCAACCAGAAGAAACTTCACGCTTGCGCATTTCTGCGCATATCGCGATCGTTTATTGTTAATTGAGTCGGCGAAGTGGGACAGTCCAATATCCTGTTGGCGGGCTGACGATACGATCCGGCGTCGTTGGCGGAATGCGAACGAGCTACAGGGTTTTGTCAGCGAAATAACGTGTCCGGCGAAATATCCGCACGTTAGAAGCGCCGCGGATGGACGGACGCGCCATTATTGTGTACGCTTGAAACGATTTCGACGTGTTCGCCTTTTTTGCTGTATCCCGAGCGAATGTGAAGTCTCCGATGGATTCCTATTATTGGCGTATCCGCGCGGAGAAAACCAGTCGTCATTAAAGCGATAGCCTGTCGATTAGGTTGGACGGCTACCGGCGGATCGAACGGTATCGATTCTTGCGCGAAAAGAAGAGAATTAAACCACACAAAGTAAAGCGTTTAAGTAACGATAAAGTATCTTTTCGATGCAGTACGTATGTTTCTTCTTCGTGATTGTATCATTTAGTCCATCCATTAAATCCAGGTCTGATGGATGAGATGGGAGTTAAACACTCTTCTTTTTTTTTAAGAAAAGAGAAATACTGATGTACTAAAATTAAAACATTTGATATTGCTGTGACGATGGTTACAATTACTGAGAAAAAAATAGCACACGTTCAAGTAAAAGATAACATGCTGTATCAGTTTTCAACCATCGTGATAATTATTCAAGAAAGATAAGAGATATTTGAAAAGGGAAAATTAGTATAATCGTACATTAAATTAAATCATATTAAAATATAACTTTTTATTCATTGAACAAAAACGTGATGATGACATTATTAGATGTAAAGGTGTTTCTACATGTACGTATGTTATGTAAGATTTGTAGTGCACTAAATAGCGATATAAGACGCTGAGTCGTTATAAGTTAAACTAGTTTTGGCGTGACCATTACCGGCATTAACGACTAAATTCGACGAGCGGCTCTTGTGCAGCTGCAATTAAGAGTCGGAGGTTTAAGTCGTGAAGTGCCAAGTACACTCGTGCATAGTTTTCCTTGTGTCGCGCTCTGACGAGAAACTTCCGGCGTGAAATAACAGAACAGCGTGTTCATATGTTAATTGCAATTAATGTGCCATTATCGACTTTATTTCAACAATTATATTTCAATACGATACAATTATTTAATTTAATAAATAATTGTATTTATACTAATTTCATCTTTTTAAATATCTCTCATCTTTCTCGAATAATTATTACAGAATTATTTTAAAACTGGTACAGCAAATTATCTTTTATTTGAACGTGTGATATTTTTTTTCTCACTAACGTATACTTTGTAAACAAAAACATGTAATCGTTAAAGCGTACATAATATTTTTAATATATTATAACTTCATCGGTTGCGATTAATTTTTCAAAAATAAACGCGAAAGGAACACGCGCACGCTGCATTTGAGAAATAAAGATCTTACATTTCTACTTCTGCACGATCGTTGGTGGTAGTGCAACGAACTGCGGACGCGAAGGGGCAATGTTCTTTTCGTATTGAGTTTAACGCGCGCCGGGCGCCGTTATCGAGCTGCATTCGATCGGGAGTGCGGGTGCAATAGCAATTAAGGTGCAGCGATGGCGATCGAGTCCTGCCCGTCGCGGCTGTCTGACCCGAACCGGCCTTTTTCCACTGCGCCGCGACGTTAACGCGAGGTAATTCAGCGAATGGCACGAGGGAACTTTGTATCGACACACAGGGCGGCGTGCGAGCGTTCGATCGACGAGTTACGAGCCGGTAGTACGATCGATCCTATCACGTTACACCGAAACTAACGGAGACGAATGGCCGCGGCTGATCGGGAGACATCCTGACTTTTATCCTCGCCGCGCAAATGGCAGCTTATCGAGTGCACGAGTATCGTAATTTTCTGCTCACTGACGGACGAGCTTGAATTAGAGGAGCAGCGGGACATGGTATGATCTATGAGCAGCGTAGATAAATCACCTTTTATCGTTTAAAGATCGATACATTTGATGAATAACGCAAAACAAATTAAAAAAATAATCTGAATACAAATGAAATAAGACCAAGAGAAAAATAAAGAAGATTTAGAAACGCGATTAAACTTCTCTCTCCTCGTTTTTTTTTTATTTACTAATCAGCCATTTCGTCTTCTTTTAATCATCGGGATAGTCTGCGAAATGTCTTATCTCAGGAGAAACATTTTCTTTTACGAGCCATGACAAGCGCACACAGCCGTTGGTGGTATTCCCGCGTCATTAAAATTTAATAAAGACATCAAAATGCTTCCGTCTCTACCTCCGCTCTGCGCATCGAATATCGCATTCAGGATAACGGTCTGCGATGGTTTTCGTCGGTTCGGCGCTGACGCCTCTCCTCGCCGCCGCCAACGCCGCGCCGGGTTCTGAAAATGGCTTAGACCGGAATTTAAGCGCGGCCAAATAAGCTGCCCGTTCCAGGGCAGCGGTCGTTCCCGGATAATGCGATTTATCGGCGTTCTGCGCAATGCAGCGAAAACGGGCGATGAATATCCGAACGGAGATCGGGTACGAGGAGAGAGAGAAAGATAAAGAGAAAGAGAGAGAGAGAGAGAGAGAGAAAGAGAGAGGGTCGGGCTACCATGGAATTGATCGACGAAAAGGAGAAATTCGACCCCCAAGCCATTTTCGTACGAGCGTGTACGCCTCGAGCTCCTATCGTGCGATATCTCCGAAGAATGCATTTCGTGCAGCCTTCGTACGAACGGTTACCATCCTATTTCCCTCGAATTTTCATTGTGCCGACTTTATTGGCTAAATATAATAAGCACTTAATGTAAAAGCGAGTAAACGTTAAAATTAATTATCAAAGATAAACGATAAAATAGCGTCGTTCTCACACATGGGAAAATCAGATTTTACTACAATGTCTGAAAATTTAGCTGGATACAGAGAAAATAATTTTATATTGCGCCACCGAAATAATTATGTAAAACGCTCAAGAATGATAATAATACTGCAAAAACTTTTGACATTTGAGCAACAAACTTTAAATGTCCAATACAATTATTTTAGTGCTTCATACATGCACAATATAATTTCTAGCTCTGTATTTCAAAAAATCGTCATTTCCAGTGATAAATTCCAATTATAAATTTGCACTCTTAGCCTTTTTTTTTTAAAAAAACAAAAAAAAAAAAAAAAAAAAAAAAAAAACAAAAAAACAAAACAAAACATTTATAGCGTTGGAAACATAAAAATGGATAATCATAAATATGCGAGATGATTTATACAGTTCAACATCGCTCTTATTCCGTCATTCATCGTTAAACATTGCGAAAATATCATTTGAGAGAAGCTCGATTTTTTTTTCCATTTTTCGAATGCGCACATTCGCGAAAGGCAATGCACATTTGTACAATATTGCAGCTTAATTTAATTCCCGCGCGTGAGAGCGGAAAAGCGCTAGTTATCTGCCAGTTTCTGCCGTTTATTATTCACGAGTTAAGCGAGTCCGCGATACTTCTTTCCCGTGACGCCATGGTGCAATACAAGCACTTTAATAACGGCGTTGCCTCGTTTCTCTCCCCTCTCCCCTCTTTCTCTCTGTTTCTCTCTGTTTGCACGGCTCCGCGGAGCGACAGAGTGCAACCGATCCCGTGCCTACACAGCCGGCCATTTGCATAAAACAGGTCGCTATTTATCGCCTCCTTGGAATAATGAAACTTTACCGGAAGCGATTCTGTCGCGTGCGCCTATTCTGCGGAACTATTACGGAGTATTCGCCGGCACGATTCGCCGTACCGGCGGGAACGGTCTGAAAGTAACACAATCGACGATGGAAAACAATTTGCTCCGGCTGCGTGCATTAGCGTGTGTTTCGAGAAACACCCGTTAAGCACGAAGAAACGGAAAATGCGAGAAACCGCTCCCGGAAACGATCGAGTTAAATAGTTTACATTTTAAAATTAGAAAGAGTTGCAGAAACCTTAAACTCTTACACGTATTGAACGCATCGTAAAAAGAAATATCAATAAAAAACCTGATTATACCGATAAATTTAATTGAGACCGCTTATAAAACGCGTGACGTAAGTGTGCTCGTGCACGGACGACGAAAATCAGGAATGACCGCGATGCATTTTGCAGCTCGCTCGGACGACGGCGGCGCCTCTCGAACCAGGTTAAACGAAACATTGACGAAGAGAACATTTCACTGGCCTCTCTCTCTCTCTCTCTCTCTCTCTCAACAACGTATTTTAATAACAAGCTCTCCTACATCCACGTTCAATCTCTCGCATGTCGTTCGTAGTACATGGTACAGTCGCACCACGCCGTCGTCGGAGATCAACCCGTCTCTCTCTTTCCTTCGCGACGGCGATGCCCCGGCGATTTGCATGAAATTGGAGACCCCCACGGCGAGGGCGGCACGTATACGCCGATCTCTCGTTAGAATGGAAATCGCGGATTGAAATTTTCAGTGGCGCACAAACACGACGGCGGCGGCCGTACATGGCAGGTACGACGTACGTGCGCGCGTGTTTCACGCGATCACCGATCGATACGACTCGCGGGGTTGCATTCTCGCCGAAGAATAAAATGGGTCTAACCCGGAGATTTCGGCAAACCTGATGCGCCGAACGGAATTTCTCCCCCTAATCCAGCCCGTGTCTATCGACCCCGTGTTTCGCTCTCCGAGAAGAAAGAGGCGGCAGGGGGAAAAAAAACTTTCCAACATCGCGACTTTCCTTCCCCCGAACAAGAACTCCGTAAATCTGTTCGCTCGTAAAGCGTTCTTCGTGCGCTTTCGATCACACGCGGAAGAACGATTTTGCTAAAATATATCCAAGAGCTTCAGCTAGATACAGATCTGAAATTAATTTCGTCGGGCCATCAAAATAATTATGTAGGACGTTCAAGCATATAACGAGCAGTGCTGCAAAAAATCTTTACACAGTAGCGTTTTTCAAAATTATCTTGATGATCCAAGAAAATTATTTTCATATCTGTGTCTAGCCAAATTATTTGATACACTAGCAAAATCATTCTTGCCGTGTAGAAATTTCCAGACGTTGCGAGCTTCAATGCAGTAGGACGCTATGCGATGTAATAACGCCATGTTTTACACTTATACACGTGTGATACGATTTAATTATATTAGAGCTGTGCGATGCCATTTCGTCAGTCGAGTGGTGCATTTCCTATGCGCGGAGCGTAAACCAGGGAATATTCCGCCGCAATTTCAACCGTATGTCTCGCACGGCTTAGAAAGTCGTTGCTGCGACATAAAATATAAATGCGTATCGATTTTACATCCACGGGAATACGTGCGACACGATGTCACAGTGAATAGTTACGTTTTCTCCATACCTTCGACTGCATTACGTCTTCGACAATGTTTCCATTTGTACGGTATATTGCCGAAGACGTATTCAATACCAGATGCACCTGAATCGAATAAAATGCGTCTGGCGTCGCGCGCGATTCCGCGCACCGCGATATCAGTTCTATTATACATCATCGCGCAGTTAGAAAGAAATCTTTTTTTTTTCCTCTCATTTAATTCTATTCAAATATAACTGAACGCAAAAGGTTTCGCTAAATTTTATTTCAGCGTAGCGAGAATAAATTGCCAATTCATCATATGCAACTGGCAAGATTCGTTCAATAGAGTCGGGCGGGGGGGGGGGTGAAAGGGCGATCGATAATTCCTAATGATCGTTCGATCTGCAACCGCGAATAGCCACGCTGAAACTTTTATCAAGTACCGAGCGTAGGCGACGTAGAGTCTCTACATAAATTCACCGGCGTATGCGCTCTCCGGTGCATGTGCAGGCACCGGGGGACGCCGCATTATTTATACGCTCGCGTTCGACGCGACGTTCCGCCGGAGATACTCGCGGCCATAAGCTCGCTCGCTCGCGTGTGTCTTCTCGTAAACGCCGCTCGCAAGCACACACACATACGTGCACAATGCCACAGAGTGGAGTCCCTTATGATCGCGCGAGGACTATGGAGCTCGTTGCCCCGAATGTGACACACCTTAACAGCGTGGCGTTTACCCCAGCGCGGTCTTACGTTACACTGGAATCTTGCCTCTGGTATATCGCGTGTCGCAAATTCGGCTGCGCTTTCCCCTCCGTTCATAAATTTATTGAGAAATTTCCGGCGGCTGTTTATTGACATATTCCGGCTGCTGTCTCTATTCCGGGCGCTCTCTCGCGCGCGCTGCCGTTCGGTCTGACTATTTATCGATTCGTACCACTTCCAACGCGCCGCGGATTCATACGCGATGAATAAAAGAGAGGAAGAATGACGGACACAAATATGATCTCGGCCTCGCCGAGAGCCGGCGAACGTTCACGTCGAATATCTCTACAGCGATTTTTATCGCGATGGCGGCAACGAATTGAATTCGATTTTAAGAATTTAATAGCAGCCCGCCCGCCTTAATCGAATTACACTGGAGTAAAGATAGTTTCTTTTATTCGTGTCGATCGCCGTGAGGATTCAATTTGTGACTTCGATATAAACAATTTATATATATATGAAATCAATTTAAGCTGGTTCACTCGT
Source organism: Solenopsis invicta (assembly GCF_016802725.1). Taxonomy (NCBI): domain Eukaryota; kingdom Metazoa; phylum Arthropoda; class Insecta; order Hymenoptera; family Formicidae; genus Solenopsis; species Solenopsis invicta. The sequence continues at coordinate 23,622,191 of NC_052668.1, forward strand.
CTTAAAAAGATAAAGATAGAAGCGATGCAGCCGCTGTAGTAAGACTCCTTTGTTATATATCGAAAGCCGTTATATTGAAAATCGACGAAACGTGCCCGTTTATTTCGGTCGTTCGGCCCCTCCCTCTTAGTTTACTCGTGCGACTTTCAACGCGTGATCGACGGAGATGTCGCGGGACGAAATTTCAAGACCTCGGGCTGGGAAGGGAGATAAAGACAGCCAAGGAGCTGTCGTTGGGGTACGTTGCAGGTAACGACGTTAGGAGATTACGGCGCGGCGTTGACAACGGCGACGTAGTCTATCATAAATTTCCAGGTCGTATACTCTACCAGACGGGACGTGACAGGCTTGAGGATACTACGCGCGAGTATATAAAAATTCTAGAGTGCGTTGGCGCGGGCCCTAGATTCAATCGCGTCTTAAAGATGGCTTCTTTAAGAGCATCGTTCCGCCCTGTTTGAAGTAAACGCGGTATTTTCTTTACATCGCTGTATCATATACTGTATGTTTGTATTACCGTAAAATAATGCCAACAATGTATTCAAGGATATATCTTGAATCCCGATGCACTTTCAGAGATTTTTTTAAAATCTTTGTGAAAATTTTTATTACGTAATTTAAAATATTGTAATTAACCCGTAAGCATTTTCGCGATTGGGATCAAACTTAGCCAGATGCAAACTGAAAATTTACTCGTTAAATATATCACGTAATAAAATATTTATTTTCATTTATAATGCTTGAAAATTATTATTTTAACTTTAAAATATGACTCAGTTTATAATTACTTATAAAGAAAAATAAAATTGCTTACATCAAGTTTATTTAAATAAATTGTATTATGAGATTAATATTATAATTATAAACTAACAATGTGAGACGCATTTTAAAGATAAAATAAAATTTCAAACATTATAAATTAAAAGAAATTTAAATTATTTAATTAATTTGATAGAGTTAAATATTTTATAAAATTCAAAGAGAAAAAAAATGTATTATTAATGTGAGTGTATTTCGCATGAAGCATGAAAATAATTATTAAAGAAACGTACGTAATTGTAATTATTCCTGCTTAATAATTTTCAAAGGAAATCGTACCCTCGCTTACATTACGATGAAAGTGCATCGGGTTTCTCTCAACAGACGGAGTCCTAGAGCCACGAACGTGTCGGAGAGATCGCGGAAAACACTCCCCTTCCGTACATCTCGTTCGTGAAAACGAGCGTGGCAAAATCATGGAAGGAGGTGTCAGAAGTAGCGACGCACTTTCCTTCGGAAGGCCCTCACGTGGAGGGTTGCGGTCGCAAGGGTGCCGCACGGAGACGGAAACGAGAGAGAAGAAAGGCGACGTAGAGTGAACTCTCGAGGAGAGTGCGAGAATGCGCGGGAGAAAGGAAAGGAGATCGAGGCGGAGAAAGAGGGAAGGGATGAGCTTTCTTCTAAAGAAAAGCTGCCCTAACAAAGGCGCCTTATTTCACGCCCAATGTACCCCGCCTCAGACACGATCGTTAAGATACCTATCCCTGTGAGGTGTTCCTCCACGCTCTCCTTTCCACACCCCACGAATTCCTTTCCCTTCTTTCCTTTCTCTTTGAGACCCTCGAGAACGGTCGTTCCTTATAGGTTTAGGCCTTCCCACCTGCGAAACGTCCGCGCGACGTTATCGCGGCGAGATAGTCGGAACAGCGACAATTCTTTAATTTCACCCGACGTTTCCGGGATCCGGGGACCTTCGATTTGTTTGAATCAAGCAAACACTTTTTTCGCCTCGGCAAAATTCTTCTCTTTCTAAACTCTAAATCATCATAAACTCTTCTCTCGTTCCTCTTTCCCGAGGACAGCTTATATTAAAGATCACGGTGATCTTTGACGCGTCAAGAGCGTTTCATCGTTAGCTCTCAATAAAAAAAAGAGAAGAGAAAAGACCTAATGGTACGAAGATGAGAAATGGACAGTTATAGCTGATAAAAAAAAAGGCTTATTGCAACAATCTCTTTTCCTCTCTCTCTCTCTCTCTCTCTCTCTCTCTCTCTCTCTCTCGTGCTCTGCGTCTCTCGTTCTCTCGCCTCGAGCTTGTGGCTCGATATAGTAGTGGGAGTCTTGCAATTCGCACCCGACGCCGAATAGCGCCCAACGCACCGTTCCTTATGGGTTTATGCTTCCTGAATGGAGCTGAGCCCGGGGGACTTTATCGGAATATCGGTCGACAACGTCGTTACGAGGCGTCGCTTTGTGCAGTTGGCGCGATTATGCGCGCATTTTGCCCGCGGGGGCTGTTCGCGAACACTCGCCCATCGTATCGCTTCCCCGTTCACCAGGGGGGCGTCGTACGGGGGACGATAATGGTGCGATAATAAAAATGAAGAGAGCCGGCCACTCCCTCGCCACGATAGACCGCACTGTGAAGCGAAGAGTGGAGTACAGTCGGAGTTATCCGGCGATATTTTGAGCGGAACGAAACGCACGCGCGCGCGCGCTTGCGGCAAATTATACGAAATTTTCTTTTTACGAGCGGGACAGACGTCAACGTACGTATTTTTAGCATGGTAGTTCCCCCCCCCCCTTTTTCGTTTTATACCACATTCCCGAAATACGGTTCCTCTTTCGGGAAGTCGCGTAATATCTCGCGCGGCACTCCGCGCGTGGGCTGATTTACGACGAGCTGTAAATGTAAGTTTGACAGCGGGTTTTTATCGAGGGACCGAAAATAACAGCAACGCACGAAAGCGGTTTTTATTATTTCGCGACCTGGGCCATTACCCCCCTCCCCCCTCAACAACGAATTTGTTTACTCAATTTTTCATTGCGGCAGCCGCCAATAGAAAACGCGAAAGCAGGAATTGGGTTCTCCGCTAACTCGTTATTCAATCGGTTTTATCGGAAGGATGATACAGCACAAAAAAAATCCAATTTTGTGGAGGAGAAAAAGCTATTTTGTAGAAGCGCGCAAAATAAATTGATTTCTCGTTCGTGTAACGGCGTCGCTCTTGCCGCAACGCTTTGAATTAGATTCTTTTTTTTTTATGTCGGCAAGACGCTCGATCTTCCTACAAATCTCTCTTCTTTTTTACCCTCCCCCCCCGAGTGTCCGAGGGATGATTATCCAGAGACGAGAGCAAAGGGACGTGTATAAAAGAGGGAAGGATGTGATATAAGTGAATATAGATGGTGAGTGCTTGCTGTGTTTTGCCGCAGGCCCAGATAAGCTGTCAGCCGCCGATGGAGATTGATGCGTCTCACATTAATCTATACCTTGTCTACTCTATTCTTTCCGTCACTACTAATCACATCTACTCTTTTGTTGAGAGTGAGAAATAATGCCAAATACACGACGCTCGATCGTGTCATTTTATTTCTAAGTCCGCGCTCGGTCTGTACTAAATAAACAGCCAGTGAAAAATTTTTTTTGCCATAAAGAAAAAAGCGGAAATTTCTCTTGAAATTTTTACGACTATGAAACTTAATGGCTCGTCCGGTCTTTATTTTAGATGTGTAATCTTCGCGATGTTTCTCAGACTGTTTTCGTTTCATTCGCCGGTGTCTAAGTGGCTGAAAGGAAGTTCGTTCAAGAAATTACGAAGGAAACGTTTAATTTTAAGAGGGCGAGAGAGAATTATCTTAGACGTCGTAGTGCGGCATAACTTTTGTTATCATCAACGGAAAACCAGCGATGCGAAATCGCGAGAGTCGCGACATAACTCAGCGCCCGTGCGCACACATCCAGCCCGATAACCTCGTTTCGCGCGTTATCACGCTTCCTTTCTCGCGTGAAAATTTCCACCTTTCATCGGCGGTGCCTCGCGATGAAACGCGATTTACTCTACGGAGCTACGACTTACCGGTTTTGAATTTCATGAGAATACGTCCGGCGAGAAGCGATTTCTCGTTGGAAGAGAGAAAGGAGAAAGAGAGAGAGAGAGAGAGAGCAAATGGAGGGAAATGCACGCGGAATTTTACTGCAACGGCTTTTTAGAGCAATGCGAAATTAAAGCGACTTTTAATTGGCGGCGGCGCGGCGCGGCCCGCGTCTTTGCAGACTTCTAATTTTTTAAGTCGGCTCTTTGTGCGCGCGTCGACTACCTTTTATTTGACGAAGAAAATGCATTTTCTCGTTAATATTTCTTTGCTCTTTGCCGAGACCGCTTACGCGGATACATAAAGGGGGTCCGACTATTAAAAACCCAACGACGCTTTCATAATAAATCCCGTGCTTTTTTTCCTCCCCGATATTAAACGATTTCTTTACGTACACAATTTTCATTCCTACAAAACCAGATGAAATTCGCGCGAGATATTTCCCGATGCAAATAAATGATAAACGTGAGGCAATCCTACTTATAATATTAAAATCTTAAAAACGTCTAAAATTTCTTCGACACTCCATATTTAGAACAATTCTATCGCCCGTATCGTGTTCCAGCAACATTAATCTAATTAACTATAAGCTCTCCTCTACGCGCGTTCGTTATGTAATAAACTCTCGAATGGCACCTCGCTAAAGTTCGAGGCAAAGAGTTCGTTCCGAAGAACACTCCTTTTCTTTCCCTCCACGTAGCCTGTAAGTTTCCCTCGCGCATTTTGCCGCCGCGCCCGTCCCGTAACCCGTTTGGTCTCGGGACGTCACCTACGCCCTATCGCGAACAAGGTCGGAGGTTGTAGATGGCGAATCGACAGAGGTATGAGAGATAGCGCGCGGCACCCGGACAAAGTTTGTCGCAAGTTTAGATTGAGTTCAATCTCCGAGCACACACGCACAAGCACACACGGACGCGAACACGCGCGCACACGCAGGCACACACAAATGCACGTACCCCGTGCAACCTTCCTCGCACCTTCTAGCCTATCGTGACTCAACCGCCGCCTCCGGTCCTTTCTCGGCCCCTTGCACCCCAGTACGGCCAGCTTATCGCCTAATATCCAGCCGGAGGTGGAAATGTCGAGACGTTTCGTGCCCAGAGAGACCCGTCGTCGTCGTCTTTCGACTTCGCGCTTCTATGCCTTCTGGCCACCGCACCGTCCCGCCCCTTCCCACACCCCTGAAGGTGACAAAGTAGCCGTCCAAAGTAGAATTGTGCGGCGCGGTCGTAAAGTTTTTTCTTTTCCTAGAAACTATTGACGCCCGGGATGATGCTTATCAGCGAAAGCGGTTTAACGTCACCTCTCGCTACGTTTAACGAGCCCTTTGCGAGGGTTCAATGCAACCGCACTAGCTGCTGATGGTGCGCTTTGCTAATGCATTTCAGGGATTGCGGTACACTGCGTGCAGAAAGTTGACGATTTCACGAGTACTGCTGCACAAAACGTGCGGCAGAAAGATTCGATAATCTCGATAATAAAAGCTCGATGCTATCAGCGATGTTCATAAATAAGAGAGGAGTATAAAATTTGCCATAGAAAAGTATTGAGTATTACTCGAAGGGGAATGACAAATCACTTTCCTTATGCTCGTAAAATTGTCGCACGACTGGGCATATCTTATATATATATAGAAAAAAAAAAGAAACAAATCTGTAATTTGTTTTTCGCCACGCACGTCGAGCGGAAATGAAATTACCGATTCCGTCTCAGCATCCATCGGTGCAATTGTGGGAGCATTCCGGAGCTATATTCCGGATGTGTCAAGCGCCTAACGACGTAACGTTGCGTACGTTAAGAGCACATCACGTAAATCAAGTTAACGTGGTACCGCGATGAAAGCCTTTGCCGGCTTGTCGTCGGTGAAATTCGCCTTTCGTCCCTCCTCCTCCCCGCCGTGCCCGTAAAATTCGATCAGGAACGCCGTATTCTCGTTCGCTGATGGCGTCATTACCTTACTTCGCCATTTTGCCGACAACACAGCGAACAAGGGAGCTACACGGCGGAGGAAACGAGTCGCGCGCGTTCCCCCCCTAGGAATTTTGTGGGATGAACTTTTTCGCGTGTATTACGTTCAATGGCGGACAGAAATGTCTAATAATACTTTTATTTCACTAGTATATGTGTCATCGTGCATTCACCGTAAAATAAATTCTATTTTAGCTTACCCGAGCTTGGTTTCAAGCCGAAGTGTCTCCCTCACGTTTATAAATCGCGCTGACTTTTGATTCTTCTCTAAAACGCATTGTCGCGCTAAAAGCATAAGGGAATAAAAATATGGAAGAACGGATACTGACGATCTATAAGAAAAGACACCATTGAGAAGAAGTAACGCGATGCGGAGGCTACCAGACGTCGGGCGTTTCCTTAATTGCATTTTTATGCTCGACCGGATTTCCGGGTCGGCGAAAGGGTCCAGGGGACCATGAAGAAAGGAGTTTATTTTACCAAAGGTAGAAGCTCTCTATCTCTTTCTGTTACGGGTCCGCAGCTAACCGTTAATGCGTCTTGACTCCTCTTCGGAATGAACGAAATCAGTGCGACGTGATCTTTGCTTGGTCGGAGAATTTCGAGCACATAGATCCGTTTATATTGATCGATAAAGAATAGAAACGTTTTAATAATAATATAATTGGAAATAAAGTTGGAAAAAATATTAATAGAAAATTAATTAAGATAAAATTTAAAATATATGAAATTATTGAATTATTCATTGAAAAACCGATTAAAGTTACAAATGGATTTTTCATTTTCTCGTTTATGTACTTTAGATCTCTAACGTAATTACTAAAAATAAAAAAATTCAACAAAATATCCGTATCAAAATCTTAAGCGAAATGTCTTGGGCGAAAGAGCAAGATATTCTGAGCTAATTACGAAAAAGTCTGGCTGAAGAGACGAATTTAATTTCAATCTTAACTGGAAGTAGATTGAAACTAGAAGACGATCGTCTCTTGACCTTTCGGAAAATCTCGTTTCCAATTATTAATGAGAGACCAAGAGTTCAACAATCTTAGATGTTACGGAGCATCAGAAGGTAAGCAGATATTTTTTTTTTTAATGATAAAAAGTCAATGTAAGTAAAAATGGGAAAGTTTGCGCGATACCTTTCGTGAAAAATTAAAAATTAACTGCACTCGGATTTCTAAGTTGATGTAATTCAAACATTGTTTCTCGAGTTTTAAACAAAAGCAATCGCATTATTGTACGCTGCGCAAAGTACAATGATAGTCGAACACATAATTTTGTAATTCGTAATTTATCATCTTTTTCCACGTTATTAGCGTTCCATGTACTATAAGAGTTGCCGGATTGCGAATCCTCTCCATCACGTCTCTGATTTCATGAGTGGAATCGCGTTTCCGTGTTATCCTAAATATCCCCGGAAACTCGATAGCGTAGTTGGACAATGGAATGGAGTCCCGATGGAAATACGAGAAAGAAGAGAGAAGTGAATTTCGGCTGCACGGGGCCGCGCCGCACCGAATTCGTGTAACAGTCGCGAATAAGTTCGAACTGTCTTGTAACATCGACCGTCCGTTCTATCGGACTGTCTCTCTTTATCTCCTATGCTCTCTCGCTTCTAGATTTATTGAAATTTTATGCGGTATCCCGATGAGGTCCGACTCGAAAGTTTTATCGACGGCCGCGATGGGTGGTCGGACCTTATATTACGCGGGAAAAAAAGGGAGCGAGAGGGTCGGCTTCTATTTCGCTTGAAACTTATATTCCATTTTCCTGTGTCCCGGAGAAAAAAAGAGCTAGAGACTCCCGGATATCTCGGTTGGCCGAAATGAAAAAATGAAATCCCTATAGAAGGCTACTTTCTGATTCATGATTGCGGTTACGTACATTTCTCTTTAACCGACGGAATTATATTGGGATAATTCTTTCGAGTGTCGAAAGTACTAAGTTGCTTTCGGATAACACAGCCATCGCGTTTTTACGTTGCCACTTTGATGAACCTCCGTGTGGGAAAATCCCGAATACACCTCACACACGAAAAAAAAAAAAAAAAAAATTAATTCTGCGTTTCCGAAAGTAAAATCGCGATAACAGTGCGTTGGCACATTTTTCTGTCGAAACGACGATACTTCATTGTGTTCTCGTCCTATCGCGCCCTTAATTTCCACGCGCGACAATATCGTTCTATCAGCGTGCATCGGGAAACCATTTATCGAACGCCAACGAGAGAAAGAGATAGAACGGAGGAAAACGTGACAGAGCTAACGGTACTCACCCTAGGTTATGGTTGTCCGTGTTGTCGGGGGCGTCGTCCGTCACGGAATCCTGCGTAAGGGGGCCCTGGGTGACGTCCACCCCCATGCTGCCCAGATCCAATGTGGCGTAGGTTCTGCGTGCTTGCACCCTCGTTCCACCACCTCCTCCCCCGCCGCCGGTCACCTCGCCGCTTCTGCCACCGCCGCCGACCAATTCCTGATACAATTCATCGTACAGAGAACTGCCGTTTTCATTGCTGTTCAGAGCATCGTCCAACCGAGCTGGATCTAGATGGTAGTTGGGATTTTCGAAGGAGAGAAGGCCGTTTTCTGAAACAAAGCGACACAACTCGTTAGAATAATGTTTCAAAGTTATTTGCGATGTAACATGCTAAAAACATATATTACACGTTTCTGTAATTTATCAAATATATTGTAAATAAAAATACTTTGTATTTGATGCACGTTTTATTATTTACAAAAAAGTAATAATGCATATAAGAGTCGACGCAGGTTGTTCAACGTGAGGTGACTTAATTTATTATTACAAAAATATCGTAAACTAGAAACAGGTTTCAAGTTGTTATCTTCAATATGTGGATAAATAAAAATAAGCATAATAATCAACCACGAGTTAAAACGCAAATTAACAAATGGAAAATATCATGTAGATGTAAAATAAATTAAATTAAATTCAAAATTGTCACAAATTGTTCAGTAATAAATTGATGATTATCGTCCACACAGAAAAAAATTAATATCAAATCAACAATCATTGTTTCATATATAAGCAAGAATATAAATCTTCTTCGAAAGATTTATAATCTTAAACAGACACGATTTGCTTACATAAAGAGAAAAATTTTCTTGATGCAAGCAAATTATGTCTGTTTAAGATTATAAATTCTTCCAAGATTTTATATTTTTGCTTATATATGAAACCAAGATTGTTGATTTGATACTAAATTTTTTTCTGTACAAATAAAGAAACATGTATCGATAATTCGTCTACTTTATGATATTTTTGTAATAGTAAATCTTGGGTATACACTGAAAAAAATGTTAGCTTGATTAAATTTCTTGAATTGAAGTATTAACTTAAACACATAAATACTTGACAAAAAATCAAAAAAATGGAAAAATTCAATCAAGTTAATAATTTTTTTTCTCAGCGCATGAACGTTGATTTTTCTAAGCATTATTATATTCTTTTGCTGCATTTTCTTTAGCCTAAATCCCACGTTTATTAAATATTATTTTTCTACCTGCCCAACTGTTTGGGTTATACATTATACATGCACGAAAACGATCGAAGATATTATCAATGCAAAACGCCCAGCTATAACGACGGGGGAATTAATTATTTAGACGATTTCAAGGCAATTCTTACAATAACGCTCAATCACGCAAATGGGATGGCAAAGAAATAAAGCATAAAAGGGCAAAACGAACAATGAAGAAAATAAACATCGCGTTTTAGAAATCTTTATTGCAGCAGTTATCTCGCGGCGACTAAGGAGCAAATATATTGCGTACTCATCGTAGAAAATTAGTCATCGATTTTGCGGAACGCATGCGTACAGCTACTCGCGTATAGCTTCCTCGTTGAGCGTGACTACACATGATAATAAGAAAAAGCCCGTTTTCTCGAGGAGAGTATTACTCGGCAGAAATCTCGGACGGCCTCGTAGTTTCGCGTGCGACGCCACGCTGCGCCGCGACCGCGCGCGGTTTCGCGGCTTTAAATACCAGCAGATAACGAGCGGCCAAAGGTCAAGGCTCTCCGAGTTATGGCAGACCATGGTTGGCCGATGCGATCGACCGCAGCTGCCGGCGCATGCATGGGACGTCGCCAAAGGTCGTCCGATACACGGTATCGATAACGCGGTCGAGCGCCTCCGTTATCGGAATAAACCGCGCGCGTCTCGCCGTTTTAACGTTACGCAGTCCGGCGGAGATCGGAACGTCGACGCGCTTCACATCACGTCGCGGAATCGCACACGGGAGAGACGCGTGAACGTCGAGAAATCGAGAGATGAGCCGCATGACAAATGTTTGAAGTTCGGCTGCGCCTTTCGCGAAAAATCGAAAGGCCGAGTCCGAGAATCCAATTTAAGTTCGCGCTAATCTATCGCGGCGGCGATTACGGTAAGAAAGCTTGTCGCTGGAGATCGTCGAAGGCGAGGTATTATCCGGCGGAAGAGACGCGGCGAGAGAGAGTAATGGCAACGAGCGTTAAGCTTTAAGCTCACCCGGGATAGATAGCCAAGTTAAATACTGCAGTCGCGGTTATCCGATATTCCGACTATCTTCGCGGTAACTCGCACGGAATACTAATAAAATTTATTCAGCGCGGTTAATATTGGCGGAGTACACCTCGCTCGTTAATATAGAGCCTCCGGACCGCAGGAATTTACATCGCACAGCTTTATTACGATTGCTCATGTCTGTTTGGTGTATGACTGTCGATACAACCAAAAATCCACAAATAGCTTTTCGACCGATACTAATAGAGAGCGCATTTCGCGCGCGGAGCTTGCCCGCTTTAGAAACGCCTCTTCCCCAAAGGTTTCAATCAATTCGTTCGTTACGCGCGTTACCGAAATTTTTTTTTTGTTTTTTTTTTGTTTTTGCGAAATGATCCAACGATCCATCCGATCGATATCTCGCGCTCTCGCTACTCACTGATAATCCTGAGAAAGACGACAACGGCGAAAACGACGTTGTACAGGAACCGACAAAACGAGTCCATGCTGGTCTGACGGCTGTCATGTTGGCGGAAAAGCTCGGCCCGATATTCCGCGATACTCTCGCAAAATAATCGGCTAGAGGCGGCTTATTGGCGCGCTATATCGGCAAGCGCGCGGAGCGAACGTGCAAAGAGCTCCAAAGTCGAATCTCTTTCTTTCTCTCCCTCTTTCTCCTTGGCCTCCTTTGTCCCTTCCTTCTTTCCTTCCTTTCTTCCATCCGCAACTCTCCTATCTGGTCTACGTCTATCCGTCTCGCTCGCGCCACCCGCTATTGATTCGACCACCGTGAAGCCTAAAGCTCCCCGCTTTTGAAAGAAGCTTCTTTTTCGTCGTAGTGACTCGCGGCGCGAAGCCGATAGGCCGAACTAAAAATACTGCAATGTTTCGTCCCATTTCAAACTCCCGATTCCGTACCTGAGGGAAACGGAAGATTTAAATATAAAAAAAAATCCTTCCTCTCTTCGATTAAGTATAAATACATTAGAGTCGGATAATTCTGAGAGCTTGTTCCTTTACGTTCTAGAAATAACGAATTCCAGGGCTTGGAAAAAGAAGCAACTAACGGTTATAAAGACGCAGACAGATGCGTGATACGTGAATTTGCGGACGTTCATTCAGCCCGCGTTCTCTCGGCATCGTCAATAAACACTATAGTTTCGCGTTTATGGCAGACACGGTCGCGACGTAAATACCAATCACGAATCTGCGATTCGAGAAGCGGACGGGCAATGAACTCTCATCATCCACGTCGGTACGTTCTGCCATTCAAACAACGTTCGCGCACACGTAACGATCTTCCCTTTTTATTTTTTTCGAGGGCCGAGTTAGCGTACGGTCGCAAAAAAAAGCCTATTAACTTGTTGCACATGAAACGACACTAAACGAGTTACGTGGCGAAAAATGCGAACTTCCTTCGTGGGAGTTGATAATGTTGAAAAAAAAGCGGTATTTAACTGATCATTTATTTTAATAGATTAATTGGCGCCTCTCGTTTCGTTTGCGAAGTGGCGGAAGACGCTTCGCTGATCGATCAAAGCTAAAATTAATGGCCTCGTTACTTTGAATTTTTCTTTGTTCGACATAGATGAAAAACAAACATGTTGACAGCATGCTCATTTTTGTGAGTTAACTAGTTGTTTAAAGAGTCGTATTTTTTTTTATAGCTCAATATTATCGTTTAATTGTCGGGAGCAACAATTGTTCGCGCAATTTACGCAACACTACATACATTTGTTATTCGTTCGCTGGAATGAGAGGCATTTCGCAATTTAAAAAAGTGTTTAATTAAATAATTATTTTAGGACGCGCGAGGCTCCAACGCCACACTAATTGAAGTAATTAATAAAAGAATGCTCTATGAAATTTAGATTTACAGACGGAACAATTACGGCGCATGCGTTATACAAGCGGCACTGAAAGTTTAATTATTACGATATTATTCTATGAGTTACTATTATTTTAACCGCTCGTTTATAAAATAAAATATGTTTGTAAATTTACATTAGCTACGTTGCATTTAAAAACATGTAAAATTTTATTTTTTTTACTGCGATTTCAATTTATACATATAAAAATCAATTTTAGAAATCAAATACGTGTACTTTTCGCACACAGTGACTTTTGACCACGGATTTAATTAAACTTTTATTTACAAAAATCGGCACGCGCCGTTTCTTTCAAAAGTTCGTTAGTGAGGTTTGTAATTTGCGGGAGAAATTCGAAAGACGGCCGCGTAAATGAACCGAAATCGCAGAAAAAGGATAAATGAATCAGCGAAAGGATTACTCGTGGCCGACAAATTGTCTGGCGACGACATTCCGTCAGGTGCTCGTTATAAATACGTGCGAGCGGCGGGCGACAACCGCGCTCGCTCCTCCACTGAATGCATCTCGTTATTTTTGTCGTGTGAAAATCCTGCCACGCGGGGAGGGGGCTGTGTGGGAGGTTGAACGGCGCGGGATGTGTTTTAAAGTTCGAGGGCACGTCCGATGCGCGAGAGGAGCTGAGCGAAAAGTATTAAGGCGACTGGCGTGGAGGAAGACTCTGAAAAATACCCTACGTGCTCGTTAAAATCCCATCTTAAAAAATCTCTCACGTGGCGCGACCAGACGCGCGTTGTGTCTGAAAGAGGTGAATAAAAAAAAAAAAGGAAGACGGAAATAAAAATTGGCCGTTTGGACGCGTTTAACGAGTTCCGTAACGTAAGAAGTTTCCTTTGGATAAAATACTTTGTCACATACCTTTGAATTCACTTTGCCTCTACCTATCTTTGAAATGTTAGCCTTTTCTGCTTGAAAGAAATAATAACGTAATACATAGAGCACATAGATTTCTATAAATTCTCTGTTAGAAACATTTGAGAATATTTACGCAATAAAACTACGTCTAAAATTTGAATTCTACACGCGCTACTAAAAATAGAATTTGAAAGATAAGAGTTCCGACTCTTATTCGTACTTTTCAAATTGAAAAAAGTTTGCATATTTTCGAGTACGGAGGGGGAGGGAGGAATGGAGAATCGGCGGGTCAACGGATAGACGATTTGCTAACGAATTGATTGCGGACGAGATTCGCAGGCTACCTGTTACAGACATTATGGAACGATAGCGTAGCGCTTGCAGCCATTGTTCCACGAACATGTCTCGTTATTTCGCGTGGAATGAAGCAGTTTAAAGTTTGAACGCCTGTTGGGATCGCGGAAAGGGCTACGGAACGAGACAATTAAGAGCGGCAAGGATAACGCGCAAATGCGGAAGTGTTCGAAGTTGCTTCACGGGACGTTCCGGTATTTATTCGTGAAAACAAATTCCATCGCTCGTGGATTTTATTTGGAATCAGACAACTTTGCGAAATTAATGAAAAATGTTATTACAGCAAGTAAAGTTTGGTAATCTCTAATTGCGCAACTGCGATGATAAAATTTGAAACAATCGTTTATAGAAACTGAACTCAATGTTGCTATAGAAAAAAATGGTTTTATTAAAGTATCTAACAAATTTAAGTGGATCTGAAATAATTTTCTTAGATACATACATACGCAAATTATGTTACATATTCAAACCAATTGCTAAAGTGTTAAAACTTTTTGTAATACTGTTCATCACGTTTAAACATCCTTCATAATCATTCTGATTGTTCAAGAAAATTATTTTCAGATCTGTATTCAGCTAAAATTTTAGATATTTAAGTAAAACATCGTTCCTTTCGTGTATTATTATCTAATATTTAGAATTAAGAACAGCAATTATAGTGAAACTTAAATAAATTAGATATTGCTTGAATTTTGCGGAGGAAAGTCTAGACGGAAACTTTGACTTTCGCAAAGAGCTGAACCGAATCGGTATAGACAAAGTGGCTGCGGGCAAAATTGTTCGCGTTCCAGTTCGCGGTGCCTCGGGCAAAAGTACGCGGTGCAGCTGCATACTTTGGGATGCGTCCCGTTATTTCGTCGCTCCGAAGGAACCTGCACACATAGTCGGACCGAAAGTGGGCTGCTGCGGGAAGTTTTAAAGTTTGGACACGCTTTCTCAAGAGAGAGAAAGAAAGAGAGAGGGGGGGATGAGAAGGAGAGAACGAGGGGAAGAGAACGAGTCGGAAGCGAGCAAGGGCAAAAGAACGAAGTTGAGGGCGGATGGGGAAGAGTGTTATAGGCAAGAAAGGCAAAAAACAGAAAGGGATGGAGAACGGAGGGAGACGGGGAGGGGTAAAAAGCTCTGTCACCGTCCTCGATGAGTCACCCTATCGATTGCTCGAGCGAGTGTAGGTAAAGCTGACAGAGGTGAGGGTGGGTGGGTTTTTACCGTGCGCGCCTTTCTTCTTGCCGTCGCTCGGCGTCCTTACGTAAATCCTTCCTACGGAATATTAAGTTTCATAGATGCGGAACAACCGATCCCCATTCCTCCTCCTCCTCCTCCTCCTCCTCCTCCTCCCGCGACGTTTCGCGAGCGAAGGGCACGTGCCGGGTGAACGACGACAAAGTTCGATCGGTGAAACCGACCGTTTGTTATCCTGCCGCTTTCGCTCCAAGATGATTTTCTTCTTCACAGTCGAGTTCAACGAAACGTGAGCAACGTGAATACGCACAAAATCCAAAATAAATGACATTATTATTTTTTTGTAATCAGAAATATCGCATTAAATAAAGTAATTCATTTTTTTTTAAGAATAAACGGAGATATTAATAGAATCTTATATAAGAAACACAACACGAGACGAAGCAATAAACCCAGAGATGAAAAAGATACTTTGGGGCATTTTATCAACTATATATGAAAGTGTATGGCGCATTGCAGTAAAGGGTGGTTGCGGAAATAAGGTGATGCCTGCACTCGAATTCTTATCGTGGAATTTAACGGTTAATCGATTTCTCCAGTGCGCGATTATGCGAAGCGCAGAAGTTGAAGTTTCCTCGCTTCATCCCGCCGTCGCGCGGCACTACCCCCCCCCCCCTATAACAATGAAGTTACGGACTTAAATGTCTCTCGCATGGGAAACCATGGAGAATGGGGTGCAAAGAACCAAGTGCCGCGTCTCGTTATGGCGAAAAAAGGCCGCGGCAATTCTGAAAGCGGTCGTTAAGCTTAACGACGTGCGCAAGATGGCGGCGGGCGAGACGGTAAGGTCAAGATTTTTCGGCTCGCGCGTTCTACGATCTCTTATTCACGTTGCAACCTTATTTCGCTATTCCACGCGAGCGTATTTCAGGAAAATTACCCGCGTTCAATCAGCGACATCGAAAACCCGAATAATAGATGTGGCTTCTAGTCTCTTCGCATTTTTAATATTCGCAGAGTCAAGGATAACAGTTCCTGTATACCTATTTATATAGAGTAACTTTGCATAATAAATATATCATTAAAAAAAACTAATTTATTAAAATTATTTCTAAATGTTTTAATAAATAAGCAAAAATCATTTGTAAAAATGTCACAATTTCTTAATAAAATAAAATAACAATAGCTTGTTGCAAAACTGTTTTTTGTCTTTATTTTCTTTTGAGCCAAAATTTAAATGTCAAAATCAGTTTGTTTTATTCATTCTACTCGTAAAAATTAATCTCGTAAAAATTATAGCGGACGGAACATCTAATAGATATATTCTTTTTTTTTGCGGACAATTGAATATATTTTAGATTAAACGTGATACACGTTCTAGTCTATGCAACAAGATTATAGATTAGACTCCATTGACGAGTAGACGATGACCGTTTGACGTTATCGGAAGAAGTGGATAACAACGAGTGTACGGAAGGGTTATGGCCGGTTAAGTCTCCGGGGGAGAAGGGAGAAGGGTTGATATGGCGCGGCTAATAGCACTTAGGGGTTGCGTGCGGCGCCGCACGTGAACGGCGCCAGCACGTCTAAACGCCTCGACGCCGAGTATATTTTCCGGGTATATATAGTATATACACGTCACTCGCGCGATCGCTGGAAGAAACGCTGGACGAGTCTGGTCGAACAAAGAACGAACTGGACAAACGCGCGCAGATATAGCACATTCTTCGTGGAAGCCAATCTAGGTAACCATCGTGGAAAACACCGCGACGATTGCCCGCGCCGTGTGAAAAGGGGTTGAAAAGAACAATTGCCTCCGCCTAACCCACTCGCGCCGCACGAGATCTACTTGTAGTTTGTCAACAGAAACGAGCGTGAGGAAACGAAAAACATCTACATGGAGTTTTCCTCGTGTCTCGCCGCCGGCCCGTGCACATTAATTCCAGAGAAATTCCGAGAATGTAATAGGCGCTGTTTACCGAGCTCGCAATTAACTTGGTCTTTGTCGGCACCTGCGTGCATCGAGATACTCGCATTTGCTTTTTCCTAACGGTAACGCAGAATCTAATGCGCCGAGCATTCAGCGTTTCAGCAAATTTTTAATTAAAAACCTTTTAATTTAAATTTTTATTGATAATTTTGACAAAAAAACATTTCTAAGAATAATAAGCCGCAGATCGATTAAAAATAAAACAGTGCGATACACATCGTTCCTTTCATGGCGACGGCGCGGCGGCGCAGGAAGCTACGAGGAAAACCCACGATGACGAAGTATCCCATTCCGGCCAACTCTCGCCCATAAAGATCGCTCGACAAAATCGAAATTCCTGCGACGCATCCTCATGACGTTGTAGGGAGGACTTTAACGGCAGAAATGACGGGGGCGATGTTTTATTATTCAAGTGCGAGACGCGACATTTTGATGGCGCCAATGCGATGCGCGAGCGACAATAAAATCTGTTCAGTGGTAACGGCCGTACCCCGGCTGGATCGAGACTACACGGTCCCGCGTCCGACTTTCACTTTAACATACGAGCTCTGTACCGAGACGATGTCGCGGCATTTAAAGCGTCAGCTCATGCTTTATGGCACGTGTAAAGGTGGTACGTACAATGAATATGAATAAGTGTTCATTCAATTCGCCGGGTGGCAGTGGTTGTCGTTTTAACCTTCAGTCTCTCCTCTTTCCGTCTAGAAAGACCGCTCACTGCTTAAAGTGCATTTCTCTCGTCACTCTGTAGGTAATTTAAACTAATGATCGAAAGCTTTCACAAGCCGCTAGGAAATTCTGCATGTTAATACACGGAGCATAAATATTTCAAATAAGAGGGAAATGATATTCTAAATGAAATGATACATAAACACGGGAATTTAACATGATAATAGATGGCACGATGTCACTCAGTTATAATTAATTTTTGTTGGTGACACGTTAAAGAAAATTAAATCTAATACCTCGCGTCAGTCAGCAGCCGGTTGTACGCGCAGCAACATTGCAGAGTTTCTCCACAAAGCGTGACAGTGTCAGCATCAAAAATTTTAATTTAATTAGCTACTGGTTCGTTACATATTTAAAACGTATTTCCCGGCCCCGACGGAAAAGGTGTTCTATTTTTCAGCTCGTTTCGTCGAGGCGATACAACGGACGAGGCAGCTACACTTCCCTCATTGCCATTTGCTGATGCAATGGGTGATTTAATTAAAAGTGAGAACACCCTTCGGTGTAATAACGCTTTCATGGTACGACACGTTTATCGCAAGCAGATGGAAAGATAAACAAGAGAAAAAGGGGTCTGAAAAAATAATTTTATAACATCGTACGCAAGTTGTCATCTCGCGATTAATTCAGAATTATGTAAATGTGACTTATCTCATTGCGCAATTGCGTCTACCTAATAATTACAGGTAACATCGAGTTAATTATAAAGTATTCGCCTACCAAGAATTCAATGAGTAAACTCTTCGTTTCCATTTGAGGAAAATGTGGAATTTTTCATGATGAAAACGGCTTGTGCTGCTTCTCCATCAAACCCTCGGCTACCTTGGGTGTTTGTTTGTGCATAGTTGTGCAAAAAAATAGCACGAGCGTATAAAAATGCGGGAGGACATATTAAAAACTAAAACAAAAAGCTGAAACTGCCTTCGCAAGGTACTGGCACAAAGCCATTCGTCAATGTCTAACGGCCCCGAGTTATCGATCTTTTAGTAGCGTACGTAGCGACATAAGCAAGATGATTCGTGTTATTGTCAGCCGAGATACATGGAGAAAGCCGTCCAGATAATTGATACAAATTAGATCTCATTAATTTCAAATGATATACATGAATATTAGTAGCATTTTAATTACCTTCACAAATTACAATTCAAATGTCTTTGTTATTAGCTCCTCGTTACTGTTACAAAGATACAGTAACTTTTTCTATTACACCCAATTTTGTTTTTTATTTTCTTCGACCTTATACCAATTTTGGTTAAACGTACATGCTTGACAAGCGTTAAATATAAAATACCGTGCTGCACAATTTTCAGCGATTCTTTTTACTTATGGCGGATGCCCGGTAAGTGAAGCTTTGCGGCGAAGATTGTGGGGTTTTTCCCTCGATGAGCACGCAGTGTCCTCGTTAGATTCGCATTTAGATCAAAAACCGTACCGCCATAATGAGCCAAGTTGGTCGTTTTTTTTTTCTATTTGTCCCTTCCGCGCCGTCGCGACGCCCGCGCCGCCGCCGGGTCTGACATATGTACTCTTAATGATTCCCGTGGCTGGATTCCAACAGGCGGCGGCCTTCTCGAAAACTTCTCGAAATTCGCACAGCTGACCGTCCCGATTCTGTCGCTTTATAGAAGAAGTTGGAGGAAACATGTCGAATTATCCGAAACAAGCGCGAAAAAGCACAGAATGGCGCTGTTTCGTTTAAAGTGCCAGTTATCGTAATAGCGCAATAATTCTTCGCGCGATTGTGTACTCTTCCATAAAAATTATCAACATCGATTAAACCATTTGATTCCAGCAGATAAATAGAGAGAGAGAGAGAGAGAGAGAGAGGGCGAGAGCTGGAAGAAACTTTACGAGGCACGCGTAGCGGTAAAACCCACATAAATTGCACCGCGAGAATTCCGACAAAGTACCTTTGAATATCCCTATCGCGGCCGCTGTCCCGATAACTTCGGGACGCGAGCCATCGATTCGAGTCTGAACAAGCACGGCGACTTATACGCTACGTGTCCTCGCGGCTACGCTCTCCCGCGGTACGCGAAAAATAATGGCACCGTAATTTATTTTTATATCGAGGGACGATAAATCGCGGTTTTACGGCGTCCCGTTAAGATTTTATTAGTACGTCCGCGAAGGAAAAGAGCAGTACGTGTCACTGGCCGAGTCCGTGAGCTTTGCCCCTCGCGTGCGCGCCACGGAGATTTTCTATTTTCCGATCGTGTCCTTTGTCCACAGAGTGGACCTCCGGTCATCAGCGTGTGTCGGCCTAAGCCGCGACTCGACAGATAAGACCTTCGCGTCGGATAAGAGAAAGCAGGTAAGATGACAAAGTGTTCATTTTTCTAAGCTAATAATAGACAGAGAGCTGATGCGCAACTCTCATTGAAAAATTTATGTAATAATATTCTATTACTGCTTCATTTTAATCTGTCCACGAAAGTGGATAATATAAGAAATGTATTTTGGATTCACTCATTATTTTAAACTTTAGTATTTGTTTATAAAAAATGACATAATTGTAATAAATACTTTTAATTTCTTCATAAAATCACAGTCTACTAAAAGAACGTTTATAATAACGTACTATTATTTTTCATTTTTTTTTCACATTTTGTAACACTTTTATCAAATAAATAAATAAACGCAATGAAATTATCTTACCCATACACTGAGGCAAAATGGCGAAATTGATACGTTCTTAAAAGATCTAAATTGTACAAAAATTTAATTGATTTAATATTCTTTCAATTTTTATAAAGGTTTTAATGAGCTCGAAACAAAACAGATCAACATTTCTTTACGTCTTCATAAAAATTTGGAAAAATTTAAACGAATCTTAAAATCATTTTACTCCGCTTTCCGTTATTTCTAGAGGTATTCCCGAGTTGCCGCTCCTCGCGAGACGTAACGCATCGGTCTGTGTCAGATCTTTCGCGTATCTCTACTACTGCCGACGGTATGCGTTACAGATTAATTCATAATCCTTTTTCAGCTTTTTCTTAAGCCACACGTCGTCGAGTTCGCGGCAAGGATCAAGTTGCCCGCGGCTCCGTTTCGCTCCAACTATTTTATGTCTAGACTTTTTTCACTTTTCTCATATCTTGTTTTACGGTCGACGTATGCCTTGAGTAAATCTGAGCGCTACGAATTTATTAAGGTACCGTTGCAGATCATTTATCACCGCGCGTAAAAGATCAATTAAATCCCACTCTGTTGCAGAAAGATAGAATAAAAATACATAATCTATACTCATCGGTTACGGTTAACGCGCTCTCTTCCCACAGCTCGCAGCAAGGTGGATGATTTATTCTCGACGGTGGTTTCGCCGCGAGAAAACATATTGTCGCCTAAGAACCCCATCCCGTCTTCCCGCCACTTATCCGGGTCTAGCGTTTTACGAGCGCCCGTTTCGCCCGCTGCGGTCTTGTCGTGGATATTTCTCGGGAAGGTGTTTTTGACCCTCGCCACCTGCATCCCCATCAGGCGAGCCACCCCAACGGCTTCGTTTGTCCGTCCGTAGATACGTCTGGCGTCTCGCGCACCTTAACCCCTTAATGCCCATCGAGCAGCACGTACGCCCGCTACGACGGTCTTAGAGGCATCTTTCGGTTTTACCGTGCACCCGTAAAAGCGATATTGCAACCGGTCCTGGTGAAATTTTCACCAGTCAATCCCCCGTCCCCGGTCGCTTGCGGCTCGACTAATCCTTTTAACTATCAGCCACCGTCGTTTACGACGCGACGACTTTTACCGGGCACGTAGGGGAGCGTCGGCATTACATGAGACTTCTCTCTCTCTCTCTCTCTCTCTCTTTCTCTCTCGTTTAGGTGATCTTGAACGATGGCGAATATTATTTATGAATGGCTGCTGCTGGAGCACGTTTCGGTCCACCGTAGGATAAATTCAATTACTTGAGTAATTTGACGGATAAGTTTTAAGTGCTAACATTTCTCAAGTACAAGGGAAAGCATCGTGCATTAGGTTCAATAATTATAATGAGAACCACACAATAAGGATGTAATGTACGAGGGAGGATGGACAGTTAGGGTCCGTTACAACGCGATCGTGTCGCCAGAGAAAGGAGTATGGTTCGATTACACGCGAAACGAGCCTTTGATCCTGTGTATGCTTGTGACGACACGTAATGACTTGTAGTACCGTACAAAGTCCACGTAATACCACGTTACTCGCTTCGGCGAACATTAATTTGAGAAAATGGCACGTAATTTCGAAGTACGTCGCGGTAAAACGCCATTTCCCAGCTTCTAAATTGCAATTATTACAGTTAGAGAATTCATATTTCACGAGAAATTATTTTCACCTCATAAAGAATTTGCGCGCTGCGCAAGATTAAATAAATTCGTGCCTTTAAACATTCAGTTTCGCAGGAGGAAATCTGACTATTTTTTAATCTGTACAGCGAGATGAGAAAAAGTTGGCAGTAATAGTCACCGTTGTGAGTTCATAAAGAAGGTTATTTTTATAAAAGTTATCGGGACGGGGCTCTACCATGACATACCCGGCTCCATTTCCTTTCCTTTCCGCTTTTAGCCGTGGAAGAAACGTGGCGTAAAATGTATGGGATAGTATCGTTTAAAATCCTCCCGAGAAGAGAGACCCGTAAGAAGATAAAGTCTTTCGAAAAGGAACTTCCCGATTAAGGGAACGCGGATTATAAAAGTTACCTAACGGCGGAAGCCAAGCAAGAGAGAGCTTTCGTCGGGAGCTCCTTTTCGACGAGTTCTGGTCTACATTAAGATAAAATGTGCTCATCCTTCGTCGAAAGATAAGCCCGAAATGAATTTCGAGAAAGGACGGGAAACCGGAAAAAGTCTATTTCGATAACATAAAAAAATAATACAGAAATGTCTTAACGAGAGAAGATAAATAATCGCGAGGCGAGCAAATTTATACGCGAGAGTTACTGAAGACGTACCATTTAGTGTTTATATCTCTCATTTGATGCTGATTTACGCAAACGAACGTTGGAAGTTGTAGCTTGACGTTTTAGATACATATTACAACAGTGTTTAATCGCTCACCAATAGGACATTAATTTATTTTAAGTTTTTTTGCAACACGTTGCAAAAAAATACGATTTAATCAATCAAACGCTTAAATCATACCTGGAGGATCTCTTAAATTCTATCATCCTTAAAAATATTATTAACTTATTGAAAAAAAAGGATCAAGTATTTAATAATTAATAAATAATAATAAGGACGTATGAATATAAATATGTATAATAAATGTAAAATATTCTACAATAAATTTTCTTTTATGAAAATATATAGATTCAGTATAAAATTAGTGACATTATTATTTTATTAGCTACATAAATTGATAAAAAATTAACATTACTTGTATCTGATTTTTTTAAGTGTTAACATGTACAGGAAGTAACCTGTTAAATTTTTGTCTATATTGCTCCTTTTTTTTATTTACTTCATGTGCTCGTCACTAAATGTCGGTTACATTAAGTAAAAATGTAAAATATTGAAGAGGTATGATTTAGGAGAGCAGTGCGCATTCAGCAACTCTTCTCTAATACAGCATTGATACTGAAATAATCCTGGATTCACAGATCCCTTTTACAAAATACTTTTCTCTATCAAAAGCGGATATAAGATAAATACATTCGCGTTGGTGAGATTGCACCCTTTATGTTACTTTCCCCAACCACATACTACAAAACATATTACAAACATATACCATGTCGAGGGCAATATCCGCAAAGTATATAATTCTCTACGTAAGGAGAGCAGAGAAGGTGGAAGTTATGAGGCAACAATAATTTTAGGAGGAGAATTCTTCTTCGGCTCCTCATCGTGAATTTTCCAGCCGAGCTCTGGAAGACGGGCCGACGTGAATTACACGGGAGGAGGAAGAGGAAGAGGAGAAGGGTGGGGTGGAGAGAGAGTCTGCAAACGAGAGAGCAGGACGGTGTCGCTCGTGCAACCCTTCTCCGAGAACCAGTTATAAGGAGATTTCCCGAGACAGGCCTCGATGTCGGAAAGTTTTGCGCTATATATTAGAGGCAATAACAGTATTTCTTGCGATATTAGTTACTAACCGAAAAGGCGAACGACCGGATGATAAAAGCGAAAATTTCGGGAGATGAAATTGTCTGGCGATATGGCCACGCAACGCGCAGTTCCAATATAATACGGGAACCTCTTCATCAAAGGCCGCTAATGATCGTTCGCTTTCATGAGTCGCATAATGCAATTTTCAAAGTGGATTACGCATCGATCTCGTGTATTTATCGTGCCGAAGCTACTGCCTGCAGTAGCTTAAATACTTCTTACGTTTCGCTCAAGTGCCTCGTTTGGGCCAAATTTCCTACGGGAATTGCGCAACATCGTGAAATACAGAGAACCGTGCGAATTACCGAGAAAATAGATACTGCGAGGCTGAGGGCTGCGAAAGAGCGAAAAGGGGTATCGCTTGCAACCCTTTCGACGCGAGTCCAACTATAAGAAGATTTCCCGAGGCAGACGTCGACTGTTGGGAGTTTTGCGCGAAATATCAGTGGCTATAACAGTATTTCTCGCGATATTAGCTGGCGGCCGTTCCGTTCCGCCAGCCGGCAAAACCTTTCACCGTTTCTCGAGATCCTTCCATCGCGGTCCTTTTCCCATTTGCCACGTTTCCTGTGGCTGTCCCTTCGGTTTCTTCTAGCTTTTAATTGATCTGCGGTTATATTCGCGTTTTGGTCTCCCGCCGCGAAAGCGTCTGGGCTTTCGCCGTACGTGGTGCAAATCGACGAAACCCATGTCCGAAATGAAGTTTACTGCCCTCCACTATGGAGCCATGAAAAAGCTTCTCCGACTTTTACGGGTGAGTTCCCAGGAGAACGCGCCATTCTTTTAAACCGCGTTCGGGTTCGAGTTCAATTTTCTCATTTTCGATAAAAATGTAACAAGACCGCGAGCCACATAGAGAAAGGCGTAAAGCAAACCCGTGGCGAGGCTTATATAACCTTTCGATCGCAGTATTATTTCAAGTCTCTGACTTATCTATCAACGTGCGCACATTTTTTTATTACTTTTTGCTATTTTTCTTACATTATTAAAATCATGTTAATTTATTGATTACAATAGTCCGCTTTGTTTGCTAGTTGTCAATTGACTTTGCGTATTGTTGATACATTGATTTTTAACATTGAGTTTAACACCAACTTCGTTTCGCTATTTATCCTTTGCCCATTGTGTCCCATGCTCCGATTTTCTATTATCTCTCTTTACCATCCTATAATTGACTTATGGCCGGCGTCGCCGTTGTCTTCGGCGCTTGGCTCGGAAAACGGATTGTGGAAAAGCTTCGCTGGCTACTCGCCAGCTACCAGTAAGAGGCAACGAAAGCGAACAATTTTCCAACGCAAACCACGAAGCCTTTTTCGGTCTGATCGATCCTACAATCTTACAACACCGACGATACTACTTTCCACTAGTCTGCTTGCAAACTATGATAAATGTGGTTTCACAGGATACGCTTGATATATTGTCGTTCAAGAACTCAAATTTGCTAAGATTTTCTTTTTAAGTTTGATAATGAGAAAAAAATATTTATAGGATATATATTTTTTTTTATGATAAAATTCTTATTTTAGTTAAAATATAAATTGATCAATTTTTTTTACTTAACATTGCGAAAAATGTTAAGAGACGAGAAAATTGGATTACGTCATTAAATAAAGGCTAATAGGATTCAGAAGGATAAGAAACAATAATTCATACAATAAATATTAGAGCACCATAGAAATTGAAAAAAAAGCGAAAACTAGAGAAATAACTAAGAGAGAGATAACGGGTAACGAGCAACGCTCCGCTGCTTTCGCAGATTAGCTGAAGATTAACGTGGCGGCTGCTTCGGGTGCAGGCTCCTTAAATCACACCGTCGTTTGATACTAATCACGGCTGAATAAATAAGGAGCGTGCTTTAATCAGGGCCGAATATACGAGTAAAAGTAGCGTGTATACTCCCGTCTTTATCATCTCGTAGAAAATTTATGCGACCTCGAAAAATTAATGCATGTTACGCGGGTGTGTTACGAAGGACACGCTGACCGTTGCCAACGCTTGCCATTTCAACGGCTGCCGTTTTGCGTGCGGAGTTAAAGCCTTCAACTTCCATCGCGTATTGTATATGTGTAACGAATCATTAATAATGATCGTCGCGATATCTCGCGCGAACAAACCTGCACGAGTTGTGTACAGATCCTAGGAATAAAAATCCGTTTTCGCATTTTTAAAATCCGTAGGGATCCTCTTAACAAGCAGCAAAAAGCTACGCACCGCGTGAACAGCGATCGCGAAATGCGTTATGGATAAATATCTACGCTCGCGGTTACTGTGATACGAACAGTGAATCTCGTACGCGTGTGCATGCACGTCGATACACAAATACGACTGAGTGCCGAGTGCAAACGAGCGCGTCGTCGCGCCGCATCGCGAAACCGCGAACCGCGAACCACGCTTCCGGTGATATAAATTTCCGCCCGGCGTTCGCATCCGGATAAGTCGAGTATTTAATCCGCGAAACGGCGGCGTGATAAAAAAATCATCGAGGAAAACTGTGCGGCGCTGGTAGCTGTATAGGAGGGATAGGTGAAAAAACACGTCGACGGCGGACAGGCAGACAGGCGCTCGTGGTGTTAACATAACTACGAGGGTGGAATTACAAGGGGGTTAATCAACGCGCGTATACACGCAAGCACACACACACATACGTACAGTGAACCAGCCTCGGTTTTCGAGTCCAAGAATTGTAACTGCGCCCTAGCAGTTCCCCGTGGACTTTATGCTCGTGGAAAATAGAGAGAGAAAGAGAGAGAGAGAGAGAGAGAGAGAGAGAGAGAGAGAGAGATGCGCGGGAGAAGCGAAGAGGCGGAAATAGAGACGAACGATCATGGGATCGGGGAATGGAGCACGAACAGGGGGTAAGATAGAGAACGGGTGGAGGAGGTACAACAGCAGAAGTGTCGGGACACGATCCATGGCAGAGAGTGAAAAAGAGTAGGGGAGAAAAAGGGTGCTCAAAAGCGGGAGAGGGGTGGTTTTACGAGGTGGACGCGGCACTTGTCTGCGACGAGCTTGCGGGCTTCCTCGTAAATTTAACTCGAGATCTCACTCTCTCTCTCTCTCTCTCTCTCTTTTCTCTCTTTCCTCCATATTCTCTTCATTCTGTTCCCCTTTTTTATAATTTACCGTGAGCCAATGGGAATGCCTATGCCTCATATTTCTTCATAACGTCGAATGACCCGGAGACTACTTTCTTTTTTATTGCGGTCTTTAATTGCAAACGAGTCTCCGGAGATAAACCACCCCGGGACACGCGTGTTTCACGCACGCATAAAATCCACATTCTAACTTTTTATCACATGGAAATAATGTTAAAAAGCTGATATTATTATACGTGTCTCCGTCTACATATTAAAAGTGCCGATAAACTCTGTACAAACAAATCAAGAGTCGTATTTTTATTTTTGTCGTCCCATTTGCATTCGACTCGACAAATTCATTACGCGTATCGCGGGTTTTTAACGCGATTACATGCACGTCACCCGACGCCGGCGTCGATCTGGCGCGATTTTCATGATGGACTGCCGGCCGAAATATCGGCCGCGAACCGGTAGATACACGGTAAAGTGCTATCGCAGCCATAGGACTAATCTGGGATATTACGTCCTCGGCTTCCCGTTATTAATCGCCGAAAACTTTAGGCTAAGCAGGTATACATATCGATCGAGCGAACAAATAGTTCGCTGCGGTCTGATATTGTCACCCAGGCAATTAATTATTTCTGATAAGTGCAAGCTCGCTCGAAGAGTCACGTGCTGCATCGCATTAATTAATTATCAAGGATTAATATAATAGCGTTCCACACGGCAGTATTGCCGACGGGAATTTTACCGTGAAAATTATAAAATGATCAGAATGCATGCTTTACAATCGATAAGTATAATTATATGCAAATATAAATTAATATTAGTTAGAGCACTAATTAGTAATTATGCCGCACATATAATGCATAATCGTTATATCAAGAATTATATATACAGAAAAAAAGCAGATTATTGCGTCTGTATGAATTCCATTCCCATTGTTGCGATTAAAAGGGCAACGGAGCATTCTTGAGAGGAGTTATGCTGTTCTATTTGCAAACGTATATTCTCCTTGGAATTTCTGACGTAACGTTAGCGACAAAGAACGCAAAGAAGATAAAATAGGCGAAACGCGACTCGTTGAGAAAAGAGGACACGAAAGACGCGGCAGGAGACAAAAACGGGGGGAGGGAGAGGGGAGGGGGAGGAAGGGAGAGGTTGTAACGTTTTCAGGGTGGATTCCCGGCTAATTCGAAACAACCTCCGCTCTCCTCCCTCGGATTACAAGCGAGTGGGAGGGAGAGAAATTGGAAATGGGATTGCGCCGTCAGGAGAGAAAAGCCCTTTCTCTTTTAAATAACTTACGGCGCGCCTCTCGGAAATCACGGACGTTTCAGCCTCTTGAGATCTTCGCGGAAACTTATCCGAGAATTTGCACGATGTAGATACACGCTTAATTTGCGAAAATTTGCAAAGTTGAGAAATGGATTTTGAAACGTCCCGAAGGGAACCGAGAGCTTATGCAAAGAATTTCATTGCTTATTTGGTCACAAATAACGAAAGTCTCGCGTTTTAAAATCCAACGCCGAGACGCCGTTTCCTCGCGACCTCTGGCGCCCGCTGGCCCCGTCCATTGTCATTATCATCGCGGAATTCACGCTATTTGTTCTCAATTGGATAACCAATTCGTCCGGTCGTTCGAGCACGTTGCGTTGACTTTATCGCCGTGCGTTTCGCACGGCGCGACGTTATCAATCTTCGTCGGGAATTTCACGGGACGCCCGCCCGTTTCGTATCGACGTCGACGAGACACGGCGAAATGTCGTCGCACGCGTCATAAACGGGCGCGCACGTGCAAATTCGCACACGACGGCGCGCAAAACAAAAAAGTTATTTACGCCAAACACCCCTCCCCTCTCTCTCTTTCTCTTTCTCGCCAACCCCCGTCGGCCACCGGCCAAGTTCCGCGACGCGTGAAACGTGTCCGCGTGAAATATGACGGGGTCTCGGGACGCGTCATTTTTTTCGTCCTTTCCTCGCCACCGTAATTTAATATCCGCGACGCCGGGGCGCGACGGACGTCGCGCGCGACGCGAACTACCTTTTCATTTGTCGTTAAGCACCGGCAACTTGGCAAAACTTTACATCGCGACGACGACGCAACGCTGACTCTTGTTTCTCCATGAAATATCATTAACGCAGCACCGATCTTTTTATTCTCGACGCTACGTATCGCCAAGCTTGTATCGTCACGTTTCCTTTTCATTCATTTAGCGATATTTTCTCGCGTTAAAATCTGTGACATATTCAAAGTGAATTGAATGATGCGAATTCTTTCCCCCTTCTCACGCGACATTTTATTACTATTCATTTAATGATTTGAAAATATTTTCCGATGATTATTTCTCAATCTATCGCCGTACAAAACTTCATAAAAAATTGTTCAATGACAAACAATATATTTATTAAATTTTCCCGTCACGTAAATATTTTCGCTTGATTTCGGTCGCTTCCTTCCGTTTGCGCGGCGATACCGCCTCGCTGGATAAAAAACAAACGCGCGATAATTTTCCCGCGATAAATTATTCCCCGCTTAGAAATTTTTGTTTGCCCGACGCCGCGCACCGCGAGAGATGCGCTCTTCCATGAGCCATGCAACGACCCTTGCAAGAATCGTTGTCCCCCCCCCCTCTCCACCCTTTTTTATTTTACGCGGCGTTACTCGTTCGCGCTTAACGCGCTATGTTTTCATTATGCACGCGGGCTTTCGCGGATTATGCGCGGCCCCGCGCGTTTTCACGAGCGTAAAGCACGACAGCGCGATAACGCGAGCGCGATAATAAATTGGTTTCGCCCTTTCCGGAACGTGTCTCTGTTTGCGGAACGTAATACCCGTAACGCAACTATTTTTCGCATTTCGACAATACCGCCGGCGGTCGTACCTTCGTGACGCACGTTTGCTGTTCCACCGTGCCCCCTTTCGCATTTTCCATGAGGCAAACATGAAAACCTATATCGCTCATCCGTGAAACATTTCTGTTTGTTATCCATTTTCACGAAAGAAAAAAAAAGCGCCAAACGTAAAAATATAATCCCGCGGAACACGCCGAAAATACTACGAATCGATATTCATTATATATATGCTTTTACATTTTTACACGCGCGAGATTGTAACTCGCAAATTTTCACGGATTAGCGAAAATCGTAAAAAATGTGAATTATGGCGCAATCGCGGGTAACGGTTATTTTCCGCGAGAGAGTTCTTCTCGTCGCTTAATTAAATGTCTCGGCGAGAGCAGCGACATAATTATTCCCATCCCGCGTTGTTTTATCGTAAGTCTCTAAACGCGTGTCCATCAGCCAGCCTAGTTAAAAGACACCTCATAACACGGACGATGCCGCCTTTTTAGGGCATAGTTCTAGAATCGTAAAAAGCGGCACAGATGTCATAAGTTGAAGTTGCCCGGAGAGAGTGGCTTTAACAACGTTATGGAATGCCATTGGACGAAGCGTCAGCGAGAGATGAAGGCGCAAGTGACACCTGCCATAGAGCGCATTTACGGGGAGAAAAGACGTCATTCGCTTTTTATTCCGTAACAGAATTCTCGATGGACGAGGGAGAGGAAAATGTTTGTGAAATAATCTCAAGGGAGTTCAGACAGGGATTTCTCCGCCAGGTACGGCGGAGTGTAGAAAGCCTTGCGGTATTCCAGGTATAATTCCAAGCCGTCATTCAAACGGGATTAAAAGCGAAACGCGAGCTGCTTTTAGTGAAGTGCCGATCCCCCCTTTGCCGTCGACAAAGGGAATTACGAATGAAAGATTTTATGACGCGGGTTTGCATCGGGAAACACGGGTCTTTCTGTGAAAGAGTATCTCGGGAAATCACGGTTTATCCAGGAAGAGTTGTCTGTCCAAACCGTTTTTGTTCCACTGAAGCTTCGACTGTGACTCAAAACGGTCGTTTAAATTCAACTTGAACGAATATCGAATTCGATGCGTTAACGTTCCTTTGATTTGTGGCGATTCGAGGCAAAGGAAAAGAAAAGTAATTGGCGGTGTGCTCTCGAAGTCGATTTCGATGAAAGATTTAAAAGAAAAAAAAGAAAGAGCTATAAAGAGAGAAAGAGAAGAATGAATCTAGTCTCTCTCGAGAAATTCGTAACTAATTAGGACAATAGCGGGACATTCGGTGAGTAAGCGGGATTTTAATGGACGGGCCTTCCGATCATTAGGAAGAAGTGCTCTTTTTCTTCACTCGCCCGTTCCTTTCCCGTCTAATCTCCTATCCTGAAAATCTGCCGGCGAAGGACGATACTATCTTGGAGACCAAGAGAACCCGAGGATCTCGTCAAGGACCTCGCTATATTTAACGCTCGCCTCATTTTGGCCGGACCCTTCCAAATTTGACGTACATCACGGAGTAATTACCTAATGAACTTTTATAATTAAATGTGATACTCTCGACTTGTGACATAATTGACTCAACATTCCTATTTATAAAATAAGTCTTCATCGAATCTTCATGATTTTTTTTTTAATTAAAAAATGCTGTAAAATCGTCGCAGTTCAGTAAAAAAAAATTGAAATTTCAAAGAATAATTTGCTTGATTTAAGCCCTGCGGATTATCGAACTGCCCTGCAAAAAACAGAAAGTGGGAGTAGAAAAAAGGATAGCTGCAATTTGTAAGCAAGGGATGCATTACGTAAAAACGTTGAGGTTTTTACATTCGTTCCGAGCCGAGAGCAATTAAAGCGGGGAATCATTATTCCCCGCGCATTTAAAGCCTTATTTACGAAGGGAGAATTATTTTTCACAGCGTGACGTACTGTCGCGTTGAAAAATTCTACCCTGGTGCGCAACGGTGTCTTATTTCCTTCTCATAATAACGAGTCGCTACCGTACCACACCGGCAGGAGAAGCGCACCCGCTATTTTTGAATTTAAAGTGCAACTTAGTGTCTCCTGTGATATACCTCATGAACTAAAGATAACAGCTCGGCTTGCAGCCGCCTTTTTTCACCCGAGTTACTCTCGCGCGAGCGAATTTACGCAGTCCTGCTTGCACACGCTTATTTTCTGGAATCGTAAAATACTTGATCGCGATCTTTAATTTTTCTTAATTAAGACGAAAATAAATAAATGCGAGAATGTTATTTATTATTTTTTGCACTGCAACGGCAATCCTTTTTGCCATAGCACGAGTAATCTGATCAGTACGCATAATAATAACGTCACCACAGAGAGTTTGTCAAAGATACCGACGCACTAAGTATCATGTTGCCTCACGAAAGGCACAGAGTACCGGCAACGCCAGCGTACTGCAGCGTGTATGAATAATTCAATGAAAACGATAACGGCATGTCGCGTGCTAATTTAGGGTCGCGTTTCTACCTAATAATTCATAGTTAATGATATATCAGCGCCGTCCTGCGTTCAACAATTCACGAGGTACCGCAGGGAATATTTTTTTAGTATCGGGATAAACACGGCATTACCTGAATTAATAGTTTCAAAGAAGTCTTATCGCGCCGTTTTAATGGCGCACGTTAATTATATTGTATAATCCCGAAAGATTTGATACGCATAAAATTTCAAAGAAAAAAAAAAAAAAAAAAAAAAAGAAAAAGCTTCGCCTGCGCGCACTGCATACATTACGCGTCGTTTTCAAGACACTGCATCGAATCCCAATTTTCGGTTACCATGTAACGGGCCGAAAACGATTCGATTTAATTGCCAATGGCCCGAAATTCCAAACCGGAAAACACGGTGAAAGAAGCTAATGAAAAAGAGAATGCAATCTCGTCGAATTAATAACTGGCCGTGCACTCGGCCGAGTCAATATGCGACAGTAATTCGTGCAATTGGTAATAATGAGTCGTCGGAATAAACAGTGGCGGCGGCCGAGTGCGTGTATGTATATGTGTGGGTGTGTGTTGCGTCGGGCAGGATAATTTATGGAATTATTCAGCGCCGATAATTGCGCGTTTCGCGGAGCGTATTACAGGATCGTTTCGTCGTCGGGTTTATCGGCAATATTTGTCACCGCGCGCTTCGATGCAACAACCCTTAGACCTTACTTACTCGGCCGACTTTATGGGGTACCCGAGTCAGTATCGTAATTATGGCGGGTTATGGAACATAAAGAGCGAGAGAGGGAAAGACGAGAGAGGACGAGAAGGCGATAGGGAACCGTGGGTCTTGCCCACAGCTGGCAGCGGAACGGCTCTACTTGCGCTTGCTACATTTATGCCACGACGGTGAAGGTCAAATGCATCTCGGCGAGTGCGTCGGGCGATTAAATCGGGTGGATAATTCAAAACAAATCTAATGACACGCTCGCGAAAATAGAGGACTTGGCGATTATCAAAAGTTAATCACGTTTACATCGCACCTTTGTTCCAATTGTAACGGTTTAGCGATCGCCAAAAGAAACTTGTCATTACGTCAAATTTTTAAAACGCGGAGAGCTGTCTGAGAAGATACATTTTAATTACGCATATTTTTTTGTATACAATTTCGACGCTGAATACAAAAATGCGATTTTAATAATCGTCTGAGAGCGGTTAAAGATAATAGACGGCTACTGTCTGGACGAGAGTCTTCGAAGCGTGATAGGATCGCTCCTTTATTCACTCGCGGTTGAACTTCTCTGACATTTTAATAAATGTCATTTACTTTTTAGCGTGACGACGATGGCGGTTGAATAAAATGTTGAAAAATGCGTAGCGGCAAATGAACAAATAGATAAATAGACAAAAGAGAGAGAGAGAGAGGATAACTTCTTTCTCTCGCGTGCCCAATGAATGTATGTATATCTGCAGGAACGAATACCGCAATCGCAGGTATTTGCGTAAGCGTTCATTTTAGCAGCCACCGAATCGCGAAGCAATGGCGTTTCAATAGCGGTCGACCGTATTGCCACGGTCGTACATTCAATTTTCTACCTTTCCCATGGCTCGCCGACCGAGCGATATTACGTGTTTCTCATAAACTCGCGCAACTATAAATGAAATAAATGTCAGCTCCGCCACGCGCGGTAAGAGAAAATCGCGAGGGCCCCCGTTGCTCGGCTCTTTAATCACTTATTTTGCTTTTAAATAGCTCGCACAACACGCGCGAGCTTTAATACCGTAAGATGATTGTTACGTATCAAGGATATTAGAGATATAACATATTTTCTTTACAAAGTTATTCAATATATACGGAAGTCGAAAAAATAGAGATTCTGTACGAAACAGAGAGAGAAAAATCTTGTGTATTTCGTATGCATGGCACTTTGAGAAAATTACGCGAGATTGCTGGCAACTTTGCGCATCTTCTTTTGTGTACGTAAACTTCTCTCGAGTGGAGTAAACGAGAAAATCTGTTTCGTCGCGGGGGACGGAGTTGCGGGGGAGGGAATCGTTGAAGAACGGAGTCGGACAAGGAGTGCCGCGAAGCGACCTACCAAATTTCCTGCTGGCGGCCGAACGACGGAGAGAGATGGCAGGAGAAAGAAAACGGTAGGGCGAGAATGGGAGAGGAACGGGAGGAAAAAAAAGTTTATCGCTTCTCGGCAGAGAGCGCGAGCGACTGCCGGAAAATCTCGAAAATTATTGCCGCATGCCGCCGTCACGCGAGATAGCTCGCGTCGCGACGAGAAGCGGGGCTCTCTCTCTCTCTCTCTCTCTCTCTCTCTCTCTCTCTCGGCAAGAAGAAGCGCGGATTGCAACTTCCACGTGCGGCGCGACAGATGCCGGGGAGTATGAGGAGGACAAGCACGAGCGACGACAGAAGTTCGCGAGTAACCGGCAAAGTTTCGATTCGATAATTCCAAGTATCGGAAAATATCGCGTCGCCGGGAGCATCCGTCGCGAGAAACATTTAATTCGCGATCGCCAGCCGCGATCTCCGGACACGGAGAAATTCGATTCGCTCCAAAGAATAATTTTTACGTTTGGATTTTAACGCCACACGACCAATTGTGGTCCTCACGTGTGAAATTTTCGAATCTATTCACGAATTTATATCGCATATTTATACTGCAAGATTTTTCGAAAATGAGGCCCCTGGTCGATAACGTTCTGCAATGTTCTCTCGAAGTTTGCCGAGTTGCAACTCTACGTCTGGCATAATAGAACACACTCATTCCGCGGCGCGATGCTAATCGCGGCTCACCCAGGATGGTGATTTGTCTTTGGCGAGGGATTTGTATTCCGATGGAATATAAATTTTCCATTAGCGAAAGTTTTGCGGAAAGTTGCGATGAGGACTATTCGGGGTTAACGGAACCTTTGCGATGAAAACGTCGCAGACGCAAAGTTCGCGTTCTGCTTTAGGGCGCAACTTCGCGCTGATGGCGGAGCAAGAGAGAAAGAGGGGGGGGGGGAGAAGAACACGAGGATATTTTGAAATTCGTATCAGTGGGAAGTTTACGAGGCGCAGACGCGTCGTCCTTTCGGCGACGGCGATGGGGCAATAAGTTTCGGGACTTATCCTCGGGATGAACGCCATTTCCAGAAATCGAGAGACTTCCCGCAAAGTCGGACCAGACTTCGTGGAAGCCCAACGATTTAATGTAAAAATGCTCATTCAACTTGTGACGAGAGAAAGAAAGGTTTAAAAAAAAAACTCTCGCAACTTATAATTTGAAGACTTATTTTCCATTTAATTACTTTAGAACAGATATATCTTTCGAGAGAAAGGTTGAAGAGTTTCGACTGTGAATAGAATAGGTGGAAAGTATTTGATTCCGGCATTTTCGCGTGTACTTCTGCGCCGATAACGAGATCAAGGCGCACTATGCAAATAGGGCTTCAAGTGGAGCACGCGTGTTGTACCCTGCTGTGATGGCATCCACCCAGTCCATCGCGTTCCTTCCCTCTAGCGCAAGATAATCCTGTTACTGGCGATACCTATCTCCCTAATCCGCAGGCACGTGTCTACGTACACCTAATCGTTCGTCGAACCGACAACCGGAGAGTAAGGTAGTTTTCCCGCCTGCGAAATCTAGCGCGCGTCTCTCCTGCTGAGAATGCTTCCATTACGAAAAGGACGGAGGAGGAATCGGAGGAGGATATCGGAAGATGATACTACGGGGATAGTCGGATCCCGTGATTGCCGGAGTTGTATGGAATCCCGTAGGAAGGGTCGGGTCGCTCGGCGCTGGATAATCCACTTTCATTGAACGACTCCACTGCCCCCCGGTAAGAGCCCGTTGTCAACTTGAACCTCTAATCGTATTGTTATTCCGTCAAACCTTTGTGATTCAATGTGCACATATAATATCTAAAATGTATAAAAGCTATAAAAAGAAAGATGTAAAAATATTAAACAAAAAACACGAAATTTAAGTTCAAGACTGAAAGTAATCAAATTCTGTAAAACAGTTGCATTTGCCTCGTTAGAAGAATTAAAGAAATTTGCCGTTCGTTAAATTTGATCATTACCAGAAAAGGTGAATAGGAAGCTCCTGTTTAATTACAACGGTTGAAGAGATGGGAAACGCAGCTGTTGCTTCATGCTTCGATAATACAATTTTCTATTTGTAAGACGAAATTATAGAGCTTGCAGCCACGTGCCTTATCACTCTCATCTAACTTTCCAATAACGAGTTTCGGCCGAGTAAGCAGGGATGCTTGTTTACTGCGGATTTGTTATGGCAGCCGCAACGAAATGAAAGCGAAATAAGAATCGATAGGATCAGTTCGAATTGGTCGTTTGTTATTCCGGAGGGATCGTTCAGCCTTTCTCCTACGCTTCTTCATAAAAGGATGAAATCGTGGAGAAAAACAACATTGTATTGTATATTCTTCGTGATCGAACAATCAGAGTGGCTTAGCGGTCGCGGGCGGAAAAAAGTCGCCATGAATAAGATAGAGATGCTTTATTAAAAACGCTCTCGATGTACGCCGGAAGGCAATGCTTGCAGGACTGAACAGAAACGCCTCGCTCCATCATCATCGATTAAAGTAGGCGGCCGCGGAGGCGATATGTTTACCGTTCCCTCGGGAAACCAACGCACAAGCATGTATTCCTATATTATGCAAAGCTTTAATCGCATGCTTGGGAACCAACCTACTGAAAGCAATTAGCTCTATATTTCATTTAGTAGCCGAGATACGAGCTAAACGTGATGCTTAATACTTTGTATGTGTCACTTGTACTCCTTTTTTATCGTAATAAAAATATCTCGTTAATCTTTCTGTATTTTTATTAGAAACCTGGACTGAAAAGATATTTGGTTCAATTAGGATCGCGGTTTAACAGAAAAATGGAATAACTTCCGGTTTCGATTTCAGTTTATTTTTTTTTTTTTTCAGTCATGATTGCAATTTTTTTACAATTATTCGTTTCTAAATTTTTTATCATTTTACTAAAGAATGTAATTTTTTATGTGCCTTCATATTTTTATTTTGTTTGTACATGTGTAAAAGAGACAAAGAGAAAAAATAAAAATTATATAATTGAGACTAGAACAAAAAATGTACGATAAAATACTTTAAACACACTCGTACATATAGATAAATGTACGTATATAATACATATAAAAATAGAAAAAAGTCAATGTAAAAATATTTGAGATAATACTAATTCTCTAATATTTTATGTTTTTTAATATTTGATGATGCTTCTCTACTATCAGAATTGAAATTTGAATAAGTAATAGAATTTTAACTTCATTTTGTTCTGTTTTTGATACTTTTGTCACGCACATCTTATATAAAAAGAATATAGATAAAATATTATGATAAAAAAAAATAAATAAATTTAAAAACCAACCAAAAAATAACAAAAAAAATTGTAAGTCAAAAATTATTTTATCAGTTTGGTTATAATTGTATATTGTAAGAATTTTAGTACGGTTTATGGATTTTGATTCAACTAGAAAGAAAGAGTTATAGAAACGTTTTTTTATTCTGTTCGATCCAGGTTCCTGATTTATATCAATTATTACACTATTATTACGCCTTTTTAGCAGTTTCCAAAAATATACGCAACTCATAAACTTCTAACAATCTTAATGGAGTATATTTTCTACTAAATGTAATTGAGTAAAATTATAAGCGCAACCGCATTACGAGATTACTTAAGCGCAGAAATATTCTGGACGATGCTACGCAGATCTCGTAGGGATAACTTTTTTTTCCTCCCCCCGCAAAATTATTCTCTTTTTCCCAGTGCCTAAGCAGCACAGAACACAATTCCGAATTACATCCTGCTCGCAGATGCGGGTAGTGGATCGTGGTGCGAGGGACGAGTGTCTGCATGTTGATCCGCTGATGTGAACTCGGAGGTGTATCTGCCTCTAATAGAGAGCGGTTACCCCTGGGGCAGCTTATGCCATTCTGGCCAGACCGGGATGAGCATTACACCAACTGTAGATGGCTGACTTTACCCTCGTTTCTTCCTCGAGCTATGATAGAGCCAGCTCTGCTCTTCGTCGGTCCGCGCCGCTATACGAATTAACGCCAAAATACTCTGATATTTCGGGGCTGCCCATGGGACCGACCGACCATTGTAACCAGTCCCCCGTTAACTCAAGTACGTCTCTGATCGTTAACTTTCCGCGGCGAAACGCCTTTTTTTAAGTAGCAATATTTAAATGCATCAAGATGAACAACGAAGCTTGCTAATAATCATAATAAGAATAATATATGGATATAGTAAAAATAACAAAATAAATTCCTTTCATTTCACTTAAAAAATCAATTCCTTGTTTCAAGAATCTGAGAATATGAGGCGCTTATCCCGAAAGATCCTACGTACATTAAATGGCAAGAATATTGCGTGTTGTACGCGCTGATTTTCTCACATTTACGCTGAAACGCGCGAGGCAACTGTAGCGATGATCCAGACAGCATGGCTGGAGAAGTGGGCCGGTAATTTCATTTGCACGACGAACGGTGCATGGCTACGAAGCGAGTAAATGAGCGTCGTAGCCGGTATAATGCATGGCGAAGAATCCTATCGAAATGGCATTTCTGTCACGGAGATGTTTCTCGTTCCTCTCCCCTACTTCCTACCAGACTTTATTGCATATCCCAAGTTCTTAGCTTGTCCCCTTTCCCACCTCGCGCCGCGATGCCACCGTGAAATGCACCGCGGCAGTAAGCGCAGCTATATCCGATTTATTGCGAGCGCGACACGTGCAATGTCGTATCGCTGTCGAATGTCGTACATGTCTGACGTCTAATCTGATACAAGACGCAATGAGATTGACAAAATTAATTAAGCCGAGATTGAATTGAAGACGTAAAGCGTTATAAAGTCAAAATCGAGTTTGAGGCGGAGCAGCTATCAAAATTTTAGACCTCTATTATACAGGGTATATTCCGTAATTGTTGCAACCTAAGAAAATAATGCTACATGAAAAAAATAAGTTAAAAAATGGAAACTAACTTTTTCGTTTAATACGTTATTTATGTCATTGAATATCGCATAATTTTTTTTAAGTAACAAATGTTCTACCAATTGTCATTATTCTATGCACAAAAGTATTAACACGGTTGTTAAGAAATAATTTACGAGATGTTTTATATTTCGTGTAAAAAAAGTGTCAATTTTTAATTTTGATTATCTCAGAAATAACAAAGCACACGAAAATATTTTATTCCACGTTTTCGATTTATTTCTTCATGTAAACTCTCTTCCTAGTTGTACCAATTACAGGGCGCCCTGTGTATTACCGAGAAAAATAAGCCATGTTCCTTCGTAACATTCTATTAACGATCGGCGAAAAAATATTTTTATCTCATATTCGCCGAATGCACGATTGATATATACGTCAAGATGAGCTCACGATAATTGATTTTCTGTTCGTGGGATAAGTTTAGATTTTCCCCGATCTTTTCTGCCGCTAATAAATGTAGTCTCCGAGCGTTGTAAGGCCGAAACTATTTCGAGATGTAGGTCGACATCCCCCCGGATCTTTTCCGCCGCGGTGAATTCCCCCGTTCCCGAGTGTTCTCTTCCCCGCACAACACGTCTACCACCTCCAATTCCAATTATTTCGTTCGTTTCTCTGCGTCGAACGCCGGCTCGTTGGCTTATTATCGCTCTCTTGTTCGGGCTCCGACCCACGCGTCACGCACGAGTCCACACGCGATTCGTATGCGAGAGAAATAAGCTTCAAGCCCAAAAACGAGAAGGCATTTTGACAAACAAGAAGATTTATCTCCTTACCTCTCGGCCGCGCTTCTTTTCGCCGCACCTCGTAATGGCAATTTATATTCGCGTTTCTCGTAACTCAGACTTTACAACGTGAATACAAATGAGAGTGCGCGTCATTCCTGCGCTTAAGATAAGGAAAGAAAGAGAAAGAAAGTACGTACGTATGCATGTACATTCGGTAGTATGTATTCATTCTACCGAAATCACAGACAAAATATATATACTGAACCGTGCCGTACCTCCG
The DNA here is from genome assembly GCF_016802725.1 of Solenopsis invicta. Lineage (NCBI taxonomy): Eukaryota > Metazoa > Arthropoda > Insecta > Hymenoptera > Formicidae > Solenopsis > Solenopsis invicta. The sequence continues at coordinate 23,662,010 of NC_052668.1, forward strand.
CAAATGGTAATGCACCTCCTCCTCTCGATCGACATTTCGATGGCTTGTTATTCCCTCCGTTTCTTTTGCGAGTCACACTGCGCGCTCATAAATCCGCGTCCATAAGAGAAACGAATTTTCATTTCGTTTCCGAAAGCAGGATAATGCTCGGGAACTCATTGACGATATCGAACAAGACTGCATCCCCCCAATGCATTTCCAGCCTCGCCTTTGAAATCCAAGTAAAATAATAGTAAAAGATTCGCAATTCTGCTAACTCGCTTCTTTTCCCTTTCTTTAAAAAAAAAACTTTCCGCTTCCAGCCAAAATTCGCACTAACTCGTAACACTTTCGCTCTCGGATAATTATTTCTAAATTTTTCCCACTTCTCATTCGTGATTGTTTTCAACGACCTCGAAGATTTATTATTTTTTTATTATCACGCCGTAAATATATATAACATAAATCAAGTCACTTGTTAAATACAATATTCGTATGCAAAAAGCACTTTTGAGCGGAGAGGCGAGAAGATAGAAAGATATTAAATATATATTCCGCATGCGTTACGAGAAGTATATTCCAACCAGCGATATGATCCCGCAAGAGACTGCAGCCTGTCATTTTCTCGCCCATAATCCACAAATTTCTACAGAGGACACGAGCACGCGCGTGTCCGCGTGCCTCAGCACGCGAGCGGGCGTGTTTCGCGCGCTAGGTCCGCCGCCGTCGCATAATCGTCCTACGGCTTGCATTCCCGGCATAATCCCGCCGTCGACAGGATCAACGGAGGTCGTTACAACCTACCCCTATGCCCCTCCCCCCCACACAACACAGTTTGTATAACGATGCCGGCACGTTCCGTATCTCTGCCGAAAACACGTATTCTATTCACGGATCAGCGTGAGGGCTAATGGACCATCGTGCTGGTTCACCCTCGCATCATTTTTCATCCTCATTGTTTTCCCTTGTATCTCTCGTGGTCATTCTGAGCTTTTTCCGATATGCATCAAATTTTAGGTTCAATTTATTCGATTGTGCTCTCTCCAACAAATTTAATTTAGGAATGACGTGATAGAAACTACATAGAGATACAGTTCCTACATTTTTTTAATATCTATTAATTATTCTATTAAATTAAACGATTTCGTATCGTTTTGACATTCAGCTTATTAATTGAATAAACCTCTCGATTATTTTATTTTTTACATCAAAAATACGTTAAATGATATTAATAAAATAAAATAATAATTTAGTTATAATTCGCTTTTTTTCTATCCAGGTTAAATTAGATTAATCAACAGTGTGAAATATAATCATTGATCTAAAGTTTAATCTTAACCTGGGCATCGCGAAGATTCAATCGCGAGAACGGGTAATGGAAAGTCAGACTTTAATATCTCGAAAGTGCGTCCCGCTAAGCGACGTTACGTGTTCTGTCAACATTCTTCTTGCTTGCCTCTATTCCGCCTTCTTGTTCTCGCTCGAACCTAAGATTTGCGCATGGAAGAAAGTTTCAGCTGGACGTGAACTCTTTTTTCCCTCTCCCCTGCGCTACGACCCCTCACCGTCGTAGTCGCGAAAGTTAATAGGTAGGAAACTCGACGTAAGCCTCATAATAAAGTGGAAGAACGTACGGTCCTTTTCCTCCGCTTTGCACCAAGAAATATTTGCTCTGGCAACGGTCGAGTTCCGCCCAGCCGCTTTTTATCTTCCTTGTTCGCGGAAGTTTTCGCCACGGCGTACGTACGTTCCCTCGCCGGAGCGATAATTAAACGCGACATGATTAATTAAGCGTGAGCCTCCTAATAAAACATTATTCGTATCTCTCGAATGCAAATTGCAAGAATAATGGTGACAATATTGACTTTATGATAAAAGCGTGCAATTAACTTCACATCGACGTCTCGAAATAAAAACATTAACACATCCTGTCGAATTATTATCGAATTGAATCGTTGTACTTTTATCATTTAATTTTTTTATAAAAGGACTTGATTATCAGATTTAATTTTTATCGTCAGGTAGGTTTCAATTTTTTTTAATTTGCTATCTCCACTGTATCAACTTTCTACTATATATAATATTTCAAACTGCTGGGGGCAATTCTGTCGCGACATAGCTTACACATTGCTGTCTCCTAAGTTAATTGGCAGAAAATCTTGAACATAAGCCGCATAATAAAATAGCAGAGAACCGCAGGTTCCTTCCTTCCTTCCTTTCACGCTCACTCCCCGTTTTTACGCGATCTGGAAGGAGACACGACACCCTCTTTTGCAAAATCTGCTACAACGGCTGTGTCCGCTTTCGCGAGGTCGGTATACCGTCGGTATATTTCGTGCACCAGGTGGTACCACGCCGACGGTTAAAACAATTTGCCATAAATTTTCCTCGAGCGGAAGGTAACGGAGCGGGCCGGGGAACGGAGCGCGGTGTAGCGGAACCAGGGCACACGGAAAGGATTCGGAGCAGGGATTCTGGAAAGAGTCCATCCGCGGTAAACCGATTTCATTTTCTGTCGTTGCAGTTCCGCTACGTTTATCCAAGATGCCGTGTTACATCGCGTTCGTAATTTCTCTCAATATTTTGAAAGCATCCCCGCGAGCGCCTCGCGATAAAACTTATCTCTATAATATTGCGGTTCTTCGCGTCGAATACATTCGGAACCAAAATTTGACACCGACGATATATTTTTCGCGAAAAGTTACAAGTTCCAGCGTCAAGGATCAGCAATTAGTTCGGAGAAAAAAACAAGTTGCGGGCATCAACGAAAACGGAGATTTAAAGTCGTACGAGCGAAAGAAAGCTTTTGACAAGGAGCGATCTCGTTTCCGAGCTCTCGAGCCGCCCTGAAAAAGTGCGCGACAGCTTTTGGAAGCAGCCGGACGGCAGTACTGAAGAGGCTAGAAAGATTCATAAAACAAGGAGAGCGACGAGGGCGACATATTGCTGCGCGTGGCATGTATTATGCATGAAGAGTCCCTAGGTGTCCTCTACTTCCGCTTCGCCTTCTCCGCAACCCGTCCTTTCGCTTCTACGCGAGTCTATTAATTCGAAAAACTGTTCTTTCGCCACCGCCGCCTTCGCCACTTGTGCGAGCTGTTCCGAAACCGCTGACGAACAAACCGCCCTCAAACACCGCGTGCTTATAATTCACCTCTCTTCAGCGTCCTCCCTTTGTCGCACTTTACCCAATTCGGTTTAAAAGCGGCAATTAATTGATCGAGATTAATTAAAACTCGATTCTATGAAAATAATTCGATGAACGACAATCAATTTAAAAAGTATTTGTGATGTATCTACTGGGAGATTTCTCCCATGAAAACGAGGTCCTTCTGATAAAAATAAGTCGTCGCCTGATGAAATAACATCTTTGTGCACGAATGACCCCCTTAGGGTTTGCTTATTAATATCTTACAGCAAGGAACTAAATATATCCCGTCGTGGGCGATCGATATGAATTGGTTAAGTTAAAAGAGACACCCGCGTGTGTGAAGACTTCCATAAAATCGTCTTTTACAAGCATAAATTATGCTAGCAATAGTTTTCAAGTTTAATTCAGCTAAGTATCTTAATCCTCAAAAATTAATTCAGTTCAGAATACTTGAGAATGCTTACAATATTAAAATGTTTAAGCACTGAATATTCAACTAAACTGCTCCGCCGTTAGCAAACTACGTAATGATAATAATGTAACGTCGATATTTCATTCGCAGCATGACGCATGTTTATTAAACAGCCTTCCCTCCGAATCTTCCGTCTCGCGCTCTACCCTCGATACGTAAATGACGCACGCGCCACCCCCGCAATCTACTCTCCTCGCCAGATAAAACAGCCCTCCCTTCGCTCGACTGCTCGTGAGGAACATCACAGTTACCCCGCCTGTCGTCATCGACGACGGCAACGGCATTGGGAGATCGACACAATATCCGCGCCTCTTTATCGCACTGCACCGTACCGCATTTCACTCCCACGCATCCGTTGCAGGGATGCTCGCGCAACGGATGACGCGGGGGGGGGCGTAAGACCAAAGCATGAATGTACGCAAAGTAAACTGAGGTTGATGCGAAACCGATAATATCGCCGTCGCAGGCGCATCTGGCCGGGTGGTGTGCCGCGATGGATCCCGGGGGTGCGCAAACCCCCTGAACCCTGGCGTTCACCACCCGCCGAGGGTCGCCCCCGTCTTCCGGCCTGCATCTTCCGACCTCGACGTCGCGCCGCCGGTTATGCGAGTCGCAGCCGTCTCAAATACGCAAACAAATATGTATTAGATTTTTATTCGCCTCGTCGCGGGATATTGCAAATGGAAAACGCGTCTGAGACGCGGTCGTGCGTCTCGTGAAATGACTTTCTGCAGGGGGTGCGTATATGTGCATGTGTATATATACTTTTTTTTTATCTACGTCGATACGACGCACGGTGATAGGCGGTAAGTTCGCGAGGTATGATAAATTGTAATAACCCAGTAAGCGATAGTGTATACGCGATGGTCTATAAAATTTTCATGTGACTATACGGAGAATAGAATGAATCGATATCTGAATCGCTTTATGAACGCAGTGACACGCGAGAAAAGGGAATTCGAACGAAATAACTTGTTTAGTAACAGCTGTATAATGCAAGAAATTAAAAAAATATAATTATAGATAATTATTATTATAATTGTGTTCATATCGTACTTTACTGTCACAGCGATTTCTAATAATTTAATATCTCTCTGAACAAGTCGCGACGCTCTGTGTGCGTATGTGTGTGTGTGTGTGTGTGTAACAAGTCGCGACGCTCTGTGTGCGTGTGTGTGTGTGTGTGTGTGTGTAAAACACTCGACAATTTATTTAAGAATTTGTACGTGTCGAGAACACGTTGCACACGAAAGGGACTCTCGCAGTTTTCCTAGCAGTCATCGTTTTTCCCCGGTGTTCTTTATATTCGGTCTCTCGGACATCTCGTAAATGGGAGAAAGCCCCGCAGCTTCGCGTATCGGACTTGGCGCCATTCGCTTACAATATATTACAAAACTGTCCCATTGTGCGGCCGGTATGTGCACTGCACTCTCGCTCGCGCGCACATTTCACAACCCCGCCATTTTCCCGTTCTTCCCCAATGCACCTGAGGTATGCACTTTCCAAGAAGCTGCCGTGCGGCCCACTTTAGCGAGACAACATTTCCACCACGAGCCAACTGCTCCGGTCGCTCTTCCTCTCATTTTGATACATTCCGAAAGTTACAAGGAACGAACGACATTGCATCGCGCGGGGTAAATCGCAGTTCGCTATAAATGAGAAAAGCGAGGAAAGAATCTCGCGTCTCGGACGAGATGGGCTCATCGTGGATGCATCTCGAGGCTCATCGTGGATGCATCTCGAGCGTTACGTTCATTCCGCATTGCGAGAGGCGGCCTGCATGCGGAGTGGCCGACGTGAATGCAACGCCCATCGTCCACGATGCATCGCGCCGCCGACCCGCCCGATGCATGCATGCATCCGCGGCGTGTAACGCTCGTATTTTACCGCGTGAAGCATCGCGGGGGATGCGTCGGACGATTTACGAGGGCGGAGTGATTTAGGGCCGAGACTACGCGAAAGGACGCGACGGAAACGCGGTATTCAAGATATTCAAGCTGTTCAAATCGCGATTATTATCCGGTAAGTGGAAAAATATACGTCAAGAGTTTTCGTTCTTCTCTCTCTTCTTCTTGTTATATCTCTACGGTCTCCTAAGTATTAAAAAAGATAAGAGCTTAACACACTCTGTCGATTAGAACCGTCGATCGAAGTGAAAGAATAAGCACAAATACTGATACACTGTCCTGAATAAATTCCACGTGATGGAAAAGCCAATATTATTACGGGATACTTTTTAGGATAACCAGACGCGGGATTTCTTTGAAGAGAAACGGGAAATCCTTCGGGAATTTGCACGGGTATCCGTTCTAGGAGAAAGAGCGCGCGCAGTTTGTTGAGCGCGAAGAAAATTTGGGTCGACCGTATTTTCTCGAATCAAGATCCTCCGACGCAGTAAACCACGAGGCGTCGATGCAGAAATTGCACCTTCAAACTGTGTAGACATGGATTCTACAATTTATAGACCTTGTAAATGCAAATGCCTACCGCCAAGTACTGCGAGTCGGTAATTGATGGCGTTAAAACGATTTAAGTAGATCACGAGATCACCGATTCCCTGTTAGATGTCTTGGTTAATACGTAGAATGATAAAATACATTTTAAAATTTAAACTACAGGTAGAGATGCTTAACACAGTGCTCTTGTCTTGGTTATTCTCCTCATTACATCCTAAAATGGACGTTTGAGAGCCACGCTCTCGAGAATATTGTTAAGTAGCTTCGAGAGATTCTCTCTCAAGCTCTTAATAATTTGAATGGGTTTCGAATAGAAGTTACTCTCCAGAATTCGGATTTCGAAACTCTCCCACGATTACATCGAGCACAGTTTCATTCGATCGACGATATAAGTCGTTGAAATTACGATAACGAGATTTCGCGGCAACAGAGGTTAGTAAATGCAATATATTTCCAGATATCTGGTCCAGGAGGCGAAACGATCGCGTCCCGAGCAGCATACGTCGACGGCCCCGGGCGATCGATTGGCCTCAGGTCGTTGCGTTCTCAAACAACATTAGTGACACACTAAACGTAATATTACCATCAAAATAATAGCGCTGCGCTCGAATTCGGGCTCGTGACTCCGCAAATATCGCGGATCCGTGGCTTGAGCCCGCGGGTGCACATTCTAACGTCGTATATTAAATTCTGGTTGCGTTGATAGGCATAGTTCGCGAAAGTGGAGTGTACCGCACATACCACGAGCTCATTACTGTCGTGCCACGCGTCATGACTGAAAACCACCATTCCATTTCGTCGTCATCGTCGTCGTCGTCGTCGTCGTCGTCGCTATTGGAACGACGATGTCACAACGGGGTCGGTAAACAGCAAGCGCGGTTTTCCTAACTTTCAGGTAATTAAGTGCGTCGAAACTTGATTAAGGCTTATAATTGCGTTTTATAAGGAGTCTCCGGGACGGCTTTTTGAAGCCGCGCTCTCTCGTAGCGGCTTCTCACAGAGGGAGAGTGCGGTCGAGTACGTGACCGGATTGACAAGAGCTTAATTATCAATGGAGATTCATATTCGAATAGCCTGCTTGCGTTTGGCCGGTACGTTAGGCTACACAGAGATTTAAATATCTAAAGCGGCAAGCAAAAGCAGAGAGGAAGATGATACGTTGGCGCGTAAGTACTATTAGTTTCCTTAAACGTGAAATAAAAAACAAGCACATTTCTAAACAGTGATTTTCTTTTTGTAGAAATTATTTAAAATTCTCTTAGAACGTGTAGACACAAATTATTCATCATGTTCCGTTTTATGTATCACGAGGAAACGAGTTGAGACGCGCGCTTCGATTTTCCTTATGCGCGAGAAAGCATAAGCTTGTTAGCCGTCAGTTGCGAAATATTTAATCCTGTACAGTGTATTATCGCGTAACAGGTATTCGCGCATATAACGGCGAAAACAGCCGGCTCGGTTGCGTCACGTTATCACCTCGATGTGATAGAGTCTCTATACGTCGTTCTATATTCGTTCTATTTTATTATCCTTCTCTTTTGTCCTCGTTACCATGACGATGCCGACGTTCGGAAGAGATATTGAAGTCATTCCCTGCGCAAATGACACTCGCTCGTCGATACGCTCGCCGCTATCAATATCGATGTTGCTGATATAAAAATAATGGACGATAAAAAAAATGAACAATGAGAAAAAAAAGATGTTACCGCCAGGTCGCTCGGCATTTTTCGATGATGACATCGTCAGCATCGAGAGATCCGCTTAAGCGTAATTCGAATTCGCAGATAACGCCAATCAGTCTATAGCCAGTATAACGCCGATGAGAATTCACCGGCATCGATTTCCGGCCAATTCTCGTCCAAGTATCATCGGATGGGCGCCGGTGGGTTGAAAGTTGATAGAGAGGGTCGGGAGAGAGATGAACGAGTTGGATAAATCGGCCTAGCTTCGGCGACAATTAGCTAATGCATAGGATTGCTTCGACAACATTGTTACGTGTACATGACACTTGTAAGCATTTGTACTGCGTAACAGTTGTACACGCGTTTTTGTTCGCGTTGACGTTTCGTCTCTTTGTCACAGTCGATACGATTATTTGACCCTGTAATAACTGGCTTCTTTGAAATAATTTATAATTATACGTCAAGTGTCCTTCAAAACGTTAACAAAGTTCCAAGTTTAAATTGTTATATTGTAACAAGAATGTTTTCAATAAAATAATTACAACGGATACTCTGTGAAAATCATTGAAACGAGTTAATCCTTTGTATACGTAAATGTATCAGATGTCATGCACATTGTCAAAGAAATATTGTTATATTTATTGTCACACATATAGATAAAAAAAAACTGGTTCCTCTAATATTATTGAATTAATATTTGACTCATTTTTAGCAGAAAGCGCTGCGTTTTTGGACAACTCTTTGTAGACAACTCGAGTAACTTTTTAGGTATGATCGCATTTTTCACGCCAAACGCACGGAATCGACTAGAGGTTTGATGATCTACTGCCGGAAGCTACTGACGTGCAAATTGGACAAATTGGTAACCGATATCGATGCAACAATTAGCTAATGCATCGAGAGGCGTGCGCCATCGCCGTTGCACCAACGCGATATACGCGAGTTTTACGAGCCGATGGGAGCACTCGGGCCGCGAGAAAATTCGTTTTTCCAGACGCCCTCGGTCCAACCCCGCCGATAATTGCGGACTATAAAGTGCGATCCAACGTTCGCCACTCTTGTGGCCAACCCTCGCCTTTTCTGCACCAAACTCGAAGAGAGATCGTCGTCTCTCTTTCCATTCATCTCTATCTTTTTTTTTCTTTCTCACCCGCCTTTCTCACCTTCCTCCTTTTTCCTCGGATATTCACGGCGGAAGACCGACAATCGACCATTCCGAAAGAAAAGAGTAGTGTGCTTACGAGGGTGAATCCTCGAGTTTCCACGGAGATTTTTAATGGTTATCGTTTTTTAATGAACCCACCCCGGCACGTATGGTGGCCGGTAGAAAAGAAATTACGGCGAAAGGGATACGTTGTTGCATTTAACAGCGAGAGATTGAGAATTATTTGGGCGGTCTTGACGGTACGATAAAGGCGACTGAGAAAACTGAATTATGTTATTTCATATGACATTCTATTAAAATACAAATCGATTCTTTTGTCAAACATTACGCGGCGGTAAAATGTCGCCGAGTGAAATTAGACAATTAACATGCTATTAACCGGTTTGCGTAAAATTATTTTGTAAATTATAAATTATTTTAAAGCAATAAATATCCCGTAATATAAATTCCACGCGTAGTTAACTCTGACTGTATGATAAGATTTGTATCATTTTCAATCGGAAATGGCAGGCCTGGACCATCAAATTGTCGTCCCATATTAATTTGCAGAAATCCTGAAATTGTTCAAATTATACGCATCGTTATTCGAGACACGCTATTACGCAACGCGTGACCGTTTACGTCGGCGCAAATTATTATTTAGAGCACCGTCGGGTAACGTTACATTGTATATTCAATCATCGAGCCGATCTCTTTAAAATGACGCACGCGGCAATGCGACGATATTTATTATCATTAGTCGTGCAAGCGAGCACGCTTGTTTACGCGCCGATATACGTGTCCGCGGTGTACGATGGAGGCCACACCGTCGGTCGTAAAGGTTTAATCGATTCTCGACCGGATCGCGCACACCGAGCACACGCAACGTATATTGCAAAGCTCAGCCTCCGATTTCGCCCTTTTTACTATTCCAATGGCGTATTCGCCCACCTATATTTCGTCACATTGCACTGATTTCATATGATCGGGTCCGTGACAAAGCGACAGAGGGCACAACAGAGCGAATTACGTCGAGTCCATTTCCGACAGCAAAAGAAATAGCGTATAAAGAAAGATTCTTTACTCCGTTTAGAACAGTAAAATGTTTAATGCAGTTTCGGCAAGTGACGTTTTAACAAACGATCCCTCTGTTGTCTCTGAATCAAATCGATTTTTTATCGTTCTCGCGGCCAAACGCACGACACGATTTCGGAATTAATCGTCGAAATGCGATCGGTCTTGCCTGACCATCGTAAATTTTTTATGGGTCTTCGATCGTGCCGTGTCCGCGATACTTATCGACCGCGGTCCGTGATTTCACCCCTCTCGTTATTCGCGCAACGTACTTGACCCGCCGTTTCCATCACGTCACGCTAATCGACCGCGCGGTTACGTAAAAACCTTCCCACGATTTTGTACATTCCCGCTGGTATATTATTATCCGAAAATCAAAGTGCGCTTCCTAGCGGACAGCAATGTTCTGCAAGTTCAACGCTACCTTGCCATCCAGTTTCCACCAATTGCAATTAGCCACTGAGCAATTATGTCGGCTTCCCCTGGCTCTTAGTCATCATCGATCGAAGTTACTCATGCGATGTTGGGTGAGACAAAATGTTACGGTTGTAAGCCCTCTCGATTTTGAGCTACTCAATCTTAAGTGTCATGGAATAGTTTGGAAAATAACGAGGCGTAACAAAACGTATGTGAAAGAATATAAATTATTGTGAACGGCAGCACAAAAAATCTTTTAAAAGTTAAATCTTTCGGTTTACAAATTCTCTGTTTCCCAAAGATCAATATGAAACGGCTGAGTCTCATCGCAAAATTAAAGTGCCTAGGTGCGGAATGAAACTCGGGGTGCAACTGCACCCTTCTCGCCATTCGTCAGACGTATCTGGCCAACCCGTCGGTTGTTCCGTTACGTTGCTCTGATTTCGTGTGATCGAACGCGTGCAATGAGCCTTTCGTCGGTCACGCGATCAAAGTTTTTTTTTTCGCGCGATTTCGTTCGTGCGCGTTTGTAATCGACACACCCGCTGCATTGTGTGGCGTACGAAGAATGAAACTGGCACGGAGACCTTTCGCATATTGCGAAAGGCAGAAACATACAGCAAAGTGATTGACTTCTTCGCCGAACGCCTAAGATACTTCATTACGTAGACAAAAAATTAAGGTACTATTGTGGCGAACGTACAAGTACGAGGAGAACTATGAGAGTAATTTTCATTATGACGATTGTCCAACCATTTGTTGAATAAGGGACGTAATTTTGGTCGCAAAAATTGGCTTAATCTGGGGATGATGAGGAACACATACAGGCACAACTAATTTCACGAGGGGCGCTACTATCTGCTACTTTAAATTATATCGGAGAAAGAAGGAAGAATCTAGAGCACGTTTCACTTATGGCCAAGACATGTAAGACGTAGGCGTATTCGACACATGATAAATGTTAATCAAGACAAGATATGGTCCGACACATATTACTTTGCTGACAATCATTCTAGTAAAGATTGCAAAACTCAAATGCATTAGTTATCATCGAGAATCGACTCTATTAAAGATAATAACGCTTGAAATACTCAACTCTATAAAAACATATTTAACACAGATGACACGTATCGGCCATCCTATAAAGTTATGGAACGTGCTCGAGAAGGGTGACGACGACGGGGGACATATAACTTACGATTCGCTCCGTGGAGAACCATCGTGGCCGCGTTCTACACAACTATAAAAGTGTTCTCGATGGCACCCTGCACCGGTTATGTACCTTTACAACCGCGAGCCCGGAAGTGACGCGCGAAAGATGCCTTCGCACCTCGAGCCACCAGCCACCCCCCGTGAACGCGCGCGCGCGCCCGCGATTAGCTCATTCTTTCGCAGCGATTCGGGATACGGGGAAGGCGAGAGTTTTCAAGACGGCACGAGGGATTCCGAGTTTAGCACGACGAGTGATGCATCACCATATGCCGCGAGAAACGCGCGATCGCCGATATATCTCCTGCGACAGCCGATACTCTACTTCTTCCTCATCGAACGATGAATCTCACGTCGATCGCGTCGATCGTGCAATTCGATCCTCCCTCGTTCTATATCTCTCTAGCTCATCTTATTCGAAGGTAACTACTCCGAGTTGTCGAGAGTTCGCGGAAAACGTCGGAAACGATTATTACGACAAGGTTTTTTCGAGGTCACGAGCGGACAAATGGCACCCCGAGACGTTGGGGCGTCGCGGTCGTCGCAGTGTGACTGGCGAGACTCGCGATCACCCCTTCTCCATTCGCGCGCATCGCGATCCCCTCTACTCTCTCTCTTTCACCCCCCAGCACCCTCTCACTCACGTCACTCGACCCACCTCCCTCCTCGTCTCTTTGCATGTGTGCTCCCGTCTCTTTCTCTCCCTCTCCCTCTCGTTCCATCAGTGACACCACCAGCATCCATATCTCGTCTTTTCTTTCCTATCGTATTTTTTGTCTCTATCTATCTCACCCCTTGAGTCATGTACTTTCGCTCCTTCTTCATCCCTTGAGGTTTCTCCGCGCTTCTCTCTCTCTCTCTCTCTCTCTTTCTCTTGCACCCTCGTTCTCTCTTATTCTCCCTTCTTACTCGGTCGTTCTATCTACCCCCGCTTTCTTTCTCTCCGTCGCACCCTCGCTTCTCCCTATTCACCTTGTCGCGCGCGTCTCCTTCTGTCTCTCAGCAACCCTCCAGACACTGGCCAAGCCGGTCACGTGAACGCTAGCTCGGCCAATCATGCGCCGGGTGACGTCATCCGCGTGGGCTCTCTCGCACGGTTCGGGAAAGAAGTCGCGGGCGAAAGGGTGCATTTGCGGACTCCGGGGGGAGACGTGCCTCGCACGGGGTAGGGATGGATGGCCGGTCGGTTCGATCTATGGACGATGTGTGATGCAACGGCGAGACCGACGATCCTCGGAATCTTGCGGAAAGGATTAAGCCACCATCGCGCTAATTTGTCAATAGCAATTTTGCTCTAACCGTTCTTTTGCTTTTAGAGAACATGACAAAAATCTTAAAAAAAGTATAGCACATTATAGCGCTTTTTTTATGCTACAGATTTATTCACATTGCTTAAAATCTCCAAAAAAATTTTTATTATAATATATTCGGGAAATGGAGAAAAAATAAAGCTGCTGAACGTAAAAGTGCAAGCAACGCGACCAAACTTTATATTAATTTAACTGATATTTTGAATACATTTCTATGCTCTAATATACATATACAGGGTGTCCTAAAATTTAGCGGAAAAGTTAATTTCCCAAAATGTAATTTTTTATTTCAGTTTTTATTTCAAAAGTAACTTTTGAAGTAAAAAGTCTTAAAGGTCACTAACAAATTACGTTTTTATGGTCACCTGTCATGCAATCACTAATATACTAATGCACGCGCAATGGATTAATGTTATGTTCAGTTTTATCTTATCTCAAAAGTACAGTTTGAAATAAAAAGTTTAGACATAATTTTTTAACTCTTTTTTCTTTTTCAAGAATTTTCTTGGTACAGTACATTTTTATTCGCAAATTTCCAGACACCCTGTACAATTTTACACAAGGATTTATAATAAAAAATTAAAATGTGTGCATGCAAAGTTGGCGCGATTGAGCTTTTAATTTAAAACCCGTTCTATTCTCCATCCCGCTCATTTTCCCTTTTATTTTACAAACAATCCGCGTTTAATTCCCATCTCTTCATTTTAGTATTTATTATTCTTTGTTTTGCATTTACACACGCTGTTGTGTCTATTATATATCTGGAATTTATTGAAACTCTGTAAATTCGTGTGAGAGTTGTTTTCTCTCTAATATCCGTTGTTCCTAATTAACCGTATCTGATCCATTAATTCTGCAACGACAAAGTTTCTCAATGCAGATGAAACTATTTGCGTTCGCGACAAAAATTCCGTGTCACTGTCCCAAAGAAAAAAAAATCCTCACCGTTACGTCGCAAATTTTTTTTCTCAGGCCAGGACACTTCATAGCGCATCTGTACTATGAAACTGGAGGCAACGTACGACCATAAATTGCGTCGCACCGAGAGCGGCTCATACCGAGGCCCATTTTTCTCTCGGCCGGAAAATGGGTTAGTGCCGAAAACCTTCCTGTTTGTATTCCGCGCTCGAGTTGGGCCTCTTTTTTTCTCTTCGCAGACATTACGAGGTCGTCGTCACCGAAATGAAATTCCGCGCCGCATAGCCGGATGATGCGCGCCAGAGAAGTGGAAGTCGCCAACGTGCTAAATCAACGTTACTTATGGTTCTCATAAAAGCACGATTCCCGTGAAATCTCATCAGGATGATCAATCGATTAAAAAACCCATCATCATCTCTCCATTGATACAGTAGCAGATCTAATGCGTGGATTATAACGTGATCGCGATACACGAGTCGCGTCACGCGCTTGGCAAGCTCGTTACGTTTTAACTTTCATCATAAATGTCAAGATAATCGTGCGTGCAACAAAATATATGAACGTTCGTTACTATCCACTTACAGACAGCACACATGAGTAAATCAATATACCGATTTACTGAATACTAAAAGGTTATTCGCGAATGAGTCATTTTCACGTTCGTATCCGTCACGCGCAAAAATACTGAAACTAAAAGAAGAAAGAAAGGCGGATAGAGAAAAGTATAAGGCGTTTAACATTACTGAACATTCATTTTAAGAACAAAAAATCCTCTTTGGTGGTAAAAAGACTCTCGCGCGACTTCGCCGTTACTGCGATCGGACGCTGCCAGATGTGGATTTACTAGGAAAGTTTTATGCACCGACAGAGAAAGGAAAAAAATAGGAAAATGGAGAAGTCAGTCGTAAATCTTGTGCCTCGTAAAATTTTCCATTCGTCTTTTATTTGCATTTCGCCGCAACTTTAGTCCGGGAAAGGCGGTCGTAATTCACCCTTTCTTATGCATGTGTACGAAATAATGCGGGTTAATTCACGTACATATTATTGATTTGCCCCCGTTGAATCCCGTCGTAGAACGTGATTCGAGAGCTTCAAAAAGAATTTCCAATTTCGAATGGTTGGAAATAGAATATATATCTTGATTTAAAACGCATAAATAAATATCTAAAAAGCTAAAATTCATTTACTCCGCTTGGCACAAGCGCGCGTGACGCAATGAAGTGTAGGGTGGCAGCAAACCTCGTCCCTGTTATAGTGGATTAAATCCGGTGCACCCCAAATTTGCAAATAATTAACTGGTATTTGCAGTCACCGAATTGCGTTTACAATTAGAAAGCAATTATCGAATATGAACTGCATCCGGATTAGCGCGCATTTCGAATACTTCATATAATAGAGAGTATTTAATCTAATAACTCGTGTTATTATATTGAGAAAGAAAAGTTGCGCTAATAATACGCGTGGTACGATGCTAGGTAATAAGAGGTTTAACTCTAATGTCAAAGTCTTATAAACAACTTAGAGTGTTTCTCTCAGTTTAGAGAGTTCTAAACGTTAAACGTTCTTTATAGCGTTAATTTAGCCGTCGCACAGGCTCGAAAACGCTCTTTCTGAGAAACTCGTTTAGCTCTACCGTTGAATCAGTGCTTTCGGAAATTCTGATACAGACGAGGACGGAAGATGCAATTTGCAGCCACTTATGTCGAATCGATCATCGACGTGCGTTTGCAAATTCGTCTATGAATGGACGGCTCTTAGGACGGCGAATTTCGATCTCGAATTTTTACGTCATCCAAATTCTCGCTGACCAAAAAAATATAATCCTTCTCAAACGCGATATACGGGCAAAGTCATAAATCAAGTCAGCCGCAATAATTGAAACGCAGGCGCGAGCCATCAAAAAGCAGTGTCTCGATTCCCTCTCGCGAGGCATTTTTTTTTTCTTTTTTTTCGTCCATTTTAGTCGATTTTTTTCAACGTCGACATGAACGCACAACTGTCAGGTAACGCAAATCACGCGAGCATCCGCGATTTTCCAGCGAGCATCCAGCAATCTCGCAAACGCCACGAATAGGATAAAAATTTACGACAAAAGGGGGAAACAGCGGGGGAATAATCGGCGAGATATGGTTGGTAGGACAGTAAAAAACGCAATTACGTTTCATCAGTGATAAACTCTGCGTTTGATAACCTGCTCTTACTCGATGAAAATCAAGAGAGTCCTTCCGCGGCATCGGAGACTTTATTGGAATCTATTGCAGTTTGTTCAATTTCTATCGCACCGAATACATTCTTTTATTAAGTTATATTTTTATCATACAAGATAATAATTTGATATTAAAGCAGAATATATTACTTCGTGACGTGCGTACGAAGGAGTGAATCTCCTAAACCTGAACCGAAACCTGAACAGCAAAAAAATCGAAACAATAAAAAAAAAGATTTTTCACTAAAAACAGTTATGGAAGAAAATACGCAACATGAATTTTAAATCATCTAGATATATGCACGTAAATAACGTTCCAAAAGAGTGCCTTCACGTCAGTTAAAGTGCGTTTAAATGGAAAATCAAAACTGGCGTTTTTCTGAAAGTGTTAACCTCGCGATGAAACGATCAATGTGACGAATGCATCCTCGTGGATGCGTAATGAATTTGAAGATGGATTACGCGAGTACAATGTACCGATAAAATTTTAACGATCACGACGATTGCTCGCACTCGTCGCGAATGAGATAAGCGCGTTAAACGCAATGCGTGAAAGGCAGTGGACCGCGCTGTAATGCAGCGCGAGCATTATATCGTATATTATTCTACATATTATTGTCCGCGCCACAACGATGTATACCGGTACCTAATGACCCGCACAAATCATTGGACCAGCATTGTCGTGTGACTGCGAACTACGCGCGTGCGAATGACAGCACGATGAAAAAGTTCCCCGTTTGCTCATGAACTTGTCGACAAGCCGATTGTTAAGCCCACTGCACGTGACGCAATTAATAATTGTGATAACACAATTTGCAGATGCGCCCCGGGTTTGCGTCCTATTTTGGCGATTACAATATCTTATATCTTTGAAATTAAAGGGGCTTGAAAAACGCAGACAGGGAAAGATACAAAATAAGCATAATGTGCTTGTAAAAAGAAAAAGAAACGAGATTGTAGTCTGGCGTTATTAAACAAAAGAGTACAGAAAGATACAGTCTCATTAAACAAAAACGTTAATTTAATGAGACTGTATCTTCCTATAAGTACTCTTTTCTAATTTTACAAGAAACAAACAACTCCGTAATTATGTGTCTGCTAAAAGTGCTAAATTGTACGTATAATACAAAAGACATCAAGAATCGTAAAAATTACAACTTTTGTCGTCTTGCATTGTATAGAATTTAAAAACGCGAAATTGTGTGACATATTGAAAACGTGAAATAACGTAAATGCTGCGCGACGGCGTACGACGGAAAAAATAAATCTCGCGTGTTTCTTATGTGAATGACTGTCCGGGTTACCCAAAAGGAAATAAAACGTGAGTGGTGTGTGAATGGGGCCCAGGTCTTAACAGAGCAAACGAGAACGGTTCGTTTCACGGCATTTTTCCTCTTTTCACACACGTAGTTTATATATTTAGGGAGAAAAATCGCGACCTGAACTTTTTTCACCGTTTTAGCTAAAAAAAAATGCGTTGGAAAATGATTACGGTGAAATATTTATTTTTTCGCGTAGTCAGCGACACAGAGCTATGAATATCTTTGCTATGTGTGATTTCTTTTTTTAAGTATTTATAACTATGAGATCGAGACACTATACAAAGTAATATGATGTAAAATAGTAACATATTTTTAGACCTCGATCAAAATAATATGACGGTGCGTAACGTTAAAATGTGATATTTATTGTTCCAACAATGCGGAATTAATTTGTGGAAATTTCGATATGATAAATTAATTAATACATTGTTGTAAAAACCACCGACAGGCAACTTCATATTTTCAACGAATAACATAATGACGCGCATAATGCAACTCGAAAAAACTCGAGATTCCATTTAAAATAGTTCGATATCTCTGCCTCTCGCCGAACCAATTTCACTAAAATTTCGACGTCATCTGCTTCGAGTAATTACCGAGGAGTCGTTCTTCGCGGTGCAGCGCTGATGGGAAGAAAGGACGGGATGCGCAAGAATAAAAGAAAAAAAAATCGGTTGCTGTAGGAAAAGCAAGGACAACAGGAGGATGGATGCAATATAAATCGACCTGCAGCGCGCAGCGCTTGTAATTGCGTTCGGTGACGACGGCAGCGTCGCTTTTAATTAATGCGACACACTTTTTTCTCCCCATCGCTGAAAAGTGCCACATCCTCGTAATCCACACCACGGCCATGCCGCCGAATCCGCACGGAAACGTGCAATAGGGGTTCGTTAAATAAATGGAAAAAAAATATGCGCCGCGCCGCGGCCCAGCGAAATGCAGCACTTCCCACTTGGTCTCGACGTCTCCCTTCCCTTCGAGTGTTGGGACTGCGTGCACTTCCGTTTATTCTGGTTTTGTGCGACACGGATTAACGGAGTGAATGCGATCACAGGGTGCAACGAGCGTGTTAGAGTAGAGCGGTGCATGATGCCAGAATCGTTTGTAATTAAGACGCACCGGCGTCAAAAGCTAGCGTTGAAATTAAAAATTTTGATTTGGAAAATTTTTAACATATAAAACGCATGCCACGTCATTTCTTGTATAAATAGGAATTCTTTTATTTTTTTTTGTTTTGTTTCCGTACATTTCCTTTACTGAATTATTGATAAAACAGTACGTTCGCTAAGAGAACAAGTTGGAACATTAGAGACAGAACCGCGAAGAGGGCGGTCAACCCTCTGAGTGCAAGGGATGGTCTTGTCGTGCCCTGCGGTAATTTCCGTCCTCGAATTGAAATGTTATTACGTTAGCGACACGTTCCGGTATATTCCTCTCGTCCTCCCTCATCGCTTTTATTTTCTGCCTACCGGCTTCTTCTTGTAAATGTGATTTGAGACGAACTAGCGCATAAGAGAAACAAGAAAAAAGAAAGAAAGGAAGACAAAGAAAAGGAGAAAGGAGGGCGAAAGCGCGATTAAACATAAATTTATTCTTCTGACGAAAACTCTATTTCTTTTGCGGCGAAAAGATAAGATTACAAATAATAAAGGGGCGCGAATTAAATAACTTGTTTTCATATTTTGCAAAGTGTTGAATAAACAAATCTAACTTAACGAAAAGGTGCAGAAATTTCAATCGACAAAGGGACAAAGCGAAGTAGAGAACAGGTGCAAGAGCGGAGCTTGACACGATCTGCAATCTAATTCGTCTCTGAGGGGGAAGAAAACAGGGAAAACGGAGCGAAACGCCGAGTCGTTAATCCCGACATACAGTTCCTGCGAAACGAATTCCACGCGGGGAAACGACAGTCCCACGGAATCGAATTAAATCCGAGAATATACGATTTCCAGCGAACATATCTCCGGCCCGCGAATCGCCGGAGATCCGTTCGAGATTTTCCGGCGTGAGTTGCGTGCAAACGGGAAAAAAAGGAGCCCGACGAATTCTCCACCGCGACTTAATTTATGTACACACCTCCGTGCGATTCACGCCTTTGTGCCTCGTAGGACAATGGTGAATTTTTCGCGCAGAACGAATTATTCGTGAAATGACTTGAATTTAATTCCCGATTTAATGAACGAAATACCAAATGTGCCGCGCAATCGTATAATATTTTAACATTTTTTTTAAACGTTAATAAAAATTAAAAATCTTAATGAAAAAATGTCGAGTTAACGAGACAACTTTGGATTTTGAGTATTACATTTTTGCCGATGGTATCGCATGAAGTTTACGTAGCCAACACGCGTACGAATCTAAGAAAATCACGTTACGTAATCTGCAAATTATACAGCGATTTGCATCGGATTAGGCGGGTCCATCGTAAAGCTACGTTTACGAGTTCAACGATCTCGCATTCCGACGGGAGTTTCTCTGACCGCAACCCGCGAGGAAGCATACCCATCGGAAAAATCCTGAAGCTTCATTTCCATAATCATAGCCTGTATGTAATTCATCTGACTCTAGTAAATAATAATCAAGGCACACTTTCCATTAATTGGCACTGTACTTTTTTTCACCCTATTTTTTCTACTATTCAACAAGACCATCTTGGGGCAACGCCTCGAGACCGATGCCGCCATAAGAAGAAAAGAAGGGATGGAAAAAAGAGCCCGAGTCCCCGCGGCATTCTGCTGTCTTGAAAACAGGAACATTCCGGTGGTTTAATGCCGACAGTGTCGTCCATCCCCCATGCAAGGGGATGGGACGACGTTGCTATCCCTGTCCCACTTCTCCATCTTCTTTTCCCAGAAGCGGAGAGAATCAGAGGAAAAGAAAGCGAAAAGAAAAGAGAAATTGAAGCGCGGAGGTAACCATTCCGGATAGCGATGTTCTTTGCTATGAGAGAGGGGAAAAGGCGGAGGTAAAAGACGACGCTACAGGTACGAAAGGGTAAGGGAAGGGGGGGGGAGAAGGAGGAAGACGGGCGATCTCGTGACTTTTATTGCAACCGACCGTGTTAATCCCGAGCACCCATAAATTCATCCAGCAGGAATTGCTTCTTAACCTCGTCGGTATCGCACTGAGTTCCCCATGTCGAAGTCTTAACTAACATACGTGATCCTTCTTTATTATCCGAAGGAGATTTCTGTATCGCAAATTGGATGCAACTGAATTAAAAAACAGCACGTCGCGAGATACCGATTTATACATAAAAAACGTAAAAAAAAAATGGGCAATTGTATTTGCGTGCAACGTGAATCGTTTAAAAATTAAAGTTGTCCGTGAGGCGATCAAATATATTTATTACGCGCTGTTACGACTAACTAGTCTGTGAATTATTTCGGAATGAGCGCAAGAAGAAGGAAAATAATTTACCGCGACAATTCGTAGGACGGCAGCGAGAGGTCGACGGAAAACCGAAGGGAAAAAGCAAACTTTTAATCAGTCGGTCTCCCCATTATCTCGGCAACCATTCCGATTCTTCGAGGTTTCAGCCTTTCCCCATCGACCCACTCCTCCCTCCTTCCGTCTCGCTGCCAGGATGGTACACCCGCCAAATTACATCGTCGCTAATCCCCTTCCAGTGGCATTAATTAGCTCTCGATTCCTACCGCCATCGATCTCACGACAACTCTGTAATTTGATTCTCGCTCGCGACGCGGTTTGAAACTTGCAAGCCACGTTAATATGTACGACAGCGGAAACCCCTCCTCACCCCTGGATCAAAGAACAGATTGATACAAATACATGGAGAATTTGATATGCGTATGTATAACAGAATGGATTACGTTGATGAAATCAATGTCCGTCCGATTCCACCGCCATTCCGTTCGCATACAAAATGAGATTACCGCCTGCTTCTCATTTGGTAAATGATTCATTGAAATCAGGAAATACTGAAGCACGCATCATATAATCCACGCGCACAGACGCAATTTCAGTTAACGTTGAAAACATCGATTTTTCAGGTTTAATATTTTATATAACACTCACAAAAAAATGTACATTTCCTAAATAATATTCAGTTCAAGTTTTTGCAATTCTCGGGAGTATTATTTCGCAAAATATTCAGTGAGATACTGTCCCTCAAGTATCATGATACTGGGACACGCGAAGTTCAAGCACAGTGCATTTTCGTCGAGGTTGTTGTCGCTTGCGCGACAACGAGAAAGAAGTTCGGTTTAATCTGGCTTCGAGGGCTTTGTCGCTTCTCCTCCCAGCGGTCTCGTCGGGTTTGAAATTCACGTGTCGCGAGAGTTTTCGAGGGAAACGCCCGAGCGCAACGTGGCGTCTCTTCAATTCTATGGCGGGATTTTTGCGGAAAGCCTCGGGGGCAAAATCGTCGCGCGGAAAGAACGCGGTCCTTTCGTTCACGTGCACCACGGACAAACTCGGCTGCACTACTGCCGCGGTGTAATTTACATGGTCGTCTCTATTTTGAAGCCTGCTGGTGGTTTTCGCTTCTTATAACTTTCTCATATAACTGCAAAAAGCCGACCCACATTTCGCATTGTTCTATTGCAAGCCGGAAGGTAGGAAAGTTACCTTTGCTAAATGGAGGTCGGTCCAATTGAAGATTCTTTTTTTAACTATTAAACTTTTAATTCATTGCTAAAATATTTAACGCTACGGCAGGGTAAGAATAAGACAAATTCTCAACTGTTTTCAATTTTTGCTCATGAAAAATTGATTCAAGAGCGCATGCTAAAAAAGCTGTCATTAGAGTGTACGCTACTAGCTAGAAGCTACGTAGAGATGGGACGAGACATGCTGAACAATGCTATTTAAGTACTGCGGCAAGAACGGGAACCGACAAGAACTCGAGCGAACGAAATTTCTTGTTTCTGAGTACTTGACAAGTGGTGGGAGGAAAATGGCGAAGAATTGGCTGCAAATCGAAACGGCGGCGGAAACACGTGTCCCAGAGTAGCTTCGAACGGGAAGTGGGGTCTTTCCTTTGAATGCGCTTAATTGCAAGAACAGTTTCGTTTCCAGATCGCGGGATAGACGAACTGACGAGAAGCACGGAAATGATTAACGACAAAAGAGGAGACCCCCCCCCCTCTGTTGGATCTCCGGAAACGGACTTGGAGGGCGCGGGAAAAAGGACTGATTCTCGAATCCGAAGAAACGGCCAGAAGCCGGTAATTACCCGATAAAATTCTTCCGCGCGACTAAGAAAGGAAGATTCACCCTCGTTATGCTCGTTATCGTTAAACGACTCGTTTGTTCTTATAGTGTTCATTAATCAAATCTTCATAATCCTTTCGACTTCACTTTTAGTTACAGTCTAACAACGGCTTGTTAACGATTGTTGTATAATCTATCTCGATTTTTAGATATTTCATAAAATCAATTAAACGTAGCCATATACTCAAACTCATTTCTAACATCTGTCGTCTAATTCGCAATCGAGGAGGTTCTACTTTGTCCGAAAAAGGCATATTTGAGAATTTTTTAATAGAAATTTATTGAAGCAAATTTTGTAAAAATATTTATTGTTTTTATTATTGCACACTATACATATCCATTAAATTAATGTATAAATGCCGATAAATTAGATCCTGTAAATTTTTTCTGCGAAAGTGAAATAATAGTCAGTGATTTAAGACAAAAATAATAGTACAAGTATTCCTTAATTTATATGAAGTCGAGTGCTGACTAAATTAAAATCAATACTAAAAATTGAAAATAGACAACGCCGCCATTTAACGCTATCTATAAATCTCCTAATTTAACATTTATCTATATTCATGTATAAATCATCCGCTAGAATGATGACAGTCTGCGATAAAAACGCCATCGTAATTTACAAAAATTAATAAATATTTCTACAAAAGTTTTAATAATCTTCTCAATGCTTTTCTATTAAAAAATTCTTGAAAATATGCCTTCTTCAGGTCCAATGCACAAAAAAGTTACTTGGATTTAGATAAATATGTTATTAGTATTTAATATTTAAATAATCATTTTATCGAGTAATGTTTATTTCAAACAAGTAATATTAACTTCAAATTAATAGTATTTAATGATTTGTAATGTAAATAAGTTATTTGAATAATATTAATAACATATTAATTTATAATAAATTAAGTAATCTTTTTATCAGTGTAGAGTAGAATACGTCTTTAATACTCAGCATTTAAGGCAAACGCGTAAACGATTGAAACGTCTAAAACAAGAGTTTTTACAGCATGTTTTCAGAGAAAACTCGATAAAGCGCGTATTTAATCACGCGACGCTCTTTATTAGTCGTGATTAACGCGAAATAATAGCGTCAACGTCAGCGAAGAGCGCGATCGATAACGAAAAATAATTTAATGCGCCGGGACGAACTGGGTCATTGATTCGCTTTGCGTTAGTTGCCGGGTAAGTACCCGATAACCAAATTTAACTCCCGACGAGCTCTGTAATAAACGGATAAGTAAATCCATTAGCCGCGCGCTACCATAGTAACGCATAAATTCGTGATCCCCTCGAATGCGCCGATAGCGATTCTTCGTGTAATCGATTATCTCCCCATTGCCGTTACGTCGCGTGACTGCATCGGCGGCATAACTTTTCGATGCGCGCGGAATATCTCAGAGACAATCGCGAAAGTAAATTATTTGTCACGGGAGAAAATGGCTCTCACGTAAAACAGTGAAACGTCCGTAAACGGTGTAGATCGTGCGGAAGGGAATCGGAATACAAAGATGGTGAGCTGTCACCGTCAGTGAGCGTCGCATAAGGACGCGGAAGTTATGGCCGCGCCACTGCAGAATACCAGGGATGGATCAGGGGTGGATGAACACTGGTGGTTCCGAGTGGGTGGTTGGTCTGACGCAGCAAACAGAAAATAATACTGGGCAGAGCATTGTTCCCGTTTTGTCCGCTCCCTCTGTCTCGCTTCATCCACTCGCCATTCGCGTTCCGCCACTGTGAGGATCATCCGCTCTATTGTCGAGTTTCGCCAGGGATCCTCTCTCACTCTTCATTTCCCTCCCTGCGAAATCCTACCCCTATCGCGGAACAGTACTCTCCACCCGACCCTGCTTTTTTTTTTATTTTTACTGCCCCCGCCTCGAACGGCATACATATTCCCATTTTTTAGCCGAAGTTTAAAGGGAGAGAGAAAAAGAGAGAAAATCGTGACAGATTGCAGCGTTTATTTCAAAAGGAAAGGCAACAGTCGCTTATATTATTAAACGCGTTCGCCGTGTATTAAAGTTATCCCGCCGCGGGCTGATTACATGACGTGAGGGAGATTTATGTCAAAGCTCAAAAGCTCAATGATTTTCTTCAAGACTAAGAGCGACAAATATAAGAGAAGAGAAATAAAAATAGATGCATAAAAAGTTATCGATCAAGAGAAGAATAATATACAGAAATAGTATAAAAGCTCGATGCTCTCTGTGTCCTAATTTCAACTGTATCTCGCGCAGAATGCAAGAATATTTTTAATTTTCAGCTCGTGCGCTTGTATATCGTTCTTTATCCATGGCGTTTTGCGTGTCGGTATTTGACTCGACAAAAAATATTTCCACCGCACTGTCGTGCGTGGGTATCTCTCTCCTCCCTTCCTGCATGTCGCCCATATTTTATTGTCCCTTGAACGGGAACGATGAGGGCCGATCCGCGACAGATTGAAACGTTTATTCGAAAGGGCGGCGGGGGTTGCGCGTGGGCATGCCGGTTACTATTCATCACGCGTGCGGATGAAATATACTTTCTTTCGACGAGCAAATGAATACGAAAACTAATTTTCGATGGCCATCCGGTGCGCTGATTCGACCTCGTTTTTCAATTTTCCGCGCGCCGTCGTCGCCGCCGTCGCCGCCGCGACGGACGTAATCGTGAAATATGATTATTCCGTTTCGCGTAGATTATTTTTAACGCCCGGCTCCTCTCCTTTATTCCCGCCTGTACTCGCAACCAATTCGACGATCGACGAACGATCGATCGGCACGGCGATCGAGTCGAGTCGAGTCGAAACGATCCAATCACACCGCGACTTACGAGCAACGATATCGCGCAATCCGGCGAGTTGATTGAAATATCCGGCGCCCGCGTAGTTTTTCCACGACGGGATTTTCACTAGCTGCGGATTGTTTCCGCAATTTTCCACGTGTTTCTCGGACGCTCGTGAATATCCCGTTTTTACGTTCAACAAACATAACTTTTCGCACGTAGCCCGCATTGCATCAGCTAATCCAATCGAGCTTGAGCGTAATCCATTTCTGTCCCCTTTCTCTATTTTTTACCTATGATATTCTTTGTACAATGTAAATTGAAAAAATTAGGTTATTTAACAATACAAGACGACTAAAAATAAACTTAGTGCCTAATAAGTTACTGATTTACTATTATCGCTATGTACAATTTGAATATCCGTTTACGGATTCTCTTTATCGAATTTAGAAAAAAGTTTCGGTATCTCGATATTGCACGCAACGAAGTTTACAACTGTAACGGAGAACAGTGTGATCGACGTGGGTGGCTCGCGAATCCATGAATTTAATAGAATTCCGCCAAAACTCTCAGCCAGAGATCTGGCAGCTCTCTGGAGGTGCTGTCGACAAAGTTCAATCACTTTACAGCCAGACGACAAGCGATTTGGCTTTCTAAAATAAACTTTGAAACTGTCGATATGCCGCTTGATATAGAAGACGTGTAGCAATAATGTCCTAATTAAAAATACCTAATTAAATGCCCGTGTTCCAATTGCTTTATAGTTTATGTCATTCCTAATTTATTCACAGAGTAAAATTCAGCAAGATCTAAAATTTAACAATCATATCAAATTCTAAATTACTTATCGCCATGTTAAAAATATTATTAGCATTCAGAAAAAGTTGATCTGTAGAGAATTCTTCTTTTACGAATAATTAATATTTTATAATTTATTGTTACACCACTTGATCTTGAAAATAAAAAAGGGAAAAATATTAAATTAAAGTGAGCAGTATTTAATTATTTTTCAACTGTCAGAAAGATGTAAAGTGTATATTATTAAAATAATAAATTACAATAAAAAAAGAACGTAAAAAAGAATTATTGCATTACTTGATACGTAAAAAGTCGATCACGTACGTTGCATAAAGGTCAACAAATAAAAATGCTTAATTTTTTTGGTAATAGGTTTTGGAGTTTGGAGTTTGGTAATAGTTTGGAGTTTGGTAATAAAATAACTATCAAATGTTGAGTGAAATAATGCTGATTAAATCTTTTGGTTAATATAACCAAAAATAATTTTAATTTTCTAAATATTAAATAAGTATAATCAAATTTAGTAAAATTTACAAAATATTTAGAAAAGTAAAATTATTTTTTATTATATTAATCAAATATTTAATTGAAATTATTTCACTCAACATTTGGTAGCTATTACCAAAACTTTTTTTCAGTGTTTCAATTTTTCAGTCAATATGCATTTATGAATATGTGAAAGTCTTCATAATATCGATATTATCAGGCTCGACAAATTCTCACAACATAGAAACATCGTATCTCTAGCTTATAGTATTCCCATAGAAAAAAACTGTTATTACTAACGACGTGATAGGAGTAAATTATCCGCGGATTAAGAGCGTTGTCCACGCGAAAAAGGACCGCCAATTTCTAAGGGATCTTCCGAGTATGTGGGACGATACTCCATTTTTCTAGACGACCGTTACGAAGAAACGGGATCGAGCCGTAGAGCGATTTATTAAGATCCTCGACGGTCTCCCGAGCGGAAGGTAAACCGGAGCTGGAAGATGGAACGAGAAGAACTGACCGAGAGAGTAGCCAAGAAGAATGACCGTGCCGCGTGGCTCGTCTTGGAAAATCTTAACGCTCCGCAGGACCGGGATTTCTTTTCTTTCTTTTTTTTAAAAAACAAAGTATCAAGCGCGGAGTCTCTCTCTCTCTCTCTCTCTCAATGGAAATAAATCTCACGACGTCATATCCGTAAACATACTTTTACTAGAGAAATTTTAGAGAGAGTAAAAACGGAGGATTTCGTAAGAATTGCAGTACTTTGCGTGAGCCGAGCGAATTTCCGAGATGTAAAGAATACCGCGATGATAGTTTCTCATTTGCCCTTCTATCTTTACGTTACTCGCACCGCTAAATTCCTTCGCGATGTAGAATTATTTACAATTCGCAAATTATTCGCAGCCGTTATAGTTTCTACTCCGACATTTTCCTCTCGCTGCTCCGTAACGATCGCGATGCAATAAATGATTTTATGACTTACTCGAAGGCGGAGTCGCGCCAGCCATGTCAACTCAAGCTTGTATCGAGAAGAATCGTTTATCAAACGCTAATTTACACGCCAAGTTTAGCTCAGCGGGAGTTGATTGTGTAATTTCGCGATTCATGGTAATCGTTGTCACGATTTTTCTTGGAAATTCTTCATCATCGCATAAATTTGTCGTTATTGCATACAAAGCGTTTCAAGAAAAAAAAATAGCAAAATAATTCGCAAATATTAAAGTTAATTTTGATGTTAGAGACTGTGTTGGAAATAAAAAATTTATATACTTAAATGTGTATTTTGACGCCAATACCTCTCGAAATTTTCTCCAGAGATTTCACCGTAGGGAAATGCTCTTCCTAGGACATTTCAGTAGAGCGGATGGTACGTAGTGTGACAAATATCGCTCGTCATGAAAAACGGGGAATATTACCGGGTTTCAGCCGAGGAGCATATTTACCAGCGGACGTAATCACGGGCTCCGCGCCGCTCACTTCTGCCAACGCATGGCTACTTTCACGACTACTTTCACGATGTCGTCACGACCGCGTGTATTGCCCATTAATGTGAACTACGGCTCGACCATTGCGCCGGCATTCTCGCTCTTTCGAAATAAAAGACAACGGATCGCGTACACCCACGAGTCCACGACACACGTCTCGGCCGTAAGAGTGTATCGCGCGTTATACACACTTGGCCTGCAATATTTTTAGTCGGACAGACCTTCGACACGAAGAAAAATGCAATGGGCGTGTTCGCTCGCTCTCAATTGTATTACTGTTTCGACATCCGAGAAGTTGAAACATATCGAGTGATTTAGTAGTTATTACGACAACTTGGATTCGACGGACATGACATGGCTCAGCGGTTATATTTTTGTCAGTCGTCAAAATAGTCGTGAATTTTTAGGTGAATATAAGAGTACTCACCCAAGAAGATCTCGTCAATGTCGTCGGCATGGAGGTCAAGATCGAGTTCGGACGCTCCGTTGTTGCCGGGAGCCTGGTGGCTCCTCTTTGCCAGGTCCATCAGCTCCAGGAGATCGTCTCGCAGCTGGAGGCGGCCCGCGGCCAGCAGCTCGGCCAGCAGGGTCAGGTAGGGAGAGGTTAATAGGCGCGGACTGGTAGCACGCAGGCAACCGGGTAACCAGAGTCCTGGGAGGCTGTACGGAACCACCGGTACTGCTCCGGCACTGACGAAGCCACCGTTCAGGAGTTCGCCGCACAACATAGATACCGCGATGACCTCAGCTCCTCCCTCGTGACCTTGGCACCGCCTCGATGTCGACTATCTGCAAGCCACACAGCGTCTTCGATTAGTTCGAGCGAGAAACCGGGACGTCCTGGCGAGGGCGGGGGAAATTAATTGCGAAACTTGCAGCGAGTTCTTCAAAGGTTAACGGAGTAAGAAATGGGACGACGGGGCGGGCGCGAAGGTAGTGTTTCGCGACTTTTCTCGCTGAAAAAGTCGAAAGACTGAGCTTTACGAGTTCCTCTCGAGCCAGAGTTTTTAGATGTAAAAAAAAGTCAGCAGCTGTGTTTAACTAACGGAAGTGAGTTAAGATTACAACGGCAAAGATGATTATGCAACAAAAGTTTAAAAAGACTGCAGAATCGTCATCAACTGCTCCGGAAAACAATTAATTACATCCGGCATTACATAGGTTGATAGTTAAACATGTTGGCTGTTATCTCAAGTATTAAATAATCCCGAGATTCGCTCGTGCGGAATGGTTTCTTTTTAGAAAGTAAAGTTTCGTTAAATGTAAATACAGCACTGCTAGGTGTATTGTGAAACGTAACTTCGTATGCAGGATGCATCTTTCTTCCATTCAAGTGAACTTTACAGACGCGGTGTAAGCTGTTTTATTGATCCATTTATTTTGAAACCCTCACGTCTGACATATAGTCGTGGGAAAACATAGCTCCAACTGTACAGTCAATAAGCTTTCTTTTGAAATCACACGTGTCACATTAATACGCGTGAAAGATTTTGAAAAGTGTCACATTGACAGTGTGACTTTATAAGATTAACCTTTATTATGCGGAAATGTATCCCTTTATTATTTTGCGCCACGAATATCGCGGGATAACAGTTTCGTTAACGCGCGCGCATTATATCTCGATACCAGGATTCGGTGTAGCCGAAATCGTCGCGAGGCGACATTGAATATGCAATTCTGCGGGCAAACATGAAAATCGGGAGGAACGACGTGAACATAATAATAGCGTCGCGAAATTTCGAGTCCGGTCTCGGTAACAAAGGAACCAGGGTCGGATAACCGAACGCGAAACAACCGAGGAACAATACGATCTCTCGCAGACGGGCAAATGCACACAATTATCGTGAAATATATACGCAAATTAATCCTACCCACGCGAGGCAGGTCCCGATGAAACACGAACCGAATAGAGTAACGAGAAGGCGGTGCCGACGAGATATGGGAGATAACGGGTGTTCGAAAGTGAAGGCGCCCGAACAATCAGGTTCTGAATCGCTCGACAGAGCGATTCGATTTGATTGACTACGGTTTATGAAGTTAAATGAGCTAAGCTTGCCGATTCAATTACGGCAGGTTTGCTCGAAATTTATCGATTTCCATCCAAAGGTAATTGTGTGACTACCGCCTTTTTTTTTAATGCAACTTTCATATGCAGATATTCCAAAAATTTAATTTAAATATTTTAAGTTTTCACACGTTAAAACATATATTGAACTTAATATTTGAAAATTTAATATAAATGTTTTAAATATTCACTCATTAAACACGCACATAATTTAATACTTGGAACTTGCAATATAATAAAATACAATTCGAATTTTTTACTGCGTGCCAACAATGATTAATTTATTATCAAATAGTTTATTATCAAAATCTAGAAAGAGATATTTTTTAAATCGATTGCGGAAAGATATTCTTAAAATCATCCGTATCTTCTCAGTGTCACGTATAACCGCCACGATATATAGCGATTTAAATTCACGCACCATTTTCCACGAACACACCAAACGAGGAACTCGTGATGGACGTGTGGCACGGATTTTTCCGATGGAACGCAGATCACGGAGCTTCCGAATATTCTTGGAGAGGACACGCGGACACACTCAGTCGCGGACACCGGCGATGCGACACTGAACAGGCGCAAATGGAGCGTGACAGACGGAAAACCGGAAGTGATCCAATGGGAGGAGAGGCATTCCCGTGGAGCCGCCGACCACCTCTCGGCGCGGTGACGTCAGGTTTAGAGCGGGTGTGAATGCATCGAGTGATCTCATGGCGACAAGGCTGTGATAAGCGCCCGATGCACCCGACATCGCGGTGATAAATGGCAGGCGAGAGTTGACGGGTTTTACGACACCGGAGACCACTCCACAAATAAATCCGATCTTGCTTTCATACGTTTTAAATTAAAAATTCTTATTGATTTGAGAGAAAGAGCAATTTAAAAATTAATATGCAAAACTTGAAAATATATTGAAGCAACATCAAATCTACTGATAAAAATTTCATGAAATCTAATGTACTTTTAAATTACAAGTACATAAAAAATTATCTATAGCTGAAAAGTACACAGAAAAAAAAATTAGTATCAACAATTTATTGTTTTACATATAAGCAAGAATATAAAATCTTCTTGAAAGAATTTTTAATCTTAAATAAATGTAATTTGTTAACGTGAAGAAATTTTGTTTCTTCATGTAAGCAAATTACGTTTGTTTAAGATTATCAACTTCATTCAAGAAGATTTTATATTGTTGGTTATATATGAAACAATAAATTTCTGTTCATTGTTTGATATAATACTAATTTGATATTAATTTTTTTCTGTACATGTTTAAATATGTGCATTTCGTTGACAACATTGAATATTTTTAATGTACCTTGAAATTTGCATCCATTACATG
The DNA here is from genome assembly GCF_016802725.1 of Solenopsis invicta. Taxonomy (NCBI): domain Eukaryota; kingdom Metazoa; phylum Arthropoda; class Insecta; order Hymenoptera; family Formicidae; genus Solenopsis; species Solenopsis invicta. Next base: position 23,693,520 of record NC_052668.1, read on the forward strand.
TACATTAAATTTAATATATTTTTTTTAACAGTGTACTTAATATTTTACAAAAAAAAAAAAAAAATTTTTTTAAGATATATGATTTTACATTTTCAGTTTCTAGAATTACCGTATATGTTAATAAAAGCATTCGCTATAATTAAAATTAATTTGTTAAGATTTTAATTTTAATTAAGAACACAATCAATTAAGAAATACCTCAATGAGATAGTATCTTGGAATAATAAAAAACCTACATACCAAGGAGAACGCAACGATGCACAAGAGATACATTCCTGCGCATGCAGATATACACGTTTTCCTCGCGGATCATCGCCGAGCCGAGCGTGACGCATCAGAGACGAGATACGTATAGCGAAAACATTTCGCCCGTTAATCCGATCGCCTACGCACGAATTCCCGTCGCACATGTACACGAGATTACATTATACGAGTCTCGTGCGGCACGAGATTATGTCGCGAGACATTCCCGCGAACTTCTGCGTCCCTGAAATTCCAGATCGGAATTCGCGGCATCGCGCAGCGGCGTAGCGACACGGGGAACGAGAACGCATCGCGAAATCGAGCGCTACAGACGGTAAACATGACGAAATTATCTAGCAAAATTCTTCCTAGCAAAATTCTTCGAGAATATTCGTTACGGTAACCGGCATAATGCTCGCGGCTTATGAGGTTGCGAGAATTCCGCGCGCGTCACCATCACCGTCGTGGAAATTACTTGGAGCAGAGCAAACATGCAATGTCATCCGTATAACGCATGACAGAAATTTACTTGCGATATTACAATATAATCTGAAATTTTTCTGGTTTACGACTTATACAATATCACTCGCAGTTTGTGAATCTATTTCTTTGAAAGAGACAGAATAGTAAATAAGAATAGTAAATAAGAATAGCAACGGGGAATTCAAACTTGCATTTTCAAAGTTACAACGCATGAATAAATTCTTGGGAAAATATATACATAAAATTATTATAACGTTAACCAACGTTATAAGTAATGTACTGTAGAGCTTACCACAAAATTGCCAAAATTCGATTTCCTATTTTAAAGTACCTTAATAGTTTCATGAGCTAATAACTAAATTAAAGTCACAAACAGGTTGATACTATGAATCAAATTAATAATGTACAAAACCATTAACGCTTTCGAATAGAAAATTAAATTCTGGAAGTTTAAACCACTTTTGTGATAAGTGCGTCAATTAATATTGAATGTCTCTTTATCCACTACACTGTTAAAAATGGACAGTACAATTTAATGTTATGTAACGGAAGAAAATTTCAAGCAGCATTTAAAAATGTGAAAAAAATGCACTAAATTTCATGCACATATTTTTCATAATACGTTAAATTTAATGTAATTTATAATGTAATTTAACGTATCTTTAAATTTAACATTTAACTTAAAAATACATTGAATTTCATGATATATTTAACAGTGATATTCATTTTACGAGTAGTGTATTTTACGAAAATATTGCACCACTACATGTGCACGCTGGCTGCGTGAAATGTAACGCAAAATAACCCGTAAATTCTCGTCCAAAATGAGTCCGATCCTCCCGCTTTTCAGATTCCACTGTGAGTCATGGAGAATGATTGCAGCCAGGACGGCGTCGCGCGAAATCGAAGCTGCATAATTTTCTGGTTCACGGACCGGGCGATCGATCTGACGAATTGCATCAAGTGCATCACGAACGCACATGGATAACGCTGCATCTCCGCTGATGTAACCGGAGTGAAAGATACAAAGTGAGAACGTGTTAGTCTTAATACGTATCTGTAAGCTCCGCCGAAAAAGATATTCGCTTTTCAAACAAAAATTAATACTGAAAGCTACCGTTATAATTGGAAAGGCATGACAAACCTAAAAGACACGATACACTGTATCCCGTCACCAATGCGATTCGATATTTGTTAATATCCGCTAAGTACATGTTTTCCGGGATAATATAATCGCCATAAAATCCGGAATTTTCAATCATCAATATTAAATACAGCTTCGATTCCGGCATGATAACAAGTATCGGATTGGTTAGCATCGTCGTCGCGGCAAGCGCAAATATTAGCAATACATTTCCGCTTGTCAATATATCGTGATATTTGCGCGTATTGCGTCAAAACGGAAACGCATCTATGTATATGCGATGCATGACAATTAATGTTCGTAGATTTTTCGTTTACCTCGTTTACGCGACACACCATGTTACACGATTTATTCTACAAAATAGTCTAAATAAAATCATATTGATAATTTAATCTCGTATGTATTATGCAAAAATAGAAAGAAAAGTCGAAAACATTAAAAACAAAACAATTCCCAAAAATTCAATATGAAAAAAACAAACATTAAGAAAAATTAAATTTCGTGATTTTTTAAAATTTATTTATAGCTAAAATTGAAAGGAGATAATATTGAAAGTGTGTTTCAATTAATCTGGCATATCTACCGGGTGCGTGGGGTACGAAACAAATTCACGTACGCCAACGCGAGGCAGGAGTACTAATTACTATCACAGGTAAAGAGCAGGTTAAAGATATGCCCAGATTAAAATTCACCCCTCGTTACTCGCACGCGACTCGCACAAACGCCAAGCCGGATTCGCGAGAAGTGCGCGCAGAGAATTGCACTATTACCGGGCAGAATGAATCACGCCCGGCTAGGAATACCGCGATACCGGTACTGGCAACTTTCCGGATAACACGGGGAAGAGACGCGCGGGAGGTGTGCGGCGGATGAAGGCATCGACCAGGGGCGGCAGACGAACGGGAGCCGCGGTGGCTACCCTCGTTATCGTCCACCCTCCGACTTATTCGAAACTAGAACAACCTACTCTTTCCGCCTTTACCGGAATACCCGCTACGAAACGTACGACCGCTCGGCACGAGATATCGCTCCGCCTCACCGTGGCCATTCATAAAGCGGTCTTAAACACCTAGTCTTAATCGCCCCCGCGAAACGGACCGTGAATTACGGGCCGCGAATCTCATAGTACTCGAGTACCTACCATTAAAAATTTCACGACTCGAGGGATTCGAAAAACGCGAAGTCTCACGCGGTCACCGGATTAACCGGCTATTCTCGTATTATTCCAAAGTGCGACGTCATGTATTTTCCACGTGCTATAAAAAATTGTAAAAAGAGTATTTGACAGAGTAAATTTTAAACGAATCAATTCGAAAAAAAGAGAAAAAAAAATCTTTTTATATACTGTTAATGCTTCTGAATACATCAAGTAAAATAACATCAATCTAATGAAAAGTCAAACAGTAAGTTACAGCTGAAATAATGTTTCTCCTAACACATAAATAGTTGTGCAAATTTAATCTTCATGACGCTAGCTATGTTCTAATGATATGCGTGCACTACTAAATATTAAAGAAGCAAATTTAAACCAATTGCTCAAGTCAAATAATATTTTGTTATTTTTAACTTCTATGCGTGTCGAAATTTATTATTATTAATACAAAATATGTGGTTAAAAGAACTTCATCTAATCAATCCATTTCAGTGGTGAAAATTTTTTATTTCAAAGTAGGTCCGCATTAATTAACGTACATGCCTAATAAATAATTAATTAAATTTCAGCCAAATTTAACATTTTTATAGTTAACTTGTTCAACTTTTTAATTAATATGAAAAATATTTGTACACGAAAAGTACCGTTTTGCTAAAGTTCGAACATTATACGCACAAATCTACGTATTAGTACGCAGAAAGGCAGTGCATTTTGCGCGCGCGTTTTCGCAGATTTCTGCAACACTCGCACGATTAACATCGAGACACATCGCGCACACGAAGGAACGCGAAGCTTAACTGTAAGGAGTCCTCGAGCACGTACACGCGAATCCTAGTGGATCGTTTCCACCCTCGGCGTCTGGGTAAACATCGTCGCCTCGTCGTTACCGGCTGCAATCTCGGTCTCGCGAAAATCTTGGAACGGAACTCGATATCACCTGGTTGTGGAAAATCGCGCAACCGCGCGGGAAGGCTTAGAAACGGTAAACCTAAGCCAGATCGTGCGATATCGCCCTTCGAGCCCTACAATACCCAGCACGAGTTTCGCGATAGATTCCATTTGGATCTTCCTGGCGCACGATAGCGCGGAAAGGACGGGCGTGATGATAATCAAAGTGAAATTGTCGAGAACGAGATTTGGTGCAAAGGGCGCTTTGGTTAAAAGGCAGACAAAGGGAAACTTTCGACTGCCGACGGACAAGTAATTAAAACGACCGGAGTTTTATTTAATGCACATTTTATTTTACGTACGGATGATTTTTAATCAACTCACTTTGCACCATTACCAGTCGCTCTTGCCACGGGCATACAGTGGCAAAAATTCGATAACAATCGACAGAATTTAATTTGAGAGATATTTATTAAATGTTAAAAAGAATTATTCAATGAATAATTACAGTTGAATTTCATAAATGCAAGAGATATAAAAAGCTTATGCTCAGTTAATATGAATTTTAAGAATTGCTACAAAAATTGTGATTCAATGACTATGTTGTATAAAGTTAAATACCCATAATGCAAAAATGCTTTCCTTGCTTCCTAATAAATTTGAGTATTGCATAACAATATACAATTCCCGAATAAATACAGCGACACAGTTTGCATTAATGTTCATAAATCGTATTCACTCATCGCTTCTGATAAAATTAACGAAAATTACATCCATCGTATTACCCATCGAAGTACACATGAAATACATTATGTAACGTGATTAATTATTCAGAGCAATATTGCTCCACGTTCATTTTTCCAGCTACTTGTCATGTCTAACTTGAAATTTTAATTGCGGTTTTACCGCTGCTTACTTTCGGAATAATTCACTCCGACCTCGCATTCATGAATTATTGCTGAAGCAAAAATTATGACATATTAATTTAGCGTGAAGAAATTTACCTAACATTTTTATACGCGAGTTAATTTATCCGTGTTTCATGCGATCTCAATCTGACGATAAAATTTCTTTAATAAATATAATGCATCGTGACGGTAAGATTATAACATTTAGTGGCAACAAAATATTTATAAATTACAGTGTAAAAGAAAATATAATTTCGTGTAAAGTTATAATTCATCAGATTATAATTCCGCACAAATAATAATAACGAAAGAGAGCGGAGAGGTAAGGATATTCGACATCGCTCAAGAAAGTGGACGGGACGTGCCGTCGGAAATCTCAAGCGAATTTTTCACCCCGGGGCTTCCCTCGCTACCCCGTTGATTACATTAGGGGCGGGAAAGGCTTTCCCCTCGACTTGCAGCGAGAACCGACAGGATCTTCCAAATCGAAGTCGGCTCTCCGCCGACAAGAATCTCGTCATTAAGATTTTTGATTTGAATGCAAATGGCTACTTTCCCCTATCTTGCGCGGGATCCCACCCATCCTTTGGCGGATATCTCCAGGGAAAATGGACAGGCTTTGATGTCTCGGCAGAGCGTTACGGAATGCACTTAATGTTTCGTAGAACGCGCGTGTTATTACCCTTACTCGCCACCAGCGCTCTCTCGTTCTCCGTAAGAGATATTTTTATTTAGAGTACCTTACAAGCGCGATCGCGCAAATCGTTCTCATTTACCTTTCGTGCTTTACGGAAGGCGTTCCGTAAAACGAAAGGATCTCGTAATATTTCACTTTTCTCTCCCGAACGGCGCGAAAGCGCTATACCGACCGACCTGCCGCAATCTGTAACCCTATCGATTTTTTATTATCCCGCTTGGAAAGTCTTTTGCCGCTGTCGAAACGCGATTTTCGTCGCTCTTTGTTTTCCCCTTCATCGAAGTTTTCCCGTAATAATATCTTTTATTATTTCTCTTCCGCCACGTGTCGCCGACATTCATAACGCCAACCGATTTTTACCGGTTTTTACCGCTCGAATGACAGTACGTAACTCTCGCAATTGGGATAATTTCTCACGGTGGACGTTTTACATCAGTGTTCGAGTCTCGCTCTACGATCTCGCTAGACAACGAGCGTCGTTAAACTTTTAACCACCCATGGCCGTTGTGTACGAACGTTTCAAGTTAAAATGGCGCTCTCCGTGTGTGCATCGCGTCGCGACCCAGGTAAGGCGAGACGTAATTTACTGGTTTCTGCTTGTTACACCGACCGCACGTCGACGTGTCGCCGGCGTTTGCTCGTAAAGCCGACAAACTCGACGTAATTTTATCCCGTCTCTAGATACGCCGCTACACGTATATACAGCTTCGTACCCCTGGTCTTCGGTACTCTTCGCCCTTCGGCCAAATGAGATTTTGCTCGGCGCGGACGACGCAGGTTTCGCAACGAACACGCAACGGACACGCGCTTTGTGGTATCGGGATAGAACAGTTTATGTAATCTGACACAGTGATCCTGTCTTGCTCTTCTCGGGGATAGTTAATCCTTATCCCCATAAGAGACGGTCTCGCCAAGGGCGATGTCTTAAGGATATTTATTTATTTATTTTTTTTTTACGAAGAGAAGGAAGACCATCTATCTTAATCTATCTCTCCTCGAGAAAAGAAATTTTTTTTTAAGAGAAAAGATTATCTTTAATTCAATTGATCATTCTCGATTTATATTTATCGATAAACGTTATTATAGTTCTTTATTTTCTATAGATACCACGTTTAGAAATTTCATGTGACACCGTGACCAATTAAAAATCGATAGAAGAATTATATTAAAACTGCCCTCTAATATTAAAGGTCTATAAAAAAAAAAATTCGCAAATTATAAAGAAGAGTTGAGGTAAACAGTTTATATTGGGTACACACGACGCATAATTAATATCTTTCTCTAATGGTACAATAGCTTTAACTTTATGGAAATATCAAAGCATCGTGGAATATGAACATGTGAGAAACAATACAGGAAGGTCACATTGGTAACAGTCGTTCTCAGAGTTATAGGAGAAAATCGATACGCTATCCACACGCACGCACGATCAACTAGCTAAAAATATCGAATTTCGCAAAAATATAAAATTAATATAAACAATATGATTGTCGGATTGTGTGTATACTGGCGCCAGCGAATCGCAGGCTACGTGGAAATGGCTTTTGATACCGCAATAGCTCGGCAATCGGATTTGCGAGTGAGTAGAGGTTATCCTCCGAAAGGAGAATTTACATGAGAATTTACATGGTTTGCTAGAGACAGTTGCAAAAAGAAGAACGGGGAAAAAGGCAAGCAATTGTGTGAAGGTGGTAGCTGGTGCCCAATATAAATTCAAATGTATTTGACGCATCATCGAACAACGCTCCTATAAAGCTTCGCCCCGTCCCATCCCGTGCAAATTTCTGTTTTCACGTAAATTCCATTTTTCTCGACGAAACAGTGCTTTATTGCCCCAGGAAAAATGCCGATCGTAATATCTGGCCCGCCAATAGCGTAAATGTATGTACAATCTTACTTATCTCAACCACGATTTATGACAGAATTGTAAAACAATTAAAAATAAGGCTAATGAAAGTTGTAAAATCCTGTACAAATGTTGATTATTACACTTCAACACGAAGTAATCGACAAGCTGATAATTTCTGTATTTTTCACATTCTTTTTTTTCCTTTTCTATATTGTAACACACTTCTTAACGTTATTTTTCAACGCGTCGTGATTATATAAAATATTTGCCTCTTCTTCACAGTAACATAATTTGCAGGTGTCTGTATTGTTTGCACGCGAATCGATCGATGATGTAGTCGTAAATTCTGCTTCGATCTTTCTGTTGCAGGAGGTTCATATATCGTGTCGAGAATGTGAATTTAAGCTCAGGTGAGGAGGACTGAAGCGAGTGAACTCAGTCAGGGGACAAGGCAGCAGGTTGATTGATCGCGTGTCAGGTTCCAGCCAACCTGGCGCCAGTCCAGTGGTGCCCAACCCCGTTACCACGTGGCAGCGAGGCTGGCATTCGGGCAACTCTCGCGGGTGCGAGAAGCATGGGGATCTATTAACGGAGACGGAAGTCGTGTCGCTTTTTTTATCGGGATAAAAACTATGGACGGCGGTGCGGTAACGCCACGCACGACAATGTGTAACAAAGTATTTCTGCTTTTTATTACGCAGCTGCGTGCAGTCTATTGTGGACGTGTGTTGGGTGGCAAATAAACCATGAATAAAAAATGACCGTGTAAAAAAAAACATGGATAATACGCTATAAAAATGTGAAGCAACTATGATAAATTCCGTTCTTTTTTACAACGCAGAAACATGACAAACGATTTATTTAAATTTAAATATTAAGGATAAGATACAAGAATGTTAGTATGTGACTTAGATATTGTACAAAGAAACAAGATTACGGAAATGATGTAGCAATGAAAGGTCTCTTTAATATTGAAGGCAATAACTTCTAGTTTTTAATTTTATCAAAGTGTCAACAACTTTTCAAAGTGATTACATTCTTAGACATGCTGTAGGCGTGTTGCGTTATATGAGATGATAAAGAAAAGAAAATCTTTGAGCTTCTCTCAAACTGTGATAATATCGATGTATATTTAATAAAAGTTATGCAATAAAATGCAACAATTATTTCTTCATATCCATTATACAATACCTTGCGTACACTGTTAAATTCGTAATGTCAAATTATACCCAATTTAAATTATTTTTAATTAATTCCTATATGTCGTCATTTTAACTTTAACAAAACAGTGAAGGTAAACACAATTTAACCATATTTGACTCAAATTTAATTTATTATTTACCAAGTGTGCATACCATATGTTAATACAAACGTTACTTTGGAACTAAATAATTCAACCACAGAGATGGGTGGTTCGGTAATGCAGTTCTTTTAATTACATATTTTGTGTTAAAATTATTGATTTATGTTGAAAATAATAAAATGTTATTTAACGCAAGGAATTAAAATTTGATTAAAATTTGATTACTGAATATTCAACAGTGTGTATTGTTATGCTTATTATCCAAAAAATATAAGCCCAAGAACCTTATGCAGGAATTATCATCTTCATTATAAGCAGGACGACGACAACGACGAACGGCGTACTTGCGCCCACGCGGAGGAGCTACATTCTCCGGCAATTAGAATATAATTACGATGAAACAGCGCAGTCATGGGTGGCGATAGATAGCCGGGGTATCGGCTACCCTCTATCACACACGAGAGTGCGAGGAATAAAAAAAAAATAACTTTGAAACTCGGTCAGGGTAAACAGTAACGAAGCGCCGCGCGCGCGCGCGCGCGGCGAACCGTTTTAATTCGCGACGGAAAATACACGTTTCCAGCACGACACGGCCGATCGATAGGGAGTTACTTCGCGCACGTTCGACCGGAGTAGATTCGCGTGTGCGCGAATTAAATTCGCATGGATTTCAAGGAACGTGAACGCGGCGGATTTGAACCCCTATAGGAAGGACCACCCCGTGAAACGAATCACGGCCCTGCGCGCCCCCAACCCTCGTAGCCTGTCAGTCACTTTATCCATCCCCCTGGCCCTACCGCCGCGCCACCGGGTCCCTTTATTTGATCGACGAGTGACGTTATCACGGGTAATATCGGCGAGAAAGAGGAAGAGAAAGAGAGAGAGAGAGAGAGAGAGACGACTCTCCGGTACTTCCAAGCGATCAGGCTCGCTCCATCAAACATTCATGCTGTCGGCCGCAAGCTCGCGCAGTCGACCGACCGCCACCGACCGCCGCCACCCCGTGAAAACGCATCCGATAAAATGCAGTCCAGCCCGACACCTTTTGTGCGCCCGTGCCGTCGTAACTCGTTCGCCCACCACCGCCGTTCATATATATCCGAGATTGAACCTTCGTTTCTGCCGCGTAGCGTTTCCTTTGACCCTCCCACGAATTCGATCGTAATTGACCTCGCTCTCGCTCTCTCGTCCTCTTTATCCCTCTATCTCTCCCTGTAAACACCTGATATTTTTAATGCTTTATTTTCAGACGGTAAGCTTCATCATCTTGCAAATGATGGTTACAGCCATCGTAATGCGCCATTGTCATATCGTGTTAAAAAAAAATCACCTGAAAATGAGTCTTCACACGCGAGCTATTCTTGTGTTGTATGTCGTGCGAAAACCGGTGTGTCCACAGGGCGCTTTCCGGCGTGCGTTATGTTAGGGGAAGGATCGATTTTCGCGGCTGTCGCGATTATGCGCTCCCTGTTTTTGCAACGGCCAATAATAGACCACGGGCGTAAGCGACGACGCGGACGACTGCTTCGCTAATTGAGCGATCTCGATCGTTCAGGTGCGCCGTCACGTTTATTCTTGGGCTTAGAGATTTTAATGGATGGAACGGTGCTCCGAGTAATACGTCGAGAATAAAGGGAAGGAGAGAGTTATTCGGCCGCGCGACGACGAGAATTGCGAGTTTGAAATCTAATAAAAGCGAATAGACACGCCATTAAGAACTAAATCGCATCAAGTGAGATACAAGCCGTCTTTATAGGAGCTACTTGTTTCGAAAGTGACGTGAATGAAATTTTAGATCCCTAAGATAGGCATCAATTGAAATCTATATTCAGAGCAGCGAGAGTATAGCAACTATTCGGTCTCGCAAATTCGAGTAACTAACAAATACAGTAGCGAACTTCGATATTAGCTTCGTCGTGGGTTTATAAGTGTTAATTAAATCGCGACATAAATGCCGAGAGCTTAATGACGTGGAAGTCGTGTTTAATGCGGAATGTTGGAAACTTGCCACCTTGCACAACAATCGAGGTAACCCCCCGGCGGAGATCACAGGTGAAAAGCGCAGAGAGGAACAGAGAAAAGGGAGAGAGAGAGAGAGAGAGAGAGAGAGAGAGAGGTTGAACATGAGGAGAGTAGAGCGGACTCTAGAGCACTTCGTCACACTCCGGAGAAGACAGAGAGGACACGGCGGCTTGTTCTAGTTTACGATTCTCAAAACGAGAACGTGGAGGGAACTCAGGTACCCGTATGTCCCACGTGGCTAAGAGGTTCCCCCGAAATTGTTGGAGAATTCGGGCGGGTCCGCCGCCGAGATGACTCCTGGGGGAGCTCCGATGAAAGATACTCTTTACTCGACTCTCGTCATCCACCATTCTGATGCCCGCATCAAAATTTCGACTACTAAGGTTGCATATCTTTAACAGCGTACGGAAAGAGAGAATGCACAGGGTAAAAGATCCTTATTATAAAAAAAAATGATTTTATCGCGTTAAAAAATCGTTTTATCTTATTACGATATAAAATTTTATTTTATTGTGTAATAAAAAGTTCGTTTTATATAAAGTAAAATTGCCTGCAAGTTGCCTACAATTATAAGATTTAAATTAATGCATAATCTGTGATATTTCTCCCTCTCCTCTCTCGCTTGTTACGAGAAACCGCTGGGACGTATAATTCAGAGATGAATTTATTAATTATGTAACTAATCGATCTGGACTTGTGATTATATTAATTGTTTGCGGCCTATCCAATTCATTACGTATTAATGTATCGACTGCCTCATTAGAGCTGTGGCGAACATAATCGGAAAAGTTGGATACAATGGATTATAATACATACCAACGCGACAGCAATCGCTCATGTAGCCAGCCCATATTTAGCGGCAAACATGACCATGTAATTCTCAACATTGAGTGCGAACTATTGCACGTCAGTATTAGATTAATATTTTTGCACAAAATGCGATATAATTTGATTTTATCATTTTGCAATATTTTAAGTACATCTCGCATTGCTCATCATTTCCAAATTCATTTTATTTCATTTGTTTCTGTACATGTAAATGCTTTTGTTTAGACCAGCGGTAATTAGACTAAATAATCAAGCGAGAAGACAATTTTGCAGAAATGACCGCGATGACGCTTACTCCCGCATAAAAGCAGGCTGCAATAATCGCGCCCGTCTGCAAATCCGTCGCGGACAGTTTTATAATCCACCGGTTTTACACCGTCCCTTCATTAATACGGCGGGACAGTAAACGGGGTTAATCCGTGGTGCACGACAACGCGAAAGCACCGAATTCGCCGACTGTATTGTTCGTAAAGTTTAAAAAAGCGTTTCTACACAAAAAAAGTGTTACGGTTCTCTTACACGGTTTATTTTATCGACTAAAATGCGCTTAAAAAAAAATTATTTTTTTTCTTCCAGAAGATCTATGTGACTTCCTTTAGAACTGCCGCAGAAACTTTTTAAAGGCGTCATTGCACGATATAGGATAGCGTACATTTTTACGAGTCTGTTTTATCTTCTGCTTTGGATTATCTCTTCTTTATTTCAAGCAATTTATTTTAAAATATATTTTCAAATGACAAAAGATTTGATCTACGGCGTAAACAATTACAGTGCATCTTTCCCACCGATTTTCCAGTATTTTTCTAGTATTGAATCAACTTTTCCTTAACTATTTCATGTTACATTTTTGTAAATACGTTTTAAATCGTCTGAACTATAAATGTGCAAGAGACAATTGCGTACATTCTAAAAGATCGATAACTGCAAAATAAAGAGTCGGAAGCTCTTACAGAATTTTTGAATCAAACTTCTATTTTACGGTATTATATGAGGGGCTCTGGTAAAGCGATTTCATAAAGCGAAAAAGTAAATTGGAGGTATGAGAGGAAAAAGAGTTGGCAAAGAGTCGGCTTCTGCTTTGATGACTTAGCACGGGTCGCGGCTTTCAAAAAATTCATCGAGCGTTCTAATCGTATCACGGTTTCCTTCTCGCAATAATTACGCGAAGCACGAACCGGTTTTCCAATAACTCCACGGAGAGAAGCATGAATAGGAAACTTGCGATGGTAGCCACAACCTTCGCAGTTACTTCGTTATCAAGAATTTCCGTGTCTCTGATGTCTTCGTGTTACTGATCCATTATACCAACTATAAATACCAAGCGAACTCTTTTCCGCACTCGACATTAAGATGTATATACAAGAAGTCTCAACAATGTTTAGCTCCGCTCAGTAGTTTATAAAGTCAGTAATGTTCAATAAAATCAATCATGTTACGTCATGTTTCAAAAAAATTGTAATAATAAGCTCGAACAAACTCGACTTATTTATACAAAAAAAAACTCAATATAAGAAAACTCGATAACGAGCAAGAAAATTAACAACAATAATAACGATTTCATTCTGACCTATTTAACGATAATTATTTAACAATATATTTCTTGGCTGAGAATGACTAACAATAAGTATATAGTTAGAACGTTCCACACAAAATTTTTCATTTAATTTTTTAATAAAATTGTTATTGTTTCACCTAATTTTCTTGCTCGTTTTTGTCCTTTTTTATATTGAGTTTTTTAAAAAATATTGGAATTAAACTTTGTAAAATTCTTGGAATATTAGCTTTTAATTGCAAAATTATACAAGAGTTAATTCAACGCATAAAATGATCTTTGTCGCAGCGTTTCCCTCTTGGCTCTCTCAGTACCGTCGTTTTTCCGGTTAGTTTACCGCGGATGGACCATAAATTTACGCCCGAAGGAAACGACGAACAGTTTGTCCCGCCACGAAACAGACACGGACGGCGCCAAAGAAGACGGCGCGCTTTGAGTTCCTAATCCGTCGGGGAGATTGAAGAACTGTGAAAGAAAGAGTCACGAGAGATATAAAAGGGACCAAGGGTGGATTCTAGGACAAAGGGCGGACGAGACCGCGACGAGTGAAAGGATTTGACACGTCGAATGAAAAATTCACACGACAAGACGGATGACGAAGGGACGCGCGAACAGAGTAATGTTGAAAAAAAATTCAAGTATCATTCTTCCAAAATGTCAAAATGATCTAAAGGATTGAGCCTATGAAATGTATATGAAATACACAACATAAAATTGCTGGACCAATGAGAATCCAGCATAAACTCGCGCCACACTAAAAAAAATTGTTTTACGAGTATAGTCACAATTTTTTAGTTGCAAAAAAATTAACTAAGATAAAATAAATAATCATCAAGTATTGTAATATCGCATATGTTTAGTACTTAACCAATTTAAATAACCAAGACAGAATTTATGTCTAAACTTTTTGTGAAATTTAGAGAGAAAATTTTTTTTATAGCATCTATTCATGTAAACGTCAATCATACTTGTTATAAAATTTGACTGTAATTATCGATAAGATCTTTTATATTTTCTAGAATTATTAAAACGTTGCTGCTATAAAATTCTATGTAACAAAGTATTTTAACAGACAAAAAATAATAAATTTTGTTGCAACATCTTAGGAATCTATCTACATTAGTAAAACTTTTTAACGCATATTAGCATATAAAGGACCGGAAACTGATGTATCGATTCTAGGGCGATGCCATCTTTTTCGTGAATTAATGCAATGACATAGTCAACAAAATTCCAAGTTTAAAACTGCAAAAGTCGTCCAAAAACTTGCCGGTTCTCAGGAGATTAATTTGCATAAAATTCCCATTGGTCCAGCGGCCTTAAGCTATGCTTATATTATACTATACATTTTATGTAAAACAAGCTTTACGTAATGTTCGGTCTCGTAAGACGGAAAAATACTTTTAATATCTCTTTTATGTCCTGACAAGAGGCATTGTATTAGTATTAGCCTGAAACAACAGTGTCACCCAGAGCGTTAATTAAATCTTTCAACGGCCTCTCTGAATGGTCTCCGACGCACGTGCGACATGACCGCACCGCGACCGCATCCGTCATTGCGATCATTACGGGATCGTTGGCACGTCGTCGCCACGCGACGGAAGACGCTGGCACTGCAGGTATTCCGTCCCGGGAATGCAAATGGCCCCGCCGCGGATGGTAATATGCAGATTAATCCGGCCAGCCAGCCGGCCCGAAAACTCCTCGTAACTATTCTCATTCCCGGGCGGAGAGAGTGTGCCGAACTGTTCGCCGCAAATCCCGGCTGGGTTCTTACGACAATTGTCTCTCGCGCGGGCGAGAGGATCGGGTTTCAAAATTTTTATCCCGGGAGAAAAAACTTGAGCTCGAGAAACTTGAATGTCGAGAAATGGCACTCCGACAAGTTTTCTCGGATCTTTTATTTGACATTTCATTATTAGGATACTTAATGATAGATAAACTGACAAGATATTATGATAAAATTGCTCAGAAAAAGTCGATTCAAGAGTATCGATCGAACGAATATTTGAATGAAAAGTTGCGGAAGAAATTTATATCAGCCTGTAACGATTTTAATTCATTCAATCAGGTATAATAAAGTTTATCAAATCCGGTTTGCGTCACTTTCGAAATAAACACCTCATTTAGGGCAAAAGGGATGCTGGGTTTGTCGACAGAATTACTACCGCGGGAATTACTTCGTGAAATTTTCGCAAATCGTCCTGGGACGTAGGCAGAAATCTGATTTCCAAGTTTTGCCGGAAGCTTGGGGATTGTTTCGGAACTTAAATTGGGGTTGGCGCTATTACCAAGATGGATTAAGAGATGCTTGATAAACGTCAGGTAGAGCATCATGACGCGTAACAATCTTCGTTAATATATTCTATATCGTATTAATCAATCTTTACAAAATTTTCTGAAAACTTCAGTAGAAAAAAACCATCTTCCTCTGTGTTACCAACAAATAATAAAAGAAAGGAGATACAATATTTACCTACCTCTATATTCATATTATATTAAATTTGTATTCTTCCCTATTGGCACGAAAATTGTAACTCGTCTCACTCGAATCATGCTTGTGTCACAATTACAGTAAATCAAGTTATTGTTGGTTTGTTAATGGCAAGCAAATCTCCGTGCTGGGACAGATATTATCGTACGTACAGACTCCATAACGCATCGTTATGTTTGAATTGAGCATACTAATAGAACAATCGAAAAGTTTTCATAATTATTAATAAAATTAAATCAAGCCAATCTCCATTTTATAACAAATATTCAAGTCTATGCTTGCTTCTAATATTTATAAAATAGTTTAAGAAAGATGTATCAGTATGGCTTTTTCAAATAAAAAAATTTCATTTATTTTGAAAAAAGATAAATTTGTATTAATTATTTAATGCAGCATTTAATTCTAAAAAATTTTAATTCTACACATTATAATAAAACCAACATTTAAAAAATAAAAGTAATTTAATAAATTTCTCTAAAAGTTAAAAGAAAAAAGATAAAAATAAGATTATAAGGTTTTTACACTGCGCGTAATATCTAATTACATTAAAAATTTTGATTTACTTTGTCTCTGGCATTTTGTCGCAAATTTTATTTCGATATTTTACGAACGACATTTCAGGTAATAATTACGTAATTGTAATAAATGGTAATAAACAGCTGCCAATATTTCTGGATATCAATGACGATCGAACCAACACGAACCGCGAAAAATTTGCGTACTCGAGAACGCCGGGGCAACACGGTGAAAACAATTCGTCTCAATAATGCCACTCGGGAAATATCGATGTTATTTTATTGAAAGGGTAGCTGGGTGCGAATAATACCGCCATAAATCATAGAGACGCCGCGTAGACAAATGTTTCGCTGTACGAACGTAAATGAACGAAGCGGAAGCGCGCATTGGTGTACCGTATTTTTATTTCGTATCCAGAGATCGCTCTAAATCTAAAAAAATAATAAAATCAAAATCAAATAAAATTAGACACGTATGATTCAATCTGCGTATGCGACTTGTGTCTGCAACGATGAAAACAGGTTTAATGCAGGAAAATAATTAAACAAAATAAACGTTATTTCTATGTCCCGCCTTACCAATACCTTCAAATAAATTTTTTATATTTAATATAACGGATTTATTTTCGCGATGCAGACGTGCATGCTCTTGGTCGCTAATTGATCCTTCGGACTGATTTATCGCTTGGAGATTTCGTGACAACCCTTTCCGCATCCAGGAGGAGGTTATCACTCACCGGTGCATCGGCGCATCTGCCGCGAACATCGTGTAATTCCTCGGGAACGAGGTTGACTCTGGAGGCGGCAGGTGGTTTCCGAGACCGAGTCTGATCGATAGACAAAGGGGAGAGAAGCAGGCCTGATGACGAGGCGACGATCGACGGCGTTATTACTCAACGTCCGTCTCGCGATGTCGATCGCATACGCGTCCGAGAGATAGAAAGAGAGAAACGATAATAATTAATGTCGCTTTTCCTATCCGAAACTTTTCCGCCACGTAGCCGTGACCGAGCACGTGCGCGCATTCCCGCCACGTACGTAAAATACGCGACATGTCACGAGTGTTTCGCCGTGCCGAAAGTTTCCGACCCGAAAACTGGATTTTCCGCGCGATCGTGAGTAACGGTACGCTGCGTGTCTTTGTCACTACCGGGAGAAGATAATATTACTCATCAGGAATGGAAATCGCATACTTGATGACCAAGCATTGTCAACTTCGTGAGATATTTCAGTCGTATAAATGCACGACCGTAACTGACGGATTCTTAAGTAGTAATTACAACGCGAAGGATTATTAGAATTCTCAAGTATGCAAATTCCTAGAATATATGCATACATTTAGAAAAATTAAAATATTTCGTTCGATACGCGGAAAAGTTTTTTTATGCTCAAATAAATATATTCGATATTTATTTTAACATTTTCTCGATTTAAGTAAATATTAGCTGGTGCAATTTTTAAACTTATCAAATATTTTTTTTAATCAAGGAAACGATATTAAAATAAATATATTTATTAAACATAAAACAATATTTTTCAATTTATATTCAACTAAACATTGGGTTGATTCAACAATTATTTAGTAGCACAAAAAAATAAGGAATAATTCATTCATGCCAACTATTAACATTTTTTAATCAAGAATTAATCAAATCAACTCATTTAGTTGTATGTACTAAACTAAATATTTTTCGATCATTTTCTTTCGGTATGGAATATATTTATTTATAGATTATATATTATTATAGAATATATATCAAATTAATAATGTAATTAATTTCTACATTATCGACAATAGTTTCTCTTCTTGTAAAATCATTCGTCGTATCAAAATTATAACAATCATTATCTTCACAATTTAATCGTATATACGATGTGTAATAACTGAAATCTTCTTCAAATAGTGTCTGGCAAACAGATTTGCGCACAAAAAGCCGGAAGCATTGGCGATCGTACGAAAGTAAGAATCTCGTTCGATCACCGCGACTCGAATGCAATTTTTCAACGGGTCTTTTACGGAAGAGGAGTGAATTCCCTCTTGACAGAGGGGAAGTAATTCTGCATTAATAAAAGCCAAGGAATTTCCGTTCGAGCACGAGCGAGTTGTTACCGCGGGAATGCATACTCGCTCTCAAGCAGTCCCGGCACGTTTTTAAAGTGTCTCCGGTGTCAAACACTCCTTTCGCGGAAAAGTCCGGGAAGACGGGCGCGCTTTCTCCCGACGTCCATTCCCCGGAGAGGATTTTCGCGAATTCGTTTCGGCTGTATTTTCCACCCTCGAGCCGGATACGTTCCGTGGGGCGCGTAACGTCGCCGAGATGTCTTTTCGTGGAACAATATTTTCGTTCCGTTTCCGCGCGGCCGTTTGTCCCTTTCCTCCCCCCCCCCTGCCCCCTTTTCCTCTTTACGTCGCAGGCTGGAGAGAAGAGAAGATGTACGTCGATCGACGTTATCGTATACGGCAGATCGAATTCCGGTCGTTCGCCCGTATTTGTCGATCGACGACCTTTATCTGTTGAACTGTGTTATATTGCGAAATTCACGTCCGTGTTTTTCACGCGATTAGACAGGGACAATCGAAGAGGCTGCGGGTTCCGAACGAGTTTCGTTTCGAATTTCATTTGGGAATCCGAGAATCGTATGCACCTCTCGCGCGAGGAAGAAGAAAATATTCGCAAAGAAAAGTATCACGAATTATGTAAAAATATTGTTTCAACGTTCTTTTCGGGAGATAGAATAGAATTTCTCAATGTAGGAGTGAATAAATCGATTCGCGCGAGCGTATCACAGTGCTTACGCAAGATCCATCAAAACTACACGGTATCGCGGTACGGCGAACATTTTCGTACGTCTATCAAAACTTTGATAATACTGAGATCTCGATAGAAAGATGCAGCGGTCGGTCCACGAGTCGGCAAAGAGGGTGCAAAAGAGAAGCTACGGAGGAGAAGCAGGAGGAGAAGGAGGAGGAGGAAGAGGAAAATCGAAAAGAGGGATCGTGAGATGTGGGTCGGTGATCGATTGCGCCGGTACATGCACAATAACCGAGGGATGAAGCCATGTATCCGAGCTAAACAGCCCATTTGCCCGGTACAATGAAAGCGACGTCGCTGTGGGCCCGACTTAATTACCAGAGGCTGCCTTTGGCAAACGGTGGCGAGAGGGACGAGGGGGCGAGGCTTTATCAGAAGCGCCTTATACGGCCGAGCTTTGTTTAATGGCCGCGCAAGAATGCGAATTTGGCGACACGCCTAGGAATCTAATCTAAGAAGCTATCCCGGAGCCGCCTCTTGAATTCACCCCCGAGTTAGTGATACTCGAGCGATTATGAATCACGTTAGCTATTATTACGGTAACGCGCCTTCACTGATTTATCGTCGCCGCGGAGTATTACTGCATTTACCGAACACTAAATCATTCGTTTTAAAATACGGCTTAAAATATTTTTGTACGGAATCGCAATCGTGAAGTTTTTTTTCGCTGCTCAAGTTATATGAGAATTTTTCTCTCTCTTTCTCTCGAAAGGTGGGTCGCGTAAAATCGACTCACAGTCGAGAAAAATGCGTCCTTTGTTAGAAAGTCGCCTATAACGGAGTTCGGCGCGGATTGTATAAACCACTTTCGTCCTTGTCTCCTGCATAACGCGCATGATGCATCGCGACGCGACCGGGCTCCATTTTCCGTGGAAACAAAACAGTTTCCCGATAGTTTCCGGGATGGGGAGCGCGCGAAAACGAAGGAAGCACTTCGCCATTAGTCTGCGCGAAACTGTTGGTATGTATCATTCTGTAACGAGGGCAAATTGCGAATCCGCGCTACACTTACCGGAGTTTTCATAAAGTTCGCCGGGCGGGAGAGGCCACTGCATTAGACGAAAGATACCTGGAACACAAAACGAAAAGAACATCTTTAACTCGCGCAGAAACTACGTTAGCAGAGAAACTTCGAGTTACGCGGAGTCTCAAATCTCGGCAATTAGCCGGACTATCGCGACGCTCATCTTCTCAACGAGGTAAATCACTCGCTAATTGCAGCTTCTTTATTAGATACCTGTTATCCCGGTATATTAGTGAACAATATTATGAGATCAATGCTATTCTTAAAGAGCATATTTCGAAACAACGCGTCGCTTTTTATCGCTTGCTTTCAAAATAAATAAAAGAAAATAGCCGTAAATTTACGAGATAAATTTTTCTCTCAAATATGAGGAATAAAAATTGAAAAAAAATCATATTTAAATCCACCATAACAATTGCAAGTCAATAATATTTAACAAATTATAATTAAAAAATTTTTAAATGACGTATATTAAAAATCTTAGGAAGAAAATGTCGTATAAAAATAATATTGCAAATAAAGATTGCAAGTTTTTATCACCCTGAATATGACCATATTATAATATTTTTGTTCAAAAATATCGTACATGATTTACATTTTATAACAAAATTATTATAATTTATGTGACTATTTCAATACCAAAAAAAAAATTGAATTCCATTAAATTAAGAAATTCTACAAAGTAAACGCAGTTTCTTTAAAGTTTATTATGTTTGTAATAAAAATGATAATATCAATATTTTATAAATATATAAACATAGTTAATATAGTAAAAATTTTTCAAAGTTAAAATTGAAAAGAAAATTGATTAATTTTAAGTTTCGTTGTATAATATTTTATATATTTCATAATATGATTTAAAACACCTATATTTTTAGCACTGTGCTTTGCAATTTCATTAATGAAATTCTTAAATGATAAATTTTAAAAGTCTTATAGAGAAAATATTGCAAATAAAAGTTGCAAGTTTTTGCAACCCTGAATATGACTATATTTTTATTTAAATATGTCATATATAATTTACATTTTATAACAAGATTATTGTAATTAATTTGACTATTTCAATATTCAAAAAAAATTAAATTACACTAAAGAAAAAAAGAAAAATAAACACAGTTTTTTCTGTACTTCATTAAGTTTGCAATAAAAATGATAATATATTAGTAATTTTTAAAAATAATAAAAAACTGATTGCTTTTAAGTATTGTTATAAACAATATTTTATATGTTCACAGTTTAGTTTAAAACACTTGTATTCTTAGTAATATGTTTTGCAATTTTATTGATGAAATTAAAAACGAACGTATAACTAATTATTAACTTGCGTAGAAATAAATATTGTAATGTGTCGCTATACTCCTTTATCACAAAACGTAAACAGAAATATATTTTTCATGTAATTTATGTTGTAATATTTTTTTCGGTAGAGAGATGTAATCGTGAAGATTTATTTATGATAAATTGCAAGTGAGATAAGAAGGGATGATAACATCCCGCCGGAAACGAACTTCCGTGTCTAATAGCAATGATATTCCGCGCGCAACACCGTCCTCCGATTTCACACGTCGAAGAAGGGTTCACGAAGATCTCCCCTGGCGTCGGTTACTCCAAAGTTAAAGGGAGAAAACGAGGCAAACCCCAGAACGTTCGACGGCACGAGCGAACGTCCGAGGAAGAGAGCAGAGTCCTCCCTTTTATTTCAATCCTCCGTCGTCACGCTGCACACGCGAATCCGAGCACATCCGGAAGACAGGGAGAGAGACAGTCGAGCAGAGAGAGAGAGAGAGAGAGAGAGAGAGAGAGAGAGAGAGAGAGAGAGAGAGAGAGCGGGCGAGAGATACGAGTGGATCGTCTCTGCAAACGCGCCCCAAACGGGTTGGCCTGAGTGGTTTCCCGTGTTCGGTGTCGCGCACACACGACGACGGCCGGTCGACGCGGTACACAGTCGGCGGAGTTACGTATTTCATGCGCACCCGGTAGAAGCGGAGGCAAAGGAGAACGAGTCCTCGAGACTCGTCCTCGCGCGGAAGAACTACGCCACGCAAAGGGTACAAGCTGCACGTCGGTGCCGTCGGTGGTCGAGTATTTTCGCGCTGCGAAGGCAGAATGCGAATGTTCGTCTCCTCGCTCGAACCGGCGCCGCGGCGTCGTCGCCAGCGCGTTGGTCGAAACTCACGAGTCTCTACCGAGGGTTTTCCTTATGGGCTTGTTACGCACGCGTCTCTTACGCGTTATCTGGACGGACGAGTGCCTCTCGACGAACTTCGACGTATTTCGACATTATAAATTCGCCACGCGAATATACGCTGTATGTACACGCGAGGTCGTTTAAAGTTGTTAGATACCCGCGTTCAGAATATTTACAAAGCTCTCGCGTCATCGTAATTATAATTATTTTCGTATTTTATTTGATAGCACGGAGGCAAATAAGATAATGGAATAATAAATAAACACTAACGTGGGAAGGAAAAACGTATTTATTTCATTCACTATTTGCAGGGTTGGGGTTAATATATTTTTTAAATTTAATTAAATTAAAGTAAAGTTAAGGTTACAATTTAAGTTCAAGTTAAGTCAAATGAAATAAAAGTTGACTTATAAAATCAATTTAATTACGTTAAAAGTTATATTAACTAAAAACTATAAACTAGTAGTCAAAAGTTATGTTAAAATTAAACAAACTCAAATTAAATTAAAAGTTAATTTTGAAAAACATTACTCGTAATAAATTAAAAATTTCTAAGTTTTCAAAGTTAGGTTTAAGACAATTTGGATCATCAAAAAAATGTATATTTTATTTGTAAATTAAATTTATATGAAATAGCAAAAAAATATTGTTTTTTTATGTAGACATATATTTTTATTTATAATTATTTTTTTTTACATAAATACATTTTTAACTTAGCAAACAAAGTAATTTAAATGGTTTGAACAGTTTCAAAAATAATTAAAAGTTAAAAATTAAATTATTTAAAATTATTTAACAACAAAAGATCAAAAATTCCAAAAATTATGAAACTTTGTCAACACATAGAGTATGTATATTCTGTCATGTAATAAACAATTTTTTTTGCTGTCCAAATTTACTTTAAAGGGGTAAATTCAATCTCTAAAGATAATCTCATTTTTTGTTTTAATTATTTATCAGCAAAAGGAGAAAAAATAAAATTTTAGAAAAAAAATTGATTTCCTTTAATAAGATTTATCGATTAAAAAACTTATCAATTGTTTAAAAGATTATTTCAAACAATTAATGCTTTCCTTACATATATTGTATATTTTTTTTACAATTGATAAATCTCCTAATCGATAAATCTCCTGTTAAAATAAATAAATTTTCTCTCTAAAATTTTTTTATCTCATTTTGCTGCCAAATAATAAAATAAAAATAAAAAAATGGATTAATCTTATTTACCTATTTTCATGAAAATATCAAAATATTGAAAACACATTGCTTTGCTTTTTATATATTTTTTATAATTTTTTAAATAATTAACAAGTTTTCAAATCAATATTAATAAATCTTGTTAAAAAAAATAAACTTTTTTCTCTAAAATTTTGTTCTATCTCCTTTTGTTAATAAATAATAAAATAAAAAAGAAAAAATGGACTAAACGTTAGAGGTAGATTTTATCCCTTCAGGGTAAATTCGAGCAGCAAAAAAAATCGTTTATTACATGTCAGAATATCTTCTACGTGCTGCCAAAGTTTCATAATTTTTTGGAATTTCCGAGTTAGAGATTTTTCCTTGTAAGTTAAATTAAAAATTATTAATTTATTAACTTTTTAACTTTACTATCTGACTTTCCATTTTTTAACTAGTTAGTCATGTAACGTTCAACCAGAATGTTGATCTCGATCAAAAAATCTCTCGCGAATTTGCGACGGATGAATATCGAGATGATCGAGATGCGAGGTTCGATACATCTCGAATACGCACATCACTTTCGATCAGAAAAATCGTGCGTACGAGACAGAAAAGCAAGGGGAGAGGGGAAGGGGGATTGTAATGCGAGTCTACTACGTCATCCAATTTTGACTATTTATTATATTAGGTTAGATTGCTTAAACAAATCAATAGATTTCACGAAAACATCAAATAATCACAAGCGAAACAAATGGGCAATTAATTAAATAAAAATAATAAGAGAGGATTATTTACCTGGAGGCCCATCGTTATCTTGTCGGTCGCTGTTTCAATATTCACATTCACTTGCGCGAATCTTACGCCCGTCTTACGCGGAGCAGCTTCACATCGCGTCGGATTACTCGCCGAACTTCTAGAAATGTGTAGAACGTCATCGATCTCGATCGAAAAATTCCAGCGCACTTTCAATCACACGCGAATACCCGACGAATAAGTGCCACGACTGCCTCGAGACGATCGTATGAGGTTCGGCTCGGCACGACACCTCCGGATACGTACAACGCCATCTCTGATCGGAAAAATCCCGCGTATGAGACAGAAAAGCGAGGGAGGAGAGGAGGGCAGGGGGCGCGACCGGTCTGTCAACTAACACTAATATATTAGGTTAGATTGCTAATTATCATTTCGGGCGATTAATCGGCGCAACCAACAGCCGACGGCACTCTGCACGGCACTGCCGACGGACAATCGCGTACGCACCGTACATTTCGAACGAGAGAACAACGCGACACACATTCCCGACGTCTCTATCGCGTCGCACGGCACCGTAGAATCTGAAGCAAACTGAAATCTAACGCGGAGCAAGTTCACGTCGCGTCGGTTCACTCGCCGAACCTCATAGAAGCTTTTAGAACGTCGTAGATTTCGATCAAAAATTGTAACGCACTTTCAATCACACGCGAATACCCGACGGATGAATGTTTGGAGACGAGGCTCGGTACGACACCTCGAATACATACATCACCTTCAATCGGAAAATTCCGCGTACAAGACGGTCGGCGAAAGACGGAAGGAAGGGGGGGGGGGGATAAGTAGTGCGACCGAACCTACAACGTCACCCAATCCTCTTCTATTAGGTTTGCTAATTATCATTTCGCGCGATTAATCGGCGCAACCAACATCCGACGGCAACCTGCACGGCACTCCCGACGGACAATCGCGTACGCACCGTACATTTTGGACGAGAGAACAACGCGACACACATTCCCGACGTCTCTATCGCGTCGCGCGGCATCGTAGAGTCTGAAGTAAACTGAAATCTAACGCGGAGCAACTTCACGTCGTGCCGGATCGCTCGCCGAACCTCATAGAAGCTTTTAGAACGTCGTAGATTTCGATCGAAAATTGTAACGCACTCTCAATCACACGCGAATACCCGACGGATGAATGCCTCCAGACAATCGTACGAGACTCTGTACGACACCTCGGACACGCACAACATCACTTTCAATCGGAAAAATCCCGCGTGCGAGACGGAACGGCGAGGGGGAATCGTAGCGCGAGCGAGTCGCCTGCTGCGTCACAAGTCCAACCACGAATTGCGACGTAAGGAAGTGAACCGAAAGCGCGATTGTCCCGCGAAGGATTGATAACTCACTTCGCACATAAATTATAGATACAGCGGGCGACGCCGGCCGGTGCGTCGTAGACGGCCGGTTGAAGACGCGGAGTCACGCGTTACGCAGCAGCCGAGTGACGGAGAGTGGGAGTGGGGGGGATGCGCACACAGGCAGCGCGCACGCACACGCCGCGACGTAGTCACACATATACGTGCGCCGTCCGTGCTCGCGACGTTCTCCCTTTGACCCTCGTCGTTCGCTCGTGTGTACGTACTGCGTCTTCAATCGCGAGACACTATTTACGATTGTGTTGCTCCTACACGGGTCGCGTAATGTTTGCTAGAATCTTGGAGAGTTTAATATCAATTGCGTCTTACCTAGCTCGGCTCATTTCTGTGCTAGCACGCCGTAATAACGCGTTACTTTTTCGACGTTGTGTTTACAACCTCACTTCGATTTCGCGAATCGTTACCTCACTTCGGTAAATTTACTACGGCACGGTACTGTTTCGATACGATTTTATATAAATCAAAAAATATTTTTATATTTTCCATGAACTTCATATATATTCGCGAAGTATTTTTTTCTACATTTTATATATTCGAAATATTATTTTGACATGCTAAAGGGGCTTCGCGCGCGCTCACACGAGAAACGTGGAATTAATGCAACACGCATTACACGTAAAAAATTTTAATCATACCCGTAAGACCATAAGCATATCGATCAATCACAGTCAAGCTTTCTAAAACCACAGTTTTGATTGTGATTGATCGATTTGCTTAAGCACGCATCAGAATATGCATTAGAGAGCGAGGCTCGCAAATCGGAGGTTAGAATTTGATCAATTAGATTTAATTTCATTGTAATCCGTTTCGTTCTGATTGAATTTTAATCTCTAATTTCCAAGTTTTAATCTCCAATATGTAATCGGATTACAACTCACTGTTACAATTTTTTACGCATATTGCGAGCTATTTAATTACTATATTAACGAAAATAGAGTCAAAAATAGAGTAAAAAGAATTAGTTGTACACGAAATACTCAGAATAATAGAAAGAAAGGTACCTTCAACTACATTAATCAAATCTGTCCTACATAACTACCGCAATATATTCTTATATAAAAATTTTATCTTTTCTATAGCTTGAAAAGCTCAAGAAAAAAAATTGGATCTGACCACTCAGACGTTAAAATTTTTTACGTGTACTACAAGCTGTTTAATTATTATATTAATGAAAAATAAAGTAAAAAATATAATAAAAAGAGAAGTGCTTTACAATGTTGGAATTTTGCTCGATATTCAAAGATAGATTACGTACAGCATTGAAGGTAGTTCCGAGCACGGGACAAATATGTATTACAAATTGTTGACAAGGTGAAAGAAAAGAAAATATGTTTTCAAAAAATACTAACTAAAACAATAATTCATATCACCAATTTGGCGTCAAGTGAGGCGTGCGTGTTGGATGGAAGAGCGAGGGAAGAACACATGGAGATATATCGCATCATAGGTACATTCCTGGATACGTTCTGAATTTACGCATCAAACACATAGAGTATTATCTTGGTCTTGTTTAATGTTCGATGAACAACAAAGACAATTATGCTCTATGCGATTGATGTTCAATTCAGAACAGACTCCTGTCTTCGCTCCGTGACGAATTTCAAAGCGCTTCCGATATTCTGATCTTCGGAATCGCTCCGTATCAATTAACGCGATGTAATTAACTCTTACGATATCATGTACGAAACGGTATCGCATCTCTACCATCCTGGGTATCTCGAATCTGTTTATTTTTTCACCGATTTAAAATAGTGAAAAAATCTTTAAAAATTCACGAACTTTCAGTTTTCTAGAACAAATGCTGAAATTTTACTTTATAAAATAAAATGTATATAATTTAATAATACCATTTAATAATCGAACTTCGAGAAATGTGTACGAATAAAAATCGATCAGACTCAAAATATCCAGGATGTAGAGAAAGAGTTAACTTTCAACTACACTGTTCAAATCTGACTTACACAACTACTGCCATAGTTTTTTATATGAAAAATTTTATTTCTTCTATAGTTTTAAAAGCTTTGAAAAAACCGGAACTTTTCAATTTTTCTGCGAATTTTCTTGGTTGTAGGTGAAGTTTTTTAATAAATTTTTGAAAAATTTACCTACAACCAAGAAAATTCGTGAGAAAATTGTAAAACTCTAGTTTTTCTGAGCTTTTAAAACTACAGTTTCTTCTGTAATCACAAGTTATGTCTGCTTAAGATTATCAAATTTTTTTTATCTTTTATATTCTTGCTTATACTTATATGAGAATATGCTTCGGAGTTTGGTACTAATTTTTTTCTGTGTAGAGTAACAGTTAAAAAAAAATTATTTTACACATTAATAATCAATAAAACGTACATTTGTACCCCAAATTTTAATTAGAGTTTTAACTAAAATAAAATTTAAAAAGTTGATGTTTTCTTGGTCTAATGTAACAATCAAACGTTCTAAAACATAATCATTTATGTAACAAATATAACAAAATAAAATGCAAAACTCTAAGTAACAAAAATAAAGATTTTTTTAAATTTTCGACAATGTTAACTCTAAGATATATATTTTTTTAATAAATAGTGATCTTAAACTACAATTCAACCAGTTCCAATTAAGAAAAATATTTGCGTAATTGTGACAATGAGGTAAGTTTGTATCCTGCCAGTGTAATTGAAGGATAGCCTTTTATGATCAAAAAATTTCGATTTCGATTTTTCAATACCATCGTCGAAGTAATTCCCAGTAACTAAAACGCAATCGCAAAATATTCTGGCGAAATATTCCCGTTTAGCTTTAATTCTCGCCTCGTAATTGGAGTCTAAACTTTTCGCGGATTCGGGAACACTTTTCCATTAACTCGACGAAAGTTTTCACAATTAGCGTGCGAATCCCGTTGCACCAGACATGTAACCAGACGCTTCTGCTGTTCGTTAAATGGCAAACGAATTTTGCACGAATTTCCGTCATGCAAAAAGATGATGCGTACAATGCAATCGGATGGAAACGTGCAATATTGCGTTACAATTGCTATCGAAACGTTGGGCAATCGCGATATCATCGTTAGCATCGTTCCAAGTTTCAGTAAATCGCAACTACGATATATTCTCGGTGTATCGAATTGCTTTAATTTGCTTTAATGTGTTCCGCAGTTAGAAACTAACAATAAGATCCAAACGCGTTTTCGGTCTCGAGTACATGACAAATTGAGTTTAATCGCGTTCTCGAAACAATTCAAACCCGTTACAGTCGAAGGGAAGTGTTCTGAGAAACTTGGCGAGTACTTGTCAAGCTTGTAAGCGGCTCGCATCTCCGGCGACGTGTGAACATCTCCAAACATTTTCCCGCGCTCTCTACTCGCGAGACGGTAACTGCCGCGAATATCTGAGAAACGGGAGCACCGAGTAAAATATTATTGCTAAAACGACGTATAGTGTTCCGATTACATAGTAAGCAAATTTTAGATATAATGGAATTAATGTGTCATCGAACGAAAAAATAATAGCGATCAAAATTAATAGATGCTTTGTCCTGAATATCGCAAAGTATTTGGTTGAATTGCATAGGAATTATAACGCAATTTAAGAGGTTATATATACTTTCTCAATTAAAAAAAAAAATAAATTTTTTTATCTTAAATTATTTTTTAGTGTTTAAAATATACGAAAAAGTAAAAAGTTGCCCAAAAACATATAAAATATTTATATGAATTTTCTTTAAATTTTAAACGCGTTTCACAGAAACTATGTTTCTTAAAAATTATTAAAAAAAAATTATTATCAAATCAAAACAATCACATATAAGCTTTTGCTCACACAAAGAAAAATTTGAAAATTTATTTAGAAAGATAATAAATAAATTTGATATCTACAAAAAGCACACGTTTTATTACTTGTTAGTATGTAAAAAAAATAATTTTTTTAACTGTTTATAAATTGTTAAAGTTATTATACTAACACAGAAAAAAATTATTAAATTAACAATCACATTCTCACATATAAGCAAAAATATAAAATCTTAAAAAATCTTGATAATCTTAGACATAACTTGTTTACATAAAGAAACAAAATTCTTCAATTAAAAAACAAACTTTTTTATACAAAGAAGTTATATCTATTTAAAATTATTAAATTCTTTCAAGATTTTATTTTTCTGCTTATATTTGAGAATATGATTGCTGATTTTATACTAATTTTTTTTCTGAGTTAGCGATAACTTTAACAATTTATAAACATTTAAAAAATCACATTTTTTTTCTATTAATAATTAATAAAATACGTCCTTTTTGTAGATATTCAATTTATTAATTATCCTCTAAAAAATGCGCAAAAATCAGTAATTTCTCAGCATCGAGATGGTATGTAATTCCTTAATGTGATTCGAAGAAAGATCTAGCAATCATTGCAATATCCGACGAAGGATAACAATTAATATTTCATCGATTCCCGCGTCAGCGAACGCGTCACTATGAAGTTTGCCACGAACGCCGCGTGAACTACGTCACAGTATAGTCAGACGCCTTCAGCTCATCGCCGGACAGCAACGCTCGCGCCCGCGCTCGTGAATTTCGGAGGCGCCGAGAAAAACCGTCGAGCGGGATTGCATCGAAAGCATGATTTAATGGAAAAGTATCGGACTGTCGTCGTGATTACGCCGAAGGTGAGTGATTTCGCGTAGGGCAACGATCGATATTCCATCGATTCGCGGATCAGTGAACGCGTCGCCGCGAAGCTTGCGACGAGCGTTCTTGGCGTGCGAATCCCGGTGCGATACATACGCCTCCTGCCTCTCGTCGAACAGCGAACGGTTGCGTCGCGTGCGCGAGCTTCACGAGTGTCGAGAGAAAGTATCGGGCGATCAATATTCCATCGATTTTCGGATCAGCGAGCGCGTCGCCATAAAGCTTGTGACGTAAGCGTCCTTGGCGTGTGAACCCCGTACGCAACCCAGACGTCTCCCCCCCCCCCCGCGGCTCCCGCTTCTCGCCGAACAGCATGAACAAGACGGTCGCGTCGCGCACGCGAATTTCACGAGTGCTGAGAAAATGTATCGTAAAAGCATCGCATCACGGCTGCATCGCGTTTTGACACAGTGCCGCTGCCGCGCGCGACAGTGAACGTTGGACGAAAACACGGCTCTTCCGCGAGAGACACGTACCGCCATATTTCGGAGCGCGTTTAGTCGCGTCGTTCGCTTATGGCGTCCCTCCCGCGTCCCACGTCCCGCATACTTTCGATATTCTTGAGTAAAATCGCGATCGCGTTCATCGCGCGTCTCTGCCAATTCGAATTTTGCGGGTGGACGCGCGTGCTGATTCGACTGCCGTTATCGTCGATCGCCGGCGTTTGTCATTCATGTCGTTTCGGAACGTCGGACGGCTTTGTTTCGCCTATGAAAACGAAGTGACGTGCAAAGTGCCAGATTTCCCTGCGGTGGATCCGGAGTGACGCGACGCAGCCGTCGAGTCGAGGAACGCATCGGATGCAGCCAAAGATGTGCGCGACGGCGGTACATCGATCGGTGAGTAAATCAATATATGTATCGTGCATTTGTATTTTATTCGCCAAGTGATTTGATTCGTAATTGCGTTGCACTCAAAAAATTGTTTTACTGCTGTAGGTAGATTTCTAGGTGTCACAACAAAAATTAATTGCTCCATTTTGTACCTGCTAAAATATCGTTTGTCACATGTAGAATTTATAGCACTAATATATTAGCAATTCTTCTAAAAAATTTAGATCTTGTTGCCAATTTTACAATGAGAAAAAATTGTTTTTAATAAAAAAGAATACGTTTTCTTAAAACCATATTCTTTGATGCAAACATTAGTTCTGTTTAAGTAAAAGCATTTACTTTTAAGTAAATAAATATTTTACATAATTTTGTATTTTTATATTTAAATAATAATTTTACAAATAAGCTAATAATATTATTATACTTAATTAAATTGTTTTCTTGGATTAAAAAATTAGATTATTTTAAATATAAAAATAATTTAACAATAAATACTTTTTAAAACTGTAAAAAAATTGTTTTATTAAAAATTATTTTTTTAATTTTATTTACATAAATATTTTAATCAAGAAATTTTTAACATGAAAATTATATAAAATTTTTTCTTCTAAAATATTTTTTTCTTATTGTGTACTTTATTGTATAGTCCAATTTTGTAAAAAGTACAGTTCTTAACATAAATAGGCGCCACAAAAAAATTTTCTTTCTAAATTTTCCAAGCATTTGAGACATAAATTCTCTCTGTTATTTAGATTGGTTAAATACGAAACATATGCGATACCACAATATTTATTAATTATTTATCCATTTTAATTTTTTTTTGCAACCAAACAATTTGTGGCTGTACTTGCAAGACCATTTTTTTTGAGTGCACGCTTATTTATTCTCGAATTATGGAAATGCGAAGGTCGTTGAAAAATACCGAGGGGCATTTCCTTTTGAGAATATTCTTCTGATACAAAAATATTCGCCTGATTTATTTCCAACTCTAATTACGCAACGCACCCGCTTCAAAAGCTTGTTCGAGAAAAGATCTTTTGAACAGAACGCCACCTTTTCCAGAGCGGAATGGCTTTAAGCCAGCTGGCTTTTATGTAAACAAGAATTTGCTTGTAAGGGTGGTTTGGATATCATTTCCTTGATTACATTCGTAATTCATAAATCTGTTGGATATAATTTTACTGGCTGAATTAACTGTAGAACATTCCTCGATAGGCACATTGTGCGAGTATTGCACAATAATTATATGCAGGAATTTTCGAAATAAAATTTCTAAATAATACAATATTTGTTAAAAATTAGACAAATTCTTTGATAGAAAAAATATTTTACACAAATTTAAGAAATGTTACAAAAATTTACACGACAATGCTAGAATTGGAATAGTTTTCTAAATTTTTGTAAATTTTTGTATTTCTATTTGCGATTCTTACAAATTTCTCGGTAAAACTTTGTCAAACTATAATAAATTACAATATTCTACACATTTTCAAGTAGCTTACTCTAGCAAAAAAATTTCTGTGAGTAATCACAAAGTTCTAATAAAAATAGAAATTATTTTTTTGTAAAAATATTTATTTTCTTAGTTATATGTATTTTACTAAAATTAACAAGTGTTCCAATTCTAGCATTTTGGCATAAAATTTTGTACAATTTTTTTTGTTAGAGTTTAAGTTTAAAGTATAAATATTTTACAATTATTAAACAATTTCTTTCTAAATCTAATATCGCAATATACCAAAAGATGAATCGACATATCGTCATAATTTTGTTAAAATACTATTTTGAACAATATTTTACAAAAGATCAGTACTTCTACGTCTGTTTTTGCAGATATACCTGTATGATTGTAAATTATACTTTTTATGCAAGATTTCGTCATATAATTTAATAAATGTTGTTCTATCGGGGAAATGATAAGCATGTAAAGCGAGCGATATATTCGAGCACACGTTCCACTTCCAAACGGATTGCATTATCGCAATTATTCACAGCCGCGTGAATTATTCGCAATTTCCATGATAATCAAATTGAGGAATTATTTAATTCACGAAATGGACGTAAAGAATTTAAGGGAAGAACGAATTTTGCGGGTTGAAAAGATGAGATAAGAGCGTTGTCCTCCTTTTTTTTCGCCGTAGCCGGTGCAACATTCTGATGACAATTGCACGTCCAATAACTAAGTTTAACGGCAAACTCTCCGACGAATTATGCGAGAAACTCAATTTAACGTGGCGTCGCGTCGTCGACGCCATCAATGCATTACGGCGCGATGCATTCGCTTTCTCGACAAACTCTCATTCTTTCTCCTGTGTTTCCTCCATCTCTCTACGCATCTTCGTCGTGTTTTCTGTCGAACCGATTCGACCTCGTGTTCGGCCGTCGAAAGACAAGGGAAGATCGGGGGATGCGCGAACGCACACCACGATGGCGAGAGATTGCGTAAAAGGGTGGCTGACGAGGGGAGGAAAGAGGCGGCGGCAGGGAGGACATCTCTTCGCGAGTTGCAGTGCATCTTTCTCTGATTTCCCGTGGGACGCCGCCTTCGCCACGCTTATCCACCGCGAAGCCGCCGGGATATCGCGCGCCCGGGTGGATGAGAGAGGTGGATACGGCAACGCGCGTGTCCTCGCGAAGCATGATTTATTTTATCGCTCTTTGAGAGCGGCCGGCATAATTCCGGGCCGTTCCGCCGGCAGTTATTTACCCTCCCCCGTCGCGCGCCGGGCCCGACACGGGGGTGCGAACGGGTAGAGAGGAGTCTCTCCCCGACGGGGGATCAACAGGTACAGGACTCTGCCGCAGCCTCCCAGCCGCCGCCAGAATCGGTGCGACGAGCTGTTAGCTCCCGCGTGTCGAAAAGTTGCAGAGATACTTCGTTGACCTGTGCAACTTGCACTTTCTCAGACGCGAATCTTTGTTTATCGATTTGTATTGCGATCTAAATTGTGTGTCGAGGGATATTAAAAGAAAACTAGCATATTCCCCTTTCTTTAAGATTTTCTGCATTAAAGAAATTGTATTAAAAATGTAGATGATGTAAAATGTCTTAAAATATTATCAAAATTAAAAATTTCATAGATTCTATTATTATGTTTGAGTGTACGGGTAAAATTTATTTCTCTTACTGGTTTAAAAGTTATTTAACTTTTTGTTTACTCTTGATTCTTATATAAAATCGTATTTTATAGTACTTATTTGAAAATTTGATAAGAAGGTAGCATGATGACTGAAATCAAAGTTTTTTAACGTAGGATTAAAGAGTTACATATTTTCTCGATATTGAGGAATTACTAAATTTTGGAATTTTCTTTTTTTTTTTAGAGAATAATACTTAAATAAATTTGTTATCTACAAAAAAATATGTATTATAAAATAAAAAATAATTTTCTGAAACTGTTTCGACTTATTTAAATTCACTTATACTGAAGCCCTCCCACAAGACACTTTTCAGTCTTAGTGGTCTAGAATTTTATAAAACAAACGAAAATAAGAAAAATTATTACGGGTCTTCAGAATAAATATGTCATTAAGAATTAACGGGCTGAATTTCAAAATTATGTAACAATCGAAAAGTTATAAAATTAAAAAAGGACATGTTTTTCTAAAGTTTTATTGCGATAGCTTTAACAATTTTCAATCTTTTTTTTTGATAAAAAAAACTTTTACTTGTATAAAATGCATTTTTTTATGAGGCAAAACGCATTTAAAATTTAACAACAAAAAAATTTGTGTGAATAATTGTGTCTTTGAACAACTTTCTACTTTTTTCCTATATTCTAGATACTAAAGAATGATTTAAGATTTTAAAAAATTTAATTTTTTTTTTTAAGTTGAAAAGATATGTAACCCTTTAATAAAACTCTAATAAATATTTGTACAAAGGTTCATTTAGATTTACTTATTTGTTTAAAAGTTATCTAAAACTGTAACAAAATAGTCATTTTCGCAAAAACCTTTATAAATTTTCGTTGTTTTCTTCTTTGCAACTAATTTTAGGAATTTGAGTATTCGTAACCAAAATTCTTTGTCGTTGATTAGAAAAGGGAAAAAATTAATCTAAGAAGGTTTCAGTTTTTTAATTTTGATAGCGCTTTTATCTCGTGTTACGTAGCTAAAAGTCCTCAATAAAATATTAAAGGGAATAATCTGCGTTAAATAACACGAAGTTATATCTCTTCAGTCAAATTCTCCGCGTTTCTTTTTCGTTTTTCACTTGCCGAGAGACCAATCTTTTCGTCAGCGTCTACCAACTATTGTGAATACACGCGTCCGTGGACAACTAGAATGGCATGCTTACGATAACGTTTCAAGCGGGATCTACTTGAAAGGATACGCAAGGGATATGCGTTACAAATCCCGACGCATAATGCACTCTCGGTCCAATGTCTCTTGCGGACATATGTTGTCGACCAAGATGAGAACGGGAGGATAAGAAAGGGGAGGACAGCTTTGTACCAGGAAACTCCGGAGTAGCGCAATAACGTTTCTTACGCCAGGTTTCCGGGCTGGCGTGCCGTGGATCGCGAGCGGGTGGGTAGCTCGCGGGAATACCAGTAGAAAATGGAGAAGGATGGAAGACAGTAAGAAAGAGATGAAGAAAAAGAGAAAAAAGAGAGAGAGAGAGAGAGAGAAAAGCAAAGACGATGAAGGGAATGGAAGATGCAGTCGTTGTCTGGCATGCAATTAGGGGGTAACACCATTCTTGCGCAAGCATTCCTTCTCTTTCTTCCTGCGATGCATTTTTCTTTTCTCGTTTTCTCCCCTAAGGAATTTTTATGTATGCCATTCTTTTTTTGTCTCTTTTTTTCGTGTATATTATGTGTACTTTCACTGTCCTCCTCAGTCGCAAATTCGAACACATGAGCGTATTCTTCATTATAATTCTTGTCATCAACTCTTGATAATAACATGACTGTAGAAAGCCTCCAAGTGAAGACATTAAGAATCCAATAATTTTTTTTTTTTTCTTTAATAGAAATTGAAAAATATAACGCAATTTCGAGGCTAATTAGCTGCAGGAAAGAAATTATACGTCTGACAATTGAAAAGTATTGAAAGAGAAAAGGTCTGCACCTCAAAATTATTCAGTTCTGCGCGGATTTGTATGCATTTTTTTCCGAACTCAATTGTTTACAGAATTTTGCTGCAATGCAGATTACAAAATAATTATGTTGAATTTAAAAAATTGCATCGGATGTTTAACTTGGTTGTTAGAACGTGAAAATTGTTTGCAGCAATATTATCATGCTTGGGTGTCCTACATAATTATTTTTATGGTTCAACATAAAGCTGTTTTCTGATCTGTATCTAGCTAAATTTTTAAATGCTGTAATAAAATTGTTTTTTTCCGTGTACACAAGGGCTTTCCGAGTATTTTGCTGAAATACAGATCTAAAAGTAATTATGTTAGACCATTAAAATATTTAGATGTTTCAAATGATTGCTAGATTGTCAATATTTTTTGCATCAGTATCATTATATTTGAACCTCTCGTATAATTATTTTGATAGTCCAACATAAAATTATTTTCTGATCTAACTAAATTTTTAGATACTATTTACAATAAAATTGTGAAATTCTTTCCATGTAGAAAAAATTAAGCCTAGATAATAGTTATCAAACTTTGAAATAGTTTCTGTTAAATATTCAGTTAATGTAAACAAATATTTAATAATATTTAGTAGTAGTTTGTTAACCGTTTAGTAACCGATTACTATTATTATTTTTATTTATTAATGTAATTAATCAATATTACTAAGTGTTGAATTATATTAATCAAACATTTAATCGAAATTATTTTACCAAAGCTCAATCATCATTACCAAAATCTTTTTTTCAATACAATTATGTTTCACGATTGCGAATGGCAAATTGAACGTTAAAGTCATTTTCATGCCTTTTTAAATAATCGAACGCACCAATCCTCGTGTCATGAACGACAATCATTAACGCAGCTCGAATCACTTGGTCATTTTATACGTGATTAAATACGATACATTCCGATACGACGAAAATGTCATTGAAATAGCGATGCGCGAGTGACGCGTGCCCTGAATCGCTATTCAAATGGTCGATAATATCCACGCATCTCTAAACATTTGTATCGCGCTATCAAATATCTCATAAAATCACGACACAATCGCGCACAGTTTAAACCGCTTTATCCGTGCGTTCTCGCTCGACGAGTATTTTGAGAATTATGCGGCTAGATAAATCACGATTATTTCTGTAAAATGTTATCAACGCATACTGTGCAATTTACGAGGCGTCCCTACTGGTCGACAAATTCCCCCGAGTGAAACCGGAAACGAGTGTGGCAAAAAAAAAACAAGGGTTCAATGCCCCTCGAACTGTGACGTATTCTACGTAAATATCAATTTTCAGATATAAACTTACATTCTACCCCGTGTGCAGCGTCGTTTTACGCGAAAAACTCGGCAGGTGGGATTAATACGGGAGTGAGTAAAAAATAGGAATAAAACGAGTTTCGCGACCCCCGGCGAGGGTATCAAAAGCTTTTGGAACGGGGCGAAGCAGATAGTGCTATTCGGTGCCCTGACCGGACGTTTTCCGCTGGGAAAAGCGAGCAAACGAACGCAGGTCTCTCTTTTTGTTGCTGTCCGTTTGT
Organism: Solenopsis invicta; assembly: GCF_016802725.1. Taxonomy (NCBI): domain Eukaryota; kingdom Metazoa; phylum Arthropoda; class Insecta; order Hymenoptera; family Formicidae; genus Solenopsis; species Solenopsis invicta. Next base: position 23,731,115 of record NC_052668.1, read on the forward strand.
GCTTTCCTTTTTCACGGCATCGAGACGTATCCTGCGCACTCTGATAATTTTACATTATGATATTTATAATTATGATACTAATTAAAATTCATACACATGCATCTATGTATGTATAATAATATAAATGGAAATCATAATTATAATGAGAGTGCTAATTATTGTTAGATCATAAAAGCGACAGCATAAATTTTCATTCGCATTGTCGGTTGCCACCAAATGTCATTCTACAAAAGGATTATTTATAACGCAATGTGACACCGGATAATTATCCAGGCAATTTTTTATACACGCGATGGTCTTTTTTTAAGCGTTATTAAAATAATAGCACCTGATAGGAAACTGTTTCCGCAAGCAACGTTTAATTAACGGAAATTAAATCCTTCCGTTTAACGCGCGGGACAATAGCCAGAATTTTAACGAATGTACAGTACAATAGGGAAAAAGAACTTGAGCAATCCGTGTGAAAATAAATGCGCAAAAGCTGCTTGCATTCGACAAATGATTTCTTCATAAAATTTGAGTTAATGAAACATTACTTTTTAATCGAAAGTGGGAGAGGGGAGGCGTTCTTTCACTCGAAAATTCCGCGGGGGATGAAAACGCACACTTTCCCGCAGACCTTTTCTCTCCGCGCCAATGGAGCTCACGCTATTGTAACAGAAAATTAGAAATTGTTCTCCGACGGTACACAAAGCCTCGCGGCATAGAACGCCGGTTAACGAACTTCATCGCTGAATCTGGAGCGCAAACAGGTCTGCAGTCGGAGAATTTCGTTTCGTGTACCTCCTGGCTTTTATTATTCCATTTTGTCCCCAAAAACTTTGGACTCTTCTCGAAAAACACATTCGTTCTCGTAGCGATGAGCAAACACTCGCGACCTGCAACGAATCGATCGAATATCTCGTCGCTACGAGAGTTCACCTCTTTTCTTCTCCTTCAACTTTTTCGCTATTTTGTGCCGAATAAATTTAACATAGCGAATCAGGGGAGACAGTTGCACAATGCGATGTCGAGACATGAATTATGATAAAGGAGAACGCTATCGATCGCTGACACAGTTTCGAGATGTTACATTCAGTTGTATCGCGATACAAAAGGTTCGGTAATCGTTTAAAAAAATAAAACGTGATGATCTAGCGGAATATTCGAACGGTCGCACTATCGTTTATTTAGTTTTACTGATCGCGATGCTATTGTGTATGTACCTTCGAGCAAGCGACAAAAGTTAACACCATATTGAGAGACAGAAAGAGAAAGACAGACAGACAGAGACAGAGAGAGAGAGAGAGAGAGAGAGAGAGAGAGATTCGATCGCGACATCGACAGTATCGATCCGTCGTTCGGCCGTCCGGCGGCAGATACGGCCCTCAATTTCCGGAAATTAATAAAGCTCGCGCACGTCCGTTACGTGCGGCATACGAACCGGGGCGGCGTCGAAACGAATTCTCCTACTCCCGCGTGTTCTCGTCCCTACGTTCCCATTCCTCGTCATCGTACGGGAGGAACAGGCGCTATTCAGGTCGGGCGAGCGCGAAAACAATGGCTCTAATCTCGTCCGGTCGCAATACATGACTTGCTGGTGTTTCCCGGCCGATAAAATGTCGTCCACCTGTCTTCCAGCGTCCCAGCTGGAAAAATGTGCTTCGAGTACATATCGGTGGAGGCTGCAATGCACGCGAGGCCGGATTACTCGGGCACTATGACAAAAGGAGAAACAGCGCGAACGCGGTGTAAAGCTAGTCCGTTATTTCGGTAATGAAAAGCTGGTAATTTAATATCGCCGAATTTAATTGCAGCACGATTTGGAGAAAGTGCTTCTTCATTAACGTCATTGGATATCGCTCGAAATTATATTGAAAGTATTAATATATATTGGAAGTATTAATGGCGTTCTTTCAGATAAAAACATTTTTACGTTCTCTTAAATAATGAATTTAATGGAAAAGTTATTACAAAAGATCGATAGGTATTATTTGTAAATGGTAATTAATACGTCAGTCAAATGACACGTAAAAGCAAAGTAACGCATCTTCATTCTCTCGAAATCACTTATCGAATGCCTATGAATTAAATAGAGATATTTAATCTCGCGTTGATGATACATTTCTAAAGTCGGTTAATCGAATCGCGCGATTTGCTCGTATTGCGTACGAGACGTTTTCCTTTCCGAAGGACGCAGATTTACTTCGAGCTCCAGCGAATTCCACTCTTTCTTTCTCCCCCCTAGCTTCTCGTACCTGACTAATAAATGAATCGATCGATCCCCGCGAAGGCAGAGGAAAAAGAGAAATGTACATGCGCGCGTACGATTCGGCTTTGGTGAGTAGGAAGGAAGAAGGACTAGGAAATGGAGAGACGCGTCTCTCCCCGGTATCTTCACAGCCTCCAGGGAACATAAATGGTGTTATCCTTCTGTAACCGGTCTTATAACATATCGCATACATCCATATAAATATACACGGTGCCTTATCGCTTTTGGATTTTTCGAACAATTTGTGTTACGTACTCTTATTTCAAAATATCGAAGACTTAACAGTTCTTCTCGAGTTATAGGTAATTTTTTTAACTAATAGCAAGTCTTAAAATAATCTTACTCTCTGTTTTAATTAAATTTGTATTTAAACATTAGGAAACTGTAACTAATTAAGGAAAAGATTTTAATTCGTTAGAAAAGAGTCAGTTTTGAAAATGTAAAAGACATCGTGGAGAAAATGGAACGCAAGTAGAGACACCCTATAGACACTTATACACATATATACGTGCACACGGGAGTCGATATCTTCCCTTGTCCATGTAAACTCGTGTACGTTCGCACGTACGATTGCAAGTGATTGCGAGCATCCTTCCTGCTAGCTAGTTGACCTCGCAAAGATACTAACGTCATGATAGAAGAACACGGGCTTTAAGTATCGTCCTTGGACGGTGCAAATACGATCGGGTGAGGTGAGGGTGAGAAGCTATGTACGAATGGGGGAAAAATGGGCGTAGAAATATGGTACATGTACGGGTGTCGTCGTACGAGAATTGATTGTAGTAAGTGAAAGATCTGGCTCGACCTTCTGCGCCTCCGAAGGGATGATTTATGTGTCTCGCTTCGGTCCAGACGAGAATACGAAACGGTATCGATTCATTAAACGAATTACAGTATCTCGCTGTGCGATCAACAATGAAAAAAGATTTTTTTAAATAAAACATTTATGCTGTTAATAGATACTCGACATAAAACTAATAGGTATATTTTTATCAAACTTAACATTTTTTTATATTTTAAAGCAAATTACATTTTAAAATCTAACTTCTTTTTATTTGATTCGTGAGCAATGAACGCAATGAGAAAAATTGCAGCAGAAGTCATCCTTTTGTGCCCTATCATTTCGCATGGATCCTCGCATGAGAATTCGCCGCGACGACCGTTTTCTCTAAGAATCGACGTGATCCCCGGGTGCGAAGTATTCGCACCGAGAGAAAGATACGCTTCATCCTTCGCGCCTCCTCTTGTTACTCTTCGCGCGCGAGAGGAAAAAGAGGTAGAAATCGCCTGTCTCGGCGTTTCACGTCTCTTGGGCGAGATAAGATCCACGAAAAAAGGGGCGAATAGGTGACGATGAACACACGAGAAAGAAACAGAAAGATAGAGTGCATGGGGAAGGGAAGGGTCGCGAGACGCCGCGCGAACCTCGCGATGGAAATTGAATTTCCACGTCGAAAGTTCTCCGGAGACTCGCTTTGTTACTACTCTTGTGCGACACAACATCGCGAACGGACTTTTGCGAAGCATCACGAGCTCCGGGAAAGTTTGACTGTAGGGGATCACGGAGTTGACAGCCAAACGAGGAGCTTAAGTTCGAGATAATTGGGAAATTTGAAATTGACGATTTCCGTGAAATTTCAACCAATTATTATTAATCCTAGATCGCCACTACTATTTTTGATTAAATTCCTCTTTACACCAAGTTTTGTGATAGTCTGTAACTTTGAATTAAAAAAATGTCAAATTTTTAAATTCAAACTTGAAGCAAAAACATCAGTAGAGGTTTTCAGTTAACTTTTTGTACTAACAAAAAAAGATATAAATTACTTCAAAAAGTTTAAGTATTTGATACATTAAAAATCGACATTTTTAAAAAATCAACAAATTATTTTATAATTAATAAGCAAAATTTGATTAAACAATGTAAAATGGTAAATAACGGTGTCATGAATATAAAAAATTATAATGGATATATTATATATTGTATACTTATTTTATATTAATTTAATATGTATATTATAATGCACGTAATAATGCGTATACATTATACTAAAATAATTTTTTTTAATTTTACAATTTTATGCATTTATTTTTATACTATCTGAAAATGTATATTTAATAAAAAAATATATAAGAGAGATGAGAATAATGCAAAAAAATGCCCCTGCAAGCTTATCGTACCTATAAATAGTTTTTTGTTTAAACTTTAATCCAAATTTTCAAATTATATTATAAACAAATTATAACAGCGTAAAAAATCGCATAAGGTACATCGTATTAAGGTACATCGTATCCTGATATGGCGAGCTAGAGTTAAATCAGATTGTCGATATTCAGCAAAAATTTGCTTCATATCGTGACAGATTTAATTAGCTTTAATTTTAATATACGAAAATTTTTTTTACTAAAATCAATTATAATTTCCAAACGTGTAGTATAAATTTTTTGATAACTAATTGTTTCCGCAGCTGTATAATTTGTATAATTTAGCTTCCCAATTTTAGATTACATAGGTATTGCCGTGAGGTCATCAATTCACTGAAGTCGATATCAGCAAGCGTTACCTCTTACGAGAGGCAAGTTTCGCCGCGACCTGCAGTTCGCTTCGTAAATTAGGTTCTCCAAAGATGGAGTAACTAACCAAGTGCGCGCATGTTGCAGCCGGAATTAATCGCGAACCTATGGCTCCAGCCAGTCCTTTGGCATCCTTATGGCCTCGTTATCGAGGGACCCTGCGTTCAAAGCAAGTGGTCCTATGCTTAATAATCGTTAATATCTGACCGGAATACACATTTACTCTTATCGTTTGTGATTATCGATCATTTTTCAACAATTCTCCACGGAATTGCGCAAAACAATGTTACACTTATACAAATAATAATAGATAACTATTTATCTGCCTCGGAAGTGATAGATGTTTCTGAGATAAGGGTGTAGGCGAGAAGTGTGTGTTCTAGAGTAGTTATGCACTCCAAGAGTTATACCGCGAAATATCAACAGCTACGAGAAATGTAACTTATATATCAGAGAATATTAGCATTATGCATATTTCGCTAATAGGTTTTGCACTTTAATAGATGATTACAAGGCCTTAATTGAATTGAGAACGGAATTGATGTAAAATCGTCGACAAACTTTGCATATTAAATATCTTCAGACAGCGAGAAAAATGGTCTTTTCATCCGGGGAACGAAATCTAGGAAACATGATACGAAACTTCTCAACGTTCTGAGCGAGATTAAATTACTGTGTATTTATAGCGCTGGGAAAGGTTCGCAATCAGACAACTTTTGACGTATGGTGCTTCATGCAAACGCGAAAAATATCCCGGGAACAAATTTCAAGAAAATTCTAAATGCCGTACTATTTTGTAGAAAAAAAATATGCTTAATAAGTTAATGTTTGATAAATCTCAATAAACGATAAATAATACTATACGTAATATATTTATTATTAAACAAAACATATAAGCGTGCGGTCATTCGATGAGGAATTCCGAACATTTCCGTCTCTCGAGACCTTGTAAGGTTCAAGGTTGGGTCGAGACATGGACGGGAAAGAAAAATTGACAGACATCGCGCCAATATATATCCGAAGATGCGGGCTTGCGAGAAGCACGAGATAGAAGGACGGAAATGCGGAATGCGAAAGGCTGGAGGGATCGAAGAAAGAAATTTACGCCGCCTGTATATTAAAAATATGAAAGTCGCTGGATGTTATCTATGTCGAGACGTGCGGTATAAAGATTTGATTAAAAAATCGCAATGCGTAACATTTGAAATCGTCTCGCATGCTGGGCGCGAACGGGGGTTACTGTCCTCCTCACGTCACCCTTTGGACGAATTTCCACAGCGCAGCAGGCACGCCCTTCATCGATCGTTTCCTTTACGAATTAAGCTCGGGGATAAGGTGGCAGTGTCTCGGTGGGGCGGTAAGAGAGGGTGAGGAAGTCAAGGGCAAGGGCGTGGGTGCGAAACCGAGGAGAAAAGGAGGACACGAAGGAGGACGGAAACTCCGACGGACCATGGCGCATGTTACCGCTTGAATGGCGGAACAGCTGTCTGGTAATATCTTTTTTTATGTCGCCGGACTGTATTGTCTACTCATGCAAATCGGTGTACAAGATGTTCCGAGCTTTAGTAACTTCGCTTTAAGATGCCGCCATAAGCCGGAGAGTCTTAGGCGACGTAAGTTGGAAAGGAGATTCTAACTTGCAAATAATGCTAAGACATTCTATTAATAATTATTATGTACGATGCATTTTTTTATTTTATATTTGCAAATTTCATGTATTATCATTATTTTTCTCAAAAAAACGTACATCGGATAAGTGCCAAGAAATCCTTTCGCCCGTGCTTTAATGAAATTCGAACGAGTCATATATCTCATATAATATTTCAAACTAGATGAAATGACAGCAAACTCGCAGAATGTGTATACGATTCTTGTCAAAGATAAAGAATTTCTTTCCCGGATGAAATTTCAGATAAGGTATTGCTCCCGAAGTCAACCGACGATGGCGGGTCGTTGACGCGGGAGAGGGTGAGAAGGAAACATTGGCGTTTCAACACCTCTGTCTCCTCGCGCTTGTTTTTTGTTCGGCCCGTTCCGTTCCGTCGTGTCGTGTCGTCTTTGCTAAAGGAATAAGCTTGTAAATTTTACAAAATTCCGAGAAGGCGAGTCTCGCTACGGCCGCCATAAATTCAGCTCCCGTCGCGACTCGACAGGGGGGTTGCGTTACGGCGCCCCCTTTCTACAACCCTACTTAGCGATTAACACAAAGAGAGTTAAATATTTACTTTAATCGGCGCTAATCAGCTATAAAAGGATTTCGTAATCCACGTCGGGACCGGCGGCGATTTATTGCGGTAATAAAGCTCACGACAAATTAATTACTCCTACATCTGTCTTCGCAAAGACAGATTTACCTGTCCAGTAACGAGAACTTATTTCTTTCTATCTCTCTCTCTCTCTCTCCCCGTGAAAACCTCTTTTAAATTTTAAATATTGAAAAAGCCATTTAGATAAAAAAAGTATTATATGAGGAATGAAAGACTAGAATGCAATTAATAAAGAGAGCATTGCGAGAGTCGGTGGCGGCGACGTGAGAAACTTTATAGTTTTCTCTTAATTAGGTCGTGTCAACCTTGGCTACACGAACGTGGATCTTCTCTTCGTGACCTGCATACGCCACTTTGGATTGCCCCGCGAATTTACTGGCGAAGGAAGGAAGGACACGCCGGGACGTGTTCTTCCTTCCAGCGTCAAAGGCTCCCGGTGCAGGTTCGAAGTGCAAAGAGAGATCTGGCGAGCGGAAAGGATTGCCTTGGGGTCTTTCCAAGTTAATATCCATCCACCTTCACTTCTCAAAATAGAAAATAGAATTTTATAAAAAGTGTATTCTTTAAAAAAAACTTTGGCGTGTTTTAAAATAGACATATGTTAGGGAATAGTTACCAAACGTATACTATCCAAGTCTTTTTTAAATTATATTTCCCATTTGGTATTAAAAAATTTGTATGCAAATGAACGTTGGAAATTGTAGTTTGATATCTCAGATACCCCCAATGTTTAATCTTTCATAAATAATAAATTAATTTATTATAGACTCTTTGCGACACTATAAAAGGTACAATTTAAGTGATCGCCTAAATAAATATGTTTTTTAAATGATCTTTGAAAGTATCAAATTTATAAATTAAAATACTTAAAAAATAGAAGAAACTATTAATTAATATCCATATTATTAATAATTGATCGAAAAAGGATCAAATATTTAATAATTAATAAATAATAAAAAAAAGTAAAACAATTGTCAAAATAAAACTGGTTTGTGTGAATTTATTTTTATAGTTGACATATTTTAATAATTTCCTTACGCACAAAATAAATTTTGTTAAATTTTTGACTACATTATTTTGACTATGTTAAATTAAAAATTAAAAATTACTCATTGCTCATATTTTTATAATTAAACGTTGCTTAAATAGAGTATATATAAATATATAATATTGATGAATTATAATTTAGAAGACCAGTACGCATTTAGCAACTTCCCTATTTATTTTTTATCAATACATTCATTAAATCAAAGTTACTTTAATCAAAATTAAATCAAGCTTTACACAGTCTATAATTTGCGACAGAACTAAAAAAAAATAATAAAAAAGAACAATCAAATATTCTATACATATGTTTAAATCAAATTATAGTTTGTATAATGAACAACTTTTTCTGATCTGTAATTATACGGTATTTATAATTTGATATATAAAATTATAAATAGATTTTTATCTTAAATTCTGTCGCAAATTATAAATAATGTAAAGAGGATTTTAGCAAATAATTCAAATAGTTACACTTGACTTGAATCGATGATGAGTACCATCGACAACCGAACATATCGGGAGGGGCTTATCGGTTATTCATCTTTGTTTTTCTGTCGAATATCCTAATTAGATTGTGGAAAAGCGTTTGTTGTTGCGAGAAGAATGCCGCGGGAGTGATAGCGGGTAAAAACGACGAAAGAGAATTCCATCTGTCGAACTTATAAACGATCGTTTTTCGTCCCGATTTCATTTCACGAGCCGTCGCACAACTAGACGTCTCTTCCTTCCCCGTCGCCCCTCATAATTGTCATAACTTCCTGCATTTTCTCGCCGTTATATCACCACTCGTACACCTCTCTCTCTCTCTCTCTCTCTCTCTCTCTCTCTCTCTCTCTCTTCGCTGGTTTCTCATTCGTTTTCGCCGCTCGCTGCTTACAGAAGGGAGCGAGGATGACTTTCCGGCCGTGCAGGAAGGCATTAGCAATAAATTATAGAGGTACGTCGGGAAATGATAAAATATTCGCGCGCTTATAGTATCATCGATGGCTGCAGTATTATGTCCTCAATTTCGCGTAATTCGTGCCGTAAATATTCACTCTGCGCATTTCTTAATAATATTCTGCGATAATATCACGTAAGAAAATTTCAATAAAAATATAAGAATAAACTTTCTGGACTATCAGTGTAAACGTTCTCCCGAACTTTTCAAGAATTAATTTTATGACTACATTTATTTATCCGATAATTGACGTCTTTGGCTGAAGGGTAAAGTTGCGAGAGACGCCTTTCAAAATGGCATTTGACGACACGCGACGCAACTGTGTAGAGACTGTTTGAACAGCCTTTTGACCCACGACAGTCAAAGAGCGCATTCATGATCCACGGTGGCTTTAAGCACACTCGGAAATCCCCCTCGTTCTTGTCGGCCTCAGAATTCGTACTCACTGAAATTTCCCATACGTCGAAGCGCCGAAACGAAATTCAGGAAACGGCGATGCGGTGCGGCGCGGCGCGGCACCCCCTTCCCGTCGAACAAGGGGATGATCCCGGGTTAAGGTCAGACCACGGGGCCGATTCAGTGCCGTATTAGGGGTAACCGACGATTCTCTCTCCTCTCTCTCTCTCCTCTCTCTCTCTCTCTCTCGGCATCGAAGGCAGGCTCGGCGGCCTCGGAGAAGCCTCCGTAGACGGCGAGAAAGAGCCAGTAGAGAGGAGAGAGAGTATTGACGTTGCGCCGCTTTTAAATATTGCATCCAAGTCACGTTCCTGGACCGTATCCTCTCGCACCCGCTTCCTCTCCCGACCCCTGCTGGCGCACCCTCCTTCGCCAGCGGTATCCTTCGCGCCTGCCGAGCACCGGGACCGAACGTCGCATAACTACCGCAAGGTTTCCAAGGAGACAAAGGAAGAAGAGACGTAGATGCGACGGCGAGGAACGAAGGACGACGACGACGTCGGCGAAGAAAAAACATTCGCGAAGGCTGCCACCTGCAGCGGCGGGAACGGTAGGCGCGGAGGAAAAATAATAATGCACGGGTGTACCTTCGTATCTGCGCGAGACACGCGTTCCATGCTTCGGAAGAATGAAAACAAGAAAAATGAAAGCTCCGGAAAGAGAAAGAGACCGCGCGAGAGGGAAGGAAGCGGGCGCTTTTCGTCGGCTTTTGTTCTCGTTTCTCTTTTCCTTCGTCTCTTTTCTGTCACCGCTTATTCTCGGTTTCGCGCCCGCCGTTTCGCAAATGATCTGTTTACCTCAGCTTTCTCTCAGCGGTTTCGCAAGCTCCTGCTGTTGCTTCTCTTTACAAACAAGAATTTTAGAGGTATGAATGAAGCGATCGAGAGGGCGGCTCGAATGGCTTTGAAGGGGATGAGAGAAAGATGAATCGCGCGGTTGAGAACGCGGCGGATGATCGTTTATTTAATCGCGTGACGAAGTTTATTGAAAAACTTTTGCACTTAAAATTAGTATCGTATCACGCTAAGATTTCATTAGAAAGAGGATAATAACGATTTGAACAAAGATCTCTTTTTTTTCCTCAAACCGAAAAATCTTTTCCTCTAAAAAGCCCATTTTTCTAGACAGTAAATCTTGATTTACGGAAAAGCTCACATTATTCTCCCTTTCCCAAGTTAAATAAGTTTAAATATTAGGATAGAGCGTGCTATCAGGAGAGCGCGGAGGATTAAAAGCTCATCGACGAGGAAAGAGAAACGTGACACGTGTTTCGTATCGATTTTATTGTTCGGTCCGCGAACGCGATACGCGAAATCCCAGGGCTTTAAGAGAGGAACGTAAGGAAAGAAGGAAACTACGCACTGGGGTCTCCCCCTCCCCCTCCCCCGCTCTACTCGCCTCTCGCGCACGATCCTTAAATATTACACGAGATCGATCTTTGGATCGAGGCCCCTGCGCGCGCGATTTATTTTCTCCCGTATCGAATCCGTCTGTGCTATACTCGCGAGGACTACTGCGGGAACTTTGGCGTATCGACCTGCCGCAACGAAAGTATAGAAAATTCTACATCTTCTCCTCGACACCGCTCGACTTCTTGCTCACAATCTTTCTGCGTAGTACATACGTAGTATAGTAAAGTTAGACACGACAAGTATCTTTGTTGTCAGGGATTAATTAATAATTTCATTATGAACAACTAATTGTGACAATCTCTTCACTCCGGTGAAATTAGTATCCTATTTTCAGAATTTTGATACTTATAATTCGGGTAGAGTTCATTTTCCAAAAAATTTTAGAGTTTTGTAAAATCTTTGATACATTTTAGAGAAAGTCGTGACCGTAAGATAAAAATGAGAATAAGAAAAATATAAGATGTCAAATTTATTTTTATCATCCTTTTGCACGTATAAACAAGACTTTATAGATCGGTAACAAATATTTTACGTATAACCGGAAACATTGGCTAACATACGTGTTATATCCGTCATGTTTTTTAATATCGACGGTGGTTACAACTTTTTATACGGTCGTATCGAAAATGCGACAGAAGGAGGTAAAAAGCCGGGCAACTTTATAGGTCAGATCGTAACGCTGGTAGGTTGTTGGGCGCGAATTCTCATCACGTAGAAAAAGAAAAAGCGTTCCGTGCTTATCAGCGGTGCGCGAGAACAATAGGTGAGAATTACCTCTCGCAATAACCGGAGCACACTTATCGCTTCATAGCCAGAAAAAGATTTAAGCTCGCACCGACGTAGCTTCAAAAGCAGCGCGAACGAATAATGTATTATCAGGAGACGACTCTTGATACAGATTTGTTGTAAGTTCTTTGAACAGGGGCAATGTATTTTCCATTGAGTCAATTACAGGCAATCGATTCATTGTATCAACACAACGAATTCAATTGAGATCAGATTCTATGTACATCAAGAAGAGATTGATATCATCTTTAACTGAATCTATATTTATTACGACATAACATATGTTTGCAGAATAAATCCTGATTTGTACATTATATATATAGGATTACGTGATTTACGTAATTAAGCAAAAGTTAAAATAAATCTTTTTGTGTAAAAATGCGATAGAGGAGAACGAACATGTCGAACGAACTGCGCCGTTAGATTTAACATCACATTACATCATCTATAGCAGTATGTAACATGGAAATCGAGGGGTTGATCGAGTTTCATCTCTCGCGAGGATATGCACGAGACTATATTATCGATGACAATGTTGCTTCACGAATTTTTAAACAACTCCGTTTCTCTTCGAGGAGCATTATTCGCAAAGTTAGTGGTACAACGACAAAAATACTTACAGCGTAGTCCGAATCGTTTCCACCCTCGAGGACTCCCGCCGAGCAGCCTGGAGCCAGCTGGCTTCTCCCCTCTCTGTCTGTCTTTCTCTCTCTTTCTCTCACACCCTCTCGGTTCTCACTGTTCTCTCTTCGCACCTGGTTGCAACGAACCTTCCGGAACAAGGATAACGCGCGTACTGCGCTGGGGAATGTGGAGGGAAACGATATAACGCAGCGCGCCACGGAACACACACGTCACGCGAACACGAACGGGGTGGTGCGCGAGGGTGGTTAGGTTAGAAATACCATGGAGTCTGGGGGTGCCGCGTACAGAGAGCGTCTAGTTCGCGTCGAGGGCGTCGCGGCGCTACCAAACGACGACGCCACCGTGTTCCTGCAACCCCTCGGCGAATCCCTCTCTTTTCCTCTCTCTCGAGCACGCGCATCCCCCATTGGTCGGCGGCGGCAGCAAACCCCTTGTCCCCACCGGGTAACTTTCAGGAACGTCAAAGCGCACGTGGGCACCCTCAAATGTCATTTCTTATCGAGTCGCGCACTTTGTACGATGTGCGAAATAAAAGATTTCTGATGGAGCGAGACTGTCATCTGGCTTTCTCGCGTGTACTCTGCCCCTTTGAAAACTTCTAAAGAGAAAAAAGAAGCGAAAAGTTGACAATAGTAAAAGGCAGAAAATCAGATTTTCGTTTCTTTATTATAATATTTGTTTTTATCATTGATTTAAATGTTAGCTGTGTTGTAAAAGCATCAATTAATTCAGAAATAATTTAATATAATTTTACTTTCAAATTGGTTGACGTTCCATGTTCTAAGATAAAGGAATGAAGTTCTGAACTGCGCTCTTAAAACTCGGATCAAAGGAAATACGCCGCGGAAAGTTGCGTAATCATTGCGTAACCTTTGATGAAGCAGCCGCGAATCTAGCCTATAAATTACGCAGAGTTGTGGATTAATCAGCGTCTAGAAAGTTGCCTTAGCATCCCCTCATTGCTGTCTGGCTCGCAATGTGTACACGCATTTTCACTTTTCGCACCCAATAATTATAGCAAATCCGCGTTCTCAGTTTTCTTCGCGCTGCTCTCTCTTGAATAATAAACTCAATAGACGCCTGTTTGCAAAGTTTCCGAACTGTATATGCCTCAACGAAGACTTAAATATCCTCAGAGGGCGATGAATAATTATCGAGAAAACCGTTTGCTTACTTATTAATAATAAGATACTATTTAACGATAATTAAAACAAATAATAAAGATTTTTTATAATAAAATAGAATTATTTGCCGTAATATATATTTTAGCAGTTTTGTAATCAAATTCGGGACATTTATGTTGCCGAAAGAAGAAATAATTGCACGCAAACTATGCATTAAACGTTTAACGAGAGATGGAGAACAAAGCAATAGGAAAATTCGAAAACTCGCAGTTGGCGAGGCGTCAGGTGATCGAAGACTCGTTAGCGATCGTAATAGGCAATGGTTTTGGAAAACGTGACAAGAACCGTGTATGTAATTTTGTACTTGTCAGAAAAGCGAGGGTTGCAAAAGTAAATGTACATATTGTTGGGCGCGCTACTACGACAAGCATACAAAAATCAATACCTTTAGAAACCTATTCCGAAAATGCTGCATCTCTTGTCACATTTTCTTTAGCTGCACCGTGCATCATTTTTTATTTAACTACTGATTAAAGACCAGTATCAAACATTAATCCTTGCATTAGTTGAAAGAAAAGATTTACATGTAATTGAAAATTACAAATTTTTTATACATGTAATGATTTTTATATAACTACATCTCTAAGTGTAAAACCGACGGTGTGCATACCAAGGTATTTGTCAAAACATTTCCCGATACTGCGACAATCTGTATACATTTGTCAATAGAAATTGCATTTTATCATCCCGTTCAGTATGTTTGACTGCTATAAAGAGTAAAGGTTGGTCGATTGAACTGGGAAATTTATTGAAACGAATCTCACTAGATTGGACATTTAAATACACATCGCATCGCGTCGGCATTTCTATCGTTTCGTCCGGTCGCATCTGTCCGTTTCGGGCTTATTAATTATTCCGCGTGACGAGTAGATCCCGAGCCAGGAGGAACTATTACCCGGCGGTCCATGAAAAAAGGCACATTCTCCAAAGTAATTTTGCGTAGCCGGTTTATTATTAAAAGAAAGCTCCCAGAGGCGAGCCATTTCTTTAAATCACGCACATCCCAGGAGCACATTCCACCCGCTTCTCTCTAATATTTATTAATCTCATTCGTACACTGATGATTTCTGGCAACGGCACATATTAAATGCTCACCCAGTAGAAATCGGACCGTGCAACATTAATATCATGCGCACAAAAGTCCGCTCTCGTCGCTCCGATCCTCCATCGCCTTTTGTCAGGAAAATGCGCACTTCGTTACGCACTCGCGAGATGAAATTGCTCGGAAAATTGCCGCTTTAATGCCCACGTCGCATTTATAATCCGCGCCAATCAAGGAGGCAGTTCGTCTTCTTTTGTAAATACGTTATCTACGCTGCAAAATTTTTCCAAACCAAACGAGAAGCTGTAAATATATATATATTTTTTTATAGAGAATAATAGAAGTAAAGTATACCGAACGGCATTTCACAAAATGGAATTTCAAGTAAATGCAATCAATTTTAGATGCATAAGAAAAATTTTATAGTCTACGATACAACCCTGTCGAGAATGACCGACGAGATTATCTGTTGTGCGCCCGAGTGGCGAATTAATAGCAGGCGTGAAAGGCGGCGGCTGTGTAAATTTCTTAGTCGGTCCGCGCAACGATCGTCTCAAGAGCGTGTTGCGCGGACATTAAACGATTATATTTCCGAGCTGCCGCATAAGCGGCCGCAGCGAGAGGGTCGCCTCGACAGGTTTACACGTCAAAGTTTACCAAAGGCTTTTCAGAGAGAGAGAGAGAGAGAGAGAGAGAGAGAGAGAGAGAGAGAGAAGCCGGTGCACCAAACCCTCGCGACACACGTCTCTTGCCATCGCTTGTGTAGAGATGCGTCGAATATACAAATGAGATTTAAACCATGCGCGAGCTGCATATATAGAGTACACTTTACGTGACTCGTACCTATACATACGTATACGTATATTTCGAGATTATGTGATCAAAATATACGCACATAATATATATACTCGGCAGTGATGGCAACCATTTTCTACTTTAGCTGTCGATCACTGCTTGTAATTTTCGAAACGCGAAATAGCTGCAGGTGATGTCATAATTGTAAAATCATGTTATATTTGCATGAATTTATTTGTAGCAGAATTGTGTGTAAATTTCAAGATTATGTCTGCATGGGTTATTTATGTATTATGCATGTTATGTTTACAAGCATCTTTTTCATGTATAATAGATTCAATTTTATTTTGAGATATATATCTTCTAAATACTAATAAAAAAATTTATAATATATACAGGATGTATAACATATCTGATCTACTCAATGGATATTTTAACTGTATCTTACAGACATTCCTCGAGATAAAAATCCAACAACGAGAAGAAGCCAACAACTATCGTCGCCGATTTATAATAAAATAAACGAACCGCAGCCGGTTTGTCGCGTCGCGCGTTTGTCTCGGGAGTGCCGTTTAAATATTGGACTAAATAGACTTTTTTTTATAACTTCCATTTGATAGACTCCTAGTTCGAGGGCCGGGAATCGCACCCCCGCTGCTTGGCAGTGGATATCTTCTCTCTGGGGCGTTGCGCATGGTGGCTAAGAAAGACGGCGCACCGCGACGTTTCATGCCGAGTGCCCGTGCACGAAGTAATGCCGGGCCGCGTTATAGCATGTTTCCCCTGTGTGCATGTTGCGCGGCTGTCTGGTTGTGTGAGGTTACACGCTCTGTCTCTGACGATCGGTTCGGTCCTAAGCGGTAAGAGTTCGGATCAGTTGCCTTGGATTCGCACGTTTCTCTTGCTCTCGTCCACCATCCTAAGGCTTTCTTAAATCCTTGATACCTTTTTGGATTCTTTGGATCTGGGGTTCGAGCTAGGTGAATCACGTTTAATCTGACTTGGTCAGAACTTGGCCTTGTAGGTTAAGCTTGTGACGAGAGGCTGGCTCTCATTTCCTGATTCGTCTAAAATGCTAGACGTCGGCAATGAGTACCTTCTTTTCTCGTCCTGCCGGAGTGTCTTGTCGACGCCGCTTGGATATAAGATCCAGTGGGACTGATCTCGATGATCCGTTGGCTGGGCGTATGAACGAGTCAATTTTAGACGTGATTTTTGTGAGACAAGAGGCGTAGGAATTCAATGCCATTGATTTCGTTTTCTTCCGCGTGGGGCTTACCCTTTTTCGGGGGTGGGTACGCGTGCGTCCTACTCGTCGACTCGGGGTGCTGAATCTACGGGAATCCCTCTAAATGGGAACTCGTATCATGGGTTTTATAAACCCGAAGTGCCGCAGTATCGCGCGAAAAACTTTATAAATGGTTAGTCCACGCGCGCAAATTTAGTGTATTATTCGCGAGTGTTCCGCGTATGCAACGAGTGGAAGAGGGAAGAGGACAACCTGTAGGACACTGAGAGGAGGAGGAGGCCTAGGAGAGGCATCGGGCCTCAGCGGAGCAACCTTGGGGTAAATATAATACCTTATTTATAAATATAAATTTAATAATCTTTTTTCCTTCTATTGTTCTGTTTTATCGCGATAAATAAAAAAAAAGTTACTTAAGGAAAGGAAATTTGTATTATATAAAATTTTATACACATCCAGATGAAAGTTATGTTTGCATTGATGAAATCGTTTTTTTAACTTGATTTTTTAAGTTGAATTAAAAATACATTTGAGAAAAATAAAAATTTATTTGATTTCAAGAAATGACGTTATCGATCTTTTTTAAAGTAAATATATTATTTGGTAAAATTATTTGTTTAATTTAAACAACTAGTTCAAAGAATGTACTAATGGAAATGTAAGAAATACATATAGTTATTCTGGTTTTTAAAAATATATTTCTTTCATTAAAAAAAAAAGATTTGCGTTGCACAATCTAACCATTTTTTTAATTCTAATAAAAGGAACAATCAAAAAATTTCTTCAAGTCAGAAAAACCTTTTTTAACTGTATAGCAATACACAAATTTCTTTGAATCAAACAAATATTTTTTAGTCAAAAAAATCTTTCTATGGATGTATAAAAATTACCTTTTAAATCGTCAATTATTTTGCACAGATTTAATTTTTGAATTTTGTGTGTTACAGTATCACCGTAGCTTCGTGGCTGAGTAACTCCGCTCGTTGCGCATCGGGTCGGTGAGTTCAAAATAAATTTTCTCGTTATATTTTAATACTTTTTAAATGTCCTGCGCAGGATTAAAGAAAAGGACATTGAAAGAAAGAGTTTTCTAATAGCCATTACCAAACTCTTTTCTGTCAGTGAAGTTTTTCTCTTTGAGTCAAAAATTATATTTTTACTTAAATAGATCAAACAAATGCTTGCAAGATAATATATGATTTTAAGAACATGTATTTTTTCGATTAAAAAAATGTTTCTTTATCAATGCAATTTTTTCTCACTGTTAAATTTACAGTGTCGAATTCTATTCAACTTGAGTTAATTTTAATCATTCTTATAGGTCGCATTTGTTCTTACTTAATATATCGTTAATTTAAAGTAAAACAATAAAGTTAAATAAGTTAACTGTAAAATTGTTAAATTTGACTCAAATTTAATTTATTATTTACTGGTTACATACGTTAATATAAACAGCATGTACTTTAAAATTAAGTAATTTAATCATAGAAATGGGTTAGATGAGGTTATTTCTTTAACTACATATTTTGGGTTAAAATAAAATAATAAATTTTGACACACATAAAAGTTAAAAATAACAAAATGTAATCTAACTCAAGGAATTGATTTAAATTTGCTACTTTAATATTTAACAGTAGATATACCTACATATGTAATATAAATCGATATTGAATAGTAAAATAATTTAAAATTGTGAGCATTTCAGTAACCGTAGATAAAAAAATAATAAGCCATAATGTGACTAATTAACTATTAAGGCACGTGTTCGATGTATGCACGAGTTTCGAAATTCCCCATATACTTTGTGTCCGTAAGACGTACGTGAGAACGGAGTTGGCTCGAGACGAGGGCATTAGGATGGGTGATTGTAATTTCACACATGGCGTAACGCACTACTTTGCCACCCTTCACCTCACGACTCACCTCACTGCAACGGGAAGCCTTTTGCAGTCTATTCTTCCCTCCCTCTTCGTCGCTCCGTCACCGTGCGTCGCGTGTTTTGCTTTCGTTCGTTGAATGTACGAATACGCTACCACATGCCATAGAATACCCATTTCTATTGCTTTTCTTTGTCTCCTTCTCTCTCTCTTTTCCTCTTGTTCTCTTTCTTCTCGCCTTTTTTCATTTACTTACCCTTGCGTTGTTGTCACTAGCCACCCTCCGCTATCTTTCACGTTTTGTGATAAATGGAACCTTTAACCATTTTGTCAATCGCTATCCAATGGCTCAGAGATGATTAGAATTCGTAGATGAAAGTGATTTAATATACAATTAATTATCCCGGGTAGTTTAAAACATTACTTATCGTTAAATCATTAATAATCTTCAAGATAATTAAAAATATAATTTAAAGTCTCTATTTAAAAAAATTGCATACATGATGCATGTAAAAATTTAACATATAAATGAAATTCAAACATCCTTTTATGTAAAATAGACATTTAAACTTTTGGTTAAATTTTTAATTAGTTAAAAATTTTTAAGTAGTTTAACAAGTATTTTTATTTTAAACATTTAAATTGTTGTATAATTTTATAACTATTTAATGTTTATAATTTTTTACTTTGTTGATATTATTGATAAGCTATCGTAAATCAAATAGCATTTATATTTCAAATTTTAATTAGAATGACCATGCTGGTCGAAAGTAGATATAAGTGCTCTATAATAATTTCTTAGGTGAATTTTTATAAATATTTACAAATTCTTCCATTCCTTGCGTTGATAAAGTAAAAAATATAATATCCTGAAATTAAATTGCTAATAAATTTAATAATTTTGATGCTTAAAAACATATTTGTAGAATTTGTTGCGAAAAATATTAATAATATCAATAACAATTTCCTAGGTGAATTTACAAACAGATTAAATAATAA
Source organism: Solenopsis invicta (assembly GCF_016802725.1). NCBI lineage: Eukaryota > Metazoa > Arthropoda > Insecta > Hymenoptera > Formicidae > Solenopsis > Solenopsis invicta. Next base: position 23,750,636 of record NC_052668.1, read on the forward strand.
AAACGTTGAAATTATATTTATTTGGTATTTAATTAATTTGACGGATATGTTAAGTTTTTGTCAGTTTAATTTGTTCAGATAGGTACCATTTAAATTTCAAAAAAGAGTCTTGAGACAAAGATACTAGGTTTTATTTTTTTTAAATAGTTTTACTACAATTTTTAGGAAATAGATATTCTCTTTTAAATTGGCGTAATTTATTAATTTCTTATATTTTTGGAAAATACGTATCATTTGGATTTTACTTTGAAAAATTGAAGGTATTACCACTTGGATTTTAGTACAAAAGTTTTTTATTCGAGGAGCACACACTCTGAGCCTCTTTTTTATCTTTTTTTTAAAAAGATATTTTTACCTCGCCCCTCAAAGCAGTCAAAGCGCTTCAGTTGTAGCCGAAGTAGTCTAGAAAAGAACGGGTAAGCTCGAACTGAAATTAACCGAAGAGTTTTCAGTGTAACCGAGCGTAACGTACTTTACGGAAACTGGTCTCTTTTAGCATAAGTATGCAGCTCGACCTCTGAGCAGCCTTAAAAGATTCACAAGGGCTGTCCGTGCGGCCATTCTACGAAATTTCTCTGCGCCGCTGCACCGCGTTCCCGACGATATTTAATATCTCGAAACCGACGCAGGTTGCTCGGAATCGCGCGGCGGGGAAGAAAGCAAAGGGGGAAAGCCGAGAGAAGTGGGCCGCGGATGTGTGTGTGTGTGTGTGTGTGTGTGTGTGTGTGTGTGTGTGTGTGTGGTGCGAGTAGCGCCTTATCAAAAATTAAAATTTCATTCGGCCAAACCGAGCGGGCGCTATCGAGATCCTCTCCAGGAGCGCGATAGTCTCTCGAAGAGAGATACCGGAAGCGAGATGCAGGAACAGCGTGCCCGGTATAAGAGGCAGTAAGCCTTAATCGTGAGAAACTAACTTCGTCGAAGTTTCGAGGAGGCCATCCACCGTTCCTCTGCGTGCATTCTTCTCCCTTTTCTCTCGAATTTATGGCGCACTCCTGCGCCCTCTTTACATCCCCGTCCGCGACTCTGTAAATCTGAATTTTCTAAATCTGGATTTATCGCGGTTGCGCTCCTGTCAATAATTCGCAGCACTCTGTATATAAGTCTTCGAACTCCATATATAAGTTACGCGCGATAAAAGATTTCCGCTACAATCGCCGGCATCCCAAGGCGTACGGGAAGTCGACCCTCAGTTCCTAGATTTATTTTCGTTCAAAATTTTGATACTTTGGAACTTAAAAACGAGACGCTGATCGTCGCTACGCTAGTGTACCGAAATTTCAATTTTTACGCAGCAAACGTCAATTTGAAATGTTACTATTCTATTGCGTTGTTAAAGCTAACACGCTCTAAACTGTGTGCATTTATTTTTACGTGCTATGGATATCAAGTTCTTTTTCCGGTTCCCCAACTTGGAAAATCCGAGAGCTCGTATTGCCGAGGCTCGTATTGCCGAGCTGACTCGAAAAGTCAGCCCCGAAATCCGAAACTTTTCCACGTCCCGCCGACTGGTATTTCAAGGGGCGCGACCGCGGATAATCCGGATAACGCGATCGCGCCGGACGGAATCGCGAATCGGTTGTATTGGGATCGGAGCCAATCCGATGTGCTGGCGGCTGACAATTGGCGGCGTGGCAATGATTTCCGATGAGCAGGGTCGGGCAGATGGTGATTCTGTATCCAAGCACAGTACGCACGATTCCGACGCAAGCGGGTATATCGGCCGGCGTGGGCGCGACGAGGAGCGAGTCGCATCCGGCATTTGCGGCTGGCGGTCACACGCGGATTCCGTCCGATTTTCCTCGTTCCATCCGATAATTTTGCAAACGGCCGTTCAACCCCGATTCTCGCCTAGTCCTCCGTTCGTGCTTTGTATCTCGCTCCTTTTCCTTGGACGTATCTCTAAGCAATACACGGCAATTTCGCCGAGAATATCCGTTAGCCCACGGAATTGCTCGCTAGAGTCCTTCGCCTCCGATTTTAATATGCATATATATGGGGCAAACTATTCATACGCATGGGAGAAATAGTGCAAGTAAATTATTTTCCTAGGTAAAGAAGATTGCAGCAGTTTGAAGGCGATTCCGATCGAGAGGCTCGAATAATGCATAATAGATTTTGAATGGTGAAGCTTGCTTTCACGCGTGCGTTTTTACTGCGTTGCGACGCGCCTGGGTACCTCGGAATGCTCGGTAAAAAAGCATTAATAGGTGCAAATGGATTCGGGCTCGGGAGAATATAGCGTACCGAGGCTGGTGGAAAAACAATCGCCAATCGGAAGGATATGAATGCATAATGCAAGGTCTAAGAGCTTTTATTATCTTCATCCGTTCGAGAGAGTTAGTATTTCTTTCCTCGATTCTCGAATTAAAGATTCTGTTTTTATAATCGCCTTTCTGTCAAAGAACTATGCTGAAATGAGTCTTAAAATATGACAAGTGATGTTTATTTTATCATATTTGTAATTATGATTCAAAGATTCATCAAAAATTACTGGCAGACTGTTTAATTGATAATTAAATTAATAATTGATAATGGAAGCCCAACTATAATTCTACGATACAATAATGTTCTTGATATATAAAGCATAAAATAATAATTCCCCGTCTGCAAAATTGTGGAGTCAAGGCACATTGAGTCTTTATTACACCAAAAGAGAGAAGGGGAAAAACAGTAGAAAAAGACATTTCGGACGCGGCGCGATTAAAAAGCATAGAGTGGCCCGACCGGACGAAAGGATCGAAACGTTTCGTTCCGATATCACTGCTAGTAATTCCTTGTGGTCAATCATTCTGCAATCTCTGTTGTCTCCCATCCCGCAGGAAGCAGGTACATTTTTCCGGGGCTGCCGGACAAGTATTGTCCGCGTGGCGGGACAGAAAGATGCTTTCATAAAGTGGTGCTTTTCTTTTTGCGTCTTCGCCCGCGAATCCAATTCTTCCTTTCCCTTTGGTACCTTCGCTTTTGTTCGGCCGTACTTTCTCTCACCGCGCCCTTCTTCCGCTATTTCGAGCACTCTTTTCGAGGATGCGATCGTGGAGCTTTCGCCTGCGTTTTTCACGAGCTTATTTTCTTGCTGCAAGAGTTAATATTTTTTTTTTACTTCTTAATTGCACAGGCGTCTAAGAACGTTGCGAACGCAACGGTAGCCTGCAAGAATATCCATTTCAAAACTAATTGTCGCCGAAAAAAAGAAAAATCTTTAAATATAACTTATATAAAATACAGCTTATTATATTTTCTCTTAGACGGTACAAGAAATTTCTCAAGAGATACTGAAATTAAAAAGAGTTAATTGCTGACTATGTTCATCTAATAATTTATTTACGAGTACACACACGTTTATGAACACACGTCGCATCGTCAAATTTAAATCGCCGTGAAGCGTTATCTCGCAGCTGTGAAAGCGCTCCTTGTGCAAGGAGCTCGGCGCTCCTCTCACGGGAATTCGTTCAGAGAACGCTCGGGCGAGAATTTCTGGTAGCTGATGGGGAGGATAACTCGTCCCCAAAGTGCAGTAACCTCGGCGAAGGAGTCTTGGGTCCCTCTCTCTCTCTTTCTCGTTTGCATTGCGCGCGCAAGAAGGCCTTATGACCCATGCAAAATGGATGCATCCCGCCTGAGCCGCCTGCATTCTCTCCTCCTCCTCCTCCTTCGTCGAGCCACCCGCTAAATCGAGCATGCCCATAAACCGGAAGCGCGGAATTTCATTTGAATCTTTCGAGACTCGTCCCAAACCTCGCAAACCCCCTCGCCTTTCCTTCACCTTCTGACCTTTACGTTCTTCAAACCGGACAGGTAATGAAAACACATCTCTGCAACTTTCAAAAGTGATCTTACTTGCGAAGTCAGATTTTAAATTATCATTTGAGCTTGCTACAGTTTGATATTAATTGAATTTCATATCAAGCTTGAATTATTCAAAATATGTTTCTGTGTTAAATGCTATTTGTCTTAAGTAATTTCTCTATAATATCATACAATTTTCTTAATTATCAGAAAACATTCTTGCAATTAATTGGTATCTTGCACGAATAATAATAATAAGATTAAATGCCAATTAATATTTAATGTATATTTTCCGTTCGCATCTTCGATCATTTTAAGACGAAAGCTAAGAAATTAGCTAAAAGGCAATTAATTACAGACGGATCGTAACAGCGAGCAGTTTGCCAAAACCAGATGGCGTAGCGTTAAGCAGCCACTTGTAATATATTATTTAAACGAAACCCTGAAGGCCGCAGGCCCCGCAAATAGAATGAAGCGGGCGGTGATCGAGTACCCCTATGCGTTTTCTGAGGGTGCCACACAGACGGGCGGTAGTAGTTACATCCGTTTCGGAACCGGGAAAACATCCCCCTCAATGAGACGATGCGGTTACATAGTTACTTCTCTCCCCGGCGCTGTTCTCTTGGCTGTACTTACGTGTCTCGAACAGGTTACAAACGACGGGCGCGGTATTACAACCCGCAAATTACGGGGCCTCCCCCATTCGTCCCCCTCGCCCGTTTCCCCGAACTGCAACACAAATGTGTCGGTCCAAAGCTGGCTGATTACGCGTTTGACTGTGAAAGCTCGTAACCACCCTTTCGTCATACTTCTCTCCTCAAACGCTCAGATGTTTGACATTTCCGGGATATGTTAAGCAAAAATATATATTCATGAATTAGCGAACTCAATAATTCTCTAAAAGATAATTTATGCATTAGGAAGATCAAGATTTTCATCAAATTGTTTCCATCTTTATGTAAAATTAAAATAATTGCTATAATATATCAAAATTTGATAAAGTCAATATTAAACTCGGTTTATGCTAACATTGAAAACAAATAGAATTGAGATTTTTATAATAGGAAAACATTGGCAATGATTGATAAGAAATATATACAAGAAATATAAACAAGAATGTGTTAACTATATATGTAAAAAAAGAATAATTTTTAAAGCCAGAAAATAATAAGAGAATAATATGTAAACAGTATTACAATATTTTTAGAATGATATCTTGTAACAATAACAAGATTAAAAAATAATTGTACGTTTATACACAAATGAAAATTTCAAAGCCAGGAGAAAAAGAAGTAGTCGCATATGGAAACTAAATGTTATGACGGGGGAGGCATTTCTTCCGTTCATAAATTACAATATTCGTGGGGCCACCCCCGTCATTAAGCGAAATGCGTATTTCCCGTCGCGCAGTGGCTACGCGAAATTCATTTACGGAATTAATACCGCGGATTTGCTAAACGAAGAATTACTGCATGTCCCGCGTCCGCCTTAATTGCGCGAGCAATACTATTTGCGCCGAGCTAAAGTCTAGTTTACGAGGTTTCATTGTTACTCTTTTACTTTCGAATTACGGCAATTGCATATAATTAATTAACGTATTTATGCCGTTGTCGGATCTTTCTCAATTGAATTCTGACAACGTCAGACAAATTTCATTTTTAATGAATTACCTTTTTGCAATTTATTTTTTGTAAAATGTTCTTTCTTATATGCTATTGGAAACAATGTTATTATTTATGGTAAGTTAATTAATACAAATTAAAAAGCAAAATACCATTTATAAATATACATAAATATATATCTTAAAAAATTAATAATTAATTATATAAATGTTTTTTAGAAGCATAAATGTATTTGTATATCGGACGTTTAGTTTTACGTTATAATTATTATAAATAAAATTATTATAAATATTTATAAGGAGTATCATAAATATCACTTTTACAAGTGATAAACAGCCGCGTGTAAAAGTTTCATTTTGCGCCGCGGTTTAATTTTCCGGAACGCTGAACCCGTAGGATGCTGCTCGCGTATCCGAAATCCTCATTTCGCCCAGAGGCTATCCTTTTCACCTCCTCGGTCCGTAATAACACGGCAAAAGGAGCTCGCGTATTACGTCGTTTGATTAATTAATTTACGCCGATGAAGCGCCGGATTACGAACCCCCGGGGCTGCTACCTTTCCCATTGCCTCGCCTCCTTCGCAAAGAAACGAAGTAAACAAACGATTCTGTCCGCTTTTCCAGCTGGCGTTATACACCTAATGGCATTAACATTAACCGTGATGACGGTTGCACAGACAAGCAGATAATTGCATCGTGTAAATTTGCTAAACGGCGCGACTGTCGTTTCACGCGAAGATATGTTTCAATTTTCTCGAAATAGGTTTTCAAATTGTGTCATGTTTAAAAATTATATTCTCATTATAATTCGTATAACATTTGTTATTCTCTAAATGATTTCATTTTTCATGTTATTATTCTTGAAATTTTCTAGAAGTTGGATAGTAGTATTTTCAATGTTAGCGCAAATCAAGGATTAATGTTGATTTTACAAAATCTTGATGTTATAACAATCATTTAAACTTTATATAAAAGATAAAAAAACAAATTAAAGAGTTTATTTTATTTGTAAATTTCTATTATCTTATAAATTATTTTAAAAACTACTATCTTATTAACAATAATAAAAATAATTTTATAACATGAAGAATGGTTCCAGGTATCGCGATAAGAAAGACAAAGGAATTGTCTCCGTTGTGCCGTTGAACATGATTCTTGAGATAACAATGAATAATTGAGGAGGAAGAAACTGCGAAGGGGAGGGACACGCGAGGAGACATGTAGTATGGGGAACTACTTTCTGTGTTAGAAAGGAAGGAGAGCGGCATCGTATTCACGAGAGGCACGAAGGTACAAGCATTAGTTTTTGCTCGAGAGTGTGAGACTCGAGGGACGAGTTGCATTCACGATGCATCTCGGTGGCTGCGCGCCGTATTTCACTGCGTGAGGTTTGCAAGTTCACATTACCAGGAGAGGATCTGTTAGTTTCGGTAAGGTAAAGGTTTATAGGGCGGCGAGAAATGTAGAAATGTTTGCGCTACACAACACCGTTATAAATGGTTGCAACAACTGTAGTTGATAGTAATAGAGGTAGAATCACCTGATGTTCCTCAGTGCAGAGCTATGTTATTAAACAGAATGCTCATGTACAGATGTCATGGGACAAAGAGGAAAAGGCAGTGTAAAATCAGTACACATTTTGCATTTTTTTTTTTTTTTTCAGTATTAAGTGTTTATTACATACAAGCATTTTTTACAATATGAAGTATCTGTTTTTTTTAGACATGACTGATGATATTTAGCATTTTTTCGTTATTGTATATTTAGAAACATTCTCTCGTACTCTATTTAATTACCATTATTATTAGGTATTCTTATAGAATAGTTTTAATAGAATCTCAACCAAATCTAATAAAAATAGTATAAGTGTACACGTGACGCAGGGGTAATATACGGTGTCCAAACGATTAATAAATATTGACGAAAAAGGAGAACTAATATAAATAAGTTTCATACAATAAGTCGTAACGAAAACGGGCATTTTCCGGTCCGTTACAGCATTGAAATTTTTACAAGACAAACGCAGAGGCAATTTCTCATATGAGAACGGGTAATAAAACGTGTCAATAAATCTGTCACTTTGCATGGTTTTGGACTTTTTGGGTATCCGCTTTATATTCTTTTTAATATAAAATATAATAAATCGGGATGTTTTCGGCATGTGAACAAGTGACTCGCGGCACAACTCTGTACAAACACGCTCGCTCTATAACAACTTGTGATAAAAATATATATTAATCATTCATAAGAAAATATATCGATTATTCGCGGACGAGAGAATTTCTCCCGGCGCCCGATGAAAAACAAGTCGCAAATACGAAGAAAAATCTTAAGCCCAAATAAAAACGACATTTATGAAAAAAAATTTTCATTTTACATCACATGCAACTCGTTAAAATTTCTACGCTGATTATAATAAAATTTGAATAAAGAGCGAGAAAAAAAAGAGCGCTAAATTTCAAGCGCAAATGTACGAAAAAAAATTGAATAACAATCTGTACACTAATCCTATCATTCATATAGTGTCGACAATCGTTTCTCTTAATTATTCCCGGATAAAATTAAGATAACAGAAATGATCGTTTCTGCATCCTCATTATAAATAATCTGTCGCCAAATTTTACACGTGATATCGTGAAATAGGGCGAGCGCAAAATATAAAGCATGCTACCGATACATTCCACGTCTCATTTTTTCATGTTGCAAATAATGACAAGTAAAACTCGCACTTTTCTGACGATTACAGCGATAATCGCTTTTCCATTAACGTTGCGGTATCGATCATATTTACCTATTTACCTTCGTCGAATAAAGTGCATTTAAATCCCATCCATAGTATCTCTCGCGTGTATAACAATTCTTATAATTAACGTTACTAGATCGTCACTCACCGTTAACTTATGCAGCGGCTATCTCACAAAGCAATCAGCGTTATCGTCATCGTCATAATCACAGCTAGAGAATTTGCACGAAATCCGCGAAAAAAACGTAACGATAGTGAAGTCTAGCGAATACCTAGAGTATATACCAATGTTAAGTAGGCCCTCTAAAATGAAATACGATAAAAAGAAGGAAGAAAAGGGAAAAACAGTAAGATTGCTTGACTAGTGAGCGCACGCCTCGAAATCTGGTATGGAAGAAAAGTGTTTTCTTTTTCTATCTGTGCTACTTTCCCCATCTCGTATCCGCAGAATGTCTCTCGTGTTGAACGCGATAACGCGCTTAGATAACTCCGCTCGTGAAATTGTTATAAGATAGTATTACGCTACGTTATCTCTTATATGTTAGGGACATTCTCTAATCCGTCGTTTTGGCAGATACGTTCTCAGCGTTTGATCAGACTCTTGGTTTTTTATCCTTCTTCTTTTGCGTCTTGTGCTATATTTATATTCGTCATTTACTCTTCAATTTTCAATTTTCTCATCTCTATTGATTAACGCCTCAAAAGTGTTGCTTGTAATCTACACACGCATGTGTATGTGTGTATGTGACAAGGGCGAAATCGTGTGTTAATGCATGTGTGTGTGTTTGCACGTGTATGTGTGAGAGAGAAAATAATTTCATATCGATTCATTATCATAAAATACGTCCGTGTATGAACATCCGAAAATGATGTGTTACAAACAGACCTCAAATCCCCTTCCTTTAAAAAGTTACATTTGTCTAATAGCGTACTACGACACACAGACTGAGTGTCCACACTTTGCTGTTGCAATAATAATTAATTAACATTATATATTATTTTACACTTTCTTCTTCCCGGTGACGACGCTCAGAGCTCGGCATGTGATTGTGGGACTCGGGGGATGGTCTTTGCGCCCTCGTTCACTCTCGCTTCACCGAGACATCCCCTACACATGATACGTTGCGCGACGGTGGTTATTTACATTATCATAAACAACAACGTCTCGTTCCGAAAATAGCTACTGCTCGCCATGAGCAATTCGGTTATCGGCTGCCTAACCGCTCTTTTTCTGTTCGTCCGGGAACGTTTAAGAGATACCTTATGATAGTAGATCTGCGAAGAAAAAGAGAGACAACAATTTATACAGAAGTCCGTTATCCAAGTTTATTTTTAATTGTAATATGTAGGATGTGAGATAATACAAAATTGCAATTTTTCCTTATTAAAAGAATCCGATGATTAAAAATACTATAATAGAGGCCTTGACTTACATACCTGGTACTTGATTGTTGTCCTGTGGCTTGTTGATGAAATTATCCTGGAACGGATTGACATTGGCATTAGCGGTAGCGGGCATGAACCCCATCGGGGTAAACGGCATTGCCGCCGGATTTAAATTGGAGTTGAGAGTATCCTCGTTCGCTAGATTGGGCGTCAGTTCGAGTATCGGCCCGGTATCGTAGCCGCTACTGTTATTACTCAGAGTATCAAAGTCCGACAGGTCTAACAGGTTGTTGGTCACGTTGTTTTGCTTGCTATAAAATAAGCCAAACATAAAAAACATACAAAAAACTAAATTGACAGTCAGACATACGGATTAAGGGACTACGACTTAAGCAACTATCCACGACCACTAACACGAAATCGCCGTCGCTAGATTAGCTAAGCCGATTGCGAACGATTCATTAATACCTCCAAACAGTTGAATCGCTAAAACGGAAATGAAACAAATTCGAACTTTATCGGACAGGAACACAGTTCGCGATTCTATATACATCTAAAAAATGTCGTCAACTGAACGATACAAAGCTATAAAGATAACTAAATAATATATCGGATAAATGTAAAGCGCTTCTTCGCTCTTCTGCATCATCGATCATATGATTATTCCTCAAATCTGTAAACTTGATGCCTCAAGAGGCAACTATTTTAATGTAACTATATAAACAACTATTGTAAGCAATTGAGTCGGATAGAAATTGCTCCTATGCGTAGCGGTACTAACCGAGATAATCCACAACCTTTTGCGGTCCTTTACGATATCCAATATAAATCTTTCGCTTGCATTCGGCCAAATAAAAAAAATTTAAATACAATATATTACATATATTATTTTGTCGATGGATCGCAACAGGTTTTTTTTAAAATAACTACGGGAATCAGTTGGTTAATCGATATATACACGTCAACTGTGTAACTATAATAACCAGCTTGCTAGAACATATTACAGCAAAACAGCAAATACAGATCTAATTACATAGAAAGTTGACTCGAGTCACGCTCGTCGAAGATTAAGGTCTATACAGAGAAGAAAATTCATGCCGCGTTTGGTCTTCTTCCTTCCTTTATCTCTTTCCTATACGAATACCTTTGTGTAGGATTCGGTGGATGTGGTGTGCGTGAAAAGACGTTTTCTCACGAAAAAGTACTATATCGAAAAACACAAGTGGAAGTACAAATAGTACATAGCAAAAGTAGGCAGTAAGTTGACGTGTACCGCGCATTTGATGATATACAATACACAAGCATGAGGAACGCAGACAATCATTGTGCAAGGAAAAGAACAAGCCACACCATACCAACGTTAGTTAACATGCATTGGTGATTTGTAGAGATTGTTACAAAAAATTAGTCGCACTTACGGTATACACAACGGGTCAATAAATAGAAGAACACTTTAGTACCTAATTGGAGGAAAGATCAAAGAGAGATACTCAGCAAAGATGATAATTACAAGTTATTATGCTATGTACTTATTATGCTATAAAAATATCGGTTGTATATTCTGTAATATGTAATTACAATACGTCATCTTTACTACTTTATAAAAGTCATGTTGATATTAGTCATCCTTGCTGAGTTGATGTGTTGTGAAATTATAAAACCAAACGTTTCGATGACTCATTAGATTTATGCCGCTTGTCTCTCTTTACATTATATACACTCAAATTTATTTGTCGTATAATTTAACGCTAAGTGCATTTTCTGCAGTTCTGTTAATATTTCTCTTAACAATTTCATGCTTTATGTATGGCATTATATGACGTTCTTCCAATTTGTTCACATAATACGTAATGACAATCGGAATACGTACACGATTCTTGCTGTTATCTTTGATAATTCTAACTAAAAATAGTTTTTAAATTTACCGTTAGTACATAGCCGAATATCAATTATAAAATATATGTAACCATTACAATAGGTGTGATACAATATACACTCTCATACTTGCAATCTCATTATCACCGCGATAGTAGTTAGTCTCATGTTGATTTATTATTTAATATATTTCTAATCGTGCAACTAATCGTATCGTAAACGGTGAGTCGCAATGGCGTGCTTATTATGCTCGTCAACCGTTGTTCTGACTACTTTTGCAATGTACACGCGTGGGTTACTCAAAATATTTGCATGAAGCGATAAATGTTCTCGGTGAAATTAATGTCGATAGGCAGTTTCTTCCTGTGGAACACTCTCAGGAAAGCGCAGTATATTGTATAAACTTTTTTTTACTAAATAACCGTTTATAATAATGTGTACATATATATACGCATATAACTTTTAAACTTAATTAATTCACTTTAACCGACGTTACAACACATATTATGTAAACAACATAATTTATTATATTTACAAAACCTTTGATAGTAAAATCTTTAGGACTTCATCTAACAATTTTACATTTAAATGAATCAAATGATTCGAATAATTGCCATTTTGGAATCTGATAGAATCTCTCTTACGTGTACAAATTTAAAATTCCAAATAATTAATTTATTATGGTGCGACAATGGTTCATTACGATTTTGAACTTTTATCCCACCTATTTACAAATAAAATCGTACAATATATTTAATTTAATACATTTAGCGTGGCACGTATTCTCTATGGATTCAAATTATATAGGGCACCCAAGAAATCCTTATATAAGAAATTTTTATTGTTAACAGATGCCACAGTAATATTTGATTTCTTGACTTTCTGTAACGCGTAGTTTCTTTTTATTGCATATTATGCAAATAAAAACTTTACATGTTTAAGGATTTTAACATGCAATATTTAAAAGTTGAGCCTCTCATTATGGATTAGTCAGCTATCTTATATGTATGATATTTAGATGCTTTAATTCTTTTCGATCAAATAACGATACGACCGATTTTGTTTTCAATTATTAATCAGTCCATTTTAATTGAATAATATATTGATTAATTGGCTAGTATCGTGCAATTACTTATGCCTTGTAAAAATGTAAGTGATTGGCATGTTCGCACTTTTCATCTAACTGTTTCGTAATTATTTCATAATTATTTAATTAAAATTTCTGATTAATTAATACAATAGAAGTTTATTCAAGTTTATTCTTATATCTTGCTTAGAAGTTCGCAGTTACGCAAAAAAAAATTAAATCTTGATATTACAATCTCGTTTTCAATATATTTTAATATGTATTATTCGATAATATGTGATAATCAGATTCTAGCAGCGTACGTCACATTTAAAATCAATCTTGGGCTCTTCTCGCGTTAAAAATTACATATCTCAATGCCCAATTAAACTCGCGTTACCGAAACAACAAGCTTCACTATTACTATGGTATTATTGTCCATCGATCTAACGAGAAGATACGCACGACTTTTTCTTATTCTCGGTCGACGACGGTATATAAGACGTTATGATTTCGGTTTAGAATTAGTATACTTACACAGTGGCATTGTCCAGCGTAATCGATTGACTGTTGATACCATTCCCGTGATTCGTATGATGACCGTTCAACTCTCCTTCAACGTTACCCTGATTATTATCCAATACAATTTTACTTTCGTTAATGCCGTTTCTATGTGTCGTGCCGTTATGCACTATGTCCGGTGCAGATACGCTATTTTCCGTGTGATGTGCTCGTTGCTCGCCGCTGATAAATTGCTGAGTCGCCTCGGAAATTAAACTGGCTGTCATAACGTCGTCGCCTTTACCGTCCGGTACCGGTTTGCTCTCATCGGTAGGACTGTCTTCTTTTAGCTTGTCACCATCACCACCTTCTCCCTGCACATATTCGCCGTAAGAAATTAATTTCTAATTTTGTCAGTTTATTTATGTAACATTTAATCTGAACGAATTGTTTTAGTATAATTAACTTTAATAATTTTTAAACTAAAAGGTTAATATATTTAACGTTTCTAACGGTTACCTTTGAAGTATTGGTTTGATTTTTGCCTCTAGTTCTAAGCATAATCGCTTCGACCCGTTTGCGTCTGGCGTTGCGCTCCTCTTCTTCCTTCTTAAGCCTTTCAGCCATTTCGATTCGTTGTCTGTAATTTAAATATATGGATATTATTCATCACGCAATCATGATTTCCAAAACAAATAAAGAAGGAGAACATTTCTTTAAACCAACCTTTCCGCTTCTTCTCTTGCTTTGCGTTCTGCTTCTTCTTTTTCTTGTTTCTGGCGAGCTTCCTCTTCTCTTTTTCTTCTATCCTCCTCCTCGCGACGTTTAGCTTCTTCAATTGCTAACTGCAATCGCTGTTCTTCAGCCTCTCGAGCTTCGTTAGCTAAGCGTATAGTTTCTTCCTCCAAACGACGCTGTTCTTCTTCTTCTGCGCGCAATCTTTCAGCTTCCAAACGCGCTTCTTCCTCCTACAAACATTGTCATACGTAAGCTTACAGATATAAAGGCAAAGTCGGTTTAATATTAAATTGTTTTGTAAGCAGTACCTGTCGCTGGCGTTCCAATTCTGCTTCTCGTTCTGCTTGCTCTCGAGCTAATCTCCTACGCTCAGCCAAAGCGGCTTTCGCCTCCTCTTCGGTGGTGATCCTGATTTTCGCGATCATCGAAGCTGTAAAGTGAATCATTAATAAAAATAGACATTCACTATTAGCAGTCAAGAGCTCGTGACAAACGATCGTCCGACCTCGATAAAATTTCGATTAATCATACCTGACATGTCAACCTGCTCGTCCATTTCACCTTCAAGCTTGATTTCCGTCATCTCCGGCGATTTTTTCTCCTGCTTGTTCTCTTCCTTTTTAGCAACTTTTGGTTCTTCCGCAATAGCATCCGATAGATTCTCCTGTATTAGATTCGTCTCGTCTTTGACTTGTTTGCTTGCCGACATAGGTTCCGCTGCTACCTTTGTTTCGTTAATTACGGATTTGATAACATTCGCTTCCTGTTAAAATAAAAATTAGATTTTAAATGTATTTTTTATTATATAGGAAAAATTATATTGTATATCAAAAAGTTGGAAAAAAGAAGTATTTACATTTTATTAAAAAAAAAATACAGGATAAAGTTGTGCGTTCCAAAGTAGAACATAGAATAAAATTTACCTGCGCCTTTTCGCTACCCTGATCCTTCTTCTCCTCGTTTTTGTCCTCCGATTTCACATCTGGTGCCTCTTTACCCTCATCCTGCTTTATGATCTCCATGTTAGTTTCGCGGATAAGCGGTACGTGCTCGACTCCGGGACTCTGCAGAGGTGTCGCCCTCGGAGTTATTCGCGGTGATGACTTGACGTTCTTGATTAATTTCTCCGTTGGCTTCCTCACTTCCGTGGCTTTGGGTGTAGAAGGTTTCTTTGGAGTGCTGTGGACCTTTGGCAGTGGTGGCTTTGAATCCTTCGTTAATTTCATGTCACCTACCAGATCTGCAATACCGAAAATGACCAGGATTTTAATTTCTATGCGTGCTCTTCTCTCTCGGTTGCATACAGTATTTATATGTGCAATTCTAGCAATCGTAATTAAAAATGCTATATACAAGAGATTGCAAATGGAGATTTAAAAGAAAAAACATCGTAAAAAAAATTTAAAATATAAATTTACAAAAATGATTAAAGAGAAAATATGAGAGATGATAAAAGCAAAAAAATTTCACATAAAATCGAGTTGTCTTTAAGGTTTTTTCTTTGTCGTATTTTTTTAGACCTTGTGTCTCAACCCTTTCAGGATATTCAGATTATAAAAATAATTTTCATCGGTTACATCTACCGTTTTTTCAATCTAATCGCTCCAATATGCTTTATTCAAGAATTCGATTTTGACAAATCGTTTTTCTTTTCGTTTTTTTTCTCCCTGGTCTTCTCGTTGATTTTCGACGATCTAAAAGGGTCGGTAGGAGAAGAAGTAAAATAGGCTTGCTCACTGTGTTTCTCTATGATCGAGACACCGGTACCGGCGATAGAAGCAGGCCGCGGTCGGCGCGACGCGGCCGTGCGGGTACGCAGATTGACGTTACTGCTGCCCACGCTGCTGGCACTCTGCTGGCTCATGGAGCTGTGCGGTCGGGACGGGCTGTTGGGTGTCACTTCGCCGCTGCGGATACCTACGCGTCACCCACCCAAGATAAGTAGTCTGTTGATCTTTTCGCTGGAGATTGATTGAACGCGATCGCGCATAGGATCTCTTGGTAGAGAAGCACGGGGCGGTGTGAATAAAATTCCCGTTCGTACATTTCACACTTCACATATCGAAATCGTGTCACTCTTGTGAGATTGGCGAACGCAAAGTGTAGCAGGCGAACATCGCAAGAAACCGAAAGCACCGCCACCGACGTCCAAGTGCAGTCCGTAAGTGTGAAAAAAAAAGAGTACAGTCGGAACGAAAGAATAAGCCAATAAAAAAACAAAATTAAGCCAATAGAATTAAAAAAATCAAGTTGTAATCACGCAAAATAAGAGAGTGGAAGAATCGTAACTGAACAAAGTGAATTAACTAGGAACAAATTGCACACTAAATACAAATGTGTATACAGTACCTAGTGAATTGCGAGCTAAGTTGCGTAGCGATATAATAAGGTATAAGAAAAACGTGCAGCTTACCGAGATGTTAGCTCATACCTTCACCCGTGGTACCGAAAAACTGTTGAGAGATCTTCCTCAGTAGGAGCGTTTTGTTAATCAATTCGGAAGTCAAAGAGCCGGCTGCATCAAACTCGGCAACGCGTTGACGATTTAATTAAATCAACAATCTGCATTATTAATTTAGCTGTTCCCTCATTTAATGCAATCGGCTCTTGATGTTAATAAAAGTGGCAAAAGAGTATGCCACATCAGAATATAATTCTGAAGAATATAGACTTTCGATTATCGACAGGTTAGTCACCGATGAGAAAGTTTGAAGAAGTGTATCGATACATTGAATAATTTCTGTTTTGCGGCTTGAAATTAGAAGGAAAACATCTTTCCTCTTTGTGTCGTGAGACGAAGTTGGTTGTCCCGATTGACTTACAAAGACTCCTTTTCACACTTATTCGTACATGTGTGCACCCAACTCTGATTGAAAAGGTCTCTTGTTAGACAATGAGTGCATTCATGTGCTTTCTTTTTTTTAACTTTGATTTATAAGATTATTTCCCATTCTGTCGAAGACTGTATGCCGAACTGGCTTACGAAGTTTGTCATTAAGCGATGATCAGTCCGACTGTATACCGTAATAAAAGTTAACCAGAAAATTAATACAAAGCAGAACGGATGATTAATTATTCCGAAAAGAGCTGCAATGTTGATCGGAGAAAGTTATATTGTACAAAAGATATTAAATATTTTTTTACGAGATACATTTATAAAACTCTGATTTACATGTAGACAGAACGTAATCTATGTATTATCAAGCTATTATTTTCAACTACTTTATCTAAAATGACATACGATTAAGGATAAGATCTACGCCTTCCTAGTGCGAAGAATGGAAGAATTGTCGGTTTATTTCGTGAAAAATCGCGGGAGATACCTTTTGCTATGTACAGAAGCTCGATTTAGCGAAGGATTCGAGATATTATAGAGTTGAGTGCACGGTCACACACACTTACCTTGCTGCAGCTGGGCGGCCTGCTGGTGCTCGCGAGCCTTACGGCGTAATCTTTCGGCGCGGGTGGGTCTGGGCATAGGCACCGCGCCCGGTAACGTGCCCATGCTACGCGAATTATCGGAGCGTTTTAGACTCTTGGCTCCTCCGGGCGCGGCCAAGTGCGACATGCTGCGACTCATGCTAGAAGCGCTCTGCAGAGGCTGGCTCTGCTGTTGCTCCGTCAACGTGCCGAGTTGCTGCTCGACCGTGCGTTTCCTAGGCTGCGCCAGCTGGTCCAGCCTGGACATGGAGTAAGTCCTACCTGGCGAGCGTGTGAAGGCCTTGGCGCTGGAGCTGCGTGCCGTCGACGGCGGGCCGTCGCGCGGGGACGGTATCGTCGGCATGAGGTCGGTGCGTCTCCTGTTCACACGTAGCAAAACCGAGGTCGGGGTGCTGGGCGTGCCACCGCCGTCGCTATCATCACCTGCAAAGAGTCTCGCTTAGGGTGCCGCTCGTACTGCGAAACGAGCGATGTCCGTCGATTCGCGCGAACACACACGACGCGGGTCGCTCGATGGAAATGCAGACTCGAGTAAAGAGTTTCTCTGGCGCGCCAACTCGGTCGCATCCAGATTTTCATTTCTCTCTTTTTTTTTCGCTACTTCTTTGTGGTTGTGTTGCTTTGCTTTTCATGCTGTGGCGTGTGAAAATTACGTGGAGAAATACGCTGAGAGAGATTTTATTTTAAGGTTGTAAAATATATTCGCGTTTAACTCGCGAAATTTCAATTTAATAAAGAATATATTAATATGCAATATTAATGTATCTTTTTGATAAGCAAGGATTGAGGGAAAAAAAATTATTAGCAACAAATATACTCTTTTACGATTTGTTTAATAAAAAATATTCTCTCAGTGTATGTAAATTGTGTATTAAAATGCATGTAATTATTTAAGTAACAATATTAGTATACATGCCATATAAATTTTGTGTAAAAGAAAATGTGCCACAATATCTTCTATAAGCGGCACATTAAAAACATTCAAAGGCAATTGGAATCAATCGAACAATTTCTAAAAAGAGAAACCCGTCTATGCAAGCAGTAAATGTTATACTACGATTATAAGTCTACGTTAAATTAACATGACTAGTTGAATTAGATTCTTAGCTACCTCTTTATTATAGTGTGCAATATAACGTTACTCTATCTTTTATTACTAAATTACAACTTAAATAAATAGTCATGTATAATCTTGAAAGTTGCAATTGCTCTCTAATAAACTAATATTTACATATACAGGATGTCTGAGAAGGTTATTAAACTTATACAACGTGTCAATGAGATGGAGTAGGTAAAAAAGTTCATATTAACTTAAAAGTTATCATAAATATTCGAAAGAGTTCGACAGTCATTAGTTCGCCGAATAGAAGCTTGTATTCTTACGAACGAAAATTTTTCCAACATTTATTATAATTAAAACATTTGATAAAAATCTTTGAACCTTTATAACTTTTTAATAAAGTATTTTCGGACATAAGTTTACATGAATTTTTTTTACCTATTGAACCTCATTAACACGTATAAGTTTGGCTCCTATCTTTCCAGACACCCTGCACAAGTACATAATTTAATGAAATATGCTTGAATGGAAAACTGATCGTGACTGATAATCGTCTTATTGAATCATATTCGCAAATTCAAATTCATTAACAAATAATATTGAGCTGCGTATTACTGACTGGTAAAGGCTTGCAAAATGCACGTTGCAACTAAATATTAATAGTGTGTAGTGATTAGTTAGGTCTGGTGTTAGTAACGAGACTCGTACAGGAATCGTACACGGGTAGACAAACTAACGACACACTGTGATATTGGTTGCACATGGTTTCACTTCCATAAGTTGGCGTATCGTAAAATCCACCTGATATCAATACCACACATTTGGGAAGGGAACTACGGAACGAGAGAAAGTGCGGCGGGGTATGCTTTTACGGTGTTAAATGAACGTGACATGCGTCGATAGAGTGTTTAGTAAAGTAAAAGAAAGACGTAATGGCGTAGAATACGAGAGAGAAAGGGAGAGAGTCCGAAGAGAGCGAGTGCTAAACAAAACGAGAGGTAAAGGATCGACAATATTCATTCTTGAGACGAAACAGAAACGGATCTCTCCCGGCTTTCTTGCAGGCTTCGAGACACATCAGGACTCACCACTGGCAACACGTTGAATCATGGGACGCATAGTGTCGCTATCGGACTTATCATCGACGGTAAAGATGTCGGTTGTGGGGGGCAGAGAGAGGCTGGCTCTCTTATACTTGGCAGGAGTTAAGGGGGGATCGGGGCTAGAATTCCAATTGAACACCTCGTACATGGACGAGGACATTCTCATATCTGCGAACAAACCATTCAACGCAACGCAAATATTAGGTGTTCCGCGAAAAATGAGGACAAGGATGAGAAAAATGGTACGGGAAAGCATAAGTTGATCAGCGTGAGTTAGATACAGTGCGAATCGCACGCGTGTTGTTTTTTATTTTTTTATTATTTTATTTTCCGTATACACCTCACTATGCAGAACCATCACCATGATAAGTACAGAGCATAACATAGAAGAGAAGTACAGAGAGAATCCCCGTAATTAAAAATTATATCTTGGTTCCTTAAAAAAAAAAAAAATGTTTTAGTTTTCGTTTCACCTTCCAGTGGTTTCCAAATGTTGATTCTTAAATGAAAAAAAAGAGAGAGAGAGAGAATATACGTTCGGATAGGAAAGAATGTGGATGAAGATGTGGCGTTTACAAAGTGTATGCTAACTGAGCAATTTGTGTGCAGTATATAAAAGTAAAAAAAATAAATGATGTCGCATAAAAAGCAAAACTTGCGACTCATATCACGGGGCTCAAAACGTTCTCAAGACTCGCTGTGTAATCAATCTCAAGCTGAAAATACGTAATACGTGAATTCGGCTGGCGTTCGAAGGGATTGCCACAAGAGTGTACATAGAATAGAGAGTGTAAACCTGAAAGTAAATAACCAAAAGTAAAATTTATGCTATGGGCAAGATCGTCGGCAAATTACAGGTTCTAATGGTGCTGGACAATCGTTCTTTCATGCTTCGCGATGTCGTGAGCAATTGTGTGAAAGAGCTTCGTGCGGCAGTGATTTCATACGTTTCGTAATAAAATTTTTTTAATTTATTCTATTTAAAAACTCAAAGACGCAATTTAATTAGTCAACCCACTTAATTTCGCAGCAAAGCAATTTAATCGCCTCATCTCGTCTATTAATTTTCATAATAATTCATATATTTTATTTTAGATACAATTATTTCGCATATAACAATGATAATGTAATGATAATGCAGCGACAAGTAGGCAGAGAATCGTGGATCGAGTTTTATAGTTAAGCACACTATAAAATTTTTACCGCATCTCGTGGATGGAGTCTCTCCCTACTTTAAACAGTATCGATTGCCACTAAGAAAAATATATCAAAGGTCTCGTGCGATCGTGCGTAAAGTATAGGTTGCGAAAAGGCACTGGGAGTCGCTTCCTTGTCTCGTTTACTCGACTAGCTCTGAGAATCGACGTGACATAGAAATATTCTCGCAACGACGACGCGATTAAACGACACGATCCCTCATGAATCCGCGACAGGAAGAACGATTGTAGGCCCGTACGACAAACATCCATCATCGATACATACGCCGGACGTTCGAGCAAATAGGATGGAACAAGCAAATGGGAACGGGACGTGAATTCACCGGCACCGATTTATCCCTTCGAAACATACCGTTAGATTTATCTCGCTTCAAATAACACACCTTCCGAGCTATGAAGCGCGAAAAGATTAACTTACAAAGTGCCGTCGTATATTTAATGCAAGATGGCTCAACTGACGTTAATCAGCTAATGTCTGGTCTCGATCTTCCTCATTACACGATACACACGTAACGTACATATATTAAGTATAATATCGCGATTCGTATTTATACTCACATTGAAGTAAATCCGCTTCCGTGAGGCTCACGATGCGTGTTCGTATCAACACGTTGAATCGACACACGACTGAGTTTACGATAAATACTAATTTACATTCTACCGGTGCACGGTGCAGAATAGATACCACGCGTGTATTATTCACACCGTATACGAGATACGGAAAAGCCTTTAACGCTTTCAGCTGCTGCTGGGCTACTTCATGTTACACACACGCAAATATTTTACGAGATATTTCTTATATATCATGTATTTCAATCTCTTTTTATCTTTCTGTGATAAATCAAGCACAGAAAGCGTCATGTATTATTTACGATCATTTGCGAGCACCTTAACATGATCATGAAAATACACCCAGAGAAAAATTGATGAAATCGTTTCTTTAACTTGGTCTTTTTTTTTAAATTGAAGTGAAAACATCTTTTTGGAAAATAAAACTTTATTTGATTTCAAGAAATAACGTTATCAGCCTTTTTAAAAGCAAATAAATTTGTTCAAATTATTTAATTTAAATGAATAATTTAATTCGAAGAAAGTACTGACAGAAATGTAAGAAATAATTTACAATTAGTTGTTCTCGTTTTTGAAAATATATTTCTTTCATTAAGACAAATATTTGCGTTGCACAACCAAACCATTTCTTTAATTTTAATAAAAGAAACAATCAAAAAATTTCTTCGAGTCAGAAAAACGTTTCTTTAACCGTATAGCAATGCACACATTTCTTTGAGTCAAATAAATATTTTCTAACTCAAAGAAACCTTTCTCTGAGAAACTGTTTTAACCGAAATTGAAATTTTTCGTATTTATAATGAGAACAATGTTATCGCGTAAATATAGATTAAATCAAATTTGCATTTTACATGCAGACTGATAAAGCATACTAAAATGAACTATTCGGAAAGA
Organism: Solenopsis invicta; assembly: GCF_016802725.1. Classification (NCBI taxonomy): domain Eukaryota; kingdom Metazoa; phylum Arthropoda; class Insecta; order Hymenoptera; family Formicidae; genus Solenopsis; species Solenopsis invicta. The sequence goes on from NC_052668.1 coordinate 23,772,640, forward strand.
TTTCAAATTCTATACGCGAGAATCTCTACCAGAGAATTCCCGACTTAGAATCTCATAGAACGGAACATTGAAGTATGTGGCGAGTCTAACATTGCGCGCTGAAAGGGTTAATCGAATTTCCATATGCAATGTGCAGTTAATGTACTCGCGTCGACGATCGCCAGATCTTTAGTGAACTTCGGTGAATTTCCGTAATTCAATCGGTATTTGAACGAATATATTCGACTGACCTTCTCCCGGTTTCCGATCGAGTCCACCAGCGGAAGTGGCCCGTTTCTTGCTGCCGTCCAGCTCCCTCTCCGAGGATCTCCTGGTGAGAGGCTGCGCAGCAGAGAACATCATGACATTGGTGGTCGAGGTGGCTCTACGGGTGCCCCAAAAGGTAGAACCGCCGGTGTCGGCGGGCTCCAGCATCCGCGGCGTGGAGCTGCCAAACGCGAATACGATGTGCGATCTCTCGTTTCTTCTCTTCGCCTCGATGCGTGCCTCCCTCTCCTGATTCTTGCGGAGGATAGCCTCCCGTCTCTCTCGCTCCGCCTCGCATATCAGCCGTTTTCTCTCTTCAACTTGATTTCGTCTGTGTAAAAAAAAAAAAGAAAAACGATGAAACACGTTCAGGCATAACAATTTCAAATCAAACTTCCTACAAATGAGAGTCTAGATTTATCTTCTGCTTTGCGTATATGTATAAATTTCTTAAAAAAATTTCGAACACAAAAGAATTTGCAATTATGTTCTTTCAACTTTCTATGCGAAATTAATCAAATTAATTTATTAATTGGTAGATTTTTTTAACGCTCTAACGCATTTTCAATCGGCAAACCTGTCATTATCACGAGATCTGAGCTCATCAATGCGTCTTCGTCGCTCTTCCTCACGCTGCTCGCGGAAGCGTTGCGCGGCGAGAGCTTGCTGCCTGAGCTCCTCCAACTTCCGCTGCCGCTCCTCGTTCTGCCTCTCGCGGACGAGCTTCGCCCTGTCCAATTCCTTCGAGCTTCCCGTCGACTCCCGTCCTGCGAACAACCCAGCGAAACGAACAAATTTAAAACCTGTCCAAGCTCACTACAAATGCTTAGTTTGTACCGTTTTCCACAAGTGAATTTGACTAGAGATCAACGAATCTCCTTTTAGAATGTTGCGTGAAGTTTTTAATCGTTATTTCACTCGATTATATATATTTAGTTACAGAATTTAGTTACAAAAATTTAAACAGTTTTAAATATAATACATTAAGACAATTTACAATCAAAGTTATAAAAGATTCTCGTAAGCCGTAAATGAAAAAAAGAAAGAAAATATGCAATTGAAAATAAATAATAAATAATTTTAAACAATTTTCAAATAAAATGTAAGATAGTGTAAACATATTAAATGTTTTCAAACAATATATAAATAATTAATTTTTAAAACTTACATAACGAGACAAGAATGTACGTGTATTTGTATGCGTGTGTGTGTGTGTGTATGAGAACAAGATAATCAAGGGACTGTGGTAATTTTATCTGAGAAAAGAGTATATGTACATACATCATCCATCGAGATAATAATAAAAAGTTATTTACAAAATAAAATATTTATTTAGAGAACATGTTAAAATGCAAGTCGCGATTAGATAATGTTCAATATGAGTTTATTCATCATTAGATTAAACGACGGATACTTATACGAAATTAATGCGAATAATATAATAACTACCACCGTTATTTGTTAAAATTGATATATAAATGTAAATCGAAAGCATTAAAAGGCGTTATTAGCTCATTAATGTTATTGAAAAAGAAAGAGTTTACTCAAAGGAGGAAAAAGGGGACGGTCTGTACAGTGCCCTCGAAAACGTTGATACCTTCATTCTCGTAAGGACGATCGCCGTCGAGGGAGTCCTCGTCGTAGAGACTTCGCGGGCGCTTCACATCTGCCGAGAAGAAAGCGAGACATGTGCGTGTGCACGTAAGATTCAAGTATTAAGTCTACAGCACGTTCGAATGAACGCATGAATGAATGAATAAATGGTTATTACGGTATGCACCTGCCGTGTACAGTGATATAGTATGCAAATGTGCTCGCACGATTAAAACGAGTAGTTTGGCATGCACGTAGTTGCTCGGTGTTAATGCAAGATCGTGGAACAGGTGTTGCAACGAGGAAAATTTATGAATAAATCGTGATGACGTTAGTATCAGTAGGTTCTGATAACTTTTCGCACATAAATACAAAATTCCTTTAATAAAATAATTAAGAATTAAAAATGAAACAATATAAAATTTAAAATAACAGAAATTTATTTCGGTTCTTTTAACGTTAATGTAAAGTACGTTGTCTTTTCATGGCTTCTTTTTTGTCTGATAAATTCATCCATAATATATAAATGGCCGCTTTAGTGTTATCTTCATTTTATAAAACAACTCTCATTTTTTTTAAAGCGACATTTTCATTTCCGTAATCCTCGTCGGTCTTTTAATTTCATCAGAAAAGATAATCAGTTTGCAAGAAAAGAATGCAGAATTAATCAGCTCTTTAGGCAGTTGCTTTATTAAAATAGTGAAAAATGTGATTTATCGCTAATGTAGAAAGAAATTTTTTTCCACTGAATATTAAAAATATATCAATCGCATTTACTAAGAAGCTTTCAGCAAGCTAAAAATTATGTATAGCAGAAAAAACGTCGCATTTAGCTTAATATCAATATAATAGATTAAAAATACTGTGTGAAAAATTTCATATACAAAAAAAAAATTAATTATAGTTACAGCAGCAAGAATGTGTAGTTCAGTGGTAGTTCAGTTTTAGCTGTACATAACTAAAATTTAGTTTTCCATAAATTTTTGCAACTAATTTTTTTCTTCCGTGTAGCGTCTAGCATAATCTGATAGTACAGAAAAAAATGTTAACTATAATAAAAGTAAATACAAAGAAGTATAATGACAAGATTTACAAAAAGTATATTTTTTTATTTGATGAAATAATCCGCTTAACATTTTTAAAGTATATTTTTTTTTCAGAAAAATTTTTTTTATAGAAAGTGGATTTATCATATTATATCGCATTTAAACCGAATGCATACTCACAAATGCAAAAATTTTTCGCGATATTTAATACATCGCGAGAGATGTTTCAATATCGTTTATTAAATTTATAAACGAGCTAAAAGATTAGTATTCAAACTGGAAAGCGTCAATCTTTATTCGTCGGACACGCATTCCGTTACACAATTGCCAAATTACACGACTCGTTAGCATTGTTACTCGTTGCAAAATAAACTCGTTTTTTATGACTTGCGAAATAACGCATGCCGACAGGAGAAATCAATGAAAACATCGGTTTGTTAAATAGTTCAGCAATCTGATAGGTCCAATAAACGTGATTGAGAATATATAGCAACATCATTTTGCAATTTGTTATTAGAAGACAAATATATCACTCGTATTCATACAATACATTTATACATTTTTTATATGGACATGATTGTTCAATTCTCGTGCATACAGTTAAATTCAATCTTTTTGCAAATAAAACTCTGCACTGATATATTTAATTATAACGTATAATATCACACTGGGATATATTCATCTTTCGTTAGCAACACAAATCATATAAAATTCTTTGGGTAACAAAACCAGAATTGCGATACATATAACTTTCTTTTATAATCAATTACTTCAGAAAGATTAAATGTATCGCTGCATTCACACAAATGCACTCTGCAATAAGTTGGTCTTGAATGCGGTCTTGATCTTAGATATCCACGCATTAGTTAGACATCAAACGCGGTGATTCTCTCGATGAGAGTTGCAAAGAGAGAGAGAGAGAGAGAGAGAGAGAGAGAGAGAGTTCCACACCACATACACGCAAGTCACACAATCGTTATCGAAGCACGCTGAACTCAACCCGAGCGTACCTGTCAAAGGGAGGGAATCACCACCAATCTGAGCGAACCAGTGCATCGTTTGCTCTACGGAAGACAAATTTCAAGATATACACATTCTCTGAGAGCTATAAAGTTCGCGCGGTTCACAATACTCGCGTGATAAGCGCTACCTCTGTGTCGGCAAAAGACGTTTGTTTAACGATCAACGATATCAAAGTGCATTGCTGTAGATAGCACCGACTAGTCATAGTTAATACTGTTTACAAATATACATTATTGTTTAAAGATAATGGTATCATTGCATGTATAGGTGTGCGAATAGTTCGAATTCACAGTGGATTCGATTCGTTTTCGAATCTGAAAGACTCTAATTTTCGTGCTTGATTGTTTGTCGATTTCTAAAATTTTTTTTAAATCTTATAAATTATTCAAAATTTTGTGTACACGATAGATAATCGTCTTCGTAAATTTATTCCAATTTTAAATTTATGTGTCATAATTTTATTTTAATTTAATACAAAATTTGAAATTACTTTATTTTCTTAATAAAGTGCACTAACATATTTTAATTTGTATGATGCTCATTTATCAATATAATATCGTTACGTTGTCATAGTATTTATTATAAGTTTTTACGTAGCACATAATTATTTTCTAAAATTTTTACAATTGATTTTCTCGTCTGTTAAAAAGGATCTGCAACGTTATTGAAAATACTTTAAATTAACATGTAACGTAAATCCGGGAAAATTTTGATTTGAATTCGATTCGTAGTCGCATCAAAGACATTCGATTCAATTGGACCTCGCAAATACTTCAATTCGATCTCACAAACGCTTCAATTCGCATACCTTTGGTCACATGATACTACGATTTATTCGACTACGACACATATGTATTGCTTGCTATAAACGATACATTATCTGAAGAGAGCCGTTTAAAATTAGATATCCAATTACGCTGTGGGCCTTTGAAGCTCATTTAGTGATAGATAAATACTGTAAATAATGACCTCATTCGTTAACAAATCTCTGTGTTCGAAATTACATTTTCGTCAAATAACGAGGTACTGGCTGACACTTCATTATCTCGCGCATATACAATCGATGTCAACAAAGTTTTTCGCTTTGCATCGATACTGCATAAATCTGATAAGCTCTCCACTCCCTCTTCCATTCGCTAATTACAACGTGGCTTATTTCCATCCTTCGTCGACGATCTATTTTCGACAGACGTCAATGGCAACGACCGCCAAGCTGCCAATATTATTTCCAGCTGCTGATTACAAATACGAGATGGAAGGGAAGGACAGAAAATAGACAAAGAAGGAGGAAATTGTATACGTACCGTTGTTAGTAATTGGATATGTGATTAGTAATGCGCGGAATTGAACGAGAACGAGGATGAGAGAAAATGTCGAACACGAGGAATGAAGTGCCGAAGACTGCAGGGATGATATGAAAAGACGTCTTCAACGTCGCGAATATTGAGTTACGTCGCAAAATGCAGAAGAGGTTCCTCGATGAAAGCAATGCTGGATTTTTCAAACAACATGTGCTAGTAATTGAAGACTCACTCTCCTTTCATTGAAGACAGAAACTGCTGAGAGCCACTTGCACGTAAATGTAATTTGGAAGACGAATTCGTATCAAGTCGCTAGGGAAATACTCGATACTCGCCCAAGCGGCTGAAGATGTTGAGCGGAGCACTCCAAAAATGAAAAGTAAAGAAAAATAAAAAGTCGACAGTGGCGCAAAAAATAGCCATAAGGGAATTTGATATCGCGTCTGTTCATTTAATCATTTATCGAAAAATAAACGAACTTTATATTGCAAAGTTTGCAAAATCGTGAATTATTAAAGCAAAAACTTTTTTCGCTCACATTTGTGCCATCGTACTTTCCTCAATAACTCTTTTTTGAGGACTGTGTCTAAATAAATAAGACATTTTCAATACTCTCATAATTAATCAAGAACTAACATTTTACGGTTGAATAAACAATGTTAATATCATACGAAACACTCTGTGGGCACATCGCGTAATCGTATTCATGCAGATAGAAGAGCGGCGAAAGAAAAAGTTTATTACGAAGCGCGAGCATCAGTTCTCTTCCATCCATTATTCTGATCAAAAAGATTTTTCTCCTTTGACTGTGAAAAGTGAACTTCCGTCAAAGACGTCAGGGTCAAAATGAAGATACAAAGATAATAATATGCTAGAACAGCGTTTTCTCGAGGATGCAGATGCAAAATGCATCGTTTCCTACTTCACGCAGTCCCCGAGGCTGTAAATCTCTGGTCATTCGGAAACGCACAATGCGTCGCGATCCATCTATCTCTCTGAAAGCTGTCCTTCACACAATATCGCCGTTAGTTCACCTGCTTTTGACGGAACAGCAGGAAGGACAATGCAGTCACGTTAAATGCAACGCACAAAAATTTTAGTTAAATAATCAAAGTTCTTCGAAATAAATTGCAAAAGTGGCATTTAAAAAAGTTTTCTATTAAGATCTTGATATAGGATACGCAATTTTCCAGAATAGAATAGAAAAATGGAAAATCCATGTGAAAAAAAACACATATTCTGATTGTCAGGTTTAGGCTTAGCAAGATCTATAAAAATCATTTATTGATGAACCGCGTGGAAGTCTCTCAATTAAATCACTCTCCGCGGGTATTGTTTCAGACAGGTGGTTCGTTTAAATCCCATTTCTCGCGACGATATTTACAGCGGCATGTCCGCAATTTCGAAACGCAATAAGGGGAATAGAGCAGAGACAATGTGGTAACTAAGAGATAATTTAACGAATGGAACACAAAATCGCGAAGCGCGTGCCGTCGCGGGGAGGGATGCGCTCGTTCTAATTGGTGGTATCTGTCATGCAGCTGCAGTCGTAACCTTCATCATCGTCGCCATCTTAGGCTCAAATGTAGGAAAATCCGTCGGAGGATACAAACGGTTCTGTTAATCTCCCTTCGTCTGGAAGTGGGTCGGAAAACAATGGAATCCGTCGCTTCCATCTCTTGCTGTCTCTGTACTATAAAGAGGTTGTCTTCCTAACCCTCTTCCCTTCACTTCTTTCCACCTCTACGGCTTTTCCTTTCGAAACCTCTATTCATCCACTCGACTATTCTATCTCGTCAACCTTGCTCGAGTGGCGGTGTGGAATGCGAGTGGATACGCATAGGTTTAAGCCACGCGAATGATCCATGAGGTGTTGCCGTGAGTAACGAGGTTCTCTCATTGATAATCGTGCTTTTCACGTTTGCTGAAGCGACAATTATCGCGTCGAGTGACATCAAGATATATTTGTATGAATTGTGTCTGAGAAGAAATATATCTCCTTACAAAGATAAGTCAACAGCATCTTTTAATTTCAGATGAATAGTCTATGTGAAAGGATTTTAGTTTTTGTTAACTGGAAGTTAGTTATTTTTTTCTGTAATTTTTGGTTGTGATATTTTATATGTTTATACTTAATAAATTTCCAATTTATGCAAGATCAATTTCTATCCGTTGACCGTATACGAAACTTATTAAAATATATTTTTAAGAATTTTTTTTTGACTTGTTAAACAGCACTTTTATGTTGGTAAACTTTTAATGGAGGACAAGAATGACACTTGAAATTGTTCTCATTTCTCACGTTCTACGATGCTAGAGTTTTATTAATATTTAATGAACGAACGTGCTTCTTGAGCGCGAATAATATTTACATTTCAAATTTAAAATCTCGATAATTCTCGTCGTCTTTTAGTTAAAGACACTTTAAATATTGTACGAGTACTTCGTTAATTTTCAGGTAAACGGAAGAAAGTAACTCGAGAAAAGACATGCACGTGTGAATGTTCCTCAGACGATGTTTTCCCATTTCCTTCGCATTATTCTCATAAAGTCCGTTATTCCAAATGAGAGATGAATTAAATTTTCCATTAAAATTTCACCCGCACATAATTAAATATAGATTAATGTGTTATATTTAATAAATTATCTGACGCGAGTTACACGCACCCACATACTCGCTCACATTCGGGCGTATGAACCTCGTTAGTACGGATTTAATTACGTCAGTCGCTGAGACGTATCTAATTATACAATCGTGCAATAAATTACGCGTCGAATTCGTTTTAAATTCCATTTTTTATGTGTTACCACGTGTGTGAGATATTTCCGGCCACGTGAGGGACTTATTAGCGATTTCACGGACGCTTGTCGTCACTGATTAATTTGACGGCATCTCCCACAAAAGCGCGAAGTGCAATCGAAGCGTTATTAAATCCATGTGACCATTTCGCAGCTCGAACCGGGAGAATTGCATTCGTTATCTGTCGCGACCCAGAGGTCGTACTTTGGATTCGCGACTCGGCATTGCTCTCGATTCCACCACAGATTGGAAAGCAGTTACGCGGTTTCCCGCGCGAGATTAATATCGTTATCGACTGTGGAATATTGGTGACGTAGCAATCCACAAACCTATATTCTTACGAAAAGTCGGCAAGAATAATTAAATTTACGCAAAAGAACTAGTTGTTCTTGTGGAATTTTATAAACTAGTTTTAATCATTTAAAAAATGAACCAAATAAATTTTATGAAGCAGATTATATCGTACTATCCCTGTCACGACTCAAATCAGCATAATTTGCAATTAAACTTGTAGCGTTTGTATCGATAGAACCAATAGAGAAAAGATAAGCGGACATTTCTTTACATCTCTTTTAAACATTTCGAGCAATTTTGTGTCGTGCGTCTTTGCATCTTGAGAACACAACAACGTGTTCTAAATATCAAATATTTCTCAAGCCCCTCCAATAAAACTGACCTGCATACTCGTGTGTGTAGTACGAACGAGCACGTCCGTATCACTATTTGTATCACAAATAAATGATCAAGCTGTGCTGTCAACCGCCACGGAAATGTCGGTAGACACGGAGTGCGATATTAAAAAGAGTGCATCGTGTCCAAATCCGCCGTGTAAATGTCAAAAAGTCACCGTGAGAGGTATCACATCGAGCGTCACACTCGCTGCGGAGTAATAAAAAGTTCTCGAGCTGGTAGAGTTTCGACGAAAACCAGATAGGATACATCAAGATAGATGTGAGAGAAAGAGAAAGGAAAAAAGCTAAGTAAATTAAATTCTAAAGCACTAGCTACCGAGCACACACCGCGTTATATCATTTCCATAACGAGGGCACACTTGTTTAAAATAACAATTTACGTGGAAAAATTTAGAAAATTAAAAATTATTTCAAACTTAAATTTTTAATAATACTAGCTGTTAAAAATATTAAATCGTTTAATTATACACTTTGAGATACAACGTGGCGGTTCTTTCAACTCGGTAGAAGCTGCTTGCTGTAGCGCAAGTTACAGCAGAATACAAAAGTATCGTAAATGCAATCGGTTGTGCTCGCCGAACTTACCCTTCGTGAGAGAGTGGCGATTGTGTGCAGAACTGGACCTTTGGTTAGTTTCCTCAGGAGCGGCTCCAGCTGTAAAATAAATTGTTCCGCATAAAATAACTCTCTCTTCCTGTGGCGAAGTTACTTAGTTATTGAATACTTATGCGCATTACGATGGAATAAAAGTTTAATTAATAGCACGTCCGACGACATACGGTTTCGGACGCTTCGAGTATCTCGCGCCGGTATTAGTATTCTAGTAGCTGCATCGATTCCTCGCAGTGAAACAACTGGTGTCATCCCGTGGAAGACGAAGAGCAGGAAATTTAATTAAAGTCACTATTTTGGGTTATATACTAAATTCTGAATTTATATACATATGTAATTTAGGATTATTGATTAAAGCGCACTTCAGACACTTTATAATTTACGTCAAAATTCAGAATAGAAAATTCTATTTATAACTTGACGTATAATTGTATATTGTATATATTATACATGCATGTATGTGCGAATTATAAATTACCTGAGGTTTAATTTGCTCTATATGACTAAACTATAATATGAAAATTATAATGTGAAATAATCCATTCAAATTTGCAATTAGTTCCGCAATGTCTCAATCTTCAAAATTAGATACTGCATGGTAAAATTAGGCAACCAAAAGACATTTCCGAGACATGTCTATCATTAAACGCGAGAAAGTTGCACATGTCGTTCCTAATCGCAAAGAAAATCGAGATATCGACAGTGAGCGAGACTGGATACTCACACGTGCCATGAAGAAATTGCATTATATCAACGAAAGTTCGTATTGTTGCAACGCATGTACATAGGTAAGGGCTAGACACAAGTACGAGGGGTTGCGTAGCTGATGCACAACATGTATAGAGTAGATGCGGGTAGTTGAACTTTGACATTTCGCAGTCTTCTCCTTCCATTACACGCAGACGTTCACCAATTCAATTGGGTGGAACTCGAGCGCGCCAGTGAAAAGGTTCGATATGCAAGCTCATGTCCTCCGAACGAAGCGTATATCTTCCGCGTAATTCACTTCGAAATTCGCGATAGATTTCGTTCTTAGTTGCGAAAAATTTACTACCTAATTTCGTAAATGATTACATTTGAGGAGTTGAATGAAAAGAAAAACGAAAAGAATATTATTATAGAAATTAAATTATTTATGTAGGTAAATTTCATTCTAAGAAATCTATTTTATAAACATAAATAAATGTTATATTTTTAAAATCAGTATAACTAAAAATATACATTTTACCGAAGTGTTTAAAATTTTAGCTAGATAGAAGTCTGAAAATAATTTTGTTGAACTATCAAAATAATCATGTACGATTCCGCTCAAGCATGATGAGCGAGCATGATGCTACAAAAAGTGTTGAGTTTTTGCAACCAGTCCACCATAATTGTATTAATAGTCGAATAAAATTATTTTTATTTTAAATTTGTATCTAGCTAAACTTTTAGATATTTCAATAAAATCATCCTTTCCGTATAGAACGTAAAAATAATAATCATTCGGATATTTATATCCAATTAATTTTTACAAAATTACATATCGCTATTTCTAAAAATATTAGAATTATTATAATAAACAATATCAGTTTTTTTAAAGTTTGCTAACAAAAATTGCCTTTTTCAAGTTCACGTAGCAAGAGAAGCGAATTACTATTTTTAGTTTAATGCATCGATGATTTATCGACAATTTAAAAAAAAGAGAACTGCAGTACCTCCTGCATAAGAAACGACGGAAGAGAGTACTTAGACTTTAATTCCAACCGCAAGATAAGATTTTAAGTGAGAGCAGAGAGAGAGAGAGAGAGAGAGAGAGAGAGAGAGAGAGAGAGAGAGTAGGAAGAGAATAATCTGGGTAGACGCGATGAATCTTTCTTCCTACAGCGGCTATGCTGCAGTTTAAAATCGGTGGATAATGACGCGGAACGACAGATGAGGACGCTAACGATGATAACGCGAGACGTTTACAGCGAAGAGAAAGCATTTTATCACGCGTCGTCAGCGTTCACCATCGATAGCCGCTCTTACGAGGACAGCTCTCGAAATTCTCGCCAAATTCGCGCTATTAAGACGTCACTGTCTGCGGATAACTAGAACGAAGAGGGTGAGACGACGCGTTGAGATAAAATCTCCGATGTGACGCGCATCGCAAAAGGAAGCGCGAAGCACGGGGTGAAAAGCCGAAGCGAGGTCCTTTGTGGTTTAAAGATGCCGGAAGTGTGCTTTGCAAGGCGTTGCGCGGGCGATTTGTCAGGATTGCACCAAGTCCCGCTGAAAGGAGAATGCTCTTTGACTCGCGTAAGGTATATTAATCAGTTATGTTGATTCCTCGCAGGTGCAGTCATTTACACTATTCTTAATGTATACTAGGGAATAAACGCGAACGTATTTTTTTGGGGTAATTTAGATTTAATCTTGATTTTAATAAACATTGTAATCGGCAGAAAATAGTATTCAGGAAAAGAGTGGAGCAATAATTCACGAGATTCATTTTAAAGATTGCATCTAAAGCGGGATAGGATATCAGAAACTATAAGTTATTTCGTTATATCTCACAGAAAATATTTTGTATGGCACAGATAAAAAAAAACATCGTCGTTAGAATCTTTAGAACGTCTCGGTCGGAATTTCTAAACTTTTTTTTTACGTTTCAAGGCTGTTCTCCCGAGGGAAATTCGACATTGGTGCGTCACTAATGTGATCGAAATCACGTTTACTGTGTCACCGAGAATGGAGTCTCGTGCAAATTTAGACACACTCGAAACTTCAAGGAGAATGCAGAACGGGATCAAAGAAAACGGTTGCGCGGGAATAAATATGAGTAAGAGAGTTCTTGCATCTCCGTGACGAGCAGCATCGCGAACTACATAATATCGCAATTTATTGGCTGTCGACGTAAGAATCGCAAATAAACTGTGTCGCTACTCGACTACACCTAGTCGTGCAACGACAAACGGTGCTACGTGAAAGCATTCACAGGCAGGAACTGTATTTTAGTCAACAAAGATTTAAGGATTTTGTATTTAACTCTGAAAACATGACAGAATACAAAAAACATTATTTTAAACTTCGCAAATTTTTTCTCGAAAATTTCTGAACATTGTTTGATATTAAATACAGAATAGCACGTTCGCATGTTTTCAGTATTATTTCTACATATTGACAAAAGATTATGATACAGTGATATATAACTTAATAGTTTTTTTTTTATAAAAAGCCACTGGCGTTATTGCATACTTATGTGATAAATTGATTTTCCTTTTTAATTATTCGAGATATTTCATTTTTTTTAAATTTGAAATTCTTGAACATGTGACAGTTTTAGTAATGCACGTCGCATTCACTGCATCGCTCGGCGTCATTTCAATTTTTAAATGGAGTCTTTTGTATTCCCGCACGAACCGTGTTCGCCCTGGAGATACTTTTCTAGACGTATAACAATTCTTATCGCATCTCGCCAGAGTCCCGGGGTTACATCCTTTCTATATCGTTACTTAGAGGAAAAAACGCAACCACCAGGTCATAAATTTTCGGACATTCTCATGCAAAATAATCTGAAAAAACTAATGGAACGGAATGTATGGAAAAAATCTGGAAGGTGTAAATTTTATTTAATGATGTCTTAAATCCTCTGCTTAGAACGAATTTTATTAGCTTCAAAAATCCTTTTTTACGCATTAGAGTTTGAATTTAAATGCAGAGAAGAAAACTGCACGTGGATACGCATAGAATACGCGCAACGATTTTTATTTTTAACCGAGAAGCGTTACGTGAACCAGTGATCAGGAAACTCGGTTTCTTGCCTTATGTAAGAAATTCCAAAGCGCGCAGGCGACAGAATCGATTTGCATAAATTTCTGCCGAGAACCGCATTGTTAACAAATTACGAGCAAGAGCAAGAATTTCGGCTTGTAATATAAATTAATCTTTCGAACTCCTTTAAAAAAAAAAAATGAGCGATATTGCTAGCTGGATTCATTTGCAGGTCATTAGTAAGAACCGGTGACTTCGTCGCGTTGCGTACATTCGAATGCACTTCAAGGTCCCAAGAGTAAATATCAGCAGTCGTTTAACTAGTTGGCAAATACACACTAACGCATTTAGCACGACGGTTGCTGGTGATTCGGCGTCGTGTATATACTATACATACAGTAGGTCGATAAACAATGCAAATCGGAAATGCAAATCCGTACGCCGAAAGCTTTCAGACCGATTTTAACATTCAGTAATCTACGAGCAAAGTAATATTCAATGTATTATGTCTATAATCCATGAAAAATTTGCAGAGAATTTTTGTTAAAGCAGCTCTGCTATATAAACGTCGATCAATCCTTAAGCAAACGTAGATTCGAAACAGCCTTATCGTAATCACATTAATATTTCTTAGTGTTATAAACAATACGATCAATCTTGTTTGATAAAATTCGTTTCAAACCGGTAATTTGATAAGATTAAATTTAAACAGCATACTTAGGTGGAATCATTCGCGCAATCTTATTTCTTTTTCCAAAGTATCAATAGTGTCACATCAATGTAATCGGAGATATCGTGTATCTGAGCAGCATAATGAATTTGTATTGGCCGGCTTATCGGACGCTGAAGAAAGTTAATTGCTGCCAGGCGCCGACGAAGAAATAGCAGGTGCCTGCTTTTCAGAGTGTCCCGACGTGTACACGGTGACACTGCGCCCCATCGTACTTTGAAAAGGCGCTTAAATTGTCGGCAGCGCAATCCCTGAGAGAGCCCCGTGTATCTTGATCAGACAATGGAGAACCATCGCCTTTCGAGTTGCAATTAAATTGTCGATCAACCGGATCGCTAATTGCGATCCCCGATACTACCATACTTTTCACAAACGTGAAAGTATAAGATAGAAACACATATTTTATTTATTTCTTGATTAATTTGCAAAATCGAACTAATTAAAAGAAAGATAATAAGGAATTAAATGAGAAGTTAAATAGAAAAATATAAAAGAACTAAAGCAATGCGAAAGATATAGTCTAACTTTACTATCTGCATAAATCTGCTCTTAGATACTAAATTTTGTAATATTAATCTAAACGAGTCTACACAGCATCTGCAATTACATTACGTCCTTATACATTAAAATTGAAATTTATTAAAACACATTAAAATCGAATTTAATAAAACCGACAGCTTCGTTATGCCGGTATTTCCGGTCGTGAGCAATTTTTATTAAAAATAATCTTATCACAGGACCGCTGCTTCTATAAGAGTAAGCGCACTGTTTCTATATAGGAAAGAAGGTTGCATTGTATTTGCGAGAAGCCAACGAGGAAGCCCGACGTCGCTCGTTCTCCTTCCTCGTCAAGGCAGTACAGCGAGCCTTAAAAGAACAAGACTGCCACGAGGGAGAAAACGGAGATGGTCGGAAAGGGCGTCGGCTATCAAGCGATATATTAATTTAACGGCTGGATGATCCAGAAGAAGAATAGAGCGACCTATCGGGTTCACGGGTAGAAAACGAGTTCTCAAAAAACCAGAACTTTAATCGTTCGCAGTCATCCCCTTTGGCAATGTTAAGGCGGTAATAAAATTCATCTTGCTTTGAATAATGCGATTCGCGGAAAGAATATTGAATTTTCTCGAAATGCCCGGGAAATTTTAAAATTATCGCGAAATTACAAATTGAGACGAAACGGAAGAGATAAGTGGTTTCTTTACAATAAGGATACATTTTCAGAATAAACGATATAATTTTTATAGGAATTTTGCATCGAGCGATATTGCTTGAACACGTTTCCATTCGGTCGTTGCTTCTCTTTTAAAAAAATGCATGTTCCAACAATGGTTTATGCAATAATCTGCGTTTACGGCGATCATAAACGCGAGCTTCCTCTCAGTTATACGATCGTCCCCTTTTAATCAGATCGTTACTCGCTATAACATCGGTCGTGAATATGACAAAGAGAAAGAGCTGTTTGGCGCGAATGTCGCGAATATCTCGCCAGTAATATATACGCCGACCACGTTTCGCACCGTGATAAATGTAATCGTAAAAATACGGGGTTATCTCTAAAAAAAGAAAAAAAAAAGGAAAAGGAACGACCAATACCATCTTTCTTGTATACTGACGAGAAAAAATCTGTCTCCTTACGACCTGCTTCGGACCGAAATTTCGCGATTCGCGCTGCGTTTCCTTCGAGTGGAAATCCGCATTTAAATTACGCTACTTTCTTCCGCAGCATTAAAATTTCACGAGAATTCTTGATGAATGAATGTTAAGATATTCGCGTTTTCACACTATCGCGTATAATTAGATGCTCAATTCGTATCACCGTCTTTCTCTTAACATCGTTTAACTCGTAACGACTCGAAATTTTGAATGCAGCGCCGACTCTAAAAAGACAGCACATCAGGCGGACTGACATTTATCCATGTTGAAAATGCCAGAGACAAATGTCTGTAGTGATAAATGATCCGTATGGTCAGACGTGTCGAGTTACACAGAGATACAGTTGCCAATGCCAATTTCCAGGCAACGTTTGTATCGCTCCTTTGTTCATTGTTCGTGTCAATTTTTTTTCTCGCATAATTTCAATGATTTCCACTTGACCGTATCTCCATGCAGCGACTCTGGCGATTTATTATCAGTTTCGCAAATCAGTTTCGCAAAATTGTTGGTTTGTCATTTTAAAAAAAAGTGTGAAATACACAAAATAAAATATTAGAGTATTATTTACTCTCTTCCCTAATATATTTCTGTACATAACAATGATCCATTTCATGAGAAAGAAACGTATACAAATATCGCAAGCGCAAAATACGAGGCTGATAAACAAGAAAATATTGGTACAGTTTTATCAACGTTTTTTGAGTTTAATCATGGGGAGCACTTTACGTTTCGTATCGTGATTCGAAACACTACAATAAAACATTTACACGTTAATAATGTATCATTATATATATATATATATATCCAAAATATCGGGCTTTCTACGTAATTTACGAAACGAATAAAGAAACGTTACTTTCATTAATAAAATACGCCCGGGAATCGGCCGAGAACACGGATAGATAAAAAATAGGACGAAACGTGCGTGTTGCGTGCGCATCCGAATAATATCGGAGACCTACATGTCAACGTGTCCTGAATAAAACAACGCCAGCGCGATGCTCAAGGTTCTAATTATTTAAATTCACGCCCGGTCGAATGAAGCACATGATACAATTGACAGTTTTTGCATAAAAAGTGATATTAACGAATGGCAGGTGCTATCTTCGAGATATATGCTTTTCTCAATGTAATTTAATTTGTGTGCGCGTGCGTGTAAAACTAAATAACATTTGTTTTCATTCGCTTATAGCGTTCATTGAAATGACAAACGCATATCGTGACTAAATTGCGTTTCGGAAATGAGATTTGCTCGACAGGCGGAACGGCCAATACGAGTAGATATTAAAAGTATCATGATATATTTTCTAAGGATATTATACATTCCATCGCAACTTCCGAGGTACAAAGACGCTCCCACGATTACTTGCATGACAAATTAATTGTTCTGACATGTCCATAATGCCAATTACAATGTAATTCGACGTGCGTCAGATGTCATTTGCGCTGAATCGCCTTAATTTTCTGACCGTTCACTGAACCATACAACGTCGATGTTTCGCATGCGAAGGGTGATTTAATTCGAAACACTCGCCCGGGCATTTGATACGGATTCATTTGCATCCGTGGAACCGCCTCACGAGATCACGCGCTCTCCTCTGCGCGGTTATGCGGCGAATAGTCGCCAAATTACTCCAAATAGCATATACATGTACAAGGCACACATACGTGTATGGGAAAAACAAATCCAACGAATGATTAAAATTCAACAGGCACTTTACAAAGATTTGAAATCACGAGAGGTAGATATTATCTCTCGACATATGTAATCGATAAATATCTGACAAGCAAGCCGCGCCGATACTGTTCGATGCAGGCGGGGGAGAAATCTCGTGCAGGCGCCTATTCGTAATATCTATCGCGCCGGGAACGATTTTTCGCGTGCTGACATAAAACGGCATCGCGCGACGTATAAAACTAAAAGGAAAAGAGGGGGAAAAAGAGGGGAAGGGGAAACGTGAAAAAATATGTGCGTATCGGGGCGGCAAAACAAAGGAAAGCTTATCCGAGCCGACAATTCAGACTTCGGCTCTTGTTTTCATTTCCCCGTTTCTCGCTGCTGCTCGACGATGCAGGAAATCGGCCGTCGTGCGCGCATTCGTTCGTGTGCTAAAATATAAAAACATCGCGTAACGGCTGTGAGCAATGTCGAAGCGAGCTCCATTGACACAAAAGTTGCCGTGAGCAGCTTCACGCAGGGAAATTTAATTAGGAGATTGAATTAAGATTGTTCCGCCGAGTGTCGCTTCCTCAACTTTACAGAGCGTACATCTGACCCACATGAGTGCGTACCTTAACGCACGTATAAATTTTTAAAAGGACGCAAAAGTGTACGCGTAATTGTATTTTCTTAAAAATGCACCTCCGGTATTCTCAAGAGGATCCAAGCGCGATTTGTATCTCGGAGGCAGCAAGAAGAAATCTTTACTTCATGCTTTTCCGCTGCATTGTTATTTTACTGCTTCTGATTGCATCTTGATTTGTCGTTACTTTAGTAAGTAGTATAGAGAATACTGTAGCGAGGAGTTTACTTAAGTACACTTTACGCTTTCTGCCCCCGAGAACGTCGGAATGAATAAATATCGATCCCTACTCTACGCAGCCATGTGTTCCTCGGCTATCTCACTGAATCCAATTCCGGAGTGGCATTTAGAGGGGTCAGGATGTACAGTCCATATTCCAGTGCGAAGGGAAACCACTTTCTGTCATCGTGTGCCACGTGCATAGTAATATCGCCGGAACATTTCTTTAAACGAGCCGAAAGTTCCGTCAAGGTGCATAGATAGGAGAAATAAAGTTAGAGGTGTTTCGCGCACCTGGCAACCGCATATTCTGGAGAGTATATCAGCGACGAGAGTCGCGAGGGTAAAAACCTTCATATGTAAGTGTGCAGCCAGTATGCCAACAGTCATATCTTTAGTCGGTGACTGAAAGCTCTGGGGGGACATAGTAGATGAATTTTAGAGATTAAGAGAAATAAAGCTCTAAGAAAAAATAAATAAATCAGAAGCAGAGCTAATGCAACGATGCGATCTAACAAAGAAGGAAGGATAACAGGGTTGACGAAAAGTAATGAGCGTATAAACTGCAAATATTTAATTAACAAAGTTTTTTTTTAAGAAAAACAGTTTTATTTCGATTTTCACACATTATTACCACAACGAGCGACTTTTACATATTTTTCGCTTTTGTGTCCTCTCCGTCGGATGGGAAACAGGCTATTTTCAGTATCGATCGAATCTTTTTGAGGCCAGATATCCGATTGGTCTGTTGAACCACGTTTATGCATTTACGAGGTGGCTTGGTCGAAGGGGATAAAAGTCGTAATCGTCTCTATCGTCAAACGAATCTTGAGGAAAGAAAAGAATGTTCAATGACGTCCGATCGTTCGTACTGTAACCCACAAAAATGGCTTGCATCTTCTTCCGCGTAGGTCTCCTTCAGAGAAAAAGTCTTATTTTATCTTCTTTTGTGGCGGATTTCAATTGGCAAAAGCATTGCCGCAAGGGACTTCCTTCTTCCGGCGATATCGCAGACGTAAGATGGACCGAAGCAGAATGGGGTAAATTAGGTCACTTTATTATAAGAGCGAAAGTCAGAGTTTTTAACGAAAATCTGACTTTCTCGAATCAATGCATTAGCCAGCTATGTATCTCTCGCATGTTATCACGAAAGAATACAGTTGATTGCACAATTATCCAATCATTAATGAAGCAGACAGTAACACATGGAGAATTATAAAATATAAAAAAGCGATAAAAAATATATATATAAATTATTACATAAAGAAATAAAATAATTAACGAAATAAAAACTACGTTATTTGAAAAATATTTTGCGTCTAAGAAAAGTAGCATTTAAAATCGAGTAATCCGTTGAAATTAATCATCGTTGCGCGAGAAGAATAAATAATCCTAAATTATTGTTTTATTCGAGATTCATGTTCGTCGTAAAAAGCACTGCGGGCAGAACGGTCATTCGTCACAAAGGCGTGGGAATTTTATTTTCGCCATTCCTTAGAACGCATCGTCGCCGATATACGAACGAACGCCGGAACTCCAGGTCGACTTTTTCGCGCCAGACCCCAATCCATCGCAATCGGGCTCGTTTATCACGCAAGCGAAAGATCTACTGGCTGCCGGGGAACAATCGGAAAATTTGTCGGGTCATTAGCATTCGCGATCGGGTCTCGAACGCGACAGCAATCCGTTGCGCGCCGAGCACTACCAGCCATTCCATCCGCCATGCCGTCTGCTGTCCGCACGATCTGATTAATGGCCCAAGTCGATAGTCAATTCATTCCACTCATTTTCCTTCGGAAAAATCGCTCACGCTCTCGAGTTATTGATATTCAACGGGAAAACAATTCAATCGCCTCGAATCCGCCTCCATATCATTACGACGTGGACATTCATTTCGAATATTATGAAAATTGTTGATTGTTATATTGTAATCTGTGCCTATATGCATACATAATAGTTTGTGGCATTATGTTGACATTTCTCGTGAGTTGGAGAGGATGATCAAATGTCATTGAAACAGAACGGTGTTACTTTTTTTTTACAATGCCAGTCTGACATTTTACGGTTTAGTTCTGCTTAGCCTTTTTCACACCCTCCTTCAATTACAAGATTAGAATCGCGCTTTAAATAAATGATTCGTTTGATGCATGAGACGATAAACGTTACTACTTTCTCCGTAATAATTACTATTCGTGGGCCGACCGTGCTCGGCATGGTTCAGCATGGAAAATAGGATGTTTCTGGGTCACCAAAGATCCTGAGAATAAAGGGCGACGCCGACTGCGTTTATCCCGCCTTTCACAGAATAATTGCAGTCGTAGCACCAGATAAGACTAGGATGCATTCTCAATTCTTTCAGGGAGATCGGTGAAAAAAGGGCGGAATTAAAGTGAGCCCGGGATCTGCGAGTGGCACTGATTTATAGTGCTGTTATTATGCGGTACTCTCAAATTATCAATATTCAGTCAAAAAGTTTGGCAACGTTACCGACCATAAATTTCTATCCGAGATTTTATTGAACGCGTCATGAAACGCGAAAATATCCTCGTCAATTCGAAAACTTTAGAAATTATTGAATTACAATTTAATTATTTCGAAAAATAATATAAATTTATAAGGTCGATTTAAAGTTACCTTTTTAACACCTATCTTTAGTTTAGCTTTTAAAACTTGTTTTTAGGTTACCTCTTAATACCCAACTTATTACTTTTTAAATAGTAGAATATTTTTACTTCCAATATACTCTTTTTTAATTGCCATTCTCCCGATTTAGACGAAATTCCGCGCAACGAGCAAATGATTCTTCTTTTCGCGAAGATGGAGAAAGCCTCTTGGCTTGATAGTCCGGCCGAATAAACGCGAATTTACAGCTCGTATATAAACGCCCTAAATTAGACGATTTATCGGCGTTGAGTTCAAAGGCGTGCAAGAAACTCGTTAACGAGGAGTAGCTTTTAACGACGGACTTGACCGTTACAACGAGGCGGGGACCTCAAGGCATACCGGCATACCGACATACCGGCGATTCGAAATGGCTGTCGTAATATTGCGCACTTTTGCCTAAGCACGTCACGTGAGAATCGTAAACAATATCTCATAATTAATTACTCGCGGGTCGGCTTGCAGGAGGCTCGCTAAGAGGAGTTCAGCGATCGCGCGTAAACTCGCAAAGATGCGCGGAGGGAAATAATTAATCGCCCATTAACGTCGTCGAGCGTAATTATTGCTGCCGAGGATCGTGCGAAACGGAACTGCATCCAGCTGTGAGATAACCGATCTCCGTTTCCGCTTATATACAACGAGACCCGTGCGGATACCGATGATTTATGGCGAACGGAGACATCGCATTGTGCGTCCCCCGCTAAATCTGCCGCTAACAAGGGGCAAATCTTCTTTCTTCGGGGCAATTTTTTTCACCGGGGTTCTTAACAAACGTCAAGAAGCGGCGTTATCCTCTTCTAATGAAACGATCATATCAAACTGAAATTATTTCAATCATTTGAGACTGTTGTTCGTTTCTCTTCGCTTATATCACAGTTAAATTTATATTTACTGAATAATATACATATAGATGTGGCCTGCATTAAAAAACCGTAAATTATCTAAAAGTTAACGAAAGTCACTTTGTAGCAGTATGTCTTACGAATATAGTAAAAGCGTCACCGAAAATCACTTCGGATGTTTCGAAAATTTAGTTCACGTTCGAATATCACGCGATCCGTACGAGAGATTTAGGTGAGATAAGCGAAAAGAACACGACAGCTCGAGAGTGAAATGCCAAGTGAATAGGCAACTTCTCGAATAGAGGCTTTGATGTCTGCCTTGAGGGTGTTTCCGAATGCATCCCTGCGTGTCGCTGAATCGACGAGGGCTTACCCGTCTGGTTATACTCGACAAAGTAATTTTGGCAACGTATATCGTGCAAAGAGCGAAACGTCGCTGCCTATTTTGCCGGTTGAGAGAATCTTCGATACTTCCCGGATTTAATTAAAACAACGGCGGGATGGCTCCGCCATCCTAGGCGAGCGCATCCTAAGCTCGCGATACACACGACCTGCTCCATAGCTCACGAAAACTCAGCTGTAAGCGAAACTTGACTTGAAATTTCGAGGCCAGTTCGCGCTGAAGACCTGACGTCGTTTAACGTACTGCGACATATTGCCGTTAATTGAAATCTTCGTATCTCCGCTTTGTTTCCCGAGAGACCACTACGTTTAATCGGTGATGAAATTAGATTAGCGAAGAAGAGAGGAGACAGTGTGTCTCAATCAAAACGGAGAAAACAAAGGACAAGTTTTTTGTTTGTGAGACATACGTTTCCCGTGATTCACGTACGCATACACCGAATAACACACTGTACACACGTAGTTCTGTTTGCTTCTTTGCGATACAACGACGTACCAAGCTGAGCAAATTCTCTCGCGGATGAAATATTCGACTTTCTTCGTCGTGAAAACATTACATAAATTTCTTTTTCTTCTGAAGTAAATAACTTAGCAAATATGCGAATCGAAGCGAGCCGAAAGTCAAAGTTTCGCTGTAAACTCGGGTTCCACGATCTAGATGCGCGCTCTAGATATCCGAATACCGTCGACCGACTAACGAAGGAAGCTATTAGCGAAATATATCTTCCCGGCAACCGATATTGCGGAGTTTACTGAAGATAGACGTAGAAAGAGAACGACTAATGCGCTCGAAACGTACCTACAAATGTTCAACTAATTAAACATTTAGTACCAACCTTGAAACAATGACTAAACGAGGCCAGTCACTTGGAATATCTAATTTGTAGTTCGAGTAACGGCGTTCGAGTAACGGCATTCAACATCGCCGCATTAAACAAAAAACTAATAAATAGTTGTTGAAATAATAATAAATGTTAAAATAGGCTTTCTCACGATTAGCTTTAAAATATCAACGATTTATAAAATTCTGAAATTTATCTCAAAATTACAAATTCTTGTAATTTAATCGAAGAAAGAATTAGTTCATGATACATAAAGATCAAAGCGCAATAAATAAAACAGATGATTTATTAAATTGTGTCGCGTTATGCCAGTTCCAAGTAATAATCATTACAATTTATAACCACGTTTAATCATTTTTGCAAATGACGTAATCGAATTAATGACCGGGAAACGATTCACTGCCGAACTTGAAGGCAACGCGTCAACGTTTATGCGAAATGTAGGCAATAATATGACGCGACGTGAGTTAGATTGATAGCTTCGGAACTTTCGATTCAATTGGAGTGACGTTCGTTTCGAAAAAATTCCGGCGATGTTGATTAAAGTTATCGAAAGTGTATCTTTCTCGCCCTCGAAGAATGCGCGGAACATTCGTTCCAACTTCACGACAGTTTCAAAGTGCGTTTTCCGAACAATGAGCAAAGTCTTTCGTGGCGACAGGAGAAAGAATGATGTAGAAAAAGTGTCGAATGGGGAAAAACGCGAATTGACCGCGAGCAGTGATCTCGTTGCAGTCAAGTTCTTTAAATTAATTGCGTGTTCTTACAGTCAGTAACGATGATAATATGCGTTTACTTAACCTCGTACCGCGAACTTCTTCAAGTTCTTTTAAAACGCGGTAAAAAGAAGTCCAAAAATATCGATGTGAATGCGATCTCCGATAGCGGTTATAGGTTTCTTTTCTCTTCCCAAAGAATGCAGTTAGATTTTCTTTCGGAGAGAATCGCATTCTCTCGTTTCTTAGCGATGTAGGATCATAAATTAAGGTTCAATTATGTAAATGGCTTCTCCATCATAAATACCTGACGCCACAGAAGAAAGATAAGACGCTTCCATCAACTTCGGCGAATACTCACCTGAAAAAGAACAAGAAAAATAACATTTTAGAACTTTTGTCTGCATTAATGAATTTTATGCTAAAAGATTATTACATGATCACCTAAGAAAGCTATTCTTATTTGACTCCATTGCTATATGCTTAATTTTATCTTAAGATATTTCATTTCAGCTTTAATTTTATCAACGGATTTAATATTAGATTTAATATAAACATTAAAACCTAAAATTTCTAGATGATCTATAATCTGTATCAAAGATTTTAAACTGGATTTCCATTTATAATTTTATATACAGTGTATTCTGATTCTTAAAATTTCGTGTATTATTAAACATAACATATAAAATTATAAATATATTTCTATTGAATTATATAAATTATAAACCGTCTGATGCGAGCTTTAAAGAATTGACGAATCTGTAGTTGTGCATGCGTAAAAAGACGATCGTAAAGTTCTTTAAAATATTTTGTACATTCAAGGACACGTGATAAAAAACTTGGTATCGCGAGCAAACTCGAGAAGTATTTTCGGGGAACGTGGCGAATTGGCACATTGCGAGATAGCTTTGGTACTTTCAGGCCTTGAGTGCATTCGATGCAGTTGCAAAAGTCTCAGGAAAAGAAGTTCCGATTGCGAGAAAAGGTGCCGCTCAGCTGCCAGCTCAGCAATTCGGGCATTCTTGAGAATATCAACGTATTGCCTCTTATCACTGATCTTGGCGAGAACGATCTGCCGCGATCGGAGTGCTCATGTCAATAGCATACGTATATCTATATATTCAATCTAGACGACGCTTAATTTATGCAGCGTACCGATTTCTATAGAAAATCCTATATTAATCTGATAAATTCTATAAAATAAATTTAAGTAAAACACACAAAATATCTGACGCTTCTATTGTCGAGCTTATTAATGATAATTTCATTTATTTAAGTTATTTAAACTATTTTAGTCACTTAAATTAAGTATGCTAAAAAAAATTTGTTGAAAAAATTAAAATTTTTAGTTCGATACGTACATGCAACAAAATATTGAGAGAGTTCGTTTAATTAAGTCTTGATTTAAAACTTTAAATGGTTGACATGAATAAACTATATCTTTCTTTGCGCAAATAACTGTTCATCAACCCAATATTTAGTTGATCATATCGGACTAAATATTTCAGTTTTTTAATAAATTTTTTTTCAGCGTAATGTCAAGAAAAAGATAAAAGAATATTAATTTCAAATAAATTTTTTTGTTTAAAATATTAATTAAAAATTTATTAAAGAAACTATGACTGGAGAGCGACACGATAACAGTGGAACACGTTTTACCAGAGTAAATAAGAAGATATAAAAAAATATTCAAGGTGTATAAAAGAGTGTGTCAACTACAGGGACGATCGAAATCTCAGGGCACAATAGGAAAGAGACCGGTGAAAGAACCTCCCTCGCAATCGATCGCAAATTGTTTATCTAAAAATAAAGTGGCGCGGTCGTATTTTCAATCTTGTTACTTCTCCTTTGAAGTCGAATTTCCTCTTTCTATAGAGCGTGGAAACGTTACGCAGTACAGAGACAAACGAGTCCGGTGCATTGCGCACGGAGATTCGCGTATGGAGACACGAAATATGTAGCTAGCATCGTCTAAAGGATTCCCAAGACTTCTCTTCTCAAGTTCCGCTTTTTTCTTGCAGCGTGTAAGATAAAAAATGCATGTACGACTGCATACTAAAATGTTTCTCGATTCTTTCTCAATCCAATGTGTTAAGTTAAAAAATAAAAGAGAAATAAAAATACACCGAAGTGTATTGTTAGCCACCGAACAGAAAAATATTTTTCTCGTGATTCATTCGAAAGAGAGCGTAATATATGAATAATTAATATAAAATTCCATCGAATCATCAATGTCTTTCAAAATCCACGAATTTTTTATTTATGTGATAAATCAAAAAATCGATATATTTCCTAAATTACAAAAATTTTGCGTTTTGCATCTTATCTTCAAATTCTCAATAAGATCTTTGCTTGACTGTAACTAAGGCGACAGCGCTTGAATGAGTTGAGCGTAGTTAATAACGCTTTCTCTGTTATCACGCGGTCTTCGCTTTCGGCCAAATTATCTATGATCTCTCAGTTCACTTCCGTCGTCGAGGTGCTCTCTCTGCAACTTCGCGACTCTGCAACTCGATTCCTCAAAGAGCCCCACGATCAACAACTCCCGCAATCCCTGAGAGTATTTCACAAACGCGGTAGATCCCATCGAACTTTCGCTATTTTGTGCCGAACACTCGCAGGGGATTATCACTGAACATTTTGATACATTCTTTTTTCTATAAAAATAGAAAAAAGCTCTAGAAGGTTATGTTTGTGGTTAATTCTTTATAACATGTTCATAAAAATATTTATGACAAAGAATGTGACAAGAGTGTCGAACCATCTTAAAATCTGACACAGCATGAGCATTTTTAAACAGAGAAGCATTAAATACTTTTTATGAAACTACAAAAGTAAAATTTTATTTTAATTTCAATTTAATTTCCATTCAAGAGTAACTTGCATCACAATGCAAGATGAGATTCTTGCACTTCGGCGTAACTAGAAATATATTTCCTAGCCTATCTTCTCATAATCTTCACACATTCAAAAGCTGCACGAAAGAGATGCATCAGAATAGCTCATTACATTAATTATTCTTCGCTTGTTAACTTCCATCCCAAAAATTAGGATTAAACTCCCGTGAGAGAGACACCGTTTTCAAAGTAACCGGTATATATTATTTACCAGCAAAACTTAATCCCAGAGACACTGGGATCAGTCTTGTATTTTATTTGTAGCGCCGTATGAATTACTTGATGATTGAACTCGCGTCGACATGCGAGCGACACACGAATATCTTACAATCCCGCGGGATTGGCCCAACAAGTCTGGTCGAAGCCGTGAAAAATTCAGTGTACATTCGAACTACAGGGGAAGGTACCTTCGTCGCCAGAAGTTGAGGAGTTGTCCTCGGGATCGGACGACGACCCTGAGGATCGTCGGCCGAATCTCGAGTCCAGTCCGCATTCGCTGCCGGCACTTCCTCCGCCTCTTCCTCCTCCTCCTCCTGCTCCTCCGTGGTCCTCGTGTTGACGTGCTGCCCCTTTCTCGGGGGATACCGATCGGGACTCCTTGGACTCGGCGGCACAGCATGTGCCGCCACGTCGTCCCTCTCTTGCTTCGAGTCCGGGCAATCGTTTGCTGAAGTCAGTTGGCATCGCTGGTCGCTTTCTGGGAGTACGTTTATGTTTACGTCACGATTTACGCATCAAGAAAGAACTTTTTTCCAAATTTTTCGTAAGACTAGGTATCACGAGAACCGCAAATAAGTTGGATCCGAGAGACGTGTCGTCATATCTCGTTAATGCTCGTTTAATAAAATCATTCATTTATCCTGTATAATGTATTTTTTTTCAACTGCTTTCTTTGATTAATTCATGCCGCAATAATGCGTCAAAATAAGTACAAGCTGTATATCGATTCGATAGCGATAATCGCGAGATTGGATACAAACGGCTCGTTTAACACATTTAGTTGGATTCAATCAAACAAATGAGCGCGAACAAACCTGAGAAAAATCAACTCATTTCAATAAGTGCGAATGGCGCAGCCGTATATTGAAAATCGAGATATTACGCCTGCGTTGCTGATTTCATTCGATGACAGTACGTTGAAGCTAATCTCGGGGTATATGAAATGGAAGCGCGAGCGTTTCCCAGACTGCACTCTGAGCATCGCGGGATGATGCATGTGATCGATTAATTTTCTCGGATGACAACGTCAAACCATTTTAATGGATCGATAAATTCAACGTGAGCATCGACCGTCGCGACGCGAAAATGTTCGACGTTATTGTTTCGCGAGAATGACAATCACACTTTCTGCTAATCGTGTTTTCGTTAATTAATCTGATGTTGTAGATTGATACTGCACAAGAATAAACTAGTACGAAAAAACCAATAATCTAAATAATTTCGAATAACTGCATAAAATATTTTTGTATACCTTATATTTGTAAAGCGTTCAATAATAATAATAATAATAATAATAATAATAATAATAATAAAAAGATTACAATTAGGATCTCTATTCTTCACCCGTATAACAAAAACTCGTAGAGTAAAGAGTTGAAACCATAGAAATTCAGACGACTAGTCCTAAAGCCAATAAATGAACTGTCCCGAAGGACTATTTGCTCTGTGATAGAAAAACTACGAGTCTCTTTTTCTTTATCCTAGTGCGAATTTTTGATGAAGAAATCGACGGTCAATGCTCGATCTGTCCCCGAAGAGTACTAAGAGTAATGAACCAATGTCAGTCGCGCACCGGGCGTAAACGTACTCCCTGAAGTCGTTAGGACGATCGGTTGAGGCCGATCTTTCTGAGGCCGAATCTCTGGGCTCGCCACCGGCGTTTCCGGTCGGCGATGCTCGCTTTCCGGCGGTGGTCCCTGAATGATGGTGGTGGTGGTGGTGGTGGTGATGGTGGTGATGGTCTCTGGCTCCCTCGTGGTTGAGATCACGGACATTTGCCAGGTCAGTGTTGGCAGCAGTCTTTGCCTCCTTGGCGGGTGATGGCGGCGGAGACGTTGGTGGCGATGGTGATGGACTTCCTGCACGAGCAGAGTAACACACTGCTGCCTTCCGCAGGGTCTCCCTGCACAGCTCGGAGAACATACTGTCTCCCCCATGGCCGGGGCCCCACCGGACCGGCCCGCTTTTTCCGCCTTCTGTTCGCTCTTCGTGGTCCTTTTCTTCGTAGTCCGCGAAACAGTCACGAATCTTGTTCGCCGTTCATAATCGTCCGTTTTCTTTCCCGTCCGTTTTCTTAGCACGGCAATTTCATCACGACAACTGACACTACATCGGGTTTGCCAAGCGAGAAACCGATCTGTCCCCGAAGACTGATCGCATTGCGATCCACTTGTTCAGATTCGATTCAGGAATAGAGAAATAGGCGAATACCTAAGAAGGAGCGATCGGTAAGATTACACCGGGCTCAGTTCGTCGGCCTTTGCGTCGTAGAGGTTGGCTCGTGTTTCGTAGTCATCGTTCAGCAATATTAAAGGAGAAATCGACACTAAAGATTATTCGAAACCCTCGCTTTTTCTATAACGGCAAGTCTTCTTTGGCAAGTCAAAATTACATTGTAACAGAATATATCTCAAGTTTCCTCTCATTCTTCTATCTAGTACGCATTTACCTTTCCATTTAAATATTTGATTTTGATTATATTATATTTTATTATGATTTTATAAGCTTTTATTAGACGGTCAGTCTATAAAAAGAAGAGATGTGAACTAATCCTAGGAACAACGAGAGAAATCTCTGCGAAACGTCACTGACAATAAGACACATGATTCGAACGTAAGTACATTAGTAACGTGAGAACGTTACCATAGTGATCGAGAACTTGCGACAGGCATCCCGAAGCATGGTAGGCACGCCACCGGGGGCAGACGACACGGATGCATCTGACAATGCGAAAATGCACGGTGTTCATTAGCGTGGGGTACGCGACACGGCGGTGTAGTCGGTCACGGTTCGTAACAAAAATGTTGTTTGGCTGGTTGCCAGCCGTTTGCAAAATTTACGGCCGCGATACTCCCGGCAACGAGAAATGTCTCAAAGCGGAATTCCGTGACGTACACGTTAGAAGGGCCAGGGAGCGGGGGGAAGCACCGCGGTGATATCGATTTGCATTACGCTAAAATTACGCCGCATGCTGTTAATTTAACTCTCGTCGCGCGTGGGCATGCGAAGTATTTCCATCCGCAAACGCGGATATGAATACGCGGGCCCCGTCATACGATTTGTGTCGCGTATTCCACCGACCGACGTCTGTCACTTATTGAAAATTATCAAAGCGAGTTTAACGACTTCGTTCTGCGCGTTCTCATTAAACAGGCTATTTGTGGGACTCCCGCTAACCAATGTTCGACCGATTAATAACTAATAATCGTTAATGCGATACCAACTAATTAGATCAATGCTAAATTTAGCGTAAATGGAACGAAGATACGGGGATTCGCGATAATATAAATTATATAACTGTTTAAAATAATTTATTATAAATCGGGTCAATCGATGAAAGGATCGTCGATAAAGATTTCATAGAGAGCGAATTGCATCCTGTAATTTTGCGAATGTTCTATATTCCTATACCTACGTACATCTGCGCTAATCAGGGTACAAATCGATGGCGAGACCAATCAGTTTGCATTAATAGAAGCTCATTCCTGTGATACCGTGACGAATATAGTCTTGCATTAATATTTGACTTCGTCGATAATAATACGAAAATTTCGATTATTAAACCGAATGGCCGAATATCAATGACACTTTGCAGAAACGCGCGTTTATTTCAGCCCGCCTTCCGCACCGCGAGCGCACAATAGATTTCATTATTCGACATTCGATTACGCGCCGCATTAATGAGGATCACGATAAGTGCAGAATCATTTGTTTCCCCCGCACGTTATCAACACGGTTGGCATTTAAAAGCGAATAAACAGGGGATGGCAGTTGAATTTCGCGACGGGCGGAAACCTCACCGTATTTGAGCGCTATCTCGGCACGATAAATATAACATTCGAATATGTTCCGGCGAGAGAATGATTGGAAAAGTTTCAGGGAGAGAAAAATTTGTATTTTTTTTCTACTCCCCCTCCTCTCTTTGCGCAGAGAGGAAAAATGATCTACATTCCTGCTTGAAGGACCCTATGATTTATTGCTGCACGCTGCGCGACGTGCAGCGTGCAAAAACTCTTTCGGTATGCGCACACTTAGCATGCACATTATTCCGTCAAACGTCCGTTGTACCATTGCCAACCACACATCGGCCATTAGGAAGAAAACGGGATTGATGAGAAAGCTCGAACACGACGATTCTCAGCCAGACTAAAGAGAATTTCATCGTTGAAACTGAAGAAACGAGTATCTCTTTACCGTTTATCATCCGTCTTCCAAAAGCAGATTCATAAAGTACCATGAAAACAATATTTTGCAAGTGACTCGACGCTCGCACTAATAAACAATAAAACAATTACAAAGAAAATCTTTCCCGCGTTTGCGAACGTTCTCTCTAGATCAAAATTTCAATTCGCCACTAAATGCAGCTTCATCCATGTTTAAGCAATAGATTAACTTCGCTTACAAAATTATCGGAGGAGCACAGTGTCGAGTTTCGAGGCAAGTCCCACGAGAATACACGCCATAGTTTAGCGAAATACTAAATATCTTCTCTCGAAACCTGATTGCGCGTAGTTGGTAACGCGAGAGAACCGGAAGGCGACTTTGTCGTGGCGGACAACTATGTTGGAACGTGTGTTTTCTATTCGGGTGAGGCTAAGCGATTCACGCTCATGCGTGAAAGCAATCGCCGACGGCTAGTCGGCCTTGCCGATTGGCAAACGAATCATTGTCATTGAGCTTCTGTCCGAGTCAGACGTGCGTGGGAACAATGCGGGCGTCATTCCCCTGGCATCTGGTACACGTGGAGACATCCTCATTTTCATTCGCGTATGTGTGTTACAACACGTCCGTAATGTCCACGGTACGCTTCACTTTTTGCATCAAGAGAGAATTACGGCAAATGGAAGAAAAAATAGGAACAAAAACGCCGTCCAGATACATTTTTCATGCGATATGAATAATAATATGAATAAACATAAAATAAAATCGTGAACGGAATTACAAAAGAGTTAAAGGGAATGTACATGTCGAACTAACGACGTTAAGTAATACGACGTGACGATGGTAAAAAGAGAATATCTCCGAAATCTTTGTGATGCATTCCGAAACAAATGAGCGGCTTCTAAGTTATAAAAATAAATGTATTTGAGTACCAGGAAGTTATTGCGAGCGAGATGCTGCGAGTCGTCCTAAAGCAACGTTGTCTATTATTCATCGAGTCTCGTGAGAATCGCTGTTCGCTTTAATTCTGATACTTGGGACTCCAAACGTACGTAAAGAATAAACGGCGAGGCATATGTGATGCGGCCTAATTTCATTATGTTAATTGCCGTGCCCGAGGCGAGGATGGATATAAGCCGAGAATTGAATAATGAAACAAAGGCAACGAAATTAATTTTATTCCGCAGACGATCAAGTGCGGCTTTTGTGTTAAAACTGCACATTGTCATAATAAGTGTGCAAAAATTTTGATAATCAAATTCACGCTATTATTGATCCTATAAAATTTAACAAATTTAATTACAAAAATTTGGATTGGAGAGCGTTGGCTATAAATTGAATATAGAATTTTTAATTTCTTCTAACATTTTAGACACGAGATATGCACAAAGGTCATTCTACTACTTAATATTAATAATTTAAAAATATATTTTTACTCTTTTTTAATAAAAGAATTATCTTTTTTTTATGGGATATCGCGATTTAATGAGAGGGCAAAAATATCTTGGTGTCAAGCTATAATTATCTGACAAACTTTTCCGATCCAAATCGATGAGATAAATGAGATTAACTTCTCATTAAATTATTCTATTAGAAACTTCAGTGAAAAGGCAATTTCTTCATTTTCTAATGACATGACATCTCGATCTCTCGTCAAATTTCATTTCAAATAAGATTTCTCGGGCAGATTGACGCGTGTCGTCGGATATCGTAAAACTTGATTTTAATGGCTCAACTCGAACTTTGATTACAAACTCCATTTGGAGCAGTCCGAGTATTCGTTTTCCGGAAAATCGAGCCTGCCAAGACTCGTTCGCTCGCCAACTACATAGACTGCGAGGGTGGAAAACAAAAAGTTTCCTCGAAAGAACGACGCCACAATGCCGGTGGAAATGTAATTCTGTTACCATTTTCCGTGTGACTCTGCAACATTTTACTGGCAATCAGACCAATAATCTTAAAATATGTAACGTCGAAAACTGAAAATATAAAAACCAAACAAAGAAGTTATTTAGCGAATAGGATTAGTGGTAATGAATCAGTGACGTCAATTGACACAATGTGTAGTCGCTTTAAAATATCTTAAATAAATAATACGTGACGAGAGGTATTACCGATCGTACAACGAAGATAAGGTCATGGTTCAATCGTGGATTAATTTCGAAATTAACCAATCGGCCATCGAGACCTAGCTTAATCCTTGATTAAAATGAAGTCGATGTTGATGTTCGAAATTACATCGATACCAGGCGGTAATCCTAGTGGAATCGCAGTGGCCACGTGATCAAGACGTTTGTCACATTCCATCTGTCCACGTGCAACGTTTCGCGAAATAGATTATCCCAAATGTTTCAGTGCAACAATTTAATAATTTTTGATACACGTTTATTTACCGAAAAGGTCTTCTTCAAGACGGCAGAAAAATGTAATTTATATAAATCAATCAATTATCACTGATAAATTGAATACAACTGAAAAGATTAATTAGAAACTGTACTTCCATTTATTGCGTTGTTACGAAATTGTTTTGGAGTTCTAACAAAGCAGTGTGGAAATCTAACAAAGTAGAATTGAGGTGCATGATGCAACAACCACAATCCTGTAAATTGTGTACCTTCTTTGAAGCACTCTACGTTCCCCCCTCCTTAGCACTTCGTTAATAAAACAAAATCAGTCAAGACTTCATGAAGAAAAAAGATACGCACAAGTTGTGCAACTGAGGCTCTATAGGAAGGAACATGTAACGAATAAAGTTAAAAATTTAAAAAACTTATAGCCTTTCACAAATAAAACCATTTGTCAAGTGCTTTTCTCAATCGTCAAGCTGTTGGTTTCAATAATTAGCTCGCGCGACAGTTATCTCCGAAATGTACATTGAATTGCTTTTACCACACCCGGTTCTCCTCTCAGCTACGTCAAACTGTCAGACTCGATCAACGGAAACAAACGGAAACGAGTAACAACGGAAATCGTCGACGCCGAGGGATAGACCTGATCAATTTTCATCCGCATTAAAACGAGCCAACCGCAGCGGACCGCAAAGCAGGAGCAACCAAGGACGAAGGAACGGAGAGAGATGTGGCGATACGAAAGAGCACAACGAAGAGCACCTCGTACCGGACGCGTGAGTCTTCGCGTTCACCTCGTGGCGGGTCGACGTGTCATCGCGAATCCGAGGTAGATGGTCCCGGATCACCTGCGTACCGGATGGTCTCCAGGCGAGAACTGAGCCTGCGAGATAGCCGAGAGGGAGATAGTACAGCGCGAGGTGCTACGTCGAGGCGACCCCCGTCTGGAGGGTGGCGCACGCGGAGAGGGTCGCACCGACTCCCACGAAGGTCCGACGTGCGCCACTCGGTTAGTACGTGCGTAGTACAACGCTGCGAGGATCCTGGAGGGTTAGAAAGAGTCGGAGGGATATCGCGCGGAGGACAGGAGTGGAGGAAGGGCAGACGATAACGGAGGGATGGAACGAGAGGGATGGTACTGTCAGAGGGATGGTACGTGTAATACGTATACCGAAAGGAAGACGAGATGGAAGAAAAAAAGAGAAGGAGAAAGCAGGAAGAACGACCGTGAGATAAAGGGGGGAGGAAGGCGAGAGGAATCACAAAATACGAGGAGGTGAAGGGGGAATGTGGAAATGCCGGCGGTAGTGGCTGTCCTCCACCGCGCTGTGTTGAACAACGAGACTAGTGGCGCTAGTGTTGCATCGATCAGCCGCCACCACCTGCAACCCTCTCCCGAAATGGTCAACCCTCGATCTCTCGTAGAACGGTGCGCGTTCTGCACATCCGTTCAGCCCATGCCGCTTAATTCCATCGTGATCTTCAACCTCCTCCTCTTCCTCTTCCTCCTCGACTTCCCTCTGCCCATCGTTTCCCTCGTCCTGCTTCTTACTCGCCACCCGATCGACCGTGGGCTTGATTTATTATTTTGTCGTTTGAGTTTTCGCCCCGTCAGCGAACGCTTTCGTGTGAACCAGCGCGTTTCGTATCGTGCCAATAGTGGTCATCGTGATTTGATGGAAAACCAGGTGACCTCGATCAGAAAATTTGACAGCTCGAACCTTAGCACTTGGGCGATCGTACGAATAGAATCGTATACCGAAGTTGTGAGATCACGTTAGGTATTCTCGGACAGCTATGGACCACATCAGATAAGTTGAAAATGGAGATGGAAAAGTGACATAAGATATTACAGAACATTGAACACCAAACGAACAGATTTTTGTCGAGGGTCGATTCTCAAGGGGTCCCGCAAGTGAAAATTTAGGATAGAGAACGGCTGACGTTTCCCATAGTCGATCCGTTCTTCTCTCAGTCTACGACGTCGTCCTCGAGGATCGATAACCTTGAAGGCGCCGTAGCAACGTGCTCCAGGGTTTTCGTACGAATCCCCTGACGGATTATGGCGATACGGAGTATCACGGTGCGGGAATACAGAAACGTCTTCCTATTGGGAAATTGTCCGACGGTAAAATCACGTTATTTCTTCTTTAACGTTAAATTCACCGCGATGAAATTCGTTTCTAGATCGCTTTCGGTTTTACGACATGATACCTAAACGAGGCGAGCAAATATAGCCTCGTAGAAATACAGAATTACGAGCTACCTTTTATTTTATAACACTTAAATGACGCAAATTCAGCACAAAAAAACAACATGACTATACTAAAATTACATCAATTTAAATAACAATTACCTTAAAACATTGCAAAATCCTAAAATATAATATCTCAACATTATTTCGACATGTTAGGGTTTTTTACAACATTGCTACGTAGAACGTACAATTTTATTGCAGCGTCCAAAACTTTAGTTGGATACGGATCAGAAACAATTTTATGTTGGGCCATCAAAATAATTATGTAGGATTACCAAGCACGATGTAATGTTGCTGCAAACACTTTTGACATTCTAGCAACAAAGTTAAACAACCAACAAAATTTTTTAATTGGTTCAACATAATTATCTTCAGATCTCTATTTCAGCAAAATGTTGTGTAGTAACTCTTGGGGAAGCAATACATTTTCGAAGCGTTGTCCTACTTTTCGAATTTCGCGACTATTTTGTGCCAGGGCTTCCCATTTGATTGCTACTCTCAAATTTCACGATTACGCCCTTTCGAAACTTTGTTCGCGTTCGCGAAGCAATATTTCCGAATGTCACACCCAAATTTACATTGCTGACGTGAACGACGTGGCTCGATTCCGCGTATGTGTCCAAACCGAAATTCCGGACGTGTCTGGGAAGACGGTCAATTCGAGAAACCAGACTAATCGGA
This sequence comes from Solenopsis invicta, assembly GCF_016802725.1. NCBI lineage: Eukaryota > Metazoa > Arthropoda > Insecta > Hymenoptera > Formicidae > Solenopsis > Solenopsis invicta. The sequence continues at coordinate 23,808,622 of NC_052668.1, forward strand.
ATCCCTCGTCGCGCGGAGCCGGCTTATCCACGTTTCCGCGCGAGAAACATCTCGACGGCGCGACGCGGCACGTCCACCATCGTCGTCGCTCTTCTCCCGTTTTGCTATCCCTCTTGAAAAAGAAATCCTCGGAGTGACCTCGGTTACGCGATTTTGCTTTTGACATCCTCGTCCTCGGGAGAAAATTACATCCCGACACGGAGATAATCCGATCCCTACTCGCAGTAATTAGTTTTATTCCGAACGCTTGGGCAAACTAGGATACTAAATATTCTGTAATTTTGAAGCGAGAATATTGCATCTCAAACGCAAAATAATTTCTGTTGTTACGGCTACATCTTATTGAGGTGATTTACTAAGATAAGTTTATTAAAAACGATAATTTATGGCGACATTTCGTTATAAATTATCGCAATAAATAAAAGAAAAAAAACTTTTTCTCACAAAAAAAACATTGCGATACATTTGTAATACAATCCTACGCTAATTATATTTTAGCTCACACAAAGTCAAATATAATAAAATGTGATGATTAACTTCAGTAACAAAAATAAAAAGAAACAAAGTAAATAAGAAGCGTACTTTAACGCTTCCATAAATCACGTTTTAATAACTCGCGAAAGAGTTTCCGAGTTTTCAAGGAAACTTAGAAATCATTTAATCAAAGTAATCAATTCCAAAACATCCTTGCATTCGCGGTTCGAAATATTTAATTGGGAAAGTTTTCCCGCGTATCTGGGAGAAAAAAGACTGCAGGAGTTGTGCAAATCCCACGCGATACGATCATCAATCGTTAGAGAATTAGTCGTCGAGTCTTGAAGAAGTTCGGAGCCTTATCGCAGTACCATAATTATCGGAGCTATAGATGAACGCTCGAGTAAAGTAAGTTATTTATCAGGGGATTAAATTCAACGCTGGGGAAATGTCCATCGGCGGGGAATGCGATTTCGCTCAAATCTCTCGTTATCGCTGTGAAAGAGCCCGGGAATGGGAAGGCGGAAAAACAAGGAGCACTTTGCAGCACTTTAAAGTGCTTTCACGTCTCTCGGCTCACTTTGCATTCGCAAACTTGCTTTATCGATGGTTACTTGTTCATCTCAATCGCCAGTAAGTTGCGATGAAAATATTATACGAAAAATATCTGTTCTATTCAAATATCTAAGAAAATTATAGTTAATAAGCTCACTTTGTTCTTTCCATAGCATATCTTTTTTTTGCTTTGATCTTTGATATCACATTTTCCATCAAATGCGTGAAAGTCTCTTGCCCTCGTTCTCTTGCTAAAGTTCCCATCAGAGCTAAACGAATTAAAAACACGCATTTCCTTTTTCCGTCAGTTTCGCTCAATCCTATTGGCCGCCCTGCCTAAAATCACATTCTTCGCTAAATGGAAATCAATCGAACAGCGCTGTGTTCATCCACATCGCGTCACTTTGTTAATTCTCGTCATATCGAACACTTCCCGCGAGAACAAGTTCTCCCTGTGCTCCGTTCGCCGTGCTCACACACATATGGTTTTTCGCACGGGCAAAGGGCGACATGCACCGTTGCTTTTGCAAGTTGTGCGAATCGGTCAATGTCGGAGCCTCGACTAACAGCTGCGTGCGTATTTAAGTGAAGCTAGGATTCCGTCGGCTGATTCTTAGACATCAAAATGACGAGGGTACAAAACAGAATAGAGACCTACTTCTGTTATCTTCATCTTTTTATTTTTTTTTTTAATTAAATTGCGGTTCCGACATCTTATATTTAATATCGCACTGAGTCATCTCTGATTCCCTTCTTTTCTCCGATTCTCTTCTTTTTTTTTCCTTCTGCCACTGTCGTCGTTCGGACCTGCTGTCCTCGACACAATGACACTTTCGAAAAAGTTTAGTGGCGAGTCTGCTTCAGATTGAATTATACACATATACCGAGGAGACCGAGAGTCTTTGTCGAGAAGGCTTGATTCCTATCGGGACACTAGGAGTATACTCGAACATAGATCGACGGGTCAAGTTGTGCGCACACACAAAGTTGATTCGAGAATCGGGAAAATTTTATTCTCATATATTTTTCAGCTTCGAAGGTAGAATTTTGCCATCGAGATGTCCAAGAACTGATCACGAATGTCTCATGACAAAGGTCTTCGGTAGACAAAATTCGATTATATAAGGCGCCACGAAATCAACTGGATTTAAGAGCATCACGTAAGATATCCTTCAAGCTTTATACCGAAATACTAAAATAAACCGCAGCGACATTTTTCGCCGTCATTTCCTACTTCGCTGACTAATTGACATATCCCATGACGCAAGCGGAGAGAAAAGGATGAAGAGCGATGCGAGAGGAAGTGGATTGGAGGGAAATGGCCAAATAGGAATTGCCTGGATGCTGCGCAGTTGCAGCTGCTGTCGCGCTGAAGTAGGACGAACGTTCTCTCCGACTGCGTAAATAATAAACGATTCCTCGCCAGCTGCAGTAACGCGATATACAAGCTGAAGCCGTGGAGATTCTTTTTCGTAAGGCGATTTGGACGACGGGCAGTTTACCCATCCGCCAAGTTACCGAAATTACCTGCGTGCGTGCTTCGATCGACCGGTTCGAGGCTCGGCGACCAATTTGCCGATGATTGATGATGATATCGCGCGACGCGTCGTAACTCGTTTACGGAGATTGTTACGCGAATGCGGAAAAAATCACCGGACATCCAACTATTCTCCAAGTCTGAATAGTGCGAGATGATTTTAACGCGGGAGTCTACGGAACGTATAATCATGCTGGCGAAAAAGAATCGTTAATCAAAACTGAAAGTCGCTTTTGACGGAAGTTTGAGCAAACTTCGCGTATATAGCAAACTCAACGATCATCTCCGCGAGGCAGATCGGCGTACCGCGTATTCACCGCACGAGGGAGAAATTATTCAAAAACTTGGGCTAGAACAAGCGCGCACCACCGCGATATCGATAATACTTTCTTGACAACAACGTAATATCGCGCTTAAGAATTTTTCGTACAAGATGCCTGAACGGGATTTGTATTTATCCGCGACGCGATATCATCATCGAGACAGAAATAAACACAGCCCGCATCGTATCACTCGGGTACATTTTGTGCAATAAAAAATGTAAAATTATTCGCATTATATTATAAAAATTTTCACTCACATTAAACGCAATTTCTAATAGGAAAAAATGGGAAAAAAAATAATACTCAATATTTTGCGAATTCTTTGAGCCAATGTTCGCCTTGACAGAATAAAAATAATCTTGGATTCCTGCTTTCGCTCGTGATTCCAGGATACCGGTCCTTACAAGGTTTCAATCGCCGGAAGTGGCAAAAGTACTTCCTCGCAAATTTCAGTTCGCGATTTGTGTGTGACATTAACGATCGGCCTTATCGCTCGTTACCGCGGTCTTTTTATCGCGTGCAAGATTTATGTCAAGTGCATCGAAAGCCTCAGGCATTTTTGTTCGATCGAGATAAGGTCGAACGCAAGCTTCCTTTGTTTCGCCATTGTAACCGATTTCGGTGGAATACCCTCGACGGAGAGATATCGAGTGTTTTTGTGTCACAAAGGCACATGGCAATATTTCGACGTCAAAGAACGGACAGTGTCATTGTCCGACATGCAATATATTCGCGTAAATTTTGGAACTACGGATACTGGAGATCGATTCTTTTACTAAAATTAATATGTGTATATGACGATGTTAACAGCATGTTAGATCTCTTGCTCCATTTTAGCGTTTTTCATATAATTATCTTTCTTGGTCCATTTCTTACTTGAATAATATGTGGTTCAACTTTTTCAATTGAATTTTTGGTCTCGTTCTTACAATAACGGGAATTACGATGGTGACCCACTGCTGGCAGCGTCGACAAGCGTAACGGACGTAAATCTAGCAGAGAACGGAGTGAGAACTCGATTATGGCTGCGAATTATTGCGAGCGACGAAGAAATACTCGTGCTGCTATTTGTACGAAAACTAATTTTCGCCGCTAATTACAAGACATTTTTTTACGCTCGGAAAAACAAATTTATCACAAAATATAATATTTATTAAAATAAGATTATATGTACATATACATTGATGCTTTAATAAGATGTTTTAATTTTCAATCTCTCTTTCTCGCGGAGAATTTAAAATTTCAATCATCAGAGAGAGAGAAAAAAAAACAAGAGCTCTCGCATAATAAATGGCAATTTCCAATAAAACAATTTTTCTTTAGTACATGCTCGTGATTACAATTCTTACATTTAAGGCAACTCTTTTGTGCCCGAGAAAGAGTTGTTTTCAAAAAGAATCGCTTCCTGGAAATAAAGAGTACGTGGGAATATTTTCATTTGTTCAAATCTATCTCGTATAAAATCGGAGTTTTCCCGAATAATAGAAAAGTGAAGAAAAATATACTTCGCAAAATAACATTTTTAGGCAACAGACGCATGAATTGAATCTAGATTTCTCGCAAAAAGCAAAATCTGAAAACTGTCATAAATTTCCAGCCAAACGTTTTCCAAATCTTTATATCGTATTCTAAATAATCCATTTTGAAATAACAAATGCGACAAGTGCCCGTAAATATTAATGTTACTGGGAATAACTTTGAATCTTAATTAACGGAAAAACTTGATTACAAACTAAGAACTTTTCTTTATCGTCCAATATATCTAACTTATAGATCTTCAGGTGCGAGAGTTTTCATTAACAATAAGCACAATTTCTAATTAATTCAATGACTCATGATACAAGAGCCACCCTCCGCTATTCTGAATACGTTATCGCGATCACTATTCCAGCCACGTGGAAAGGCGGATATTCGCGGAGGACGGAGGCGGACGTGAAGTCCGCGCGTGTTTATCGAATGGAAGTGATTCGTTTGTGCATCTTAATCTCGCTATTGTCGATTCATCCATAGAATTTGTGAATTACAAATCGATCCCTCCCCCAGGAAGGCGCAATATCGCCCGGACTTCAGCACCGAATTGAAAGCCACATATAAATGGATTCTATAAGCAGATTATTATACTAGATCACTTATCGAATTCCTTTATGCAAATACGTTTATACAACTTATATTTTGACACTAACATCGTATAGGATTTGTGGCGTTCCTAGCTTCAAAATACAGTTCTTATTACGCTAAAATTACTTGACTGTACTTTATTTCTTAAATGAACGGGCTTTTGAATTATCAAAATAAAATTGTGATTAAGAATTTAATTTAGTAAAAGTCCGGAAAAAATAATTAAAGAGTAAGCAAGACATTAGTGAAGACATAATGAGAGAAAAAGACCACGATGTATTTTATTTAAGACATACAATGTGTTTAATCAGCAACTTTTAGTACTCAACTCTGTCATGTTCTACTGCAGAATAAGTCCCAGAGAAATATATATCTCTGTAATATACGCTAGAAAGGAGATTACGTGCCTCTCTTCACGGGCATAGCAGTTTCACGTTAGTCAGTTAATACCACTGCATTTAAAAACTGCATTTTGCCAGTTACGCGCATGCACGAATCGCGTGAGAATAAAAATGTTCTGCCAAGAGTAGCATTGTGAACTTTCGCGGCGATTTTGTTAGAGCTCACAAAGCGAATTAAGTCAAATATATATTCTCGAGGAACAATACACCGAGCCGTTTAGCGCAATGAAACACTGCTGTGCAGCACATTCATTATCGCGCGGAATTATTTCGTAAAGCCATCCAACAGCTGGATCCCTGATATTATTGTCTTATTCAAGATCTTCTTGCCAGCGTCGGAAGAGGAGATTCGTAACGGAAACAGATGGGGTACCGCAGTCTTCTCCATCCAAATGTCGATAACGTTTACGTCGGATGCGAGTTTGCCGAGTCGGTTCTCTGATATATGCCGATTATTCAACCAACCTAACGATACGTCTAATCCATCAAACAAATTCAAAATGTAAGATATTGAATGGCGAGACGTACATCGACTGCACACGAGAATTATAATACAATCTTCGAATGTTATCCGAATTTCACGTCATTTTACGACAATATCATTTATAAGATAACAAATAGTAGAGTGTGAAAACAATCGAAACAAGCGCGACAAAATTATTCTCCTGTACAATATCTCACAATCTTAAAATATTGAATTAAAATATTTCCCATGAATTAAGATCAATCTCGAAGTAGAGCGGAGCTCTTTCGCGGAGCTCTTTCGCGGAAGCTTATTACATTAGAGGAAGCTTCACGATGAAAATTCATGTATGATCACACACAGAAGTTGAAGGAAATTATATTTATCGTGGCACATTTACGGTGCATCGCGGCCTGTGATAGTGCGATAAGATTATCTTAATTTCGTTATTTATATCATCGTGGATTATAAAGTTAAGAACTTGGGACACAAGTTGGCTTTTGTTACATGGAAAACGATGATTATCTCGTCAGAAAATTCATTGAGGACTGAAAATATCATTAGAGAATGCATATCTGATAAACGAGTCTTATCACGCTAAGTAAACCAGATCTATTCTAACGAACTTACGGCTCGTCCCATAAAACTAAAACGGATATTGGACAACTTTGGTAATTTGCGATAATTAATCAAGCGTCTTAAATTAGAAGTGTCTACCGTAAATAATTAATCTTGTTGAATTGCGTTTGACGCGCGAGAATAAAGTATATCAGCAATCCATTAAACTAGAACGTATTGACATGTACATATCATACGCGTTTCTATTTGTTTTATAGTGCAAATTGACAATGGTCGACGCGACTCTTGATTTAAAATCAATATTTAGCAACACGTTTGTCAATGACACCATTTCAAGGCTTGCTCGAGTGATTCGTGTCAATACCAGACCTTGTTTATCAGGATTTGCCCATTTGCTTTCCCGATTTGAGGATTTTTCCTCAGTCTCTCTCTCTCTCTCTCTCTCTCCCGCTTTCAATTAACTTATCAACAATATGTTAAGCATCAATGAAAAGTCACGTCTATCCTCCTTTCGCCTCTTTGACATTCAAGAACTCATTAAGAAAGACCTGGAACCGTCGACAGCTCGACACACATGGTAAACTTTCTCGCAAACTTTAAAGATTCGAAAAGGTCCGAAATTAATTGCTCGTCACGCCCGACACTCTTTCGAGGCAGGTCAATTGCTTTTAGCTAAAGTATGTTTGGAAAAGGACCTTCCTCATGGTATTACCTGCTTTAGTGCTGCTCAACGTGCTGCACAATGAAAGAGACAGAGAAAGAGAGAAAACGCAATGAACGCATATACGCGATGCGCCAAAGTTTCGTCTGGGTAATTTGCCGCACGATGTGCCCTTTGGGTGCGGATTAAGCTCTTTCAGCACGTACGTATTTTCGAAGGAGATTCGACGAGCTTCTCTCTCTCTCTCTCTCTCTTTCTCTCGCTTTGTAGCTCGGAACGATAACGGCGCCGTAAAAGGCGACTTCGCCGATAAAGTGACTCTGAAATATGGCACACCGATCATTTTCGCTTTATCCCTCCCTTGAGCGCCGGGATCTCGCGGAATGCAGGCGCGTTGAAGTGCAATATCGCGTGACCGTAGCGGACTTCCCACGAGGGCCTCGATATGTAAATTCCCCCCCTAATCTCGGGAATTAATCCGACCGTTATTCATTTCATCCTGTCTTAAAAGGCCCTTTGGTCATTTCCATGTCGTCGCGCCAACGCGTGGCTCGGCGTACTCGGTAACGCGAATTCATTTCAAATATGACGTACGAAAATTGCGAAAATTCGCTAATGCAATTCTTAATTTTAGATACCGCCCGTACGTGCAAAGATATTTTCGTTTCACGTCAGACGAAAATATTCGTGAGTTTCATATTCGGTTTGAGCCGTATAACGCTGCAACGTGCTATTGAACTCATCGAAATTCTATCGGTGTCGATCACTGCTGGAGGGATGATACATCGACGTTTGTATCGGGTTGCGAGCATTGGATAAAACGAAATGTAGAGCTCGGAAGAATGACTGAACACGTGTCCTGTAGTTGTATTCGCACAAGTCTACATACCGCGATTTTCTAGATGATCTGTACAGCGGCTTTTTACGACGGAGTACTCACCTGAAACAGAAAAAAAAAAGAGAAAACATGAGATTTGTTGCAATTGCTGAATGACAAAATATTATTTAATGTCGCGCGGTAGTGAGCGTTCTACATTTTGGCGCAATGCGGATAAAGATATTCTTGAACAGTTTACAGTAGTCTTCGATTACGAGACGTTAGATTTCCCAATAAAAAAATATCTTCCGTAAAGAGAAGCGCAAGAAACAGATTTTATATTATATATAATAGTAGGCATTCTTCCCTAAGATATACTGCCGCCGATGTAATATCAGTTTTCCGAGACATTCTACCGATATCTTCTTTACAGACATGATGAAATATTAAAATATTGGAATCTGAGCGACCCGTTTCGCTTGAAAGTACAGTAATAAGCATTTTATAAAATATATAAATGTGTTACAAGTACAATATCTACGCATCCAGGGAACGGGAGGTTTTATTGATTGTTCTAATTTTATTACGTGATATATTGAAGTGTAATCTATATGTTGACGGTAAGCGATCCGCGATGGAAACTATTGATCCTCGACCAATGCAAACTGATGCTGTAAGCAAACACATCGTCATGTATAATCTCCTGAATTTTGTTACCGTCCGTTAAATATTGATTCAAGCAAAATGTCACGCGTCAATCTTTCAGACCTTTACTTTTCCATTAGCCAGCCACTCAACATTGTCGAATGATACTTGCAATCAGTGCAAAGACGTTATATTTAAAAAATAATTTATCTAGCAATTTTTATTTTTAAGATACATGTGTATCTTCGAATATATGGTATGTACACACGTGTAACTTGATCTAGTCCTTTATTCGTGGTATCCATCGCAAGAATAAGGTTTACTAACAATATTTAATAAATTAACACTGCCATCCGCATGGCACGTTAATAATTAAATGAGAAACATGGCCTTAATGAGAAATAAGCTCCAACCTTTTGGGAAAATGGAAGTCGGAAATGAAGTCCCTACCGTTCAGTTGGAGAAAGTTAGGAATGCCGCCGAGAGGGAAATTTTCCCTTGTGTGCGAATTAACGAAAATAACACGAATGGAAGGTAGACGCACGTAAACGCAAAGAGCCAATTAATTGAGGCGTGGATTGATTTATCCTGTAATTAACAATCATGGAACCCCGCACCCTCTCGTGCCGTTTCCCATCCCTCGCGGCGCTTCCTGTTCACATGGACTGGTTAATGGACTCGCCACTGATGATGCACGCTTCTCGCAATTTTCCTCAATCGCCCCCTTTCGTCGAATTGATGACGGCAAAATAATCGAGAATCCCAAAAGAAAGAAGTCATCGTCTCTTATCTTCGGGTTATCAATCAACTATCTTATCGACGCGTGCCGTCACGCGTCTCCGTAGATGCGTCACGTATCTTTGTCGAACGCGTTTTACGTGCGAGTGGTTTTAAGCGCGTGACGACCCTCCAATTGTCGCGTCTCGATCAGACAACAATCGGCACTCGAACCGGAACTTCGCAGACATCGTCGCACGTTTCGCGCGACGACGCGACGCCCGCCTATTCGAGAACGCGTCTCTGCGTACTTTTCAGCGCGTGACATCAACGGATTCTATTAGTCACGGAGTAGGCGTGCGCGGTAATTGTCTGGGAGATCCGCCGTCGGAGGAAACGATCGTTCCCAGAACGGCTATGAAGTGGCGGTGCAGCCGGTGCAGCCGACGTCGCTTCCTAAGCAACGCGCCGGCATTTAATGCTCTTAACGAGAAACGCGTCGCGAGATTCTTATCGGGACATCGCCGCCACAGGCAAGGCGGTGCAGATCGCGCGAGTTTCTCCTCACTCCCCGTAAGGAAGTTGCATTACTTTACGCATCCCCGTCGCGTGAATTCCTCAATGAGAAAATTCGCTCGCGTATGCACGACGTATACCGCAATGTGCTGACCGCGCGATCTCTTTTCGCGATCTTTGGAATTTTTAGCGGAAAGTCGGGATATTTCGGACGGCCCTTTATGTATATATAATTCTTTAGAATAATGCTCTTAATTCTTTTTTATATTCAAATAAAATTTTAAATTAATATCCACATTTCAGTAATAAACGCTTCATATAATCCATATATCGTTTAAATTAAATAGTGAATATTAAAATTCTCGCTTGACCCGACTCTAGATCGGCGTCTATAAAACATCTCTGTTCTCGCGCGAGAAGACAGAGGCCAGTCACCAAGTGTAGATATTTCAGCGCAATTAATAAGCCTACTCGTATATTAAACAAAGTTACCGTCGCGAAACGCTCTCGGGACCTCATTACGACTGGAGCCTCATTAGAGTGGAGCAATTGTGTCTAAGAAAATCATCGTATCGTTCTGTACTCAGGCCGCTGGCTAAGTAACTTATGCGCAATGTCACTCGTAAGTGAAACGTGTGCAAATCGGACGTTATCCTTGAGGCGCGCGTCGAAGGCGAGCCACCACTTAACGTTCAATGCATAGTCAATTGCGAAGTTTTTAACATTAATTTGAGTCAGAAGAGACTCGCTATATGCGAACGAGGAAGGAAATTTTCAACTCGACTTCCCTCAAGAAATTCTTTGATAATTTTATATTCCTTTTAGATCAGGTTGCTTGATAAAGATTCAAGGCAATTGTTTATTATTAGAATAAATTAGTACTTTTCGTAGATTGTACAAATCGAGTTGACCAAATTACCGTAATTATTTTAATGCCACGCGGATCAATCGTGGGAGAGGGCTGAGAATCTGCTTGTTATATCCCGTAAACGATTATGATGTACATAAATCGCACGGGGAGAGACATCGATCAACAATGTCATCGGCTGATGGAAGTGCCGCTTCCTCCGTTTATATTTAAATTATCGCAAGGATCACGATGGGGGAATGCACGTGTGGATGCACTCGACGTTGGAAACTTGCGCTTCCGTGAAATCAAGACCTCCCTTCGCAACTACGAATCGCCTCGTATGTAAATTGGATCCAGCCGCTGCTTCAGTCGCGCTTCTTAACACGATCAAAGCTTTTACGTGCATGTTACATTTCAGAAAATATCATTTTCGTATATATCCTCCCTTCTCTTCCCCGTCTTCGTCAACTAAAATCAGTAGATAAAGTACGAAGGGCCGCGAGGCAATTACGCGAATCATCACTCTGTACGGAAACAGATAGCGCACGTTTCGCGGGGAAAATATATTCGTTCGTTATCTCAGAGTGGAGAATTTCTATTCCCAGTTTACCTTCGTGAAAGTGCACTTTTCTGGGCGGTCGATGCCTCATGTGCTCGTGAACGGGCAGGTCGTGCGGGCCGAGGTTCTCCCTCGACAACGAGCTCACCAGGATCCCCCTCAAGGTCGCGAGGGTGCTGCTGGGAATCTCTCTATTCATTCTGCTGGCTCCCATATCATCCGGGTCTCCACCATCAGCGTCACACGTGCTCGCAATCGGTGCAATGTCTCGGGTGGAAACGCGAGCAATCCTCGACCGGCATAACGACTTATATGGCGTTACATCGTAACGATATTATTCGCGCATTCCGGGACGTGTAATAAAATTCGGCTCCTCGACGATTCCCGAGGAAACGTGAGGAGTGCCTCGATGAAGTGTTGTCCAGGTTTCACTCGGCTGCCTACACTTGGCTCCCAATTGCACCATGCATTCGCCGTTCTCGTTTACGGCCGATAAACGTCCGAGCTAACGAAGTAATCCCCGCGCACGGTTGATTAAACGTTCATGTGTTGCGAACGAATCGTCGTTGAAAGCGAAAGGTAGCGTCTGAGAACGGAGAAAAGAGGATTCGATCGGTGCTCGCGTAATCACCTGTTCCGCTGGCGCGTTCTTGTGTAATTATTTAATTTATCATCCGCTATAAAGTTCCCGTCTGATGCAAACGGAATTTTAATTGGGAGCACTAAATTTCAGATCGACAGGTTTTCATACGCTTTAACTAATGCAGACCGGCGAAGGCAACGCGACGGCCGGTGTCACGTATCGTTGCCGTGACACGATATTTCGATCGATCCGAGAAAAAAATAATCCAACACGTGACGGTTCAAGATCGTGACTACTACCTTTTTTTTTAAGACTTGTCTGCGATCAAGCGCGATCACGCATTACGTCAGCGTGTAAATTTAATCTAGCGTTCGGCGAAAGATAACGCTTGCTCCGAGGCGCGTTTATATATATGTCTGTAAAGGTTGGGATTATCGGCGTTCAACATCGAATTCAGCTTACGCGTCAATCAAAATTGATAAATTCGATGATGCATAAATTTCATCTCGACAAATATATCCGTTTAATTATGCTACTAAACGACGCGCAAAGTCTGTTTAGCCGATCGTTTAATGGATAAATTACGCAGCTGGCGATAGATTCACCTTAAGTAGCTTCTCGAGGTAGGAATTCGAAAAGTAAGAGCGAAGATAAATATTTATCTTATTATATCTGAATATGAATTTTGATCTCGAAATTCCTGAATACGAACTATCGCGTCGTCTCATTCATATTCGAATCCAAACATTGGCAAGTGAAACAAAACTTAGCATATTAGCGTATGTATGCTGTATAATTTCCGTTCCATTTTAAAACATTGAAAAATTTGAGGAGTACATTGTCGAGCGGGTACCCTTTCGATCTACACACAGATTAAATTTGCGCAGAGATAAACTCGTTGGGATATTTTGTCCGCGTCCCTGTCTCCGATCTCCCTTCGATTTGCATCCAGATTAAAAATTGACGTGGAAAAGCTACACTTTTTCTTTAAAGCACTTGCCGCGTGCAAGCTGAATTTCGACTTGGAGCGATGTAATTTCTCCGCGTGACATTTCTTCCATTAACCAGGCCTTCAATCGCGCGTATCGCAGGTGGCGATTGCGAGCGTTCGACCGAAATCCGGATTAACCGGTTAGAAAAATTTAATTAGCACCCTTGCACGAGCGTAGCGTACGAGCGTGATCGCGGATCGCATATCGTGAATCGCAGCCGATTTTAAAGAGAGCCCGGGCACCCGGATTAATCGGTTGCACCCGCTCGCCGCGGCACGACCTCGCACACTTAGAAATCCCCCCCGTGCATTACAACTTTTCCTTTTCTGCCGGCAAACCGCGCACTCCGGGGCCGCGTTGGCACGCAACGCGCGCAACCCACGTTGCATTCCGCACGGTGCATACAATAAAGCACTCGCGGGCACAAAGCAAGCGAGCAAACAAGCACGCGCGCGCGCGCGCGCACACACTCTCACTCGGCGCTCCCAATTTATCGGCGATTTCACTGTGAGAGACGCACGTCACCATGAGGAAGTTGGATAATCCCGCAGCTTCACGAGGGATCCTAAATTAATCCCTTGCCTACCATTCTCCCAGGAGCGACTCGTACCTCTCGTTCAAGGACGTATCGCGTCATCTCACGAGTACGTGTACGTGTATCCTACGAATGTGTCAAGACGTCACCGTATATCGTCGTAACGATATATCGCTTAACGAGCGCGAACGTCCCCGTCGAACATGCCCGAGTGTGTGACTGACTCGCTGGAAGAGGTACGGGTCCCTCCTTAGCGCGAGTGCCTCTTGCTCTCTCTCTTTCCGCGCTCTCGCACTTCTCTCCCACTCGCGGCGCGTTTCGCAGGTACCACGCGGATAGGTGTGTTACCTTCGGTAAGGTGCCTCGCATTGCCGTTTGTCGTTGGACAGAGTGGGGACGAAGAACACCTGTATTATACCTGCCGATGCACGTCTTGCAAAACGAGTGTGCCGTGCAACGTGAGGCAGTCACGAGGCGGCTCGCATAACAAATGAGACGAAATATGGAGTGGCATCTCCGATTTCTGTCCAAGTATAACTTGGATCATTTTAAACGTGTACACTTGGTCTTTTCGTGATTCGGAGTAATTGAACATTCGGATTATTCGTAACTTCGGGGGACTCCAGAGAGAATCCGAATATGGGCTTCTTCTAGTGCATTCGGGTAACATTACAATAGCGAGTACGCGAGCATAGAAATTCTAGCCTTCCCATGCATAAAACGAAACGATATGTTATTAACTGCTTTTTGTCAATGATAATAATAGAGCCGAATGCTGGTAAGATACGATTGTGAGAAGACTTTCACGCCTAATTTGGATCCGGTGCCGAAGAGTTTAACGCTTAGAATGCAGGTATAAATATCCTTCTACTTTCACCGCGCTCTATTAAGAAGATGGTAAGGGCAAAATTCTCGAAGACATTCGCGAACGCTTACTATTATTGAATTAAAATCAAACATTCCGCATTAAATCGGGCAACAAAGACTGATCAAAAGTCAGCTGACGGTTCGTTGACTTTCCGTTTATGGTTATGCGCCGGAGTTTCACTCTGCAAACACAACGGAGCGTATAAACGGCAATCGCGGAATGACGAAAACGGCCTTAAAAGGCGACGCTAACAGACGTTCTTTCGATTACGAACATGATAGACATCTTACTCACTCATTTAATCACTTTCAATTAATTTTTGCTCTTACAGAAATTATCATTCTTAATAATTCATCTATTAAAAAAAAAAAAAAAATTGTTCAACTGCACTGTAAAAAAATTCAGTAAATTCACATGTAATAGATGTAAAATTTACACGAATAGTTCCGCAAATATAAAAAAATCATGTAATTTTATAGAAATTATGTAATTCCACAAAAAAAATATATAGATTTGCTTTTGAGTAATTATATCTTATTTTATATTCCGAAAAATTACGTTAATCAAGATTGTATTTCTCTTTAGAGAAAGTTATTGTGATTTCCCGAGAGGAGCTTGCTTTTCAAGGTCTCGAAATGTCGATAGCATAATCCGCTCACGCTTCGATGATACTTATTTTAATGTCGCGTCGGTATATCGCTGATATCTTTGTAATCGCGAACGAAGGGAGATCGTCCATGAATCATCTGTAAAATTACGCTAACCTTATAAATAAATCGTGACAAATGTTTCGTTATCGAGTTCCGTAAACTGTTGTTACGACAGAGCGCAAATATTGTATCAATTTATTTTTATCAACAAAGCGTTTGATGAAATTTTCAGTTTACAAAACTGTTCTATCTTTTCGAAAAACAATAATGATTTTCATATAAGGTTCTCTTTCCATTCTTTTACATATGTTCTTACGATTCACAATATGGATATAATGCACACGCGATACTGACAGCATTGTGACATTGATCAGAGGGAAAATAAACGCCGTTACGTCTGAAGCGGAAGAGGAAGAATCAAATTTGGTCGAAAGGTTGGCGTAACGTGTTCGTCCGAACGTTTCACCCGACATCGCTTTTGAAAATCAACACGTACGGCGCGGCGTACGGTCAATATGTACAGAGCTCGGCAATTTGTCAGCAATAATATTGTCAGCGGATGGAAGCGGCATTGTGTTATCGGATCAACTGTGTGTTTTGCACGGTGCGGGCAGGTAGCTATATTTCTTTTTTTCGCGATAGCCCTTCTTGAGGGGAGCGGCGTTAGAGCGCGGCAGTCGTAAATCACCCGTAAAGTCGAATCGACTGTAAGTAACGACCCTGATCGAGGGCTCCAGCCTCGTCGCGCCTCCTCTCAAATTCCGCGTTGTTGATAAATACGGAAAATGGCGCACTTTAATCTCTCAATAAATCATTTTTCAATGTTAAAAAATTCAATTTACTGCGATAGAAAGGTAAACTATCACACTTACATACGATAAAGATAATTTCGAGAGATTGTATCAAGAAAGAAAACGCAAATTCCTCGAATTCCGGTTAGGTTTCAAAGAAAACGTACGGGAGTATCGCGCCTGCGTTTTACTCGCGATGCGTGCATCCAATAAACGCTTGGCGAGCAAATCTGCATCGATAATGCAACACTCGCATGCTGCGACGGTAATGACCGTGAACGGAGAAAGCGAGGAAGTGCCCGTATTCCTCGGACTTTAGAAAAGCTCGGAAGAAACGAGCCGCCTAAAATAGCTCGCGATTTCTTCTTCGGTCGATCTCGCGGATCTACGACTTCCTCCTTTCGTGTTCGCTATTCCGCGAACCGTTCGCGGAGGTGGCACACAGTCGCGCGGGGCTAGAAAACCGCAAGGCTCCGGTGACTCAGTAAGTTCCAATTGCGAGAAGAATAAAAGTATTGTGCGAGAGGAAGAAGAAGTTGCTGGTGTCCGCGTGAATGGCTGTTCAATGAATAGAAAATTTTACGGGCGCTCTTTCTTTCGTGCGCCTCGGAAACCCGGTTTGTAAACCAAATCCGGCACGCCGTTCTAAATTCAACGCGCGACGCACGTTGGCGCGTGTAGGTGCCGAAAACGAGAGACGCGCGAGTAAACCGAATCGAGCGAGAGCCTTATTAAGATTCTGGACACGGCGCGGGAAACAGGAAGAATAAAACGCGCTGGATGGACAGCGATTCCTGTTCTTTCATCACGTTTCTCCTAATTTCTTTGACGCTCAAGCAACGATATTTCTAGTATCATACAAGCTTCTCGCGAGGTTGCATTGAGCCAGCGACAAGCATGATTCGACGCGTCGCGATCGCGCTGCAACGCGAGCCATAACGGTGTGTTGGCTACTGATTTGCATCGCGGATTGTGCGTCGTCGATGGCACGCGGGAGCTTACGCAAGAGATTTGTCTCGAAACCATCTTGCGCAGCGGCATACCGTTGCGCCGTGCACTCGCCGTGCGATTTATGCGTCATGCAACGCCGGTATTCTCGTCCCCCGGCGCGGCGCGGTCTTTCGCGGCTGGGCGACCTTGCAATGCCGTGGCGCGATGAAACCGACATTAGCATAGAGATATTAGCATGAAACAGAACTTTTCTAAATAAACATAAATCTACGTTTCACTCCCGTGTGCCGTTCATGGCGGAGAAAGTTGTGCGTCTGCTCTACGTGCCGAAGGTCCGGGTTCAAATCAGATCGGAAACACCGGATTTTATTCAATCGCTACCTCTAGGAAGGTAAACCACCGAGAGGCTCAAGCCATAAAAGAGCCCTTCTAAATAATCCGTTCGGAACCGATATTAAAACTGTAGGTCTCGTATATCTCGTGTGTGAATCAGCGCACACTACGGAAATACGCTGAGGGACACCATCGCTTCTGACAAGAGACGATTAGAGTAATGATGACAAAAATTACCTTCCACCTGATCTCCATGAGAAATAACAGAACTGCAATTCGGAATTCTGTTATTTTAACTCTTAACGATAGTGTCGTTATCATTTATATTATCCTTGCGCAGATATCGATAAAGAAGCTGAGCTGCGATAATATTACGATATTATCAGTTAAGAGTTACAGAGCTTCCCGCTACTGAAGCCATTTTTTCGACGACTTTTTAAATCATCCAGAAACATTGTGACACAAGTAAAATGCGAATTTTCTCTTTTACATTTTATGCGTCCTATCCATAAAAACAAACGATTGTTGCGTGGGAAACTTCAAGATTTTTTAATTTTAACAAAATTATAATTTTTATTATCACATCCGAGATTTCAACCAAGACAATTTGTATTTTATGATTAATGTTCAAAGTAATCTTAGTAATGACTAACGGCGCTTAAGCATTGTCATTAGCATCGGACTGATCGTTGATGCTGAGACAAGAGACTTCAAAGTAATCTGTGAGTAAGACTTTTTACTGATAATAATGCATATACGTAAACTATTTTTAAGCGTAAATGTGCTTAAAAGTTATAGTCTCAGACCTCTAGAAATTATTTCGCTACGATAACACGCGTGAAAAGACTCAATTTAATAATAAATTTCGCGGAGGTCACGAACTGAATTTCAAATGAAGAAGACTCCCACATAAAATGTAAATTGAGTTCGCGTTATCCATTTCGCAATACGCTCCGATTTTGAGGATAGATGCACAGCTTAATGCCGCGATTTAATGAGTAGACTCCATCAATGGATAGCGGCGTAAAACTAGCCAAGTAATTAGCGGCGACATCGCGGAAAATAACGACTGCCCGAATGTGCACCTCACGAAATCTACTGGCGCTTAGTAAAAGAGCCATTAGGAAGTTCCCTGTCGCGATGCGAAACTTCGAGTCGTTAATTCTCGTTCTCGTCGATAGGGTTATGCATTTAAAATTCTAATTTGAGGCTGTTTTATCTTGAGATCGGAGGTCCGGTCATTCTGAAACGCGAGAAAGGGACAAGGTTGTCCCTTTTGTGTTTTCTCAGAAAAAATTACAATAAAATTATTTTCTTAAGCATTTTCTTAAGCAGCATTTTTAGAAGATACGTGCAATCTCTCGAGTATCTGAATTTAAATCTTCGTAAATATCGCTGTACTATCGAAAATATTAATTAAGCTATAATAGCACTCAGAAAATCGTTTATTCATCATTTTAATTTATGCACCACAATTTATTTTAAGCTTAAAGGATTTAATTATCCAATATTGAGAAAGCTATTGACCCATTTAAGAATAGAGTGTTTCTCGCGATATTATTTCTCAATTCATAAGCTCAAAGTTCTCTTCCACAATAGGAAAGCATAAAATTATTAAACCTTTACAACGATTAAAAAAGAGGCGAAATAAACGGATAATATTGGTTATAAAATATGTAAAAGGAAAAGTATTTTAACGAAATGTAAAGTTTCTTTTTCACAAGAGGTGTAGAAACACGTATATTTTTTAATGTGAAAAGTTAAATTACATGTAGCGGACGTTAAGATTTAATTATCGAACGAGTTCATTTTTTTAAACGAAAAGGTGAATAAAATGTCATAATTAAAATGCAAATTGTCTCGATGGAATCTCGGGTGTAATAATAGAAATTATAATTTTGTGGAATTTAAAAACTTTAAAATGTCTCATGTAACAATGTTATATTTATGAACAAGACGCATAAAAGAAAGAATTTTCTTTGCTTACATTAGATTGATTTTGTGTCTAGACGATTATTAAAAAAAAAATATCACCGAGAAAAGTGAGTTCAGTTCTGTTGAGTTCAATTCTCTTCAATTTAGTTCTGTTATTCCTTCATGGATATCAGGTGGAAAGATACCAGACTTTTAGCATCATTACTCTATTTTTGTCAGAAGCGTGATGATTCCTCAGCACATTTTTGTGATGTGCTTTTTTTTATAGTTTACACAGATATATGGAACCTGCACTTTAAACGTCGATTCCGAACGTCTATTTGGAGGAGCTCTCTCATCGTAAGATACTCTCGGTGGTTTGCCATTGCTTTTCGAGAGATAGCGATCGAGTAAAATCCGATGTTTCTGATCTGATTTCAACTTGAGTCTTCGGAACGGAGAGCAGATGCACGATCTCCGCGCCACGCTCGCATACCTGAGGTGGAATGTATATTTATATTTATTTAGAAAAATTGTATTTCTTGATAGTAATACACCGTGACGTGGTTATTGGTTCCCAATAAATGTCGGCGTGATTGCGACATACGGTGGCCGATGCGGTTCATGAAGTCATGAAGTTACAGAATCGACGTTATGAAACTGCGCAAATTCTCGCACGGATGACGATTCACACAGTCATTTGGGCACAGCAAACCCACGAACCCGAGCTCACGATACATAGTAGACACTCATATACACATTTAAACATTATATAAATATTTCATATTTTCACAAGTAATAATACGATAACATTTGAGGAAAAGTGAAAGTGAGATGCAATTTAATTGAGAATAGTAAAAAGAATAAAAAGCACAATTAAATAAATCTACGTATGTAAATAGTAGGTCAGCGAAAGCTAAGGTTCATTTTTTATTTATGTCCCTCAATTTAAAAAATGCGTTACCCGATTGAAATCATTAAGTAATTAGGAATTTTTTTTTGCACGCCAGAAGTGTTATGCGGCTGCACATGCAAGTCGCGCGAGACGCGTTTCTAAGGTGTTACTTCGGACGTTTTAATATGTCGCTTATGCAATAGCTGAGTGCGAAATGAAACTAGGAATCGGACGATGCTTTTCAATTTAGACACCGCGGATTACATGACGATACTCGTGAAATCGTTGCTTCTTATCGACAAATGGCAGCGATTGCCTCACGTCGCAATCTCCTTTGAGATGTAAGCCAGTTACAAATTGCACGATTTTAAGATTAGAAAATTGCATGAGGAAAATTGCGAAAACTTTGAGATTAAAACGAATATCTATTAACAGCTACACTCAGGCCATCTACTGAAAAAAAAATACAAAATAAAAAAGATGTAACAGGAAATGGAGGATCGTGCAAAGGAAACGGAAGGCGTAGGTGGAAATGTAATAATCGAGATCGTCACCGGTGCGCAAGCATTCAATTTAACGGAACCCGACGACATGGCTACCAAGTTGCGCGCGTCATGCATCGAGGATGCAACGGCACATCTTTGAAATTGCATCTCGAAGCAGCGTGCCGGACGTTACGGTTCTCAGACAATAAAACGGTAAAATGTTTTATACGACTGAGAACCGATGTGCTTATTATGAGTTAGAGTTTAATTTGACCTCCGCGAATTCTGATTGTTATATTTGTCATTAGCAAACGTGTCGATTGCGATGGACGAAATATTTTGCCGAGTCAATCGGCGAGCACGATAAAATAAAGACTGGATAAAGAAGATAAATTCGTGTAATTTCTAAACCAGATAACATTTTCTTAAGTGGAATGACTGTCGTTCCACCTGTGATAATGGCACGCAAGGGACGCGTTATGACTAGCTTTTCTCGAAACTTCGCATACGTGAAACAGTGTCCTTTCCCGTTTTTCTTATTAGCCTCCAACGAGCGTGCCGTTTCAAGTGCTGTGAAAATATCCGCGATAAAAGCATACGTTTCTCACTTTCGAGCAAAGGAGCAGGACGCTATGAATAATTTATGAATAGATAATTAACATAAGAAAGTGTTGAATAACTAAAAAAAATAAAATAAAATAAAAATCTCGTTGGGAGAGTCGCTGCATGTTTAAATAATATAACATAAACGTTTAGGAATTTTGACAGGATTAATATTTCTCTCAAGTCAAATCTTCAAGCGGAGTTGATCGCTCGTTCATTTCTTTTACGTCATCCATGTTGTGCCTTTTCCGAAACCTCCGCGTTTTCCCGATTACAGTCGACGGCTTTATTCGCGTTATAAACGTGTGTTATATAGGTAGCCGAATGCACTTTCTACCAGCGGCGCAACTTTACGCGAATGCAAACTCGTTCCGTTCGATTCCTCCGTGCCTTTTACCGTGCCGCCGCCGACCGTAAAAGTCGAGCGACCAGTTCTTAAATCGCCGGGAAATGTATTCCGCGAAATGCGTTATGCCAAATAAAGGCCGATATATAGCCGGTTAATACCGCAATGTGGTGGAAAAAGTGACCCGCATCGCGCCGCATGTCGCAAGCACGCCAACATTTATTGGGAACCAATAACCACGCCGCGATACGGTACATTACCATCGTGAAATACAATTTTTCTAAATAAGCATAAATCTACGTTCCATTTTTGTGCGCGATCATGTGGAGAGTGCGTCTGCTCTTCAAGCTGCCGAAGGCTCGGGTTCAAATCCGATCAGAAACATCGGATTTTATTCGATCGCTACCTCTGCCTCTCGAAAGGCAAACCGCCGAGAATTTTACCATAAAAGAGCCCCCCTTCCCCCTACTAAAATAGGCCATTTCGCAACCGGCGTTAAAATACTGTAGGTCTCGTAGATCTGTGTGAATAATAAAAAGCGCACACCACAGAAATACGCTGAGAAATCACCACGCTTCTGACAAGAAGCGATCGGAATGATGATGGTAATTTCTTGACAGAGATCTGATATCTTGACAATAATTTAACTAAAATTTAACTGGAACTCCTAATCAGTGAATGATGATTGGGCCCAACTCAAATATGTTAAAGGGAATTTTTTTCATTTGATTAATAAACAAATGAATTATATATAAATTTGTTTTATAAAAAAATGTACATTTTTAACCCTACATGTTACAGTACATTTTTGCATATTTCATACATAAATGCATATTTTAGCATATTTTATTTATAAGTAAACATATAATTGTTGTATATTTCACTTACATAGACGCAATATTTACATATTTCTACATTTCACATTGTTTCCTGATTTAGATTTACGATTAATCTTTCCTAATGTAATAATAACAGGACACTTAAATTAAACTAAACCTTTTTCTGGATCCTAATTAAAAAAAATTTTTTTTATTAGTGTCAGATTATTGGATTATGTGTTGCTCTGAAGAAAATTTTGGAAAAAGAATACACGTTCTTTCGCTTTTTAACAAAATTTTTACTATAACTGAGACTCTCCGGATTTTTAGCTAAATTGATTTTTTACATGGGTCAAATTTCAGCTCGGAAAGACTCGATAGTATCGTTTTCATAGCCAGGTTATTTGCTTTTATTCTAGTTTTTGGTTTATATAGGAATTGCGCACCGCCCATCTATTAATTGCATCGCGCTGATACTGTTTTGTCATTAGAGAGACTGCACCTATGGATCATTCGGTTACAAAGCTGAACAGTTATCACTCGCAAATTTCATTCTATTAAAACGAAATAGGAAAGAAAATCAAATTCATAATTCGTTCGGGACGCAAAAAGGAAAACACAAATTCGTAATATAACTCATTCATTCAAACGCTAATGAAAAGCTAATTAATTTCGTTGCATCCGCAACCAAACAGCATTCTATTAAGTTCACTTATGTTAAATCCCGATACGAAACTATTAATGAATGAAAATGCATTATGAATCATTGTATTATTTCGAAACATTACGAAATGATAGAGACGGATATATGCTACGATAATGAGCGAACGACTCGTGCGCAGGCCGTGTATGTGAAAATGTGGGTTGTAAAGGAGCGGAGGGACGTGACCGGCGTGTGTATCTCCGGGCAAGGCCGTCTACACGGTTTGCACGAACCGGTGCGGTGTGCCGAGCTGCGCGGCGATTGCGAGGAAACGCAGAGCGTGCGAGCGAAGCGGCGGCTGGAAACGCTCGAGTTACCGTGGGTGAGAAACACAGAACTTGCCGCCCACTCGGCATAGACCATCCGGGACAATAAAGGAGATGGCAGGAAGCTAATTCCTAACTCCGAATCACTCGACACGACGTGACAAAAGCGCGGAGGACGCGAGCTGCCGAAGCTCCGCAGATTTCAATGGAGAAATAACTCGAGACTGGTCCGAGATGCAGGATGATTAATGAGGACCGAACGGATTGAATCCTATTAATTTACTAGATCGATGAGACCCATCTCGAAGCCAGCTCCGGACGATTTATAACTCGTGTCGGAATTTAGGATAACATTTTACTAACGAAATTTTATCTGCCGCGTCATTCGAAGAGTATTTCAAAAAATCAGAATACAACGCATACGTAAAATATATAAGTAGATAAAAATATAAATAGAATTTTGTTTTGAGAGAAATCTCATGCAAATAGATTGTCTGAGGGGCCTAAGATTTAAATACACGTCGTGGTTTTTTTTTTTAATTATTTTAAATCCTTCGTTCTTAAAAAAATATTTTGTTCTCATCTATCTACTTTAGCTGAATGAAGCGCTTGTTTTTCGTACCGATCACATGTCGTGACTTTCTCCGTAACCTCGTCTCGTTTTTGGAAACTCGTTAATAATTCCACCTTCGAGTCGATCAATGACGAAACGTTCGCCTGCGTACGATAAAATAAAACGCGTAAAATCAGTGCGTAAAGAGGTCAGGTTTTCTCTGACGTAGTTCGTCCATTCGACATCTGATTCACGACGATTATTATCCACATTCCTAGCACAGGTCTCATTTTCTTTTTAAAGAATTCTTGCGAGATTCTAGACTCGAGATCGCGATCGCAAATCAGATTTTCAATACCGAAAGGCAAACAGTTAAGAAACCTCGCGCAAATTCGATGTCTTAAAAAATGATATGCGAATCGCGTAGTTTGATGAATTGCAAATTTTATTATTTAATATCACATTCAGAGGAAAGTGTAGTTCTACGAAGCTTCCACCGATATTAAAGCCTTTCGTGTACTGATTTATTATATTTTTCCTCTATTATAACAACATGATTTTTCACGAACAGTTTCACTTACGTAAAATTACAAATTTATGATATTGTAACATATTGTAACAAGTAATAATATTGAATAAGCAGAAAATATTTCGCAAGTAAGTTGCAAAAGTAAATAAATGAAGATATGTTATATGTTTATGAAGAAATAAAATTATTTTTATTCCGCTTTTGTCAATAGAGCTTTATAAAAATTAAAACGAACGATAAACAGCACAATGACGTAAATTAATTAATATTTACGTCGTATGATAAAAGTACATGAAGCTTGATATATATATTGCAGAATAAAAAATATAAATTCTACGACAGAATCTCTGTTCACACGCATCAAAATAATTACTGTAATATGTTTGAAGGATTAACATCAATTTCACCTTTAAAAATTCTCTATTTTTTATTCAATTACGCACAAGTATTACCATAAATTTATCATTAAATTATTATTAACTATCATTATTAAACATTATAATTCTCGTATAATTATACTTCTAATTCTCACGCGTCTTGCAATGGTCAAAGAAAGAGCATGGATTTTCCATTGATATTTTTTTTTATAAAGTTGCAGCTATTAGGCTTCTTCACGGCATGGAAAAAAATAGGGTAAAGATGACAGTAAATCAATGCTGAAATTTCACATTTAAAATCGCTAATCGCTATGCGGATGCTGAAACGACACGCAAGGAAATCTTATAACTGTAATTTTAGGATTCTTGCCACGTAAAAGCGGCACGATTCCTGATATAGGTACTTCTAGGCATTTCGAAGATGCTATCGATCTCGTAAATTCGACTCGCGAGTTTACGTGATCGTGTGCAGCATATTTTTCTCCAACAGTACGGTTTCGATGGTTATTGCTTTGATTTTAGTTAACAGCGTTATTTTTCACCTTTCAAATTTTTATCATCTTAATTTTAAGCATTGCACTAATAATATCACGTAGCGATAAGCAGGTTTGCGTTACATTTCCGTCGTATTCGCGCCGTCTCGTTAGAAGTCGCGCTGACGGGATTTAAAGTCAATTTTACCGAGTTCAGAACCGTGGAAATTACCGTGGAAGTTACGAGAGATACTGTCACAAGGTGTTGCACGCTGACATTTGTGCCGTAAGAAAAAGCCTCGTTAACGGCCGTAATGCGTTCGTCGCTGGCGTCCTGTGTGCGCACAGTTACGCGTTCCTCTTTCACGTTGCTCACCAAAGGCACCGCCGCACCGACCAGGACGAAAAGCGCAGTTTAAACACTTCCAGTATTCGGTGCTTTCTTAATGAACCTCATTTTGAAAAACAAAAGGTATTTAGTATTTTACGTACAATCGTAAAATCGTGAAAGGTCCACTAAAAAAGAAGTAAAAAAGAAATACCATATTTAACTCTGGAATGCTACTGTGAATTTTTTCACTCAAGTGCTAATTCAAGTTTATTGAATTGCAGTTTTTGTTATTAACCTTTTGATAGCTTGCATATTTGATAAGATTTTATTATATTAAAATAACGCTAATTTAGTTACTCTAACAAAAATAGAAAGGTGTAAAAAAATTCTTAATTACTTGGATTGTGCTAACGTAAGAAAAATATGAGTGGCATTCCAGGATTAAACTGTGTTAAATTCTGTTCAATTTTAAAAGTGGTAGAATAAAATCTCCTAAACCGATTCCCTCGCTGTTGCGATATCACAGTCGCGTTAGTCTTTAATTAGCACGAAAAAGAATCAATAAGGTATATCGCGCGAAATGCGTCTATCGTTCTCACAGCGTTTAAGACACAATGTAACGTTTTTCTGATTTTCCTGATATTTTCTTCAGACTTCGCGGGCAAATTATCGCGTGAGAAATCCCTCGCATCGCGCGGCCGCGCGATCTGCAGCGGTTGTGTCACGATCGTGTGCGTGTCGAACAGCGCAAATGTACGCGCACCCGTACACGGTTATCTCGGATAGGTTAAACCGAGATCATTCGACGCACCTGTAAAGGAATCGAGTTAGCCACGAGTCCTTGGAAGGGAATTCCTTCGCCTCCGCAACCTCGTACTTTCATACCTTTCGCGCCTTTCCCTTCAAATCAGTTGCCTCAATGTTCTTTAGTATTTAATTTAAATAATTGTAAAAAAGAATCTTTGCTACAAATTTGTTCGAGACTGTGCATCTTGATGAATGAATTTCAGAATAGAAAATGACTACGGAACGCAGAAGAATAATGTTTCCGGAATTGCCGTTCGTTGATGTCGCGGGAAACAATTATTTCAAATCATCAAATATTCAAGATAGGAAAAAAAAAGTCTCGAAAGCGCGTCCCGCAATATCTCCTTTCGCGCTCGTATGCATAATCAATCGATGTTTCTTTGCATTCCACCGACCGGAATAACGATCGGAACAAAGAAAGGACGAGCGGAGGCGAGGCCGGGAAATCAGAATGGAATTCATATTTTTCAAGAAAATTCATCTGGCGCGCGAACTGGTGGACTTTTCTCGGTGGCAGAGGATGGAAATGAGTCTCGTATCGCGGCATAGCGATGACGAAGACGACGTCGACGGCAAAAAAAAAAAAGAAAGATCTGGAGCAGACTGATCAACTGATCATTTAGTGCGGTTTCGTCGCACAGGCATAATCATACATCGTTTATCGCGAACGAGGCCGTA
Source organism: Solenopsis invicta (assembly GCF_016802725.1). Classification (NCBI taxonomy): domain Eukaryota; kingdom Metazoa; phylum Arthropoda; class Insecta; order Hymenoptera; family Formicidae; genus Solenopsis; species Solenopsis invicta. The sequence goes on from NC_052668.1 coordinate 23,835,318, forward strand.
GCAGTGATTATCGACGCTTGATGAATCTTGCGAGATTTCTCCATCAAATTGCAGTTTGAATCCCGGGATAGGAAATGATACCTTGACAAGTTAGTCGACTCAGCTGCAGAACTAGGCCAGATTTGGACGAATGGCCCTGCAGACATGTCGCGCGCGATAGTAATTGAGCTCTACATGCACATAGCAACGCGATTAGTCAGTCCCTCCTCTCCTTTTCTCTATTCCCGCTCCCGTTCGCCAATCGTCATAACGTCGTAATATTCTCTAGCTTTCTGCTCTCTTTCTTGTAAAGGAAACAAATCCCCTTGCATCCGAGCGCGATGCAGTTGCTGGAGCAAGAAGTGATGCGGGAGCCAGATGATGGAGCTCGGAGCAGTACCTCGGTTGAAATGTGGGTCAGAGGCTCTCGTCCGTGCGTGCGGCTCGAAAATCTCGGAAAAATCTCGTTCGCGATCGCGCGGCAACCTTTTGTTTTTCGCTCCGTTGCGTCTCTTCTCTACCTTTTGAAAAACGAACGACGGGCGCGTTATAAAACGCCGGTTTATTTTTATTTCATTGCCGACTGATCGACCGTCGACGATTTTCCACATTGTCATTTATATAACGACGTGAACAGTTATGCAATAGTAGCGAGTGCGTGGCGTCGCGTCATTTTGCGACTGGAAACGACAGAATTGAATCGACCAAATTTTTTTTAATGAAAAAACAGGAATGATCCGCACACGTACACGTTAGCTTCTGTACACGCTAAGTTGTTAATGATTATAGAGAAATAGGTCCGTTTTAATTATAAAGCGACGCAATTAAAAGGCATCTCATTAAGCGAACGACCACCCTTTCCTTTGTGAAGATATTTGCATGGGGAAAACACATTCTGGTATGTAATTTTAACATCGCCGAGATTCACTCGAGCGATCCGCTAACGAGATCAGGGGAATAAAAAAAAACGATCGGGATTATTATTTTTTTTTAAGTCCGGGGAAACCGCAGAGAGCGATATTAAAATGAGTGAAGGAGTTGAAAACGTGAACTTTCATCGCGACTGCTCGACTCGCTGAAAGGGCGCGAGATTTTCCAACGAGTGGATAACGTGCTCGCATCAGACGGTCGTAAATTGCAGTTAATTAGCTCGATGCTGCAGATTATGCATAATTAAGAACAGGAATGGGGAAGAGAGAGAGAGAGAGAGAGAGAGAGGGGGGGGGAGAGGAAGGCATTACGTAACGTCAAGCGAAAGCAATGTCTACGATACTTCCTCGGAAATTATTATTCTCTTTTTTAACGTCATTAATGTTGCAGTGTCATTTTCGCATAATATTATTAATTAATTGCAGTGATGCGGATAGAAACTGGGATGACGAATCATGATGTATGAAAAGGCAAATGCTTCATTATTACGAACGCGAAATGAAACTGATGAACGAATGTTGTTATCAATGTTATTAATGAAGATGTACGCTGAAGATAATATTGTTTAGAACGGTTCTGTTCGTAATAACAAAATGCTTTTAATATTTCATTAATAATTACATAACGTTGATGTTAATAGGATAATAAAGAATATAATATATTCTTTATTGCAATTAATGATGTAATCAAGCGATATAGCTGAGTATTTACACGTAAAACATCAATAATCTACATATAAACAGTGTAGACTGTTCATTTGTGTAAAATAATCTATGTGAATCGTCAGAATCAGATTTTACCAGAAATAATGAAGATTATGTTCCATTTCTTATTTTTAATATTATATATTTTTATTTTATTAATACTAAAGTCAGATCTATTAACAATTTTATACTTAATTGCTATTTTCTATTTATTATACAAGTAATTTACATTGCTTGTATTGTTTACATGAAAAAGCCTTGAATAAACAATGCGTAAATAATTCACGCAAATGTAATCTCGAAATTTACGGCACAAATCTCTGATAACGCGGATAACTCGCGTACGTATCCGTAGATAGTAAAGCAAGCCTCGACACAGCTTGGGTTACCAACTACTGCTGAGTTAGCTTCGATCGGATGGCTATCATTCGCCGGCGAGGCTTTAGAATTTCTACCGTACCATCCGCATTGCAGGAACCTGTATTGCTGTTACCGACGATAAAATTACATCTATATAGTGTGAAATATATATTGACAAATGTAACATTCGCAGACAGAGCGTTAAACAAGATATTTCAATTTTGCAAGTATCCTTTGCATCGAGCAAAAATTCCAACGGCACCGTTGCGTTTTCTTAAGAAAAAATCAATCTTTAAATTTTCCAAGTGAGACTGACGAAATTTGAGACTTATTCTTCTCAGCTGTTTACAAGTGACAAAGTACGCGAGTAAATTATAATAACGAAAGTCATGGTCACATGACCTAGACTTTGTCGCTATTCACGAACGCTCGACGAGACACTTTGAACAATTCTATTGTACGTATATCAAAGGCGAGCGCGACTACGTCATGTGCTTATTGATTTCTTCAAATACAATCGGTACAAATGGTACTAGCAACAGTCCGTTGAATCACCGAGCATTGATGTTTCGCGAGACTCTTGTTGATCACGGAGGGTAGGAGGAAAATGCAAATGCTGGGCGAGTCGGCGACGGCGATTCGTTCGATGTGGGCGGATTGTCTCGCCCCCGCAGCTCAAACAACACGCCTGAAAGACGAGGCAACCGACCGAGCGACCGACCGACCGTACTTCTTAACTGCACCCTTCGTGATCATCTTCTTGTCCCGCCCTGTTCCCTACACTCCTCAGCAATTCGCCTCGTATCGAGTGAGACTTATAGTCGCGATGATTCAACATCTAACACAGCTTCGAACATTTAACATTGTACTTCGAAACGAAACCAATCTTCTACATAGAAGATAATTTTTGCGAGCATAAAAATTCAATGTTTATAGACTCCAAATCTTATTTAAAATATAAGGACAGATGTAAGATAGAAAAGGATCGTAAAGTAATTTATGATTCGAATAGACTGAATAACATAATGATTTTTCGATAAGATTCCAATAGTCATTGTAAAATAATTGAAACAATTCATCTCGAAGATGAGATCACGATTGTGAGAGAAATGACGTATACTTTTTATGAGAGACACGTTCGTAAAGCTGTTACGTTACCGAGGCACGGGGTGTCATTGCGTTACCGAGGCACGGGGTGTCATAAGCGGGACAGTTCGCCGTCAGTGGTCTGACAAACGCAGCATTTGTTCTTAATAAAAATGTGGCGCCGTGGGCGTGAAAGGATCAACGAGAAGGAGAAAGTAAGAAATAAATTGGGGAGAGACGTCTCGCTTCCTCGTGACGGTGGTGCCTCATCATCGGGCACGTGCTGGACCGCCGAGAGAAACCGGTTCTCTCCCGATCGCCGACCGAGGGAGTCTTTTTACCAGTCCGCGGTGACCTTAACGATCGATTTCGGTGTACTATCCTGTCGAAGGAACCGTTTTCTTTGTTAAATAACAGAATTTCCTGAATTAAAAAAAAATTTTCGCGATTCGGATATCGTAAAAAAATTATGTACCTCTAACTTGGCTTCAATTTCGTAATATTCAGCACGCGTTGCATACAAAAATATGTCTTAATAATTTAACGAAATAAGATGGTACTAAAAGAAAAAAATAGTACCAGATAGTACTAAATAAAATAGTATTTTGCGTAAGAGTAGAAATACGTAACGGTAAAAAATAATATTACTTTTTTTTTATAATACTCCTTTTAAATTCTACAGAAGAAAAAAATTCCCTTTTCATGTTTACATTAAATCTTTCATAATTCATTTGCCGCTACCGTTGAGCACGATCTATTCCGGAGTTCGAAGATTTAATTAGCACCGGCAACGTGAGGACGTGCGAGAGGAATTTCATAACAGAAGTTCTCGAACTTCTCGACCAATAACAGAACTCGGAAGTCAATTTCCTATTGTCGACGCTGCTTACTTCAGCAGAGGCTCAAAACGAATCCTTTGAGAGAGTTACGAGGTAAATATGGGCGCTGTCGGAGGAATACGTTGTTGCAGACCAATTAACGGTAGAAAAGAGCTTCTCGGTACGTTGTAAGCTGCGAGACTGAAGCTTTCAAGCGTGCAAGAAGGTAGATTCGGTCCCCATTGTAAATTATATCGTGCGCGCGACGCACTATCGTAGGCTATTCATAAATCATCGGGCCGTAATAAGTCGCGGCGGCATCGAGATGAAAGTTTTCCGCTCGCGATGTCCCGGGCAGGATCTAATTACAGCTTTAAAAAATTCCAACAATACCGCGCACATCCCTCACGCAGCACGCTCGTTTCCGCTCGTCGTGCAACTCTCAAATTACACATTTGCAAATCATGCATGCGATCATAACGCGCGTCGTAATTTTGTACAACATTTAATTAAACCTCGAAAGCGATGGAGTGAAAGGACTACGATGAATATGAATATACTAACGCGTCTGTTTAAAATAAGATTTTCCTCTTCCTTTCTAATCTCACTTCGTACCTGTCTATTAATATTAAAATAATACGTAGTCTCTTTAGAGGAAAAGATAAAATTACGAGATTCTCGCTCCTTACGGAGCGTGTCTCACAATTCTCAGTCACGATTCCGATTCTATGACGAAGTCAGAGTCAATCCTTCCTAGATTGCGAATAGTAACGATTTGTAAGGAGAGAAGCAGCAAAGAAGTTGAAAGAATTCCGATGCGACGAGTCATTCTCAAATTGTTTATTTCAAAGACGTTGGTCTCTCGGCTCCTTTCCCACAACGGAAGAACACCGACAAACACTCTACCATCTCCGGTCGTCGTACGACAAAGCGAACATCAGGAAATTGAATTCCGCTGGAAACTACTACTTCAACTTCAGACAGATTTAAGTACAATACACCGACTCTATACTCCATGCAAGTTAGGCTGAGCAGGATTGCCTCTCGTTCTTTATGTTAAAGCGAAGAAAATGCAAAAAAACTCCTTTGTCCATTTTGAACCTTGAGGGATCGAACGTCGAGAACAAACACAATGGAAGATTTCCCTGTGGATACGCGTCTTCTTCACTTTTTTATTGACTTTGATTCTCTATATTCCATCTTGACTCGACACACGCCTAAACGTGCCAATCAGATCGCAGTGAAGAAATCATGTGACTTTAACGAAGAAATCATGTAGCCTCAGTGCATTTGTACGTCCGATATTTACGCGTGTACGAAGATAAATTCGCGCGAAAGCGCGAGAGGAACAATGAAGGAAATATAAATCGTAGAGTAATCAGATCAGAGTGAAAAAAAAAGGTGCAATCGGCCAATCGCTCCTGCGCGATCGATCGAACTTCGCACAATCCACGGGTCGATGTTAGTCACGCATCGGGGAGCTTTGAGCTTGGCGTACTTTCTCTTGGAAGAGCGACATAAGGAAGACGAGGAGGCGGCGTGGCGGGACGCCCGTCTGAAGTAGGTTTTCCTAATAGGAGGCACTTACGGTGCTTTTTCAACCTCTTTGCGGACAAAGATCTCTCGCCGCATCAAGTCAAGACATCGTCGAGGATTCTAAAACTGTTAGCTTTCGAGACTAACTTGAAAATTTCATCGCATCGTCAGATGTTAACGGAACGACATATCAAATTTTATAGCTCTATCGTAAACAATTTGTAGAAAATCAATTTATATATAATTTTGCTTTTTAAATCTTCGTTAAACATTCGCAATAGAAATATGTTGTTATTTGTTGTTAGTAACAACGATAACTCGATCGCTAAGAAACTTCTGACGAAGTCTGAAAATTCCGCGACGAAATTTTTGGCTAATTGGACGGAAACTTGTTAAGTTTCTCCGAACATCCTTCAACTTGATATGGTTAAATATAACCATTCGTTTCTGAGTTTAGCTTAAAGAGTGCTCGGGAAGGCATTACCCTAAGATTCTGCATAATCCATTAAGCAGTTCATTTCAAGTCAAATGGTTGTGCGATACGACAACAAATCGCGAAGATACTAAACGAAAGGAAATGAATGCAAGCGATCTTCCGCTCTCGTAGCACCAATGATTTCTTTCGTTGTTTAACTCCGAGCGAAGAATAGTAGGACCTTAAGGCTCCTGAGTACTCGCCGCGGCCATATTGAAGTCGTGACGTCAGAAGCGAGAAATTGCGTGAAATGACACGTAATTTTGTCCGACATGCCATTTGTAAATAAAGCCAATTTGGATAAAACAAACTAAGCAGATGACTTTAAAACACTTCTAAATATCGGTCACGACTATCCTTTTTCAGCCTAACAATCAGTAAATAGTTGTAAAAAGCATGTAAAGTGAAGCAATTGAAACAGGAAAACACATGGGCACATAATTTTGTCCGACGTGCCATTTCTAAATAATGCCAATTTGGATAAAACAGACTAATCAGATGGCTTTAAAACACTTCTAAATATCGGTCATGACTATCCTTTTTTCGCCTAGCAGTCAGTAAATAGTCGTAAAAAGCACGTAAAGTGACGTCTATTCAGACAGGAAAACACACGGATAGCTATTAAAAGGAGTGAAAAATGTACTTTTATGTATAAAATTCAAAGAAACTTTACTCGCGGTCCATTTTTACGAATTTGGTAAATACGAGACAAGTCATGTTTTTACAATGAAACACATAATAACAAAATGACATGCACGATAACATTTCATCGTCAATCTGTCACGTTTCACGTGTATTAGTTCTAATTTTGTCCGCGACGAAATGTCACTACCGTCAACGCGGAGTTCTCGGCTGAGGAGTCAGGAGCCTTAAGTCTACATTTAATCAAACAATCGATAATCTCGTTCTAAAAAAAAAAAAAAAAAAAAAAAAAAGATTTTGATTATAAATCTCTGTAAAATTTATTAAGAGTCTACTAAGCATCCAAAATTATTGGCACATACTTTTGATTACATATGTTTCAATATCAATTCTTATTAATTAAATATATACTCGTATTTCAACTCTGTAATATTTTTCTAAAAAAAATCACGGAAAAATACTTCTCTGAAATTTAAGACCTTAGAGAACTGTTTCTAATAAACTCGTACATTTTACGTTCTATTTACTCTTGTTACTCTAGAGTTAATAAAAATTCAAGTGGCAATCCCTTCTCGGGGGGGGGGGGGGGGATGCAAAAACGCTGTTTCCAGGAATTAAAACGTGGTAGCAAAGTTTCTATCACAAATGAGACGGCATGACGCGGCAGGATTAGCAAGCAGGCTCCTACGGATTTTCTTTTCGTTCGTGGTGTAACAGTCAATTATACAACAGTCAATTATACGGTAGCCGATATAATGGATGGTGTCGAGATAATCTCCTTGATAAATCGTCATTCGTGACCTGTCTTTGCCTTAAGACAATGAATCGCGATAAGGATCGATACTATGACCGCGAGCCGGTGCGCACAAATGACGAATTTCCGGATACGCCCATCGCCCGCCAAAATTCGCCCAACGAATTGAGAATCTGCAAGTTCGTGAAAGACACAAGTTCCTGAACTTGGTCTCGCGTTTGATCGAGTCATTCCATAGGAAGAAAAACCGTCCAAAAAGTTCTCGAGTTTTTCACGAAGTTTGCCATCCGAGATTCAAGCTGTTTCGATAGCGCTCATGGTGAAAAAGATTTGTTATGTGAGGTGTGATGCCTGCGTGTACAGAGAAGACTATTTTTCCTTAAAGAATTTCTACGTGCTAAAAATGACAGCTTGCATTATGCTTGTAAAAAGTTGGTATTTTACGAGAGCCTCGGAACAGCTTTGAGATTCTAAATTCAATGAAAAAAGTGTTCCTTCTACGATTTATCACGGGAAATTATTATAATTTATGGTGCGGCGAGATAAATGGTAAACGTAAATATGTCGCAAAAATGCTATAAAATTAATGTGTACATAAAAAAAAAACAGTTAAATAGTACTTTTTACGATATACACGCGATACCGTCGATCGCTTTTTAGCGGGCGGCCTGTGGGCGATTACGGACCGGTGCACACACGTTGAAATTTCTGTCGAGCGATCGTTAAGTTGCGTAAACGTTTCGAAGTAATGCCGGACTTCGAAATGGAACGCGTCCGGTGGATTTAATTAACCTCGAACGCGGTAGTACGCGGAGAGTTTGGCAGAAATCGGCGTAACGCGCTAACGATGGCGTGCGCGCAAATGCATTATTGTGCATCCACTTTTGTTACGTGTCTCTCCTCTCCTCGTAATACTCGAGTGGGATCCCATCGCGCATTCTTTGCTCGATCGCGCGATCTCGATACCTATGTATACCTATCTATACGGACAAATCGTTGAGCGTGAAATTACCTTCGACTCTGCTCTGTGATTCCTTTCGTACTTCTCTCTACGTATCATTTTATCCGTCTAGTTCTCTGACGTAATTTACCTATCTCACTCTGTGTAAATATTATTTTGATATAGTGAGATTAGAGTTTCTGTATGAGGAAATGTTCCTAATCGTTTAAATAATTTTGTTATTGCAATTTTGTTGTTACAAAATTATGTTGGTACAATTACGTAATTATGTATTGGCAATATTATATATATATATATATATATATATATATATATATATATATATATAGACGTTAAATATATTACAATATATACCGTGAAGTTTCTAAAATAGTACACACATCTCAATTATCAGGAATCATTCAAGAGTTTAAAGAAGATTGATACAATTTTATTCGGAAGATTGCAAAAATAATAATTTATTTTACAGACTCTTTGCATACAATATCATTTAATACGTCGTTAATGGAAAATTGCGAAAACCGTATTGCGGAAAATAATAACAGAGTTAAGTGAACGATCCAGATAAAATAGACGGTTGTCCAGCCGGTCGGACGTACGCGTGACGCGTTTGACCAGTTCCCGTTCAGGAACTGGTCGCTGAATGAACAATACCATCTTCCCGGTAATGGAATTTTACGGTTGTAGACCGAGACCCGGACGTACTGGAACCATTTTACACTCCTATAGCCGTCACATAAAGGAGTGTGCCGTTCGCTCGGCGAACAGCAGCGAATTACAAAAGTCGCAAAAGCTGGACGGCGCACTCGCGTGAAAACCTTCGACTTTTAAGTATTGCAAAAATTGCTACGAAAAACTGCTAAGATTGTATTTATGCGAAAAATGGCTACTGTTACATTTATAATGAGATTATGAGAAAAAGATAGCTTTTATTTTCAAATTAAAAAGCTGGAAAGAGAAGGCTAATGCAGCTAATGATAATGACTGAACACACGATGCTCAGCGTTTAAAAGTTCATCTAAAACGAAATGGGGACGGAGTCTATGGTATTGATCGTGAGACTCCCTCGGCCAATGGTCAGCCTTGGTAGTCATACGCATTTGCGTAAATTCCGCGAGTTTGCGCTGGCGTGTTTACCGGCAATTTCGAGATTACGCGACGCGAGAAAGAAACGGCCGAGGCGTGGAAACGCTTTTGCAAATCATGCGAGAACCGTCGGAAACTTGAAAGCGAAAGACAAAGTTCTTATGATATAACTCTCCCGAGAATATGAATATTCCTTGTTCTCCACACTCCCGTCTGCGTTATTGGACGATAAATCGTTGCGTGGAAGGTATGTTAATAACGTCATGCTTCTCCTACGAAATTCTGCAATAAAACCATGCTAATGCGGTTTTCTGCCCGCGGAAAACTCCACTTTCACTTCTCGAGAGATCATACAAACCCTATCGATTAAGCAAAATTTGTTGCCAATTTTGCCAGAAAATAAATGATTATATAGTTATGATTAGACTATCTTACAGTGAAAAAATAAGCATAAATGATAAAAATTATTTTGCTGAGCAAACAAGTGAACATAAGGTCAGAAAAATTTGCAGAAATTTAATTTTAGTTTTTCGTTAGCGATTTAATCCATCGATCCGCGTGAAACTTGTAAATGAAGCTGCACGCGGATGAAGGAAGTATGCCACGTCTGTACTATTTTAAGCGATATATCGATTTTAAAGTTCACTCGATGATTACACAGTGGTACGATTTAATATCGTACGTGGACCATTCATCCGTAAAACAACTTCATCGGACGCGGCTCGACTCGTCATGAGAGTATTACGGGGAAAAAAAATGATCTAGTCATCCGCCATTTGAAAAATTAATTATAGCTCGATTGTTTTTTTTTTCGGAGAAACACGAACGCACACTTTCATTATTACACATTCCGCGCATTCGTACGCGTATTCTTCGCCCGGTGTCGCAATCGATAGGTTGGCTCTCGAAGAATGAACAGCGCCTTTGTATCGGCGCCTCTTAGTACACTCCCTCGAGGATTCTCTCTTTACGAGCACCGGGAGAAACCTAATGTCACCGCTGCCATTGGAAACGTGGCTATCGACCGTTAAATATCTTCCCATAATTCTATCACCGAGTCATCGCGTATATACTTCGGCTGGAGAGACCGGACTTGACTCGCGCGACAGGCTCGGACGTTTAAAGCCAGCGCGATTCATGCCGGTTGCAACGAACCTTTTGCGACTCGATGATCCCCATAAAACGTCAGCCTGTCAAAACACGACACGGCGTATTTATCCAGCAGCACGAGGTAGGCGTCATTCTATACGAACCTGACTGTCGTGACGTTTCAATCACTCATCGATAACGCGGATGAATCATGAAAATTCGCGATACAGGATTTTTATTTAAAGAAAGGAAAGCTTATCTTCTCTCATGATGCCAGAGAGAGCATCTCAGGGTTTCCGCAAGCTCTAAATCATTCGATAGAGAGAAATGTTTTCGGCGAAATTACGTTCATGGCACAAATTAATCGTTCGTTCGTCTCAGGATAATTGAATTTTCGTCGCGCGATCGATAACTCGCTGATAATACGACGATTTGTCGAGCTTCGGGTAAAGCGCAATAACGCGGATTGTGTAACAAGACGAGTTCGGCGCGTGTTCACCTTGTTACATATGCGTCGATTACGTCTGTCATCGCGAGACACGTGTTTCCGGGCTTTGAGAACGAGAGGCACGGTCAATCTGTGCATTTCCCCGGGCATAATTGCAAAGACCTCGCTACACACACATAGGGGCGTGGTTAGAGCCCCTTGTGTATTACACGTTGATTCACCTCATTAACTACTGAAATTCAGTTCGAATTGCATTCTCGCCCTGCGCAACGATCGCTATGACACGCCGTAACGTGGGAACACTCCGCGTAATTGTCCAAAGCGTAACTCCGTAGACGGTTATTAGCACAATAACGCGTTAATCTCGTAAATATCGCACGGAATACGTATGTCGGGTACGCAATGTGCTTAGCAGCTGTCGCCGTTACAAGTATTCCTCCATATGCAACGACCAGCAGCAGAGCACAAGCGATTTAATTTGATATATAGAACTTTCTAAATTTCCCTTCCGACTGCGCCCACAGATTTGTTTTTTTATCAAGCTCACTGCGTTTTCTTCTAGCGCAGCCCGCTATAAAAATCTCCGACTGCAGGAGCAATCGAATCGATGAGTCAGAACTTTCGTTCCAAAAATCTGATTTACGACAAGAACGTCATCAGCGAAGTGCAATACACAAGAAAGAAGAAAACGGCTAGGCGTCGCGGTGGGCGAGAAAAACGGGAAATTACACGACGCTATGTCGGCCTGGCTCCAGCAGGCCGCTCCAAGTGCTCTAGCTGGCCATGTCTCACCGCGAAAGCTTTTAATAACCGTGACACACTTGCACCGCTTATCGCAAACAGCGTCCAAGCCGCAACCCATTAGTCTTGATCGCGGAACTAGCCTAGACCGCGCGAAAAAATATCGTCTCTTTAGCATGCATGCCTTCATGCGTTTAAAGGGAGAAAAAAGGCAGCAAATCGAGAACGCGATGTCGTTCTGTGCCGCTTATCGGGGCAGCATTAATCTTGAACCTGTGAAAGATGACGATACCATCGCATTCGAGTCGCGGTCCCTTCCTAGATAATTAGACTACGAGCGATATCGGATTACCGTCGGCCAAGCTGCAATCCGGCCCGAACGTTCAATCGACTGGAATAAATGGCCAAGGCACAAAGAAACTGCCCCGATTTGAGTTGGCGACGCGTATTTCCAAGGTCCGCGTTCGACTCAATCTTTTATTAGATTATTTTAAAGAATAATGGCAGATAACATTGTTATATTAATAATCCGATTTGAGTAGCTTTTGAGACGAGTCATTGAAAACTACCGTCAGTAAGTGAATAAAATTCTAAACATCTTCGAAATCTTATCCAAGTTATGCGCGTAAAAAAAATGGAAATATATACAATCCGCACGAAACAATAAAAAGTTTTGCAAGTAGATGCGCGAGTCGGATTCATGCATGCGTGTTGAAAAATGTCCGTTTCTCCGCAAACGGATGAGCATTAGAAAGTCTGGCGCAGGAAATACGTTATCAAACAAAATTGCCAAATTATTAAAAAAAACAATTCGCGACACACGTAAGAATTACATTATTCGCGACCGTGGCATGAAATAATTGCGATGATGCAAACGACGTCTCGTGCGCGCTCATGTGTAATAATAATAGCGGGGCAAGGTTTTATTAAATTACTCGGATGTGCGTATCGTGAACACTCTCTACTTTAAAAATAGAGGCTACATTAGCGGGATTAATGACGGAACGAAAAATATTGATCGCGCGTGTTAATTAATGTCGCGAGCGAAAAATGAGCAACTAACCTAATTTCGCGGAAACTATAATAGTCTTTCGTAAATATCTCGCGCTATAAATTATTCAACGATTTTCTGTCACGCACACGAGAGAGAGAGAGAGAGAGAGAGAGAGAGAGAGAGAGAGAGAGAGGATTACCCCTTCCCGGAAGAGGTGGATTTGCTTTTCATGTAATGTGCGTGTGGGATTTGCATCTAAATATATCTCATTCAGCGGAACGATAGCTTGCGCTTCTATCGTGACCTTAACTTTCTATCGATACCGATCGTGCTTCATTTAAGCGAATAACGTGGCAGATATGCCGTGACAAGCTGCAGTTGTAAATCATCGTAATGTGACGATGTATACCGCGCAAGAAGCAATCTCTTCGATTAGCCCCGATCGAGCTACGATATTAAGGTAAATAGCTGTCATCGTTTCATCATTACTCTTGTCACTCGCGACGTTTATATGTTACAAGAAATAATTAAATTACTGTTGACTTCACAGAATTGACGATTATACATTTCACGCTATAAATACCGTATCGGCGTCGTAATAGTATCAAAACATTTATTTTATCATTATATTTTCAAGTCATTTAATTAATCGCTGCTATACGTGGAATGAATTAAATATAATTGTTTTTTTAGCTATATTACGTTGCTCGTAGAAAAATGCGGTTATTATAAGAACTTTCGAACAGTAGCGGTGAAAAATCGCAATGCAAACACGGCGAGTTTCGTAAGCGCGGTTTACGCCCGTTTTAATTTGCCCGGAATCGAGCCTGCACAGTTCCACGTGGCGAGTTCGTCCTGTCTCCATTTAGCAAATTGATATTCGAAAGCGTAACGCCTACTAACGTAAGGCTAACATTACGTATTCCCCTTAGACATGCGAAATAATTTCGTGACACCTGCGTGAATTCGCTCGAGCAACGTTGTCCGCCGTCTAGACGCGCGGCCATAAATTTTGATGCAAATTAAAAAAAATATATATTAGAACCGGTTTTATTAAAAACTTGTTTTGTATCACGAGAGATCTCGAGCTCCTAAATTAAATTCTCTGATTCACGAAAATGTGCTCTTGAATATTTTTAGAGTGTTATATATCGATTAAAGATTTCGAAAGTGATGCATTCGATCTTTCATTCATCGTTTGAATTTCCGATTCGGAAGATTCTCGCATTTTTAGATATCCGGCTTTCCGTTTATTTGATCACTTTGAAATCTTTCGTAATTTCCGGGCGATCGAGAAGACTTTCCCCGGATCCCTCCGATTTCATCCGAGCTGTCCGTCGAATCATCCCAGCCGCGTCTCTCCCGCACACGGTTCGTAAATTTTAACGAAGTGAGAAAACTAGAAAACGCAGCGCGGTGCGTACTTCTGTATATCAAATCGGACACGGTCTACCATCGCGGCAATCCCGCGGTGCGCCAAATGAAAACACGTCCCGGATGATTTCATAAATCTTCGCGGCGCTGTCGAGCGCGCGTGGGGACAGCTGTCGTAATTAAAGGAAAAAGGGGAGAAAAAAAAACCGGGTGGGAAATATAAGCCGCCGAACACGTCTCGAGATCGTGCAACATCCCTCTATTACGAGCTCGGCGAATATGGGCAGCCAACGCAACGCCGCGAATTGACCGCCGTTGCAAAAAACCGTAATAATATGGTAGGCCGACCGCTGATAAATATAAATCGTAACGATCTTCTTGCCGGTGAGACTTTCCGTAATCACGCGCGGCACAAGAGAGGATGCGATAACGCTCCTCTCCCGTCCCTCTTGCCCCGGTTTAATATACCTCCTATTAACGTTCAATCGAGGATACGGCGACTTCCATGCGATCGTCAGGCCGATATTTTGCACGAACTTCTGAGCATTACGCGCGTCACGCGTCATTTCGCGCTCGGCATCGAGTATCAAATGAGGAGTGAACCGTTAATGTGACACGGGCTAAGTTATAGTCACGATTTCTTAATGAAATCTTCACGTGATAGTGTATCTTCATTATCCACTGCGCTCTGTAATAATTTGTTAAGACCGAAGCGCGCGTAGGAAAGTTTCGTTGACATTTCTTGACTCTCGCATGCGGAATTACGACATCAAAAACGTTTTTGTAATCGGGAAGTAAATATGTAAGAAGTGCATTTTCATCATCATATTTACTTTCATGTCTAAGAAAAAAAAAAAAAAAGATATTGGATAAGGATAAGAAATTGCGCGGAATTTCCTTCCACAAAAACGGACTTTTACTATACTTTTACAGGAAGCTAGGAGTACGACGCTTCGATATTTACCGCAAAGATTTATGTTTTTATTACGATCGCGAGAACCGAGGAAAATCGCTTTTAGGGAAAGTATCCGTTAGCGAGAGAGGCCGCGGGCCATCGTTACCTCTCTCGGAGCGAGTTAGTCGCGTTTACGGTTTTCCATTTATCATCATTTGGGACTCGGCACAAGTCGCTCATTTGTCATCCGTTACGGACAACTCCTTCTCATTATTTAGCGAATAAGGGACAGGCTCCTTTGTTACTCCGACAAATAACTTCCACCGATCGGCAGACGCGAGGCTCACCGCCGGAATTTAAAATTCGTAACGCGCGCGATACGAATTACGCATTAATTGCGCAAAGTCTCACATTTCGCAATCAGAACGTATAATTTTACCGTTAATACGCCAAAATAATTTTGCGACCGAGGAGAATGTCCAGCAGTACGTGATAACTCACATTCAGCGTGTTAATTAATCTTTTTACCCCGCTCCAATTATCGCACGGTTACGAGGAAAGAAATACATTCTAATAATTGTCAGGCACCGTAAGGAGTAATGAATGCCGTTCGTGTTTAACAAATACACGTGCGCGAGGAGAGGAATCGCTCGCGCGACCTGGCGCGCGTGGCGCAACGAAAACGAACGCACCAATTCGCGTTAATTGAATTCCATCCGCCAAATTAACGGTCGCTCCTCGTGCCGGGATGATCCGTGAAGGAAGGAAAAAAAAAAGGCACGATGACGGAGCATCATAATTGCGCGGTATTCATTCGCGAGCGCGGCTTCTACGCTTTTACCGGTGGCAAAAAAAGCACTTAATTGGCGATAATTTCGCGGCGCACCTGTTAACTCTCTCCCCGTATCTCTTACCTCTTTCTAGACTCCGCGAGTTTCGTAGCTAGGCCTCTCCTTCTCCTCGGCTACGAAACATCTTTTTACACGCCATTGTAATTTATCTTCCGTGTTTCTCCTCGCGAATTTCGCGCGCGATAGTTACGACTAGCAAGCCGACTGTCAATAATTCTTGCCCAGCTTTTCTCTGCTCGCGATTTCGCCCCGCGAAATGCCAATGAAAATGGTGATCTCGCATCCGATGATCTTACGAGAGTAATTCGCGGCTTTTTGCGAAAGAGCTATTGCCGAGAGCCATCGTGGACTATCACTGGTACGACACGCGAAAGAGATCGCGAAAGAAAAGCGCGACCCGGTTTACAATGCGTCTCGTTTCGACGTACAGGTATAGTACCGCGGAAATGCACACCTCCAAAAGATAATAAAGTATCGAGAAATACGATACGAGAACGTCCTCGCGCGGCGCAGTAAATAAAGTGCGGCCTTGTTCGCTACATTCTTGCACGATAAAATTTGTGAAAATGTGCGACTCAAAGTTGTGGTTTATTGAACACAAATTTTGGATATTTTTAGTATACAATCACTTTAGTATAAAATCGTGTTTCTTTATTTTTCTGAATTCTCGAGTTTGTCAAATTATTTATCGAAGAAAAAATTTTAATGGCGCAGATAAGATTAACAGTGTCAATATTTAGGTCTCAGAGAGACACTCGGGCACTATCTCATTATTTCGAAATAACTTGAAAGTGAAACATATCTGAATGTTTTGCACTTCTTTCTCAAAAATATTACAACGCATGGGGTTGGGAAACAATGCGATTCTATCGTTTAAAGCACTTTCCCTGTTCGGACAGATAAGTTGATAAGACGCTTTCCCTATTCGCATAGATAAGCCACTCACAATGTCTTTGTCGAAAGATGCAGTCAGTTATTTTGACGGGCAAATGTCCAAATTCACCCGTGTTATCTGCAGTTTACCAAGATAATCGAGAGCTCGGTTAATAGCCGGTTAACATCGTCAATTGAAGTAATAGGCGGATATAAAGACTTAACCATAGAAATTACTCGGTTCGTACGGTACAATAGAAAATTATCTTTTCGAGAAATTAAATTAACTTACATTAAAAAAAAAATTGTGATTCTATTTTCTCTCTATGTAGCCTCTCTTTTTTCAAAAGACTTTAAAGCTCGATCTTCAAGAGGTTTAAGCATCTAGTTCCCATCTTTAATGGCTCTTACTAAAAATTAGAAGCAATTGTTCGAGTTTGTCCCCCTGTTATCTGTATCTTTCTTTTCTTTTTCCTTTCTATTCAACAACTCGTCACATTTTCTTCACAATCAGAATATATAGAAGCAATTTCACGTAGCATATAGACGGAACTTATTTTCTTCCTCCGAGATCGGGCGAATCAGAAAGAACGAGTCCGGCAAATAAAAGCGGGGGAATCGAGGTCGAAGGCATTACGAGAATGACAACTCCTCCCTCTCTCGTCGCACGAGTTAACGCCGTTCGACAACTCACATAGCCAGACGTTGCCGCGGGGTGCGGTGTGCAGTAGGTTGAGGTGCAGGTTAAAGTCCAGACCGGCCAGGTCCTGTCGCAGGTGGGTGCTGTCCATGACGAGGGCGCGCTCCGGCAGCAGGAAGAGGTGATCGCTTCCTTCCGCGGGCCCCAGGGTTCGCGGCACGCCGAGCCCGAGAGGCCCCGATCGGGCCGTCAACATTCTATCACCAGGATCAGCCAGGATCGCGTCGCCGCGCGAAGTCGCATCCTCCTGCGACCGCCTGACGCCCGACACGCTGATTCGCGACAGGGGCCCGCGACCCTTCCGCACTGCGGACCGGCTCGTAACAGGTGGCACGTGATCGTCTCTCCTAACAGCCGTCTCTCCTAACAGCCCCCGTCTTCGGGCACTTAATCCTGATGTATCGGAGAACGCAGAGCGTTGATACACGTGTCGCTCGGCCTCGTCGAGGAAGCGGAAATCGGAAGAGATTCTCGAGAGAGTCGAACGAATACGACTCGCGATATGAATCAGCTGCAAGAATGTTGGACGTAGCGGCTTCTAAGAATCACTCTCTTCTGTCATCGTGAGAGATCTTCTCTTTGAAGTTCAGTTGGAGAAGAGTATGAATGGCTCGAGTTCTGACTGATTGTCGCAACGCTCGTCTCGGAAAGCTTCGCTTTCTTCAATTCCCCCCTTCTCCGATTAATCTCAATTAATTCACGTTAAAGGCGACACGCGTTATTGATCAATAGAGAGTTTTCAACATTCAAGGATGAGTTTCCTCTGTGATTCAGTCCTGGGCTCGCCTACCACATGCAATCAGCGATGCGTTAATAATACAATATCATGCAATTGATGTTTTTTCTCGGCGATGACGCGATAAGACCGCGAGAAACACACCCGCGAGAATCACACGATGCGACAATCACCACCGCTCGGGACTGACTCGTGATCCCGTGAGTCACTTCGGTCAGTCAACTTTCGACGTCGCGCGTCGACGACGGAGAAAAAGGAGGAGGGAGAGAGAGGGTACACCGGCCGATCTTTCGCCGCGTAAAGTGGCACGAATTGTCCGAATGGGTTCGCTCGTTAAATTCGTTTATGAGACGGCGAACTACCCGGCTCTGGCGCGAGCCTCGATGCCAGACGAAGGGAGGAATCAACGCGCTTGTACCTCTGAGACGAGACACGCGACTCAGCTTCACGATTTGGCGACTCGTGACAGAGATACACAAGTGACACGTCCAGTAACTTCGACCTTGCGTCCCACGCAACTGTCAGCTGTGCGCTATCCGTTTCACCGCAGACAGAGTTGTCAGTACACCGTCGCCGGTATGACCTTCCACTATTTACGCAGCAAGATATTAATTAAATCTGCCCACGTTCTCCGTCGTCTCAACGACGTAGTCGTTTCGGTGGTCCTCCCGTTCCTTTGAGTGGAGAGTTGACAGCTCTCGCTGACAGATCAGCCGATCGGTGACATCAAATGATACGACTCGCTTTCGTCGTCACAACGAAGAAAAGAAAAGTAATCCTTGACGCGAGACGCGTCTTCCACGCGACAGAGCGTTGATCTGGCAGCTCGTTCTCCAGCTAACAGCTGGATCTCGACAGCCGGCTGGACTCGTGGCTGCGTGGCTGGCACCAAGTTCTCTCACGAGCGGTCTCACGTACACGGCGGTCAGCGTTCGACTGAGCGGGTCCGTCTCACTGCGTTCACGAGCGACACCGACGGACGTCGGAAACGACCGACAAGGCGCCAGAGAGATGCAGCAGCGCGGGCGGACAGATACGTTTTCCGCGCCAGGAGGGATCATCTTCGGGGTCCTTCGCGAGTGGAAAAACTCGCCGATTCGATTTTCACGCGAGCTGAGTCCGATCGCTTCGCGTGAGAGATTTCAGACCTCGCGGAGAAGAAAAAAGTAATGATTTGTCGTGGCATTCGCAGACATTCGCAGACATTCCTGCGGCTAAGTCTGCACACGTTCAGTGCTGATCGTAGATTTAAGACGAGCAACAACAAGACATTTCGCTAACAACGTGTAGCAACAACTACGTAATAACGGGGCTTTGAAAATGAATTTCGAAGGGGAATAATATCGAGGAATAATTTCACCCGGTAGCGTAAAAATAACGAAGTTTATCGTAATTTTCACGCGATTTCTTCCAGTTGCACGAGATTACGTAAAAGAGAGCGAACGCCTTTCGGCGTCGGAAGAGCCGGTCGACCATTAAAATAACTTTGGCCACAGTCATTTTCTAGGTCATAATCCGTGCAATTAGGCGGCTTGGAAACCGTCTATAAAAGGGGATTATAAATTTAGTCGCGGTAACAGAATAGTCCCCGCAATCTACATTCAAAGGACAATTCTAGTCTCATAACTCCTTTGTGACGTCTAAATTATATAATAGCGTTCTTTAGCCAAATTTCTCATATATATCATTATCACCGTTTCACAATCGCAACGTTTAATCGTCTCGTTAAACCTTTCGCAATTTATAAAAATATCGTTCTTTGCACAATTCTTCCCTTTTTTTTTCAAACATGTGCATCGTCCATCACGTGGCCGACAACGATTCATGCACGAAGAATCCGTATAAATCGCAAAGAAACGTGGGTGGTATCACCCGAACGAATACGGAATCACATTATAAGAATATCGCGGTTGTACGGAAGAAACGGCTCTTGTTGCGGTTACGGTAATTTGCGGTAAGACCGTTTTTATCGTTGGAAAATGCACCTCACGAATATGCACCGAAACTACCGAGCGTACAACGAATCGTTTCCGAGAACATCTCGCAGCATCTTATACTGCGGGTATTTCTTGTGGTAATCGATTGCACCAGATACCTCCGTCTATTCATCGCTAATGACAGAGTTTTCAAAACCTTAAAGAAGTCAATTTTATCTTAGAGTAAGGCAGTTTAGAAACTACTAATTAATTATTAATTATTAATTTTTAGTAATTATTAATTAGTAGTTTAAAGTAAAAATTAATGAGTTGCCAGCAGAAAATGTAGTTACGTGGATTAATAAAAAATTCTTGTGAATCAAGTTTGTTGTTGCATCGTCTATAAATATTTCTAAATTTTATGACGTTTTTTTTTACTTCATAATTTCTTTAATGCATTTAATTTTTATGACATAAACCGAGACCGTGTAAGCCCCTTATAGAGGTTTTTTATTGCTAAAGGTAAGCGTTATAAAAAAAAAAAAAATTCAGAAAATAATGTACAACGAGACAACGCGATCGAGCCGCAAAAGCGCTGGAAAATAATAATAATTATTTCTAACGGTTGCTCCGTTAGCCCAGACTTCCCTCTTGGATTTATTGGGTCACTTTTTTTCTGTTGCCACGCACGCGCTACGCGTGGAGGACGCGCGTCGTCTCGACGGCGGCGTTCGTTCGCGGATAAACGGAGCCATCGGATTTCACCCGCGCGACATTTGAGTAAATTAATTCAGAGATCAGGACCAATCGACTGCGACGGCAAATACGACGTGATGCTTTTCCAGTAATAAAATTAGTAATCGTTACAAACTCGTTTAACGTGTTAACTTTTATTTAATAACCATCGGAAGATGACTGGAAAATTATAAGTTAATAAGTTTATCGCCAGAAATAATATAGGAATACGTACTACATCTAATTGTAATTTGTAAAATTCAATAATGAAGAATATCATTTGAATAGCCACGTCTCTTAAATTCGATGTTAATTTAGTCAATATTAGCACCGCAAAGTGTGAAAAATCCGTTTTCCCATTCTAATCTTTTCCTGCTGTCGCGAAGCTATTCTTCTCAATCGTCGTAAATCCAAGTTACACTATTAAGTTAACAGGGAATTTATGTGAGACCGGCTTTTAAGCGAGAGAATTGTAAATTTGTATTTTAATTTACATTTGCCCGTTCCACGTTAGAGCTCGGTTGATTGTTAATTCGATAGAAAACATTCCTAACAATGGCAAATATCAATAATACCTCAAAGTTCCTTCGACCGATGTGTTTCATCATTGACTCTCTATTACGTACTCGGTAAACGTAGCCGCTTCTTGCGGCCTGATCTTCCGCGTGCGTGCCTCGTGTACGAAGTCATTCAAACGACGATCGATGTCGCCGTATAGAGACTAATATGCCAGGCTCGTCAGCTGGCTTTGCCAGATACAAGCGCGACACCGCGCCTTGGAGCACCAAGGGCAGGCATTGATTGACGGAGATTGCTTATCACTCGTTTACCGGCAAGAGCTCGTGTCGCATCGTTTATCACACGCGTTCGCGGTTCGCGTCTACCTCGTGAAAGGATGGCTCGTAGCGCGAGCTAAAGCCGCGCGAATAAAAGATGCGTATAGATGATTCGCGATACGAACTTTTTGTTATCATAACAATATGGTTTGTGTAAAGAAAACCTTTTTTTTTTATTTTAAAGTACGCCGTAAAATATTTTCGATGTTTCAAGTCTGAGTCATTGTACACATTCGGAGATATGGAGATGTTACGTTTATTAAATATAAATTGTATGCAAACCGATATATGCGGGTGAAAGATTAAGTGGCAAGAAAAAAAAGACGCAAAAGATAGAGATAGCGATGAAAATTTCAGAAGCAATGACTGTTCTCCAATCCGTTATTTCGAAACCTCATTCTTATGATTCACGACAAGAGCCAGAGAGAAAAAAGCTTATTAGGACGTGACAGTAATTCCTGATACAGTAGTCCAAAAATAATCCGCGTATGTACCACTTACAACAATTATAAATCCACCGAGCACCCGCAGCTCGAAAATTCGTCGACGGAGAATTAAATAATGAGTTTAAACACAATTGTCCAATTTTTATTCGATTTATTAACGTTACGTTACCTGAAATATTATTGACACTAATAGTAATGAGAGTTTTATCGATAAAAATTATCGATACATTAATGAAATATTAACGTTTCGGTAATAACGCAACAACGCGCAATATCGGACTAAAGGTGAATAATAATCATAGCAATAATAGCGAAGGCTGATTAACGATCAATTAAATTGCCGGATTAAACGTTGTTAATTCCGGCAACTTAATTGATCATTAATCACACGTAAAATAAAAGATCAATAGAGAAGGGAGATTGCCTGCTCCTCGATTGCTTGACGTAATTTGCAATCGGTACTTTGAACTTTAAACTTACGTCAGCGAAGTGACACGCCAGGCTTTTCTAAAAGAACGTCATAAACGACTACAGCTAATAGACTACAGCTAATAGACATATTAAGAACTTTTTCCAATGGAGCACGTTGTAAAAGCGCCTCCATCCCGCGCTAAATGTCACGATATAAGCAAGTTGGTTGGGATCAGCCTTCCGTGAAAAACAATCCTTTCCTCGCGTGACGGGAAGCCGGATCGACGCGTCACAAATTGCGTCACCTCCGTCATGCTTTCTCCCGCGGACGATTGTTCAGCGAGGAGACGGCAAGAGAATGTCTTAATGTCACCGTAATTTGCGCATTCTATTGGTGATCAGCGACGAAACGATCATCTCTTCGGCATCTCGTTTCCTAATCACTGTGACGTGCGTAAGCAGTTGTCCACGAGTTTCGTTGCACTTTTCCAAATGCTATCATAAAGATTCAGCTGAGGAAAGAAGTCGAAACATTTAAAAGTAAATGTCACTCGCAACATTTTCTTTCAATAAATTTATTATAAGTTTAAAAAAAAATTTGATTGTACTGATAGAACTTCCTATGAAACATATTTAATTTCTGTAAAATATGTACCTTATTTTTCTTATTAATTAATTAAATTAATAGAAATAAAATTACGTCTCACAAATAAATTTTTAAGTTTGCGTTACGCTCCCCGCGGAGTTCGGAATAATTCGAAAAGTTACGTATGTACAAACGCCCGACCTAACTTTGGCATTGTCAACGAGGACAATAGCGCAGTCAAAAATTTGGCATTACAAATCGACACGAAACAACACTAAATAACGTAATCCGTTTGTGATCGATGAATGAAGACTCTGTCCGCGACAATTAACGGCGTCCTTTACATGATCGCGCTCCGTTTTTGCTTGCGGCATATACGCACATATATGGTATTTCCAGTATATTTGTACGTGCATGCATCATTCGTTTGGAATTCTCTTTTCCCAGCCCGCATTCTGAACGTATTTACGCACGCGCGACTGTAATGAAGACTCGCCCAGAATCACATTGACCGGCCGCTGCCGACACGTGCAATCCATTCGCGCTCGTATGGCGATGATGATTATGATTATTTCCGATGTGAAACACACCTACTCGCTGTGCTGCGCAGATTATAATATCGAATTACGCGTTTGAAATAAAGGAACGTATCGGTGCATCCGCTTTTAAATTTGCAGTAAACAGTAGTTTTTATTTTTATTTATTTTTTTTTTTTAATATGCCAGATGGCATTTGCTGCATCGAGTAACGTAAAGTTACAAGTTATTTCTGCTGCCGACTGTTAAAGAAGACTTTAAGTATTCATAGTCGATTCTTATTTCAAAAGCGTCTTAAGTAATGTCTTAAGATGCTAATACGACTCTGTGATGACATTTTAAGATGGTCTTAAATATAAGAGTCGACTATGAATGCCGGCCTAAAAATTCATGAAGTCAAAGATCGACACGAAGAAAAAGATACTTGAAAATATATTTATGGGATATAAATTTGTCTCACTGAAATAAATCTTTCATACGGCGAAATAAAATTTCATTCTTGGCAAATGAATCAATAAAAAAACGAGATATATTTCACAGATATATGTATTTCGTTATCGCAATCAAATTTTTTTTTATAAACAATAAATATTAAAAAAAACATCAAAACTAACATTTGTTTCGGAATATTTCTCTTTTTTTACAGTGTGCAAAATAATGATTCGGAGCCATGAATCCACGGAACTAATGTTCGTTTAATAGACTTTAATCTTCAATCCAGCGAAAAATATGTGCGCAACGTGCGATCTCGATGTTTGAAAATCGATTTCCAACTTGATCGTTATGCATTACAATTAGTTTACAAACTCCAAACATGGTCCCGTGCAATTTTCAGCTTTGTAAACCTCGCCTCTTTGCCTCGAAACCTAACGGAACGCCATAATTGGCATAGAGATCTTCAATCCTTTATTCGCCACGAGAATCGCGCTGTGGCCACGGGAAGGCGGAGGAAATTAGGTCGCCCAATCGTTTCTCAGAAGACGCGCAAAGGGACGCCAATAATTTCGTACCGAGGCTCGCGTTTCCACCGCGGCGCAGGACGGAACGGAACGACGGCCGATAATTCCTCGGCCAACGGTAATAAATATCCCCTTCGTCGATCTTCTTGCCTACGTCAGGCCCGCATCAGTTCCGCGTCTTCGAAGATTCTCGCCGCCGTTTCTTGCCGCGGTCGCAAATTAAATGAGCGAGCGTGGTCGGCGAAAGTCGAGCGCAGGGCGGGAGAGAAAAAAGCTACAGGAAGAAGCGTCATTCGCGAAGGAACATCATCCGCGAGGGAAAACGCGAAAGTAAAGTGGGAAGGTTCCGACGGCCCGGTCTATCCGCTATTTCTTTCGTCGCTTTTTGAGATGGCCTTGCATCATTCCGTCTGTCCTTCGTACGAAATAATACAATTGTCCGCGTTTCCGAAGCAAGAGAAATGTAAGTCGTTCGAGCTCTCGACTCGAGTTCGATAAACTCGTGTCGAGTTTCTCTGAGATTGTCAATATACAGTGGTAAAGTGTTTCCTTCTTAGAAACTCGAGTATCAAACTCGAATTTGTCAGACAATCGTTACCAGTATAGGACGTCTCTGATCTCGAGGGAAGCTGGAGTATCGCGTTCGCGGCGTGCGTGCTCACGGTCTCGTATACCATGTGGATGAAAAGTGATTCATCGGACGTGCGTGCTGATGATGCATTCGAAGGAAACAAAACGCGCTACAAATTGATAATAACAATCGTCTCGCTCGATAACAACGCAAGAAGCGCGCGATCTCCTAGAAATACTAGCGCAAATTATTGCTTGATAATAGCCGGATGCAAGCAAAGTGACGTTCATTTACGATTTTAACTAAATCAATTATAACGCCCGAAGAAATACATTATTTAGTTAGAGCGTGAGAAGGTCGATCTATTTAAATAAAGTTACTGTTTTGTGTGTGTGTATGCTACAGCTTAAAGACTTTATACAGAATGGTCACGAATACCAGTTCGAAAAAGAATGTTCAGGATCGATCGCTCGACTTCGCCTTAATTCTAGACTCGGCGCACGGCGCACGAGACGCACGAAAATGTTAACCCGCGCAATTGCAGGGGACGGACTCGTTCAATTCCGAACAAAGACAGCGTTCCGAGACTGTCAAGTTATCTGTAGTTTGGAGAATTATAGGGCTGGACAAGGGTGCCGTTCTCATTAGTCTCCATCGTCTTGATTAAATCGTGGTTCTTGCGGTCGATATTTTGCGGACAGAGATACTTGCGCTTTTAACTCCTTTACGCGTTTGAAATGCGCTTCGATCTTTCTCGATACTTTTTTGAGATAAAGAGAAATAAACATAATAATTTTAAAAAAGGTCAGTTTATCTTAAATTAAAAACAATTAAAATAAAGAACAACATGACATCATTTATTATACATAAATATTAAAAAAAAAAATTAAATGAACTGATGCGCGTAACCAATAAACGTTCACTTGTTACATAAATTCGATTTGATTTTTAAAACGTGTAGAATGTAGAGGCTGATAAAACGTCGCAGCGAAGTGAAAGCTTGAAATGAAAAGTTCAATTGATAAACGATGCTCTTTGTTATCATTTGTAACGTGTGGTATGACAAGCATTTAATTTAAAAAGGAAATGACGCACTCGGTGCTACCTTCGACTCGTCCTTTATACGCCTGTCGAGATCGACGTTATTCCAACAGGAGAAGATTACACGCATCACCGAGCATGAAGTCGCTCCTGTTCCAGGGCCGACCTTTTAATCAGCCTCGCAACGGTTCCTGTGTCGTCGCGGAGATGCGGCAGTTTCATGCCTGTCCCTCTTTTCCGTCTCGAACGGACTTTGAAATTCGTCTCGCAGCGTGCCAGGATTTCGAAGAAAAGTGATTTCTATTATGCGGAGTTAATTAACTCGAACGAATTAAATTGCTCGCGTACGAAGTATATAACAGCGCGCGAATGGCCGGAACGCTTTTTAGCGTGATTAACAACGATTCCGCGGACGGTACGGAGAAATAAGAAAGATTTAATCGCGAGACGTTGAAATAAAGAAGAGAGACGCGTTGCGTGAGATAAGAGCGAGTTGCTTTCGAGATCGAGAGAGCCATATGGTAGATATCTCTTTGAAGTAACAATACGAATTTATCAATCTAAGGATAGCACGCCAAAGCAAATAAAGTAAATTTTATTTAATCAATTAACACTCTCGCAATAACTCTCCGCGAAAGATGTAAGATATACATGTGCACGTATAAAAGTACATCTTACTACAGTGTCTCGCTACACATGCACGCGACGACACGAACTCGGAGAAGCCACGTCTCTCTGTAATGTCGGATGCGCTGCATCAGCCCCCCTCCTCCCCAACTCGACTAGCAAGGACCTGGTCTGATTAAAGTTAACACAAGGCAACATAGGGTAGTTCAAGATAGTTAGCCGAGTCCGAGTATTTCGACTCGGCTTCTACACGTGAGAATTTGCAGCATCCGGCATCTCTCTTTCTCTCTCTCTCGTTAAAGTACACAGTATCCCTTGAATTACGTGGGAGACGCCGCATCCTCCCCTTTTCTAAAAGTGACGTGCTGGTCTTCTTGCCAACTTAGATAATGCATAGGTATATCCAGGTTTCCGCTCAAGCAGGAAGCAACCGCTCGTAAATACTTTATGCCCGCAGACGGAATAGGCGTGGTGGCAAACGCACTGATCTCCCCTTCCGTCGACTATCTTGCAATTAAATGTGACAGTTGTGAACTGCATAATGACGTATATAACTGTAAAATATTATTTCTAGCTCTTGAGTGAACCATAAATCTCTCAGCTTGGTTTTTTTTACTCAAAAACGAATTGATCCACAAAAACTCGAGAAAACTCGATCACAAGCTTCCTCTCGATATCGCGAAACTTTTATGTATTTTAAACACCACCGCACAGAATTACATCGAACGTAGATTGCCTTATGCTTAACGCGGATTACCTCTTTGCTTAATTGAGCCCATCGTCCGATCAGGGAAGCGCTATTAAAGAGATAGGGTTTCTCTAAATAATACCCTACCGCTAAAGGCAAGAAAATAGACCGCCGCGTCTTCGCAAGTGAGAAGATTCTCCGTCCACTCCCTTCGGTCTTCGCTAATCGCGTGTTTCACGCGTCAAATCGTAAACGCGCGAAATTACCGGATTCCCAAGGCGATCGCGATCGATCGATCATCTTTTCATCGCGAGCCCATAAACGACGTCGTAACTCACCGTTCCAAGGTTACCCGTAAAAAATTTCAATTGCGGTAATTAACCCTGCTGCGTGTACGTAGCAGTGAGATTCCCGATTGCACACTCCGATCCTTATCGATTTTATGCCTCCCCTGCCTCCCTTCCTCCTCTTCCTTCTCCGTTCCTGCGTGCCTTAACGTTCTAGCATCCACGCAAGAAAGAACCAATAACTTTCTCGGATAACGTAATTTCCAGAACGAGTGTGTGCTCAGGCGTATGTACGCCTTCGTGTAAGCGAAGAAGACAAGCATCGGCTTTATAGGTCAAACAAGAAAATTTCAGTATAATCATTTCCAGAGATAACGACATGCGTCGTATGTATTCTGGCTCGTCTTGCTACGCGCGTTCCTCGTACACAGGGGAGATATCAGATAAGATTGCGACAAATAAAAAATGCGTAATCTCTAAATTCAACGCAGAATTTTTAATCGAGAGAAATGGCGCGACGCTTGCTTGGCGACAACCGTGTAAAAGTCGCGGCCCCTTATCGACTTCCTGGCTGCACCTGTGGCCGGGTTCCCACTTTAACTACATAATAGGCGCTGCCGTTCTCGGGATGCACCCGAAGATACCATTAGCATTATCCGCCAAATTGCCTGCTCGCCTGTTAAATTGTAAAACAAGGAGAGAGTTATCGCTTTGACCTTCGAATTATATTCCGATGCATTGAATATTGCACGGATTACAAAGGAATACAATCTCTTTTCACAGCTTCCCTAGAAGAACATAAAAGCGAACGCTTATCATACGTTCCCTCTTTCTTACATTAGATAAAAAAATTTGTATGTACACCCCAGGATAATGACGGCGGGGAGAAAAATTAAGTCACGTGCGAGAGACCGCTCTTCCATACAATCGCGAAAAGGTAACTGTATATTAAAACGCCGATCACAGCACGGCTATTCGCAGATTAAAGACGAGGCTCAAAGGCAGTGCGCAGTGAAGAATAGCACGTCTCGTTAAAAATTCACCACCTTTTTCAGCCGCCCGTGGTTTAGCGGGTTATTGCTTCGCATTCATGCGCCTCTCTCCTCTCGGGAGAGAGGCATCAACCATCAATATGATATCGCGTATAATATATCAAAGCCGATGCACGGGAGCATATAGGCTAGCGGCTTCCTGGAGGCTACGAAGTACCTCGGCCGAGGTGCTTCCTGTTATCCCGCGCGCGATGATAAATAGGAGATAGAATGATACGTTCGATGATGCGCGCAAAGAGAGATCGATCCAATGCAGACTTAATTAAGGGGTACGATCGCGGACGACTGTACGTACGTCGCTATTACCGGCGTAATCTATCTGCTCGTTACGCACAATCCTGATTATTCATTGTCAGGAGAGTCAATGGGGTCCAGAGGAACGACGATACATCGCGCTGCTTCAACAGAAAATCGATCAGAGAATTAAAAACAGTTATTTCGAGAAATCGCCAACAATTAATAATCGACGTCTCGTTGCGACGCCATGCTCTTGTTATTCAATCATCCAACACGCTGGATAATTGCTGTCCAACGGACAATCTCTTCTTTTCATCGTTTTGGAAGGCAGAGTCAATAGAGAGGAATTAATATAATCTGACATAACGTAATGTACATGTCGTACTGAAATAGAGTCGTGAAACTGCCTCGTATGATTCAAGATACTGAATTAATCCAATCAATGTGTCCCACACCTCACTGCCAGACTAGAATAAATAAATGTAATATTAAATGTATAATAAGCAGGCTGCCCCGAAAGACGGAGAATATATTCTTAGGAATAAGCGAGCGAGAACCAATCGCTAAACTATTTCAGATTATCTTTTCCTTCACCGCGCTCCATATAAACAACAAGTCACTTAAGGCTTCACTTTTTCCTTTACGACCGATTAGCGCTGTCGATTCTGTTCCTCGAGAATCTAGTGTCGCCCGTTTTCTCATTCGTAATCTTCTAAGCCAATCTTCAACCACACCAGAGTTTCGTTGGACAGATAAGGCTGTCCACAACAGCCGAGGCAATCTTCTCAGGTGGAAGACGTGGTGAAAGCTGTCTTTGTTTTTCTCACTCTCTTTCTCGAGTGTACTCGACTATGCGTTGACCGTGACGCTAACGAAGAGAGTATACGGGAGAGAGGAGGATTCTCGAGCCGTCTAGCCGGCGCGCATAACCACCATGCTTCGCCTATGCAAAAGGAATGGGCGAGGGTTGTTGCCAGGGTGACGGCCCGCCGGCGCCTGACTGGGAGGGTCGATACTACGACATCAACGTCACCAATTCGTTCTTCGTGTTTCAAAGACCATCCCTCCATTATCTCATGTTGCATCGTGAGAGAATGTACATTTTGTGATTTAAAGAAAACCGAGATGCCACATTTCAGACTATACGTAACATTTACGATGTTGAATTATTCATCTTGTTTATTAAAGTGTTGTGTTAACGAGAAGACAAGATGATAATAGTATAAAAATTGTAACCGGTTACTTTTCAGAAGAATTTCAAAACAAATTTACACCATCGCGCAATGAACTCCATCCAAATTAAAAAAAAAAAAAAAAATGTTATTGCTATTACAAGTGCTATAATTACGACGCTTTGTGTCTAAAATTATTCGAATTCACGACAGAATTGTGTCGCAATAAATTGCGAGAGGAATAATAGATTCTAGCACAGCTCTAAAAAGAAAAGGCGCAATGCGCAACTACGTGCGCTTCAAGCGTAAGTCGTAAATAGCGTGCGCTATGCCATAATGCGACCGCGTCAGGGATAAAATAATACGCGTGGCGCGTTCAAAGTACATTCATTTTTCGAATAAATTGAGCTCGTCGAGCAACGGCTCCCGTGCTCAAACGAAAGGATATGCCGTTACTCCACTATAGCAAAAGTTTCAAAATTTACGATCCGCCGTATACCGTATGCGTTCCAGTAACCCGTAACTGCCCCAACAAAGGAAAGAAAAGCGCGAGCAACAGCATTGTTACGACTTCGTGGAAGATATAAAGATAATCATTTAACTTCACCCGGCATCATCGATCCATATCTCGCGCCGTTTTTGCCATTGTAATATTCACAGTGCACGGACACGTTCGTCGCGTTAACGCAAAACACATCACATCCCAATTTTCACGCTTTCGCCGGCGTAAAGAAAACTCGATTGTCTCTCGTGACCGAAATATATTTCCGATGGTAAAACTGGTCCACGCGTGTAGAAAAAGATGTCAGATATAAACCCGAGAGCTATATCCACGCCAATTGAACTCTAATGCCAACATCACGATTGATGCATCAACTTGTTCTAATACCTAGGTGGTACAACAAAGCTATCTCAATCCTGATTCTTTAATTACTTCAACTTTCTTGACAGATGCATCAGGACGCAACGAGCGAGGAGCAACAAATCCCCACGAACCCTTGCAAAGCGATCGCGATACGGTTCGTAAAATTTTACGACGTCGATATCCTTCGAGCGGCAACTCGAAGGCCTAAGTTCTTCTCCGATCGCGGATACGCAATCGTTTCGCGATTTCTCGCCAAAACGGAGAAGAATACTCTTCACGGGGGCGTGCAAAGGTGTTCATTCGTGCTGAACGATCGAGCGATCGACCCAACGTGAAATATCAGCATCCTACTGTAATGGTGCGGGTTCGCGACCTCTCTCGCATAAAAGATACTCCATCTGCGGTCCGGAAACGCCTTAAACACACGGCACTGCCACCGTTCATCAAAGAACTCCCTTAAACTCTCATGAACGTAAACGCTTTACTTTGAGAGATACTAACTGTATATACATTTTTTTTTGTCAAAGGTACATAGTAAAAAAAGAAATAAAATGCAATTTTAACATTTTTGCATATTCCAAAAAGTCCACTTAAAATTTTAAGTTAAAATAACTCAAAAGTTAGGTTAAAATAACTTAAAATAAAAGTTATTTTAACCTAACTTTTGAGTTATTTTAATTTAAAATTTAGAGCGGACTTTCTGGGACATTTCATTTTTTTACTGTGTAGATACTACCGCGTAATAAGAACAGAAAGGTTTCGCTAAGATATCTAAAGACTAATCTGGTTTCGGATTTAAAAATAATTTTGTTAGATTGTCAAAATAATGTAGAACGTACAAATTGCGAGAATGTGAAATCTTCTTGCAGCATTACCGATAATTAAACGTCCATCATAATTATTTTAATGATCCAATAAAATTATTAGATCTAGCTCAATTTTTCAGCAGGTAAAATTCTTGTGTTAATGCATAAACAATAGTTACTTCCAGTTATAGTCAATAAAGCGTAACTTTACGAAGAATAACTACATGACGGCAAACCGTCGATTTCTCCACAAACAACTAGACATCCGCGTTTCAAAGAATTGCTCGCGCTGATTCTGCAAACGACAATACAATTCAGCATCGGTTTGGCTTCGATGCATTCCGATTGGAGGTAAACACGGTCAAGCAGAAATGTCTGGAAATTTACCATCGGGATCTGTACGTACGCAACATGTTTGCAGACAGCGAACGATGTTTGTAAACGGCGGTGCAAGTGGTCACGGCAGCGCGTGGTCAGACTGCTCGAATCTCTCGGCGGGTATCGCAATAAGGAAGACGGAAGATGCAACGTAACCTTGCTGCGCGCGACACAAATACGAGTTCATTCCAAAGCGGAAAAACAAAGCGGAATTTGCGCGAGAGCCTGGCGGAGAATCCGAACGTTAATTTCTCGAGCGTTTAATTGAAGACGAAAAAAAGAAACATTGCAAGTAAACGATCGCTAAAAGTTTCTAATTGCGAGATAAGCGTGGCGTGCGCTGGACTTCAGTAGAATATATTGATAGAAACTTTAGATTACGATATTATTTAACAAACATTAAATCTTATCTCTCGGATAAGCTACGCAATTTTAATTTTTTGTTAATTCGCACGTAACTTCTTTCTTGTTAGAGTAAATACGAGGTGTAAGCTGTTTTGATTGATGGCTACCAGCCATGCTATGGTGGCCCAGTTAAAAGTGCCGTCTGAAAGTGTAACTAATTAGACACTTTCGAAAGTTACCGCAGAGTCTGACGTGACAGTGTTTCATTCGGTTGCTTTACCGCAGACGCGATATTAATACACGTAATTGATGGAGAAAATCCACATTCTATTAGTAATCCACGGGGATACGAAAAAATCGCGATATTTGTGCACGATAATTAAACATAAGCAAAAACATTTTTAATCTCTGTAAATTGCACGCACGTGCGGCTCGAAAACGTCCCTTAATACTTATTAAAAGAGTTCAAGGGCTCAGGAATTTCTAAAGAAATTGGAACTCTTCCTGATAATTTTATCTCCGAAATATACAAACTTGGGAGAGAGCCAAAAAAGTATCAAGCGAACGTAATGACATTTTATCTGACGGAAATTTCACCCCATTTCCAGACTTTGCATCCATTCTTGGCAAGAATTCTCAATGTCTCAGAAAATAAAAAAGCATTATTTTAACGTTTTTGAGACCTCAGCAAAATTTCAAACTAGTACGTGATGGTGTTAAAACAAAGCTACCCAATATAGGGGTGCTTTTCACGTCTAATCAACTATGACACAAATTCATCAAAATTAAATCCATGTATAATTACATAGTTAGAAATTATTTCTAACCATCGTTTCACAGTTTATTCCTAACCGTATGATTATATGGTTAGAAATTAATTTTTTAATAAATTTCTCGAATTTTTTCATCGATTTACTTCGAATAACGATGCAAAGTTGCATGAAACCCCGAGAAAGCAAAGTTTAAAGCACTCCAGTGTAAAATATTGTATTAATATAATTTAAGCTATCACAATTCGACTTGAGCGCCAACTTAAACGTTCGAATTGAATAACAATCGCATTGCAAAATTTCGATTCGTGCTTTCTCGTTGCAGTTCTCGTTGTGTGGCCGCGTCGAATCCGCCGTCATCGCCCGAACGAGCGCGATTGCGAAACGCGAAGGTACGGCCGCGGTCCGACGACTGCGTGGGCGGCCGCTAAGGAGAAACGGCCATGATTCAGAAACGCGTGCACGCGCTAAGGGGATAACCGTAATATCGCGAAACGGCTACATAAACCGTGACCCACCTCAAGCGAGTGTGCGGGCTGCGCGCACCTGCGACGGCCGGCGGCACGCAGCGAGCCTTTACGCACGTGTTACACCTTGTTAAGCTTGCGACCTTTGCATCGCTCCTAGCACTCGCACGCATTAATAATACTCCCTAAGCTAAGCAGCTGCATGTATGATTAAACGACGGTGACGTGAGAAATTGTCGATCGAGACGTCCAACTTTCGTTAAAAAGAAAAAAATCGTCAGTGTCGTCACGTCGGCTGTTACGTCAACTGACCGATACTCCGATATTAGATATAAAATGAAACGTGTATTTTTTTTTTTTAATAATATGTGGTGTGAATGTTTATATATTTTTAAACGTAGGTTAACGTATACTGTATGATTTGTCGTATTTTTCCGAATTGTCTGTATCAGTGATGCAAATTAGCATGCCGAATTTACGAACCGCTTTATTTTCTGCTCTTATTTATCATTTATTCGTTATTATTTTTCCGATTTATTTGTTCACTCGTTCTTGCAAATATCAACCTGATTCTGCGCTCATTGCTGTACGACGCTATTGGCAGGGGAATATGATATGTGGGACGTTCATTACGACGACTTACCGAGGATTGTCGTTACTACCTATCTTTCGGGTCAACGGTAACACGATCCTCGTCGAACACGCCACCCCGTGACTGGAACAGAAGTCCCTTTCGACAATCGAGATTGCCGCGATCGAATTCTCTTATTGCACAATTAATTGGGGCATATACGGACGGAAAGATCGATTAATCGTGGGACCGATAAAGAGCAAAACAAATTGAACGACGGATCGATACGGAGAATTTTCTCCCTTCGTAGGTCTCGAAGTTTCGCGGGGAGCAATTCCGACGCGTTCTGTGAACATGTCAATCACAGAAACAACAGAAGATAAATCCGAAAACCTCGCGAAAGCCACGCTTCCCTCGGTCATGCGTGACTCGCGTGCGAGCTAGCGCCTTTGGAAAAATCCCGCGCGATCCTCTCCTCCTCCTTGAAATTCTCTCCATCGGCCACCGTCGTCGAAACAGGACGATCGGCAAAATCGGGTCAAATTCGTTCCGTCTAAAGTCTCGGCATCGATCGATTACGATCTCGACCGTGATTTACGAGCCTGAAAGGCGCTGCCACACGAGGAGAAACTTCGCGTACGAGCGCGCGCGCACGTCAAATCGATCTTTTGTCACACTTTAACGCGCTGTTGCCCTAACCCGTGCGGAATTTATGACGAGACGTTAAACATCGATAGATCGCGTAGCGGCCTTCGCGCCAGCGAGCAGATTTCTTCGGCCCCAACCGACGCAGACGTGCCGATCGTTTCGTCTGGCTGCTCGCAGTGCTAAGCGCAACCGACGTGTGCCTGATCTCTCCTCATGCGACTCGACACATCCATCTGATCTTCGATCGTGCGATTCGGCATGTATCTCGAGCTTTCGTCGCGCAACGCAACGCTTCTGCCGCGAGGAAAGTCGGCGCGAATTTACGATGGCGAGAAATGTTACGATCGCGAGTTCTTTGCGATTTTAATTCTGGGAAGAAAAACAATTAGCTATCCCAACGTCCTAATTATATAATGCCACAGGGTGATGTGTCACGATCTCACACGTTAACATCGGCAACACTGTTCCCATTGATATAGTAAAATTTTTAGGATAACAGAATTTCTCATAAAAATTATCTGAGTTTTAAAAAGAAAAGAAAAACACGAAAAAAATTGCGTGAAAGCAATATTTCAACTCTCGTTATTGTAAATCGAGTTTCAAACTAAATTCTTCTTGTTTCTACATGATGGGCACATACGAGGCTCAGACAGTATCGGATTTACTTAATCCGGAGCACGAATGTCCGCCGGCCATCCGGACGAAAGATAATACACAGAAATCGAGGACGACGGATTAGGAAAATAATTCGCTTTCACGCGATTCAACGGCCGGAAACTTGTTCGGCCGCGGGAGATCAATTCAACAATTAATCGTATGTATTTGAATATTTTTTATACGCTTTCTAGTAGTTCTGCTAAGTGTTAACAGGTGTAAACAGTGTTAACGCTAACAGAAAATCTCGCGTAATTAAAACGCAGGCGAGATTATAATTAAAAAAAAAAAAAAAAATAAGACACGCTCGCGCGTACACTCGTACAGTTCCGCGTTCTCTAGACGGACGCGTGTAATTAAAATTGATTACGCGATGTTATCGCGTTATTACGAGGCATTACTTTTTAGTGGCAAAATTTCCAAAAACAGCTAAGATATTTGTTGCAAGTACTGGTGAGATTAATTTAATTACCACTAATGCTCAGAGAAAGAGTGGAAGAGAAGGAGGATCATGTACTTCTTAAATCTTTGACCTTGAAAGCTGTAATGGATCACGTGAAGTATGCGCTGAAGGAGCCTCCAATTATATGCGACAAGTACAAATAGCTAGCGAGCATGACAGTAGCGGACGATACGTATAAGGAAGGACTATGCCATTTTAACGGTACATACGAGTTATCTCTGTCGAACAAATTGTCCTCTTTTTTGCTTTCTCACGTAATTAGCCGCGATCTTTTTAGTAAAAACGCAAGTCGTTTCTGTGCTGTAAAAATGATATCGTGCCATGACGCGCAATTATCGCAATTTTATGAAAACGTTGAAAGTAGTGCCATTCTGTAAAGCTACAAAAATCTAATTGCAACGCTTACCATTTAACTCTAACAGATTGCAGCAAAATACAACTCGCGAATTGATCTTAAAGAATTTTTTATTCTATAAAAAATTTTCTCTACGCCAATTTCTAAAAGTATTAATAAACTGATAAAAAAAACAACACGGAACTTTAACAGCTTTTAAAATACAGTTCAGAATTCTATTATCGAAAAAAAATAGAGCCACCATGTGGATCAAGAAAAATTTGATTTGTTTGTTTTGTTAGAACGCACGCAACGCTACGTCATTTGCGCATAATACTGGCCCGACCTTAATTACTCTTAATTCAACGACGGTAATGACAATTAACGGTTGGCACATTTCTCGTTGCGCCTTCGATAATAATTGAACTCTCGTATCACTCTGATATCCGCCGCGTCATATCTGCTGATCAAGTCACACATTAATATCCGCTCAAATTTTCCAGACTCAATTAATTTTCGACTGATCCCGTTATACTTCTAAATATTTGAGATTTCTTATTAAAATAACCGCATTCTATCTACATTATTTATATGGATATATTTTGAACTTATTAGATTTCAATAGATGATTTATACGTGAAAAGTGATCAAATAAACGTTTCGTATGCGATATTCCAACCAATTTAAAAGGTAAAAAATATCTTTAATATATGGTCTAATAAAACTTTTCCTCGTTCTTCAAACTCTTTCTCAAAAAAAAATGGAGCATTACTATCAACTGACATGATCTTAGCTCAAATTGGAACGTCGATGCAATCATTGCCAACTGGCAACGGGATACATTTAAAGATTAGAGTACGGCGCAGCGTGCCTTATTGCGCTGAAACTTTCTTTCGGCACGAAAGTACAAATATATCACTGCCATCGTGTTAATTAATAATTCATTTTTATATAAAATTATGACTAAGAATAATAACTGTACATTTATATATGCGCGATATTAATGACAAGAAATTTTCTGAAAGTTACAATTTTATGAGAAATTCTCTCTTATGATATTTTCATATTAAATGATCGATGGTATTTAAAAAGAAATAAAAATAGAAGCAATTTCTTTTGGAAATATTCCACAACTGTGTTCGCCAGAGTCAAACGCGCGCATATATCTTTCTTCTAGTTTTTCGCGTAATT
This sequence comes from Solenopsis invicta, assembly GCF_016802725.1. NCBI lineage: Eukaryota > Metazoa > Arthropoda > Insecta > Hymenoptera > Formicidae > Solenopsis > Solenopsis invicta. Next base: position 23,872,942 of record NC_052668.1, read on the forward strand.
TTCTACGCGAAAGGAACGCAAGAGAAACGGCGAAGGGGCGACGTCACAGCAATTTTACGGGCAAATCGAGCCAAGTCTATTTTCAAAATTCAATCGTTACTTGCGTCTCCTCGCAGTGGAGCTCATGCCAAGAATGATCTTTCGCTAAATGAGATATGACACAAACTGCACACTGATGCTGATTATCGAAAAGATTGGTCATAAATATCTCAATAAGATACGTGAAGCCTGTGATGCTTCAGTACCAAGATAATATCCAACATAATGTCTGAGAGAGGTCTATTTTAGAATATCTCATTTATCACACGATATCGCCTATCCTCGCGCTATCAAAAAATAATGAAGATTTACCTGGATTTTGGATAGCCATTTTCGCGCAAGTAGCTGCGCGAAAAAAAAAAAAAAAAACGAAACTATAAGCCCTTGAGTGCTGCTGCGAGTGTAATTTTACAGAGCGATTTGTGACTCACCTGTAACAGAAAAACGCACACTTGTTAAGAAAATATTACATTAAATGCGTAACATATTCTTCTAATAAAAAAATTAAACAAGCGATTATTCCTTCTAGCCATGCCATCATAATTGTAAATGTCACTCTGATTTATAGCAAAGCAAATTTGTATTAATTTATGCGATAAGTTTTAATTAGTGCTTCAACTTGAAACCACAAACATCTACCCTCCACTGTTGGGAAACCAGAAATAATTAACAGTTTCCTGCCCGAGAGAGTTTTCCCTATGAACAATTTCTCAGCCTTTTCTCTACCATTTAGTTTAGACATTTCGAGACATTTATCTCGGATTTCCTTTGATTTAATTTTTCATCGTTCGTTCGAAAGTTGTTTGCGAAGTCATAACGGAGCTATTGGAATGTGACGAAAAGGAGCGAGGAGAAAGGGGAGCAGAAACATACGTTTGTGATAATACAGTAAATAGAGAACGACGCTCGATTGCACTCTGATGGGGAAATTTAATTGAATAGGCGATATGCGTCGATAGCGAGTCAACCGGAAAAGCGATCGCATGAAAAATCACGATCAAATGCAGAACGCCGTTCGTAAATTCTTTTTTTTTACCACTGAGGGCAACGTGTCGCCTGCACTCATAAAAGCTACTCGCTCCCGGCTTGAACATGCAGGACGCCGTGTCGATACACGTTAAATTATGAAGCAAGAAATTTTCCACGTTACCCCAGAGTGTTGTAGGCAACGCGCGCACTTTCTCTCATCTATTCTAAAAAAAAAAATTGTTTCAAGAAAATTTTTTAAAAATTTTATTCAACATACTTCGCAATAATTTTACTATTTTTCATGCATTAAAGATTTTAATCGCAACTGAATTCCAAATTTAAAACAAATTTAATTTCTTATCTAAGATAAATAAATTATCTTTTTTATCTTTTGGCTTCTTTTGACTTTTGTTTAAAAATCAAATAAAAATAAGTATAATTTTATTATTAATTTAAACACTTTTTATTGCGAGGTCAATTTCTTATTTAAAGCTTCGTTTAATCGACGTTACTTTATGAATTTATTTAAATGCATTTAAAAAATATATAATAATTGTATCAATCATATTTTTATTCTTTTTTTTTGTTGGATTTAATCTTTAACGAGCGACGGTATTGTCGAGAAACCCGGAACAGAATGCGCTGTTTTCGCTGACGGCTGCAGGAATCTGCAGCTCCGATAGTCGACGTCGAGTACACAGGCATCACAGTCTGCGAGCTTCGCTCGCCAGACGTCGTGGTCGAGAAATTGTGAACAGTGTTGTGCGCCTTCAGCGGCGACGATTCGAGGCGAGAGGCTACACGCCCGAAAAATGCGAAGCGCGCGCGCTTCCAAAAGACGCTTTTAGAGCGGCACCTCCTGCCGACCGGGTATCGCGAGGATCGACCCCCAACCCGTTAGTAAAATTAGAACCACGACGTGCCCGGCGCGATTCGCATTCCTTTCGTTTATTATCCTATTTCTGCCGCAATATGCGGAAATACTGCGTTAAAAATCCTGGATATTTATCGCACGCAGCGATTGTCGATAATTCTTATCGTGGATTCTGTGAATTTTTAAATAAATCGGTCTTAAAAAAAAATACGCACGGAGCTGAAAATGAAATGTCAAACGTTAACAATCATGTAACGAGAGTATGCATTTATATCACGATTACATTGGACATATACAGTCCGTCGTCGGCAATTAATAACAATTCGTATGTAAAATTAGAACTTTCAGAGCGGCGATGCGTTCCCCCCGTTCCATAAGTTATTTCTGCGATCAGGTTCGAGTACTCTCGAACTCTCGTTTCACTTTTGTTTACCCTACGATCGATGCATTCGTAGTAGTGCGGCGCGGATCGAAGTTACAGAATTACCGCGCTTTGCATGCTCGCGCGTTCTAAATTGTTCGCTCCGTGATATCGACGACACCGAGAGTTTCAAGTATCTCGAATAGAAAAACGGAGTGACTAATCATACAGAAAGAATTTGTGCACAGTTATTTCTAACCGATATTAAATCAACGTGTGTTAAATTAACTGTTGATTATATTTAAATTTTGTAATGCAAATCCAGTTGTCTATTCGTAATAAAGCCTTTTACATTTAAATAAATTAATGATCAACTTTCTGTTCATCAACCGATGGTTAATCCTTGAATCGTGCAATCCAAGTTGCATTGCCAAACTTATGTGCAAGTGCGAACGTGCGATGGCTAGCGTGACATAAATTCCGGCTAAATGTAGGCGATTGGTAAGAAGGTAAATAATGATTTCGGAAAATTATGTCACGGCTGTGCAATGCTCTCATTAGACGTTACTCGTTATAGTATATCAACTGATAAATTAGTAAATGAGCCTACTATCGCTTCGTTACGGTTCTTCGCGCGGTTACTCAACATCGGCGACGCTAAACGAATTCTAAAGACTCCGGGTTTTAGGTGCAATCACAAAGATTGAAGGGGAGAACGGTCCGTCCGCGTTGCAATTGAATAGCAAACTGTGATAGGACCAAAAGAAAAAGAGAAAGGAGAAATGCGAATGCCACCGCGATAATTAATGGTTATAAGAGTAGTCTTATTGAAATAGGCACGTGCAGGACGAGGAGGTCCTAACCGGTTAGAAGGCGACCTTTTCTCTAGAGAATGTTAATAGATGTGTCGAATCGAGAAATAGTACTGCGATGCGTCCTATTGATCGCCTCGTATTGATTATCATTAAATGCTTATCATTAAATTAAATTAGATATGTGATTTCAAACTTTATTTATCTCGCAATTGTAGACAGTTTGTTAATTAATTATCTCCAACTATATAATAATATTGATTTTCATTCACGTTGAATAAAAATCGGGCTACTTAAGATTTCCCGTATCCTGAGAAAATATTAGGAAATCCGAGTCTAATGGTTTTCCTCGAATTTCGCTGTGCAATACTCTGGAGCAATTTTCTAGAACTATTTTCAAAAGCGTGACTTCGAGTCGTTACCGCAATCTCTTGTCAGCTAATTAACTGCAAATCACATTGCCACATTATGAGCCCGATTATGCAGAGCGAGCGGCTACATCAAGCGCTTATTTGGCATTTTTTAGTTTCAATTTCTCTCTCGCTCTCTCTCTCTCTCTCTCTCTCTCTCTCTCTCTCTTTCTATAGCACATTTGCATAATATAATTATCGGCCTCCTTCACGAGCAATAAATCGATCCATCGGCGCTCGTAACTCATCCCAAATCGTTTCGGAAACGTTTCTGTGGCATACAGTGTTGCGTCTTTTAACCCATGATGATCGCGCGAGCAACATATGTCGTACAAGCAAAGTGCATTTAAAATCTTACGTATATCGCTCCATATCAATATCTAAGATTCACTTCCGACTGCTATCACGAATAACGAATGATGCCGGGAGATTTGAGTGTCAGATAAAATACAATAACGAACGCTCGTAACTTCTCCTATCGATAACTTTGTCGGCAACGTGCACGCAGCGAACACGTGGTCGACCTATACGGTAAACGATTCTGGCGGCTTTAAATTACGCACTCCGACATCCTTCTAATACCTAAGTCGATCGCTTCGTCCGATAAAGAAAAAAAAAAAATGAAACGATATGACTCAGAGGAAGCGAGCGATCAGAAGGTTTAGGGCCGGCAAGAATCGGTCATTACCTTTCTAATTACGAGCCGGTTAAGACACGTCCGTTAACGGCGCAATTATGCGTTTATAATCAGGAAGGTGGCCTTCAGTCTGTCTCGCAACGCTCGTTTTTACGGCAAATCGCGAGGGGACCCTCAAGAAAAAGGCAGTCTCTAATTAGGGCATCGAGCGGAGCGGACAATATTTACGAAAGGAATTATTTAAATCACTGCAACGGCCGTCTATGAGTTATGAGCTCGCAGTACAGTCCTTCTTTTGGATTTACGACACGGCTCCGTAACATTCTCATCACAGCATCCATACAGATCCATGCTGATGCTTCATATCGGGGAGAGACGACCCCGTTAGATGTAACAGAAACGAATCTCATCATTACGCGCGAGAGGCAATGCTTTTATTTATTGATTCGATCTGGCAGCGATTGTGATCGATGATCGTGTCGCGAGATGCATCATCAGTGCAGCGAGAGCTATCGACGTTTCTCATCTCCACGTCATCGTGCTCTTCAAACTTTCCTCGCGAACGCGTCAATACTTTTGTTTGCCAACTTTCTCGCAATCAACAATCCCACTTTTGTCAGAAAATGTGACTCATCTTATACAATTAAATAAAAAAGTAAAATTTTTCCAACCTATGAATATCCAAATGAGATGAATATTGAATACGTCGAAACGAAATAAGACTCCAACTCGTCGAAGTTGTATTCAAATTTTCTCGCATAACAAAAACCCACATAATCAACATTTTTGTATTTTTAAGAATTTTTTTTAGGTTTTTCCCATTTTGTAAGTTACAAGAAGTGTTAGAATAACTGAACAAACTAACTTACTTTAATATAAAAAAATCTTATTAAACATTGTTTTAAACTACCGTTTTAAACAACTTTCGTAACGAAAACAATAGTAAACTTGAAAACTCATCCTCAGAGTAGCGCTCTGGTTAATTTTTTTCTACGCTAGTAGACCGATAAGAATTCCACTTATGAATATTTTACGTAATCTGTTCGAGCATCTCGTACATATACGTTCTTTCCGTACCACATTCAGAGACGTTTCAGCGCATAAACGGTTCATTCCGAGACAATCCGATACGCGATCGAAAGAGAAAGAGACTGATAAACGAGCGTTCATTGGTACCCGGTGTCGATAAGTGGCGGCTGCCCGCGGAGTTGTTCGTTAAGCACAGTAATTACTATCCTCAGGAATCCGCGCCGACCGTCGCGCGGGATTACGGAACTCGCTACCACGGGACAAGCTGTTTTCTGTGTCGAGGAGAGACCGATTCGCAATACGCTGATTAGCGATCATCGTCTCGAATCCGATCGCATTAACTGATAGTAACGACGACTTCTGAGTGCCATCGATCCCTCGATCGAACATGCGCCATGCCCGGGGCCATATGCCTCGATAATCGACGGTTCCTCGATTCCTGGCACGACGGTTCGCGAGAGGCTGCCGCAATCCGTCTTATGCAGTTATTACTCGCGATACGTACACACCGCCTCAAGGCTCTTATATCAGACCAGAGTTATACCGAAGTGCCCCACTTCCATGCCGCGTTATTTTTTTTTTTTTTTCAATCTTGACAAACTTCGAATCGACTTTTTTCCTGTAAAAATCACGATAGTAGAATGGCTATTTAGAAAGTTTTTAAGAAACGTTACCAAAGAGACCTTAAAAAAAAAAAGAAACCTTTAGTTCAGTTGACCTAAATTCATTGAGTAACTTGCCGAATCTCTTCTCTCGCGGCAAACCATAAAAGATGAATTAACAGTTACAGAGTTCTTCGACACAGCGACGTAATTGAGCGGCATCTCAATCTCCGACTGGGATTAATTAGCGCTTCGTAAAGGCGGGTCGTGCAGTTTTCATACGTGGGGTCGCGGCTCTCGTGAATCCAATGGGCCACGGTGAATCTGTTTCGATGCTCTCGAGCGGGGAGCATACAAAGCGACGACCACCTCGGCTTCGTTTTGCGACGGGTGGACGAAACACCCGTCGACGGGAAACATAACGGCAGAATTCGTCTCGAATCGCTCGCAGCGTCGCATCAATTTCGCGCTGGGTTAACGGAGAGAAGAGCGGAGAAAATTCAGGCGCGCGGGTCGTTGCAACGCTTAATGATCGAGTTCAATGAAAGAATGTATAATGAATAAACGGAATTATCCGGAATAGCAGGTTTCCGTCTCTATCGCGAAGGCGGTTTCTCACTGCGGCGCAAATCAAACGAGGCACTTAACTTTTGAAAGTTTCGGAGTTGACGATGAAAGTCACGCTTGCTAGTAATGATGTCAGGCTAATAGTAATTATAACTTAATTACAAGCTTTCCTAGGCTCTCATAATCATGTCTCTCGCGTCGGAAACTGCCCCTTCGCGCTATCATCGCTCGCGCGATGAGATAGGTTAATCGAACGACTTCCGTCGTGAAAAACACCACTTGTACATTAAAATGTCAGGAAGACGGTGCCATAAAGTATATAATAATACCGATAATTATGGAGAGATAAATGTACAAGAAACAGTCATGGATATTAGAACGTCGTTAAAATATAGACATGAAATCTAACACACATCCGCGCTCCGGATTAATTTCCGTTACTACCATTTGCGGCGCACACGCACCTCTCGCCTTTTATTTTAGCAGCACAGCGATTGCGTACGTAACGCGTATGACGGACGCGATAGCGGACGTGGGCGGGCATGCATGAATTTGCATAAGGGCCTTGCAGAGTCGGCTCTCTCGAGGAGGTTGCCGTCGCTGGCATACGTGGGCAACGATATCTGGTACGCGATGGAGATTTCGCCATAGATCACGTAGGCACGCGGCGACGCGGCGCGGCGTTTCACAGCGGCGCTCGGCGGTAGCGCTTCGCGAGTCACGATTCTTCAATGAAATCTCATAGAATCCCATCTCCCGTAACGCAGCTTCGATCTCGGATAACGCGAGATTCGTTGGCGTTTAACCTTTAATGGGATATATAATCGACGAGATAATCAGAGACATGGAACGATGGCTGCGAATTCCACGCGATTCAAATAATAATTTCTCTCTCTGGAAAGAGAAAGAGAGAATAATGCTGACTTTTGCAAAAATTTTTGGAGAATATGAATATAAAAGTGGTTATTAGTATGACAAAAATAAAAATCTAAAAATGTAAGTTACTTCTTCGTCAAATTAATTTATTATAAAAATCCCAAACACTTTCAAATATTATTTTTTATTATCGAGTTAGGATGACGACCTCAATTATGAGTCGAGTCCTAATTATGTTGTTAAATTTGCAAAATGAAGTATTTTTTATAGACGTACACTTATTAATAAAATTACAGAAAAGTTTTTATATTCTTTAATCATTTAATAATATTTAGTAATTTGAAATATAAAATCGCTTTCTCAATCATTGCTAACATTTAGGAAAAAAGTTATCTTTAATAATCTCTCTAATTAGCTTTCTAAATTAGTTTTTTAATAATTCCTTGAAATGATGAGATTCCTAGTAGATTATAGTATAATAAACATGCAATAATAAATTAAAAATGTACGTTAACGCACATTAACATACTTTAATGTATAATTAATTATATCCGTAATTAACGACTCGTAATTAGAACTTGTACATAAACATTTTTTAATATGTTTCTAAAATCCATAAATCAATTTATTAAATATATAATACGTTTTTGAATTATAATATATACTTACTGCTTATATAGATATTAATAATTATTTTTAATGTTTACTCGTTAAATTTACCTGAATTAATAAAAATTATTTTAACCTTAAATGATCCATAATTGAGATCGTCACCTTACACTACCATAATTTACTCCATTAACAAAGTAATTTTTTTTCAACTAACAGTGTAAGAGCTTTATCGATGCGGACAGAAATAACTCGCAAACGGTCGACGCCTTTAGACGGCGGATGTGCCAAATACTTTAACCGACGCATAACGGAAGCTGTTATTTTTGCTGCTGGTCTTCCTTTCACGGATCGATGACAGGATTTATTCGCGTTAATAATGTTGTCAATTACCGCGTACACCAAAAATGAGTAAGTGAAAATTAGGATATTTGATTTTATTTTAGTGTTAGAGGTTTATTAATAATAATAATCAGCAGTATTAATAATAATATTAATACGTGAAAAAAATAAGAAAAAAACTTGTTTTTATATATCATGTTGTGTTACACATGAATTATATTTGTAAATGGAATAAATATGCGCTGCACGCTCGGATGATTCAGTTTTTACGCGAAGGCTTAATATAAGCGTTGCATGCAGATCCACGTGGCGCGAAACTTCTTATTTTCACGCAGAGATACGTGTCCCAGATGTCCCGCGGGTCCAAATCCAGTGACTGGAAATTAACGCCGGTTTTACGACGACCGGTGACCGGGAATTAACGCAATTGCAATTGCCAACCCGGTCGTTACGTAGCGCTAATTCGTTTTTAAATACTTGCCCTCGAGTGTGTTGATGAGAAAAACAAGAGAACTTAAAACTCACTGCTCTTGATTAACTCCTCTTGCTATCGATTGTAAAAATCATGCAAAAAAATAATTCGTGGAAGTAATTTTTATTCATAAATAAAATATTTCCGACAAAATTATTACATGATTAATTTAATGTGATGCTAGATATAGAATATTCCTAAGGTCTGGATTCTCTAATTAGACAAAAACATACATAGATAAGAAATATCCATAAGACAATCGGTTCTTACAATAAAACTCCACCTTTTTAGAAAAAAATTAAAAGGACAAAATTACGTTATCCGTGATCTATAAACCGATAGACTGTTAACGTTCGATAGAAATATAGGTTCATCTGAAAGTTACGCATCCGATTTTTAATTAACCTTAATCAGCCTTAATCGTCGCCTCAATCCAAAGTACGATCGGCAATTGCAGCTTGTTAGGCTGCTACGTCCAAAAGAGACCGCTGCATTGACTGCGTACACACGCGTCATCAATCCGCAAGGATTAACCACAAACAGACAAGTGTACACTGCACTCGAAGTGTAAAGGGGAAAATCAATGATCGCGAGGGAGGTTGCGCTTGTTGCGTCACCCACAAGTGAAATCAAATCGAATAAACTATCCGGATGTCAATGTATGCGATTAAGGAAGCGATCAACGTATGGCTTCCGATAGATCGAACAAAGTCGTATTATGTCACGAGCCCGGTTACGGGCGATTTGTTTTCATAAACGATTGCGCGGCGAAATTGCCGATGCTAAATTTAGCGCGGCCGTTATGGCGATTGAGAAGCCTTGAGGTGATAAGAGATAATCGATACTGCGTTCTCGACGCTACGTTTGTTAGAGAATTATTCGTTAATCCACGATGCCAAAATTCCACGCGCAATCTCAATCGTGTAAATCGTGTAGCAAAATGTTTTAATTAATTAAAGGAGGTGCGATATAGAATACAAAAGAAGCCAGAAGCGTGTATGTGGATTCAAGCGTACGACGTAATTAGAATGCTTGCTTAAAATTATCGGGAATAAACGTCACGATGTAAGCTCCTCTCTTTAATAATCCGTCATCATCTACTCAACAAGCTAACTGGGACGAATCCGTCTCGTAGTACTCGACCTTGACACGCAGGAAAAGCAGCGGGGTGATATCAAACCAAGTGTTTGACGAGTGTACAACGAGAAAGCTGAAAGCATCGATTGAAAAGCTGTCCTTTAATCCATCCTTGCAGCAGAATAAAAAATGTATAAAAATTCGATAACGAGAACGTTACACACACACACACACACACACACACACCTAGTCTATCGAACGAATAAATGGATTTATCTATCGACACAAAAATATTGGCGAACAATTTTGCCAACCTTCTTGCAAATCGCTTTCGTTGATAAACTCGTTAAAGCAAACGCTGTTTTCAGCGCTCAACGTTATTAAATATACATACTTAGGGATCAACGACCTAACGATCGCTAACGCAAACCCAAAGGAGACTGGTAAAATAGACAATCGGTTTTTGAGAAAACATTTTGGAAGAAATCTCGGTCGTGCAACATCAGCGACTCGACGACTCGCCAAAATTCGAGCAACTTGTGAAGGTCTATAGCCTGGCGACCCGTTTCGTGTGGACACCGTTCGACCTTCATCTCCTGCCGTCTCTTCTCGCACAGGTATGCGAATTCTCTTTCTCTCTCTTTCTCTCTATCTGGTCTCTCTCTCTCTCTCTCTCTTTCTCGGTGCGGCAAAGAAGCGGTGGAGCAGCGGAACGGCTGAAGGAAGCTGAAGAAGCGTCCGTGAGGAAGACAGAAAGAGAGAGATAGAGAAAGAACGAGAAGTCTCGAGAACAACAACCGACTGACGTCTCGAACGTAAGAGAGGCAGCAACAGCAGCAGCGACGTGCAGACAGGAAATGTTACCTCGAACGACGGTCGTGACTGGCCAATCGGAAGCATCTAGTCGTTTACAACACCACATATTGCCGAAGCAACACGGAGATGATATCGATAACGATACAAGGATACGCGCTAACCGAAGGGGAAAACGTCTGTGAGAACGACGCCGAGTTTTTTTCCACCGAACACGCGGGACTCTCTCTCTTTCTCCTCCGCTTTGGCTCGAGACGTTCGGCTCGGCTCGGCTCGGCCTGGGCTCGCCCCGAAAGGTGGAGCACAGTGAACCCCTGGCTGACTGGCGTCGCGACGCTGCGCGGCGCCGACGGTTCGTGGTCGATAGACGCGGCGCGTCGGATGGTTTTCCCCGTTTCCATAGCTCGCACAGTCCGCAGTTTGCGGGCTAGACCAGAAGATGGTGTTGCCGGGGAGTACAGCGGGCGGCCCCCGCGAAGACCTTGAGACGCTACATCGAACGCATCGTCGACGTCGGCGATGCCGTCGCGATGACGTCGGCGTGAACTCGATGCGGAAAGGGCATCGATTTTTTTCCTCGGATTCGCGACTCGGATTACCGACTGCCAAGTGCGCCCGCTTCACGGAGACGAACGCAAAATGGAAATGAGTGCAGAATTCGCACCTCGAATTTTCAATCGAATTTATATTAATCAAATAACTAATCAATAACTAGGTACCAAATAATTACATTTAACGCGAAGATGAAATATCATTCGCTGAGAAATATCGATTTAATAGGACCGAACAGAAAATCGAGAATAACGGATAATTTTATTTAATTGATCGTAACGAGCTCTAACGGAAGAATGTTACCTTCGGTCTGAAGAAGGCTTGCCAGGGCGATGTATTCGAAAGTACATATACATATATGTAGGCTGTAATAGCCCGTTAAGATCTCAGGTGAAGATCCGAAGAGCAGTTAAACTCGATCCCATCTTCCGGATGGCTCATATTGTAATCGCGAGCTAGTCCCGTGGGACTGCCAAGATCAGACGAGGCTTCGATTAATCGAGGATGCGACCTAGCGCGCCTCGCCAGACGGATGTTCTCTCGCACGGATGGCGAACGGGCGAAGCCCGTCGATTTATGTGCATTTCTCTGAGATTCCCATCCCACGACCGCGGGCGATGGATAACGCAAACGAAGCGTTACACGCTCGACCTTAAAGTCTCTCTCTCTCTCTCTTTCTCTCCTGGCCTAATCTCACCGACAACTTCCGACGAAATCTAATCAACGAAAAGTTTTTCAATCCGCAGAACCGCTCGAGCGAGGCCGCGTGGATTACAGCGAGCAATTGAACACGTAAACTCTCGGGACAGCTGGTATTGAGCAAAATCAATATTCCCGTTCTCCAACGAATGCTGCGAGCTGTAACTTGATATATATATCTTCGTGATCCGCAATTACGTACGCTATTATACCAGCTTCATTAAATTATAAAACGCATTCAAGCGGTACGATGTTCCCATGTAAAAGTATCGGCGAATTTACGTTGATTGATCAGCAATCGAATGACGAGTTTGCGAATAATTATTTTATGATTTTATTTAAAGAAAATAAGTGGCAAACTATATCGCGCACGTTAAAAATAACGCATTATTGCGATGCGCGACACGTAAATTTCAATTAATTTGCACGATAAAACAGCGTAAAAAAAACTCTTTCAGAGTATATTATGAAAACAAAATTTTTCGTTCTGGAGAGCGTTTTAAAATATTTATCCCTTTATTTCGCCAAGGTTGAATCGCCAGCTAGGGTTCTAGGAAATCCGCAAGCATTCCCGAAGGGTGAATCCGATGTTTGACACGAAACCAGACAGGCGCTAGCGGAGCACGAAGAAGCTGGTTGGGCTCGTTGGAATCGCGGCAGGATTAAACGGGCAAATTACGGGTTTGCGGTGGACCACGAGAAGAGGAGGAAGAAGAGGAGAAAGAGGAGGAGGAGGAGGAGGAGAGAGAAAGAGAGAAGAAGTTCGAACGCGAAAATAAAGAAAGTGGAGGACAAGCCGTCTCCCAGCAAATTCCACCACGGGCATACGCGAACACGGGGCCCCGGCGAATTTATCGCATCCCCAGAACCCCGATGTAATTATCCTCATTCCGAAATCCTTGAACGCGTGTCTCCACGCGCACTCAAGCGGCGCTATGTGCGAGAGATCGCAGATAAATTCCCTTAAATAAGACCCAGCCGCCTCTCTCTTTCTCTCTCTTTTTTCCTCTTTGATGAAAACGAGAGAGGTTCCCTTTTGGTAACCAAACTCCAAAAAATATATTCGATGTATTCTCGCGAGGGACTAATCGATTCGTAAACATTCGTGAAATAAAGCCGTGTATTTCTCCGTTGAAGAAGGGAACCTTGCATAAAATTCTCCAATTAGCCTTTGGATTTCCGCGGAATTCAAGGCCTCCTCTCTCCGTGGAGGTGCTATCACGTCCCCGTTTTTGTCACAATAAAAGAGGGAATCCGCCGCATTCCGCGTAATAGCTAAATATACTCAGGACTCGCGTACCTTGAGGGAAAAAGCGCGAGGATAATCTTGACTCCCGCGTGTCCGCTCAGCCGCGTGGGATCGCGTGCGGATTAACCGGAAATATGCGGATCAAACGCGGAAATATTCGCCGCAATCGCCAATTAACGTCGCGAGAATTAGGGACGCCGGTATTGCAGGCTGTACGTGACACGTGTTCGTGTCGCAAGTCAGAGGTTCCCAAATCCAGGCAAGACAATATATTTCGAGAAATATAAAAAGTTAAGAGAACCGCGTTAAAATATTACTGAATAATAAATTATTATTATGCAGTGTCGCATGTTCGCGAAAAGAGATAAAAAATATTTATTTATTACAAAATTATTCATCGTTCCTCGTCCATTCTTAGAAAGCTCTTCGATGGATATAAAATCTATAACGATCTGCAACGTGATTAAATCAAATGATAAATAATGCGGTGATTGCAATTACTTAATGTTTATAACGTTCGTTTTTATTAATGACTCGTCAATCGTACACGTTGTAAATTTTAATTATTGACGCAAGAGGATTCTCAGGTATACACGGGATCGACTAATCTAAGGTTTGGGAACCTCTGTCATGTGTGATGGAACCGGTAGCCTTCGCCGAGTACACTTGAGCGACGAAGAAACATGAGAACGCGTCGCTATTTCCATAATGAAAAGGTTCGTCCGTTAACCGCTGTTAACCCTTGCCTGGCGAGGGCATGCGTGAAATTGCACTCGTAGTTTCTTTCTAGGACTCCGTACCGGTTTCCAGAATGAAGAGACCAACGCGACCGCGTTTCGATACGCATTTCGTCGGCAGGGTAATTGATTACGTTGTAATCCTTACATCGCGGAAGGTATAACAGGCGTAAAGTTTAATAATTTATAGAATATCAGAATGTAATAAGCGGAAACACGAGCGTTAGAATATTTCTGAGCGTAAACCAATCGACGCGCATCGCGAGCGTATTTGTAAATCTAAAGCATTTCAAGCTTTATAAATTGTAATTTTCCGTACATTTTCCGTAGGCATCTCTTGCAACAGTTTATACTAAAAAAAATATGTATATGAAACTAAGGCTAATAGAATGTACATAAATCGTACAACGTTCTAAATACGCGAATAGATTATTCAGGAAACGCGTATTATCGCCTGCATAAATACCGCATAAATCTTTGATATTTTCAAAAATTATTCTGTACGTAGCAGCAAACACAGGCGTAAAATCGCCTATCGTTAATATTCCGCCCGTCATTAATAATTCGAAAAGCGCCACGGACAATAAGAGTGGCGAGCTCGCTAGCTCGGACGGATATTTAATCTATCGGGAGCAGCGGCTGGCGAGAAGCTGTTACGAGATCGTTGTCGCCCGTAAATCGTCATCATGTTCGCGCGAACCCGCTACCGGTTTCGCTGCACGTACGAAGTTTTCCCGATCGCGGCGCGTACTTTCGCGATAAGGTATCTCGATAACGGCCATTGGTTATGATTTATCGCGGCTCGTCTCGGATCCGTGTGAACGACAGAGTAAACACGAGGCTCGTGAAGGCGCCTGTCGCGGTCAAGGCGCAGAACAAATCACTCCGGAAGAGGACTTTTGCATCTTGATATGTCGGACACGGCTAGTGCTCGCGTGGTGACAGAGGACACGGGGTTTCTCTTTTCCACGGTTAACGATGCCAGGTCGGTTAATGGTTGCGATATTAACAAGTGGAGCGAGGACCCCGACAAATTGGCATTCGCGCACATTATGAAGTAGATTTTATCGGTCTCCATATGTCTTGTGAGTATATTAAAATATAAGCGACTAACATGCTAATGCAATTTATTATATATTAAAACTAGATCCGTGCTAATTCACCACGTGTTCAGGAATTTGCCAATTAAAATATATTTTCGAAAAATTAAATGAAGAAAAGCTATTTCTCGATTTTTATTTCATGAAATAGTTTCTAAGATATAAACGCTTATCGCTAAAATTGCTCGATCAAAAATTTTAGATGGTCGTCTGTCACTACCGTACGGTAGTTACTGTGACTGTCTAAACGTAGTTTATGATTGGCCAGCTTTCAAATCTTGAAAACTACCTCTTGAAATAAAGATCTATAAATATGTTTTTTTACTTAATTTTTTCGAGAACTCTTTTACTATAGTTTTTGGATTCGTGAATTTCGAAACATCCTGAATTTAAATTTACGGATAGGAAAACAACGATTTTGCATTTTTCTCAGCTAGCTTCCATGCTATATAAATTTTCACATTATTTTTGTATCATTTGAATTAGTTTAATGAGACTTTAAAAGAGAGATTTAAAAAGCTGTCTGTTGAAAAGTTTACAGAATTATAAAAGCAAAAGAGCTTTTCTAACTTTTTGACATTTTATCTGTGCGAAAGAACTATGTGTCTTCCACCTGTGACTTGAAATAGATGGACTGGTAGGCTTTAATGTAAAAGCGAGATCACATATGTGGATCATACCGAGTTACTGTACTGACTCGAAGCGGATATTGGGAACGAACATCAGGGAAAAGCATAACGTGTCGCGCACGACAGACTTAGCTATTTTAGCTTGGGCTTTCCAGAACGCCCAGCAGCTGCATTCCGCTCGAGGTATTGCTCTCTTTTAATACCTTTGTTTAGACAATAATGGCGCGCCATTACTACTTGAAGTATAAATATCCACGGATCGTTTAGTTCAGGGATAATATTTTTATTTATAAATATTGAACGCAAGTATTATTCTATCAATGTACAGTTTTGCGTAGCAATAAAGTTTTCCGTAATATTTTCTAACACTCATTATAAAAACAAATTAATATGAATAAATTACACACAGACACACGTAAAAACATAATAAATCAAGAAAAACAAAACTTCCATATATTATTCATTCTATTTCTTTCTTTACGCGAGAAAAATATTTTTAAATATAAATTTTCAGCATAGACTTCACGTTGTTAAACTGATGTCAGGAAACATTGTATATAAGAACTTTCTGATGCAATATAAATTTTGCAAAGTGAGTTGAGCGATAAACTTTCAAGTAAAAATAGGTTTTATTCAAGGTGATGATGCTGAAACGTTTCAACGTTTCAGTGTAAAAGCGGGTTCAAGGTTAGTAACGGAAACGGAAATACATTACTGAACGCCAGGAAAGGCGAGAAACCGACACGGATCGCGAAAGGAGGAACGAGAATATCAAGCGTATTTTACTGCACGATATTACGACTGTAATACAGTACTTAGTCGAATGTAATTGCAAGTTTAATCCTGATCAATAATGGTTTATATGTTCCGGCACGAGATGGATGAAGTTCAATGATACCAGAATCTAGACTGAGATCGTGAAAGTGTTATCAGAACAAGTGTATAAAAAAATGCATGCAACTTGTACACTGAAAAAAAAATCTGGTAGTAATAATCAAGCTCTGGTGAAATAATTTCAATTAAATGTTTGATTAATATTATATATACAATCAAATATTTAATATTTAGTAATTATATAAGTAAAATCAATAATTAAATTAATAATAACAATAATCAATCAGTTATCAAACGGTTATTAACTATTGTTAAATATTTGGTTATATTAATTAAATTGGAACTATTTCACCGAAGCTTAGTAGCTATCATTTAGGCGTCATTATTATTATCAAATTCTTTTCTCAGTGTCAATCATAAAATGTCAAAAAGTGGACACACATCTCGTTTTATATTTACCAAAATCGATAGAGGAAATAGTATGAGAGATTAGCTCAAGAGTAGAATATATTATTTACTCGCACATTATCGATTATGTACGAGAGAAAGGAAGAGAGAGAAAAAAAAAGTATTAAAAAAGTAATTGGTAAATTTATCCTCGAAAGAGTGTATTGATGGCTTCGACGAATTGTGTAAAAAGCGGCATGCTTTTGCTCCGTACGACGTATTGACCTGCGAAGCTGCATCGCGCAATCTTTTAATATTAGCCGAGAGGCGATAACCATACATTACACTCACGGATATGCGTTTCGAAAAGGTCATGCAAGGCAGGAGGTTCCATTTAGCCGTCGAACTGCAAATTCCACGCGTCTCGATATTAATTCACCGATCGTTTTAAATACCAAAGAGTGGACGACGGCGTCGTGATTAAATTTCCCCGCGCGTACAATTCGCTGTCGCGGAAAATTTCAAGAATTTTATGGGACTTATACTATAAATCAGATTGACATAAATTGATAAAGTGAAGGAACTTGCATCAAATTTTCAACAACATAAAATCGATTTCGAGTTGATTGAGAAACGCGCGGTTCAAATTGATTCGTGATACTTCGGTACAGTTAACGAGCACGGTCAATAAATTTCATACAAAACAACAATTTAGAACTCATTACAATTTGTAATACACTTACATGCCGATATAAAAGCCAGCCCGTTAAAAATGTGCGACACGCAACAGTTGTCAATTAGGAGCGGGAGATGCACGCGAGGCATAAATAGCAATGAAAATTGCAGTATGCAGCGAGGGAGAACGGTCGAAGGTGCATCAATATAACGGTACGTCATGTTGATAAGCGACAGGTATGTTCCCTAATGGATTCATTTGCGGAAGAAAGTTCGTCGTAGCGCGTGGTGCAGCGAGGTGCCGGCGAATTGTCTCGAGCTCCCGCTCGTAAAAGTTGACGAAGACCGACTACGGTAGTCGGCACCGTCGGTATTGGGATTCCCCTCGAGTTTGTAAATGAGTCGTTTCCATGTCCCCGTAGGGTTAACGCACGGACAAGCTCCATCGATCCCGGCGAACGAACCGACACCTGCGAGAGCGTGAGACCGGCGTATGATCGAGCGTTATGTCGCTCGGTAACCTCGGTGGATCGAGCGAGGAAAATCGATAATTACGCTGGGGCTGTTCAGCGAAATTAATATGAGGCAGGTGACCTCGGGAAGAATTTTCGCATCCTTGCGCACAAACGCAACGGCGGAAACGGACTTAACAGACGTACCTCTGGCGTGGAAAATGGATAATTAGGTGCAACGCGCCCTATGAATTTGTCGAGGTAAATGTACCAACTGTCTCGGGCTCTTTCGATCGCGATAGGTGTGGTGGCGACCGTGGAGAATGGATAATTATATGACACAATGCGTTCGCGAAGAGAGAGAAAGAGATAAAAGGGTACCTCGGCGTTGAATAGATATATAAAAAAAAAACTTGCTCAGAAGAAAGGAGAAACTTTACTTTCAAGCAGAGACTTTTAAATCGCGTACCGGAGGGGGGGGGGCTATTAGCAGTGACAGATATCTGTTGAGCGTGTAAAATCGATAATCATGGTGCGAGAAATGTGTCCGTTAAAATTGACACGATATAATACTTCATTAATATTTTACAGGCATGAGTCTATAGAACGATGGCGCGTGCGCCAGATTAAATTTCACGTTACTCAAGCTTTGTACAAACGCCTTCTGCCGTAATTAATCCGCAGGCGTGCACAGTAATCGGAGATACATTTAAGCGTAACGAATCGGTAACAACTCGGAAACGTAATAGCGAAATTCCGCAAAGTTCGCCGGGCAACATATTAATCTTATCCTTTGCCTTTGGACGTGATATCTTTATGTTTTACGGTACTCGAGGTCGTCGAATAACTTCTGCGTTATTACTCGGTTTCATAAAATAAAACGCAGCCCAAGCGGTATGCGCAACTTAGCGGTTTCGCTCCCTGACTGTCGTTCTGATGGATGTTACTTAATCGCGAGATATCACTCGTTAGAAACAGCGATTCACCACAACGATGGGAATATTTCAATGTCACCCCTCTTCTTCATTATCGCAATGAAAATAACCGTAGAGCGTATGAAACTGTATAAATGTATACTTTGTATCGCGAATATCTCTTCTTAATCTTCGCGAGATCGAGTAATGTGAAGGCTTTATAGCTGGAACACCGTGCGAGTTGAGTTGAGTCAAGTGACGCTGTGATAAAATATATGAGGCAACCAATCGCGGAAGCGTGAAGATGGAGTATACAGTTTTGGAGACAATAGAGGCGGACGTGCGCAAAGTAATAACGGTGCAAGATTAATATCCTATCGCGTATAGATCATATGGAAACAGGATTGCCGTCGAGAAGGTCGCGTCTCTAACTATCTTGCGTATATCTTCCGAAATAAATAGCTACATATGCTGCGAAAGCGTTTGATCCTTCTAAAAGACTTGATTCTTACAAACAAAGAGGTTCCCTTCCTTTAAACGTTTTGCATTTTTCTTTTTGTAAAATATTAGAAATAATTTGATTATAAAAGTAATTTTAAATTATAAATTAATAGGAATTTTATTTTAATTTTAAATTACGCTAAAAAAAGTCAGAATATTAGCAAATTACTTGCGACGATTTCTTCGATATTTTTTAGTTTAAAAAAAATGGATTGTGACGGCAAAATATGCATTTCTGTCAAATATATTTCATTTCATTGAAATGTAACTCACTTTTCTTATTAATCGGTTTATTTGCTAAGAATAACTTTTTATTTTGTCATATTTAAAAAATTTATTTCGATGAAATAAATTTATAAATATCTTTTTCTCGGGTATAATCGTGTAATTTCGAGAATGTTGGAAATTGTTTTGCAAGAGCGCACGATGAAACCGTGATTTAGTGCATATCGGTTCGACGACCCAGACCGACTGGGAGAAGACGAGTTCACAAGAGGCCTTCACCTTAACCTTGAAGAGCACCGACCGTTCTAGCAAAGGTGAACAAGAACGCGGACGAGCAGGGTGCCTTCAACAACGTGAGCGGTCCGCCCAGTCCCGCAACGAACATAATGCACGGTTTCCACGCTTATGTAAGGCCGAACGTTTCCTTACGGACACGTCATATATCGTCGAGTTTCACTGCCGTTTCATCCGCTCATATGGTGCCGAGACACGCCGGTGCATTAACAATGTTAGGCGCGGAATGACATTCCAAACGTGTAGAGTGCCCTGCTCTTTCACTTGAGTTAGTAACGCTACACAATGCACTTGGGATTCAAATTTTCCAATGAATAAAATATAACTATTTTCATCTTCTCAAATTACATTAAACGTACACGATCTTATTTTTTTATACTTAAAATCTTACGATATGATTTGTGATTATTTTTTATTCTTCTTAAAATAAGCGCAACCTCTCTCGAAATTCGATATTTTAAAGACGAATTTTTTTTTGCGTGATTACTTGCGTTTAATATATATTTATCCGTCGCTACTTATCTATAAATAGAATTAATTGCGTGATAAAAGAAAAAATCTGCGAGATGATCCAGTTTCTAGCGTACATTAATCACGTAGATGATTCACGGGTCAGTTGGCGTGATCTCCAGTAAAGTGGTCTCCATTAAAACGACCGTGCAAACAGTCGTCACACTTTCTGAGCACACGTCTTCTGCGCCGTATCAAGTTCGCTCGTTTTATTTCCAAAAACTCGAACTATACGGTATAATTAGTCGTGTGAATTTAGCGTATACGCTCTGTCGCGAGGGACCACCCAAGAACCGGACAAACAAGCCGAAAGGGAACTCAATCGTAAGCAGCGCAGTAATTAATGACACAGGCAGGTCGAGATTAACTGATTCTTGCCCCGACCCGCAATCTTTATAGGTTTGCTGCGTACGCCGCAATCCTATCAGGTACGGAACTCGAAAATATGAAGAATTATTTGAGAAGGAGAGATTCGAAGTAAATAACATTTTCTTTCACACTTTCACGCCCTCGTATCTTCGCGATCTCGTGTGCCCTCAAAAATACCGAAAAAGCTTTCCTGGTAATTGTTATTCCTCTTTCATAAAGTTTACATGGCGATCGGAGCTCATGATTACGGCGATTTATTTGACGAAAATTTCCCTGTTTACAAGTGAAATCATTTTGCGTTCCCTATTGTTTCCACGCGATATTATCCACAATCGCCGAGAGCACGTGTTCGTGTTAATGACGACCAGGAGTGGTATAAGAAGGCACGACGTGACGCATCACGCCTTTCCATAGCAAATTGCGTTTCGAGACTCGCGTCTTCTCTCACTATTGTATGCATCTTCCCACGAAAAGCAAGTGCAACCACGCTGAACGCAACGATGTGACACGGGCACATTATCCTCGACGTGTGTTCGCGCGAATGACACCTTTACGTCAGATCTTCACTTTTTATGTTACGCAATTGGTAATGTTATTTTCCATTGCAAATTTTTCCAACGCCCACATTCGCGAAGATACGAATCTTCACGGTGTAAATTCAACGATATCTCCGCCGGAATGGTCTCTGTCTCGAGGAATCGCGGACGACGCGACGTCTCGAAAACGACGTCGTTTTGGAACATCCTCTCTGCGTTAATTGATCCCGCTGGAGCACGCGATGGTCAATTTTCGCAATTCGCGGTGAGGAATATAGAGGCCAGAAGTACCGCCGCGAAGGCAGTCACACCCAGCTGACTAAAGTGACGTTAAGTGAGCCTTCGCATTTAACATCATTGGCCTCCGCACGTCAGCGCGTTGGCCGCGCCGGATAACTCGTTCGTTACAGCTGCACCGTACGTCTGCCGTGTTTATGTAATCGCCTAATGAGACGTGGGCGAGGTCGTTTATTTCGCTCTTCCTCATTTGCGTTTCCGAAACGATACGCGCGAGCCTGGAAGAGTCGGCGGACTAAAGAAAAATCCAATACCGAGAGATTGTGGCGCGTCTTGAAACTAAAGCAAATTTTTTTTTTTTTTAGCAATTTTTCGGAAGAAATTTGAACAATCGAGTTTATAATTTAGATACGGTTTCATATTCAAAATGGACCTTGCAAACTGAAGGTCCCAGCACTTGCTGCGAACCTTTCATATATCTCGGTATCAAAACTTTAAATTCTAAAGTTGATTAAAATGTCCTAAGGCGCTGCCTGCAGTTATCACCGCTCACTGATCAGACTTTTTGTCACAATACCGACGGACAATGGGTCACGAAGCGAATAACCGCGGAGCTCGACGAAAGTCGACAAGGGTGAACGACCGTGGAAAACAATCCGTGTTCGTGTACAAAACGTTCAGAGCGATTTCCTCATTTGTCGGCGTTCAATTCGCTATGACGATTGCACAAGGGTCCAGAGAGGAGAAAACCTCGAGGCAAGACGGCAGATACGTAGGTGGTTTTCGAGTGAAAGAAGGTCCGGTGGTTTCGCAAACGGAGAAGACTCCTTTGTCGCGACGTCCGAGAGCGAGCGTTTGTCTTCTTTGATAAAATAAACGCACTCCTATTCCTTTGTCGTTTAAAGTAAAAGCTTATTTCCGAACAAGCGCGAGCGTAAAATATTCCCCTTGCAAAGAATGAAGAAAGCGAATGCCCGTTTATCAACGTTCTCTCGAATAATTCTCAACTGGAAAAAAATATGAAAACATCTTTCCATTTATGTACGAAATATAATTTCATTAACTTTTTACAATTAGCTGTATGATATAGCTGCGCTGCGCGTTACACATTGACAAATGTGTATCCTTTGGAATTATCTCGCTACAATTAGAGTTATGTCCGACGATTTATCTTCGACCAGCATCTCGACCAGAAACGAATTACCGTGAACATATTCCACGATCGTTTATCATGCCGCTAAGAAATCTGTCGACCAAGCCTATGTGTATCAGTTTCCATTAGGGAGTCGGACTGCTATAGGTACGTTAAATCCACTTTCCTGAAATTATGCCGCGCCCAATACGGGAAATGAAACCATGCTATCTATCAATCATCGTTCGATAAAAATGTCAATCCATTACGAAGGGCGGGGGAATCAGGAATACCATTCTTCCTGAATGTACTGCTAAATTCGGAATTACTTCTAATCTGAAGGAGAATTTATTTATTTGCATCATTTTATTTTCGCAACATCTTATTTTTAAATACATTAAATACTCCTCGATAATTGAATTAGGAATATCAGATTTTAAAATCACGAGATGTAAAAATAAAATATAAAAAGTAATGATAAACTTCACATTTCGTTAATTCGTAATCGATCGTGTACAAAATTAGAACAAGGCGAGCTAAGAATCTATGCACACACAATTCCTTGAATATTTTATAATCTACTTTTATATTTGAAGCTCGATCGAGAGCAATTTAATTTCCAATCGCTTGCTCAACTCAGAAGTTTTATTCTCGTCTCGGTATTGAAATTAGCGGCATTATTCTTAATTCAGCTTTTAGCGGCCGGTGATCGAGAAAAAATACATATGGAGTATCCCCCCGTATATAGAGTAACACGCGCGCGGTCGCGGGAGCGATTAAGAAGTGCGCGAGTCAACGAACGAACTTGGAATGCAATTAAAGAAAATTTAACGAGCTTCTTATCGTTATCCAGGGTTGCCGTTCAGAAAATTAGTCGGACACGCTCAAGGAAGCTCATCGTTTCCGCGAGGGCTTAATCTCTTCCTGCCACGAAATCGAAGAATTCGCCACGGCGAATCTCGCCGTTCCCTCCTTTCATTCGTATAAACCGTTTCTCCGCTCGCGTTGGTACACGGCGAACGCCGTTGAATTTATGAATAACGCGTGAGATGGAAGTCATTAGGAAATTAAACGTTCGACTCGCGGGTATTAACAAGAAGAGAAACGGCGACGTTATACGCACAGAATACCGTGGGGGTTGGGCAAAAAGGCGCAGGAAATCGTCATCAGCGATGCAAAGCTGTGCACCGTACGTTTAAACATCACGTATATCAGATGAAAGATGTAATAATCCCGCACGCGCGTGCACACACACACACACACACAAAGACATTTGCAAATAAAATAACAACCGGCCGCGAGTTTCCTTCCGTTAACCATACCGAACGCGTTAGCGCATACGGCCTCGCACCGCTGAATTATGCATCGTTGAATTATGAATGGCACGGGATAATGGAAATAATTAACGGTGTCCGATTCGCGGATGCTAATGAAGCCGACGAGATGGTTTGCTGCCCGCATTAATGCGCGTCTCGCCGTCGGAAATTTCTCGGCCGTACGCGCGCGCGCTGCGAGACGCACCTCGTAACAAAAGTCGTCTTCCGCAATTATCGTCCGGCGTGTCTCGCCGCGAAGCCAATTCGCCACGACGCGCCGCCGTTGAGCCGCCTGCGAATCGGGGCTAACACACACGCACGCGGCGAGAAGCGAATTTCGATTTCACCCGGGTCGACGGCGTGACTTTGGGATCGCGAGGGCGGGTACGGCGAAAATAGCGGTAACAAGAATAACTGTTATTATATTTGCTAAAGGTACTCCCGTCGTGTGTACTAGAAACGCACACTTTCGCAAAGATTTCACGTTCGACACTAAACTCGTAAAGTACCGCGGAAAATATAATAAACGAATGCTAGTAAATTATTTTCTTAATAAACGAAATGCCCAAGTTCGGTTGGATAAGTTGAATTGAAAATTAAGATATGGAAATAGAATCGCAGAAAAGATTGCTCGATGCAATCTTCTCTGCGATCGGAGCCTCTCATTTAAAAGAATACAGTAATATATTCGCAACATACATCAGCCTGTCCTCGTTCGAAAAGAAAAATCTCGTGCCCCTTTCGCCGCTGTAATTTTTTTCCCTTAACTAACCGACTGCGATACACGTACAATTTGCGTTTGTATAATGATCTATCCTTTCTTTTTTTTCGCTTAAGCGAGGCAACAGACAGGGGGAAGTATTACCGCTCGCGAGCCTTGGACAGAGGCCAGTGCTACATCTATGGGTGGCCCTAATGATATTCAACCTGCTTTCTCCTCTAAATCGTTAAAAGTAGCATGGAAGATTAACGCAGCGGGATAGTGTTCGCGGGAGATACGCGAGGGAGATACGAGATTTGTAACGACACGAACGGCTCGTGCGTACGAGCGCGTAAATCCGCCCGCGAGAAGCGATCGCACGTGATAGCACCGGGACCGTTCCCCTGGCACGGATTCCTCGATCCGGCGATCGAGAAACGCAATGCACCTTCGTTCCCCCCCCTATCGTGGGAATCTATCACGCGGATCGAACCTGCCTCCAGCTGACCCCCGCACGCATGCACCGCTAATCCGCGTATCGAAGGCCTGAATGCGAGAGCCAAAGCGAGCGCGCCGTAGCCGTTACTTTGTAACCCGCTTCTTCTCGCTGCACGCTTCTTACACCGATGAATCGGGCGTCTATTCATTGAGCATTGAATGCTAAATAACTACGCGCAAAAATAGACACGCGTGGTTGTTGCGGCTGTTGCAATTTGCATTTTCCTGCGGCACGTTCTAGCCGGCAATGCACTTGTTTCAATGGGAGCCTACTTTGAATTTTTTTCTCTATCTCGAATAATGGTTGTATTGACGATGATCATATTGCCGTGCGATGAAGCTTATCCTTCCGGCGAAAATCATTATATATTGTGAGTAGAATCGGCGGTAAATCTCGTTAAGCGTTTGATTTCCACGTGTCAAAATCTTATTCTATCGCAACTCTCTCGACGTTATCTTAATCTGTCCGTACCTGCAAATCGAGAGAGTTTCGCTTTAATTAATTCGCATAACTCTCACGCAGGTCGTCCGATCGACGTGTTAATTAATCGAATCTACCACGCTATTCCTACGCGACATTAGATAGAAAGCAGCGTTAGTTATATTATAGAAAGGCATAAACTCACTTTTCGATGCGAGTAACGATGAATTATCACGCACGCACCGTACCTCGAAAATATGATTCGTAATGACTTACCTGAAACAGAAAAAAATGCAACATTAATTAACGGAAATATTGCGGGATCTCTTTCGAATAATTTTGCAATTTTTTTTTTGTTTACACGATTCTTTCGACACAATTTTTTTCGACCTTGAGGTTAATTAACAATTACTATTGTAGGAAACGTCTGCTAGTAGCGAAACGTCTGCGATTAATGCCTCCGTCGCAATTGATGGTCGGCGAGATATCGATCTGTGATATCCACGCGCGGCCCCACAACACACGGCGGAAGATAAATTCTGAAGTTACTACAAAGCTACTACGGACCGGCGATTATCGCGATTCTTCATTCGTCCTCCTCCTCCTCCTCTTCCTTTCCTCCACCTCCTACTTAGTTATGCGCACTATAATATATCGCGTGTGCACGCAAGCTGCTAAGCAGAATTCGCGGCGCGGTCTCTCCCGCACGCGCGCGCGCGCGTAGAACTTCGTTTCATGCTAGGCTTCGCGGTAGATCCGCGGGTAGATAGAAGAAACATTCAAGCGAATGCTTCTCCCGGCGAATCGTCTCGCTATGTACCCTACATTTTGCATCCGTCATGAATACTCAGCATTTAACGGTTATGTTACACTCATTACGCTGAAAAATCGCGCTAAATGCGGCACGCTTTGGACTCGTGCTTCTCGCTCGGCGGCTTCCGCGAACATCTTCCTCTCGAGACATTAATAAATCAAAGCAATGCACAGACGCGTATTATTAAGACTTAAAATGGAAGAAAGATTCAAAAGGAGGCTCGACGATCATCGAATAAATATTTATGACATTCCCGTTTATAAGTAAATTTAAACAAGATTTTATTTGGATTTTTCACGGATACTTCAGGCACGTTAATTGTCGTCATGTCAGCTGCGAGAGTTAGAAAGTCATACTGATGTAACTTAAGCGACTATCGACGAGAGGAAGACTTATATGCTTCGATTCAACCTTTTGCCCCATGACTGGGAACACGAAATACCACAGCGATATCTATGCGTAGCTCCTTCGAAGTGTTGCCAAACTGTTTTGATTGTCAGATAATATTTCATTCCACATTACAAAGAGCCGTAAATTCCGAAGAGCATTCGCGACGTATACATACAGAAACATTGACAAAAATCATATGCATATTAATAATTTATATAAGTAAAATATTTTTATAAAATTTTATATAAAACTTTTGTATAAAAATAGTTTATAAAATAATATTTAGTTACATCAGAATCTTAAATTGCAGGTAAATGTAAGGTTTTAATAATAATATCATCTATCATACACACACACACACACACACACATAAATATCAATTATTGCAATTCGCGTTTTTCAATTTGCATAAAAATAATTGGACCGTCTTGTAACTTAATAACGCGTTTTGTAGCATATTATATTCGACTTCATCGTGATTGGCTAAAAACAAAGAACGACGACACATCGCAAATTATTTTTTAATTACAACGAATGCTGAAAGGAAAAGCCAGCTGCGCTTTTCCCAACAGCCTGTGAAAAGCAACCGAGAACAATGGCGGCAGATCACGAACACCCGTATGTACTACAATGCAAATGCACTACAGATCTCTCCTTTCGTAGGTACACGTGGCCGGAAAGAGAAAGGAAAGCAAGAACAAACGTATCGTTCGCATTCTGCCTGTGTCAAATGCATGTTGACCTAGGCCGTGGATTATGCGTTTGCGTTTAGTATGCCACTCGTGACAAAATTTAATGTAACCGTATGTACCGCTAATTCGCTTACATTTCACATGACAGCAAAAAAATAACGTGAAAAATCAAAGAACATTCTTTCTTGTTTACAAAATCTGTTTGTAAAAGGAATTGGTATACATTTATTTTCAAACAAAATTACGATGTCACATGTGCTTCATATTTAATATTTTTACATATTTTATATGCATATATAAGACGTAAATACAAAGTAATATGTAAAGTTGCTAGATTTTGTTAAAAAGCACTTGATCTGTTTTTTTCTAAAATTCCCACTTCTAAAATTCTCATTTCTACTTATTAAAATTTCTCACGTAGATACACGGCGTGGGACTGTCGAGCATCGAGATTTAAGAAGTTTCTCGTTGCGGAAAATACTCTGATAAGCAACCCGAACAATGGTTCCATTGTGAAAAGCGTGTAGTTAGGTAATATATGAGGAATCGTTTTCCAATTTACTCTACGCCGAGCGTAATTAAGAATATGCCTAATAGAATATAGCTAATCACCGACATCGCCGAGAATAGCGCCCGCTTAATTAGAAGACGTTGGCCGCGATGATATTTCGCGTCGCGGCTTTCTCGTTATAAATACACCATAATGCGGTCAGTGTCACGTTGTTAATTATAATCAGGGAAAGAGCATCGTGAAAAAAAATATTCGACATCAATTTGAATAGCGTTACGGTACATCAAAGTTCACACGCCGTGTAAGCACTGCGATGCGCGCATCAAAAACCCGACGTACGTGTAAAATCTTCAATATAGTGAAAATGACCGCTCCATTTGTCAAATAAATTGCCCCCTTGGAAACAAAGTGTAACTTTGATATCCGGTTGTAATTAACCTGCGCCTCTTATAAGATCATTTGCGAACCGAGATTTCCCATTAGCCGGGACATGATTTCTTCACGGCATCAGACTTTTTTGCGCCGCGGACACTTTGTGGGGATCGCGGAAGAATCGCGCGGGGATTTTAAACGAACTGGTTCGTGTCCGCAGGCGAGACGCCACGGCGTAAGGGGTTAATGACGCGATTCGACGGGTGATGATGCTGGACAAGCTGATTGCGGAATTCGCCGCGACGAATTTCAATCCAGCGCGCCTTCGGTCCGGCGTGAGGCGGATCTTGCAGGGGCATCAGGCCGGCGGAATGCCATTAAGCCGGTTCCATCTCGAGTACCGCGGAGTCGTCTCTCTCTCTCTCCCAGTTTTTCAGCCGTCGTACGATTACGTATCGCGCAACACGATCGAGTTCCCCGGAACGATCGATGGCGGAGGACTTTCAACCGCGCGTGAACGCACTAGCCGGCCTCCGGAGACTTTAGTGTACTTTTCGCCGAACGCGCGCGACGCCGCCGCCGTACGTGTATGTGTACTTTGCAATTATGGCACTCGGACTGCAAATAAAGCAACCTGCTCAGCGCCAGACGGAGCAAACGTGCTCCGAATGGTAGAATTATCGCGGAAATTACAATCCCCGAGCTCCGAATCGCTGGAACGCAGACGATTAGACGATAAGTGATTGAAGGGGGTATTATGCCGTGGTCTTACGAAACTCGAGTTGTACTTGAACCACTATTTTGAAATCTTCTATACGAGTGCGATCGATTTAATGCTTATTACGGTAGGTAAACCCAATTCTCATGGCTAATTGTAGCAAAATAATTATCTAGCAAAATTTAGTTCCATGATTACACGAAAAATACAACTGAAGGAGATCACGATCGATAATTTAAAACACTGTTAAAAATATTATGCAATTCAATGTACTTTTAAGTTACACAAGTACATTAAATTTTATGTACTTATAACTGAAAAGTATACATGGAAGAACAAAGAAAATATACTTGGCGCGAGCCGCTACCGCGTCTCTTGATTGCAGTACATGCGCATGAAATTTAGTGCACTCGTGACTACATTAAATATTTTTAATGTACCTGCTCGAAACTTACTACCGTTACGTTATATTAAATACAATTGCGCTTTTTTTTAACAGTGTAAAAAATAATTGTTTTACCAAAAAAAAAAAATTATCTACGTTGCACCGAGATTAATGAAAGTGCGTTTTAATTCACATCGTTTTCTCTACATTCACGTAAACGATTATATTTTATTACGATTAATTAAGGTTCATGGGCGATAAATTTAGATTTTTCCATTTCTTACAGATTCGAGCAATATTATCATCTCGGTGAACGGAAGTAATAATCGATCAGAATATTAAGGTCGACCTATTTCATCCAGCGTTTCCATCTTGGCTCGTTACAGCGTAATACACTCCGCTCGTAATTATAGGTCGTTCGCTTGAGTTTGTTTAGCGGTGTGCAATTCATTAGAACAAATCTCTCGCTTCCTCCGCGTGGCCGAGATAAATCGCATCTCTGCGCGTGCTATATCGTACACCATGCTTATTATTATCAGCATGTGTGCGCGAAATGCCATTGCGCAATAATTATGCGATTCGACTTAATACAACACCACGCGTACTCGCGTAGTTGTCGACGCCTCCCTGATTATAAATCAAGGTAGCATTTGTACATGCGAATGCAAATAAAAATTTAAAACTTGAGGAAAGATTTGCATAAGCGTACGTAACATGTAATAAAAATCTCTGCGAGACATGGGAAGATAATTAGACCTTAGAGTTGGACCCTTTCGTGCCTGACTTTTTTTTTCTAGAAATAGTTAGCGTTTAATTCACGTCTTACGAAAGGTTTTTAGGATTGCTGATTATGAATCTAAAATCAAAATTTCAAAATTTAAACTGGCAGATCCAATTTAACAAATCAAAATGTCACTCAAATCCAACAAAATTTTGTATTTTTATCCGCCATATTAAATTTTAAAAATTCGATTATAGATTCATAATCAATGAGCCCAAAAATCTTTGGAGTTTTACTCATATCCAACAAAATTTTACATTTTAGTCCGTCACATTGGTTATTTTGAAATTAAATAATAATTGTAAAGATAACTTTTAATAAAAATCAAAAATGTCCGGTATTACGTCTAACACGGGAAAGTCGTAACATTGACACATCTCTGATTCTCAATAAAAATTATTCTTACAATTTAGATATAAATCTCTGTAAGAATCTCTTATTATTAGGCAACTGAGAATCGGTAAGTGACGGAAAAATAGAGGAACTGGTCGGATTTGAACTAGGGATCCTTCGTTCCAACAACTAGCACTCTTACTGCTAGACCAAGGCTCCACTGTTTCCCTAATATTTTCCGTTCGCATATCAACACTCTTACGATCCTTAGCTTCTGAGTATCTTACATAATTTTTTTTATAAATAGTCCTTACGTTAACTATCAAAATAGGATTTGAAACAACTCACTACCTTGATTTCTTTTAAAGATATATGTATTTCTCACTTTTATTTTTCACCTATTTTACAAATTTTTGACGAGGTATGCGGAACAAGAGGAAAACTCCTAAAGATTTGGATATTTTTGTAAAGAGTCCTATCTCTTATCTTTAAAATGAGCCCGGAGAGAAGTTGCTATCTTTATTTTTGTGGAAGATATGCATATTTTTGTAGCTTTGACACACATGTGCTACCAGGCACGAAAGAGTTAAAGAGTGAGCAATTTTAGAGTATTTTCCTGTTACAATCGATCAATTAGACCTACCTAGATCGGACTGTTCGTATTTTGCGACCATTGCGGCTACCATTCTGAGCTGCTGCTCGATCCGCAGTCGTTCACACTAGCCACCGGAAACGACGAGGTGTGTTCAAGGTCTTTCGTAGGTGAGGGAGACGAGATCGAGGAATCCCGAAATTATTCGATCGTAAACAGCCGAGAAAGGTAAGCGGAACGGTGCGATGTTACCGAACCCCCGGTGAACGCGGTGAATCACCAATTTAGGGCACTGTGTAGGCACGTACTGCCTTCGTTACGGAGAGATCGAGAGCAATTTATGTCGTCGTGCTTAAAACTGATGTCACACAGGCCTCACACTGATACTACAAACGAGAGTTTACTTCATGCTTTGCATTATATTCGACGATTCGCACAAATATTATATCAAGATATATATCTGGAGATATCAAAATGCCTTATTGTATAATAATAATGATACTGGTTACGGTAAAAAAAAATAAACGAAGGGGAAAACGGAAACGCGATGTAGATTTAATCGGAGCAAACGGCGAAGAATTCTTGATTCCTAGCCTAGCACGTGCTATAAAATTCTGAATGAATTTACATGAGTAGAAATCACGTAAATAGAATACGCGACACGTATCACTTTAATAGCGATTTGCAAATTTGCGAAATGACGCACGAGTAGTCACATTATGCGATGATGCAACAACGTTCGACAAACAGGCGATATTCATATGCAAACGTGTGACTCCTTAATCATTGAAATATTATTCTTCCTCGTATTCTATTTAGCATTAAATTTCCTTTCTATCCGAAACTCGCTTCGCCACGGGCACGCTCGTTTAACTCTTATTTTCGCGACGTATGTATATTATCGGTCGGAGTTTCTAGCACGCACTGCCCCACTGTAACAACACTAATGAATTTTTCATTCCCCTCGATAAGACGAACAGGGTAACATATAAATATTCGAATTTGGCCAGTGCGCCTCACTGGAAAAACGATCGGGGAGCCGAGACACTGAAACTTGGAAAGATCGACTTCTAACTTGGGGGAAAAGTCACCCGGGGACCGACAATTGCGGGGAGCCTCTTTCTCGTCAAACGAAAACACGCGCACTGACCTCGGCGAATCACACGATCGGCCGTGTGATTACCGTGCACGCGCGCTCGCGAAGGTCGGGAAGAACTACGGAACCTCGTTCGCGCGTCCTTGACTTTCGCGCGGAAGACGCGTAACCAACTGGCTTGGCTGTCTGGCTGGCTCGTGCGCGCTCGAATCCAGGATCGGGACGAGATTCGCTCTACGGCTGCGTGAAGCCGAGTGTGCGGCCTCCGCGATGAATCAAGCCCCCCCGTTTCATCCGGAGTCGACGTACCGCGGGCCTCTCCCCTCCCCGTCTCCTCTCCTGTCTCTCGCGCTGCACCCCTTTTTTCCTATCCTCACGAAAAACAATGTAACGAAAAATAATGTAACACACGAGCGCGTAATAAATTTCTAGAAAGGAGATATCGGAATGTCCGGAATTCTATTTTCAGTAATGAAACTTGGTTACGAACGATGCAACAGATTGGTCACGTATATTGAAATAATACCATATCCTGATATGCGTGATCAAACTCTTTTAGACACGCTTCGCTGGACAGAGGTGCCGAGACTATTACGCGCTGCCGACCTGCAGTGCCACGCGCTCCAAATTCAATGTCATTTATGATAAAATGATTTCGCGAAAACTAGTACGCGAAGAGGGTCCAGAAGAACCCAGAATATTGGAGAGAACTCGGAATGTTAAAGCGATTTATGGTAATACGTGGGGAAATGCAACGTGCGCGCGACTGATGTTCGGAAAGCGGTGAACAAAGTTGTCGAAGTGGCAGAGGAAGAGACGAGGAGCGAGAGATAATGCGAGGGCTGCACTCCGTCCATCTGGACATTTTCTTTTTTAGCCGCAAGTTCGAAACCACGTGTGACGACACTGAATAGGCAATGTGCCAACGACTGAGCTGATGCGTCAAGAGTACCATGTAACCTGATGAATCTCACTCCTATTTTTGCTGTATAGATATATTTTACATCTGGTGGAGAATCATTTGGAACATCTCGCTGCATAAGAAGCTGAATGAATTAATTCAACAGAAGCACGAGCGGTTGCCTTGAACGAATCGTCAAGAATTTATTTCTGTTCTACCAAACCCGTCTGATCGAAAGTACTCGTTCGCGAGCTAACATGCAGAAGCAAAGAAGAAATTTATTCCCTATTTAATTCTTACGAATTTTTATTTACGTAATCTAAATTTAAAGCCTAGTCATGCCAGATACTTAACGTTTCAAAAATATGTATGATTGAATTTCTGTTATAAGAAACTTAGCGTTAAAAATATCATCTTGGAATATTCATAGAACAATTTTATCTTCCCTGGCCGAGCACTTCATCGAATGATTAGTCATTCGTTTATCCAATTATTATCTTGACGCTAAACGAACAGAAGGCGTGCTTTCGCCACGCGAAGCGGTGGTTGCGATAAAGAAAGGAATGACCCGCCACGTCCCCGTGTCGCGGAAAGAATAAAAAATTCACCGTGGCGCTGCGCGGATAATTAGCATGCTCGCGAGCATAAGTCACGATCTCATACTGCACGAGCGTGCCACATGCCGCGCGAGCGAACGATGCACGGAGCGCAACTTTCACGGAGCGGCCACGGGCGGAATTGCTCGGCGGAGCGGACAACAAATGACCGATGGTGCCCAGGACGCGTGTATAGAAATCGGATGAACAGAGGGGGTTGGTCGGTCGGCCGGTCGATCGAATCGACGTTCGTCATGCGATCGCGCGCGCGTTGCTGCGTTCAGCGTTCACGGACGTGTTGGAAACGTGACCGCGCGAGGAGGTCTCTTCGCGTTGGCGCTGCACTGGCGGGAGAGATTTTCCTCCGAGGCGATTTCTAACGTCGGACGTATAAATGCATGTACAGACGGCGGCGACGCGAGAGATCGTTCCCCACTTTGCATAACGGTGCCGGCGCGACACTTTCCGCCGGTTTCCAAGCGAACACGGAAATCTGATTGAAGGACCCGTTGCCATCGCGATGGATTTCGTGCATGTTATAGTCAGTCTCATATTAATTCGTACAAGTGTTACGTAAAAAATATATGTGCATTTATATCGTTAGATTACATCGTTGTTTCCTATATCGTTGTTTGTGCACGAGAAATTGTTTTACTAAAGTATTTAAAAATTTAACTTTAGTTAGTCTAGATACAGATCTCGAAGTAATTTTGTTGGGCCATCAAAATAATTACATAGGACGTTCAAGCGTGATGAGCAAGGCTGCGAGATATTATGACATTCTAGCAACTAATTTCACTGTCTTACATAATTATTTTGTTAGTACGGCGAAATTATTTTCAGGTCTGCATTCAGCTAAATTTTTGGATACCTCGGCCAGCCGTTCTTTCCGTGTACGAATTCGGAGTTTCGTTTATTTTGTGACGCTGAAATATAAAATTACTCGATGTCAGAAGCATAAGAAAGATAAGAGGATATTAAAGAAACGTACGCTAACGATAACGCACAAAATACTACCTAGTGCTATCATACAAAGTAGTTTCATTTCGCGAAGAGGTTCAATAAGCCAGTTCGATTACACTGGCGATAATAGTAAAGACGAAACGAAAAGTCCTGCAAGGAAGATACGGGATTATCGTATAGCTGGACGTCACTCGGAACGAGTCATCACGGGGACAATGACCAAGGAGCCGAGGAAAAGAAAAAGTAAGAGAAAAAGCAATATGCGTTTCAGTAAGTTCTTTGAAATAAAATATTTAATAAGAACGCGAGGACTGTCGTTATGAAACGCGACAGGCAAAAAATAAGACTCGGAGCATACGCAGATAAAAGCACAGATGAGTACATGTACACCGTGCAAAAGAAAATTTGCGACACCCATTACTTGTTACGCGCGTTATCAACCGAATGCTTATAAAGAACAGGTTTTAAGGTAAGGGCGAAGGTAAAAAAAAAAAGATTTCAGGTTTGTGCCCAAATGGATTACCCGAGATTATTCCACGGAAGGAGCAATCAAAAATCCGAAAGATTTTTTTTTTTTTTTTTTTTTTTTTTTTAAGAAAAGGG
Source organism: Solenopsis invicta (assembly GCF_016802725.1). Taxonomy (NCBI): domain Eukaryota; kingdom Metazoa; phylum Arthropoda; class Insecta; order Hymenoptera; family Formicidae; genus Solenopsis; species Solenopsis invicta. The sequence continues at coordinate 23,908,145 of NC_052668.1, forward strand.
AGGTAAAAAAGGAAAGAGACAGAAAAGTTGTACAAGGCTTCACATGGTAAGCCGAATATGCAAATGTGGCAGCACGCGAAACCGCAGGATTGTCAATTCGGCACAGATAAAGCTCGATCCAGACCAAACAAACGGGCGTGGACAAACACGAATGAACAACTTGGTTCAATGAATGCGAACAGCGAGTACATCCCGCGAGTAAGTTGTTCATTCGTATTTGCTTACGCCTGTTTACTTGGTCTGGATCCGGTTTAAGACGCTCTCAAGCCCATCGACAAGCAAGCGCGTTGCAAGAGAACCGAGGAACATGCATCGATCGATCGATCGATCAGTCTTATCAGACAGAACTATGCTTAATTACATCGACGAGCGAAGCCGTGGTGATGAAAGCTTTATTCGGTCGTTTACTCGTTCCCTCGTGTTCGGTTGGTCAATGTTGCTCGCGAAACGAAAGGCATCTGCGGCGAGAAAAGCGGCGACCGAAAACTACCATCCGGCTGATGCGATTACGTAACGGTGTTAAAATAATTAGTGCGTATTACGTAGCGTTGCGCACTGCACGCGGTGGTAATTGGTGAGCGCTGCGTGTCGGCAGGCGAGAACACGGTCACGATCCGTCGCGATGAAAACGATGGACTTTGAACGTGCGACATGCAAATTTTCTCGTTACGTCGGTCGTCTTCCCGCTGACTTGCTACTTCGCATCCGATCGCAGTCTCCGCTCTCGTTTAATAAATTTCAATTTATTCCGGTGGCGCGATGAAAATAATTCATATACAAAGGCAAGCGCGGAATCACAGTGGTATATTAGATCTTATGAAAGCTGCACTTCGTTAAATAAATTATTATATCCGATCCCATTATCTACCGTTGCTCGGGCAGCTATAAATTGTCCGATATAATATCTGGAGATAAGAAGATAAAATGGACGGGCGGGAAATGAAGATAAAGAGACAAATCCGTGGCCGGAGATTTTCGTGACGCGATTAACGATCGCGCGAGCCAGGTTTGCGCTGGAAAAATTTATACATTATATCTGCATATCCAAGCAACGAGATTCGAAGTATAGTGAGTCATCATTGTACGATATCGATCCGCCTATATTGAGCAATCCGCGTGCGAGCATATATTCTAGAGTTCGCGCCGAAAGGAGGACGGATGAAGCGATGGAACGCGAGACGGACGGATTTGTTAAAGCGACACACCACGAGAGCCACTTCCCGCTGCCGGGTTCGACTGGTAGTCGGCAAACGTCGACCAATTTAAAACGTTCCACATCGTTTCCTGTTTATTACGCCCCTGATGTCGGCGCGATCAATGGTTAATGTGACCCTGACGAGGGCGAGATATCACGCGAAATCGCACTCTGCTACTTATAAATTAGCCTAATGTACCCTCTGTTCCAAAAATTAGGTGGATAGTCTGTCATCAGTGCTTCCCCGACAATAAGAGAGAGTCACACGAGCCATTGCGTGCGCACGCACGTGTGTACGATACCGTGTACTCGTATGTACACAATGACACCTTCGAGTCTTCAATGAAGCAATGTACGATATTAAAACGCGATGCTCCGAGCTTGCCAAAAGACAATGGAGCTATTTTGGCATCACTTAATGCGGGGAGTGTCAATCTCTCGATCTAAATGAAGATGAATACACGTGGCGCGCGTAGTATGCACGAGATTACAGGGAACGGGAATGAAGTTGATACTCTCTGTACTCTGGCCACTCTAGCGTGCAGCCATTATAAATTACTTTTTTTGTAAGTAGACGGCATAAGAATTTGACATTAAAGGATTAACGATGGAAAGATCAAGCAGGCTGCGCGCGCGATGAAATGATCAAAGCCAATAATAAATGAACATATTTTGAAACGCGGTTACGGAGACGGAAACGAATAACAATGCCGTCCTATTACCGAGAGAAGGCAGTCATACGGGTGTTACGAGAATAAATAACTGCAACCTACTTAAGCGCCTTCGCTTGTACACGCTACTTTGGCTACTCGTATGCCAAAGAACTATCAATCTGAAACACAGGCGCGAACGCCGCCGGTGCCTCGAGTGATCGAGTCGACAAACTCGTCTCGATGAAAGGGACGAGGCCGGTATAATAAATCGTGGCTGCGAAGAGATCAAAGTTTATCGTTACGAATCTGAATTTCTGCAGAGATATTTTTCCGTTGTTTTTTGACAATCGAAATCTTGCAATTAGTTTACGATAATCACATTTTATAATTAGATAATTATATACTATACAAATCTCGTAATTAAATACTACGTTATTAACTCTATCCTCATTCTATCTCAACTTTCTAAACGTACGATTAATTGAAATGTTTGAAAGAAGTGTAGACACAAAGGTACACTCAGAGAACAGTTATGTTTAAATTGATGAAGTGGTTTCTTTTAAGTTGAAGTGAAAATATCTTTGCGGAAAATAAAAATTTATTTTAATTCGAGAAATAACATTACTAGCCTTTTCTAAAGTAAATAAAATATTTATTCAAATCATTTAATTTAAATAAGTTTTTTATTAAAAAAAAAAAAATACTGACAGAAATGTAAGAAATAATTCAGTTGTTCTAATTACAAAAATATATTTCTTAAAAAAAAAAAAATTTACGTTGCACAAACTATTTCTTTAATTCTAATAAAAAAAAACAGTCAAGAAATTTCTCCATATTAAAGAAACTTTTTTCGTATAGCAATGCACAAATTTCTTTGATTCAAACAAATATTTTTTGACTCAAGAAAATTTTTCTCTGAGTGTAAAATGACATTATATTTAAAGGAACGTTAACGCTACGAAAACGGATATTCGCAGCGATTCGAAATAGCGATATAAAAGATTACTCAAACGCTACGTTCATCCTTCTTAACCTCATGTTTTAAGCAAAACTTTAACAAAGAGTATAGTTTAGCATTTCTACGGATTTTTTAAACCTTTACATCTTAATGGAGATTATTATGAAAATGTAGCAGGATTTGCAAGATATTACAAGCTGGTTGAAATTGCAGTTGACAATAAGATGCAACGTACGCCTATCTTCGACGAAATGAATAATGAAAAAATAGGAATAGTTTGAATAAAACAAGTAGATAAAAAACGTACAGTCAACGAGACAATACTGTTTTGCATAAAAATACGAACGAATAATACGAACGTCTTTGTATTCAAGGAGAAATTAAAATGTTGAAACCTGACCGCGAAGCTCGAACGACGCGATGTTATGTCACAACAACATTACGAATGTAAAACTACGTAAAATGCAAGATCATTATGACATTGTAAATCGAGATAAATGTAGATAACAATAACTTCGAGGGAATTACTGAATTTATTTCGGGGCCTAATGGCCGCACGAAAACGCGCGTTCAGCCGACTTCCTTCCGTTAAAAAATCGCTGAACCATACCAACGAACGTGTAACCATCTGGCGGATACGTATGCAGCCGATGCTAATACAACGCGGAAACCGCATGCACACGGTGTTCTTAAGTGAATTCAATGCCTTTTGATGTTATACAGTGGCTATACTGTGAATCAAAATATCTCGGAGCCGCGTTTACGGCGGCAATTAAGAAAAAAAATTGTTGCAAGTGACGGAATTATCTGTCATTATCATCGTTTTATGTGAAGGTTATTGCTAAAGGTCCACATTGCTAAATGTACAGATTGTTGGCCATTGAGTATGCCATTTGATTTTAATTTAAAGCGAAAGCAACACGAGCTAAAAGTTCATACAGATTTTATAAATCTATCGAGCATTCTTTTTTTTCGTCGAGAATATATTTTTTCCCCAAAAATAATATTAACAAATAGTTTGTATTTTATTCGTGCAATTTAATTTCTCACGACCCTCTCAGCCAAACCGGACAATTCTATGAAATAAAAAATAGAGGAGATTGATGAAGTCGTGAACTAATTTACAAAAGTGGCTTAATTTTGGTAGAGCACAGATCACGACGAAAATTAATTCGTCTTCGTTCATATTATATGACGTCTCATAAAAAATTCCCGAGTTATTATATCAAAGCAGAAAATATCCCTCACAAAATCCGTTGAAAATTTATCACGGTTGAATGACTGATCGATATCGCGCAATAATGCAACTGAACTGAAATCACAGAGTACATGTATAATCGACAGTAGATCACGCGGATATCAGGGAGTGTGATAAGAGAATCTGAGTTGCGATCACGCAAAGCAAAAGCATACGACTCCTTGCACGATAACCTTGCGATTCACGTATGGCCGAGTCGAGTCGAGTCAATATCCTTCGTCCAGCCGAGAAAACCCACTGAAGTTAGAGGTTCCTTCGCCGCTCGCTTCGAAAATATTATTTCCGGCGCGCGTATATTTTTTCGCAAGATAAAATCAAAATCGTCAATCCGACGTCTCTTCGGCACGGACGAGGAAAGGCTGACGCAATAAACATGCGAGTTGATTAAAGTCATTTAGGACTCGCGGTTGGGTAATTTAGACGTCAGGAGTGTAAAATGTAGATGTAGATTCACTCAGGAAGCTACACGAGATCCGAGTATGAATCGCGTACGAATGTGCATCGGACCGATGAGCAAGGCATGCATCGTTGCGGGACACGGTGCATCGCTGGATGCGTATTACAGTTAATCTTGTTACGCGTATATAACGGATTGTATCAAAAATATCAGGTGATCGCCGCGCAATGCTCAGTCGAATTCTCGGCTCGACGTGCTCGCTCCGTTTAATATCTTGGGCGCTTGCACTCATTTTCTACATCATTATTGCCGACTAGTCTCCTTAGAGTCTATCGTTAGGAAAGGTAGTGTATACATTAAAACTGTATATATTAATATTTTAGATAGATATTTAACTGTTATTCAGCTGCTTTAACATTTAGATAATAATTCTATATTTTTATGTAATCTTTAAGAAATTAAAATAATATGGAGAAAAAGTAAACGCAATATTTCCAGATACAATATTATAGATGAATATGGGGCTAATATTCGGCTTTAGTAGTCAGATTATCCAGACAATAATTCTCAAAATTTATATAATTTTTAAAAAATTAAAATAATTTGGAAGAAAAATAAATGAAATGTTCCCAGATACAACATTTTAGAATTTATATGAATATCTGTCTGCTATTCGGCTGCTGTTGTATTTAAATATTATTCAGATAATAATTCTATATTTTTATGTAATTTGTCTTTAAAAAATTAAAGTAATATGGGAAAAAAATGCAATATTCCTAGATATAGTATTTTAGATGAATATCTGGCTGCTGTTTGGCTGCTTTGGTATTTAAATATTCTCTAGATAATAATTCTATAATTTTATATAATCATTAAGAAATTAAAATAATATAGAGAAAAAGTAAACGCAATATTTACAGATACAATATTATAGATGAATATAGGGCTATTATTCGGCTTCAGTAGTCAGATTATCCAGACAATAATTCTCTAATTTTATATAATTTTTTAAGAAATTAAAATAATTTAGAAAAAAATAAATGCAATATCCCCAGATACAATATTTTAGAATTTTAGATGGATATCTGTCTGCTATTCGGCTGCTGTTGTATTTAAATATTATCCAGATAATAATTCTATATTTGTATATAAAATCTTTACAAAATTAAAATAGTTTGGAGGAAAAATAAATGCCATATTCCCAGATATACATTTCTGTTTTTAGAAAATATTTGGATGCAACTTGTTCAGGTAGAAAATTTCATTTCCAACATATATCTCTTGTATTGTCAAGTTCATTTAAAAAATTTAAAAGGATAAGGATGATGAAATAGATTTTAGTACTCCTTACATTATGTATAATATAAAAGAGCACGCGGATACATAAAACAATCGATTCGACAGGTTATTGTAGTCTTGAAAGAATAAGGAGAATGAAGGACACAATCTATATCTACGAAATATAAGAACTTCTGTATCAACATTTTTTAAGAAACTTGATATCAACGAGCGTACCTCCTACTTCGATATATACGTAAGAGTATCTCGGAATTACAGTCTCCTCAAATTACGTTAAAATTGATGTTTCCATTAGCAAAAAATATGCAAGCAGCATGATATATCATTCTTAAATATTCGACATACTGAACATCCCTCTAAGCTATTCAAGTTAAAATTCAAAACTTAGCAGTTCGAGCGCGCAGCGTGTTGCTCAGATTTCTGCAAATGTTTCTCGGTTCGTTAACACGTTGAATACTACGACTGACGTCTCGACGTTCTTTGACATTTCTTGACAAAAGACTCTGCAACAGTATTTAATAAGTCAGGCGAGTCATCGGCATACAAAATATCAAACGAGCGAAATAACAGGTGTATTCGTTCGAATATCTGGCGCGTGTATATTATATGTTTGTTTAGGCTTTCGCAGAGATGATCCAATTCGGTGTGATATTCAACGTGTTAACACGGTACACGGAACACGATTATAGCGCACGCTGACGAATCCAACGACGACGGGGGCGCGGACGCCCGGTGCGAGAGCACGTTGCGGCGCGGCGCCGCGGCTGACGTGCCGATCGGATCACGTCCGCGTAGGTGTGTAAGACCGATTCGGCCGGCGTTAAATTCGCGAGGACGAATCGTCACGGCGCGAGACGATAGCGCGCGGCGAGAAAAAGGAAAAAAAGCAAGAGAGAGAGAGAGAGGGAGAGAGAGCGAGAGGGAGAGAGAGCGAGAGAGAGATCGCGAAGGAAGGAGAGAACAGACGGAGACAGATAACGGTAATCTCGAACGACCGGCAGGAACGTCGTCGCGGCGGTGCCCGAGCTGCAAGGCCGTCGGCGCGTGACCTTAATGAGTAATCGGTCCGGCGGCTCGTGAATTACTCGCAGCACCACGCGAAGCCGTCCGCGCGATCGGCCGCGAGATCGCACGCTGTCAATCGCGTGCGCCGAGAGGCCTGGACACGTCGCGCGACGACGGATTCTGGACGAGCGGCGAGGAGGGCGAGCGGCGACGTGTCGACGATGACAGCCGTCGTCGAGGCGTCGCGGGCTCCGCCGAGGGGCGTCCGCGACGTCCCGGACGACGTCGTCACCCGGGCGCGCTCGCGCGCCGTCCAGCGATCGTCCTCACGCGCGCTCCGTGCGGACCACGGCGCGCGCGGACCGCGGTCGCCGCGTGCACCAACAGCGACTCGGTGTGTCGCGGCGACGGCGATCCGTTCAGCGGGGCGCGACGCGCCGCCCGGCTCCGGAGCATCCACGGCGCGACATGATCGCGGCGAGTAAGGGGCGCGACGCGTCGACAAATACCTCGTTTCTCGACGAGCTCCGAAATCTCCTCCCTGTTGTCGGCCATCTTAGCACCAGTCACCGTCCCACAATGCACGCTGGGTAAAACAAACGCGCCGCCGTCGTCGTCGCCGCCGTCGTCGTCGTCGTCGTCGTTGCCGCCGTCGCCGCCACCGCGGCGCTCCGGTACACGCCGCGGCAGCGACACCTGCTGCGCGCACGTGGAGGCATCTACCAGTCGGTTTAAGCAGGACCGTACCTACTCCATGCTCGACACGTGTCGCGATGCGCGATGTGTTACGCGTGTATTGACGAGTGACGATTGATGACATTGCTCACCATCTAGCTGATTTTTTTCCCTTATTTTTTCTCGCTTGCCTCATTGATATGCTAAACTTCACCGCGATCCGATGACTGCCTTTGACTCTTTTTTGTCAGTCTGCTTAGCTCTTACATATATTCTTTGACCCGCATACTTGTTATTATTTTTTTTGCCTCTATAATAGCTTAGTGTATATAATCTGGCAATGGACTTTGGTGCGTATTTAAATTTATAAAGATAAACGAGTTTTTTTTAGTTTGTCGATCGATCGGTCGCATTTTGCATAAAACGTATAGCTTTTACAGAGCAAAGTCGCATTTGCGCCTAATGCAATTGATAAAATGAAATTCAATTAAAAAAATTTACCAGATGTACATTTGATGTGCGCGCTATTACGTTAATTGTCTTCAGCTTTCATTAGTATAAAGAAGAATAAAATGACGCAAACATCTATTAAAAACACGTTCTAAATGCAGGTCTTTTGAAAAATAAATTTAATGTGCTAACAGCTCGTATTGACAAACATATAATTCAATAAAAAGTCAATAAAACGAGCAAACAATAAGATGTCTTTTTTAATGATGAGTGAATCTTTGCGAAACCTCCAGAGTTCACGGTGATAAATTATCGTAATAAACATGTTTATTTACTTCATTTTTCCAAGAAATTATTTGTTCAATAAACTCATCGCGATTCGGATGTTGCGATAGCAAAATTTTTAAACACCGAAATATTCTTTTGCAAAATATGACAGACGTAAAAATGACCGTTCGGTTATGTTAATTTAATTTAATTCGTTTTAATATGTATACCTTACGAAATTAGCTTGTCGTTAAATGAAACGGGAAGAAATTAAGCGCTTGTGTGTTATTACATACTTCGACATGTTATCATTTCCTTCTGCGTCAAATTTAGCCAATGTTAAAGTTATTACTCATGAAATATTATCATTTTGCGTCACAGATAGTTTCCATCATTGCACGTACAGTCTACATATGCATGCATTTATCTTGCTTGATTTCGGCGTAGCAGTTTCGATACTTGAATTCACAAAAATATGCGTCACGACCTTTGATTATTTTCTTTTTTTCCGTGGGAATTCTTAAAAGCTGCGAAATAGGCTGGCGAGCTCCCCTCCTTTAATTTTCTACATTCTTCTTTCGCGCATGTACGGCGGCGTGACATACTTTCACGATATAGCCGCTCCTGGTACGCATTGTAAGCGCAACATAATTCCGTTAGGCCGTTAGGCAGTTAAGACGCGCGGCAGTTGGCGCCTGGCGGCAGTCTTTGTGCGTTTTTCCTCAAGTTCAGTTGTGCCTGTCTGCAGCTTTAAAAATGAGCGATCGCACCGTGGTGATAGTGTCTGCCGTTAGGACACCCATAGGTAATGAAACGAGCTGCGTCCAGCTGACCAATAAAATCTCACGAGATAATTTACGTTTAAATTATTTTAAACGTTTAAACAATTGAAAAATTTGAATTTAAATTGGGCCGACGGAAGATGTTTTGGGTATATTCCATCCCATGGGTGAGAAAAATTAAGATAGCCTCTCCCGGGCATTTATTCAGGTTATACCTTTCGCGTATATACCATAGAAATGCGACTGCACATAAAAAACTCATCTCAATTATTGAATAAAAAATACCTTGCAAAAACATAATGTCTCGGTAATGAAAATTGAGCATCTATGCACTAAAGATGCAAGAATACATCTTATTTTTGTATCACCTCTACCAGAGTATTGTTCCTATAGAACATGCTAGTAATGTAAAACCTGTATCATTTCTAATAAAAATTATTAAATTTACTGTAATTTATAGGATCGTTTTGTGGATCCTTATCCTCATTGAAGGCATCTGAGCTGGGAAGTATCGTTATCAAGGAAAGTCTAATAAGAGCTGGACTGAAAGGAACAGATGTTTCTGAAGTCATTATGGGCCAGGTATTTATAATTCTAAAAGAATAATAATAAATTGTAAATCAGCCTTTTATTCAGTCAGATTTTGACATTTTTTGTGTCGTATACCCTTGAAAAAAAAGTTGATACACTTGTTTCAATAAACTGATTACTGATCAGTAACTAGATTTCATCAGTTAACTGATAAAAGATCATCAGTTGCTTATCAGTAATTAGTTTATTGAAAGTTTATCAATTTTTTTTTAACGCTAAAGTGCTTATATATGTTTCCACGTGCAAAAAGTTATTTATGAGTATGTAGGAATAATTGTTTTTTCAGATACTCACTGCATCTGAAGGCCAAAATCCTGCAAGACAAGCAGCAGTACATGCTGGCATACCTATTCATGTACCTGCTTATCAAATAAACATGTTGTGTGGTTCTGGTCTAAAGTACGTTGTCTATTTGATCTGGCATATGATTTTTTTCCATAATGTACAATAGTTTTCATAATTATGCAAATAAGATTGTCTTTGAAATAACGTGTTAAATATTTCACAGGTCCGTAATGGCTGCTTATTGTAATATAAAATCAGGAGAAAGTGATATAGTTGTAGCTGGTGGTCAGGAAAATATGAGTAGAGCACCGCATGCTATTTATCTCAGGAATGCTGTAAAATTTGGAAGTTGTAATTTAATGGACACACTAGAGGATTGTTTAACAGATGCCTTTCATAATATTCACATGGGAATGACAGGTGAGACAAAAATATTATAGGCATGAATATTTTTGCATTAGAAAAATTCACACAAATATAATGTATTATTTTTGCTACTCTTGTACCACTGGCAGCTGAAAATATTGTTGAAAAGTATGAAATAAGCAGAGAGGCACAGGATTCTTACGCGACCAAATCTCAACAGAAGGCAGAGGTTGCTATCAATGCTGGATATTTCGAGAAGGAAATTGTCCCAGTGACTGTTCCAGGCAAGAAAGAATCTGTCGTTATATCTAAAGATGAATTCCCAAAATTTGGAACGACCACTGAGAAGCTTGCAAAGTTGAAACCGGCATTTAAACCCGTATGTAAATATACATTTATATTTTCATATAAAACTGTACAGAAAAAACATATTAAAAATTGTTACGTTGCATTTAGAACAATGGGACAGTTACTGCTGGCACTGCGTCCGGTATAAACGACGGTGCGGCTGCTGTAGTGCTCATGTCCGAAGAAACTGCTGCAAATAGAAGAATCTCACCATTAGCCAATATTGTTGCATTTGCACAGGTCGGAGTTGAACCTAGTATTATGGGCGTCGGACCTATCGAGGCTGTTAAATTAGTCGTTAGTATTTTTGACGTTTACACCGGTTCTGTTACTGCATTTGCTTTCATTTCAATGCTGATCTTACGCAACTGCAAATATACACTTATTTTAGTTGAAGAAAGCGAACTGGACAAAAGAGGAAGTGGATATTTACGAATTGAACGAGGCCTTCGCCGCACAAGCGATCGTGTGTGTTCAAGAGCTCGGTTTAGATCCCGAGAAAGTTAATGTAAATGGAGGTGCTATTGCTTTAGGTCATCCCGTTGGCACGTCAGGTATGCATTTAGCCTCTTTCTTCACGAGAACTTTCGTTTTATGATATTTTTGTGTGCTTCAGGAACAAGAATATTAGTTACTCTATTACACACTTTGGAAAGGACAGGAAAGAAAAAGGGGGTTGCGTCTTTGTGCATAGGAGGGGGAATGGGTATCGCCGTTGCTATTGAAAGAAAATAACGAATATCTTTTCTATTTATATATATATATATATATAAATCATAAGTGGAAGGCTATTTTTGTCAAGACATAGTTTAATCAAAATATAACACACTTTAAGATATATATATATATATATATATCTTAAAGTGTGTTATATTTTGATTAAACTATGTCTTGACAAAAATGGCCTTCCACTTATGATTTATATATATATATATATATATAAATAGAAAAGATATTCGTTATTTTCTATATATATACATATACATATATCTTAAAGTGTGTTATATTTTGATTAAACTATGTCTTGACAAAAATAGCCTTCCACTTATGATATACATCGAATAAAGGGGTATTTATTACCATATTATATACAACATTCGTTCATTTAATTTTGCTGTATGAATATTTCATTATCCAATCCCTCTTTAGAAATAATGCAGTTGAATACTTTTGTAATAGAAATTTCACAACAAAAATTTAAATTAAAAAAATACTAAAATGGCAAAAATATGAAATAATGCAATGTTGAGCTGTTAAATCCACAAAATATAAACATTCAATAAAAATAAAGATGATCTTAAACTGTAAAATCACAAACAATAAAAAAGTATGTAAGTACGATCCTTAATATTATTTAATGTCGTAAGACGAATGCATTAAAATCACAGTAAATTATATTTTTTCAAGAATCTCATTTATCTTCGTTTTCTGTAGTCTCAGCCTTTGCTGTATTCTTATCTTCCAAAATTTGATCTACAGCTGCAAGGTCTTCCTGTTGTCTCTGTTGGGCGCGTTTTGTTTTAAAAGTTTGTTTCTCATATGTCGGTCTCCTCGATGGTGGCTTCAGGTATTTTAACTGTTCCTTGATAGCTGGGATAATCCGTATCTTAAATTACAATGTGTTTTAATTAGACGTAAATGTGCACACACGTAAAAATAAGTTTCTCTAAATTTTATTAAATTCTAGTTTTTCGACAATAAAGCATTAAACAAATCTCAAAATCCATCTTTAAAAAATGCATACAAAGCACATTACATTTAAAAGTCACAAGCTGAACACCTAAAAAAATTAAAATGTTCTCTTCATTACAAACCATGTAACATAATCCTATATTTAAGTCACAAGCTGAACACCTACAATTTTCTTAATACTTGTAAGATTCTCTAAAAAGATGAAAGTTGTCTTTTCATTACAAATAAAGTAACATATAATCCTGATATTCTCATATTACATAGCTGATACACTAAGCGGTACAGCTGGATAATATCCACAATATAACTTTCCATTTTTATTAAAACAAGGAATAGGTTCATCTAACGGTCTCTGTGCTACCAAATTGATATCTGGTATACACAGCTTTGCATGTTTCTTTATTACATGTCCCCATAAAGAATCTACGTTAATCGTCGAGTCTTTTAAGCAAAAATATGACCCCCAGAGCTTTGAATTCAGAATTTTCTCATCCGGATGAGTTAAAGCGTGACAGAGCATTCCTTCTGACATTTGTTCCTCGATTACGGCTAGAGTATCGCAACATGCGGATGCACTAGGTATGTAAACGTCCTGTATGAGATTGTCACCGATATATAAACACCGCTGATTAGTTTTTCCCGTTATACGAACGAGAAATTTTAATAAATCGTTCCAGTTTCCCTGACTGTATATTTCACCTCGTTTTAAGTCCTGGCTGGTGATATCGGTTTCGTTGTTGTTTACAACATCGTAAAATGGTCGATTTTGAATAAAAAACCCTGGCTTCTTCGCGAAACACACTACGATATCGAAAAGGGATCGCCAATCTTCCCCGAGAGCATAACTCGCGGTAAAACTCGCGAAATCCACGTTCGATCCAGTAAGAAGAAAAGTTGCAGATTTTTTCTTTACTTCCCTCAACCATGAAATTGTATCTGTGCTGCATTTGCGCAAATATTTCTCCGGATTTTTCTTGATGTGGCCAAATATCCCTTTATTCGACTGGAAATGCTCTCTGGTGAACATATAGGTCAGTCCATCCAATATGTCAGGCCAGATATCATATTTGTCCAAGGGAGAGCCATGCTCTTCGTCGAGTGTGTCTACTGCCCGTGCAAACGCGACACTCGACACTATGTCGAAGTAATCCAGCAGGCTCCTCACTTTCTTGGACAGAGGACCGTTCCAAGTTGCCATTACGTCGCGACAGAATGCATCTGTGGCTTCTGATCTCTGCTCGGGATATATCTCCTTAATCTGTTCTGTGTTTAACAAACGCGAGCCGTGGCATGCTCTGCGGATTACTCCATCGGGGCTCACCCTGAGCACGTTACCCCGCTCAAAGTCCAGCAACAGTCCTTTCTGCATGAAGTCCAAGACGTCGTCTGTCAACGGCTCCAGGAGATGCTTTCCGTTGTACCCGCGTTTATCCACCAGGAATCTGGCTAATATCTCGTACTCGATGTGCACCAGATTCGTGACATTGTAACGCAGCAGAGTGTTATCCAGGTCGAAACCGATGCAGTCGTAGTCCGTAAATTTGAACGAGTCCATGTTGCTTCTGACGAAATTGCTAGACGTCGTGAAATCGTATCTACTGTTAGGAACCGCGAAGCGCACGACCGTACCAGGAGGTACTTCTGCCTTGTCAATTATTCGCTTATGAAAAGAATGTCCACGTACGTATAATCTAACGGTGCGATAGAGACCAATGTCTCTAATCATATCAACATGTGATTACACTGGCATGATGCAATCGAGTAATTCGGCAGCTATGCAAATAGCGCCGGAGCGTGCTGACGGTCGCAGGGACGTTTTGGAGTCAGACTGAGCAACCCTAAAATGTTAAACACCTAAACCCTAGGCACCCCCGAGCGCCCCCGAAATCCTAAGGGAGGCGGGAAAAGGGGTGAACTGGTTTTCTGATCTCACGCGAGGCGCAACCTAACCTAGACGCGCGACATTAGACATTCCCGCGCTTTGTCACGCTCGCGGCGTCGTCGTGCGAATGGAGGGAAAATACGGCGAACTCACGTTCAATGGGATGTGGACGCTGCGGATGTTCCTTGCCTGCACGAAGAACATGTCGAACTTGAAGGAGTCCCCGCGCGGGTCTGTGAAGACGCAGTCCTTCATCACGACGTTCATGTATCTGCAACAAAAAACACGAGCATGTTCAGAGATGTGACGAGTCGCTTTTAGCGTCCGACAGATCGCAATTTTTCAGGGAGAGAGGGATATCGCCGGTCGATCTTTTACGCGCGCCAATGCTTGTAAAAGTCACGCGCTATCGTCGACAGAACGCGGATTTCGAATGTAACGATAGTTTCTAACAACGGCAATTTTATGTCGCGGAGAAAACAGAATCGTTTGCTTACGCGTCGGCATGATCGACAACGCCGACGATCGTGGCTTCGTTTCGCAAGTCCACCGTCGTCCGGTGCTTCTCCACGGCCTTCAGAAGAATCGCTAGGGTATTGAAGAAGAAGTGTTTCTCACGATTAGTTTCCGTATTCATCGCGAACGCGAGCGTGACATCGGAACGCAATCGAAACGTGAGAAACTCACCGAAACTTCGTCGCCGCCGACGGAGCGAAACTGAGACCATGTGGTATGTCACGTGACCGTTGCTCATAAAAACGCGCGTAAATCGAAAGCGAATCGTGTATACTTCCCGCGAGGCCTTGCAGTGCAAATATGATAGCTTCTTTTAATTAATAAATATTGCACGATAATATTTGTCAATCATTCTCCCAGCCGACATAATTTGTAACCGCTACATAATTCGGAAATAATATTTTATATAACAAATCTTTCGTGATATTTATAATATGTCATAATTACTTAAATTGTGTTTATTGATTTTTTTAAGTAATATAAATTGGCTAATATTTGAAATAATTCCATTTTAAATATGTGTTTAAAATGGAAATGGCATTTTGTATAGTTTACTTTAAATGTTTTTTAGAAGATCATTTCCATTTTACATTTGAAATGGAAATATCTACACATTTAGTCATTTGTAAAATGACTTTGTAATAAAACGTATGCTTCTTGATAACAGCTAATCTTTAAAATTCTTTACAAAATAATTAACAAAAATATTAACTTAATTAAATTAGTCTTTAAACTAGTTGTCAGGGTTACATTTGTCCTTACAACAGTTTGTTTAATAATTAATAATTATTAAAGCTTGGATGATGTAATATTTCAAACATAAACATAAAAATTAGCTCGATATTAATTCCAACGCTTATACGAATCCTATTTTAATGTCTTATTATACTGTAAAAGTAAGTCATTTATATAGCATATCATTTACATATAAAAAACAACAATTGTTTGCAAAAAAGTAATTTAAAAAAAATTAGAATTTTTTAGTTTTTTTCCTAACAATTTGAAAAAAGTGGTTTCTTTTAACTATAAAAATAATTACTTAATTTGTTAATTATTATAAATATTTATTAAATTTGTAAAAAAATCACTGTGGAATAAAAGAAAGTGCGCACGTTATGTTCTAGTAAAGCTATAAAATAAATACCCAAATAAACTACATATACTAGAAAAACTATTTTGCATTTGAAACCATTTAAAATACTTATTTACCCAATTTACATTTAAAATAAATTCGAAAACACGATTTTACATTTGGCATTTTAAATGCAACAATTCGAAAAGTATTTTATCCAGTCCTGAATATAAATGTGCATATGTACATAGCAAATACTACATATTATTTACGTAACAAGTATATGTATTTACATAACAATATATATGTATATACATATATAGAACTAGTAGAATTTTATTGATAAAATTTAAATTTTACACATGTAATTCTGCATATGTAAAATACTATGCAAATTGCAAGGTCACGCATTGATGAGCAATGTACAGAATAGTAATCATGTTTTTCCTAGAGTTGAAAAGTAAAAAAGTTTATTATTGAAGTTGGATAAATTTTTCACTTCTCACATTTCCTAAAGAAAAAGTCACACGACCGACATCTAGGACGTATAGTAGAGCGTTACAGTGCTATTATAAAATATTTGGCACTCTTCATTTGATTCAATCTTTGATGAACCCTTTGTCATCTCTTTGATCGCAGTTACGCTATTATGTAACGGTCATAACATAATTATGGATCATTAAAACTGTGTACGGTAAATTCCATCGATCACACGCTTACTGTGAAACGTTTGCTATATGCCGGAGAAATTATATAAAATAGAACTATGTTTACTTCATCTAAACTATATTTAATAATTACTTTTAATATATATATATTGTCTTTATCTACAAATTGTTACAATTACTTGCATGCATGTAGAAGGAACGCACTTTTTCAATTCACAGCAATATCACATTTATATCTATCTAATTTAGAGTTAAATAGCCAATCAAAAAAATTCAGTTCTAAATAATTATTAGGAATTCAATTCTGTCTCTAGTCAATCAAAATGTGATAATAATTACAATTTCATCGGAATCAAATATAATTTCAATTATATTTCGACAATAATTTATAATTTATTTTAAGTCTTGAAAAAGAAACATTCATCATACGAAAAAAAACACTGCGTACCGCACGAAATAGATAACGATAGAAAATGAAGTCGACGCTTATGCAAATGGAATGCACGAGCTACGACAATTGTAATAACTCAATTTTCTCGAACGCATTAATTAATTCCATCTCGAATGGCTCTCGCTCTTTCGTTCAGAAGTTACGGGATGTTAAATGCGTTATCGTGGGGAGATTCGATTTGTCCTCGTATTATACTACCACCATGAACCCGATGTTAATCTATATATAGTCACTCATATAGCCGTCATTGCTAGAGGAATTAGGTTACTTCCCAACGGATATACAAAGGGGTCTTGTAAATGGTCGTATCCTATATGCATCTAAAACAATCACGCGCAAATATTTCCACGTAACTGTTACCTTTTATTACTGCTATTGACTGAGAGAAATTAAAAGCCGATGACCGAAATATTCTTGCGAAAGCTGAGTAAAATGTAATTAATTATAATACACGTTTCTCACAATAAAATTACGGAGAACATTATGACGTCTCGAAGTCATATCTAAGAAGTGTTCTAAAATTTCAAAGTTGTCTTACGGAAGACATCTGTATGATGGCTTCAAGATGTCTTATATTCCGATTCATAATGCTTTTTAGGCATTGTTAAAATATCTTATTTGGATTTTAGACGTATATAATTTTGGTCAATAATACAGTTCAAGTAATAAAAAATATATATAAACAAAAAGAGGAGCTAAAGATTTTAATTAAAATGTATCGAATTATATCAAGCAATTCTTTAGCTTTTCTTTTTAATTTAATTTTGATAACGACAATTTGAAAGGGATTTTACAATATCATGTATACATATATGTATGTATACTACTAAAGCTCGGTTTTTCATTATCTGATTAACTGATGGTTAAATTTTACCTGATGTTTTACTCAATGGACTTCATCTATGATGATGCCATAGGCGAAGCTTATTGGCTAAAACTTTAAATTAAGTTTAACTATAAGTTAACTAGATAATGAAAAACCGGGCTTAACATTACTAACTAATAATGCATACTTTATAATTTTTAAAAAAATATAAAACCTATATTAATAATATAAAACATTTGTCTTTGTATTGTCATATTTTTTATAAAATGCAATTATCAAATTTTATTATTATTTCACTTATATACTATACAATATTAAGTTAATTATATTTATTTCGTCATCATTGATAGATAAAATATTCCAACATCTTCTGGATTTTGATATAAGCTCTTACGCGTTACGAGATAATATTCTTCACGGTCCCATATCATCATCAAAGATATTCCTCTCATCTCGCTCTCGTTTGATTTCCTCTACCCTCAATCTAGCATGCCTTATGTTCGCCAGCGGTTTCTGCGAAACGAATCGGGCAGCGGCATTTTTGCTCCCTTCGGCGTTTATTATTCGGTGCCGTGCGACCCGTCGCGATGAGTGCCTTCTTCCTGTGATCTACCGGTCTCTCTTTCTCCTCGCGACACATCTCCGTTCATCTGCTCGGTACCGTCCCCCTTTACCTCTTTCGGTGCGCGCCTTTCGTCTCCCCGGGGCCCTCCCCCGACGCGCGCACTAATCAACTTCCTGGATGGGGCACATTATCGGCCTGATTGCAGGCAGATCTCAACGCCGCGGCGCGATACCTAGCCCACCGGCGAGGCGGCAGATCTATCCGATCTCTCGGATCAGTCGATCGCGCGCGCGAAAAGCACGTCGGAACCGCTCTGCGGATGTCACTCGCGCCCGCAACTGACGCGGTGCAATGATCCTGAACGTAATAAATCGGTTGTGACCTCCTTCGGGGCCTTAGCCCGTCGTCATCCCCCCCGGGTCATCGTGGGGGGCCAGCATTCGGTTCACCGTGCACAATGCTTGTGCAGCCCGCCCTGACGGTTTCCAGTGATTCGCGCGAAAGGATCGTCGTGTGTCGCGATGCGCTATCGAACGGTTCGCACGTGCCTCGATAATCGTTCGCGAGAAGAGGTGTTTCCTCGCCGAGTTTGATTTTCTGGAGAACGCGAAGAGGAGGAAGCGAAGTGGAGGAAATCCTGAAAATCCAGGGAGATAATCGCGGATTTTCATAAGCATTTTTTCTCCTATGACATTGGAAGCATTTTAAATTCCAAACTTCCCACTTTCTTCAAGTTTGACCCCGAAAAGCTGAAGAAAGAAAAAAAATTAAAAATAGAATATCTCTTTAGTTATTAATGCTGTAAAGCTCTAGATAATTTAATTGCATTAACACAGAAGTAATTTTATTCCTTAACAATTCCCCACACAGACAAACTTACGCGAGAAATATAATCACACGCGAGAAAAATAATACACACGTTTCTTCCACACTTGGTAACCAGAAAAATTATGGACGTCGTCTCAGTGTCTGAATAAAATCAAGATGATTCGTATCGTGGAAAGGCATAGCGCAGTTACGAAGGCCGCGGGATGAAGACTCGCAAGGCCTATCCCGACGTTCCTCGTGCTACGTCTCACCTAAAGTCTTGAAGCGACGTGCCCTTGAAGCCTGAAGGATGTCTTTGGGGCAACGTATTTCCGGCGCGGTTGCGGCTCTCCGTGGTACCTCGTCGGAGACGAAGGAGAGCGGCGGTCACACGTAAAAGATTTCTTACGCTTTTACCAAAAAATTCGAGCCGCTTCTCACCTGGAATATCTTCCAGGTCGTGCGTAGAGGAGATCGAGAAGATGACGTCCGAGGAAGAGGTCGAGGCCAAAGCGCAGCACAAAGTGATGGCGCTCGACAGGTTACAGATGGTCAGTAAACTTTTTCGAGGATCGAGTTTATGGTAACGTTGATAAAATTTCAAGTGCGCTTTCTCCTTCAGTATCACTCTCATTTTAATTCTTCGATTAGTTTCGCGATGAACGACGATTGGAGACATTGTGCTTACGGTTAATCTCGTGAAGTCTTATTTTTTTTTTTTAGAAGAAAAATGTTACTCACAATCAGTGTGCGTTAGGGGCTTATTAAATTTTATTGCGCGTTGTGTGGGAAATATAGGTGATAGAATGGATGGGAAGTAACATGCTTTTGGTACTGACCATCGCTGGAGTTTTGATGGGTCTGGGTCTCGGGTTTCTGGGTCGATTGGCCAATCTCACGCCGCAATCTATAACCCTCGTCAGCTTCCCGGGAGAGCTTCTTATGCGGATGCTGAAGATGTTTATCCTGCCACTCATCATCTCATCGTTAATTTCCGGTAATTATATGAACGCCGACAATTCGTTTAATCTTGAATAGACAATGAATCATATACGCTAGAAAGAAAGAAGAGAAGATGAAACCCAATTATTAAATATATTAAAGTAAATATTAAAAACGCGAAGAGTTAAATTTGAATGCCAGCTTTTCGTAATTGGAGTAATGGAAGTATTATATTTAAAACTTTTCGCGATTTTTGTCTGTATCTTCCCTCTTTCATCGATGTATGAACGATCACTTGATTATTTCAGGAATGGCACAGCTGGACGTTCAAAGATCAGGAAGGATAGGATTCAGAGCTTTAACTTACTACTCGATAACGACTATTCTCGCCGCTATAGTAGGCATCGCGATGGTGCTAATGATTCATCCGGGTAATCCGCAGATCAAAACTTCGGTCGCGGCGGTGGTGAGGGCCGAGGAGACGAAGGTCTCCACTGTAGACGCAATTCTCGACATAATTCGGTATGGAAAAGCAACTTCTATGGCACACCCGGCCCACAATTTCGTGCCCGAAATCCTTCGTAATCTTTCGTTCTCAGAAATATGGTGCCAGAGAACCTGGTGCAAGCATGCTTCCAGCAGGTTCAGACCTCCTACGTGAAGAAAAAGGTGGTCGTAATCAGCGGCAGCATGAATCAAACCGAATATATATTGGAGCCGGCCTTGGTTTACAAAGACGGCACGAACGTGATGGGGATGATTGTGTTTTGCATCATCTTCGGCGTGCTCGCGGGCCAGATTGGACCACGCGGCCAACTAATGGTGGATTTTTTTGTGGTGTTGAACGATATTATCATGAAACTCGTCACGATTGTCGTCGTCTGGTATGGAATAATACAAATAAATCATTTATGTTCATATTGTTCACGGAAATAATTAATTATACATATTATTTAATTTTATTTTTAAGTATCTGGAGTATATATATAAATCCATAAAGATACGAATATCGATTTGATATACTATTTAAAACTTAAAGCGGGAGAATACAATTTTTTTCTCTTCTGATTTACTTTTCCTTTTACGACAATGCAATTGGCAATCGCTGCAGGTATTCTCCTTTCGGAATTATGTGTCTGATAGCTGGAAAAATCATGTCGATCGCGAATTTGGCGGCAACCGCTCAGATGTTAGGTCTGTACATGGTGACAGTTATACTAGGCCTAATGATCCACGCAATCATCACGCTGCCACTAATCTACTGGTTTATAACTCGAAAGAACCCAGCGGTGTTCTTCAGAGGCATGATGCAAGCCTGGGTAACGGCGCTGGGAACCGCTTCAAGGTAATCGTTCAATCAATGCTCACAAATATTATGTAAAAACATTTTTTAAAATATTTTTAAACTTATAGTCATAAACTTCTCGCAGTCATTATTTTAAGTACAGAAAGAAGAGTTTTGCTGAAGTATCTAAAGGATCTGAGAATAATATTGCTAGATTATTAAAGTAATTATGAAGAACTTTCAAGCATGATGAACAATGCTGTAAGAAGTTTTAACATTCCAGCAAGTTTGAGCGTTCTACATAATTATTTTGATAGTCTAATAAAACTACTTGTACATCTGCATCTAGTTAAATTTTTAGGTACTTTAGCAAACTGTTCTATTCGTGAACTTGATTCAAGGATTAGTTCATTGAGAGATAATGTCAAAACTATTTCAAAAATCATAGCATCATATCGATTTATACATTCGTGTAATTAATTTTATATAAAATTCAACTTTCTGGCATGACTAAGGCTATATTCCGTTTTACGCATGATGTATCATTTCGTCCTTGTTTAATATTTAAGGAATTGCAAGGATAAAATGATGTACCATGCGTATTATGCGTGAAACGGAACGTAGCCTAATATATTTAAGTAATGAGGTAATAGCAATGACACAATCGATATAATGGCTTTATAGCGCGGCGACCTTGCCTTTGACTTTTCGTTGTCTCGAAGAAAACAATAAAATCGATCCACGAGTGACACGCTTTGTTGTTGCGGTCGGTGCCACTGTAAATATGGATGGCACAGCTCTTTATGAAGCTGTGGCCGCGATCTTCATCGCACAATTGAATGGAATCTCATTGGGATTTGTTGAAGTCATTACCGTCAGGTAAATAGAATTTTTTTTTCAATTGTTACTTATTGTACTTTTTTTTTCCTAAACTGCTAGTTATTTCACAAACTATTTTAAATTATAATCGAAAGAAAGGATCTTAATACATCTAATTTTTTAATTTAAAAGAATTTGAGTTTCTTACTTCAAGATTTGCTCTTTTTACAGTCTTACGGCTACTTTGGCAAGTGTTGGAGCAGCAAGTATTCCTAGCGCAGCTTTGGTCACCATGTTGTTGGTGCTAACTGCCTTGGGTCTCCCTACGGACGACGTCTCCCTATTATTTGCTATCGATTGGATGTTGTAAGTTTTACTTGCTTTCTATTATTCGGTAAAATTAGAGCTAAGAGTAATATTAATTGCTTTGCTTCTAGGGATCGAATCAGAACCTCGATCAACGTTTTGGGCGACGGTTACGGAGCTGGTATAGTTTATCACTTAAGCAAAGCGGAGCTAGATAAGATGGACGAAGAAAGGAGACTGGAGGGTTTGGAAACCGGAAAGCCCCTCGAGATCACAACCGAGGTCTGTCGAGAGGAAGCCGGAGAGCATGAACAAACTGCCGAGACGAAAATCTGAGATATGCATTTAAATTCAGCGAAGTCGTGACGTTGTTTCGATAGGAATTTTATCCGTCAGTTCGCAAGAACTATTACTCGTCTCTGTGTTAAGTATATTCGTATAATGCAACTGACTTTCACTGCCGAAATCCAGTTTTTCCCGTGAGTTAAATTTAACATACATCAAAGTAAGCTATATGTACAATTAAGAACTGTAGGGCACGATTTGAGTCTTATTTAATAATATACGAACATAGGTTTCCGTTTTTGTAGCGAGTGTTCGCTAGCGAATGGATAAAAGCGTTAAAAACACTGAAGTAGAAAATGTGAGCATGTCAAGTACAAACTAACGGAAGTTGTATATCAATTTGTTTTTTTTTCTTAGTGCGTGAGATTTTTTTGCTTTAGAGTATCAAAAAATGTATGCAAAAATAATCATGTACAGTAAATAAAAATATAAAATGCAAGAAATTATTATAAATTGTATCTAGCAAGAAGAAAGTCGTCAAAGCGCTTAAAATGTTCATCGTTCGACGATATTTAAAAAAGAAATATTACTCCACGAATAAATGTGTTTTGTTTCAGTGAAGGTGATAAAAAATATTAATTATTAATTAAAATGATTAATTTATAATGAGTTTGCAGCCGTTGCATGTATATGTATATTGGTTACCAACAGTCTTTATAAAACAACTGTAATTTACTAATTAATAATTTATTATGCAAATATATATATCTATATATATCATACATCCACAATAAAGAATGACTCCCATATAATATCCGTATTGCACTGGCTTTTGTATTGTCTTTCTACTTTCTACTTTTAATATTGAATAATAAATGCTGCAAATGTTTTAATGAAAAGTGTATTCTATATACATATCGACATACTTGTATAACATCACGTGAACGCTTCACGTTTATTTTGGTCAATATATTCGAGAAAAACTTAAATAATATAAATACAATGACTGGCTTATGATAATAATTACGCAATTTCACGTATTTAAATAATTGTGTGACGTCACATCTGCTGCAAGGCGTCTGCCCTTTTCCTGCTCAATAGACGTGAACCATTCCATATAAAAATCTGATCACAAACATGAAGAAATTTATAGCAATAAATCTAATACTAATAAAATAATCTATAAGAAATCTTTATGACTTATATTGTGCTTCTACAAAAATATCCCAAGTAGCAAATTGACGCTATATGTCATCATTTTAACGTCAAAACACCATCAAAATGTTGATAAATAACATCAGTTTGCTACTAGATATTTCTATCATTTGTATTGTGAAAAAGGATACGTCCAGAATAATACGTATGTCTGTAAAAAGTTGTTATAATTGTTAAGGAAAAAACATAGATCAGCCTCTGAAAAAACTAAAGATCATTCCTTAAAAAAGATTCTAAAGGATACGCAAAGCCCCCCAAAGAACCCGCTGGTTAAGAGATGCCGTCTGCTAATGAAATATTTCCTCCACTGGCCACCAGCCTTCATCAATAGCATCGCCTAAAAAGATACGCTTGTGACATTACATACAATTGTTGTTAATACTACCACGATGCTCTTACCCATAATCCGAAAACGGCAAAGATGTAAAATCCAAACCCATACAACCCAGTCAATCCTAGCAGTCCAGCTGTACCACCCGACAGAGCTGCCATCGAGATCTTACAATATTCTACAACCGCGGCATTGTTTGCAACCGCCGTTTCGCTATATGCGATGATCTCTGCAATATGCAAATTGTACTTGATACCCGTACTTTAGTCAGTGATTAGTAATTAATGTTCTATTGATGTAAAAACAGAAACTTCTGTGAAACCTCAAAAAATAAATTAAGACTCGTCGATCGTGACGAGTTAGTTTTTTGTTACTTCACGGAAATAAACAAACTACAACTGATTTTGTTCTACACGCGCTGTTGCGTTTAAATAAATATATAATAAACATAACCTCTCAAAAGAACCTGTACGATATTTGTCGACTTTCTCACATTTGCTGCGGTTGCATTTATTTTCAAGATAATTTTCGTCACTTACCTCCGCTTTTCTCTTGCTTCGTTTTTATTTTCCCCAACATTACTTCGTTAATTAACGGGACGTTAACCTAACAGCTAAAACAATAAAGTACAGCTGACTACGCGACAATGCAACCAATGCGACTCCAGTCAGCGAGTCAGCTGCTTCTGTCACGTTAGCTTCTGCGCATTCGAGAAATCGGTGGCGGCAAATTCAAAGACAGTCACGTAACTCGTAAAACAATATGATGTTAAAAAAATTTGTAACTTCTCGATAGACAATTGTCAACCGTTTATCAGTTGTTAGTTTATCAATTAACAGTTTTTAATGGCAAGTAAATATGCAAACTTTGACGAGAGATAACTCTATAATATTTTTATTTGTTAACAAATAATATATTACATAGCACGCAATGTATAGACATAGTGCTTTATTTACTTCTCAAAGGATCTATGCTGTCGCGTGTGTCGGTGACAATGATACGTTACGTTGGAAAACTTGGCAAGGATCAACGTGGCAACAAAAACGAGATACAAGATTATAATAGTCATTCTTTGAAATTTGAGAATGTTATAAACCGAATATTGCCAAATTATTTAACAATTTTGCGCGATAGCTTTTGCATTAAATTCAAAATTTTAATTCGATACAATACGTATTTATTTGTGTTAAAAATATATAAATTTAATATATAAAATTAATTTATTAATAAATTCGTAATAAATTATTTTGTGGAAATATGTGTAATACATATGCATGTAAATAATTTCTTACATAATATATATTGTATTCACAAATCGTAACAAATTGAAAACAATTCTGTGACAAATACAATATAATATGCAATAGTGAAAAATTTACTTTAATAAATAATAATTATTTTAAAAATGTCAAAGGTTCAAGTGTTATAATAATTTCATATTGTTACATTTACAATAAAAAAAAAGATACTTTAAAAATTTATCTGAGAGACATAATAAACTCATTAAAATAAACATTTATTAAATAAAATGTAAAATAAAATGTTATTCCTAGAAAATTAATTAATTAATAAGTAAAATAAGTTATATTTTAGTAAAATGAGATGTATTTCACAGAAATATATATTTTGTCATCACCAACAATTTTTTTTTACAATTAATGAATAGCAAAGAAAAGTCACAAAAAATATTTGTTTGTTAATATTTTGGCTTTCTTCTTCTTAATGTATTATTGCAAATTTGTCAAGAGCTTTACATCGCAGTCACAGACCTTTGTTACTTTATGTGACGATACCAAAAAAAATTTTTTTATGCGTTATTGTGAATTAATTCTCTAAGACTTATTGTAAATTAACGCCTGAATATCAGTGGTGGCTGTAAAGGCATTTAAATTTATACTTTTGATTTATTCATAAGAGTTATAATTTATTACCATTTAGAAAAAAATTTTTATTAAAAAATAAAAGAACGAATGGTGGAACAACATCAGGTAATAGAATTATTTTGTTTAAAAATTATTTTTATATTTGAATTTATTGCGTATTAGTTGAAGAGTCACTGACAGCCCTCAGGTGACGCCGACGTCGCGAGATTTCCTCAGCGAGCGGAGCGGTGCGGCGCGGTTCTCTCGGCTCGAGGCTGAAAATAGCCGTCGCTCCGCTCGGCTCGGCACAGCTCCGCGAGCTCCGACAGATATTTCGTCGCGGGGGCCCGATCTTACGCGATCAGAAAAGCAGGAGGCTCGGAACCCCGGGCGAAAACCCTTCGAAACGCGAAATATACGGATCCCTTGCACCCCCTCGCGCGGTGGTGGTGCGTTTGTCGTGCGTGCGTTTGCGAATTCTCTAAGCGAGACGAGAGTTCGTCGATTTGTGAAACGAAAAGTGAAACGTTAGCCCGAGGTGAGTCCTCTCGAGGTGAATCGTCGCGATTAATTTCACTTATCATTCACGGACACGCGCATGTGGACTTCGAGAACGAAACCACCGGTTGCACCCTATTGTATATAGGGCGCGTGTATGTGTGTGTATGTGTGTGTATGACGATGTGTGTGCGTGCGTGATACTTTGAATGACGTGCTTCTGGAAGATCGTTGTGTTTTTTTTACGTGATAAAAATTCAGTTTTCTTAACTAATTAATTAATTTTGTGGAGTAGTTTCCAGGGATCGTATTATAAAATGTGACTACTGCACGATGAACTTGGAATACCATGAAAGAAATATCATATACGAAAGTGATCCCCTGCTGTAGCTTTAATGCACGCTACACAATTATTAAATTAAATTTTAAAGCCATGCTTGATTAAATGAATGTTGGTAGAATGCTTAATTACTTGTTGGCAGAAGCTTTATTAAATTTGCGTTTTTCTACGTTTCGCATTTTCACGCAATTTTAAATTTAGCCATTTTAAAAATAGAAATTCGATTTTATATTCTTATGCAATGACATTTTCTGGAATAGCATTGCCAGAAAGACGTCATAAATGTGTCTACGGGATACTCTTCAACTGTCATTGGAACGTATTAATTTTAAATTGATTCAAGAAACATATTGTAGTTTTTTCTTGACAAATTCAATTACTACATTTTCATATTCAATCAAAATTTTAAAGTAGAAATTATCATTTTGCTACACTAAGAATAAAAACTCACAATATTAACAAGAAAATATTACTTATGACGTTTTCTTTGATATTTCTCATTATAAAAAAAAATAATTTTAATAACGAAATATTTATTTTTGTGAAATACGTTTCATTTTTCTTATTAAATGGTTTATTTTGTTAGGAATAAAATTTTATCTCGCTGTATTTAAACAAAAATTTATTTGACTGAAATAAATTTACATACTATAAATCAAATTATTTTACTGACATAAATCTCGATTTAAATATGAAAAAATAAAATTGTGTTTCTAGCAAATAAATTAATTAATAAGTAAAATGAGACATACTTTACAGAAATGTATATTTTGTCAGTGCAATCACAATTTTTTTATAGTCAATAAATATATTGACGACAAAAACGAGTTACAATTGCTTGCTAATATTTTAACTCTTTTCTTAGTGTATTGGTTATTTTGGTGCTATTTTGTGATATCACTGTGAAATAATATTTCAGAGAATCAATAAATCGTTTCCGACGTAAAATGTTCAATACCGCGACGAACGGATGAAGATACAAGAAATATTAATAGAACTCATGTTAGAACACGGTAGAGTTTTTATCGACTTTCTATGAAATTTTTATTTAATTCATCCTGAAGCAATTTTACTGCGAGTAGACATCCACCGTTAACGCGATTACTACTACTATACAATTAAACAAATTTTTGCGAACACAAACATTAGCACGTGTTTTTCGAGAAATATATATCCTTAACCTTCGATTAACACATTAAACGTGATAATAGGGAGGCGAGCCTCGCTGAGCTTATGGGGATATTTCGGTAAACCATCGCGGTTGCATCTATTTCTGCCGCGTTGCTAGGAATAGATTCTCAGAGAAGGTAAAATCAACCAGGCGTAATTTTGTGTCGTTGCATTGCTGCATTGCATTGCTGCTATCAAACGAGTCTTTTTTATTATACAACTGTCAAGAAGAGAAAGAGAGCTAAAAATGTTTCATTTTCCGAATAAAAATATAAACGAGATATAATGAGAAACGTATCCAATAGATTTGCATACTTCACTTTGATTTCTAGGTCGACTACCGCGTTGGTATACGACACTGATTTCACGAAAAGAAATGAAACATAGCATTCTAAGACTTTGATTTGTCATTCTTTTCAGAATTTAAAACATTATTATTTATTATATTTATTATAACAAAATTTTTTATAGACCATTATACTCTGTTTATCATAGAATTATTTTCGTTTTGTGTGATTGTGTGCGATTCATTCATCGCAACGGAAATCAAAGAGAGGCATAAGATATATACGTCACGACATTATTAAAAACTAATTTTAAAAAGTTTATCACAATTATATTGTTAAATCGAAAGGGCAGAATTTAATTCGGTGCAAAGACTCCTGTTTGAAATAAAGCGTTTGATAATATTATTAATTTACACCTTGCGTATCTTGTTCAATGTATTGATAACAAACTTGTGCTTTTTATACTCACAACATAAGCAAACTGAATCGAGTTAGTTTTGAACTCGATACTCTAATTGTGTCATTTTCCAACTGCTCCCGTAATCCAAGATACTTTCTAATTCCGTAACGTAATCTGACGGAGCACTCACTCATGACTCACTCATGAACCCTCGCCTTTGCGTCCGTCGGTGAAATAAGAGATGTGTTTGTGCTCGAAACTATTTTTACGCGGCTGCAAAATTGCTGAAATACACGTGTGTCTCGTCATCTGCTATTTAGAATTTTAATAACACGCACTGACATTAATAATCGAGAATGTTTGCAAATAACATAACATTACTCTGTTTGCGAAGACTGATGCAGATTCAGATAATATAAAAAGCCAAGATTTTTTTCTTTAATTAAAAAGCTAAAATATATAAAACTGTCAAACGAGAAAAGCCATTTTCACAGCATTTGAAAAAAAGCATAAAGCTTTAAATAATCATAACACAGTACTTACATTTGCGACGCGCGTTTTTTATTCTACCTCCTAAACCGCCTCTATCCCTGTTCGTTATTGATATTTATTTGAAAAAGGAAGAAAGCAAAACCATCTAACAATATTTCACAATAGACGAACGGCTGCGTAACGTGAAAACCGTGTAACACATAACGTGAGATTTTTCGCGTTATATGGAATCTCGAGCATGCGGAATTTGATTGAAGGTGTCAGGCGCTTGCGCGAGGGACGTCGGCGAGTGGTCTGGTCTGGGTGCTATCCGATCAGTGGGTGATCGTCGGTACCCTACGACGGTTCAACCCTCCGACGTCGACCCCACCGTCGTCGTCGACGTCGTTCTCGACGAGGCAAAGAGGCCGGGAGCCCGTAACGTGAGCATGCCGTCCACGCGGAACCGTGCATGACTACCGCGTCCGCTTCGAGCAACGACAAGGGTGCCTCGGACATCATAAACTGACACGCGAGACTCGCACGCACACCCGCGTACGCGCACGCACGCACGAGCGCGCAGGGGTGACGCAGACGGAGGAGGCCCGTCGCGTGGAAGCGCGCCGAAAGGATGGCCGACAGCGAGGGTGGCTCCGAGCAGGACGACGTATCATTCCTCCGCACGGTAAGTCCCACTCTGCGCACCTAGAATCGCGCGATAGAACGGGGCCATTGACTTCGGAGTTCAAGGGGGATGCTGGAGAAATTGTGATCAGAAAGCTCACGCCTAATATGAGTGATGAAGTAAAGTTGATATCTTCCGGGGTGCGAGGAAGATAAATCGGACGGACTCTGTGCTAGAAAATACTGACGAGAATCTCGACATTAATGATCCAAAAATGCGATTCTAAGACAATTATTATCAGGGAAGTTCGTCGAGTTTGAATAAAAGAAAGATCAAAGATGCATTTTTCATTAACAACTTGGTTCGTAGTTAATTTTCTCTTTCCTGAACCAAACTTTTTACTATTCAGCAAAGTAAAGTTGTCTAAATTGCTAATGGATATTGACGGATTGGTAAATTTTTTGCTACGATCCATCACTCATCCGCGATAAACCGGACGTAGATTACATAGCTAGATTACATAGAGGCAAAGTTCACATAAAAGATGGATATAACATAAATGCTGTAAGTTCATATGAAAGATGGATGCAACATAAATGCTGTACGACGGTTATCGATGGGTTTGAAACGAGCCGAGTGTTAATATGCGAGCAAGTGAGCCCGCTGAAAGAGCGCGAGGAACGGGGAGGTGATCCGCGTTCAATGATGCGGTGATGTATACGTGTGAAAATGAATGAATGCCGATGCGGTTGAGGTGGAACTTTGTTCGCGCCACAGGAGGTGGGCAGATTACGCATTGCGCGAGGCAAGCCGGTGCATTACGTATTGCATTGATGCGGTACGGTGATAATATTACCATATAGCTTATGACTTCTAAATGCACCTCGGCAAAAATATCGACCAGATGCATTTAATAATGAAAAAAAAAAAAATTTTAATTCTAAAAAGTCTAATAGTTGACGTTATACATGTATAACGGACGTTTTTAAATTACAATGCATTTTTTGATCAAAGAAGAAAAAAAATTGATTAAATTCACAAAATACTCGTAATTGACATCTTATTGTCAAATGATGGCAGGTTTAATGACTTTGAATGACTTTAAGATTTGCTTAGAAAGTTGCCGAACATTTGTTTCAATTTACAAATGCTCGCGTGCAGGTTCTTACGCGGAAAGTTATGACAAGCAAAATCGTATGTGATTTTACCGTTGAAGCACTTAAAATACGTTGCAGCACGGGACCTTGACCTCGTTCGACCTGCAGAGATCAAGTGCGTTGAATACAGCCTTGTACTTTTATCATTGCGACGTAATATTTAACTGTTGTTTATATCTTATTTATTCATTTGTCTGTAGTTGATTAGTCTATCGTAAAAGACTTATACGCAAATTATTTTAAATATTTTAATAAGTCGTATGTACGTAAGTATTCTTCCTACACGATTACAGACTGTTCGTCATTTTTATTTTACTTTATTAGCAGTTGCACTTACATTTCAAATTTTTAAATAAAAATATATTTATATAAAAAAAGAAGTAAACAGTTAATCACAAATTGTACAGTTTTAAAAATATTTAACTTATAAAATTGTTCACAAATTGCACATAATTAAGCGCTTTCTATTTTACGTTCGTGTTCGTTACAATCGTTCCACTACGTTTTTTCACTTCTAGCCAAAACTTGATGTTTTAAAATCCCAAAATATATGTATACCAGAGGTACACATAATAATGTGTTACCAATAATGTTTCGTGCTACAGCTTTGCAATAAAATAAAAATTCCAAGGCCAAGTATGTTCGAAGAACAAGCGGAAATTCGTAATATATCGTTTAATCAGGCACAGCTGATTTTCTGATTCCCTACGTTTCTCATGTGATATCCTTTTTTGATTCTTTTATTACTGATTTTTTCTTTTGGAGCGTTTAAACGGCGACCGGAAGTGTCGTTTTATTGAGGTGGACAGCCACGTCTGACGTCTGCGTCCTGTCTTCTTCCCCCTTCGTCGTCTTTTCCGTTCTTTTTCTGCCAAACGTATGTATTTCATCCTCTCTTCTTGAGGCAGAGCGCACCACTCCTTGCCGGCCTGCCGGGCGACTTCTGTAATGTGTTTCCCGGGCGTTTTAAAGTACATCTCGAGATAGAAAATGATGAAAGGG
The DNA here is from genome assembly GCF_016802725.1 of Solenopsis invicta. Lineage (NCBI taxonomy): Eukaryota > Metazoa > Arthropoda > Insecta > Hymenoptera > Formicidae > Solenopsis > Solenopsis invicta. The sequence continues at coordinate 23,940,148 of NC_052668.1, forward strand.
TTCTGCGAGATGATTCTCCGTCTCTTGGATTTAGATCTCCTTTTTCTCTGCTCGCCACAGCGGCACAACCTTCTTCTTCTGGTGTCCCTCCGCGTGCGACGATCTTCACGCGCTTTCTCGGCATCTGTCTCGTCAGCTGTCTGCTCATTCACCTCTTTACCCACTTGTTCAGTAACTCGTCTACGAACAGTTTTTACCGGTTTATTTCTTTATTATGTATTCTATTAGAATTCATCATGAATTATAATAGATGCACTTGTGCTATATACAAATTAACATCTGTGATGCGTATGTACAACATATTTTCCTCAAGATGCATTGTTAATGCATACATTTATTATGCATTTAGTGCGGTATCAGTCACCGGCAATTAAAGCAATCAGATATTTAGTTTTCGCGAAACTTTTGATTTTTCTCCGAAGTCGTTCGCAGATTGATATTCGCTGACTCACTTTACGATCCGCGGCAAATGTTTTACGACTACGCGTATATATGCATTTATAAAGCACGTGGGAACATTAAACACAGACGTAGATTATATTCTCTACGTTCTAAATTGAAAATAGTAAAATCTTTTCTGACATACTGTACTTATGATTATTAATAATTATTCACTGTCTTTCAGTGATTCCGATTAGAAAAGAAGTGACGTCATTGACCAAAATTAATATATTATTATTGCAGTGCATGTATCACTGATTGATATAATTGTAAGTGTTGCACTGAAATCAGACCATTCGATCATCGAAACGGTCGCGACTGTCTTAGCGGGATTAATTACGACCTTTCACGCCCCTAAAGAATCGATGTAGTGAAATCGCGTGCGAAGATACATTTCCGTTAGATTCGCAACGCGATAATGCGCCGTGCAAAATCGGGCTGAACCGTGACTGAGTCCACCGGGAAGTCGATTGCTCGCGTTCTTTCGCGAAACGTCACGTCCGCATCTCTCGACAGGTTACCTCCCCTGCGAATGGATCGTGTGGCCGAATATGATAATCGAGCACGGAATATCGCTCACCTGTCTCCGGATCGGTTCACGTAAACGTTACGTTCGTCCATCGTCGTCCACCGTTTTTCGCCGTTGCAATTTTCACTTGGTAATTTGACGTGATTCAAAAGGAAAGCGAAATGTCGACCGCATGAAAACATTTGAACTCGATTCCCCAACTTCGCACTCTCAAAAATAAAGTCGATAGGTAGGCCCTATCGATTACCCGACGTTGTGATAACAATAATTTTGTAATAAGATCGAGTGTCAAGGATGGGCGCGTACGCGCCCCGCCGGGAGATAAAGTTAGCCACGTGCAAAGTTAAACTTGTATTGTATGTAACTTCGTAATTGCGATCGTTTTAACTTTGTCGCGGAAATTGCTTCTTAGCAAAACAGGCAATCAAGCGGTGTCATACTGAATTTTAATTCACTATAATTTGTTGGTTCACGTAGACGGTTTAAATAAAGAAAATATTTACCACGCAACCTTTTAGATTACGAAAGCTAATCGTTCGAAGTTTTTTGCAAACGAAATGCGCGTAATGAAGAAATATGTGTAATGATATAATCTCCAATAACGATATAATAACGTCGCAAAATAACAAAATAAAAGAAAAAAGGGTTATAATGATAATAATCTCGAAATAACGATATTTCAAAATTCCTTTAAAAGAATTCTGATAGAATAAAATATAGTAAAATTAGAGTATTTCCCTAGTCTCTAATTCCGATTCAGTGAAATTTCATTAATTTGCAGTGCTTATAATTGTCATCATTAGTTACTATTCACTATCTTTCGGCGATTCTGATTGAGAAGAGGGTGCTGTCACTGACCGGAATTAGTGTATTGTTACTGATTGCTATAATTAGGTACATTGAAATCAAGTCTATTCATTGTCTTTCAGTAAATAATGCACTGATTTCAATTTAGAGAGTACCTATAAATCACGTTCACATTATTATTAATCATTTAATTATAGCGTTTAGTGATAAGGCGTCTCACCACTTATTTTGCTATTCCCTTCATTAAATTTATAGATAACATCGTTCTTCATTAATTACATTTCAACACAAGTTTTTGAGGAGACTTACAGCCGAATGATTCATTGTTCAGTTTGCTGACGGAGCTTTGCGCCACGTGCTGCGCACGTAGCATGTCGCGTGCATAGAAATCGAGCAAAGTTCCCGCCACACGTCGTTAACGGGGTTCTTCTTTAAAGTCTCTTCTTTAAAGCTTAGTCTCTTTTAGTTAATTTTAGAATTTAATGCGGCGCTGTTCTGTCTGATCAATACGGCTCGCGTAGCTTTCATTAGTGATGTCGCTACGAAAAGTGTTGAATTTATAATTAATACACCGCGATGCGACATGCGTCGGATACACTGAGTATCGAACAACAAACGATATAGTACACGCACGACGGGAACACCTTTCTAAAGCCTCTTCCAGCTCACTGGTTCCGTCTCGACGCTCACTTTTTTAGCGATATGTTTATCAAACGCCTCGTCACTTTGCACGCTGATATTTCTAATAAATTGAGGAAGCATTCTCGAGTTAACTTGAATCAACTTGAATTGAAAAGTAAGTGAAGCTTCGAATTTCTTCGAAATAATTAATTCAAGCAAATTCAAATATTCAGGATTTTGATTTTAATTCCGCGTAATATCTTCATTTGTAAATGTGACAAAAATTACTCAAAAGTAAACTTTTTTTCATATCGTGCATAAGTTTTTTTCATCCGTGTGTTTGAATAAGAAAACTTTAAGTGCGCGATGTAAAGGGTAAGTATGATTTATGATCATCTGTCGGTTTGACAAATAGAATTATAGAGGTTGTCTGTAAAATGACAGTTTATCCTTGACCTATACCGCAATATGTGTAGTTTCGATCGTCACCAGATGCCGGAAGTGAACTGTGTATTTGATTCATTATCAATGCCCATACGCTTGTCCATCAAAACACAAACAATTATATGTTAGTATTAAGACTAAAACTGAATATATTAATATATATTAATATTAAGATTAAAATTGAATATAAAGCCTTGTGCAATTATTTTTATAATCTCTGACATCTACTCATTAGCGATCAAATTAATATTTTATACATAAACGAAGAAATTGGATCGTAAATATTTTTTCTGTAATTATTACAAGATAAAAAAAATTATATTAGTATTTTAGAAAAATACATAAACATAATTATGAAAATAATATATGAGAAAAATAAAATTTTAATAATTTTTTTATTAACTTTTCTATTAAAAGTTTTTATTTTCAGTCTTCTTATTGTCAATTTATCGCGTAAACTGACATCGTAATCGTGAACTGGAGAACTTGGAATATATTTCTTTAAATAATGTTTAATTGACACCGTTGTCAAAGTTGAAAATAAATTTTTATAAAACCATTTACGTCAACGGCGAATTGACCGATTGCGCTTTATTAATATCTCGATAAACAAGATTACGGTCTCCTTGCCAAATTTCCAGCGGAAACTGTCGGTACTTCGCGTGTCTCAAAAGCAAATATACGAGCTCATGTATGGCGAATCGCGTGATATTCCGTTTAACCTGGCAGGAAGTTATGTTAATGTGTCCTTTAACATTACTTATGCATTTCTCTCTGTTACATTTTCATTTTTTCAAACTTGAGCAAGTCGGGGATACGTGCGTGCGCGTGTGTCCATAATTACGCACACCATTGCGTCACAACGCTACGTGCGTCTAATATTTGAGAATGTCGAATTATATTCTTACTAAAATATAGAGAGAGCGACCGTGAGTGTGGCTGTGGTGACACAGGTAGGATACGATTAATATGGCCGTGTAAAGCGATATCATTTGCACGAGCGGTCCTGTGTTCGGACTCTGTCATCGATTTCAATTTAACTCCATAATCGGTTGATTGCCTTAGTTACGCCGTTATCACATTGCTAATTGCCAATAAATCGTGCTAATTAGCGTCCCGGATTGGAGAATATTTCGAGCAAATTGCTCGCAAGTGCCATTAATTTTTTTTTTTTTTAATCAAAGACTGACGAACGCGCACGTTTAATCTACTTGTACTTTAATTCTACATAATGTATTGCAATTTCTAGTCAAGATTTAAATTTCTCTATAAAATGTAATGTTTTATTTAAATAAAGAATTGAAACGGTAAATTAAAACAGTTTTGCTTCTCAAATAATCTTTTACATATTTACAATAATAATTAATTTCTAGATTTGCTGTTGGACTACACATGTTTCTTCATTTAGAATGATGCTCACAATGAAAGCACTTAGATGATTGCTCTACAACTGTTACGTTAATTTCCTCTACGTACCATTAAAACTGGGCTTGGAAATTGTTAACCACAGTACGATCTTATCTTATAGCCACTCATAATATACAATTTATATATAGCTGTGTACCGTCCAAATGATATGGAGCCACCTGATCTAATATGTATTGCAAAAATAACGAGATAAAAAACAATTTTTCCTTGTGAGACTTTAGATTCAGTTTCTACATAGCTGCTTATAAATTTTTCACGGATGCGTACAGTTGATTACATTCTGTTTCCTTTCTCTTTCCTTCTTCTCTAACATCTTTATTTAAAGTTAAAGGGAGCAAATACATTCTTTGCTTATGGTAACTGGCCGAGTGTAAAAAAAAATAAAACCGTTGATGTAAGAAATTAACATTTTTGAGATTGCAACAGAAGGAAAGGGTAAAGAGGATAGAGCTTGGAAAGATATGCAGAGTAAAATCCACTACGGCGGATCTTCGTTAGAAGCTGCGCGCTCAAGGGTTAAAATCGAGCGACGCAAATCGAGTGACTCACACACGACGAGCTCTCTTTTCGAGGTGCGACGTTATTGCGAGTCTTGCGTTAAATAACGCTGCTTCTCGCGACGCCACGCGCGTCCAAAGATTACGAGGTTGCACTCGAAGCCGGCATACTTGTGTATCCGGTGCGTATTCTTAAGGCCGTCCAAATTGGTTTTGGCATCGACTACCGCATTCTGTCGTTCGCGACCGGCATCATAATTCACACGATTTCGCAAAAGCTGCGTTATTGCCACTGCAGTAAAAACTTTTTCAAAACATCGTTTAGATCGGCGATATCAGTCCGTCAACCATCCGACGACATCGATAGATTCTACAAGACTCGCGTACGGATCGTTACTTTGTGAAATCATCTGTTGCGGATTGTGCAAGAAAATTGCTGGGCGGGATTGCACATTATTGCAGCACAGCGAACATCAACGCGATGCAATCACGAGAGAAATTTGCGCTGAGGTCTCTTGTTAATTTATGATGCGCTCGTAAATTTTTCAAAGTTAAAGCAATGAAAATGTTACAGGGTACCTAAAAGTAAATCGATAGTAATACGACTGCAAATTATATCGTTTTTTAATATAATACGTTTTGAAATAGTCATATAAAATTGAAGGATTTCTTACAAAAACTTAAACAAGTTCAAAAAATAAAATTTTTTGAAAAAATGAAAAAATTTCTCATCTCCAAATCGTTATAAATAAATATGTATCAACATGGTAATTTTTCTTTTTATAATAGACATAAAAATAAAGTTGTAAGCTTTGATTAATATTTTAAAAATTCATTAAAAGAAAAAATAAAAAACATCTAGACTTGTTTTTTGCAGAAATTTTATATTTCTACCGTTAAATATTTTTTTTTGCACTTTTTATCACTATAAATATTATTAAAAAATGTCAATGTAAAATATTAATGATTAAACATGTATTTTATGGTTTTCATAATTTTGAATTGGTTCCGAAATATATGAGGTGAGGACAAACTTTATAGACATCCTTTATATATAATATTAAAGCAATTGTTAGTTATCTATTTTAAGGAATCCTTCTAAGAATTTTCTAAAATTATGTTAAAAGTAATGTTCTCATCTTTTAGGATCAATTTTCTTGAAAAAGAAAATTGTGTCACGTAGAAAGTATAAAAAGATATTGTTTCAAATTTACAGGAGGATATGGTATGCCTGTCCTGTACCGCAACAGGAGAGAGGGTCTGCCTGGCAGCCGAGGGATTCGGCAATCGACACTGTTTTCTCGAGAATATCGCAGATAAGGTAAAAGTGACTGCGAATTTTACAAGGTTATTTCCCACGTGTCTCGTCCTCATGCTCACTTAATTATTTATCTCTTCTAGAACATACCGCCGGACCTGTCGCAATGTGTATTCGTGATAGAACAGGCCCTCTCGGTGAGGGCTCTGCAGGAATTAGTCACCGCTGCCGGCTCCGAGACGGTAACGTATAAGTTATCTGCCTAATATCGTATACACTCGTATGACTTCAGCTTTGCCAACGAAATTCGTAGAACCAGGGAATAGTCGTAGCTCCTACTCGACATTCGTGCCATCAAAGAAACAACGACTCCCTCATTTTAAAGGAGGTGTACACTCGAACATGTGACTACGAACGACGAGGCTACGTACAGCCGAGCTCGACTCATACGATCCGCTAATTGTAGTTCCGCGCAAATAGTAGATCACCTACCTCGCGATTAGAAGCTCTTTACATTCCAAATTAGTCTTCAAGTATTAGGCTACTACACTCGACCTGCATAGGAGTGGGCCATAAAACGCGCCCCCTTGCCAGTCTCTGTGTAAAATGTGAAAAATTCCCATACAATACGGGATCCGAGAGACGTTTTTCAGAAAGAAGAAACGTCCGAATGGCGCCCGAAAGGATTGGGATGTCTCCTAGCGTAACATCTTTACAGCGTCTGTTAGATCTTTAGTTTTTGCTCAATTTCTCCGCCGAATAATTTCTGAAAAGTTCCTGACACATCGGAATAGCTTCTCTTGAATGCACGCAACCCCTCGCCGCCATTACACCCTTTATAATTGTGGCATGTGTCCATAGCCGTGTATAAGAGTTTCAATTTCATCAATTTCATCAATTTCATCAATTTTTTTCCAATCTGTTGATCGTTTCCATTTCCACTTGTGATTTTATCACTCGAAACATGCTACTATCGTGAAAAGAACACAATACAGCATCTAAAAATTTAATTGACACTCATCGTTATCATCAATCGTGAAGCATATTATTTTATTTCTTTCTCTTTCTCTTTCTCTTTCTTTCTGTCTCTTTCTCTCTCTCTCTCTCTCTCTCTCTCTTTCTCTGTCTCTCTCTCTCTCACATTTTTTCTTTCTTCCTTTCTCATTACAATAAATTCGAATTCGACACTTGACGAACGAAATTCATTGCCTCTTATGTTTCTCTTTACAGCAACAAGACAGTTTAGTAAGTATAATTTGCATACCATCTGCGGGGCGCCGTAACGTGCTCTTGGGTAAAACGATCATTTGTTTGTGTGTTGGAACGTCGTAATGTCCGATCGAGTTTGGGTGAAGATGCGAGCCGTTCACTTCGCAACAACCGACACTGCCAAATTTCGAAACATGATAGTCACGTCTCTATTTAACGTCGTACTTAGCACTAGTTAGGCACGATTCTACGTTGCATTGATCTAACGTATAAAGATTGTACAATACGTATTTATTAATTAAATATCTCAATTTTTTTGAAATCTGATTTATACAACTCTCAAGTTAAATACTTGTATCGCTTCTATATTTAAATACCGACAAAGATTTATAGTCATTTGATTGAATTTTAAGAGTAACTTTCTTTTTGTAGGATTATCTAGTCATATTTAATTTTTCTCATACTTTTTTTTCCGTACATTTTTTTCTTTATAAAATATCGAGGCGTTATTTCACCCGATCGATCGAGTGAGCCTGATCATGCCTGAGAAATACGATTAACATTAATATAACGAACGTATATTGGGACCAGTAACAGCAACCATTTTCTTTCGTTTGTCTGGCTAGTGTATTAACATCACATCTACATTAAAAACGCGTTTAGCGATCTGCGCCTTCGTTTTACGCTTACATGAGCTTCGCATCGTGGCTTAATCAGCATTTATGGCCTTCTCTTATCAGTACGCTTGTAGAAGTTGTCTAAGAAACTCTGTTACTTTGCGAACTTTATTAAAAAAAATCTCGTGTACGGTATATAGAGAGAAATACTATCGAGCACGAGGGGTTGCAAGGGCTTTGACCAATCCTTTGATGCTTGCAGGGAAAGGGCACCGGGTCAGGGCACAGGACCTTGTTATATGGTAACGCTATATTATTGCGACATCTAAACAGCGACATGGTAAATTGCTCTTCTTTATAATAACGCCGTTATACCACATTAATTTCTTCATGGTTACGTAAAATTGTGATTATGTACCGCAGTACCTGGCGTGTCTGTCCACGAGTTCGTCGAACGATAAGCTCTCCTTCGACGTCGGTCTACAGGATCATTCTCACGGTCGGTGCAACGCAATTACGCCTCAACAAATTTTTCTATCAAAGTTTACGTTATATGTCTCTCTACTCTGGCATAATATACCGCTTTGTTGAACATTCATGAGTAATTACTACTACTTAAACGCAGTTATAGCTTTCCACAGAATTAGAATAAAGTTCAAGTCTAAAGTTGCATGTAAAGCTGATAAACTTTTCACGGGTCGAGAAGCACGAATGAAAACCTCGTGATTCGTTCGGAACTTCTTAAAGTTTTATTCCCGCAGGCGAGGCGTGCTGGTGGACCGTGCACCCCGCCTCCAAGCAGAGATCCGAGGGTGAGAAGGTGCGCGTGGGTGACGATCTTATTCTTGTCTCTGTCGCCACAGAACGATATTTGGTAAGTTTGATAAAAGATAACGAGACACTTTAAATATAATTCTTATGAGATGAGGAAGGAAAAGTTCGTTTTGTTTTAGCACACGACGAAAGAAAATGACCTATCGGTGGTGAACGCGTCTTTTCACGTGACACATTGGTCGGTGCAGCCGTATGGCACCGGCATCAGCAGAATGAAGTACGTCGGTTACGTCTTCGGTGGCGACGTGTTGAGGTTCTTCCACGGCGGCGACGAGTGCCTGACGATACCGTCGACGTGGAGTCCAGCACCCAGTCAAAAGTAGGCTCTCGATCGCGCGTGTGCTGTGCTACATCCAGATAGAAAACAATTTATTTTTTTAAATAATTACGAGAATAGCGTTAAATTAAAAAAAAGAATGTATTTTGAAAATGGGAGAGAAGATAGAAATAATCGTTTTACAGATGTTTTCTTCGTCGTTTTACAGCCTCGTAATCTACGAGGGCGGTAGCGTAATGAGCCAGGCGAGATCATTATGGAGATTGGAGCTCGCCAGGACAAAATGGGCGGGCGGTTTCATCAACTGGCTGCATCCTATGAGGATCAGGCATTTGACGACCGGACGTTATCTCGGCGTAAAAGAGAACAACGAGCTCTATCTGGTCGATAGGTTAATACTTATTTTTAGAAAAGTTCAAGGGTCACGGTGATTCTTAGAGGCCTCATGATAATGTTTCCTAAATCCGATGATTATTTTTTTTTTTTTTTTTTTAAGGAACGAAGCGACGATCGAAACCTCGACGTTCTGGCTGCGGCAAGAAAAGGACGACCAGAAGATTATTCTTGAGGACAAGGATCTGGAAGTCATTGGAAACGCAATTATTAAGTATGGTGACTCTACCGTTATTATGCAACATGCCACCACGTGCCTCTGGGTGTCTTATAAGGTAAATAAGAGAGAATAAATTTTTTTCTAACAAAACAAATAAATTACATAATTTTAGATTATTTCTTTGATTTGAACAAAATACGTTTAAATGATTGAATCATTAATTATGAGCAAAAGTTGCAATATAAATTTATATTTATTACGCGAAATTTTTTAGTCATACGAAACGAAAAAGAAAGGTGTTGGAAAAGTTGAAGAGAAACAGGCAGTACTTCACGAAGAAGGTAAGATGGACGACGGCTTAGATTTCTCCAGATCGCAGGAAGAGGAATCTCGCACTGCCCGCGTCATCAGAAAGTGCAGTAGCTTGTTTACTCAATTCATCACGTAAGTTTTTGCAATTAAAAATATTTTTAAAACTTAAAGGGAGATAAAAGGATGTTATATACTATATATAGAAATACGAAAGCTAGATAAAAAAAATATCGGATATCAATGGAGAGAAAACAGGATAAAAGCTTGCTAAAAATATCGAATACGTTTTAGAGGCCTAGAAACGCTGCAGGTGGATAGAAGGGCGTCTATGTTTTTTCAAAACGTGAACCTCAACGAGATGGTAATGTGTCTGGAAGACTTGATCAATTATTTTGCTCAACCTGAGGATGACATGGGTAAGAAGAAATACTCATTCTCTTACGAATCTTTTTCGACTATCCTGCAAACGATAAATTCTTACAGAACACGAAGAGAAGCAGAACAAGTTTCGGGCTCTCAGGAATCGTCAGGATCTGTTCCAAGAGGAGGGTATATTGAACCTGATTCTCGAAGCTATTGATAAAATTAACGTCATCACTTCGCAAGGATTTCTCGTCGCTCTTTCCGGCGACGAAAGTGGCCAGGCCTGGGATCAGATATCCGGGTATCTCTATCAGCTACTGGCCGCCATTATCAAGGGAAATCACACCAATTGCGCCCAATTCGCCAATAGTAATCGTTTGAATTGGCTGTTCAGCCGATTGGGCTCGCAAGCTTCCAGTGAAGGAACTGGAATGTTGGATGTACTTCACTGCGTCTTGATTGATTCACCGGAAGCTTTAAACATGATGAGGGTATGGCATCATCTTTTATAACATAAATTAGCTATTTGGTGATTAAAACTTGTAAATAAAATAAATATTTTTATTTAAAACAAATTTGTTTTTCTCTTCAGGATGAGCATATAAAAGTAATTATCTCTCTGCTGGAAAAACACGGGAGGGACCCAAAGGTCTTGGACGTTTTGTGTTCGCTATGCGTCGGTAATGGCGTCGCAGTACGCTCTTCGCAAAATAACATTTGCGATTTTCTGCTGCCTGGAAAAAATTTGCTTCTCCAAACGCAGCTGGTAGATCATGTGGCGAGCGTCAGACCGAATATATTTGTCGGCAGGGTCGAGGGTTCGGCTCTTTATCAAAAGTGGTATTTTGAAGTAACGGTGGACCACATTGAACAGACGACTCACATGATGCCGCACTTGAGGATTGGATGGGCAAACACCGCTGGGTAAATTAAACTGGATTATATTTTCTAAGTTTCCATTTACATGTAGAGTGTTAAAATTAATCAAAAATATTTTTTAATTACAGTTTCTGTTTAAATAGTTACGTGCTTGTAACACATAAATCTGAACATAAATCTTAATTAAATTAAATTTTAAGATTTATGTTCAGAAGTGCAAAAAGTAATTTTTTTACAGTTATATGCCGTATCCAGGCGGTGGCGAGAAGTGGGGTGGAAATGGCGTCGGTGATGATTTGTACTCCTTCGGATTTGACGGCGCTTATCTGTGGACCGGCGGTAGAAAGACTCAGGTGGTCCACAATGTTACCGAACCTTTCATACGAAAGAGCGATGTGATCGGTTGCGCTTTAGATCTGACAGTGCCGGTGATAACGTTCACAATGAATGGCACTCACATCCTGGGTTCTTTTAGAAATTTTAATTTAGACGGCATGTTCTTTCCCGCTATAAGCTGCTCATCCAAACTCTCGTGCAGATTTTTGCTGGGCGGCGATCATGGCCGATTAAAGTACCAACCGCCGGAAGAGTTCTCGCCGCTGGTAGAGAGTCTACTGCCGCAGCAGATTTTGTCGCTGGATCCATGCTTTTATTTTGGTAACATGAACAAGGTGGTCCTAGCGGGTCCGTGGCTGGTCGAAGACGACACTGCTTTCGTTCCGGCTCCGGTCGACACTACCATGGTCAACCTGCCCGCCTACGTCGAACAGATCAGAGACAAATTGGCAGAGAACATCCATGAAATGTGGGCGATGAACAAGATCGAGGCCGGTTGGATCTATGGCGAGGTGAGAGACGACCTTAGGAAGATACATCCCTGCATAGTACAGTTCGAGCGATTGCCAGCAGCGGAAAAGCGTTACGACACTCAACTGGCCGTGCAAACCCTGAAGACCATTTTGGCCCTGGGCTATTATATCACCATGGACAAGCCGCCGTCTAGGATAAAGACGTTGAGGCTGCCGAATGAGCCGTTTTTGCAAAGCAGTGGATATAAACCAGCACCGCTCGATTTGTCCGCGATCACATTGACTCCCAAAATGGAGGAGCTCGTTGATCAACTCGCGGAGAACACACATAATCTTTGGGCGAAGGAGAGGATTAGTCAAGGATGGACGTACGGATTGAACGAGGACTCGGAGATGAGGAGAAGTCCTCACTTGGTACCATATCCGAAAGTCGACGAAGCTATCAAGAAAGCCAATCGGGATACAGCCAGCGAAACTGTTAGAACCCTTTTGGTTTACGGATACATGCTTGATCCACCCACCGGAGAACAACACGAGGGTGAGACTTTTAATTCTTGTACATAAGTCATTTATTTTTAAATGTTTTTCATTTCATTGAAAACGGTATCACATTATTTACAAATACTTACAAAATGTATTGTATTATACAAAATACTATTGATATTAGTCCAGTAACTAATTACTTTATTTTTATTAGGTTTACTTATTAATAATTAATTACAATATGTATTAAAAATTCTATTTGTTCTCTCAAATTTCAATTTGCATTTGATCGTTCACAAAGCTTTAGTTGCTTTAAATGGAAATAATTATAGCGCATCTTATTTCACTTGAGCACATGAGCACATCTTGAGATTTCGATGGATTGTACATATGAATAATGTATTGACTTTTGGACATTTATAGCATTGCTTTTGGAAGCCAACAGGCTACGACAATTATACTTCAGGACTTACAGAGTCGAGAAGCATTACGCTGTCAGAAGCGGAAAATGGTATTTTGAGTTTGAAGTTCTCACAGCCGGACCTATGCGAGTCGGTTGGGCGACAGCTGATTGCATGCCGGGAAGTATGTTGGGCAGCGATGAAAGTACTTGGGCATTCGACGGTTACAACGTAAGTGTCGATATTTCTCTTTCCGTAGTTTAATGAGCAAAATTAGGACGACGGACAACATTCAGGGAATTAATTGCAATAATTTTCCCCATTGTTGAAACGATGGCATAAGAAAACAACGTATAACATGTTTAATTTCGCATTAAATGATAAATAAATAAAATAAAGGAATAAAGAAAATAGATTTTTTTTAATTAAATTTAAATTTATTGTGCCTTTTATCAAAAAAGCTTTAATATATTTTATATAACTTGATAATAATCATCGTGATTATAATTACCAAAGGTGTGAGAATTTTACATAGACTTTAAAGTTCGTGTTTAATTTTATATGTATGAAGATATCAATCAAAAAGTTGCGCGCAATCATGGTAATTATGTCACAAAACGAACGCGAATACTAACATAAGTGCTACGTGGCTTTCGCGATCTGTAAAATATGAATAATCCATAAGAACATGAATGTCAGGTGACCAAAGTGCACGCTGGCACCCACGAGTCATTTGGTCATAAATATCAAGTGGGCGACATAGTTGGATGTTTCATTGACGTGGCAGACCGAACGATCAGTAAGAGTCCTAAATTAGCAGATGTTAGAGGCCCCACTATACGTATACACATAATTTCTATTTTCCTGAGTTCTCGTCACTATTGTTGTCTTTGTCTCGCTCTATATGTTTCTTTTCATGTTGATTTTGGTTTTATATTTTGCATCCTTATCCCAAGACGAATAAGATCGCTGGTGAAATTTCATTCGGCGAAGTGTGGCTTAATCTTTATCGATATTGAGAAAAGGGGAAAACCGCGTGATTTCCTCGAAGTACCTCACTTAGTTATGTCGAAATTTTTTAAGTCGCATCGAACATAGACGACATCGAGATATATTAATAGCGATGGAAGACAAGTCTGTACAAAATGTCTCAGATACGCGGATAAAAATAAAGCATCACGATTACCGGTCTGTCCCGATCTTCACACGAGCGAAAGTAATCTTGAACTGGTGAACATTCTGTGTTTTAAAGGAGGAAAAAGTATACTCGGGCACGGCCGAAACATTCGGCAAACAATGGCAGGTCGGAGACGTTGTCGGTGTTTTCCTGGATCTAATTGACCGAACGATTAGTAAGACGGAATTTTTAAACGAACGCTTCAGCTGCCATATCTTAAGCTATACACATACAATTTGATCTTTGGTGATAGATTACTGGATACAGACATTGCGATTTTTAACACGATCCGTTTGTTTTTACATAGTTATTCACTTTAGATATCTTTAGTAACATTTAATGATATTAACAGATATACAAAGTGCACAGAAGACAAAACAAAATTTAATAAGAATTAAAGAAACATTGTTTGTACAAAATTAAAATAACGTTTAATAGAAAGCGTGAACATATAGTTTTAGAATTGTTTGTCTGAATAGATGTTTGTTAGGCAAAATTTTCGCGTCACACTTCGAGGAAGAATTCATTAATTCCATTTAAGCTTTCTCGATAAGAAAACTCCGTTGTGACGGTCACTTGTACGAAGGGAGCAATTATGCGTTTCTCGCACAAAAGATATTTTATTTCATCTTATCATTTTAACATACCTTTCTTTATGGAGTTAACCACAAAACCAGAAACAATCCTGGTTTCTTTCATCATTAATAATACCACGCTGTGTCGAGCGACGAAAATCATATGTCCAATGTCTTTTCCGGTATCCAGTATTCTACTCAGTGTTTATACTGTCAGCGATAACAGCGCTTCCATAATTCATATCTACTAATCACTAACATTAGGATGAGACCATAGATATACTGTATATCGATTATATCAGATACATTATGAAATCCCCGAATATCGTTTTACAAACGCAAGACACAAAAAACTTTTTTCGGAAATGTCACGATATAATTCGTCTTTTTTAACTATTAGATATAAACTGTTGCAAAATACTGCACGCGAGCGCGTAGATTAAACTATCAAAGAAAAAAATATCGAAGGAGAAATCTCTTAGATACACGCGTATTTCCCGTTATAAACTGTTGTACAATCTTTTTATTGTTTTTTATCTCGGCTATCTGTATATATATTTTATTTTTTTTAATCATAATATTTATTCTCTCAATATATCATCCATGTGTGATAATATTACACACATTTGATTTTCATTACACCGTCTTCAAATAACGCCGCTTGCATGAATATTCTGTCCAATATTTGTGTTAATGGGGTGTATGAATAAAAAATAAAATGAATGCTTATCTTGGAATTTTGGATATTATAACATCTTTATCCAAATTTTTTTTTTAAACGATAGGTAAAGGCAAATATTTTTTATTCATATGGTCCATCTTGACACTTGCTTTGCTGTAATTGTATTTGCAAGATTTTTCAAACGTTTCTAATAATAGCCGTTAAAAGAATCTTATTAAAATTTCTGGTATAATGATTTTATATACCGACAAAAATAAGTTTGCATTTTATGTATGTTTTACATAACATTCGATATTCACGAATAACTATTGCCTAGTTAGATTTCTGTTTCTTCTATTTTTAATAAGTCGAAACGAATGTTTGACAGTCCAGGTAAAAAGTGTCATTTGTTACTCACTTATTTTATCAATCTTCTACTAGATTACGTAGTTCGTTTCGACTTGTCGCAATGCTTGATGTAAATACTTCGCGATACAAATCTGCGAATTACGCAGGTTTCTCCTTGAATGGAGAATTATTGATGGATGCACTGGGCGGTGAAACTTCTTTCGCCGATGTGCAAGGAGAATCTTTCGTGCCCGCGTTCACCCTTGGCGTTGGTCAAAAGGCAAAATTGACGTTCGGCCAAGATGTGAACACTCTGAAGTTTTTTACCACTTGCGGTTTGCAGGAGGGCTACGAACCTTTCTGTGTGTAAGTAATTTCTCTATTAAAATTGTATGCGGTGTAAGTGACACAGAAGAATCATTGTCATTTATTAATTTTCACAGAAACATGAACCGTCTAGTCACTTATTGGTACACGAAAGACCAGCCTATTTTCGAGAACACCGACGACATGGCCGACACGCGAATCGACGTGGCTAGGATCCCAGCTGGTTCCGACACGCCGCCCTGTCTGAAAATCTCCCACAACACGTTCGAAACTATGGAGAAGGCTAATTGGGAATTTCTAAGATTATCGTTGCCCGTGATCTGCCAGTCCAATTTTATAACGGAGGGCGAGAAGTTGCGAAGATGGCAGGAGATTAAAATGAGACAGAACAGACTTTTAGCCGAGCAAATTGAGCAAGGGCAACAGATGACACAGCCTTCGGCTCACATGGAACAGATCATGAAATCCGGTTTCAGTATGAGCGACATCAAAGGTAATTATACAGAAAGTATTAATTTAAATGTTTTATAATTTTCATTCAAGATCTGTAAATTATGAAGAAATATTTAATTTGTTCATCAGTATGATTTTAACAGTATCAGTATGATTAAAAGATTTAAAATCAATTAATTTGCCAATAACATTTAGCAAAATTTAATATTAGCATTATTCATTTGTTTAGTGATTAATTACTTATTTTTGTTACTTATTAAAAGCTATAATAAGAGTGCTTTTAATATTCAGAACAAAATAATAATTAATCAGTATTAAAAATGGAATACTGCAATATCTATAATAACAATAATATACATTGATTATAATAGTATGCAACAAATTTAATATAAATGATATTAAATAGGACTGCAAAGAAATTATTCGGAAGATGCAGCCGAGGCAGACGAAATGATGAAAGAATCGCCGCTTCCTATGCAAAGAGGTAAACCTGCCAGACCGCCTAGGAAAGGTTCACTTTATGGATCACGTTTGGATAACGCGATTCCTAACGCTGAAATGAACGGATATGGCGAAATGAATGGTGACATAAAAGATGACAAGAAGAAACGAGGTCGTTCACCTTTCCGGTAAGCATGAATTATTATTAATTGTTTCTGGTGAACGTTGTAAAGAACATTGATTGTAAAAGTATCTGACTTTGATACTCTGACTTTGTTAGCAAACTTAGCAAAGAAATGGAGGACGTACCGTAAGTTTAAAACTTTTTTGAGTGCTACGATAAAAAAATATTACGTCATAAATATTTTTAATTCAATGTTCGATTCAATATCTTAATAATTAATCTCTAGATCGTTAATTTTATTTTACTTTTTATTATTAAAATTTTAATTTCATTTTTAATTAACAAATTGACTTTAATACTCCGACTTTGTTAGCAAGCTTAGCAATGAGATAGAAGATATATCGTAAGTTTAAAATATTTTTCAAGCTCTATACAATTAAATATAACGTCATGAATATTTTTAATTCAATGTTCCATTCAATATCTGAATAATTAATCAAAAGATCGTTAATTTTATTTTACTTTTTATTATTAAAATTTTATTTTTATTTTTAATTGACAAATTGACTTTAATACTTTGACTTTGTTAGCAAGCTTAGCAATGAGATGGAAGACATATTGTAAGTTTAAAATTTTTTTCAAGCGCTATATAATCAAATATAACGTCATTAATATTTTTAATTTAATGTTCAATTTAATATCTCAATAATTAATTAAATGATGGTTAATTTTATTTCACTTTTTATTATTAAAATTTTATTTTTGATTTTAAAGTATAAGTTAATTTTCATCACGCAGATTCTTCTCGCGCAAAACGAAATCTCCAGATGCAAAGTCGAAAACGCCTGAGCCGCAAGTTCGCGGGGATATCTCAGATAAAAGTGCGAGAAGCAAAAGCCTCAAACCTCCACAAATCCGTGTCTCAACTGTGAGTACATATTGCAATATTAACAAACGGTATTCTTAAATAATAAAAATATTTAAAGATATTTTGCAATAAAAGCTTTATGAATATCTGAAGAATTTTATAAATTTAACAATTTATAATTTTTGAAAATATTAATCTAAGAATTTCATAACATTTAAAAATATTTCTATATAGACGGATTTGAAAGTCGTCCCGCCGCAAATCCCGGAGCGTAATGTTCCTAAGGCTATGTCTGTTTTAACCGGAAGTGGTGTCGAGGCGATCGGCAATGAAATCTTCGATGCTGAGTGCATGAAGCTGATGAACGAGTACTTCTATGGCGTCAGGATATTTCCCGGTCAAGATCCAACTCACGTTTACATTGGCTGGGTCACCTCGCAATATCACCTACACACGAAGGACTTTAATTTATCTCGCGTGAGAAAAGCCTCTGTTGCGATTGTAGATGACTACGAACGTCTTATCGAGCAGTGAGTATTCTTTTTCAGAATTTTTGCCAAAAGACAAATATAAAAGAATGTTTAAAAAAACAACGTCGTAACGTTTCAGAGTCGACAGACAAAGCTGCTACATGGTCCGAGCGGACGAACTGTATAACGAAGTCACTCAGGATGCATCGGGCAAGGGTGCATCTCAAGGTATGTTTGTCGGATGTTTCGTCGATACCGCCACAGGCTGGGTATCCTACACCTGCGAGGGAAAAGAGACGAGTCACAAATTCAAGATGGAGCCGGACACAAAGTTGTTCCCGGCGATCTTCGTTGAGGCTACCAGTAAAGAGATCCTGCAGATCGAACTTGGCAGGACTTCAACGACACTTCCGCTATCGGCAGCCGTGTTGCAGAATTCCGAACGACACGTGATACCTCAATTTCCGCCTAGATTAAAAGTGCAATGCCTGAAGCCGCATCAGTGGGCCAGAGTGCCGAATCAGTCTCTTCAGGTACACGCTTTGAAGCTATCCGATATCAGAGGTTGGTCGATGCTATGCGAGGACGCTATCTCAATGTTGGCCCTTCATATACCCGAGGAAGACAGATGCATCGACATTCTCGAGCTTATCGAGATGGACAAGTTGCTCAGGTAAGTTACAATGAGAAATTTACAAAAGAAAACTTGAAAGATTTTTTCCATCTTACTTAAACTTCTCTCTTATACTGATAAAATAATTTGTTTCTCTTGCACAGTTTTCACGCACACACGCTGACACTGTACGCAGCTCTGTGCTATCAATCGAATTATCGTGCGGCACATGCTCTGTGCCAACACGTCGATCAGAAGCAATTATTATACGCGATACGAGCCGAATACATGTCCGGGCCCCTGCGACAAGGATTTTACGACTTACTTATCGCCCTACATCTCGAGTCGCACGCAACGACGATGGAAGTGTGCAAAAACGAATACATAATACCTCTTGGTAAGAACTTGGAATTTTTTTTGGAAAAAGTAGAAAATCGCTCGTGTACATCAAGCATTAAAGTTATAAATTAAAATTTTACAAAATCGTTCAAATATAATTTGGTTGTCTCATATTTAATTTTGCTGTATTTAAATTAAAATATTAATTTGTGTTTAATTTTAACCTTAATTTTACTGTATTTAAGTTACTATATTTTTGTGATGTATTTATTTTTTTTAATCTCATTAATTAAAAGTCTAATAAAAAAATTTTTGTCAATATTTCGGTACACGAGTCTCGACGCAGTAATTATCTGTCTATTGCGTAGGTCAAGAATTAAAGGATTTATACGAGGACTACGAGATGAGACACAGTCTAAGATATTTAGAGACCGAATCTATCCGGCCGCAAATGAAGATGACGGATATCAGGTAAGCGAAGCTTTTCCCCAAGTAGATGTGAGACCCTTTACTAATCGGTTGCCATCAAGGAATGTTCCTTCCAGTGATCAAGCGATCGAGAACATAAAGAACCTGTATAGTCCGTATTTTCCGCTTGACGTCGTGCGGGATTACGTGATGATGGCGCTCAATGAGGCCGTCGAAGTGAATCAGGTGCACAACCGAGATCCGATTGGAGGCAGCAACGAGAATCTCTTCCTGTATGTAAGATAATAAGTGCCGTTGCCGCTGCCGCAACTAATGTTCTTCATCAAAAGCAACGATAATTATCGTATCCATTTGCAAATATTTAAACAAAAAACGAAAAATGTGCGACTGGTTTTATTATTTCTTCTTTAAATAGGAACTTCTAATTTTTTGCTTCTCGCTTACAACGTTTCACCCGCTAATCGAATACATCTTGATTGCGACTTTGACAATTACAGACCTCTTCTGAAGCTGGTAGATAGATTGCTCTTAGTCGGCATGCTGAGAAACGAGGATGTATTCAAGCTGCTCATCATGATAAATCCCGAAACCTGGGATCCAACTTTTGATAAAGGCAAGTTTAGAAAAGTAACATTAAATATTAGTAAATAAGAAACATGACTTAACGAAGTGTTAACAAAATATTGTAGAAGGAAAAGACGAGCACAAAAAAGGCTTGCTGCACATGAAAATGGCCGAGGGAGCAAAACTACAAATGTGTTATCTACTTCATCATTTAAACGACATTCAGTTACGTCATCGCGTTGAATCTATCATCGCATTCGCTTACGATTTCATCGGAGAATTGCAAGCGGATCAGCTGCGACGTTACATCGAAATCAAACAGTCGGATTTGCCATCAGCTATCGCTGCCAAGAAGACCAGAGAATTCAGGTGTCCTCCACGCGAGCAAATGAATGCCATTTTAAGCTTTAAGAATCTGGACTCCGAGGAAGATCCGGAGAATAGTCCTTGCGGCGAGGATCTCATCGTCAAGATGAACGAGTTTCACAGCGAATTAATATCCTACGTATCTCTGACCGCTCTTCAGGAAGCAGCCGATGCCGCAAACGAATTAACCGAAGAAGTTCAGAAACCTGGTGCGATGAAACGTCTCTTTAATTTTATCAACGCAGTCAAAGAACTCGAAGAGGAACCTAAACCTGAAGCCGTGCCTGAGAAAAAGACTCCGGAAGGTATAAATTTTTCGTTTATCTTCAACTCTCAATTATATAATAAATAGGTATTAATACGTAATATATCTACAAAAAGTCAAATTTGCTTGACTCTGTTTGCAGAGGTGTTTCGCAAGGTGCTGATATCAACCATCGTGAGCTGGGCCGAAGAATCACAAATCGAGACGTCTAAACTTGTGCGAGAGATGTTCAGTCTATTGGTCAGACAGTACGACACTGTCGGCGAGTTGATCAGAGCCTTGGAGAAAACTTACATCGTTAATAACAAGACAAAAGATGACGTCGCGTTAATGTGGGTCGGCTTGAGCCAGATCCGCGCTTTGCTTCCGGTACAGATGTCTCAGGAAGAGGAGGCGCTGGTTCGAGAACGATTGTGGAAGCTGGTGAACAATCACACTTTCTTTCAACACCCTGATCTCATCAGGGTATTAAGAATTCACGAGAACGTGATGGCCATCATGATTAACACCCTGGGTAGACGTTCCCAGGCGCAGTCCGACGCTCAAACTCAGGCCCAAGCGGCGGAGGGTGAGCCAGCGTCGAAAGAGAAGGACACCTCTCACGAGATGGTCGTGGCTTGTTGTAGATTCTTGTGCTACTTCTGTCGCACGTCCAGACAGAATCAGAAGGCTATGTTCGATCACTTTGACTTTCTGCTAGAGAACAGCAATATTCTGTTGGCAAGACCGTCTCTGCGGGGATCAACGCCATTGGACGTGGCGTATTCGTCACTGATGGAAAATACCGAGTTAGCTCTGGCTCTGAGGGAACATTATTTAGAGAAGATCGCTATCTATCTATCGCGATGCGGCCTGCAGTCCAATTCGGAATTGGTGGAGAAAGGATATCCTGATTTAGGCTGGGATCCGGTTGAGGGTGAACGCTATCTCGACTTCTTGAGATTTTGCGTATGGGTCAACGGTAAATTTCTTTCATAATTTGATTTATTTAATTTTTCATTGTAAAAATATAGCATTAAACACTGCGATTTCAATCACAGGTGAAAGCGTGGAGGAAAATGCCAACTTGGTAATTCGTCTGCTAATCAGAAGACCGGAATGCTTGGGCCCGGCTCTTCGAGGCGAAGGTGAAGGTTTATTAAGAGCCATTATAGAAGCTAACAAGATGTCTGAACGCATTGCCGACAGGCGAAAAGTAAGATATCTCATTCTTTTTAATTAAAACTAAAGACTATAAGCGAACTATGAGCGAATTTATTTCGTAAGTAAGAAATTATTCTTGTTTTTGGTTGTCCAAAAAAAAGACTATGTGTGTGACATCAACCTTGTGCACCCCCCAAAAACAGCAAACAGATGTCTATATATACATATCCTCGTTAAATAATTTTCCAGAGTTTTTTTACTTCAATTTCTTAATTCTTTGAACTAATTTTACTTTTTCATTTTTTATTTAACTCTTTCTTTGTCCCAATTCTTAGAATTCGTGTGATTTGATTATTTATTGCAGTTTGATATGCTACCGAAATCTCCTTAAAATTAATCTGACTTTAATTTCTCGTAATAAAAGTTTCGAAAACAAATCGAATTCGCTAAATGTGTCGCATAAAATATGACTGTGCGATAATGTTGAAATAAAACATCCGCAAGCATGTACCCGAACTTCTATTAATACAGTATCAACTTAGTATCTCGCACAGGTGCACGACGAGGCCGAGGGCACGGCTATGGTGATGCAATTCGAGCATCCACTCCCGGAATCGGACGATGACGAGGATTACATCGATACGGGTGCGGCGATATTAAATTTCTATTGCACCCTCGTCGATCTATTAGGCCGCTGTGCTCCAGATTCGTCCGTCATAGAGCAAGGTAAGAAAACAGTCAAAACAAAGAAATTCATCGTCATTAATAAACAATTCATAACAATAATAATAGATATCAATATAGTATATAATTTTTACATTTATTAAATTATTAATCAATGTAAAAATTAATCACTGTGATAAAAGTCTAAATATATAATTAACATTAAATGATTTTTGGCAATAAATATTTTTCGTCAAATCTGGATAATTAATAGCTGATCAACTAATCAGACACACTTTAAAATATTTTACAAGAAAATAAAGGAACGTAAGCAATTTGTTGCACCACCATTGCACTTCTCTCGACACAAAATCACCCAAAAATTCACTACATTCGAACGGCAACGAATTATCTAATAACAATCGTTTGTTTCTTTCTTAATGACCAACAGAGATCTCCACAAAATCCGTTGGTAATATATGTAACGAAATTTTGCTTTAATAGAACACCGATATCAGAAGCAACACGTCTTTGAAGCCGCACAATTATTTCAGGGAAAAACGAGTCTCTCCGAGCCAGGGCGATCTTGAGATCGTTAGTACCCTTGGACGATCTTCACGGTGTGCTATCTTTGCGATTTACGCTGCTCAATCCTGCCGCCGGAGAAGAACGACCGAAAAGCGACACACCGTCCGGTTTGATACCAGGGCACAAGCAAAGCATTGTGCTGTTTCTCGAACGCGTTTACGGCATCGAAACGCAAGAGTTGTTTTACAAGATATTGGAGGAAGCTTTCCTGCCGGATCTTCGCGCCGCCACCATGCTCGATAGAGTACGGATTACCTTGTGTTCTATATACTTCGCGCAATATCTTTCAAATTTTATTATTTACAAGCATGTCTTTTTTGTAATTTGACAAAGACAATGATTTTTTAAAAATCGCAAATTGGGATAAGTTAAAAATTCATTGCCTGATTTAATTTCTCGCAGAATGACGGCTACGAATCCGACATGGCGCTCGCTATGAATCGTTACATAGGGAACAGCATTCTGCCGTTGTTAATCAAGCATTCCAAATTTTACAACGAAGCGGATAATTATGCGAGTTTACTCGACGCAACGTTGCACACGGTCTACCGGCTCAGTAAGAATCGAATGCTGACAAAGGGCCAACGTGAAGCAGTCTCGGACTTCCTCGTTGCATTGACTAGGTAAGCGAAGAATTTATCAAACTACCAAAATTAACTGTGAGAATCTTTTTGACAATTTTTTAAAAAAAGAATGTTTATTCACTCGTAAGCTTGAACGTTATTATTATATTTAAATAACTGAAATTAAAAATTTCCACATTATTTGACACAATCTTCATATATTTGTATCTCAAATCAAATTTCTCTTTACAGTCAAATGCAGCCAAGCATGTTGCTCAAGTTGTTACGAAAGCTGACCGTCGACGTGTCCAAATTATCAGAGTACACTACTGTGGCGCTCAGAGTACGTCAATTATTATTTCATCAGCTTAGTTTTTTATTTAACTCTTCAGATCAACCTACTTTTCACTGCTTAGTCAAACCATCTACGTCACTGGTAAATGGTTATATTTTTCAAAGAGTTTTAGGCTTTAAAAAAATCTGAAAAGATTCTGGTATATTCTTTTCACATTTATAGGAATACAATTGTACAATTGTACGACCCAAAGAGTTTTTTTTTATATGTCCGAATTTGAGGCAAAATGGGAAAATAGTTTAGAGTCTTAAACTACTCCGGTTGATCTGAGAAGAGTTAATATACATAAGCATTGAAAATTAATAATTGCAACAAAATTTTATTAAGCAAAACCCATCTTTAATTTTACTATAGCATCATTTATTTTTTATATTATCAGTTGCTAACGTTGCATTACGACCGTTGCGCGAAATATTACGGCTCCACCGGATCCACCGGACAAGGCTCTTACGGCGCATCAAGCGACGAAGAGAAACGTCTCACGATGGTCCTCTTCAGCAACATATTCGACTCCCTGTCCAAGATGGACTACGATCCAGAATTATTCGGGAAGGCGTTGCCTTGCCTGACGGCCATCGGTTGCGCCCTGCCGCCAGATTATTCACTATCGAAAAATTACGACGACGAGTGGTATGGCAGCAAATCGGCCTCGACTCAATCACCCGATGGTCCTTACAATCCGCAGCCAATCAATACTTCAAGGTAAATTATTAATTTTTTTTATTAAAAAATTCCATCAATTATAAATAACAAAATTTTAATTTTATACTTGTAAGATGTATAAAACATCTGTCGCAATTATATGTATTTTAATACTTTTTTTCCAATTTTCTTTTAGCGTGGTGCTCAATAATGATCTTAATCAAATTGTGCAAAAGTTCTCCGAGCATTATCACGACGCTTGGGCTAGCCGTAAGTTGGAGAACGGTTGGACCTATGGCGACCAATGGTCGGACGTGAATAAAACCCATCCGAGATTGAAACCGTACAACATGTTGAGTGATTACGAACGAGAGAGATATAAGGAACCTGTCAGAGAGAGCTTGAAAGCTCTACTGGCGATTGGTTGGAGCGTGGAGCACGCGGAAGTCGACGTGCCATCGACCAATCGCAGTTCCATGAGAAGATCTTCCAAAAGTCAAGTAAGAAAATATTGACAAAATTTATTATCTCAATAAATAAAAGACGCACATATATTTTTAAATATATATTAGGGCGATTCGGCAAATCCGTTTAATTACAATCCTCATCCGGTGGACATGACCAATCTAACGCTGAGCAGAGAAATGCAGAATATGGCCGAACGTTTAGCGGATAATGCTCATGACATTTGGGCAAAGAAGAAGAAGGAAGAACTCAATACTTGCGGTCAGCATAAACTATTATTTAATAATTTCCATACTTCATCTTTCTCTCGCCGTATTAAAATTTAATTTATAAGTATTAAATAAATTTTTTGTAATGAAAATTATAGGAGGCGGCATTCATCCTCAGCTAGTACCATACGATCTGCTGACCGATAAGGAGAAACGAAAGGATCGTGAGCGATCACAGGAGTTTCTCAAGTACTTGCAGTATCAAGGTTACAAGTTTCACAAACCTAATCGCGGCGGTACGGAGACCGAAGTGGCTGGCGCAGTTGCCGCGGTAGAATTGCGATTCGCTTACTCATTATTAGAGAAACTGATAGCTTATCTAGACAAGGCGACGATCAACATGAAGCTGTTGAAACCCTCCGACACGTTCAGCCGAAGAAATAGTTTCAAGACCTCGACAAGAGATATCAAGTTTTTCAGCAAAGTAGTCCTCCCGTTGATGGAGAAATACTTTAGCACTCATAGAAACTACTTCATCGCCGTGGCCACCGCCACGAACAACGTTGGCGCAGCGTCGTTGAAGGAGAAGGAAATGGTGGCTGCTCTTTTCTGCAAATTGGCAAATTTGTTGAGATCGAGACTCGCCGCCTTCGGCGCGGATGTGAGAATAACGGTTCGTTGCTTGCAAGTGCTGGTGAAGGGCATAGACGCTAAGAGTCTTGTGAAAAATTGTCCGGAATTTATTCGAACGTCCATGTTGACTTTCTTCAATAACACCGCGGATGATCTAGGTCACACAATTCTGAACCTCCAGGAAGGGAAGTACAGTCATCTTAGAGGCACCCATTTGAAAACCTCAACGTCATTATCGTACATCAACAGTGTAGTTCTGCCTATACTCACTGCGATGTTCGATCATCTCGCCGCGTGCGAATACGGCAGCGACTTGTTACGTAAGTATTAAAATTGACAAAATTAAAATAAATAATTAATTATTTTAATTTAATTAATTAATAGCGCAATCTGTGCGTTGGTTCATTTATATTTTTATCTTCGGTTTATAGTTGACGAAATTCAAGTGGCGTCGTACAAAATGTTGGCTTCTCTGTACACTCTTGGAGTAGACGCCAGTCTAACGCATGACAGAAAGTATCTGAAGACTGAGATCGAGCGACACAAACCCAATCTAGGCTCTTGCCTGGGTGCCTTTTCGAGCTGCTTCCCCGTAGCTTTCTTAGAGCCCCATTTAAATAAACACAATCAATTCTCCCTTCTAAATCGAATCGCGGATCATTCTTTGGAAGCTCAGGACATCATGACGAGGATGGAATCGAGTATGCCGACCTTAGAGACTATTCTCAATGAGGTCGATCAGTTTGTCGAATCCGAGAAAACCTACAACGACGCTCCTCATGTCGTCGACGTAATTCTACCTTTGCTCTGCTCTTACTTGCCATTCTGGTGGGCACAAGGACCTGACAACGTGAATCCGACCGAGGGTACCTACGTCAGCATGGTAACCAGCGACCACATGAATCAGCTGCTGAAGAACGTGCTGAAGCTGATCAAGAAGAACATCGGCAATGAGAATGCACCGTGGATGACGCGCATCGCCGCCTATACGCAGCAAATCATTATCAACTCGTCCGAAGAGTTGTTAAAGGATCCGTTTTTACCTCTCGCCGAACGCGTCAGGAAGCGGACGGACACCATGTTCCACAAAGAGGAATCTCTTCGAGGTTTCATCAAGTCTTCGACCGAGGATACCTCGCAGGTCGAGGCGCAGATTCAAGAAGACTGGCAGCTACTCGTACGCGATATCTACTCATTTTACCCCTTGTTGATAAAATACGTCGATCTTCAAAGGAATCATTGGCTGAGGAATAATATTCCCGAAGCCGAGGACTTGTACAATCACGTGGCAGCTATATTTAACATCTGGTCTAAGTCACAGTACTTTTTGCGTGAAGAGCAGAACTTTATATCCGCGAATGAGATCGATAACATGGTGCTTATCATGCCTACTGCAACAAGAAGACCTGCCGCAGTATCCGACGGCACCGCGCCTTCCGGAGGAGGCAAGGTTCGTACAGGCTAGTCACTTGTTTTAATTTTGCTAATTAACATGCGTTTATTTCAAAAGTAAAAAAAATGATTAAACTTTTCGGTATTTAGAAAAAGAAAAAGAATCGCGACAAAAAGAGGGACAAGGACAAAGAAGTACAGGCGTCTTTAATGGTAGCTTGTCTGAAGCGATTGCTACCCGTCGGCTTGAATCTCTTCGCCGGTCGGGAACAGGAGCTGGTGCAGCATTGCAAAGACAGGTTTCTGAAGAAGATGCCGGAGTCGGATATCGCGGAATTTGCTAAGACTCAACTGACCCTGCCGGATAAAATTGACCCTGCCGACGAAATGTCCTGGCAGCATTACTTATATTCTCAATTGGGCCAGAAAAAAGATGCAATGGAGCCTGTGAAGGCTCAACAGCTGGAAGACGTCGTTGCCAGAATCACTGACATGGCCAAAGTTTTGTACGGTTTACACATGGTTAGTCATAAAATTGCTTAACGTTGTTAAGTTGTAATTTTCAAAATGTTGTGGATATTCAAATTGAGAGAAAAACCTTCGTAGTTTCGTGATTTTTTTCCTAATTTGCTATTGATGTAAACGTTTTCATGATTGTCGGAATTGAAAAGGCCATTCTTTGTCTTCTGAAAATCATTTC
Source organism: Solenopsis invicta (assembly GCF_016802725.1). Lineage (NCBI taxonomy): Eukaryota > Metazoa > Arthropoda > Insecta > Hymenoptera > Formicidae > Solenopsis > Solenopsis invicta. The sequence goes on from NC_052668.1 coordinate 23,968,283, forward strand.
ATCATATTATTATCATTTTTCTGTTTTTTTAAGTTGCGTCAAAATGTTCTCATCATATTCATTTCGTATCTTTGTTCTCGAGTAGATAGATCATCCACAACAGCAGAGCAAGAGTCAATATCGTTCAGTGGTGTCGATCCAGCGTAAACGAGCGGTAATCGCTTGCTTCCGCCAACCTCACCTACATTCCTTGCCCAGGTATCCTTCTTGCTATTTAGTTACGTTTTCGCTTTATTTGATCGCTAACCGTTCAGTTCTCACATCATATTATTAATTTATTTAATATCACTTGAATCATTCTTATTTTAAGTTACATTGAGTGTCGCCGATGTGTTTTGTGAGCACTATTGATTTGCATAGAATTTATTAGTTATTTTGCTGTTTGTTAGTCGAAAAGAGAAATAGGCGATAATGAATCGATCGATTTTGAGTATTTGACATTATATAACATTAACTGCAACGACTAACGAAAATGACTGTTAATGATTTAATGAGTGCGCTTGCTGTTTGCGTACACGCTAACAGGCGACAAAGCCGCCGCCATCGCGAGATGGATGGAAACGCGTGCTGTGCGCTGCTAGAAAAAGAGCAGCGATTGCATGTTTGCGTAGTGAGCCTCTGTACAAATTGAGAAGGTACGATTAACGCAAATTAATCTCTACTGTATCTCTGATGCAATCTTGTTTGAAGTAATAACGGTATAAATCTATTCTTTTAGACACCGAGCGATAAACATTTTTGCACGAACGTATTATGAGCTGTGGCTACAAGATGAAAACGTGGGTCAGGAAGTTATGATCGAGGATCTTACGGTAATTACAGCTTCCTACGTTACTTTGTGTGTTTAGAAAATATAATTTAACATGAAATTAAAAATAATGTTGCATTTTTGCTTTCAGCAATCGTTTGAAGATGCCGAATTGAAGAAGATGGACAAGGCCGAGGACGAGGGCAAGCCCGATCCGTTGACGCAGTTGGTGACAACGTTCTGCCGCGGCGCTATGACTGAACGATCAGGTGCTCTGCAAGAGGATCCACTTTACATGAGTTACGCTCAAATTATTTCCAAATCCTGCGGGGAGGAAGAGGAAGAGGGTGAAGAAGAAGGTGGCGAGGAGGAAGGAGGAGCTTCGATCCATGTAAGCGTCTCCAACTGATGAGTCCTTGTCAATTCAATTAGATGATGTTTCAAGTGAGAGAATTGAATCTTTTTAAATCCCCACAAAGTCTATCTACCGCATTAACAAATTCCCTATTTTTTTTTAAACTCACTAAAAGCGGAGACGCAAACTATTTACGGTAAGAACAAGTAGTTAGTGCGAGAATCCATCCGCTTAATGTATGCTCGCAGTCTAAAGTATCAATCATGTTTGTTTTCCGTAATGCGACTCCCGAATTCGTTGAATTGTATGTACAATGTATGTACATTGTTGTTTTATTCATCGAAATTAAGGCGATGTGTATAGTAGCATTCATGAGCAACCAAATCACAGGCTATCGAGATTATTTTCCTCAATGTCAATCCTTTACTAACAAAATAATTAAACTGCATTTTTTTCTTTTAACGTAATTCTCAAGAGGCCAATGCATAAACTAATGGTAAGATATTGCATTTATAAATGTTTTTTTTTTTGTTATAATGTCGTTTAAGTCTCGTAAACAATGTAGATGAAAATAACTATTGTACATAAAATTTTTAACTTGATAAATTACAATATTATATAAATTACTATATACTTGATTTGAATGTTACATATTTTTATCTTTATATCTGCGCGTGTGATTTTATTTTTCTATTACATTTTCATTGCGTTCTGTAACTGTAGGAGCAAGAAATGGAAAAGCAGAAACTCTTGTTTCACCAAGCTCGTCTGGCAAATCGAGGTGTCGCGGAGATGGTCCTCCTGCACATATCGGCGTGCAAGGGCATCCCCAGCGAGATGGTGATGAAGACTTTGGAACTTGGAATTTCGATCCTGCGCGGCGGCAACATCGAGATTCAACGAGGGATGTTGAATCATCTAAAGGAAAAGAAGGACGTCGGTTTCTTCACGTCCATCGCGGGTCTAATGAATTCCTGCAGCGTGCTGGATCTGGATGCTTTCGAGAGAAATACGAAGGCCGAGGGTCTCGGTGTCGGTTCCGAGGGTGCGGCAGGCGAGAAGAATATGCATGACGCCGAATTCACTTGCGCCCTATTCCGATTTATTCAACTCACCTGCGAGGGTCACAATCTTGGTGAGTACTACGCTTATCGTTATTGAAAGATTCGATCTAGTGACGTTCATTCTATTCTCAACAGATTGGCAGAACTACCTCAGAACACAGGCTGGCAATACGACGACGGTGAACGTGGTCATTTGCACCGTCGATTATCTACTGCGACTGCAGGAGTCGATCATGGACTTTTACTGGCATTACTCGAGCAAGGAGCTCATCGACCCTGCTGGCAAAGCAAACTTTTTCAAGGCCATTGGCGTTGCTAGTCAAGTTTTCAACACCCTCACTGAAGTGATTCAAGGCCCTTGCGCGCAAAATCAACAAGCTCTAGCGCATTCTAGATTGTGGGACGCAGTCGGAGGTTTCCTTTTCTTATTCTCACATATGCAAGACAAACTGTCGAAGCACTCCAGTCAGGTGGACCTTCTAAAGGAATTGCTTAACTTGCAAAAGGACATGATTACTATGATGCTTTCCATGCTTGAAGGTACAACGCCTATTCAATTTTATTCAAAGAAACAAAAAGTAATTAATTAATATATAAATGTAATTAATATACTCATGTAATTTAAAGGTAACGTCGTGAACGGCACGATTGGAAAACAGATGGTGGACACTTTGGTCGAGTCGGCCAGTAACGTGGAACTGATTTTGAAGTACTTTGACATGTTCTTGAAATTGAAAGATCTTGTATCATCGCCTAGTTTCCTGGAAGTCGATCTTAACAATGATGGTTGGGTGTATCCGAAGGATTTCAAGGAGAAAATGGAACTGCAGAAGAGTTACACCAAGTACGTTTACAAAACATTGCCATTATTTATTCTCTTTGAATTTAATGAATCTCTGCATCTGAAGATTAAAATTTTAAAAATCCAAATTCCAATTCTTTCAATGTTTTCAGCGAGGAAATCGAATTTCTTCTGGCCTGCTGCGAGACGAATCACGACGGCAAGATCGATTACGTCGCCTTCATGGATCGCTTCCACGAGCCGGCGAAAGAGATCGGTTTCAATCTAGCTGTACTGCTCACCAATCTATCCGAGCACATGCCGAACGAACCAAGATTAGCCAAGTTCCTTGAGACAGCTGGCTCTGTCCTGAATTACTTTGAGCCGTTCTTGGGTAGGATCGAGATTCTCGGTGGCAACAAGAAGATCGAGCGCGTGTACTTCGAGATCAAAGAGTCAAACATTGAACAGTGGGAGAAGCCGCAGATCAAGGAGTCGAAGAGAGCCTACTTCTACAACACGGTGGTCGAGGCGGGCGAAAAAGAGAAACTCGAAACCTTCATCAACTTTTGCGAGGACGCTATTTTTGAGATGCAACACGCGAGCGCGTTGATGACCGTCGAGGAGAGCGGCGGAATCGGCAAGGCGAGGGAATCTTCGTACACGTACATGACCGATGACGACGAAGAGAGAAATAAGGATCCAATCAGGCGAGGTATACAAGCGGTCAAGGATGGCGTTTACTTCTTCTTCTATATGTTTTCGCCGACCAACATCAAGAACAAGATCGCCGAGATGCAGCAAATGACGATACCCGAACTCTTTATTGGTTTCTTCAAAATGATTTTTTACGCCTTTTATTATTCCGGCTTCGGCGTCGGCTGCGTGATCAAATATTTCATGAAGCTTCTGTTGACGCTAATGAGGGGACCACACGTGGAGGAACCGGTTGTAGTCAAGGAGGAAGAAGAAAAACCGTCGAGACATTTACCTGCTTTGCCACCGACGCCGGATGAATCGAATTTACAAGTAAAATTTTTCGATTAATTGTATTAACACGGCACCCTAAGAAATATTAATTAAAAATATTGCACACATAGGTACAAGCCTTTGGAATGGATATAACGAAAGAGGAAGGAGGGCAGATAAAGATAGCGCCGCATGAATCGTCTACTTCTACACCGCAATCTAGTATCGAAGAAACGGGTGAAAGTACACCTGACGAAGGTACTGGCGAGGAGGGAGCGAGAGCTGAAGGAGGAGAGGGAGAACAGCCCGTTACTTTAGCTGATTTATTAGGGTTAGTAGAGAATATAATAAATTTTATATTATTAATGAAAGAGAGATAAATAATTTGTAAAATTAATCTTTAATCGTAATAATTTTTCATGTTTCTAATATTTCTTTATTTTAATACAGTCATTATTTTATAATTCTAAAAACTAATTTTAAAAACTATAATTATTTTATAATTACAGTTTTATTTTTTTTATGTTACTACACCCAAGTTTACATGATAACAACATATGTATTAAGCATAAGCATCTGCAGAGAGCGAAACGAAGAAGATCCGCGTTTGTTGCATGTCGCTGCGATTATTTTTTACGGAGTTATAGCATTTCGAAGATTCAGCGGGCGCGCATCAATATGAATAAACGCGACGCGTGTGTTTGAATCACGTGTATACGGTACTACCCTACTATAATCAGCTGATCAGCTGACCGATAGTAAGCGCTTGTCACGTGACGCAGGGCGACGGGTGGTGGGGGGCGGGGCATCGACCCGTCCATAGATTGAGATCACGCACGCATCGATATAATCGTCAATATTTTTGTACAGAAAAATCGTAGAGAGTTGAACTTGGTTTCGTTGGAAAGCTGAAATCTTAGCGCTTCTCATGAATTATTTACCAGATAACTAGATCGTGAGATATCGTCAATTGATTTTAAATGAAACTGATTTCGCCCCAAAACGATCATTATAAAAGCAACTAGATGTCAATATATCTTTAAATCACGATATTTCGGCTTAAAAAGATCGTAACTAATTTACATAAATTGCATTAAAAAATGTAAACTTTTCTATTAAAACAATATTAAATTTAAATATTTTTTTTTAATAAAAAATAAAATATTGAATATTTTATAGCATATTGCTACTTGAATTTAAATAATAATGAATTCACTTAATAAATTGTTTGTGAAATTACTTTTTTTAATTAAACAATAAAATGATTCGTTGTATCATTTATTTAGTGGGGAACAAGCTAGGGCGCAAGCTGCCGCGGCGGCAGAAGCAGCGGCGGCTCAACAAGCAGCTATGGCGGCAGTTGAAGCCGAAGCAAAGCAAGAAACTTCAGCCGAACCTTCCTCAGGATCGAGCATCGATCTGTCACAGTACAGCCATCGCGTGGTATCTTTCTTGGCCAGAAATTTCTACAATCTAAAATACGTCGCGCTAGTTCTCGCCTTTTGTATCAACTTTATGCTGCTATTCTATAAGGTTTGCAAAAAACTCTATAAGCAGTTTTGCAATAATTATTCTTACGCACACATAAGATGCGGAACAAATACAAATACAAAATATAAAAATTTTAAATTTTATAAATTCTCTTCAATGTAATTGAAAAACTGTAATTTTTTCCCTGCGTTAAATATTGGCGTTAAATTCAGGTTACATCTTTGGCTGACGATTCGGACGACGAAGGTAGTGGACGAATAGCGGATTTGTTAACGGAAATATCAGGAGAGGGAACATCGGGTATGGCGGGTAGCGGTATGGAAATAGGAAGCGGTAGCGGTGAAAATGGTTCGGAAGAAGAAGACGACGAGGTTCAGGAATTTGTAGAGGTGGCCGAGGATTATTATTACATGGCTCACGTTATGAGGCTACTGGCTGCTCTTCATTCTATCGTTTCACTTGCTATGCTGGTCGCGTATTATCACCTAAAGGTACTTGAAACGCGAACGATATAACAATAATTATACATTTATTTACTGTAAATTATCTCGTAGATTTTTTCCGGTAATGTTTTCTATTAACGAAACATTTTGGTAAATTCAACGAATGTATAATTGTGATTAAAATATTATGAAATATTTATATTTACTCAGGTACCATTAGCCATCTTCAAACGAGAGAAGGAAATTGCACGACGGGTAGAATTCGATGGATTGTACATAGCCGAAACGCCGGAAGAGGATGACATTAAAGCGCATTGGGATAAAATGGTGATATCAGCGAAAACCTTCCCCGTAAACTATTGGGACAAGTTTGTCAAAAAGAAGGTCCGACAGAAATACAGCGAGACGTACGATTTCGATTACATCAGTAATTTACTCGGAATGGAAAAGACTTCTTTCAGCCAGCAGGAAGAAGAAGGATCTGGCTTAATACATTTGTAAGTAGACATCATGATAGTATCTCAAATCTTTTCGTGAGAGTTTATAATGTAAAAAAAAACTGTAATTTTTTTCAGCATCGTAACTATCGATTGGAGATATCAAATATGGAAGGCCGGAGTCACCATCACCGATAACGTAAGTTCTTTCAAGCAAATTTTCAACGAGACTGATTCATGTGTATTATGATTCGTTTATATGTAAATTATTTAAATTAAATATTTATGTGTAATCGCGCTATTTTATTGGCAGGCATTTTTATATAGTTTATGGTACTTCACGTTTTCGATCCTCGGCAACTACAACAATTTCTTCTTCGCCGCTCACCTGCTAGACGTCGCGGTCGGTTTCAAAACTTTACGAACGATCTTGCAATCGGTGACACACAACGGCAAGCAGCTGGTCTTAACAGTGATGCTGCTGACAATCGTGGTATACATCTACACCGTGATAGCCTTCAATTTCTTCAGAAAGTTTTACATACAGGAGGAAGACGATGAAGTATCGGACAAGAAGTGTCATCATATGCTAACGGTATGCTACACAAAGATAATTTTTAATTATCTCACAAATTTCATTTATCATTAGATTTCATTACTTTGATTCATCATTTATCATTATTTTTTATTATTCTAACTTTACTTTTTTTTCTTTTGTCAGTGCTTCATTTTTCACTTATACAAAGGCGTGAGAGCCGGAGGTGGTATAGGTGATGAGATCGGTGAACCCGACGGCGACGACTACGAGGTATATCGTATAATGTTCGATATCACTTTCTTCTTCTTCGTAATTGTCATTCTACTGGCTATCATTCAGGGTGAGTACACTTGACTGAGTCTCTAAGAAACGTGCAGCAGAAGGAGCAAGAAAGTACAACATTATATTATGATTGATCCTCAGGTCTGATCATCGACGCGTTTGGTGAACTTCGAGATCAGCTCGACAGTGTGAAGACAAATATGGAGAGCAACTGCTTCATATGCGGTTTAGGAAAGGAATATTTCGACGCGGTGCCGCACGGGTTCGATACTCATGTGCAGCAGGAGCATAATCTAGCAAATTACATGTAAATATCGACAAACACTTTGCTCTTTCGATTTTCGAATGACGCGCTTCGGAAGGATGTACTTTACCAATTTTTTAATACAGTTATATTAACAATTTTTATATGATTTTTTTACCCGACACAGGTTCTTCCTCATGCACTTGATTAACAAACCGGACACCGAATACACGGGTCAGGAGACCTACGTGTGGAATATGTATCAACAAAGATGTTTGGACTTCTTCCCGGTGGGCGACTGCTTCCGCAAGCAGAACGAGACGGTAGAAGAAGAGGCCAAAAAGAAATAAAATTAATTCTGATTCTAATTAAAATCCTGATCAATAGAAACAATTGATCTTTCTTGACGAAGAGGACTCCTCATCGAACAGCGTCTTCGATAAAGTGTAATTTTTAGCGTAAATTTTTGCTCATCGAACGAGAGTATGCGAGGTGTTGTCGCGCTCGTTTAAAATCAAGTTTCGAAAGTTCTACGTCTTACCTCATAACGACAAAGAGAGGATTTTTATCTCGTAAACTTATGTCTCCGTTTTCCACTTGACAATTTATTATTATTCCGACTAACTGATAGGCTTTCTGACGTGTGAATGTAATGCATTAATTGCGTACTGCGTGCAATGCGAAGATTACAGAGAAATTGTCGCGTCCGATGTCGTGTAGCGAACAGGACGCATAAAATTAAAAATATTTTTCCAACTTTGTAAAAATGGCGTAAAAACTGTATCACCAAAACCAGCAATTTCCTCTTTTAGATAGGCAACCGTTGACATAAGGCTCGATTTCCTTCGACCGACAGTACGTTACTGTTGAATCAATGAAAATAGCGAAACCAACTGCACAAATTTACATATTCATAGCGTAATCAATATTTGCCTTCTTTTCATACGTCGGATGATCTATACTTATGCGTAATTTTATGCTGTGTCGCGATAACAAGTTTGAGATATATGAACATAGTATAAGTAAGTTAAAGATGTTTGAAGTTTATATAATGTGCAAATCTCTTTCGGACTGGGACGAAAGCAGGAATTTGTTGGACGTTATATATGACTGAGCTCACGGTATATATCAAAGAATGTCAATATATTGTAAATAAAATTCTACAGCAGGACTACCTGGTAATAAATAAAGACATTACTTCTTTATCTCGTTATTCCAGAATCTCTCCTTAACCTACGTGTATTAGAATATATTTTCAAATTCAACTTGGAACTTGAGTAGCTTTGTCTTTAGAGAAAAAATATGTTAAATATGTGAGAGTTTAGAAATGTTAATATACGTTTTTATTTTTAATTTACTTAGATCAATGATTACGCAAGAAAAGAATTTAAAATAATAAACAATGTATCGATTTTAAATTTCAAAAATTACTTTAAAAATATCTAAATTTTTTCTTTTTTTTCACCGATAAAATATCGGAAAGAGAATTTTATCGAAAAAGATTAAGTCTTTCTCGATCGATTTTAAAATCGATAAAACGTTGGCCGAAATTCCGCGCGATGCGACATTACGACGCCGCATAGTATCGATGTCCACAGCAGCATAGTAAAATCTCGTATTTCCGCGTCGGCAGCACGCACCCCCAGGGAAACGCGAGAGGAGCAACAAGAGTAACGGCGTGTCCCTCCGCGCCGAGAGCGGAAGGAGGTCGCGCAAGCGCCTCGGATCAGTACTCGCTCGCCGGCGAGGAGCCTTCAGGGTGAAAATGCACCATGGCATGGGAGGATCGGCGTGCGATCGTCACGGCGCACAAAATCCGGCGATGCAGGCCAGGAATGGGGTCTGCGATAAAATCGAAAATTACATATCCGAGCTAGGCCGATGGTACGTGAGTAAACGTGGGGGTAGCCCGCCCTAGGCGTTCGCAGGAGCCTTAGCGTGTGTTTTCCGCCCTATGCCGCCCTGCAGAGTCGGCGGGGACGGGTGAAAGGGGGGCGAACGACCCAGGAATGAAAGTGGCGGGTGTTTAGCTACGTTTAGCTACGTGATGCAGTTGGCTCACGATTGGCATAACGCGACGTGTTGTGTGACGATAGTGGTGCAAATCATTTAATCCCGGTCGGAGAGTTTTGAAAATTGAAGTACTGTGAATTCATAACAAATCGATATACGTGTTTATACGATACCGGAAATTCTGTATTTGCTAGTGTATTGGTGTAGCTTCTACGCGGTTTCTGCGTGTGCAAAATTCATAGGGTTCGGCGTTAAATTTTGTGCATTTTAGTAATTTTTTATATCTTTAATAATTTCAATAATTTTTTTACGATTAATATACAAATTTGCTATTGTAAAATATTGTCATCCAAGTTAAAACGTCTATTTTTATCCGGCGTTTTTTACATCTTGCGTCGCGTGGACGGCGCGTGGAAAGCGCGATGTTAGTCTGATCAGCGCCGGGCGTTACTACTTGAAGTACTTCGATATTAAATATGAAATATTTAATGTATTTAAGTTTGAATAAATTTTTGTTTAAAGAAAAGCGATTTATTATTTTTTATAATATGTACCTTTTTTTAATAAAATATATGGATGTAAAAAATAATAATTTTTGTTGTAGAAATTTGATTTGAATTGATATTAATTAATGTGACGCAATTATTAGTACTTATAAGACATTTGAATTTGATCACAAATTTAATGCTGTATTATATAGGTTAACTACATTTTAAGGTATTTGTACATTCTTGAAATCAACTATTGGTTCATGTATCACAAAATAGGGCGGTATGGAGGGCGATAATAATGGGCCAGTTCCTCTCGCTGGTGCTGTGTTTCATGACGTTCGTAAATCATTACATAAACACCGGTTCCTACAAGCTCTCGCTTCCAACAGGTAATTTATTCATTCATTTGAGAAAAACTCGTTTCATGTCTTTACACAACATCGGAAGTTAAATTGACTAAATTATAGCACTTTCAAGTTTGAAACTTTGCGCGGCTAATTAATTAATTATCGTTTTTGCGAGACAGGGCAGAATGTTCCGCACTACGTAATGATGTGCTTAGTCTATACCACGTGGATGTCCTGCAGAGGTGTGGGAAACGGCCTAATTTCCGTCATACGAGCCCGTGGCTGGAGGTACTTGTTGTTAGCACTGATCGACGTTGAGGCGTGCACGCTAATTACATCGTCGCATCAATACACCAGTCTTGCCAGCATACAGGTATATAAATACGCGGAGAGTTTGCACATAGATCCAAATATACTCAACAATATAAATCTCTTTACCAGAAACCTTGTAATACATTATTGACTTGAGTAATTCTTGTTATATATATATATATATTGCATCTTTTTATGCTTATTCCCTTCTCAAACCTCTTACGTTTACTGCGTCGAAGATTTTTAAGCTTTGTTAAACGAGTCGTAAGAAAACGAGTCGTAAGAAAGCTTGTTTTACGATTACTCCCACTCGTGTTTTAATCCCATTGACGTTATCGGTGCTTAATGTACGATTTCCTACTTGAGCACGTAACTTTTCCCATCGCATAGTTTGAATTTGTATCTAGTAAGCGAGTGTAGTAGTATTCGTATCAACTGTGAATGGCGCACAGAACCGGCGTTGTAACTGCACGACCGTCGCGTCGCAGAAAAGGGGACGTTGGGTCTTCGACCCAACAATGCTCATTCTCTGTTGCCCACCCATTCTTAATCAAACGCGTTGCAGGCGCGTTATAAATTATCCATCGTCGCGTGCTTTATACACGTTCGGCTTCTAACTCGCTTGCTATACATATAAACATTACTGATGTAGAAAAGTTGTTATAAAAAAGCTATGAAATATTTTAGCTTCTCGATTGCGTGGCGATACCGGTTGCCTTGGTACTCTCGTTTCTGGCATTGGGCGTCAGATACAGAATGGTGCACATTGTTGGCGTGTCCGTTTGCTTGATGGGCGTGGGATGCCTGGTTTGGGCTGGCATAGACGACAATAATGATCCCACGGCTACTGGTAATTATCGATGACAGAGAGAGAATACAGATAGATTCACGACTTTGTCGTGAAAAAAATTAACATCGAACGTTTTGTCATTTTACCAGGAAAAAATCAACTTGTCGGCGATATGCTTTGTCTCGGTGGCGCGGTGTTGTTCTCGATAACGACGGTTCTGCAGGAATTGGCCGTTAAAACGGTCGATATTATCGAATACCTCGGCATGATCGGGTTTTTCGGCACGATACTGAGCTGCATGCAAACGTAAGTGGTAGGCCGTAATGGATATTGTGAGCTTTCGTATCATAGAAATGCCTTGTGAATGAGTGACATTTTTGTATCGATCGATTTCATTATAGCGCCGTGCTCCAGAGGTTTCAAATAGAAGCGTTTCACTGGGACAACGTACCAGTAATAACAATTTTGATTCTTTACTGCATCACTCAATTCATGTTCTTCTCTCTGGTGCCGGTAATATTGTTCGAATCGGGCGCTACCGCCCTGCAACTGGCGCTGCTCACTTCGGATTCCTTCAACATATTGGCCGGAATGCTTAATCACCATTATAAGGTAAGCCATTGATCCGCGTTACTAGTGTCCTCATACTTACGTTCCTTATTCAATCGATCGCATGTTCTCAGTCAACTGACATTGTGTCGTATTAAATATAAACCAATACACTCAGAGAATTACCCATAAATTATTCGTGAAAAAAACAGTCCTAAATTATTTAAACATTTTTAGCTGGATTTAAGCCTAAAATAATTTTGTTTGTCCATCAAAATAATTATGTAGAACGCTCAAGCAGCTGGATTTTAAATGTCAAAACTTTTTGCAATATTGAACGTACATTATTATTTTGATTATGGTCTAATAAAATTATTTTTATATCTGTATCTTACAGCTAAAAAAATGTTTAGATGCTTCAATAAAATTGTTTGTGTAAAGTGACTTTATTTTGAAGATAAGATTAATTTTTTGGAAATAAAAATCATTTTCTTCCTTTCTTCCAGTTTCACGCGTTATACTTCGTCTCGTACACGCTTACAATGACCGGCATATACATCTACGCCATAAAGCGAACACCAATGTCGTCGAACTCACGCAGGCAGCACATCGAGCCACCGATCCCGGATTATAGGTAAAAATAATCCTACATTAGGAAAAAAATTTAGTATCTTCAGCAGAAACTGTTCAGTCGAAGACTTTATAACAGCAACTATATACTTTTTTTTATATAACAAAATATTTAGTTGCTTCTGCAAAATACATGTAAATAAAAAAAATATTTGTACTAACTAAACAATTTTGTTTGGCAGATGGTGCCGTTTAGTATACATGGTTATTAAAAAATGTCTACATCAAACAACTTTTGCTAAAGCCATTAAATTTCTTTTCCTATTATATTAATTATTACGAACGAATTGACTTTCAAAATGAATTATCGAGCATTCATTAACGTAGTGTTATTTTAATCCCAAGACACATGTCCCACCCCGACGTCGGCGAGGTAGAGATGGCCACGAGTTCCGGGATGTCTGGTGTGAGTGGCACCTTGGACATAAGAGCGTCTACCCTCGGCAGCGAAAGAGAGACAATGGACGCGACAAGTCTACCGCTTAGCGTCAGCTCTGACACGGCCTTCACCTCCTTCTATGGCAGTCAAGCAAACCTAAAGGTAGCATCAAGATCGATGCCGCGTGTCTCGTCCAATTCGTATTTCGATACGCGTACCGGCGCACCCTGATATATGTCGGGAATGAACTTGACGCGAGCGCAGGGTTCGCGTGATATTCCGAGGCAGATGGAATCCACGCGGTTGAAAGTTATCTCGAAATCTACCCATTTTCGATAAAGCGACTTCGCGTCGCGTTATGAGAATCGACGGTTTTGCATCACGGTGATTCTTCGAAATCTGATAGATTCATTTTACAAAAATAATCTTGAGACATGAAGATCGTATAACGGCGTATAATGTTATTGATTCGTACGAAGGCAATAAAATCAAACGACAAATAAAATTAATAAATGTTAATAGGTTTTAAATATTGTTATATATTTAAATACACACTGAAAAGAAAGTATTTGGTAGTAATAATCAAGCTTTGGTGAAATAATTTTAATTAAACTTTTAGTTAATATAAATATTTAATAATATTTACAGTAATTAACAATAATCAAACATAATAACAGTAAGTAATCAGTTACTAAACAATTACCAAATGATTATTAAATATTACTCACTATTTGGTCCTATTAACTAAACATTTAATTAAAATTATTCAATTCAATATTTCAAAGCTGAGTAATTATCATCTAGAATTTGTTGTTATTACCAAACTTTTTTTCCAGTGCAACTTTGGTGCTCTGTATTGATTACCCGCATGAATAAGAAGAGAATTTTTCAATTCGCGGTGATCTGTTTGCCTCCGATAGCGAATGATCTCTATGTACTTCTTTATCTGTTAATCGAGGTGTAAATGAAATCTGTGACGGTTTCAGGCTGCGAACGGGAACAGTGGTTCTGCCTATAATTAATAAGCGGAAGAAAACGACTGCCTAGAGTAGAATACCGTGCGATTCATTCGTTCGAAATGTGAACTTCTTGACTTCTTGAAACGGGGCCCTTAAAAAGCACGAAAGAATGTTTGTATATCAACACCATAATTACGAGTGTTAGCACACAGTCTAAAGACTTCTTTTAGATATCTGTGTAAAATTATTATTGCACAGTGTTAACTGTACTTAATGATAAAACAATAATCGGGCCGTCTTTGAGCTGTAATTCGATGATGTAGTTAGATGTTATTTAATAAACGGGAATTTTTTTACATTATATAATTTATATAATGTAAAAATGCTATTAGGATTATTTAATTATAATTAAGTTGTATAGTAACTTTTATAATATTACAATATATTCAAAATATATTGTAATAATTTTAGTCATTACAATTACGTTAAACTTCAGCCTTTGTACTCGATGAAATAAATTTAGGTAGCATAACAAGTAATTTGATAACGAAAATAATTTTAACTTATAGTATAAAGATTATTTTCCTATTTTAATTGAATATTTCGATATGCATATAATAACGTTATGTACATAACTGATGATTAATCTTTAAGAGTAGTATTAAATTTTTGTATCAATCGTACGTTCGCGTATTCAATTAAGAGATCGAAAAAAAAACTTAAGGACGGCCATCAAAATCAAAATATATACCGATTTAGATATCGATATTCCTTCTAATCAAAAACATTCCTAGTATATTGTTTATAAAGATGTCAACTAATTCTGTAAGAATGAAACGTGCCAAATGTCGAAGTCTATCACATAGATCGTAGAACTAGGAGAATACGAATGTAAAACATGTACTCGTTTTATGTACATCGTGTACTCATTTTCACTTAAATTTTTTATATTAACACGAATTACCTTCGTGGACGTTTGTTATGACTATTACGATCGATATACTGTAGTATATATACAGATATTTATAAGTTACGCTGAGATAACGAAGGTTGATCGAGATAGAAGAGACCTTTACATAATTCAATCTAACGAACTCGATCGACCTAATTAATACGGTCAATGTAAGTCGACTACGTAATTATGGTACGCTATTCTATTCTTCTATTACAATAGAGTACGATCAGCAATGAACAAACATCATCACCAGTGCGGACTATACTTATTTGCATTCCATTATTGTGCACATAATATCAAAGTATAATAGCGACTAAATCTGTGACCTATATTCTCGCCAACAAGCCACCCTTTTAGTTAAGGTAACTTAAATGCAATGGAATTATAGAACTGTTTGCAGGATGACCAGAAAATCTAAACTCGACACTACTCTGACCTTGTTGTTACATCATACTAATTCATATTATTATACAATTATTCAATAAATTAATCTTACATAATTAACGTTAAAAATATCAGAAGACAAAGTGATAATTTAGTAAAAACTTTTCCCTCTACATTGAATTAAAATTCCAAGATTTCCTAAAATATACCGAGAGAAATTGTTTGGTAAGATCAATCAAAGTTTAATCAATTTTATAGTTATAATTACTAAATATGTAGTTGTTTTGACCAAACAATTTGTAGCCTTAACTAAACAATTTTTTTGATATAATTAATTATAAAAAGTTTTGTTAAATGTAACTAAGTTTTTGGTACTAATAATTAAAAAATTTATTTAATCACTATTTAACTAAACTTTGGTTAATTTCACCAAACATTTCTCTTAGTGTAGCAATTCTTTTATCTTTTACATGTTTATCTAAAATATAAGTTTTGTTGACTCATTAAAATAAAATTTGATTTTTGACTCACAGATTTGATGCGTAATGAGCGGATTTATTCAACTACGAAGCTGCGGTGATACTGTAACACACAAATATAAAATTAAAAAATTAAAACTACGCTCAAAATAAATATATGAAAAGTTAATTTTTACACGCACGTCAAATTTTCAAAACTCGACTTTTAATTAGATATTTAATAGCTCAATTATATCCAAAAAATATCTTTATAAAATTCAACAAGTATAAAATTTTATTTGAATTTTCTTTCTTTAAATACTTTTTTTTTTAATGAAATGAAATCGGATAAAAAGGGACAGGACTATTAATTTTAAATAAGAAATTATATTTACACCAAGGTTGCTCCGCTGAGGCCCGATGCCTCTCTCAGACTTCCTCCTCCTCTTAGATCCGGGTTGTTAAACCTCCTCGTCCCGTTGCACTCGCGGAACACTCGCGTTAAATACACTAAAATTACGCCCGTAGACTAATTAAGTCCATTACTTTCAATGGCACTCCCGAAACAAACGCGCGACGCGACGAACCGGCTGCGGTTCGTTTATTTTCATTTAAATCGTCGACGAGTCGGCTTTAAATATGGAAAGAATAAGTTTGCTGAAGCAAATAAAAAATTAATTTAGGGTATATATTTAAAAACTGATTTGTATTAAATCAAAATAGTTTTAATTATAATATAATCTCTTTCAGATTAGTTATACTTTGCATTAATCTATTCTAGTTGTATATCAGCCAGATAAATCGAGTAATGATTACCATTCGATTATCATTAAAGTTTAAAAAATATAAAATTTTTAATATATTTATCAAAAAAATGTGTATTCTAAAAAAAATTATGTTTAATAATATAATTAATACGTTTAAACATAATTTTTAAAAACGATTACTTGATTTCTCAGGATTTCACGTTAGTCAATACGAGAGTCTACTCTCCTGAGCTCTCTCTACTTGAGTTTGTTTAATATTTGAAAATATAAGCAAGACATCCTATTTATATTTTTAGCCTATAAGAATAAAATATTGAAAATATGAATAAATAAAATGTATTACAACATTAGGCATATAATTATGGCATAATAATACAATGATATATGAGAAAGTAAGTAAAATTTTATGTAAAACAAAAGCATGGTTTCAACTTTATATGGAAGCCAAAGTGGAAAAATTGATGACAAATAATCACAATAAACAAATTTAATATACGTAATATTTAGAAAGCAATTTTGATTCAATATTAATGTTATAAATATTAACAACAAAATTAACTAAAAGATAAATATGATCAATTAAAGAACAAATACAGGTATTAAGTGATTTTCATAATAAATTCATAATAAATTCGATAATATATTTTACAAACTGATTGTGCATAAAATACAATTTAAAATAAATACTCAAAATTTCAATATTTCAGCATGGAATTTCTCAATTTCGAGTAAATTTAATTAAAAGTTTCTTAAATTTATTTCTCTATTTCTTAAATTTATATCTCTTTATCAAAACTCTCTTCTCTATTCTTTCCATCAATATTGATGTTTTTGTAATAATAATCTATAAAATTTATTTTATTGAATTTAATTTATCTGTTTAAAAACAAACAATTGAAAATTATTGTATGAATTATCAGATTATAAAGTCTAGCAAACATTCTAATTAAAGTTCTATTATATCGAGTTCAATTATAAAAATCAGAAATTGTGTTAATTTAATTAACATGTACTCACAAAAACAAAAAATTAGTATTAAATCAACAATTTATTATTTCATATATAAACAAAAATAAAAAATCTTTATGAAAGAAAATATAATCTTAAACAGACATAATTTGCTTACACATAAAAAATACTATTTTTTTCATGAAAACAGTTATATCTATTTCAGATTATAAATTTGTCCAAGAAAACTTTATATTCTTGCTTACACTAAAAAAAATAATCTGATATAAAAAAAATCTTATATAAAAAAGAACTTGTAAAATTGAATGTTTTTGATGAAACCAGAAGCAAAATTTTTAGTTATTATAATAGGTCTCCGATTATTATAATCTAAACGTTTGATAGATTTAACTATAATTTGGTAATTTTTACAAGATATTTAATTCGTCCGTTTTCGAACAGACGTATTGGTTGAATATACCAGATTTCTAAATAATGCAACAAAACCCTCTTTCTAATAATAAAGATTACATTTAAAAAATTATTTTATATCTACAAATATTTTCTATACAAGTATCTTTTTCATGGCATGTGCAAGCGACATTACTTATTACGCGATTAACGAAATAACGAATTAGCAGTTTGGACGCGATGAATACGGGATCGATAGTGAGATCGTTGCAAATGCGTTCTGCCTTTTGTGTCACGTCTGACGCACGTCTAACGTCGACTAAGCTTTCTTAACCACGATTCATACGACACTTGTATCTTACAAGCCATAGTCGCAGGCAGCAAGTCACTTAAAGGAGACGCACTTTCTGGGGTGCTTTTGTCAACCCGCGACGTGCTCACAAATCGTGGTTAATTCAGCTGATCGGCCCGTTAGACGCTAAGTCCAATGAGACATGGTCTCACTGAACCGATAACGTGACGAGAAGTCAGAGTGCACATTGCATCGATCTCCGATACCGAATCGTACCCCATAATTTCAGATGTGTTCAACTAAACAAAAATTATTTTCTACACGAATCACAATGTCTAGTGCATTTATCATGAAGACTTGAAGTAGGAATAAAAATTATACATAAAGATAAAAACATTTTTGCAAAAAAATTATTTTGTAGCGCTGCAAACATCTTCTCGTGGTATATGTGAGAGACATTGCTTATCACACGCGATTATTGAAATAACGAATTAGCAATTCGGACCCGATAGATACGGGATCGATAATAAGGTCGTTGCGAATGCGTTCTGCCTTTTGTATCACGTTTGACGCACGTCTAACGTCGATTAACCTTTTTTAACCACAATTCATACGACACTTGTATCTTACAAGCCATAGTCGCAGGCAGCAAGTCACTTAAAGGAGACGCACTTTCTGGGATGCTTTTGTCAACCCGCGACGTGCTCACAAATCGTGGTCAATCCAGCTGATCGACCGGTTAGACGCTAAGTGCATGAGACATGGTCTCACTGAACCAATAACGTGATGAGAAGTCAGAGTGCACATTGCATCGGTCTCCGATATCGAATTGTAGCCCATAATTTCAGATGTGTTCAATCGAACGCAAAAATTATTTTCTGAACAAATCACAATGTTTAGTGCATTTATCACGAAAACTTGAAATAGAAATAAAAAGTATACACAAAAATAAAAAAATTTCTGCATTAAAAGAAACATTTTGTAGCGCTGCAAGCATCTTCTCGCAGTACCTGCAAGAGACATTGCTTATCACATGCGATTATTGAAATAACGAATTAGCAATTTGGACGCAATAGATACGGAATCGATAATGAGGTTGTTGCGAATGCGTCCTGCTTTTTTATCACGTTTGACGCACGTCTAACGTCGATTAACCTTTTTTAACCACGATTCATACGACACTTGTATCTTACAAGCCATAGTCGCAGGCAGCAAGTCACTTAAAGGAGACGCACTTTCTGGGGTGCTTTTGTCAACCTGCGACGTGCTCACAAATCGTGGTTAATCTAGCTGATCGGCCGGTTAGACGCTAAGTGCAATGAGACATGGTCTCACTGAACCGATAACGTGACGAGAAGTCAGAGTGCACATTGCATCGGTCTCTGATACTGAATTGTACCCCATAATTTCAGATCTGTTCAATCAAACGCAAACATTATTTTCTGAACGAATCACAATGTCTAGTGCATTTATCACAAAAAACTTAAAATAGAAATAGAAATTACACATGTAGTTAAATAAAATTTCTGCATTGAAAAAATTATTTTGCAGCGCTGCAAACATCTTTTCGGGGCACCTGCAAGAGACATTGCTAATTACGCGATTAACGAAATAACGAATTAGCAATTCAGACGCGAAGGGTACGGGATAGTGAGTTCGTTACGAACGGGTTCTGCCTTTTGTATCACGTTTTACGCACGTCTAACGTCGACTAAGCTTTTTTAACCACGATTCATACGACACTTGTATCTTACAAGCCATAGTCGCAGGCAGCAAGTCACTTAAAGGAGACGCACTTTCTGGGGTGCTTTTGTCAACCCGCAACGTGCTCACAAATCGTGGTTAATCCAGCTGATCGGCCGGTTAGACGCTAAGTGCATGAGACATGGTCTCATTGAACCGATAACGCAATGAGAAGTCAGAGTGTACATTGCATCGATCTCCAATACCGAATCGTACCCCATAATTTCAGATGTGTTCAACTAAACAAAAATTATTTTCTACACGAATCACAATGTCTAGTGCATTTATCATGAAAACTTGAAGTAGGAATAAAAATTATACATGAAGATAAAAAAGTTTCTGCAAAAAAATTATTTTGTAGCGCTGCAAACATCTTCTAGTGGTATATGTACGAGACATTGCTTATTACACGCGGTTATCAAAATAACGAATTAGCAATTCGGACCCGATAGATACGGGATCGATAGTAAGGTCGTTGCGAATGCGTTCTGTCTTTTGTATCACGTTTGACGCACGTCTAACGTCGACTAAGCTTTTTTCATCACGATTCATACGACACTTGTATCTTACAAGCCATAGTCGCAGGCAGCAAGTCACTTAAAGGAGACGCACTTTCTGGGGTGCTTTTATCAACCCGTGACGTGCTCACAAATCGTGGTTAACCCAGCTGATCGGCCGGTTAGACGCTAATTGCAATGAGACATGGTCTCATTGAACCGATAACGTAACGAGAAGTCAGAGTGCACATTGCAATGGTCTCCGATATCGAATCGTACCCCGTAATTGTACAATTTGTCCATGCAAACGCAAAAATTATTTTTGATAAGTTGCAATGTTTTGTGCTTATACCACGAAAAAAATGAAATAGGAATGTAAATATACTAAAAAATGAAGTCTTGTTGCGTTATTTAAGAATCTTATTAATCCAATTAAAACGTCTGTTAAATAGGTCAAATCAGAAATATAATAGTATAGGATTTACCAGATTATAATAGTCTATTAAACGTACTAATTATAAAATATCAAATTCTATTATAATAAGTAAAAATTTTGTTAGCTTCATCAAGACGCACTCACACAGAAAAAAAATTAAAGTCAAATCAGCTATTTATTATTTCGTATATAAGCAAGAATACAAAATGTATTTGGAAGATTTGTTAAACAGACATAATTTGCTTACGTAAAGAAAAAATATTTTTTATTTGAGCAAATTATGTTCGTTTAAGTTTGTAAAATCTTCCAAGAAAATTTTATATTTCTGCTTATACTGAAAAAGTAATGTAATTATATTAACAAAGCTTGTATAATTGAGTACTTCTGGTAAATTCAGAAGCAGAATTCTTGCTTTTATTTTGTTCATTTTAATTATAGAATTATTTCTAAATATTAAATTTTTATTTATGTCTGTATCAAATTAATACAATTTATCGCTTTTTTTATTAAAGTATAAACAAATATCTTTCTATTTAAGTCTATTATAATCTTATAAAAATTTAATACTGGTTGTACGTTTATGTTTGGATACTAATGTATTCTAGAAATATGAATAACCTGTCTGGGTAGAATGTATATATTGTACAGCATAAATCCTTTGTGAACAATTCATGTATTCACTAACATGAGTTCCGGATGAAATTGGCAAACAAAGTTTTAATATTACGTTTCTTCAAAATACCTATACTGTATTGTATAATAAAACTTTATATTTTTTTCAATTTGTCATTAATCATTTTGGTATTCACATAATTTTTATTTATTAAATTATTATTATTTATGAAACACAATAAAAATTTGGATTTAGTATTATATCCTGAAGTAATTATTATTTATAAAATAATTTTAATTTATGTCGCTAAATAGTTTTACTTTATTCAATTAAAATTATGTCATTACATAATAATAATTCGAAATTATTATTATGCCCTGCCATAATTTTAATTCATAAAATTATTATTATGTTACGACATAATTTTGTTGCGTCTGGCGTAAACTCTTGAACGTAACAATTTTAATAAATGGAATTATTATTATGTCATGACATAATTTTAATTCATCTAATTAAAGTTATGTATTGACAGAATTATTCTTATGAACACAATAAAAATTGTGAATTCTTATTATGTCTGGACATAATAATAATTCCATGAACTAAAATAATTGCTGCGATATAATAGAAATACAGAATTATTTTTATGTCTATTTTAATTTATAAAATTATTATTATGTTGCGATATAAATTTAATTTTTGAAATTATTAGTATGCCTTGATATAATTTTAATTTATCGAATTATTATGTCGCGGCATAATAAAAGTGAATAAAAATTATGTTAAGGCATAGTAAAAATTTGTCGAATTAAAATTATGTCGCGACGAGATAATAAATTTATAAATTAAAATTATTTATAAATTATAATAATTTGTCAACATAAAAATAATTCTGTATTTTTATTATACGTTGCATCCATAATTTTAATTCGTGGAATTAGTATTATGTCTGAACATAATTATTTAATCTTATAATTTTTTGAGATAATTTTTTTTAAACATTTTATTACAGCATTTTTTTTATTATTAAAAAATAAAATGACTTGCTATATTTCAGTTTTGTTTTCTCATTTACAAATTGTTTTATCACTCACCGATCGATGCGCAAGAGTGAAGTTATCAGACAAGTCGCTACGATAAATCTGTAACATATAAATGTAAGATCCTTATTAAAGTAGTTTTCAAAATAATCAACTTTCAATTTAAAAGATTTCTACACGCATAAAAGTTTTTAATTGCTTTTACATTAAAATATTATAATTATGTTTTAAAAAAAAAATAATATCTTAAAAATTTATAAAATTTTATATAAAAATATTTTTTCTTTTAATTATTATTTTGAAAAATGTGAAACAAAATGATTAAAGAAATGAAAGCAAATAATTAATTTTACGTATGTAAGCAATAATGTTTACCGCAAAATTGCTCCACTAAGGCCCGATACCTTCTTTTAGTCTGATTTATTTGCCAAATCTTCTCTTTAGATTATATTCTCACGATATGCAATAATAGAATTGTAGTACATACGATACTATACGATCTGTAACACAAAAAAGTATTCAAATATAAAAAAATATTCAAATAGAAATAATATTGAAAATAAATATATGGGAAAATTACTTTTGCATGCAAATATCGTTTTTTATTTATAATTTCGACAGATATGTAACAAAAGTATAAAGTTTTAATGAACATAAATTACTAAAATACAAGAATCGCAAATGAGTATTGAATCTATGTTTTATGCGATAATTAGGTGTTGTTTAAAATTAATGTATGATTAATGTAAACTTTGCTTACTTATTTTTAGATAAATTGTTTGCTTAATTAAATAAATCGTAACGCCATTCGTTCCGGAATTGATCCTTTCTGCGTACGCCGCGTTCTGCAAATAAAAAGTAAATGCAATTAAGGCTGCGTTCCGATATACATTGCCAGTACTGAAAATAACAAAGCGGTTGTATCTCCCGCGCGGGACAACTTCATAGCGACGCCACGTTTGTGACGTAGTAACGCTACACATCCCGTTCTCAACTTCACATCTATGCACTGGTCCGCGTCTCAAGCAACAAATATAAGTTGTCGTTTATGACGATTATGATTTCGTATTATGCGTTAGAAGCGTATTAATATTATAAGCCCGACATTCGCACGCCTTACTTGCAATCCGATCATATACATATATCGTCGTTGTCAATTTAAAAGGTAGTGCGATACACATACTTTCAACCGAGTAATTATCGCGAAATACGCGTTTGTACGTATCACCGGTATGAGTACAAAATTTTTATTGATGTGATGATTAAACTCGCAATAGAGATTGATGCGAGAGCGAGATTGATTTCGTTTACCTATTAAACGAGTCGCGACGCCGCCACGCCGCTCGCTTCTGTTCCGATTCGTGCTGCATGCGTCCCCTGATCTGCCGTGTCCGCCGGTCCGCCTGGTCCGCTCGGTCCGCTCGGTCCGCTCGATCCGCTCGGTCCGCCACGTTCGGTAAATGAAACTGGAATGGACTCAAGATGGCACAAACGACTTTATCTCCCACACGGTCCATTTCAGACTGACGCGGCGACGCGACGCATCCCACTCTCAACTTTTTACATTAATGCATTATCCGCGTATCTTGCGACAAATAATATACGTCGTCTCTTATGACGTTGATATTACTATTTCGTATGCTACATCTTAAAAGCGTAAAAGATTAACATTAAAAGATATTGAAAGATAGATATCCGCGTGTGCATTACTTCGATAATACGATTGTCGCGTTGTTAATTAATTATTCGCGCAATACACTTTTGATAAATTAATTACTGTGACACGTATACGCATTTTTATGAATCGCCAATGCATGAGCATCAATCTATTTCGCAATATTCGTTTCACTTACCTACCTGTTAAACAAGTCGCGACGCCACTCGCTTCGGTTCTGTTCCGTCATTCCGCTGATCTCGCGTCCGCCGCTTTCTGCAATAAGACACGTAAATGCACGTCAAAATGCCGGCTTCGGATCGTTTCGGATCGTGCTGATAATTTTACGCACCAAAATCGATGCCGCGTTCGCGCCGTGGCTACGCTACATATCTCGCTTTTAATTTTGATTAGAATAGGCATATTGTAGATAGATATCCACGCGCGTTATTAGCAATTTACGATAATATCCTCATCGCATTGCCAATGATATGCGTGCTGTGCGATCGAGCAATTAAGAGATACGCGTTTTCATGAATTATCGATACGTGAGCATCAAATCTATGCTACGCGATGATTTGTCTGCCAGTAAATATTAATGCGAGATCAATATAAGTTTTGTTCACCTATTAAACGAATTGTGATGACATCGTCCCTGGAGCTGATCCGCTCCGCGTCCGTGCCATGTCCGTCGCATTGGCGTTGTGTGAAACATGTATTAAGTAAAGTTGACAAGAAGCGCTTTTATCTCGCGCAACTTCACGCGACAAGGGTGCCGACCCTGACGCTAAATATCCCGCTCTTAACTTAACTTGACATTCATGCATTTTTCATATTATAATACAAATTATTTTATGTTAAAAATATGTCCCAGATTACTATAATAATTTTTAAATAAAAATAAAATGGTATAAGTAAATTAAAGTATGAGTCAAATTGATCTCTCACTTTGATCGGCCAATTAATTTATTAATTAAAGTAAAAAATAAATTTATTTCTAGCTGAGAACTATTTTCATTATTGTGTGCATAGATAAAATTAATATACAATATATTGCAAGAACAAAAAACCAATAACGAGCAATAAATGAAGTTGTGCTATATTAAATATATTTTCTCATTACATACAAATAAGCAACGCGGAACTAATTTCTACCTCACTGTAGATTTTCATCAGTTGCTATAATAAATATTTTAACGTTAACAAAAATAATTATTGTATTAAATACTTTTTTTAAATAAAAATATAAATATGCAAAATATAGGCATAAACGTATTAATGCCAATATTAATCAAAACAATTCAGACTATAATAAAAAATTACGCGAACGTAGACGTAATTATTTATTTGTGCACATTCTCGAGATCCTGTTATGCATGTAGCACGCGCTATACGCATCAGATTTTATCGACAGCAAAATGGATGTTAGCACGGATAACAACCCACATCCATTTCACGAGACACTGTTTTTAATGGCGGGTTGCAAAATGGATGTGTCTTTTAGTTCACACTCCGGCCAGAATGGATGTGCGTCGCTAGTGTACGGCAGTTTCGAACGTTTTGAAGCGTTATAGGAAAAAGGCCGGTATGGCGTTTCTCAAGGTTCCTCTCTGTCTGACGCAACATTTCATGCCGCAACAGGTGTAGTTCTATAATTTATAGATAAATGAATAAAAAAAAAGAAAAATGAATAAAATGAATAACTTCACAGAAATACACGATGACATACTTGAACGATGCCTGACTTCACTAAGCATCACTATATCACTCAAAGAAATAACAAAATATAATAATTAGCCTTAACAGGATTCAACTTAAATCGATTATATACAAGTATATAACATTGTTTATTAAATTGTATATAAAATCACGCGTATATTTTTTGTTTTTATCAGTATACACAATAATGAATTCAATTTTCCCTCTTTTATTTCCCTATTACATATGGCGAATCGAGGAACCAATCAAAAATCGACTAACGGTGTCCTTTTAGTTCACTACTCCGGCCAGAATGGATGTGCGTCGCTAGTGTACGGCAGTTTCGAACGTTTTGAAGCGTTATAGGAAAAAGGCCGGTATGGCGTTTCTCAAGGTTCCTCTCTGTCTGACGCAACATTTCATGCCGCAACAGGTGTAGTTGTTATTGTCACGTGTGGAGATATTCAATCTTAGCGCCAAACGAATTTATCGAAACATAAATGATCAATAAATGATGTTTGAGTTACAATAATACTCCAAAGCTGCACTATTAGCCGTATTGGTATACTTTTAAGTCGACGTAAATATCCGACATGGATAAGGATATAAATTCTGCCGGTGCTGACACATGGAGCGTTGCACGATACTCAAAGGAGGAGAGAAATAATGTTTTGGCTGCCTATCACACTCTGAAATTTTCAAAGAAAGACAAGGACTGCTTCGACGTAGCGGATATTGAACGCAGATCTCTCGCTATGAAGCATATGACAACAAAATTATTGTAAGTACATATTGGATCACTGTACCAGTTGCTGAATAATCACTAGTAAATGATTGTTCAAGAAAAATATTAAAGTAATAAGATTTTAAAATAGTAAAATACAAATTAATTGATATTTTTTTATTTATTTAGGTTTAATTGTCATATAAATTTGTTTAGAATATTCTTTATTTCTAAATGTAGTTATTATTTATGGTTTTTATTTGTTCATTGATTGATTCAACTTATTTGTTCATTAACTGGCACATTGATCCTGTGCACACTTTATAGTTTTCTCTTATGTTAAATTTAACATTTTTATTTACTTATGAAATTATTGTGCAGTGATTCAGAGGGTACAACAGCAGTGCTGTTACGAAAGTGTCTTGAGGACTACCATGATCTAATAAAAGACAAAAATGGAGTAAACAATTATTGGAAACAGATTAAATCTCAATTACAAGATGTAAAAAATGATCCGTCGAAGTGGAAGTCTGGTTTGGAAGATGTAGAAACCACACTAAACTTTATAAAACCTTTGGCTTGTCAGAAACTCAATACTCTAGCTTGCAAAGGAAGATCTTATAATGATAGGGATATAGAGAAAATAATAAATAGTTCAAAAAAGAAGGATATGCTGGAAAGAAATAGAAAAATTTCTTCACAGTTTCAAGTTGCTTCTAGTTCAAATGCAAATCAGGAATTTTCATTGATGTCTAAGGACAATGAACAGAAGGTATCTATGTATTTCACAAATGTTCCCAGAAATGATAATTTCAATAAGCAAGTAAGTTATACCAAACAGAAGATGTCCGAAGTACAATCAAGCAAGTCTTATCCAAATTTGGACAAATTTGTGCAAAAAATTCCTCTTAAATCAAGCAATCACAATATGAATAGTAAAAACTCATACAGACCAATAAATCTGCATGCATCACAATTAAAGCCAGCTGCTCCTCCACAGACCAATAGTGAAGATAGCAAGAAACCTCTCGAATCCTTCAGGTCTGCCAGGGATGAATTGTATATTCAAGAGATGAAGAAGAACAAGTCAGCACCGAAGAAAACCTTGGGTGGCAAAGGGGCGGTCAATGCTCAGTTTGTCTGTCCATTTAAACGCGATAAAGAAGAGTCGGCGCAAAGTTATAATATGTCTCAAGGCAAGGCGAACGAAGAAGTGGAGGACGAGAGGCTGAGGAACATTGATCCAAACATGATTGAACTAATAAAAAACGAGATCATGGATTCGGGTAAAACGATTACGTGGGACGACATCGCAGGGCTCGAGTACATAAAAAAAATCGTGAAAGAGGTAGTAGTGTTCCCGATGTTAAGACCGGACATCTTCACGGGTCTTCGTCGTCCACCCAAGGGGATTTTACTCTTCGGCCCGCCTGGAACAGGAAAAACTCTTATCGGCAAATGTATAGCCTCACAGAGCAAGTCCACATTCTTCTCTATTTCAGCGAGCTCCCTGACTTCCAAGTGGATTGGCGATGGCGAAAAGATGGTGCGCGCGCTATTTGCGGTGGCCAGAGTTCATCAACCATCTGTCGTCTTCATTGACGAGATTGATTCGCTGTTGACGCAACGCTCAGAAACGGAACACGAATCCTCCAGGAGACTGAAGACGGAGTTTCTGGTCCAGCTGGATGGCGCGGCGACGTCCGAGGACGATCGTATTCTAATCGTCGGTGCGACTAATCGACCCCAAGAGCTGGACGAAGCAGCGAGGAGACGTCTCGTCAAGAGATTGTACGTTCCTCTTCCGGAGTTTGAGGCGCGCAAACAAATAATAAATAATTTATTGAAGTCTGTGCATCACAATCTCAACGAGGAAGATATCTCAAGTATTGCAGAGAAATCCGCGGGATATTCTGGCGCTGATATGACAAATCTCTGCAAGGAAGCGAGTATGGAACCGATCCGAAGTATTCCCTTTAGTCAACTCGAAGATATAAGAATGGAGGAAGTGAGACACATAACGAATCACGATTTCGAACAGGCGTTGATCAATGTGAGACCCAGTGTATCACAATCGGATCTGAACATTTACATCGCGTGGGATCGTACTTATGGATCTGGCACCGCTCAAGGTTACAAAACCTAATATAATATATATTTATATATAACTTAATTTTTTATCTTATATTGTACAAATCATTGAAAAGAAATTCTCTCGTTTTATTTTTGTAAAGGTTTCTAACAAATACATCCTTTTGTGCGAAATAGGAGGCCTTTTCAATAAGAGTTTTAATTCACTTTGAACTATTATGCTTGTATTGTGCTTGAAATGCCAATAGTGGATGTAACAGCAAAAAAGAGAGATAATATTTGATAACTTTTAGATTATATGTATTTATTAATAGATAACAGATAGATAACGATTTTTGTGACATTTATTCTTACATAAAAAAATAAAATTTTAGAAATAACAAAAGCCTACTTACAGACAAATTCGAATAAATCAAATTTTTATGTTTATATATTTTTTGATAACATCAATGGCATTGCGTTGTGGGAATTTTGATAGCTACTTCGGTAACTGTTTTAGTACATTATTTATTTATTTAGCGATGCTATTAAACAAACGTAAAGAAAAACTAAAGAAACATTAAACTAAATTATATCGAAAAACTTTTATAACTGAAATAATTTCCTGCGCGGTCTATGGAAAAAGATCTTTCCGTGTGGGAACCTTATAATTATATGTATTGTTATATATATTATATTGTATTTTATATTATATGTATAATTATACGTATTATTTTTTTATGTAAGTTATAAATTATTTTAATTTTGCAAATATCTTATGGTAACGGATGGCTCAAAGACACTGAAGAAAGAGTTTTGTAATAGCTACCGAATATTTGGTGAAATAAAATTAAATAATTCAATATTTTTGGTTAATATAATAAAAAATAGTTTTACTTTTCTAAATATTTGTAAATATTATTAAATTTTATAATACTTGCTAAATATTCAGAAACGCAAAATTATTTTTGCTTATATTAATCAAACATTTAGTTTGTCTTATTACCCTCAACATTTGATAGCTATTATCAAACTTTTTTCAACGTGTTATCACGTGATTATAAATGTATTTTCACGAGTGAGTGCATCGAATCTTGATAATCTGTGATCAGGCGAAGGTTTATCAGGCATCAGGCGACAACTTTGAGGTGAGTTAAAATTATTTACAATATATATATAACACATTTTATATTTTGTATATTATATATTTTTAACGCATTACATTAATTATAATTGAACAAGTGGCAACCCGATGCATTCTGACAACTTGTAAGGACAAAGAAAGGAAAGTTCAACATGTTTAAAATAGAAGAAAGAGATCTAAAAGAAACATTTTGTTCCATCGGAGCAACTTTGAGGTGACTATAATTCTTGATATCTTATATATCGTAAAATTAATAAGTCTTTTTCATTTATTCGAATCGTTTTATCTTGTTAAATTATAAATAATTTAGTTTAATATTCTCTTAGATTTAGTTTTTCTTTACGTTTTTTTTTTCTTTTTTTTTTTTTATACAAAGTTAATTCTTCTTCTCGAAGATCGAAGTATTCTAGTCTCCACCTAGAGATTGGAAGATAGAATGAAATTCGAATAGTAGTTAAGCTACTTGATGAGCAACGACTTGAAAGGGTTGTTGGAATTTACCAATTAGGCACTAAATTCAGTAACGACTATTGAATTAATATTTTTTTCACATATGCCATATTTCTAATACTTAAAAACTCGGAAGCTTTAAGAATTCTTGGAGCTCTCAAACGGTTTGAAATTATGTTTGTTGCCAAAATATTTGTTTTATTTTACGAAAATGTTTTTATGGTATAATATCTATTATATCTGTTCGCGTGCGCAAACTTTCGTAGACTATACTTTAAGCAATTTTCAAGCTCGATTCATGCAAAATTTATGAGACAAAAGTTGTCTCTTTGTATATGAAAACCACTCATCTGTGGTCTAAATTATTTATGGAAATAAGATCATACAAATTTATTTGCAAAAACCCAGAAAACTGAGGTCTTGTGGGTATTTAAAAAAAATATCTTTTAGGTATTTAGAAATTATCTAAAAGACGTCTAAAAAAGTTTTGTTAAAGATAACTTTGTGAAATTTCTAAAACTATTTACATATACATGACACACTTGAAAGATTATGTTAAAAAATATTTTAAGATGTTTGTCACATAAGATGTCTTTTAGATCGTTAAGAGATATTTTTTTAATCTTTAAAAAAAATATAAGGAATCTCAAAATATATCTTGACATTCATTTTACAATCAAATTAGATTAGTTTGATTTAACTTTGAAGAGTCCATAGGGTTTATATCTTTAGTAAATTTATTCATTATTATGTAATGCAAAGAAGCTAATTTGAATATTACAGCAGGTTAAAAAAAATTAAAGTAGAAAGAAAATTTTACTCTTTTCCCACTCTACGCTTTTAATTGTTTCTCGTTAATTTGTTAAGTTTCGAATTTTTCAACGTCGCGGAAACTAACGTCATTTGCGCGTCAAATCTTGTAACAATAATAGATACATAATGTTATTCAACTTGTGTACAGTTATCTCTTCATAACAACGTCTATAATTCATACAGTGAGCGACGCAGCTATCAGAATAGCATCCACGGCGTGCACCAGTTTCGAAACATTTAATTATTAGCTATATGAACTTTGTAACACGTTTATGTTGTTTATATCTGTTTTCTCCGTAAAACCGTATTAATTACGATAAACCGGGTTTGCATCTTCAATGGACTCTACTTACAACAAAATGTCAAAAATGAAGCAATTAGTTAGTACATCGAAAAAAGAATTTGATACTAGCTACTAAATATTAAATTAAATTATATAAATTAATTATTTGATTATAACGGAACACAATTGTATTTTTTTGATATTTAATAAATATAATTGAATTTGTTAAATATTTAGAAAATTAAAATTATTTTTAGTTATATTAATTAAATATTTAATTGGTATTATTCTGCTCAACATTTGGTAGCTACAGTTATTATCGAACTCTTCTTTCTGTGTATCTCCAATGAGAATTGTTTTATCAAAACGTAATTTAAATGAAGTTCAAGTAAAAACGTAAAGTTACTCAAGGCCGTTAAAAGTGAAACAATAATGAGGTAATCAAGAGAAATAAAATAAGGGAGAGGATAAAGTGAAATTTTTTAACTTACAATTAACACGTATCGCTTTTTGCACAGAGGAATGAATTTTCTCCCCATTGCATTCTTGTTTATCCGGATAAAAATAAGGATTGTTTTAGCAAAACGTAAACAATTTCCATGCAAAAAAAAAATAGAAAAATTGTTCAAAGTTGTTTAAAGCCGTTAAAAATAATGGGACAATACGAGAGATGATTACGAGAAATAATATGAGAAGGAAAGTAAAATTATTTATTTTAAATTACACATATCGTTTTCCGAATATAGGAATAAATTTTTTTTCAATCACATTGGTACTTATACGAACGAAAACAAGGATTAGATTGTTTTATCTAAATTAGATAGATTGTTTTATCTAAATATAGTTCAGTAATATTTACGTGAACAAATAGGAAAAAGAAAGCTTACTCGAAACCGTTAAAAAATAAAACGATACGAGATAATCACGAGAAATAAAATGAGGGAGAAAGCGAAATAAAATTTTTTATTTCACAAATTATACATATCGTTTCTTGTATATAATAACATTGCTTTCTCTGATTACATTTTTATTTATCCGTTTTTTACAGCGTGCTTTAGACTGAATTCGTCGCACGACCGATCACGTCAATTCGCCGTCTTGTTATAAACCATAATGATGATGGGAACAATCGCCGCGGAGACCGCGGTGAGTACATATGTATGTAGTTGCATTGTTTCATTTGAGTTATACTCGATCGCCTTTGTGACCACAATTGTGTTCGGAAACCATAAGACAATTGTACACGTACAGAATGCATCTATATGCTTACAAATATGCGTATAAATTATCATTAATCCGAAAACAGTTTTTCAGAAACCATTGTTTGTTTCTACTAATATACATTAACTTTAATTTCAGTTTAACTTACTTTTTATCTTTTTCTAGTTTTAAAAATTAGAAATGGATAAAGAATAAGTAAAATCGAGATTAAATAAGTTAATCTACATTGATGGAAATAAATATAAAGTCTCGAAACCATTATTTTGGGGAGGGAAAATTGTTTTTGAATTGGCTGAAGAAGGCACTTGTAAAATGAAAATTTAAAACTTTACCTCATTTTATGAAAACGTAATATGTGATTTGAAAGCGACGCAATTACGATGAGTAAAACGGGTTTCGCGCATAAGATTAAGCGCGTTCTGCGATACGTGCTTGTCACACTATGTAAAGAGATAACGCGTTCTATTTTTTATTTTTTTTTTTTTTTTTTAATCAGTTTTGTAACGTCATAAAAATGTATCTGATTTATTAAAAAAATGTTATTATTTGATAGACAGTTTAATGAAACGCTAAAACTCCTAAAAACAATTCTTGCTGTACGAAAAAACGAGAATTATTACACTTTTAAATGTAAATAATATTTTTAAGTAAATAAATTCCCGAAAACTTAGTAAAGGATATAATGATACGAATAACATCTTATGTACTTTATTTAATTTTGATTAATTATTATAAAATATTAACTAAACATTTAATCGAAATTATTTCATTAAAACTAGATTATTATTACTAAATTTTTCCAATGTATACAGTATACATTTTATTGTGTTTAAAAATTTGTTTACTTGCAAAACGGTCATATTATTATCGAAACACGTGGAATAAGTGAATAACTGAAAACTTAGGTAATACTGAAAGAGAAAAGAAGAAACTTACGGACTCTCAGGAAAAAACCGCCTAATACTTATGTAAAGATTTTTTACAAGCGAACAAGTCTAAAGTTGAAATTTGAATCGTAAGAGGAGCTTACCGTAAAGCCCGTGAGAATTTGCAAAACACACATTCTCGTTCACAGTAGTAACACGATAAGATAGTTAAGGCTTGATCGAGCATCAATAACGTTTTCGCAACGGTAACTTCTATAACAAGCTTACGAGAAAAAGAATAATATCCCTTCTATATAGTAAACGTCATGATCGTGCTTCTAAAGTATTAAATTTGTGATGCGAACAGGATAGAAATTTATCGAAGATATTAAACATGACAGTTTATTTCTCTCCTTCTCACTCACTCACTCACTCGTTAACTGAAGTTTTTTTCTTATAAATATCTTATAAAATTAATTCTTATATTTATTAGAAAAATTATTTTATTTTTTTAAAACAATTACAACAATTAGCAAGGTATAGATGTATAAAACAATAGTTTATCAAAATTTTTTTCAGAATTTTAAATATTAGAGGATAAAATTTTTTCTCTCAAAAAAAGTTAATAATTTGATCGTTTTCTTGAATTAGTAAGCAGGAAGGATAGATATTACAGTAAAAGAAAATTTAGTAACTAAATGTTGAGTAAAATAATGCCAATAAATATTTGATTAATATAACCAAAAATAATTTTCTGAATATTTAGCAAGTATTATCAAATGTAATAATATTTACAAATATTTAGAAAAGTAAAATTATGTTTGGTTAAATTAATTAAATATTTAATATTTAATTATTTTACTCAACATTTGGTAACTATTGCCAAACTCCTTTTTCAGTGCAGCGGAATTGGCAGGAGTTAAAAGCTAAAAGAAGTTGTGACGCAAATTGCGCTATTTCCTCGAAAGAAAACCTTGATACCAATTACAAACGATTGACCTGAGCTTATTCGACTTCCGCGAATGAGCTTTAACGGTTGCGGGACACGCTACGAAAGTCTGTGATTTCTGTGATTAGTGGCAATCAAACATCGATAATAATGGCGTTTCAGTTTACAAGTCTGGAAATTCGCTCAACTGTTCCAAAATTGGCTTAATTTCCGTTGATTAATTTTATCCCGGGGCTTCTACCTGCCAATCCGTAATGCCCCGTCCATGTAGTAGATTATCTGTGCTTACTAGTAGCTGTATTGTGGCTTCCGTTCCAAGAGAATTCACAAGCTTCTAGTTGGAGTAATTTCATTAGAAACATACAATGTACAAATGTGTAAAGAAATATTTAAAGTAAACATATGAAGAAATCTTGCAAAATGTAATTTTCAAGTATGAAGTTTAATAACACATGGCAATAGTTTAAAATTGCAAATGGAAGGGAAAGTTTCTTTTTAACACCTTTCTGTTTAATGTTATTCAGATATTGGAAAAAATTTAGTTTTAATCATTGATCAACTTTTGTCCGCTTCTGAATTTTATACTTATGTCAATTTTCTATTATAGTTTCACTAATAAAAATAATTTTCTGTTAACTGAATCTAACTTATGGAATTAAATAAATTTATTCAGGCAATGCAGATTGTTATTTTACTGAGCTTTCCTCTCGTACGACCTGTTGATTCGGAAATATCGAAATAGATAAATATTGGATTTTGCATGAGATCTCGCAGTTCGTTTTGAGGAATAGGCGATAGTTTTTATTCTCCTATTGATTAAAATTTATAAATTAGAATCTGATAAAAATGTCAAAATAATTTAGATGATAAAAACAGACTTCTGGAATTGAATAACTTATTTTTGTTACAAACTAGTGTGTCATAATATTAAAAATATTAATATGAGATAGAACAATACGAACAAAAAATTAGCTCGTATTCAAATTGCGCTTATAAAAACGTTTGCGCACTTTTTTGTTATTCGATCTTTGTTTTACGTCTAATAAACGATGAAAGTATAACGACTAAAATGCGCGTTAACATCTTCATAAGCACATTCTGAATACCATTATCTATAAATTTATAATTTACAAGGCTTATAATTTATAAACCTAATTTTTTCCTATTTTTCTCTTTTGCATACAATTTAATTTTTAGTGCATGTAATAGAACATTTCTAATGTTCTCGATATCAGGTTCAATCTTCGCCAAATGTTGAATTCTCCTTATTCGATAGCTTGAGCGAAAAGAGAAAGAATTTTCAAAACTAATTAATTCATGCATTGCAACAGTATTTTTCTTTGCACTCACAGTTAACTAATTCGATATGTTTCCCGCTTTCGATTTGCTCGAGCGTTTTCACGAGAACAAGCGTTAACGAAATAATCATTAATTACACCGATGAGGTCCTTAATTAGAGAAGATTCGAGTGATCGATGGCACGCCGACTTCTCCGACAGTCGGCGATTGGTCGGCGGCGGTACGGAAGTTATTTAGAACTTCGTAAATTAACGAGCGACGAAGTTAGCTGCTGCGGCACTCCAACGCTGCACTTCGAAAACCCGATTCCCGCGGAAAGTAATGATCGAGCAATTAAATCTTTTGGGAGAGATGCGACTCACCGACCGGTTTAATCCGATTAACGAGAACTGCTAGATCGAAGACTCTTACGTTTGCACCTCGTTTTATTTGACTGTTAAAAGGGATTTGGTTATGGGACTGGATTGGGTTATGGGACTTTGTGAACTGGCGATGAATACAGCATGAATATAGAAACTTGCAATTGTATCAAGTAGATTTATATTTTTCGCGAATTCGCTAAACGCCAGAAACTCTTCTCGCCATTGTTCTTCAAGTATTTACAATGACGTTATTTTTATTGGCTGAAATGTTAACTTAATATTAGGCGAATACGATATTTTTAACTTTACCCCTTTTATTTTGGGGTTTCTCTGTCGGTCGCCATCGACGCCACACATGTAATTCTCTTTCTTTATAAGGAGGCGTAATTATGATAATGAACCTAAAATTATGATTTTCATCTCAAGAATTTGTGAATGAATTTTCCGCGGTGTTGTCTCCACCGAGAAAGATAGTCTAGGGTAGTATATAATTAAACTTGCTTTAATTAAACAGGCGGAAATAATGCGAGAAACAGCAAACGCGCGGGAATGCTCTCTTGGGTAAATATCTTAACTTTTAATGCGAACCCTTTACATGCGTTCCGCCTCGTAAAATTTAATACCTCACCATGATAACGTTACCAGTTTTCTGCAAGACTCTTTTGGGGATGTTAATATAAAACAACTCCGGACAGAGTCATTACAGCATAATTATTCCAGATTAAAGAACAACATCGTAATTATATGTGTAAGACCTAATATAAATACGTACATACACCAACATCTATTTGACGATTTATAGCTGAGTATTAAATCGATTGTTCGCGAGCTAGAAATTATTTCTAATACTACGTTTCAATCGTCATTTCGACATAGTTTTAGGGGTAATGCTATCGCGATGCTTGCGTAATAAGGTCTTACGTCTGCACGAGTCTTACTAATCCGCTTTGCGTGAAACGTTATAATGCTAATTTATATGTTACTGTAGAACTTGCGGAGTTTCTTTGACATTTCTGTCGCGGTATACTTATCTTAGAATTGTATAACTGGTGTGTCTGGTAATTTTGCGGATCTGATTAGCGATCATATTATTTTTTTGCCAGGACGGAATAGTGAAAAATTTCTCCGCATATTAACTTCAATAAAATGAGCAAAAATGTTCACCTTTCGCATTTCCGACGATAGAGGAAAAAGCTACATGATCGCTACTTTGATAATTCAGAGAAATTAATATGTTCGGAGGAATATTTTTTAACGCGTATATACATAATCGGGAGCATTTGAAACATTAATTTATTATATTTGATACGTTAATTTGAGTACGGATGATTCACAGTTTTTTATATAAAAATAACTCGTAATATTTTTATATTCTTTTATTAGCGAATGACATTATCGAATGATAAATTCTGTAATCATATTTCGCTTTGAAACTTTTGCGTTACTGTTACTAATGTTACTATCAGTTTCATTGAAAAGCCATTAATGAAATCTTGCTCGTTAATCAAAAATGATATTACAATGCAAAGTATCATTCAAAAATTAATAGACAAACAACAATTATTAGAAAGCCAAGTTTTATTTGTCATAATGCGCCTTGTTACATTTACAATGTACAGATACTTTTAAGTCGGGCACATTTAAGTCGGGCACATCATCGCGTTCGAACGATGCAGCAACGTTGGAGAGAGCCGCGAGCGGCTCTTCTCGCGCGAGAATTTTCAATCGCAACCCCGCGCTTACCGCCCGCAAATGAGCAGAAAGCTAAAAAAACACTCCGCGGCCGGACCCTCCGGGCTTACGAGCATTTGTCTCGATAATCGATACATCTCAGCGACAGTTCATTTCACCCGGGAACGTTCTGAAAATGAAAATCCCCCGATTACAATGGAGGCCCCCGGGGCTTCAGCCGCGACAGTACGCGAATCCCGGCTGATTTTGATTTTGCTTCTTTTCTCTTTCTCCTCCTCCCACGCCCCGTGTCCTCGCATCTGAATTCCCTGCGCATCGCTCATTTTGTATCTGAGGCACGAAAAGTAATTTCTTTGGCATTCCCTCAAGATCAGCCGTTATTGGATACCGTTTGCGAGCAATCTTCTAGATGAATACATTACGAAAGCCCTCTTCATCTTTTATCCGTTTCGCACATACACACGAACATTTTTCCTCTTTCCGAAGAGAAACAGGTTGGCGATAAACGAGCTCTCTTCTCGGGAAATATATACTTGACTTGTTTTCGGGAATTTTTTCCAAAAATTGTACTTCAAGTTCACGTATGTTTTATCCTGCGAAAGTTTTGTTTGACCGGAATGTGATCTCCTTTGAGTGTTTTTTTATCAAATGCGCAGTAGCCAAGCTCACAGAGACTGTCCGAAACGCGTGTCTTATCTATCCTGGTGGTATATCGAGAATCTGATAAGCATTTGTCGATCCCTTTTCCGACGAAAGATTTTCAAGAGAAATTCACGTTCCTCCGCTCTATACTTTCCGCATCTCATTATCGAGCGTTTTCCTCGGGTGTCCGGGCGAATCCTTTGAACGATCTGAAAGTAGATAGTCCCCCATCGACACGTCGCTCATGTCCTTTTATTGTGTCGAGATCATTCGTTTTTTCGTGCACTCTTTGTAGCTTTTTCACACTTGTGCAGTGCGACAATCTAACAATTGTCAAACGCAGACGAAGCGTTAATAGAATTTTCCATTACCTCGCAAAGAAATTCTATGAATGACGAAATAGAGAAACGAAATAGAGTTACCAAGACAAGAATCAGTGTTTTTAATGGATCATGAAATATAGTACTCGATGCACAGTCAGGAA
Source organism: Solenopsis invicta (assembly GCF_016802725.1). Taxonomy (NCBI): domain Eukaryota; kingdom Metazoa; phylum Arthropoda; class Insecta; order Hymenoptera; family Formicidae; genus Solenopsis; species Solenopsis invicta. Next base: position 24,007,000 of record NC_052668.1, read on the forward strand.
ATCCCATTAAACGTAAAAAGAGATAACATAACTTAAAAAAATAAAATTGTTTTAAAAAAATTATTTGAGTGGCAGTTTTATTCTCAAGAGTTTTTTTTTATTGTTTATATTACGCAAATATTTTCTGTCAGATTCAGGTTTATATAAATCCACCTAGAAGATATCAGATTTCTTAATTGATCGTCATTTCTCGCATAAAAGACAATGACAAACTATTGAGAGTTGCCTTTGTCGAGACTGCTGACATTTATATTTTCCAAAGACTTACGGCAAGGAAACCTGAGATATGTCTTGTATCCACGATGATAAAAATTGGTTCGAGATCTTGGATAGAAAAAGAATTGACTAATCGCATTTGAACAATTCGTTCAACTAACTAATTCGATTCTGTTTCTGTCCGAAATCTCGGATTGATTTCTAGTATCGCAAATACAAGGTTATGGTTATGGTTGGCTTATATTTAACTAGGGCGTAAAGCTAAGAACCTGAGGCCAAACCTTAAAGAAATCTGGAGGTTGTGTTAGGCTTAAGGATCAATCTGTCTCTACTAAGCCTAAGGAAAAAGAAATGGTAGTCACAGAGGAACTCTTTAAATCTAGGTGACCTCTATAGGGATTGACGTAGTTCCATCCGTTTTGATTACTATTACTGCTACTATTACGTAGAAATAAAATGTTAAATGAATATATTTTACATGTAAATTAAAGTTTATATTTTTTAAAATTATTTATAAAATAATTATTGAAAAATTATAAAAATAAAAAAATACACGATCTCATCAATATTTTGTAACATTATAATTAAAAGATTTTGAAAAATCTTTTAATTAACATAATGTTCATCAATTATCTGTTGAACTCTGAAACATCCAGCAATACGTTTTCTTCTCTTCACGTCGCTTTTCTTCCAGTCTTCTGCACTTAGAATTGCACACACTGATTACAAGCTTTATTTGCGTTCTATCAGATTAAATTTCGTCTTGGTATTTCGCCATTTATATATTTTCTTTATCAGTGCAATTTACACGAAGTGTACCTCATATCAATTAATTCATTCATTTAATTTCGCGCGGAATTCGATTAACTTCGCGAAATCTTTATTGAAGATAACGTTCAATGTTGCAGTAAACAAATATAACTTAGTAATACTAGATTTTTCTTAGTTCGACATATCGTTCGTCACAAACACTTTACAATTTCGCTTGTGTAGAGTTTGCGAAACGTCATTTTCAAACGCAACTTTCCACAAAACTTGATTCCTCGTCTTCTCTACGGATACGCTCCTCGGGGAGGACAACGCGACACGTCTGTCTCTGGAAGTTTAATGCTGGATAGTGCGCGTGAGTCTCATCGCGTATGCGAAAGCGACACGGTAGTTTCTTATTGAGGACGCGAGTGGTTCTTACGATCCTCGCGCAGCACTTCTTTTTCCCGCGGGGATAAACCGGGGATCAGATACACGTCTCGTTTGCTGTGATCGGTGAGACGCTATCTCTCGTTTTTTCACTCGACCGATATGTTGTTCCGCCGTTTCTTGAATGCGCGACGAAGGAGGATCTCTTTGTATCTTGTGGCTGGATGTCAGGACTGAGAACGTCGCACGACATTCTGTCCACGTCGCAAACGTGGCTCGCGTCGTCATCCTCGTCGTCGTAACGTAGTCTTATAGGCGAACGAAGCATCGCGCTCGCGTGCGACACGTTGCATCTGAAAATAAAAAGAAAATCGCGCTTGTTCTAATTATAATTGCATAGACAACAAGGACCGCTTGCCAAGTCGAGTTTTGAAATAATTAGTAACGAGAATTTAAATGTAGCTGTCAGTAAATGTTTATATTTCGAAACGAAACCTTCAAAACCTTCTTTTCTGTGATAAACGAATAATCTCGGTTCTCATAGGATTGATAGCGAAGAGAGGGAGGAGGGGTACCTTTATGTGCGTTACATTAACGCTTACCTAATGCTACGTTGATAGTGTACACTTCTTATGCGAACCACCTGAGACCCTCTTCTGGACGGGCATCCGTATATCGTGCTATCTTTCATGCTGCTGAGGTCGTCCCTCGTGATAGTGGGGCTCGTCGGTGAGCAGTACAGCGTTTTCTTAAACGCCAACCTATACTTGGCGCTCATCACGTTGTACAGGATCGGGTTCACGGTGGTACTGAAGTAGTACAGGCAACCGCCCAGCGGATACAGCCACTCGTTAATGTCGTCGAAGGCTGACACCTGATACACGTACATTAAGCGCTGAGCGTGAAAGGGCGCCCAGCAGATAAAAAATGTTATCACGACCGCACCTGTGGAATGAAGCCATCGGTATCTTTCGGTATCGTAGGTATCGTGGTCCCCACTTCATGGAGAATGCACGAGGAGCTCCGCGCTCTCCCAAGGGGGGAGGGATTATCGAGAATGATATAAAAGCTTGAGTGTAACTCTTACTTAATTTTGACTTATCGAAAACAAATTTGACTTTTAAGACTGATTAAACAACTTGCTAATAAAATTTTAAATTAAATGTTTCTTGAAATAGGATGCTCGTTGGAAAAAAATTAATGATCAAATAAAATGTTAATACATAAACGTGAAATTAACGTAAAAAGACAAGAGTGTCTCCGAATGCTTTGTTTTGTCGAAATCATTATTTGTTACAAGATTTTTGCGACTTTAAAAATATACTTGGTACAGGTATACCCCGAGAGAAAAATGTCACCTGTAATACAAATTCATTGATCTCTATTCCGTGATATCCGGTCATTTGTCACGAATGCAGACATGGAAATGTTGCTTTATTGGTTCCTTGTATTGATTATGGAAATATATTCACGTGATAAAAAAAATATATGTGTCCTCTGTGCTCTCTATTTCAAATAGAATGATATTTATGGAAACATCAGAAATGGAAGGAATTCAATATTTATTACCGTCGAGTATATTTCAAATTGTTTATAATAAAAAGTACGTTATGGCGAAGGATTCAGAACTATACACCGAATAAGAGAATTTATGCGAAGCGGTGAAAATTGAGAAAAACATGGGACCGACAGCTGTATTCGTGGAAATTTAAATGACACTTTTGCTATGTCACGTGCGAGACAAGTTCTCACGTGCATAATTTATTACATTGTCACGCTTGAATGCCTTGCGAGCGATATTTTGCTACCGTGAATCGGCGAATTTGCGATGCACGAAACCTTATAGGTTTTAATAGCGCCGCGTTATCTTTATGGTCAACGGGGAAAACAGAAGCAGCTTGATGATTAATCGATGTTGCAATTGACTCTGTGTTATCTATCTTCGCGAGAATATTTTGCATGAAGGTTTACAAGGCCGACATAGAAGAATGATATTAATTCATTGTTGGGAACGAGTGACGCTTACATAAAAGGAAAATATTCTTTCAAGGGTAATAAAACTGAAAAAGTAATTGTATTAAGTATTTAAATCTAATTTAATTTTAATTAGAATTTAAATAATAAATTTTGTTAAATAGAGAGAGAGAGAGAGAGAGAGAGAGAGAGAGATTTGCAGGTAATGGTCAAGCGCGTGTAAAATTTAATAAAAGAATTTTATATATTTTGCCCGCAGTACCTCGTACTTTAACGTTTTCTAATATTTAGATTTATTCTTCTGACGTGAGCATTTCTTCCTGAATGTATTCAATGAGAAATTGAAGATGCCAAAAATCTAAAAAGAATGCTAGCTTATGGCCGCGATCGACAGTACCTTCATTTCTTTTTAAAAAGAACTGTTTCAGGAATAACATTCTTCATCCTACTCGCAACAAGGAATAATATTTAAAATTCCGCGAATATTAAGTATCTCTGGAAATCAAGAAAATTACGTGTTATGCAAGCATTGCTCTTTTTATCGACGCCGGATACATTTTTCATTGCTATAATAGCCGATAAATTGCAAGTCTAACTTTAGATTGCATCAACTGAAGGAGATGCATTCAAGTGCTTCATAAAGAAAGGGAAAAAAATATCATGATATTATAATAACAAAGGGTAAAAACTTTCAGCCGGATGTCTCTGTGAGATTGATGAAGAGTGAGAATTCTGGATCGACAGATTGTCGGGCTGGAAACTATCCGATATTACGTCAGTACCTTATAAACCTTTGACGTCTATTTTACGATCTACCGTTCGTGAAACGTGCGCACCGGCGAAAATGAAAACCATGTGGTTACCGCATGGAATTTTGACACCTCCGTAATAACTATTTTCTTGAAAACTGCGCTTGTGAATATGACCCCCTGCAATTTATCGCACATTGAAAATATCGAGGTACATACGCCTGAGCAAGATTTATGTAACGGAAGAAAACTGTAACGGCGCACACTCTTTTTACCAAATTTTTTTTTACTCTTCTCAGATAAAGTTTCCATATGTTTCACCTGCAATTATGAAAATTTTAGTTTTATAAAACGCGATCTCTTTTGCAGCATGATTATTTTAAAAGTTACGTTTACTGCTCGTTGAGTTTAACTCGAGAATAATCGTCTATAGTTTTTTGTTGCGTAATAAACGTTCATTTGGGATGATTTTTACACTTCAATTAAAGGTAAGAAAAGATTAATTAATAAGAAATTTAATAAAGAAAATTAAAAAAAAAGATATTACGACTGAGCTTTATTTTCTTACTAGGAAAATCCGTCAGCAGTGCATCATCGGTTTTAATAAAATTTTCATTTGCACATTTACTACAGTAAAGCCGTAAGTTGCGAAAATTAGGTATTCTTGAGAAAATTATGAAACCATAGCATAGAGGATATTCTGACGCGTAGTAAACAAGTTTTCTTTCCTGACCGAATTCACTCTGAAGAGATAAAACCAACCTCTGAAAATTAACCCATTTTTTTAATTTTTATTTTATTATTCATCAACAAATGGAGATAGAACAAAATTTTAAAAAGAAAATTTATTTCTTGTAACAAGATTTATCAATTAACGTTACAGAAGAACCATTGTTGAGTTAACGGCGTAGCGTTAGGAAAATCGTTATACCTACAACAGTCCTCGAGTAAGACAGTTTTATTATTGTTTTATTTTTTCTCTAGACTTAATAAAAAAGCTAAAAGCTGTAACGGTATTATACAATAGGTGCTGCAAATATTTAATCGTTATTTTCTCGAAAATGCCTAATTTTTGCAACTTACGGCTTTACTGTAGTAAATGTGTGAGTGAATATTACACATCCATAAAATTGTATTAAAATCGGTGATGCACTGCTGGCGGATTTCCCTTGTCAGACAGTTGGGGACGTTAAAATCACCCTAGGTGACTGTAGGGTCCTTCGATTTTGTTTCCAATAATAATGATACCATTGAAACAAATCTACGCGGCATGCGGAAATACGAAATTCCATCACATCAGTGTGATTTATAAAACATAGTGCCTTTCGGGAATACTTATCGTAATACAACGCGGTGTTAGCGCGATGAAATAAATTCGGAGGGACGCGTCACACGCGAGTTCTACTGCACGTTTGCCCGTGTTGCTTCGTACGAATGTGGCATAGTGATGTTGTGAAAAAGACGGAAATTTACTGAGCATCCGGATGATGGCTTTTCGCGATTGAGCCTGCCTCGTCTCTCCGTGAACGGAGCCCTCGATGCTGCGCCCGAGACCGTTGCTTTGTATTCGCAGGCCCATCCTCACGTAAAGCACTGCTATCGACAACATCGGCACGAGGAAGAATATGAGGCAGCTGAGCTCGTAAAGCGGAAACTTGGGCATGTTAGGTAACAACATGGCACACATTGCCGACTCCTCGGAATGACGACCCGATCCTGAAAACAGAATATGTACTTCTTCAAAACTTTTATTATCATTTTCTGTACTCTTTCTCTCTCTCTCTCTCTCTTTCTCTCTTTCTAATAATAAAATAAAATAAAATTAGTTTAATAATTAATTGCCACTTGGTAATACTAACAAGAAAAAATTTCCAGCTCGAAAATTAAAAAAAATTATGAATTATTACTTTGGCAGTACACAGAGAGAATATTCTGACTTATAATAAACAATTTTTTTTTACCGAAAAGAAGCCCTTACAGTATTGTAAAGAAGCCATAAAAATATCAGAATATTGAGAATGTTATATTGTTCCTGTTTTTATTTTTATATTTTATATAATGTTTTATACAATTGATGAGTTTCCTAATTGATAAATTTTGTTACAAGAAATAAATATTCTTTTTAAAATTTTGTTCTATATCTTTTTGTCGATGAATAATAAAGTAAAAATGAGAAATGGGTTAATCTTCATAGTGAATTCGGGTAGGAAAGAAAAATTGTTTACTACATGTCAGGATATCGTCTATGCCAAAGTTTCATAATTTTTTTAAATTTCAGAGTCAGGGGAGCTCTCCTTGTTAGTTAGGACAGGTTTAAAACTTTTTTATAAAACCACAAAGTTTTAATTTGTAAGACCAAAAATAAAGTTATTTTTGGTTATATGAAATAAATATTTGGCATTATTTTGCTCAATACATTTTATATTTAATCTTTTTTTAGTATAGTATTGGAATCATGTCGTGCATACATATTTAAATGAAAAATTCATAGCATATAGGCATATAGAATTGTTGGAAATTAAAACTTTTGTTTTGAACAATGGTATTTCTTTATAAAGTTTATTTCAGTTATATGAATGATAAAAATCTGGACATAACAATCGCAGACAGCCACAAATTATTAAAAGACTTTAATCCAATTTTGAGGAGATACGGCGATTTTATTAATATCCAATAATCTAGAACATAAATTCCCTTGCAAATGGAATTTTGTTATAATCTTTTAGCTGCATATTGCAATTGTCGGATTAAAAGCTTTAAATCATATCAGCACAGAAACATTATAATATATCCTAATTAATTAATTTGCGATTGAATAACTACTTATCTGTGCAGTGTGTAAAACGTATTTAAATATTTTGAGCGGATTTGGTTGAATATGCAAGTTCAAATAATAATTAACACGTTTTATGATTATGTAGACACTACATGGAAATAAGAAAAGCTATTTTTGCAAATAAGTTTATGAAACGTATAAATAATTGATTTATAAAATTGATTTAAATTTAATTTTTAGAACAAAATTATAAAGATTTGAAAAATTATAATACATAATTTGCTTTAAATTATCCCGGAACTAAAATTTGATTATCTTATTATAATATTACATATATAAAAAATTAATTTGTCTTATTCCGTTTTGAATATAAAATTGCTTTAATCAATTTATAATTTGTAAAAGATTTAGAGGAGAGATAGACTTTTACTTTATAATTTTATTTATCTTGTAACATGAAAAGCGTTTATTTAAAAAATTGAAGAAGAATCTTTTAAAATTATTACACAAATATTAATACCTATTATTTACATCATCTATCTTTAATATTTTTACTTAATTTAAAAATTTCTTTGATTGGGTGTCGAGAATTGCTTATATAAATACCTAATAATTAATTTAATTCCTGTAATTTTGACACGAATTATAGATTGTTTAAAGTGAATTTTAAAATGTGCATACACAATATAAACAACGTAAAAGTTCCCATTCTAAAACTTGAAAAGAATTATATATCGTCTGAAATGAGCTTCGTTATCTGGTTACGTGAAATATCAAACGTGACATTAACATGGACGACCTCTAAGACATAAGTAGGTAACAATTACAGCGATTTATAATCTTAATGGTGCATATCAGGTGTGCCGTAAAGATTACAAATTGCTACCATTTAAGACGATGTATTTCAGCAAATTAATAAAAGTCACAAAAATTAAATTTTGTACAGACACATTCGCGCACTTGACGAATAATGCTATCATTAATATAATTAATTTTTTTATGCTAGTTTTGCGTAAAAAGTGTCTAATGTTTATTTTCATTAATTTATATTAATTTCCGTTTAACTAACTCTGTACCTCTTTTTGTTCGTTTTAAGAATTGGAAAAAGATAAAAAGTAAGTTAAACTAAGTTTAAAGTTAATGAATATAAATAAAATATATGGAACATATATTTTTAATGTTATCATTATTTTTTTTGCATCGTAGTATTAAGTCCGCGATCGCCGAATTGTATATAATTCACGAAGTCATGTATATTTATTTGTTTTATCAACACAAATTATATACGATTGGTAAAAGGCAATCGGCAAAATTATTCAGTTTACATGCGAAATACGTGTCTCTTTCTCAATGTTGCCAGATTTAAGTATTTGCCGTCAAACGATAAATTTCTCTGACGATTTAACGCAATTTATCGGCCGATGGAAGGCCTCTCTTTGTGCGATATAATTGCATGCGCTTAATATATCGTCATCAGGCGCGACGTCGGTTTCTCACTGAATTTTCGAACGATGTCCGCGTTCGACATTATCACGTTGCTGCGCCTGACGCGCCCAACAGCTTTTGTATTTCGTAAAAAGTAAGAATCTGTCTCGATTTTCTTTCTAGATTCGTCTAAAACTCTGCAGTGCGATGCAAGCGAATTCCAAAATAGAGAAGATGTTTTCTCAACATATCTGATATTCGTAAGGGATTGAACTTCACTGACTTACGATTGCGTTTGATAAAACTTACAATAAATGAATACTAGTAGGAACTAATTTAAACTTATTTAAGTACAAATAAATAAATAGATACGCGTAAGGAAACTTTAAAGGCAATCTTTAATTTTGAGATTGAAAACTTTGTATCTTTCATCTCGTCTTTCTAATCCAACACTTTGCAATCTACGTTGTATAGAACTTAAAATGTGTACGTAGTGTTGCGATGACATTCGGGGATAATTGTCACGTTGATTCAGTGAAAATCTGTCTCATAAATTCAAATTATTTTGACTTATTCATGCGACTGCAGAGGTATTTTACACTATTATACGTGTTACAGTTTGAATGGCTATTTCCGTTTCCGTTACATAAAATTCATTGTATACTCTGCATATTCGAAATGGTTTCGGCAGAATGTGATCCTGTTTCGTGATTGAGACATAAGCTAAACGATCTTATCTTTTGCTTTTATTACTAATTTTTGATGCAAACAGGTTTGCCGTGAAATTTCCGTAATTTAGTTAACTTTTAATTAATCTTTCCCATTTCTGTGTCAAAGGGACTTAATGGACTCTATCTGACTCTCTCTTTACCTTGCGCAGCATCGATTTTAATTTTGTTTTTTAATTATGAAGCTTCGTGATAACTTCAGTAATTATTTGCAATGCAGAACCTCATAACCATGCAGAATTGGTTTTGATATTGATTACTAAAATTAAGTGATAAATTGATGGTGTCATTTTAATATATTGTTTTATTATTATCAAAAGAGCAATATATATATTAATTTGTATTTATTTATTTTCCAACTTTTTATCAATTTATTTTTTACACGACTAGTTTGCATCTTTTTATGAAAAATGCTGTCGAAAAAAGAAAGCATTCTTGTTTAAATGGTTCACTGTCTCCACGATCGTTGAAATCGGGAAACTGGTGAAAAATGCGCAGGAATGATTGGACTAGCGTTTGCTTCGAACAAGTTTACTCGTCGATAGTCCGCATGGTGTGTGAGCGTATTCATGGTGAGCAAATAGACTAGCCATATTTACATGCAGATCGCAAACTCGCCACGTTCATGTATCTATTCCCTTGCCTCAAATGATTCCTATATAATTAACATATTACTTTGCCTTGAAAGACTAATAAACACGATTTCTCTCAACTGTAAATAGCAACAGAAGAAACTGAAATAAAAATAGAAAAAGGAATAAATACAAAAAAGATCGAGATAAATTTAGAAAATTGATGAATAGAGATTGAGTAAAATGAAAAGATTGTAGAAAGATACGAAGGAAAATTAAAGATCGAAGAAAAGTATTGATGAAGGAGATTCAAAGGATTACAAAAAGTGGATTACAAGTGGTAAATTATAAAATTAAAATGCGAAAATTTAGAAGGATAAGAGGAAAAATCAACAAGGATAATCGATAAAACGAAGAAAAATGAATCAAGAAATATAAGTAAGGGAATATGAGAAGATGAAAGGAGGTTTGGTCTCTTTTAAGCTTCATTAAAAAGAATTGAAGAAGGATCAAAGAAGTCACGAGAAAGTTCCGACAAGAGGATCAAAGACGGAGGGGACAAGAGGCAATTAAAGAAAGAGAAAGGCTCGAAAAAGAAAATTAAAACAGAATTCCAGTATTATTCTGTGTCTATTTAACTTAATATATAAAAATTTGTGATTTAAATTCTCCCTCGGGGGCTCAGATTTGTTAATACGGATTTGGCAATTTCAAGCCTTCCAAGAATGCTCGGTTACATGGTCACATTAACTTCAGCCTACTTCAGATAATTTATAATTTGTCAGAATTCTTTTTATAATTTTACGAACCATAGATTTTGCAAATACACACTTTTCATATTCTGCAAAGTATACCTATGTATATAATTATAAATAGAAATAATAGAAATTTTTACGAATCATTCAGATTTATTTTATACTTCGCGCTATCGGCAATATTTATATCGATCCTCATGAAAGATTTGAAAACTTACTTATGGCATTTATATTGCTAATCACGAACACTCGAGTACAAGTGGATAAGTTATTATACAAGAGATACTTACTTGGCGGATACTCGATGTAATTCACGGTGGTGTAAGCGGCGAAGGGTAGAGCGAAAATGAGAGCCAGTAACCAGGCGCCTAAGATGAATCGTATAGGTCGTTTCAGTCCGCTCATCGCATACAAATGTAAGGGGTGGCATATAGCTAGGTACCTCTCCAACGAGAATATCACTATCGTTAACACCGACACGTAAGACGACCTTAAACAAACGTACGAACTAGTTTTGTAGTCGCGTCATTACGCTGATTTCTTCGTTTATACGAAGTTAGTGTTTTTAAAAAATTGTGTTATTTTATAACATATATTTCTACTCTCTTTTGTCTAAATTTTCAAATATTTAAACATTTTCTTAGTAAAGTATTTTTTTAAATATATAATTAAATACTTGTGAAACCGTACTTTAAACTTATTATTGTATATTCTGAAACGCAAATTAAATTGTAAAGTATTTCTAAATTTTATTAATATATATTTATACAGAATTTTTTCGAGTAAAAAATATATCTGTAATAGGGGAAAAGTAACGAGCTTTCGTAGCGCTTCTTGAAAGGGAAGATTATTTGAAAATAAATTTGCGTTTGTATTTATATAATTGCCGCAAGATCTCATTAGTGTGTGCTCCTTTCTCACGCATTTCTTAAGGTTGTTACATGAGAGAAACATCTCATGTGTAAGCTAAATGTAAAATAATCAAACGCGTTTCGGATAATAGTTTAAGTTTTGTGTGTAATGCTAATTTATGTTACAGTTACATATTATAGTATGTGCATTTGTTTTGCATCTTCTATATTGCCTAGCATAATTACCTGAGAAATTTATTTTGGAATACAATTTATTCTGTTAACTAACCAAGAACTTTAACAAAATTTGTCCATTCACTTACGGCATAGTTCATTTATTTTCTTTTATCGTTCTTCTCACTGCGTGTAATAAAATATAAATTATGATTGCGTTACATTGGAAATCATGATATAGAGTTCGTAATTAAACTATTAATTTTTATACTATTTTATACTATTATTTTTTACTCCATTTTTATTTTATTTCCTTTTTCGATAGCTTTTTATTAACTGAACTTACATTTCTGAAACGTACGCTCGTATCTTGCACAAACCCACTCCAAGTGTCCATGGATATTGCTGCCAAAACACGCTTAATTCGTTAGGCAATCCTGGAAGTAAAAGAGATATTATCTTATATAGATCGGTTATTACGTCATGTGTGTAAGTTCGCAAATATGAATTAGGAGAAAAGATCGGGAGGGTTGAAAAGAGAGAAATTGTGTATGATTTATGTCTGTTATTTTTGTGCTGCTATTTTGCGAAACTCTGTTTGAAAAAATTTTACAACGGAACAAAAAGGTTTACAAAATAATCGCTTGCAGAATTTTACTTTATGCATTTCTCTCTGGGATCATTAATTACCTTCATCGATACACAAAAGATGTGAAATTTCTGCAATTTGCAAATAGAACAGTCTCAAGAGACATTCAAGCTTCAGAATAATAATAGATTCTTTGTTAAAAGCTATATAGTACAGCTAGTAAATGAATCACAATGAGTACACGTAAACGAAAAGCACAGGTTGAATCGGAGATTTAATTGTCATAATATAATTTATGCAGAGAAACACACCCCTTGCGACCAATCACTAATTACAAAGCAGAGTAGAGTAAAACTCGCGTCATAATTTCGCGCTTCGATGAATTCACTATGAATCAATTGTCGTTATTGAAACTTACGATTGTTTTGTAAATTTACTTTTTTTACAAAAGAGAATTTTTCAAAACTTTCTTTACGAGAGTTTTCGTAATAATTACATCTTGTAACAGATTTGTAACGATTAAAAATCCCATGAAATGCGCTAAAGATCACGTGCATTATTTTTATTTACAATAAAAAAGGTATTTTTAGAATAATGATATCCCAAGCAAAAACCTTGGGCTACATTTTTTCTTGCGTGATAACAACTGAGATTCCGGTATTAATGGTGTTTACAAGCAGTGCAGCAATTACCTGTCGCTGCAAATTATTTCATGACTCGCTACGCGTTATTTGTGACCGGGGATACTGCGCATGAAATGCTCCTTATATTTTTTTTACGCTTACCAGCCGTGGAATACACCTGATTTATATCGTTTGTTACATCTGGTCGTTGCATACAAATGTTGGATTAAAAATTTACCTTAAAATAAACATGAATATTTTCCCGTACATTTGTTTGTTACATATTATGTTAAAATGACATAATTCTCTTACATTTCGCAAAAATTGGAGTATATTTTGCGAAATGTTTGCAACTTTTTACAGTAAATGATATTATTTTATTTTATACTCTGTTGACTATGCCATAAAAACAATCTATAATCTTTTGTAATTAAGAAAGAAAAGAGCAGATAGTGTGTATTCTATTTATCCTATAAAAATTAAACTAATCAAATTTCAAAACTAAAAAGAATTTATTTGCGTCATTTATTTTTAATAATTTGCACTGAAAAAAGGAGTTTAGTAATAATAATCAAGTTTTGATAAAATAATTTCAATTAAATATAATTATATAATAATGAGACGGTTACTAAATGTTACTAAATATTTGATTATATTAACCAAACATTTAATTAAAATGATTTTATCAAAGTGTAACTCTCATAAGTGTAACTCTCATACACAGACTTGATCATATTATTATCAAATCCTTTTTTAATATGTAAAAGATAGATTGTAACGCTTCAGGTGAATTACTTTGCTTGTTTTCTCGGAGAACACATTAAAAAATATAAAACTGACGTTTCTATGTAACGATTTGATATAATAAATATTAATGGTATATATGACAAAATGCAAGGAGGCGATATTCTACCGCTTATTTGACAAGTCACTCCTTATGGCAAAGAATAAATCTTATTTTAATATCTATTTAATATATTCTACACCATCTGATACCGTTTGCGTCACTTCTTATTCGTTTTGCGTGGCGATGTCGAGGTTTCCGATATACTTATTTATGGATTCCAAAGATATATAAAACGTTCATGAATTATGCAAGAGAACAGTATGTGAAAGGCGACGTTTTATTTAACGATTTATTCCGATACCTTGTATCGAATGTCGCTAAAATGCATCGTAAAATAACGACATGATTGGATGGTGAAAGCTTTAGCTTCCCGCGGCCGGCGTTAATACCGTGCCATTAAAGCTTTGGTCAAATCCCAATACATGATATTCGCGATCGACAGCTGATAGTGTATATACAATATACATTAATAAATATATTCCCATCGCATGTTTTAATTTTTGATAGTTTTTATTAAATGAAAGATACTTAAATATACTTTTCTTAATGTAATTAGCGTCAGAAAGTAAACCGCACAAATTACAACATCAAACGATTCTGAAATACTGGAAACTTTTAAATTAAAAATTCAGAGAGTCTTTACTTCTGTAATATCGCGTTAAATTTGTTTCTTTTTCATTAATTTCAAACCCTCAAACTATTTCAAACTTTCCGTGTTCCAGTATATTTACTTGCGCATCGTTTACTTTGTTTTTTGTTGATATATTCTGCGACATACGCGGCATGATTATATGTGAAAAAATATATATTGTACAAAGACATAAAAAATTATAAAAAAATATTGATATAAATGAAAAAAGATGTAGTATACAAATTGCAATACAGAATAAAAATACTTTTATTAAACATTTATTTGAAAAGCAACATATATTATTATATGGTGAACAAATTATATAAAATTGATCCGGCACGTGTTAAGGAGACAATTTAATTAAGGATTCTACTAAATCCATTGCCATCGAAAGATAAAAAAACAACGTATGGGCAAAACAAACGTAATAAAGCTTGATGCATATCGTTCGTATAGATTAGACTTACATTAGTGCTGTTTCTATTGGATTTCATTCAATTATTTGAGATACTTGCGCGGGCAATCAAACGTCGATGCAAGATCGTTGTAAATCTTAATTAATCGAAGGCCCGGCGGAATTGCATTAGCTGCATCGCGCGGAGTCGTACGTTTTATCCGACTTCGAAGAGCACAAAACCCATTAACTCGCGGTTAATATCGAGTACGTGACAATCCTCAAATCACGCGATAGAACGTGTTCTCGCATAGACATTGGCTTTTACTAGGCTCAATGATGCGTCCTTATTAGCCCATTATTAATGAGGCTATTAGAAGATTCGTATTTGAGAAATTTAAGTTCACAATTTGGAGCTCGGGGCTCAGTCGCGTGGACAACGTAACTCTTCACGTAAATTTGAAACTTTCCACGTGAATTTGAAGCAAACTTTCTTCACGTGAAACTGATAAAAATTCGTTTCTTGTTAGCTCCTCTTTGCATTCTTTCCACTGGGGAAATATCGAGAAAGAGATAAAAGAACTTGCAGATTCGTCGTGTTTAGATAAGTATCTTCCTTTTTTTCGCCATTTAATTAAATTTTCAATTAATTTCTTTTATCCTAAAAGTATTCTTTTATTACGTAAGTTGTAACATAATGTTGCAGTGAGATCTGCCGAAGAGATCTGTCTGTGCGATATTCTCGTTATAAAATTGCAGTTTCTTTTTTCTTACGAGATAGCAGCTTATTAGATACGAAGTTCTCGTATTTTCTTGGCAATCTGATATGTGGATGTCTGAAGAAGCACGTCGAAATGCAATATATAGGGCGTAATATATACCCGGATTCGATGACGATCCTTTTAGCCAGAGAAATCGAAAAGCAGAAATGTTTGACTGGCTCTTAAGTTACGGGATGCTGAAAATAAAACGATTTCTACGGACTAAGCTTCGGTGAATCAATTGGAGCTATACTTTAGTGAATCAACCATTATGCTCGCGTCGAAGCTCATACCCGGCAAATCTAAGACATCCTGTATATCACGGAATCTCTATCAAGTGTCACGCCACGAGAAACGAGTTATTGCTAGACTATAGATATTCGGAAGACGTACGTGTTCGAGACAAGTTTCTTGCATTTATATGAGAAACGAGACTTTTCCGCAACGTCGTTCTTCGTTCACCGCTTTTTTCCGCTGCGAAATGACTTTCGCGACACTTCTCGCAATTTCCAGGGCGCACCGATACGTAGATTAAGCATAACCGGATTCTCAATCTTCGCGACGCTCATCTAAAGATGATCTCTAGCTTTGCTGGAGAGAGTTTAAAAAGTTTCGCTACTTTTACCTATTAATCAGATCGTGAGAATTATAAAATGTATTCTTGCAGTATTCAATCTAATTTTCAACTGCATTATTATGCGCGTACGAATTTTTCCTGCGTTTTTAAGGGAAAAAAAAAGAGATTTTGAAGAGGAAAAACATGAAATGGAAAAACATGAAATTTTATGCCAGATCAGAATAATACACTACGACCTCGAGGAATACATTTTTTGCTCGATTTTCACTTGATTCGAAGTATCCATATACGAAAATGTTTATGATGCTCACTAGTGTTTGCATTAATCTCACATTTGAGATATTCATGAAGTACGGAAGCAAATGGTATATCAAATGAGGCCGAACAATCAGGAGACACGCCGCCGCCGGTTGCATTAAGCACGAACGATGTTTGAAACTTCGACTGCTATCGGGAGAGAATTATGCTCGGCACTCGAGAGGGTCGGGAAAAAACGAAGGGCGCGATGGATTCAAGCTCAAATATCGGCTGCGTAACTTTAATTGCAAAGTACTAGATTATTTGTATTTCTTATCTGCGCGCTTTTTTTTATCGTATTTTATTGCCGACCGATACCGTTACGCCGTTGTTAATTACGAGGCAAATCGACGTTCATTGTACCGTTAGAAAAAGTGTCGTTCGATACTATTTTAAGGATCGGAAAGTTGCGGAAGTCGACGATAATAATGAAATCATTCGTTATACTGGAATATTCTTATCGAACGACGAGCCGGCATGTTCGTTTATCTTCATTTTTGATTAATTGGTCTTCTAAATCCGACAGGCAAAGTCTCCGCTCGTTGTTAATTGCTAAAGAATATTGCAATCCTGAAATCTTTAATATGAAATCTCTCTGAAGAAAAGAATCGTTTATCACGTATATTGATAAATCAAAAAATTGGATTGACGGGAGTAGAAAATAATATCACCCGAACCATATATTTTCGCGTATATCCGCAACATAAAATAATGGTTTCGCAATATCTGAATGCCTGTGATCGTTAATCACTTTTGCAAACACGACAGACAATTGGTTCGTTTATTGTTCGAAAGTGCTGTATATCTGATTGTGAGTTTATGAAGTGAAAGTATCGGATTATACAACAAAGGGAACAGAGACAATGCAGTGTCAGTGGTTCAGTTTACATGAAAGGTTCAGAAATCCTCACAGATCAGAAATAATTTAATTTTCTTATTTTTACGTATTCATTTTGTGCTAAGTGCAAACTGTTCCGTACTATCAGAAAGATGTTTTTCTATTTATCATTTTTATAAAGCTGATTTATGAATCTTCCGGTTTTCGCTTCAACAAATGTAAATACGACGGCATAACGTTTAGTTGGGAAGAAAGACGATTGAAATAGAGAGCAAAGTGTTCTTTCGTATTCAGTATCAAAGCGATAATATCGTATTTGCATTTATTTTGGAGATCAGTAATTATGTTAATGAAAACGGTATATTTTCTCTAATGAATTTATTATATTTGCTTTACATTAATGATGGATTATGATTATTTATTCATTGAGAGGTAATATTATGTAAATCGATATTTGGGTTGGTTAATCTGCTCATAATCCTGACCGATGAACTGTTTAAAGTTCAAGACAGCGTTTGTCAAAGAAACATTAGAGGGAAACGAAAGAACAAAGATTGCGGCGCTATTTTATTTACCGCGTGAAGGAAACGCTGGCGATGTTTGAGATTGTCTGATAAAACTGCCGCATTTTCTCTTTAATACACACGAGGGAAATATTCTTATTGCGAAAGACTTCTGAGTGATAATAAAGAAATACGATTATCGGTCCTCCGATGATGTCGGCGAGCGTTCAACGGTCACTCGCAATAAATTGGTGCAGTTCCTCCACGTTCATCGTCGGAATGTGAGAGTGATGGATGGTCAACTCGCGTGAGGGAAGCGTATTAAACCCAAAAAGTATGTACGACACCGGATGAAGAATTTAACAGAATGATGAAGACAACAAAAAGTCAGATATATATAGCGTTTGAATGTTTAAATATATTCAATTTTTTAAAACGTAGATAATATTCGATTTAAATTAATGTATTCTATAACATTAATCGATGCAAAAGTGTCGAAGAAAGCTAGAAGGTGCGTTAAATCTTTTAAACGCTGATTCGTGTTGCCACAATGAAAAATATCGAATCTTTTAAAACGTGGATTATATTCGGTTTAAATTAACGTATTCTATTGATCGGCGCAAAAGTGTTGAAAATAAAAAGGCGGCGCGTTAAATTTTTTAAACGCCGATTCGCGATACAGCGACGAAAATATCGAAATTAATCCTTGGCATGTAACCCTCAATCGTATAATTAACACGTAATGAATAGGACGCGGCGCGGTGTATACCTTCGTTATCGCGTACATGGTGAGATTCATTATGATGATTATCGCCCGCGCGATGAGACAATACAATAGTTAGGTTACAGTAACTTTGTTTCAGAGAACACAGCGACATATGTATGTGCCTATTCTTTGGCTGTCCAAGGTGCGCCGCCGCGCTGTTTTGGTCGCGACAAATATCAATGGCTTATTAAATTAATCGTTGCCAACTAAAGCCAACTCATTACGAGTATTAGTACAATAATCTTGATTAAAGCGGACGATAAACAAAAACGGATCGCGACGAAGTAACGTTTGTACAATGAACCATTATTGTCATTAACCATTCACGTTACGCGTGTGTGTTTTTCTCTGCACTTTATTAGTCCGTTACCGTGAAAGCCCAGTATAAACACTTAATGCGATTATTGTTGATTGGATGGCCACGTAATTATTAGCGTACTGTGTGAAGCTTAATTATGGCTAACTAATTGGAAATGGCAACAGAATGCGCTTAATAAAACGAAAGCTGAATTACGAATGCCACGCGTGAAGCTGCCGCGATGAACGAAATTCCGACACGGAGCAAAAGCAATGGGAAAAGTCGGATAGGAAAACTTTAGAGACAAAGACTGGCGTATAACTGCATATCGGATCGAAACGAGTCACACTTTCGCTGATATTCTAGCTGCGCGTACGATGTCAAGTAGAGCAAGACTAGATAAATCAGACGCAGCGCGAAGCTGGCAATCTCTTCCGTCGAGCACATTGCGTAACATAAAACCATGTTAGGAAGAGAAAATTTTGAAGCAGTAAGAGATTACTGTAATCTCCGAGAAAAAATCTTTTACTGATTTAATCTCTGCAAATTGCACTAAATTTCAGAGAAAAAAAGTAATTTTTCCGATAGTTTATAATTGAGGAAGCAACTTGTGCTAATTTACTTTCTGTAAGCGGCAGTAAGTAAGAAAAGAAAAGTAAGAAAATTTTATTCTATAGATATTTGAAGTTTTGTATTCTACATAATTTAATCGTCTAAACAGATAGTTTGCGTTATTTTATTGTTTTTAAACGGTTTAAAAGAAATTTTGGATATTCGGTAATTTAAATAAATAGTATTAATTTATATTACGCAATTCGATAATTTATTACGAATAGAAAATTAAATTAGGGAACATAAAAGTACTATAAAAATAAGGAATGTATTAATTAATTTAATAAATGTTGCTAAGTATTAATTAACCAAATTGTAATGTCATATAATTGTCAAATGTCACACTTTAATGCTTTACACGTTGCAAAATACATTAAAATTTTAATTATACAATTAATAATTTTTAAATGGAACATGACTGAAATACTAAAGAATCAAAATTCACTTGTTGAATGTATGTTGTGAGAGAAATTTTTATTATGTTATCTTATAAATTTTAAAACATTGGCCTTCGAAATCCAACTAATTTATTAAGTAATTTAATATATTGTGTAATAAATATTATTTATTTATCTTCTCAAAACGCGAATCAAATAACAAAATATCTTGCATAATAGATATGCATTATTGTAGCATAAAAGATCTTGGGGATTGTATATTTTTCAATTTAAGATTGAAGAAACTCGTAATTGAAGAGAGACGATAATTTTGGCAAGAAACCTCAACTCACCGAGAATCAAGAGAAGCAGATCGGATATCGCTAGATTGAATAGATAGTAATTGGTGGCGGTTTGCATGACGGGATTTCGCCTGATAACGATGCAGGTGACCACGTTGCCGAACACGCCTGTGACAAAGATCGCGACGTAGACGAAGGTGATCGGTAACACGAGCTTCAGCGGCAGGTGTTTCGGCCCCAGGATCGACTTCAGATAATCGGACTCGCTCAGGTTCATCAGTTCCGTGATGTTGTCGATCTTCACGATATATCGGTCCGAAAATTCCATACTTTGCGCGTTTCATCAGCCTGATCGACAGCTTAGTAATGATGTCACCGATCGAATTGTCCATTCACCGTACGATTCTATTCTGGATAAGGAGGCTCGTTCCTCTTTTTTCTGACAGTCATGATTGCGACACTACATTGAACTCCGATCAAGCAACGCACTGAAACTTATCATTGTCGATCGTTCTCTGCACATCAAATCGAACATCGCGCGAGCGTCGAATCGTTAACTGATTCATAATTATTTTCCTCGCAAAAATAATGCTGCTCACTGATCGATCTCGATCGCTCGATCTCGTGGATATTTTTGAAAACTCGCCCGTTTCTCGGGAGTAAATAGCCGCGACACGCGTGAGAGATGTATAATGGGGATGAAAAGTTCTCCACTCGAGAGACCGTGAACAAGTGACGACCGCGGAGCGCTTCGGTCTTCGCTATCGGACCACGCGCCCATCCACCACGCATCCAACCCTTAACTTCAACCCCCTCGAGAGAGCACGCTGCGCCACCCGTCCAATAGAATTCCGGCTGGTCGCCGCGTGCAAAATATTCCAGCTATTCGATGCATATTGTTCTAAACGACGTGGCAATATCTTGGAGCAATTCCTAATTAGATGATATCGATTAGATTTATCCGAAGGCTCTCATATACTTTGCCGTTGGCAATACAATCGAGAAGTAATTCTGAGCCAATGAGTTGCAAATGAAATTAAATAATTAAAATGTTATACATAAAGTTTGTACAATGACACTTTTGTACATGAAAACTTGTTCGCCAGAAAATTAAATCTGAAGGTTGAAGAGTTAGCTTGATATTCATTTAACGCGTTAATGAGAATAATTATATTAATTCTTGTAAATTTTCTTAAAAACTTTATTTGAAATTGCGTTAAACGTTCTTTACGTAGCTTGTCACGCGATTACGAGCAAAAGTGAAACGGGGACTGCCAAACGGATTTTAGAAAAAGAAAATTTCATTTACTCAAACGTATAGACTTTTCTTTTTACTCGCGTTCACTTGGCACGAAATTTACGGAATTCCTTGAGATTTAATATATCAATTTCCGCTGTTTTCAAAGGCAGACTGAACATATAACCTCCGTCCGCAAATTCTGTTTATTCCATTTGTTACACACACAAAGCTCAAAGTTTGATTCTTGGCAACAGCTGATGAGCTGATACATCATAATAAATACAATCATAATAAATTACTTTGTAATTTATCTCGGAGAAAGATGTGATTAATAATACTTTTTTTTAGATCAATACATAGAGCTATCAGAAATGAAAGATTGCAGTAATACGATATAATTTTATATAACTTTTTTAATTGGCTGTGATTGTGGTATATATTCAATGTAATAGAATTGGCTCTATTGTTCCGTGAATGTTTCCCATTTTACACGGCAAGTTCTGCTTTCCGTGCTTGCTTCGCTTTATTTACAGATTGTTTAAATCGCTCCACTGCACGTATCATTTATTTGTCGTATTATTCATTTTATCGTGTTGTTTTCCATCTGTTTTATTGCACGTTATTTTAGTAGATGAAAATAACGTGCTGTATATATTATTAACGGTTTACTTTTCTATAAAGATCAAATTCGTGATTTCATTTAATGCGATTTAGGAGTAATTTATCAAGTGTTGCGTCGAATCCAAATACAATCGTACGTTATATCACGTGACATTTATTAATCAAAGGGACTGCATGGATGATCGACGTTTGAACTTTCATACGAGCGAATGCGTATGTATTCAGGTATCGTTAACGAGCGTGTCATTTGACGTATTAATGCAAACATGAAGTAAACAAGAGGTCTAGACCTGTTCACGACACCAAGATTGTTTTCACAGACTTGACTTTACTTTAGACAGGTTCGTAACTGGAGATTCCCTTTCGTGGTACATCAGACGCACGCGTTCATTATGAAAACGTGTTAAATGTGCTATCGTAATCCACATGTCATAATTTTCCGACAGGTGATATTTTTATTTATAACGTATTAGTAATATACATACAGGATAATACGCATAAAATTAATATGTTATATATTATAATTAATATTTAATATAACACATTTTACAAAAAGTCACAACTGTATTTGATAATTGTAAGAGATGTAAAAATACTAACCGAGAGCTGTATATTTTTTATTAATGATAATCAGAAATTGTTAATATTTTAAATTTATAGTAGGAGCATTACTTTGGCTGATAATTTTATGTATTATTATGGGATTATTCTGCTGTTTCGTTATCATTAAGTGCCTTCAAAGACACTACATCTCAATTTTTTAATTAATTTTTATTTAAATATTGTAAGTTTATGTATGACTATGCAAATATTATCATTGCATTATTCTCGACGGCTTTATTAAAACTCGTATCAAAAATTTCTGAAATAAATAAAACTTTATTTTACAAAATGGTGTTAGTTTTTGCATCTAAATAAATATTTGAGAAAAACTCTTTATTTTCGCGGAAATTACTCCTCGCACATAATGACTACTCTCATAACAATTAAAAATATACTATAAACATCAAATAGGGTTTTTAAAAACCGATATAAAATTCTAAGAAAAAAGGGAAAGATAGGTATTATTTCATTTTATCCAAAGTGCAATAATCACTAGAGGAATACGACTATTGTTTCTTTTTTACTTAAAAACGCTATTAACGTTTTTTATGTATCGAATGAGATTTAGTTTCAATTTTAATGTCTTGCTTCATAAAAAAAAAAAAAATATTTAGATAGAGTATAAACAAATGCTTTCTCCAATAATGGATATTATCTGCGGGACTTGTAAATAGTTGTTGCAGTCTAAAATTAAATAAGTTTACTATACTAGACGTAGCTTTATACGTGAAAGATTTCTGAATCTCTCAATTTCTGAAATGAATTCCCGGTACATCACAAATTCGCGGTACATCGTTGGCTCGTGGATGAGAGGAATAAGTTATACGGAAATATTAATTTTTGTTGCAATATATATATACTAGTATATATATATATATTTTTACGATACTCGAACACGCCGCGAATACTCAACTCGAGTGACAGTTCGCCCCGTGTTTTCCACTTATGCATGCGTTGTATTATTGATTGCGTGATAAGAATATTTTGATTAATCCGTTTTTGAGATTGTCAGTGGCTCCTACAAAAGAGATAC
Source organism: Solenopsis invicta (assembly GCF_016802725.1). Lineage (NCBI taxonomy): Eukaryota > Metazoa > Arthropoda > Insecta > Hymenoptera > Formicidae > Solenopsis > Solenopsis invicta. The sequence continues at coordinate 24,030,269 of NC_052668.1, forward strand.
GGATCCAATTTATTTTTTAATCGCCATTCACATCACGATCCATTTCAAGAAATTTTATGTGAAAATTTTATTCGCTTACAGCGCTATTTAATAGGATATAAAAGCGGTGAAACCGAAATGGTTCTAGAGAATTTAATTTCTTCGTGCAACAGACGCAAAAAATGTTCCACTTAGTTCAATTATTGCTCTTTTGTCGCCGCTAATAAATGAGACGCCCAGCGCAACAACAGCCCGCATTAACCGGAGACTTATTTCCAGGAAAAGATTAAAATCACTTTTTTTTACTTATTTTATTTCGTTTATTTATTTATTTATTTATTTATTGAAGAAGAATAAGGAAGCGATCCCTGCGAATGCTCGTTCGTGCATTTTAATACAAAGTTTTGCTACAAATTTAAAACTGTTCTACTTTCTTGTTTTTGTGTATTGTGTCACTATCGCGATAAATAGCTTCAATATGGAGAGTTTCGCATGTTTGTGACATCGAAATTTAAGCTCGTCGAAATTACAATTCAGTTTCAACAATCTCTCTCGCATCGAGATGCGATCTCATTGAGGTTGCACGGAAATTTCAACTCTCAGCATAAAATTATCGCCCGTGCGTCGATCAAAGTAGCTGTCGCGGTGCAAATCGTCGTGATTTTGTTTGTCGGACAATACGTTCGACGCGCAGCTTTTATCCTTTGAAAAGGCCCGGGCGAGATCTCGGTTTAAATGGCATTCCACACCCTCGGAGAAGACCCATACGATACGCACGACCGATTTTTCCACTTGTCTTTACACCGTTCAGCGCATTCGAGCGAACTTCTTCTTCAACTGTGACTCCCACAAACATTACACTTCCAAGAATTTCCACAAGACCGTGTTTGAAGTGAATACTACTTCATCCGCTGCGTGTTACTGCAAGTTATATAATTCTATTAGATAAAACAGAACTCACCCCTAAAATTTGTAATTTAACAGAATTTATACATATTAAAATTTTACTTATACAATTATAATGTTTAAATGAAACACGATTGAAATAATTTAATTCACTTGTTGAATGCATGTGAAAAAAATTTTTAAATAATTTTTATGGCAATGTTGTTATTTTGTTATTATAAATGCAGTAAAAATTGTAAAACGTTGGCCTTCCCGATCCAGCAATAATTTATCAAACAGTTTAACATATTATGTAATGAATATCATTTATTTATAAATAATTTTAATTATTATTAAAAAGTAGACATATACAAGAGATCTGAAATCTATTTCTTATAATTCAACACACGGACGAATCAGAAATCTTGTAGAAATTATCGGATTATAGTCAAATTTATCAAACGATCTGATTGTAATAACTAGGATCCTGTTATAATAATTAGAAATTCTGCTTGGTGAACCAGAAATACTCAATTATACAAGTTGTGTTAATATAATCGGATCATTTTTCTCAATGAATTACTCCAAAAATAAGCCTCAAATAAAGATTTATGGAAAAGAATTGGGTCAATGATGGATCAGCTTTAATCAAGTCTGTAATAATATTTAGGATTCGCTTTATGCGATAGCACGTGTCCGGAATCTCTGCTATGAACATCTAAACATTTCGCGCCAAGAAGCCATTTCTATCGATTAATGATAAAAATTGCTTCGACGCGAGAGCTAGCTCAATTTTTTTTTTTTTATGTCACCCGAAAAATATTAAACTCTATTTAGATGCTTTTAGTCTGACAGCGTGCGAAGATCGGTGCTGACACGATCGTCACGTAAAATATCGAAATAGAGAGGCAACTAGCGATGCTACCGTTACTTTTTTGCTATTGCCGAGCTATTTGTTAACTATGAAATGAATCACGTTCTTCCGGCGATGTTTCGCGACGATGTCTTCCGAGAGATAGGACATTCCTCTGTCGCGTGCCTGCAATGCCATCGCTTCCTCTGGTAAATACACTTGATGGTAATGGCAAACGTTATACGTACTCCTCGTGAGAGGCAATTTCGTTGCTCCGACGTACGAGTCCAGCAGCAGAAATATCGTGCCGAATAAGTAAAAATAAAATGCGAGCTGCAAAAGATCAATAACATTATATCGCACTTTATTGCTACGTCATACTTTGACCGGTGAAACAAATAAATCAGATCGTCGATTTTCAGAGAAAATATCGAAGGCAACGGACGCGCAAGACGCGAATACGATATCGTAAAAATATGTAACGGAAATATAGAGCTCCATAAAAACTAAACCACGTGAAAAATAACGTTTTGATACAGATACCGCTTTCGAAATGGCCTGAAATGTTGTTTTCATTTGTCTGTGCGCACGTTTTATCACATTCTTTTTTCATTTTATCATATTATTTTTCTTCAAGTTTAATATCGACACGCTACTGACGATTTAACGAGAAACTGTATTCATAAAGAAAGGCTCGAATTATAAACGTTTTATCTCCCCTTATATTTCTTTCGCAGTACTAAATCACATAAGGGAGTATTCGAATTCACTTAAGGAAAGTAAAAGCGTTTGAAATGGCGAAAATTCGGTAAATGACTCGTTGATATAAATATAAGAATGAAATAAATTCAAAATTCTATCTCTCTACCTAAATATTATATATTAATTATAAAAAAGTTTTTTTAGTTACAAAAAATTACAAAAATTGACATATGAAGCTATTATAACCTTCCATTCATCGAACACAAAAAATCGTAATTTTGTGGATGATGTAGCTGACATATTTAACTGAACCACGAGCATTACGTTTCGGAAGTTTTCCACCATAGAACTATATGAATTAGAATTTTAAAAATCCAATAAATGTTAACAAAGTGGAGTTAACAAGAACATTTTACGTTCTTTAATTAAACAAGAAAAAAACATTCTTGATAGCTTAGTTCGTTTTCGAGTTATCCCTGCAAAATCTTTTCTATCGCGCAGTGATTCAGGCTGCAGCAGCTCCATATGTTTAATATTTTGTAACTTTGAAAATAATTTTTTTATTGTTAATATATAGTAAAAGGATTTCGTATTCAATTCATTCCCGTGTTAACAAAGTTTACCGAGTTTATCATCATTACAAATCTTTCTATCTCTTGCTCGCAGTTGCTTGAAACTTTATTTCAAACTACTGTACAAAATACGATGTTCAATATTAATTGTCCGTTGTTCAGTTTAATATTAAATTTTTTAAATGAATAATGCGCTACTTATATATAATGCGCAAAACGGATATTGCTCTTTCACGAAAAGAATAAATTGCCATGTAACAAGAACAATAAAAAGACTCCTGAGAAAAGGAGTCCATTTACGAAGAATTTCCACAGTATAAAATGGATTTCGTTACCCATACACACACATTCACACACACATACACACACACACACACACACACACACATACATTCTCAATTTTTTATTTATACGTGAATGCATCTGCAGTGCGTCTCTTCCTTTTATATTCGTAAACTCTAACGATCAATAAGGCATAATGCGTATTCTAATTTGCGAGTCGGCAGAACGTTGTATATGCATATCGCAAATGCGCCGAATTCGCATGGAAAATTTATGCCCGCCAATGAACATTACCAATGGTTGCGATATTATCTTTGGATAAGTGCAACACGATATTGAATATTAATATCAAGAGTTTGCAAGTCCGTAATTTATTTGTGCGTTCGCACGAGAAATTCTGTTTTTCACATTAATATAATATGAGATTATATTACCGATAAACGAGACGTTTCATCGATCTATTTAATTTTATTCAAGTGACCTACCATTAACTACTATCAGCGATAACTTGTCGCGATTGGATCCATAATTTCCTTAATATTTGTAACGTATGATGTAATATACGTTTATGCGTGTCACGGTGGATGAATGCGGGCAAAAACGGGAATCGTTAAGTACACTGGAATATAATGCGATTGATTGTAGTACCTCTTATCTTATCATTATTTTCCGTTGTCCTTCTACTTCTTTCCGCATTCCGATTAAATGCTTACCACGATAACGTTAATAAGAGTGTCGAATTAACGTTTCTTCATTTTTGTCCTTATTCATGCACGAAAACGAATAGCGAGACTAAAGAGCATTTCGCACCTGTAAGGAAAAAGCGGGATCGATCAAACAGGTCATTTTCAGCTGATCATTTCGATGCTAAATTATCGAGGCTTTACCCATCGTAAAGATCTTGGTCCCGTTAATTGCGTCATCACCATCGGAAGCACGCATTTTACGATCGTTTCAATGGGTTGCGCTACAACCAGGATGAACACTTCTTTCAGATAGCTGAGAAATTTTACGAGAATCAGATCTACCATTTCACCGCGCCCCGGCTGTGATTATTCGCGCAACATTTCGGTTCGCACGATCGAAAAGCCGGTCCGGGATACATTTATTCGCGACATATAGTTTGGAATACATTTGTTATGCGAATGTTGCAAACGTGGGTTACATTTTGCGCTGGAGAAATTTATCGTATCTAAACACTGGTACAATCTGAAATCTGTCGCGTGTTTAACGAAACAAAATCAAAAACTCATGCAAAAAATATGTCTGTTCTTTTTAGTTACATCGCATTTTTTGCACATTCTTCGAACAGAATTTTCAAGAAACAGAGGGGATGAAAATTTAAAAAAGAATACAAGACATGTTTTACAATACAGCTCCAAGCGGCGCACAAATTTTTTAAAAATTTAAAAATATAGAAACATTTATTTGATATTATAGAACATTTTTTTTTAATATAAAAATAAACGTTTTCTAAATGTTAAAGATTATCTTTTCAGTAAACGTTTTATTAATGAAATAAAGAGAATTTACCCTATTATTTTTAATGTTTTTAAAAATGCTTTAAGTATTAAGAACAATTTTGTTTTAATATACGCAATTTTATGTTTGTCATTTAAATTAGAAACGTATGTATTTTCTGAAAATTTTTGTTTAGAGATAATTTTGTAATTGCATTTGCGATATTATGTGCGTCATTTCTAATAAACTTGTTTGGAGAGCATGTCATCTTACTAATTGGTTTCTTTGTGAACACATGTAAGGAATTTCTTTTAGAATTTATTAAAAACTGTCTTGTATGTATAATGTTGACGGAACGCTTCTACAACTCTTATCTCAGCGTTTTTCAATTTATTAAATTTACATGACGACATTTCTTACTGGAAAATTATCTAGACCGACGAATGTGAAGATGCAAGAAAAAATGACTCAAAAGTTATGGGGCTATTTTTAAGAGAGATAAGATATACGCGAAGCGTCGGAGAATAGCTTCTTTTTTTATTTGCGACAATTTGCGAACTATTTTCTTCTGCATTTGTGACATTTGTGAGTTTTGCATATTCTCTCGTAGCATCTAGTGTGACTATGCGTTCTAACAAGTACATATTCGCAAAACTGCAAATGGCAAACATTACTGCTACAATTGCGTCGTATTATTTATGGCAAAGTGAGAATAATTATTTGTTTTTTTTTAATTTGCATTAAAAAATTAATTTTTCTCATGAAAAAAATCACAAATTTCTTTAAATATCTACACTGAGAAAAAAAATTTAATGAAAAACTAAAATATTTAATTCGATCCAACTAAATAATAAGTTGATTTAGTTAATACTGATTGATTAAAAAACGCTAATGGTCGACATGAATTAACTATACCTTTTTTTATGTAATTAAATAATTGTTGAATTAATCTAATGTTTAGTTGAATGCATCGGACTCAATATTTTAGTTTCTCAATAAACTTTTTCTTAGTGTACAACTTATTTCCGTGCTTGCAACTTCGCTTATATTTTTGGAATCGAAATATGTAGATAAGGGATCTCCTCTCTCAAATTGACCTATAGCGTAAATAGGATCTTGAAATCTACTTGAGAAACCCGCCTCTTGCAACATTGCATCTTGATTTATGTAGCAATCCGATTTAGGAACGACCTAAACATCTGACAAACACGTTAAATTGGTTTTGAGGCTTTTATCAGAATATATAAATACGTAAATATGTCTTCTATCATTTTTTCAGGCATTTATAGATTTTTATAGTAAGGTCTCTAAATTTCTCAATTTGTTCAAAATAGTTCGTAACAAGTTGCAAGTTTAATTTAAGTTTGTCGATTCACGCTATTAGCCAAAACGCTAGATATTTAGTTCACCAACATGCAAACATACGAAGCCTGTAACTCGCGTCGTACTTCCAGCCATTGAATAAATTTTCATCGAGCGTTTACAAAATGTTAGCATGTTTCTAGGTCGTAGGTAATGTTAACGATAATGGCGCTTCTGGAACCTCGCCAATTCGGCACTTTCTTCGTGAAAATCTATGCGTAAGATGCTTATTTGAATATCAGATGTAGTGGGTGTCGCGAATGTCATTGAAAAAGAATACTTAGAATACGATAACCATCGTATAAACAGCTTCTCATTGTTCAGTTTTGCAGTTTTTTTTTGCATTGTTTAACAGCTTAACAAGAATTTAATCTTGTAGCTTCGCGTTCGAAAAATTTATTCGAAATTAACAATGTGGATTTTTCGCGAATTTCTTCTTTTCGCACAACGATTTCAAAAGCGAATTTAAAGACAGTTTTTATAAGAATTTTCTTAATCTTCACAGTGTGCTTTTTGTCGAAGGTTATTCTCTACTCGGCTTTAATACGCTTTCATCCAACTTTCGTAATTTAATTTGAAAGTACTTCGCTATTCTTAAACTGTATAACTTAATTATTTATTTTATCGGCAACAATCGCGCTGTACATATAAGTTGCTTGCCGCAAGAAAGCCCTTGGTGTGCTCCAGTACTAAAAATGTATTTTCAGTGTTAATTCAGGAAAGTTAATAACACTGAAACTTATGCTTTTTTTCCAGCAACTGTGGAAACACATTGGCAAAGTCATTGTAGCATTACAATGACTTTACTCTTGCAAAACTTTAAGATTTGCCGTGGAGAATATTTAAGGCGGAAAATTTAGAAAGATTTTACACGCCATTAAATTTTCAATAAAGGAAAAACGACTCAATATTAGTCAAAATGACCAAATGACGGAACGTTATGTGCACACGTCACTGTAATTAACGCGTTACTGATCGGTCGAAAGCGGAGCCAAAGACCTACATTCTACGCAATCGTGATTAATGGTGTAAAATGTATATATAGTCGACAGTTGTAGTGAATGTGTTCATTGGGGGTTTCGTCGAGTACAGGAAACCAATCGATCTCTAACCTTCTCCGACCTCCACCTCAAAGCAGAAATTAATCTATACATAGAAACTTAATGCGGTAACAGAAATAAACGGTATATTTCCAATAATTCAAAATTACTACTTTAAGCGTGCAGAGTTAACATATTTTTCTCAAACTTCCTTTTTTTTGTTTCTTTTTTTTTTAAGTTAATGTTATAAATCTGTTTAAATCAAATTTAATATAATTCAAATTTGAGAAGGATATCAAATAATCGTGGAAAACTCTTCTATTTCAACGGAAGCTCTCTTGGCATTAAAAATCTTTGCATGAATTATCTTTGAGACATGAACTGTCTTTTGAATTTGGAAAGTAAAATGAATATACAGATTATACGGCTTCTCATATCTCAAGTTGCCTTATATAGAAGTTATTGTCTACGGCTTTAAAACTACGGTCGTGTAAATAATTGCACGGCACTGAATATTCCCTTGGCTCTTATTGACTTCGAGAAGCGAAGAAGCGAAGGAGGGTGTACGCTGTGCGTATAATACGCATCTCATTTAAATCGAAATAAATGCATGGACTATATGCTGAATCACTGGAATACAATGCAGAGAAATTATTGCTAATGCTGGAGTAGATCTGTTATGCAAAACTTGGACATTTAAATACAGCGGGGTATTATAAATTGGAGAAATTATAAAAAGTTTTGATATTCATTTTCTTTGTACAGAAAAATATTAATTGGTACAAATAGCGTTTTATGTGTGCAAAAAGATGTACGTTACATGTTGATAATTAACCGATTGGGAACAAGCTGATAATATCGCTGCTGAAATGAGGTTCGCCAATGAGAACTTTTTCCAACCATTAATACCGCAAATTTATCTTTATTAAAGTGTAGCTCGTTGATGTAGAGCGTATCGCGATTTGTATGAAAATAATTGTATCAGCATTTTGAAAATTATTATTCTTCTCGTGTTGGGATTTCAAACATTTGCCCTCTAAAATTGCATATAAATTCATGAACGCGTAAAATAAATATCTGCAGGCATAATATGTGTAAAACTTTATTCTGAAATAAATAGTATAAAATAAATTTCGGCGCGTTATTAATCGATAAAAAAAAAAATAAAATTTAGACTACCTGTCTACTTACAATACAGTAAAACTTTACGGACGCTTATAACTCAGACAGTTCAAACTGTCTAGTTTTATTTACAGCGACGCGCTTTATAACTGTATCTAAATAAAAGCGAATGAAAATAGATCACAGACTGATTTTAGACTGCTACGGAAACAGCATCTTCCGATCTTTTCGTGGACGTTGTGCTTTCATTGCTAGGCTGCTGGTGGGCGAGGAGGTGCCCTCGTTCAAAAAGAAACGTCGAGGACGAATCTTCTTTTTGTAACGAGTAAGCATTTTGAGGAAAATTGCTTGCATTTCCATTTTTTCTCCTGCTATCCTTGATAGTTTCCTGTCGGCTCGATGTAAAACAAAATATCTCTTTGGCTCGGGCTGTCATATGCCTAACGAAAAAATTGTAAAATTATTATTAATATAATATACGTAATGTCTGCTTAATAAACAAAGAGATCGACGCTTTGGCAAGAGCCATAAAACACAAGATAATTATGTAATAAATACAATTAAAATTCAAAATAATTTCAATAAGGTCAAGCTCGTGTAAGTAATTAACAATAAAGATAGATAATTAGATGTTTTTATAATTGATAATAATTTGGAATGTTTTGTTTTCACAATTGATAATATTTTTACGAATTTTCTCAAATTGTATTATTGTTCGGAATAATAACTGCTCGTTAAAAGGCCTAATTGTCTATTTTTATTGATAATTAAAATTTATATTTATATGATAGTTATATTAAATATTATAATTCTTGAAAGCATATGTGAAACATTTTGGAGTATCGCACCTAACAGAGCACTTAACACTTCGTTCGTGGGATTCTTTCGAGGAATCGCATCTGCGTGGATGAGATTCCTTGACCATTAAAATTTCGCTCGTCGGTCGTTCCGTTCTGCAGCATAATGTTTGTCTGAACGCCTGGCGGTATTTCATGCTCATTAAATTGTAGAGAATTGGATTGACGGTGGTGCTAAAGTAATACAGACAGCCGCTCAGAATATAAAGCCACTCGTTTAGGTCCGGGTAATAATCGGACTCCCGCGCGTATATGTAAAGCAGACGCTGGGCGTGAAACGGTGCCCAGCAAAGGAAGAACATGATAACGACCGCGCCTGAAACAAAATTACATAGAAAATTTTAAAACAGTCTAATTACTAAGACTTTTAATGTAAAATATTAAAAAAAAGTTTGCGCTTGAATTATCAATAAGAATTATACGATTAAAGTTACATTTGTCAATTTAGCGATTAAATTATTAGAAGGATCATCGTACTTAACATCCTGATGATGGATTTTCTGGATTGAACCTGTCGCTGATGGCCGTGAACGTAAGCGTGTTGTATCGGGCCAAGCGTTTCATTGGTGCTGCTCTTGATCTTTAATCCCATTCTGATGTATACCACGAGGATCACGAGCATCGGTATCAGAAAGAATATGGTGCAACTAAGTTCATAAAGCGGAAGTTTTGGCATGTCGGGCAGTAGCATCGCGCAGATCGCCGAATCAGCCGAGTAATTTCCCGATTCTGAAAAAAGAGTACTCGACATTTTAATATAGATCATATAGCTATTTTAAATTTCTGCATACTGAAACTGTAGTTTTAAATAGTCAGTTTTTTATGAAAGTAATTTAAAATTAAATTTTGAATATTTCGGACTTGTTGCATGTATAAGAGAAAAGTCTAAGGACAAAATTTAATGATCGACGGCAATGACGAGCTCTTAATAAAAACTTAAAAATGATTATAAAACAGCATGTAATTAAAAAAGAACTAGGAGATTTGAATAAATTCATTATCGGATGTTGATTTACGATAATCGCAAAGAAATTAATGTGTCGGCTTAACCTGGCGGATATTCGACGAAATTGACCTTGGTATAAATCGCGAATGGTATCGCCGAGATCATTGCAATCAACCAGGCAGCAAGGATAAAACGTATCGGTCTTTTGAGACCGCTCATCGAATAGACGTGCAACGGATAACAGATGGCCAAATACCTTTCCATGGAGAATGCCACGATCGTGAGAACCGACACGTAGGATGACCTGTGAAAAGTCATGCCCAGATTTAGGGAAGCACAATCTCAAATAGTTTCGCGGGATATAAAGAACCGGACGAGATGGTATTTCTTACATTTCTGACACATACGCCCGGATTTTGCAAAGTCCCGTGCCCAGGGCCCACGGATATTGCTGCCAGAACACGCTCAGCTCATTGGGGAGACCTAGAATATTTAATTGGCGTTCAATAAATTGATTAAAAAATTATTCTAACAGTATCACGTGAGCCTAATTTTTTGATAAGGCAAGATCGACTCGAAGAGGATTTAAAATATCATAAATCAAGGAAAATATTGTTAATTTGGAGCACCTTGTATTGCGTCCTAAAAGTACTCATTGTTTTGAAAGTAATGAAATTGTGAATACATATTTAATTAAATATATAATTTGCAAAAAACTTATATAAAATGCCGTCTCTTTTAAGCGTAACTTTCCTTTCTCATAAAATTTCAGAACACAGTACTTAGATTTTTGCTTTAATCTCTTTAATCATATTTTCGTTTACTTTAACGTCGGCGTCAAAGTTTCGTACTACGTGCTGTCGGATAAAATGCTTGCATAGCCCCTCCCTTCGCGCGTACGTAAATTAATTTTCCGAAAAGCAGATTTACGACTGACTTAAGCTGGTAATTAGCGCGGAGGCATTACACCACATCGTGACAATATTAACGAGGTTTCCAGAGTAAATTAAAATAACTTTCACGCGTTACCTCCGCCGTAGAAGTGAACTGAACACTGCGCGGATTGTTGTGAATCGAATAATTTCAATAAGCGTCATTAAAATGTTCGTGTTTTAATTAATGTACATATCGCACGAAGCTTACACAACAAGACGTCGCGCTCCGCGTCTACCAATGCAGTCGAATATCTTTAGTCTGCCGTTAATGGAACGCCTGCTTTTGTATCAACTTTTCACTTTATTTGTTTTTCTATTCCTCCTTTTCTTTCCTGTTTCCGTCTCTCTACTTCTATTGTAACTATTTTAATATTTAAATTTTAATTTTACTTAAATTCTAATGAATATTTTAACTCTCACGAATAAATACAATTTACATGTACGCTTGTGTACGATAATGAAAATCAGAGTAAAAAGATTGAAAAATAAAATAGAAAGGAAGCGATGAACAAATTAGCGTCTTAACTGCACTATTAAAAATATCACTGTAAAATTCAGTGTATTTTTAAGTTACACATTAAATTTAACGTATGTATGAAATTTAGTGCACTCTTGACAACATTAATTATTTTTAATGTATCTGCGTGAAGTATTTGCTTCCGTTACATTACATTAAATTTTGTTGCCCATTTTTAACAGTGCGTAATTACTTAGCATTTTAATTTGCAGTAATTTCCTGAACCGATAATTTTTTCCTAGCACGTAGACCGTTCTAACGATAAGCTAACAAGAACGAAGATCTAAATGGAAGCGTTATAAATACTGTAACACACCTTACAGAGTCCATTAGAGATTAATTAAGAAACAAAGTTTTTGTTATTAACGTTATTATAAAAGTTAAAAGTACATTTCCACGTTCCTTCTCGATTTTTTCGTTATCCATTTTGCCAATATGCCGGATTTCCTACTATCTAGTGATTTTCCAAAGCATAAAAGCTATCCGGTAGTAGTCGTCCATATAGTCGTTCGTGTTCGTGTTTTTTTAAACTTTTTAAAAATTTTACAATAAGCGACGAAACCTCGTAAGATCCGATTCGTACTACCGGAATGTGTCATGAATGGTATTCTGGAGTAGAAACCCTTCGGTTCCTATTGTACCTAACAATTTCTAAAAGCGACGCTCGTATTATACAACAATATTCACCTGACGAAGCACGAAACCTTTTATTGCATTGAAAAACCGCTGTTTTACTCGTCGGCTTTACGGACGCGCGGACGCGAGTGTTTCAATTTCTCTTTTTTTTTCCTCGCTTTTTCTTTCTCTTTTTTCCTGTGTCCCTCTCATGCCAGAACTGACAACTGATTTATAATTAAATCCTTCGTGAATGGCACATCCCTCTCGGTACCGATATGTTTGAGTAGTTTGCACGTCTGTTTGCTAACTTCTCACGATATTTTTTTCTTACAAATAATTTGTATTTTAAGCTTGGCGAACGCGCAGTTTTTATTTATTTACGAAGCTCAAATCATATTTATCTGTATTCGTTTATTTCGTTACTATAAATTTAAGTCTTTGTTGAATCTTTTTTCTTTAGCCAGAAATGCTGTTCAAGTATTGTGCTATTTAAACTACTTTAAATATTATCGTATTGAATTTACTAATCATATAAAAGTGGCTATGCATACATTGTCTTTTCTATTCATGTAAAAATAGCTATGCATATTTAAAATAACGAGAACAATAGCTTTCAGACCTGTCACGCAGAATTGTTATCGTGTCCAAGTCTTCAAGTCCCGCGAATTCTTCGTAATGACGTAAATACGAACATCGCTGTTACCATCGGCAAATAGACCACCGTGTAGATAACAATCGTGATTGTACACATAAAACGGAGATTAATTTTATGCTTTTATCTACGTGCGTCAGTGCTAGAAAGGCAGGAGAGCGTCTCGTGTCAAGTCACTGTGCCTATATATATGTATTTGTGATCGCGATAATACAGATAACATACAATAATTGATTTTATATATCCCGATAAAAATTGCCTGCGTCACGCTTTGAAACTCTCAGTCGTCAAGCGTTGATAAATTAACTAACTAATGATGAATTTTTCTTTTCAAATGAAAGGCACGAATCACTTAAATACGAAATATATTGGCGACCGAATATGTCGATAATAATGAAGATAATTTTAATTGTATCTTTGAGATTCTCATTTTCATCCGTCATACAATCATTCCCTGTGGTATTTCATCAATAATAAAGGGAATTTGTATTTATCTAATATTTTTTTTTTTTATAATATATACGACAAAAATATATGAATAATATTCTTGAAACGTTATATTTCACAATAATAGTATTTCTCACTAATTGATATTGTTGATTAAAATTCCATGTGCAGTAAACTATTAGGAAAAAAGGACGAAGAAATGTGCGAGAAATACTAGAGATTCTCAAGTCCAATTAGTCAACCATCCCATGCTAAAGGGATTGGTTCCATTCTTCCGCTCGTTCGGCTTTAAATCCGAACCAATTTCTTCCTTCGGCGGGAATTTGACCTCATACATTATTAAGGCCTTTTGCACCTTATTCAGCGCGACGGCGAGAATAGCCCGACAAAATTTATGCATATTGCAAACAGACCGGATTGGCCAGATCGACACCGCACTATATCTATGTATTATTCCGCGTTATTCAAACGAGAACGATTCAGTCAAACCCGGCTATCGTTATCAATCGCTTTTACCAATTATCAAAATCGTATTATCAGCGAGCGAAGTGCCATTGACAGTTAACGAGCCGTTGATTTACCAGCCAGAGGCGATTCGGTCATCGACGTTTGCTTTGTATCGATCGATCGCCGATTGAAATGAGAGCGATAAAAGGGACGAACTTTCCGTTCGCGGATATTAATTCGCGTTGCATCACGCAAATAAAATTTATCGCATAAAGGACGTGTGCAAAAAACGCGAACAAAGATACGTGACGTCGCGTGAAACGCGAAACAGTTTGGACCGTGTCTCATTAGATCTTACATTTCTATTATTTGCTAACTTCGAAAATGATAAAGAGGAAAAAGATTTCGGTCCAAGGCGGAAAGTTCGCTTTTGTATTGGAGCTTGGCCTAGTAATTTATTTAAATGGCAATAAGCACGTAGGATCTAGCGAAATATATTCTCATTTCTTTCATTTTACATTATAAAGATATTCTTTTATTAAACTCGCCTGGCGAGTGTCTTTCATTTTGCTACCATTAGAGAATCTAAGTTGTTCAAAGATAGACTTTGCATCAAATATTAATTTTATCAGGAATATTTACTTAGATCTAGTACATATTCAATATCTATTTTTATTATTAAAATGTTTTTTCGCATTTCTACGTAAAAGAACATCGTAAATTCAGTCTTCTTAAGATTTATCTTATTTGATTTAAATTCTGTGTTGAGAATATATATTTTCAAGACTACTAACAATTTCTATTTATCATCAATTATATTTTATTGAATCTGACAAGACCTTCCCTATCAGGAAACAATATTTTTTTAATGTTTTTTAAATATTTAAGAAACGTTATAATGAAGAATAAATATTTAAAAAAACATTGTCTGCTGATAGGGTTTCTGAGAGAAACGTAATCGGGAGAGATAACTAATTAGGTTCTAAATTTAAAAAAATATATCAATCTACAAAACATGACATTAGGAAAGCTGTTGTGTCCTAACGTTTCGCGTGGTCCTTTGTTCGCTCACCCAGTATAAGTAGAGTAAGGTCGGATATGGCTAAACTGAAGAGGTAGTAATTGGTGGCGGTCTGCATGGACGAGTTCCGGACGATGACTATGCATGTGCTGACATTACCGAAGATTCCGGTGATGAAGATCACCACGTAGGCGATCGTGAGCGGTATCACCAGCCTGAGAGATAGATACTTGGGCCCCAGCACTTTGCTCAGGTACTCGGCCTCGGTCAAGTTGCTCAGATCCCAGTCCCGCCAGAAATCGAGCGTGTCATTTTCGTCCTGGCCCAACGTCCCCATGCTCTCGAAACCTCCTCCTCGTGGATAATATCACACGCTGGTTCGATTCATCGTAACGACATCTTCGCGTATGCACATTCTGATATATCGCGTCCCTCGCGTATCGCGCTCGCAAACAAAGAAACGCCGAACCTCGATAACTCGCCGAGTGAATCTTCTGCTGCGGATTGAGTTAATGGGTCACCCACTTGCGACAGTGTAATCTTCTTCTCGCGGAATCTTTCCGGGACAATGGAAGGAAACTAACGCGAAGCCGTTGGGATGATCGTCACTCATACGCCCTTAGCTTTTCCAACCGGATTTCGAAGTTGCATATGAAAGCAATTCCATTTCCATTCCGAATGCGATATTCGTATTAGCCCTTCGAGGACAATTTCATGAGATGGCAAGTCGTGCAACGTGCTGATAAAGGCGTGGATATGTTTATTGCTGTTTGACAAGATAAACGTTCCTCGTTCCTTCTGATTTCCGTTTGCACTACGAACAATTGTTTGACACTCGAGTTCCACTCGAGTTTCACAGTATTACGAGAATTATAATTATAATTTAATTGAAATTAGATTATATCATTATAATTGTACTCGTCAGTGGGCAAATACCGCATTTTTAATTGCCATGTGAATATTTGCGCGACGTTATAATCCGCGATCGACCATCGCTGCACAATCGTCGCGTATTGCTACGGAGTTTCCACTTTTATTTTTTTTCAAACTGTTTCCTTTTTTAATTTTCACGTACTCGAATTGCCGATGAAACCACAATATAACCGGAAAGCTTGCAATATCGCAGTGATCGAATTCCACTTTCAGTCGCTATACACGAAATTACGAAATACTCCGGCTCGTGCTAGAAGACGCGCTGTTTACAATTTAGACTTCGTGAAACGAAGAATAACGTCAGAATAACGTCGACTGTGCTTGGAAAAGCACACGAATGTTTGTCATTTCAAACGAAACACGTGATATTGAGTGTTAAGCAAGGTCACCAACCGATTTAGGTCGTCAATCAACGCTGCCGATCCGGTTAGATGTTCATCGTGACGAAAATGTTAGAACGAGCCATCGTCCGTGATAGATTGTCGCCGAATATGAACTGCGCGCGATGATCTTGATACCACTACAAACACCTGTCGACTGTCTGTAGATTCCACTGATAGCGAATTTCCTTCAACATATCTCTCACTCTTGAATCAGATTAATCAAATCTCTCTTTCTAAAGATCGTTAGAACTTTGCAGAAAATTCCACATCATTGGCGAGCATCGTTTTAACATTCTGGTCATTTCAAAGATCAGAAAAAGTTTCTTTTAGAGAAATTCAAGAAGTTTCTATTGAAATCGTGATGCAAAAGCAATTTTAAGATTACGTTTTCCTCGTAGAAATACATGGATTTAATAACTGGCGTTTCTATTTTTCTTGAGAGAACATTTTCTTTAAAAATTACATGTTTTTACCAATTATGTGTTTGTGTACGTGTGTACGTTTTAGCTAATTTTTTAAATCTTTTTAGAGAAATGCATAAAAAAAGTATTATTAAAAAAAAGATTTTTTAAGACAAATTTCTAATATTTTCGGAAATATTTTTTCTTGATTGATAATTGTTTTGAAGTTCTCTTGAAATCATTTTAAAGCTTTGGAAGAAATATAAGTATTTCAGATTAGATTTTTATAAATTATTTGAGTTGTCAAAGTTCCAAGCATATAATTTAATTTCTCAATAAAATTTTTTTTTTAAATCTCTTCTAGCGATGCTTTTCCATAATTCTTTATAATTTTGTTTAAAAAATTATTATCAACGTGATTAACGAGTTAAACTATGAAGCTTTGAATTTTAATTTTATTACAGATCATCGTTGAAAAAGCGCTTTAACAAATATTACACAAAATTAATTTGATAAAGGAAGTAATTTATAATAACACTGTAAGGATATATATTATTTTTTTTTTGTTACAAAAGAAATTTGAATTAATTTCGTGCTTCTCATGAAATAAATTACTGTGAATGTCACGCTACTGTGCTAACACTTACACGATGTCAGTAATATGCGTTTTTTCTTTTAAAAATATTGAAGATACATTGGAAAAAATTTTAATCAAATCATGATTTCTCATATAAAGCACATGAAAAACTCTTCTTCAAATTTAAATAAAAACAGAAATAAAGGGGAATAATAAAATCAATGTTATGTGAAAAAGTTATTTAGTATACAAAAAATTAAATTAAATTTAAATTTAATTTTTTCAAAAAAGATATGTAAAGCCGATACTCGCATCTAATGTTTTTCTTCCACGTTTATTTCGATGCATTTAAAATTAAAAAATTTAGAAATATTAAATCTATAAATTTAGAAAAATTTAGATTTAAATTCAAAAAAATTAAAAGATTTAAAATGATAGTAGTTTTAAAATTTTGAAATTTATGATCTTTATTATTAACAAGGGGGAATGGTCCTCATTACTGAAGATCCGCTAGTGGCACTCAGACTGTCGTTTAACTTATGATCTTCAAATGATGAACATTGTTAATTAAATTTTTAATCTTTAGATTAATTTTTAGAATTAAAAATTTTCATAATTGAAAATGAGAAATTTAGAAACTTTTAATTTTAAAATATTAAGAAATTTTTTAATTTAAAAATTTTAATACTTTAGAATTAATTTTTACGATATTCTAATATATTGAAATAATAATACTGTAGCTCAACTTGTTGCTTTCTCTTATTAAATTACTTTTTCACATACCGATACAGACTCTGTATTACAGACATAGAAACCGACTTCGTCTTCTATGCTACCGGCATTTGTGCAGTATTTCTCTTTTTCCATTTTATGTTTACTCACGTCAAAAGGATTCAGTCGAGCTAAAGTCAGTAAATCATCCCTTATCTGTGCAAAAGTGACTTCTTAAGTCCAAATAAATCTTTTTTTGCTAACGTCGCTAACGTCTTTCCAATGCGAGCCGAAATAGAACTTCTTTTCATATATATATATATCGTAAACAGGACATTCATCGCGTATATTTTGCATTCAAATTATACGTTTGACCTCTTCTAGACCTAAATGAAAAATAAGAGAAAGATTCTTTTGTATTATCTTGCAGAGGTATTCTCGACGAATGGAAAAGAATATCTTTCAGAAACACGAAGTTTTATCAACGATTCTATCCCATTGCGTCGCATCCTTGAAAACATTCCTAAGCTTTGAACAAGCAGCTTTCATCGAAAATCTGCAAAGTGAAAATAGACCTGCGAAAATTGGTAATTAATTGTATTTATACATTGTCGCTGTATAATTTAAAGCTCTTTCCGATTGTTCCTGCAAATTAATATGTTGTCTACATGTTAATTTATAAGAAATGACAATGTGAAACTGAATATTTTAGAATTTCTTTTTATAATTTTAATTAACAAGTTAAAATTTTATTATAAAAAGCATTTTTTTGCAGAGAGAAAATCAGATGGGAATTATAATTGATTTTAAAAATAATTCTTTATTTCTAAACTTAATTTCACAGACGTCCGGTTTCCGTTAAAATATGATACACTTCTATTTGTTTATTTATTGAAAGAGCTCCGTAAATACCTTCGCACAATAAGAAAAATCGCCGTAGGCAGCTTCTTATTGAAGGAACTTGGACATTATCTCTGCATAAATAGGAAAACGATAGTTTCGCAAGTTTAATTAAAATGGATAGGTATGTTATTGTGTCGAAACTTCCATAGAGGCGACAAGAAGCGCTGCACAACTTTTCTAAAATTGTTTAAATCAAATTTAGCGAGTTGTGAGTTTACTGCGAAGATACGAACCGTCACCGAAACAATATCAATTACGTACATTCAATACATTTGAAACTTGATAAAAAAAGAACTAGATCAAACATGCAAGTGTGTCTTACATTTTTCAGAATTTCTCTACAATTAGGAACTTCCTCGAGACTTCAATCTCCTCTGCGGAGAAAGTAAGCAGCTTTAAAATGCTCAAAAGGCATTGAATCACTTGATTGAAAATAATACAAAGTCTTATTAGTTATAAAAAATAGAACAGAACGAAATAAATAAAATTATTGCAAAAAAAAAATTATTTTAATTTGAAAAATATAATGAAGAGACAAATTAAAGTCGACTTATGCTAATTCCTTGCATGACTGAAAATTAGAGAGTGAAACTGAAGCGCTCAATTAAACGTAAATTGTAATGTTCTAAAATTTTTTACATCACAACGTAAAAAATATATTCCATTTCATGTTTGATTTTGTACCATGCGATATGATAATTCAAATAATTTTTTCAAGATTCGAATTATATAATAATAATTTAGGGTTTATGGAATTTTGTAACTTTGACATGCTATATCTCTGAACAGAAAGTATATTTTTTAACTCATAAAATATGAAATCAGTACCTGAGTGTTTGATAAAGATAAACGAGACCTAAATCAAAAATATTTTATTCTCAAGTAATTACAATTTTTTCTTAATGCACAAAATTGCAAAAAATGAATACTCGGGTCCCGTCAGACCCATGTGGAGATTTGGTGTTAATTTTACTTGATAATAGTATTACGTGTTATAAGATATTTATTTTTAAAGAAGTATATAGCTTTCGTACATATAACACTTAAATACATATAAATTTTAAAAAGATTCCGATTATCGTACTTCTATTATTAATCGGATTCTATTACTTATGCTTACGATACTATTTTGTTTTATTATATAACTCATACATACGTACTTATAATAATTAATGTAACCAGGGCTAAAGCTTGCTTCGATTAACACATTATTGACTAAAAATTCAAAAATACTACAGTCCTATCTTATAATAAATATGTAACTGAATCGATAATGATTTAAATGAGGAGGAAATATAATCTTGAATTTGAATTTATATATTACGTTGTATTTATAACGTATACTAGTCAGCGTTCAGTCCCATTTACTCTCGCAAGACGCTGTCAACACACTTCACATAATATTGTTCATATATTGTACGTGTAAATGTATAATTAATTATACGCTACGCAAAAATGAGACATTTTCTACTTGTTATCTCAATTTTATCGATGGCAACTATAAGTTTCGGCAAATTGTATCTTGAGCATCAATGGAAATATGTTGAACTTTTTTGGGAAAGTCCGCAGCAGAAATATGAAGCGATAATGTCCGGCAGATACAATGCTAGCGCAGCTTTTTTTTACGACGTAGACAAGGGACTTGGTAAATTGACATTATTCAAAAATTTTATAGCATTTTTTTAATAGAAATATGGATACCTTTTTACACGAAAGCTTATTAATAATATACTAAACGTTATCACGCTCCAGGTTTTATTTATACAATTTTGATGGTAACAAAACTAACATTGCTATTGCATCAAAATCGTAATATACGAGTATTAACGATAGATACATTTCTAATGGCACAAGATGCGGTATTAAAATTCTTATAGATGGTAGAGTATTTCTTACGGCGGGGAGTGACAAGACTGTGGTACCAGCTAGTATATTGACAGTAAGCGAGAAACAGGGAGAGACTGGTCCACTTCTGCGTCCGTATCCCGATTGGTCTTGGTATAAAGATGGTTGTAATGGTATTACAGGTGCTGTTTACAATATAGAAGTAAGTATCTTTATTTTTCATCCATGAAGAATTATTACATTTCATTGTTGCGTTTAGTATGACAGTGTGTTAGATAATATGCCATTTATATATTGCACTCACAATAATTATTTGTGTATATAGTTACAATAAAATATAAAATAGTTACATTTTTTAATCATCTCAGATTAAATGCAATCATATGTTCCTTGTGGATAATGGCCAAATTAGAAAGAATCAAGTATGTTCACCGCAACTATTGATCTTCGATTTATACACTGACAAATTGGTTAAACGTGTTCCTATCCCGATTGAAATTGCGCATCACAAAAATACTACTGGAGTGTTAAGTTCAGTTGCTGTTTTTACCCCATTTTGCAGAAATGTGAAGGATGATGCAGTTGTTAGTATAATCTTTTATTTAAAGTTAATATATTCTTTTAAATTTAAGAAAATTGTTTAGCTAGAGAAAGAGAGACAGAAAGTAAAATTCAAAAACTATTTTAAATATGTATGGTGTACTTTCCATATTCATTATACGAATATTATTTGGTATATTGTATTTCATTTTTTTTTAATGTGTATGCGATTATAATATTGAATTAATCGCAACTCAGGTATTCATGGCAGACTCGAAAGGTTCTGGTTTAGTGGTATATAATGGACGTACTTCTAAGATGTGCAGAGTCGAATCTGATTCGATGAAAATTCCGCCTGATCCTAATTTCGTAATAGAAAACAAGACTTATCATTTTTCGGATACTGTCCACGGTATGACAATTATTGGTAAAGGCAAGTACTTCTTTTCAAGATTATTTATCATGCTTATTACATATAGCAAGTGTTTGCGTATTTCAATTCTAACTTCAGACTCTATTAAGCCCGTATCAGACTACGCATTGAAAATTGAAGATTGAAGATTAAAGATTGAGCTTTGGCCAATCAAAATAAAAGGAGTTAAAATTTCCTTGTTTTGATTGGTCAAATTTCAATTTTAATCTTCAATCTCAATCTTCAATGCGTAGTCTGATACGGGCTTTAGACTTGTTTGCGTCTATCATATTTCAATAATATATAAAATATAATTTTTATTTTTCTTATATTTAACGTTATTTACGTAACCATGTGCTTCATGTGCTGATGATTAAAAGTATAGAAAACTTCTTTTTACAAGTCATAAATTCCTCATTTCTGCGATTATTAATACTTCAATGAATGTTTTAGATTTATACTATGCTACTTTCATGGGACGGCAAATATATAAAGTAGAATTTCAGAAGTTAATAGACTGTTCACCACAAGATATTAATGAAGCTAATAGACAAACTCAATCGATTGCGTTAGAAGGTCCGACAACAATGTTGGCGTCTCACAGATGTTCGTTATTTTTTAGCGATGTAACAAAAAGGTCTATTATGTGTGCGAACGTTACGAAGAATTTTAACTCCATAAATAAGGTGAGATAACTGAATGTAATTATACTCTACGTATCGGATTATTTTACAAAATATTTTAGATTTAATAAGCGATTGTTGTTGATGGCTTAGCATTTTATTATCATAAATGACATTGGTTTTAAGGAACTTGTTGCACATGATCCAAAAATGGAATTTTCGGCTGGGTTGAAGGTCAGAAATGGTGAATTATTGATTTTATCAAACAGATTTCCTTTAACTTCAAATAATAACTTAAATAGAAACGAGATAAACTTTCGTTATTTCTCAATTCCTATTACGGATATAGAAAATAACACAAATTGCTTTTCTTTCTGCAATTAAGGCGTCATCATATTTGACTTTTTGTTATACATTTTAACATACATTGCAATATATGTAATAAAAGAAAATTTTAAGGTATGTATGTGTAGTTTTGTAGTATGTTGCAAGAAATTAGTTTGCATATCTGTAGATCTGTAGATTTTAAATACATTTCAAATCTGGTTTAGGATAATTTTAATTTGAAAATAAATAAATTTTCTTAAGATTTGTCAGCAAACACAATATGTAATATAATTGTTAAGATAAATAGAAATAAGTATGTTATAAATATTGAGTGTTTTATAGTAATTAAATAAAATAATTGAGCATAGAAGCTTATAGTTTAGATGCAAGGACGAATCTTATAAAGATGACTCCGCATCCGATTTAGCTTAATATTATATTAATTTTATTATTAACAATCATAATCCTATAATATTTAAATTCTCCATAGTATCTTAACATGAAGAACTAAAAATGAGAAAATTAAAATGAAATAAGAAATGGTAAAATGTTAATTTATATGTATAGTTATAAATCTCATTATGCAAAATATAGTCTACGTCGGCAAATAAAAATTGTGAACGTTAATTATCTCACGCTTAATTATCCTAGAGTATATTTCGCCAGAAAACAGTAATAGTTCAGACTTGTATACATCCACGAAGCAGTTGACTTTTGTTTGAAATTGGATGTGGTGGTATTTGGCGCTGGATTGCAAATTGAACCTTTCGGCCTGTTCAGGACGATTATACCACGCACTCTGGGCAGCTTTTGGTTACGGCTCAAATTCTTGATTACTTCATTTCTTTGAAATTGACAAAATTCAGTTCGCACGTATAATTTGCTTTAATGTGTATTCGCATCAATGTGTATATTCAAACCTTCGCGAATAGTAACTTGCGGGTGAAGTTTTTCGTCATTAAATGGAAAATTAAAGAAACATACATGCTGGAGAATCAATGTACACGATAATGTTCGACATAAAAATATGTCAAAAATGAAACCGACATTTAATCATACTATAATTACTAATATAAATAATTGTAAAATTTTATTAGCAATTAAAACGATATATTTTCATTAGGTTCCACTCATTTACATAATTAAAACTTAATTCGATGTAAAACATCTAAATTTACACTATTTTAAAAAAATATCTTTCAAGAAAACTCAATACAGAGTTTTATCAACGTTTCTATCCCATTGCATCACATGAAAATATTCGTAAGCTTTGAACAAGCAGTTTTCATCGAAAATCTGCAAAGTGAAAATAAACCTGCGAAAATTCGTTATTCATTTTATTCATACATTGTCGCTGTGTAATTTAAACAGCTCTTTCTGATTGTTGTTCTGCAAATTAATATGTGGTCTACATGTCAATTTATTTGAAATGACAATGTGAAACTGAATATTTTAGAAATTATTTTTACAATTTTAATGAACATGTTTAAATTTTATTATAAAAGGAATTATTTTCTGCAAAGAGAAAATCAAATAGGAATTGGAATTGATTTCAAAATAATTCTTAATTTCTAAACTTAATTTCACAGACTCGGTCTCCGTTAAAATATAATATACTTCTATTTGTTTGTTTATTGAGAGCTCCGTAAATACTTCCGCGCAATAAGAAAAATCGCCGGAGGCAGCTAACTTCGTTATTGAAGGAACTTGGATATTATCTCTGCATAAATAGGAAAACGATGATTTCGCAAGTTCAACTAAAGTGGATAGGTATGTTATTCCATCGAAACTTTCATAAAGGCGACAAAAAGTACTGCGTAACTTTTCTAAAAGCGTGTAAATCAAATTTAGCGAGTTGCGAGTTCACTGCGAAGATACGAACTGTCACCAGAACAATATCAATTATGTGCATTCAATACACTCGAAACTTGATAAAAAAAAAACTAGATCAAACATGCAAGTATGTCCTACATTTTTCAGATTTTCTCTGCGACTAGTAATCTCCTCGAGACTTCAATCTTTTCTTTTTGAATTCTCTGAGATGGCAATCGAATAATCTCCTTGGGGAGAAAGTAAGCAGCTTCAAGATACTCAAAAAGCATTAAGCCACTTTTGATTGAAAATAATACAAAAGTCTTATTAGTTATTAAAAAAATATAGAATGAAATAAATTATCGCAAAAAAAGTCATTTTGATTTGGAAAATGTAAACTGAAAAGAACTCAATAAAGTTTTTTGCAGGAAGTTTACATTAAATTTACATTGTAAATTAATTCTAAGTATAGAGTTTGTCAAGTTTGTTGTTATATGTAAAAAATATTTTTATTACTTAACGATATATACACAATAATAATAGAAAAAAACCTGTTTTCAAAATCACAAATACAAAATTATATTATGTACATTTTTATGTCATACGCAAAAAGAAAAATCCTGAGTTAGTGAGAATTAGATTCACTAGAATCTGTATCACTTTCGCTGTCTGTTTTTTCGTTAACGGGACGCCTATTCGTATTCACAAAAAGCTCTTCGTCGTCGCACGTGGTATAATTCGTCGCTATCGAATGTCCGTTTCTCTTTGGATCCTCATCAAATTCCGGCGGCCAACAATTTTGTTCACGATACCATTTTATGTGATCCTGTAATGTAATATTTATACATATATTAATAAAGGATAAAAGCAGTTCTTAATGTTTGCAAAAGAATTTAATTTTTTTTAATTTTTTTATAATTGCATTAATATTTAATTTAAATTAGAGAATATATAAATTTTTGTGAGACGATAAGAAAAAGACTCTTAAAATAATGCTAAATATAAATTGCTAAGAGATAGTGAATTACCTTCGTAAGTATTTTGACAATTTCGCCCTTGACTTTCTTGCCTTCCGCAATTGGTTCAATAATAATGTAGTCACCTCTCTTCACCCAGATATTTTGCCTAAATTTTGTGGGCATGGAGACAATGTACTGTTCTCCGGCAGGAGTGACAACCTCGTGAAGATTATGACCGCGTGCCTGGACAATTCGTACGATGCTTTGCGAATCCTTGGGAAGACTCATATCCCCGAGTTCTTGAAAAACGTATTTGCGCTTCGTTGCTACAGACGACATTGTGACCCGTGAAATAAAACTAAAAATATAATTACTTTTATTTTTTTTCTTTCATTGATTCTTCTTTACTTGAATATGGCGAAACCAAATGTTGCGTTTCCGAAAATCGTAATACAAAATTGATTTTATAAATTCCGTTTATTTAATTTATTGACAGGCCGCGATGACTTTTCAACGGTGGAATCCGCGTTTGTTTTAACTTTACGACTTTTCGCGTTGTGCCAAGAACCTAGCGAGCCGCCGGATTTTTCCAAAGCGGCCCATACGTCTAAACTCTCGCCGGGCGGTATTTCATATCCGTTCTGCAAGCCGTGAGGATTCGATGGGGTTTTACAATCATGAATGGACTCTTTGCGAAGGACGGTATCGACTTCAACGGCGGCGAAGAATGCCACCGACATCGGCAGATCTCTCATGCCTAGTCTAGAAGCACAAAACGCTCTTGTCATCAGATTGGTTACGTGCATGGCCAGCGCAGCGTTGTACTTGTATCTGGACGGAACCAGATATCTTACTTCATCGTGAAACGATAGGCAGAATCTGGCATTATCTTTCATCAGCCATCTCATGGAGACCAGCATCAAGTGAAGGAAATCTACTGCGCCACTCTGTACCACCCAATTAATTTTGGTAGGTAAGAACTTATCGTCATCATCGGTATTAGTGATCTCCAGAGCACGGCTCAATCTAGCGTTGAGGAACGGAGTAATCGGATGTTCACTTCCGGCGATCTGTTCTAATCGATTAAACATAGCTGATTCTGATCCGTCTATCCACTCGCTCTTCTGGAAAATGTCTTGTAATCCTTTGCCATGCAACTTCGCTATGTGATATGCCTGAGAGGATGTGTAGGAAATATTCTGCAAGTCATCATTGATAAATTCAGTTTTCAATCGATATATCTTTTTACCCTTGGTAAGAGCGAACATCTTGCGTGATTTAGAAATGGCCTCGGCGTCCGTCATGGATGGGTTGAACTGCTTTAGCAGTCGTTCAGCGAACTTTTGGCCAGCACCGTAGATTCGAGCATAGTTAATGACCTTGGCGTGGTCGCGGGAGATGCCGATGGCCTTGGCAGTGACGCTATGCATATCGGTACCGTTGGATTTGGTGCCGATGAGAGTCATCCAGCCGAAAGGCGTGGCTCCGTGGATACGCTTGTAATGCGCGTCTCCGATGACTGAAGCGATCCACAATTCCTGGCTATCCACGTCGGCACCGACGATGTTGTATCCCGGTGGTGCTTGTATCATGCACCTGAGCTCTGAGCCGATTCGTTCGACGTGCGCGTTTGACGCTGTCATCCATGTAGGTTCCACTGCGCGACGCGTTAAAGTACCGGAAACAACTACTTGAGGTATTATCGCGCCGTAACGCGTGTGTCGCTTCGTTCTTTTGACGATGCCGGGCAGAGAGTGGTTATCCAACCATATCACCAACTGCGACATGATTCGATCGCGATTGTTCCGCCAGTAAGACAACATGCGGGCGATCTTCAGCACCTCCGCGGCGCTGATGTCCAAGCCGGCAAGTACATTCTCGGAGAACTTGTTGAGGAAGTCCTTAGCGAGAGGATTGCCGACGTTGTAGTTGGCACCATCCTTGTGTGGCAGCTTGAAAAAGTAGCAGCAATTGTCAATGTCGACGTTGCACCATACGCCAGTGCCCTTGTACATTTCATTGTATGACTCGTTCTGCTTCTTCTTAAATCGCCAGAATTCTATCTTATGAAGATCGTTCTGTACGTCGGTGCTTAAGGTGGCCATTGCGTCATCGGAGATGTCTCTGGACTGGCTGGACGCTGGCAAAGGACATTGCGCTAAAAGATTCTTCAACGGCACTTTAGTCTCTATGTCGAGATCGTCATTGTAAGGCACTAAAATCCCCCAACCGTGATCTTTTATATAATGCAATGGATATTTCTCCCATGTTAGATTCAGTAGCTTGGGAACCACTTGCATGGAAGTGCTGATATTCTGCGGACCTGCCGTCCAGTCCTCGTCGCTCTGCTTAGGACAGAGTTTCCTGTACCATGCTGGGTAGCCCGGCATATGCGGCATTCTAGCTGGTAATAAATGTCTGGTTTGGTCCAAATACGCAAATTCCTTTGCCAGATGATCCTCTTCTTCCTCTTCAGCATCTGACAAATACTTTTTAGTATCTGACTCTTTCACTGTTTCCGCTACATTTGTCTCTACGCCAACAGGCTTTACCTTCGACATTTTGCTTTTCATTTTAATTTCCTGCCTGCTCCAATCTTGGTCCCACATCCACAAGTCCTCCTTGTATTTCTCGTCGTGCATAAGATGGCAAACGGCGTCTGCTCTCTTGGCAAGAGTAAATTTTGCTTCGTAGTTCAAGTCGTCAAAGGTCGACTCTGATTCCTCCAAGTATCTCTGCCAATTAGAATTCACCGGCAAATACGCCGAGCCAAGTTCCAACATTCCTGCCAAAGTAACTGGATGAGGGAATCTCTCTTGAAAGAGCGGGAATAGATTGCGTAATATATTGTGAGTGGCAATCGTATCAGAGGCGCAGTAAGACATCAACATATCAAAATTATCTCTAATATCTTCGATAGTACCTTTGACAAATAGATCTCTCCCTTCCTTACTTATCTCATAGCCACAGTATAGCTTGTGCACTTCCACCAAGCTGTTTAACGAAGTGTTGGGCAACCAAATTTCTTTCTCCGCATTCGCTTTTTTGGATAACAACAGCGACCTTTGGTAGCTATTAAGACCACTGACGCACACGTGTAATGACATAGTGTCGAGAAAACGTGTTCCTGTGCAATTCAACCAATATTGCTCCTTGATTCTACTTCTGTCATATGACACATTGTGACCTACAATAATCTTTGGTTTTTTCTGGTGCTGATTCAATCTATATCCATGTTCCTCCTTACCACTCTCCATAGGAACGAGCATATTCGGCGTGAATAACTGTGTGTCAAACGTCTGATTGATACCTTGTGTCAAAGAACTTGAGACCCAGCTGTACCAGGCCTTACTACTGACTGCAGTGGCTAGGGTAGGCAAGGGACCCTGTTTCATGCAAACTTCTACGTCAAAAATTACACCATCCTCCAGTGGATAATCTACGCTTTCTATTGTACCATCCACTGCATATCTGGTCCATCCTTCTTTGAAAAGCCATTGCTTTGGTATCTTGGGAACGTCCCTCATAATGTCATTTATAATCTGCAAATACGGCTTAGTCTGTGCTCTTCCAATGTTATAAAAATGCTCCTCTATATCTTCTCCTTCCAAAGCTGGTAGCTTCAAATTCACCTCTGGTAATTTGGTTGCATCGTCTACGTTTATACTATACTTGACTAAATTTTTCTTTATGCTATCTATTTCCTCTTCAGAGAGACAGTCCTCTTTATCATCCTTTCTGAACAATTGATGGTGCAATGTTTTGGGCAACATTTGCATATTTATTTCGTTAACTCTAATATTATCTCTTCTTGGATTCATCTCCGAATCAACATTTGTATTATTTTTCAATTTTCTTGATTCTTGAGTGTCACTTCCACTTGATTGCTGACTCGATTCAGCCATTTGCTTATCCATATCGTGAATTTTTATATCCTCACCCGAATTTACATCTTGTTCTGGCGTCGACTTCTTCGACATCTGTATATTAGCGTTCGACTCGCTCGGTGTTCCTCCTTCCGACCTAGTGAGTAACTTGTGAAAGCCCGCCTCAAAATTAATAGGTATCACAGGCGAATTGTAAATAGAGCTCGTGGCGGGTTTGGCACTCTTAGAGGTTAGGCTCACTTGGTTAGGTTCCACATCTCGGCCGTTCTTCAAACGCACCCTCCTCCACTGAGTCTTCTTGAAAGTCCGAATGCCGTTCTGCGCGTCCGTGCATTTATGCCGAATGCAAATGTTAAGCAAGCGAATCCTCAGTCTCATCTTACCGGCCTCATTCGAATACCTCACGGCTACAACGAAACACGTGCTTCGACAGCCGGAAGCTGTCGAAACCGCGTATATTATGAAAATATCTCGCTAGTAACTAGCAATAAAAGATAAACGGAATCTTACCTGGCCGCGTTGAACTAAACAAAATGCATTTCTTTAGCGCAAAAACTCGATGAACGCTATAAAACTGTACTTTGACGAGATAAACAAATAACGTGCGCTCGAAATATACTGAAATATACTTCGCATCTGAATCCTAAAGTTGGCTGCACTTTTTACGCAATTCACAGGTTGGCCATTCTGTTCTGAATGTAACCTCACTTCAAACGAGATGCGCCACAATGCGCCATACTGCGCTGTGCGCTCTCGATCACGCAATTTGAAAATCAATAGCGACAGACGCGCCTCCGTTTTTAATTACAATTGCGAAGCTTTTTCCATAATAACTAAACGTTAAAAAATAATTAACTGAATATGCAATTAGCTAATTTAAATACACCCATTCTCCAATAAAGATCAATCGTAACAAAAATAAAAGTTTTCATAGTTTAATAAATTAAAGAAAATACAATTCTGTTATATACATATGTAAACATATATGTATTTCATCTATATCTACATATATATAAAGGCATCTCGTTCGAAAATCTAACCCATATATCGATTCTCGTATCGTGACGGCGACGACATCTCGGCGTCCGCCAGTGTCCGCCAGTTTATTGTGTTCATCATGGCTTCGACGGGTTAGTGATCATCGCGAGATTATTCTTTAATTTACGTTTTATAACTCATTCACCGTGCGGCGATCACAAAACTTATTACGGGACGTGAGATCGTCCGTTTCTGTGCTTCACGTTATTCTTAGCCGCATTGACGAAATTTATTCTCACATTTCTCCTCGCGCTTGTCGACGTAGCCTCCTCCTTGCTTGTCGCCGTTGTTTACATGTGTCGCAAATGCTTCCCACGGATGTGCCTACGACGTTACTGATGGTCCTTTTTCTTATTTTCAGAATCTCTGGGGTGCGACACGCTCGACCTGAGCGGCCAGGGCCTCAAGAAGCTCAGCCGGTGCCCTTCGGACGCTGATATTAGCACGTTGATCATAGATGACAATGAGCTGCAACGACTTGATAATCTGGATTCCTACCATAGAATTACGAAGGTAGTATGGATAGCCTCAAATGAAAATTATTATTAATTCATTCGTGCAATCGTGAAATTCTAGAGTGTAACATAGTCCTTCTTGCTCTGTCTGTGCTTCGCTTATGTTTATTTCTACTAATGTAGATTAACTAAATGTAAATTATGTAATTATTGCAAAAAGATAAAGACCAAGTTAAACACATTAAAGTTAGTCTAGGTAGTAGAAATGGATGTAAATTATCTTATTGATATTTTTGTACTTAACTCATAAGCACCTGCTTGAATTTTTTTACGTACCTATTTTTATTTTTCTTTATAAATAATTATAAACTGAGATATTACAAATATAAAACAATTTTCAAATAGAAATTTAAAATATTTTGTTACATAATATATTTAATTAGTAAATTTATAGCATGTGCCTGGATCAGTTTAATATAGATGCTTACGAGTTAAAAAGATTAAAAATTGTAGATAATATAAAGTTCTTTTAATATAAAAAGACTATATAAAGTTTTAATTAAAAAAAAGATGGACGATGTAAAATTGCACTAATTTGTAGCATTATTAATTTGAAATTATTCATTTTGGGATGTGTAAGAATAGTTTGTCATTTTGAATTGCATGTGCACTCTATACTTCTATTGCTTTCAGCTTTCAATAATCAGAAACCAATTGCTACGGATGTACGGTGTGTCAAAGTTACATAATCTTGTTACTCTCAATTTGGCAAATAATGGTATACTCACTATAGAAGGTATCAAGGACATGACTAATTTGCAAACTCTCTGTTTAGCGGGTAACAATATTAAGGTACGATATATACGAGTTATATACATGTTACGTTATATAAGATGTGATTGTACAATTGTAGCAATGTATTTATAATATTATTTAATGGTTTGTAGTCTATTGAACATTTACACACAAATACTAAATTGGAGCACCTGGATTTGTCTGAAAACAGCATCAGTCATATCTCAGATATATCTTATCTGCGAAGTTTAAAGGTATATCATTATTTTCGTTCAATTTATACTTATTTTTAAATAAAATTGTTATGCTGCGATAATTAAATGCTTTTGGCTTTATTTGCAACTTATAATTGGTTGATATTTTGATAAATAACATTTTAGGAACTCTTTTTACATAACAATCGCATAATTACACTGCGTCAGTGTGAGCGTTACTTGCCTACATCTCTGGAAACATTAACATTAGCAAATAACAACGTTACTGACTTGAACGAAATGTCACATTTGACTAATTTGAAAAATCTAGTGAATTTCTCGATTGCTAACAATCCGTGTGTCAGTATAACAGGTAATAGTATGTATCCTTTTTTTATAAATCACACTCGCGTTATTATTCCATCTAGAAATTAGAACAGATCTTGATGCAATTTTTAATATTAATTATAACTAAAGAATTTTATTGTTGCTGATATGGTATTATAGTATTCTATCTTTTTAATTGTTATAAATATTAATTGCTGCCAATTTAAATATAGCTTTTATGATTACTAGATATAAGAAAATAGTTTACATTAACCGTAGCATTGTTACCATAGCATATTATTCTTAACAAATAGTCTATAGTGGGTTTGACTATCGGCCTTTTGTTATTAATTGGTGTATGAGCTTAAAGTCAATTGACGGTTA
Source organism: Solenopsis invicta (assembly GCF_016802725.1). Classification (NCBI taxonomy): domain Eukaryota; kingdom Metazoa; phylum Arthropoda; class Insecta; order Hymenoptera; family Formicidae; genus Solenopsis; species Solenopsis invicta. The sequence goes on from NC_052668.1 coordinate 24,062,473, forward strand.
TGCGGTTGATCCTATTGAAAGGTGGGTTTTTTTCAAAAATACATTCTTTATATAAATATCTCTAAATATTGTATGAAAATTAATCCGTTGAATCTCGACGTAAGTAACTGATTGGCAAAAACTCACTGTACTTAGCTTGAAAGCAGAGTGGCTGTATTCTCAGGGACGAGGCAGACAATTTCGCGTTGGTGAACACGCCTTACTCGCTCAATACCTTGCGTCTGTCTGTCCGCTCTCGGGCGAGTCCCTAGAGAACGAGACGGACCGGAAACTTAGACTTATACTGAGCAAAGCTCAACATCACCAACAGCAGTTGAATCAGCAAGGCGATACCGGGAGCGTGCACAGCTTGAGTAGCGTGGCAATGAGTCCTTCCCCAGCTGCTAGACGTAGACTTAGTAATAACAGGACAAATTCTCCCAGACGACCTAGTGAGTCCAAATCAATCCAACATATTTTTTTTACGTAGTTGCTATATCAAAGACTCTGGAATGAATTCTTTTTTCGGAAAGACTCCTAGAATTACATAGGTTTACTCATAGTTGCGACAAGTGGACTAATAGTGATTTAGATTTGTCCAGTCATTAAATGTTCTTCAGTACATACACCTTAGTTATAATCTGTTTTCTCTAGTGCCAATGTTGACATACTATGAAGATAAATACTTACAATCACCAAAATTTTATGAAGCAAAATACTGTGTCTGCCATATTCCTTGCAAAGGTATCCAAGGTCATATTGAGGATTTATCATACATTGAATACAATCACATATGTAGTAGGAATGTGCAAAAATCTGAGGACAGCATTATCTTTCAAAATTTGTGCTAAATAAAATCTATATATTTTAATAAGCTACTTTTCAATTATTTAACAAATTAAATTGAACAAATAGGACATATATTTTATTTTTAATAATCGTTATAAACATATATATATATATATATATATATATATGTGTGTGTGTGTGTGTGTAAATATACTATTACATTAATATTAAGTGTGTATAAATATTTTTATATTATTTTGTCTATATATCTCACTCTTTTAACAATTATTTATAATATAATTGAAACATAACAAAATCATTTGATTTGGATTCTTGCATATTCTTATAGCTCTTTCATGCATAGTACTTTCTAAACAATTGCTTCTTTAGGCTTATAGTGCAAACGACCATTGGCCAATGAAAGCAGTTAAAATATCTCAACACAGAGGCGCTATATTTAGAAGATTTCAGTAGCATATTAGCATAGGAGGATTTGAAAAAACTTTTACATGTCTTTATTTTAATAGTATTTAATTTAGATTAGTGGATTACAGATTGTTTGCATGCTTATTGCTAGCAGTGCTAGCATCAGAAATTTCCTAATATATAAATGAATTTTACAAATATGATACAATGTTTATTAAATAATAACGCGTTCATTATAGCATCAAATAATATTTTGTTAGCTTCCTCGAGGAGCTCTGTGAAAGTGAAATCGCCAGATCGAATGGTATCCAGCTGTCATACTGATGCTATGGTTGCTTCGTGTCATGGTTTGTTGAGCGATGATCAAGAGACGACTCTGATGACCCAAAGCTTAGATCCTAATATGCTTTCTGGTACATTGAGCAACAAAATGTTAAATAATAGTTTGCCAAGCATGGAAGGTAAAGCAATTATGCATGTATAATTGATTGAATTAAATAAAATCAGATTATGATAAAAGAAATTTTATCTAGAAACAGCTTCGAGCCCTCTGCAAGCGGCTACAAAGTTACTACCGGTACCGGAATCTTTGATGAGTCCAGACTTTCGTCCACCGTCTGGCCTTTCTCGGATTTTACCAAAGACTCCTACATCAAGTAAATTAAACTCTCCTTGTCAAATTACAATTCCTAGTAAACCATCCATGGAAGGTGATGGAAAGGCGATTCCAATTATAAACACCGTAAATCCAATGGCAAAATCAAATATAAGCTGTATAAAGGCAAACGCGCTTGTGAAAAGTAGCTCCGCAACAAATTGCAGCGTCATGAGACCGAATGTAGCGAAACCGATCGTGACACACGCTAACAGTAAATGTCCGCACAGCGTAAAAATCAACAATTACGTTCAGAGCAAAACTTTGTCCACGAAGAAGAGCACGAAGAGTCCCAATTTAGCCAGGAATATACAGCGACCAAAGAGCGCAAGTGAGAAACTTAAGAGCAACTTGAACAAGGATGAGAAAGACGCTGGAATTCAGAGCAGCGACGAGGACAGTGAGGTTTGTCAAGCAAAATTGGATAGCATTCGACATAGGGCTATTCAGAGAAGACAAGAAGATAGTAACAAAGGTAAAATGCTTGAAATATTTTAAAATATTAGCTGCAAATATTAATAAACATCTATTTATAGATACATCTAATACTTTCTTTCAGATCAAGATCAAACAGAAAAGGCTGCTATTTGTATTCAAAGAATATGGAGAGGCTATCATACAAGGAATCTTAATAGAAAAGCCACTAGTATATTACAAACGATTGATATGATGAGAACGAATAAATACATCCAGTAAGATTTCATCTCTTTCGTCTAATTTTATTTTATTGATAGTGTAAAATATACACATATAAAATAAATTTTACAGGAAATTATCGACAGACATGGAAGCCACGAGAACCGCTCTCGAAAGTGAACACAAGTTACAGTTATTGCAGATGCAAGCTATCAATGCACTATGGAAGAAAGTGGTTAGTCTGCAACCGGGTGGCAGTCGAGAAAACGCATCAAGCGATATAGACAATACTCTACAGCCAAATGCGGATGTGGTCAGTAATCTCGCGCAAACGTGCAATCTGCTTCATACTCAGGTAAGTTTCCAGGACAAGCTTTTGCATTGTGTCAAAAGTTCAGTAAAGTTTTTTTCTAATATCATACTTTTTGTTTCTTTATCAGGTCCAACAGTTGCAAGATTCGATGACCGAGATAAAGCGTTGCATGTCTGGCATGAAGCCGAGGCCCACTCTCGTCGACAACGGCGTCGCCACTCAAACAGAGATATCTGCCGTACATACACCGGCGGGCGAAGAAAATACGTTTCCTTATGGACGTCCTAATAGACCGCAAAGTTTGCCAATACATCAAACGATACACGAGGGAAACGAGAACAGGAGTTTTGCATCGAATCTGGTGGATAGCGTGCTGAAGAAAGTGTCACAATCTACTGACACGACGGATGACGAAGTCAATACAGATATCTTGAATTCAAACGAAAATCCTGAGGTGTTGAACTCGAACGAAAATCCCGAAGTGTTCAAGAATTGCGAAGAAATAATAGAACCCGACCTCAAGCAGGCGGTTGAGAATCAAACGGCGGAAGATTATGAAAATATAATTGAGAACGCAACAATGCATGGCGAGGTGTGCGAGGAAATGTTATGCAAAGAATTGCACAATTTGATCGAAACGGAAAATGGAGCAAACTGCGCAGATAGCGCGATTAACGGGGACGACAAAGAAATCTGCTAGATTTGACTTTGTCGAATTCTGCACCTATATGCCTTGTGAGTAACGCAGTCACGGTAATATGATACGTGCGAAGAGAAGAAAAGCGAACGTCTAAAACAAAATGCTCATTGTAAATAACAAAAGGTAATTCTACTCGTAACGATATTATAAAATGAGATTTAATTTTAATTATCAACCGTTTTATTACAAAAAGAGATACTTCGATCGTGAACAACAAGCTGCCATTTTGAATGAAGTATCTATGTAATTTAAGTAAAACACAGATTGATAAGAACAACGCAATAGAAATGATAGGGGAGAAATTCTTTCAATGACTATAAAATGTTCATCAGAGCTTATGCAACTTTTGTTTAGATTATAAAGTACATTTTGTGAAACATTCGTATTATATATTTGTGTATTATCATAAGAAATTTCAGAAGTTTTCCGTCCGCTTATTGACGGTAGTACATGTAATCATATAAAGCATACAGTATATTTTACCAGATATTGTGGAGAATCCACAAACATTCCACTTACTTTACTTGTATAACTATCTTACCTCAATAGAATAATTTCACATTATTTCAGGAAATTATATTCAACATTTGGGGAAAAATTAGTTTTTTTTATTTTATTTTATTAAAAAAAACTGCACCAAATATATATTTATCATCAAATAGGGTATATGTTTATTAGCTTTTAGCTCTTTCACATCAAATTGTGTATTTATTTATTTATCTGTTTATGCACAGCTTACTTTTAATATACAGTAGACATATTGAAGTATTGAGAAAGAATAACAGAAATTTGATTGAATCTAGTCAATATAAAGTAGCTTTTACATTTAAATATATTGTAGATATTTCAGAATTGTTGTATAGATATTACGTTTTGAAATAAACATGACAAAACATTATTTGAATCTATTACGTCGTTAAACAACACGATTAAAGTCATGAAAATGTAATTGTAAACTATTAGTTCCGTGTGATTATTGATACTTATGCGCGACAAATAATTGTTGATTAAACAACTTGATATTCTGCGAATATTATTATTACGCACACGCGAGCTTAATAAATTAAAAATATATCAGCCGTATTATTCTATATACAATAGAATCTCCGTATTTTTATTCTCAATCACTTTTCCCCTTGCACTGCATATGCTGTTTAAAATTTGCTATGTAATCACGCATGCATAAAATTAAAATGCTGTACGCATAATTCTACTCAATTTGGAATTAGAATGAAGAAACGGAGATACGACTGATAAAATCTTGCTCGTTTTAAGGTGCTCTCAAAAATGTATCTTATTGTTTGTTAGTAGGACAATTTGTTTCAATGTAGAGCATAAGCTAAATACGATATTTTGTACTCTCTCAAAATAAGTTATTCAATCTCTTATGCTTTACAATATTGCGAATCATTGAAATTCAAATTCACAACTTCCATATGCTCTAGTTTTTCCAAATAATTTTTCACGGAAAATTTTTAGTCAGATTTAATTAGTTCTATCTTTTGTAAAAAAAAAAATATTCTAATAGCTTTGACGATATTAAGGACTGAGTTTTCAATATAGTAAAAGAACACAATTTGACAAAAATTATTAAAAAATTTATGTAATCTCAAAATTGGTACAGATTTTAAAATATAATTTTTCCATATATTTCTATATTAAAATTTTTATCAATAATAGATCTAAATGAAAATTTAGTTATATACAAAGTTAATATTTTTGAAGTATGTGTCAAAAAATTTTGTTTTATGAAAGTATAACAATGTAGACGGATGTGCTTAGCTTAAATTTATATTTTTGTGATTTTTCGAAATATACATATATGACCAAAATAATTTCCTAAAGTGATAACGGAGTTGAATAGGTTAACTTGTGAAATAAAGATATAAAAACGTAATTAAAATATTGTTTTTATTTCATATTCCCTAATTTATAAATTATACACAAAGTATATTCCGTCCTCTCTTTTTCTTATGATTATACATTATTTACATTACATTTCAAAGTTATATCTAATTGTTTTAAAAAAATGTATGCACAGCCAAAGTTACAAACATATATTATTGCCTGAATATTAAGCATTTGAGATATTTTTTCGATTATTTTAATAAAAAAATATATAATAAACAGACAATATCTTCATAAAGCTATTAATAATAAGTACTATAACACATGTGTATATTGTATGACACATTGAATATTGATTTCAACATTGATTGAAATAATTGACTGAAACTGACACATTGATTTATGTAAAAGTAAAAAAAAAGTAAAATGATTTAATAAAAATTCATTCATTTCTTTTCCACATAGCTCTTCTGCATTAATAAAAATGAATTGGTTTTTCTGATCAATTTTATATTACATCTCCATCAGAATTTCAAGAAATGATATATTCACTGAATTTTTTCATCCAATGGTGGAATTCGATGATGGATTTTAATGTCTAAAAAATAAAAATTTGTAAAAATGTAAAAATTTACATTAAAATCATAAATAAAAAGTATATTCAGTGGAACATTTTCCGATACGCTGTTTTTTCCAATTTTAAATAACAATTTTCCATCTTTTTTACTTTTTTTATTTCATTCAGAATAGCCTTGTCAGGACATAGTTCAAACAGCCGAGAAAAATCTTTTAATCCTAATTTATATTCATTCAAGGATGTGTAGGCTTGTCCTCTTCGAAATAACGCTTTTTTCAAAATAACTGTGTTTGTATTATCCGTTTCCAAAACCTGAATAAAATGAATGTACTAAGACAACAGTATAAATACTTCTGATTTTCTCATAAAACATTCACTTACCTCGTTACAAAGATCTATAGTTTTATTATATTTTTCCTGCTTTAAATGTACAGCAGCTAAATTAAGTAACAAAATTGATTTAAGATCCGTTAGCGAGGCATAAAATGTATCTGACATGTTTTGCTGTTTGCTCATCCAGACATAATACCGTAATGCCTTCTTATACTTTCTACCGGCATCCACAAAGTTCTGCTTTGCAAAATAATCATTTCCAGAATCTTTTATGTTCTTTATTACACTTTCCATGAATTTGTGCTAAAAATATGAATATAGATCCAAATTAATAATTTTCCAATAATAACAAAGCCCAGTTAATAATTTTTAATAACAATTTACTGTGAGCTTGCCGTCGTGCAAAATGTAATTCCAATCTTCTGGAAAAGGGGTATAAACGTCTTCGGTTCCGTCATTCTCCTGCAATTGCCAAGTCTCGCCTTTCTTGAATTCTCCACAATCCACTATACATATTTGCTAAACAAATCAAATTATGAAGTTAAACTATTATCTATAGATGTTCTCTTTGTGATTTAAGAGCCTTACCTCAACTGGAACATCATCCTTTTCAGTTTTTACTTTACTCATCTCTAACACTGTACCCATGCCTGCTACAACCTTTCCAAATACTACATTAAGGTTGTCCAGATGCGGACTTGATTCAAGGATGATGATAAATTGAGAATTGTTGGTATGCGGCCTCCCCTCATTCACCATGCTAAGTAGCCCAGCGGACTCATGTTTCAACGTGAAGTTCTCGTCCTCAAAGAAAGGACCATAAATACTCTCCCCACTGGTGCCATTGAAATTGACAATATCGCCACCCTGGATCTTGAAGTGTGAAATGACTGCAACAATATAATATAATATTATATAATTGTAGCAATATAACATGTGTGATAAATAATTCACTTAGTAAATTAAATTCTAATGCTATCTTCAGAAGAAAATTGATATATGATTTACATTTGTAATAGTTTGCTAAAGAAGAGTTTTTCCAATTCATTGATTGATCAATCGCATTATGTGCAAATGCTACTTTGCTCTATAGAAGTTATATTTGTACATAATACAGCTTTTGATGAATTAAAAAACTTGCCTAAGATAAATAAATTTTTATATGTATATGATAGTCAATTATCATAAAGTTAAATTCTAATTCTATTTCTTAAAAAATAATCTCTATATCACCAAAAACACTAAGACTGTATTCAAAAACATTTGAGTGCTCCCATACATCATTTTATCTTTGTATTAGTGAAGACACTCTGAACACTGGTGAGGTTTCAGAACTCAGCCTAGACTGAAGAGAAACAAAAAAAAGATGAACTGTGAAAAAAGTTGTGTGCTAAAAAAACAGCTACTAGCTGCTGAGAAATTGAATATGACAGTCAACTATCATAATGAGTCGAACTCTAATTCTCTTCATCTTCGAAAGAATTCTGACCCTATTTGACTCCAAAGAACTAAAGAATTGATCCATATTCCAGAGGACAAGATCCAGAAATGCTGTCGTGACCCAGCCTTTTAATCAGAACTGTTATAACTCCATAAATTAGAAGTACTCTCCCCTCCCCCCTCAAAAAAAAGGAAAAATTAATAAGAGCAATAATAAAGCTAGATAAAAAGTGACTATACAGAATTGCTCGACGAAGAATCAAACACTAAGAATCAGCGCACCTTTGTGAAAGATAGTTCCCTTATAGTGTAACTTCCTAGCCTTTGATCCTGCGCCCCTCTCGCCGGTGCACAGCGCGCGGAAATTCTCCGCGGTACGCGGCACGATGTCCTTGAAGAGCTCTATGACGATTTTTCCAACTGGAAAACAATGCAAGATTATATCATGAATTTCAAGCCGGCGCTTGCACCGGGAGGCGATTACACATAACCTCGCGCAAAACTACCTTTTTCAGGTCCGATCACGACATCCAGGAAAACTACGGGATTGTCCTCGTTAGTGAGTGGACTTTTCTTCTCTGCCGAGAGCGGCTTCATATTTCTTTCTCGGTGCGAGACACGTAGATTAAACTTTTATCTCGCGAACTCGATGTACGCGACGTGCACGTAAATGCGCCATTCACGAGATCTACTCTTGTGTCTTGAGCCACTTGACACATACCTGCTCTCGAACATATATGTTAATCGTTTCAAATGATTTTGGAAAGAATACATTGATATGCAGATGCAATTGAACAAGTCTGGAGTACGATTGCAACAAATTAAAATAGTATTTGAATGATGTAAGAATATTCGAGAATTATACAGTGGTTCATTATATACTTTTATTTGCGTTTTACTTATTATACGAGAGGCATCATTGTCTTCGACAATTGAACGTCCATCAAAGATAGTTAATAATTGAGACAGCTAGCTTGCGTCACCGACTAAGCTGACAATAAAAAATTTTTGATATAATCAAAATTGTGGAGAATTTTCAATATAATCACACACACAGACAAAATTTCTTTCACACGTTTAATAATAAGTTATACCACGCAAAAGTATGCTGGACCAGATAAATACAAAACCGAGATAAAAATATATACTTTCCAAGAGCAATGATTAAAGCTAAAATTATTTATGTTCCCATAAATGTCTTGAGTCAACTAATTATTATGAGATCACTGCGAACGTTTGGTAATTCATTGACGATGTTTGTCAACAACATGATCGTCCATATGATTCACATGTATTCGTATCTATTTAAATCGTGAATTATACTGATTATTTCTAAAGTCGCACGTTATAAGAAATATAAAGTCCTGATAACTTTTATACTCTTCTTCTTTTTTTCTGCTTATTATTTTCGAATAAAACGCAGAAAAGCGCCACCATATTATATAGTCTTCAATTATTTTAAGCAAATAATTAAAAAATATTATATTCATGTGGAGTATTTATAAATACTTTAGTTTAAATGTTTAATTTATAAAAAAAATGTATTTGCATTTTAAAAAGAAAAAAAAATAGGTCCCACCGAGATTTGAACTCGGATCGCTGGATTCAGAGTCCAGAGTGCTAACCATTACACCATGGGACCTCTTGTATGATACTGTAGTAGACAGCACATATTTTACTTACAAGGTGGCGAAAAAGCCCACTCGGAGTAGATTCAAATCTTATTTAGCAAAGATTCGAATTGTGTAAATAAATAATATAATCAAGATTTACGTTTATACATAAATGTAAATAATCCAGATTATATGCATACAATCTGTAAACAATGTAAAGTATGTAAAATTACTATAAATTGGATAATACAAAGCACAGAAAAAAGTAATTTATAAATTTTAAAATTCTTAATATATAATTTTAATATATTAATAATAAAAATATATATTATTAAAAATTAAAAGTTAAAGAAAATGATATATCAATTTTCATTATATTACATATCAGGTTTCAATTTTCTATGATCCATAGTTTACAGATTATTTTGTTTTTTTAAATGTGTATAATTTCATTAATGTCTTTCTATTCTTATACATAAAAAAATATTTAAAAAAATAAAGTTTAAAAATTTCAAAGTAAAAATTATAAGTATCAGAATAATAATAAACAGCAGGAGTTATGCATTAAAATTTTAAGAATTTTCCAAAGTTCCAAAAACAGAGATACCAAAGGAAAGAGGGGAAGGGGGAGAGAATATAAAATTTTGAATATCTATCTCTCCATCTTACTATTATAATAAGTATAACAATGCATTTTTCACAGAATAACGTGTAATCGCATATCGCTTTATATAATAAATTTTAATACATATACGTATATTTATTTTTTATTTATTCTCAGAATTCTTACTCGATAAGAATTCTCGCTATATATATATATATATATATATATATATATATGTATAAATTATAATGCTATATAAACAAGCAAGATATTAATACACTTATCATATTTAATAAGTAGTCAATTTCTAGAAGCTTTTCTAATGCTAAAATGTATATATTATACTATTAGAAAACTTTTGTTCATCATTTATTCGGAAATAATAACGAATCGTACATTTCGTCTCTTCACGCGATTCATTTTGACTTGTCAACTTTGCACAAATTGCAATTTGACATGCGCTCCGTGACACATTTATGTTCTTCAGCAATCTGCATTCAAATGAACAATGCTTGAAATGAATAAGCTCATTGACTTAAAGCATTGTTCTTATTATTTTGAGCAATAAAAATGTACATTCCTTTATCTCCAGCTTATCGTGTATAACATCACATAAAATAATATTTGTATGTCTCGTATATTTGTGTATATGCGAAAAACGAGTTGATTCTTTTTTTATTTAATTTAATTTTGTTTTCCACAGCGAATTTGGCAAATTTTAAATAATTTCCTTGTTTCCGTTCTATGTAAATATGATTGACATATATTACGATCTACACGATACTCTCCCTTAAGAAAGTCGATTATATATTATACAAATACGACCCCACATAGAAATGCTGTTTGCTCTAAAGCCAAGTTAAATAAAGAAAAAAAAAGTGCAGATTTAATGATTTTTTAATAGAAAAAAAGTAGACGCTCCTGTGCGCTCCCAGACAGTAGCCTCCAGCCACGTTTGATGTTTAAATATTGAATGATGGCACGTACACAAATTAGAACTCCTAAAAGTAGTAAGTAGCGTCACATTTTACCCTCTAAGGTATCTTTCGAATGAGTTTCTTATGATGCGTTTATGTTGGAACAGTAATAAAAGCTATAAGAGAGGCGATAAGAGAACGGCGATAAAAAATTTATCTTTCTTTAATATAAGTATAGTGGAGTTATAATGATAATATAATGGTTCTAGCCAGGATTGTGCCATACGTTTCAAGATTATGTACATCTGGATTATTTACGTATTGCTCACGTTATGTTCACATTTCTTTTTTGCATAGACAATATAAACAATGTAAATTATTATAAATTGGACAATACAAAAGAGTAATTAAATTATAAGATTGTTAATATATTTGACTTAATACTTATAAAATAAAAATATTTATAAAAATAGAATATAATTTTCACTATTTCTATAAAATCTCCTATAATCCATAGAATACTCTTTACACATACGTAAAATCTAGTTTACATTATATACATGTATATTTTACACATTGATTATAGCTGTTAAGAGTGATAAACAGTTTCTAAAAATAATTTCAAAGAATTATTGTCTTCAAATAAAATGATAAAATAAATACACGTGGAAAATTGGAAAATAAATACATGTAAAAATACAAATAAAGTAAATAAATTTGAAGGGAATACGTGTTATGCTACTAATTTTTCAACGCCGCTCTTATCGTTTATTATTGCTCCAACATTAATGCACCCTTCAAATATTATACAAACCGAATGCCATAATCAACCACCACAGCCATGAGTTCTCTCGCGAAGCAAGGTCGGTGGAGTGTTTAACAATGAGCGTCCACTTTGTCAGAGACAATCCAAAGCCAGCTAGCGCACCGTAACGAGAGGCAATGGTGTGACAGAAACACATCAGTAATAAAAATCCAATCCAGTTGAATAGGAATGCGACTATAAGGGAGATGAATTAATGCAGATAACTGTCAGCGTCAGGGTGGGTTAGATATTGTAGAATATAATTAATACACAACCAAGAAACGCTGTGAAGAACATAAAATCTGTGCCAAGCAGCCCACTCTCTGGATCTCCTTCCGCAGCTTCTGTATCTATTGCCAGTATTGTTAAAGGCTGCTGTGGTGGTCTAATATTTCCTGGCTGCAAGAAAAAGATTCAGAACTTCTCAGAAATAGAATATCTCGGAATATAGATATGTATATTAAAATTTTCTTTGCAATTGCATACCATGTGCACCTGAGGCTGTGGCTCGCCCTGTAGAGACTTTTCACGCTGAACTTCCTCATAACTGGGTAATTTGGTAGCTACTTCATAAGGGGGTGGTGCAGAGAAGTCTAGTTTTGGAGGTGGAATCTCCTCTCCTTCAACCTTCAAACAATTATATTATGTTAATAACTTTAAAACGTAATGTTGTCAGTTTTACATTGCATAATATTATACATCACAATATATTACTACAATTGAATGGAGAAAGGCTCAGAACACTCATTGTTTGTTAATATTTTTTATACAGTTTTATACCTAGTTTTTCTAGTTCTTCAAACTAATATATTACCATTCGGTTTGCCGTTGTAGCCTGTGCAGCAGCAGTAGACGCTCCGGAATGACCGAGCATGTCAACCTGCAGGAATGGCATTGCCACAGTGACAGTAGGAATTTCGTTCTGATTTGACGTCTCGCCACTCGTGTCCGCACTCGCTTGAGGCGGCTGTGGAACAATGCGTAAAACAGATCTTAATCAATGACATACCATCTACAAGACATTTTTTAAACGTTCTGTCTCCGGCAAGGAGTAACTCAGAGAAATTTTTGGAATCGAAATGTATGTACATGTCTTTTGTCAAATCATAAATAACAATGACGTTATTTTTCTTTGTGCACAAGATAATCAAAACAATGCGACAACGGGTAGATCGAGTTGATCGCCAAGCCGATTACGATCGCGCTAGAAAATACTGACGATCGCGCAAGAGCTGCGCATCGAGTTAACTCGCTGTCACAAGTGCGACGTGTTTTGTACGGAAAAAAGGCAATGTCCGAAGGGGGGCTCTCGCGGAACCATTCCCGGACCCATCGCGGGATGGACGTACCGTGTTGTGACGGGCGTTACTGTCCATTTCCAGCCAGATTTGTGCGGCGCGGCTGAGAGACGGTGTCGCGAGGGTTCTCCCCCAAGGGACGATACGCGTTTACGGAACGCGAGACGGCCCTTGCTTCGAACCCGAGACAACGGTAAAAAGTTCTCGCAATCGATGCCTTGACAGCTGGTAAGTCGTAACCGACGTGACGACTGCCAACCGTTCTGGAGCGACGTCTTTATCGGTCTCTCTCGTTCTCAGAGGACGAATCAGTGATGCTAGACTTGTTTCTTTCGCGCATGCGTAATGCTAGAGGCGGTGTGGCGATTAGTGGCCACTGATCGAGCGATTGTTTCTTTTTCCTCTTTGTCAACATACTTTGGACATTGGACAATCTGGATATTGGATTCGCTCTCGCGCAACGTGAGTATTTCAGTTTCTAAAAAGGGCCGATCTCACCATTTTCGATTAGCTTAATCGATCGACAATACTCGTCAACTACAAAACTTAAAATTGATCATATTTTGTTTTTAAATTACAATTTTTTTATATATAATACGTTAAATTAGTAATTAAGTAATTATTAAAATCATTAAAAAAGTAGGTTAGAGAATAATTTTTAAGTTTTAAGACTGCGCACAGTTTGCTATCAAGATATGTTCCCTAATAGCACAGATTTCTCAGGAACATCCATGGAACGTCCATAGGACGTCCGTATGTCCTAAAAATGTTCCTGGGACGTTCTCTGGATGAAGTGTGCCGTTAGGATTAATTACGAAATATTTTAAAATTTCTAAGATTCTTTGTTCTACAATTTTTAACGAAATGACGTGTTTATGTATGATACATTCTAAGAGATGTCGACTTTCTGAATATTTCTTTTATTGGATTAACTTTTATTATTAGAAGCTTTAGCCGACATTAATTAGCAAAGATATAATCGAGCAGTGTTACATTCGGAAATTCAGATCGTGTAGACATCGGGCTCTGAATTGTTCCGAATGGTGATTGGTCGCTTGTGATCGCGCGTTGCGAATCGTCCCTTAGGACGGGATCCCAGCCACCGGAAGTGGCACGCGCGCGCACTGCTAGCGCGACGCTAGCGATTGCGACGATTGCCCTCGCCGTTTTTTTGGACGAGTTCGAGGTGCGTGGTTCATAAATCGTGATCAAAAATTCTTATTATTTCAACACGTTACAGCATAAAAATGTCGTCCACAGTCGCTCGCTCGACCAGTCGGGCGGTGGGAGGGGAAAATGATCTTGAAAGGGGAACGGCGCACAGAGGGAGCAACTGCGCTCACGTCGCCGCGCATAAGCAACGGCGACGCTCCGCTCACGCAAGTCAGTCGCTTGCTGACATTCGCAGGTGTAGGTTGGTTGACAGTGTCGTCTTCTCGCGATGTCTGAAGTATTCAAACTGGGTGATCTAGTATGGTGCGTATTAGAATGAGTGCGTGTGATCGTGTGTCTCTGATACGAGTCCAGGCGTAATCTGATTCCTCACCGTATCTTTTTTTCTGGCTTTCAGGGCGAAGATGAAGGGATTCTCGCCGTGGCCCGGCCGGGTAAGTGGTATTCTCCCCCCTCTCCCCCTTTCTAGCTAAGCAACGCGGGCTCCCGTTAATATCGCCTGTGCGCGCGCGCGCGCGTGCGCTTGCCTGTCTGCCTTCGCTCGTATTTGGCGGTTTTCGCGTCGTTCCACCTCGTCAGCATTCACCGCCGGCACCAGCTGTCGACGCCACTGGCCGCGGGCTCGTGGTGCGACGCGTCGCGTCGCATCGTGGTCGAAGCGGCGCGACGCTGTCTCCCGCCACACCCGATCTTCGAATTCAAATTGGCGCGCAAGACGCAGAGCTTATAACCTAAATCTTCGTGCGCCGTGCGATCGCAGATCCTCTCCCTCTCTTTCTCTAGCACGGCGAGCTCCTCTGCAGGATCAAGTCCCCACCCCTCCCGTCGTGTCATGGTTTCGAAATTCCTCGCGAGAAATCGAGTGTTGGGTGCCCGCGACTGTCGTTGTCGACAAGACTTTAGAATTTGTCCCGCGTAATCTGTCTCCCCTTTTCCGATTGGCGGAAATGCGTGTGACGTCGACAGCGTGCTGAGTGAGCGATTACGGACTGATCCCGGAGGTTGTCATACGGATGCATACGTTTTAAAATCAGATAAGCCTGCAGTATCCATAATCTTGTGCAAGTCGAGGCGCAAGATTCTGTATGGTCAATTTAATCTGTAATGGAGTTTTAAGACTGCTTCCGGCAGAATTCCGACTCCGTTCTTTAACGCGCATGATAAAATCTTTAGCATAGATAAACACGATATTGTATGAAAATACATCATATATACATTATATATGTGACGTTGTTTAAGAATAGAGTTGCCGAATGATCTTGAATATGTGTACAAGATTGATCGGATTATGAATACGAACTCCAGAGACCCATATTCACGTTCGCGAGAGAGAAGAGGGAGGAGAATGGAGGCAGCGTTTACGGATGCGTTTTTTCATCAAGAGACATAGATGTTGGATACAATGCAACACAGTGAATCATTTCATTCTTGTTTAATATTGACAAATAACAAGGATAAAATGGTTCACTATGTTATACTGTGTCAACTATATCACTTGCTAGAAAATGCCCGACAATAACTCGCAGACTTTTCCGAGTGCATTTACGCGGCAAACGCCGGTGTATACAACAGGGCCGTACGAAGGTTGGGGATGCTGAACGCGCGGTCTAGATCCTAGCGAACTATTGTCTTGATATAGAGAGAAAGTAACGTGCAATTGTAAAACTTATACATATAATGGATTTGTAGACAGAATTATTTGACAGAAGTGTTGTTGGATGGAAACCCATTTTTAACATGTATCTTTTTTACTTTTTATGGACTGATTGTTCTACAAATCTGATAATGTGGTAAATTATGTAATGGATAAATCTCTGTCTACACACCCAGTATATATTTACTATATAGTTTATTGAAAAGTGAAATAATTAGTCATAAATCTTAAAAATACATTGAGAAATATTAAAAGTTTACAATTAATGACTTATGAGGATAAATGTTGACTATAGAATGTTCTAGTTGAATATAGAATGCTCTGTTAATTTTCTAAAGGTATTAATTTTTTGATTCTGTAAAAGTTTGATATTATTGTTGATAATATTGTTTTTCAAAAATGCATTGTAAATTAAAATTAAATTTAAGATGTATATGAAGAAATAAATGCTACGATTATTTTTATTATTGTTTATATAGTATTGTATAAGTTATATGTACATATATACATATATATTAATTTTGTAATGACATGCAAAGGTGTCAGTTCCTTCGAAGGATTTGAAGAAGCCCGCGAATACTAAAAAGGGACCAGTTCAATGTATCTTCTTTTTTGGGACAAATAATTAGTAAGTGTAATTTGTATTAATCTTATTCACGGAACGTTACTATAATTTATAATTCTCAACGATGTCTTTCTTTTGTAGTGCATGGATAGAAGAATCCCACATTAAGCCCTACCAGGAGTATAAAGATACCTTAGTGAAATCTAGCAAATCTGGCGCATTCAAGGATGCAGTGGAAGCTATAGAAGATTTCATCGCCAAAGGAGAGGTGAGCAGAATTTTTGTATCCTTGATAATTATCTGTACATTACAATTTAATGTAATGCAATGTAATTAAATTATTAAAAAAAAAAATTATAATGGGATTTCTGATAATTAAAATATGATAAAGTAATTGAGTTTAATAATGGAAATCATCATGGTAAATAATGAGCAAATTATTTGTAAATGTCTTTAATTATTTACACACATTAACTTTCTTAAATTATTAATAACAATTATATTGTTAATCAGTTCAATATTGTATTAGCGTTTACAATTTATAAAATTATTTTAAAAATGATAATGAAATAAAAAAAAATAAAGTCCGTGTTATTATTGAAATTTCGAAATATAAAAATAGATTATATTGAAAATAATTAAATCTTCTGTATTTATGTATTAGGTATTCGAGGATGGTCTGGATCCGGATTCCTTGTTCGACAGGCTCAAAGAAGAGACTGTAACCGAGAAGAAACCCGTTGTCAAAACACCGAAGCCGCGCAAAGTTAGTAGCGATCTCTGATTTCTCAGCTGTTAAAAATGTTCTTTAATTTCGTTTTATATTGTATATGCAAACTGAGAAACTACTGCTACAGGAGGCTCCTACGAAACCCACTAAGCGTCTAAGTGACAGCGGTACGGGTGATCGTCGACCGGGTAAAAAGCAGCGGAGGGAATCAAGCGGTAGCAACAGAGTCGGCAGTGTCAGTCCTACCATGAACCATTCTACCCCGGCTAGAAAAACAGGCTCGCTCCTAAACAGACCGGCAAATATCGCCAGACCTGTAAGTAATCCATTTTTACTGTTGGCTTAAAAGATTTATTTATTTCGTCCTGATCATTATTAATATGATTAAAGTCCAGCAGGTAGACAATAAGTAGGATTTAATAATGTTAGTATTAAGTGACATAAATCAGAACTCAATTGAAATTGAAATATGGGTTCTCTAAGCATCTACTATCTCATATTATTGTCACCTCCATCACTCACCTTTAACTTTCCCTTTATGAAATTGATGGCGTACATGAAGACCGGGAATTAAATTCTCCAATTACGAATCGACCATTCTTAAATAAAGCCGCGCGAGAGATACCCCCATCCGATTTTAATATTTGTGTACAATATTTCAATCACATAAATATGAATTTATTTATGAACATTTTGACTTGTATTTATATATATATATATATATATATATATATATATATATATATATATATTGCGCGTTTAACGCTGAAGTGTAGTTTGTTGAATTTAAATTTTATTTAATTAATATTCATATTCTTATGGTAACATTATGTTATCATAAGATTGAGAATTTGGTGGTGTACTGCGCGCGAAATGTTCTACACACTCGCACATATACACACATAGTACGCACACGAAGACGCTTACATCTCAGTACCGTAGTTAGGATTTTTACCACCTGTTGGTTCCATATGTAACTTTAACATTAAAATGTTTAAAAAATTATAATTATAAAATCTGAAAAATTAAGATTTATTTTTACATTTAAATAAAAAATATCAGAATTATATTTAATTATTGTATCCTCACAGGTTTTATTTATAGGCATTTTCTATAGACATGCAATCCCATTCAAAGAATATTGCAAATTACCTAACTTTTAAATATTTTTTGATATTTTTGTAAAATATTTATAATTTGAAAAATTTTTCTACAATGTTTTATTATATTATTTATAATATCGAGAACGGCTGTACCAGTCAAAAGCAGATCTTAGTGTTCAATACTTTTCTAGGTGAATTTACAAACATTTATCAGATTTCCCAAACTGCCTGCCGCATACTTGCCGCATACTTTCACAATAAATTTCATTAGTTTTCGAGATAATGGGAGGATAGTAGAAATGCTTGTATCAAAATTATTAAATTAATAAGCAATTTAATTTTCGTGATATTAACATTCTTGGGTTTTTTTTAAAGCTATATTTAAAAATCGGCAAATATGCAGCGTGTAGTTTAAGGAATCTGATAAATGTTTATAAATTCAATTGGAAAATTATTGAGTATTAAGATCTATTTTTGACCGGTACAGCCGTTCTTGTTATTTAAATGTGTTGATACACATTCTTATGTTGAGACACTTTCGAATCATATTAAGATATTGTTTATATTATTTTTAATATATTTATCGAGGGGAAATTCACAGCCGGCATTGGTGTACAAAATTTCGGCAGTGGACTGCCGAAAAAAGTAAGCAGTGACCTATAATATTGACGGCATTGTCGTCAGTGGTTGGGGAGTGGTGAGCTCACTTCAGAGTCGGTTTTTCGATCATGGGGTTGAGCACAAAAATTTTTGAATACTTCGGGAAAGCTTTAGAATTCTTGTGCAGGCATTGGCATGATAATGGGCACGCGGTAGTGTTCATAATTGCATGGCATTGCCTTAATTTTAATATAGGATTGACGGCATTGTAGGCATTGACTAACAATAAGCATTGTCGGCAGTGTACAAAAATGTCGGCAGTGTTTTACAGCAATGCCAAAAATCGGCATTGGTGTACAAAATTTTGGGTTGTGAATTCCCCCTCGATATTTATATTATTAATATATTTATATTATATTATTATTTTTTATTATGTAGTTGTTAAATATTATATCTAATATGCTTTTGCTATCTAAATATATTTGTAAAATAAAAGTGAGATAAATGTATACATTCCAGATCCCTTACTTAAAAACAGAATTTTTTTACATGCTTACATTTTAATAATTATTAATACTCTAAAATCATTTATAGAGTATTAATAGAGTATATTCTCTAGATAAGATATCCTAGAGGGATGTGCGCCTTTTTCAAATTACAAGTCCCTTTAGAAATGGAATTTTTTTTAAGAAATGTTTTTTTTTTTTTAATTTTTATTTTTATTGCAATAAAAAAATCTAATAAAAATTTTATTAAAATGGATTGTAAATGCAATTAATTGCAAGTAAAATTTTTCTAACTTTTTGTTTATTGGAAATTAATTCGTTATAAAGTCATAGAATTCAATCTAATTTTTTATTACTAATAAAAATTTGGAAGAATAATTTTTATAAAAATATTTTTATTATTAATAACTAAATTATAATTCTTTTATCTACAACAGTTGAAATTATTTATAATTATTTATCGAGAGTTTGAAGATTTTAACTACATAAATCGTTATAGAAGAACTATTTGTCATCGAAAAAAATATGTTTCAGGAATGACAGTGCGATAAATTTCGTAAAGTTGTTTCTTTTAATGGAAAAATATTTAAGATTAACTATATATATATATATATATATATATATATATATATATATATATATATATGTATGTATTATTCTTTTCCTATAATATTTCTTTACGTGTTTGGCAGGTTACACTACCTTTAGACGTCGAAACGATGTCACAAACTCTCAAGGAGAAGAATATTCTTCCATCAAATCTGAAATTTGGTTTTCTCGGACTCGGTATCATGGGCAGCGGTATCGTGAAAAATTTGATCAACAGTGGTCATAGCGTGATCGTGTGGAATCGAACGCAGGAGAAGGTATGTACTGATATTTCTTTTCTTTTTTTTTTTCGATAAAATTAGACACGAAAGATTTATGCTGATGGCAAATACAATGTATTATAATTAAAATAGCATTTGTTAATTAAACAATGAAAATCTGGAATCGTATATTGAGTTACCACTTATAAAAATAGTGTTTAACAATATAAAATATATTAATTAATCGACGTTTGAGATATATGTATATATATATATATATATATATATATATGTGTGTGTGTATATATATATATATATATATATATATATATATATATGAATAAGTATGTATAATTTTTTATTATGATTTCATGCTTTATTATAATATATCGCGGCATAATTATATTTTATTATAATTAATTATGTTGGTTTTGGTATATTTTTAAATATAATATATTAAATCTTGATAAATCATTACGTGTCAAATTGTGTGCGAAAGAGGGTTGTTAAAGGAAATCAAAGAGTGTATCGCAATAAACAATGAGATTTATTAACTTTGAGAACTATAGTAGTTGAGCAGATTTGCCGACGTCATCTCGGTCGAAGGAAATAACTCGGGATTATTTTCGCAGAGGCGAACAAGTCGCTTTGTTACAAATGACTAGGTCTTTTACATCGCTCGATTTGAACATTAAAGCAATTTAATCGTGGGGGTATCTCTCCTAATTTTCCAATGTGAATAATG
Organism: Solenopsis invicta; assembly: GCF_016802725.1. Lineage (NCBI taxonomy): Eukaryota > Metazoa > Arthropoda > Insecta > Hymenoptera > Formicidae > Solenopsis > Solenopsis invicta. The sequence goes on from NC_052668.1 coordinate 24,083,291, forward strand.
TCCGAATAGCAGATACAGATCGGTTTCATGTTTTCCTCCTTGATCTACATCTCGCAAGTTTACGACACAAGGAAACGATAGTTTATGGCGTCACAATTATTTGTTGGTAGTATTTTTTTAATACATCTACTATCTTAATACTCCAGTATTTCGAAATAAAATAATAGGAAACTACCGACGGGAAGCTCGACAAAATGCGTTTAGGTGTTAAATTTGAAAACATTTTAGACCCCTCGGCAAGAGTATATGTAAGATATTTTGAACGGTATTCCTGGGGAGATAACCGTAAGAATCGCTTGGTCTTTTTAACGATCGTCATAATCAATGACAGCTCCCGATAATATGAAAACAGCGCTTCAGCGTAAAAAAGAGTTTGCGCGTTCAGACTTTCCTTCTTTGGAACCTGATTTCCAAATATTGAATTGTAACACAAGCAGCTACTTGTGATCCGATAACATCGATATTTTTATAACAAATTCAAGTGATTGGCAAACATTACTTCGTGGAATACTCTTGTTATAGCTTTGATTATACATTATTTATTTTTCAGTATTTTTGGAGATAATTAAAATTTATATAAATGAGTATAATTATGTACGGAGTGATCATTACTTTCATAGTCGTTCAGGACAGATTTCTCTATCGTATGCGACTTGTGCAATTTATTGTACATCCAATAAATGTACGATCATATTTTTGCAAACTCCATTCTACATTGATAATTTACATTGCGATATATATCTTTCGAAAGCTCACAAATCACAGCGCTTAAAAGACTCATTAAAAGTTAGATAAAGTATCGAAGTTACATAGGACGTCTTAAACAAGCTGAGACTCGGAACGTCTTTTGCATATTAAGAAAATAAAATTCCTCTCGCTGTTTCGTCACACTAAAGATAAACGCGTTCCTATATGATACTACAATATATGAACTTTCGCTACAAAATTGTTTTTTTATGATATTTAACTCCTGTATGAGAGAGAATGCTGTTCGCGGAGTCGAAAGATGGAGTAAATTCAATTATTTTTATATATTTTTTCTAATTTTATCTTTAATAAAAATTCGATCTACACACAGTGGCATAATTAATGTTCAATGCATCAACACGTTTTTGGTCCTTAGGAAGACCGTGACAATGAAGCTTTCTCCTTTTCTGCTTTATTTGTAAAATTAATAATGCGAAAATTTTCGCATTTTACGTGGTCATATTTAATCGGCAAAACATTCGGCGAAACATTTGTTTCGCTGAAAAGTTTTATATAGAATAGAATAGAATATCGTAATCTCTTCATTCTTTCTGTCGATTTGTTAAGCATCGCTTGCTCGCATTTAATAATAATTATGCTACTATCGATATAATATACTGAAATGCGAAAAGTCATTTCCGGAAAGCAACTACGCGCGATTACTTTGATCCAATTACTTCGATTTTTACATGCCTCAATCAGTGTCCGCATCATCGACAGCGTCTTTTTGCATCATCAATTTTAATTTATATGCGCTGCACGTGCGTTACCCTCTATTAAGGCTTCGCGGTTTAAAAATGACGTTGTATAAAAAATATACATGCTGGAAGCATAAGTACGAGCATTCGTGACATACGAAGGGAACAGAGAAAAGTAGTTCTCTCTCTCTCTCTCTCTCTCTCTCTTTCACCTAAGATTCGACGTGCCATGACGAGAAGTAGCTAATTAAACTTTAAATTATTCTCTAAGCATAGTAGATTTCAAGTTTCCCTCGTTTTGTCGCTCCCTAAGAACATTCTGGCATAGTTACGCAATAGATGATCCCGTTTAACTAACGTTAGAAATATACCGGGTGAACGCACTCATCGGATTTTATTTCCTCTTTTACTTTTCCATATCTTTATACAATCATCACAAAAAGGAAAATGACGTAATCTGAAATGATGGAACAATATTGATTCGTCTAGTCGCGCGTTTTAATCAAAAAGTTAAATGACAAAATTAGAAATTAATCTTAAATAGTAATGATCAAATTTATATAAAAATACCGGTTATTAGTCGAACATAAATCCCAAACATTTTTAATATTGATTACATTTGTGTGCGAGCGTGGTTTCTTCGGTTGCATTAAACGCAATTATCAAATTTGCTCCACAAGGGAAGAAGAGCCAGTAAAAGATAAACCGCAGACGTGTGTAAATGTGTTAATATATAAATAACTGCTTCTTTTTGAATTAAAATTACAATGGATGTTCCCATTGAAATGTGGATATTTCTCTGATGGTCTTTTTTTTAATTTAGTTCACCACCAAGGTGGATTCGCAGCGGATCGATAGGTTTGGGAAGCGTCGAGGAAGCCAATCATATTGGATTTGTATACCGTTACCTACAGTTTGGCTTTTACTCGCTCTTCTCGAGATTTTACCTCGAAAGTACTTTTCGTTATTTTCATTCTAATTAGATAATTTGATTATTAGATAACATTGGAAATAATAAAATTATCATAATTGGTATTATTAAAAAGAAGGGGACCATAGGATAATTGTAAATTGTTTTTGTCAAAAATCTCGACAGGTATCAACACAATAATTTGGAACAGCGTTATCAAAGATTACTTGTTATTCATATAATTGTATCACTTTCAAACTACAAATTACGAATATCTAGAATTTCTTATTTTGTCGCCTGACATTATTTGCGATATACCGAAACTGGTATACGTGCACACAAATGTACCGCCTTTGATGAATCTGATTTCAAAAGTTCAATGCAAATGAGAAAAAACAGTCATTAATCTATCTGAATTTTTAATAAAGTTACGAATCGACTTTATAATCGCAAAGTTATAATGATGTTTTTCGCAGTTATTATCAGTCAATTTTACGTAAATTAGAGCAAAAACAGTTGTTTCAAAGTTTTTTGAACTAGCGTACGTGAATATCGATGAGATTTACGAGACCAAGTACAATTAGATTGAACGACTGATTGCACCATTTGTATGGTGTTACCATTTCGATTAGCTGATCTTCAGCGAAGTAGTGGGTGTAAAAGTAAAAGTAAGAAATCGGCTGTTGAAAGGTATTCTTTAATGAATGCGTAGATGTTTTCTTAGTAAAAGTTTGACTAAAAATTTTCCACTGGCTCTGAAATTTTCTCAGAATAAATATCTCAGCGGTTATATATATTAATGTTTGTGTAACAATTACGTTTTTAATGTGAAATTTAATTAATCATTTTAGAATGAATATTATTATAAAATTTTTATTTAATTTACAATTTTTGAAAAATATACACACAAATATATTTATATATAAAAAATATCACATAAATAAAAATTTAATTAGATTTTTTAAATAAAGATCTTTTTATGAGATGAGAACGCGCGCGATGCAATTTTTGTCAAAATAAATATTACATTTTGCAATTTATTTATATGTGTATCAAAATTTCATTTCTTTTACATTGAGTTGAAATAAGAGCTTTATTTAATAACGTTGAAATTCTACATTAGCAATATTTCCGGTGTTCTTGTGATTTTGCTCTTTATATTTTTACTATGTCTATATGTTTACATGTTCAATCAGGAGATCCAGAAGTTCACGTAATAATTTTATTTATTATATTTGCATATTGCTGATTTACTTGCAAGCAGAACTCGGCATTTACAAACGTGATAGTATTAATAGCGAATTATCAATTTTTAATACAAGTTTTAAATCAATTTATGTTAAATCACAGATTGAAATAAAATGATTATTTATGTTTTGAAAATAATCTATTTTATGAATTTATATTTAAAAATATATCACTATGAAATTATATGAAATGTTCAAATTCTGACAATAACGAGTATTCGTTTATCAATAATTGTACATGTATACATTTATTATAAAAAGTTTTCTATTGATTCTTTATAGAGCCTATATCTATAAGACAGTGGAATAATATAGAAAAGTAGAGTAGTATAGAAAATAATCATTTGTTTTTGTTTCATGATGGAGTCAGTGTATTGAAAAACAAGTTTGTGAAGACTTCATAATTACGCATTAACTTTTCACTAAGAAAACGTTAACTGCACCTTCATCAAATTCGAGCCTATGAAAATCTATCGATTCCCACTTCTTCGGATTTCGACCGGACGGGTTTCTCTCGACATAAAATAGGATTCTCCTTACGGTTATCATAACGCTGAGACCGGATTGCACGATTTCCACCATGGTTCCGCTTCGTCTTGCGTATCCCGCGCGCGGCTTTCCCCTCCGTCTAACGGAGGAAACGTGATAAAATTTTATCTCTCTTGGAACGTTGCTGACGCGATCCAAAAATAACAACGTTTTCCTGGCCGCAGTCATTTTCCTTTCCGTTTCATTTCATTGGTAATCGCTGATCGTTGTGATGACTCAGCTGTTTCTCCGATTGGCAGCAGTCATTGGATAATTCGTACACACCTGTCGCCTTATCGCGTGATTTTTCCCGACCCTAAAGTATTACATTTTTGGCGATTTAGCTGAAATAATCCACTAATTCTGAGACTAATGAGAGTAAACTGAGTCTCTAAGTTAAGAACCTTTCAAGATTTTACATCCTCCAACTATAATTATCTTGCAAGTTTATATATCCATTAAAAAAATAAATTTTTTCATGAGCTCTATTATACATTTGTATACAGAGTATTTAAAAAGCAAACGTCTAATTTGTAAATTATTATTTTTTATGTATTTTCTTTTATACATTTATATATATATATATATATATATATATATATATATACACATATGTATGTATATATGTATATATGTGTGTGTGTGTGTATATATATATGTATATATAAAATAAAGTTTTTAAGAAATTACGTTCATGGAATAATTCCAAATTAATCATTTGTATGCAAAAAAAGTTACATTTCTTGAACAGCGATATTTTTATAAGATTTTATAGAAGCGATTTTATAGAATTTAAATTTTTAATAAGAGTATGAGAAAAAAGAAATCAAATTGTGCATAAGAAATTAATTTGATGGTAATCTTTTTTTTAAATTAGTTTTAAAATATTTTAAATAAAACTGTTTTATATGCTATAAAAAATAATTGATGTATTTTTATTTAAAAATTATTTTACGTTCAGATTTATCATTGAATTTTCAATCATTTGATCTTTCAATCGTACAGACATGAAATTGAAATTTTTGTTGTTTTTTGCACAATCCATTAAAAGTTTAAATCTGATCAGATAAATGATGGACTACTTTAATTTTTCTTATCTTTTTTTCAGTCATCGCTCTCGCGTTTTCTAACGCAGTTACTATATAAATGATAAATATATTACAAAGATATTCTGTCGATCAAGGTTCGCAATAATTAAATTCTTTACAGTTAGCAACCTTACTAATTGGCAATGAGCTAATTTGCATAGTTAGCACGTCTTACTTTTTTGTTAACACACATGTCTTTAAAAAAAGAGAATAAATTGAGTTTTTAATATATTTTTCCGCAAAGTCCGATTACGAGATGGAGTTTGGATAGAGGATTAAGACGTAGATGCTTGGCGACGATCCGTCAGGATTTATTCAACAAAGGAGCGCATCTTGCAAAATTTGTATAAAAGCAACTTCGTTGAAACTAAATCCATACAATTTTTTTCTCTGAAACACTGTTTCTTGTTTGAATGATCTAAGCCAATATAAATTTTTTTTTATTATAATTTTTTCTTTTTTTTCTTTTTTGCGTGAACTATAAACCCGACCGGTTGGAGAGATGTGTTACTACGTTAAAAAAAAATTAAGTACGTACGTTAGTTACTTTCTTATGTTTCCTTCTTTTTTTTTCTGTATATAAGCATGTACATACTTCTGTGTCTCAAACAATTTATAACCTACTACGCTAAACACAAGCAGTTAAAAAAAAGAAAGGAAAGGACACGAGCAACCGTACGCTGTTGTTTTTCGCCGCTTTTTATTCGCGAGAAAATCGAGACGAAGAAGACGAAAAACATTAAAACGAGTGATTGCTGCCGTGTCGATCTCGCCGCCTCAGTCTTTCGCAATGAGAGGATAATCCGACTTTTTTCCCGCGGTATCACTGAATACATAAAACTTTCACGCACGCATCTATTTACAGAAAAGATTGAATCCTTTGTGGAACTTGCAATCTCGAGACTCGTGGAATTGACAACTAGGCGGAAGTTCTTCCTCGGCGCTTGTAAGAGGAAATTTTAATTTACCGCCGAGTTGACGAGATGACGCAAAAATGCAATTTGCGTCTTTTTTTTATCTTCTCAGATGACAGTTATCTAAAAACGATGACACCGATGAAAAAAAAGCACACGTTGCTTAACGAAAGGCGGACAGGTTGCAAGGTCGACTGTATCAAGAGAAGTCCTTGGAAACTGTCCGCAATTTTTTTTTGTTTTTCTAGATTAGTACACGCACACACTTTTTCTTATGATCGATCAACAGTCATTGATCTCGGCAGAAGAAGGATCTTTCGTTTCTTGGCACTGACACGAATCTTTTTCTTGAACTGTCTTCTAGGGCACTCTCTTCTCGAATCAGTCGTACAAAAGCGGAAGAAGCTTCAAGTGAACTTCTCGATATCGAAGACGTGATTCCCACTTGTCGGACGCAGGATAGTGATTTCATTCTATTACGTTTCATTCTTATTGATTGTTTGAAAACAATTTCTCTTTTGTTATGTTTCTGATAACTTAAATGGTAGCAGGAACCCATTCTTGGCCACTTTAATGCGCTTTAGTTTCTTTGCCGGCTAGAGTTTAGTTTCGCGTGGAAGATCAGGTAGACTGTTGCTAGGTGCTAAAAGTCCCAAGACTTCTGGAATCTCTTTCCGAGGTTCTCTAGACAAGACTGCACCATTGGAACCTCGGAATATCGGCTTGTCGTTCACGTGGTTTCTGGTCACGGATGACGTGCTGCCGTATTCGTTAATACATTGTAGCACCATCGAAGCGGGTAACACTGTAGGCGGTCCCAGAAACGGCGGCGGGCAGCTTTCTTCGATGTAATTGATATGAATACCTTCTATCGTGCTCTGACCATGTGGACTGGTCGACGATAGTTCAGTCGGCGTGTAATACTCGCTGTTGACGTCCTCCAGACTCGTACTCGCCACCAGACCGTCGATCTTCGCCTTGAAATAGGTATCCATGCCATTGAGGTCATCCTTGGTAGGGTCGAATACCATGGAGTCGCTCTTACCGCACGAGCCGCTTCGGCAATTGTCAAAGTACAGATTCGGCAAGTTCTCCAATACCTTAGCCAGCGTTTGCTGCTGGTACTTGTAACTCTCGCGTAACCGCAACACTTGATGGGCGCTGAACTTGCGGATCTTGTTCCGTTGGAAGACATAATTCTCGCGTACCCAGTTCAGTTGGCTGGTGGAATAGTCCCGTACCCTTTTCACCTGCGGAAGAGTAGCAAAATAGACGCGGCTAGATGTGTATCTATTGTATACATTTCGTGTTATTTTGTTGTTATCGCAACAACTGATACACTGTGTGACTTATTTTTTGGCCTTATTATGTTTTCTCTCCACGTCGGAGAGTCGTTTTCACCAGTGTCGAAAAACGTGTGTACCGTGCGCTGTGTCTAATGAATTTTGTATTACTTCGCACGTAACAACTTGGTGCATTGTAACGAAACGAAAATGAATATGATTACAAAAGAAATTAAATTAATTATGGTTTCGCGGTAAAAATTCCCATTGTGTATCGTACCTGATCGTAGTACTGATCTCTCAGTGCGGTCAGGTGGCTGGTACCGTAGTCCCGTATGTCTCGTATATGTTGCATTTGACCCTCGTAGCTGTCTCGGATCCATTCCACTTGCTGAACGCAATTGTCCTTAATTCTGTGTACCTGCTGTGTGTAATTTTCCCTCAGTCTTTCGAGTTGCTGGCTCTTATATTGCTCGATGTTGTCAAGCATCTGGTAGATCTGCTTGGCTCGTGGCGTCACGCCCACGCGTCTGCAGCACAGGCAACACTTGATGCATCCGCACCTGCGAAAGATTCATAGGGGGAAAACGTTAACAAGAAGGTTGTGCGAAAGGAATATAGAAAGTCGTCGGAATCGTCAGGTGGAATTATCGATCGCATCCTGACCTTCTGCCGACTTGTTCGCTCTACTCGTCAAAGTTTACGCTCTCCACGAGCGGCACTGTCACTCGATCTGTTCTATTGACCGACAATACGGATATATGCGTTTAACATAATTGCGAAGTATGACGTACAAGAAGATTACGGTGTATATACTTAAATACATTTTAGATGTTTGCTATGGATACTTACTTTACGAACAAGTACCGCAGCAGCTGCACCGCTAATGTCAGCAGAAGAAATGCCACGGTGCAAATCGCGCCGACGAGAATGCTAAAGATCTTGATATTGTGCAAAGTAACTGGGTCCATGTGCAGCGTCACGTAAACGGTCTCGTTGGCGATCGGGTTGACCGCCGTACACTTGTACTTGCCCACGTCCTGCCGCAGCAGCGTCGCAATGTAAAGGGAGCCATTCTCCAAGACGCGAATACGGCCGTCATCGACGATCGGCTGATCCGACAACCAGCTGTGCACCTTTGGATGTTCTATGAACGCGTCGGGAAAGCCTGGATCCGGCACCCAATGTAGCACCAGACCACTCGGGGTTACCCAAGTTAAAGAGGGCGCGGGATTTCCGCTGAACTCGCATTCCAATAGCACCGAACTCAAGAGGAGGTACTGCTGAGTTTTGGTAGCTTGCACGAGATTCGGCGGGCTGCATTCAAGATAGCGCAATGTCTGCAGCATGTCTACGGTGCTATCCACTTCGTGGCCGCATTTGAGTCCGCTCTGGAAAGTTGCACCACGCAGATGGTGCGCTCTGTTCTCCGCCCACTTGATAAACCAAAACATACGACAATCGCAGGCCCAAGAGTTGCTTTGCAATTGCAACTCGTTCAGCAACGGCAGATGTGCCACATTCGCTGGTAAGAAAGTCAACTCGTTGTTACGCAAGTCGATTCTACGCAAGGACGGGGTCTCGTTCAGAGTCAACTGGCCGATCTCGCGTAGCGGACTATCCGTAATTTCCAGGGTCTCCAATTCGGCCAGGCCGGCCAGATTATTGTTCCGAAGATTCTCCAGTTTAGTCCCGGATAGTAGAAGAGTTCTCAGCCTATTGACAGGTCGCCAGATGTTACCGGGCAACGACGAGATTGGCAAATGACTCAGATTGAGCCATCTTAGACTGACGAGACCTTGAAACGCGGTATCCGTGAGATGGACAATCGGATTATTTCCAAGATTGAGGTGCTCCAAGGCCGTGAGGTCATTGAAGAGGCTACGCGGTAACGCATCGATCTCATTGTTGGCGAGATCGAGCACTTTCAGTTGCACCAAACCAGAAAACAACCGTGATGGGAGCTTTGTCAGTCGGTTACTGGCCAATCGTAGCTCCTGCAACTGTCGATTCGGTTGGAAGCTATGGTCTGGTAGCGAGACCAGCCGGTTTTCGCAGAGATCGAGCCGCACGAGCTCCTTGGCGAAGGCAAACGCCTGATAGGGCAGTACGGAAAGTAGATTTGCCGCCAGACGGATTTCCTGGAGGCGATCCAGATGGTGGAACAACTGCTGCGACAGCGCGACCAGCCGATTTCCAGTGAGGTTCAGGTACTCGAGTTGATGCAATGGATGGAAGACGTCCGACGGGAAGTCGGTCAGCTGATTATCACCTAGGTCGAGTCGTTCGAGGTGCGCGGTGGCGCGAAACGCGCCCGACTCCACTCTCTCGACGCCGCTCGACGACCAGGTCAGACTTCGCAGCCTGGTGGCCCCTTCTAGATCGGTCGTCCGAATCACGGTGGCCGGGACGTCTCTCAGCGACACGCTCGTAACGTTTTGCGGCAAGACGAGATTGGCGAAGCTGCGCCCCGCGCACCTCAGACCACCACCATTGTTGGGGTCCACGCATTCGCATCCATCGGGACATTCTACTCGTGACGACGTAGACGTACCCGTGAACGACGACGACGTGTCCGAGGATGTACTCGCGACCTGCACCACCGCCACCACCACGACCAGAAAGACCAACCACCTCAAGCGCGGATCATCACCTCCCCTCGCCGCCCACACCCGCATTCCTAAAACCTGCAATATGATGGTTTGCACGGGTACAGCGATCTCCCATGTCCTGACGGGTGGGCTTCTCGCGAGGAATTTTCTCGAACTACGGTCCGTTACGATCACGCTTTTCTCTCTCTCTCTTTCTCTCTTCGACAGTGTCGACTTTTTGTACTATCGACTGACTAAAGGACAAAGATTTTATTTACGTAAACACGACTACTTTTTCTATTTCTTGGTCTCTTTCTCTCCTCCACACTACCAGTTAAATATATCGATCACTCGACCACGTGTTTGCGTTTGTCTTCGCAGCTGTAAGAACTTTCGCCGAGCTCTTTCGCTTCTTCCGTTTCCACTACCTACCTGCTGAGAATCACGATCGTATTCCCCGCAGGCTATCTCGAATAAAATATCGTTTCGAAGAGCGAAACGGATCAGGCGATAACGCAAAGAGAGAGTTTAACCGTACGCGAGCGGTTCATCAAGTCTTTCGACAGCGACGATGCGGACGGTGGTGGCGAATGACGATGCGTGGATGATGATACTGGTGGCGCGTCGTCGTTGTCGCGCCGGTAGCATAATTGCGCCCGCCAGGACCGTGTCGTACTATGTACCGTGCTGTGCGTTGCACCGACACCGGAGAGCAGTCTCGAGGATTGCGAGGTGCTAGTCCAGGTGTATGGAAAACGTTAAACCGGCACCGATAATCTCACGCACACACACGCACGCAAGCAAGAACGTTTATTTTCCTTCGTCTTTACCCCTCCACTTTTTCTCCCTCTTTCTCTCTCTGCCCTTCTCTTTGTCTCGTCTTCTTTCTCTCCTCTTATCCTACTGCCGTACGAGATAACCGTCTCCGCCTGTGTGCAGCAACACTGCGGCCGCGCACCACTTGTCACGCGTGTCACATGACACGCTCGTGCATATCGCGCTCCCAGCGGCTGGCCACGTCCACCCGCCGCGCGTCAGATGCAAAAACCGACTATGGAACGGAGCTCCGGCCACGGCTTTACCAGAGCGGGTTCTCCTCGTGGCGAGCACCGGTTCGAGCAATCCGGCAACATCGCCAACTCCCCAGTCGGTCGGCGCCGACGCAAACCTTGCCAGCACGACTCTGCGAGCAGGATGTGAAAGAGGGAGAGAGAGAGAAAAGCGACACCGAGCAAAAGACAGAAAGAGAAAGAAGAAAGAGAACCGCTGTGAAAGAGCGGTACGACGAAAGGCACATGCATGGTAAAGGGGGGGAGGGATTCATGTAGAAGGCAGCCCCCTCAACAACGGCTGTGTCGAATGCTCGGTGAGAGTTTGGGATTTCTCACAGGCCGTTTTATTCGATGCACCGAATGCCCGTCGAGACTCGCTCCATTTAATACGCGTCCTTACGTCGTTGACGCAACGACCAAGTCTATTTCAGCGTCGTCTGGTCTGTCGATTGTTACCCCTGTGCACATCTTTGCGAAGATGCGTCCGGTCTATCATCGAGTATATCGGACACTTTGGCCCCAGGCTCCTGTCTTCGAGCTCTATCGCGATATCGCGATTAACTAAAATAGTTTCAAGTTCAGTGCCAAATTAGCTGTCAGCATTTGCTAGATTGCACACATTTGTGCGATCGGGGAACAATTGCGTTTTAACCTTGATCAACTCTCACTTTTATTAGCAATGTTTCACCTCTAGACTCTATTTTCTTCGATTAGAGAGAAACTGTAAAATTGATCAGTCCGCATTATCAACTTAAATTTAGAGTCAAAATTAAACAGATATGAAACTATCTTTAATAAATTACGCAAAATAAATCTAGAATTTATTACAATTAAAGAATCAAGAATTTTGTTTCTTCTAAGGTGAGAGATGGAAATTTACGAATAAGACTATAGAATTATGGGAAGAAAATACTTTTTGTATTTTCTTTTGACTCTCGTTTAGAGTAAATTTAGACTCACGAAAGAAAGATTTTGCTCCCAGTTGGATCGTAAATAGTATATCCCCTAGACAGAGATGTAGAATCATAAATAGAATATCGTAATAGGACTTCTAGAACTCGTCTATAATGGAAAAAGTCTAGGATGTATAGATGCAAGAAAGATATATACCACATATATTTCTCATATGATTATAAATAGCTACTTAACACTATATCTTTTACGAATTCGTTTTCGAAATCGGAAATAGTGCATCTTATCACAGTCATTCAACGAAGATAAATGCAGATAGATAAGGAAACGTTCGACAATCGTTAACAAACTATACCGGTGCGCCTCGAGTCTGCGAGACCTTAAACTTTGATTCCCACCAGGAGAACCGGTCGTACAGACGGTAAAATTTCACGAGCATCCGGACCAGAGGATGCTCCCACGCTCTTGCTCGCGTTTAATCAAATCTATCTCGCCACGGTGCCTCAACGTCTAGTCGTCGCATGAATCTTTCGCGAAAAAGTGTCGATTTTTCAAGAACGTCATTCTTTCTAAAACACTTGCAGTAGATAAAACAAAATTCAGCTGAAGTTTCATATATAAAATTAATGTTACAAAATACCAATGTACATTTCAACATGTAAAATTATAAACAATAATTTATATTACTTAATTAAAATCGAGAATTATTTCAGCTAAAGTCTACTTTACGCGATCTATAATTTACAGAATTTTATTTATAATTTTATATGAAATTATGAATATTTATAACAGATGCAAGAATTATAGATAAAATGATAAATATAGATAAGAAAAAATTATATTATACGAACCGTAATTTGATTTAAAATTATAAAATACTCGGTTATATTTTTCTTGCGATTATTTCTTTTTTTAATTTTGTCACAAATTATAGATCGTGTAAAGCGAACCTAAGGTAATATTTTTTGCAATAAATTCTTTACAGTATTCCGTGACGCAGGAAGTTTATAAATGCTGGTTAGCAATTGAACATTAATTTAAAATTGTGATAGTACGATTCTGGTTTAATTTAAGAGCTATGTTTCAAGTAACTACGAGGTTGTTCAAAGAATTGGAAAATGTATATAAAATCATATGAAATATTATTTGAGCATTAAGATCTGTTATGACCTTTTGTTATTGGCATTTTCTCGATTATAATTATAAAATAATTATTTTGAAAACTGTCAAATTTAAGTTTTTAATGACAATACTAACTTAAATTTTTACTATTAGTTTGGTTGGAAACAATGATACGACTTAGTGCAGTCCACGCGTTTCCATTACATGCATTTTATATAACGTATAAATAGATCGTCACGCGGATATCGTTAACACGTGGAGAGATAGAAAATACGTGTTTTAACTCAGGGAACAAAGATATCAGGTATCATCACGTTATCGAACTGAGAACGTCAAGGCATAGTCCGATTGCCTGAAAGAATATAATAATAATCGCGATGACGCAAGCGAAGAATAAATGCGTTTTCACTTTGACGCCGCTACGCTTTCCCACGGAATCTGCTTGTTCGCTTTACGATTTTACCTGTGCTGCGGAAAAAAATGGTATAGAGTTTTCGACCGCGTCGAAGAAGTTATTTATGAAAATGTCTCGTGCGCGGATCTGGACGAATATAGAGTCTCTTTATGCACTCCCTACCTTTTCGTTGATTCTGCCTGAATGCGGAGAGCGTATCGTGGCGCATTTGAACGAGGGGTGGAGGCGGGTGGTGTCCCTTAGGTCTCCCACCGTGCAATATCGATCCACGACCTAACTTTGTTCTTCGCTTGTGCAATGCATTGCGACATGCAGGCCATTTAGAGCCAAATCGGAAACATCGTTCAGCGCCGTTTCCAAACTCGTGGCGGAGGTTTAGGATAACCCGAATCCGAAATTGCTTTGGAGAGGCTTTTCGCGGACCAGTGCTGCAATATACTCACCAAAAGGGACAAATCTTACCTTTCATCAATATAAAACGTAACGAAAGTATGTTTTGAAAGAACTTTAGATTTTTATCATTCGATGTATTTTGAAACTGTTATCGTGTTGGAACAGAAACGCTCCTCCGCGTGAATTCTTAAACAACAAGCGCTTATGTAACACGACGCTTATTTGCAAACAATTAGCATGACCGTGCGCAGATATATCGATATAGCTTTGCAAACTGAGTGGCAGCTCGGTTAATCGCGCGCAGTAGTAGCGCGCGAGGAAAACAATTTCGCGGCCGAATTAATGGGAACGAATGTCGCTGCGTTGCATTGCGTGGCGTGGCACGTTTATATTCTGCCGTAATGCTTATTACGCGAATCAGGAGCATTTATCAATAAACTTCGTAGCTGCAGCCGCGATTTCTCTGTCCGCCACCGGGAGTGGTTATCTCCTATACCAGGCGCGCCTCGCAAATAATCGAAGCCACTCGTCCTGTTAATAGATTCGTCTCCTCCGCCGGTGCACATAACGAAGGTCAATAATCCGATAAAATTGTGTGTGCGAAGAATCTGCAGCAGCGCGCGCGTTATTGGAACATTGATCGTCTTTACGCCATTCTGCAGCCACGAGGCGGATCGCATCTCTCGCGATGTAGCTTAAATTATATTCTGATAAAAGAAATTATAAACAATAAATAATTTTCTATTTCAATCTCCGTAAAATTGCGATTGTTACTGGAAACTAATGACATTCGGAGATACATCTTCAATCATCGCAGCATTTTTATCAAATATTTTTCGTTCTAACACAGAATTTTGTTTCAATATCCTTTCGTTTGATATAATATTTAAAATTAAATTTTGTTGTACAATTTAAAGCTCTGCGCACAATAGAGGAGTATTAGATATTAAGAGTAGGAATTAAAATTTTAAAATTAATTTTCTTAATGGATATTAAACGTAACGCACAATGAGCACGAATAAGATGTAAGACATCAATATGTCGTACAAGATACAACATAACGTATTATTTATCAATAGTGTTCATTGAGGCAGCTGATATCTAAAACTTCAATTTCCATTTCTGATATCTAATATTCTTCTTGTGTGCGCAGAGCCTAAATTAGTGTATTGTATTTTTCGAATTTTTACGATTCATTAATATGTCGCTTCTTTCAGAATTCTTGTAAAGTGTGGCAGCAATCGGTCTCTCTGCGTTAACAACAGTTATTTTTATTTTGCAACCGTATAATAATCTGTGTACCGCTTGCGCAAACGAATTTTATCTGCGTAATTGAAAACGCATTTTATCTGCGCGTATCACGGGCTATCACGATTCGGTCTTTTTAAGAGGATACCTCGCTGACCTGGTTACAATCGATTTGATTCTTTGTTTCTTCCCTTTTGTTTTGACGGAAAGATTTTGTTTCGTACCGAGAACAAAAGTCTTGCATTCGTTTTAGAAACTCGAAGCCACGCACCGTTATCTGATATCTATGAAAATTATTGTACAAATGTATGTTATTTACGATCCAACATTTGCAATGTTATTCGGCTTGCATCACTCTAGTCGGCTAGTCTTTCTCTTTATTACAGAAACGACGAAACGGTTGTAAATGCACATTATCGTTATCAAGATTTAAGTTTTAGCTTAGGTTGATATTTACGATATGACCTCTGCGCCATTTTGAAGATAAATGGCTCATGTGCGTGTTGCCGTTTCCATCAAATATGTATAGCGGCGCTCTCTCCTAGATTAATGCGCGATGTTTGTGGGAAAGAACTAATGGGCAATCTTCGACCTACTCATTACACAGAAAAGGATGGGCCGTTTAAACTTGATGGGCTATCGCCTGCTATTGCCCATTCGGCATCGATCGATTACGAGCATCGATATCGCTTGGCATTATCTGCAAAGTTATTAGTGTACTTTGATTTATCACTATAATAGTAAATATACCAACAATAGACGAATAACAAGATAAATATAATTAAACAAATGTGTCATCATACACTTAGAAAGAAATTGTTAAATGACTAAATTTTTTAATTTTATTAAAATTTTTTTACTTCAAGTATTTATGTACTTAACTCAAATATATAAAATTGAACCTTAATTTAAGTAATGATATATTTAATTTAAGTACATAAATATCTGAATTAAAGAAATTTAATTAAGTCGAAAAATTTAGTCAGTAACTTTTTTTTTCCTTGGTGTATGAAAGAACCCATTTGGTCAAAATGGAATTAGCACTAGATTTGATAATTAAAGACTATATAAGCTATCATTTAAAATGTTAAGTACCATATTAAATGTAACGGCTAAATAGGCACTTTCCAATGATAATAACACAAATTAATGATGACAGTGAAAAGATTCTCTTCTGTAATCAACTTAATAATGTTTAAGACTTTATTCCAAAAATGTACGTTTTATGAGAGTTTCACTCCTTGTCGACTCGTGCGGTTCACGGGTTTCATAGGTTCTTTATTTTTTTTTTTGTTTTTTTTTTTTGTTTGTCTCATTCCGAAATTTTCTTTCTCAGATTATATTTTAGGATATTATCCCAAGACCCTAGATCTCTATTTTGCACTGACCTTCGTTGTTCGCACTTCAGGTATTGACATACCGGGACTTTGTCCTCAAATATTTTTGAACAAACTTTTGGTCACTTCTTAGGCGGGTCTTTCCTTCTATGCTTTGCTCCGTAATGGTGTCCCTAAAAAAGAACCTCGAAGACCATTCAGCACACGCACCTGCCCACTCACTTGTCTAAAATCGTCACGTGCATTTTGCACGGACGCCAGCGGTGACCTTGGGCGTCGTCGCCGTCGCCTTCGCCCTCGCCCTCGACACACAATTTCGACTATGCTACGATCTATAAGAGCTGATTAAGGAGGGCGGAAAATGCCATCGCAAACTTGAGCGGTACTTGTTTCAAAGCAAAACTTGTACGCGAAGAATATCGACGTTCGCTAATGAAATTAATAAAAAGGAAATGATAAATCAGGATCAAGGGTGTATTCTCAAATCAATAGACACTTCTGATTCTGTATACATATAGAATCAATAATTTCATTATTATACATTTCATAATAATAATAAAATCTTATTTATTAGGGGAGAGTTGCCAAATGCGAACTTGGGTTTTATTATATTTCGCATTTAGTGCTGTTTTGGATGCAAATTAAAGTTCAAATTGTAGCTTGATGTTTCAGGCATCTATTATTACATGTTAAACATTTCAGTAATAACAAATTTGTTATAATCTTTTTTATAATATGCTATAAAAAGTGTGACTTAGAAAACCGAACAGAACACCTAAAGTGTACCTGTGATCTCTCAAGTCGTATCA
The DNA here is from genome assembly GCF_016802725.1 of Solenopsis invicta. NCBI lineage: Eukaryota > Metazoa > Arthropoda > Insecta > Hymenoptera > Formicidae > Solenopsis > Solenopsis invicta. The sequence continues at coordinate 24,100,585 of NC_052668.1, forward strand.
TCTTCGCAAGTATTGATTTTATGAATTAAAGTAATTTAAAATATATAAGAAATCATTAATTAATACTTATTTTATGTGTCTCAAATTTTCTTAAACAATGATATATAATTATATATGGAATTTTATTGATCTTTACATGATTATGTTTTTATACTTATCGCCTTTTAAAAAACACCTCAGTCAGATTCGAACCCGAGACCTTTGAACTATTTTCTGCCTTATGTGCTACGTCATTTCTTCTATTGATAGATGGCGTTATATATTGTTTGTTTATGGTATAAACAACACGTCGATCAATTTACTTTGTTACACGATAAAATTATCATGAACGACCAAGTCAGATTGAAAATATCATGCTGCATGATAAAATTTACAAAATATTGTATGTGCTTATTGCTATTTAGTATTTATTCTATTTAAAATCATAAAGAATCATAAACTATTCAACGTATATGTATAACATTAAAATTATTAGCTACGTTCAGAAAAAAGTGACTGTTGTAAGATCCTTTAATACAATTAGTTTTTGCCATCAATTATTGGATCTGAATGTATAACCAATCATATTAAAAAATGTTACAACAGTTACAAACATTTTATATTTTACTGTGTTAAAATTTAAAATGTAAATATTAATATCAAATTAAATTAATAAAATCAAAGAAAGATCATATAAAAATTTTTACAATACATCGTTGTCCACGATTTTCTGGTTGAATTTTATAAGAAAATGCTCTCCGATACAGATCTGAAAGTAATTTTGACCAACAAAATAATAACGTGGAACATTCAAGTTAGTCAAATCATGCTATCAATCATGATAACTAATCAATCATGCTAGGGTATCAAAACTTTGCAACATTGCCCATCACGCTTGAGCGTCCTACATAATTAGTTTGATAATAAAAAATGTAAAAAATTATTTTCGTATTTGTATCTAATTAAATTTTGGGATATTTTAGCAAAACCGTTCTTTCCGTCCATTTATCTAGAAGAAGCTATTAGCGATATTTCGCAAGTCGCGTTCCACTTCTTGGCGTAAGAGTTCCAATTCAGAAGGGTTGAAGAATTACTACTCGACTTGACGAAGCCGGACTGCAGCTAGGGTCGATCGGGTCGGGAAACGTGATTGTGTACTCCAGTTACCTAATAATGAAATCAGGCCTGACCCCGATGATCGAAGTTTTTGTAGGTTACGGGAAGGCCGTGCGAAAACTCGCTTTCCTCCCCACTTTGCGGCCTTGCCTTGTCGTCGCTGTCGTTGGTCATGGTCAGGGAGAGGCGGGCTTCATAGGATTATCTGCTTTTTCGCCCTGATATCTTTTTCTTTTTCTCTTCCTCTCTCTTATTTATTTTTTCTCTTTTTCTTTGGGCGTCGAAATCTTTCTTTCATGGTCATACGCCAGTTATACGGCGAGTCCATAAAACGTCACTTTACGTTCTTTTACGAGTTCCGTATCGACCTCACGACTTTCGTCTCTTTTCGTTGCGCACGATGCGGAAATTCTGAACGAAAGGGAGGACTATTTCGGTGAAAGAACACTCTTTCATTTTACAGATCGAGTTAAATTTCTATTACCTGGTATATTCCGTTCCGTACTTTTTCGAATTTTCCTCGAAGCGCATCCTTTTTGAATTAAATAGCTCGCTTCGAATGAAATGAACTACTAGTGTTGAATAGGAAGATTGTAACTTTCAAAAGGGGATGGCAGGTAAGATGGTAACTTTCAAAAGGGGATGGCAGGTAGAAAGAATTTATTCCTTTCCGGATGCCTATTTCACTTACTCTTCTATTTTTTAACATTTTTTTTATGGCAAACCTCTCTATATCTTTCTACATCTTTATTTAGCTTCAGGGGCGAACTGTGTATAACGATACGAACGCCAGCAAACTTCGTTTTCTCGATGAAGTAAGAATTTAGCAATAAATTTTTTTTGAATGACGCGCTCTCGATTTCCAAATATAATTGACAACGATTGACAATTTCTAAAATAACTGCTCTAACACGAGTTAAAGCACGAGTCCTCGATTATCTTGCGTGATATTGGAATCATTCCCCGGAATAGGATCAGCGATACGAATAGCCTGAGGAATTTGTTTCCCGAAGCCGCTTTTGGCAGCGCCCTACATAATTCATCGAACGTTGAAAGCACGTTTACCCAAGTACAAGATCTACTCCTATGCGCGTTACGTAACGACGTCGATAAGTGGAAGTCAAGGCGGTGGGTACCCTTTGAAACGGAGGGAAGGGCGCATCGAGGAGGAATCGATTGCACCCTCCAGCGTCTCGTAAAAACCTCGTCGCCTACGGTACGGTAACTTGCTTCCGGTGGAATGAAATTACACGCGACAATCGCGTCACGGACGAGGTGTCTCCTGTTGAAGAATCCTCAAGTGCAATTCGCACAAACAACGTTACATCCCGTCCCCTCTAATTTCGAAGTTCTTTGGACGCGACGCAAAGTGACCGCAGTCAGGAATTATAAAAATAAGGTTGGCAGGATATGGTTCACGCTGCCAACCGTATCTTGAACGTTGCCTGGCTTTGTGTTCTTCAGAAAAGCCAGTATATCCTTTTTAATCAGCCCAACGTAGCTGAGATGGTTTTCCTGATAAAAAGTATACATGTAGACTTTACCCAGTTATTGTCTAATATTAATAGATAGGTTTTCAGGCTTGCTTGTTAACCAATCATGAATAGTCAATTTATTGTTCTGATTTTGTTCAGTAAATGACTTCAGATTGTATGCATCTTTTATGCGCAGTAACTTCAAGCAAAGCATTGTATCTTGATTGGGATTCTCAGTAATTTAACTTTTCAGTTACTAGACAGAAGTAATAAAACTGTCTAGCAACTAAAATGCATGAAATTTCTACTTGGGATTATACAGATGTGCATATATAGTTCTGACTAGGATATATCTATAATAAATTGTCTCTTTATAAGACTAATTTTAGGTGCAAATTGTCAGTTAATCCGCCTACACTCCATTGACGAAAAAAAAATATATCATCAGTTATGTAACGCTGTGAAAGGCGCTATCAAAAGTGCTAGAGAAGAAAGAACACTGTCTTGGTTTCCAAGACACATGCTCTGTCCCTGTCTCTGTCTCTGTCGAAAGAGAAAGGGAGATAGAGGAAGCGTGTCTTCGCTTCAAGAGCCGAAGTTAATAGCAGAGTCGTTTGCTCGGGTAAGGCATATCGTGCGTCTACTGCCGTTGTATATCGTGTTGCCAGTTGCACGAGTTTGAGTGCAACGAGGAGACGACTGCGGGTAAAAGAGACGGAGGGAGACAGCCGGAGCGGGAGTCGGTCCGAGTTGAGCGCGGAACGGAGCTCGCGACCGATCAGCTGGGAGCTGCGCAGCGTTGCCGCTCTTGCGCGCGCGTGACCCCCGGCCGCTGCGGATCAATAGTCGGCCAATCCGGCAACACCGCGAGCTACCGTCGGCTCTTTATTTAAACGTACCAGTCGCTCAGCTCAGCGTGCCGCTCTGCCGACCGTTTCCCTGGGTTCTCCTTCTCTCCCTTCTTGTGCTCCGTCATTTTTCTCCGTTCTCACCGACTTTGGTTGTCTCTCTCTTTCTCCCTTCCCCCTCTCTCTCTCTTTCTCTCTCTCTCCTGCCTTTCTCTTTGTCCTTTAATGCACTGTTTTCTCGCTTCGCTCTCGGCGCTTCGTCGGTCAGATTGACATTTTTGAAAGATTGATTCCTGTTCGAACGTGCGTGGGCGCAGCTTGAACCTTCTGGCAAAGATTCGAGCTGTCGAACAAAATTGCTTTAGCTATTGTACTTGCGATTATAAATACTTCGCGCTAGATATATAAATGTACGCAAGGAGGGGAAGGCGGGACCAGGGCTGTAAGTACTCTCCGCGGCCATTGCACCCGGGTATTACTTCAACGGACGTAACTGTTGCGGATCGCGTTATGCCATGAAAGCTTAATGCGTAGAAGTGGAGTCCGTTAATTCGACGTCATTGTAAATGTCGAAAATTGCAACAATGTATCTTTAAAGAAAATTCACCTACAAGTTAATGTAACGTTCTTACGTTGTTGCACACGAAATATTCCTGTGGTTTTATTAGGTGTTGTAAGGGATATCGCGGTGCATACAGCTCAATCCCGTGGTCAGTCTAGCCCAGACGTCGGAAAAAGTTGGGTTTTAGTGAGTATATCGGCCAATTAGGTCGGGAGTCCCACATACCCCGCATCCTGTCCCCACAGGCGCGGGGACCTATAAAGGCGTTTTCCAACTATTAAAAAAAAGGAGTTGTAAGGGAAAGTTGCCGAATGCGTATTGGTTTTCTAAAACCTAACCTTTCATTGTTATTATTTATCAATTATTGAATATTTGTTTTTTCGATCAATTAAAAAATAAAGTAAATATTAATTAATGATTTCCGATATTTAAATTAATTTAATTCATAAACTCGATATTCTTAAAAATGATACGAATTAAAAGATCATAGGTACGCTTTAGGCAATCGATTTTCTACAATAAATCACATCTTTCTTAGCATGTTATAGAAAAGCTTATTATCAGAGTTGAGTAAATTAATATCATTTAAAATTAACTACGTTAAAAGTTATTAACTTTTTAACTAATTATTACTTAACCATGTTTATAACAAATTAATTTGTTATTACTGAAAGATTTCACATGTAATAATAAATGTCTGAGTGATCATCAAGTTACAGTTTCGAATTTTGATTTGCATCCAAAACAGCATTAAATGCGAAATATAGTAAAAAAAACAGCTTAAGTGGTACGCAACTCTCTCCTATAAAGTCCACAAAATTAAGAAATTGATTGTACGATTGATTTCTGTTTTAATTACATGCATTTTACATACGTTGACCGCATGTATTTTCTCGAGAAATGGCCTGAATGCGAAACCGATATTTTACGCGCAGCGACCCAGTATTATATTTATACGGCCTTATTTTGTGAACATATAACTGCCGGCGATGGGTTTCGTTGATTCGCCCGCTAGACCGGGAATGGAAAGTACATACACATGAGCGGCAAGATATTTCGACATCGAGCGCGCCCCGATGCGACAAAGCTGCTACGCGTTGCTTTCTCAAGAGTCGGCTGTTTGTACCAGCTTCCGGTCGGTTGGATAAGGCTACCTAGCTATTGCGGCGTATGAAATGGTCCCCCATTCGCGGATAGGTGAAAAGACAAGAAAGTCTCCCGGATCACAACACTTTCGCGTTAATCCGATCGATCGCTCTCGCTCGCTGATGATCGCGAGACGAGAGAGAGAGAGAGAATCTCCGACCTCCAAGGAAAAATCGACTCCCTGCGTCCTACAAACGTCGTCCTGGTCCCTCGCCTATTCCGTGACCCATTTCCTCCCGCGCACGCGGAGAGGAGGAAAAAGGACACATCCTCGTCGCAAATAACAGTAATCCGCCGAGGTCGTTTCGAGGCTTCCTCGATTCTCCAGCGTGCAATAAAATAAATTGCGTTGGACGTTTGTTTGTTATTTTCCGCGAATCAAACTGCATCCGGCCCGTCCCATCTACCTACGCACTTGCGCTGTTAGCTCGCACAACAAATTTCTTTTATTTCTGTTTTTGTTCTAAAATATTTGATCGCGTATTTTTACGGACGCACGTGCGCGCTTATAAATTTTTCCAGTTTCTGCGTATTCGACGATGTGTACTTTCGATAAAATTTGCCGCATTTCATGGAATCTCTGATGTTTCACAAATAGTGAATGAGAATATCTTGCTCCTTCTACTAAATATCGTTGATAAGTTTTTATTCGCGGAAACACTCGTAACTGTTAAATGATCAATGACCGTATCCGCGGGTCTCCCGGGTGGCCTCGTCCTCTTGCTGCCTCTGTCATTTCTGTCCGCCGCGACCATTTGTCCCGGGCTTTCGTTCGCGACATGCTAATTATCCTGCTGTTTAACGTACCCCGCGTACGCCTCCCCCGTTTCTGTACCCTCCCTTCCGCGTTGCGCATTCTCGTCGAACTCGCTGGCATCAGCAGAGCTGGGTCAAATTTAATTGTTGGATGACAAGTTTCCGGTCGAACGTCTCCGGTGTCCGGGCGGCGCCAGAGAAAACCAAAAGTGCGTACTCCAGTATAAATTGAACCTCGTGTCTCCTTCTAGTCGTGAGATAGAAAAGTTGTGCTTTTCTATCTCACTGAGAAAAAAAGTTGTTAACTTGACTAAAATGCTCAACTTAATTAAATTGTTTTAATTCAAGTATTTACGTTTTAAATTAAATATATAAATACTTAAATTAAAGTGCAAGTATTTTATGTATTTAACTTAAGTACAGAAATACACACACTTGAACTAAAGAAATTTAATCAAGTAGAAAATTTTAGTCAATTTAATAACTTTGTTTCTCATTGTAAGAATAATTTATTTCGAATAAAACTTATTTAAAATAAACTAAATCGACTTACTGAAAATAAAAAAAATATATAATAGATTCCAGGAACACATTTAAAATAAATTTTTGGAATTTATTTTACTCTCTAAATTTTGTAGAATGAAACAAACATCACGCTAAAAGGATGAAAATTGAGCCTGTGCAATTTTTCGTGTGGTTTATATCACTCTACGAGATTTAGAGAGTATATTTTTTATTTTAAATAAGCTATTCGATCAGTCTTGGAAAGTTACACTGAAAAAAAGCATCTAATAATGTAACGCTACCTTCTCCTGGTAGCTATTTATATCATCGCTTTTGTATCTTTTTATTTATTCGCTATACAGAGGTCCGATATTCTATTAGTATTGAAAATCTATAGTTCACATTATGTATATTATAGATTTTCAGTCGCTAAACAAATTGTTTATTAAATAAGATAACCTCCGTTTGATTCTGCTGATTAATTCGAAACTGTTAGCATATCAATCGGTAGCTGGACTACATATTCTTGAAATAACAAGACTGTTATCATTTTGTTTTGTGCAGTGACTAAACAGTAGTTACATCACGAAAACTGATAATGCAGCCAGTAAATGATTAGAATACTTAATCTAATCAACACTAGCCAGCCATTAGGCTCTGAATTAAACTGACTAGATTTATTTCTACTCGTACAAAACTCCGCGCGACAATCGTTTGCACTTTCGCGAACAAACGAGACAATGGCAGATAGGAAGGAGAGACGGGGAGAAGGGAAGTTGATGCGAGAGATGCATCAACTCGCAACTGTCCACTTTCTCATAATTTTCGCAGCGCGCACTGAACGACGGCATTCAGTAGTCAAATGCCGCACGCAATGCCGATCGCTCGCGTGCTTGATTTGTATAATTCTTTCGCTGTCGATCAGAGCTATCCTATATTCGGACGAAACAATTTGATTATCGCCAGGTCGATATTTATGGATGCGGAGATACGTATACCTAATTTCGATAGGGCGAGGAGCTACGTGAAACGGACACGAAATGCGAAGATCACTTTTTACTGAATTTAATCTTTTATAAGTGCTTGCTTTCTCTCTTATATCTTTATGAAGATCTTCAGTAACGATATCGAGCGGTTTTAAACAATGTTTGGAGTTGCTCACTTTTACGTTTTTCCCACCAGAAATGTTAATTGCGATCGTTATATTTCAACGTTCGTTTCAAATTCGTTTATGTTTCAACATGTGCACGCGAGCTCAATTTCACAATCTTTTCGATCGCGGTTGGTTCCGCTTTCATCGTAAACACCCACATTGGGATCCCACGATGGCGATAGCACGGCGAATGGTACCGATTGCTCCCTGACATTAAGCGCCTCTGATCGATTAAAGAAATTTTTAAATTTAAACTCTTCAATTTCAAATCGAATCGTTTTATCAGTTTGAATTCGAATCCGAAGGAATAGGCGCATGCGGCTGAAATACTGGAAGATAAATGAAATGATACAGCATAGAATGTAAAAATTTCAAACTTGGTGGCGGATATATTGCCTCTGCTCGTAAAAGAGTTAAATAAATACGTGATCGGAGTGTTTAAACTTGGAAGATCCGGCAAATTGAAAAGGACTTTCGTGCGTTTGAGATCCGAATGAACAGTGTGGCAATCTCTCCGTTGGCAAATACTTGACCTGAAACGAAGAGTTACGTTCACGATCGCGGAGGTGTTGCAAATGTACAATGAACGCGATGCGGGAATGGCAAAGTGGTATTGTCCACTCATCGGCCATTAAAGCGAACGCTAAACTGTCAGTCGCAATGTTAAGCAAGTACGGTTGTCCACCTACGTGCGTTACGTAGGTCAGACATGTGCGATGCGAGAGAGTGGCTATTCCAATTTTGTATAAGGCCACGTGGGAGAGGAGCTATATTCGGATTGATTTGTAAACGTACCTCGTTTCTTGCAATTTACGTTTACATTTAAATTAATTCACTCTTAATTTTTATGCTTTTATGGCGGATGTTTATCAAGGACAGACTTTTAGATATTAAAAATACGTAAATAAAAATAATGGCATGTGTCTACTTGCCGTTGTTTTTTGCTGGATTTTTTATTTGCTTTTTTAAATTTAAAAAAAGTGTAGCAAAATGGCAGAAATTCCTACGTCCATAGAGTTGAGAGTTAAAGCTGCCATACATCTAATAAAGAAATAAATATACATCGTTTTTATATGCTGGATAAAAATATAGTAAAATAGGTCGTGCGAGTGTAGAAAGAAAACGCAAAAGTAAAATATTTATAAAAGACGATCTTCTAACCTTAGTTCTCGATAACATCATTATTTAATTAGAACCGTGACCGTGTGGACATCGCAAAGAGCGAACTATCATTTAAGGACGTAACTATGTAAGATAATTTTTCATTGTATAAATCTCGTGAAAATTAAGTTCGTAAATCAACGCTTCCGTGACGCAAAATGTCATGAAAGGAAGTCGCTATCTCGTTTCATATAATTTCTATTGGTTGCATATTTAACTTTATTAAACGCTTTATTAATGTTGCATATATTTAGGGTAATTTATTTGAGATTACTTTTTTTGGAATATTTCTTTCCAAGATAGCAGAAAAGGTCAAGTTTCTTAAAATTCAGAAGAAAAACCTCATGAATGTTTTGTTTCTACAGTATCAGCTAAAAATTATCGAAACTGTAGATTTTTTAGATTTTTTTTTCCTCTATTAAACGACAAAAAATCTTTTAAAAATTTTGGTCTTGAAACCAACTGCAAAGAAAAATTTGGTGTATAAAGTTTATGCAACAAAAATGACATTTTGCTTAATTTTAAATAAATAACTTTGAAACGAGTAAGCGAATCCAAATAAACTTTTGTACGAATATTTATTAGTAGATGTAAAGAATTTTAATTATTTGATAGTGCCTCATCAAATTTGGAAATGACTACTGCATTACGCGATTTTACATAAAAATCAAGAATAAACAAAAAATAAAAAATAACTTTTAAACAAGAGAATTATGTTTAAATTTTACACAGAGATCCTCAAACATAGAACAATCTATGACCAATATTCATAGTCGATTCTTATTTTAAAATCATCTTAAGACGATCACCTTAAGGCGGTCTTGAATATAAGAATCGACTTTGAATACCAGCCCATGAAATTTAAAAACTTCTGTGACAATTCTTAAAGAATTTACTTTTCTTGAAAGATAAATGATAAAACAACGATATAAAACAGCTGACATCATCCATCAATTGTCACGTCTCTGCGACGACGCGACGATGCGCCGGTTTGACGTTGTTGTATGAAAATGATATCAGGCGTTGCTGACTTAAATTAATGCCGCGATACGCGTCAGAGTTATCGCATTGCGAATACGAGTTAAACGAGACTCGACGTCGCATTACGCGAAGATGCAGACGTGCGCACGTGCGTCGCGTTGCTCCTGGAAACCGTTGGATTCCCTCCATCATGGAAGCCGCACGAGTCGACCAAGCTGGTTCAAGGCCGCCGTGTGGTACACGCGGACACGCATGTAGAATATTCCTGCGGTTTGTCGCGACTTGCCTCTTCCCCCCCGTCGATGCTATTTTATTTATTTGATCGCGAGATCACATACCTGGAGACACATATACCTGCTTTTCCCGCGTTCCGCACTGCGAGATTGGAATTTTCGCATCGAAAGATCGCATGTTAGATGTTTACATGTGTAGACATGTATACATACATGATTTTTTCGCCGCGGAAAATTTTTCAGCTATGACAGAGATCAAAACCAAATTTCGAAATAAACTCTGCAACAATTAATAAATTCTTCGTATATAAATGATTCGCTTTGCTGCGACATCGAAAATATTAACAATGTAAAATAAGAGCATTCTTTAAATCTTTATATCTCATTTTTTGGAGAAATAGATATGAAAAATTATATTCAATAAAAAATTAAGGAATGGGAGGATTTAAGGACCACTCCGCTTTTTCATTGTTTCTAAAGTTGAATTGCATATATTTCAAAAAATGGGTCGCGATCCATATTTGGAAAATTTTGCTTCAGAGTATGATAATACGGGATAGTGCAGACGATTGAATTCGATTATATGCGGATTTCATAGATGCATTCATAATAGATGCATCAAGTTCGTATTCAGGCTGCGCGCATTCTGTTCAGAAACTCGTGCGTCTTGACTATTGATTAAAAAATTTAATGCCATATGTTAATTAATTGGTTGTTTACTTTTAATCTTAATAAAACTTAGTGAATTTTCACTCAAAATAGTATTAATGTTAAAAAAATATGAGTAGCATTTTGAAGTTAATTCTTTCTTTTTATAATTTACATTTTAATTTATCTTATCTTCTACTGTTTTTTATCTTGACTTAATTTAATTGGATACTTTAATCCTACTTAAATACATTCAAATTGCTGCCGAGGTAATTTAACGTGTGCGATTGTCGCTTTATCGAGGAAGAACGTATTACCTGATTTTATGAGATTATTGATTAGAGGATTCGTGTCTTACGGATGTTTTGACTATACACTATCAACTAACAATTATACTTTAAAAACTGCAAACTGCTTAGGTAAGTTTATTTTTTTTCCTAATCAACGACAAAAAATTTTATTTGTGAATACCCGAATTTTGTCCTAAAACAGCTACAAAAAAAAAAAAAAATTTATTTATGATAACTTGTACAGCAAAAATGATTATGTTTTGTTGTAGTCTTAACTTTATTAAGCAAATAGTTTTCAAAAGAGTACGTAGATTCAAATAAAAATTTGGCGTGAATATTTATCAAAATTTATTGATTTAATTCGTAATGTTATTTTTTCAATAAATTTGCAAATAAGTACTGCAAAACGCGAATTTACATAAGAATCAAGAATATAAATAAGAAATTAAATAACTTTGACACCAGTAATAGAATTGTGTTCAAATTCTATATAAATACTCAAATGTAATAATGGAACACTCAATGAAATATTTTTCGTAATGCTTTGAGTTGTGCCGCATTCTTAACACGAATAGCTCTCTTCTTTCGCGCAGAAAGACTTAAAATAACCAGAGATAAACACTTGGTTACATACTTTGCAATTGTAAACGATGCTGTTTTCGACGCGCCGTTACTAATCTATATGCATGATTGTTCCTAATCCGGGGATCGAGAATGTTCGTTCTCTTTGGAGCGAGTGCTTTTGAAAGTCATGTGATAAGCATCTTCGTCGGTTGCCAGGCGATCAATACTCCGCCAAGAAGCTAATGAATAAATTTAATTTAGTAAGAAGCTTCTCCTCTTCCGTTCCAATCAAATTTCGAAGCTTACACCTTGCTGACGATATACGCACGACGCAACGTGTCCCGGAATAGACGCTTCAAAATGCCACATCCTTGAGTCAACCCGGAATTGAGTGTCTCTCTTCGCAAAAATTCAACGACGCAACGTTATTTACGCGTAGTGTAAGAATTTTACATAAGAAATGCCTTTGAAGAATTCAGGAAATATTAATGTATAAATATATAAAATATAATAATAAATATATAATATATAAAAAAAATACTGAGGTGATCAGAATCGAATGAATCTTTTATTTTATAGTCGTGGAATGCTCATTATATTAAAATAAAATATATAAAATACAGGATTGGATAATAACTTGTTAGAAAGTTAAATATTATGTAATAAAGTTAGAAAGTTAATAACTTTTAACTTGTTAATTTTTAATGATTTAAATTTTACTTTTAACTAGCTCTCTTTAAAACAAAAACTTTAATTTATAAAAAAAAATTAAAAGAAAATATATTTCTACATAAAAAATCAATATTTCTTTATTTTATATAAAATTAATTTACAAATAAAATATTAAAACTTTACTTGGTAATTTATATTATAAATTGTTTTAAGTAAGCTAATTTTAAAAAATTACGAATTTCTAATATGAATAGCACTTTTCAAAATTAACTTTTAATTTAATCTTCTCAATTTAATTTAATCGTAACTTTGAGTTTTTTTTTGTTCATATATAACTTTTTTAACGTAACTAATTTTATAAGCTATTAACTTTAACTCAATTTAGATTTTTAAAAATTAATATATTTTTTAACTTATTTAGCCCTTAACTTTGATAAAATATAATACATATCTAAATATTGACATTGTTATCTAAATTTAAGAAATTTGAGAAATGACAATCTCGTTTTTGTGGGCATAACGATTCTAAATTTCGGTAGACGGATTCCGTGTAAGATCGTGAAACGTCCTGTATAGTTAATGCGTGTCGTAATTGGAGATGAAGCACGCGTGATTGCTTTACGCTGCGTCGCGATACGCATACGTCACTCGGTAGAAAAGAAACGAGGCGATGGTTCTTTGACCAGTAATCTCTTAGCACGATTCCAGCCTACTCATTCAGTGCCGCTTCCGTCTTTGGCACAATGGCGGTGAACGACGAAGGTCGTGCCAAGCCTCCCTGATCGCGTAATAAATTTTTTACAATGCGAGCGTATTGCGTTGTGTCGGGAGTAAAAATAAGCTCAGGCGATTAAATCAATCTTTTATTCCGCAGTTGTGGAATATCCGTCATTGAAATAAAAATGAGATATTGAGAATTCTTAATGAATCGCTCGAAACGTTGGTTGCCGTCCGCGGTTGCCGTTGATAATCTTACGAGCTATTTGTAATCCTTTTCTTCTTTCTGATTTCATATGATGAATGAATTAAATTCCTCACGTCGATAGATACGTTGAAAATCGTTCTCGGAAAGCTTCTCGAATTTTAGAAGCAGGTATTAACCCTTTTTATAGTCCATGTCGAGTTGGACAATGCCTCGCGCTAATTTTTTGCATGGTTCTCGCGATTATAATCATCAAACTATATTTCTAAGATCTTCATAAATTACTCTAATAAAAATTCTTTGTTTTCTACGCAGCACAGAAATAAATTGCAGAAATATTGTTGCAACGTTGTAACGTTGCTGCAAGTTCTGTGCTGTATGGGTTCCCTCATTGATTAGATTGAAAGCAAAAAAATTCTCACCAACACACTTCATCCGAGTGACGTCGCATGGACGTTGCGATGTCCTGTGACATCGTATGGATGTCGTGATGTCCATTGAATGGAGAAATGTACTGTACGAGTTTGATTCTCACACATTTATGAGAAATAATGTCGCAAAAAGGTTAATGTTGTCCACTTCTATCACTGTGGATTAATCTTGGTTTAGCTTATTCGTCGCTTTTACAATTTTTATAATTAGAAAAAGATAAACAGTAAGTTAAACCAAGGTTAAAATCAATCTACGTTGGTAGAAATGAATATACAGGGTGTTCATTAATGGTTGTACTTTTTACCATAGGAGTCTGATTTACCGACGGATATGTATTTCTAACAAAATATTATATTAGAAATAAATGCATGCTCCTATAGTAAAACGTGAGGACAACCATTAATAAACACCTTGTATAAGTTAATTGAGCTTTCCCACACGTAATGAGAAGAATTTTTATTTTTGTACACGTCGACGAGATCAGCGGGAATGTCGATGCGCACGTCAAACGTAATTCTCGAAGTAGACCTTAACAATGGGAATGTGCAAGAAGTTGCTTCTTGCCGAGGAAAAGGAACTCGCTGAAAGCGGACGAGACTAACGTAGTTTCGAAGAGAATTCGTTTACCGCACGTTGAATTTAATTCTTCATCAAACGACCGTGCACGATACGAACTGTAAACTCGCGAATTGACGCGATTTATTTGCCCTCTCGTCGCTTCTCCTCTCTTTGTCTGTATCATAACAATGCTTTGTGCTAGGAATGAGAGATAAGAAGATAGAACACATGTGTACGTCGTGTGTGTACATATGAGAAACAGTTGCGACGATAAACATCTGTCCCATGCGTGTCTCTTATGCCGTTCCGAAATTATATAAGCTTCGTCGAATCCGAAGGAAATTGATGTGCAGTCCGATGTCATTTGATATAAAACATTGGGCCGCGCTCGATATGCGACACGCGCATATTTGATACGCACGCTGAGTCACCAGAAAGAGAACTTACCTTATGCGGCTTGGAAGGCATAAGGAAAATGTGTGAAACGCACAATACGAATGGCTCGGAAAAACAAACGCTCGGAAACGTTATTTCCGTCGAAGCCGAGAGAACGGTAAACCTAAACAGACATATCTGTTCAGGTTCACAGGAACATTAATGCTTTTTTAAAACGATATACTTCTTGTATTGAAGGATCATCTGTCATTTTTCTTGCGTTTCAATCATCTCCTTAGTAATCATCTTTGGCATGAAAATATCAGGCTCGAAGGAATAGAATTTTAGAGTGAAGTTTCATTTATTCATCTCTCTCTTCCGTTCCGAGAGATACGCTTAAATGCTTCGTCTCTGAGTCATTCTATTCCAGTGAATGATTAACAACAGTCTTGTATCAATATTCTAATTTCCAGGATGTTTACTCTACCAGAAAAAATCACCAAAGCCTGGAATTTTCAAGGAATTAATTTTTTTATTCTTTAAATTCGTTAATTTTTATAGAATTTGGACTCTGGAAAACTCTTGAAATTTTACTTTTGAAACTAATCTTATCTGAAATTTCAAACAAAATTCTTGAAAAATTCCGAGAATTCTCAAGTAATTTCACAAAATTGGAATAAACATCTTGAATTTTCTACTCGCAACCGTTACATACAACATATATTACATTTATATTATTGAGCGGGGAAATAATGATGTAACATTGTTAGCATTTATGATGTCGGAAGAACCCGAGCGAACGCCCGAGGTCTTGCATGCGATCATAGCCGTTCACGATGATCCTTACGGCGTTGATGACTTAACGATCGTCGCCATTCTAAGACTGCGTCTTTTGCAACGTG
Organism: Solenopsis invicta; assembly: GCF_016802725.1. NCBI lineage: Eukaryota > Metazoa > Arthropoda > Insecta > Hymenoptera > Formicidae > Solenopsis > Solenopsis invicta. The sequence continues at coordinate 24,115,862 of NC_052668.1, forward strand.
CCCTCGCCGCTACAATACCAGTGCGAGCACTTAAAAATGATCGATGCTCGCCACTGAAATGAGTCGTATCCTGAAACGCTGTACAGTGATGTTGTATCAATGTTATATTTTCCCTCTCAATATAATAGACGCGTAGTAACGGGCGGTTGGATGCGTAAATTTTGCCGATGCCGACGAGAGCCAGCATCGCCGTAGCGGTTTCGGAGAGAGAAAAAAGAATGCGTCGTGGCGACGATAGCCACATGACGAAACAAATTCGATGAAATCGTCGACACGGCGACACGCGGTGGCTTTTCGTTGGCCTTGTCCTCGATGAAAAGCCACCTCGTGGGAGATCGCCTACGTGGGAGACCGACACGCCTGGAAACAGTTTGCCTCAAGAAGAGCGAAAGCGTTCTGGCATTAAAACGACTAGCACGCGGCCCATCCGTCCGCCATCTTCGTCACGGTTGAGATAATGGGAGCCAGGAGGGAAGCATCGCGAAGTTTCCGCAGGACTTCCTACATACACACCCTCGTTCGCGAATTCTCCCGCGGAATCCTCGTCGAGCTCCTCGCCGAGATCCTGCGCGAGAATTTGCGAACGAGGGTGTATGTGTGTGGGAATTCCGAGGAAACTCGTCTCTTAGCAGCAATGGCGTCGTTTGCTGATGTGGCCGGCGTGCCGAGAAACGCATTCTTCTCGCAGCATATGCAACGCGCGAAACAGCGCGCGTGGCTCCGCGCGGTGCCGCCATCTGCCGGCACCGAGTGGCATTAGCAGGTAACTGCAATGTCTCGCGTTAGATGACGCCACGATACTGAATTTCGTCAGAAGCGCATATGTATACAATTTCTAATTAATTAATTAATGCATAATATACAAAATACTAGTTATATTGTATATATAAAAATTATGTATATACTAATATATAGAAATTTAATTATATAATACGTAATTATGTATAATTATTTTGTATTATATAATTATTATTTAATTATATGTATATATATATATATATATATATGTATATATAAGAAGAAAATTATAATTTAAAAATATATAATACTCTAATATTTATATTAAAATATATTACGTATTTAATATATACATATAATTAATATGTAAAATAATTTATCAATAATGCTATAGAAATATTTAAAGACGTTTCAATTCCTGATGTTATATGTTTCCGATATAATAAAAGTTATACGATATTCAAATTTTGTCTAGTAAACAGCTAACATAAAATAGTGTTTTTGAATGTTTAATCTAATTTATAGCGTCTTTCTAAATTTAATAGAATTATATTTTAATTCTGTATATCTCTGGCTTTAGTTTTTTAAAAAGTTTTTAGTTCTAAAACTTTCGTAAGCTAGATTTTGAAATTGTGAGATGCGGACAATCGAGAGATCAATATAATTAATTGCACTTTGTATATTTTTTTTCCAGTGCACAGATTTCGTGAAAGCAGGAGCTGAGCAAGGATTGACCCCATCTGATGTCGTCCTCGCTGCTGATATCACCTTTTCATGCGTAGCTGATCCTCAGGCAGCAAAGGATGTAAGTTGAAATTTTTCTGTTAAAATAATTTATTTTATTCTGCGACATAGTTCTCATTGTATTAAAATTGACGGGAATATGCTCGTATATTTTCTACGTTGAACTTTTTTCTAGATGGTTTTTGGTAACTGCGGTGTTCTAATGGAAATATCATCTGAGAAGAGCTATGTCGAAATGACTGGCATTGACGCGGAAACATCGCAAGACATTGCCGAGGCGATAAACGGCAAGGGTGGCCGCTACCTTGAGGCTCAGGTACAGGGGAGTAAAACACAAGCGCAAGAAGGTACTCTTGTTATTCTTGCTGCCGGAGATCGGTCGCTCTTCGACGAATGTCAATCTTGCTTCGAGGCAATGGGCAAGAATAGCTTTTACCTTGGCGAAGTCGGAAATGCTTCCAAGATGAATCTGGTACTTCAGTTGATGGCTGGCGTCACTCTCGCAGCTCTGGCCGAGAGTATGGCACTTGCCGATCGTGCTGGACTCCAACAGAAAGACGTTTTGGAAGTTCTGGAGTTGACATCTTTGGCGTGTCCGGCAATTCTTGAAAAAGGCAAAGGTAGACGTCAATTTCAGCCAACTATTCAACAACTAGTGCTCTTTCTAGTAAATCTGTTATTTTGATTTTAATAACATAATCATTCTAATGATTGTATGTTCTGAGACTCGTTAAAATTAATTGAGAATCAACATTCTACCTCGGACTTGCAGTTAATATTATCCTTAATATTCTGCTTCGCAGCGATTATCGAAGGTGGTTTCCCAACTCAGCTACCGCTGCAGCATATGCAAAAGGACCTGCGATTGTCATTAGGCATGAGTGACCAGTTGGAGCAACCTTTACCGCTGGCTGCCGCGGCGAACGAAGTGTATAAACACGCAAAGCGTCTTGGATATGGCGAACACGACGCCTCGGCCGTTTATATTAGGGCCAGGTTCTAACGCAGCATGCGCTTCGTGTTATTGTCACCGAGCTTCTTCATATTTATTGCAATACCTGACGTTGTTTCCCGCCGCTAAGAGAATGAGAAAAAGAGAGAAAAAGAAAGAACATTGCTGCATACATCAAATGTATATTTTTTTGTTTGCTATAGGTCGACGATTTCAAAAGATATACACGCCGTCAATTTTATAAACATTTGTGAGATTTTATGGAAGGTAGAAAATGAAGGATGCAATAAAGAAAAAAATTATAGTAAATCGTAGAACAGCTTTATCGACGTGCGTTGCGAAGAAAAATTTTATAGCATTTTATAGAATTATTTTTATTTCTCATACATTACGACAATGAAGATTTGAATTATTGTCTACGGCAATATTCTTTTTTTAATGGCATTGCGAGATAGCTCTTCACGCGCTTGCCAATCGAAGAAATATTTTTCTTCGCGCGCGAACGGAGGAATAGCGTCGGTTTGATTAACAGTTGAGCTTCCGAGTCGCGTTTCGATTTCAATCACCCGCGAGATGCCCACTCGGCTCAGTTTCGACAGATTCGGAATGTGTTGAAAAAAAATGTGCCTTACGCTACCGATTGAAGGGAAAGGCTTAATGACATACGAAACAGCCGCATTGAAAGTGGCTTCATGATAAACGATACATTGTATCGGCGTGTGAGATTTACCTCAACGACCGGGAGATTGACGAGCTCGACCACGAACATGAGATTGCAGACGATAGTGACAGTAGCCACGGAAAAACGTAGAGACCGCACGCTTTACGTGGCACAATTGTAAAGTTGAAATACAACTATAAAAGCGTGTGGCTAATCGAAGCGATGATGACGGTAAGGGAACTGAACCTTCCTCGCATAATTTCGTCTTCTTTACGAATTTGAAGAATAGCTTTTAATGGACCATTTTATAGGCGCACTTTTATTTTCATTAGTTTTCTTGATTTTGTATATCGCACTGTACAACGAACAGACGCATATTTTATCTCGCGCTGTTTATTAGTAACTTAGCAGATTTAACTGAAAGATTGATTAACTATTTTTCTGAAGATATAAGGCAAAAGATCACAGACAGTATCGTTCGTGCAGAAAAATCCTTCTGAAATCGTCGCGGAGTTTGATGTCTGAATCTGAATTGAAAAAGAATAGATGTTACGTTTGTGCTCGCTAACTCGGCTCACTTTTACCGATGCTGCTGTTGATTGACAGACCGACAAGCAGCGCGTTATAAATTAATGAAGAACTGAAAAGAATATTTACAGATGTATGTATATTATATGTTGCGTCTTCATGTATTCAATTATATGCTAGCTCTCAAAGGCTTGGCCTTGAAAACAGCAGCAGAAATCTGTATATCTACAGATATATTTTGTACTTTTAGTCATTCCATAGCTTTGAAAAGAGAAATTTCAAAATTGAAGTTACGAGCCGAACATTATAAAACCTAAATAAAAATGTATATTGATGAATTGTTGCGGATCACTTTCCCAAACCCTAGCATAATTTGTTTTTAGTATACGGAAGTTTATTCACATTGAGCATTGCGTGTTCGACTTCTCGGAACGATCCTCGAGACAGCTACCACGATAACGTACTTTCTCGTACGAGCACATGATCTCCGTGAGAAGAAAATTCTCTTGCAAGAAGAGAAAAGTGAATGAGCGAGACGTTTCCGTTTTCCCAGGAAAGTGATTTCGTGGACGACGCGCGACGAAATCGAGAATCATGAGAGAATTGCGATTAGAGATTTTTGGTTAAGAAACTAAAAAATTAATGTGCAAAGAAATATTTTAGTTACATTTTAAGATAAAATTTTAGAAAAGTCAATTTCTTCACGCCGAAATAAATTTGTATCCTCTCTATTCAGTTTTACGAGAAGTTTTGCCAAACAATAATAGATCTTTTGTAATAATTGTTGAACATAAATTTTTTAGATGTTTAACAATTATCAGTAATTATTACAGAGCCTAGCGATATGAAAATTGTGATTATTGATTGTTCCGATAGAAATGCGCAAATTTATTTTCTAAATTGCTTCAACAATATATTGTCTTTTTACACTGCGAGTTAAAATCTAGCGTTTAATGTTTAATTATAACTTTTATGGGAAAAAAAATTTAGAGAAATAAAAAATTTCAGCGAAGAATTAAAGCAAAATTATTCCTATGTTGAGAAATTAACCTTTTTCTTTTAGGCGACAGATAAGATTATCTGCCCTTTTATCTACGACAAAATCTCGAAATTGAACGGAAAATTGTGTCGTTTACTCGACACAGATCTTAAATTTATATAAGCGGGAAATTGCGTATAGCGTATAGCTGAAATAACAGTGGCTTGGCGCCATATCACGTGCGACAACATCTAATTAGACACGTACACAATCAACAGTTAAATAACAACATTACAATGGCAAATCGTATGTGTATGAATCTGCAACATGTGAGGTGAAGATAGAAGAAAATATATTCTACTGTATAAGAAAACAAGCATAAAGGAAGATATATTATTAGTAAATATTAAGTTTACTTAAAAAGAAAACAGGAAAAAAAAACAGTAAAGAACATAATGTGGGAGTAATTAGTGTGAGTGCGAGCGAATGAATGAGAGTATACATTATGCGCGTTACGTCGGTATCAGACGTTATATGTTTTGTCATGGATACACTATGGTTTTTGAATAAATATCTATTTGACCTATGAAATTTATTTGTTCTGTACCTGTGAGTCAGAAATTGTATTTTTGTTCAAGCAGTGACTCCTTTGTCTGTATTGTCGAATAATTTGATTTATAATCATTATCATTATCATTATTATTTAGTTTTGCTCCTGAGCAATTAATTTAGCAAATGTGTCGTATTTGGATGGTTTTATTAATCAAATTAAGACTAATTTTATGTAAGAAAAACAATATAAATTTTGTAAAGATAATACACTAGATTTCTTAAGTTTAATGCCGAAATTAGCTTGGCAGTCAAAGTATTAAACGTCCAGTCGGATACGCCTACAATTTAGATTTTGTATATATTTTAATGATTTATAGAAATTTTTAAGCTTTAAAGCGTTGTATATTTGGATTTTCATTATGTGGAAAATTGCATTTCGAAACAACTATTTCATTTTATGTTTCTAACAATAAGAGTCTCTTGGCTGGATTTTTTAAGACGTGTTTTACATAGTGCGCTATTTTAACGTTAAAATTAAATCTTGAAAGGGAAATTGATACAAAGTATTTATTACACATATTATAGGCATGAATTTAAAAAAAAATCAACTTTAATAGTAACGTATCAATGGCAATTTTTTTTTATTGGACACACTCGAAGAATAATTTAGATTAAAATTATTTTTTTTTACAAATCTGCTGAAAATTCACTGCAGATAACCAAATTACGCTCGGTGCTTGAAATTTTGATGAATAATCTGAATAGCCTACTTGAGTTGGAAAATGTTTCAAAGATACATATATTAGATACAGATCCTATTCGATTTGAATTGATTGATGTATTTGATAAAAGAAGATAAAAAGCAAAAGCTTGTTATTTTTGTTTACGGTTTTGATATTATTTTTGTTCCCTTTTTTGCGAGTTTTCCTTTGTTCGAACTGTCCAAAGAATTATTGAGAATCAATCATTGTGATCTCATCGTTCTGTTCGAGAAATAAAAACTATCCAAACTTGAACTTCAGTTCAAGTTTTTACGTACGCTTCAAATTGTGCTTAAGCAACGCAATATTCTAATAGCGTATTTCGGAAATTGAAATAACAGTTCTAAAAATGTATTTTAAAATTAGGACTGTGATTAATTTGAAATGCTATTAAATATAATATTACGAAATCTCATTTTAGAAAAATATGAAAATGAACAAGTGACAAGTCTCTTGATTCAGATTAAATAAAACAATAAATATTAGGTAATACGATCAAAAAATCAATTATTTTTATAACTTTGAAAATATTTGTATTTTTGTAAAATTTTTAAAAGATATTTATAGACATCTGGAAGATATCTAAAATATATTTCTAACACTTTGTATATGCGATACTGTTTTATTCTGTTACAATTTTTCTTTAATAAACAACCATACAAATACTTTTTAAAGTTGTTAAAATATATGCAAAAATCATTGAAGAATTTTTTCATATTTGTTAAAATAATGAAAATTAATTCGATAATATCGTGACTCAACGTGTGTAGAAGTTTCAAAAGACGTATGTTGTTAAAATATTTATTACATGCCTCTTTAAAATTTTTAAGATATCTTCGAGACATCTTCAGAAATTTAAACTTTAAAAAAAATTATTTTTAATGTAAGAAATAATTTAATTGTCCTGATTTAAAAAATTTCTTTCACTTAAAAAAAGATTTGCATAATCAAACTATTTTTTTTTTTTTTTTTTTTTTATTATAATGAAAAGAACAATCAAAAAAATTTCTTCAAATTAACGAAACTTTTTTTATTGTATAGAAATGCACAATTTTTTTTTATTAAATATTTTTTGACTTAAAGAAACTTTTCTCTGATTATGTTACAACCTGCCAAATTAAAAATATTTTTTAAAATAAATAAATATTTTTGTTTATGTGGGATAGTCAAACAAAATGTATGTAATACATTTGTCACTGATTTTCATTTCTAAAGACTGTTTTCGCAATAATTTTTCCGGCTTAGAAAAGCTACATGTACAAGTTTTCATTAACTTAAGCATCACATTCTTTAATCAATTTTTTAAACAGATTTCAATTAATTTATCATCGAGTTACATGTGCAAATAATCTTTCGTTAGCGCACGTCCCTCTCCTAAAATTCTCTATTCCGTAAAAAAAAAAAAATTTACATCAACGCACGCGCGCGTACTCTCGACGTAAGGAGCGGCAGAACCGCCTCCACGCGTATCTACCGCGAGGAAGGGGCGACCGGGCCCGCCGCGCCGCGTCGACGAAGGGGAGCGGGCGGGGGCAGTGACGTAGCAGCGGCGGGCGAGAGGAACGGGAGGCTCGGCTGCCGTCAGATGACACCTGTGGCTCGACCCCCACGATCAGTACAGCCGCGACTGTGCACGCGCCGCTCCGCCGTGTTGTTTTTACGTGTCCTCGCTTCCGCGCGCGCGACCGCGCGCTTGATTACACACGCACGCACCCTCACGCACACACATACATAAATACATAAACACACACACACGCACACACGGTGCGCGGCTACGTCGCGTACGCACATCACCACCGTGCGTACATGCGTGATACGAACGCACGGGGTGCACACGTGTTGCGCCGTGTATTTATTCGCTCCACGTGTGCGGAACTGTCACACCGACTGTCATTTTTAGCCGTGGCTGCGTCCGGTGGAGAGAAGCTTCGTTGGAGAAAGGGAAAAAAAACCACATTTGTCTCAAGGTACGCGTATTGCGCAGCGCGCGCGCGCGCGTGCACCGCTCGAGGGAAACTCGGGCCCGCCGGCGTGGTAGTAGTCTCGATTTCCTCGAGTTCGGAATTTCGGTGTCAACGCGGACGCGCTTATAAACTCGCGAAGGTACATTCCGCGCTTGTTCATGTGTGTTTATACTATATGTGTCGAACACAGGAGTCCTCCCCTCATTCATCCATCTGTGTGTGCCGCTTATTGCGTACTACTGGCACACATAAACACACGCGGCCGAAGCGGGTTCGGATCGAGAGCGATCGATGACGTCACAGGTTTGCCTCGGTTCGCACGGAAACATGAAAACTCGGTTTCGACCTTTTCTACAAGAGACAGATGTTCGGATCGCGCTTTTCGACCGAAGTCAGGTTAGCTGAAACAAAATAGCGTTGCGTGAACGACGAAACGAATACGTGATCGTTGATTTCCATCGGGTCCGTTCCCATCGTCGTCGCGAATGAAAGGGGGTCACTTTTGCGTTACGCGTGGCACATCGGAGCGTCGATCTCGACTTCGAGACGCGAGACGGGGATTCTCGTACGTAGGGATTTTTCGACGGTAATTACAGCACCGTCAGGATTACTTTCGTCCGTCGTAGAGTTCCTTGAGTAAAAGTTGGAACACCGAGCGGTAATTTTCGATTATTCCGCCATATGTAATCGATAAGAATCGATATACAAGCGATATTTTAATGTATTACAAATATATGCAGTGTTGTGATACATGTTTTAAAATAATGAGATACAGTTGAAGAAAAATATAATTACGCTGGGAAAAAATTGTTGATTAAATTTTTTAACTCGATTAAATTTTTTCAGTTCATGTATTTATGTATTTGATTTGACAAAATATATAAAATGTATATTTGAATTTCAGTTGAATTTTATTTACACACTTAATTTAAATACGAAAATACTTGAATTGAAGAAGTGCAATCAAGTTGAAAAATTTAGTCAAGTTAACAACTTTTATTCTCAATGTACAGATGAACATTTTCTATGACTAACTAGATACAGATTTATTTATTTAAACAATAAATCTAGATATTCTACAATGCATAATAGATAATACGAATGATAAGAATATGAATGTTAGTGATAGAGATGATAAAGACTACTTAATATCCATTTGAATATTATTTTCTACATCAATCTTGTTTTTTTATTGTAATATTGGAAAGTATGTTTTATCTATACCCTATATAATTATCTATACTATAAATTTTACTATACTATGTCTATACTATAGTTTTATGAAGGATTGAGTAGTAACTAGTTGAAAAGATAAAAGTTAAATATTAAAGTTAAAAAAATTAATAACTTTTAACTTAACTTAGTAATTTTTAAATAATTTAATTTTTAATTTTAACTAATTATTTTTGAAATACAAACTTTAAATTATTAACTTTTTTCCTAAGTTAATTTATCTGTGAGTAAATTAAAAATTAAAAAAGAATATATATTTTTACTTAAATAACAATATCTTTGCTATTTCATATAAACTTAATTTATAAATAAAATGTTAAAAATTTGTTTGATGATTTATATTGTGATTAAGTAATCTAACTTATAAAAATTTTGAATTTTTAATTTAACATGAATAATACTTTTCAAAATTAATTTAATTTTAACGTAACTTTTATTTGAGTCAGTTTTTTTGTTCATGTAACTTTTAACTAAATTAATTTTATAAACCATTAATTTTAATTTAATTTAATGGAAATATATATTAACATATTACTCTATCCTGCTTTTACATATCTAAAATGTTATTTTAAATAAGATACAAAATAGAATGTAACTAGTTACAGTGATAGTTAATTAAAAAGTAATTTTGAAAAAGTTACAAAGTAAATATACAAAAGTATTTAAATACAGTGATTACATACTTGTAGTCAGATATCTTACGATACTGAATATATGTATATAAATTAAATGTGATATGAAATTGAGTATAAATTTTTAAAATGAAAATGAAACGAGTTCACATCTTTCTGATACAACAAATTTTAATTATGTATCACGCAATTTGTACGTAGGCCTTCCTCTTTATAACAACTCTGAAAATATTGTTTTCTCAACTTGAAAATTTTCGTCGTATTTTTATAATAATTTCCTCCAAAATAAGCATCCAGATAATTTTCTTAACTTCAAAGGGAATTCTTTTAAAAGATAAATTAATGGCAGATATTCTTAATTATCATATTCTTAATTTTAAGAAGGATTATATAAGTAAGATGAAATTATATGAAGTTTGCTCTAGAACTAATTTTTTTTCACAATTATGAAAAGAAATGGAATTAAACAATATTGAGAATTTTATTGGAACGCAATGCTGTTTTTTGTCGATTAAAAAGCAGACTAATAAAAATTATAAATACTAATTTTCGAAACATACATATAGTTTGAGATTAAATTAATTCTTCGAGCCACTTTTTGCTATCGTTTCATCCATTATTTAAATATCACGATGTAACGTTTTGAGTATCAAACATTACACTGTATTATGTGAAATTATAACGATGTAATTATTCTGCTAATTTTAGATGACTTGTTCATCATACCGTGTCGGTCCACGTGACTCAAGGCATTTTTGTCTGCGTTTATTATTATTAGTAAAATATATTTCATAAAAACTACATTTACACAACTACACAAAAAAATTGTACCCTTGAAGTAAGAAGGCTGTACACACATATACTTTGCATGCCTTTTGAACATTTTTGATTAATGACAATTTTTTTTACCTTTTTTTGGGAACTAAGACTTCTTTTTAATGAATTTTTAAACATTTTAGAAAAGAACGATAAGGAATTCTTATCTATTAATTCTCTAACGTTTTTCTTGCTGCTTTCTTACTCTAACCGGGTCACTGCCCTTGAAAAAAGACTTATAAGTGTTTCAATAAACTACTGATTACTATATCAGTAATTGATAATATTTCATCAATTAACTAGTAATCACTGATATAATCAGTTTATTGAAACACTTTATCAATTCTTTTTTTCTAATGGTGGTGCCTCATAGTTTTGAAGAGTTCTTGAGCTCTCTAAAAAAAAAATCTGAGAAAGTTCTGGTACTTTTACAATACCAGAAGAATACGATTTTACAGTTGGTTGATCCAAAACGTTTTTCACTTCTTTTGTACGTGTCCGAATTTGAGGCAGAATAATTCAAAATTGAAAATTTGCTTGGGTCTTCAAATCCCCAAAACGTGTTGAAAAAAAAACGTGTTAGAAAGACTTGCAAAATACGTAGCTTTCTTACTTCAAGAATCTTTTCTACGTATTTGCATTTTAATCGCTAAATATAATAACGAAACGTAAACAAAAATGCCTTGACCTGCATGGATTGACACGTGGCTGGACTAGTTATTTATCTAAAATTGGCGTGGCACGGAGTGTGGTTCAATGCCGTATGATATCCAAACTTTTACTATTACTGGGAACTCTAATCTCGATAGGAGATTTGGGGTTCGTCCTTGCATCCAGAGAAACGCCCTGATCGCTCCGTCGTCGACATCCGCCGCGTTATCTCAGAGAGAGAGAGAGAGAGAGAGAGAGAGAGAGAAACCCGAAAGCGGCCGATCGGTCGCGGATACGCGTTGTGCCACGCCGCTCCGCACCGCACCGCACCGAGACGAGGCCGAGTTTAGCTTGCATGCGTGCAGGCGGCGGCAGCAGCGGCATGTAGATCCTAGGAACAAGGTCGTCGATGTGGAGCGTTACTTTCTAGACGGCGCGGCGTTTCCGACGCAACCGAGAATTAGCCATCCTCTCCGCGCCGCACCGTGCACACGAGACGCGACGACTTCGCGCGAATATAAGTGCATACGCTGCCGTTGAGAATCCCACGCGGGTGGGATAATAATAGGGGATTTGTCTGTTGGATCGGTTTCCGGCTCCTCGAATTGGCTACCAGCAATGGTATGAGAAATTAATAGAGGGACGTGATGTAACATTGATTTATACTAATGTGTGTCACGACGCCAACATTAGCGAAGATATCCTGAGGCTGAGTTTAGCTTGCATGCGTGCATCCAGAGAAAAGTTATGTTTAAATTGTTTTTTTTAATTTCAAGTCGAAATGAAAATACGGAGAAAAATAAAAATTTATTTAATTTTGAAAAGTGACGGTGTTAGCTTTTTTTTTAATTAAATAAGTAATTTGTTTAATTTAAACAAATACATTTACAAAAAAGGTTTGCATTGCAACACTAAACTATTACTTTAATTTTAATAAAAGGAGCGACCAAAATTTTCTTCAAATCAAAGATTTTCTTTAATCGCATGATAATACTCAAATTTCTTTAATTCAAAGAATTTTTTTTTTTTCTTTTTACTCGAAGAAACTTTTCTCTGAGTGTATCCTCATTGTGCCTCTGGCACAAGTTTCTTTTTAAATCAAGGTGACGCATTTTTCAGAAATTGTTCATTAAATAAATACTGACAATGAGCCTTCAATCGCGGATACCGTTGATGTACATACAAGATGTATAGCAAATGCGCCCGGGGTACACCCGATAAAGATCTTCGTACACGGAATTATTTTTCTCGAAACTTTAGTTAAACAAAAGATGTATTTATCTTCGATCTTTTATGTGTCCTTCGTCACGGCGTGTATAATCAGCGATAATTGAGACGTTCGTGCGATAAAGAAGCGAATGGAATTCTAAGCAAGCAATTAAGGCGCGCCTCGTCGATTTAGGTCGTCGTCTTTTACCGATTAGCACGAAAATAAGCCAGAGCACTGTATTGTAATTGTCGTTGCGGCAACGCGCGCCGCCGCTTTGCTCGTTGACAATTTCGCGATTCCGCACGAGCGCTCGCGATTAAAGGGTCAAGGCGTTCGTCGCCTCTCTCGCGCACACCTGTATCTCGTACCCATATCTCCCGCGATAGGCGTGTCCTTTTCGTAATACGCGCATCCTCGCCTTTTATTCTCGCGGTCTCGCTCACGGCGAGAAAACGGAGCGCGGCCCGCATGCCCGCCAATGCGAGACGGAGGCACGTTTCGCTCGCGACACGCGAAGAGATCTCGGAAATCCCGTTTGCGGCGACTCCCGGCGGCCGATAGCTCTCATCTACATGGCGTCTCGAAACGGCCGGCGTCAATTCCGGATCGATACACTTTAAATTGGCCCGGCCGAATTATGAGACACGGAAGGGAAAAGGGTAAATTCCATGCGCGCGTGCGAGACTTCTCGCTCCATTTCGAACGTTGCGACATTTCAGCCTCGCAAAACCATCGCGTATTTAATTCTCGAATTTCGATTATTATATTCCGAGTAAACAACGTCTCATCTATTTTGATTCTTCGAACGCGAATAATCCATTTTCATTCTAGATCCCATGTCAAAGAGCGATCGCATTTATCGCGGATCTCCAATTTCCAACGTTAAATATACAGTAAACAATTTTGTTTCAATTTTACATCGACGTTTTTCAAATACCGGTTTTAACGCAAATACAAAAAGGTCTTTGTACCTAACATTCAGAAATCAGAAAATTTTTAAGTTCTTTTAATTGATCAACAATTAAATGAGGACCAAAATTATCTCTATGATATTGGTCCTCATCGTACTGTCTATCTAATCTTACTGCTTATACTTTTGATTTTTAATTTTTGGAAAGTTTTTTATTGCTCGCTAAAAACTGTTGATTTTTAAATATTTTTCTTAAGAAAAAATTGTTAAATTTTTTTATAATATAAAAATGATATTTAAAATTTTTCTTGGTAATAAAAATCTTCAGACGATATTTTACTGCATAATTTTGAAATATTGTCAAAAATGATCAATGTTTTAAAGCTTTTTTTTTTTTTTTTCGCCTATTCATTCATAAACGCAGAAATTTACGAAATTTTCATTTTTATATTATTTGTATGCAGTGTTCTATGTATCTGTCGTTTCCGAATTCTTTTAATTTTACAAATTTATGCTGATTTCTAAAAGATTGGCTGGAATAAGAAAAGAAATCTCTTCGGAGCACAATAACTCTATTTAAAAACTGTATAAAATTTTTTGGTATAATAAAGAAAGCAGTTAAATGTGTTAGTCAATAGGATGAATTTTAATAAAATTAATAATTTTATTAATTGCCTTTTTTATTACTCTTTCTAAAAGAAATGTGGAGTAAGTGAAAAATGAATTCTCTCGATACGAAAAGCATGATTCTTCCATCCGAAAAGATTTTATTTTTCAAAAACCTATTCGAACGCTTGTATCTCCCAATCAGACTGTATAATGGAGATTCTCCTGTAATTTCATTGAATCCAACGGAAGTATCCTATTGACCGTGCCATGACAAAGCTGTTTTATTGAAACAACAAAATGTTCGCTGTGTTGACGATACTTTGCGGACGTAGTCACGTCCGTGAGCGTAACGCGCGTGTCCGTGTGAGGTATCGGTCGATGAGGCGATCTCGGCGAAGAGTGAGAGAGGCACGGAGCTGCCTGTGTGGGGAAATAGCGTGGACAAGATTACGATGGCGACGTCGCGTCGTGTCGACGTCGAGTCCAGTCGAGTCGACGAGTCCCACTCTTTCCGTAAAGCCGAGGCAGAAAATTCACCTCTTGCTCGAGTATTCCCTGGAGATTAACCCTTGCTGGCCGAACGATTTCGATCGTGCGTTCGCGACGCATCGTGTCTTGCTCTAAGCGAATTCGAACGCGATCCTGGAGAAATTGCGTCATTTTCCTCGAATTATTATTTTTTTCTTTCTTTTTTTTTTACGACGAAAAGGTTTGAGAAAGGAGGGTTTATAAAACACGCGATAAGAATAAATTAGTTTTACGATATCTGCGATTGAATAATAATATATGCGTTAATCATTAAATTGCGAAATACAATTGACGTGTGGTATGTTGAATATTAGCGAATATTAGCAGGACGTGCTTTCTTTTTTGGTTTAATATTGCATAACGCACAACTCATTAACTCGATAAAACGAGCACCGCCGATACTGACACTCTTGCGATACTTTGACACGTTTCAATTATCAAATTACTGATAATACAGAGACATTATTAAACCGAAGAGTATTTGATTACTAATTATAATTATTGAATTGCGAGCTGGACGCAGGCATTATTGTATCAAAGAATATTTAATTGTTAATTGTAGTTATTAAATTATTAATAAACGTACGCAGATGTTATTAAATGGGTCTAACGAACGTTCAGGGGAAATTCGACGAGGCTGCGCGGGGAAATCGGTTAGGTGGACAGGTTGCGCCTGTGCTAACAAGTCGAGTCTCGTCGTGCATTCCAAGGCGTGGATTCCGGAGCGGTTTTCTTTTAGTAGAGAGGGAACGAGAGAAAAAGAGAGAAAGAGAGAAGTAGACCGCTTACGGTACTGATTTTCCAGCGTGCATTTAATGCTCGCCTCGACTCTCTTTCTTTTTACCCTCTGCCAGTTTTCGTTTGCGCAACAAGTGAAGGTCTGACATATGGGACGAAATATGCAAAATGTAACCGAAAATCGTCGTCGGTACGCTACAGAATTGAATTCCGTCTGGCCGACATTAATCGATAGTGATGTTTTCATGCATACGTAAATATGAATTTTAATTGCATCTCCTTTGAAAGACGGCGAGAACGAAAAATCTAATTCGAGGAAGAGTCGCGCGTAAATCTACTCGATTGCTCGTTCTGGAGAAAGAAGAAATATTTCGAATCGAAAGAAAGCTGAGGAAGGACGAGTCTTTTTTTTTTGTAAAATCAACAAATATTCTTTTACAACGTTTTCTTTTTCGTTTAACGCAGTTTTATTAAATTTGCACGTTTCTTTCGTTAAAAAAAGGAAAGATAAATGTACTTTGCGAAACGCGAAATGCGACTTGTGCGTTAAGGAAAAATTACAATCGAAAAGATCTCGCGGCATCGAGTGCACGGAGATTGCTTCTTTCACGAGGTATTACGCAAAAAGCGCAAAGCACTCGTTAACAGTCGGTGAAAATAACAGCGCGGTGCTCTGCCGTGGAAAATAGGGTAATGTATCCGATCGACGGCCCGCTTAAGTCGCATCGCGATAAATTTGCATGGCATTAAATCGGATTTCAATTCGAGCTGGCGGCGGGGGAGAGCGAAGAAGGGTCGCCGCGCCGGAGCGCGGAGCGCGGAGCGCCGCCGGCCGTTTAAAACAAATCGCGACTTCGCGAAAATGTCAGCGACTCTCGACTCGAGTAGGTCGTTTGCCCTTGTAACGCCGGATACTTTCGACTTTGGTGAGAACGGCGCGTGTATTAACCGGTTCATGTAAAAGGATCTCGCTGCTCGCAGCGCTCCGCGTACGGCCGCGCGCGCATATGTTTCCCTCATTATTGCGATGTAACTTTCAACACGCGCCCGTCCGCTCGTCCTTCGAAATATTTCTCTTCTTTCTCAATTTGCGAAGGACTCTCTTTTTCCTTTTCCGCGACTTTCGGGAGTTTCCTTTTCTTTCGGGGGTTTTCTCCTTTTTTTTTTCGTGATTTTCGGGATTTTTTTCTTCCTTTTTTTACAACTTTCAGAAAATTTTTTCTTTTTTGCAACTTTGGGACTCTCTTTTTCCTTTTTCACATCAACTTTTGAGAAGTCTTTTTCTTTTTCTACGAATTTCGGGGAGTCTATCTTTCTTCTTCGCGACTTTCGAAACTCTCTTTATCGCAACTTTCGGGACTCTCCTATTGTTTTTCCACGACTTTCGGGGTTCTCTCCTTTTCGCGACTTTCGACATTATTTTTTTTTACTTTATGTTTTTTTGAGAACTCTCTCTTTTTCGCGATTTTCGGGATTGTCTTTTTCCCCAAGGCGCAAATTGCAGACCGCCCCCTCCCCTCCTCGGAGACCGTCCGTGTAATTTACGCATTTCCGAATCGTTTCCTTTAAGGTGTACTTATCGGCTACTCGAAAGTTATCGGTTATTAGGATTTACGAGCCTTGAATTGGGGTCGCTTTTGCTGTTACGTCGCTTCCCTTTTTCCCTAATCGATGGTATACTCGCCCTATCTTTAAAGCAAATTATTGATACTTCTTTGAGTAACCCAAAATTATCGAGTATTCTATTCGATCCGAAACGTGTGAATCTGAACATGCAAGGCTTAATACGTAGAGATTGCTTTGAGATTTTCGGGGAAATTTTTTTTTAGACCTTTCGATACGTTGATCTTTTCAGAAATCGAGATTAACGAAAGTTTGTTTCGTAACAGTATTCCCAAGTTGCGGTTTTTAAAAATCACAAATCTCTGAAAATCTTGAAAGTTGTAAAGCTTATAAGTCCGACACGATTCGCGCCGACGAATCTCGTCACGTTGATCGAAACGCAGATGAAGTCGATCACGGGTACTCTCCATATCGCGAGAACGGTAACTCTCGAACGTGCGAGCGTGGATTCTTCGGGAGCGAAGCGGAGAGGAAGAAGACGCACGCGGTGAAAGTGCATAGAGACGAGGAGGCGGCAGAAGCTGTGGGAGAAAGGAATAATTACGGTTTATGACACGGAGTGTCGTAACGGGAAAGATTCCTGACGGTCGTAACGCTTCTTACGCGTCCTTCGTTATCCCGTTTAGTTCCGCGCCGTTGTGAATTGTCGCAGCGCTTAGGTAAAAGTTTATTCTCAAGCGTTTAATTTTGACGAAAAAGAGACGCTTTTCCATTCCTTCCTTTTATTTACAAGAACAAATGGAATAATTTATTTTCATAGACGTATAGAATTTTTTTTAGAGGGACTCTTGCGGGACGCTAGAAATTTAGTTGTCAAATTGTTTCTATTTTTCGCAAATGATTGTAAACATCTTTGGTAACATTTTAAGATAATGTTTTCGCTATGTTGAACAAACCTGGAAAACATTTTAACTTTTCTCCACTCTGCTTTCTATAAAAGCCGCTCGTTCTTTAGATCACGCCAGCTGTTACTAAAACATTCATTTACCTTCAGTCAAGAAAAATCGATTCGTTACAGTACTATTGAAGAGTACGCTTAAATTACACTATTCGTGTAGTAAAAAATCTCATTGAGGATTCAGTTTTTGATGAAAGTACCGACAATGCATGTTAATGGATTCTTTCATGAAATTTTGGGAAGTAGAATCCGTTTAAAAAACGTATAAAACAAGTGAGTGATTACTGTGATAACTGTCCGTGTGTTGTATTTGTATTGAGATGGGCATTTTGTATTCGAGATACTTGGAAATATTGAGATACTTCAATATTGATAGAGTCGACTGCATTATTCCAGTTAACAACCTTTAACTGGCCAACTCGAGACGCGATTGTTAATCGCACCGGTTTACACCGAGATTATCGCACCGCGCTTCTTGTTTACGCGCTTTTTTTTATCGCAAACATTAAGATAAACAAGTAGCCTTGCACTTGACGCTTTATCGGGATTTGCAAGAACGGGGCCGGTTAAATTCGATCAACGCCTGCTTGCCGGGAAATAATGCAATTCGCGCGAATGGATCGAAGCACGGACTAATCCGCGTTAATCCGAGAATGCAAAGTTTCTTTAAGATTCTGCAATATTCATTTTCCTTCACGGTACCAAAATCTTCGATTGAATTTTGTTCCTTTTCTGAGTGGTTTTTCCTAGAAACGTTAAACGCTAGTATTTTGATTTCACGAAGTCACGTGTATTATATCGCTACTTTATTGTCGCGACTTTTTATCACGAGATTATTTTATGATTGAGCATGCGAACGAAGGTGAACGAAGTTGTCGCGTCGCCTCGTTTTCCGAGGACTTGTCTTGAAATTGACCTTGTGATTTTTTTGTTAAAACTTTTTGTGAATTGTTCTAATTTTGTCATCGATAATAATTAAAAAAATAAGACTTATACCGCTCAGTTTATCATCTTGCCTCAACAGCTGGAGATGAGCTAATAAGAGCCAGACCGCAGATGTCGATGCGTAAATATTAATGTAAATATGATTGCTTCTGTAACGACCGTCAAATGTCAATTCGATCCGCTTTGGGTTCTCTTTAACGACAAACTAAACGAAGCAATCGTATGACATAATTAAATATGCATCAGTATCAACACGATTTGCTTGTTATCTTATTGGCTCTTTCCTACTAATGAGATTTTATATCGAGCAGTGTTTTTTCATCGTCTAATTAAAAATTTATTTTGCATTGACAATTCATTATAGCATTAACTTAACAACTTAACTTAATGTTATCTTTCTCTCATGAACAGGAATGTCGTCATTAATAATGACGATGTTATTGCTTATACTTTATAATTTATTTCAACAGCATTTACGCAAAAGAGTTCTTCGTATGAATTATGTAACTGTGACGCACGATGTATATTTAATAATAATTTGAGAATGATTCTAATAATACACATATATTCCATATACATTTGTATATTATTTAGATAAAAAAAATGCAACTAGAAGGCTAAAAAAAAATTTCTGTACGTTTCTATGTAATGTAAATATGTATCTCCGTATTTTTTATATAATATTTTATATAATAGTTAATAAATACGTACTTTTTATATTATATATATTTATATAACAAAATATATATATATATATATATTTATTTTATGTTGCAGTATAGAAAAAACAAAACAAGTTAGATTCTGAATGTGAATACAGTATAAATTTAAGAGAATATTCTGGTCTGAAGCGCGAATAAGTTTACTATTTTTGAGAATTTTTTTAAAGAAAATTGCTACAAATTAATTTTTCTACACTTTTACAATCTGTTTGTACATTAAAAAGAAAGTTATTAACTTGATATATTTTTAACTTGATTACATTTGTTCAGATCAACTATTGATGCATTTGACTTAAATACATAATAACATAAAATACTTGAATTTCAGTTTAAGCATTTATATATTTAATGTAACTACATATATATTCAATTTAAATGTTTGAACTGAAGAAATTCAATCAAGTTGAAAAAAGTCAAGTTAACAACTTTTTTTTTTTCAGTGTGCATACTTGGTAAATATTTACAAGTGATATGGCTAAATGTTTATTAGTTTTTATATTACATAAATTTAAAACCCAACATTTCTTTAAGTTGCTTTAAAAAAACATGGTTATTCGATTTTTTAACAAAATCAGTTGAAGTTAACATGTATAAAAAAATAATTAATAGATATCATAATCAAGCTATGAACAGAGACGTATTTTATATATAACAAAAAGTTGAAAAAGTCGATAGTTTCTGAGAAATCGTGTCGGACATTAGATTTGAAAAGTGTTTGTTTTTAAATTTGCGGTAATATAAAAATTAATAAGCATTTAGCTACGTACTAAAATTTGTAGATATTTACTAAATATGTACAAGCAAAGGTGTAAAAAAAATGCTTAAAAGAACATATTCTGTAGTTTTTTAAAAAAAAGTTTTCAGAGATAATCGCGAACTCTTTCGCATTCTGGACTAGAACACTCTTTTGTCTGGATTTTCCAAGACGGACATAGGTAATCGTGTAAGTCGTGCAACAAAATATTTTATATAACCACTTTACATGATTGATGTGATTTGAGACAGAATTCTATTTATAATTTTATTCAAAAAACATGTAAACAAACAAGATGCATGAAATATGCACAGTATATAAATACGCGTGAATTGTAAATCATATAAATTATAGTTTAACCTACTGTCATCTACGTGACAATGTCTTGGCTCTGAGAGTAAATGACTTGTTTATTAACTAAAGAAATATTTTTTCTTATACACGCAATAAAATTTATCAATTACAAAAACAAACATGCTCGTGCCGATGCATTAGAAAAAAGTCTTTCTAAACTAAAATATTACTTAAATAAATCTTCAAATTATTTTTTATTTAATTTTAAAGAAGTTTTAAGGTGCTATAGGATCTTTGACTAAAAGTTTGTTATGTAGCACGTATATTTGTTGTTCTCTTCTTGTGTTATAACTTACACCAAATACTTTTTTTACGAAATTTATTTCTACGGGTATTACTACAACTGTAGATATTATTGAAACTGATTATTAAAGAATTCTTCATGATATATTTTTATTACGTTTATATGTATTTCTTAACAAAGATGTTATATTTTTTAATAACTCAATTATGTCAAAGAAAGAAACCATCGAATATTCTATATATATAATTTGATATAAAATTATAAATAGAATTCTGTCTTGAATTCTGTCGCAAATTATAGATCGTGTAAAGTCAGGCTTTAACCTATTATCCTATATAATTATCTACATATACTATAGGATGTTCTATATAATTATCATGCCAATTGCTACATTTACACGTCACTATTAATCGGGTTTGATAATATCCGTAATTATGAAATTAACTAATTACAGTTATTCTATTCTTCAGAGAAATTACTTGTGATTGGCCAGTTTTATAATTATAGATGTTATTAAATTTACCTGATTAATGGTAAGTGTAAACGTAGTAAATGTTTTGGTCTCGGGAGCAAGATATGTGTTTATTAACTAAATAATTAAAAAAAATATTCTTGCCAATATATGTAGTAAAATTTATCAATTACAAAAATAAATGATAATGCCGATGCATTAAAAAATATTATTTTTAAATTAAACTGTTACGTGAGTAAAGCAACTTAATATTTAAAACATTTTGATATACTATAAAATCTTTGACTAAAAGTTCATTATGGAGTATACTTTGTTCTCTTCCGATATGTCACAATTTACATCAAATACTCTAATATACTTTTATTACATTTGCATGTATTTCTTAAAATAACCATGTCATATTTTTTTCTAATAACTCAACTATATCAAAGAAAGAAACAATCAAATATTCTATACATTATTGGATGTACAATTATAAATAGAATTTTGTTACAAATTAAGTATCATGTAAAACGAGCTGTGGTGTAAACATTACAAATAATTCCCGTAAGTAGCGCGAATGGAAGTTTTCGAAATTTAACGCGCCCTGCTTGGCCCGGCTCGGCCTGGCTGAGCTCGGCTCGGCTCGGCTCGGCTCGGCTCGGCGGGAGCAACCATATTGGAACGTTTCAGTGCAGCCAATTGTCGATCGCGCGCGCGCTCACGTGACTTCCCGCGCGCGACAGGTTCAGCAATTTCACGAAGTGCAACGTGTGCCGGGTACGCGCGTCCCTTTTTCACCGGTTTTTCGCGGCGTTTACAAGTAAACGAGCTCACGGTGAACTTCCTTCGGTGCCGCCGTCGGCGCGACCGCACGCGTGCAGTTGCGCGTATCGCTGATCGCCGACCCGCGGAAGTCCCGCGCGTTCACGGCGAGAGAGGTACGTATCGAAGGTCGCAATGGCGTCGCGTGATTCGTTACGGGTAGTGGCGGCCGATCGGAAAAGGGTGCTGGCAGCAGCGTGCGAGAGCGTGCCTGAGAAAATCCTGAATCCTGCGGTTCGCGCTCGCGGGGAAAAAATCGCGAATGCGGTAAGGACGAATGTTGCGTCACGATGTTACTCGCGGTAATTATATTGAAACGCCCGTAACGGGGTTATCCACGGCATTTCCATTTGCTTTTTCACAACGGACTCTGTGAGGTATACTCAGAGAGGTTTACGATTATCAGTCGTTATCTATTTCTTGAAAGCGAGAGAGAGAGAGAGCTATGTGCACGCTTCCTTCGCATTCTCGTGTTGAGGTTCCAAAAGTGACTGTTGAACCATGACATGCATATATGCATCGTTCGGTAGTTAGTTCCAATATGGCATCGGGTAAGGTCGGCGGTTCGAAATTGAGGACAAGTTTGTTTTGATACTTTATTTTATAAACTTTTCGCTTACAGAAGATGTTATCCTATATTTGCCGTGCTAATTGAGCTATCAATATACCCAGGGCCATTTAAATTTAATGAAGAAACGTTTAGCCGATGCGCTTTTGTGATGTATGAAAAGAGAAGTTTATTAAACATTTTTGATGTCTATTTAATGTTTATTAAATTGTCGAAATGTCTCGTACAAAAGCGGTATTTTTAACTGGTAAGAGAAAACGTTAAAATATACATTATGAGATCTTATGAAAGGTTTTTATAACATTTATAACGTTTATTAAAAAGTTTAAAAAAACGTATCAAATTTAAAAATTTTAGTTTTTTTAGTTAAAACGATTTTTTTTTACTTTGAAAAATTGATTTTCAACGTTTATTAAATGCACTTTGAACCAAACGCAGAGACGTAAAGTTAATTAAACGAATGCATCATTTAGCAGACATTGTACTAACAGCGTATTGATAATTAATTTTTGCGTGACGTTTGTAGCTGGAGATATCACGTTTAACTGAAATGGTTGTATTCGAGAATTTTCGACTGTTTTTTCTCGATTTCGCATCGCTTTGTATATCGTATTGAGAATTTTAATGTAGAATTTTAATTTTTAGAACTTTGAATTGTTACGCGAAATGTTTAGAATTTTTATGTTTTTGACATTTAACCTTTGCGGTCGGCGAAAAACGGAGCGTATTCTAATAAAATTCAATTTTAAAGTTACGTTTCTTCTTTTCATATTTGTGGAAAATCAGTTCTATACATAGAAAAATTTTAATTGTATGTATTACTGAGAAAAGCGTTCATCCAATTCACTTTTGTTCTTCTCATAAGTAACGATTATCTTTAACAAAGAATATTTTCTTGGTAATTGTCTCAAAAAATATATTTACCACAAATTTAGAAAAATCTATTACAAACTGAAGAAAAAAAGTCCTTCACTTTTTCGAAGATAATTATAAAATTGTATTGAAGAAAAGTCAGAATAATAAGTAAAGTGAATTTTTGTTTTAACTTAATATTCTTGATTGAAGTAATAAATTATTAGGATTCTGAATACATTTTGAATAAAGATGCTTATGGTAAACTGATAGATGCTCAGATACATATTGCATGAACTTATGATAATAAGAAATGTATACTTAATACAAATATACTTTTCTGTGTAAACACAGAAGATTATTTTAGATATTCATTGTTTTAAGTAAATAATAAGTGTATTTTAAAATTATTGTTAAGAAAATATTTTTTTGCAAAGATAATCGTTACTTAAGAGAAGTAAATAAAAAATTGAGTAACAATTTTTTTTAATAAAAGAATGAGACATTTTTCTATGCATCTTTGAGTAGATCTTTTAAAGAAATCTCATTTTGCTTATATATTCCTTACAAAAATCATGAACATCTATTGATTTAATCTTTACAAGAATTTTTTTCGAAGTTTGAGAAAATCCTCTTTATGCACTAAAAAAAAATTATGCTCAAGTAAATATATTTATTTTAATATCATTTCCTTGATTAAAAAGTTTCCTAAGTTTAAAAATAAATTATTTTATATTACACTAAAAAGAAATTTTTATGTTCAAGTAAATATACGAGTATTTGTTTTAATATCACTTCCTGATTTAAAAAAATATTTCCTAAGTTTAAAAATACATTATTTTATATTAGTTAACATTTATTTAAATCAAGGAAATGATGTTAAAATAAATATATTTACTTGAACATAACTTTTAGTGTAGCTAATATTTATTTAAATGAAAGAAATTATGTTGAAATAAATATATTTATTCGAATATAAAAAATTTTCTGTGTACTTATTTAAAAAAAAATTACTATAAAAAAAAAGAGGGAGATTCTTAATATCAGAATACAATTTTTTCTAGAGCCTACGTTAGGCTCTCAGAAAAAAGAGAAAAAAGAATCCGATCGAAACGAGGGCAATTAAAGACAGTTCCCACAAGCTGCCTTTTAATTAGCAATGCATTTGATGTGTACACAAGGAAAGGATTGCTAAACATTTCTGGCTTCCGTCTTTCTGTCTCAACTCTCTTCGATTTTAATTCGGACACGTTTCGCTTGGATACGTTTTCACGAACGCGCTATATTAAGCATAATTACTGGCGGACCAAAGAATCGTGTGAATCATTGTAAAGAAAGTAAAAAAAAAACATCGCTCCGCTAAACAGGCCCTGGTACTTTCGCGACGCGCGTTACAAATGGGAATATTCCGTTTGTTTACGTCAACGGCAGCCTTCACGCGCGCGGATTGTGAGCGAACGAGCGAGCGAGAAAGAGCAGTCGAGAGAGACGGAGCGAAAGGGAGAGAGAGAGAGAGAGAGAGAGAGAGAGAGATATATATATATATATATATATATATATATATATATAGAGAGAGAGAGAGAGAGAGAGAGAGAGACGGGCGATATCGAGTCAAGCGACTGTGTCGGCTGCATTCGGCGCACTTTCACTCGAGCGATACGAGCGAATCGCGCTAGCGCGAGTGCGATTTCGGCGACCGTTGAATCGTAACAGATTTCGCGCGGAGGATCGATAGGCGTTTACGCGTCGCCGGCGACGGCATTTCACAGCGTCACGGCGGAGAAACGAGCGAGCGAGCGTTTTGCGAGTTCGTATCACGTCGCCTGGCGTCGCGTCTTCTGCTACCGCGTGGGGAGGGGGAGGGGGGAGAATTGACAGGCGGCCATGTTTGGTAGCGGCGGCCGCACGTGTCGACGCGGCCAGTCGCGGCCAGATGGTTGCACGTGCGCGCACGTGCGTTCGAGAGAGAGAGAGGGAGAGAAGTGTACTGAAAACTGCTGAATTGTGCCCGCAGGTGTAGGAGCGATCGGCAAGGACAAACGCAGGCTGAAGGTACTCCCGCGAGCGAGTCGACGAGGCGACGTCGCCGTCGCGACGCCACATCTGGTGAACGCGGAGGGAAGCAGGTATTCTCGAGCGAGTGAACGAGCGAGAGAGAAAGAGAGAGAGATACGGTGAGTGTGCGCGATCGCGGTCGGGAGAGGAAGGGGACCGCACCGCGGCGTTCGCGCACGCGTGCTCGCGCAGTCGATCAGTCAACCGGTGGCGAACGTCGCCCGCTTCTTGGAATTTCTCGCGGCACGGCCGCGTTCGAGTTATCCGAGTTTCGAATCGCGTTTCGCGCGGAGTGTCCTTCGCGGCGAGTCTGTTTACGACGCGTACGCGTTCGCGTTCGAGCCCGTCCGTCGGAAGTGAGCATCATCGCGTCGTCGCCGTCGCCGCTGCCGCAGTGACAATCGCTCGTCGCGATATCTATGTGCGAGCTCCGCAACAGACTTTCGCGAAGAGACGGGGTTGGTGCGTGGTGACGACGTCGCGACGAAAACATTTTGCGAACAGTTCGCCGTTTACACTTGTTATTGTTTATCGCTGAATTATTGAAGAAGACTTTGACGAGGGTTCACGAAAGCGGGAAACGTCTATTTACGTGCATCGACGTAGAAGAGCAGTGGACGACGATTAGGCGAAAAGGTTCGAGGTTACTGTAAACCAAGGAGACCGATAAGGAAAAAGGAGGCATCGGAGCACGATACGAGGAGGAAGAGCCAAGAGGACAGATAAGATACCGGCTCCGAAGGAGGAAGACCATCCTGTTCTCGCGCACTCCTCCAGACTCTCCGCCGTGTTTTTCCGTTAACGGACGAGATTGATCTTTCGCGCGGATTCGTTCGACCGGACAAGTGTGCGCGCGCGCGCGCGCGCGTATGGCGCCGCGCGCGCCTCCCATCCTCCTCCTCCTCCTCTTCCTCTTCATCTCTCTCATCCTCGTCGTCGCCCACGTCGTCGTCGTGGCGCCTGTCGCTGTCATTCATCACCGGAACGATGTGTCGCACGTGTAACAATCGCCAAGGTAAACCGTCGTCTCGACTACCGGTAGTAGATCATCGGTGGTGAATGGAGAGCTAAACGCAGTGGATCAGATCGCACGTACAATTAATGCAAAGTGATGCAGTGCCGTAGTGTTAGTGACCAGTGCCACGTGCCCGTTGTTTGGATTACTTGAAGATGCCTTCGTCCGGCGGCGGATATTATGACGACAGGAATCCTCTGCTCAAGGGCACCTTATCGAGGTGAGTACCATCTTCGTTTCCCCTCGAGATCGATTGCACTGTTTAAACCAGGGTTGAGCGTTTACGCGTAAAATATAAATAAGTAACATTAAGTGTGTACAATATAAACTATGATTTATGTGTCATCTACATCGGAAAAATATTTTATACAAATGTATCAAGTAAATATATCTAATTTAACATTATTTCCTTGATTTAAAAAGATATTTTCCAAGTTTAAAAATAAATTATTTTGTATTGGTTAATATTTATTTAAATAAAAAAAAAATTATG
Source organism: Solenopsis invicta (assembly GCF_016802725.1). Lineage (NCBI taxonomy): Eukaryota > Metazoa > Arthropoda > Insecta > Hymenoptera > Formicidae > Solenopsis > Solenopsis invicta. The sequence goes on from NC_052668.1 coordinate 24,142,867, forward strand.
TTGCAATAAATATAATTACTTGAATATAAAAAAACTTTTTTCAGTGTATGTATCATAAAAGATGGATCATAAAAGATGCGGATTTCATCAGAAAAAAAAAGTAAAAATTATATTCTATTTTTATTATACGTTTTTATTTTATCAATGTTAAAGATATATTAATTTTATAACTTCCTTTTTCTATGTTAAATTATCCAACTTATAATTGACATTGCTTGCGTTGTTTACGTGAAAAAGATTCGTCTAAGATTCGTCTAGACGTAATCTTAAAAATGGCACAACCCTGCTTTAAATTGTCTCAAAGCTAGTAGGACAAAATGAGCAAAATTGAAAGGAACCTACTTATTTTTTTAATTTGTAATACAAAACATAATTTTTTATTACATGTTATTTAGAAGAAACTCGTAGTCCTGTTAATATAAAGCTAGCAGGACCACGAAAAAAAAAACGCAGTAAAGAAAGAAAATAAAAGCAAAAGTAATTAGTCCTGACTTTATACTAATTTGCACTACATAAAATAAATATGTTAAAATTAATATTATCATTCTTGTAACAATCCACACTTTTTTCTCTTTCAACTTGCCTGAAGAATAAAATATTCTCTTTTTTTAAGAGAATCGAATAGAAGGAGTGTTAATCGATTCTGCTGAAAAGAATATTTCACCTTGAAGTTGAAAGAGAAAGGTGTGGACAAGGACGATTATATTCAATTTAAAATGTAAATTTATTTATTTTTTTTTTTAACTTATTTTGTATGGTCACAAATTAGCACAAAATCAATTATGAATTTCTTCTAAATAATGCTGGTACAAATTTGTTTAGCACAAATCAATACAAAATAAATCAATACAAATTTTTTTTAATAATTTAATAAATTCTTTTCAATACATTTTACTCATTCGAGAGCCTGTCAGCTTGATAGATGTCTTCAAACAAGGCAAGCTAGATACTGCTGCGACTTTTAAACGAAAAGTTATCAGTGTGGTCATTATCATACAGAGAAAAATATCAGCCTACTGTTAGGAAAAACGGTTATTTTTTTCATTTTTAAAAAAATTTTTTTCTAAGTAACTGTTATATCTTTAACAAAGAATTTTTTCTTGATAATTGTTTTAAAGTATACTCATCAACAAACTTTAGAGAGAGAAAAAGATATTCAGGAAAAGAATCCTTTTGAAAAAAATATTGTAAATTTTTATCGAAGACTATTTACAATAGGTAAATTGAATTTTTGTTTCAACTTAATATATTTGATTGAAATATTAAATTATTAAGATTCAGAATGTTTTGAATAAGTTTAATGCCTATGGATAAATTTATGATAGACTTGCGGATATATCGTATGAATTTATGAAGTATTTGAAATAAATCATGTTTACTCAATTGAAAAATATTTTCTGTTTGCACACAGAGGTTTATTTCAAGTAAATATTTGAGTAAAAAAATGAATATATTTTATGACTATTATCAACAAAAATATTTTTTGTGAAGATAACCATTATTTAAAAGAAAAAAAACTAAAAATTGAGTAACGTCTTTCTTATTATGAGAATTACATCTTTCTGTGAGAATCAATAACTTTTTTGAATTTTTTTTTTATGAAAAAAATTACGTTGTGTCTCCCAACTTTTCTACCGTCTTGTGAAAAATTGAAAACGATGAAGATTAGGTTTAACAAGCACTTAAAATTACTGCTGAGGTTTTTAATAATTCAACCATTCGTTATTAGATATTACGGATGTCATCATATATCATTTTCGAGATTTATTTAAACAAATAAATGACCTTCTCAGATATTTAAATAGAATTTGTACATTTATCAGCTAAACTAAATTTTATTTTACGTAAAATTTATTATGTGCTAAAACTTAAAAAGTTTTTTTAAATGAATGAAATTTCTTGATAAATTCATTCTTCATTTATAACGTTTATTTTTGCTAACGTAGATTAATTTTAATCTTGTTTCAACTTGTTTTTTATCTTTCTCTAAAAATTAGAAAGTTTTATCGTTTTTGATTTTTTATAATTTGATTTTTCTAATAGAGATTGATATAGGAAATCACGACAATATCATTGCCGTGCTTGCTGTTAATTGATAAAATCCATTACCAGCTGCATAATTGTATTGATACGTATATCCTCCTTCGATATCTTCAATTTGCTTCCATATATTTTTGAAGCGAAAGAGCATAAGATACCTTTTATTATTTTCTATTTAAAATGTGCATAAGGAGAAGCGCTGAGAAAGAGAGAGGAAAAGAGCCTCTCTTGCGATCACGAAGTGAAAAGCACATTCCCGCTGTGGATGTTGCAGTTTGAGAGTTCACAAACCAACAGCATTCTCGGCGCACGTTTAGAACACGACTATCTAATACTACGCTTTTATTTATACGGAATATGTTAAAGTCCCTGTAATATTTAAAATATAGATAGAAGATAAAGAGAGAGCCACGTTTAGCGCTAAACGAAAGCGTGGCGCAAAATGTCACATTTGCATGCGTCTATTGAAATTTTTAATATATTTTCTCGGAACATGCCCATATGTCTTTAGTACAATCTTTACTACGTCATATTGCGTTGCGATTACATTGCGTATGATCTCGTAATAACGGTAAATCTCAACGACCTTTTTTTATCGACTTTTTAATCAATGTCAATAAGAACTATTATTGATATGAAATATGTGTAAATTAAATGAGCTCGGGGCTTTACATCTACGAGGAGTCTTGAGTCAGAAGTGCTTCCTTCGATATTTATGACACACAGAGAAAAGTTGTATTTAATTGATAAAATTGATTTTTAAATTTGGTTTCTTTTTTCTAAGTTGAAGTAAAAATATCTTTGAGGAAAATTTTCTTTGATTAAAATTTGACTTCAAGAAATGATGTTATTGATTTTTTTTTAAAGTAAATAAATTATTTGTTTAATTTAAACATAATTTTTTAATTCAAAGAAAGTACTGGCAGAAATTTAAGAAATAATTTACTTGTTCCGGTTTTAAAAATATATTTCTTTTATTTAAAGAAAAATTTACGTTGCATAACCAAACTATTTTTTTTAATTCTAACAAAAGGAATAATCAATAAGTTTCTTCAAATTAAAGAAACTTTTCTTTAATCGTAATACACAAATTTCTTTGATTCAAACAAATTTTTTTAATTCGAAGAAACTTTTTTTTGGGTATATCATCCGAGAATAAAGACGAAGTATTTCATCTATGTCACAGATAGCGTCGCAAAAAAACGTAATGAATTTAAATTCTTGCATCCGCAGTTCGCGGCATTCAGGCTAATATTCATAATCGAATCTTATTTCAAGATTGTTTTAAGTAATGTCTTCAGATGCTAATATGGCTTAGTGATTAATGATATCTTAAGATAGTGCTTGAAACGGTCTTAAATATAAGAATCGATTATGAATACCAAAGAGAATCTTAGATCACGTTTAGCATTTGCGTTTGGTCGAATATTTCGGCGTGTGGTTCTTAAAAACAACGGCCTTGATCGACGCGATGCACGACATCACGTTATGTCGGTGCATTTGCAACCGTTGTCCTTGGCGCGACCATGTTAAATGCAAAGTAGCGAATGAAGGGCAGTTCGTGTCGATATCCGACCTGTGTCTGGTTTACGCACGCATCTCCCGCCGCACGTGTGCGCGACTTGTGTGCGCAGCCTCGATGCAGCACGGTCGAGCATACACGCATGCATGCGGATTTATAAAGCAGAGAAAAACAAATGAAGTAACCAATTCAATAATAATTCAGAAAAATATCAATTCTATTGCTAAGAGAAGCGTTTACTCAATTGACTTTTTTTCTTCTCGTGAGTGACGATTATTTTTAACGAAAAAAACTTTCTTGATAATTGTTTTAAAATGTACTTGTCACAAATTTTAGAAAAATTTATTACATACTGAAATAAAAAAGAAAGAATTTATACTCTTAGGAAGAATATAAAATTGTATCGAAGAACAATTAAAGTAAACAGGTAAAGTAAACTTTTGTTTTAACTTGATATTTTTGATTGAAGAATATATTTTGAATAAATTTGATGCTTGCGGTGAACTTATTGATTTGCGGATATATGAATTCATGAAATATTTCAAATAATATTTACTTAATTCAGATAAATATTTTTTGTGTGTACGCGGAAGTTTATTTTAAGTAAATATTACGTGTTTCAAGAGTGAGTGATTAGTGTGTATTTTGAGATTACTGTTAAAAAAATATTCTTTTGTAAAAATAACCGTTACTTAAGAAAATTAAAAATTAAATAATTGCTTTTCTTAGTAGGAGAATTACATTTTTCTGTGTATATCAACAGATAGCAAGACTAATAATTGATAAGACAAACAAATAGCAAAATGAAAACTTAATCATAATTATTAAGATAAATATAAAAAAAATCTTAAAAAATATGAAGCTAATAAGTAGTAAAATATGAAATTAAATTTAAAGTGCGTAAGAAAAATTCATCTCGTTATCGATACGTTATTTACATAATTATTAATAATTTTTTTCGTTCGTCTTCATTTGGTCGCAACTCTTTTGTCGAATGCTTAAGTAAATGATGCAAAATGCTTCGTGATTCAATGAATCGTCCCATGAAGCGCGTAATAATTGCGGTATCGCCTAGTGTCGAGTTCACACATAAGTACGTACAGTTTGCATGTCAGCTCCGTTGTTAACGGCGAGATACTCGCAACGATGCACGCAGTATCAGCCGGCACTTGGAACAATACTCACGTAACACCGTCACGACTGTCCTCGAATTTCACAAAATAACATGGAGGCTCACGCGGTGACTTATATTCAATGTAAACGTAATTAACGACGGCGCAGCTGGTGGAATAATAATTTTGTTGTTTGCACGCCGCGCCGCTGCGAAATTTCGCGCCGGAATTTAGCCATGGCAGACTCGTTTACAACCATGGATACCTCGTATGTTTCTCGTTGGCTCTAGACACACGGTTGACAACAGTCGAGTCTATCTGTTCCAATCGGTTTCAATCTAAAAAAAAGTATTACCGCGGACGAGGCTTTTTTCCCTGTTGTTGAAAAATGTATTGAAGTTAATTCAATTTTCTAACAATTTAGTATTAATAGAGTAATAATAAACCCATTAAATTATCATGGAATGATTGTATTATTAGTGAAAACTGTTATCAAATGCTTTCGCTATTAATTTAATTAATTTAAGCTGAATTAATCACGATATATCACAATTAAATATTTAGATTTCATGAAATCGTTATATAAATATTTTGACCGGTGGGAGGTTTTTAACTTTTCCAATGTTAGATAAGTAGAATGAGATACTACCGATAATTCTATGACTGTGTTGAATCCTCAAATCGTCGCGGCGGAACGAAGAGAAAGTTGCCTCGAACGAATCCGGTCGATGACAATAATAACTCAATAACGAGGCAAGTTCGAGCGAGTTCTATTCCCGATTCCGCCGAAAGAACCGTTTCGAGTGACGCGCCTCTCAATAGGAATTGCAGGCATGGAATTCCTTTCACCATCGTGCGGTCATCGTTTTGCTTCAAAGGAAGTTCCTTCGAGACAACTCTCGCACTCAAGCGTGACGTGGATCGATTTTTCGTGGTACAAATCGCATGTTTGTAAATTACTGTTTAGTTGGTACAACTACAGTAACGACTCTAGCATCTCTAAGGACCATGTAGGGATTAGACGCTGTTAGTTCCAAATACGGCCACTAGAAGTCTCAAGTTGAAATGTCTCGTAAATAGAATTGTTTTTCGTGTATATAAGAGATGTAAAGAATTGTAACTTCATACAAAGATGTAATTTTAGAACAAGTGCTGTATTGCTTGATTGAGTCAAGCTATCTGAACTAATTTTTGAAATCTGAACTAATCTGAGCTACCCGGTGAAGCTGAATTATAAATAATTCCAAAATTAAACTACGTTAAATTTTAATCGAAATCGAAAGATATTAATTGTCCCAATTATAATTGGAACAATTGTGATAATTACGAACTCGTACAATATGTATATACGAAACTTGATTTTTTATATGTATTTTATATTTTTTGTATTATATTAAAGAATTATTCATATTTTTAATCTAATATAATTAATTATTTTTTTATATAGATTTTATTATATATGTTAACTAATTTTGATAACAGAGACTCATTTAATGAACAAAACCGTTGTTGAAGTAATAGCTTTCTATGATTGAAAACTTTGTAAATACAAATTTTCTATATACTTGATGATAAAAAATTAATTATAAGCAATTGCTTATAATTTATAAAATCGCTTATAAACAGCAATTTCAATATAAATGCAATATATGTTTATTAATGCAAATGTGCGTTTAATGATAAGGAATTCATTATAAGCGATCGCTTGTAATTTAATCGCTCATAATTAATTCCTTATTATTAGACACTTATGAATTCTGCATCTATGGCAGTGTTTTATTCGCAAAAGCGAACATTTTGTATACAGACGATGGAAACAGTGTCGAAAGAGTGAATTCCACTTAGCAATATTTTTTTTCGTCATGTCTGTTGCTTTATTTATATTATATAATCCATCAATAACTGAAGTACGTGGAATGTTATTTATAAATGATTGTTATATGACAGCTTTTCGTTTGAATTATTTGACAGGGTGATTCGTGTGCTATCATACATTCTCAGTCAGAAGAGAAAGAGAAAAATAATAGTGGATAAATTATATTTTAATCGGTAAATACACACACGCAATTAAAGTTATACGAAATGTATTTTATTCTTAGTAGAAAAGAGAAATATTTATTCCTCGTAAATATCGTAATAAAATAATTCATGATATTCACATCGCTTTAATTTTTATTTTAATAATAACAACGATAGATGAACTTTTAAATACATAAATATCATTATAAATATTTGTTTTTTGATAAATAATCGTCGATTCAATATGTTTATAACTCACAGTTATTAAAGATAATTAATTTAATAATCTTTGATATCGTAGAACGTAATCATGTTTTATCTCCTGATAATTGTTGCGCAATCGCTGCATTTGAAAGAATGTGTGAAAGAATTGTAACGTTTAATTGATTAAATTTAAATATATAATTGATTAAATTTAAATATAATTAATTAAAACTTTTATTTCTACAAAATTTTATTTTTTTGAAATGCAAAACTCTGAAAAAAATGATAATAGATATAATATATCAATTTACGTAAATTTTCTGATTAATATGAATCTACTTTTCAAATAAATATTAGATTTAACGATAATTTTTGAGTATCGAATACCTAAATTTTTATTACGAAAACGAATTAAATAACTTGTATGTAACCGTTAAAATTTGTTTATAGCAATACTAGGTGTCTTAAACCATCTGTACATTCCTTTTAAAATGAAGAAAATATGACACTTTTTATTGCAGATTTTAATTACACATAAAAAATAAGAAACTTGTTTGAAACATTTTTTTAATGTCTTTAACTTTTTATTTAAATTTATCTGTTTGTCACATTTACTTTTAATATTATTTTAAGATTAATGGTGACATTTGTCGGAAAAATATTTAAGGCTAAATTGTGTGTAATCCGTATTTGTACACAGAGAAAAAAAATGCCGAATTGGCAACGTCAGTCTGATTGGAAATATTTTGTTAATTCAAGAACAGTATTAATTAAACAAGAAGATTAAAAGTAAAGGCAATAACAAATATAGTTAAAAGAATGAAATTTAGTTGAATCAGCTACATATATGTAGCCTGTGATACGATGTTTAATTGAATCAAACTACGTTTTAATTCATACTTCAGTATTTTTTCAGTGCAATAAAAAGTACACGTTACATTTTATATAAAAAATTCACGATCTAGATAGTCCATTTTCGATCGAAACCGAAAGTTGTAAAAAATCAGTCGATAGAATGTACTCAATTTACTTATCAATATTGTTGATAATTTTTGTTAAAAAAAATTCCTTTTCTTCATTTTAAAAGACGTGTACGGGTGGTTTGAGACATCTTGTCTATCTTTATACCTATATATAAAATATATTTTACATTCATGTATTCATGCACTTGCATATGATGCATTTGCGGCGCATTCGTCGAATCACAAGGTTCGCGATATCTCTCATTAGTCTTCCAAATCCGCTCTCGGGGCGGAATTAATCATCTCGCGCGACGTTAGCAAGCTCACAATACGAAGCGTAGCGTCTGCGTCAGTGGTACATTCGAGGAACCGAGCATCGTGTATTTCTCGTTTCTGCACATTAAATATTTCGTAGCGGTTGCGTTCGGTTGGTAACAAGACTCTCGGCACGGCGCAAAGCCTATTTGTTTACATTACGCGGTTACCTTGATGTTTTTGCGCGACTTCGGTGGCGGACGCTCGACCAGATGGACAGGTTGGTGGGGACCGAGCCACGTTGACGATGCACCGCGAGAAGATGCTTTCGAAACACGAAAATTAAACGATACGATGTGTCTCCAATGCGATGATTTCCTACGAAAACCTTTTGCGTTTTTAACTACAGCTGCACGTGGTCTACTTTAAATTCTAACTGTACAGTTGCAACATGTGACGTCATTAATCCACCTGGGCTCAAACCCACTGCAATCGAAAAACGCTATTAATAATTAATAATGATCGGATTACGCGACTGTATCGATGGTACGGTTGCTATCTTTCGACTATATTCTGTTAAAGGTTTTCGAAATCGTGATTTTCGGAGGAAGAAACAGTCAGAAATATTTAATACAAAAATTTCTTACATTATTATTTTCCTTGAGGAAAAGTATTCTAGATAAAAACTGGTGAAATTCCAGTGTTTATTGATTCTCATATCACTTAATTGCGCGAAAGATAATAAAAATTTAAAATAACCAACCGGAGATTTTTTCGTCCATCGGAGGAGCCGGAATTCGTCGACCGTGAGTGACAATCATTCAGTTCACCTAGGTGAACATATTTGATCCATTCGATGCGGTTTAAATATAGCTCGCCTATCATTTTTTTTTGTTAAACTCCGGAATCGTTGCGCGAATTGTCAGATCGATTAATTCTTGAGTAAAGAAAAGATGTGATGCGTTCATTAATCGAGCTAAGGTTTGCGGGATTTAGACTCTGCGTACAATGGAGAAATATTAAATATTAGGAATAGGAATTAAAATTTTGGAATCAGTTTCTTCAATAAAGTGTTGGTAATTAGTTGAAAAGTTAAAATTTATTAACCTTTAACTTAACTGAATTAATTTTTAACGATTTAATTTTTAACTTTAACTAGTTGAAATATATAAACTTTAATTTATTAATTTTTTTCTAACTTAAAAATTTATATAAAAGAAAAAATGCATTTGTACATAAAAACTAATATTTCTTTGTTGTTTTACGTACTTAATTCACAAACAAAATATTAAATTTGATTCATATTATAATTATTTTGAGTTATTTAATTTTAACAAAATTACAAATTTCTAATTTAATATAAATAATGCTTTTCAGAATTAATTTTTTAATTTAATTTAATTTTAACGTAACTTTCAATTGAGTTAAGTTTTTTGTTCACGTAACTTTTAAAGTAATTAAATTAATTTTGTCATTAACTTCTACTTAATTTAGTTAAAAAAATATTTTACCTAATCCTAATAAGCGCAATTAATAAATAATAAATTATGTTGTGTTTCATATAACTTATATGTTATATTTTATTAATATCCATTGTGCATTACATTCGATAGTCATTGAAGAATAGAAGAAATTTTAATTCTTATTTCTAATATCTAAATATTCCTCCATTATGCGTAGGGCCTTACGCGTCCGAAATGTATCGCGCGCGTGACATCGCAGCTCAATTAAAATATTATCGAGCGATCTTTCTGTCTGGTCGTTAACTCCGGCTGTATGAATCACGTTATATTGCGAAGTGCCAAGGTTAAGCGCTGCGTGATTTTTTTAATTATTCCGCTTGAGATTCGTCTAATTTAGGCGTCGCTGATGTCGAGGCGACGGTACTTTCGTGTGATTCCATTTCTTTCATCGCACAAGATAATAAGATGCGCGTCGCGTGCGACTAACGTCGGGAGCGCAAAATGCCGCGCGATCTGATATAATTAGTGCACGCACAGTCGTAATTAATTCGTGTTTTCTCGAGTGTTGTGGGAGTGTATTGAAGACACTCGAGGAGGAGGAGGAGGAGGAGCTGACCTGAGTGGTGAGTATCGGACGGTGTAACGATAAGATATAATTATTCGTTTATGGATTCTTATTTGGATTATCGATACACATAAATTAGATTTTTGTTTACCGAATTTTACGAATTTTCAAGTTTTTACTCGAGGAAAAGATTTTTTTGATAGACACAGAATTATTTTACGAGGTAATTATTTACATTGTCCGACGTCTCCATAATTTAATTTGCATACATTTCCATTTTGTATCTCAACGCAGTTGGCACTATAACACTCCACAACACTCGCGCATCGGATCTATGAAATTATCTTTTACTTGGGACAATGAATTTGTGAAAGTTGCGTCAAATTAATTTGGGATGTATTCAAATATATGTATATATTCATTTACAATCAGATAAATATGATGTTCCATGGATTTATTGTGGCGATGTGAGTGCGCTAGAATAGATTAATGTTAAATATTCAGAATGTGTTTAATCATCTATCGATTTATGGCCTTTATAAAGATGCGCACGTGTTTGTTGACACGTTTAGTATTCTGTTGTATGATAAATACCAACTGCGAGAATTAATCATTCGAAATTTATTGGAACAACTTATAAACATGAATAAAAATACAGGAAACATTTCACTTGGCAAGCTCAGCGGAAAGTAAATATGCGCAGTGATTTTATTCGCGTAAGAAACAACTTGTTTTTCTGATAAGCACATTGTATTTTATACTATTTACAAAGCGTTCTTAAACTCTATTCTAAACAGGTGAGATTTTAACGAGGATTTTAATAAAGTGTAATTAAAACCATTATATTATTTTAATAATATTATTTGTGCAATTTTTTAATATCAAACGTATACGATAGTTTATTAGAATTTTAAAGTTTATTATCTAGATAAATAGTGGAATACGGAAAAGAGAGTAAAATAAATAAAATACTAATATTTCTAGAAAACAAAAGTTTTCATTTCTTTTAAATAAACGGAAATAAAAATGTGTGAAACAAAATAAATATTTTTCCTTGCCAAATATTATTTTTTTTTAATTTTGCTTTTTAGATCTACGATTATATACAAATATTCTTGTAGGCAACAATATTTCTTGAGTATGCACACTTTTACAAATATATAACATGATGAAATAAATAAAGGAGCAAGCCTTGTCGAATCGTTTCAATTGATTTCTTTAATGAAAATGCACTAATGATTATCATACCTATACTTATAATTTTCTAACTTTGCATAGCCTTCTGTCTATTCGTCAAGTGCGTTTATTAATGGACAATTCATGGTTTAACTTTGTATCGTTGTTCGAAGGCGAGATAAATAATACGAAGCTCGGGGGAAACGTCTTCTCGCGAAACAAACGCGATTTTTCGCGCACGGTATCGCGCCTTTTTCCACGCTCAATCCCGTAATGACGGTCGATGAAATGAAATCCTCGATGTTCGCGGCACGGCCGCGTTCTCTCACTCGGCTAACGAGCTTTCGCGTTTGTTCAATCTCATGCGTGCGGAATATGTCGGGCGTGTGTAACGCACGATGGTAGTGGAATCGAGAACGCCGGACGGACGCGCGCTGATCAGGGACGAAAGAGGGAAAGAGCGTGGTAGCTGGCGCCGCCCTTCTATTCTCATTATCGTGCACGGCGATAGGGCGCCAAGAGGACGGGGACCCTTGCGGCACTTTCTCTATTTAATACCCCCCAGGCTCCCGCAGACCGTATACACTAATATCGATTCGCACATTCGCGGCAAATTGCGAGGATATAAGGTAATTGGACGAAATTAGGGGGTGGATAATCGAACGACGGAGTTTTGAGGAAATTATGCGTGATTCCCCTCCGACGGCTCTCTCCGACGTACACCCGCGTGAATCGCACGGTTTCTCGTCGCCGCATACACGATTGCGCTTTTTTTTTTTTTTTTCTTTGTACGACGAAATTAAGAGGCGTGTAATTTGAACGAGCTTTTTTTTATGAAGCTCTCGAGACGCACGACAGGCTAAGATTATAGCCGCGAAGAAACAGCGTCTGCTTTTTCAGCTGGTTCTTTCTGTACATCCATTTTCCTTCGTTGGCACTGCACGCCGCGGAGTTTGCCGTATGCAAACACGCGGCGCGTCGCCGTCTTTTTTAGGATTTCATACATGCGCAATATATTAATGTTGAATTTAAAAATAAGAACATTATCGTAAACATTGTATTCTTATTTTTATTCTCTCTCTTGTCCATTTCTGAAACTAAAAATATGTAAAATAGATATTTCGATTTTGAAAATCCGTATACAGAAAAAAAGTTAGTATTAAATCAACAATGATTGTCATGTATATGCAACCAAATCTTGAAAGAATTTGATAATCTTAAACAGATATAACTTGTGTTTAAGACTATCTAATTCTTTCAAGAGTTTATACTCTTGCATATGAGAAAATGATTTTGATTTGATATTAATTTTTTTTTGTGTATGCACGCACGTTATCTTTTATATAGAATTTTATAAATAGATATAATATTTTTATAAATTTGTTTTGTGAAACAGTATGTTATTTTCCACTTTGCGCGTTTAATACTGCGCGCGAGTCAAGCGTGAAACGTGAAAAGAGGGGAAAACAGGGCGAGAAAAGACAAGGAGGGAGGCGTAGGAGAGATGATGGCGCCGTGTTTCTTTTCTCATTATCGTAGCCGCAGGGTTCCGACACTCTGCAACGCTGTTAGTACGTTGACCTATTTTCCGTCCTCTAATCTCTGCCGTATCTCGTCGATTATGTGACAGTTTTAACTGAAAAGGACAGTTATTTCATACCGTTGAAAAAAAAAGAAACTCGTCTGTTTTGAGACACGCCGCATTTTCTCATCTCGATACGGATGGACACTGACCATCTTTGTTTCAAGGTTTCGATGCAATGGTACACTAAAAAAAAATTTCTTTCATGTTGAAGTAAATACTTTATTTTAACATCGTTTCCTTGATTTTAAAAGATATTTCTCAAGTTTAAAAATAAATTATTTTACAACCAATTTTGTAATTACAAGTGAGTCATGTTAAAAAAAAAGTCATTAAAAATAAATTATTTTATAATGATTATTTTATAATTTATTTTTAATATGTTTATTTTAATATCCATGATATTCTTAATTGAACGTAAAACTTCTTTCAGTGCACTTACAAAATCAATTATATATTTATTTCGAAACAGTTAACGCTATAAAGAGCCGACGTTTATTTCTTCGGGCACTCATTTCTTGCACTATTAGAAAATGCATTGATAAAATAACGGTATAATTTTGCGATAGTCCACGTCGCGATGACGCAGTAACTTCTCTGCTGGGAGCTAAAATATTACACGCGATATATCCCGCGTGCGGAACGCGACTTATAAGTTATTGCACAAGAATGCGCTTTGATTTCTCTTTTTTATTATCGCGTGATGTCAGGGCGCGTTCCCGAGACGTTTTCGCCCGCTATCGGGTGGGTGGCGGAGACTCGGAGCGGCAAAAGTGATCAAGTTGGTTCCAGCACGAACGGCAAACAGGCGACACGAGAAAAAGAGATTTTTCCTCCTGACTTGGGTCAGGTTAGGAGCTCGGTCGAACAGGGGCGAGCTTATCGAGCGCACGCATCGTCACGCTTCGGGCATAGCTTCGAAACTTCGACCCCCGAGCGAGAGCGGCTAGCGGCTCGGATTAAAGTTATAATCCCTCCATACGTGACAATTATACGAGATAGCGTCTTACACAACTTCACCTGTCTTCGCGTCCAATTTAGAACAATAATTTTTTTTTTTTTTAACGGCGCGGTGTTTCACCTTAAAAAAACGGCAATTATGAGCACACTTTTTAAGTACTTCGCAAAATTTCTCTGAAAATTTATTTCTTTCGAGTTTGAGAAAGTTTTTTCTCCTTTTTTTTTAATTAAGTACTTGAATTAATTAGCATTAAGGAGATGTATACATTGCGCGCAGACTTATTTGTTATCTTTTTACGAGTCCTCTTTATCACTCGGAAGTGTTATTCATTTTTTTTTACAAACCTAATGTTGTTTTTATTTTTTTTCTGTCGCGGCGTTAATCAAGGAAACTTTTGTTAAAAATTTCCAGGGTAGCCGAATACGCAACTTTGACTGATAAGTACGTTCGTACGGGTAGAGGCGGAAAGGAAGGAGAACTCGTATGCATAATCTTATCTGGGGTTCGCGGTAACAGCGATATACGTGCGCGTTGATTCGTCGTGAATTGTTACAAGAAAATATATTCGGCCTGTTAGCGTGTCGGCTTCAGGAGCGCGAGGTAATTGGAACGACCGAGAGAATTCTTTTAAGTACGTTAATTATTTCCAAGCTATTCGAGCGATGGTTAATTAAATTTCTGGCCACAATCAGATGTGAATAAAAAATTATTTAATTCTCCAACGGTGAAACTAAACTGAAAGTATGCGGTCTAATAACAAAATCGGTTTCTTTGACCCGCAGAATTTTTCCGAGCGATAATCAGTGTTCCTGCGTATACATATAAAAAAAAGAAGTATTTTTCTATAACATGATCTAGAAACAAGTAATTTTTATCTATTATGTCTATTATTTTTACCAATTTTTATATAATAATTATACACTGATAAAATTTTTTATGTTTAATCAAATATATTTATTTTAACGTGATTTTCTTATTTAAATGAATATTGACTAGTATAAAATTTATTTTTAAATTTAGGAAAAATTTGTTTGAATCAAGGAAACGATGTTAAAATGAATAAATATATTTATCTAAATATAAAAAATTTTTTTCAACGTATAATAAATTTTTTTTGTGACTTTTAAATAGAAATTTTTAAAAATCGCTTAAGGCACTAATATTTTTATGTGTAGAAGAAGATTTTTAGATTATATAAATAAAATTGGAAAGTGTACGTTGATCGAAATTAAATATCGATTTTTATGCGGAAGGAAATTCGTAATTTTTGCTCCAGGCTATATAAAAATTTTTGTTTAATCCTAATCGGCTTTCAATTTCGGTTTATATAATTTTAACGCAACGCTAAACACGGAAGGAAATAACGTCGTCTGGTCGTACCTCGTCGAATTGACAATGATTGAATAAAGCGAGGCACTCGTGCGCCATCGATAATTCGTAGTCGAAGAGAAAGGCCGTGTAGGCGCTTTCGCCAGTTACTCACCGGTTCCTTCGACTCCGTTGCAAAGTGCGCCGAAACAACGAGACCGTGCAGTAATCCTCTTTGAGAAATAAAACGGCGGCCAGCCGAGGCCGTCGAACTCGCGCAGACGTCGAACTCGCGCAGACGATCGTGTGACCTTGTGCTCGTAATAATCGTTTGATGATAAAATGCGATCGCGATAAGCATATCGAATTTTTAAAGACGCTTACGCTTTTTTTCCTCGAAGTTTGCATATATTGATTACCGATGCTGCTGGGTTTACCGCCTCGTGCGAACAAAGGCGAAGAGAACTCTCTTATTAAAAAGTCAAAAGGAACTTTCATTTATTTCGTTGAAAAAATAGTCTTGTTGCACTGTTTAGAACGATTAGAATAGTTCCAACCAATACGTCTGTTCGAGAACGGATAAGAATCTTGTGGAAATTTCCAGGTTGTAATAATGTTTATCAATTATTCTGATTATAAACTCTCGAGTTCTATTAATAACCAGAAATGCTGCTTAGTTTCATCAAAACGTACGCGATCGCATATATCGTTTTGCTGATAATACAATTACTTTTCTCACAATCAGTGTTGAAAATAAATTAAAAATAGTATAAAAAATATATTACGTCATATTTATAAAATAAAATACATGTTGATTAAACTAAGCAAATAAAATATTTGTTTTATGTTGAAGTATTTTTTTTAAATGACAAGTTAAGATAGATTTGATAATCTTCTTTTTTTTTAGGAGCACTTATAAAAATTTATGTAATTATGTATTTTTGTTATTACATTAATTATATATATATAAGTTAAAAAATAGTGTAGCTCCATTTTCGAACGACGCGACGTAAAGATTAATTTTCCAATGACGTGTAGTTTTCAGTCTTAGAAAATTAATTCTTATCTTGTTTTTCATTATCTTGAACGAGCATACGATTATTCGTCACGATTCTGTGACTGCGTATTTCGTGGAACTTATTAATACGGCATATGATTTTACGAAACTAATTAGGACGACAGTTTCGAGAATACTCTCGCAATATTGTACGCACGGTGGAGAATATAATTCGCTAACGGCGTCGCGAGTGCGCGCCCTGTCTCGGACAATGTTGCAACTTGGACGTTTGTAACTAAGCATTAACTGCATAACAAATAGGCGCAACGTATTGATTACAGACGCGCCATTTTCCTTGGCGTTTTCCTCCAGTTACGCGAATTCTCGGCGAAAATTGTTGCAAACTAGCGTCCTTTACCGTAGCAATGAGACTGTAACTGACATGAGACTTTCCGTCTGACTGCTATTAGCCGCACGCGATTGATTTCTTCATGTGTATGCGCTGTGCTAATTATGCGAATGGTTGATTATTTTGGTCTTCCTACGATGAGGTACTCGTAAGTTTTCGAAAAGATTGCCCGCAGCAATGCCTCCAGTATTGACAATATATTGCGCAATTTTTATCTGTTTATGCATTAATCTCGCTATAGAGAAAAATTTATTTGACTTAAAAAATATTTCTTTGAATCAAAGAAATTTGTGTACGATTAAAGAAAAGTTTCTTTAATTTGAAGAAATTTTTTGGCTGTTCCTTTTATTAGAATTAAAAAAATAGTTTGGTTGTGCAACGTAAATGATTTTTTAAATAAAAGAAATCTATTTTTGAAAATATAACAATTAAATTATTTCCTTTATTTCTGTTAGTACTTTCTTTGAATCAAAAAATTATTTGTTTAAATTAAACAAATAATTTGCACACATAATTTATTTACTTTTTTACCAATTGCGACATTTTTTTAAATTAAATAAATTTTTTATTTTCCTCTAAGATATTTTCACTCTAACTTAAAAAAATACAGTTAAAGAAATACTTTCATCATTTTAAACATAACTTTTCTTTGGGTATTTTCTATATAAAATATTTCGGAATTACCGCGATTTATTTCATCTGTGGATCTTCAGATTAATCACAGATTCGATTTTTTCTCGACGAAAATGCAACGATTCGCGCAATGCAAATGCAAATATGAACAATAAAAAATTCCCGGTGCCGTAATGTACCCGTGCGTTGCGAGATAGAACGCTTGCCAAAGATTAAACAAAGATTATAGTATTTGGTCGAAAGTCATTAAAGCTTTCTCAACGCGCGTTTAAAGAAACGCATTTGTTTACATTTACAGTTCGCGATAATTCCGCGGATAACTGCCATTATACGATTATTGAATATACCCGGCTTTCACAAAAGTACCGATTTTTATTTTCGATCGGTTGCGTCAGACTGATATTTTGGTAGAGCTCGTTGCTTTAATTTTTACGATTAAAAAGAATAAGGGAACTTATGAAAAAAAAATATGTATATAAAAGAATGAGATTACGTATATCTATTCAACTTCGCTACGTAATTAGCGGCAATCAGGCTCTCGAACGTGACCCTGACATTCGTTCGCTTTTTAACGAATCTTTGCGAAGGTTCGGCGGTAGTACGAATTCTAAAATTCGTTCTGGCTCTCATTCGTGTAATCGAGGTTCGCGACGTAATATGTAGAAGGCATCGCTTTACTTGTCGGACATTCTAACGGTCGTTAGGTTTGTGCCACGAGAAGCTGCCGTGCAAATCCAACACTTTCACCGGCGGATTTCTAACGCGGACTCGGCTGTCTTCGGTTGCGTTCACAACTGACGAGACGATCCTCCGTTAATGCGCCGTACAGTTGGCAAAATATGAATTTGCTCTTTGCACGCTATACATAATTTTTTTCAATTAGCAAGTAGCATTCCAGTGCTGATAACAAGTAAAAGAAGATCGCGTGTATCTTTAAATGCGAGTGCACTAGCTTACTTTCTTAATTGCCAGTTAGTACGCTAACCGACTTAAAATTTCAAATTTGCAAGTGGCAACGTGTTTTTTTTCTGCACACTTTTAAACAAGCGTGCTGACTTTTAATAGACAATTAGAATTTACGTACAATTTTTGGTATATCTTTTCATTTACAAACACTCTACGAAGTTGCAACTGCATGATGCAACAGGTAGAGAAATAAGAGGAAAGATCGAGATGAATGATTTTTTTGCGTGACTTTATAATTCTTGCCTAGTAATTTTGTTTGTTTTTAGTCTCGAGATAAATTCTAAACTTGTTTCTTGATTTTTTGAAATATTTTAATGTCCTTTGTGAGTGAGGGTCTAACGCCTGACATGCCAAATTCTTGAATTAAGACTTGACAATTTGGAGATTTATTTCTAAAATACAAAAATAAACAAAATTGTCATCTTAGGAATTACAAAATTATACGACATATTATTTATTGGTATTAGCATCTTTTGTGCGCTGCAGTTTCTTTTTCTACAAGAAGAGTGAAAAGATTTGAACAGCCGAAAATTTAAATGGATTGTAAGCGAATAAGTATACATAAATTTTATCTCTTTCTGATAAAATTGTTTCTTATATTTTCTATTCAAAAGTGTAAACTAGATGTATGATAAATAGATCATTATACGTGTTAAATTCATATTACTTCTTTCTAGTTTAAATGCGTGACTGTGCGATTTATGGACTGTTCTGTTCTTGACACGATTTCGAGTAAACGCATTTTTTATTTTCTTGCCGTCATTTTGTTGGTGAGATTCCCTCTTATTATCTAATAAAGGCTGTCAAAATTAGAACAATGACGGCCATAAATTAAAAAGTTTCAAAAAATTCAAGTTTTTTGCTGTTAAAACTAGACTAAAGAGTAAAAATTTCCCAAATTTCCCTGAGTATTAACGAAATCTCATGAAAATCGATGATTTTCAAAGGTAAAAGCCCCTTTAAAAATTCTAGTAGTACACACCCTGAAATATTTTTACACAATAGGAGTACGAGGAATCCCGATACGAGGAAAAAGTAACTATGGCACAAAAATAAGTCGCTACCTGCTCGTGGAAAAAAAATGTGAAAAACCATACACGGCCTCACATTTTTGGCACTCCTGAGCTTATTTCTGCGAATTTTTCAAATATAACAAACAAGGAAACATTTTTAAAGAATCACATTATCAAAATATGTAAAAACTGAATTTTTTGAAAACTTTCCAATTTTTTCACTTTTTTAAACACAATAATTTTAGTATAATTCATATATAATTAATATTATTTCGGGGATTTTATTTGTGCACTAGTATTTTCTCTTTTAAAATGCACTTGGGAGAGAAAGAGGAAAATACATATATAAGTTATGAGAAGAATATTTTATAGAAATAAGAGGGTTCTTCATGCAATCATTTATTATTTATTTTATTTCATAATTGCACACGAGGAAAAGATATTTTTAAATTCGAATCGTTCTCTAGAAAAAGTCGTCGGCTCCGGCAGAAATGTTGAAAATGCTGAAAAAGTTGCTTTCACGGCCATCATTTTCTACGAGATTAAAAAGATATGCCGTACCTAAACGCGCTGATAAAAGCGATACACAAGTTTCGCATATTTAACAAGCTGTGTTTTAAATCGCCAGAAATAGTTCGTTTTCGCTTTGTCGTGTCCGACATAAATAAATCGTCGGCAGCTATAAATACGACATCTTTACATCATCCTTTGGAATTGTTCCATAAAAAGCGACGGAGAGACATCCATGTTGATCACAGCGGATGACGAAGTTTTATAGCTGCGAAATAACATGACGCGTTTACACGATAATATATATTTTTATCATAGACCGTGCTTTAGATTTCCTCGCATTTTCTTTTTTTTTTTTTTTATATATATATATTCTTGCGTGCACACAAATCCTCCAATAAGCTCGAAGCAGATCGTCAGCGAAAACTCACGTTATATCTCTGCCGTTCGGTATAGCCGCGGTATGTTCTGTTGTTTACACGCAAGCGGGCATATTCATAAGGTAAGACCGTTTGACAGTTGTTCCGCTGACCCGCGCGCACTAAATGTAAATCAGCTGATATTATCGCGCCGCTAGTGTCAACTGCGTGCGCGATCGCGTTTATTCACATAGGTACGTTTTCGCGGATTATACTGCACCACGCTCGTAATAAAGCTCGCGCATAATATCCGGCGTTGATAATCACTGTCGATAAACATGTCGAATGAGACCATTAATAGTTGAGAAAATCCACTACGTCATTTAATTCTGATTTATCGCGCACGCATGAAATTCCCTTTATTACACGGATTACCGCTTTATTTATTTGTCATTTAACGATTAATGTAACAAGGCCAGCCGTTACATTTTACATTTAATTATCTATTTGCTATACCTCGCGTATTTACATAGCATATATTGTCGAGCACAATAATTGTTTAACGTACAATAAAACGGAATATGTTGGCGAGTTTCGAACGTTCGAGCATTTCAGCCTCGATTCTTCGCTTTAACGCGAATATTTCGTGACTTGACGGAGAATTAACGGAGGACGATCGCGTTCCGGTGTCGACGGTGGTGAAAGTTACGATCGCCTTCTCGTCCGCGTATATATGTACGTGGCCTCGTTCGTCGTTCTCTTATAAACTCGGTGTGAACGTCCCCTAACAACACGAGACAGTAGCACGGTATGGAGCAGGGACCCGTGTCCGAGGGACATGGGACGATGGGTGGCAGAGTAAAAGAAGGGAGGAGGGTGGAGATACCGGCTATGCTTACCTCGATAAACGGTTTATACCTACGTTTCCTAGGACGCCCGAACTCGCAACAATACATCGTATTTCCAGAGGGTTTGACAAACCTTACAAAATCATTTCTGATTGACGAAAACTCCATTAACCTTTATTTTCCTTCTATTGTATATAAAATTCACTTTACACGATCTATAATTTGCGACAGAATTCAAGACAGAATTCTATTTATAAGTTTGTATCAAATTATATTAAATTGTATAGAATATTTGATTGTTTCTCATTTTGATATTGGATTATTAAAAAATAAAGCATGATTTGATTTTTTTAAATATAAGTTATGGCATAGCAGAAGAAAGCAAAATACATTTAATGTGCGTACATAACAATCTTTTAGTCGAAGATCCAATTGCATATTATCAAAATTTTGTAAGATAAAATAAAAAAAAAACAATTTAAAGATTTAAGTAAATCAGAAAAATATTTTCTAATGATCGATATGAGCACATTTATTTTTGTAATTGATAGATTTTACTACGATAAGGAAGGATGTTTCTTATGATTATTAACAAACGAGTAACTTGCTCCCAGAATCGAGACATTGTAGATGATCGAATATAACAGTAGGTTAAACTGTAATTTACATGTATATCATTTACAATTCACGGATAACTATACATATGCACATATTTCATGCGTTTAACTTGTTTTCTGTATAAAATTATAAATAAAATTCTGTCTTGAATTTTGTTGTAAATTATAGATCGTGTAAAATGGTCTTAACAATATAACAATTTTATGTAACAATAACTTTTATCGTGATAATTAAGTTATCTGAAATATTAAGTCTTCATTAAAATTTTACCTAGTAAAATACATATTTGAATAGTGACTGTCAAATTAGCGAAAGAATTGAAGCCGCATTGAGTGTAAAACACTGCCGACATTTTTGTACACTGCCGACAATGCTTATTGTTAGTCAATGCCTACAATGCCGTCAATCCTATATTAAAATTAAGGCAATGTCATGCAATTATGAACACTACCGCGTGCCCATTATCATACGCCAATGCCTGCACAAGAATTCTAAAGCTTTCCCGAAGTATTCAAAAATTTTTGTGCTCAACCCCATGATCGAAAAACCGAATCTGAAGTGAGCTCACCACTCCCCAACCACTGACGACAATGCCGTCAATATTATAGATCACTGCTTACTTTTTTCGGCAGTCCACTAACAATTTTATGTAACAATAACTTTTATCGTGATAATTAAGTTATCTGAAATATTAAGTCTTCATTAAAATTTTACCTAGTAAAATACATATTTGAATAGTGACTGTCAAATTAGCGAAAGAATTGAAGCCGCATTGAGTTAATTTAGTGTGTGTGAAGTTGGCGTATCATTTTGTGGAAACTCACGAAATATTGAGAGTTCTGGCTTTATTTACAATAGTTCCTAATATATAAAACAAATCTTTCTGACCTTTAAAGCGAAAGAAACTCATAGGACAAAGTGAAGACGCCAGGTTCACGCAGTCTTATTTTTTGACACAATTCTTGTAGGATTTTAAAAGATTTATAGTTCTAGAAAGAGCTCTGGCGTTTAACATAATTTATTAATTTTTATTCAAAATTATCATGAAATAATTATATTTATAGTATTATCGAGAGTTCTGTGTACAAAAAAATATTTTTCTTATAGTTCTGAACGCATTACAACGCCTTCCGAAGAGTTTTAGTCGATTCCATTATTTATTAATTAATAAAAAAATTATTATCTTTCGTGGAAGACGTATATTTGCGTATACAGGTCAGATAACAATTTATTACTAATTAATAACGGAATTGACCAGAATTCTTCGGAAGACGCTTTAATACGTTCAGAAATGTAGGAAAAATATTTTTTGGTACAGAGAACTTTCGAAAAACGACCAGCGTCTCATCCGTATAAGCGAATATACGTCTTCCACAGAAGATAACAATTTTTTATTAACTAATAAATAATAGCATCGACTAGAACTCTTCAGAAGGCGTTTAGATACGTTCAGAACTGGAGAAAAAATATTTTTTTGTACATGGAACTCTTGATAATTTTATAAATATAATTATTTTACGATAATTTTAAATAAAAATTAAATAAACTGTGTTAAACGCCAGAACTATTTGTTTTATATATTAGGAACTATTATAAATGAAGCCAGAACTCTCAATATTTCATAAGTTCCCACAAAATAATATTCCAACATTACACACACACGTTAATTTACAACGAGTAATTGTATAAATGAATTTTGAATATACTGTTAAAAATGCAGCAAAATTTAATGTAACGGAAGGAAATTTCAAGCAGCTACAATACATTTAAAAAATTTAATGTTTGTTTGAATCAAAGAAAGAATTGTGTAACGCAAATTTTTTTTTTTTTAAATGAAAAAAGTATAATTTTAAAACCAGAACAGCTAAATTATTTTTTTACATTTCTATCAGTATTTTCTTTGAATTAAAAATTATATATTTAAATCAAACAAATAATTTGCAGAAATAATTTATGTACTTTAAAAGAGACTAATCGCGAAATTTCTTGAAATTAAATAAATTTTTATTTTTTTTAAAGATATTTTCACTTTAACTTAAAAAAAAGCCCAAGTTAATACATGAAATACATTAAA
Source organism: Solenopsis invicta (assembly GCF_016802725.1). Lineage (NCBI taxonomy): Eukaryota > Metazoa > Arthropoda > Insecta > Hymenoptera > Formicidae > Solenopsis > Solenopsis invicta. The sequence goes on from NC_052668.1 coordinate 24,166,463, forward strand.
TTCAACATACTTAGGAATGTATTGAATTTTATGACATTTTTAACAGTGCGTGTCAGATTTCACTTTGGTGCATTTGATAAGCGCAGATGAGGTAACAGATAAGAGACTGGCATTCCCATCGACTCTTTGATTGCTCACCGTTGTGATAAAGAGAGCAAATATCGTCGGGAAGAACAGCAAGAAGGGAGGAAAAACTTTCCTCTTCATGACGCTCCGCGACTGAATGAGGCGCGCGCGTTCACGACGTAACTTTTGGTAAAGTTGATAGATTACTGGACGCGGGTGGCGGGCTGTAAAAGGTAAATGGCATACTTCGCGGCCGACTTATCAGCAGGATTAGCCGCTTAGGAAGCGGCACGGCGCGGCGCGAAGACGAAGACGAAGAAAAGAAGTTCGATGGCGGGGAAGGTTCGCGTTGAAAGTAGGTCTCCCCGGGGAGCAGACTTGATCTCTCCCCGCGTAATACAGCCTCGCAACGTTCGTTTCCACCGACGGTATTTCCTAGAAATATGAATGGTGAGATGCGCCGCCATACGGTTTTCTGCGTCACGATGTAGAAAAGATTACTCCCCGGGACAGAAATACACGCCGCTTATTTCGGTGACTCCCGCGACAGTGCGGGCTCTGTACAATTCCAACGAAGTGGATCGATAACATTCTAAATATCGCGTCTAATTTTCTCATGACTATTCTCGTCTGCACAATTTACTCGAATCTGAAATGTTCAGGTTGTTCCATAATCCGCTATATTAATTTTGATAATGGATCTCCCGTCTGGAAAATTTGGACTCGACGTTCCTCAAATTGTGAGCGTCAGTGGAAATTGTAATGCAAGAAGATATTAATTCCTCGACGTTTCTGTTAAGTCAAGCTTAATTTCGAGTTGAGGAGCAAGATACAGGTACGCGCGCGTGTATTTTAGACGCGAATTAAAATCGAAGAGACGATTAGCATCAAATTATCAAGATGACACATTTTAATTGAGCAAAACAATTAGGGATTAATGACAACTCACGGCATGTTAACGGTTAACTCGATAAACCGCTTTGCTGGCGCTTGCGTCGCTTGGAGAAGGATATTCCTTTTCGATCGAAGTGCATGCGGTTTTGACCGAACTGCATAGGGCTGCGTTGTAGCAAGCATATGCGTAGAAATGTGGACACATGCTGGCGTTTTTAGAAGTTCTCTGCAGGAGTGCTCAAGCTGTTTTCCTCTCCCTTCTTTCCGTCCCTAAAGCATTCAATGCCGCTACCCTTTTGCAACTTCCGCCGTGGAAGGGTCCCGTCGCCGTCGGTTGGCTAAGCCCGCGAATACGGGCCACCTGCTCGTACTGTGCTGAATTATGAGAATCATCGGTTTAATCTCAGTCTTTCCAAACTCTTCTTTCTTCCAATTCTTCTCTCTTCCAGTTTTCAACTTTTCGCAAACTTTTATTTAACATTACGCGTTTCTTATCGATTGCCATTCAGTTTCGATAATGCGATTAGGTTTGATCTTCGAAGCTTGCCGTGACAAATAGAAATCGTCTTGATTTCTATCGGTGAGTAAATTTTCATAGATTCAAGTAAAAGTATCAGAACGCAAGATGCTTCGGGTCCAGCTAGAAACGGTAAAAATCTCAAGGTCTTTCGAGAGAAACTGGAAACACCCGTTACATCCGGGCGGGCTCTAATCGACAGAAATCGCCTTGCATCCGAACTTTGTTTGATCGCGTGTACCTTCGAGGTCGTCGGCATGGTCGACGACCGTGCGCGATCGTTATTATTTGAGCGTTACTGTTACTAAGGCGAAAAGAGGCGAGCGACCGAGTTGAACAAATGGCCACGGAATGCATCGCCAATGACAAACGCGTCGGCGTCGTAGCAGCCCTGCTTTGCATTCGAGGTCGCTATTTCGAGGCTGAGATCGTAAGATGACCAGTTAAACTCGTTATAAACTCGGATATCTTGTTATAAACAAAGTAAGGGGTGAATGCTTGAGAATTGTTGGGTGTTTAACGGCGAGGAGTAATAATTAATGCGACGGAGATGTATTATTAAGTCTCAACTTCAATCCTTAAAGAGCAATCTTTCCCTCACAAAGAACAGCATTTGTAGCGTTAAACTTTTATCGATGTATTACTGTTTTAATCTTTATTAACTTAACAGTAGCACCCATTAGAAACAAAATTAAGGTTGCATTATTAAATGCTAATTTATTATTAATTAGCCTTTATCTTGAATTTATTTGAGTATATCCCTGCACTGAAAAAAATGTTAATTTTCACATAATATTATTTTCTTGATTTAAAAAAAATTATTCTTAAGTTTAAAAATAAATTATTTTATACTAATGTTTATTTAAATCGAAGGAAACGATTTGATCGATAAAAACTTTTTTGTAGTGTACATATAGATGATTAACATGGTGATTAAATTTGGAAAGTAATTCTCTCTTGAGTAATTCTCTCTATGAAACTTTTTATTAATTTCTTATTAATAATTCATGTTATAAGAAACCGGACCGGTTAATACAGTAAACCATTTGAATTAATCAGAATTTTAAGACGCTGAAGAAAAGCAAGTAAGCTAAAAACGTTAATCATATAGTACTAAATGTCAATACATGACATTTAATACCATAAGATTAATATAAGTTTATTTGTCTTTCTTCAGCATCTTAAAATTCATCTTCAAAAAATAATATAAATGATGCGGAATATCTTTCTAAAAATTAGAAGTCAGATATATAGAAAGCTTGTGTATTAATAATGGAAGAAAATTAAGGCTGATTATGGTCAAATCTCTTACACAAACGTATACTTATTAATGTATAAAAGTAATAATTTTTTGAGATTGAGGTAATTAGCAATTAATTAGCATCTTAATGATGCAATATATCTCAATTTTATTTCTAGATTATAGATTAGGATAGTTACTAATTAGCGCATAATGACGAGATACGTCTTAATTTGATTTTTAATGGCGATATTGCAAAGTTAATAAAGATCTTTTTTCACGTTGTTCAAGTTTTTTACACGCAACACGAAGGTAGATAGAATACAGTCATAATAGAGATTTTAAAAAAAATTCTAACTAGTAACTAGTAAATTATCAATCGTACAACAATTATTTATGTAACATCCTGATTTACGGCACAGACGTATTTAACTTATTGATATTATAACATTGACATTTAATAAGTGTTCTCTAAAAGTAATCGAGTCAGATTGAGAAAAGAAAGAATTTTTTGTTACGGAATAAGAAAGAAAATAGATCTCGGAGAAGAAATAGTTATTATTTCTGGGTATATTCAAACGAGGATAAGTTGTTTGCGACCGTTAATTACAGACACGTCATCGATCGATGTAATTATTACGCCACCGACACTCCTGTCTCCGTTTTAATGTTATTATTTTTCTCGGCTGTGTATATTCTGCTCGTGCTGCTCGGCGACTGCGTTGTTGTAGCTCCTTGCCCAATGCTGATTGCGCCATTGTAATCGCGACTCTCCGACCGGGTGCTTTTTCATCGTACAATTAGCGACCGAAACTTGAGACGCAATCGCAATCGCGATTGCGCGGAAACCGACACAATTTCTCCGCCTGCAAGCGTCGCGCGACTTCCGCGTGGCTCGCAGTCGACCGTAAAAGCCTCGAACGCGTTTATATTCCAAATATCTCAGTTTATTTCGTAATCCAGTGGTTTGTCGCTGCTTTCAGTAGGTTGCTTCCTCCGTTATTGTCGTCTATTGCATTAAAGCAAAATAGGAACTCTGTGCCATTCTGGCTTTTATCTGAGATGAGACTCGTGAATACTCGTGAGAATTTCCAGATAAAATTGTAAGTAATATTTGCAATAAAACATATTTCAAGACGTGTGCCAGAAAAATAGATTTTAATACAATGGATAACGAAATTAAGAGTCACTTTTGTAAGAAAAGAGCCTTGCGGTTTTTGCACAGACTCCATTTGAAGTAATTTAGTTTTTTTTTCCTGCCTCTATGCATTTGTATTCACCGATGAATTTTTTTATATCTTGACAGTTCGAAGGTGAGATTAAAGCGAGACGTTTCTTGCGTTTTAGTGACGTCAGGTTCGCGTAGAGAGAGTCCCGTTAGGAACTCCTCCGTCCCCGGAGCATTGTCGGAATCATCCGGTTTGAGCCTCCGCCGTTGCCTCTCCCTCCTTACACACACACACACACACACACACACACACACACACACACACACACACACACACACCCTCTACACACACACATACACACACCCTCTCTCTTCTCTCTCTCTCTCTCTCTCTCTCTCTCTCTCTCTCTCTCTCTCTCTCTCTCTCTCTCTCTCTGTCTGTCTTTCTCTCTTGTCGATGTGCGAGAGGCGAGAGGCGGCGACCTCCTCCACCTCGGTATTCTATCCACCTGCTTTTCAACGACCTACCTACCTACGTGCATTTTACACACGTATGTACCTATGTACTACATGCACAAACAAACAAACACACACACACTCACACCGCTCTCCGCTCTCGTTATTTCTGCCACGTTTTATCGGCGACAATTGCTGAATCCAGCACCCCGCCGAGATCAGCGAAGAAATTTCCACAAGTTTCCACAGAATAGGCGAAAATACAGAATGTTTACATAGTATCGCGTTTGATGTACAGAACATGACGTTGCGAACGGAAATAATTTTTCTTGAATGTAACGTTGATTCGATATGCACCGACGATCTTTGAATTGCAGCCGAAGAGATCTTGGTGAAAGAAAAAAAAAAACATATGGATTTTAAGAAAGATTTATCCATCAGAATGGAAATAATTAGTTTTTCGACAGAATTGTACTGACGGTCAATCCGCCTGCATGGCGGACTTTTACCTGCGCGATAGTCAAATTTTGTGAATACAGGAGAAAAATACAAACGCAGCGATTGCGATTTATAATGCCTTTTCATCCGTAAATTAATCTACGCGTATGCATACGTGTACATGCGAAAGATAAGATATTTATACGTCGCGACCCGAATGCATGTGTTAGCAAGTGTGTCAGCTGGCTATGGATCGGAATGTTTCGTCTTTCGCTCAGGAGTCGATACCTCTCATAATCGTGTCTTAATAAAATATTGCAAGATTGCTGATACCGAAGTGAAATAAGAACAGGTTTTTCAGTATTCATAACGGCTTAGAAAACGATCAGGGAACCGAGAACGTCGCATTCTTTATAAAAATTATTTTCTTAGATGTTGACGGCGTTGCTTTAAAATTATCTACGAGAATGATAGAGAATAAAATACTGTGTTCTAGAATAAGTATTTCTTCGAGATATTAATGTAATTTTTTTCAAGACATGAAGAAAAATATTTTAAATGTTATCAGTAATGTCGATTGCAGAAGTAAAATAAGACGTGAAAGATGTAAACGGATATGGCATTTTAGGAATTTCAAATCTATGATATTAGTAATGATACTTTTTCCAAATTTGAAGAAAACAAGCACAGTTCCAGTTCAAAGAAACTTCAAAGAGGTCTGGAGATCTCAATTATAATCTCAATTATAAAAACAGTTCCGCGAAGCGGTAAAAAAACATTTGAAAAAAATGGTAGTGGAGGGGACCTATACGATTCTGTAACTTTGAAGGACTAGAATTTACCTTTTTCCAATGTTTGCGCTTTGATCACGGATAATAATCGATAAAACTCTCTGGGGCACCAATTTTACAGAGGTGGAATCCGTATAAGTATACAGAATAAACGATGCATATTCGCGTATTATTTCTTGTAGAAATGAATCCGTAGAAGTGTTACTAAACAAAGGAAAAACACAAATGCGTCACGATCATTCTAACGTTGGCTATACGCGTGCACCTCGCAGATTTTATCCAAGGCGGAGAAGGGTGAAGGGACGAGGCAAGAGAGAGAGAGAGAGAGAGAGAGAAAGACACACGAGAGGAACCGTATGAAAGACGGAGAGGAGAAGGCGGAGAACGTGATTTGATAACACGGCATCGATCCAGGTTCCCCGAATGCCTCCCTTACCCTTCTTCGTCTCCGGAGATGCAGAGAAAAGGGAGACGGGTAGAGGAGGCATTCTGGGGATCCTCTTCTCACCCTGTCCCTTACTCTCTCACGCTACCCTCGTGTCGTTTCTCCGACTGAGCAACCACCCAGGACTGTAAATACCAACGACGCTGGTCCGTCTCGCTCTCGACCATGAGCATTTTCCTCTCTCACACTCTTTTTCTGCTCTCTCTGTCTTTCTCCAGCAGAATCCTCGATAAATTCCCGTCACCGGGGTTATTCCGACCGCGCCGCGAAAATATGCGGCGCGCGTGGCGCCGTTAATAAGTGCGCTATATCATTGCAAGAGATTATGCACGGCTCACATCTGAGCAAACATCTGAGACAGTCGAGCTCGTGCTGCAAGATCCTCGGTCATCTGAGAGAAAGAGACTACATCTTCGAAGATGTATCTATCGTGCAAAAATGCTCCTGTCTGCACGATTTAAGTAATATAATTAATAACGGTAATTTACTTTCTTTCTTGATTAGTGGGAAGAACCTCAAATTCATAGTAATTTAATAATTAGCCGAATTATAAATGAATTGATTTAATTAATATAATTAATACAATTTTGTAGCGGGTTGGGAAAATACTATTCAAATGCATTATCGCACATACGCAAATTTGTATAATTGAGGAGCGAGCTTTAATGATATGTTTACTAATTGGAACGCATATTGGAAGAGCATAAAAGTGAAATATTCATGTATTACCTGAATATTTTATTTCAAGATCGAATAAAAAAATGTAAGATAAATACGAAGTAAATTATCATAAGTGAAAAACAAATAAAATTGAATATGGTGTCCAATTGATTGTGAACATTTTGCTAATATTTTTTATTTTCTGATTCAATAACTGATTGAATATTATCTAATTAATTAATATAATAATAAAGATGCAGTCACACATAAAGACATAACTAATCTAAAGAAATAAAAAAAACAATATGTTGAAAGATGAGATAATGCGGCCTTGAAACCTGTAAATCTAAAATACATAAAAATTAATTTATACACATAAAATGAAAAAAAAAAATGAAGGATAAAATAGTATTAACAAAAAGAGTAACAAAAGAATATAAGAATAGGTGTACAAGAATTTTAAGAGAGAAGTAGCGCAAAATAATATAAGAATTTGAAATACAATTAAAATAAAAATTACGTTCTAATAACAGTAAAGAGAAATCAGCTAATCGTGCTATAAATATATAAAAACTGAGGAAATTTCTAAAAAAAAGATTGCAACAATACAAAAAAAAGCTTAACGGTAAAACTGTAAAATATTAACTGAAACTATTAGAAAGAAGAAACTGGGAAACGGATGATCTGAATACAGAAATAAAGGAAGAGTATCTGAAGGAAGAGAGTTGAAATATTCAACGGTTATATAAGAGAAGGCTGCCTGGAATTTGGACGTACGGGGTGTAGGACAGAACGGACTGAGAACGAGTCGCAGACACACGTGATGAATGAAATTCGTAATTATAACGCAGACACTTACGCAAATAATGCGGAGTATTTGAGCTAATATGTCGGCTAATATAAAATCTAAACACAAGATTAGCACGCTTATGTCAGTCACATCGGTTCTTAGTACTGAATAATGATTTTTAATTTTTCCAATCTCCAGCCTGTTCGAAGTGTAAAATCTTTCGGCTGCGAGTGAACATTGGGATAGATTATTTGCTCTTCCTACTCGTCGGCATGTACAAGGCGTTCCAAATCTACCGCAGGCGTGAATTGAAAGAATACGGACGTACGGGAACCGGACGTATCGCGCGGAACACACATAACCGGAATGTCTCGAGTAGTATCCTCGATAAATTCCCCGTCGCCGGGGTTATTTCGGACGTGTCGACCCCACGGAAATATCCGGCGCACGTGGTTGAATGCGCCGTTACGTCGGACGTCCGTGTGCGGCCGGCCGCGTTACGTCCGCGACGGGCCCTCATCAGTCTCTCTCTCTCTCTTTCTCTTTCTCTTTCTCTGTCCTGCGAGCTTCATCGCGGGGCCTGTGCAAACGACGTACCGCAGAAGGGAGAGGAATCTATTAATACACGGCTGCGGGAAACCCCGGCTTTTCATTTCCTACTCGTTTACCCGCTCACGTCGCCGGGCGCGCCAAAGCGTCCGTTCCGCACGAAATTACTTTTATCTTCTCCCGTCGCGCGAGAAAATAGAAACGCGTACTTGCCGAGTTGCTAAAAACGCGGCAATCTGCCGAGCGCTTCGGTAAACAGAATGTAATGGAGACTGATAGTACGGCGATTGAGCAAAAATGCAATAAATAGTAGAATGTTTTCGAATACGAGCTGGTGACATACATGAACTGCGGCGGCTCGAGTCAAGGAAATAGAACTTTGTGGTCTCTGAATGCAAATATAGTTAGAAATAGAAGTCTACAGCGAACATTATCTGATTAAGCGGATTACAGTACAGGCTGTAGTTTAATTATATGTATTACGAAAGGAATGTTGAGACAGCAACAAAATTGTGATTTTACGTAAGCGAAAGTTTCGTGAACAATTTGATGAGGCTGCTGATTTTATATTATAAGTAAATTAAAATGTGATAATTTATTTTATACGCGATTAACAAATACGATTCTTAACATGTGTAATCGCATCGATAAGGGTACGTCTTTTATGCGAGATACGAAATTGTACTTTGTATTGAACATGTGTGCCAGGAAGATAGGATTAATAAGTTCTATTTGTGCACGCGGCAGCTTAACGTACGAATTTTTAATACCAATATAGATCTTTAACTCTCGTATCATTTTGAAGATAGATTACTTTGAAATCTGCAGCAGTGGCGATAAGATTTGTAGCTTGGACCGTCGCTCGCAGAGCGCGAAAAAAAAAAAATGTTTACAATCAAGGCTCGACGGATAGTTGCTAAGTAGCAGAATCTGGTAGAGTAAAAAAAAAATCGCTTATCTTAATTCCCCTTCTACGTATTTATCGCGCTGTAATTGGCCATACAAGTAGCCGAGCGCTGTCTGCAATGTGCGATACAGAATTATCGGGAAACACTTATGTTTTATTAAATCATTATTTGCGACGAGAGCAGCGTATTGCAAAACCAAACAGCATGAGTGATAGAGATCTGTGCTATAAGAATTATTATATATACATTATGTATGAGAAAAGAGAATATTTGAGGAGTTTATTAATTTGAGTAAACAATTCTCTCGGTGTCTTGGTAATTATTGTTACAATCGTAAAGAAATATTTTTTAAATTACTATTTTTTTCAATGATAAATATATGAGCTCTATGAAAAGTTGAAAATTGAAATAATATATTGTAACGTTTTCCATATTTTTTAAACGACGGACCGTTTTCACTGCGAAGGAATCGAGACTGTATCATAGAATCTGAGACGCTAAGAACGCGGTCGAGGATGTTTTTTAGACATTCCGTTTAATTTCGATGAATGATCGCCCTTCAATGACTGCTTGGGAATGCTCGTGGTTATTATGTGCGGCTTCCGAAACCTCCAAGAGCATCCTTTCATCCTTTTCTTTTTCTTGTTCTGCTATCATAGTTAGAACGTACAATTAGGTAAACCTAATCACGGTAAAGCCGCGTCGCGTGCGCAGCTGCGTCTTGTTTACGTTTGTTATCCGAGTGAAAGTTCCCGCTAGAGCCGACGACTACATTGCAACTTCGTATAACATGCATGCATTGTGCTCAGCAGTGTGCTCAGGCGACCAAGTGCATATTTGATAACGGCATATTTGATAACGACTAATGTAGCGAGACGAATTTACTTGGACTTTCCTTTAGTTTCGTATTAAAGATATCGGTTTCTAAATCTAATTTAAAATTTAATTGTTTACACGACGGGACCTAAAAGTCTCCCCTAAAAATGATCGCGAGGACAAAATGTAAGAAGCTACTGAAAGAAGTAACTGTTCTCTTCTTTGCCACGTATCGGCACGACACGTGCACGTCTCGTGTCATGAAATAAACTCTTGGTTTTTCGATGCGAATAAATCACGGCTCAAAGAGTGTCGAGCCTACCGCAAAAATGGTCGCAATGGCCGCGTCTCGTCCGTGTGCGCGATAAATTGATTAAGGGGCGAGGGGAATAGGGGGAGGATCGTCGGGTCGTAAATTATGGCCGAGTTATTAAATTATCATCCGGCGAGACAACTTGCGTTGCACGCGGAATGCCAGCACAGGGCGATTGCTTTCAAGGCGACAAGTGGCCTGGCCAATGAACCTGCTGCCATTGCTTGCTTCGAGTCGCTCACAGAGAGAGAATATATTACGAAGATCCTTTAGAGGAAGTCAGAGTTGCAAGGGATTTCGGGAATTTTCTCCCAAATCTGGGTTTTGTCAGTTGTTATTATCATAGTAATTTTTTGGGAGGATAAAAATATTATACATCTTTATATTTTTCTTCTAAAAATGGAACTTTTTAGCCACGCAAAAAGTTGCTTGTGTTAATAACAAAATCTATTTTTGGGAAAAGATTTCTCAACTTGGCAAGTAAGGTAGTCGAATGAATACTAAAGATAAAGATTTAGAAGGCGAATTTCGATTCAATATGGAAATGTGATAAAGTTGTCGAAAAACACTAGAGACATAATTAACAGCAGAGTTCGAACAGATCAAATTGAGTGTGGATTAAATATGAGATGCTTTAACTTCTTTTGTATGATAATAAAAATATGAATTTTTATTAATCCTAGAGAGAAATTAATAATACACTGAGAGAAAAATTATTTTAAATAAAAAAAATGCATTTTCTTAAAATTTCAACCATTCGTTTGTTCTATTTATTGCTAAGTAATAGCCATATTATCTTAGATATATAAATTTGTATTTTTACATTTTTTACGTTCAAATAATTTTACAAATAAACTATTAATATTATTAAATTTAATTAAATTGTTTTCTTAGATTAACAAGATCTAATTATGTTGATATAAAAATAGTTTAATAATAAATATTTTCTAGAACTACAAGAAAAAGTGATTTGATTAAAAATTACTTGATTATTTCTTTATTTTATTTAATATAAATATTTCAATTAAGAAATTTTTAACTCGTCTGCAAGTGAATAAGTTATTAGAACTCATCGAACAAATAATTTTTTTTGTGTCAAGTAAAATTTTTTTTCTTTAAAATATTTTTTCTTTCAGTGTAGAATATTTTCAAATATTTAATAAGATTAAAATTAAATATTTAAGATTGTAATGATTTAATGTTAACCTTTACCTTTTGAATCTTTCGAAATTTTACGGTGAATAACAAGATAAACAAATTGTTTCTCTTGTTTTGCGGACTTTAAACCTGTTGACTTCGCATAAAAAGGCGCGACATGAGTCGCAACGTAAATAACTTTATTCGATTATTATTTCTATTAATATTACTCTATAATTAGATCAGCGTTTTATTTTCGATTTACCGGGCCATCTGTCACAACGTTCGAGTATTTCATTATCATTGTTTGACGTGGCCGTGACAATGCCATATTTTCACGATGGTAGGAAAACGTGCATCGATCCAATCAACTTGCGTTACATAATCGACATTTCGCCGTTATCGGGACACTCGTCAAAGTGCGAGTCGCGTTGTGCCACTCGATCCAAATTGCAAATTCCCTTAATAATTACCTATTCAACTATTTGAACTTTTTTTTCCTTATAAAAGCACGCACTCTCTTTATCGTTTTTTCTTTAAACGCGACAGCTGCAGAAGATATTGCACCTGCAGGATAATACAACAAAGGTGTCGCATGGAATCAAACGGTCGCCTTTCTCGTTTAAATGACAATTTCGCCCAGCATTTCTGTAATTTTCTGCTCACAAGACTTCACGCGGATCTTTTCACGAGATATAATCGTACACGAAGTCCGTTTATACCTGCGGTCGGTACGTTCTCTCATGAACGGCAGGTGAGAACTCGATTGTCGATTAAGACTATCCACGGGTTTTCAATTCGTATTCTCACCGCAGATTTAGCACTATAAACGTATCCGACTGACTCTAATTTGTCCCACGCGGTGATTGCATTCGAAATGTGGAACGTGACTTTGACACTCGCGTCCTGCGCAAAATCTACGGAAATGTGTGTCACGGATCTTCCATTGTCGAGGAAGAGTGCATAAATGCACTCTTCTGAAAATAACACGAGAGATCTCTCGCGTGGCTCGCACGCGCGCATTTCTACGGATCACGAACAAAGATCCTTCAAAGGGAGATTATTACGACTTAGAATCTTGTACGGTTATGATATGCGGATCAATTCTTTATCTTTGGGTCCTCGATCACTGTCGCACAGTGTCGCCGTAGAAGGGATCGTTTTGCTCGGCCTTGGTCGCCATCTGCCTGCTCCGCGTGCTCGTCGCTTCGCGTTCGATGATTGTGACCTTCCTCGTGCTGTATTTTTCCCGCACTCCGCGCCTTCCTCGTTCCTACTCGTTCCATTAACTTCCCATTAACCGGTTGGGATTTTGTAATTAAACGCCGGCGGCGCGAGCTTCTGTCGCGGCGCAAACGCTGTCGAATTAATACAGGCCGCAATAGAGAGACAGAGAGAGAGATTCTGGTCCGTGTAAAAATTATAGTGCAATTAACGAAGCTTAACGAAGCGTCCAACGACTAAAATAGTCCAAAATACATTTTAAATCTGGATATTTTTATATTAACATTTTTAGCGAAAGACTTTTCTGAAGCCAGATAATAAATTAAGGCAGTTAATTTTCCGACAGTTCTACTCCCGAATCGTTTACACGCGCTCATAAATGTTGCAATTTCGGTTAAAGTTTAAAGTATTGCTGCTGCTCCCGTAGAAGTTAGTTAAAATGTCGACGATGTTACATGATATTTTATTAAAAAATTGACCGCATGTATTCTAGAAATAGAAATTTGTATAAAATCAAGACGGAGGTTAAACATTTTTTTTTTTGTAGGATTTATGGTTCGAGAAAAATATGCAATATTATCGGTATTATTTTGACCAGCCGTGCATTTTGTATCGAAAGAAAAAAAAAACGTAGCGTAACTGTATGGAAAATTTTATTTATCGATTTATTTTTATCGTGTAACGGCGATCAACGCGATCGGGACAATCGCGTTATCGGTCATGAATTATCGCGCGCGTATTCGCCCGTGAGAATTAATTATGGCCACCTCGTGGCTACTCGATGCAGTATGGAAGACTGCATTGTGTGCCGCGCACAAAGGGAACGAACGCCGTGCACCCGTTAAATTACCGCAGCGCCGTCAAAGGGTTAACGCGCCGAGTTGAAACAGAAATATGCGGTAGATTTCCGCGCGCGCGATCTGTGCGGTGCATACGTTTTCTCGAATTTCCATCGATTTACAAGCAATTCAATTTTGTTGATTAGCGGAAAAAGCGGAGGTAGGATGGAGATGGATAGAAACCTAGAACGAACACAATTTTGATATTGTGACGGAGTGTGCGAGTGCAACAATATCTATTTGCAACCGGCATAGAATAAGCAAATTGAACCGCGCTCCGTAAAATCTGGTACGAACGACTATTTGACAGGTTTAGATTCATATGGAAATTAACGGCAGATTCACATTTTGCATAATAAATACATGAGGTATTATTGTGTGTTGCATATGAAATTCGGGGAATAAAGAATTGCGGGTTCTCTTCGAGGAATAAATTTAGAATAGAATTCGGAGAGAGAGAGACAATTTGAATGTAGAATGGAAAATGTTGCAATAAAGAATTTATAAACGTGAGCGCGCATTAAAGGGTTAGACTCGAGATATTCGAAAGGTATCGGGCTATCGGCGTACTAAGGATACACGTTTCGTAGGACGGCCTCGACCTCGATGCCACGAGATTTTCGTTAAGGCGCGTAAAATATCAGGAATACCAGCCTCGCCGGCGAGGCCAAAGGTCCCGACGCGACAGATTGACGAATCGATTTCTCCGCGGTGGGAGAGACGTTTCAGGAGGAGGCGATGCCCGTTCGATCGTCGACTAGAAAGAACGCGGGAGCAAAAAAGGTAAAAAAAAAACGGTATATACGGGGTGTGCCGGACTTGACCTGTTGGCGTTAACTTTTATCTCGTAATAGAATTGTTGCGGCGCCACTTACATTCGAGTTAGGGGGCGATTGACGTAGGCGTTTTCGTAAACTAGACTACCGCCGGAATGCGAATACCCAGGCAACAATTTGACGTCAGAAAATGTGTCTTAAAGTCCCGTTTATGTCATTGAAAGATTGGACGTCTAAAATGTGTTTCAAGGACGTCGTTTTCGATATGTTATAATAACATTTACGCAATTATTTTGTCTTAGTTCAAGAGACGTCGTCGATGCGTCCCTCTTTTAAAATTCATTAAAATTAATTTTTTAAAAATCTTATTAACTCATATTAAATGAATATTTTACATATTTAAAATATATTTTATTAATAAACATTATATTTTATACAATAGACGTCTAAAGAACGATCAAAAGACGCGTTGTACATGCAGCAGTACGCTGCATTGTCGATCGCTGCTGCACTGGCCGCGACAAAGTATATTTTTCGTAAACAAATAAAATCCATACGCGATAAAATAAAAGGGACAACGTTGTGAAACTTTTCACTTTAAGAATAAACAATAGTATTTTGTTAATAAAATTTCCTTTAGCCCTATTTAAAAATTAATTCAGAAACTTAATATTCTTGGCAGATATATCAAATGTATTGACGTATTAACTATTATATAACTATTTTTTTTTATGCGATAACGACAACACGCATGTCTAAGACATCTATACTTCTTTTGAACGTGTGCGTGTCATCAAGGTTCTTCGAGCTTTACGTTCTAACGACGTTTGGACCGGTTTATTGTGCGTAGAGAGAAGACGTACGTTCCTGGGACGTTTTCAAGTTTTCGGGTCACGGTTGGAATGGGCGTCCCTGCATGAAGAATGGGATATCGTTTGGATGTCAAAATGTTGTTTGGATAGCAAACGAAAACTCATCGTTCAAACTGACTCTGTATCATCAGAGAAATTTACTTACAGAGATATTAGATGTTACAGACTTAACCCGAGAAGGAATTTGATAAAAGAAAGTGCGGAGAACCGTGTTGGAGCACCCTGTTAGTGAGGTGGGGAGACGGATGAGGGGAGGGGAGGGAAAGACTGGAAGAGACAAGAGGGGAATGAGCTACGACGGGGAACTCCTTTTGCTTGGAAGGTAAATGAGCCTCTCAAGGAGAGAGAAATGCTCGTGACTCCGTCTTCATCGCTCGCGTCCCCTCTTTCTTGCCGATGTATATTTAGCGAGCGCGGCATTTCGCGACCCACATACTCAACGGGACGCAGAATGTCTCGGTAATGCCTCGTAGGTCGTACTCCGCCTGTCGAGACGATGAAGAAAGGCGGCGCGGTGGCGGTGTTGCTTCTTCGCGTCATCGTGATCTTCGATTATGTCGGCGCGCCGCCGCCGATCGGAATGCACCTGAACCCTTTCACCGAGAAGGGCGACAGTGAAATCGCTGTCGATGTAATTAACACGTACTGTGTGTGCACGGAATTTATATCAGCCGCTTATATCAGACACGTTATTTGTCAGCGTGCTCTCTTGTCTGACATGAGAGATCTGGGAGGATTGATTTTTATCGACGAATAATGTTATTTATTCGTCGATAAAAATTATTATATAACATATACACACGTACATGAAGTAGATTGGTATCTATTCATTATCTAATTTCAGAGGTACAAATAAATTTAAATGATATAATTTATTTTTAAAAATCAATTTTGTGTTGTGTAATACAGCCGTTATAAAGTATAGTAATTACAACGAATAATTGATTGTAAGCGTACATTTTTGGAAAGAATTTAGATTCGCGACATGACAAACAGATTTAGAGAGCGAATCAGCGAATGAAGCGGACGTCTATCCATCTAGATTGTTTTGTAGTAAAAACCTACGAGGGAAACTTTAGTAGTGGAAAAAATGAAATTTCAGTGATGTTTATCGTTGTGAAACGCTATAAAATCAATCCTTTCGTGGCGGTAAATCCCGACTGGCGAGTTGAAAATTGTGCGACTTCATGTTGGGCAAAAGTAGCGCTTGTAAATCACAGCTTACCGTATCACTTCTCCGATCGCTTCGGCGCGTAGATGCACTTACGGAGTAGGAGTATTGTATTTGATGGAGGAGAAACAGTGACTCATTGTCGAGGGGGAGCTCGGGTAACCACCACTAAATCACTCTACGGTAGCGTACTGATGTAGATGCATTATCTTGCTGACCCCCAGTCACTCGTTTTGCGCATCTGTGCGTGACTCCGATTTACGGGAAATCGATAAGGGCTATACAAATTTTACGTAGTGTCCGCGAGAGCGTCCCGCGAAATATTGCACGGACGTGCAGCGCCATTTTGCCCGGAGAGAGTGGCAAGTTACACGCGGCAAATCTATTTCGTTGAATTAAACATACATTATACACGGTCGTTGAGCGGAATCGGGATGCCGAGCGATGATATAGATTAATATTCATGTCGACGTATATTAATCCCATAATTAATAAAATATTCTACAAGATAGTCGGCTCGCACGCATTATCGCTTAACGATGTAAATGAACGGATATCATTAATCCCACTAACATTAACGCGCCGCCGCCGTCGAAGCGCGTTAAATTGTTAACCAGCGCGAAAGGCGTGTACAAATGGACGAAAATCTATTGGGGCACGGGCGGACGGCGGCGTCGACATAACTCGCGAATAAATCAAACTTCATTCCTCTCGCCGACAATGCGCCTCGTTTCGACGCGATTACGTAAAACACGCCCGTCGTGTTTCTGTCACGAAAATAGTACAGATTACACCGGCGCGGACGCACGCGCGCACGGGGTTTCTTTTTGTTGAAAAAAAAAAGAGTTACAATAAATGGCATAACAATGGAATGGAACAACACACACACACACACACACACACACACACGCACGCGCGCGCGCGCGCGGCCTCATCGTGAAATGGACGGCTCGATTCGAGTCGCGTCGCGTATGGCCGCGACTCATAAATACGGGTCCATTGTTTCCCGTCGAAATGCTCTCCGCGCGCTTCCTTTAATTGATTTCCCACGCATCTGTGCCGCGTCTGTGCGTTGCGCCGGCGAACGTAAACCAATATGGGGATTTATCGGCAGGAGACGCCGATTGCTGAGCTATGCGGTGCCCTAAACTATTTAAGCGCGCCGCCACCGACTGGGAATTAGACGATCCCCAAGCAATCAAACTCTCGCGTACAATTCAAATTATCCGGTCACATTGCGATTATTTTTTTTGCGAAGTGACGCGCGAGTACGTCGAAACTGTTGCGTTAAACATGGGCCGCGATGCAGCGCGAATAAATTACAGGGTGGAAAAACGGGAAATCTGCGTGTGAAACGCTTGAAATAAAAAGTCGGGCTTTGCCATTTGTTATCTAACGACGCACACTTTTTTTTTCAACGAATATATTGAGTTTCTGAATTTTAGGATTGCGAAATTTGATAACGGAATATAATCGGAGTGAATTATAAATAGGTACAACGATTGGCCGCGGTTTATAATGTATACATAATGAAACGAGGTTTAATTTCGCATTTGCGTTAAATAACGTCGGGTAATAAACAATAACCGGAAATCCTAGAGGAAAATACGTCGCGCTGATGATACATTTCGCTTCCACTTTCTGTGCAACACAGTACTTTATTTCTCGGAAAGTGATTGTAATCGATGAACAGCATTCCGAGAACCCTCTTGCATAACTGCCACTCAATTAGGATAATGATTTTGTAGAATCGTGGAAGTACATGAACGTTCACATCGCGCGATTCATCTCTCGTCACATTGTGCTTCGATGTGATTGACACAAATCTGCCGAGAGGTAGCTGCATTAATTGATTTCCTAAGCGAGCCACGCAACACCGATAGCATCTATTATGCCGCGGCGATGATGCAGGGAGGGAAAGCGGGCGAGGGCGGCCGTTTTAAATGATATGTAAACCAATTACCAGTTAACACAGTCGAATGTGTAACCGCTGTTGATTTCTCCGCGTGTTCGCACGCGTGTGTGCATGTTTATCTGCAAAAGAGATTTTGATCGCGCTGTTTTGCGGTTGTTACGGATGAACACTATTATTATGGAACTCGATGTTATCGTTTACAACGTGTTTCCTATTGCTTTCTCTCGCGCAACGCAAATACGACATTCGCGCTTCTCTTTCAATCTCGAAAATATTGAATGGAAGCAAATTTGGATAACTGTAAACAAAAAATTATAACGACCATGTACTTGAATGTTTTTAGAAAGTTCTCGTTTTTTCTTAATTCTCAATTCGACAATTTTCTCCTGCTTTCTTTTCTTTGATAGGAAAATTAAAAGTACTGTAATTATATATAATATTATAGTCATGACGTTTATACATATTGTTTTACATAAACAACCATACAAATATTTTCTAGAAATGTTTAAGTATATGGAAGAGACAGTGAAGACTTTGTTTTATGTTTGCGACAGTAATGAAAATGAATTCAGAAACATCGTGATCTAACGTGTCGTAAAAACGTGGAAAAACTCAACTGTATGTACAGAGAGTTAATAAGATACAAATGTTATGTGCCGTTTATAAAATTATTTAGCAATCTAAAGGATATCTTTATTTCTACATGTTTCAATTTAATCGAATATCATTCAAATAGTTTACACTTGAGCATTTATAATGTGCGCGAGATGTCGGATATTTTCTCATTTATAACCGTTAAGTACAATTGCGCGTGGGGGAGATATTTGAGAAAAATTTCATCGATAAGGATAGCTTAACGGAAATGTCAATATATTAAGTAAATATTAAAGACCATTATCTTTGGCAAGCGGTAGCCGCTGGTCTATCGACCTGTTATTCCACGTGATTAATATTGACGATATATTGTGGTTATTGCGAGGTGCTGGAAAGCGGACGAGCAGAGGGGGTGCGGTTGGCAGTGAGGGGGAAGGGAATACGGATTTATGGCTTATATGTCCTTGGAAAGCTCTAAAATTTGTTATTTACGGACCGATGATACGCGTGCAATCCGCGTGTGAAGATCCGTATCCAGAGAGGGTAGTCCCGATTTATACTCTCGATGCTGAATACGGATAAAGTTAGGGATACGACGAAGCCACGAGCGAGAGAGAGAGAGAGAGAGAGAGAGAGAAAGAGAGAAAGAGAGAAGGGGATCACGATGGAATCGCAGTCGATGCCTTCAAGCGAAAGCCACGTTATTCGCGTTACTCGTCGTAGCGATGCGAATTCTCCGCGGCGAGGTATTTCACGGTAAAAGGTTGACCCCGTTCAAATCGAGCCTATAGAATGATCCAATTACGGGGTATCTATAATCAGGCGCGTAATCGCATTACGGACGATCGCCGCGAATCAACGTGTGTACAGATCGGTCACAAATCGTTGTGTAATCGTCGCTCGTCTTGTGTCGGGTTATCTTTTTAATCCCTCCCCCCCCCCTCCAAAGAAGAAATCGGTTATACGCGTTTACGTCGGACCATTCGACGAGAATTAATTACTTCCACTAAAGCGTGTTGAGATAACATCGATGCTATCTTAACGAGGGGAGATGACGATTGCTAGATTGGAGTGGAGTTTATTGAATCTTTTAGGATGGAAGTGAATAAGCAAATAATAAGGAAAGCCAGATAGATTTCGTGCACTTGGGAAAAGCAAATCATTGCGACAAGAATTTAGTTGAAATTAATTCACGGCAAAAAATCAGTGTTAAATCAACAATTTTATAAGCAAGAGTATAAAATGTTCTTGAAAAAATTTGATAATCTTAAAAAGACATTATTTGCTTAAATGATGAAATTTGTTTCTTGTCCGTTTAAGATTATCAAATTTTTTCGAGAAGATTTTACACTCGCTCAGAGACAAGAAATTATGTTTAAATTGATGAAAATGTTTCTTTAACTTGGCTTTTTTTTATATTGAAGTGAAAATATCTTTGCAAAAAATAATTTATTTGATTTCGAGAAATAATATTATTTTAAAAGTAAAAGAAATTATTCGCTCAACTTAAACAAATAATTATTCAGTTCAAAGAAAGTACTAACAAAATTGTAAGAAATAATTTAATTGTTCTAGTTTTAAAAATATATTTCATTAAAAAAAAAAGGATTTGCGTTGTACAACCAAACTATTTCTTTAATTTTAATAAAAGGAGCAACCAAAAAAATTGCTTCAAATTAAAGAAACTTCTTGGCAATCATATGGCAATGCACAAATCTCTTTGATTCAAACAAATATTGTTTTACTCAAAGAAATCTTTTTCTGTGTGCTCTTGCTTATATATGAAAACACAATTGTTTGATACTCATTTTTTTTCCTGTGTAAATGATGATATTTATTCGAGTAAACAATTTTTCAAGATATAACATGATAAAAAAAAATGTTAACTCTTTAATTACGACAAAAATATGTAAAATATGTCACGATACGTATATGATAGACTTAGCAGGATGCGAACGTTATTATTCGCTATTTCACGGCGGAGCTTCTTTCGCTACCTTTCGCCGATATCGAGGATAAACGACGGCAGTACACCGAAAAAACGTTATCGTCATTATTCCGCTTATTATACGCGTATTACATCATAGTTATACGCGTATTACATCATAGTGCCGGCTTTACTGAGGTACACCCGTATCCGGCGCGTATGATCGGCGTCGGCGTCGCCAGCGCGACCGATACGTCGATATCGGCGCGGCGCGATTACAACGTAGCAACGATAGCCGCGCGTGTCGACGCTACTGCTAATAATACTCTCGCCGTTTACTCTCGTCGTGGGCAGGTCTGCGGTACTACCACTACCACTACTATCGCTGGTACTACGGAACAGCCGTGCGACCAATACGATGAGAGTGGTTACTGCCTCCACCGCCGCCGCCGTTGCTGCTCTCGTTCTCGTCGGCACGTTGTAGCTACGCCGTTTACCAACGCGAAGCTTCAACCGGCTCCGAAGAGCGAGCAGGATGTAGGACACGACAGAGCCCGCGGAGAAAGAGAGACGAAGAGACCAGTCGAGAGAAAGAGAAAGATGCCGAGGGACCTATAAGAGACGCAGTCACTCGCGTTCTTTTTCTGTTCTTTCTCTTTCCCTCCCGTTGAATTTTTTTCAATCGAATGTAATTTCACTCGTCTCAGCTTTATCATCTTCGCGTATCTCTGCGCCTGTCGTCTCAACGTCATATAGGACGATTGCTAATTTTTTCAGAGTAATTTGTAGACTTTGTTTTCGGGTACTATATTTCATTGTTTAAATTTTACGAGCACAGTTGTTTTTGTTGAGAATCTGTATTTATATTTTTCAGTTCTTCTTTTTTCTTTTAATGCTGATTATAAATTTATATACATAATGATCTGAAGTAATTTACACAAGATGATCGTTTACTTGGGAAAACTAGGTCTCGACTATTCCCGCACCCTTTAGCCCGACTATTCTCGGGTTAAATGCGAGCAGTCGTGTGTCATCTTTTGACCAGTTTACTGTCGATTTTATTTTCAACTTGACAATGGCCATCTGCCATAAATCTTCTGTTTACTTTCACACAAAATCAAAAAACTCTCAGTGAATAATTAAGGAATTCTCTATCATAAATCTTAAAGTCTGTTGTAGCGCTGTTTGAGTGATTTACAATGAATTTTAGGATTTATGGTTTTAGAAAATTATATTTAATATTTTTTGCAAAAAAAATGTTTGGCTTTAGAATTTATGGCTCTAGAGAACTCATTATTTTTTTAAGAGTGAGTTGCGCACAATTTTTGGCTTTACGTAACTTATACATCGAGAGAAAAATGGCATTTGCGGTTATAATTGCGTGGCAAAATAATTATGATTAGGAGCTCTATTTTTGCTCTATTCATGCTGTTGTTATGGCTACAATGTTTAATAAGCTTACATTTATAGCTTTATCAATTATAAAAAAAATTTTGATATGTAAATGATTATAACTTTAAATATTAATACGGTAAAATATGGATCAAGATATGGCTGATAAAAGTAAAAGAAACATTTTTGTAGAAATAAACGCAATCAAAATTACAGTAAATATAATTATTTTTAAGCACTCGCTCGCTATTTACATGGTAATAGTAACTAATAGTTATAAGTAAGCTATAATTTGCATAGTTGAAACAACTGCAAATATATAGCTGGCACTGAAAATGGCTATGAATTGTAGTTAAATTATGGTAATTGCAACCATTTTTCTCTCAGTGTGTCTTCACTCCAGGGAACTTCTCCATCTTAGACTTGTTGGTAGTCTTCCACTCTCATTTGGACAGTTCGTTTGCTAAATTACTGCGAACTCGTCGAAGAAACGAAGTAGGGTGGCAGAGGAATGAAAGAGACGCGGCGAGAGAGACGAGCCGATACCTAATCCTCCCTTCGTTGGCCCACTCTCGGCTCACTCTCGGCAGGAAATCAATATAGAGGGACTTTCGCGTCTCCCTCTCCCTTTTCCGCCCCCATTTGCCTTTCTCTCTTTAACGCCCTCTCTCCGTTTTTTCTACTTTTCTTTCCGAGTTGATCACGTTGTATGAAGGATTCAAGAGAAAGAGAAAAGGAGAAAAATAAATAGATGCATTATTGTCCGCTTCCATCATCGCGAAAATATCCTTAGGGTTCAAAGACTGCTTTGTGAGTTACCGATTGTCAAGCGGGCCAACCCCATACGTTTTACCCATTAAATATTACGTTTAGGAATTTATATGAGAAAAAACTTGACTAAATTTTTTAACTCGATTAAATTCTTTCAGTTCTATTTATGTATTCGACTGAAGCACATACAATACTTGGACTTTAGTTTACGCATTTATATATTTAATTGAAGTGATGAAGTTCAATCAAGTTAAAAGATTTAATCAAATTAACAATTTTTTTTTCTCGGTGTAGGAAATGTTAGCGTTTGTCTTTGAAAGTTTGCCGGTCTACTCTTTGTACAGGCGTATAGGAATTATTATCATCTTTAATACTTTATTACATTAAGTGTATGTTTCTCGTTTATTTTCTAAAAATTGATAATTTTTTATTAACATCAAGGTAATGATCATTGGCTCATCGTCACTTTTGTGCATCGCGATTTCAAATTGTATCGGCGCGAATACTTTCAATCGATGATTCATTAGTTGCGATTCTCCGTCCCACGAGATGCCGCATATAACTCTAAATAATGGCACGTGTTTCTAGAATTCCCGTTTCCTTGCATCATCGCGCATTTCAATATTTGCTGCCCACGTAAATTAATAACCGATGGCGATCGGACGGTATTTGCAGTAAACTGCACCGGGAGGGTTGGCGTCCACCCCGGGAGGGAGGAACGGGTTGCGGTGTGTGCGCGAGGAAAGTTGTACGTCATCGAGCGTTGGCGCGTCGGCGTGACGTAACGGAAGTCATGCGTCACCGCGCTGACGTAACGACGTCGGAAGAGGAGGAACGTCCGAAAGAGGCCATTGACGAGGACTTGTTGCACGTCCTTTTCTGCATGCGACAAAACCGCGACGTCGCGTTGCGGACGGGCTCTAATCAAATTGATCTGATATAACGTATCAAATCTGACGTCGCGCGATGGAAAACTCGTTTTTACACCCACGATCAAATTTCTTGCACTTTAAAATAAACATCTTGGAATGAATGCGTCGCTATCCGGTTATTTAATAACGATGCAGAATATAATTTGCTACTTTTCGAAAATAAAAATAAAAGTTTGCTGTTTTTTTGTAAATAAAATTGAGTATATTTCGAGCTTGTCACGAAGATTTTTATTCTCCTCTCGCATTGATTTTCACGTGTCGATCAGATTATAGTCGTCATTAAAATGCAGTAGCACTTGTTAAATTATTTTCTAAAGTCAACTTATCAAGTAATGTCCGCGATCAAGGCGAAGTCTGAAGATTGCGATGATTAATGTTTACCTCTCGGTTTACCTGTTATATATCTTGTGTACATGCCTCTTTTTCTAGTGCTTCTGTCTGTCAACAACTAGTAGTGAAATAAAAACACTTGATATAAAAACAAAAATCACATTGAATACAAAATACGATTTACATCTAATCGCGTTTATCTAAATGCACATGTGCATCGAAATTAATTACATAATCGCTATCTTGTCAGACACTTTAAAAGAATTACATTGATGAGAGATAAAAGCTGTAGAATTTTTTATCCATTTGATTTGTCATTTATTTGCGCGATAATACGGATTTTCATTTGGGACGTCGAATTTTCCGTTTTAAACGATATATTTTATATTTCCTCGATTTGCTCGTTAACATAAATTTTAATCGCTAATTTAGCCATTTTTGTTTTGCTATTTAGTTAGAGACAATTCGGTCTTAATGGAATGACATTTCATGAAATCGTTACAACGAGAGAACGCTGTTTTCCGATTACGTCATAGCGCCGCTACGTCAGCGGATTTTTCGCGGATTCCCGCAAAGTTTCGATTCAGCTGAATTCCACTTTGATCAAACAGCTGTATCTACGTTTAATCAAGAAGATCCCAATCGCACAGGCTATGACGGGAGGGTATTTTGATTAGGCAAATTGTGCCGGTTTGTAAATTAGTAATTTTCCGCTTGATATAAGTGACGACTACCGCTATCGTTTGCATAATCCTTTATCATTTTGTTTCACATTTTTGTTATCGCGACGCGTCACGAATCGCGAAAAAGTTCGGTCGATGTCTTTCGAGAAATATGGGATAGATTTTCGAAGCAGAACACGTAATAAAGGAGCTTTCTGTAAAAAAGCATCAAGTCTTTTTACATCAAAAGGCGAGTTCTAGAATATTTTCTAAAAAAAAAAAAAAAAAAAATATGCCGCAAAAGTAATAATATTTTGCGATACGAAATAGTTTTCGATATATCAACGCATGAATCTCTACCTATCGCATCTATAACTCTTAAAGCGGCTTCAACGAAAGTGTCCTCGGCATCAAGATCGCCGCAGTCTTTTTTCCTTTCAAGCAGCAGTCACTCAATTGCCGGCGCTCTATCACGTCCGACGTTGTTCAAAAATATATTTCTCGTCTTTTATTATCATCCGAAATCGATATCTAAATTATTAATCGCGCGCACACACAATTGCGACATTGCGCACAGGTTTCAATTGGAGGATTGATGGAATAGCGGCTGTGCGATAACGACGACCCCCGACACAACTAATGCAGCGATAACGACCATCGCGATAAACACAATCGCGCTTATCTGCTCATGACGTTTAACATACGCCGGTTTGTGCAAATCGTGCGCGTCTTACCGCATAGATTGAAGCACATTTGAATTTTTTCGAGGACAAATTTCTTTAAGTCGATAAGCCCCCGGTGCATATGCATGACTAATAAATCGGGAGACCAGGAACAGCTGTGCCACTATACACGATTATCACGTATATAATATTGAAAGATACGACCGTTACACGCGCAAATTACGCGATTTACTGGCAATTATTTTTTTATATATATAATTTTGATTTGATAATAAACGGACACATTTTTCGTATATAGTTCTTTTTTTTTTATATACCGTATTTGAAGTTGATGGAAAATTGTGAAAAATTTCTGCGACGCTAAATTCCTCAACGTTACTTTTTCGCATTCTTTTCTGCGTAGATTCGAAACGGCCTACGTAATGCGTTCAGCGTTAATAATGTCTAACGACAGCACGCCATTCGCACGTAATTGGCTGTCGCAATTGTCTTATTGATAAAGTGTTGTGGCTGGAATATGAGGTCGCCATATGTCGAGATACAGAACTGAACCGCAAAAGAGACGGTATTTCCTGTTTTCTCGTTCCTCTGCGGTAGCAGCGAGGTATTTCCTGCGCGCGTATTTCCTTCGCGAAAGTAGGCACGTAACATTTTTACCGGTTTTTATTTTACGAAATATACATTATTAATAATTAATGTAACAGGAGAAACGTAATTAATTTGTAGTAATTTAGCTAGCATTGCCAAGTTTGCTGATTAAATTAACATATATGATATTAATAACATATGATATAAAAACATGGGCGCAGAAAACTCATTGGATTTAATCGATAAATTCTAAAAGAGAACGGTACAAAAAACTGTAAAAGATTTTTTCGTTACAATAAGTTAAGTAAATTTAGATATTCAATAATCATCGGCAGACCGCTCCGTTTCTCAGTATTTAATCAGACCACCTAATGTACTAGGCTCTAAAACATCTGAAAAAATTTTGGTATACTTTATCAACATTTAGAAATACGATTATGTGATTTACGTTTTTCACTTTTCTGTACACGTCTAAATTTAATGCCGAATCGGTAAAACGGAGAAAAAGTATCTCTAGAAGGATAATTGTGCCATTTCGCCGAATTATCAATGTGATTAAAAAATCGTAAACGTATTACAATTCTCGCGATATTTAGAAATAATACCATGAGATAGATGCCAAAGCCTAAGCGTAACAGCGCGGTTTGCAATTGTACAAATTAAAGTTATACAAACTTTAATCCTTTGTTGTATCACATAATAACTTTGAACGTTTCGATCCTCTTTGGAATTATTCTCAGTGCATAGAATTCCACGTAGTCAATCATTCGAAACGTTCGAAGTTATTATATAATACGATAAAGTATTTAAAGTTTGTACACTTTAATTTGCATAGTTACACAACTGCGCTGTTACTCTTATTAGTCTTTGCGGTATTTATCTCAGTTTTCAATCTGATTCAGTCAGGATCGTACGCAGTAGGGCAATTAGAATGCAAAATTCATTAAAGTACGAAAAGTTTTTCCCTCCCGTAATTTCGGTCGCGTTACTGATAAACACGAAGATTGTGTTTACGTCCGCGGCAAATGACAGCTCATCTACGTATCGACCTGTATTACGGCCCGCGCAATCGCGGAAATTTTCTAATCTTGTTCTACTTGACGGCAGATCCGCGCGACAAAGTTGTGCGGCTTCCTGTTGTTCTTTTAATTTGTTTTTGTTTTGCCGCGCCGCAAAACGAGTCTCCGTGGCGCACGATCGATAATTCCCCGTCTCTCTCTTCCTCTTTGGCGACCGGAACAACGCGATCATTGTTCGACAATGGTGTCAGTAGAAAGTTGGTAGGGTTTATAGGTGATCGAATACCCCTGACTAATTATCTAATCGGGCGAGGGTTGGACGGACGCGATAAGCAATTTATGCACGGGCACAGCGCACGAACTGATGGACCAAGTGTCCGTCGCAGGCGGCCATTAAACCCCTCGCGTTTAACCCTGTTGTATTTGAATTATTCCCAAATGTCAAAGGGAAGTAGCTTTTAGAGGTATGTCAATTTGTTTGAACAAGAATCGAATCAGGTAAGATTCGGATTTGAATTTCTACGATTTCGAGTTTGAGCTGTTTGAAAATTCTGAAGTTAAGAGGTTTGAATACGAGTCGCTTATTTATTTGCTTTATTATTTGCTACAACGACATAATTTAAAAAAAAAAAAAAGTTTTCTAGAAAACAAATTTGAATGTTTTGAGTTATAAAATTATGAAATATCACTTTTAATTGCGATTTTGGCGTATTGTTTCCTTTTTAAATTTTAAAAACTTATTTATGTCGTTCTACCAGTAATAAGAACTCCAAAGATCCGTTCTTTTCTTGTACATAATTAAAAAATGCCAATTTTTAAATTATATCGTTACAGCAAATGAGCTATTGATATATTGACAATTTTATAAAATTACATTTAACGTGGAAAATTAATTTTACATATTTCTTTTACATAATCAATCTTCTTACGTAGTCATCTTTTCTTATTATTTATGTTTTAAAATTCAACCTAATAATTATTATTTATAATAATAAAATTTCTGTAAATTAAAAATTAATAAAGAATAATCAAAGAGCAAAGAGATAAGCTGGATTTCAGCGTTATCATAAATTTATTTTAACGAGGTATGATAATATTGACATAATTTTTACGATTGTCCGATTAAAAGTTATAATTTAAGTTATAATTTAAAATGACGTATTATCATACGATTGTTTCAACTGGATAGTAAGGCAGTCTTAGTGATTAAGTAAAGTTTGCATTTTAAAATACAGTTGCATTTCTTATCTAAGTTTCATTTCGTAATCACACTAGGCCATGCAGTTATATTTATTGGTCGAGAATGGCGAGATTATATATATGTATATTTAAAATTGGAAGAAAGTCATCTTTGAATTAAAGTATACAAAATAGTAAAAAGGTTTGTTAAGATGAAGTAACAAGAATAGATGTTAAGATGTAACGTAATTTTTTGAATAATTAATAGTTTAAGTGACACTAATTTTTAATCGAACCATTGTGAAAATTATGTTGATAAAATTGCAGCGTTAAAATAAATTTGTAACAGCGTTAATCCACATTCAAAGAAATAATGTTTGCTGATGTAAGCAGATTTCTAGATGTCATAAAAATTTTATCACTATTTTTTTATATTTGCTGAAATATTATTTATCGCACATAAAAATTTATAACAGCAACATTTCAGCAATTCTTTCGGAAAAAATTTAGAAAAAAATCTTATTGCCTATTATATAATTAAATTTCAACAAGGATTGGCCTTGAATAAATATGCGCTACAAAAAAAATTTTCTTTCTAAATTTCACAAAGTTCAGATATAAATTCTCTCTCTGTTATTTAGATTGATTAAGTATCAAACATATGTGATATAATATTTGCTAATCACATTTATCTACCTTAATTTTTTGCAGGCAAAAAATTGAGGCTGTACTTGCAAAATTATTTTTTTTAGTGCAGCTTATCTCTTTGCCATATAGTGATTTTTTATTAATTTATTAATTATATTGTTAATTAAAAGTTGCGTTTTAATGATTCAATTTGGGTAAAATTGGATTCGATTTGAATTTAAACAAAGAAATTCGATTTGATTCGGTATCAAAGAACCTTGAACATCTAGTAGTTTTTCATTTTAATAATACATGTTATTATCCATTTATTAGATGCGCAGCAGTTTATTATCTGTGTTTATAGCACAAGACAATTTTTTGCTTCGATTCAGACTATGTTACAATAATAATAACAAACTGCTGAAATGAGAGAATTTAAATTTCGCATTTCTGCGTTACATTTAATAGGTTCCCTTGAAAAAAAAGTTGATAAATTTGTTTCAATAAACTGATTACTAATCAGTAATTGATGATATTTTATCATTTAACTAACGAAATATAATCAGTTACTGATTGGTAATCAGTTCATTAAAACAAGTTGATCAACTTTTTTTTCAAGAGTTCGCAGGATAATTTAAATAATTAATTTTTTTAACCGAAAATATCGAGACACTGTGTGCGAGAAAGGGAACAAGCTCTGTTATTGCATCATCATCTCGCGTGTGAGTATTTCGGCTCGATCTTCACGCGAGTCGTATTCACGATTTTTCACGCGGATCGAACGATTAATTGCTCGAAGCTTAAGATCGCGATTAAACGACGGAAGTAAAGGTCGCGCGATTGCATCGGAAGCACGTCAGTCTCCGCGCTCGTACACGCGCCAGGCTCGGCTCGGCTCGGCTCGGCTTGGCGAGGCGAGGCGAGGCGAGGCGAGGCGAGGCGAGGCGACGCATCGCGTGTACACGCGCAGCGCGCATGCATACCGCATGGGTGGTAAAACAGCGTCTCCGGGCCGGGTCGGTCGCTCGTGTCCACCCGCAGATGTCGCCCACGTCGCCCAGGTGCGCTCGACCAATAGGCGAGCGGTACACGTCCCCCGTCCCTCCGTCGATTGGCTTTCCTCTGTCGGCACGGACAGTGATCGCAATATGGCTTCCGCCAGCGCCATCGAGCCACAGTACCTCCGATAAAAGTGACATCGGGTATGGCGAGATATTCGGGGACGCAGGTGTCGTCGCGCGCGTTGAAATCGCCGTGCGTCAGTCTCGCCGTCGTCGCGTGGATTCGTACGGTCGCGTAATTGGTGCCGCGAGCGGATTGCGAGTGCGGCAAAACAATCGCTTCGTGCGAAGGGAGACGGACGGTGTTGGAGTGACAGAGTGAGGGACAGGGGCAAGGAGCGAGTGAGAGGGGAGAAAACGCGACGGAAGATACATCTCCGTGCGTTCCGTTCCGCTCCGCTCCACTCCGCTCGGATCAGACGTAATCTCAATTAATTTCGCGTGGCAAGTGAAACAACGGTCGTAGCGGGCGGATCGCGGCATACTTCGTGGCGACGCTGCTCCGCGCGGTGTTCGCGCGCGCGAGAGAGAGAGAGAGAGAGAGAAGGAGAGTGAGAAAGAAAGAACACGAGAGAACGCTGCGCTTCCCGGCGCGTCGTGGTCGTCGGATCCGTACCGTATCTCGTCTCGTGCGCGTGAATCGAGCAGCGAGCGCGAGCCGCGCTCGAGAGACGAAAGTGGTGAGAGAGGAAAGAAATAGGGATTGTAGTTTGCGAGTTTAGCATCGCGGAGAATCGGAATTGGCGGCTTCACCGGTGGGGACCCTGCCTGCCTGCCTGCCTGCGTGCGTACGTACGTACGTACGTACGTGCGTGTGCGCGTGTGTGCGAGTCGCGTGCGCACAGGTAGTAGAGAAGTAGGTGCACGTTCGAGCACACAGGGAACGACGATCGGACACATTGGAGCACAGAGCGGTGAATGAGCGGGAAGTTGCTCGCGCAACTCGGGAGAGTGAGAGAGAGAGAGGTAGAGGGATAGAGAGAAAGAGACAGGAGTGAGACGACGGGGTACACGCGGGGTGCATGACGACGTTTCGGTGCGGCGAGGCGACGTTGCCAGAGTTGCCCCCCTGTCCTAGCGTACTCCTCTGTTACACGCCACTACTATACATCGGCGCGAGGGTGAGGAGGGTGACGGACACGAGAGAGATCACGACGACGACGACGACGGAGGTGGCGGCGGTGTTTGTGCCGCCGTGCTGCTCTGGTTAGTTGTAGTAGTAGTAGTAGTGCGTGATCGCGTCGCGTCAACGAGAATCTAGACGCGCACAGATCGCCCTCCCCGCGAATCCCCGATCGCGCGCCCTCCCCGCGACGAGAGGATACACACACCGCCGCGGCTACCATGGAACGACGCCTGACGACGTACGTTCGCCGTGACACGTGACATGCCGAGCCACAAGCCAGCGCAAGCCATGAAGAAACCACCACGGTGAGTGCAAAAAGAGTCTGCTTCGTTCGGTCCGCATCGTCTTTCGTCCTCGCGTCACTTTGTCCAAGTGACGCGCGACGCGCCAGGCGGTCGAACCTTTTTCTTTTTTTTTATCTTTTCTCGATCGAAGAACGGTCAATTGTTCGAAAGTTACATTCGCGGCGAAAATAAGTAGGAAAATCTCGTCATTTTCACATCTGGACTTCTCTGGAATTTTCTACCTGACGTAGACACTTTCATTTTTTGCGACTGTAAACGAATCGTTTTGGGAAAAGGGGATTGACCTGTTCAGGGACTTTTTAAATACTCGGAGCGTTTTTAAATCTCCTCTTTTAAATGGAACGACTTTTAAAACGTTGCAGAGAACTTTTTGAAGACGGAAATTTTCCGCAAATTATCGCCAACTTCGTCGGCGGTGACGTGTAAGATTTTTTCGGCATTAACGAGGAATTATTGGGATTGCTCGGGGGTAATTCGGAGTCACTGATACGTCACTGCAGCTACAGCAGCGGGTGCACGTCCCCGCGGTGGTGCAGCGGCGATTATAGGGGATGAGTCACAGAAGATTGACGCCTTGTTTATTGATCTTAACGCAGATGCATGGCGCTTGTTATGGCATCGTCGTTAGTTGCGGTCGTTAGTTTATCAAGGATCGAAAGTGCAGCATGAATTTTAATGCTGCGAAGGGGCCGTCATCTCAACGTAGCTTCAGAGGTTTTTTCAAAGAAAAATATTCCAAACACATCCCGTTAATCGCGGCAACCGCTGTAAAGGTAGCTGCAAACTTGTCAGAATTTTTTCAATTTTTTTTTTTTTTTTTATTCCTTTGATTATTAATTATCGGAAGCTTTAAAATGTATTAGGAATTCTTTAAGGGGAGTCAAAAATTGATCGATTAATCGAAAATTGGAAATTAGGGGCTAACTTTTAAGAAGTTAGCAGGTTTCTTTGGCTAAAGGCGCATTTCATTTGTCGAACGACAAATTTTTTCGAGTGTGCACTGATTGACTGCAAGATATAAGATTTCTACATTGAAAAAAATGCTATTGAATCAGTAGCATTATAATTGAAAATAACTCGTTAATTTAGTAACGGTATTAATGAAACAAAAAGATTGAAAGTTAGAAGTTGATTGTGTTTAAAATAAATTATTTAATATATGTATTTAAAATAAAAACAGTTATTTAATATTTATTATTTTAAATAACTTCTTACGATTTATCTTTCTTCATATATTTCAAGTAAGCTAATGGAATCGATTTTGTATATTTGATTTTAAACAAGCCATGTCAGTTGTTTCCCCGATTTCTATTAAAACAATAACAAACACAGACGAAATGAATAAAATTTAGATGAATCAACTATTTATTTTTGCGATAGCCCGTGACTCGATGTTTAATTGAATCATACCACGTTTTTCATTTATGTTACAGCATTTTTTTTTCATTGCAGACTCACGAACTTCTCTATACAGAAAGAATGATTGTTGAAGTATTTAAATATTTAGAATTCAGCTGGATACAAATCTGAAAATAATTTTATTGAACCACCAAAATAATTGTGACGGATGTTCAAGCGTCATGAGCAATGTTGCAAAAAATTTTTCACATTCTCGCAATTCAATTTGACAGTTTAACATAATTAATTATTTTGATGGCCTAACCAAAACTATTTTCAAATCCGTATGCAATCAAATTTTTAGATACTTTAGCAAAACCGTACTTTCCGTGTCTTGCGACTAATCGATGCATTTGAAAAATTTGTCAAATACCATAAATGTAATATCAATCTAATTTAGCATCGATTCCTTCTTGAAGAAAATGCCGAGGATATTTCCCGTTTACGTTTTTCCCCGTTTTGCAATCCGCGTTATGCATTTCTGTAATTTAATTGCCAATTAAATTTCTGTCGAAGCCGCGTTTATTTGTAATTAAGGAATATGATTTCATCTAGTTCCCCGGAAGCCTTCTGCCTTCGATCATTAATTATGTGGAAAGCATTGAAGTAATATTTTTATCGAGATGGAAACTGTTTGAAAGTAATTGAAGAATAATTTGTCTATTTGTATTCTAATAGCGTAATTTATCAAATAATCGGTCGGTTACTTTTACTTGTCGATTACTAGAAAATTATTAATGCTCAAGTATCTTGAAGAAATTGGTTCTGAAGATAAGCGAATTCTTAATCGTTAATATGATAACAAAAAGACACCGTATATATTCGAGCGTACATATATATGAATGCGATTTCACATGCGAAGTACTTAAAGCGAATACTGAGCGTTCTTTGAAAGCAATTCATGAGGAATACATTAACGAGAGAGTGATTTAGTCGGAGAATATTTGTCATGTCTTGGAGTTACATATCTTCTCGATGATTGATAAATTAATGTTTTTTAGGAATTTTTTTAAAACAGGATGATACATAAATATGATATTTACAAAAGGGACATGTTTTATTGACTATTAGTGTGTGTAAAAAAATGAATTTTTTAAAATTATTTTGATTAATTTAAATTGGTTTTTTATTGGCTGTTTTCGAGCTCATTCTTCCAATCTTAACGCTTCAGAATTCTGTAAAACAAAGGAAAATAAGAAAAATAATTACGATAGTCTCTATAATGATTGTGTTATTAAAGCCTGATTTGAAAATTTTGTGAAAATTAAAAAGTTATAGCACTGTAAAGAAAAAGTTCGATTTGCTCGACAAATTTTCAACTTGTAAATGTTTATAAAATTTGTCATAATAAAAAATAAAAAAAAATGATTCAACATAGAAAATTGCATTTTAAACAAGTAAAAACTTGTTTTTAAAGACTTATCGACCTAAGAATTTTTTATACACGAAGTTTTGAAAAAAAAAACGTGTTTAAGGTTGACAAAAAAATTCATATGAATAATTATGCTTTTAAGCAACTTTCCACTTTTTTCCCGTATTCCAAACACTAAAAAATGATTTCACATAAAGGATGTAAAATCAAATAACAGGCTAGTTAAAGCAACATTACAAGCCACTCAATTTACAATGCGGTTGTAATCATAGATTGAACGTGAGTCATGATTTTGAATGGAACAGAATCGGAATTCTCGACAATGAGTCATGATATATGAGAAGGGTAATTTTCGAATTTACATAAAAAGATAAACGATAGGCTTAATAAGCAAAGCGATATGGATCCCCTATCGATGAATGGATGTATACTTTCTAATCCTTAGACTGATATTTCATGTGTCGCACGACAAAAGCTTGTCGGACGTTATTATTGATTTGTCTGTAAGATAGGATGTTTCTATAAATTTGAAAACTTCTCTATTCTGTAGTCAATCAGATCGCTGAAAAGTTTGTCATACAACACATGAAATATCAGATTTAATTGTTTATCCCACTCCTGAGGTGTCCCCCCCTCTCCTTTTTTTATCTTACAATTTTCTTTGCCTCCTTCTATCCGTCGATCTTTCGATCCTATCATTCTGTTTTTCGATTGTTTTTGGTACAACAGTTAAATTTTCGAATTTTGTCAGAAAAAAAAACACAAGAATTGTATGAAAATAAACAGTTTATGCTGTTTATCTACTGTTTACTGTCTGTTATCCACTGTAAGCTTAATTTAAATCTCTTCACTTTCATTGTTAAACAACTTGCTGTCTCGGCATTAAAATTATCATTTTTTTTTTTGTATCTCTTGCTTTAAGGGGTTAACATACTCAAGACGTTCAAAAAAAGTAAGTTTTTTTTTTTAAATTAAGAACAGGGTAATTAGAGCACGAAAATCTCTTCTTAAACCGTAAAAAATATATAATGATCATATGTATTTCCTCTGCGCCACGATCGCTATATATAATTAAATTATTGATACGTAATACTGTGATCGGTGTCTTCTCTGGGAAGGGCTTTCCGAGTTTTCACGCAGGGCATGGAAATTTTACACTCCAATTGCCGTCCGTAACAAAAGTTGGTAATTCGAAATACTTTAGGGCCACGCTATACTGCAGTTAGCGAAACTTGGAAATCCGAGCTACTCGCCGCTCGTTCTCGGGAATGAATTTAATCGTGTCACGAGTTTTATTCCCGTGCCAACTTTCCACGAGGAGAAGGAGGAAAGCGTCGCGCGATCGCGGTCTTTAAGCCGGCGAAGTGTCGAAGAGATGAGCGCGACGTTTAGGAATTCGAGGGTCGAACTCGCGACTAGAGAACGTTCCAAATACTTGCCGGTTGTCGCCGTCGTCGCCGACGACGACGGAGAGGCTGCGTAGGACGCTAAATTATGGAGCAACGGAATAAAGGAGAGCCAGGGGAAATGAGGAGAAAGAAAAGAACGGTTGCCCGGGTCGTATCGTTGACGCTGAATAATTCTCCGCGCTCTCAAAGGCTTTAATTCGCGATCGTTGTAGTGAAAATTTAGGTCTTCGCGAATTCGTTGTTGTTTTTTCGTGCCGTGACTGTTTTCTCCGTGATTTTCCTTTGCGTTCATGTTTTTTAATTATTAACGTATACGCAAATCGTAAAAAAAATAAAATATGTATTACTATGAAAACCTATAATTAAGAATTTTTTTACGGAGACAGATAAAACATTTATATGTGCGATTTATATGAGCGCTATCATATTAATTGCTTAGTCGTCGTTTACTTATCGCATTTATATAACGATTTTTTTAAAGAAAACTCGAATTTTGCGATTTAAATCTAAAACATTTTTTTTACATACTTTTAGCTTTTTTCCTTCTATTGTACGAGATATACACTGATAAAAATGATTAATATCCATGTCAAAGCGTTATTTGGATTTATTATTATTTATTATTACACCAAGCAAAAAACAAAAAATCTTTTACCTCAAGATTTTATAGAGAACTTCTTTTAGATTTTTTACTACTAAACAATTTGAATGTAAAATGTCTCTATTACATCAGGATTTTAAGAAATCTGCTAAAGTAACCGAAAAATCGCAGTTTTAATAATTAATAATAATTTTTCAATAATTAATAACTCTGAACTGGGATATGCTACTTTACGCTTAGATTTTAAACGAGAGATCTAATTATATTGTTATAAAATAAAGACACCTTTAAGATTATACTCAATCTTGTTTAAACTGTTCTCACTTATCTAATCTAATTCGTTTAGAAGTACGTTTAGTTCCAAAAGATAAATTTAAAAAAAAATACAAGCTCTTCATATTTTTGGTGTCGCTAAACGCGAATTCAAATTCAAAATTTGAGAATGGTCAATTATACATTCTCCAATATAAACAATTCAATTTGATAAATTTTTGAAATTTTGACCGCTATAGTAAATCAAATAATTTGAATTTTATTACATACCTGGCCGCCTCGACAGGCAATCTTTCCATTCGTATCTCGTTCAAAGAAGTGACAGCCACGAGAAAGTTTTTACACGTTGCCGAGCCCTCTTGTATTGTGCACAATAATGAACGTGCATGACAACCGAGAAAATCGAGAATATTTCAGATAATATTTTTTTTTTCTGCTCTGTAGCAATCCTATAAGACATGCATTTGCGATTCGTCTTACTTCCTCTATCAGACATGATTCTCAAGATATCCAGAGCAATTCGCGCGACGCCGCGTAATTATAAATATAAGCGCGGTGTCAATTACGCGTAACCAGAGGCGGTTACTTCGCGAGAGAGGCGCTAACGAGTCGACGACTGCAAATCCTTTCGCGGCCTTGAAGGCGACTCGTTTGTACGGCGCGTTATACATTTGCCTCGGGGAGTGCCTCGTGTAAATAATGGAACGCGTCGGTAAAACGTTCGATCCTGCGCATTGGAAAGATGCGCCGAAATGCACGCGGCTGCAGAAAACCGCGCCTTCTCGTCCTGACTCTCGTTTTGCGACATTGTGGGACTCGCGTATCCGGAAGATTCATTTATCACGCAATTTTGGATCCATTTAAAATTCTCCGAAAATTCTCTTCTCAAAATTCTCAAAGATTTCCAAAGATTATATGCAAGGGTAAAATTAATTATTACAATATTAATCTTCCGAAGATCTCTCAATTTTTTCTCAAAATTTTTAAAGATTTTTAAAAATTGTGTCAATTGTGATCCATTTAAAATTCTCCGAAAATTTTCTTCTCAAAATTCTCAAAGATTTCCAAAGATTATATGCAAGGGTCAAATTAATTATTACAATTAATCTTGCGAAGCCGACGCCAAAATTTTCCAACACATGTTAAGTTATTGATAGGTTATTGACCTGTGAGATTTATTCAACTTATATTGATTAAAAGACATTAATTTCAAAGAAAACGTTACTTTTATGAAAAAGAATGAATATGCTATTGCTATTCTCAGAAAAAAAGAGAAAAAAAAACGATCTGTCTGTGTTATTCTTTCGTGTGTTTAAAGTTAATAATGGTTGAAGGACAGTTTTGGCGTAGGCAAACGCTTTAAACTGGTCATGTTTGCGGTTTGATCTTCGCTATGCCCGTCTATTTATATTTTCCAGCATTTTATTCGGTGTTAGTACTTTAAATCTCTAAAAGGTTAGTTTCTTTTACATTTATTTTTAAACATCATTTTCAACATGTGAGCATCTCTCTTGGAATCCGATCTGTAAGACTCTTGCGAGGCATTTGAAGTACGCGACCAATGCTTAGCAAGCCGCGCTTAGGTATAGGATAGGAGGAAGGTGAATAAAATATATAGAAAACGAGCATCATTCTACACTTGATTTTATTGCTTATTCATCCCGTATGCTTCCTATCCTTTCCCGCGCTTGGCGTACGTGTTTAGGGTTCGCTCTCTATCGCGGCGCTATCGCGGAAGAAGTATCACGAAGAAGAGAGCCTATAAAATCCAAGCGCATTATCGCAAATTTCATGCCTCCTTTCCGATTTAATCCTCCAACTATCCCCCGTGATATTGTAAATTGGCTGATCGACAGACTCGCCGATTAACCAGTCGCTTCTTTGCGCCGTTTCCGTGATACGGCTTTAGCTCGATTTCATTTTTTTTTTTTTTTTTTTTTTTTACCGCGTCCTCCGGTGTAATTATTTTTCTGTGCAACTTGCGTTACATTTTATTATTGCCCTTGTTTATGATCAAAGATATTTATTTTCTTAATAAATTACTCTGAAAAGAAAATAAATATCTTTGCAACGAAACAGATTTTTGACATTTTTGATGGTTTTTAACATTTGATCAATTTGTACTGTAAAGTTAAAGCGTTCTATTTTTAAAATTCCGACAATTAATGAAGTTCTAGCTTTTTCTCGGTTCACGAAATCTCTGCGCCGGCTTAAATATTAAAATTTACTCTGAGAAATATTACAAAAAGAAAGGTAGAAGCAACAGTTTTCAGGTGAAAATTATTTCAAGAATGGAAGCGTTTCGTTTTGAAATGGTAATTTCAAAAAGATGTCTTTAATAGGTACATATAAAAAAATTAGTATCAAATTAATAATTCATTGTTTCACATACAAGCAAGAATATCTTCTTGAACAAATTTTTAATCTTAAACAGACATAATTTGTTTACATGAAGAAATTTTGTTTGCGAAGATTATCGTCATTTTTTGAAGTTTAATTATAATTTTTTTATATAATAGAGTTTCTCTGATTATTCTGCATGTAAAAGTATTAAATTAGAATTATGAAAAAAATTAATATTTTATGAGATATTCTGTACTTTATTTTAATATATTTTTAAAATATCTCGTGAACTATTGGTTTTTCGACAATTTTACTTTAATATTTTTATGCGCAGAATGAGATGGGTAATCGATTCAAGGAAAGGGAGAAACTGAACAATCGTAGATCAAAATTTTCAAAATATCCGCATATAAATTTTTTTCGGGTTTTCTCTCAATTAACTCTCAAATAACCAGCATATATCATCGCATTCCCCATTTTTTTTTTAGAGGGCACGCATCGGAAATCGCTTTTATACTCATATTCGTTTCACTCTGATCACATACCCTACTCAGAATTCAGGAATCCGAAGATCTTTGATCACAGCCGTCTTTATTCTGGACGTGGATTTTCTTCAGAGTACCACATGGTTACCACGACCCTTTGCAATCGACCAATGTTTTCTTTTCCTCTTAGCCTCGAAAATCTATAGATATCATCTCGGAGCCTCCAAATGTAGGATGCGTTGGGCGGAAAGTAAGAGGCGAATGTGGAAGTGCCAAGATTCACTTTAAGAAAATAGACAGTGAAATTATAGTAGCACACTACTGCGAGATGCTCGCACAAATCTCCATTTCCTCTATCCGCCCGCTTATCTCGTTGTCTCGATACGCTCTCTCTCGCACTGTTCGTTTTCTTGATTTTCTTGATCTCTCATCGTTGTTTCCCTACTTTACAAATAAATCGGAGCTCTGCGAAAACACTAACCGTTTGAAATCGTATCTCGTACAACGGTACGATTGAAAATTGAATCCCCTACATTATTATTTCCGTGTTAAGCAATCCTAAATAAGAACTCGTTTTGAAATTATGGCAATAATGCGCAATGAAGATTTCATGATGCAACGCGGCAAATGAACACATTTAACAAATTGAGGGAGATGTAGAGGGGCAAGAGAAAGAGAGGGACATACACCCAACTCGTAGTTCGCGAAGTATGCATTTGCACGTATGCACACGTGCAAGCACTCTCGCATTTCCGGCCGATTTGTAACGCGGAGTAACGTGCTCGACCGCTTGGCGTGAGGCTGCATTACCTGTCTTTGTATTTGCATACACGCTGTCGGGACATAAACATCAGCCGTGCATACGTATGCACGTGTGTGTGTGTGTGTGTGTGTGTGTGTGTGTGTGTGTGTGTGCACACGGTGCAATGATCGCAGGAGAGAGAGGGAGAGAGACGTGATAATTACGGAATGGCCGACTTATGTGCACTACCGACGACGTCGATATTTGAAAGGCATTTGAAATCGATCGCGATTCGAAACACATCAGTTTCCGATTATATGAGAAAGGAATATTGATTCGAGAGAGGATATTACTTTATCGATGTTTGCGCAGAGAGAGAGAGAGAGAGAGAGAGAGAGAGAGAGAGATGCAAAAATAATCTTTTATTTTTGTCGAAGCATTACACTCAAAGAAAGATTTCTTCGAGTCAAAAAATGTTTGTTTGAATAAGAAAAATTTGTGCATTGCTATATGGACAAAGAAAAGTTTCTTTGATTCGAACAAACTTTTTGTTTGTTCCTTTTATTAGAATCAAAGAAATAGTTTGTGCAATACAATTTCTTTTTAAATGAAAGAAATATATTTTTAAAACTAGAAAAACTAAATCATTTCTTGCATTTCTGTGAGTACTTTCGTCGAATTAAATAATTATTTGTTTAAACTAATTAAATAATTTATCTACTTTTAAAAAGGCTAATAACGTCATTTCTTGAAATCAAATAAATTTTTATTTTCACTTTATGATTTTTCTCTGGGTGTGTAATAGTTGATAATCGGATCACTCGTTTTGAAAATAACTTTACTCTGAAAATATTGAAACTATTACCATGCATGATATTTTTGACTATATTTTTGGGTATTTTTCCAAAAATAAGGAGTCTCTCAATGATTTCGAGGCAATATCGTTTTCAAAGCGATCAATATATTTCTATTGGAAGTTAAATTACAGATTATTATATACAAAATTGTCCTACTGTTATTAACATTTATCGTTTGCAACACTTGGAGCGCGACCTGCTTTGGATAATTCATATGTTTGATCGTAACATACTTATCAGATGTGTTAGACAATATCGGTAATGGTCCTATTAAGGCGAGATTATAGTCTCGGCGGCAATAATTATTCTAGACTAGATGGTCGGTGGCGAAGTTGCTGCTTCCGTGGCATCGATTTACGAGATAAAACCTGACGTTCTCGAAGCGTATCTCGCTCTCGTTCCAAGATGAAACTACGCTCGCGAGCAGCTCACTTCGCCAAGTGGAATTACTTAATCGCTATTTTGAATTTCATATTAGCGCTAATAGGCGTCCGATCGTTAGTTATTAAACATCTATTAGTGCACGCACAGCCGGCACTCTGAATCATGAGAACGTTTATGTAAAGCCCATTGAGATTTCTTCCCAGGACTTGTCAATTAAATTAATGAAACGGCTTTTCATCTCGGGCAGGTAGAACGATTTTGCATTTTTAGAGATGAAAGCTGTTTTATGTTTTGGCCTGACGTATGACGATCGATATTAAAAAGCATTGAGCGTTGTAAAAATCCAATTTGTTTCGATCTGCTATTTCGGTCTA
This sequence comes from Solenopsis invicta, assembly GCF_016802725.1. Classification (NCBI taxonomy): domain Eukaryota; kingdom Metazoa; phylum Arthropoda; class Insecta; order Hymenoptera; family Formicidae; genus Solenopsis; species Solenopsis invicta. The sequence goes on from NC_052668.1 coordinate 24,207,882, forward strand.
TTACTTCAATTTTTCTTAAACTGTGACACTTACTCTTGCCTTTGCCCCATTAATTTAACGAAAAACGCTCTCAAGAATGTAGCTTATTAATGTCTTACGATTGGTAACCAATTAAGGTAGTGGTATATTTCGATAGTATATTTCAGAATGATTATGGTATTATAATAATTCAAGCAACAAAATATTTTATGATAATTTACTCTTTATTTGTACATCCTGAAAAAAGTTTTGAATAAAAAAAATTTGCTTGAATAAAAAAAATTTATACATTGCTGTACATACAATTAAAGAAAAGTTTCTTTAATTTTAAGAATTTTTTTTTTTTATAGAATTAAATAAATAGTTTGATTATGCAACGCATATATTTTTTTAAATAAAAGAAATACATTTAAAAAACTAGAACAAGTAAATTATTTGTGTCAGTATTTTTTTGAATAATTTGTTTACATTAAATAATTTTAACAAATTATTTAAAAAAAAGACTAATAACGTCGTTTCTCGAAGTCAAATGAGAGAATTTTTATTTTCTTCAAAGATATTTTCACTTTAACTTAAAGAAACCAAGTTAAAGAAAACGATGTCATCAATTTAAACATAACTTTTCTCTAGGTATAAGCGCTCTAAGAAGTTCTCCGTTGTGTATCTTATTTCACGAGTAACAAAATTGAGAGCAACAAATTAGCAACCAATTCTAATGTTATTTTTATGTTCAATTTTTATCGTTACATATAGTTCTGTTAACTTAATCTTTAGCGGAACATTATTTAAAAAAGAAAAACTAAATAAAGGAGCAACAAATAAAAAAGTTTTGATTCTACTCACTTTGTTTCACTAACTTATAAGACATCAACAATCGAATTATACAGGGATTTTATGGAGGCAGGTTAATGGAAGAGTCGACGTCGGCGTCGGCGTCGTCGTCGTCGTCGCGACTTTCCGATTAACGCAATTGATCTCGCTATCGCAGAGAAATCACTTTTTACATCGAGATCGACGGTCAATGTCCTTGGGGAATCCGCGATGGCAATTTCTATGAATTTCATTCAGGGTTACTCTGTAACCCTGCTGCTCTGTAAAAGTCTCAAGTTAAACAAGGACTTCGTTCTTTTGATGTTTTTTTTTTTTTTTTTTTTTAATTTTCAGACATTTTGTACGCAACGACCTGATATGTTAATTAGTTTTGAAAACATCGTGAAAAAGAAGTTTCTCCTTAACGTACGAAATATCCGACATTGAGTAATCTTTTTCGTTCATCTACCGCACACGAAGTAGAAATTTGACTGAAGTAGAAATCGTTAAGAATCCGGCGAGACCGCCGTTATCGCGAGGATCTACGGGGGGTGATTCGCGGAAGAAAGACGACGCCGGTAGTACGACGTGGCCGCCTTTTTGAGCGGTATTTCACCGCGAGAAAGAAATTCTAGTAAAGCTGCGAAATAGAGAGTGCAAAGAGGGACGGTTTATGAGAGGGAGATCGAGAGGTAGGAAAGGGAGAGAGAGAGAGCAATACACTCGCGCGCGCACATGATGCTACGGAGAGCTATAATGGAACTGCCTGCCGTGGTGGTCGCTACTTTATTATCGATACTTTATCATCTGATATGAGGGAGGAAAATCGATACCTTTCGAATTTGTGGAACGAAAGTGCCGACATACGTTGTGCGATGGGTAAATCGAATCAACGTCACTGCAAGTAATTTGATTGAAAAGTCAGCAGTCGCGGATGCGAATTGTGCCTTTTGGGAATTAGCATGAAGCGAACGCGCGATACGGAATCAATTTCTGCTAACGCAAAATATATTTTATGTTAATGTCTTACGGAAGATTGCAATACTTAGTAATTATGTTACGAGACGAGAATCGCGGAGGAAAGACGAAGAAGTGAAAGGTGGAAGAGGCACCTTTGCTTCAGCTGTGGTATTGATTCCGCGAGGGACATTGCGCCACGACAATTATGGATATTTTATTTATCCCAACCACTCGCTCTCTCAACGACTACATAGTATTTGTGGGTTGTCGTGCGTGCAACTTTTTCTGCACACTGTCGGGGGATTCCCGCTTCTCTTTTCCCGTCACGTTTGATGCACGTCGACTCCCCCGTTATTTTTTTTTTTTTTTTCCTATCACCCGTATAGCCCGTCCTGTTCTTTCTCTCAATCGAACCAATGTCGATTGCCACGCGAAACTTCCGTGGAGAAAAGGGGACGAGTCTCTTAGGCGGACGTGGTAATATTGTAGCGAGATTATGCGAACGACCCCGCGGAAACGTTTGCAGGCGACGCGGCATTTGCGACGATTACGTGTCGAATTATTTTATATCCGTATCGCCAGGAATCGATTTTATACATTTTACATGACGCTTAATGTTCTCTAATATCTTTAGTCGTCCGACGGAGGAAAGATTAAAAATGAAGGTACAATGTACAGCACAATATACAATTTTTATATCAAAGGCAGTTTATTTAATTTAATTGTTCGGTTTATCGAAGACAAATTTCTTCCGTAAAAGTATTGAGTTTCTCTTTACCCGTCTCTTTTCCGATTGAGTTTACGTCGATTAAAGAAATTTGTCGTGTAATTTTAGTAAAGAGTTTGTGGCTTTAACTTTCGACCTTTGTTACTTTTCTCTGTAAGTTCGATTTTTAGGTGAAAGCAGGCTGCTTCAGCACTTAAGGGGGCATTCCAGTGTGAATATCCGCTTTTAAGGCGATTTTTGGGAATTAAAAGTCAAACCTACAGCGATATTGCTTTGCATTCACATTTATTCATATTTAAAGTAATCTCAAATTTTCGCGATGCTTTTTATTGAAAATTGTACGAAGCACAGAGGGACACACGGGTTTTTTAATAAATAATACGAAGAAAAACTAATAAAACGGTAGCGCTTGAAAAAAGTATTTCTTTATTAAAGAATTTTCAATTCTTGCGGTACGGGAAAATAGTAGTTTTAAAAAAATCAAAAAAATCGAGGGGTCAAATGATAGCTTAATGCGCACACTATGAGAATATGCAAAAAAATCGATTTTTTTTTATCTGTCGCGTCAGGGCACAATCACCTGCGTTTATTTGTGAAATGAGGGTAAAATCCACATTGTTAAAATTGTCATAAAATTTATTGTATTTTTAAGTTAAACATGAAATTTAAAGTACATTAAATTTAATCTACAACTGAAAAGTATGCGCATGAAATTTAGTGCACTCTTGACAACATTAAATGTTTTTAATGTACCTGCTTGAAATTTGCTTCCGTTACTTTAGGGTAAATTCTGTTGCCGATTTTTAACAGTGCGTAACATAGAAAGGAGCACACTATAGTTTTAGATAGAATTTAAAAAGATTTACGAAATTGATGATCGCTGTCGATTTTAATGAGCGGAGACATTCACGACGAAACTATGACAAATTACAAAATTTATCATCGCGCGTTACAAAATTCTATGTCAAATAAGTCGACAAAAATGAAATATGCAAAGATGGTCATTCTTTTCTCTTTCTTTTCGGTGTAATGTTGAATGAGAAAGAGATTGGCCGTCCTCGGGCTCTCGTATCTCATTTTTGTTAACCACATTTGATTTACTTGAAATACGACGCTCATGCTCTATGTCTTTGTCTTTGATGTAAAGTTAAAGAATCAGATGTAAAGAAACAGTCGCAGACGGAGTACGGGTCAAGAGGTAACCATTCAGGTCATTTTTTTTATATTTTCAGCAGAGGAAAAGTAGGAATGTGAGCAATTTTTAGTAAAAACAATTTAACTTTTGTCAAGAATATATTCTCATATAAATATAATTACGAATATAACACAATAGACACGAGTAATGTCAGTAAGCCGAGATTAGTTTTTCTTGAAATAAATGAATCAATTTTAGTTGTGTTTGGTGAAAAATTTCACTTTAGTCATGTGTTTACGCGGTCGTTTTTTACTGGATATCTGCCTGTCAGAAGTTCATGTCTTTTTTATTTAAATCATAAATCATTTCATAATAGATCCCTCCTCTACTTCGGTCGGTCAAGCGTAGGCTGTAGGAAGGTCGATACGACGATGCTCTCGTAACCTTTAACTCGCGGATGCAGGAGACGCGAGGAGCATGATTGCAGCGGCACGTGGATTATCGTGGTCGCTTTCGAATCGGGCGTCCCCGAAACATCGCGTCCCTTCATCCGCCGCCATGGGATCGATATCCGTTCCGTTCCGTCTCCTTCTCCCTTATTACGTGGTATGTCCCAACTCGATCATGATTATCGTTTCCGCTCTCGCGCACGTTATTATTCATGTTGTCAGCAGTTCGCAGCGAACTGCGTTTATTTCTGCAAGAGAAGCGAGTCTTTGTTTCTGAAGGAAATCGTAGATATTAGTTAACGACGTTGGTTAGCGATGATTTATTTGACGAAGGTGTACATATAATACAAAAAAATGTGAGGAAAAATTATTAATCCTTTGCTTATATACGATTTTTCAGCATTCATAGCTTGTACATATGCACTCAGAGAAAAGTTAGAAATTTAAATTGATGGAATCGTTTCCTTAACTTGATTTTTTAAATTGAAGTGAAAATATCTTTGAGGAAAATAAAAATTTATTAGGTTTCAAGAAATGGCATTATTAGCCTTATTTGAAATAAATAAATTGTTATTTAAATTATTTAATTATTTGTTTAATTTAAACATTTTTTTATTTAAACATTTAATCATTTTTTCATTTAAACATTTAATCATTTTTTCATTTAAAATACTGACAGAAATAAGAAGTAATTTAGTTTTCCTGATTTAAAAAATAGATTTCTTTTAATTGAATAAAACGTTTGCATAATTAATTTTATTAATTCTAATAACAGAAACTATGAAAAAAATATCTTTAAATTAAAAAAAACTAACCGTAGCAATGTACAAATTTTTTTTTATTCAAACAAATAATTTTTAATTCGAAGAAACGAAGAAATGTTTATATTGTAAAAATAATGTTTTAAAAGATATCGCGTGTATGAATACTTTCTTTTTACACTCGTAGCTAATGCAGTGATTGTGTGGATGAAAAAAAGTATAATAAAAAGTGGCTCGAAGAGTTAATGGTTTCAGGTAACATGCATGTTTTAAAAGTATTTATCATTTTTATTAGTTTATTTTTAACTTTCTTAATCGGCAAAAAACAATGTGTTCCAACAATATTCAGTATTTCGTTCTGATGGTTCGAAACACATTTCCTTTTATATTTCCTTTTACATTTGTGCAAAATCAGTCCTGGAATAAATTTATAAAAAAAATTATTTTATATATTCTTAAAAATTGAGACTATCTACTGCTAATCTATTCTTTAGAAGAATTCTCACTGGGATTTAAGAAAATTCTTTTGTGCCTATCTTAGAAAAAATTGTTAAAAAAATAAGAGGAAATTTTTAAGCTGAAAATACATTTTTTTCAGTATGGGAGACAAGGCCAATGTTCGTTTGCTGTTTCTTCTTTCTCTTTCACGCATGCGCAAATGAAAGAGAAAGAGTACCAAACGGATTATGTCCTTTTCTACCCCCACTTCACAAATAAACGCGTATGCCCAGTTTCTTAGGCGCATTTTACCTATGATTGGACCCCGACATTTGTACAAGATTCTATGTGTCGTGTGCTGAGCACCGTTGTACGCAAGTATTAGTATGCGTGTGCGCGTGTGCACTACATAATAAATAATAAATTGCGTACGCGCAAGAGTACTCGAGTTTATTAATTTCACGGGTATTAAGACTAATGCCGACTCTTGATGTGATGACCAAGATTCTTGCAACATGGTGACATTGGAGATTGCATCAGATCGAAACGATAATTTTTATTTGCGATTCTCGGATCACAGGATTATCTCGGATTACGTGATTGGTTTCTCTGATTATAGTATACAAAACTACAGAACAGAGAAAAAAAATTAACTCGACTAAATCTTTCAACTTGATTGAATTTCTTCATTTTAAACGAAACTGGACAAACAACTCACACGTGCTGGTTCTCAACGTACGACGGAATTTGACAAGAACTTTCTAGAAAATTCTACTTAAGGTCTTGTTCAGGCACTGGTAAGTTATTGTATTACCAGTTCAGGTATTACAGTTATTGTATTTCTTTTCTTAGAGAACTTGTAAGCTGTGTAGATTTGTTTTGGGTCGAGGGCGTGATGAAGGCGTGACTTAGAGCCTAAGGTAGGGATGAAATAGAGGTCTTACATTGGTAACAATGATTTTAAATGTATGGGACTTTTGGAACTTTCATTATTTCGAATTGTGGTCAGTTTAAATTTAGATATCTCATTGAACAGTTCGTGACGGTTTTACATGTTACAAAGTGCTGTTGAACTTTCTTCTGTGATGAGAAAAAAAACTTGACGTAATTTTTCAATTTGATTAAATTTCTTTAATTCAAATACTTATGTATTTTTGTTAAATATAATGCGCTTAAACCGAATACAGTTTAATTTATATACATAAGTACTTAAATTTAAGAAATTTAATCAAATTGAATCAGTGAAATAAATCACGTAATCTGAGATAATCCTGAGATGATCCGAAAAATGTGAGTAAAAATTATTACTTTGATCTGACATGACCACCATGCCGCGAGAACCCTGGTGGTCATCAAATTCAAAAGTCGGCAGGATACTCAGTACCCGAGGACAGATACTCATTAATGTGTGCGTATTATTTATTATGTACTATTTAGTATTCGATGAGAGTGTGTTTTTACGTTAATTAATTATTTGATGTGATCTCCAGTTTGATTATACAAGAATCTCGGTCGCCACTCAAAAATAATCAGAGAAAGGCTCCACACCCATTGAATTAGTAAATCCAGGTACTCTTGTGTGTACGCAATTTATTATTTACTATTTATTATGTATTATTTAGGATTTGACGAGAGCAGTCCTTAGTCCTTGTCAGAACGTAGTAATCTCTTCAACGTATTTCTGTGAAGCTTTTTACAATTTACACAGATATACTGGAGCTATAGTTTAAACGCCGGCTCCGAATAGCCTAATTTAGAGAAGTTTTCATGGCAAGATATATACTCTCGGCGGTTTGCCATTTCTTTCCGAGAAATAGCGATCGAATAAAATACGATGTTTCTGATCAGTGGGATTTGAATCCGGATCTTCGGCACAGAGAGCAGACGCATGACTCTCTCTCTCTCTCTCTCTCTCTCTCTCTCTCTCTGCGCCACGATCGCTACAATTTGCGTGTTTGTACACTGCGAGATTTATTTTCCGAAAAAACTTCGCTCTCTGATCTGTACTCTTCTCTCTGACTTATGATCAAATTTGCGTTTTCATGCTCATCGAAAATTTTATTTTTCTCGAACGAAAGTTTTCACGAATTAATTAAAGTGAGCATTTGTATTTTTATTAAACCGAGTGTATTTTTTATTACGGCTTTTTTTTCTATTTTACTCAAGCCGCGAACTATGTCTTTCTATTTCTGAAACTTCCAATTTTCGATTTTATCCTGCGGCAAATGTATCTCTCTATTGTCTGTCGTTGACAGCGACGTGCAGCAATCAATAGGTCTGCTAATCAGATAACAGAAATATATCACGGAAACAATAGGTATCTGTTTTAATCGCATAAAGTGCATAAACTGCGTGTAGCGCGAGGAAATCAATAACTTGCAACGTAATATTCTCGCAAAATCTCGAAACGGCAAGACGATCTTTGCAACAGTCGCCAACGATTTCTGGCGAAAGCGTATGAATACTTTCGATGCGATTGCCTGCGCTTTTTTTTTGTTTAAACAAAAGCTTAAAAAACCCGAAAGGTTATCCTGTTAATGCGAAAGCTTTTTCTCGTAACTCGTACGTCTCTCGCTATAAGACGGATGCATAATATTTTAATTACATTAATTAATACGAATTGATTCGATGCAGCATCGCGTACATATTGCATTCGAGGAGAAAGTGAAGAGACTTTTTATTAATATTTCGATTAATCTGAAATACTTGGAACATTATGTAAGAGAGTACATGCAAGTTAAATAATATAAAAAAACACGCGGCTGTTTTTATTAATGCTAAATAATACATAATAAATGAATTGCGCAAGAGCACCTGGGTTTATTTAATTTCATGAATATTAAAATTCATACTGATTCTTGAATGTTAGGGATCAAGGTTCTTGCAACATTGGAGATCACATCAGATTGAATAATTAAATAACGATAATTAAATGAGAAAAAAACCAGATTTTTAAGACACGCAACATCTCACTTCAGATATTTATTACTTATGTCGCTTTAGAAAATTTGAGAAGCGAATGTTTATGTAAAAATCAGATTATTTTGAATTCACTCGTTTTGTTAATTATACAAATGTCGAGCTATGCGCTGCCATTCTACCGTTCGTGCAACCAAACGAGTCACCGGTTGCCAAATATTGTAGTTGGTCAAGTGGCGGTGTGCGGATTGTGCGATAGTCTTTTGAATTTTTTTCTAACTATACTTGACAGCTGTTGATCATAGACATACTTGCCTATTTCCCGTGTTACAAGTCCCAATTGCCAAACAATTTTTCTTGAAACTTTTTACAACGTAAAATGTATATAAGAGTGTAAAAACGGGTTTATATTGTTAAGTATTTTAATTGTTTATATTGCGTCTTTCTCTTTTATTTTACAAATTTCACTTGATATAGGATAAACTCGAGTAAGATAGCCATAGTTTTTTAAAATGCAAAAAGTACATTTTTATTTTTGTTATTTTTTAATCATGTTTGATTGAATTTAAAGAGAACACACTTATTAGAAATCTAATATTATGAAAATATTATAAGCGTTGGCTATTTTATCTTTTAAGGAAAAGATGGCCATAATATTATGGGACAGTTGACTATACACGTTTTATGTTAAAAATGAATGCAGCATTTTCTAAAGTGTCAATAAAATTTATAATTATATATGACTTAGTTATAATTGCAATAGTAACATAAAAATCAAAATTTGGTATTGCAATAATAACATAACGATTATAATTCTTTCAAAGTAAGGAAAAGAAACAGATTTCTATGTATGAAAAAAACAAAGTGGGCCATCTTATATAATATTTGTATAATACCCCTTAATGATCAAAGGCTTTGTCTTTGTCTATATTCGAATACGATACTTGTTTGCGCTAATTCCATTAGCTTGTTTGTAAAATGTCTTGCTGGTAGAAGACTAAGTAATATAATCTTCTCACTAACAATGTTGCCGCGACTTATTGACCACGTTCGTCGTACCGTCTTCGCAGAAACTGCGAGCTCGTTATGATTATCTTGGGGATTCCACGCGGATAATCTCAAGGTCGAATTAAGTGCAAATAAAGACCACTAAGCCGGTCAATTATCTTTAGTAGGAATCTCGACGCCCATCGAATAACCGACGCCGACGATTCGAGCACAAAGAAAAGGGAAGTATCCATCTCCGCTTGATATCCAGCGATAATATTATTGCCTCTGCTCTCTCGTGTGAGTTTCCGTTTTTCCTCCCATTTTCTCTCGACGTTCAGGCGATGCCCATCGGCGAATCGTGCAAACGATCTCTCGTTTCATTTGACTATTCCGTATTATTATGTCTCCAATGATACAGCGTATTGCGGTATCGATCCGAGGGGGTCCGAGGAAATAGAAAAGAAAATCGGCGGGAAAATGGGCAAGAGCAACTTCTGCGAGAAGCGCAACAGTTTGATGTTAAGAAGCTTGTTACGGTCACTTAAGTTCCCTTTGATCGATCTTAAAAATATATCGTATAAAGGAAAAGCTCTGTTCTCGTGATACACTTAGCACAGTGCGTTTACTTTCTCGCTGAAATAAAAACTGGAATTATCAAAGACGGAAAAATTCGTATTTTTTAAATTTATTAAAATCGGGAGATGAAGAAATTTCCACGCGAGTTTAGAGCGTAACTCTTCAAAGTTAAATCTTTCATTCGAGCGGTAAAGAAAATTACGCATATTTTGTGTATTTGATTAAAATCAATGAAGTATGAAGTAACGAGGATCTCTTTAATGTCACGATGCCACGTGAAATGTGTCGAGGAATGTTACAAGCATTTCGACAATCGTCATTCGGGTTAATCGATTTCTAGTTAGGTCTTGATGGTTCACCCCCGAGTACTCTCGGTAATCTATTGCGTACCCGTTTTCCCCCCTTCGGCCCCACTAATCTCCGAACTGGGACACTTGTTATCGAGGAAGTGGTTCCGTTTAGCGTTTCGAAAACGTATTCGTTATGCTTTCAGGCGGCATGGCGTCACGCTGATCGCGACAACGGTTCAGCAACAAGCGGCCTTTAATCAACTTTTCAGCGTCGCCGTGTGTACTTTGTGCGCGCAAAACGAGCGTTTTACACTGCGTACACACGTTGTTCGTATATCTAAATGTCAGGTAAAATATGGAAACCCACTCGCTCGAGATGCTTCCATTGAATTTCAACGTGACGGATTTAACAAGACACTAAAATAATTACTTTTCGCTTAAGATGCACCGTGTTATCGGAGATGTACGCACATGCCTCGTGCGCCTTTGCCAAGTGAATTAATAAATAATTAATTATCAATAGCCGTGTAACCAAGGATAACCAGGTACTCGATATATATATTCGAAGCGATGTTACGCAAGGGGATCGTCAACGTAATGAATAACTTATTCTTCTTCGTCGTTGATATTGGACGCGCTCATTTATTAATTTCCACGGCGATATTGCCTGACGGTCTGTTTCTTAATCTGTTCTTTAATGCGCGCATGCTAGATAATGTCGACTCTGTTGTGTGCGCACGATTCTACATACCGTGACCTCCATTATTCAGACTGCCACGCAGCAAGGGCTCTTCTCTGAAAGGAAAATCATCTCTCTGTGCTCTCATTTTTATTCTATCCCGTATTCTTTCTCTCTACTTTAATCATTAAGAAAACATCGTGTATTTCAACGCGATAGATCTACACGATTCTTCGACCCGGAGTTTAGCGTTATCGTTACCGGAACGAAGCAATATCATTTAACAATTTAAAAAAAAAAAACGTACTTTCCACGTTACGTAATAGCGTAACTCGTGGTGGCTCGTCGCTCATCGTTTTCAGAGTTCGCGAGATGACGACGATGCCGCGATTGTCGCGTTGACGGGGCAAAAAGCGTGGCCGAGGAGGCTTGATTTTAATTAACCGCCTCGAGCGAGGACCGTGCTCGGTCGCACGTTCTTCTGCGACAAAAGCACGTGGTGCGGCTTTCATGTAGTACGTGCGGCGCGGTGCGTGCAGCACGTGTGAGCGCAGCGAATGCACTTAGCCGTAAAGCTGGTGGCCCCGAACTCGTTCTTCCACCGCTCGGCTCGTGCTAGGCCGCGGGTGCGACGAGTTCGCTCCCGCTGGGCGATACTGCGGCCGATAAAGCAACCAGCGCCATTATAAATATATAGTGTCGTTAACGTACGTATGTTGCGCCGATAACGCGATAACCCGTAAATAGCCCGCGCAAGCGTCGGTAGCGCTCGGGGGTGGAAAAGCAACACCCATCTGGCATTACGGTGGTTCTCTCTTTTCTCTCTCTCTCTCTCTCTCTCTCTCTCTCTTTTTCTCCTTCTTCCCCTCTTTTTCGCTGGTGTGAAAAAGAAGTTGCGCGTGTTGCGTTTTACGTGCGAGAACATGCGGTAATTCTCGACTCGGCTACGAGCGAAACGCGGTGTATGCAGACACGTATATGTATACGAATATATACGCCGTCCCGTCGTAGCACGCGCGTGCATCTCTTTACGATGCACCTCGCGTATTATAGCGATAATACTCCGAGTACATAATTTCCGTTCTTTATATTTGCTATAATCTCTTATCACGCATCGACGCAAAAAAACGTATGCCCGAGAGCCGGATAAGAGAGCCGTTTCAATCTACGTTTCAGAGAATTAATTGAGAAATTAATTTCTGTAGTTTGAAAAAAATTTTTTTTTCTTTACTGCTTATCGGTTCGTGAGCTTATCACTAGTTTTTCTATAACTCGAAAAGGCAATTTTAATTTTGTTGAAATTTGGATTTCAAATGTTGCTCGTGAAAAAGTACACGCGCACACAGGATGAAATAATATTTTCCCTTGCTGGCAATCATAATGAAAAATATTTTTGAGTTTTAATGCGGATATATTTACTTTTATCTTATTATTATTCCGCTGCAGTTTCAAAAAAATGGGTCACAGGGGTAATACACAGTGGAAATAATGGTAATACGTAAATTAAATTAAATCGAATAATTTGCATTGAATACAACTGCAGCGCAATGCGCGGAGATATAATTATTTTTGCGTCCCGTCTCAAGTTTTGTACATAATTAACTCCTTCCGCGAAACGAGTTAAACCAGGCGTCGGCGTGAAAAGGTTCGGTCTGTCCCCGGAGCATAAACAAGATGGGGTTGTGTCTGTATATTCAGCGACGGTGTAACCCTCGTTGTAATTTATAAAATAAGAGCCCGCGCACGCGCTCGGTGTCGCGCACTTTCCAACTCGCTCGAGCTTGTCGCCGCCGCCGCCGCGAACAAATTTGTCGGTTATATATTTGCAAATTATTATCGATCTCTCGTGCGCGACGAGGAGACAAGCAGGCTGCGAAAAATCCGCGCGAATGCACCGATACATTCGCTTTCCGTTGTGCGAAGTGGTATCTCAATAAAGAATATTAAATCCGTCCCGCGCGAGATTTTTTTCTTCGACGCGCAATAAATATGCTAATATGGCACGTATCACGCGACCATTTTTTACAACGCTGAGTTTCTTTAGACTGATAACTGTTTGGAGAGCGTGTTAAACGTATTACATTTATCAAAAGACGCGCTCTGTAAAAATCAAACTGAATATTTATCATGTATAATGCTCAATTGGAATTTTTTATTTTGCTTAAATAACAATGTCTCTTTTTCTCTGTATTTTCATGACGCAAAAACGTTTATAGCTTATTGTTAGTTTAGATATAACTACATAAAAGAAATCAATATCAAATCAGCAAATCATTTCATACATAAACAGGAATATAAAATCTTAAAAAAAATTTATAATCTTAAATAGACTTAATTTGTTAACATAAATTTTGTTTCTTTATGTAAATTATGTTTGTTTAAGATTTTCAAATTCTTTCAAGATTTTATATTTTTGCTTATATATGAAATAATAATGAATTGTTGATTTGATACACTAATTTTTTTTCTCTGTATTTTTTTCTGTGAAATTTATATTTCAAGAATATTTCAGAAATTATTCAATGACGATACATGTCTTTCTGTCTTGTGATTTTCGCAGAACGTGTTTGACAAGCCAAATTCATATCTAATTGTAAGATATATATTACTTAACGTGACGATTTTTGGCCGACAGCGCAACCCAATTTCGCGGCAGTAACTCATAACGGAATGACGGATCGATCAAGTCGACGTCAATTAACATTGCTCGTTTCTAACAGCGAAGCTCGGTCGTTTTCGCTTTATCGAACGGTATAAGCGTCCGCATACGCGCGCCGAGACGTAACTTACTGCACATCCGTTCGGCGAACCGTTCCGGTTAATGGAGGAGAAAGTCATTTTCGACTTTGATGCATCCTGGGTTACGGCACCGCTCCTTGTAGTCCACCTTACGAAACTAATTGCGTTAACATGCCTTTTTGGCACACGGAAATGCCCCTTTGCAGTCTGAAATAATTTTATGTAGCCGAAAATACAATTTATTGCACTTTCTGTTATTACGAACGTTACATTGATTTCAATTTTTAACCGGTTTTCTCAAATTTTTTGTGACTGAGAAAAAAGTTGTTAATTTAACTAGATCTTTCAACTTGATTAAAATTTTTTCAGTTCAAACATTTACGTATTTAAATTTTATGCTATATATATATATATATAGTATATAAATATTGAAACTGTAGTTCTAGTATTTGGTATATTTAAGTCATACATAAATAGTTGAAAAAATTCAACCGAGTTGAAGAAATTGGTCAGCTTAACAATTTTTTTCTCAGTGCATAAATTTCAATTTTACAAAGCAATAATTTATCTAAAAACTTTTCATTGAGGTATATCTATTTTATCGTAAATCTTGCGACCGTCTTCACGAGCGTGGTGCAACTTTGTCCGCGACTTCGACGCGCGAAATTCTCTTACATCTCGACTTTGGAATTCTCGTTCCGTTAATTAATCAGGAATTTGCTAACCAAGCAAAGCGCGGACGGCAAACAATCGATTAGTCACGGAATTGACGAAGGGTGGTTTGTTGAGGACGGATGGAGATTAGAAGGAGAAAGAGCAGATGTTAATTGACAACAATATTTCTTTGTTACAAGAGGTACACCTCTCATTAACCCTCGTTGATCATTTTCCGCCTTGTTATAGAAGAAAAGGGGGAGGTTCTTAGATGCGCGTATACAAAAGAAGAGACGAGCAAAAGGACGGTATTAAAACGGAACAAAAGACACATAAAAGTCAGCTACTGTAATCGTTCCCAAACCGGAATGGTACCTCTGCGGGAGGCTATAGGATCCTTGCGATGGGCAAACGATATGTCATCTGCAGATGTCACGTCGCCAGGATTATCAGATCTAATGCCAACATTTTCGGGACATGTCTGGCAATGATCATTTTTCAATCGATTGGAAATGGATTATCAAGTGTTTGAGTTGAATCTTGTATCCGTTTGTATTCCCACATAAATCATGTGATCATTTTTCTATGATAATATTTTAAACTGAAATCACTTCTTTTTCAAAATAGAAATTCGAGTTGAAAACTAGAATGTATAGCTTTTTCGAAAATATTTTCTGATTATTTAGAAAAAAAACTTTCAAGCGAACTATGCATAAAGCAAAACATACAGTGCTCGTGGGTGTGTAAATTACACAGTTTTGTATAGATCTTTAATAAGCATCGTAGAAGCAGCGAGAAGTCTAAAAATATGAGATGAATCGCCCGTTCAAATTATGCATTTCCAGGAAAATTTCAATTAGCGAACACGGGATCAGTCGCCGAATTCCGGGACTTTGTCCATACGTCACCGTGGAAACACAACTAATTAAAGATGAGCCTTTTGCGATTACAATATTAAATTGATATTGCATTAATTAATAATAATTATGCTAACAAGTATGTGTAATATTATGACAGTGATATCGATAAAAATTTTTTCTTCTGAATATTATAAAGAAATTTGTTGCGAAAAATAATCTCAGTGCGGTCAAACTGGATTAAGACATTCGTCTGTAAAAAAATAGAGATTCAGCTTCAATTCCTGACTGAGATATTATTTTGATTACGCAACCAATTCTTTGTAGCAACTATTGTCAGGCTCAGCTTTAATTAGTTTAATTCTAATGTTTCCTTTGTGTTTCTCGCGCACTATTTTATCGGCAATCGTGTTTCTTGTCGCGTGTTTTTTTTTGTAACTTGCGAAGTTCGTCGTCCTTCATCTCGCCAACTTCGATAAAACATTGTGCAAAGAGGCAGCGGGCAAAAAGCAGGGAAAGAGGAAGCTAAAGGCACATTGTAGATTAGCCTTAATCGATGGATCTATCATCGGCGTCTCTTGTGGCGACAAATCTAACTTAGAAAGTAACGAATTCACGTTCGTGACTATTTCCCGTTTTAAAGAAACAAGTTCTCCGTTTTCCGTCGAAATCTGAACGCGCGCTACTTCAAGCGGGATCATAGTAATTTCGCGATAATTACGGAGAGCATCGTTAGTTTCCCAAGACTGTTAGTCGGTTAGAACTCGAACGCGAGGAACTTTCCTCAGGATTCATCGCGATAAACCAGCATAAAATCTCAACTCATCCAATTCCGCGGCGGCCCATAAAACTTGCTCCCGTCGACCTATTATACAGCGCCCCGAGAAGTATCGGCGATATTTCGCGGAGCTTTAGCGTCAACGGGGACGAGAAATTTTATATACGCATCGCCGGTGGCGTCCTCGCCTAAGCTCTCTCGCTAACGTAAGAGGCCATTCCGCTGTTCCTCGCGGAGGCGCGGAGTCGCGCGCGCGGCGGCGGTGGTGACACGGGGCCGAGGGCGGGCAGGGGGGTACGCGCGCGCGATGGGCGGGGTAGCGGGTGTCTTATCTGGGGCAATGGAACACAACCACACGCTTGTAGCTTCTTACCGGCGTAAACTGCATCCTAGAGCAACGAGAGTGGACACCGCGATGCCAGCTTGCGCGAACTGGTCGGAAAACTCGCCGCAATTGCGGCGCGAACTCGGAATCTCTTTCCGCTCGCGCGAAAATGCCATAATGCGTCATTATGCGGCCGCGTTAAATCGTCCGCGAGTCTTTCGCACGATCGCACATGGGATGTCTGTTGAGAAAATGCTATTCTTTTTCTTGTGGATTCGTAATAAACCGCAGCCTTTCTCTCTGGAGTTTAATCTTTAATTCTCTTTCTCTCTCTCTCTCTCTCTCTCTCTCACTCTCAAGTCGGTTCTTCATGATTGACGACCGTGTTTTTCACTCGATGCATCTGGTAACTGTCTTGGCAAAAGATAGGTACCCTCGGTGGTTTACCAGTGCCTTCCGAGAGGTGGTGATCAATTAAAAATCTGATATCTTCTGAGTGGACAGATGCAGGCGCGCAACTCTCATGCGATCGCCACATTTAGTCTTTGAATTTTACTTGCATATAATCTTAAATTATTCAAGATCATTTGGAACACGAGTACTATTACCATTGGAACATGTTAGCATTGTTACGTGAGCGAGTTAACAACCTACAATGCTGAAACGGTAAATAATAAAAGCGTATCATTTAGAAAAAAAAGATGCCTCTAACAAAGAGCGTCCTTGTAAAAAATTGCGAATATTCTGCTCTGTACATACACACAATCGTTCGCTTCATGTTACATGACAGTTAGATGACATTTGATCTGAATCCATTCGATAAATTGCGTAAATTTGATATCATCTCCGAATGTTTCTTTACGTAATCGAGCTCGAGGCCCGCACAAATGTCATTGCCGTTGTTATCAGGCGCGTTAGCGTATCAAAATTGTCTCATCGGGCGATTTCCCTCGTATGCTTTCGCCCCGTGTGCTTTGTCGAATCAGCTGGCTAGTTACGCTCAAGGCTGATGGCGGAGAGATATAAATCGTTGTAGAAACCGCACGCCGCGTTCAAGCGAGGTGGAAAACGAGATTCGTCCCGCTCTCGCGCGGCGGCGCGTGCAGATAAAAATAATCCACTGACTAAGATCTAGGTTTCGGCGACTCTATTATTACCTCGAGTCTTGCCATCGGCGGCAAAAAGAAATCACGCGCGTCATTTACATAGAAACCGAATGCTTCTTCTTGCGAAAGTGACTCAAAGGTGAATCCTATAAGGGAATAACGCTCGCGCCTTAGCGAATTGAATATTTTTCTTCGTTTATTTGTGAAAGTCGGCCGCATCCCGCCTGGCGAAAACAACTGCTGAGAAGTGCAAGCCGAAGGTCGAATTATTAGTTAACGATAGGTACTAAAAAAACGATATTCCGACAGCGACTCGTCGAGTCGCACGATCTTAATCACTGCGAGAATAACAAGCGAAATTTCCACGATCTTCTTACTCAAAATGTATCTCTTCAAATAGATCTCTTGATTCAAAACTTATTAATTAAATTTAAACGTGGAAAGTTAAATGTGTTTAATTATATGTTATTGCATATAAATATTGAATATGTTTCTGATAATTATGTTGATTGTGTTAATTAGTATTAATTGTATGTTGATTAGTATTAATTGCATTCGCTCTAGGATCATATAAATTTAGATCATTACAAGTTATCGAGGAAAATAAAAAATTTTGTATGTATAGAAGTTTTATGTATTTTTTTTTTAAACAAAATAGTAGGTTAACACATTAACATAAAGCAATAGATTTCAAAAATAAATGTCTCGACGCATCAGGATATGCCCGATATTTCGCAGAGACTCGACTGCGTGAAAGTCGACGGGCAATGTTTGGTGAAAATATTCGGCGCGTCTCCGAAACTCGCGGGATTCATTGCGGTCGAAATTTTTTTCCCGCAGCCGGCAACGAGTTTATTCCAGGCCGTAATTGCGGCAAGGAGAAGCGATTCTCGTTTTAGTCAGCTCCTTTATTCGCGTGGCGTTGAATTTATTCCGCAGCGCATTTCCACAGATACACCGAGAACATGGCGTAAATTATCTCTCCTGTTTCGCGCTGCGATTCGAATTTCCATAAAGTCGCGGCTGTTTCATATATTTATTTCATGTATTTTTATTGGTAGCACGTATTGTATTTCAATGATACTGCAATCCCATTAAAAGCTTGTAATATTTATTCGTCCGACTAATTACGGCCGCAACTATTATTTTCACAAATGGGATCTTTTCGAAAATCTATTCACGTTTTTGAAATGAATATATTTGTTTATTCGTGCCTTTCTTACAATTCTAAAGCTGTTTAAATTGATTTTAAATAAGAAATGGTATCGCAATGATAAATAATATTTAATAATTCTATTTTGAAACAGAATTTTTAATGGAAATCTTATCGCGATTGTAAAAACTCCCTCATGATACTCTATTTCAAATGTATTTTCAGTTTAATGATTTTAAGTGCATTGAAATAGCCGACGGCGAGACGCCGGTGACGGAAAGGAATTTTGAGAGCTTATTGCGATGCCGATAATCCTGAACGTTCAGATAGACCTTTAGCGTCCTAAAAAAGTGGTGTGCCATTTTCCTTACCGTCACCGGATTTATCGTTAGCATTTAACAATATCTTAACTCTGCGACTTAATAACGTCAGAAATAATTACCCTTTAAAAATGTTGAAGCGCCCTCGCAATTCAATAATTACCTCGACAAGATGACGAATAGATCACAGCGGCCGTTGATTAATTCACGGAGATATGATTTTCACCATTTTCTCTCTCTCCTCTCTTGCACGAACGCGGATTTGCATTTTCCCGTAATCGTTATTTAATTCCGTGACGTCGAGGTACCTTCGATATAATAGCTTCGAAAATTTTTGCACGACTCGCCGATATTTTTATAGACCGCCTTTTTCTCATTTTATCGCGTAACTTTTAATAATTAAAATTATAATCAATGGCGATTATTATCAATGATTTATTGAAAATTACGCGTATCACCCGTGTATAAACTAAATTATTGCTAAAGAAAAATGAAAGCGAAAGATTGATATTATTAAATTATATAAAATTGTATTTTTCAAAGCACATGCTATATCACTTTATTTGTACGAGTAGATGTGCATACAATTATGATTGGTCAAGTCTAAGAGAACGTAGATTATTTTCTCTATAGCGAAAAAAATTTTTTAAAATATATTTTACAGAAAACGTTACTTATTTCAGGAAAAGTTATGGCACGTATAATTTTTGTGTTGAGAAACGATGCGATCAATTCTATTGTTAAACAACTTGTTCGTCGTTTGTCATCGGAGCCGTATGACCTGATAACGACCGTTATCTCGCAACATTGCTACGCGTTTATCTAGAAAAAGAGAGGGCTCTATTTTGTTTCTTTCTTGGCGACAGACAGGCGATAATTTGAAGCTTTATCGTCTTCTTAATAGATAACAAGAGCGATAAATCGGGAGCTATTCGAGGGAGAGGGCGAATACAGTTCCTTTTCTTTTATCGCGGCCTCTATTGGTGCCTCCACATTTTTTTTTATGTCGTTAACAGTGTAGAGACAAAGGATATAAAGAAGGAAGCAGTTACGTAGCTAAATATGCTAAAGTTGATTTAACTTAAATTACAAAATATAAAAATTATGAAAACTATTTTGTACGTGTTTCTGTTAAGGATCTAAAAGATATCTTTCATTAACAATTCTCACAAAATTTCAAAGTTTAAATATCATAGTATTTCAAGATAAACAATTCTATTTAATAATAAACTTTATTCTCTTTTGTGTCTACATAATATTTGCAGGATGATTAAATAGTAATTTTTTAATTGCTTATGCATTATCACAATTGACTATGATAAAAGTTCGAGAAACGTAAATTCGTGCAGTATTTTATATTAATAAATTGGAAGTAATTAATGCTGTTATTTTAGATTTGTTATTTGTTCACGAGCGTGTAGTAATTTATAGTTCAATATAACGAAATGAAGCAGATAGCGTGTGATTTGCAATAATTACTTGATTGCAAAATGTCGCCTGTACTTAAAGATAGAACATCGATGCGAAGGTTAAGATGATACAGCGTCGGTCCATAATCGATTACTCGAGATAATAACGGGGCGGTCAAGGAAAAGTAAACGGAAGTCGCCGAAGAGGAAAGACAAACAGATCTTGGATCCCTTTTTCTTTTCTCCTTTCTTTGTCCTGGTTTCTATCTTAAGAACAATACGAAAGTCGCATTCGGAGAATTTTTAGTTGGAAAAAAGAAATATTTTCAAACAAAAGATTTGAATTGAAATACTGAGAACGTAAAAAGAAAAAGAATCTGTCATTTTAAATAATACAAATCATAGTCGATGCAGATTAATTGGCAACGGAGCATACTGCCGAGCGTTGAACAAAAGCAAACACCGTCGGTCCTTTCTCTCCCTCGCGTTTCTCTCTCCTCCTCTCGCTTCCGCCCTTTCGACGGACAACGGCGAAAGCCGCGGTGTAGGTCAGGGCATCAGCAGCTGGCCACTGAACGGACTCTCTGGCGGTTGTTGCGATTGTCAGCGCGAGAGATCGAGTCGAATGGTGGAACCGCCGGGATTTCCCCGGCACGCCAATTTAGCGAGGTGATTGACAGACGGCGGCTTGATGGCGTTTGACTTGGAGCGAGCTCCGATTGTATCAGCAACGACGAGTTACTTCGATCGAATGTTTTCCACTCGGGTCGCCTTGAACTGCCATCGGCGTTCCTTCAACTGTTGCACGTTGCACGATAAAATTTCCGATTATCTCTCCTCATTATTCAGCAATTATCGTTGTATACGAGAATGTGTGTGGCCCAAGTGATTATTGCACACACGTGGCAAGTAGGAAAAAAAATGCCGCAAGAGCGTTTTTTTTTTATCGTCGGATACGCGAAGCGTCTAACAATCGCGTCGGAATGGTATTAAAAGTGCGGATAAAATCTCCGTGCCGACTTATAAATGGATCGGCCAGACGCGTGAGAAATTTGCGAATCGAAATTTCTCGGCACAAAGGAGACGATCATTTTTATTTCACATGATCCAAATCGGTCCGGATTCAACCTCAATTCTGCGAGCTCGAATTTTTGGTCAACCGCTTATCCGAAACGTGAAGAATCCTCTCGCATGCTATTTTCGGTATTATATTTTAAATTTGACATTTTTATTCGAAACACAAATACATTTTCAACGGAATTAGAGTCGGTGTAAATTGAACGAAATTATACGCGGACGTGCCGTCGTGTTTTTTCGAATGATAATTTGTACGAATGGAAAGCGCTTATATGGGGAGAGACAATTGCAAAACGCTGAGTACTTTTTTTTTTTTTTTTTTTTTTTATTGATAATTCGTGACGTCGAAAGCGAACACCGAAGGTAAATATTATCTTATCTAATTTTCCGAGACGAATCAATATTTCTTTGTATATTTTTATCGTCAGATTGGAATCCAAAAATGTAGACTTTTAGCGAACGCAAACTATTTTCAGGCGCTCCTCCGTCATTTGAGTCTCGCCGTGCTACAATGTAACGGCGATTGTTACATTTTCGCATTCGCTGTGCGCGGGACCGCGCGCGCGTATCGATCCGGTGCATTACATGCAAGACGGTTTTCGCAATCAACCGCTCGCCGAAACCGATAGACGCCGCCGTAGTTTTCGCTACTGTAAAGTGTTTTATTCGGGAATTAACCGTGCGCAAATGAGATCACTGCGCGCGTCTCGCGAATTTCGAAGAGAGGTTTAACGCGATATTCCACACACTTTGTCGTATCGTGCAATGGCGCGGGGGGAGGAGGGCCGCGTCGCAATTGGCGATTTTAAATTCGTGGCATTTGCGGGTGAAACGGTCTCGCGTCCCTCCTCGCGGGGACGTTAAAGAATCTCGCTGGGAAGTTTTATGTTTCTACGGCCGCGTAAATACGTATTCAACGCGCGCGCTGTTACGCACACGCGTACGCGTAGGCTCCTACGCGGCGAGATCAACCACGTGCAATTAGAGTTTCTCTCCTCGGAGGGGGAGCGAATTAATTGGCGCCGCCGCCGGCCGAATTTTTTTTTGCGTCGCCGTTGAATTATTTCTCCGTTTCGCGTTACATTACGCGCGACATGTTAATTATTGTAATTACGGATCGCGCACGTGAAACGCGCGTGCATAATGCAGGTGTCTTGTCGTTCGCGCAATATCCCAAAACAAATTGCCGCCGCGCTTATTACTCATAAACGACGATTAATCGTCACGGCTAAAACAGCAAGCTATCCGCTGTTAATTATTTACACGCCGGCGTAAATACGCTTTGTCGGGGATGTAAGTTAATGCGAATCATTATAAAATGAAGTTCTTTTTTTTATACGTCATTGACTAAATCGATGTATGTACGTCAACTATTTTGCTCAAGATTTCGCGAGACAGGAGGTCTTTATCTCTGCTAACTGTACATCATTTATTAATGAAATTGATTTTATTTTATTTATTTTAAATCATTGAACAGAGAACTTTGGTATGCGAAAAAACAATATAAATAATTAAAATGTTTAACAATCGGTCACAGCTAGATCTTAGTGCTAATATATTTATTGTGTGAATTTACATACCGTTTTAAATTCATGAAACTGTGCGTCGAAATAAATTTTTGGTCTTGAAACACAGTTTTAAGTTGAACAAGAATTAGTTATATAACGTTCTTAAATTGAAAGTTAATTTAATAACAATATTTATTTTATTTTGTTTTCATTCTTTTATCATAGCGTGTGATCTCTTCAGTGATAACGGTTTCACTCTACGAATTTAATTTAATTTATTATATTTATTTGATTTAATCTTATCTACATCTGTCTTATCTCTGGTTTAACGTTTTCTTCGCGGATTTTCCAGTTCCACCGGGTCACTGGTGCCTGGTAATGTTTTTGAAAGAGTTTTTGGGTTCTAAAAATCCGAAAAAATTCTTTCTGATGTATTCTTTCAACATTCCAAAATACAATTTCACAACTGTTTAACCCGAAACATTTTTTCACTTTTTTGTGCGTGTCCGAATTTGAGGCAGAATAATTAAAAATTGAAAATTCGTCTGGGTCTTACAATTTTCCGATTAAACTACAGAAGATTATTCTTACGCTGAGGAAAAAAAAAGTTGACTTGAATCATTTTTCAACTTGATTAAATTTCCCAATTCAAGTATTTATGTATTTAAGTTAAATAAATGCTGAAATTAAAGTTCAAGTATTTGAATTAAAGACATAAATACTTGAACCGAAGAAATGTAATCAAGTTGAAAAATTTATTCAATTCAACTTTTCTTTCCTCCGTGCAATTATTTAAGCTCCGTTGTTTTTCAATTTTTTTCGCAACAACTTTCGTCCGTAAAATCCGAGTGACTCGTTGAGCACCGTAAGGGGGTTCTCCTTCATTCCGACTTGGCGCGGACGGCGACAGCTTCTGTTTTCCTCTCCCGCTTCCTCTCCGCGTCGAATTCACCGACTTATATACATTACACCGCATCGAGCACGAGCCACTACCACCACCGCGGGACTGTCACGACAGTCCACTACCATTACATCGGCATTGCGCTTGGTGGTTTTCGCGTGGCGCGGAGCGGCGCGGCGCGACGCGGCGCGCTCGAACGAGGTGGAGGAAAGCGGCGGCGGCGTAGGAATAGAGGCGGCGGAGGTGGCGGAGAAGCAGGAGGCAGAGGAGGAGGTGGAGGAGGAGGACGTGGAGTAGGTTGCGCGCGCGGCCATTTTGATAATCTCCCACTCCTCCGTCTCGTTCCCTCCTCTCTCTCTCTCTCTCTCTCTCTCTCTCTCTGTGTGTACGTGTGTATCTCTCGATTCGATATAACTCTCGCTCTTTCCTCTTAGCGGTTTCTCTCGCTTCAATCTCTTCCCGTTTTCCATCTCTCTCTCTCTTCCCCGCGTGCACGCACACAAAAATCGCCGGACGCATACCGACACGCGCTCGCTCGCTCGCTCGCTCGCTCGCGCGCCTTTTTCTCCTCTCCTCCTCGTGCTCTCGCGCGGCGCGGCGTGTGCACCGCGAGCTCTCTCGTGATTTTTCTCTCCCTGTCCCTCTCCGTTGAAAGAGCAAGGAGTAGTAGTCGGTCGTCCCCGTGACGGTGGTCGCTAGTGTCGCGGATTTTCCCCTCCGTCCACCTTCTCTCGCCCCGCTTCCTTTCCTCTTTCCCACTCTTCGGCTCTTCCTCGTTCGGTCTCCATCCCTCTCTCCGCGCGCGCTCTCTCGGATCGCCCGACACGCGCTCCTCTCGCGTACCGATACACAACGGGGCACCCACATACGTACGCGTGTGTACGTGTGTATCTCGCTCGGCGTGCGCGTCTATCTCGCTCCCGTCCCGCGCCCTCCGCCCCGTCTCCACCGGAAGGTGCCAGTTTCTCGTCGACCATCGTCTGGTGCGGAACGCTCGTTCGCGCTACGCGTTCGTTATTCGCGGCTCTCGGTCTCTCATCTCGATAACCAATCGTCGATTTCTAATTCGCGCGAATGTGCGTCTCTGTCTTACATACCCCGCGTGTGTGTATGTGTGTGTGCCGCTCAAAGATAATCGTGTAAAAAAAAAGAGAGAGATAGAGAGCGAGAGGTGGTCGGTCGCGTAGTCTCTCGCGAGACACGCAGTGTCGGTGCGGATATCACCCTCTCCTCCTCCTCTTCCTCCTCCTCCTCCTCCTCCTCCTCCTCCTCCTCCTTCTTCTCTCGCCGGCCCTCTTCTCCGCTCTCAATCGTCGGGTTTCCCGTCCGTCGTCTAACTCGCTATCGGGATATGTCATCGCCGCGAGTGCGTGACGTAGTGTCCGACGCGGAGTAGTTGCTCTCATCGCCGCGAGTGTTTTCCTCCCCCTTTTTCACCCCTCTGGTTTTTCCCGGTGCGCGACGAGCAGGAGCGCGCGCTTCTTGGATTAGCCGCTCCCCTCGTGCCGCTTACGTCACGGCGCGCGAACTCGGCGAGAGAATGAGAGTGCCTTCGCCGTCGTTGACGAGTGCCTCGTGTGATTACCCCGGTAATCGTGGTGATAACCCGACGTCGAGATCGCCTTCGACGACGACGACGACGACAGCAGGCGTCATCGCTCCTCGCTCCTCCTGAACGCACGGTGAGCACGAGTCCTCTCTTTCTCTCCCCACCTCACCGTCGCGAGCGACCTGCCGAGAGCTACGTAGCTCGCGGCGTTTCGTTGCGAAACGACGCGTAATCAGCCAACGCTGCGCGTAACTCTATCGCGGTGCATCGCTGCATCGCGCGCGCGCGCGCGTGGCTGCGTCGAAACGCCGCGCGCCAGCTTTATAATCCTCGTTGCACGGCGACTTACAATCTGCTAATAACTTGTCGGACTGCAAGGCACGATCGTTCAAGGTCGCGAAAAACGCCGGCGAGTTTTCGCTTCTTGAAGATCTCGATTTATGTTAATTAATGACTTATAACATGATGCCTGATTACATAGCACTTGCGATAGATCGTGGAAACTGTTTTTTTTTTCTGCTTTTTTTATACCAGTGACTCTTAGTGTTTGGAAATGTGTCGCTTTTGCGCGGCGGTGATCTCATAATAATTTCTGGCTCGTCGTGAAATGACGCGTAAATATTTTCGAGATTGAGAACGCGAAGGTTTCTTGGTAGAAGAGACCTCGAATTGCGTCTCTCGACGAAAGTGTTCGAACATTATCTGTAGGAACTGATAGTCGTGTAACAATTTCTCGGAAATCGCAAACTGATGCAAGATCTCCGAAGAGCCGCGCTAGCTCGATGCGGCGCTTAGGTTCATCAAATACTCGAAAAAAAATGTTTTGTTGATGTAGATGGATTTCCAGGCGTCGCAACAAAAATTTGTCGCTACTCTTTCTACCTGCTAAAATATTGTCGCAAATAGAAAATTATAGCAGAGCGAATATTTTAGCAACGCGTTCTTGTAAATTTAGGTCTCATTATCAATTTATTATACAGTCAAATTATATATTTAACAAGTATGATTAGATTGTTTAAGAACCAAAATCATACATTTGACGAGTTTGATTGACCTTAACATAAATAGGCACCGTAGGAAACTTCCTTTCTAAATTTAACAAACAGTTCATATATAAACTTGATCTCTTTTAGATTGCTCAAGTACCAAATGTATTTACTACGTTAATTATCTACGTTAGCTAATTTTTGCCGATAAAAAATTACAAAATAATTTGTTCGAGTCGAAGATAATCTGTTCGCCGGTTTGAAAACATTGTCCCAATTGAATATATCACGCCGACGTTATCACAAAAGTATTGCGTTGCATCAGCTTTTCTACAT
This sequence comes from Solenopsis invicta, assembly GCF_016802725.1. Taxonomy (NCBI): domain Eukaryota; kingdom Metazoa; phylum Arthropoda; class Insecta; order Hymenoptera; family Formicidae; genus Solenopsis; species Solenopsis invicta. The sequence continues at coordinate 24,234,293 of NC_052668.1, forward strand.
CAACTTCCAGATTAAGATGAGTCCATCATCGTCATCTACAAGATATCGATCGTCATCTCACGGTGGTGAGCGGTTGCGTCGTCCAGTGTGTGTTGAACGTTGTCTCGAGGATAATCGATCCATCTCGAAAAGTCAGGGTCGTCCGCCGCGATTTGCTCTTTCAATTCCAGCCGTTGCAATTGGATGAAACGCCGATCGATCGATCGATCGGTCGGTCGGTCGGTCGGTCAGTCGGTCGATCGATCGGTCGATCGGTCGATCGGTCGATAGCCAACACGTGCAACGAGATGTACCTTGCACCTAGTCGGCGGCCCGTCATTTTTCTTAGACGATAGCGACGATACGACGATTAGCGTATACGTGAAAAGTCTACGATTATTACGACAGCGTTGCTCCGTGATTATTATCGCAGTCACCGCCCCTTCTTCTCTCTCGTATTGCGCAAGTGTTTTCGCGATTATCCTACTTCTCAGGCATACATTTTTCAGAACGAATCTCTCTCTTCCGCGGCCGCTCTGCGCTGCGTTATGAAGCGCGTACGCTCGATTTCTGTCTGTGACCGATAATCCTAGAAAAGATACAGCGCTGTACGCTCTTGCGCAGAGACCGTCGTACCACTTTAAACGAAACTCTTTAAACGTTTATTTAAACCCGGAATTTTTCAAAGCTTGTTATTTTCGTTGCATGGTTGTTATATTTGATATGCGAAGGGGATTGGGGGGCGCGGGGAAGGTCGCTCGATTTTACCACTCGAAAATTCTGTCGTGCAAACGCACCGCTATTGTTTGATTCGACGCTTAATTTGCGCGACAAAGGCAAAAGTTCCCAAAATAGCGCGCCGGAAACAATGCGCCTGCGCCAACCGCGTGATTCATCTTCTGCGGCGTTAACATTGTCAAAGCTCCGCTTTTGTGAATCATGTTTGTCCGACGTGTGCCCGCCGTTCCGCAGCGGGAAATCCGCCGTGCGCGAAGAAAGCAATTTTCTTGCCGGCGCTGCTGTTGATGTCGCCACCCGGACGATAACACTTTGTCGTCGGGGGTGCGACCGACGTTGCAGCTCCAGCGCGGCGAGTATTCGCTCGCATTTTAATGTCCGTGGGTGGTGGATAAATTTCCGGTCTTCGAACGTCCTGCTTCGGGTCGCCTCGCTGTTAATTTAGTTTTAAGGACAGATTCACACTAGAGGCTCCCGCTCGGAAATCGTGAAAAGCTGCGTGAAAATTCGTGTCGGACACTCGTGCTTTATTTCCGTGAAGAAGCGTGAAGGCCGGCTGAAAAATCTGTTAAGAACCGGTATCTATAAATTCTCCTTTAGTTCGTTCAAAAGACCATGTTGCGCCGTAAGCTTTGAAGTAGCGAAAATAACGGTTCTTGTCTTTCACAATGCTCTCCACGGCGCGAGGCTGACGAAACAGGAAAACATCTTTGAAAATAAGTGAACACTAATCGAAATAGCGACACGTTAAACATCGACGATCCCGCACCGTGGGATCCATTGTTAAATCTTCCGTCAGCTACCAGATGGACATTTCAACAATAATAAATGTCGAAAGAAATGTCAGGAAGACAAATGTCAAAAAGAAATATGTAATTCTAATTTACAAAGATTAAATATAATGATATGATACGTAATACGGTACTAAAAAAATATAAGAAATATTTAAAATTAATAAATCCTGCAATAATGTTTACTAATTTTAATTGTCATATATTTTTGTCATGCCGTATTATGTCATATAGGTTTTATGAAATTACCTATCGTACAATTCGTATAATTTTATCGGTGGTGTAATTTTAGCTTTAGTACTCATCAACATGAGAAGCGATAATGTTGCGCACGTGCCGCTCGCGTGCCGTGGCGCTACCTAAATTTATTATAATATTAAATTTTTACTAGCATTTCGTGTTAATGGTTAAGCGTGTTAATTAGCTACAAATGACGGGGTAAAAACCGCGTTGGCTGTGGACGTTGAGCCGCTTTGAGGGCAAACGTCGGGGATGTTAGGAGCCGCTTTGTGCCACCGCGTTGCAAGAAGCAGGAAAAACGTCACAAGCCGTTGCGAGCGACGTTTTATGGCCGATCCATCTCTGTCCATAAAATAAATCTCGTTATTTTACGAACGGGCCGTGTCCCGGATTTTCTCTCCAGAGACTTTATCGTTGTCCAAGGACGATGAATCTTCTCCGCGCTTTGGTCGCGTTTTTCTTGAAGCAAGTGGGGAAAGTGCGTTGCCTGATGACGTCATAGAAGCACGAGGCGAAAGGCCGAGAACACGATAGACGAGAATAAAAGAATGAGGAATAGGATATAGACATTTTTTTTTCAACCTTATTTGCACGACAAGCTCCCGCTGACCTTCACGCCTATTTTTTTCTCAGGTAGAATTTTATGCTCACGAAAGGTTGCTGGTTTCCTTTTTACACTTTCCTGACATCCCTGTTAGACATCTTGGCAAAGCAAGCGTCCATTTTTGGGCTAGTTTAATTTCAACTTGCCATATTAATTATTTATTAGTCATAATATTTGCATCGCAAATCGATTTCATCGTAGATTCTTATTAATGTGCAATTCTTGTATTTTCTCACGTTTCTACGTATGATCGGCCAGGAAAGAATTCAGTTAGCAAAATTTTACGATCTTGAAACTGGGACTTGAAACTTAATCTCAATTCGTCATCCTGTTTCGTATCTTCTTGCCTCTTCCAACGTTGTCTCGCCTCGGATTCTCTCATCGCGCGTCGGTGTACATACGCTATCGCATACACGACCCGGTCTCATTAGCTGCCTTTTCATTAATAATAATGCGTTATAATGTCGATACAACTGTTCGACGTAGGCTCTTTTTTTTCTTTTTTTCTTCTTGAAGCTCGGTTACAGTTTTAGATGTGTCGATAGTCTCTAATTAATTATGCTCGACTAAACAAAGTGTTGACGTCATTATCAACGTTGTTTTTCTCGGAAACACGAGGCATCGAAAGTATTTGTCATCTCTTGCTACTAGCAACTGTGCGATTTGAGAAAATATACAATTCAACTTCAAGCACATAAATAACGAAAAAAGCGGCCTGCATGTGTGCGAGATGCTTTATGTTATATAATTTCTCTTAGCGACAATATTTTTAAATTGAAAAGTTTATCATCTGAAAAGTGTATTCACGTATGTACACACACACACACACACACACACATGCACACACGTGTATGGTATATTGCTTCTGTCACCATATGATTTCTCAATTTGTTTCGAATGTCCAAGAATTTTGATCAATAGCATATTTTATTTCGACAGTTATTTGACAGATATTTTCTTTTATCTGATCGAAAGCAATTAATCAGCAAAAAATTAATTATTGGAATCATTTTTACTGGCTGCTTTCCTTCTCGTTCGCCATCGCGTGTCGTCGCGCTGACTTCGTGTTATATAAGCGAGGAGGACGATCGAGAGGAGGGAGAAAGATCCGACGTTAACGCCGAGAAGTCATAGGCGCCTTTTAAAAATGGCCGCGTGAGACGCGTGTTAGCCTCTGTCAAAAACATCAGGCAAAGCGTCTCGATTACTGCTTTACATATGCACGTTTTACGTATGCATTTCGGTTTAAATGCAGTCGAGTCTAATAACACCGAGAGATACGTAACAACATTTATTTTTCAATTATCATAATAACGCTTAAAAAATTAGAAACAACGGTTTTCGTAGTAATATATCTTTTTTTTTTTTTTTAACCAAAGACACTTGAAACTAGAATTAGGTAATAAAAAAATATCATTGCGGTTTGCATAAACTAAGCGTTCAAGGATTTTAGATTTTCTGAATTACATTTAAAGTATGCGTTTGAGGAGGAAAAGCTTACAATATTCATCTTTGAATTGAATTAAATAATAATAATTATAAATATATAAATAATAATTAAATAATAATAACTTGTCGTGTTTTGCATTATGACAAAATTATTTGAAACGCTTCTCAAGATTGCAGCTATTTCCGTCATAGGACATTTGAAATGCGCCAATGATTTACGAGGATAGGTCTCGGGGTCTTCGGAAGGGAAATGCAGGGAAATAAGCGAAAACACTTTACCAGTATATCCGATGGGGAGGGAGATGTAACGAGGGCGATAAATTTTATCGGCATTACGGACGCGTGCGCTATCTCGTCTCGCAGAAAATTCAGGATCCACGCGAAGAAAGTCTTTTATGATGATCATTAAAAGAGTTCGGTACGACGGGAAAAATCCTGCCGTCGTAAAAGTACCGAAGAATGTAGTTATTGCCAGACGGTGAGACGAGCGTGGTTCTCGAGCAGCCCAAGTATTGTCGTCGTAGCGGCCTCCTCGAGTGCACAAAGTGTTGCCGCCGGGCATTCGACTTCATAATAAAATTACGACTATCGTGGCACAGCTAATATGAACCGAGTTTGTTCCTCTGCAGCTTACGAAACACACTCGCTCCGCTCGCTGCGTCAGGTGGATTTGATTTGATTTGAAAACGGCATTTGAGAGGCGAATCGGCACGTCGTGATATATCCGACGGCATAAGAGCGCTCTGATAATGCCCGATAATGTGCACCCGCCCGTCGTGATAATGAACGCGAATGAATTGAGTGCGCCCGGATGAGTTTGAGTTTCTCATATACGCGGTTGATGAACAATTTTTTATTATTATTAGCGTTGTTTATTTCGTTCTTCACGGTTAATTGTATTAGATGTTTTGTTAAAGTGTAGTGAGTATAAAAACGTGAGTATAAAAATTGTTTTTTCCAAGTTTGTCAATGACGTAGCATTGCGACGTAAATTCCACTCTTGATTTTTCTTGAAAGTCAATATATTGAAAAAGTTTTTTTATTGTTCAAGTAAATATATTTATTTTAACAATTTAATTTAAAAAAATTATTTTTTTAAGTTCAAACATAAATTAATATATTTTTTTTAAATTAAGGAAATGATGTTGAAATAAATATATATGTTTGCTTGAAATAAAAATCTTTTTCTTCAGTATGGAATAGAAAGAGATCGAAATTCTACAATTCTTGCAAAACAATTATTGTAGTCCATTTTTAAATAATGGCTTATTCGAATATAATACTTGCTAATTTACCCAATAATTAAATTCTAATTTATTTATTACATTCAGTTTATGTATAAAGCAATGCTATTTTTGATCTTGTGAAATTTTACAACCTTATCGGTTTTCGACAAACATGTGAGAAAGATCTTGATGCTCGCGCGCATATCGACTCTCACATTTCCGGTTTAAAAAGATTTCTCAATTTGTTTTTTTTCTCTCGACGAATGGCCTCTGCCTTTTGCTAGGAATAAGCACCTTTACATGTATTCATAAGCTTAGCTCGCTAAGCGCGTTGCCGTTGCCTGCGTTGCGCAATCGATTATGCCCACAATGAGTAAGCCGTAACTGGACGTACGGATTTCAATTATGCCGAGGTAATACGCAGCTAAACGCGTTGGGAGCTCTCTTTGGCATTCTCGCTAGATGCGTCCAATGCCAACGCGGTAGAAAAGAAAAATCGAAATCTCGACCTAATTGAAAGAACCACTGTTGGTCCGTGAACCTCCGAAATTTCGACATCGTTGTGCGACTATTTTTACAATTAGTTACAACTGCGGTAACAGTCTCTCGATTTTCGAGCGTAATCGCACGTATTTGTTCATATTATTTCTGTCATATAATTTATTCAAAATAAATTGATAATTTATGTATCATTTAATAATCATACAGTTAAATATGCAATATAATTATGAAGTGACTAATTCTATTAACAGTGAAAAGTTATTAGGATTTAATCTATTAATGTCAATTGTGCGAAAGAGAAGGAGTTCTTTTTTTAATTATCTTATTCTTTTTATTTTTATGAAGTGGTTTAATTACCTATATTGATTAGGGTCCAAAATAGATATCGTGCAAGATTCATGCACGATAATTGGCTGTCGATTATTTCTATTCAACTTTGGTATCTTATTGAGAAAGTATCGGACAATACGGTTTCTGCAAAGTAAATAAAATTTGAAAACGTGTTTAATTTTAACAGTTCAAATAAACTATGTACATATGAGAGGTGTGTGAATAAGATTTTATTTTTGTTTAATAACATATTTTATAGTTTATCTAGTTTATCTAGTTTACTTGTTAAAAATTAAATTTTACAACACTACGGAAAATCTCCATTTTTGTGTAAGTACTTAAAATATTTAAGATGATCAGCAACAAAATTTTATGCGATTGTTCAGATATTCTGTAAATAAATAAAGAGATTTCATTTATTTTGTAGAATTGATTTCTGCATTGCAATGAAGCTTTACGTAAAACCTTTTTTATATTTAAAGTACTTAGATAAAAAAAATTTATATATTTTTTTATTCGACCGATAATGCGACAACAGAAATTAAACAAGAACGCCTCCAACGGTCGTAGCTAGATCTGAGTGCTTATATTTATTTGCGTGATTTTATACACTTCTTCAACTCGGAGCTGTGTTATGACTGAAAAAGTAAATCGGCGCGCAGTTTGATGAATTTGAAGAAGCATATAAAATCACACGAATAAATATAAGCACTAAGATCTAGTTATGACCGTTGAAGGCGTTCTTGTTTAACTTTTGTTGTCATATTTTTTCATTACTTCTTATTTCATTATTTCATTATTAATTATTTACATTGGAGCACATGTCTACTTCTTATTGAAATAATTTTTTATCCAAATAGAAAATTGCTGTCAAATTTTTTCTACTGCCTTCAAATGCAATATAAAACAATGTCATTTCTTCATAATTTTTTCTTCACGTTTTGAGAAATGTCTTATACATCTTTAATAACTATAACACTCGCATTAAAAAAAGAATATTCTTTTAAAATGATGTAATGACATTTATTATCAATAAAATTACAATTTTATTGTATCGCACACATTGAAAGCATTAACACGTTTATGAGCCGCGGGAACGTTTCAGATTTCTTCCGCGAATAAAAGATGGTCGATCTCGAGGTTAAACGAGTGCAATTGGCTTCTCGCGAAAATCCGCGATATTCAAAACGAGCAGCGCGAGTGACGTGTTTTTTTCCCAGGAGGCTCGGCATATTCGCGGAACGCGTAATACAATCCCGCGCGAAGCGGCCGCGGGAATGGCTTAAATCGCTTTAATAAGGAGCATTCAAGGAGATTAGCGACGAGCGGCGCATGGCAAAACGCTACGAAACTCGCGGCTTTCGAAGGTCGTCGCTCCAACCGGTGGCGTCTTACTGCCGCCGTGTGAAACGATGTCAGTGTGTCAGTGTCAATGGAGGCGAGTCATCGGGTCCGCGTCGTCGTGTCGATTGCGATTCAACGGGAAGATTATTTCGTTGATCCGCCGTAATATCGGCTCCTATCCGTAACGGTGTCAGCGAGCGAGAGATAGAGAAATCGTGAGAGGGAGAGAAAACGTCGAGAGAAGGAGAGATAGAGAAAGAGAGAACGCGAGCAATGCATCTCGCGCGTAATATCTACATCATTAGGAGATTGAATCCATTTCCGATGTCTCTGTCACGTCACATGTCCGTGCCGACTCGGACCACTGTCGCCGCCACGGGCGCGTGTTGGTTTGGGTTATTTTGGGTTTCTGCCGCGCGCGACCTCGATACTCTAATGATACATTAACACGTGCGAAATCACGTGGATTTATATACTCGGTGGAGATAAAGCTTAAATAAGATCTCATTCCGAGATAGAGTATCGCGAGCACGTGCGACGAGTTAGAGAGAGCGCGTATGTAACCATCTTCGTATTTAAATGTCAATTTATACAACAAATATTCGTTTATTTGCTCCCTCCGAGAAATGCGATACATTTTAGTTTAAATGTCATGAGACGACGACAAACATTCTTACGTCTCCACTGATTCGTAACACGAAACAATAAAGTCGAACAAACAGAATTTCGAAAGTAGAAGTTTTAAAATAACAGATTCGTGTATTAAGTCAGCTATTTTCTAAGCACATGTTTCTGATTATTTCACAAAATCTCTCTCTCTCTCTCTCTCTCTCTCTCATGCATACATTAAGGTTTATATCGCGACATGAAGGAAATAGCGAATTCAGATGCGTCATCGGATGATAAACACGTCGCCGCAGAGTGCGGTAATAGCGATTACTCCGTCTCCTTCGTAAAATGACAATCGGGCGCTGCTCGAAGCGCATCTCTGCTCTCTTAAGCGATTGCGCGTTCTTAGCTGTGCACACAAACTGCGCGACACCGCGCTTATCACAACATATTAATAGCGGGGCGTTAAGTTAACGGAAAACGCGGGCGAGGAAGGGGGAAAAGAAGAGGGGTAATCGAGGAGAGAGGAAGGAGATGCCGTCGTCGCCGAATCGTCAGGAATTCTCAATCCGCCGTTTAGCCTTCGCGCCGGGCTCAAAATAAACGCGACAACTCACTCGCGCGACGCGCGCCTCTCCCACCGCAGCTTCTTCTTTCCTTGCTCTTTCGAACTTTACGTATATCGTCAGAGTCGTCATCGTCGTCGTCGTCGTCGTCTTTCTTCGCGACGATTGCGATGCACTGTTTGTGCAACGTGTCGGTACAGCTAGCGTCGATGAGCCGTCGCGCGATCTCTCACGACGAGCTTCTTCCGCGGACTTTTAGCTTCGTTTACCTGTGCGGAATTATTTATATGGGGCTTCACTCTCCGGACAATCGACGGAAATGTCCATGCGTTAGATAAAATACTTTTACATGTGTTTTACATGCACGTGACACGTGTGCATGTGAAATGCCTGTATATATATTTCCGCGCGTCGAAATGAAGGGGGTTTTAAATGGTAAATACGGAAAACCGGCTCGTTTTATGCTAAACAAACAGCGAGCATGAAATATGTTTAATCAAATAAATTCAATTTACTCTCGAATAATTGAGTACGTATGTATTTAAACATATTTGGATAATACCGAGTGTCTCTTCTTCAGCGTTAGAAAAATAATTCGAGTAGAGTGTCGAGACCGTGCTTCTTTTTACAAGCAAGAATAGGTATAAAATTGCGAGTAAGTAAATAAATCGAAAACAAAATGCTAAGCGGGACTAACTCAAGTGTCAAATATTATCAGAATGAAAAAAAGAAAACGTACATTTGAAGAAACGTAATTCTCCGCGATTAAGAAAAGTTCGATGGTATAAATTTCTCAATCGGGATTTTATTTAGGCTACAAATAGAATTTTAACTCGATATGCACTCGATCATCGGTATATTTTAATACAATCGAGCTGCAATTAAAAAAAAAAAAAACGTGACGTACGCAATTTTTGCTGAGCGAAAATCGATTCCGAGAGCTTTAACGAGGAACGGGTAAATGAAACTTGTTTAGAGATGTTTAGTATTCCGCTGCAATGCGCTATTTTAAGTAGGAGCGACATGGGTTTCTTGACGCGCGACGCACTCGAGATCTAAAATGGACGTCGTCAGTCCTAGTTCGTGTTAACCGGAACGGCTCTTCTCCCTCTCTTTAGCGCTCGCTGAGTGGTTAACGAAGCCCGCCGCGCGTCGAATTCGCTACACGTACAAGCGTGTGGCGTGTGCGTGAGCGCGGTCGTGTGTACATGGTACAAGCGTGCCGTGCGGTCTCTCACGCGTGCTCGCTCGCACGGACGAGCGGCTCTTTAAAGCGCGCACAGAAGGCTGACGACTCCGCGCGCGCGCGCGCGCGCACGCACGCACGCACGTAAGAGGAAGAGAGATACGGACGGCTCTTTATCGTTTTGTTAGACTTTACCCTTGTCTTTGTACGACGCGAACAAGAAAGCCGTGCTGCGAATTCAACACGTGCAAATGTCGATTCGACACGTGCAAATTTCGCGGATGTACAGGAAGAGATTTGGACGGTAGTTATTTTGCTACAAAAGAAACGATGACCGACAATTTCGAGCGAAGTATGACAATTTGAAATTTGAGTAGAGATAATTCTTGTTAAAGCAAATAATAGTATTTTGCAATTTAAATATTAGTTTTTTTTTTTTTAATCTTTCTCGCATTAACTCTTTCTTTCTCGCATTAACTCTTTGAGACTCAGGCATCGATTGAATAAAATTTCTTTCTTTATAATATTATCTGAAAATGTACTCCTAACGAAGAATTTTATAAATTTTGAATAAAAGTTAATTTTCAAAATTAAAAATACTACTTGGAAGTTTTGGCAAAGTTTTGTTAAATCACACGAGGCAATTTGAAATTATTGTAATGTAGAAAATAATTTTTTTCACATTTTTTAATTAAAATAATTGTTTATTTTTTAAACTGTCGCGAATTGCACACATGTAATTGACCACGGCTATTTAAAAATTACAATTTAACTTAATTATTTGATTTTAATAGTCGCTATTAATTCTATAACTAATATTAATTATAGGTAATTATAGAATTTGGAACCGCGACGGTACATTATACGGTGCATTAGGCAACGTATTCATCGCGAATATATTAAATTCGCTTTACCCGTCGCGATATCGTTTTCTCCAACGCGCGTTACAGTGCGATATGAAAGAGACATATCGAGTTGTTATAACGGACGAATAAAATCGGCTACTTCCCTTCACATCGTCTCCTCCCAGTCCGATCGCTACAGGGAAAATGATCGGGCATTAAATCGCCGTGTTATTCGACATTCGAACGTCACGCTGACGTCGGCGCGTGCGACCAAGCCGCGCGCGCCTTCGTGGAAGCGTCACACATTTCATCACGTGGCATGTCGTAACCGACTCTCTCCTTATCGCCAGCTCCATTTTCACTACAGTATGTACTACACGAAAACAAGCTTGCTTCCATATCCAGTTATTGATTCTGCAGCGCGTTAACGTTATCGCGCGTTGCACTCCAAACGTTATTCCTCGGCGCTCTTATTTGTCCTATTGTTGCTCTTAAATTTCCAGTATGTTCGAACGTAAACCTCACTGTTGAGACACCAGTAATCGATGATGTATCATTCGTGGCGACGCAAAGTTTATTAATCAGAAAGAAATTCCTCCTTAATTTCGTTTCTCATCCCGCATTTTCTGGTCATTCACTTCTCGCAGTCGAATTATTTCTGTTCCAAAGCGTATCGCGAAACAAAGTCACGGAGGGAGTTGCGGGACTTCGCCCGGCACATGGGTGCTCGATTCGACGTTTACAAAGTAGCGAGCCGAGCGGAAAGAGCCGCGCAACGACGCTTGATGTTCCTCGTAAAACACGGCCACGGTGTTTTATTGGCCGACCGAGGAGACGAGCCCTCCGCGATGGGTGGAGTCGATAACGCAATAATCCTTTATCGCGCGATTGAAAAGGACGGGACAGGGGGTTGTGAGGGGCGGGGAGGAGGAGCGAGAAACAGCGGAAGGATATTCTTTGGTCATCGAACGACTCGGGGACGACGATGACGTTTTTACGGACCGACGACATAAATCGACTTGTCCCGCGAGTCGAATAAGGAGCATGAGAGAGAAAACAGTTTTATCCGCTCGAAGCACCACTAGTGATTCCTTCCACGGTAGTTTCCTGTGCGTCCTTTGTCTCCGGGGGATTCCGGGAAAAGGGTCAAGGGAGGAAAGGCCACCGCTATTCTAAAATACATCGGAGACGAAACGGAAAGAACGCAGCGTTTGTTTTCCTACCTGAGCTTCATGTATGAATCGTACTACATTTGTATACCGGAGAGATTAATCTAAATAGGAATAAGTATTTATATAAGGAGACTAGAACGCACGCCAGTCGAACTAGAACCTGTTCGTTATCTATGAATTATTAATATAAAATTATTAGTGGAAGCGAGCTACGTGCTATAAATAGGAATTTTATGAATGGGACGTAAATAGAGAGAAGAAAATAAATTAAAAATTTTACCTCTCATGCGTTTTAAATACTCTCGTTCGTTAAAAATACATTCGGATTGTTTTATTTTGCATCCGTTGTTTTCGATGCTGTGAGTACCGTTTAAAGAAAAAGAGGCTTAAAACGAATTAAAATTTGCCACACAAAAAAAATGGTTTTGCATGTATAGTCGCAATTTTTTGGCTGCAAACAAATTAAGGTGGATAAATGATTAGCAAATGTTGTGAGATCGCATATGTTTGATGCTTAATCAGTTTAAATAACAGAGACAGAATTTATATCTGATCCGTTTGTGAAATTTAAAAATAAATTTTTCTGTGGCGCCTATTCATTAAGGCCAACTTGTTACAAAATTTGACTGTATAATTGGCAACGAGATTTAAATTTTCTAGAAGGATTGCAAAAATGCTGATGCTATAAATTCTATATGCAATAATATTTTAACAGATACAAAAAAGTGGCGATAAACTTGGTTGTGACTAGAACTCTATTTAAATCAGCAAAACTTTTTTTTTTTTTTAATGAAGATACATGATTTACTATCGTCACAAGAGAAGCGTGAGGGAAGCTTTATTGACAATGTCAGAGATATAACGGCGAGAACGGCTGATAAATCGCGCTGAACGGAAGCAAATCGCAGCATCCGCCGATGAAAACGACGATAGCTGAGGCCGGTCTATTACGTGTAATCCGGGATTTAAAGTCAAGACGATGGATCGAGACGGATTAGAAACTTGGAGTAATAGACATCGAACGGTTCGGCGAGGAGCATCCAGCGTGCGGTTAAAGGCAGATCAAGTCGGATTTTCAATTTGTGTTTCGTTCGCTTAATCACCGTTTATAATTCCGCCTTCTACATTAATTCATTTCACTCTCGTCGGCCTTTTCATGTCCCGAGATAATATACGCGTGTTTCTTTTTCTTGTTCCTGTTTTTTTTACAAGTTGCATTGAAACTTTTATAGCGATAACAAAGTTGTAAACGTGAACATATTCGAACTCTCGTTTTACTCGTTTTTTTTTTATCTCGTTATATACGTGATACCGCACCGATATATCAAGGTACTTATATTGTATCATTAAACTATTAGATTACCAATTAGTGTATATTTTGTTTCGTCCCCGGAGGGCTCGCTGCTCTCTCCCCCTTGCTCTCCACGCTGCACGTATCTGTCTCTCTCTTTCTTCTTATCGGCGAACTGCGAATCGCAGCTGGCGAGGGCCGCTTTAAATCATCCCTTTCTCATTACCATTTCAAATGGGCCGCGATTAACGCGAATTAATTATCTACGATGGCAATAACCCGCCTCCGGGGCGGACCGGGGCGCCGCTGCTAAACGTTCGCTCGAACGACGAGGAGAAAAATCCACCTCGAGGTACATTCGCTATTCCGATATTGAAAAAAATATATCGGCTAATTCGGCCGCGAAAGAGGCGCGAATTAATCCACGGAGGATTAAATCGATCGCGACGCTCGTCGGGAATTGAAAACGCCGCCGTCGGAGAATCGCTGGCACTTAAAAGTACATTAATCGAGTACAATAAAACTCCCGGAGTACACGCGCACCTCGCGGAAACGATAAAAATAATGGACCGCAATAATGATAGTAAGTCGTTTATTCTAAATTTATCTCATGTAATGGTCCCCCCTCTTAAAAGATGATTACGGCAAAATGGAGTTTGAAAATGAGAATTAAATCTTCAATACATCACCTTTTCTTGCGAGAGAGTTTATTATCTTTTCTTGAGAGCACGCGTTATTAGTATAATACTAAAATGTTGCAACAGGTGTTTCTTAATGAAAAGTGGATTTCGCGTTACTTTAGCGTTAAAATTTTAGAGAATCGTGAGCGAAGATACCGTACATCGATGATGCGACATTTACCGAATAAAGAAAGTTAATTTGCCAGCCGAGCTTATGTACGCGAATGTATCCTTATTGTTTGTACCTTACGTTTGTAGTAAATCGTCGTTCACGCAAGCGGCAATTGCGGGCGCACGAATCGATGCGAAAAATAGCGAATGTGGAAATCAAAAAGGCAATCGATTTCGTCGCGAGAGCGAGCAGTGATTTCGGTGCGCGTTTGTGTCCAATGGTGGAGGCCACCGACGACGACGACGACGACGACGACGACGACGACGTCGACGGCGCGGCGGCGGCTGATTGTGCCGGATTGTTAAACGAACATTTTTGAAAACTGTCCGATCCATTCCTCGCGCGGGGACCGGGGCCGTCCGGGCTTTCGATCGCACAAATAACCGACAGAGAGTACGCCGCCCGCCACTTGTCGAAAGCGGTTCGAGCTCGTTAGCTCGATGAACTTCGACCGTTCTGTGACAATATTCCCAGATATTCAATAAAGCCGAGCCGACGAGAGCCGGCCGGCCGGTGTGCGCTGGCTTGGAATTTTATTTCCTCGCGCGGATTCGCGGATAGAGATGTTTCGATATCTTTTTCGCGCGTTTTTCCCGCGTTGCGAAGAAATAAGAGCGGATCGCGAAGGCTGACTAACAGAGAATTATCATAATTTACATGTTTTCTCGATTTAAATGCGTCGATTTTTGGATAGAATGGAAGAGCGGGAATCGATAAGAACTAAATTAAATTCGAATATTATTAGACCTTAGGCAATTAGAACTAAAATTTCTCCTTCAAAACGCGCGAACGTTTTAGAGCTTGAAGTAGATTGAAATAGAATAACCAGTGCGATGGATCCTAATTCTGAAGATAAATTTACTCGTCGGATGTGAGATTTTTAATTTCACATTCGTCTGATATTTTTATCTCGGTGAATTACGAAATCGTGATTAACGACAAGCGACTTGGTCTCGGAGAACAAGCTCAGTCGTTTGGTATTTTCTTCTGGCATCGATTTAGTTCAGAGTATACTTTCTAGTTGATTTAGCGAAGCATGAAGCGGCGCGGCGAAAAGAAAAAGAGAGAGAGAAAGAGAAGGAGCTCGACGACATTCGGGGGCGGTGGTGGTCGGAGGGACGGGACGCCGCGGATATCGGACGAGAAAGTATCGCGCGACACGGCGAGGAGGAAACGAGGAGACCGCATTCGGCCGTGGAAATACCCGCGCCACTAAAACGTGCGCCATCCGAACGCACGTGCCTGCGCGAGTATATGTGCGGAAAGGGATTCTGCACTCGGTCGCGCGCGCGGCAATGGGATAAATGTATCCTAGTAGTAGCGCGAGCGTACTCCGGGACAAATAGAGTCGTTCTTAACTTCGCTCGATTATATTACAGGTCTCGAGAAATTACCGAGTCGCTTACATGCACGACCGGGGACGCGATTAAACTTTCCGTCGGATATTTCTCGCCGTCACGAATAATAAGCAGGCTTGAATTAAGAGGCGAGGGAAATGAAGGTGACTTTGACAATTTTTTTTTCTTTCGAAAAATTTATTCTAATTCAAAAGATTATTGCGCACGTCCAAAGATATGTGCTTTTATATGCAATTTCTGTAATTTTTATTACAAGATTTGTTAAAGTTGTAAACATTGTGCTGATACTCGTGATGCGGTTTTTCTAAAATGGTTTTTACACAACCACTATAACTATGTTGTTTTATTACTTGAAAAATATATTGTATCATAAAAAAGACGAGAAAAGTTAATTTTTATCGTAGCCGATTTTTAAAATAACTTTTTTTCGCAAAATGATAGCCGTCTGAATATAGATGTGTAAATTTTTAATAAGAAAATCTTATTTTTCGAATTTATAAAAAAATTAACTGTGACTTTAAAAAAAATTCTACGATAAAAATTTGATAATCATATGAAGAATATCTGTGCAAAATTTCAGCTTAACCAGATCAATTTGTCTTTGAGATATATTGGTTATCGTTTTGTAAAACATTTTAAGAGAGAAATGTTTTTATAGATTTCGGTAAAGTTGTCAATAACATAATTTTTTGTATACATTTAAATCATTGATTCTTGGTCCATATAATTTTTCTTCCTGCAATTCCGGTCTTTAACAATTCCTTTCTTAATTGCTTGAGCTATATGTTTTCGTCTCTACTCGAAGTCGAACTTCTAGCTGCGCGTTCCGCGAGTGTTCATGCTCTGACTGTCCTCATTTCTTCTTGCTCTGCTTGATACCTATTTTTAGGCGGTATCTTCTTGTATCTCTTCTATACTCTCCAGAACGAGGATTGTCGTGAACCTTACATCTGTTGTTTCTTTGTCAATAATAACAGTACAATTACGCCACAGAATGAATTGAACTGTTCGGTACAAGCAGCAGAATATATGACATATTATTGCACTAGCTTTGTTCAGTTTTCTGTTACTTGGCCTGGTGAAAAAGTAGGGATGTCTCACTGACAATGAGCGAAGCTTCTTTGTTGCCATAATACGGTCACAATAATGACTGTATTATACCTGCGTGCAACGACCGGTCCCTTTGATCGTTGTCCTTTTGATCAACCGCTTATTGCAGGCTATATAACAGTTATAATTTTGGAAGTTTTTTTAATGAAAATTTCAGGAAATATTAGTTCAATTGTCGAATAAAAATATTTTTGAGAAATCGATTTTTTTTTTATACATCCAAGTGTATACTACAAAAAATTACAGAAATTATGAATGAAAGCGTATGGACGTGTACAATAATTTTTTCAATTAAATTAATTTTTAAAAAATTCTCAAAATTTCCCTTTATTTTTAATATTTCTAGGTGTATGCCTTTTAATTCAAGCTCGCTTATTACAAAAAATTAGTATCAAATCAAAATCATATTCTCATATATAATTAAGAGTAAAAAAATTTTATGAAAGAATTTGATAATCAAGCAGACACAACTTGCTTACATGAAAATTCTTTACGTAAGAAACAAATTTTTTCTTGTAAGCAAGTTATATTTATTTAAAATTATGAAGTTCCTTTAAGAAGATTTTATACTCTTATATATGAGGATGTGATTATTGACCTGATGCTAATTTTTTTCTGTGTATATAATTTTGTTCACGCTAAGAATTAATAGCATAAAAATAATAATAGAACGTTAAATCGGCTTCAAAGATCTGTCGGAGACAAAAGTTCGCTCTTTTTTGAAACGAGAAACGAATAATCCGGGAACGGAGAGAAGTATTGAATGCGATAACTCCTTAGCATTCATCCGCAATTAAGCGGTCGCGGCGAACAGTTATTACTGCCGGTACGTTTAATTTGCATGACAATGCAGCGATTCGCTCATCGACATGCACGTTTCGTTTCGCTTCGTGCGTCTCAACTATCGAGAAAGTATCGTGCGACGATGCGGGGATCACGCTTTGGCAGGATCGACTCCTAATCGGAATACGTGCTCGCTTTATGGAAGAAAGCCCGGCCTTTGCCATCGTTATCGTGAGCTAAGTAAACATCCATGCCGTAAGTGTCATCATTTTCCGTGTAACGCTCTCAAAAAATGGCAATTTCTACGGTGTTACGGGTACGGGGATTCTTATCTCCTCGGGAATAAGTATTTATATTGCCTTGGATAAATGTGTATTGCGCGTGCGTGTACATACGGCATTAACAGTCGTGATTATCTTTCTGAATAATTATTTACATCAAATCTCTATTTCTTAATGCTTTGCGAGTTGAGTCATTCATACCCAGCAATTTATTCATTTATCGCAATACGCGGGAGAGCTAGTGACCTTTTGTACTTTGTGTGACGCGTATTTCCTTTCTTCGTGACGTTACCGTATCGGTGTTTCCTGTCAGACGTTGTACACGCGGTAAAAAAATACTCGATCGCACGTTTATTATGTCTATCGTACTCTCCCTGCGTAGAGTAAAGTCCCTATCTCGATTAGAAACGAGACCGCCCTCTTTGCGACACCCCCGCTGCTCGTGCACTCCCGCTGCGCGCGTGCATTACTTATGTTTAATGCATTTGTAAAAATTCTGCGATGACCATAAAAATATCAGAACGCGCGAAATTAGCATTGTGTCTTGACAAGTTGTTCAGCGTGTGTCAGATAATGCACGTACGAGAAGGAAAACTATCTCAATCGACCTTTAAACGTCTATTTAAAGCACTCTTCGTTCCATATTCGCCATTTTGATTGCTTCACGCGCTGCGAATTAAAAAAAAAATAACGAACGAATTATAATTTATACAGACCGTACTTTTGGAAGAGGACATTGCCATTTATAAAATAGTTTTTTAAAAGAAAAATGAAATTTAATTATCAAAAGAGAAATAAAATTTTATTATCAATTTTACAAATGTTATTTTTTAAAATGATATACATTTTTTTAAATTTTAATGACATGATAAATTAAAAATCATTGTATCTAAAGAGATTTTACATGATTTATATTTATTTAGATTGCATGTAGATCGGCTAAATGTTAGATCGTTTTTCCACATAATCTAACTCGTAACTAACCTTCAATTATTACAAGCGTTGTCTATGAATGGCAACGATTGTTACAAAATTATAGCGTTTCGTTCTCTACGTAACATGAGCGTCACCGGAAACGCGACTAAACAGGTGTTTGCGCCAGCTGCGATCGCGCCCTCGCTATGCTTCGTTACGAATCCCTACTGTCCCCCATCTTCGTCTCCGCCTTGTCTCGACTCCGTCGTTCATCCGCTTCCATCGGACGTGCTTCCTAAAAGGTCGGTAGTTATTCTCGGCGCTGCGTCATATAAGCGAATTCCACCTCCGTGAATTCCGTTTTCCGCGAAAGACGAGAACGTTCTCTGCTCCGGAACGCTGATAAATTAACGTCGCAGAATCGTACCAATAACAATGAATGATCACATATAACACGGAAAACCTGAAGGAATGCCAGCAATTCTGAAGCAATGGCGTGAATCTACAGTTTCTAAATATGTTGGCGATTGCACGGGAAGAAAGAAGCGCGGACTTGTGCACAAATTAATTCTGACGCTCTTACCGTTGCATCGATATTTTATTTGAAATTCAAGTACGAGTAATAATAACATTTGGAAGTAACCAGTAAATTTTTCGTTTTCAGCGTGGAACGGGACCGACTTCGGGAGCGAGAGCGACAGGCCCGCGCGGCGATGTCGGTCCAAGCGGAGCAGGCTGCTGCAGGAGGCGGTCCTGATACGAGACACCATCATCATCACCACCATAACCACGCGCACCATCATGCCAGTATACATGCCGTGCCGAACCTCTTCCGTGCCCCCGTTAGGGTGAGTATCTTTTCTATTTATTCTGCCCTCTGGACGAGTTAATCGCTTTTTTTTCCGTTCGCCACATGTGCACTCTGCATTTGGTATTGATTATCTTTCTTCGCAAATATCTGGCGAGCACTCACTTGTTTAAAATTATAGTGGATATTTTACTTTTTTTTTTATTTCTAAGATATTCATAGGAAGTTTAGATTTATCTTGTTTATCTTGTTCGTGCCACTATTGCTCGTACGTTGATCTTTATGTGGCCGACATTTTTCTAAATATAGCTACATGAACGTCACAGACTAATCTAACTAACGTTGTTGTACCGTGATAAAATATTTTTGCGAATACAAATTGAAAACGGCTACTGTCTGCCGGCCATTAATTTATTGTCAGCGCGATAATACTTTCTCTCTCTCTCTCTCTCTCTTTTTTTCGATTAAAAGAACAGCGTCATGTGTCAGTTAAATTGACACACCAAATATTTTGCGGTCTTTTTTTCTCGGCGAGATGATGCCAAAAATGTTTCTGTACGGGGAAATGAAAGTAGCGACGAATATACCGGCCTGTCGATCAATTTCGCCGCACACGATTGCATCTCGCCGCGTGCATTTAACGGCCGTACCGAGTTCTAAAACGACCATGAGTTTATTTTCCCTTATTAAATGGCATTTTATTAAGCACGACTGTTATTCGCTTGTTATTCGCGGTGGTTGCGAAGTCACGAATAATTAATGAGAGAAAAGGCGAGAGAATCGGGCACCGACGTTCATTTCTTACCGTTTATCTCTCTCTCTTTCTTCACTCTTGTCATATTTATTCAAGCAGAATTCCCGGCCTTGCGTCTGATCGCTTAATGGATCCTTTCCCTTGCGTTTTAAGAGCCATTTCGTCCTTTCTCGCCCTGTCTTTTCACCATCGTCTAGTTAGTAATCGTAGGCATCTCGCCAAGTGGATTCACTGACCGCTTCAATTAACGTTAACCGATAGCCTCCCTGTGTATAAATCCACGGTAATCGGTAATACGTAGAGCGCCTAATGAATTTGCTTTCGCTCACAGTCGTTAATGCTACTCTCAATTTAAATCCATGAATAAGAATTTTCGCTTACTTAAATGTCACATATCAAACATTCCGCTTACTTAAATTCCGCTTACTTAAATGTTACCGCAATGTAACACGTGCCCGGACAAAAATTGCCAATTTTACGAATGACAGTCGAAAGTTATGTCACCGCGGCGCGTTTCTTCCGATATCGACGCGCGAAAATTCCAATTGCCCACTTGAGACACAGCTTCGTGATTACCATACAACTTAATCGGAATATAATCGTCTCTTGGAAATCTCTCTCTGCAAGCAGAAACGCGATTCTCAACGCAAACGTTGCTTCTGTTGTTCAAGCCAAGAAAGGACTACTCCCCCTCCCCCCGTAGTCCTTTGGCAGTCTGGAAAAACGAGTAATGTAATTATGCCTGCACCAGGATCCTTCGCCTTTTCGACCTCGAGTGCTCCAATTCGACCTTTGCGACAGCCATTGTTCAAGACGATGTCTTCCCGTTACTCATTACTCACGTAACTCGCGGCGTTACGTGTTGCGCAACGCAATCATGGGCATTAGCGTGTGTCTTAACGCATTTGTTTCGCAAGATGTTCGACTCGTGTCCCTTAAACTTTCTCTCTACGCGTCGCCCTTCGTGAAACATTTCAGTTCTCGAGTACCGTATCCGTGGGGTTCTTAAGGTCTTCCGACTCAATCTGGAAGCACGGCCAATAGCGGCGAGGCCTACGGGGAAACCTTACCCGGTCGTTGTGGTGGAGTCAAGAACGCGTTGAATCTTCCCGGCGGATCGTAAACTTGGCCCTCTTTTCCCTTATTTCTCCTCTTTTCTTTTTTACCCCTGACTCTCATCCCGGCTATATTCTCTCCACCGGGATTACTCTCGTCGAAATTTATTTCTAATCTGCGATTCATTCAGTTTAGAGGAAAGGGATGATTCTCTCTCTCCTTTTTGGGGACTCGTGCCGCAAATATAAGTCGAAAAGAATCTTTCTTTGCTCTCTAAACGACTATTATGAAAGAGATTATCTTAGATCGCGTTCGTTTTAACAACCCTTTTACTCTCGAGAGCAGTTCTGGATGGTGAGATTCTACGGATAATAATTCTTAGTTACACCCGGCTTATTTTCTACGCGCGAACGGTCGTTTTCGAGAGTAAATGCTCTTATGTCGAACGAAAAAGAGATCATTTCGTTAGATCGAACGGCGGTGAAAGCATCGATAATGACGACCGATAGAATCGCACGGAATTTCCGCGCGGCTCAAGTGCCCCACGATCTTACAACCGGTCTGCGGCGCGGCGTGATTAAAATTGCCATTTGGATATTAATGACTTTTCAGGATCGTTACACTGTATCTCGAACGTCTGTTTTTTTTTTATTTTTTTATTATACGTACGGCGACAGGCACGAAAGAAATACTCAGTTTCCGGTTCCCTTCGGCTTGCTTAATTACGTAACAGCATTCTCTCATTACGCTCGCGCGACACCGCCCCGCCTCGGCTTTGGCTCGCTAATGCTATTTCTTTCGCGGGGTGCGAGCGAACCCCCCTGGCCCGCGCTTTGATTGGCCCTTTCGCGTACTCAACAGGTGTTTTCTCGAGTTTTAACCTTCCTTAATGAGCGCTTTACGAGAACGTGGCGAGAGAGCGATCTGATTCTCTCGAGAGCCTCGATCGACGAGCAATTTCTTCCGCGGATAATTTATTCGTACGCATTTTGATTGGCGGAACGGAACTCTTTAATTTTTTTACTTCGTCCGTGTACGCGCGGATCGGCGGTGGGACGAGAAGAGGAACGAGGAGGAACCGAGGTTACACGCTTGTTAACTGTTCGTACATTCTATTCGTACGCTGTTATTCATATCGATGTAATAGCAACTTTTTTTTTTTATTTAATTCATTACGGCGAATGAGAGGATCGAATGCAAGCGCGTATGCATCGGTTTCTAAACACAGTTATTACAAAGAAAGACATGTCGTTCGTTTCTTTGCCGTGGATGAAAAGCTGCCTGATCGGCTCCCTAACAATCATAACTGTAACCGCGCGTTAGTAACCGTACGATGAGTTGCGAAGCCGCTTAGTAGCGTCTTTGTCGTCCGAGCGGAACGTGGAAGGCAGAAACGGGAAAGCTCGGAAAGATAAAGAGGAAGAGAGAGGGAAAGCAGAGGAAAGGAAAGCGGACTAGGAAAGCGGGAGAAACGTAGGCAGGAAGGAAGGAGGTAAAATGGCGGTGCGATTTCTTACGAGTTCGATCGGCTTTTATGACTTGGAGTTCTCTTTTTTTTCTCTTTTTTCGTACTCCCTGTCTCTCTCTATCTCCGTCCGTGTTGTCCTTCTCCCTTTGTCCGTCTCGCTTCTCGCTCCGTGAAGCGAGGCGCAGCCGCGAACGGGAAAGCGGATTTCGCGACTTTTCTACGACGCGTCACGTAGCTCGTCTACCGCGCGGAAATATTGTACTCGGATAGCGTCGTCGCGCACCCCCAATATCAAGGAAACGTGACGCGTTGATGTACCATGCCGGGAGGACGAGAAATATCGAATGCAATTTGCGGGATTATTCGCGTGCCGCGAAAATATGCACGCTGGTTTATGCCCCGAATAAGAATAGTATGTATAATAACTCCAACTGATTGACGAGGGAGAACGCCGGGATATCATTCCCCGAATTCCGGTGGTTTACATGACATGAAGAAGTCGAAGATACGTTTAGAAGGTGTCCCGAAGATATATTTCATTACGATGCGCTTCGCAAACTTTCGCCCTGCGTGGAAAGTTCTTAAGAAAGTTTCTAATAATTCACAACACGTAGACATAGTAGATTTCTAATTAACTAAATATTAGTAAGCAATTTTTTTTTTGCGCAACACACAGTCGGAGGAGAGTTGCCAAATGCGTACCAAGTTACTTTTAATTATATTATATTTCACATTTGATGCTGTTTTACATGCAAATCAGAGTTTGAAAGTGTAGCTCGAAGTTTCAGGCACCTATTATTATTAATCAAACCTTTCAGTAATAATAAATTAATTTGTTACAACATCTTCTGTAATGTTGCAAGAGGTGTGATTTAGAAAATCGATTGCCTAGAGCGTACCTGTGCTCTCTTAAATCGCATCGTCTTTGAAAATATTGAATTTACAAATTGAAGTTAAAAATATCAGGAATCGTTAACTAATACTTATTTTATTAATAATTTTTTTAAAAAGCGATTAAATATTAATAAATGACAATAAAACTTAAATTTAATTTTGTGATTGATATATTTTTGTTTATGGCAATTATTGTTAATTTTAAAATAAATATGTATAATTACATTATTATCAGCTATATAAATTGATGAAAAATTTACATCAGATGTAGCTTATTTTCTAAAACGCATGTACAAAACAAGATGAAATTTTTGCCTGTATTACTTATTTTTTTTTTATTTACTTGTTTATTTTAGTCACATAAATACTGCTTATGTGAAATAAAAATGTAAAATATTGAAGAAGTGCGCATTTAGCGACTTTACATTGTTGTTAGTGTTGTAATATGAAGTAAAGACACGCTAATGTTGGAAAATCGCTTGTTTTTTTCCCCAACATTATTGTTCTCCTTTTTTTTCACTTCTCTCTTTTGGGCTTTACACTTTCGTAATAGTAATCTGCATTTCAAACTGTTATATTTTTATGAAAATCGTTATCTCGACTTGTCCGTCGCGAAAATTCCCTCGAGTGTTCGCGCGCGTGCGCGCGCGATAGTTTATCGTGTGCTTCAGCTCGGGTGTTTAAAGTTCGTCGAGATTAAAGCTCGCTAGTTGGGAGATTACCCGGTCTGATAAATAAACCAGTGCGCGGATCGACCTCGGAGAGAGACGCTGTTAGTTGTGTTTTCCTAGCAAAGTCGGATACTACGATCTCTAAGTGCAACATTAGTCGATAAAGCAAGGGGCAGAATTTTCTTGTATCTTTCCTCGGAGCGTTATTGAATGAAATAAAAAATATTTCTAATAAAATGCTTCAGAATGCGTTCATTAAACGAATTGCTCATGTCTGTTGAGAGAGAGAAAGAAAGGGAGATAGCGATCTGTCGCGTCCGATCCGAAATCTGAACTCCCTATATCCAGAATATACCGGTTTCAATCGTTGGGCTCTCCCGCACCTCTATCAGCAGCACCCGTCGCGAGATATCGTTATGCTGCCTCATCGGAATCCCGCAGATGGAGGCACTTCGGCACGCGAGTCATCCGCACGGGTGGAAATAAAGATGCTGTACGTGCGGCGAACGAGGGACGTTATTGCGCGAGCGTGAGGTTCGACGCTCCCGGCGCGGCTGCAACTTTAAGCGGAACTCGCGCGTATTTATTATCGGGATTAACGGCGCGCGCATTTGCATCCCCGTATCTGCGAAATCCGCGCGCGGTGTAATGTGGGCAACGCCATGAACATTCGCTTGTGCAAGGGGGAAGAGGGATTATAATATCTCTCGTGTGCGTGTTTGCGTGTACGAATTTGCAATGTGCTCATGCGTAATATAGCGAATAACGGAATTTGCGGTTGCCCCCGAATTTGCTTATATCACTTTTCGAACGATTTAAACGATAGCGTAATCTAAAAGATGGTCCAAGAGATGTTGTAGCAAGAGAACTTTTTTGACTGAAGATCGGTTGCTGCTGTTTAGACTGGAGTGCGACAAAGAATACGAGGGATGTATTGTACTTTATACACTCGGACAAAAGTTTTGTTCAAATTGATGAAACGTCTCTTCAATTTGATTTTTTAGATTAAAGTGAAAATACCTTTGAGGAAAATGATTTATTTGATTTTAAAAGTAATGTTGTTAGCCTTTTTTTAAAATAAATAAATTATTTGTTTAAATTATTAGTTAAATTTAAGCAAGTAATTATTTAATTCAAAGAAAGTACTGACAGAAATGTAAGAAATAATTTAGATATTCTGGTTTTAAACATATTTTTTTTTTATCGAATTTTTTTATCGTTACATTGCTTAATCAAACTATTGTATTTCATTAATTCCAATAAAAGGAACTATCGAAAAATGTCTTCAAATAAAAAAAAACTTTTTTTAACTGTATAGCAATGCGGTCTAACAAATTTCTTTGATTCATACGAATATTTTTTGATTAAAAGAAACTTTCCTCTGGGTGTACATTTTACTTGATCCTACTCGAATACGTTGTGTCGAAGCTATGATAGAATCGACATGGCTATTAAACTAAAATTTGAAGGAAGAAAAAATTCGAGATATAGATACTTAACCATGCCATATATTATCATATTCAGGAAATGACATTCTGTTTATGTGTACTGTAATGCCAGCCGTAAGCTGGGAGCGTCGTTTTTACGGACGGTTCTTATTTTATCTCCGCTCGCGAACATGATTTGTCAAGAGCCGCTCTTTACACACTCGTGGATGTCAGCACGCGCGATAAAGTTATTTGTCGTTCTTCCGCAGGAAAAACGCATTCCCCATGACACAACAAAGAATGTGTTTTATTCCTTTGCACAGCAGATAAGGGATCCTCGCTGCCGCTCGGATTTTCCTTTCTTTTCCTCGCCGGGTTCAAACGGAGACAACCTAGTTGAAGCGTCTTCCTCTTTCTCCGTCACCTTTGAAGCTGCTGCAACGAGCGCGCCACTTTCTTATTTGCACGAGCACCGCATTTGCTTGGACTTAGGAGCCAGGCATAATGAAATATAAGAAAGCAGGATGCGCGTGAAAAAAACGCTGCTCTCAGTATTCGAGATTAAATTTCATTAGCAACCGAGAGATTAAAAATGATTCATATTTAGCTAGTTAATCTGGAGTTTCTTAATCTTAGAATTATGCAGATCCAATTAAAAATTTTTTTAAATTAATAACGGCAGCTTCGTACGCTGAAAAAAAGAAAAGAATTTGTTGAGGAACCGAAATATTTATCCGATAAGTTAAACATCGGGTTGGTTTACTTAATTCTTGATTAAAAAGTTTGAACGTTGACACGAATGATTCGTACCTTTTTTTGCGCAATTAAATAATTATTGAATCAACCCAATGTTTAGTTGAGCAGATTAAATATTTGAGTTTTTCAACAAATTTTGTTCCTCGTTGTACGGAAACTACGCGTTTCGTCGAGTCGCTATGCAATATGCTGTTTTACTTCAAGCGAACATATTTTACAAAAATCTGTTTACTAGCATTTTGAGCAAAGCGATACTCGGGCTCTCTTGTTCTACATTTTCCCATTAAACTCACACGTTACGTACACTCGAAATTCTGCGGGACGAGGCGCAGAATGCCGACCGTTTTTGCGGAAGCGATCGATTGCGACATGCTTTTTTCCGTCGGGACGACTTTTTTAATTCGCGTCGAACGAGAGGGAGGGTGGCGGGCGTCCCGCGTTGATTACGTGGTCACTCCGGCCGCAGTGGGTCGCGGCAGCCTGCGTGCACCCTGGTCGAGAATGGTAATTCTTTTTACACGCGCGCCGACGCTATAATTAGTCGATCGTAAAGATATCCAATAAGACGGCGGGACCATTCTCGTGGAAAAATCCTCCCAGGGCCGTTCGACTTTTCTCCGCGCGCACATAAGGAAAACTGAATTCACCCCGGGCAGAAAATTCAATCGAGCGGATAGCGAGTCCCTTTCTCTCTTTCTCTTTTCGACGCTGGCTCTCTTTCGACATAGCAATTCCTATCCGTCTCTTTCGGTTTCCAGCGAAAGCTGGTTTCATCAGAACCGCCTTGGGTTCCGCGATTCCGCAAACTTCTCCGATTCGTCGGTCAAACAGACGGCGATATCAACAGCTGTGTACGTTACGAAAACGCGAATGCAAATTTATGGAAATGTTAACGAGCTCGCGAAATTAAAAGTCAAGTATAGGTGGGCGGGAGCAGCTATAAGAGATAAGAGATGCAAATTTATACATGATTATAAAAATCTTATACACGATGATCTTTCAATTAATATTACTATCGAAATCATCAAGTTTCGTGTTAATCGATTTAATAGATTCAAGTCGAAGGAGCTTACGTATAGAGAGCTCAGATCAGTTTCATGGTAAGCAAGGACACTCGGCAGCGGAATTAAATGACTCGCGAATGACGCCGCCGTCGTCGTGGAGCATCTCCAAGCGCCAGCTTCGAACATTGTTGTTCGCCAGAAATGAATCGCGGATATTTTATTGCGCAACGCGATGCGGCTGTAATGGCGCATTTATTACATTATAAAATACGAGACACGCGTGTGCGAGGATATCTCGCAGCCATAAAAGCGCATTTATGTGACTGGGAACTCGCGCGAGCGCATACGTATTTATATGTATATATATGTATCTCCGTATTTGTATATACATATATGTATCTCTGCTGCCGTCACGTGCCGATACCATTCTTCCGGCATGACGTTGCGATACGCTTCTGTTAAACGCGCCGGAACTAAAGGGGGCAAAGAAACATCGCGTCGCATCGCAGCGAAGATCCGCGAGCAACGTATCGGAGAGATATCCTACGTTTCCTTCGTGGGCGGACGGCCGGCGGGGAGATTCTGTCTGTATCCTGTCGGATATAGTCCGCGTCTATATATACATATTGACTTTACGTTCGAGCGGAGTTGCGTCGCGAAAACTCGAATAATAAGAGAACGGGGAGAACCGGAAGCTGGAATTTTCTTCGACAAACGATCAGGCGGAAACTTCGGCGCGACGCACCACCGCGAGCCATCTCACGAATTTCTGTCGCATTGTTGCGCTGCAATTATAGACCATTAACCGCTTCTTTGCGAAAAATGACAGATTTTTAAAAACATTGAATTTTTCAATTGAAGAGAATGTCAAGGCAGAAGGCATATTTTTTTTAATATGCTTCTATAATGTCTCTCATCTAGGTATTTTGTTGTGATAAAGATACAAAACCGAGCGTTCGAATCAAAGGAATTGATTCCGAGCTATAAGCTATATTTTAAACGATTTTCTAAATATTTTTTAAAGTGACAGATTTATATCCGAGCTTGTTAAATTATTTCGAATTGATAGTGTTAACATTTGATGCCACAGACATTTCTTGTTCTCTTTGTTTCTTGGGAAAATGTATAGGCTTATATATATGTATATCTATTGTAAATATATATATATATATGAGCTCTGCTTACACACGACGAGAGAATGTTAGGCGTTACGCAATACGCCTTTTGTCGCGCCTGAAAATAGCAGCATCCCGGCGGATTAACGGACGCGTTTAACGGAGTCGTTTCTTCTCGTTGAAATCTCGATTATCCACGAGAAGCATCGTTTATTAATACACCGCGGATGAATGTCATCGCCGCATTCGCGCGTGCAGAGCCGCGCGTGTAATTAAACACTCCGCGCTCATAATCTTGCTTTTGAAGCGACGGTGATTAAACCCGATCTCGGGTATGAAGAGTAATAGACTTTGACAAAAGCGTCGGTATTTACCCACGCGAGTTTCCGCCTCTTCAAATCAACTGTGCCTTATATTTTGCACCTGATTCGAAATCTATGCTATAAATTGACAAGATAAAATTAAACATAGACGAACGCGCGTTTGCTAGTGTACAAATTTGATACTTTTTTTATTATATATATTTGTTTTATGTTGAAAAAAAAAACAAGGTGTCTGTGCGAGTCTTTTGTCAGATAACTGATTGTTACGCGCAAAGTATAATGTAATTTGAACATAATGAAAAATAGCACGCACACGTACAGAAACGTACTTTGGATATGATGTGATGTGACAATCGATAGGTTTTAAATTCGCCGGATTTTAATTTCGAATCATCAATTAATGTGACGCGCGTGTAATATATCGGTGTTGTTTTCTCAATGGTCGTTCATCCCGTATCCTGCGAAATATCGCGCTTTCAGTCATCTGTATCGAAACATTCGCGATAAGCGTGTGTATCATGTATACCAATAGCCGGATTACGCAATCCGCTCCGCTCGGTTTTAATGGCAATACCAAGCGGGCTCAACTGACGGCGACGACGATGACGATGACGATGCCCGGCAGTGATGATGGCAAACAACGATCATTTCCCAACATTCGTTCGCGTATTGGTAGCCAGGAATTCATTAGGGCTTCCTGCACTCACGCTAAAACCAATCGACCGATCGCCATTGCTTTCATGCAAATTGTCTGATCCAGTTGTTACTGTTCGACATGTACACACAGATATTCCGAAACTTTGTGGAAGCATTTAGTAGGATAAAACTGATTTTTTTTTTATTTTGCAAAAGCATTATTTGATTGATCTTCACGTGGCTTATTAAAAGTTCGATAATAGTCTTTATGATTTAATTATTATTGTTTACAATAATTATAATTATTTGTTTAGTAACAAAACAAATATTTATAAATAATAACTGCGTCACTGCTAGTTTTGACGACGTTAAAAAGTCTTCCGGATACAGGTCGCATTATTAGAGATTATTCATGCTTTGCGTATCGCGTATAAAGATACGCACAGTAATTAAGTTTAATCGCCGGGTAAATATTACTTGCGAGCGGTAATGACATATAATACGTTGTGAAATGTTCATTGAAGATCGTTGCAACGAGGCATGCGATATATCGCGATATACTGTTAAGGATAAATTTCTCAACGCGCTAATCCCGACCAATGAACAGAACTGGTATACATGATTACTTTCTTTCGTATTAATGATCCTGCACGAAGCAATTTTCTCACGGGGGATGTAATCCGGGGCAAAAAATTACAATTTTCCGCATGAATATAATTTATCGTACGGCGCGAAACATATTTTACACGCAAAACGGCAACTTAACTGGTTACAACGTTAATTAAGTTATTATTACTGAACCGTTAACCAGTAAAGTCTGTACTGGTTCCCAATTAAATTACGTTAAAACTTTTCAATTTAATCATATTAATGCTTTGTTAAACGTAATTTGTGTTTTAAAATGAGATCGTATCTTGCGTTTTAAACGTTTTAGTCATCTTGTTGCACTATCTCTTTCTACGATAGCAGTGATGTTGCGAATATTTGAGTGAATACAGAGAACGAGATCAGCCTTTTGTTGCGTAGGATCCTTTGCAAAGGACACCTTCGCCGCAGTTTTTATATGTTATTTGATAATTACATATTTGATTATGCACCCAAGACTTGTGTGTATACACGAATAACAAAAATATGTAATTATTTTGCATTAACTGCAAGTTAAAAACAAAAGATATTAGTCGAAATTAGCACATATTTTAAAAATTCACGCTGGGATGAAAATGATGACAAACATACTTTCAAAATCTGTTTTAACACGCTTTTGAGGTCACTGATTTCAAATCTGCATTCATATATTTGCTAAATTGTAAATGTCAGATCCAAAAATGGCGGTGAAAATGACTATCAAAACATGTTGAATCAATTAATTTCAACTTTAGATTTGTAATCAGCGACTCGAAAACCTCCATGTACTAAAATTCAGCAAAATACGTTCAAGAGGAGAGAATTTGTGCAACCAAGAGTTTAAAGTCTGGCGCAATTTTCAAAAACACTGTTAAACAGAAATAGGAGGCTGGCTAGCGTCGCACATGTTCGTCAGTTATACGCGTGAACGATCGGTCACGTAAAATTGCTCAGCGAACGTGCCTGGCAAACTCGGTTCTCTTCGTCCGTCTCGCGTGCATTAAAAAACAGATGGGACAAATATCGTTTGCAAATTCTTTGATCGCCTCGGCGAATCCGTTCTTCTCGTCAATCGTTCCTCCGCCGCGGAGTTTAGCTCGCGCTTTTGCGCCAAGCGGAAAGCGAAGCCCCCGCGATTTGTAGTCGCTTTATACCCGGCCTCGTGGCTTTACGTAATCCCGACGTTCCGCGTGTGTCACGTACGTGCATGTGCATCCCGTTGTCGCCAAACGTGTGCATCTCTCGGTTTGCGCGCGCGAGAGTACGTGTACATACGCCTGTGTGTGCGCGTACACGTGCGCCGATCGGAGTCGCGCGGATGTGCGAGCGAGTTGCGCGTGTATTACGTGCGTGCACGTTCACACGGTGTTCCATCGAGCACAGACACTGGCACCTACGTGAACGCCAGATTATAGACTGGCTAGGCCAGATCCGCGGGGACGAGTAAGTACATTCTCTCTCCGCTTCTCGCACCGCTCCGTACGTGTATGTGTGTGTGCGCGCGCGTATCTCCGCCATGCTATCAGCCTTCTCCGTCTCTTTCTCTCTCTCTTTTCTTTTCTCTCTCTGCCCTCGCGAGCGGCACACAATGAGATATAAAATGAGACGCGGAGAAATAAGACGTAGCATTACCACCGCATAATAAGGAACTAACTACGAGAAGCAATCAGGCGGCGAATGCGACCGGTGGACAGAACAAATGAGCGATTTTAGGAGCGATTTTCTATTCTTCTCTCGGCTGCGCCTTGTTATACTTTCCGCTCAGGTACACCCTGGCCCTTCGACGAAGTGACTTTCTTTTAAAGCGCGGCTCTCGAAAAGTCTCCAACGGGTAAATCCTTTATCGAAAGGATCTTATCTGGGAATTAATACACGGAAATTAGATAATAGCCCGTTCGGTAAGCCGACGTCTGCCAGTAATCTAGGATCAAGAGGCGAAAACGCATGAATTAATGACGGCGAGAGGAGAGGAAAGCTTGGGAAGTATGGCATGTAGCGTATGAAATATAAAACAGCTTTAGAGAGAGAGAGAGAGAAAGAGAGAGAGGAGTACGCGGGGATATCCGCGCGCACCAAGCGGCTTTTATAGAACCGTGGTAGCGAAAAGCGGAGCGGGAATACACGCGTTTACTCGCGCGACGCGACGGACGGAATCGTCCGGGATTATATTGAACGTTAAAGGCTGGTGTGGCGTCGTCGCACCTTCTCGCCGCCCGTGCTCTCCTCTTTGGCCCCGGCTGCTCGATCGAGCGTGCCGCGTCTCAAGGAGAGATCGCTTTATACATTTTGCTTGCCGTTGCGGGCGCTCGATCGCGCAATAATGCGCTTTTTCGCTCCGTCCTCGTTTAAGGCCGATTCAGCGTAAAACATGCGGCCGTTCGTCGTTGTTGTCGTTGTCGTTGTCGTTGTCGTCTAGCACCGCTAAACGCGATCCATTCAACTTTTTGCCGGCTAATGTGTGACACTTACCCGCGCGCAACCCGTCGAATCTGCATAGGCGCACGTGCACGCCCGACATACGATCGATGGCACACGCATCGGTGGTTAATAGCGGCTCGTGTGCCGCCGACCACTTAATCGGTTTTATAAGCAAGTTTTTTTTTCGGCTAACTGCCATTTATACTTTTATTTATCGCGGTGCGCGCGTGTCGATTTTTTTCCTGTTTGAATTCCATAATGTTTAATTTGCAAGAGTGCATTTACATTTTTCATTAATATTCATGATTCGGGCGGCGAAGTTGATAAAATATGTCCCCTTAAATTTACATATGCTTGACACTAAAATAGGGTGGGGAGAGATGATATTCGAGTGATTTCGATGGAACTGTGCGTGTACATGTGTGGGGTGTGTGTGTGTATGTGTGCAACATGCGACGATTACTCGAGTGAAAAAGAATTTTTTTTTTAAACGAATCGAGGCGAAATAATTTCTGCGGGATTATCGCGTACGCGCGTGTATGTTTTGAGTCGCGGCCTTCCGATGTACGTGCCCGATAAGCGTTGTGTCGAATTTCGCCAGTGCACGCAAAATCTAAACACGCTGGTGATACAGAAACGGAAAGAAACACAGTTAATGGTCTCTTGATAAAACCTTAATCACAAAGTCAATTGTGTATACGACTGTCGCGGTATCATCTTCAGTAAATTCATAATAATGAGTTTATACACGCACAGGCAGGGGTGTTTACTATCCGGAAATTTTTATGGTATTTACTTTTTTACCTTGGGATGCAGGGAGATTTTTAGAATTTTATTTTAAATTTTAATTATTTTTTCTGACTAAATTGTTTCTTTCATTTTTTTCTCGGGAATGCGAAATCGATTAGCAATAAATATTGTAGCATATTCATATACATTCTCGTGTGACTCGGGGAAATTTGATAAAAAACTTATTGACGATACAATTTATTCTAAATTGATGTTTTGTGCTCAATCGTTTTTCTATACATCCAGAGAAATATTTCTTCGAGTAAAAAAAAAATTTCTTTGAATCAAAGAAATTTGCAGTGCATTGCTACACAGTTGAAGAAAAGTTTCTTTGGTTTGAAGATTTTTATTTAAATGAAAGAAATATAACTAAATTATTTCTTACATTTTTATCAGTACTTTCTTTAATTAAAAAATTATTTATTTAATTAAACAAATAATCTGGACAAATAATTTATTTACTTTAAAAAAGCCTAATAACATTATTTCTTGAAATCAAATAAATTTTTATTTTTTTTTAAGGTACTTTAACTTAAAAAAAAACTAAGTTAAAAAAACGATTTTACTAATTTAAATAGAATTTTCCTCTAGGTGAACTTTTGATGAGCTAGATCCGTAAACAGATATAGTTCGTATTATTTCTTTTTAGCACTTTATCAAATTTAAAATTCAAAACTTAAGTGGCTTTTCTTTGTAGTTAGGGAATACATTAAAAAGGTATAAAAAATTCTCTATTCTTATCTGGAATTTGGAACAAAATTCCTGAAAAATCCGGAAATTCTCAGGGAACTCCGTCATAAAATTCAAGTAAACACTGTGACAGTAAAACGACGATGTATCTTTACTAATGCAATCTCCAACGTTACGCAAGCCCCGACTCCTAGTCTAGCCTGTTTTAGAAGGGACGACAAGCGACTTCAGCGAGCTCGCTTGAAGAATTGCGTTAAATTGCGCTCTTTACGATCGCGCGATCGTACATGCGTGTTCGTCGTTTTGGAACGGAATAACGCGCTGAAGAGGACACGACTCGGCCTTGCGGTCAGGTAGATTCGCGGCAGAAATAATCGCGTTTTCTCCTTAACCGAGAAATTCCCACGGAAGAAGAGGTGCGGGAGAAAAGAGAGTCCGTTCTCGCGCGGGCACGAACTCCGCCGTCTTCTCTCCGTCGTCGTCGTCCCACGATACTATCGGCGATTCCCGCGCGCGCGCGCGATTATTTCGCTCTGTCTCTCGCTCATTTGTCATTCGCCATTGTACGCCCGGTCGGATAGAATCCTAGCGTTGGAAGGACCGTATTTACCGGGGCAATTTATGATGCGGACAGGAGCGCCGTGAGGCCGTTGGTAATATGGAATCGATCGATCGAGCGGAACGAAAGTCGATTTTCTCTCGAGCGTCGCTCAAAACCGGTAGTCCTGAAAAAACTTGTTTTCCGACGTTAGGAATTGGATTTCGCCGGAAAACTCCTCTCTCGCGAGATGAAGAACGCGGAGCGTAATAAAATTTGTAAAATAAAAACGAAAAGATAAAACAAAAGAAATATGTCGCGGTTTATCGACGCTCGTGTCACACACGTCGCGTTTTTGTTATTTCTGAAATTTATCACCTCATTAAAAGGGGGTAATCGAGTTTTGATTAATAAGCGAATCAGTGTCACTTACTTGATTTCACTTTACCCGTCTTTATTATCTCCGATAAGTTCATTATGTACAATTTAATAAGTGTAAATAACATTACGTGCATAATTATTTCATACAATTGAATACGTTTAATTGACGTTTATTGCGCATTAAACGTAATGCGTTTGATATGTTTAACTGAAAAGCTAATTGAGCAAAATTAAATCGAGGGAAAAACACGTTAGTTTTGCAACGGCCCGAGCTTCGTTTCTATTTCCGAGCCGTTGAACGACATTGATCGTTCCAGTTTCAGATATATATCGACGTCTCTTCGGCTATGCGAACGAAAGCGAGCGTTTTTTTCTTTTTTTTTTTTCCAGGACGTCGACTCGCGTGCGTGCGGCAGAGGCGGCAGATATCGGGGCAACGGCCCGTTCGTTTCCACGTTACCGTAACGCGTGTGTACACGCGAGCACGTCTATAAATTTCCGCGTTGTGTCAAGTTAAATCGACTGTCGTCGTCGAGATAACGAGGCGCCGACGACGACGAGGCTCGAGGTCTTCCGGGCCCGTCGAGCCTCTCGAATCTCTTAATAACGTTAATAATCCCGTGAAGAAACTGTTGAGAAATCTTGGAAACGCGCCGTCACCCTTTTCGCTCTTTTCCGGCACTCCGCGATACCCCGAGGCCCTTACGGCTTTTAAGTTTTGGATTTCAGACGACGGCGAAGGAGGGGAATGCAGAGCGCGTGCTCTCCTGCCCATCCTCCTCCCGTCGCCTACTACATTATTCAAATCCGCCCCGAGAAGAATACCGGGTTGAATTTTAAGGGGGTTGAAGAAGTCGGCGCGTAGCCCTTCCACCTCCTCCTCTTTCTTCCCCGCCCTCCGTCGCTTCGTCGCTCCTCTTCTCTCGTCCCTTTTAAAGCCGTTCCGATTTTCGTGCGGTTCTGCCTCTCGCGTGATTTACATATGTCCTGTATCTCGCGAATTTACATCGCGCGTATTCGTTTCGCGCTCGATCTCCCTGGTAATCCGCCGGTGACGCCATTGTCGCGCGCATCCGCTGGGGTCTCCGTCGCGCCGCACTCGCGCCGCGTCGCGTCGCGTCGCGTCGCGTCGCCACGCCGCTCGGATTTTCGCACATCCCGCGATTTATGCGGAGCTCGCTTTCGCCGTCTTTGCATATTTGGCCTGTCGGCTTGCATGCCGAACGGCAATTAAGTCATATATGCGTAACAGCGCGGGCTTCACTCGACATTTCATATGAATAAGAATTCTTCATATTCATGAAATTAATTTCTAGATTTCTCTCACCTGCGGACATAATAGCTTTTGCTTGGGGAGGTGGGCGACTTTATTGAAATTTTTTGCTCTCTAAATTGCAATCAGTGTATTATTCATTGAAAGACAATGAACGATCTGATTTCAGTGGTATAATAATAATTACATCACCGATTGATATAATTATAATTATATCACTGAAATCAAACTGTTTACTGCACTATTTTCCAGTGATAATATATCGATTCCGATCAGTGTATTATCGCTGAGAGTACCGCCTCTTAAGCGGAATCGCTGAAAGGCAGTGACTAATCACTGATGATATCACAGGTATTAAATTAGCAATTAGTAAATCAGTAATATTTCATTGATTTAGAGAGTCGACTCGAAAAAAGAATATCAATAGAGATACGATAGAGATGCTGCGAAGAGAACAAGTTTATCAGAAAGATCTTAAAGAACAATGAGCGTAAGAATAAAGAAGAATGTTGATGATTATCTAGTGTCAACACATTTTTTTCTCTTCTCGGGCGCAACGAAATGTTGTCTAACATAGATACACTTATATGCTTTCTTATCTTTCATCTTTTCACCGTACAATAGAGCTAAAAAAGAAATGCCGATGAGGTTCCAACAGTGCTGAGAAAGCGGAGAAAAAAATAGAACTATTAGAAAAATCTGAAGAAATAATAAAAACAAGAATAGAGAGGTTGGATGATTGTCAATGAATTTTTTCTGTGTTTAAACTCATTAAACGTACACCATATTTAATAAAGAAAAGTTTCGACGTGTTTTCATCTTTCATCTTTTCCGTATCAAAATGGAGTCGAAAGAGAAATACCGATAGGGATGCACTGCTGAGAAGGTGGGAAGCAAAAGATGTAGCGGAAAAATCTCAAAGGAAAAATGAAGGCAAGAATAGGAAAAGTTTTACGACTGTCTAGTGTAAATTTTATTCCATTCTCAGACGCATCACATATTTTGTTTGGCAAAGGGACAGTTTGAGACGTCTTTTCACCTTTCATCTTTTTTACCGTATCTATAACGAGTCGGGTGCCAAGGTTCACGTAGGCGTATCAGTCAACGATCATTTTTGTTGAAGCTCCAGGATATCCGGTTGTCTTCGATATTGCATTGTTATTTTTAGTTGAGAAACTTATGACGTTACTCAGTTTTTTCTTTACGCTTTTTTTTATGCTTGCAAAACTCAGTTTTAAATACGAGAAAGTTAAATTCACTTTAATGTTATACGTTCTCAAAGGAACTTGTAAAAAGCTCGGAGAAAATCGATGTTACTTAAAGAGATTAGGTTTATATGTAGCTTCACAAGTTTTATAGAGGGGGGAAAAAAAGATGATTTGATGGCTACGTTAAACCATAATTGCCGTGAATCTTTATACGCGAACCGTTGACAGTGAAATCGGGGGGAGCTAAATCGTAAACGAGTTAAATAATTATATATCGTCGACGTTATTACTGCGCGCCGCTCGTTTGGCAGCGGTAAAATCACAGTGGGTTTTATAATTAACCACCGACGGTAATCAGAAAGCGTTTACATTACTTTCGCGCGTTTATAATAATAAACGTTTAGATGAAAATGCACTCGCGTCGCTTCAATGCCGCGCGCGCCGTGTAATAACGTCATGACGATTTAGCCGCGTCGCAGCGATTTCCGTCACAGTGGCGCGTTTCACTCGAAGGACAGCCAATTATTGCACAACGCGCGACATAATTAATTAACCGCCCTCTTCCCCGCCCCCTTTCGCCAAAAGCGTTTATCCGTGAAACACTTTTCACGTGGAAAACAATTCAGCATGCGCTCTCGACGCAATGAACGCGTTAATTAAATGTATAAGCTCTCGATTTGCTCTGTTACGACAAAATGTGTGTGGCATTTAAAATGCATACATTTGCGAGCCGTCCTATTGAATTGTGTATAATTGATCGGGATTCCACGCACAATGCAATTATGTAATGCATACAACGGTGATGAGGTTTGAAATTTTAATCCTTTATATTATTTAGTTACGCCGCATTTTCGAGACTGGAAAATACCGGCGCTCAAAAAGTCTTTGATGATCGATACGGAATACACGGCAAATTTAAATCGTTCGCAACGAATATTGCCTGAAATGCGCCGCGTAATACTTTATTTCGTGCCGCGCCGCATCGTTTCATCCTCGTCGCGATACCGTTGTTGTCGGCGGCTTCACGCACAATATTGGTAATGAAATCCCTTCGCTCCGGCCGATTCCGGAATTAATATTTGTTCTCCTCGCCGTGTGTGTGAGGATTAATGTTTTTACGATTAACCATTCGCACATGCACACGCGGGTCGGCGTATATTTGCGCGCGCATAAGTTATACACGCGTTAAGTTGAAATTTACCGTCACAGCTGGAATAGTCGGATAGAGTGGTACGGTAGAGGTGGACTTTTAACGGTGCGTTTACAACATTGTCATTACACGGGTTACGTTTCCGTTACGCGTGCTCGCGTGAGCGCGTGTGAGCTTGTGTGCACGCGTTACGCGTGCACGTGTATAACCCGCGTGCACGGAACAAGCTGCCATTTAGCGCAATTTATTAAACTGCCCCTCTCCCTCATTGGTCTCGCATTGGTCATCGCTCTCTCCTTTCCTCTCTCTCTCTCTCTTTCTCTCCTTTTCCCACCCGTTCTGCTCTTACTCTTACTCCACCGGTCTCTCCCTTCATCCCTTTTCCGCTTTGGCCGCTTTGACTGCTGCGCCACGCC
Organism: Solenopsis invicta; assembly: GCF_016802725.1. NCBI lineage: Eukaryota > Metazoa > Arthropoda > Insecta > Hymenoptera > Formicidae > Solenopsis > Solenopsis invicta. Next base: position 24,272,862 of record NC_052668.1, read on the forward strand.
GACTGCACAGGGGGACGAGAGAGGACTGCGCTCGGTGGCTAAACACACACACAAACGCGGCGTCGGGCGCCGACGTACACGTGCACATGCACATGTTCACGACGGAGAGAGAGAAAGATAGACAGAGAGAGAGAGAGAGAGAGCAAGCCCCGCGTCTCTCACGGCGGGGGTGGTATGACGGAATCAATACCCGGTGTGTGAGAGGGTGGGATAATGCGGTGGCTTGACGAGAGTCGTAGTAAGAGCCGGAAAGAGAGATAGAGAAAGAAAGATGGGGGGGGAGGATAGGATGCAGAGATGTGAACGGGGGAGTGAGTTGAGGAGACAGAAAGAAACGAGGTGGAGAGAAAGTCGAGGACTACTAGAGGAAATAAACAATGGTTCGGTAACCTTGCTCCCCCTCGCCCCTCCCCCTCCGCCGCCCCGTTGTAGTATACGCTGCCGGAAAATTACTCGAGATACCCGAATAATGGCGAAGTGTGCGAGTGGGCGAATCTCTCCTCCCACGCGTTCGTACATTCTTCCTGACATTTTGTTCTTTTCCGCTGTGTTTTTCTTTTCTTTTATAGACTTTATTGGAAAATAATAATCACGGGCATTACGGGTGGCGCGTTTGTGGTATACTCCGCGTACTTCTGTTCTCCGTGGCTTTATACGGGAGAAATAAAAGCGAGCGGAGTAAACCGCGCGTAGGTCGGTTTGCTAATTGTGCGTTAATTCAAAGGTATTAATTCGTACGTTAATTTCGCTGTCAAGATTGGAGAAAGAGAGAGCGAGCTTTAAACTTCCTTCGTCTCTGTCAAATTTTCTTCTCATTCTCTTCGACAGAATTAGATCAACAGGAAGTCGCCCGAATGCAAATCTGTAATATCTATTAAAGATGCTTAATTTCGAGCTCAATTTCGAGAAAGCTGCGAATGGTAAATCGATACCGTGGAAACTAGAGTACGCTTCGCGATAGCGATGTTAATCACATTAGAGCGCGAGCAGCGTGGGGAAGGGAGGGAGGGGATTCGCGTCTATTCTTCGAAGAAAAATTTCTTAATCAGGAAATTAACAGAAATGATATACAAATGGCGGAGAGAAGATAGCATCGTTCTGATAATAAAGTTAATTCGCGCGTGAATCTTCTATGAACGTAAACGACTACGAAGAATCCTACGGAAGATTAGATTACAGAATCTGCATTAATAAGCGTCCCGTACACTTTTACAATCCCCGATTGATTATTTATGCCGACTTCTATTGATACGCTCTTGCGAAAACACGCTCGTTAGATTATAACAATGGACATTCATGTTCATGCGTCATTCGGCATATCGGTTAAAAAAAGAGTAAGACCGCTCGATTAAATTTATGACGCACTTAATGTTTCCCACGAGAGCTTCTTGCACCAGCGCAGCGTGGCATCTCTTATCCCTCGGCGCGGCCGTTCGTTATCTCCTTTCCTTTTATTTTTCTTGCTATTTGGCGGGTTAATTCGCTTGGCTCGCGCTCTATTTGCGTCGCGACCGAATAGTTTGGTACGTCGTTCCTTCCCGAAATCCTCCCCGGCGTGGCGTGGCGTGGCGTGGCGTGGCGTGGCGTACGCCATCGAGGGGGCGGTTAATTAATCGCACACTTGGCACGAATCCACCGAGTTCGAATTTAGCCATAGCGGCCGTTTAACCTCGGTAATGTCCGCCGTGAATTTGGATAATTCCCTTCCTTCGTCTATCGCACGCCCTCGGCACCCTCTTTCACCCTCCGTCGCGTTTAGTTTCGCTCATTGTCGTCCCGGCACGCGATTACCCCTTTGTCTCGATCGTTAACTATTTCAGGACGCGCCTTCGTCGCATACCGATCGCAATTTCAGTGCTTCACACTGCTCCCCGTGTTTAGAATTGCACGGACCTTTATATCATTTTTATTCGTGTATCGAAATCCAATTTATCTCGCGTGATGCCACATAAATTTTCTTAAACACAATATTTCAACTATAATTTTGACGTTTATCGTAAATCCACTCATATTTTCTTTTTAGTTTCATTAATTATAACATTTATCTCATTTTAATCTGATTTTATATCCATCTTTCAGAGAGTAATAATCACACAGGAAAGGCACTTCTCGTTTCAATAGACTTCTTTTTGCTTTATCAAAACTCTTTTCTTTTTTTTGTTTAACAAGTTTGCTTCAACGATTAAACTTGTAAGTATATATGAACCGAATGAGATATTAAACTTCCTCCGCAACCTCGCGTGTGTAAAATCCACATTGAAATGAAACTCTGGCTAACGCAATTAGTAACTCGTCTGTGCTCGCTGTTTAACTTTTTATTATTCCGGTTTAGTGCTCCTCGTCGATTCCGATGTTCGATACAGCGGCGCGGCGCGCGGCGAGAGAATATTTTCGCGCGAGCGCTTAGTCAGTTTTCCATCGGTTTCCATCGGACTTATCTCTCCATCGACATTTTCCGGTGTTCTTCGCGTTCTCTCTCCGCGATCGTATTAACGCGATGTCGACTTTGTGCCGAGCTTTCGATATTTCCACCTTCGCTAGTCAGCAGATATGAGAGATCGCGGCAGCACGAACTCGGCACGTGCATCGTATGCACTGGCTCGGTAGCGCGAACATAAATGCGAGAGTCAATGCACTTGCGGTGCAACAGCTCGGGGGGGAGCGAGGAAACAACGTCGTCTTTATGGCACCCGAGGCTCGCAGCAGCGAGATTGCATCTATCGAGACATCAATTGATTCTCGAAGGACAGAAGTCTGAGATAATTTAATTTTATTAACGAAGTGCAACGTGAATGCAATCTACGAGATATAACTCGCCGAATTTATGAGATGTTTGACTGTACGAGTATTCTAAATATTTTAACGTGAGGTTTGTATGATATTACACAAAAAAATCAGTATCGAATCAACAATCGTATTCTCATATATGAGCAACAATTAAAATCTTTTTGAAAGCATTTGATACTTAATTTTAAACAGACATAAACAAAATTCTTCATGTAAGCAAGTTTATATCTGTTTAAGATTATCAAATTTTTTCAGATGAAGATTTTATATTTTTATACAGGAGAGTATGATTCTGGTTTGATAATTTTTTTCTATGGACACATAAAACTTCTTTTATATATACAAATATTTGTGCAACTGTTTGCGAATAGGGAGTCAAGAAAGCACACTACGCTGCATCATTCACACGCGAATGCGCGGTTTGGTATAGCCGCTCTTTATGCGCATCGGTTTTGCCTCGATCGGCGATTGATACTTGACACTGGATGCTACGGTAATAATGCAAATCAGCGTTCTGTCCTACGACGTATAACGGTGTAGCGATGTAGAAACGCACCGTCGAGTCCGAGGAACTTGAATTAAGCTCTTTCGACGCGGTCATTTACGCGACGTAATGACAGCGTGTAAGGAAACGTAATACGGTCCGTGGCAGCCAGTGAAAGAGGAAACGATCGGGAAATAGGAGCAATGGCGTGATAATAATAAAGCGTCGCTCGTGTGATCGTGAAGGACAACGAAATTAAGAGTTGCCAAGTGTTTTGCGGCTTCGGGATACGTATTATACATTAATTTAATGCTGTGCGAACGTCGCCTTTGAGTATTCGAGCATTCGCGTTTGGAATATCGATTACTCGCACCGCATAACATGATATATATCTTATGAAACTTTAGTAATATACTAAAGGTACTTGAGTCGACTAAGGCCCGCTTTAAAATTTATCACTTAAAAACGCGCTTTATACGGTAGAATGTGTGTTTGAAAGGTGTGTCATAGTAGGTTAGGTAAAGAGGGACTGGGGAATTAAAGCCGGCAGCAACGTGTTTATTTAGTGCAACAAAAACTTGTGACGAAGTGGGTAAATGAGCCGTTTTTATAAAACTTTGCTGCACAGTTTATTAAGTATACATTATTTTATAGTTTGCTATAAAATATTATTCAATTTTCTAAATAGCGAAAAAAACCCAATTTATATAACGATTTTTTTGGAATAAGTATTTACTTTTTTTATAAACAACGCGCTTATTAAATAACGCTCGTTTATTGTTATGGCTATTGATATTTGTTTTTTATGTGTACAGCTTGCAACAGAGGATAACGATTTTCAATGCTGCTAACTTTTGAGAAGATATAAAATGGCCTTTAAATGGTCAAGAATTTCCAAAAGTTAAAAATTAATTACGATGTTAATAATAAAGTAGACTAGGGGATTTCGTTCTTGTGATTAATAACTATTTTTAAAATGATTTGGAAACTAATGTTCAGTTTCTTTGTTATTTATTTTTGATTCGAGCCTTATTAAAAACAGAAGCACTTGATAAAGTTCAGAGTTAAAAAATGTTTTGTTCATTTACAAATGTTCTTCATGAAAGATGATTTATTTTTGCGATTGAAATATTTTGTTCTTACTTATTGTCAGTTTATTTCAACATCTTCATAAATAAAGTTCATAAAAAGTAAAACAAGTTAGGTGGGTCTTATTCGGCTCAGTACTTTAATACGTCTATAAAACATCTCTTCAAGACATTCCGCAAATAGCTTTCTATCAAAACACGTGATAAAGTTCTTACGAAGTAGTTCGCTATATTTACATAAGTAGAAAAGAGGTTACTGAGAAACGCGATATCAAAGGGAGAAATTGAACGAATTATCAATAAATAAATATCTCTATCAACGCGATAAATACGGGGGGACAATTTCATTGGGTGAAACAGAACACGTTGAATATGAGATATCGGATTGCCGAACGTAATCCGTTATAAACGCACGCAGAGTATCACGTTCGGTTTTTAACGCTGATAAGCTCGATGGGAGTCCGAACGGTGCGGTTTTGCCTCTCGTTGTGTGTCGCTTTGTCTCTTAACTGGTTACGGCCAGTTTCGGGAAAGACCAAGGCCGCGCCGCGGAGCGGAGCGGAATGCCGGAAGAACGGACGCACGGACGGTGGCGCGCGAAGGACGGCGGCGATGAATTGTGGTAGGAGCGGAAATCTCGGACAGTTAGTCTATCGGAAATTGATTCTTATTACTTAACGTAAACATGCGCGTGATGGGACTTCCCTCGTCGGTCCCCTCCGTGCCGTTAGGTAACTTCGCCGCGAATGTCAATTGCGCATTTAACCGTCCGTCAACGCGACATGCGCGCGGCGGCGCGCCGGCGCCTCGCTGAAATGTTTCCCAGAGCCGGCCAATTAATTTCATTGATAACGAATTTCCCGTAAGCCCGTACGTTAGTTCGACGTTGCGAGGTAATGGCCGGCTCGCCTGTTTGCGGAGTAATCGAGCGATTCGCTCTCCAGACCCGGCGAAGGAACCACGGGCGCGACATCCTTTTTCGAGATGAGATATTATAATAGCGAGCGGATAAGATTACGGGATGAACCAGAGTTTTTTTTAATTGAAAACCCACGCTCGCCGATTTGTCCTCGATTCAGTGGCGTTTTTACTCATCTCGATTTACTCCTCGCCAACTGTCGAGCGAGAGCGTTTCCGTAACAATCGCTATACTCTTTTTCTCGGGGGCACGGAGAGCTTTTTTTCAAACCTCTAATCCGATTGCGATGTCGTTTATCTTTCCGCGCTAAATATTTTCCACGCAAATTTATCGTTGATAACGCGTTATCGTTTCTATCTGCGATATCGCGATACTATTCTCGTTCGCGGCTCTGAAAACATTTAACGGAATCGTCGAAAGAAACGTGTATACTCTATATTCGGAATGAGCGAGTTTTTAATACTTATTCTTAGTATCATTACACGTTGGACTTGATCGAATCGAGAAATTGAATCCCTCAATAATATATTTAAGTGTTAAATTAGATTTATACTCTGTTTTTCTTGAGTCATATTCCGATTTTATGTGATTCAACGTCGTTTACTCGACGTTAAATACAATAATGCGGCCAATGAGCCTGCTGTTGTAGATGTATCGCGTGTCAAAGCGGCATGCATACTATCTTAATGCTATTTCCGTCACGACTCTAGCCTAGAAGGCCACGGTGACTTCTGTACTATAAATATACACGAGCGGTGTGCGTGATCGGTCCCGACGTAATTTCGTCCTTCGTCCTTCCTCGCCTTCGTCGCTGATAGACGTCTAGCGTCTGAGGGTTGCGCAAGGATGCCGGTACGAGATTGCAAGAGATCGAGCTCGTTCGACGAGAAAGGGAGGGTGGAAGACGGGGAGGGCACGACATCCCAAAAGGGCAGGCTCGGGGATGAAAGAAGATTCCGTAGTCGTGTCTGTGCGCGAACGGGGAAAGGGAGGCGGTCGGTGAGGGGAGGGTAGATGGCAGACGTTCAGGGGCGCGAGAGGACAAAGTGGATGCTGGGTGGTTAAAGGGGTGGAAAAAGGACGAAGGACGCCGCCATGAGCAGAGTAGATCGTCGCGAACCGACTGGAGAGACGGCAATAAAAAAAAAAAAGATAGCGCTTGCTCGTGACGAGGAAAGATGAGATGAGAGTGAGTGGGAAGGGGATGAACGAGAAGAATAATCGCGCGACTGAGTGGAGCGATAGATGGCGAACGCTAACCATTCGACGATGAAGAAGTTACCGTTGTGAATAGTGATTTCAAAACATCTTACGGCTTAATTACTTGAATAAAAGGATTGAATTGTGAAAGACATGTCTGTTGAAAAACGAGAATTTAAGTCCACGCGGGGATACGAGTAAAATGTAGGAAAAATGAGGGACATCGCATATCTAGCTTTCTGAACACTTCAGCAAAATTATACCGTTCTTTCATACTCGGATAACTGGCAGTTTATTTTATAAATGTAAATTTTATATATTTTGCACGAGAGAGAGAGAGAGAGAGAGAGAGAGACTGAGTTTGCGTAAATCACCTGAATATTTTTGCCAACCAAATAATACTGCTACCGATTAACTATGTGGACACTGTTAATATTTAACTGACACCGATCCTGTTGCTAATCAGTAGCAATAATACCACTAAATTATTGTTTCGTCGTTCGATAATTAATATTCGTGCTATTTTTAATACAGTAATTACGACTTTGCGCTAAACTCGTGTAATCCGATCTCGCTGTATGTACTCGCGATCAGCAACGATGAACCGCCTCGACCTTGTAACGCGATCGGTGTGCAGTTACAGTCACGGTCGCCCACGGTAGAGCTTGCACTACTTCGGTAGCGCATGCACGATGGCGTAATGATGAGTAGGCCGTTTGTCTCTCTTTCCACTCTGCCCATGATTACTAACCTTCCGCGGAATATCTTCTGCGCTTTACCTTCGACGTTTCGGAGTGATTTATCGCGCGGGTTCCGTATGGCAACGTTCCGCCCGTGTTCCGCTTCTCTCGCTGGCGCGCCGAGAGCCGTCCGTATAATACCCCTTCGGCGTCGTTTACATCGACGTCGCGGTACAGACGCTATGGACTTTTTTCCCCCGTTTTTTTTTCCTCTTTGTCTCAGTGATCGAGGCCTCGGCGATTTGTACGTCGAAGGACGCCGCTAAGTTTTAAATTTACCGACTCTTTGGATCTTGAGAAATTTTGTACGGCGAAACACAGATGTTCATATAAAAATTTGTTTTCATTGAGATAATTCGGTATACATTAAAAAAAAAAAGAAGAGACGCGATAATCTCAGCTCGCGCAGCGCCACTTTATACCCATTTCTTGATTTTAAGCACGCGCGACGTCGCTTATGTGCGAACACGGGGATTGCTTAACAGGTGATACCGTGCGGAAATTGTGGTTTAGTTTCGCGATACTGATAGCGAAGCTCATCTTCCGGGCTTAGCCCGGGTTATGGAGCTGTTTGAAGAGGGAGCAGGACGGGGGTGGCGAGCTCGACGTGTGTATCGAGATGCCCTCGAGTGCTGTCATTGTTTAGTGTTGCACCATCTTCCATTGCCGGGTTCTCACGAGGCAGCAGAGCAGACAGGGCAGGCCAGGCCATACGTTCGAGTGGTCAGATCGCTCGCGGTGTGATCCCTTGCACAAAGCGATCTCGAAATCCCGAATTGCTTCGCGCTCTGATCATTGAACCCGTACCATTTGCGCGGCATGATTGTTTTAGCCATTCCGGCAAGAATGACAATGCGCATTTGCGGAAGGTATTATTACGTTAATTATTGTAGTAGTAATTCATGTATGCTAATCAATTTATTCCTTTTATGAACAACTAGTTATATTTTTTTTTAAGAGAGAAATTTTCGTAAAGAAATAATACGCACAAATGGCAGATAATAGTAATAATTTTTAAATATACGTAGAAAAAAATTATTTGTCACGAGAAACACGCGTTGTTTTAATCCATTAGAGCGCGTCCAGCTAATTCCTTCTTTAACAAAATCTGATGATCACGCTCTGTACAAATTGATTCTGCTGAGTTTTATTCACTGAAAACAATTTTTATCTCATACAAATTTCGAGAGAGTTGTCAGGGTGTTTGCTCTTTGTAAAAGAATTCCTTGAGAATTTCTAAATTGTTTGAGACTTTTATTTAAAGTTCCAGGTAACATTAAACAATTTTATAATACAGCTTTGAAAAAGTTTAAATTTATTTTATCAGTTTAGATTTATTTTAAATCTCTATAGTTAAGTCACTTTATAATAGAACTAGCTCCAAATACGGCCACTAGAAGTCTTAAGTTGAAATGTCTTTCGTAAATAGAATTATGTTTTTCGTGTATATAAGAGATGTAAAGTAAAATTTAAAGAAAAAGGAGAGATGTAATTTAGGAAAATATTGTGTAAGATCGAATAGAATTTATGTATGCTATTGCACAAGCAGGTTCATAAGTTTATTATTCAATCTTGAGTAATATTTTCCTACTCTCTAAAATCTTTGGAGTGGAATCCCACTCTAAAAGTGTGAAAATCCTGCCAGTCTTGATAAAGAGTGGCAGGATTTTCACACTTTTAGAGTGGAATTCCACTCTTTTAGATGAAATTCCACTCCAAAAAATTTAGAGAGTAGGTTAGCAGTAAAGAACACAAAAAAGAACTTTCAATTTATTTGAATTTTCTCGGTTGTAAGGTGAATTTTCCAAAAAAATTGGAGCTGAAAAAAATCTGCGGAAAAATTGAAAAGCTCTGATTTTTTTCTGAGCTTTTAAAACTGTAGAAAAAAGAATTTTTCGTATAAGAAACTATCATGGTAGTTGTGTAGAGCAGATTTGATTATTATAGTTGAAGATTAACTTTTTTCCTACTATTCTGAGTATTTTGTATCCGACCGATTTTTTTTACTCTATTTTTAACTTTATTTTTCATTAATATAGTAATTAAATAGCTCGCAATACACGTAAAAAATTGTAACAGTGAGGCTGTTGTAATCAGATTACACATTGGAGATTGAGATTTGCAAATTAGAGATTCGAATTAAATCAGTCAGAACGAAACGGATTACGATTAAATTAAATCTAATTGATGAAATTCTAACCTCCAATTCGCGAGCCTTGCTCTCTAATGCACATTCTGATACGTGCTTAAGCAAATCGAGCAATCACAATTAAAACTGATTTTAGAAAGCTTGACTGTAATTTATTTATATGCTTATGATCTTACGGATACAATTAAAATCTTCTACGTGTATTGTGCATTGCAATAATTCCGCATTTCTCGTGCGAGCGAAGCTCCTTTAGTATATCAAAATATTTCGAATAAAAAATGTATAAAAAAATATTTTGTTAATACATACTAAGTCTATAGAAAATATAAAAATATTTTAATTTATATAAAATTGTATGGAAATAGTAATTGTTTCATACCGTAGCAAAGGTTGAAGTGAGGCGACGATTCGTGGAATCGAAGTGAAGTTGTAAACACAACGTCGAAATTACGACGTGCCAGGGCGCAGAGATGAGCCGAGGTAGGGGAAAGACGCGTTTGAAATCAAGCTCTCTAAATTTCTAACAAACATTACGCGACCCGTGTAGGAGCAATACAATCGTAAACAGCGATTGAAGACAGAGCACACTCGAGCAAACGAGGAGAATCGAAGGGAGAGCGTAGCAAGCACGCAGGGCGCACGTATATGTGTGACTACGTCGCGGCGTGTGCGTGTGCGCTGCCTGTGTGCGCACCGCTCCCCCCCATCCCACTCCATCGTCACTCTACCGCTGCGTGACTCCGCGTCTTCAACCGTCCGGCTACGACGCACGCCGGCGTCGTGCTCCGCGTTTGTTGTTTATGTGCCAAGTGAGTTATCAATCCGTCGCTGGGCGATCGTGCCTTTGGCTCACTTCGTCATACCGCAATTCGGAGACGGGCTTGTGACGCATTAGACGAGTCGGTCGCGCCACGACTTTCCCCTCGTCGTTCCGTCTCGTACGCGCAATTTTTCCGATCGGAAGTGAGGTTAAGCGTGTCCGAGGTGTCGTGCCGAACCTCGCACGATCGTCTCGAGGCATTCATCCGTCGGGAATTCGCGTCTGATTGAAAGTGTGTTAGAATTTTCGGTCGGAATCTACGACGTTCTAAAAGCTTCTATGAGATTCTATGGGGTACGGCGAGTGGATCCGGCGCGACGTGAAGTTGCTCCGCGTTAGATTTCAGTTTACTTCAGATTCTACGACGTCGTGCGACGCGATAGAGACGTCTGGAATGCGTGTCGCGTTGTTCTTTCGTCCGAAATGTACGGTGCGTACGCGATTGTCCGTCGGCAGTGTCGTGCAGAGTGCCGTCGGGTATTGGTTGCGCCGATTAATTGCGCAAATGATAATTAGCAATCTACTCTAATATAATAGTTAAGGTTAGTTGACAAAGTAGACGCTCGCTCGCGCTACGCGCGCTCCTCCTCCCTCCTCCCTCCTCCCTCCTCCATTCCTCGCCTCGCCTTGTCTCGTACGCGTAATTTTTCCGATCGGAAATGAGGTTAAGCGTGTCCGAGGTGTCGTGTCAAGGCTCGCATGATCGTCTCGAGGCAGTCATCCGTCGGGAGTCGCGTGTGATTGAAAGTGCGTTGGCATTTTCGATCGGGATTTACGACGTTCTAAAGTTTCTATGAGGCTCGGCGAGTGATCCGGCGCGACGTGAAGTTGCTCCGCGTGAGACCTCAGTTTGCTTCAGATTCTACGACACCGTGCAACGCGATAGAGACGTCGGGAATGCGTGTCGCATTGTTTGTTTGTTTGTCTGAAATGTACGGTGCGTACGCGATTGTCCGTCGGTACAGTTGATAGTAACGTGCAAAGTGCCGTCGGGCGCTGGTTATCGCGCGAAATGATGATAATTCGCAGTCTAACCTAATATAATGGTTATGTGACGTAGTAATCCCGGTCGCGTTACGCGTCCCCCCTCCCCCGCCTTCCCCCTTCTCTAGCGTTTCGGTCTCGTACGCGCGATTTTTCTGATTGAAAGTGAGGTTAATCGTTTCCGAGGTGTCGTGTCGAGTCTCGCACGAATCGTCTAGAGGCAGTCATCCGTCGGGTAGTCGCGTGCGATTCAAAATTCGCAAGAATTTTCGATCGGGATCGACGACGTTCTGTACGCTTCCAGACGTTCGGCGAGTGATCCGACGCAACGTGAAGTTGCTCCGCGTGAGACTTCAGCTTGCTTCAGATTCTACGATGCCGCGCGACGCGATAGAGACGCCGGGAATGCGTGTCGCGTTGTTCGCTCGTCCGAAATGTGTCATGCCGTACGCGATTGTGCGTCGGTCGTGTTGTACAAAGTGCCGTCGAGCGTTCGTTGCATCGCGCCAATCAATCGTGCGAAATGATGGCAATCACTCGGATCCGTAAGCTCGATTCGTGCAAGTGAGGGCCAGTAAATATTGGGAGCAGCGGCCGACAAGATGGCGACGGACCTCCAGGTGAATAATCCTCTCTTATTATTTTTGTGCAATTAATTGCTCATCTGTTTCGCTCGTGATACGTACTCCCTTTCGTCTTTCTGTCTCGTACGCGCGATTTTTTTCGATCGGAAGTGAGGTTATGCATGTTCGAAATGTCGTGCCTTGCAGAGTGCCGTCGGGCGTTCTTTGCTTGCGTTTTCTTATACAAAAGTCACGTTTGTTCAAAATTATCAAATTTATTCAAAGACATTTGTACTTACATATGAGAACATGATTGTCGATTTGATATAAATTTCTTTCTTTATCACTAATTTTATTTCAAAGTAAAGAGAAAGAGGGAATAAAATAGAGAGCAATAAGTGACTTGCGACGATTACATCGGTTTTATAGCTCGATTAGTCGATTAATTGGAGAAAGATCGTGTAACAATCTAAGCGATGAAATGTTTGCGGAAGCAAAGTTGTAAATTAATTAGTGACCAGAGAGTGTGTGCGTATGTGAGAAGATCGTGTAGAGAGAGCTGTTAAGCCGTTATGGATGTCTCGACGAGGCATCTGCTGGCTCAAAACACTCGGTGTCGAGAGAGAAAGAGAGAGAGAGAGAGAAAGGGAGAGAGTTAATCCACCCTTGACAGGCCGAGAAATCTGTCAGACTGGGGCAGCTTGTACAGACGTCGTTAGGTGCAAAGTTATAAATTAATTGGACTGTGTGCAACTTCGCCGTGTCCACGATTTTCGTGGAGAGCGACCGTAAAATGACCGCATCGCCCGCGTCCAGCTGGTCGGCCTGAGGGAAACGCGATGGTTATGACTCTGTGACTCGGTGCGAAAATCTTGTACATAGGTGGTGAATCTTAAACGTTCACGTCTACTACTATTACGTCCGTTGTAAAACGGCGGATTTACCCGGGGTCACGCGAGCGACGTGCGAGATTGTAATGCGATTTGTCGAATGCGATTTGTCGAATGCGCTTTACTAAATGTTCTCGACGCGACAATTTTATATGCGTGTATCGAATGCGGGCGTCCGATATTGAACAGACGTTTCGTTATCGGAGATACGATGTCGGCCGTCAGCACACAGTCCCCAGGCGTTTGTTCGGGCATCCTTTTTTCCCCGTCCCTCTCACCCCCCCCCCCCCCGTAGATTTTTCTCTTTTTCTTCCCGTCGATCCGGACTGTAATAGCGCTGTTGTTTCCATCGAGGCAATCCTCTGATGTTTTTGCTTCTCTTGTGTTATACCCGTCGTCACACAATTCGGTAATAAATATCGAACTTCTCCCCGCGCGGATGTATCTCACTCACGACATTTATCGTTTGCTGCCATTAAAATAATCTCGCGACATGAACTTTTGACGTCAGCGGAGCAATCCCTTCAGGAAGGGACTGCTCCTTTCCCATATTCGACAATAAAATCAAAATTATTTTTATTTACCAGACGCACGCGACGTGGCGTGAAACCAAATGTCCAAATGTCGGTAGGCAACGTCAACGCATTTACCTCGCGTTAAATTACGGATACAGATCGGTGTCGAGTCACACGAATTCCGAGCTATTCAAGCCCGAATGCGAGTGTAATAGAGGAGTGAATCTCACTTTTGTGGATTACTCACTCACCATCATCTTGCGATTTGCGAATCTACCGCAGCACCGTCGTCTTCGTCGTCGCAGATGTCGTGTCGTTTCCGTCGTTGGCCGTTTAATGCGAATTTCACATGCATGGAGCGAAACGACGACGACGACGACGACGACGGCGTCGACGACGATGGGCAAAACGCGGGAAAGCGATGCCAGGCACGTATCATTTTAGAATGGAAAGGGGCTTGTGCACCGAGGTGCGGAAGGGGAAGAGAAAGAGTACCGACGCGCAGACGGCAGCCCTTTACGTGCAAAAGCTCGACTTCTTTTTTGCACACCCTCTCCGTCCGTGCCGCCCTCTTCATTACCCCTTGATTTTTTGTCTCGCACCCCAGTCCGTCGACTTCCATCTACCAATCTTTTTTTCCCCCCTCTTCTTCCCTCTCTTCACCCTTTTCTCGCCGTTTGCACGTTTTCGCAGTACGAGGGGGAAGGTGGGGGCGAGTTGAGGGAACCGGGCTCGAAACAACGGAATGTGCAAAAGGGCGATTTTAATACCTTACTCGACGAGACGGTCCAAGGTGGGTCTTTTATTAATTTGTTTCGTGTTTACGTTAATTCGCGCGCAGCCCGCTAATTTGCACGGAGAGTCCATTTTCCGTCGGTGCTTGCATTCCTCCGCTACGACTGTTTAAAGGTGCGCTAATAAATTCTACCGCTAAAATACTGCAGCCCCGCGGTAGATAACAGAATTCTGCCAAAGTTCGCGGAGAGATTCCCGAAGCCGTTGGTTTGCCGATAAAGAGAAAGAATTCTTTTGCGGACACAATTTAACTTCTTAATGATATTATCGTAATTTAAAGAATGCGCCCCGATACTTTTTCCCCGGGTGTGCCGCCGCACTCTTCTCCGGAATTAAATAATAAATTTACCATTAATCTTTCACACTCCACTTGCATCGATCGTACATAACGGCATCGATCGCAGGTTTGAAATAGTCGCGCGATTATCGGCGATGTAATGCCGATTTTATCGCGAATAAAATATCAAACATTCATCTAATCTCGTCGCTGCAACGTTTTCGGAACGGCAGACTCGATCAGCCGAGACGATAAGTCGTTTGCACTTGGTAATTGCATTCGCGCGTGATAAGCATCGAGATGCAAGCTTGCATGGCTGCTATCTAAAGATGCAGGAAATATTGTATATCTTGAATATTTTCATTACTCTGACGTAGTTGACAATTTCTGTTTTTTTCCTCCTCCTCCTCCTCCTCCTCCTCCTCCTCCTCTCTCTCTCTCTCTCTCTCTCTCTCTCTCTCTCTCTCTGTCTGTCTGTCTCCTTGTGACGCGTGGAGACGTCACGCTTCGTATGCGATTCCGCGGAAAGTCGTAATAAAGACTCGCGAGGGGTATTACCAGTGCGTAATATCCAATCTGCGCGCGCGGCGTCGCACTAACGACGCGACGGGGTGGGATTGAGATTTTGGTCCGCGGCAGCTGTCGGATGAACTGGCGGTGTGCGCGCACACCGGTGGGTCAGCGAACGGGTTGGCAAGTGCCGTCGCCGTCGAGCGTGGATATATATCTTCCTCCCAGGCGCGCGCGGCGCGGCGTGACAGAGAAGAAAGAAGCGTACGTGCCGCGGCTCACGTAATCTCAAACGAGAGGACGTCCACCTGCCTCGTCGTCGAAATTATTGCGGCTTTTTCGTCGCTCAAGGCGAATTTACACGCCGTCGTGTCCGCACCGCCGTTACGCGACGAATTACTCACCGGGAAAAGTGAATCGCCTCCGCGAAATTCTCCAAGACGTTTCAGGTGACAAATGATACGGAGATAGAGCGTAATTGTTGTCATGCTTTTAATGTTGTTTCTTAAATTGATTGTTAATTGTCGTGTTTGATACACTTGTCTGTCAACCGATGTGATTTTATCTTTTTCTCAAACTTACTTTTGATTTCCAAATTTAACCAGCTTTAATTTTGTTCCGAGGTTTTCCTTTAATTTGTCACCAATGTGTCACCGGACAAACAAAGATAAAGATAGCGTAATTGTTATTATCCTTTTAATATTGTTTCTCAAATCGATTGTTAATTATCACGTTTGAGATATTTGATTTATTTATCCGCCAATTGATATGATTTTATCTTTTTCTCAAACTTGCTTTTAATTTTCAAATTTAATCAACTTTAATTTTGTCCCAAAATTTTCTTTTAACTTGTAAGTCTTTAATTTGTCACTCGACAAACAAAGATAAAGATAGCGTTCTTGTTATTATCCTTTTAATATTGATCTTAAATTGATTGTTAATTATCATGTTTGATACACTTGATTTATTTATCTGCCAATCGACATGATTTTATCTACTTCTCTAACCAACTTTTAATTTTAAAATTTAATCCAACTTTGTCTCAAGGTTTTCAAGGTTTTAATCTGTAATCCTTTAATTTGTCACTAACGCGTCAGCCGACAAATTCTCGTTTTCCCGTCGAGCCGTTCGGTCGTTTTGTATTTAATATTTCTCACCAGCGCAGGCTACAACTATTGTGCGCTACACGAGCTCCTCCGTTAAAAACCGCAGAAAATGACATTCCACCCTCCGCGAGCGGTTCGCTGACCCTCGCTTTGGCCTTCCGCCCTTTTCCTCTGTCTCTTTTTCGCATACTGGCCATTATACTTATGTGGATGTGTGCGTGCCGTAAAGGGGGAAAGTGGAAATAGGAGAAGCGAGAAAGGTCGTTTAAATCCTTCTTCATTCTCCCGCGAGTCGCAGCCCCAACCAGCGTTTTTGCCTCCTTCTCCTCCCTTGCGATGCCAAACTCTCGCCGCATGATATCAAAGGCAAATACGAACGTTCAGAAAAAAAGGAAGAGTCTTTAAAATATTTTAGTGTCTTTTTTTTAATTAATCTTTGCTGTTTGTCTTTGCTTTATCTTTTTGCGCCTTTTAAATTCAAACCGTATCAAAAAGTGCCTAATTATATAAAGATTTGTTTGGATTGCATCTAAAATAAGGTGAAACTATAATTAACAAATTATAAAGTAAATGGAATAATAAATACAAAATAAAACAAGGGAGGTAAAGTCGGCTGAGTTAAATTTAAAAAAAAAAAAAGAAGAGAGAAGCCCTTAAGCTACGAAGTATCCTGGGATATTCGCGTGCGAAAGCTTACTACACTAAGCTTCACAAGTATTTTTTGTTTGATGAGAATTCTGTGTAATACCTTCCATGATTATGTGGCGCTAGCTAACTGAGGCTTTGTCGAATTTCTTCAGGAATAAGGAGCTTAAAGCGAACGTATCCACGGACTTTTTTTTTCGAGCTTCTTCCCTTCAGCGAGAAGCTGCGCTCGCAGGTCATTCATGCTCGCAACAAAGCGTATTGTGTTGCAATGGATCTCTAACGGTGCTTGCAGACGTAGTCGGCTGCTTTGTGTTTAAAATCGTATTCAAACGATACTCATGCATTTCGATTGTACGATCGATAGACCGTAAACATAGTAGAGATTGTAAGATCTCTGTAATTAATGGTTCAACTAACGTTCTCATGTTTTAATCATTCACTAAAAAAACAGATTTAATGTCTTTGTAGCAAAAGCTGTTTAGTTGAAGCATTTTAACGGCAATTAAAATTTTGTTATAAACAAGATGGTCGTTGAAAAAAAATCCTCAATTAAACGATTATATTGTCGAAGGCACTAAATTTTGTTTCTAGTGCTTAATAATGATTTGGATATTTCTTTTTCTTTTTTTCCTAAATTGAGAGACGAGTGAAATACGCAAATATACAAAAGGTAGAAAGAAAGAGAGAGAGAGAGAAAGGGAGTGAGAAAGCTTTCATAACATGCGATGAAACGGCGGCCGCGAAGCGCAATTTTCACACGCCGCGAACATATCGCACGCAACGAATGTGCGTTCGACGGGGCGCGATGTGTCAGTTAAGTGGATCAAAGCTCGATCGGACGTCCGCTCTCGATCGGAGCCGCGACGCTCGCGCGAGAATCGCTTTCATATATTCGCGTCGAGTCGCGAGTTTGCACAGACTCATAAATACCGCACGACCGCGCGTGTGACGGCCGTGTTTTCGCGTGCAGGCACCGTGACGTCGATATTTGCCTGGCACTCGCGATACAGAGAATGCTGGCTGGCAGAGCCGGCGGGAGAGGTGATCGCTCACCGGCGTGCGTGTTTTGTACGTGAGAAGAGAACCGAAGTTACCTCGCGCGCAATTGCGAGGTAACCATCTCTCCTTGGCGGTTTCTGATTTTATATCCCTTTGTTTAAGATATTCACGGCTGGATTTACGTGCAAAGTGTTTGGAAAAAGATAAATAAAAAAAAATCGTAGGTACGAGCGCGATGTTAGAAACGGCCTGAGAAACCTCTTACAGACCGAGGGTTACTTTGACCGACTTCGATTAACTTAATCCAACGTGAAAATTAAAAACAATTTATTATTAGAACAGGACGGAAAGTCTGTTTTCTTTTGTCTTCATCTACCCACATTTGATCGATCGTAGCATATGATGTATTATAATTTTATAATTTTAAATAGATAGATTTATTAATTTATTATTTGACGAACACGAGCTGCTAGCTGGCAACATTGTAGACGAAGTTTAGCATCGATTAAAGATAATCAATGTTCGGCCGAAGTGGCCCTAATACTAGTTTTCGAATTGCTGAAGGACGCTGCCTCGACGAAAATCCGCTACGAAAGCTCATCCTCGCGTCGTAATTCCCAATTTCTATTTTCCATTAATTCCTATCGGTTATATAATCTGTTAATCTATTCTCTAAAGGAGATTCCGCTGGAATTCTATCCCTGGCAAGAGTCGTTTACTCCACGTGGTCGAGCTTAGTGGTCTCGTCGGCGGCAAGCAGAGCGGGGTTTATCGATTTCCCCGCGCGCACGACTCCTGCGAGCATTTTCATAGCGCGCCGGCCGGTATCATCTTTCGCAATATGGCGTTTGCGTTATATACGGCGCGCTATAATTACGGACACTTTACGACGCTCCCGCCGATATCGGCCGTCCCGCGTGCGCGCTTTTTACGAGTCGTACATGTTCAGTATACGCATGGCGTACGCTACTGAATTGCACACGTGGAGCGCACCACTCTGCGACGCGAGAAGTTGGCGGAGGTGGTGGATGGTTGACTGGCTGGTTGGCTGGAGACGGAGACGAAGTTGAGCGAGGTCAGGGCAGATGAAAAGTCCCTGACCTGGTCACGTACGCTGCGTCTTTTTCTCTCTTCTCTCGCCGTCTTCTCTTTCGCTGCCTCTCTCCTCTCCTCTTTTGCGTTTACGCCCGCCACCGCAAACTTCGTGGGAGGAGCGGCACCTCGGGGCTTAATTAGTGAGACACGTCAATGTCCCGCCGTGCCTTTGGGACAAAGACCGTAGGATGATTCAGGGGAAAAAGGTCAATAGTTGGAGAGCTGTCTATTTTTGCGGCAACTTTTATTACTTAAATTATACAAGGGGATTATTTCGTGTATCCCGGACGTCGTGCTTTCGCTGATAGGAATCTCATGCATTTTTTGAACAGCTGCTAGATGGTTTCGTTATACTTTTGTGTAGCAACTGAGAAGTAAAATTACTTACGATTAAAATCAAAACGTAACGCTTCGCCTGTAATTGCCGCGTATAAAAGATGCGCAAAAGCTGAACTTATTTGCTGAATTAAAACAGGGCAGTAAGCGGTGTGTTCAAATAATTAAAGTTGAAAGCCTGTCTATTAATATTAGACAACAACTAGGCAAGTGTCTACGTATGAAGATTCTATCACACGAAAAGAACGATTTGTTCAAGTATCTAAATATTTAGCTGGATGCAGATCTGAAAATAATTTTATTGGACCGTCAAAATAATTATGACGGATGTTCAAGCAATGATGAACATAAAATTTTGACATTCCAGCAATTCAGTTCGATAGTCCATAATAATTACGATGGCTTAACAAAATCATTTTCAGATCTGTCTCCAACTAAATTTTTAGATAATTTAATAAAATTGTTCTTTTCATGCAGGAAAACTTTCCATCGCTAAATAAACCTCTATCAAGTTCTTGAAAAATTTTTTATGAATAATGAGAATGCGGTAATGCATAAAAAAGATTACAATTCAAATAATATTACTACTTATTCAAATAACTTATTTACATCAAACGCCAGTAAATATTACTGATATAAAATTGATATAAAATAGTTATTTGAATAATATTAATAACACGTATTTATTTAAATCAAGTAAAATTTTTCTTCTAGTGCACTAATCAGTAACTGATTAGTCTAGGAAAACTGCATACATTTTTGCCAGGATTTTTTGTTTATTTTAATTACCCAGTTCGTTTTCTGATGATCATATTTTTTTTTACATTTGTTTAATGACCCGTTCGTCGCGCCGCTATAAAATCCGACAACAGTCGTTCTCTCGACGTCTCCCATTGTCCCTGCCACCGTCGATGTTATCCTGCGCAAGAATTACGCGCGTCTCGGACTGCTCCTTTCCAAAATTCCCGCTCGAGCGCATCGCGTCGAGGGCCGCCTTCATTACAAGGACGATCGGCGCGAAAAAGTCTTCCGGCGCTAACAAGCGGACGTGATTTATAGCGGCGCTCATTAATCACCTTAAGTTTCTCTCTCTTGGCGCGCCACCCACCCCGCGCCGCACGGCGACCTCCTTATTAAACCGCGATTCGATCTCATTGTCCTTAACGGACAAAGGCGAAACGCGCGGCTGCTCGCCGAGGCACGGCGAGAACAGCGGTTGTATTATTGCGCACGTACAACAAACGTGATTCATGTTAGCGCGCGCGCTACACGCTAAATTACCAGTCGAACGCTGTGTGTCGTAAACTCGGCAGCCGCCTGCTCCTCGGCGCATTAATTTTTGCTAATTGCCCGTGCAATCAGTGCGCGACCAGAAAATGCACACATACACACACACACACACACAATATATATGTATATATGTACGCACATACACAGACGTATGTATATACATATATATGTTTGTGTACTTATGTACGAGGTGTTATAAACGACGAAACACGATGAATGTTCGCCGCTGACGGTATCGGCGAACTGCGGTTTCGATCGCCGCGTCTCGCTGCGTCCCGTCGCCGATCTTTGTTTGATAAATGACGGTAGCGAGGCTGCTTACGGAGCGCCGCGTGACATGATTGATTCGTTACGTTACATCGTCACCCTTGCATTACCCCTCACGACCGTCGTGTTCCATTTAGGCGTGCGCCATCTGAGATGTAACTTGTCACCGCGATTTCCCGGCGACGAAATGAATTTCTCTCGGTGAAAGCTTAAGCAGCAATTAGCAGCTTTATGCGGGATTCGCTAAGTTAATTGAGAATCTCTCCCCCACGGTCTTTTAATTAAAAATGCGTCAATTGGTAATGTAATTCGAGGAATTTTATCGTTAAGATACGAGCGAGATACATTGCGCATGCTTTTCTTCGTTTTCAATTATTAACTGCGGATTTTGACATCAAACAAAGATCTAGATTATACGAAAATACATTTTCTAGCTGTTAAATATTCACGTTAATCTTTCTTAAGTAAACGAGAATATGTACAGGCTGTAGATTTTATTAAATCATTTAATTTTAGAAATTCAATTTCAAATGGTGATTGAGAAATAACTATTAATATGTATTAGTATGTAATTCTGTATTTTTTGTGGATGATTAAAGATGTATAAAATATTGCTTAAAACATTAAGAAAATTAGGACAAAATTAGATTGTTTTATATTGCATTTGGAACTAATAGAAAAAATTGGCGATGATTTTTTTATTTGAATAAAAAATTATTTTAATAAATAGTAAAAATGTACTTTAATAAAAATATAATTAACAATAAAATAAGCAATAATGAGAAAATCTTTAAGTACTTTAAATATTCAAGATAATTTATGTAAAATTTCATTGCGATGCAGTGATTAGTTCTGTAAAATAAATAAATTTATTTATTTACAAAATAACTAAACAGACAATCATAATAAAACTTTGTATAAATTATCTTGAATATTTAAAATACTTATACGAAATAATTGAGATTTTTCTTAATGTGGTAAAAAGTAATTTAATTTTTAATACAAATAGAGTAAATAAAATTATAAAAATGTGTTATTAAATAAAAATGTAATCTTATTCACGCAACTTTCGTATATGTATGGTTTATTTAAAATGTTAATTTAAACGCATTTTTATTTACTTTGCGGGGACTGTACATATGTCCTATACATCCTTAAAATCGAGTGCCTATTTGCAACACGATACGCAATAGACTTTGTCGGTCACGGCACTAATGTTTTTTTTTTATCTTCTTGTTCTAGGCAATGCCTGATCCACAAATCCAGTCTAAGCTGGGTAACTACTCGCTGGTGAAGCACCTACTCGACAAGCCTAAGCGCCTGATCGGCATCGATGGCATCCCGCCGAGTCCGGCACCCTCGCCGATGCCCTCTGCCCAAAGGTCGGGCACGGACAGCTCGGGCAGGTGTTCCCCGTCCTCGGGGCAGGAGTTCAAGAAACCCGGTGGTCCCCGGGGCACGAGCGTCGCATCTTCCTCGTCGAGTGCGAGCCATCAGCAACAACGGGGCAGCTTCGTCAAACCTGCCGACGGCAAGCTGCCCTACAACGGCCGGGTTGCCTATCCCGGGCAACCGGTCAAGCACGGTGGCGGCAGTAACGATCATCGCAGTCACGGTTTACTTCCGGCCAAGGGCCCGCCGCCGTGCTCCCAACCCTTACCTCCTACCGTGGGAGGCAACGGCACGCTGGCGATCGGCAATTCTGGCGGAAGTGCCGGCAACCCCAGCAGCAGCCTCGCGAGTCGCACTCAATTCGCTGGCCGACTGAAGCTGATCGAGGTTAACGTGAGTAATCGACTTTTTGCGTCTCTATTCCTCCACGCGCGCGTGTCGATCGTCGGTCGGGCGACTCGAATCGTTTTGGGCACGGTTTGCATGCGCGATGGCCGTCCGTTCCCTCGAGAGTGGACGATAATGGCTTTTCGGAGGTAACGGAGGTTTGATCGTTTCGCTTCGAGTGGAGATTGTTTGCACGCGGGGTGTTCCGGAAGTCGCGTGTTTCCTGTGACATAGATACCATGGGGGGGTCGGAAGAACGGCGATAGCGATCGAGAGGCATTAATATAACAGTTAACGTCAAAGAGACACGATAAGAAAGAAAGCTTCTGTATTGGCAGGAGTTATGTTTTGAAATTTCGTCATGAATATGAAAATATTAGAAATTACGAAAAGAGGGAGAAACGTACAAAAAAATAAAGATGCCAGATAAAGATGCCAGATGTAAGAAAATCAAAAAGGTTTTTATATGCTTTTTTTAATTTTGACATAAACGTTACGATTATGTTCTTTGGACTGTCTAAAACGACAACATTTTTAACGTTTCTCTCTTTATCGATGCTTCCTCGCTGTTTCGGTTAACTTCATCGCGACCGAGTGAATTCAAAAGCGACGAGTATGAAAAATGATCGCAAGTACCGACCCGCGAACATGTGAATGAAGAATGCTTGTACATAATTTCTGGAATATCTCGCATGCACGTCGAGGAGCAAGAAGATTAATCTGAAGCTTAAAAGCGTTCCGGCGATATTGAGAAATAAATAATCGTTCAGCAATTTCTGTAATTGATGTGTTCGACGCTAAAGGAATGAGCATCGTGAATAGGCACTTTTACATTTCTCGCGTAATTTTCAATTCTTTGTTCTGCTATCGGAGTTTCTCGGGTCACGTACGTGATAAGGAATGCGTGAAGGCTATCGCGGAGATTGGAGAGTTAATAGATCGTTTTAATATAATTCACATTTATATAACACTCAAAAAAAAAAAAATGTTTTGCTGATGTAAGCGGATTTCTAGGTTTCACAACAAAAATTGTTTTATTTTTATGTATCTGCTGAAATATTGTTTATTATATTTAAAATTTGGCAATACTTTAGCAATACTTTTAAGAAAATTTAGGTCTTATGACCAATTATACAGTCGAATTTTGTAAGTATGATTGGTCTTAACGTGTACAGGCATCACCTCTTTTTTAAATTTCACAAAAAAAGTTGAGATATAAATTCCTTTTCTGTTATTTAGATTGTGATTAAGTATACCAAACATATTTGCTAATTATTTATCTATGTTAGTTAATTTTTTGCAACCAATGGCTGTGTTTGCAAGACCATTTTTTTGAGTGACTAAAGTATAATAAGGAAAGCGTGTGAGAGTCATTTTGCGTCGGAAGAACTCGCGAGCATTATCTTGTTCCATCTAACGCCTCGGTTTTTTGTTTCCTGCATTATCAAATTCACGTGGTATTAGCGGTCTCTCGATAAATGCGCCAGTCGCGGCGGTGACGTCGCTGCGATGCCAGACTCACAAAGTCTCGAACTACTTTAATAGCACGTCTCGCCAAGAGTTGCGATTATTTGTCACGTAAGGAGATTAAGAGCGAAGTTTCCCGCGGCGCGGCCGACGCTATTGTCGCGCGTTACTAAACGAGACACTGTCGAAATTAACAAGTTGCTGGAAATCATTATGCTTGCCGATAATCCTTCCTATGTACTTGTAATTATTCTTCAGAGCCTTTTCTATAATAACGACGTTATAATATCGGCAGTTGCGGATCTTTTTTTTTTTTATTTCGGCGTTATTCCTGGCAAAATCGTACAAGTTTAAAATTTTAATTAACTTTTCATTCAATATGTCTCAAGAGTATTAGCAATTCATGAGAGAGAGTCGCCGTGATTGGCACAATAAATAATAATTTCGTATATACAAAAAGTACGGGGCATTTGTTGAAAAATTAATGATACTTCGAATACTCCTTGTTCGGTTACTGCATCAATATCTTCAATTATCGATCACTCCTCGACGTCTCGAGCGCTATTCGTTTCCGCGTTTAAACGAGCAAATCACGATGTTCCCTCCCCCACCGATCGCAAATCGCGGGAGAGAGATCAAGCAGCCGTGGCATTAATCACCAAGGAGCCATAATAAAGAGGTTATTATTATCCCCATCCTCCTCCTCTCTTCCGTTCTTCACGCCGACTTTGAATTTCCATTCCGGGATCATCCGGCGGGTATCAAACGAAACCAGTTGGCTCGACAGGCTCTCGTTGACAGAGAACGAATTGCTTTTCAATGGAAATCCAGCTGGGCGCGGGGGAAGGGGGGAGGAGGGGGATGGTCCAGATCATGGGGAGGAATAAGGGTGGAGGGAGGAGGGACCGTAGTTTCGAGTCGACGGACGCTATTACGTCTAGCTCCTCGAGGTGCAAATTTCATTGAGATTGACTATCGATCGTGTCTTCTTCTTATCCCCCTTTGCTCCCCCCCCCTCCTTTTCTCCGATCACACGTTGCCCATCTTTGGAGTGCCTCTCTTTCTGCGGGTGTACTTATACAATTAGAACCGGTTGGGGGTATGAAGGGCATCCCGTTTCTCTTCCTTCCTTTGCGTTCTCCCGGAAAATTGATTCCCGTCTGTCCCACCCTCCGGCATTCTTTTTTTTCCCTCTTTCTTTGACAATGGGGATGGCGGATCGTTCGCTACCGAGTCGTTGGCCATTCGTCCTCATCCGCGAAATTAGTTTGGAATTACGCATAAAGTAAGGTAAAAGGGAGAAAAGAGGGATGTGATCGCGGTTGTCAACCGGGTAAATTCGCAACCTAAGTCTCGCCGTACGCCGTTAATGAAAACAATATATCTTGAGCCTTTTCCGCGTCACTTTTCATTTTTTTTACTTTTTATTTTTTTTCTCCTTTATTTTCGATCCCCTCACATCTTTTTTTATTCCTTCACAAATATCTGATCTGTTTAAAAGGTTTGTTTGTTTTTCTTTGAAATATGATTGAAATAAAGAAATGTTGATACGGCGCTAAAGTGGAAATAAAATAATTAAATTACAATTGAATAAATTATAAGCAGGTTTGAATAAGATTCTTTCTCAAATCCGTAATAATTCCAACTGTATGTTCTTTATTTATCGCGTCTCGCCGCTCGCAAGCGTGATAATACAAGTATATTTCTACCTCCCTTTTCTCGTCTCTCCCTCTCTCTTTCTCCGGTTTTTCCATTTTTCGCTTGTTTCTTTTCCGTGATTATCCAGTCTCGTCTGCCTCCGTTTTTCGCCCCGTCCTCCGCGACACGGTGTCCTCCGGCTAAAAGTTAGTAGACACTCTCAACCCTTCCCTCTCATCCCTTGTCGCCTCCCCACCTTCCTCCCGTCATGCGCTTCAGCCATCCTCACGCATTCTCCATTGTTCCCGCGTTTTCTTTCCGGGAATGACTACTCGCCGTTATTCGTAATACCACCCTTTAGAACGTGTCCTCTCCCGCTTGTCTCACTTCTATTTCACATCCTTTTCAGTGCCTCTCCTTCTCTCGACGATGTTGATTAATGATCGCTCGAGGAGGCTCGTGATAAATCGCGGAGGAATTTCGCGAGGAGGGCGCATTCGTCTGTATAAATTAGTTCCACGAATGCACACGAAACGCTTCAAATTTGACTTTCTCGATGCGCGAGAGATCAGTACGATCTGTCGAGGAAATGAATCCTGTTTAATTTTGCGTTACTAACTCAAATTTGAATAGCGTTATTTTTGGACGCACCTAGATAATTTCTCTTTTTTTATTCTGTCAGAGATTTTTATTATTTTCTTTAAAGTTTATCACAAGAGATGTACAATAAGCAAAAGCTAGATTACACGAGTTACATGACAATCTCAACTAATATCTTTTTAATCTTTCTTTTTCAGGGGGCTAACTCGCGATCATCGATCGATAGTACTCAAGATGTAGAAAACATTTTGAAGGTAAGTTCTCTACAAAAAAATCAACCGTTGTATTTTAAGCAATTATCGCAGGGTTATAATTAAAATAAAACACGCGATGAAATTCTTTTATCTTACTAAGAGAAGTGTTTGGTGAAATCAACCAAAGTTTAGTTTATAGTGATCAAATAAATTCCATAGTTACAATTAAATATATATACTTGTTTCGACCAAACAATTTGTAATCTTAACTAAACAATTATTTTCATACAACTAATTATAAAAAGTTTCGTAAGTTTTTTGGTACCTACAAAATTTATTTCATCGCTATTTAAAACTAAACTTTGGCCTCACCAAACGATTTCTCTCAATGCTCGCGGGTTAATCACGGAGTATCAGATAAATTAATTTCCTGAGAAAATGCTGCGAAACGCAATATACTTGTTTCTCAATCAGGGTCCGAAAAACGCACGCCGCGAAATATTAGCGACTTGCGCTTTGGAGTCTCGGTTGAACAACACCTGAACACTTCTCCGCGGACAAACACACGACATTAGATGTTGCGAGACGCGAGATCGCCGAGCTGTATCCAATGTCGGGTTTCCTTGCCTCGACGCGGAGGCTCATGCTCGATCAATAAGTCAATCTTCTCGCCGATACGCAAGGCTATCTCGTATAGAATCGATTTACCATTCTTCGTTCACCTCCGGCGCGTCCGATCGTCGACGGCGATATTATGTCACGCCTTCGTGAGATAAGCGGTCTCGATTTCCCGTTAATCGAAACTCTCGTGAGAAACGACACGCGACCACTCTCGCGAACGGTAGTCGCGCGAATTTTCGTAAACCATGTTGTCCGCTTACGCAAACGGCTTCATCTTTCGCTCTCCCTTTCTCTCGAGTTTATCTTCCCTTTTTACGGAGATTAAGCAAAGAAAGAAGCGGCGGGAATTTCTCTCTCGGTGAACATCTCGCGGGAGGAAAGATCGCGGTCGCGCCTCTTTTTTCGCGAAGCCCCCGACCGTTCGACTTCTGTCGATTTCTAAGTAAAAGCCTCGAGTCCTTTTCCTCCGCGCTCCCTCGATCGTTAATCCAGAAATTAAGAAAGGAGATTGCATTTATCTTACTTGCCGGCCGTGATCTTTCCGCTCTTACTCGCGAACTTTTTCCCCGGCGGCGGCGAGGCGCTTCCGAGTTGCAGTTCTTCCGAGCGAAAACTACGTCGAAAGCACCGTTATCGTCGCTCGCGGTTTCCGGAGACCCACCCTCGAGTTTCTTTAGCTTCGTTATTAATTACTGTTGATACGGTTAAATATATACCGCCCCGTTGTTCGCTTAATTATCAGTTGGAATAACTTGGAATTTCCAACTATAGAGGAATGTGATTAAACATTTCAATGGTTCAACGAAACTTTCATATCCGTGTGTCGATCGAAGTTGCTTTACTGTCTCCCATGCGTTCTCAATGGCGCTCGTTAATAGAAAATTTATTAAAGCACGGCCCACGTGGACATTCCCAGGCAGTCTTGTCATGCGAAAGTTGCTCGGCGGTAGATGGACGCTCTATATTCTATACTATCCGAGTATATTTATTGCATTATTTTTGTATGCGTGCTATGACACGCGATGCGCAATTTATGTCGGCATCAATCGCTTTTCAATATTAATCTCAACGACTCGTGTGCATAAACTGTTTCGCGGTGTACGTTTAGCGAAGAGTTACCGCCGTAAGAACGGCGCGCGAGAGTCCGTCGTCGTTTGTCGAGTTTAATCCGCGAGTGGCGGGCGAAACGGCCACCGAGGTAAATATGTCACTTTGTTTAATAGATTCCCTTATCACGGTGGAGCGAGTAAACAGGGGGTCGAGCACCGTTACTCGCGCTCCAACGATACGATTATGACAATCGCCTCACGCGAGATCGTAAATACTTTCCTAAACGCCAGCGGCAAAAACTGCAGCCGCGCGGAAAGCAGCCACGGCTGTTTGCGCGCGGTGAGAAACGGAATTACGGTGCTAAAGAACGCGTCTTTACGCGGAGTGCCGGAGTGCACTCTTCCTCCCTCCCCTCGCCCTTTCGCTCACCGATCTGCGCTCCGACAATGGGTATGCTGCGCGCACCTTCCTCGCTTTTGCCGCGTGGAAAGCGTCTTGTACGTGCTCGTTCGCGATAGCATCGGCAGCGAGACACGCGAACTTGGATTACTTCTTCGAAGCGGCGAAGGAGCGAGGAAAGAGGAAAAAAGGGAGACGAGCGACTCTCCTCTCTCTCTCTCTCTCTCTCTCTCTCCCCCTCTTCGAGACTGGCGCTATTTTCACACAATCGAATTATCATTTTTGCTCCTCGCTTATTGTTAGATCGCGAGGTTGATTGTCGACTAGTGTGACGTCTTGTTTCAAGACTACTCCATGACGCGGAGCGTTAAATTAAAAACGCGGAAACGCGCAGCGCGGTCGCGCGTTAATTTCCTCGGAGCACGGTACACATGCAGCAACGTGTGTACGGCAACGATCAGCCGTGTGTACGGCAACGATATTAGAAAATAGCAAATTACGGAGAGCAACTGCGGATCACCGGGTCGCACAGGCGCGCGCGCGCATGTATGCGATATCAATGAATACAGCTGGTGACTAAATTATCCGGGATAAGTAATTACGGTCGTAAATGCGATTCAGCGGCGGAAGGGTAAACGCTTCAGAACGACACGTGAATTTATGGCGCCATTCGCGCACGTGCGCGGCGCCAGGGCACGGTCTACGCGAAATTTCCACGAGCGCGGAAACTCTCTCTCTCTCTCTCTCTCTCCACCCTCGGCGTGTCCAACGACGCGGTGATTCACGCCGTCGCGTCGTCGCGCTGCGTCTTCTCCCTGGCGTGTGATGTATCGCGCCGCGAGAACGACGTCGACATCAGGTCGAAAATAGTCGTGCATCCCGCAGGATCCTAATCCTTTGATCGCCGACGAATCCTCGGCACGGGAGGGATAATTCCCGACGCGCCGCGCCGTTGTTCTCTGGATTCGACGTTCGAGTATATAACGGGATTTTAGTAGTCTACCACCAGCGCTACCGCCAAGCACACCATCGCCACGCTACCGAGAGAGGATCAGCGAAACGAGTTAGGGGTCGACGGGATCGTATGCTAATTTATGGATATGGTTTAATGGCGATTACGATGGGATCCGATAACATCGAACCCCAGCAATCGTAACGTTGTGACAGTGTCAGTTCCTCTCTCCTCTCTCCTCAGCTCTATCAGCCAGATTGACGTCGTCCTGACACTTCGCTCGTGATTGATACTTTCGTCTGTAGGGCGCATGCCACGTAGGTGCATTTGTGTGCAACCGGTCGGGCTTTCCTTCACGAAATGTCAATCCAGTCAGAACCACGTCGATGTCACTTGACGGGGGAAAAGTAAGGATGATATTTGGACGATTTTAATACTTTATCGACGACATTATAGCACCGATTACTCACATATAATAAATGAGAAAATGAATTGCATACAAATGCGTAAATACTTTTTTGGTTTTTTTTTTAAATAGACAAATTGAATAATTGAACTTGTAACCAACACGAGGAAAATGTTTTATTTGCATTTATAAAAAATATAATAGAAATAATAA
This sequence comes from Solenopsis invicta, assembly GCF_016802725.1. Classification (NCBI taxonomy): domain Eukaryota; kingdom Metazoa; phylum Arthropoda; class Insecta; order Hymenoptera; family Formicidae; genus Solenopsis; species Solenopsis invicta. The sequence goes on from NC_052668.1 coordinate 24,302,643, forward strand.
AAGTAACATATATCAGTTAAACGTAATCACATCATAGCACGATAATAAAAAATAATACGCAGTAAGACACATATTAAAAAATTAGCCGCAATCAATGTGCGTGGGCGTCGTTTCTCGTGTGCGACGTTTATTTGACGCATTTGTTCCATTCGTGACAAAAAGAAAAAAAAAGGATAATCTTTGATTCTGCATCTGTCGATAAGACGTTAATTAATGTTTGATTAATTTAGACTTTGCTTTAACCTAGTATTAAGGGAGATTTCGCTTAGGTTTGCGTCGGATATCGACGTAGCTCGCATTAAAAACACAAAGAGAGTCACAAAAACGAGAGATAAACACGCGACGCGAAAGAGCGGGCGAAGGTGCCGGTCGAAAACGCAATATTATTAATTCCTTCAAAGAAAAAGCTAAAAAGAGACCCCGCCGTGCATCCCCCATTTGTTTAACGAGCCAGACTCGTATAGAGAAACTCGCCGCCCTCCCACCCCCTCACCCCGGGCTTTTCCACTTTCAGCACGAATTTATGACGATGCTGGCTACCGAGTAGCCGGTACAGTTCCGCCTCTCTGAAATCTCTCCCTCCCTGCCTGCTGCTCCTCTTCGTCCCTCTCGTCTCGCGGCAGCCGCGCCGGCGTTCGGTGCAGGAGCAGAAGCCCATGAATTATTCTCACGGCTCTGCCCGTGGGAAAATACGAGAGTTGCGCCAGTAGGCATCGTAAATGCGACTGCTAATTGCGCTTGCCTACTCCGACGACAACGACGACGACGACGACGACGACGACGACGACGACGACGACGACGACGACGACGACGACGACGACGACGACGACGATCGCTCTCTGGTTGGCTAGCCCTGAATATCACATTCTTTTATTATGACCACCTTCCGTTTACTTCGGAACGCTTTTGTCTCGGATATGGAGTCACTCGCTTTTATTTCACTAGACTTTCTATTGACATTTGAACAGACGCGAGAAGGCAACATTGTTAACTGATTGTAAATCCGCGAATTTCGGAAATTCTGATGTTATCGAAATTTCAATTAAATATAATAATGAAGTTTCAAGATTGTTTTCTGATTGCATTGTGAAACAATGAGTTTAATGACGATACTTTCGCATCACGGTTGAAGAATTCGATTTTGTCGAATCGATTCGTGAACGGTGAATCATTCAACGGTGAATCTGTTGAAAGTGTTCGATTTTGTGAAATTTGTTGTATCTTGTGCCGTGTACGTGAAAACGGACTTCCACCTTTGGCCGTACGCCAGTTTCCTGGGCCCCTCGAAAGCGTTTGTGTCAATTATTAATTGATAGCCGTTTATCTTTCTACAGCACGCGGTAGCGCGAAATCTTGGTGGGCCTAATGCAGCGATTTATCGCGCTGGACGGTGCGAAGGGCCGTGACCCAGATGAGTGTAACAGTTACCTATCCACTGACATTGAATTAATAATCGCGCTTTCGCGTGATAGAGTTGTCCGTGTACGGGCGAAACGCGGGAGGCGGAGAGGCTTTCGGATGCATTTTTAAGGGACTTTACGACAGCGGCGATTGTGAGGTACGGCCGGGAGTATGTTTTCCCCTCCCAACTACTGTCATCGTTACCGCGACCTAAGCGTCGTCGGATCGATGAGGGCTTAACCGTCGCCGGCGCTCGAGCCCAGCTGCTATCGAGAACGTGGTAAGCGTCAATCGCGGGAATATGTGCGTTGCGCGCGTCGATCAACGACGCCCGAGTGCGATAAATTATATTCACGAGGGAGGAGACTCGCGCGGGAATGGGGCGTGTAAAACAATGACGTGCGGTATCCTTAATCAGAGCCGCTTAAACACGCACGCCGGAGGATTTAGGTCGGGCGCTATTAATGAGGTCAATTCGACGTCGATTCAGTTAATTTAAGACTTTTATCGGAGCTACGCGCACAAAGCCGGGGACTGGTTTCGATATAATTAGTCTTCGATCTTCTGTACTCTTCTGAGCTTACCGTTGCCACAGATACAGACGGGATAGATAACTTCTATGTCCTCCCCCTCTCCCCTCTTCCCTCCCATCTGTGGATATAGCTATTTTACTCTTTTCGATACAAAAACGAGATAACAGGCATATAACCGAAACTCATTTCTCCACTTCCCGAGATCTGTAATGATCTTAAAAAAGTTTCCGATACATTTCAGATAAATCGCCCGAGTTTCCTTCCATTTGGAAACGCGAGTAAAAGAAAAAAAAAGCAGCATTAAATAATGATAGCTTTGCTGCATGATCACTACATAGATACGAGATAGAATTGCACTCCCAACTCGCTACCGTAAAAAATTGCGAAACGCGAGTTTCGCTTCCGTGCTCATCGGATAAAGGCGTAGAGATCGTTATGGCTGGTTTAGACAGCGCGGCGCGGCGTGGCGGCGGCGGCGACGGAGGGTTCCTCGCGAAAACGCGCAGCGAAAGAGGATAAGAGTGCTGGAAGACGGCAAGTGCAATTCCATTGGCAAGTGCAGTGCCATCGGCTGGCCGCGCGGTAACGGGTTCTCGCTCCTTCTCTCGCGTGCCTGGCATAATTACCGGTATTATACCTCCGCCGTACATAAGGCACGCCGGTAGTTACCCCGAGTGTCGGATTGCGAGAAGTTTTTGTCGTCGCGGATGAATTGCCAAATTACCCGGGACCCGGGGCTTGTTCTCTGTCGTCCTTTCGCGCGCCAGCTGCCGAGTTGTAGTTTTCAACAATCGTGAGGAAACCGTTTACCCGTGTCCCGCGCGCCGCTTGTAATTTCCGCCCGTGTAGTTATCCCCTCGCAAAGTGGGCCGGAAAATTTAGGATCGTTTAGTAAGATTGAACGAACGAGATTAACTTGTCCGGAGCGGCTAGCTACAATCATTTAATCTGGAATGTTAAAGAGACGAATTTCACTTCAGAATTCAACAGGGGACAGCGAGTAATGTCGGTATTATATTTTTCGATTTGAAGGAGCCTAGCGTTTTAATCAAATTTAATTCGCGGCCGGAAATTTTTTCATATTTTTGATACAAGTTTTCAAAATGTAAAGTCTAAGGATAAGGGCCACTTTTTCCTGCATATATCCACGACGGGAGACTGCGGCGTAGCGAGTGTGAAAGTTCCGTTGCGAAGAGAGACTGGGAATTGCATGGTAATCCCGTAACTTGGAAGGGACAGATGCCGCGTAACTTATCGGGCCGGTAGGAGGTGCATTAAAATCGCCCTTTAGCGTAACGAGCGGGTGCGACTTGCAAATTTCTCGCGGTCGACTTTCTTTCTCGTTTCTCCCGCGGGCTCGTTGCCCCTCCTGGCTTCCTCTCGCGTGTCCGGCATAATTGTCGTACTGCCTTCGAAGTTTCCGTGAAGCACTCCGGAGACCTTTCATCTACTCGGTCACGAAGACTCTCCAAACGCTTAATAATTAAGGGAATAATATTTTTAATTTAAGTTTAATAATGAGAGAAATTGAAGGAAACGATTTTCACCATCTTCGAAATAATCTTATTACTTTCAGTATACAAATATAAGATTCATAGATTTTTATACGGATGCAGAAGCGAAAGGAGAGTACGTACCTTTTTTTTATTTAAAGTTCAGTCAAATCGTAAGATTTGCAATACGCGGAGATCTTATTAATCCGCAATTGCTTTCCCTCGATTCACTTTTTATCGCGGCGCGTCGGCCGCGTCCATTACTCATTCGCAAATTCGACGTTTATTCGCCCGATATCGCGCCGCCGATAAATTCCTCATTCGTAAGCGCATGCAATTTGCATAACTCGATGTCGTTCTTCGTGCGTCGCGCGGAAATAAATTATTGGCTCCGTGTAAATCATCGAAACACGCCCGCGCGTGCGCGCGCGCGGGAGAGAGGAACGAGAGATGACTCAACCCTTGGGAATTTCTTTCTCTCCCTCTCTTCTCCTTCTCTCTTTGGCTCGGCATGCGAGCGTCTTCCGTCAGGCTCATCCTTGCGCACGCATCGTCGATGCAACCGCAAGAACGTGCTTTGGCACACCGAGAAAAATGATTCGATTGTATTGACGAAACTTATATGATTGAGTGTTTCTAGTGAAACCAAGCAGAATTTCTGGTTATTATAACAAGACTCTGGTTATTATAATTGGAACGTTTGATAGATTTTACTATAATCTGGTAATTTTCTACAAGATTTCTGATTCGTCCGTTTTGGAACAGACTTACTAATTTGTTGAATCTAACAGAATTCCTATTAATGCAACAAAACTGTTTTTAATGCAGGAATAACAAAACTGATTAATTCAAATGACTAACAAAAATTAATAATAGATAAATACTAGCCAATAATAGCCAGTATGGGACATTTTTGTTCAATTAATCGGTTCTTTATTAAATTAATCGATTGCAAAGGGTTTTTGCTATAAACGCTAATGACGCATATTACAATAATTATCGCAAACGTTTCGATTCACATTTAGAGTCATATTCAACGCAGAAAATTGATTATGTCTTGTAGCATTGCACAGTAAAAAAAAACAAGTTTTTATTATAATTAAAAAAATAGTTTGGTCGTGCAACTTTTTCTAAATGAATAAAATATTTTAAAAATTAGAGCAACTCAATTATTTCTATTAATACTTTCTTTGAATTAAAAAAATATTAGTTTAAATAATTTGAACAAATAATTTATTTACTTTGAAAAAGGCTAATAACGTTATTACTTGAAATTAAATAAACTTTTATTTTGCTCAGATATTGTCGCTTCAAAAAACCAAATTAACGAAACGATTTCATCAATTTCAACATAATTTTTCTCTGGGTGTGGAATGTAGACGTAACTGCATTCATAACGGATGCTACAGGCCAGTGAAATTTTCGTGAACACGTCATCGAATCGTTACGGTTGTCAGTACGATCAGGAATTTTGAACGGTTATTTGGAAAGTCAAGTATATCAGCGAATGTAACAAATTAAATCTAATTACAGAAAAAAGATTGACTCTAATAAAACAATCTTATCGAATTCAAATGAATCGTTCTTCTAATGTGCCCGAGTATATTCTAGTTCCACGTTCTAATGGAATATAATGGAATATAATCTTTTCATAGAAAATAAATGCATTTTTCGAGAAGGATATGCATTACATTTTAATTAATGTTAAATTTATAATAAATTTTTAACGCTTTTCTCTAATCTTTCCGATATTTTGATAGTTTCGTATCGAGAAAGAAGTGACTGATTTTCCTTTGAGCAAAATAATCTCTCTGATCAGAGTGCATTTCTCATAGCACTAGCAACCCGCTCGAGTTTCCCTTCCTCTTTCCATCCGTTTCCTGCGAAACCGTCGACTTTTATCGGTACGTCGGCGTCGCGCGTCGCGTTTCCATCGGAGTAACAAGTTTCACGGACCAATGGATCTGCAGTCGAAATTAAATTGCACTCCGGGGAGTTGGCGATTACTCACTTTCTGCGCGATACTCCGCGTGCGACCATCGCCTGTCGATAATTGAGTATCGGTTTTGTACGTAATAATAGCGAGAGGGCTTACATAGGAAATGTATAAGTGTGCGCATTTGCGCTCGCGCCTGTATATATGTGTGTGTACAGGTGCATAGTAGGCGCCGAATAATTATGCGTTACAATGCCGACCGCAGTTCTGCAATTTAATATTTTCGGAATGTAAAAAGGAAACCCTACAAGATAATTGATACACGTGTAGTCGGAAGCGAATACATTTTCGATAAATTAAGTTATTTAATCTAATCAAATGCCTTGTTAAAGTTACGGAAAATGATCGTAACTCTTAAGGTTACAGATATTCCGTGATCGATTTCTGTCCGTTTTGAGAAATTTCTCCAAGAAATTTGTAAAGATAATTAAATTCATATTAAATTATATTTTTTCCAAAATGAGATACAGATGGTTTCTTCTACAAACTTGGAAGCACATTAAAAAATTTGTTTTATGTTCCAGCAAATATATCTGTTTCAATTTTAATTAAAAAATATTTCCTAAGCTTAAAAATAAATTATTTAATACCAATTAATATTTATATACAGTAAATCAAGGAAATGATTTGAATAGAAACTTTTTTTCAATATACGTTTATGAATTTTTAGACATTTTAAATCACTTTAAATGGATGATAAAGTGATCTGAATCGAAAGGCCTATAACAGTGCTAAGAAATTATTTTTAGTATCTTGAGAGTTAATTTTACCGAGCGAATTTACGCAGGTATTAATCTCTGCTCTTGATTAAGAATCAAAATTTCAATGGAAATATTGTGCGCGCTTTGTTATTATTATCGATATTCGCGGCTTATTTCGCGGTTTTCGAATAATTTGACGTTTTATACCGGGACTGACAGGAGGATGCGCATCCAGAGCATGAAACGCTTGTTTCCATTTCGCGGCAGATACTGTTGTTGCTTACTCCGCGGGCCGCACTAATGCGATACCTCGTATTCGACGGAATTACAGGGCAATTTCCATCTAGAACAATACACTCTCTTGAATGCGACATTATTGATATTATCGTGCCACGTTTTCTTACAATTCGTAACATAATGTTTATGATGTGACCGGATCGGGATCTTTTTTCTTTACGCCGCAAGCAGCCGAGCGTTAAATTGACCGCGGCGGTAAATTGTACGGTAAGAAGTCCGAGTTTGAATCATCGTTTGAGCATTGGACGAAGAAGAGTTAAAGGATCTGTCGTTTTTGTCCGTAATAATAACATAATCAAAATCGATGCGCCACAACGTTATGAAAAAGGGAGGAGAGACCTGAGAAGCGAACGCATATCGCTGCACGCTGCATCAAATTGTATCACGTTCGTCGATTCAAGAGTAAATCGTATTCTCATCAATCTATCGACTGCCAAATTTATCGTGAATTAATAATTCCGCCCATAAATCTGCGACACGGAACGTGACTTATCGTGACGCGTAATGCATTCTTGAAAGATTAGATTCTCGCGGAATACCGAGTACTCGGTATTCCGCGTACTCGGTACGTGTTTATTGATACTAACAATAAGCTACGAAATATTTCGTAGCGGCTGATAGACGCTCGGCGCAATCTATTGTTTACATTGCGCGGTTACCTTGATGTTTTCGTGCGGCATGACTCGGCTTGCGGCGGATGGGCAGGTTGATGGAGCGAGCTGCGTGACAACGCATTATCCTTCGAGACGCGAGAGCGATAAGGCGCGAGTGTGCAATACGATACATCTCAAACGCGATTATTCCTTAGAAAAATTCCACGGTGATGTTTCATGACTCGTAAACGTTATCGAAGTAGCAATTCGTCGAGACGAATGTATTGATTTTTTTCGGTTATAAATGTAACTCGTTTATTATTTTCGTATTGAAATTTCGGGACAATGCATGCCGGATAGGGTAATTTTTAAGTAGTAAACAGACATACTTCATTTACGAACTGTAAAGCCTGAAGAAAGTACGAGGTTTCTCGCGGGCGTTTTTGAGATAAATCTTTCTTAATTCAGAATCGCGTAATTAAAAATTCATCAGTCATCAAGGAAACGAATATCGAAATTTTTAAGGTCGTAACAAGTGATTTTCGATGCTACCGATATCTTCATCGTGGAATTCGACTTGAAATTTACAACATTTCGTACGTTCGCCACAGGGTAAGCCAACTATCGATTCGGAAATAAATTGGATTGGAACAAAAGTTCGTCGCGTTTTTTAAGTGACATTTAAATACATTTTTCGAAAGATTTTTACATAGATTTATTCAACTACGTGCGTGCCACTATAAACTTCTGTTCCAGCCCAGTACATCATGCACTTCAAGATTCGTTCATCTCGATTATTATTATTTTTTTTCCCGTCGATTCTCCGACTTTTAGGACTTTATTTTCCGCGAACGTCGAGTGCGCCGCCGATCGCACGTAAGAACGTAAGCACTTCGCCGCGAGGGCTTTTGTCTCGTCGGCTCTTTGTTTCCCGTCGACGGGTGTCTCCTCGGCGGGTCAATGAATCGGTCTGCGCGCCGCGACGACGCCCGCCCGTGGAAATGCGTTTCGTTCGATGCTTCGGGAACGTGGCGGCATTGTTCGACAGTTTGCGACTTCGTGCCGACGTCGGGTTGGTCGCTCCCGCTATCGCGTATCCGCGCGCATGTGTATGCATGTATGTGCGTTACATAAAATTGTCACTGAAATGCCGAATCTTTTCCAACATATACTTCTATCTTATTTCCTAAGTTTCTGGAGCTATAGAGAGGAATCATTTTGATTTCAAAAATACTCTTAAATTCTTTTTGTAATTAATTTTTACAATTGGGAAGTGTAGGATTGGAAAATTATTGATCTTTAAATTGTCACTGAAATGTTTTCTAACACATTTCATACTCCTATCTTGTTTTCCGAATTTCTAAAGCTATGAAAAGGAATAATTTTGGTTGCAAAAACACTCTTAAATTTTTTAATAATTTATTTTTGTAGTTGGGAGCGGTATAGGATTGGAAATTTATATTTAACCATTTAGCTGATTAATAATTAACTGATATTTTCAAGTGATATTTATTATATCAATATTTTTTTGTAACCTTTTAACTTTCATAGCTATTTTATTCCATTTTGAAACGTTTTTCTTTTAAATGGATCCGAAACGCTGTTTATTCGTATACTTATTATTCGTTTCAAATTGGCATACTCGAGCCGAATAACTAAAATTCTATTTCAAAAGGTCAATCGAAATTAAACGGAGAATGGAAATTTGCCGTTTGCATTTATAACTTTGAATTTCTAAAAGTTGCCACCTGCTCAGGACGTGCGTGTGCGTGTGCGTGCGTCAATAGGCGCGTTTGCATGCGGACGCTCATACTCGCGTGGAATTCGTCCGGCGCGGCTCGGTTCGTCGGACATTGACGTAATCGTGCCCCAGTTGCACCGCTCGCTATTACGCAAACGTGTTGTTGTCGAAACGCGACCACGTCTGCCTCTTTCTCTCTCTCGTGCCTCGAGAAGGCGCGCGAAGAAATGGATTCCGACGTCGTCCCTTCTCGCGAATCTTGCCCCAATTACGTTGCGATCTTTTCTTCAATATTTATATATTGATTACCATCATGTGTGTCAACGTAATCTCCGTCGTATTATTGTCTTCTCTTGTTGAGTAGCTTATCTCTGATACGCATCGCCTTCCAATAAACGTTAATACGAAAATATGAAGAAACAAACAGCGAGAGGATGACTTTGGTTTTAGATCGTAGTTGAGAGATAAAAGCGAGTTTGAAGCTTATCTAGAAGCTAGACGCAGAGATAGAAAATGACTCGGGAGTGCGTTGAAAACAACTCGAACACGAAATCTCTCGCGCATTCTAGGATCAGTGCGCCTCGCCGCGCCGCGATCCGTCAACTCGCGAGATGGATCCCATCGAAATTGTTCGGGCATTTTTTTCTCTCTAACCATTTTTTCTCTTTTCTGTCGTTTCAGGAGGTGACCGTGCCACTCAAGCCACTGACGGCGATCGCGCAGACCCCGCGGAAGGAGCACGAGTCCAAGTTCACCTTCATCCCTCATTTGGCGAAGGTAAGAATCGATCGATCTACCCACTCACCGTCGTAACTGGCTCTTACGTCTCGCCGATCAAAATGGCAAACGGGGAATCGAGAGTAATCACTGCGCTGCTTGAAAAAGCTTTGACATTTGCCAAAGCGAACGCTTTAATCCCTCCGTTAACAGCTGCGTACCATTTCAGAGAGAAAGAGAGACAGAGAGGACTTCCAACTTGGCGCGAAAGAGATTTTTTTTTCTGCACCCGATCTATTATTGCGTTTCTCACTCGTGATTTTTTTTTTTTTTTATTCAAAGTACGTAACAAGACGGATGGCGCACACGCGATGAAAAACGAAAGAATGCGAAATGCTCTTAGCACGGTGAAGAGAGCTGATGCTCTTAAAAGATATAAATATAAATAACTTTTTATTCGGTATCGAAGTGAAAGGTTCGCGCTTTTCGCACGCGGCAGGGAAAGTGTTGAAGTTTATCGATCGTGTTATCGAAATTCATGCGAAGCGAAGAGCCACGCGTTGTATGTGTCACGGGTATAACGTTTCAATCAAAATAGCGTGAACGTGAACTTCGTTGTCGAAATGCGTGCATATTTTTGGGAAAAGCGAGAGGGACGGGCGCGGAACGGACGCGTGAGATTGACTTCACGCCTGTCTTTCTGTCTCTCTCTCTCTCTCTCTCTCTTTCGTGAGCGTGATAACTCACAAGCGTGATATCGATCGCGGCAACATTTCGGATCGTTCGTGCCACTTGGCACGATGTCAAGCGTCTCTCGCTCTGCGTGCCAGTGTGCGGTGTATGTGTGCGTGCAGTGTATTCCGGTGCGCACCGGTGCATACACGCGTACGTGAAGGCGAGTGGGTTTTGTCGTGGATGAGACGAGGCGAGAGAGGCATATCGTGTAATGTCTTATTTGCGAGAATTAGCATTTTACGAGTCACGATGACTCGAATCCCAATCTCGCAACGATAATGCAGAGATTCGCGACAATCGTACGCGCGGTGCACGTAGCAGAATCCATACGCTGCACACACACACACACACACACACACACACATACTGCACGTGCATTATTGACGCTGCGAATGGTCATTGCCGGAATGATTTTCGTGTTACGTTTAATTACTTGTTGGTATGTATTGTTATTTCGCAATTAGCGCATTATTTGCATTTCTAATGGCGCGTTCGTTATTCTCCGGCGGTTGAAATTATTGGCGTTGACGGTTGCGGAGACGTTTAGCTGATCGTCTAATTGAGCGTTTAATTGATCGGAATTCGCATTCGGTTACCGTTGTTGAAACACAATTTTGACGGGGCGGAACATTTGATACCTGCGGGCGAGTAATTCTGGAGCAATAATGTCGGGGCCGGGTGGGAAATGTCTCGGATCGCATTAATTCTAGCTAGGTCCCGTGCTACTTGGCAACGTATCAAGCGTTCGCTGCTCTCAAAAGCTGCAACGAGCGCGGCCATAACGCGCGCCGACACGGCGCAGGGTGTGGGGACGAAGGTTAGACAGGGTCGTCCGACGTCGAGTGAAGGAGAGAGAGAGAGAGAGAAAGAGAGAGAGAGAGAGAGAGAGAGAGAAAGACAGAAAGACGGAGAGCGGACCGTAAGAGCGCCGGTTTAATTCGGGGTACGCTCTTCTTGAAGCGCGTGGCGTGTCTCTTTTGCGGTGACACTCATCCGACGCAAAAACCTCGTCGCTTGACCACGCTCCGCGAAAAACGGTGTTATTTTGTAAATAAAACTGCGGACGAAACTAATACGTCCGTCCACTCCTTTTAGCCTCACGTTTTTGTCGTTCTTGATAAAAGCCTTATCGCGATGACATTGATAAATAAAGTGGATTCTTTTACCTTCTCGAGATGGAAATGTGTAATTTTATATCTAAAAGACTTGCAAAGAAAATAAGTGAATTTATTTTTAATGAATGAAAGAATGGCGGAATTCTCTTGATAAAATAATGTTTTATCTTATTGTCAAATGTGGAAAATTTGTATTTGATTAAGGCTGCATCGGACATGCAGTTTCTGCAAAGTAAATAAAATTTGGAAGTGTGTTTAAATTAACACTTCAAATAAACTCTGTACATACAAAAGTTGTGTGAATAAAATTAGATTTTTATTTAACATTTTTATAGTTTATTTACTTTATTTGTTAATAAAAATTAAATTATTTTTTACACCGTTAAGAAAAAGCTCATTTTTTTTGTATAAAGTACTTGAAGTATTCAATTTGATTTATACAAAATTTTATTGTGATTGTTTAGTAAATAGATTGTGCTTTTACAGAACTAATCTCTGCATCGCAGCGAAGTTTTACGTAAATCATTTTGAATTTTTAAAGTATTGTACTTAAATGAAAAAATCCAGATGTTTTTATTATTTTATAATTAATTATACTTTTATTAATGTACATGTCTACTTCTTACATTGAAATAACTTTTTCTTTAGATCACCGTCAAATTTTTTCTACTATCAAACGCAATATAAGATAATGTTATATTTCATAATTTACTTAATGTTTTGAGGAATGTTTTATACATCCTTAAATGCATCATCACGAGTTAAATTAAAGTTTATTTGATGCTACGATTTACGTCTTCTCAACATTTACAATAATAATGAAAATTACAATAATAAAAATAGGGAATCGTTAAATAGTTTGTGAAAACAGGTAAGAAAGTGACTTATTCATAAAACTAAAGATACAAAAAGTGCATTTTTAAAAATACCAAAGGCAATTGCATATTAAATGAATATCGGACAACACAGTAAAAGGGAAGAAAAAGGAAACGAAAGAGAGGAAAGACAAGTGGAAAGATAAAGGGATTCGATTTACTGCCGAAAGGTTTAATGGTTGTGTAAAAGTTAGATAGTTTTCAATTGAGTTAGCTTCTGAATTATACGCGTTATTTATCAATCGATCAGCTCTCTGAAAGTTTTTTTTACGAAACTTTCACCGGCTTCGCTTGCCGTTTATCACGCGCTGCAACCGATTTACAATGTCTGGTAGGACTTCGCTGCATGATATTTGCTACCCTGCACGCCGCAGGAGACTGCATTGCGTATTATAAATTCGTTCGCCCCTCTTCTCCCGTCCCGGCGACGGGACTGCGGAACGTTCGGCGTAGAGCCGGGGAAAAAGTGCACGCGATAAAAGAGGAAGAAGGAAAGAGGAGAGACCCGGCGAAAAAGATCGGCCTCGTAAAAGTGGATTAATTCGGACCGCCGCCGTATATGCGGCACGTACACCTTCCCGCCCGGGGATTCTTTTTGCGTGCGCGAGTAAATTGTAATAACGGCCGAATGCAAAATCGCTACCGGCGTTTTCTCCGCTCAAACGTCGCGAGAATTACTCGTGGACTTAACCGGGAATGAAATAGAGCGGGCGCGTTCGCGTTCGCGAAAATTGCGTAGCGCCCGGCGGAATCCGCGTACGTGGTGGTCGGTACTTCGCGCTCTCGCAGATGAAAGGAATCGTTACGCGGTACAATGCGCGGCTTTTTGTAGACGGTATAATTACCGTTTAGCGGCTAACTTAAGCAGGTGCGTGCGCTTTGTATTATAATTTTGGGCGAGAAGTATGGAAATTCATGGTCTAATCCTCCGTCGCGTACACGGAATGAACAATTTTATCGTAGCACCTAAAAATTTAGCTAGATGCAGATCAGAAAATAATTTTCATGTTTATGAACTATTAAAATTATTATTTAAGTCATTCGCGTGACGATGCTGCTGCAAAACGTTTCGACGTTTTAGCAACTAATTTAAACTTTTTGACGGTTAAACATAATTATTTTCAGTAAAATTGTTCTCTCCTTGTAAAGTAGGAATAATTGTTAATTAAACTGACTGAATTAAATATTTCGTGCAGTTTAGATTGATGACAACTGCCTACCTCAAATCGAACGGCAGCGACAATAATTTCTTTTACAAGAGCATCGCCGTTAATCCGACTTTTTTCTGCGGACACTGCGGTCCGTGCGCTGCGCGGCCGCTAGTTGGTTGCTCCGCGTGAGGTTTCGCGGGAGTACCGCCGGGACTGAGATGTTATTTCATTCGCGATTACAAGAATGCGCGTAAAGGGCCGCCAAACCGCGCGATAAATTTCTATTATGCCGGGGGAGAAGGGTCTGGCCCGGGTATCAAGGGAGACGCAGGGACGCGTTGTAAATTACTCTATGCGGAAACGAGAGAAGCGAGGAGACAAAGTACACTCTCGCGGTTCCCTTTACAAATTTTCCCAGATCCGTTTAATTTCCCGCTGTTGTTTTCACGAACTTTCCTCCTTTCGCTCCCCCTTTGCAACGTTAAATCCTTACCGACGTTATTTGACAAACTATGTGTAAACTATGCCCGAGTTATTTGCCGTATGCCATTTTGTAGAAGCGAATATAATTCTCGGCAGGTGTTTGTGCGCACGACGACGACGACGTCTCTCGTGCTGGTACTTGACGCGCTAGTTCCTAACGGTAAATTAGATTCTGCAAAAAGGGACCGACCAAGCTCGTGTGATCAGTCCCTTCCGGCAGATTGTGATAGCAGAAGCTAATTGTCCTGAGTAAACACGAGTTTTTAATTCTATTTTGTTGTTGTTGTTGCTGTTACAGTTGACGGAAGTCCCACCAGAGCCCGCAAAGCCTCGTGAGTACTTAAAGCTTTCTTTATCTCTTATACTTTCTACAAAACTCTGCATGCCACGTTGGATAAGCTGCGAATGTGTGTGTGAGAGAGCGTTACGCGTGCGGCAAGTTTTCTTTTGATTGTAATTCCTTCGAGTATTTATAGCGAGAGAAGAAAAAAAGAAGTAATCTCTTTCGTGCGTTACGCAAGCGTGCCACGAATCATTTATATCCGCGTAATTGGTATGCAGTTTCTCGCGCACGCTTATTTTCATATACGGGATCACTTGTTATGTACGGGATTATTTAATGATTATTATATCATGCTTTTTTTTGTGTCAAAATTGGACGCGCGACGGGGAGCCCTCGCGCGTCGTTGCCGCACGCTCGCTGCATTTTCACGAGGTTGAAGTTTTATTAATGTCGGCCGCTGAACGCGCCGCTGTCAACTTTCGAGCCAGGCGTGTACCGGCGTTTACCGCAATTTTTCGCGATAAAACACACGTTGTGTCGGAATACAGAATATAGGATCACCGATGGACATAATTTCCGGAAACTGTCCGCTACATTCGCCGGCGATTAAAACGCGACGCTGCTGCGTGCATTGCATTGCACGAAACGACATTTTAAAGTCGTGCGCGCGGTCGAATGGATATTAATCGACGGATCCGTAATTCGCGCGTGTAGTATCGATATGTGGAATTCACGGGTCGATGCGACAGTTTTGTGCGCGCGCGCGCGCGTGTGTTATGTATGTATGTATATGTATATATATATATATATATATATATATATTTGTTTAACAAGTTTTCATAAAAACAAGGGAAAAAGAAGAGAGAAAAACGGAGGTGGGAGGGAGCATTCGCTGCGGCGGGTAGCGTGTAAAACCTGTGGATTCCGCGCAAAATCCCGCCGATCGTCGATTTTGCGGTTGCGATTTCATGAATCAGCGATACGACCCCTGGCATTCGTTCATTTAGCCGTTTAAGCGCGCGAAATACGCGTTATTTATTCGCTCGTGCGATCCTCGTGCGACTCATTATTTACCGCGGTTACGCAGGCCATTTTCACGCGGAACGACTCGTGCTCTGGTTTAATCTCGCTATCAGTTTCTTGTGGCGTTTATATCGCTGTGAATCCTCCATAGCCTTTAAACTTAAACCTCAAACACTTCGGAATAATTTATGATTTTATTACGAGTGGCTAAGTGAAAATTAATTCAACCTGCAATTTTTACCGTCTCATTATTATTGAAACGAAAATTGGCATTTGGCGAACATGGGATACTCAAACGTTAGAATTCGTTGTCGCGTTACAAGAAATAATTTTTCGCGCAAACGATTGTAATAAGGAATAACGGAATTTCACGGAAATACACGCCCTCCTCGCGTCCGTTGTGTGCGTTAAAAGTGCAACCACGACGGCTTGAAAGCGTAATATTCGCGTTGGAGGCATTTAAATATTTGACATCTCCTCGCGAGAGTACCGCAGAGCGCACCGGAAGCTTTTCATAGCGTAATATTTTTATATATGTTAAATTCAACCTTCTTCTCGACGTTACGCGGAGACCCAGGAGGTACGTTTTACTATTAAAAGTAATTTAACACTTTGCGTTAATAGCCGCATTAATATTAATGTTAATGCCATGATTTACCAACCTGATGTTTCGTTAAACGAGCGGTATGTTTATGCAGGAATTAATTACAGGTCCCGGTAAGAGAGAGCTGTATTCATTACAGTAGATAATAAATAGCGAAACAGGCTCGATCAAACCTGTTAATTAGCGTGCGAAATCGATTTTCGTGATTAATTTTCTGGACGGGGGGGGAGGGGGGACAGAAATCTTCAGGAGGATCTACGTTCACTTTGGTCAAATGAGCACGTAAGTCGTGAGAAAAATCTGTGAATTCGTTGATATTCCGACATTTCTAAGCGACGGCGGAAAGGGTTACTGTTTCATGAATTAACCATTTCTCCCTTCCCGTCGTTTCCCCGCCCGATGAATGCTCGAATGCCAGTGGCCACTTTACAACGACTATTATCGGGGTTACAACCGCTCCTCGTCAACAATCGGGAGTCGGGACGAATTTGCTTCTCGTTGGGTAAATTTGAACTAGTCCTCTCCGCGATAAGCCTATTTCGCGCCCTTTACACGATTGCATTGTGCGAAAATCGCGTAACTCATTGAACAAAGCTGCTTTGAATAAAGGAGCGGCGAGGCGATTCTTGAAAGAAAAAGGATAGGTCGACGTCGAACGAATCTTTTTTATTAAATTTTTATTGCTGTACGTTTTTCTTTATAAGTAGGAAATGTACATAAAAAAAGTATAAAAGGTATTTTGTACATGGAATATTTTTTGAAATTTATTTTAGGAAGTAAACATTAATTGGCAATTTATTAACGAACAGGATACATTGTATGTAATATGTACTTATTGTTAATAAATTGTCAATTAAGAATAAAAATATAGTTTTTAAAAATATCCTTTATACGTATGCTTTTTATTCGCTGTATAAATTGAAAAGTGTAATGTATAAATGATAATATAATAAAAATATAGTAGAAATAGTAATAATAAAAAATTATTTTTGTATTTGAAAAATACAGGAAATGTAAACAAGATATACTAGTGATCGTATAATTATGGTAACGACAGAGATTAATGGTCGCGCATTTTATAAAATCGATTGATAAAAATTACCATCACTGAATAGTATGAATGGCAAGTTGCTTTTAAAAAAGTTGGAGAACCGGTAGAATTTTTCATAAATAACGACGTTTTAATTATCTCGTATTTTGCATGTGCGGCCTGCATTTTACAAGCGTTTTGCGCGCAATTGCATTAAACGAGTGACGTTTCTCCGTAATCATGATGTAGTGGATGAGAGCTGGAAATTGTTGGGTGACGCAGATCTTCTGGAAAGGGACAAGAATATATCTAAACGTACACCCACGTTTCTTCTTTCCTCATCGGAATTTCGCGGAACGGCATCGTATATACGGCGCGGCGCGGCGCGGTTACGACTTATCAATTTATTTCTCTCTAGAATCACGAAGGTCGACAGTTTCCCGTTAACGAGGTCCGGTATATCTTCCGTGAACTGCAACAGGATCCGCCGAGGAATCCATTCGTGCGAATTTCTCTCTAAGAGGGAGTGAGAGAGAAAGAGGAAATCGGAAAAGGTCGCATTCTACGAAAATTCGATTTGGCGCAAGATATACCCGGAGGAAAAATCGGAAGTAGACTCGTAATCATTTCACCCAGTCCTCGTTATGCCGAACGTCGACGTGGTATAACGAGAAACGGGGAAATTTTCCACGTAGAAAATGGGTAGTTTTGTATAAGTTTCACGGAGACGAGGAGAACACCGCTTGCGACTTTACGTCTACAAATCCGACACCATACGAACTTTGGTTGGATCTTCGCGTTTGAACTCGTTGTAGAGGCGACGATGTGAGTTTCGATCGGGTCTGTACCTCGACGCTCCATTGAGCAAATTAATGAGGACCGCGCGCGACATTATTGAGCCACGCAGGCGCGCACGTGTAACATCGTCGGCACGTAATACCGTTGTAATATCGTGATCTGCGAATTCGCTCGATGAACACTATTAACGCATCGCAGATTACGCGACGTTATATCAAAATCCGATTTTATTACATTACGACTAAACCACAATTATCGATTGACAGGTTTTTCGGTCAATTTGATCTTCGATTCTTTTCGGTTTTTCTTCGTTATATGCATTTTATTTATTGTAGAACTTATCGAAACACGGGGGTTGATTTAAATTTGATTTTAACATATCTGGAATCCTCGCGATCTATTATCGAGAGTAGTCTAAATTTAGAATTCGCGTTTGGAGTTTACCTTCACTTCAGCCAGAGTTCGTTTTATTATCAATTAGTTTCGCGCTTTCGGGTCTCGGAACTAGTTCACCGCGGAAACTCGGCGGAGGGGGAGGTGAGAATTCCCAAAGGGCCGCAGTTATATTCAAGCACTTCGTGGAAAAATCCTGATACTCCCTTAAATAACTAACTAACAAGGAGCCGTTAGGCGGAGGACTTAATTCCGCGAAGCGTATCGCCGGTTGATTAGCGTGTGCGAGAGACGAAGGAGTCGAGGTTGTGTCGAGCTGATTAAGAGAGAGCTGAGGGAAACGCGTTTAACATCGGAATCCCGACACGCGTGCTATACCCACGCCCACGCCCACGACGGATGCACGATGCAGTCGTCTACCTGCGCACGCGTGCCCACGCGATCGAGTTATAAACCCATATTCACCTCTACTACGGAGGGTGGCGCCGGTCATCACGTCGGCGTTAATGAGCGAAGGCGCGATCGCGTGACCGAAGACCTTTGATGAACCTTGGGCCGTAGACGCCGGGGATGAATGAGGAATGAACGATTCGGCACAATCGTTCATCCCTTATTCACCCCGACGATCAAGCGACTCGACAATCGACGGCAATCGTGAAAGTTTTCTTTTCTGCTGGGAGTTCGTGATATTCTGCAGTCGGGCACTAATGTGACTAGTAAAGTTTCGTACCGAGGTGTCTGAAATATTTAGGAACTCGAACTCTTCCACACATTCCTGAATCCGGAGAAATCAAAATTGAACGTGTCTTACAGTTTGTTTAAAATAAAAAAAAAATATATATATACCTATTAATTGTAATAAATTATAATAAATATTTTATATTGTGCTTTATGCAAAAGAATAGACATGTGGCGTATTACACAATTCTGGCTATGTCGTGATATAAAATAGAGTTAAGAGTAGAAAAATAAAATTACCAAGACGTGTGCGAAGTTTTTCTCTTTTCCAAAAATTTGTGATTTTAAAATTGAAATTCTTCGTTGTCGGATATCGCTCTTGTTTCAGGTTCCTAAACTCTCATGATGGGAAGAACAGCGTAAAAAGAGTTTCACATTGATTTTTAGTGGAATAGTTTGAAACGATTTGAAGTGGAAACGCCTTGGAAGCGATATCGACGAATATATACGCGCGAGTCATTTTGCGACGAACGTCTGCGAACGATCGCGCTTTCTCGACGAATAACGCGCGAAACGGGCGGAACGGGTTTGCGATGAATTATTACGTGCTTCGCAAAGTCATCGTGGAGTTCAAGAACGCACGTCGATCAATGTTCCGCTGCCGCAAGCGACCTAGTGAAGAGGTTCGGTTTCCGGTTCCCAGGAACTCACGCGCCCGAGGAACTTTTGACGTAACCGACCACATCCTTGATCTTTATGGACCCATGTTACGGTTCTTCACAGAGATCATCTTTTCTCGCTCGTTTCTCTGTCGTCTTTCCTTTTCTCCCAATTTTCTTTTTTTCTGTCACATACTTTTATCTCTCTCTCTTTCTCTTTTCCTTTTTTCGCAGCTCTCGTTGCCTCTTCGCGCATTTCCCTCGTCATCCGCGAAACTCTCTTTCGCCCTTTGCGATTTTGTCTTCTTCCTCGCCTCTGTCTTTCTCACTTCCTGGTCTACCGCGCCGCCACCACCACCCTCCGCTCTCCCGTTCTACCTCACTCTCCCGCTCCCGCCGTCCGCGATACGTCGAGTAGGATGAGCAAGGGCGACGAGATGAGGAGGTTGGTTGGTTTCCATGGAGACCAACCAGCTTGCACTGGCATCTCCCGGTTGAACCGCCGCCGTCTATCGCGCCGCGCCGCGTCGCGCTCTCGCCCGTCTCGCGAACCGACGCGCGGGACGACACGACGGTAACCGGCAAAACCGAATCGTACACGCGGAATCCGGCTCTTCTGAATTTCATCAGGCACCGTCATCGGAGAGAGGACGGCGTCTGTCTATTTTCGAGCGGCAGTTATTCCTCAATCTCCCCGCCCTGCCCCGTCGCGTCGGGGAGCAGCGCTTTCGTGGTCAGGGATCGGTTAAACGGATGGGGAAAATGTTTTGGATAGATATATCGAGAGACACGCGAATATATGGGAAGATGTATGTATAAAATTTCTGCTATTTTCGTCCTCTCTCTCTCGTTGGCGCGCTACGTCTCAAATTTATCGCCGCTTCTCGCTGGAATGGATGGTTACGAGGTTATTATTCAGTTGTGATACGAAATTATCACTCGGGTGTGGATAATGTAAAGCCCACTTTGGACGATCTATTAAATTGCAATTCTATTTATATTACATGCTGTGTAATCTCTGAAAAACGTTTGGATGATTAGCGGGCGCTTGTGCTTTGCGCGAGGGAGAGAGAAATTGATTGATTAAGCGTTTATTACAGTTATAGAGTAAGTCCTCTAAGAACAAATGTAGAACAAGAACAGTACAGAGACTATAACAACGATAACGAGTAGTATAAAATAAAACGGAAAAGAATTACAACGAAACAAAAGTTAGAACATAAATAAACTTGAGAGAAAAGAAAAATTATGTACGCGAATGAAGAAATGAGATGTAATGATGAAAATAATACAATGTAGTTGTAATGAAATAAGAACAAATTGAAATTGCTTGAGTGCTGAAAAGAGAAAGAGAATCGAAGAATGAAGAGAGAGAGGGAGAGACATGCATATATAACAGAATAGCACACGTATCGCGGCTATACATAATTCTATCTTGAATTCTAACGGGATTACAGATTATTCGAAGCGAGGATATCATTATCTGGGTATCGGATGATAAGATAAGAATGCTATTTGTTTCGATGTTCGTAATCTGTTTTTTGCTTTCTAGTTATTATTAATTTTTTGTAATCGCTCGTAATGCAATTGATAAGTTCGATATAATGCTCTGCGATATAATTTTCCGATTAACATTTCAAATTACTTGAAGCAATTCCAAGCGAATTATGTTTTTAATTATTTTTATAAAACATCTACCGCGATTAATGTAAATTATATCGCCACAGCTTGCATTAATAATATTAAAATGAGGGCAAAGTGCTTATTGACGTATTTGTTGATTAATTCAGGCGGCAAAGGGTTCTCGCAATTTAGTCGCTATCGAGCTTTATTTCGCTTCGAGGAAGCGGTGCCAGTCGGGTTCGCTCTTTATAGACTCGTCCGCCGGATAATCGTAATAATTATCCGACGGACGAGAGAGAGAGAGAGATGCGTCGCGTCGCGTTGCGTCGCGTCGCGTCGCGTCGCGTCGCGTCGCGTCGCTTCGCTTCGCTTCGCGACGACTACCGCGACACGAGGAATTTCAGGCTTGCGGCAGTAACTCCACCACCACCACCACCGTCACCACCACCGCGGTGCAATTCCCGTGACATTAATTATTGAAATCGCCGTCGGCGTCCCATCCAACCATCTCTCCGACCCCCGTCTCCTCCCCGCCGCGCCGCTGCAATCGCCTCGGCCGCGATCTCGAACTTCTCTCGAGCGTTTCCTCTTCCACCGAGCTGCTCCGGCTTATCCTCCGCTAACCGACAGCCCCGCCGTTTTACCCCACTCCACTCAGCCTCGTTTTCTAGTTCGGAGGAAGTCCCTTGGGTTAACTTCGCCGAGGAGCAGCCTAGAGACTGCACCCGCTTAATATTCAATCGCCCTGACTACGGTCTCTCGCCCTCGCGCTCGCTCGCTCTCGCGAGCGCCCGAGACGCTCGCGGACCAACCAACATGAATTGGAACGCCCGTGCCCGAGAGAGAGAGAAAGAGAAGATGGAAAGTGTCCAACAGATTTTATTTGTAATGAGATAGGATGTGTCGTAACTTTTATTACGGCGCATACTTTTTTTTATTACGGCGCGTTTTCCATCTTCGTAATCGCGTCGGGCGTGCTCGCTCGAATGTAGAATGATAGAAGACCGGACGGTAAGAAGTTCCGATAGGATTCACATTTCCCTTCTTGCGCAATCTTCACTTTTCACTTTTTTTTGGCCTCGCCGCGCAGCCCGGGCGTTCACGAGTGGCTTTAATTCATTACGTGACAAGCTAATATCATCCATCAACCGTGGCGACTTTGAAATATCGTTAGACGGTCTGACCCCACGCGAGGGGAGAATCTACCGCACAGTTTCGTGTTAGGCGCCTCTCTCTCTCTCTCTCTCTCTCTCTCTCTCTCTCTCTCTGCTAAACGGTATCTGCGATCTCGCGTAGTGCTCGTTATCGTTCCGTTTCAACTGGTCTTAACGTCGCGTTGTTTTCCTTTCCCGCTGCGATGGAAATTTTGCGGCGGCGGCAGAAAGAGACCGAGACCCGGCGTCGTCGTGTGTATGCGTTTTAAATCAATATTTTGGATAGCTCACAGAGCGCGTCGCGATTCGAATTTCCGGGTGGAAAAACGTTGATTGGCCTACGGGGGAGGGGAAATACGGTGGAAAATATACGGCACGAGTGCCGCGCCGCGCGTATATTCTTTGTCGGACCGGATCTGCGACGGGAAATGGTATCGTTCGCGTTGTCGAAATCGCTGCTTGTCGAAATTAGATTTCGACGTAGTTCGCGATAGAATTCAAGATGAAACGAGCTTTGTGGATGGCGCGTCGCGTTTGAGACGGCAATTAAAGAGACAACTGAATGAAGAAGATGTGTCATGTTCTTGCGAAGTTGAATTATGGGTGTAACTGAAAATCATTAGTCTTCATTAAAATCTTATATACTATATACATATATTTTAACTTATATATATACGTATGCATGTATCATCAATCTAATGATAATATATAGATATGATAGAGTTGAATTAATGTTCTTATCAGATCAAACTAACATGATCATTCACTACTACTTCTAACCTAATCTCAACATAATATATTATCTCTCTTGCCACATTAATTTTAATCATATATATATATATATATATATATAAAACCTAAAATTGTTTGAGATATTAAAAATTTCATAAACGTAAATGAATTCTTAATTGTTGACTATACACTGGGAGAAAAGAAATGATTGCAGTTATCATAACTATAACTTATAATCATTAGTGGTACCAACTATATAATTGCTTTAACAAAGCAAATTATAGTTATCATTATTATGTAAATAGCAAATGTTAAAAAATAGTTACATTCAGTATGATTGTGATTGCATTTAATACATGGAAATGATTATTTTATTTTCATCGTTTATATCTTTATATTTTACTTTATATTTCAGATTAATTTTGTTGTCGACGCTTACTGTCCTCCTCTTGCTTACATTAGCAATGAGTCGCCGGATGCTTATAAACAAAGCGAGACGCTTCATCTCGGTAGCATTCCTCTGTATCTCGAAATTGTATCTTATACTTATCCATTTTCTCTCTGTGGGTATATTGCAGAAATAAATTTATTATTATGCTATTTTATTATGAATGCGGCGTAGTTGAATTCAAGTTAGAAGTTGAATAAAATATTTTAATCAATAATAGTAATAATATATGTAGTTATTATTATTATTAATATTAATAAACATTTTTTTTACTATTAATGTAATAAAATAATTTTCAGTTAATTTAAAATTACTTAAATAAACTTTAATTAACTATTTAATATTGTTGAGAGGAATTACAGTTTCATCATACAGGAATGCTTATGAGATGAAACGTTATACGCTTTGTTTTATAAGCATCTCCGATGACTCGTTGGAAAGGGGGACCAGAAAAGGACAATAGGCATTGACAACGAAATCGGTCCTAAATGGGCAATTAAGTCCCAGCCCTGTTTCATTTATATTAATATTAATATTAGAAAATATAATTTATAGTATGTTATCATGGCTGGTAGCATTATAAACATAAAATTTTTATTACTAACGTTATAACAATAATAATAACTATAAAAATGAATTTTCATTCTTTGACTATGCAATTATAATCACAAATATCAAACACTTTTTCAGTGTATGATTAAAATCGACAAACGGGTACGTGCATCCTGCATTCGACGTTTGACCTGTTTGCGATGTCTAGATTATTGCAATCTATAACTTCAGCCTCACGCAGCCTTTTTGTCGAGACTGCCACAATGAGGCGGGAAGATGAATAAACGTTACGGAATATAGGTCAGTCCGTCGAGACCACAATTATTATTTATGTAGCAGATTGCTGATTAAAGAAGGCATATTAAATGTCGCGACGATAAGCCGCGTTCTATACGACCAGAGAACATTGCGATATAATTTGATCATCCCCAAGCGGAACGTTACTCACAAATTGATAAAATTTAAACGGATTTTCTCATCGGAGCGATATAACGTTTCGATGGGTTGTTCCGATCCGATATGTCAAATTACTTTTATACTGACGCGGAACGACGACGACGACGACGACGCAGTCAATGACACATTCACCGAACTTAATTGATGATTTGCATTTCTCATGAACTCTTTATAAAATTTAATTTAACTTCTTCAATTGGATTTAATTTATGTAATTGGATTGGACTTCAATTTATCTCTTAATTTATCAATCCTGAAAAGGAATAAATAAATTACATATATAGCATTTCATTTTGTTTTTACATATGCGATGTATTTTTTCTCTAAAGTTTATCGCGTTCAATTGCATTAATTTAAAAACACGCAGATGATTTATTTGTTATATGTATGTAAAGTACCTTTTTTTTTATTACGTAGAACAGTCAAGGAAGTTCCTGCTCATAGATCTCACGTGCCATGCGTCGCTTGCGTGTAATATTTTATTTGACATTTCGCTCGCGTGTTTTTAGACGATCTCGGTGACACGGAGACTCGGTCGGCGTGTCGCGCCGCGTCGAGCGATCGCAATCTAACCATGTGAAGGCTATTTAATATTACACGTGGAAACTCTCTTTAACGGTATTACACACTGATAAGCGATAAGGAGATCGTTCAATTCTTGCAAATTAAAGCACGCCACGTCGCATCCGCGGTTATTTCCCTTGCATCGCTCCGCGTAAGACCGATACTTTTATTCAAATTTCTCATCGGCCTGCGAGGCGCAAGCGTGCGATGATTACGCGCGTAGTGGCGTAAAATTGCGAGCGTCGCTAGAAGGTTTTACGGAGCGCGCCAATCTATTAGAATCTATTGGCGTAAGCGTGCCGATAAACTGCATCCTGCGGTTTGTTATTAAGTCTTAAAATGCGCGCGACGCATCGTGCATCTGTTCCGCTTTCAATGCGGGCGCAGCGACAGCGCTTTTCTACCCATCGCCGATTATTCCGCAGATATTCACGCATGTGCGTATCCGTCTGCGTCCAGAAAGAAATTATGTTTAAATTGATGCAATTGTTTTTTTAACTCGGTTTTTTTATGTCAAAGTGAAAATACCTTTGAGGAAAATAAAAATTAATTTGATTCGAAGAAATGACAGCCAAGTATTAGCTTTTCTTAAAGTAATTATCTGCTTAAATTAAACAAATGATTTTTTAATTCAAGAAAGCGCTGACAGAAATGTAAGAAATAATTCAGTTGGTCTGATTTTTACAAGTATATTTCTTTTATTTGAAAAAAAAAAAAGATTTGCATTGCAAACTATTTCTTTAATTCTAATAAAAGAAACAGCCAAGAAATGTCTTTGAATCGGAGAACCTTTTCTTTAACCGTATAACAATACAAATTTCTTCGATTCAAACAAATTTGTTTTTAGTTGAAGAAACTTTTCTTTGGGTTTTTAAGCGGAAAATATCGCGTTTATTTCCGCATTTCGTTTCCGCACGCATCTTCCGATTTTTTTTCTGAGACTTCAACAGCTCAAGCTCGTTTTCTTAGGCACACGGAAAGAACGTTAACAATTTTGCTCAAGTATAATTATATTGAACCATTAAAAAATTTACATTGGACGTTTAAGTTAGTTGCCAGAATGTCAAAATCTCTCGCAGCAGACTCATCATGCTGGAATGTCTCACGTAATTATTTTGATAGTTGATCATAAAATTATTTTCTGATCCGTGTCCAACTGAATTTCGGGACGCTGCAGTGAAATCGTTTCTTCCGCACAAGCCTCAACGAGCCAGCTTGCAAACGGGTTCGACGGAACCATGGAAATCCATCGCACGGGCTGGGATTCAACGCATGCTTCGAGCGGTACTTTATCAAATGTCCTTGGCAATTAATCCGGCAAACCGGGTGTACTTATAACTCGATTACGTAACCGTGCGCCGACGCGCGAACCGGCCAAAAGGTTGGCGACGTTCGCCGCCATTTATTTACCCTGTGCGAGGGATATTGTGTCGCGAGCCACACACACACGCACAAGCGGGTATTATAACTAGACGAATTAAATTTTCATTCATTCTGCGCGGATGCCAGAGGTCGGGCGTCGTTGGGCTCCTAATGAATTGCGAACACACGGTGCGTCACTTCGCGCGGAAGTTATATTTAACGCCGCTTGAACGCCGGCGGTTCGCTGGTTTTGCTTGCTCACGCCTGGAACGATGTGTATAATCTCATCGAAAATAACGACGCATCGGCGACGATAACGCAGATACGTGCGGTGGCGTTTATGTACGAGATACATCTGCTGAAATCTTGGAAGCTCGTCAATTACTGTTTTATTTATGGAAAATATGTCTGCCTGGCGGGATTATTTATCCCGTATAATCTTGCTACATTTCTTTTTGTGCAACGCCAGATCGTGGCTGCTGTTAATTCGAACGGTATGCTATTAGGGCTAGTTCCAGAGAGTTTCCTCACCCTCCTCTCGTATCTCTCCGCGCCCGTGATACGCTCCTCGAAAAATCGTCGGCACGTAATCATTAGCGCGAGAAATGCGGTACACGTGGAAATGGTTGGGCAACACCTCTCTCGGCCACACTGTTAGCGCTCGTCTTGCATAACCCGCATCCCATAATAACGTCCGCCGCGTCCCGACGATCCTCGTCGTGGTTCCCTTCGCGTTGCCTTCGCCGAGCAGCTTAATATCACAATTCCATCATTAATTAGCGTCGCTGGCCGCTAACCGCGGATTATAAATACGACCGGAAGACGGCGTGGAAAATATCGCGTGTGCTATAAATAAACGCGCATCGATGTTTACCGAGATCGCGAAAGCGGTGAAAAAGTCATCTACGTTTATTACCGTGCCGCGTCTAAAAAAAGATCATTGCGTTTGAATATATTTTGAACTCTCCGACTGCGGAGTAATAATGCGTATTTAGACGCGATAATTACAAGGTTACGTTCCGCGACAATCGCTATTTTTAATTCGTTTTCATTTCACTTATTTCATTTTAAGGATGTTTTAACCAAAAGTTATTGAAATTTAAAATCCGTAGGCTTCTCTAGATTATTCTTTTTTTTTCCTAATCAAAGACAAAAAATGTTATAACGAATGCTCAACTTTTGATCTTGGAACTGGCTGCAAGGAAGAAAACAATGAAAAATTTGATTTGGTAATAATGGTTTTTTTAGTGAAAATTACTATATTTTGTTGCAGTTTTAATGAATAACTTTTAAACGAGTAAGTCGATCTAAATGAATTTTTGCACGAATATTTATTAGAGTTTTATTAGTATATGTAAAAATTTTGATTTCATTGGTACTGCTACTTCCCCATCAAATTTGCGATTATGCATAAGAATCAAGAGATAAACGAAACATTAAATGACTTTTAAAATCAACAAGTGAATTGTGCTCGAATTTTACACAGATACTCAAACGCAATACTAGAATATTTTATGAAGTTTTTATATTACTCTCAATGTTTTGATATACGACCCTATATACATCCTTAATTGCGGTCGCCGTCGACGATCGGTGGTAGGCAGTCCCCGGGAGATTGCCAGGCTTCGCGGAAAATTTCGTCACGTCGGCAATGATATCGAAACCGCAAAAACACGCCCGCGCGAGTTTATAAAGTTTAGTCTGAAGAATGCGAGACGGGTGATTCCCGAGTCTGTCTTTGATCGTCCGCGGGATCATAAAGCGCACCGCTCCGAGAGGCAGCCGGGTTACGGCTGCCTCTCGAAGGACCGCCAGATCGTTAAACGTCCACCTGCATCGACTAGATGCTGCACCTCGCGCATCCCCCCTTCCTCCCGCGGAATCCTTTTACGACAATGGCTGGATGCGCGCCGCCTGTCGGTCTTTTATCTCTGTCGCGACGAACGTCGGCTCTGGGCTCCCTCCGTGGAGGAGGTGTTAAGGCAGGCAGCGAGCTCATAAAATATTCATACGAGGGTTACGGCGTTTTAACGGTACACGCCGGCGGATTCGCGAGGCTCGGGCGGGTATTAAATACCCGGGGAACGGAGAGTCGAATCGGAAAAAAAAAAATACTTTCCGCACGAAATGCAAAATGCCCGCGTGTTAAATATCCGCGAGCCTTTTATCTCACAATTGCGTTCATCTTTATTCATCTTGGCGAGCGTGTCCTTCCGCGTGTCGCCGAGACATTTTAAAATGTATTATACATACCGACGTTGGGATAAAATTAATTTCGAATTCAATATCAATGTTAATATTAATACGAATCTCTAATGAATACAAATTGGAAGGAGGCCTTAATCGACGTCTCCGTGAGCTTGCACGCGCGACAGGCAAATTATACAGAGCGCCGCTGCGACGCAAGGTCGTCTCGCGCAAAAAAGTGCAAGCTCCGTTGAATCAATGCTGCAGCGCGTACGCACGCACGCCCGCCTACCCGCCCTCTCGCCCGCCTCGGTGTCTGCCTGTAGTATTGCGTAGCCGTTTTGCGCACCTTTGCTGTTCCGTCAGAAATCGATACCTGTTGAGTGCGACCACGCATTCGCGCATACGTTATACGTACGTATAGTATACCGCACCGACGTACGCGTATGTGCGTTCCATTCTGCAAGATTATGCCAGCTCATGAATACATACGCGCCACAACTGTCGCCGGATGATTGATAAATCTATACTTCACTCCCGCTCGATATTATTCGCCGCACAACAAGTTGCCGACAGATACGCGCTTCCGCCTTCGGCAATGTGCGAGAGACTACCGATCTCTCGTAGCTGGCGAAAGGCAAGTCTGAAAGTCGGCGACATCGATCGGTTTGATTGCGACGTCGCGCCGGTGGTGGAGGCGGGGACGCGCCGCCGTATTTTTCGATTGACATTAATTATCGTTAATACGTATTATTAATTGCGAACTAATGTAATAATTGATAATAATTAATTTGACCAGTTAATAATGAAATTTATCGCTGTCATTTTTAATGGCTTTACGAATCAAATCGATGCTCGTCGCGCGCGCCACTTAATAATTTCACAACTATTTTATAACGTCGTTCTGATTTATTTATGATCACATTTATTACAATGACCGCAACTGATCGTACAAATGGGCAGTAATTTCATTTCCAATGATTATCCCGACTCTTTTGCTTTCTGAATTTTCCGTATCACGTTGTAAATCTCGGATAAAGGATCGGGTCCCTCGCGACCGCGACCGCGACGACGGGGGCTAGACGAGAATAAACCCAATGCGCGAATGCGGACGGACTAATCGGCTTAATTATTTATCCGCCCTCGGACTTAATGAGACGAGGTAAAAATCGAAGCTCCGCGTACTATCGGGCGAGTCGACATTTGCCTACTAGCGACTCGCGGAATTAGACGCGCACGCTGTGTGACTTAACAATGCGTAATTATCTTCAGGTTCTATTTTCAATCACTTGAATTATTTCAGCGGCGATTCATCGGCCAGACCGCGGCTCCAGTCGCGGTCTACCGCGCACCTACGTACAATTTACTGCGCCGTATTCTCGCGCCGTACATCTGATTTTCACGTCGCTATATCACCGGCCATTAATTTCCACTATTATCAGTATTATCGTTGATCGGGGTGTTCATAACGTTCTCAAGTTACGGTAATTATCGTCGAGTGCTATTAATTACGACGCGAGATCGATGAGTATTGCGTTGGTTGTCCTCGATGGGACGATTTAATAAATTAGGACCGTCCGAAGGGGGAGGGGCGCGTCACTGTTACAAAGCGTGAGCAGCATAGTCTTCGGGCAAGAAACGCGGACGTTTAAAAAAATCGCTTTCGGAAAAAGCTGTATTTGCAATGCGACGTCGAGGTAACGTTTTTCCTCACGAACAACGCGGAGGCAACGCTGGCGTTTACTGGTATTATCCACGTGAGAGAGGCTATAGAATAGACCGAGGCGAGTCGGATCAATTTTTCTTCGTAGGTAGAAAGGTGATAAAAAATTAATTTTGATATTGAGTTTTACCACAAATACTGAATCTTTGATTTACATAATAAAATTCAATAATACATAGGCATGAAATTTCTTTTTGCACAACGAAAAAATCAAAAGAGAAAATTATCCGATTTGCTTCAACATTGGATCACCAGATTAAATTAAATGACATCTAAAAGAAATAAAAGTAAATAAACTCTTTGAAAGAGTCTGTTAAGTCTTTTCGTTACAAACTCACAGAATTAGGATCGTGATTTTACACGAGAGACAAAATTTTTCTACGATCTCTGTGCTTGTATCGTCGACTAACACTGAATCACACGCAATACGGAATTGTCGTCTATTGTTTTCGCGGAAGGAGCTCGCGGAAGTAACTGGCGTGACCCAACGGATCGTATGAAATAAAAAAAAAACTAATAATAACTGTCTCAAAATTTATAATGATCCGATTTGCCTCGGTCTACCCTATGCTAATATCTTTCTACATGCGTTTCCTCCAACATTGTTTGCCGATTTCACCCGTCGTCCCGTCCGCGTCACGGCGAAGTTCGAATAATAGCGAACCTGCGTTGTGGAGCGCACGTAACTCGATTCCCCGGCTTCGTTTCCCATCGTTCCGGTTCTTACACGACGTCCGCGTTAGGGCGGATAAGTTTTCGCTCGAAGGGCGATACACACGAAGGGGGGGGGGAGGAGAGGGAGGCGCGGATTGCATCGGACATTCCCCCCGGGGGGGGGATTGAACAACGCGGCGGGCCAAATTAAATATTGAATATCGATCGCGCCTTTCTCCGACTCTGCTTGGCGGTGCACGTTGCGCCGATCGCGCTGACCCACTTGCCCAATTATGCTACATGCGCTATGTCGCGGAAGTGCTAAATCATCGCGTAGTCGCGGCACTGTAATACTTCACAGATAATACGGTCGGACGTCGCTTAGCATATTGTTGTGTCATCCGGCCTGATCGTCGGCCGATTACGTCGCGTTATTATTTCAGGGGCCGCGAGTTATAATTTCCAGCGTAACTTTTCCGGGATAAGTAGCGCAGAAAGGAGAAATGACGAAAGAAAAAAGAAAATGAAACACGCTCCACGCTTTCCGATCCACGCCCGCGAGGAGGGCGACGTATTAGGGAAATTTAAATACGAGATAAGTCGTGAGTTAGGATCGAATTATACGACTTCATTTCGCGCCCGAGAGAAAGAGCCGGCGTTTTACCAAGTTGGTGCACGGGAACTTCCGGTGCGGAAATTCTCGGACTTGTTTAAAATGTAATTCACTTTACTCCGAGATACTTGCCCGCGCTTTATGTTTTCAAGCCGTAGAATGGCATTCATAATTCCAGTTACGGACACTACTGGAGGAAAGAAGTAATACGACGAGATGAATATTTCACCTTATCGCATCCGCCGCACTCGGCGGCACGATAAACAACGATCGTTTCCGTATCCCAGCGAGTACTTGCGCGTAGCGGCACACGCCATTATCCGAATCGAAGGGTGGAAAGATATATTATGCCGCCTCTCTCCTTCTCTCCCTTTTTTCTCTCTTTCCTCCGTTACCGAAGAAGTAAATTGTCGGCGGCAGGTTGGCCCCGACGTCAAAAAGTTCAACGTCTCTGCGAGTACGGAGCGGAAAGGAGAGGAAGGGGAGGGAGAAACAGGGCTCAGCGGCATAGGGTGAGAAAGGGTGAGACGCGAGTCGGAACGAGAAGGGAGGAAGCAGCAGGGGTAGGCAAGACGCGCCGCGCGGCGGTTTATTGTGAGCGAGCGGCGAACGGTAGGAAAAAAGATGGGGAGAAGAAGGTCCATTTTCCTAATAACGCCCCGGGTTCAAACCGTAGTAACCGGGAAGGTTAGGTAGGTTCTCCCGCCGCACTGTTCTATCCTCCCTGTTTCTATCTTCCTTTCTGCCCGTCTTCTCCTCTTCTGTCTCTATCTCTCTTCTCTGCCTCCTCTGCCTGGCTGGCCTTCTACACCGCGCTCGCCGCGTTTATAACGGGTTTCTTTCTCTTGTTTAAGACCGTCCTTTCGCCACCCCCGTGGCACGAACGGCGCCTTTGCTACCTACTCGGAGGGCTGTTCCGAGGTTGCTCTTCCAACGATAAATAACTAGACGAGGATGGATAAGAATCGCGGGGGAGGAGGGGTGGAGAAGGCGCACGAGACCGCCAGAAAATAAAGAACCGCGCGCATCTCGCGCGTTCATCTTTTCGTTAGCGGCCGGCGGCGAACACCGCCGCGCTTTGATTAATTAATAACGCGGCGAGGAAGGATGAGTAGGAGTTCGTCACGCAATTACTCGTTAATTTTCCGTCAGTCGGGCTGGGTAAATCTTGCCCGTGTAATTGTGATTTTTCTGTTATGCCCGGCGAAGATGAGAGATTGAAGGAGAAATATTACAAAGCTGTTACGAGACTTCTGTTTCAACGGCAATGTCTTAATAAAGTATTTTTAATTAACGCGTACGCTTGCTTTATATTTATTTTGAAAAAAAAATTGCGCCACTGTACATTAAATGAAGAGCATTAACGTCGGGGGCAGAGCGAGATATCGCGACGAAATCTATCAGTTATATCGTCCAATCGAGCGAGCAGACGCGCGGAATTTTCTTTTTTTTTTTGTGAGCGTAAATCATTTTCTTTATAGAGATGACAGCGGGCGACCGTGAAATAACGTAATTCAATCTCGAATAGTTTATTCATGCGATATGATTGATCGATAATTAATTATCTGAAATTATCGAAGCCCCTCGATGCCAGATTCTCCCCCTTCCTCCTCCTCTCCTCTATACGTCTATACGTATATCAGGAGTAACGTGATACTCCAATGATCAATCGCGAAACTCATTTAGCGGGGTCGACGTATGACTTTCTCGATTATCTCCCGCCGGGGAGCGTATGACTGCCAATTAATCCGCCGAATATTGCTGACGCGGGCGTTGGAAAGACGGCAAACCATTTAATGGTTAAAGTACGTGTGACGCGGGAGAAGGAAATGGCACGTGTACACGTGTGTGCTCGTACGCAGTCGCCGCGAGTGTACGTATGTATGTGTGTGTGTGTGTATGTGTGTGTGTGTCTGTGTGTGCATACGTGCGCGTTGGTCACTGCTAAAAGGCCGACGAGATGGAGTGTAGGAGGGTCGATAACACGCTCTTCCCCACCCTCTTTATCTTCGAACGCCCTTCGTTCTCTCCTACGCGACCAGGTCGGAGTTACTTAACGTGATTAAATCCACCCCTGCGATCCCGCCCTCCAGCTGTCCGCGTATCCATCCCTTTTCCTCTTCCTCTTTCTCTCTCTCTCTCTCTCTCTCTCTCTCTCTCTCTCTCTCTCTGCCTCCATCTCGTGCCCTCGTTACGTCTCTCGAATCGTTCCACGCACGTGTGAATAACCGTTGCGAATCTGCAAATTAACCGATTCGCGATTGACCTGTTTACGTTTTATTAGCGACGCTTTCGCGTCGCTCTCGAGCTTTCTTCTTTTTTTTTTGTTATCTCAACGCATCCGTCGCGAGGTTTAACGCGTTTGGTTAGGTGAAAGGTCGCCGCCGCGCCTTTACGGCTCGTCTCGGGAATTGAAGCGCTATCATCTAAATGAAACGCGAGCATCGCCGTGTCGCGTTAGTTAATTATTTGACTGATTTATTACTTTGATACGCGATCGGTTACAACAGAGGGGATTTGCATGTTTTACCTGCAATCTGTATTTATTATTCACGTCCTCGTGAAAATTTTCACGTTAACTGTTTAAAGCGGCTCTATAAAATCGCGGGCTTATAAATTTATCGATAATTTAATTAATTTAGGTTTACGTAATAAATTGAGGGAAATGCGAAGAACATTGCTACGCATTATGTTATTAATTGATCGATTTCTGAGTAATGAAGTATTTTGAAGGGGAATTGCGTGTTTTTCTCTGTGTTTTGCATTTATTATATCGGTCGTTTAATAGATTTTCAATTGCGAGATTAAATCATCGAGTTGTTTTGATTAATTTTTCCGTTATCGCGATATCGGGATACGTCATCACTTCCTGCCCACTGGGCGTCGCGGACCGCGGTGTCTTTGGGTTATCGTGTCGCGCGAGTGAATGAGACAGGATAATTGAATTGACAATGATAACACGCCAACTGATCGTTATCCGCGCGATTTATTAGCGTTTTATATAATTTTTGTAAAAACAACAATTTGCTGGTTAGCCAACCTCCCACTTTCGCGCCGAATACACGATAATATTCTTTAAAAGGATATTTTTCAATCCCTCCCCTCCCCCGCTATCTCCCTCTACTCGAGTTTCAGTGAATTTGTGTCGCTGTTTAATTATGTAACTTGCGTTTAATTATTTTTGTGCGCACAATGCGTGCCGACAGGAGTGGCATAGTTGGGTCCGCGCTTAGTTATTGTAAGCCGTGTAATTTCCTTCAGATCGTATTTCCGCGTTCCCCGCCGAGTCACGTAAATTCGAGCGAAATGCCACCGAGGATTACACCCTCCTTAATCAATTGCCACGCCGAATTTACCGTCAGCGGAAGCGCGCGAGGGGAAAATCGGAGGAAATTCGTGAGTATAATATTGGCTGCTCGTTCTTCGCGCCGAAATTCTTCTCGCGGAGAACTCGGCGGTCCTCCACGAAGGATTCAATGGAAAGAGAGAGAGGGCCACTTCCGGAAGGAAGAGGTTAACGGGGCGACTCCACTCTCTTCGCGAAGAGTCTCGTGTGTGTGTGATACGCGTGCACCGGTGTGGGTGCATCCGCGCGCATATGTGCGCGCTCGTTGCGTCACATCGAGGAAGTCGATGACCCACCTCCACCTCCTCTTCCTCTTCCTCCCTCTTCTCTCCGCTTCGTCTCTTCTCTCTTTTTGCACCGCGCGCACCGCCGTTGTGTGTTCCGATATTCCGCCGAGTAAACCTTTGGTAACGTCCGCGTACTTTCCGCGCGTATTTTCTGAACGCGTGCGCTCGTGTGTGCCTGAGGAGAAAAATTCGTGAATGTATTTTGCGTGGATCGCGAGTCGGGAACGGTTGAGAAAGAGAGAGAGAGGATCATTGCCGCATTATTAGGTTGATCGTGCACTGTAAAACGGCATATGCGGTTGAAAAATGGAAATATGAAAGATAGGAAATTTTTCTGGAACACCGGTGTACCTTCGTGTACACCGAGAAAAAAATTATTAACCTGACTAAATTTTTCATTTTGATTAAATTTCTTCAATTCAAGTATTTATGTATTTTAGTTAAACATATGAATGTTTAAATTAAAGTTCAAGCGTCTCACGTCTTTGAATTAAATGCATAAATACTTGAATTGAAAAAATTAATCGAGTTGAAATATTTAGTCAATTTAACAATTTTTTTGTTCAGTGTACGACTACAATGCGAAGCACTCAATAACTCGCAGGTGGATTTCTACTTGACGTACTGCGTTATTGAAATTCAGATTTTTCTCTTATTTAATTCAAAATAAGTTAATCTTTTATCTTCCTTACAGACGTTTGTTGCTACGAATAATTAGTAATTCTATAGATTTTATCGTAAATCTAACATTCGAGAACCTACTCGAGATGTGTGATTATCCCGCTGAACGGTCTCTTTTACCGATAATAATATAGTAGCATTCAAACAAGATTTACACAATGCTAAAATTACGTGATCAAACTGTGAGGCGCGCTTTCAAATTACTATCTTTAGGCGATTAGTTGGGGTTATGACACCTATATTCCCCACGAGCTATCCTTTATTCTGTATTGTCGCGGAATTGCGTTCTCACGATGGGGATTCTTCCGTGAAGGGGCCGCAAGGGGATTCAGCCCCTCGTCGGTGATCCGACTTGTCGGTGTGGTTATTCATAAGGTCGATATCGGGGCGACTGTCGGATGCAAATCGAGCGGAAGTCAACGACGAGGCGAAACGACGTCTCTAACCGAGTCTTTTGCTCTTCTGGCCGAGAGAAGACGACGGGGAGAGCGAGCGATGGTGGGAGGCACGAACGACTCGATTAAAACTCCTCAGGCTCGTTTAACATTCGCCCTCTCGTCGTTGCTGTGTTTCGCCTCGAATCCGGACGGCAACGGTGATAGTCATTGCCGAACTAACTCTTGTCGAGGATCTTGACGAAGATTCCGGCGAAATTTCTTCACGGATTAATGTTTTTTCTTCTTTTTCCCCGTGAAGCGGGAAAACATCTTCGTTCCGTATGATGAGAGTTAAGGATGTATAAGATATTTCTCAAAACATTAAGAAAATTATGAAAAAGTTACAGATTGTTTTACATATCATTTACAAGTAGTAGAAAAAATTTCGCGGCGATTTCTATCTGGATAAAAATTATTTCAATAAGAATTAATATAATTGGGTAATTTTAATAATAAAATAAGAAATAATGTAAACAATTGAATTTTTTAAATTAAGTACTTTAAATATTTGAGACGATTTATGTAAAGTTTTATTGCGGTGCAGTGATCAGTTTTGTAAAATAAATAAAGTTTATTTATTTACAAAATAACTGAACAGACAATCATAATAAAACTTTGTATAAATTGTCTTGAATATTTACACAAAAAATTGAGATTTTCCTTAATGTTGTTAGAAATAATTTAATTTTTAACACAAATAGAGTAAATAAATTTAAAAAAAATGTGTTATTAAATAAAAATATAATCTTATTCATACAACTTTTATATGTATATAGTTTATTTGAAGTGTTAATATTAAACACATTTCCAAATTGTATTTACTTCTCAGGGACTATATTTCCGATACATTCTTAATCACTCACACCGGATATCTCACGTAATGTCGCGAATGATTCGTCTATCAAAGTTTCTGAATTGATTACAAATAAAGATGCGATGTCATGCTACAAGTTCGATGTAGGGAGCAACTCGGGCAACCTTATCTGTCATTATAAATGATACACCTGAACGATTTGTTACTCAGATAGCGTTTCCGCAATAAAGCAGCGCGTAATTACGCGAGGAGAATTTAATATCGCGCAAATCGAAATCGGAGCATTGCCGCGTGCGCTAAACCACCAGTTACTGACGTTGACGTCGAATTATCAAAGGCTGCTGTGAATAACGTAAATAGCGCGTATACTTGGGCCTGCGACGTAACGCGAGAGGCTGTTTGGCCGGGGTGCCGATTATGTAAGCGTTAATTAATTAATTATCGGAGGATGTTAATCGCCGTGGATCGCCTCCCGAGCAGTAATTTTGCGGCCGCTGAACGCCGGCGGGAGACAATGATATTAGCGATACGCGAAATAATGGCTCTCTTATGAAAATCGTCCTTGCTACCGCCGTGCCGCCGCCGCCGCCGCCTCCTCGCGCGCCGGTAATTGCTTCAAACACGTATAATTACTGGCGAAGCCGTCGCCGCCGCCAGCGTTTGGGTCTCGCGCTGATGAAGGGGCGCGCAAATTAGCGGAAAGGGCCCCGATGTAAATGAGCCGTTTAAGCATTCACGGCGTCGCCATGCCGTAAAAACGCGCAGGAAGAGGAGCCCCCTCTCCTCCTTCCCCCGATCCTTGCCGCTCGCGCGTCCCGCCACTTAACACTCTCCCGCCGCGGGTTCAAGGCCAACGAACCCGCACTGACCCCAGTCGCCGTCGGGGTTTAGGCTTACGCCGCGCCGGTAAACGTCATCGTGTGACCCAGTTTGCATAAGTCCGCCGTAGGCCTCGCGTGCACGCGCGTGTGCATATAACGCGCGCACGATTCACGAGTGGTGCCGCCGCGTTAGGTAACCCCGAGCTCGAGGCGATTGAGTCGGCGCAACGCTTTTATTATTCACGAGGGAGGTGCTGCTTGCCTCGGCAGCAGCGGGCACACACTGACATCAACTTTCGGAGGAGTCATCGGTTTTCTTCCCGGAGATACGAAGGCTTCGGGAATTACGTCCGACTTAGTGGCTGCCTGGGAATATGTGAAATTTAGCGCAATAAATTCCGTTACGCGTTACGCCGCGCATGCTGATGTGCAGCGATCGGGGCAGCGCGCAGCGCTCGCTCGCGCAAACGGAGTTACATCGTTCACTGTTCCCCTCCATGCGTCCAATCAAGCTGTCAGCTAGCTAGTTATTTACTTTGGATACTTTTATTGGCTGCTTTTAAATGAGATTTTCACGCGTACGCGCGCTTAGTTAACTCGGTTAATTCTCGGCGAGAATCACTTCTCAAGAAAACGAGGAAAAAGAAAGAGAGAGAGAGAGAGAGAGAAGAATGTTTTTCGTATTCATGAAGCACATGAAAATTGCATTCATCGAGATACAATAAACGAGCGTCGGCCAATAACGTTGTTCAAATTAATAATGTAATAAAACAGCGAAATATCAAGCTTCAATTTGCGGTCGGCATTGAATTCTGCGAAATTCTCTAATATTAACTAACCATGCGCACGATCTCTCTATAACTTGTCCCAGTGCATCAGTAATCGAAGCGTCCAACCAACCAACCAGGCAGCCAGCCGCGGCCGTCCCGATGGTTTGCCGATCGATGGTGATGGACACACACGCGATGGTTTCCTGCAGGAAGGCAATCGCGCGACGTACGGGCGAAGGGGGGAGGGGAAACGAAAGAATCATCGAATATAACCGGAGACGCCGCGAAGGCGTACGACCTTCGCCCGAGTATCGATTAATAGCGGGTTAAGCTCAATGCCAGGCCGAGAACGATCCGCTAATCCTCTATACGCCGTATTGTCAATCTGGTTACTATCGGATTTAAGCTACGTTAGGGGAAGACGGGCCCGAATTCCTTCTCTCGGCGCGCCCCGAGGGAATTTCACCCCCATAGAGGGAGAGACGTAGTAAAGTAATTATTTATCTATCTGCGTAATGTGATTTGCCGTTTATGTCTCTCGCGAGCGGAATGGTGATCGAGGTAGTGATTGAAAAGTTTGAAATTGGGTCGGCCTATAAAACTTTGTACTTGCATTTTTGCAAAACGTAGCGTCCTAGGAATTCAGGCCGTGTTTAATGCCGACATCTCTCGGTCATAACTTTTCGCATTTTTAAGCTATTGAAGCTTCACCCACGCGATCGTTGATTTTAATCTTATGTCGCGAACGTATCCAACTTTTGCGTAGCCGCTTCGCTTGTTTTTTCACTTTATCGCTACTCAGCTTCCATTAAAAAGAAGAGAGAGAGAAAGAAAAAGAAGAGGGAGTCGGCATTCGAGCCGTCTCACCTATTAATTTATTCCGACAGCGGCGAAAAGACGCGAGTAGGAGGAAAGGTAGAGAGGCGACGGGTTTACAGCAAGTCCGTGTTTTCCAGCGGAAACTTTTCACTCGGTAGAAACGTATAATTCACTTTTGCGCACGGACGGGATTTTTGTTGAAAGCCGCGCAAAAGCGCGAGGCAGTGGCCTGAGGTATTTCCCGTTCGAATTTTCAGTCCTAAAGAGAGCAAGCAGCGCCCATGCAATATTTATACGCCCGCGCGAAACTGGAAATATATGTGTGTTAAAAATATACACGGTCGTGTTTCGGTATAGCCGCCGAACTTTTAAAATTTCATGCATTGCTCATAGCTGCGTATGCGGCCGCATTTTACATTCTGTAAAGTATTTAACGACACGGTGAATAATTACAGAGTCGCGTAATGTTCGCTAAATTCCTAGCGATTCCCGCCACTGCGAGTAGCAATGAAAATAGTAAGTCGACTATCCGTTACTTTCGCGCATTCTTTCAAAGATTATAATTAAATTCGCTATTTTAGAAAGCAATTTCAAAATTTTATATCTAGAGAGACTCCGAAAGCACTTTGGTGGCGGTGCAATTAACGTAAAGGCATTTAAATTAACTCATGGTCCGCTTTGTTATAATATTTTCCACGTGTAAATGTATGCATTGTGAAAAAATTTTAAATTTTTATAGCGAGTCTATTTCTGATATTTTAAAAATAGAACTCTCTTTGGAACGAATAATTCAATTTACATTCCGTTTCATTTATTCCCGCCTTTTTTTTACTAATCTTCCAACGCGGCTATAACTTTATCGTCGCATCCGTTATCAGAGCCATGTTTACGCGAGCATTCTTGCCCTCTTGCACGCCGCTCTCGATCCGAATACTGGAATTGTACCGCCATCACCCTTGTCGCAATACGTGTCGTTTCTTTTACGATGCACTTGCGGCGAGCCACGTGCAACGGCGTTGAATTTGCAACCTCGTTCGTGACGCGCGCATCGGGTCAGAAACCATCAAAACTCAAGTGCTCGGAAGAGTGAGAGGGAGAGAGATATAGTTATCCAGCCTCCTCGAGAAGTTTCCGAAGTCGGGGATAACTTTTGGCTCCGACCGAAGAGGTGAACTCCCGAGAATATCGCGTCGTCGCGCGGCGCAGCCCGTTAATAACTATCCGCGTTGACGTGTGCCACGGCCGACTTGTGCATCGTCACTCGTTGGCCCGAGACGACGAGCACTATGCACCTGGCGGGTGAATGAGCCTCGTACATTCTCTTACGACGTAAATGAACGCGATAGAAACGGGCGAGCACAAGCGCGTGAGAGCTAATCTCTCTTTTAAGTTTTATCCTATTTTTCCGCAAATTTTCTTTATCGGATTTTCAAATTGATACAACTCGAAAAGTCTTAAACCATATTAAATACGTGTTTTTTTTTTTCTCAAATTTATCTCTTGTCCGGGAAGAAAAGAGAGCGTACTTTTCTTTGCCCATGAAAAAGCATTTCCATTTTTCTCGCGATACGTACGCGGCTTTATCGCTTTACGCCGCGACGATTCGTCGTGACACGAAAGATTGGACGAAGCAGGGGACCAATCTATTCCCAATAGATAGGATCCATTTCTCTGTCGAAAATATGCCGGGCCTCGTTCGCTTTGCGATTTTACGCTCGTTCGAAATGTTCCTCGAAAAATCGAACCCGTACGGCGACGACGACGACGACGACGACGACGCTGGAACATTTCGCAATTTGCGGGCGGGACGACCCGGCCAAGCGGAATGGAGATGCAAAGCCGCTCTAGATACGTTTGGATAAGCTCGAAGGAGCCGCCCGGCGGTAGCGGTAGCGTTTATGCAAGTCGATTCCGCATCGTGGGGCACCCTGGAGTGTCGACAAACTGGGTCGTCGTCGTCGTCGTCGTCGCCGTCGTCGCCGCCGCGCCGCGCCGCCGGCCTGTGGCACATGTCGGCTCACGTTTTTCCCTCGCATCCCTCCCGCGTATGTGGCGCAGCTTGCCCCATCCCCTCGACGTGATATTCCCCGTTCTCTCGTTTGACACAAAAGACTCGGATCTCGCCGCCGGCCGTATGACATTTTACGTATTCTTATACGTCCCTCCGCACCCGAAAGCGAACGGGCACGTAACGTTCTTTCCTTTAACCTAACCCATTTTAGGATCGAATTATTTTGGGCAAGTCACAATTTCCCGCGAGTA
Source organism: Solenopsis invicta (assembly GCF_016802725.1). Taxonomy (NCBI): domain Eukaryota; kingdom Metazoa; phylum Arthropoda; class Insecta; order Hymenoptera; family Formicidae; genus Solenopsis; species Solenopsis invicta. Next base: position 24,344,247 of record NC_052668.1, read on the forward strand.
CTGTTTTCCCTTCTCCGGCGAACACGCTGAAACATCGTTGTTAGAAGACAAAGTGAAATTGGCGGGTTAAGAGGCGGCTTTTTCCAGCGAGTAAGAACGAAGTTTGATCATTTTATTTGACTTTATTTTACTCGTGTCCTTTTATTAATAAAAGCGTATTTTGCTTATGCTCTTGTTGCACTGTTTATATACAACAAAGCCGTCACGCGTAGCTTCGCTTCTTCTGTACTTGACAACGCGAAAAAAATCGAGTGCTTTTTGCAGGTAAACTCAAATAACCTGCCAATAAATGCGAGTCGCCCTTTGTCGGACAACGGCGCGGCGCAGGCTTCTTTATCGTCTACCCCCGTTTTAAAATTGAAAAAAATAATGCTCAGCCTTTTGTTTGATGTAATGCGACGGATTGTTCCTTGTATAAATTAAATGAGTTCGCGCATTGGTATGCAGTTAGGGAAATTAGAAAAAGACGTTATCGATTAACATAACAGTCACAGGTTCTTTCTCTTCTCATGAAAAGTAATGTAAGTCATTTTATTTTGTATTTATAGGTTTTAGAAATGGAGCAGAAATATGTATCTCCTCCCCTATTTTACATAATTGTAATTGTAGATCGCGTTCGGTAGACAATATAGGAGGATATAACATATAAAACTATCGTATCGTTTATTTCCGAGCGGCAGGAAGGGGAGAGTTGTGCATTTGTCAGACTTCTCTCTTGATTTTATACCTTGCATTATAATGCACTTCTTGGAGTTTCGCCTACGTTCTCTTCGTCAGCTCGCCGCTCGTACTTTTCCTACGGATGCAAATTAAGCGTTGCAGCCAGGTAATTCCCTATCATCAGTCGGCCGAACAACAATGAAAGGTATTGCTTAATATGAGGTCGTACGCGAGGAGGAGGCAATCGGTTACCTGGAAGTGACTCAGAATTTCGTAGTGGCACCATGAGAAATCTAGGTCACGCTAACGATTTACGTTTCTTGGTTGTGCTGAAGTAATTTTCAAGCGCCCGTGTGTGTATGTTATCTGCAACCTTAAGAAGGCATGACATCGCTTAAAGTGACTGCACAGATGCGCGTTACAGTATTTCAGTGTGGCAACGAAATATTGTTGAAAATTCGAGATTATTGTATTTAAGACGATTCGCTTGGATTTTATCGCAGTGCTTATTTTTGCTAACGTCGCCTTATCAAAGTGTCGGTTTACTGAGACAAAAATGTTTGGTATTTATGACTAGTGCGTGATAAAAGAATCATGATAGGGAGATCCATTTTTACAGTTACTACTGCTGATAATGTCAATAATAGTAAAGACTTTGTGTTTATAAATTTTATTATAAATTATAATTTCAAATATTAATATTAATATAATATAAAATATCAAGATTGGATGGAAAAAATAAAATAAACATATTTATATAACAAAGACAATCACAATTGTGAGTAAGACTATTTTTTAAATATTTTTTTTTTTACTATTTACGTAATAATAGTAATACCTCATAGCTATAATTTGCAAGAGGTTGAAAAAAGTATAAATATATTGGCATCGAAAATTATTATGAATTATAGTTAAATTATGGTAAATTGCAGCTATTTTTTTTCTCCCAGTGTTCGTTGTTTTGTGGAGGTTCTTTTATCGCGAGTGGATCGCAAAATTAGCCAAGTTTGTAATTGTGTCACGGTGTTTTGCGATATTTGACCGTAGGAATTCAATCCACGCTGTCAGCTTGAGTTTCCAGCTGCGGTTAATTAATTTTGAAATGCATATGTTGGTTCACAGCGATGTTTCTTCTTAACGTGACAGGTGGACGCCGGTTATTTCAATAAAGCACGTTGTCAAAAATCAATAGTTCCTCTGGTGAAAAGGAATTGGCGATACTTGCTATCTGCTTATCAGCGCATTATTGACAACCACCATACAAAAAAAAAACGTTCGCTTTTGCAAAGCACCCTTACGTATCGAGAAAGTGTCAAAATTAGATAAAATATAGACTAGCAGCGTATGACATTTCGAAATATTACCACAGACTCTTCGTCGACTCGCTGAGACTCCGGGGCTTAATTCAAGATTCATTCCCGTACGTGCGATAGGAGATATTTACTGTTCTATTCGCGATAGAGCATTCCAATCGATGATTTCGTCAGTCGGGAATGGAAACATGCTTTTAAATAGCAACTTCTGTAATTCACGTTAGGCGCTCTTGCATTGTTATTACGCGGCGCTACGTGGAAAGGCAACAGAGGTGTGGGTCGTAGATCTGTCGAGGATGACTTATCGCCACCATCGGCGGGCTCTATTTGCGTCATCGCGCGATAGCGGCGCATAAACAATTCGACGTATATCGCGGCAATAAACGCGTTGCTGCGCGATGGATCGCATTGCGCTTGTTGCCGGTTGCAACGCGAAGGAGGCGAAACGTAATCGATTATCGAAGACGGATATTAGTAGGCGTAATTAATACAGACCGGGATCGCCCCTTTGGGGCGTGACTATAAAAAGGAATCGTCTCGCTTAGTCCGCCGGATACAAATGAATTTTCCATTGCGTCCGCCGAGGTAGAAAATAAACCCCTTTGTCCGGAATATACAATAAAGAAACAAGTATTTAATCGGCGATATTTACGATGATCGGCGCGGAAGGGCGAATCCTCATTTCATTCCCGGAATACGTCATGCCCTCGTCATCGAAATAACGCAGCCTCGCCGGCAAATCGCCCTGCCCTCGGGTCTCGTATCGACGTGTCTGGTCTGCTTTTGCGGGGACCTAATTTCGGGAACGAGGCCGATCGGCGGCATAATGCGTCACGATTTCCTCGCGGATCATCTATCGAGCCGCGGGAGCGGGAGGAGAGAAAAATACCGAGAATCATGAAACGGCTGATGAAAGGGGGAAGAGTGGAGGACGAGAGGGAGGAACGACGCGGCCTGGAACGAGAGACAAAGTCGCGACGGAGGGAGGCAAGGTGGCCCGACCAGATCCTTTCGGTCAAACAGGTGCACACAGCGCCGTTCTGGCGTGTGCCGGCTAACTATATACGCCTTAATAATACATGGACGCGGCCCGTTCACGGCCGGCACGCACGCACACATTAACATAAACACAGGTCGCGATAGACACATCGATCGATATGCATGTACGCGCGAGCAACAACTGGGGCCTCATCCGAACATTTTCGTCGATCGTCCCGTTTCGTAGCCCCTCGTAACTTTCAAGGCACTTTCTTCGTTTCTCGAAGAAAAGTCCGTCCGTGCGACACAGCAAACGTGGCAAAAGCGATCGTGCAAATGTAAAATGATTCTCAACTCGCGGCGCGGAGTCGTTAGCGATTTTTGCATAATTCTTGCTGTTTGAATAAATATTTGCCCGCGGGGGATTTTTTTATGTTATTTTTTCTACATCCGCGTAATCGAAAAATATAACGCAATGTAAGTAGAAATTGTTAATTTCATTAGTTTTTTCAGACTTGTTTGCATAATCCCGCGTTCGTATTAAAAGCTTCATATCGGTAATCCGGGATAATTACGATGGCTAAATATTGCATCGCAATCGTTTCTGCGTCGTGCAAACTTTATGAAATGGCACGCATTCTACCGGTTTGAAAACGTTTATTTATAAAAAATTCGGAGCTACCGTGCCGTATATCAATTTAATAGGATTTACATAGACAATTTGAATATTAATGTTTCACGGAGCCGCGACTCGCGTCGCTTTAATTAACAATTTAATCGGAGAACGCAATTCGCCGGCGAGTTTCGGATTATCTTCCTTACGACGATTAATTTTCTTTCGATCGAGCATTTGAGCTCGTCGTCTCTAATCGCATGACGAATCGATGGAGTGCGATCAATCAATTCGCACGAGTGCATCACCGCGTTTCCTCGCCCTCGGTGGAGGGGGAGGGTAATGAGGTAAGGGAAACCAAGCGGGTGCCTCGAGAATGCTTGAGGTGTGCGTCGAGCAGGCAGTAAACACGTAGGAAAGACGAAGGCCCTTACTCGGTGCAGCGGAGTGCCACTTATGCACAATGCGCTCTCGTCGGGCTTGTGTGTTGCACTCGCGGCGCGGCACGCACGGGAACGCGACACTCCGGATTTTCGGTGGGTAGAGAGAGACACTCCACCTCGACGAAGCGCACGAGCGCGTTACAACAATATTTGCCTTCCCGACAGTGGTCGCTGCTTTTTACGGGGGAGAGCGAGAAAACGCTCGCCCGTATAATTATCGTTATCGTTCGTATCGCGATGTATCGCGCACCGAGTCGGAGTCAGCGGTTATTCATTGTTCCTTCGCTTCGGCTTGTTCCGAGCGATACATCATCGCCCCGGCGCGTGCAAAGCGTTTTACATTAGGAGACGGTGGCGGCGGCGGCGCGGCCTCTCCCCGGCGATCGTCCTGAAAAAGCTCGGGAAATCGAAGCAACGAGCGGCACGTAATTCAACGGTGGGAGGAAAGCGGACACAAATCTTGTCTTGGAATAAGTTTCTCGACAGATAAGGAGACGTTATGAAATATATGTTTATAAAATAAAGTATAGGAATGTGAGACAGAATGGAAAATTTCGAGGCGTCGAGGGAATATGATTTAGGAAAGTTCTTTCTATAAAAATATAAAAATATAGTTTTGATATCAGCACGGATCTCAGTGGATTTGCGCTAGCGCAAAGTGCACAGACTTTGCGTCGATAACGGCTGCGAAAATAATTCATTCCGACTTGCTAAATTCTCATACACTAATTGTTAATATTTGCAAATTCAATGTGTTTTGAAAGAGCGAGCCTATAGTTTTCAAATTTAGGCCCTGCGCGCGCCGCGCGTATAATGGAAAAATATTAGGAATAGGAATTAAAATTTTAGAATTAGTTTTCTCTTATTTTTTTTGTGTCCATTGTGCACTACGTTTATGTTCATTCAGAAAACTGACTCTAAAAGTCTAGTTCCTATTCCTAATATTTAATATTCTTCTATTGTGCGCAGGGTTTTAGTAAACACATTTAGTTAGTAAACACATTTAGAATAATAATGAGTTGTGTTGTGTTTCGTGCGTAACACATTTATATATTATATCTTATTAATACTCATTGTTTATTACATTCAATATTTATTGATCTGAGGAATTTTGAATTTTAATTATTTTTTTATTTTAAAATTTTAATTTTCATTTCTATTCCAACATATTTCAAGAAGAATCAAATCGGCGCCGGATACCCGTGACATGTCGCTTGTTAATATTCCTTCATCGTGCGCAGGGTCTATATTTCTCAGTTTATTATCTTCAATTTATTCGCCTTCTTCGTACGCCACAGGTATATGTTCAAGTTAGCTCGCATCTATCAGGTGAAATAGTCGGTATAAACCGAAGCCACAGTTTAAACAAGCAATCGCGGTGCCGATCATCGATGAACCTCGCCTTCATTGAATGCATTAATTCGAGCCGCGTTTAGTCACGTCGCAGCTCGGATTCCACGATAAACTTCCGCCAATCGTAAAAGCCGAGAGAGCCGCAATGAAATACGAGGGTAAGGTGTAAGGGCCAGGGAATAAATGTAGAAATCCAAGCCGCTATAAACGCCGTGTCGGTACACTATGCGCGAATGTGTCGGAAACACATATCTTCTTATATGCAATAAACGGCGGGTTGCGAAGAGGAGATTAACGACGACAAACGCTCGTCGAAAGATTTTCCCCGTGGCTTAGTGAATTCAATTATTGCTCTCCCTCGCACCAACGTTTTTCATTTCGAAAACAGCTAATAATGGTAGTTACACCCGGAGAAAAGTTTCTTCGTGTCAAAAACAATTTGTTTGAACCAAAGAAATTTTGTGCATTGCCATGCAGTTAAAGAATTGGAGAAAAGCTTCTTTGACCTAAAGAAATTTTTTGGCTGTTCCTTTTATTAGAATTGAAGAAATAGTTTGATTGTGCGATGCAAATCTTTATTTATAAATAAAAGAAATATATATTTTAAAAAATACGAACGATTAAATTATTTCATTCTGTCGGTACTTTCGTTGAATTAACAAATTATTCTACTTGCCAAAATTAAACAAATTATTCGAACAAATTATTTTAAAAAAGTCTTTTCTTGAAATTAAATAAATTTTTATATTTAACTTAAAGAAACCAGGTTAAGTAAACAATTTCATCAATTTAAACATAACTTTTCTCTGGATATAAGAGGATCGAATCGAAGGCGCACGCGTTCACGTTCAGAATTATATTTCGAGAGATTTTTTCATCTTCCTGTATTTATTGTATTTTCATGTGACCCCCGTGCAAGGGGGTCAACGACAGGCACGCGCGCGCACGAGATCGTCGATAAATTCCGGGGAAGAAAGGTCTCTCTCTCTTTCTCTCTCTTTCTCCTGGCAACCTAAACACGCATAAATCTCTCAATCGAGCCGAGAGAGGTTTCCCGCTTGCCGAAGTTTCCCGCTTCCGACGAGGAGGGGTCCTTCAACCCTGGGCACGAGGACAGTTCAACGGCGCGCGATATTACGAACGGTCACGTAGGCGCTTGCCGACCCCACTCCCTCGTATGTACAAGGGCCCGGAGTCGCGAAGAGTCCTGATGACGGGGGCACCGCGACGTGTATATCGTTCAAGAGGAAGAGGAGGAGGAGGAGGTGAGGTGAGGGCGAGGTCGAAGACGGGGGGAGGGGCGAGGGGACACGTAACAAAGCCCTCGGTGCTGCGCGCAGGTGAAGCGACCGTCTGCTCGCCAAGCTGCGCGCGCTCGCGTTCGCGCAGGGGCCCCTCTCGTCTCGGCGCGTGTTCCGGGGCCCGTTTACCGTACCTTCGGCGCGGCGCGGCGCGGCGTGGCGCGCCACCCGGCAGCGAGCAACAGCGAGCGGCAGCGGCGGTAGTAAGCAGAAAATCGTGCCGCGGCGATGCCGCCGCCCGACTAGAAGGGGCCCCTTCTTCGTGTGCCTCAGTCAACCGACGCGCGTCGCTAGAACCGTACACGCCACGCTCTCGCCGTGCTGGCGTGATTTAAATTTCTCTTCAACCAGTCGCAACCGAGTGTGCCGCCGCCGCCGCCGCTGCCGCCGCGAGATGTTGCCGGGGGCTCTCGCGAGCCGGTTCTAGAAGTTCGAACGCGAGTAGAAGAAGAAAGAAGCTTCGCAAAGTTTCATTCATTCTTGCGGTTGGATTCGCATCGGTATATTGGCGACACCGCGCACCGTCGACGAGGATTTCTGAGGTTGCCCCATTATAGTGCCGATCGATCCGCGCAAAGTTGAGTGCGAAAAGGAGGTGGGAACCTTTAACGGCGGGAGAGGAAAGAGGTGGGGCGGGGGGAGGAAAGGAAGAGGGTGAGTTTCTACTTTGTCCCCTATCGATTGCGTAATGTGCGCCACGGGAAAGTAACGTCGCGTGTCGTCGAGCCTGGCGTGGTGACATTTAAACCTGCGCCGACCGAGAAGTGTTGACCGTGCGATTTGCAAGTTTGCGCTGCTATCGATCGTATCGAGTGCGAAGTTCGCGAAGCGGAGCGAAGCCGAGGCTCCGAAGGCTCGTGGATCTGTGACGCGGAGAGTGCGCGAGCAGAGGAAGATGCGCGAGCGACGCCAATGATCATCGGGCGCGTGCACGGGCGCTTGAATTAATCAACGTGCGTGTCATCGTGCCTGACGCTCATTTAAATTCTACTCCTAGTGAAATGTTGACGAGGAAGAGGAGCAGGGGAAGAGGTGGCAAACGTGAAGGGGACGGGGATTACGGTGCGGACAAAGTTGCGCGCGGTATCGATCGGCGTTGAGTTTCAAAACGAGGTTCAACTGACGCGCGTCCCTATTGGCTCGCGATGAAGGGTATCGCGTGACGTTCTTCATAAAGGCGACCGTTTCTCTCCAAGCGCGCGTATATTTATCATTCGCTGTCGTCAGCGAAGTTATCACCGTCTCATTAAAATTAGTTTCGGCGCGATCAATTGTTGTACCGCGTCGCGCCGACACGGTTGACGAGAAATTACGTGGAAACCTGTGTCATCGATCGGAGCTCGGTTTCGAAACCGATGACGGGGGGAGGGGGGGAGTCTCACCGAGGACCCGGGAGAGCACAAAGGAGACCCCCTCTCTCTCTCTCTCTATCTCTCCTCGTGGCTTTATAAGCCGCATTCCCGCGTCGACGATATCGAGCTCCGATATCTCGCGATCTCGACGTCGCTTCTCATCGTGAAATGCGAGAAATTTGTGATTAAGATTTCCTCGTGCTTCGCAAAGCGCGCGTGATTCTCATAAATGACCCGTGCCGCGTATTAAACGTGAGTGAAAACACCGAGTCATGCCACGTGCCGCAAAATCGATAATTTTAGAGCATCGCCGGAAGCGATCTAGACTCGTGGACGCGGCACTCGTGTTTTTTGCTCGCTGATCTTTGCCTCGTACGATCGTTCGGCTGTGGAAGCGAGAGTGCCGCGATCCGTACGCATGTGAAATCCTCGCCGCGTATCGTTCCCGAAGGAGTACGTGTGCGCTTCCTCGTAGGCCGCGATCTCCCGCCGGTCTTATTGAACGTCTACTGTCGTCGTTCACTTCTTCTGCTTCTGCACTGAGGAAAAAAAAGTTGTTAACTGCATTTTCAACTTGATTAAATTTCTTCAAGTATTAATGTATTTAAGTTAAACACATAAATGCTTAAATTCAAGTTTAAGTATTATATGTGTTTGAATTAAATACATAAATATTTGAATTGAAATTTAATCAGGTTGAAAAATTTAATTAATTTAACAACTTTTATTCTCAGTGTGAGGCCTTTGAATTTCCGATAGGCATGAATCACGGTATCGCGATTGCAAGGACGTTAATCACCTGATTAAATAATCCAATCGTGTTATTAGGAGCTCTTTAACTTTTCACTACAGAATTGTAACTTGCAAGGTCTAAGAAAAGAGAGCGACCCTAGACCAAAGCTCAGTAAAATTTAAATCGTACTTATTTCATAGTTTGATATTTAAAGTGTCCGAGATAACTTTTATAAATCTAATCGAAATTGAGATACATATTTTAAAATTAATGACGATATTTCCAATAATGTATTCAATGGAAAAAGGATCTTGTAGTTCCAAGAACTTTAAGCCTGATTTTTCATTATTTGGTTTACTTAATCTGATCTGATTAGATTTAATTTGATGTTTTACTTATGGCATCATCACGGGTAAAACATTAGATTAATCTAAATCTTTTGTTAAATCAAATAATGAAATATCGGATCTTAGAGCATTTAATGCAGATAATCTGAGGTCAATTTAAAGAGGATAGGCCCGACAGATATGGTCAATATCTTGACAAGACATATCACAGTCAGAGAATCTAATTATAACCAACTTGTGCTTACGAGTTAATTTATGCATAGCTAGTAGTGATTCTAGAAATATTCCCAAAATGCAATCTGTCCATATTAACTCTATTTAAAATCCGCTTTGCACGATCCATATTTTGTGACAGAATTCTATTTATAATTTTATATTAAATTATGCATAGAATACTCGATTATTTCTTTCTTTGAGATCTAGTTGGGTTATTAAAAGATATGACGTGGTACAGAAATACATGTAAATTAATACAAATATAACATGGAAATTTTTGTAATATTAACATTCGTTAATAATATCCATAATTATAGCAATATCCACTCGTAGAAGTAAACTTTGTAAACGTAAAAAAATATATAATTTTTGATATGCGTTATGGCATATCGGAAGAAAACAAAATATACTTAACGTAAGGAACTTTTAATCGAAAATTTTACAGCATATAAAAATTGTTTAAGATTAAACAAACGAATAGAAAATAATTTGAAGATTTTCTGCAGTGATATTTTAGTTCAGAAATAGTCTTATCTAATGCATCGCGGCACGCGAGCATATTTATTTTTGCAATTAATGGATTATACTATGTATAAGCAAGAATATTTCTTATGTTCAATTCACACATGAGCAAATAACTTGCTTCCGGTATCAAACATTGTCATATGGATAATATAATCAAATGTGACAATGGGGGTTAAGTTGTTATTTACAATTCACAAATATTATACACTGCGCATATTTCATGCATCTTGTTCACATATTTTCTGTATAAAGTCAAATAGAATTCTGTCGCAAATTAAACATCGTGTAAAGTGGACTTGAAACAAATATTAAATCACAAAGAAATTCACGTATCATCGTTCACACGCGTTTGCCTCTAGTCGCGATCGCGTTATCGGAATGGCAATTTATTCTTCCTTTTCGCGAACAAATAACTGCTAGTCGATGCACAGAGGAAACGGTGTGCCCCGAAGCGTTTGGACTGGTACACGTGTCGCCAGCGCACTCGTTCCTCGAGCGTCCCGAGAGAGGAGGGCATATGTCGTCGCGCCTCGGCCGCATGCGAGCGCGGAGAGTTCAGCGAAGTGTGTGCATAGGTGACCCACGAGGAGGACCTTTCCTCCCGGCCGCATTGCGCCAGGTCTGGGTCAGTCGCTCACGTGTAAGCGTGAGCAGCCTCGAGGGGGGGCGTGTGTTGGTCGCTTCCGGCGCGAAACCCTCCACGGATCCACCCTCCGTCGGCCTTGAGGAGAACCCTTTCTCTTCTCGCGCCCTCTCCCCCCCCCCTCTCTCTTTTTTTCCAACGGCTGAAAGTTAATCTCAACTTTCGAGCGGGACGCAAGTTTTTAACGAAACGCGCCGAAGTTCGCGCCGAAGCAAGGTCTCGGAGCCTCGCAATTTTGCGACCTTGAAGAATTGTTCGCTCGCCGACACCTGTCTTCGCGGCGAAGTGTTTCTTCCTCGCTGATGAGAAGATGACGTGGATATCGAGCAAACCCGCCGGCTTTTTCGTGAGCGTTACTCCTCGCGTTTTACGGCTGGAATAGTTTCCGCTGGATTTCTCGATCTGACGTTTTCGCAGCCTTGAGGGAAAAACTTTTTGCCCGTTCTCCTTTATCCGCGCGATCTCGCGTGTGCGACTTATGAGTGCGCGGATCCGCGTGCACGCGGATTTTCAATGTCTCTCCGGATAACGCGAGCTTTGTGTTTAAGCGCGCTGAATGCTCCGCTTGTGCAGCAAGAGCGGACGTCGCGGCTAACCTCTCAGCAAATCTCCCGAGATATAAAGCTGATTCCACGCCCGGTTCGGTGCATCGCGCGTCGCGATAGCAAGCTGATCCACTTCGATAAATTATCTAATGGATAAATGTCTATGCGTGTGTGTATGTGTGTGTGTAAACATAAACATTTATCTACACATAGTTTATCCGGAGATGGGATAACTGGCGCTTAAAGACGTGACTCTGTTTCGTAAACAGGATCGTGCGAATTTAATTGAATCCTCCGCTATAGTGTCTGATTACGGAAACCCGAGAAGGACTTACTGGTCGTAAACTCAATTAAATCTTGAAGAATCAACGCGAGTGCGTGATTCGATGCGATCGGACGGGTGTTTGGAAGGCGAACGCACCTCGCCGGGGAGTCCTAGACGTAGAAGTCGCATCTCGACGCACAGCATGCCCCGCCGACGATGACCGCGCCTCATTCGCGTAGCGAGTAACGCGAGACAGAAGCGGCAGCGACGCAACGTGGACGATAACTCATGTTCAGCAGGTTCGAGCTACTTCAGGGCGGTGTCAGCTATCTCCTGTTATCATCAGGTGCGCAGCAATCCAGTCGTATATGGTTCGCTCTCGTTCTCGGTTGCTCGATTTGCCTCGATCTGATCGGGTCGATCGATCGCGCGCCGGGCGACGGGCGGTCGATGGGCTCACGGAGAGAGAGCTCGCCGGAGATAACTCGACGATGAATTTACGGCGCATTGTTGCACCGGCGTGGCGCGCGCATTGCACGCGGGTTGACCCGACGTCAACATTGTTACGCGCTTGGAGAACGCCGCCGCCTGGCAAATTTCGAATCTCGACGATCAGCACGCTCGCTGACGACGAGCGGCCGCCAACCGTTCTCCGAGTTTCTGGATCGAGGCGGACTGGAAGGAGAGGGGGGCGGTCGACGATTTTATAGATCGCGCCGCGTGGATAAATTTACCGCGTGGAATCATTCACGCGAGTCGCCTTGGTCGCGATGGAAAAAATAGGGATGTGCGATTTAGTATACAAAATTATTTACTGCGACTGCAGTCTTCTTTAAGAATCACATTGCGATTTTGTCTTTTATATTTTGTACGTAATTTATAAATGTGAATAACGTGACATTTTAAATCGAAAACACCAAAAATGTTTAATAGAACTTTCAAAAGTTATTTTAAAAAGAAATAAATAGCATGCACACAGTCATATAAAATTATTCGCAAGCGCGAGATTTTGAATCGCAAGAGATTAAAAATCAATTTGCACATCTTTATGGGTGAAGTTGAGGAACCCTTGCGCACGGAGAAAAAAATTAGTATTGCATCAACAATTCATTATTTCATATATAAATAAGAATGTAAAATCTTCTTGAAAGAATTTATAATCTTAAACACACTGAAAAAAAAAAATTGTTGAACCATTTAAAATATTTAGTCCGATACGTTCAACTAAACATTAAGCTGATTCAACAATTATTTAATTGCACATAACGAATATATATAGTTAATTCATGTCAACCTCATTAATGCTTTTTAATCAAGAATGAACTAAACCAACTCATTATTTAGTCGAACTGTTTTAGTTTTTTAACAATTTGTTTTCTCAGTCCAAACATAATTTACTAACATACATAAAATTTTGTTTCGTAAGCAAATTGTTTAAGATTATCAAATTCCTTCAATAACTTTATATACTTATATAAAACAATGAATTATTGATTTGAAACTAATTTTGTGCGCCCGTATATTTCCAGATGATGGGAACTTTCCAGCAAGAGAGATACAAACCGACACACAGGAATCGTTCTGTCGTCTTTCTTTAACATTCGGCGGTAGACAAAGATAGAATGACTCCTGTGTCGACTTTGCCTCTCTCGTTGGAAAGCTCCCAATATTATTTCGTGCCGACTGTCTTCCCCCTTTCGTTCAGGCACTTTGGTATTTTATTTAGACGTCGCGTGAGAATTTACGGAGGCGTAAACTTTCACGTTTTGAGAGATTTAAGCGGAGTCAACTCTGCACGATTATTGACACACGTGCGCTAACAAGATACGCAACGGCCTCGTGATACTTCGGCGCTAATTATTTTCCGACATCGAGAGCGATGGTTAGGCTGTTGCGCGCGTTGCATCACTGATTGATCGCAGTCATCCGTACCGTGTCGCCTGGTTGGATTGCAACGCGACGAATATTGATAATTAGGCGGCGGAAGGTTGTCGGATAATTTCATACCTATTGTTGAAATGACGGCCATGACGGTCGATGAATAATAAGTGCCCCGGCGCGCAATTATACAATCGTTTATTGACATTATGACCGAGTGTCTTTCTGATCATGAATATAAATTATTTAACGTTCGCGCAACGCACGAAGGCCAACATCTCTGCAACCACGCTTCTTGCCATCCATAACGGGGGAAAAAAAAAGAAAAATAAAACTATGCAGAAATTTATGAAGAAAGAAAAAAGAGTGACAATTATCCGACGATTTATTCATTAAAGTTTTTTGACGTACTTATGTAACGTGAAAAAAAATGTTTTTAGTATTTAACGCTAATACGAAACTGTGATCTCTCGGTCGCGCACAAGTGAGCGACTCCCACTTCTACTCTCGCCGGAATTATTTCCGGCTGCCGCAACAATTTCTTACGCGGCTTCGTAATAACGTCGAAACACGCGCTCTTCCACATTAGACGAGCATGGTGGTAAAATAAGGGTGATAAAATACGGCGCCCCATAACGACGAGTGATGCGTGTGTGCGTGCGTGTAAGTGCGGCGCTGGTGTGTCCGCGCCCCGTGCGCTCAGCCCTCTGTATATTTCGAGTATAACGCCGCGCACCCTCCGCTCTCTTTCTCTCTCTCTACGTTCGCTTTCACAGCCGCAGACTCGTCCTAGTCCTTTTCCCATGACATGCGTTGTGTGCATGCGTGCACACGTTGCGTGTACGCCATTGTTTACGCAATGCCAGTAGTCACCGCGCCGGTCGACCCGCGCGCTCTGTGTTCTTCCACTTCTTCCTTTCATCGTTACTTCCTCTGCCCCTCCCTCCCCCTCTTCTTGTCGTGGCAGCAAGCAGGTCATCGAATTTCTAAAGGCGAATTTCTCGACAGATGATCCCGGTCCGAGAGGCCACGTTGCGTGGAACGGACCACTTCTTTATGCACCTACCTAACATTTTCGTCAACCTACCTGAATCTCTCTTCGCTCCTTGTCTCGAAGTCGTTAACCGCAGACTTTCCCCGTTGAATTGCACGGGTCACCATGATTACAAGTTTTACCCTACCATGTGCTCGTATTCTTAAATGCCGTATAAAAAGTTATGTAGACTCTTTAGGAGCTTGTCTCTCTTTCGGGAGAGAGCAAGCAAAACATTTAAAAGCGAAGAAGAGATTTAACTGTACATTGTACCCGAATCTTTTTTACTCTTTATTACGCAAAGAAAAAGTTTGGGCGTTTACGTCGAATTGACTCGACACTCGGTTTGGGACATTTAACAATGGGATGTTTAGATTATCTATTCGATTATACACTGAGAAAAAAAAAATTGGTTGAAAAACTAAAATATTTAATCCGATACGCACAACTAAACGTTGGGTTGATTCAACAATTATTTAGTTGCACGAAAAAAGATGTAGTTCATTTATATTAATCATTCCAATTTTTTAACTAAGAATTAATTAAATCAACTCAATTATTTAGTCATGCGTATCGGACTAAATATTTTAGTTTTTCAATCAATTTTTTTTCTCAGTGTATTAATTATTCTCCAAAAGAGAGCCTTTAACGTAACGCATGCGTTTGGCAATTAAAGAGATGATAATTTGTTAATTTTGTCGTCATTTTTTCTGTTGCAGAGCGCCAGCACACCACCAGCAGACTGTCTGCGTAAGTACACCGACCTAAAACTCAACTTTCATGTTAAACGTTTTCTTACACGCTCTTTTCACCACGAAGCTCCTATAAGTAATTTTATCTGCCCTCGTTTCCCGTCGTTATCCATGTATTCAAAAGTTTTTTTTTTTAATTTAAGGCTAATGCGTATTTCGTATGCGTTGACGATGGAAGGCGCGCGCTCGTAGGGACGGTTAATTATGTATTCGAGTCGAGTAATCGATAACTTTTTTTCTCTCTCGGTTCCCCAGCGTGTCGGGCGATTCGTTTTCTTAATATCACCGCGCTTAACAGTTACGTCGAGTGGGGAGCAAACCGCGTGGATATGATGAAATAATAATAATTAAAAAAAGAGAGAGAGTACCTGCAGAGTGCGTCGGTAAACATACCGGTTACATTGTAAAGTTTACTGCAGATTCTCGCGGGGGCTTTTAATTAAACCGTACAGAGAGCGCGCCGCAATTTTTCGGGACGTTGACTATTTTGCCAAATATTTTGTTTTCCACCGCGCGCATGCAAACACATCGTCGCGCGGTTTCTCTCTCTCTCTCTTTCTGCTATTTACTCTTAAACAAGCGGCTTTAATCCGCATAAAAAGTGCCGCGAGAATTCGCGACTCGGATAAATAAAATTACGGAAAGCGGCGGCGACGACGGGAGGCTCGACAGCGACGTGTCTCGGCATCGGCGTTACGTGCGCGTATAAAGGGCTGGGAGGAAAAAGGGTGGGTGAAAAGAAAAGAAAAAGAAAAAATGAACGACTCGCGAAGAATTGGAAAAGGAAATACGCGCGATGACGAGGCGGGAGCCCGGGCGGCACGTGGACGCCGCTAATAAAGATGTTTCGAAGTTTCTCACGTGTCACGGGTTTCTTGCCTTCGCGGCGACGGTTGGTGTGGAACTTTCTTTCTCCTCTCGTAGACGAAACACTTCGTACATTTTTATGACGGACTTACCGGGTCTTCTTTTGCCCCATTGCCACCTTCCTTCCGACGTTTCTCGGAAATTCCCCTGTGAACCGCACGGACCTCCAGCGGAGGGAAAAATTTTCGATGATGCAATAAATCCCCGGTTTTATCTATCTCGATTCGGCAAATCTGTTCGATACATAAACGGTAAATGGATTGTCATATATGTATTCATTCAATCAAACCAATAAAAATTAAAAGCTCTTTCTGGATGTTCCGAGTTTTTTTTTTGTTACAGTTAATTAATTCCAATTTAAAACTGCTTTATTTTTTACCAAAATTGTGTAATTACAACGAGAATCTGTTGCCATTGTTCAATTATAACAAAGAGTTTGTCAACAAAGATCTCGCTCTCGAGGCAACACTTAAAGAAAATTGTGCTTGTGGCTATAATTGCATAGTAAAATAATTATGATTAAGAGCTCCATTTTTATGGTTATTACTGCTATAACGTTAGCAATAATAACTTTATGCTTTGCCAACTGTGAAAAAATTTGACTGTAAATTATGATAATTCCAAATGTTAATATAGTCAAATGTCGAGATACGAATATCAAAAATAAAATAAATATTTTTATACGGGTCGCAATTATAATAAATATAATATAATTTTCTTAACGTTCGCTTACTGTTTACGCAAAGTAATTACAACTAATAGCTTCAATTTACGTGGTTAAACAATTATAAATATATTGTCAGCACCGAAAATTACTATGAATTATAGTTAAATTAATACAATTACAATTGCTTTTGTCTCTCATTATCAGTGAAGGATAGTTGCATTCTCTAGCGTATTCTTATCTTTCACGCGATATCAACTGTCTTGTGCTACCGATATTTCTGCACAACGGAATGAACGGAAAACGGATGTACTGTCGCGAAAGCATCGTGTGACGAGAAACGGGAATGGAGGGAATCCCATGAACGTAGCGATTCGTAAATTGAGTTCGCGGATGTCGGTGGCGGATTTTCGGGAATTGGCGGCCGATCCGCGTGTCCGTGTTACATGTTACCAAATCGGTCCGATGACGTTTGCGTCACCGACGCATCGCGGACGAGAGGAAGGGATTAACGAGTCGACGAAGAGAGTAGACAGGACACACGTCTCTCCCACACTCTCCCACGTCCGCTCTTTTCGAAGCTTCAGAGCCCTTTCTAACGGTTCCTCTTCTTCTAATAACCGCCGACGCGCACGCTTTTGTCCGATGGCAAAGTAGGTCGCGGTACCGCGACTGCTTGGACTCCCCTTTTTTTCCATCGTGTTTCTCCTCTCGAACCGGCGAGTTTTAGCCGATCTTTTGTTTGTACGCGTCGCGTGCTCCGGGAGGGGTGCATAATCGGTGGCTCCGGGGGTGCATAAGCGAAAAATTATTTAATCGCCGGTCGGCTGTCGCGCCGGCTGACACGAAGAATTAAAAGCGTTAATTGATCCGTTAATACCCGGTGTTTTCTCTGACAACACAAGAACGAATTGCCCCGGGATTTAATCTCCAAATGAATTAATCAACGTGCTCCTTCAAAGGACACGGCTTCCTTTGCGCTTGCGTCGACTCGCATCCCCTTTTTTTTTCCTCTAGAGATCGCTCTCGATGTTCCTCCGTGGATACCTCTTTCTTTTTTCCTCCTCTTTCTCCCCCGGCGCGTGATTAACGCGGACAATTAAATGTCGGTTTTCGGCTCGTACAAGTCAGAACAGACCTTCAACAAGCATCTTTTCGCAAAGTATCGCGAAAAACACGCGCTCGTTCCATTAGCTTACGTTGCAATATAACCAGAGAGACTCGTGCGTTATCAGGCGGGCGGCCCGTGGCCTTCGCTCGATCCGATAACGCGCTTAAGTCACACGCTTAAACGAGCTGATAACGGGTTCTTCGCGAACAGTCGATTTACAATAGCGAACATTTTCACTGTAAAATGCCGTACTTTTTATGATTCTCAATTTATCGCTCGGCGTCGTTGACTTGGCTCATTCGTGACTTTCTCAATTCGCAACTTGATTGAATCCCGAGTCTCTCTCTCTCTCTCTTTTCCTTTCTTTCTATCTCGAGAACTGAAACTCTCGATACCCGACCCTTGTTGCATGCGGATCACGATTGCAAAACGGTTAATTAATAATTACTCTTCCCGTGCACGTCTACGTACCGTCCGCCGATCACGCGCAAAATTTACGAGCGCGTCCGATCGCTCGATTATTTCGTGCCTCGTCGAGCGTCTTCTGGCGCACATTGTATATATCGCGAATCGCGATAACGGGTTATCGGGATACCTATCTGCGGTATGTGCGCGAGTTGCAGACGTAAGCAGCATCGTCGACATAGGAAACCGGCTGCGCGCGCCGGAGATCTCTCGCTACAAGCTTTTCGCACCCATATTTCGCCATTACCAGCAACGTCACGGTACTTCGGGAATTCAGTCTGTTTACTCGCAACTTGTTTCTTCAACGTGACGCGCGATAGCGAGCTGTGAATCGCGAGCCGTCCATCGCGACGCGCGGTAGGAAACGTTAACGTACGCGAGAATGATCAATAATTAATAATAATCAAATAATTATAATTGCATTTAATTACATAATGTTTTCACAAAAAAAAGATTTATTTTAATTCATGAACTCCGATGAGAGTTGTACGAATGCTGAGAGATCTATGCGGAAAGAATAATTTTTTGCAAAAGTATCTCTAAAAATTTAGCTGGAGACAGATCTGAAAATAATTTTGTTAAATTATTAAATAAATGGATGTAACGCTCAAACTAGAATGTCTAAACTTTTTATAGCATTGCGCATCATGTCTGAACGTCCTTCATAATTATTTCGATGGTTCAACAACATTATTTTTTGCATTCAGTTGAATTTTTAGCTGATTTTACTTCAGAAAAAGAAAATCGTTTTTTTCCGTGTATGAATGTTGGGCGACAAGTTATGAAGCGTGAAGTTGAGAGTTAAAATTTGCGCGTCGCAAATTTGAGCAATTGTACTCGTCGAAGACAGAATGAAAACGCAAAAGAATTTTCCCGCATTTTTACACTGTTAAATATTAAAGAATTAAATGTAAACAAATTTCACAAAAGTTAAATAACATTTTGTTATTTTTAACTTTTATGTCGAAATTTATTACTTTAACATCGAATATGAATATATAGTTAAAAGAAAACAGCTTGATTCAACCAACTCATTTTTATGATTAAATTGCTTTGCTTTATTTTAAAGTAAATAGTATTAATTAATGTATTAATTAATGTATGCACCTAGTAAATAATTTTGAGTCAAATTTAACATTTTTATAGTTAACTTGTTTAACTTTAATTTTTCATTTAAATGACGGTATATTAAGTGGAAGCAGTGGCGATCCATAAGAATGAATAAAAATAATTCAAGTGGGTGGAAATCGACACTGCGAATTTAACAGTGTGTTGGTGGAATAAAGTGAGAGAAAGTGAAGAATCAAAATTCAGGGAACTTGATGACTTTTTATCGAATAACAAATTGTGTTCAATGATCGGCAATTCTAGTCGCGATTTCATCAAGATTTGTTTAAGAATTTAATTAATCATAATTAGATTCAGTTAAATGGACGTTGTAACTAGAATAATTACTCTTTTTAAATTCTAATTATTTCTATGTTCATTAAATTGGAAAAAAATCTGGGCTAATAAGAGTATAACGCGGTTGTTGGCGTGCAAGTTTAAATAGTTTATTTATCTTCACACATTGTAGAACGTTTCGACTCCACTTCGAGTCTTCCTCAGCCACCAAAAAATTGCTGGTTATCAGAATAAATCTAAAAAAAATGTATGTGTTAAAAGACGCATTCTTTCAGTCAGTATATATTCAATCAGAATAACAGCGAAATGTGGTACTCTACTATTTCCATCTTATTTAAGCGACAATTTATCGATTAATTCTATAAGCATCTTTTTCGCTTGCATTTTCCGAGTTCCTCCAGCAGTCCACAGTGTACTTGTAGCTCTTACGATGTGGCGCCACTAAGAGGGTGGGTGTCGAATAACACCGCAGGGGATCGCCGATCATTTTTCTCAACTCCATCGGATATCGCGACGGCAAAGACGTGTAATCAGACGGGCATACGCGCGTATTGCCCGACCTTATCTCGCGAGAGTAATGAGAACGAGAGGTTGCTCGAATCGAAGATGCTGCGCAGATATAAACGGAGGCAGAGAGAAGACTGGAATAAAATAAAAGATGCGCGTCGCGACTTTTTTTCGAGGACGACGACGACGACGATGAAAAATTCGCTCGAGATTAGAATCGCCGTCGGAGAAGTTTAATGTCGCTCGAGAAAACATAGGTACGCGCGAGGACGCGTTTAAGGATTATTCGATACGCGAGTAAATTGCCTGGCTGCGCACTCGTTCCCGTTCGCTCGCGCCCGCGACAGTATCAGCCCCCGAGAGGGAACATAAGCGAAATATTTCAGCTCGGAATGTGGAATTTGAGAAATTTTAGTACAGCCGCGCTAATAAAAAATCTTCTATAATTCGAGCGACGGTGCTACGTTCGTGGAATTTTACTTTATTACTTCTACGCTTCGTGTGCCTTTATTCGTATAATTCAGTGCTGTCCAGGATTTGTACTTTTGGGCTTGAAATTGAAATGTGTAGGTGTTCATAATACCTATTGCCGTTCCTCACTTCATTGCTATTTTGTTGTACAGCGAATTCGGTCGGATGCACTAATGTGCACTAGTGTGCACTAGTGCGTATTAAAGCCGTTGCACATTGATCTAGTATAAAAGTAAATTGCAAATATCTCGATTGATGAAACTTTCAATACTTGTATTTTATCAAATAACATAAAAGAGTATTGAATATTTCATAATTTAATCTGTTTATGTATTTATACTGAACACACACTTATATCAATTCATGTAAGTTGACTTTATTGTGCACCGGTGCGCACTGGTGCAGTCCAACGGAATTCGCTAATAGTGCGCGACTATATTATAAGATACTATTCGTAAAATATTGTTCGTAATATATTTAATTAAAAAAAATATTATCCATGAATTTTATATATGTATTAATAGGTATAATAAAAGTACAATTTTATACGTCAATTTTAAATATACATTTATATAATTGGTATTGATACATAAATTTATTATGTAACAAAACGGAATATCAATATTGGTATTTGTACCAATACCAATTATATAAATTATGTACATTTGAGATAGACGTATAAAATTGTACCTATTAATACATGTATATAATTCACGGACAATATTTTTTTTTAAGTTAAATATATTATGATCGGTATCTTACAATGGGAACGGCAAAAAGTTGGAAAACTCAGTCGATTTAACAACTTTTTTTCTCAGTGAAAAATCACGCGCATAAATATAAACGGATGTCAAATCATAAGGCCACATTCAGAATTTCTCAGAGAGCACGTCGAGTAAATAAGTTAGAATTAATGCGCTTGCTAGAATTTACACGCTTGCAAGCTTGTTTACTCTTCAGCGCCGTGTTAATTGTAATAATGTTGGAGCGATAGGATGCGCGCGTGGCGTTCTCGCGGAATCGGTCCAGTGCGCGCGTATACCTCGGGGAGAGTCACTAAATTCGTCACTTTACGAATCCACGACGGGGCGTATCTCGTGTCCCGCGGATGTTCACCTTCGCGGTGCGCGATAATTCGCTGCCGCGGATCCATCTGCAGATTAAGGCGTCCGTTCTAAAGCAGGCAATCTCATTACCTAGCGCGGCCGCGAAAAGTGACGGGTTTCGAGATGGCCGAGACGACGCGAGACGGGCGAGACGGGGATCTCTCTCGACTGGTGGAAACGCAGAGAGGTTGGAGAGAACCGTCGGCTGGCTCGTCTCGCAGGCGGCAGTTGTGCCGAGCTCCTTCGGCGTTTCCAGCGGCGTTAACCAAGCCGCGGGATTAAATCGGATGGTCGAGATGTTAACCGGAGCGGTCCACCACGCGCGCATGTATACTACCCGCGCGTGTGGGTGCGAGACAGACGCCGTACGTCCGCTTTCGACTCCGGTTTTCGCGACGCCGGTTGCCGCGAAGTGAACGACGTGTAGCATCGTTACGACGAGGGCTCGTCGCGCCCTTTGTTACTACTCATCTCGCAGTTTTCCTCCGCAGTGCGCTCGTGCATTTACGAGTGAGTAGATGGACCGCACGGGATTCGCGGTTTTCGTTTTGTCGCACGCTTTACCGCGCGTACGTGGGCCGCAGCCGTAATCGTTTTGCCGGAGCGCGCTATTAGCGTCGAACTCTCGCGGGGGGGAAAAATCGCGATCGGAGTGCTCGCGGAAATTTTTATTTGCGTTTGAGGTCGCGCGAGAAGGAAAAAACCAACGGGAGGAGGAAAAAAAATCAATCGTCCGGTATCCGTGCTTTTATTTAGAGCGGAGCTGGAAAGAGCGGCTTTCCACGTTTTTCTCTATTGAACATTTAAAAACGCCGCTTTCCCGCACAGTGGCAATATCCTCTTTGTTAAAAGAGTTTTATTTGTTACGGCGTTACTGCGGGGCAATGGGTGTTCTATGAATAGCAAACGCGACGGCTCGCGCCGCGAATTCCTTGGAGACGGCTTTTTTAACGTCGCGACGTCGCGTCGTCGATCGACCGGAACGGGATTAACGGGCGTCGCCGTTTGATTCGGCGTCCGTGTCTATTTTCGAGAGCCGAACAGAAACACACCGGGCGCGCCCCGGCCCGTTGCAGTCCCAAATTAAATCGTTCACTTCAAAGCGAATCGCTATTCGGTAAACATAGTTAGCGAAAAACAGTGTCGGGGCGCTCGATTGTTCTCCAAGTGTAATGGATTATTCTGGACGCCTATTCGATCAGGGAATCACCATCGCGAATAATATCGGCGAAGAATAGTTGAACCGTTGAATCAAAAATAACGTATATTTTTTTTCTTTAGAGAGGATCGTCGTGTATTTCCAAATTACTTATTTCTTTGTTTTTTTAAAAAAACGATAGATGATTCTTCTTGACTAGAACCGTCTGCCTTCGGAAAAGAATCTACAATGAGATTCCACTTTCGGTATTTTCAATATAAGTTTCTCTTTGAAGTGGATGATTCAAAATTAACAAAATTCGAGAGGCAGAAATCCATTCGAATTGCATCGTTTGCTTTCCAGAATTATGCGATTTAATTCTTAACTGTTACTGCGGGTCTGTGTGATCCCAACGAGTTTCAGCTAAATTTTTTCTATGTTATTATCTTAATATTGGACTTCTGTCGCCATATATCGACAGTTTTAAGTTCCCTTCGTGCGAGGGTGCTGTCGGAACGCTTTAGTTCATTTTTTGTTTTTTAAAATTTTCCTTTTATATATCTTAAATACCTTTTTTTAAAACGTACACTATGACTGATTTTTTTTCTTCAAGTTCTATATTTGAAGAATATATCCTAAAATTCTTCAAACAATGTTTTGTACGATTTAAAGGATAGTGTGAAATGTGAATTAATTTCATGTGTGTTATGATATCTTTTAAATCGAACATTATTGAACCAAAAGGAACGTAAATAATGAACTTTGTCATTTAAAAAATCATAACATTTTAGATTTTTAATATTAAAAAAATAATAATTTAGGGAATAATCTTTAGATGTAGCACTTAAAAAAATCAAAAATCATAATGCATAATTGAATTTGATGTTCGGTTATTTTTTTTTTTTACTTAAAACACTAAATCAATAGTTCGTGCGCTACAATCGTTCAAAGACAGTTGGAATTATTTTGACGTCCCATATGACCGTTACGATACTTTAGTGAAGTATGACCGTTAAGAGTTAACATCCTCACGAAGTAGAAACGAGATCATCCGATCTCGGAGAAAAGTTCGTCGCGGACACGCCACGTGCACCGCGAGACCGCCGCGTGTCGTTTCCGCGGTAATCGTTCTATTGTCGCGCAAATTCATCGTGGAACCGCACGTTCATCTTCTCTCGGATACCGCGGTGCCGATAATTCGTCTCCTCTTTTCCTTCCTGCCTCTCTCTCTCGCCTTCCCATTTCTCATCCCTCGACTTCGTCGCGCCGGAGGCACAGGATTCGTCCTCCCTCCCGCCCCTGTCTTCTCTTTCCTCTCTCTCCTGTCTCTTTTCGTCTTCCACTTTCCGTTTCTTCTCTTTCCCTCTTCGCGCGAGGCAGGATAGAGGCGAAATTATTGCTGATGCTCGCCCGTACAGCGGATGCCTTTCACCACCGATGCGCCGCGATGTGCAGACTGCAGACTCGCTTCGAACCGCACAGTCACGGACGCACGTGCGAACCTCGACGTGCGCGCACACGTAGTAGACGGTAGTAGTGGAGGACGTGAGCGGTGTACAGCCGGCAACGAGTCTTTTCCCAGAGGGGAGAAAAACGAGAGATTGAAAGTGGGTTAGAGGGAGAGAGAAAGAGGAGAGCGCGATGGGGTTGCACCCTGCGCGGCGCCTCCGCGTGAAGCCTGGCGAAGATCGCGAGGCGCGCGCGGCGCGTATCGCAAATTTAGCCACCGAGTGGCCGGCTAAAATTATCCGCTTCTTTGCTGCTCGATCGCTTCGACGCGTCCGCGAAGTAGAAGTCAAATAGAGTGGAAAGTCGATTTCCTCTTCCTCCTCGGGGGATAATTAACCCAGCGCGCGACGCGCCGGATTGCCGTTTATTAATCTGCAAAAGTATTTTATCACTTGGCAAGGGCACATTACCTGTTATTTGACTTTCGTTTCCCGGTCGTAAGAAAAAGTGGGTCCGATTGTCGTTTCATGAAAAACAGACAGGAACGAAAGGGGTTAATTAATCTAATCGTCCGTCACGAACTACCGCTCTATTCGATTCTTTCTTTTATTATTATTATTATTACTTTAAGAAATTGTATTTTTCGTTAATATGAGAGCAGGATGCTCTTCTATAGATTTGGAATGCTGTGAATCCTAGTCTAATTTGTGAATAATTTTCCCTCGAGATAGCGCGTCGTTGAAGTGCTATCGGCCAGAAGAAATTCAATCGAACTAATTAAAAGCGATGACACACGCGTAATCGTATCGGACGTGTATCCGAGCGCCGCAGATCTGCCGGAAATTCACTCTGTCAGATACAGGTGTTGCGCCCCGCATCGAGCCAGCCCTGCGTGCGAACGTATGTACACACGTACACACACACACACACACACACACACACACACACACACATTCGCATGCCGCTGCGGACGTGTGCGCGAGGTGCATCGGTGGTGTGCACGCGGATGCAGATGGCGTGTAACCAGAAGCGGTAAAGCGAACGAGGAGGGGTTAAAGAGAGAGCCTCTCACAGGGAATGCGAGACTCGTTGAAAAAGGAGAGCGCGAGGCAAGAGAGACCAGAACGCGTTGCGTTGAAGCGAGATGGGAACAACGGCGGGTTAAAGGGATATCCGCGATAGAGACAAAGGCAGAATCCGTCTTTCAAGGGGAGGAAGAGAGATAGAGCGATAGAGTAGGAAAGAGAATAGAGAAAGAGGGTGATAGGAGAGTCTCGAAAGAGGATCAACTAGGGAACGAAGTGGGCTGTGTTGTTGGAGAAGGATAGAGGAAGTCAGAAAGGGAGAAAGCGGATGAGGGAGAAAGAAGGGAAACCGTGATACACACAGGCTGTTCCGCCGCGCTACCGAATATCCTTCCAGTCGCAGATTGCTCGATAAAACTGGTCTCACTCTTTCCTCGAAGAGAATGTCTTGTAGCGAATTCGGAAATCCCTCTAATGACCTGGAATATATTCCAAGTCCCTTGTTTGCTGGAATTTTTCTGAAACAAGAAATTTAGAACCGTTGTGGGAGATTGCCGTGTGAGACCAACCGCACAATTTAAATGTACTTTCCTTTATTGTGAAATTATAATTGTGTACTCGCAAGAAAGCGATTTAGTCGATCGTTGCATTCGATCCATTAATCGCAGTGCTTCATCTTTTTTTTTTCTTTTTACAACGTACGAATGTTGATCTTGCGAAAACCTGAAATAATCCATCTTTGCCGATTAATTAACAACGTACACATCCATTCGGCAACGCACACCGACAAGGGACATCCCGACTCCGAGAGACGCTTCGTACACCGTGGAACTTGGGAAGTTATTTGCAACAAGCGGCTTGCTAGCTAGCTAGCTGCCTCGCGGAATTCTACTCACAACTACCATGGCTATCAGTGCCATCGCCACTACCACTATCGCGTTACCGCGCCGTTGCCTCCTCCGTCTTGTCGTCCGATGTCGTCGGCACCTCCGGAGGTTCCAGCGACCGACCTCCCGCGCGCCTCCCTCCCATGCCGGGGACGGCCAACCTCCACAGCCAGCCGGTCTCTCCCGTGTTTCCTCTCCGCTTCTCATCGTCGTTCCTCTCTTTAATAGCAAGCAGAAACTTACTAGCGCCAACTCCGAGGCGTATTACGCGCACGTATACATACATATACATATAATGCATGTCGCTTGGTACAGAGGGACGAAGAGGGAGGATCAGGGTTGCGAAGCTAACCGATGCGGATATTGCCTTTCGTTACGTCTCGCCAGAAATAGAGAGTTGCGCATTAGTTACGCCGATTAATCCATTAGCTTCTTGCTACTACCGTGCGTTTCTCTGCTCTACTACTCTATCTACATTTATCTTGATTCCACCGTGAACATGAAACTACGTTCCGGGAACGGCCTACCGCACTCTCTTGCACTCTTTACGTTGACAATGCGTCAGGACAGACGCGCGCGCGCGCGCGCACGTTTGTCGCGTAATGGCACGCTTAATTCTTTTTTTTTCTTTTTTAGCGTCGCTGCGACAGACGGCCTTTGTCGTCTGATTGTTCGCTTTTAATCTGATTGCGATCGCGCGATGTCGCGCCCACCGCTATAAAATCACGATTCGGAAGTCGCCTGTCACAATTGTAACGGAATGGTGAAAGCGCACGTGCCGCCGGTGGCGAACGTGCACCACCGCGATAGCGAGAGCGCAGGCAGAGATGAGATAATAGATAGTAGACACACCGAGGTCGATTGTTCGCGCAAACGCTTTGAATAGGCCGCCGCGTGGCAGAAGCTCGTAAACGAGGTTCCTGTGAACTTGCCCTCGATTAAGATTATTATCCTTTTTGCGCATTGCGCCGCTTACCCGTGGCTATAATGCACAGTCCTGTTACTCGTGCACGCAGTCCATCCATCACACACACACACACACACACACACATATACATACGCCGCAGAAAGTTTAATATAATTAATCTTTTAATTAAAACTGTTTAATTGCGCCGCGCAACGGCGCGAAGAATTTTAGATATAATGAGCGTAATAAAATGGAAATAATTTATTGAGTCTCCTCGTCGTTGATTGATGACAATGGCTACTTTAATAATCAATAATGTGGAAATGATAAATCTGGACACGGTACTCTGTATTACATAGTTTATTTTATTTGGTCGGCGATTGGGCTTTGGGAGTGACATTTTTTTCCCCACGAATATGGAATTTTTACGCGGCCACAGTTAAAGAATTAAATTTCCGCTAAAATGGCAGAATCGCGGATAAATTCTTTCGCAATTGAAGTCCGGCGTGCAACTTTTTTTTTTTTCGTCAGCATATATCGAGAGAGTATCGTGTAACAGCGCCAATCTCGACCTTCCTCCCCTCGATGGCGATTTGCTCTTATCAAATGTTCACATTCACGCCTTTCGTTTAATGAAACGGACCCTCTCCTTGCCTCCCTCCTTCCGCCGCGGAAACGTTTTCCACTCGTTTCCACCGCGGCTGGCCGGCCGGACGCGTGCGTGTTCTTTCTCGTTACGTGCGTTCGCACTCACGCACGCGCGAGTATACGCGCACGTTCGCGTGGGCGTGCATTCTCGACTTTGCTCGTGTGTGCGACCGCGCTTACGACACGGCGGTTCCGTTGCATGCCGGAACGTGAGGTTAAAAGAACGCCTCGCGCGAACAGGTTCCCTTCCTTTTTCACGACGCCGACCACCGTCGAAGGAAGTAGTGAGTCGCATCAGCGCGACGACACAGTCGGAGACTGACAATGGACCGCGTTCTCACCGCGCGTTTAAGCGTTAACCGTGAAGGATCGTTCCCGGAGGGCGATACAAGTGAATTTCAAGTACAGGAACGCGAGATTCCTTATTAAAAGAGATACTTCGAAATTTATTCTAAAATATTTTTTTCCTGCATTTGTATCAGAAGTCTCTATTATATTTAACCGACGGTGTCGTCGCGCTGCTGAAATGTTACACGGACGTTGAGGTGGGTCATATAGTGACCTAAATATTTTATAAGGTACTCGAATGAAAGGCTCAGCACTAAATGACTCACTTTTAAATTTTTCACTTAAAAACGCGCTTTATGCCTGGAATATGTGTGCTTAAAAGATGCGTCATGAGAAATAGGTAAAAGAGAGGCTGGGGAATTAAAACCGGCAGCAACATGTTTATTTAGTGTAACAAAAACTTGTGACGAAGCGGATAAACGAACTGTTTTTATAAAAATTCACTGAAAAGTTTATTAGGTATACATTATTTTATTACAACGTATTATAATATTATTCAACTTCCTAACTATAGAAAAAAATCAATATGTACATATCGATTTTTTGGAATGGATACATTTTTTTATAAATAATATACTTATTAAATAAAGTTTACTTATATTTATTGTTATGGCCATTGTTATTTGTTATGTGTACGACTTGCAACACAGGATAATGATTTTCAACGTTGTTAATTTTTGAGAAACTTAAATTGCACTTAAATAGTTAAAAATTTCCAAAAGTTAAAAAATTAAAATTACAATTAATTGTGATTTTAGCAGTAAAGTAGACCCTAAAGAATTTCGTTCTTTTGATTAATAATCCCTTTAAAAGCGATTTGGAAGAAATAATGTATCAGTATCAGAGTTTAAAAAATTTATTTTGTTTATTTACAAATATTCTGTATGGAAGGTAATATTATTTGTGTAATTGAAATCAACATTTTATTCTTATTTAGTTTATTTCAATATTTTCATGGAGTTTATAAAAAATAAAATAAGTTAGGTGAGCTTTATTGGACTCAGATACCTTATATGGTATAGTTAATCTGATAAAATAAATCACGAAGTATATATAAAAGTTATTTTAATTTATTATATAACGTAGCAAGTATAACAAAACATAAATGTTTAAAAACATCTTGAATTGTTATGGCTCAACCCCAATGATCACCGGATTAAAAATAGCAATGCAAAATGCTGTATGTATAAATAAAATATAAAAATATAATATATCGAGCACGTTTCTGGGGGGAAAAAAATAAAGTGCGAAAGTTTGCCGATTCACGAGGGTTGCGCGTAGAATAGCAAGTATTTTCGCCTTCGCTGAATATAAATGTTTAAATGGAGATAAGATCGGGGGAAGGAGCGGGCTCTCCGTCCTATAAGATTCTGCTTCGATAGAACGATACTTCATAGAATTTTTCCGAATATACGCTTCTCGTTATCCGAACGCTGCGCGCTTTGATAAATCGCCCGCGTTTGCCATTAGTCGTCGTTTCCCGTCCCGATGAAAAATGCGGCTCGCGCGCTAATAAACAATACGCGAACGTCGAACGCGGCGTGCGCGCGCGCGCTTCTAAAATTGTGAACGTTCCCACGAAGCCGAGTAATTTGTACCGTTCGAGACGCGATCGTTAAACTCTTTCGTGCGGCGATTTAGCAGGTTTCTTGCTGGCGGCAGCGAGCTCTACCAGCCGGTCAGCAGTCGGCAAAGGCTTAGACGTTCGCGTAATTCGAATTAAACCGTGGCTATTATTAACTCCTCGGGACAACACGGCTGCACGGTTACTCACGGAATTGATGAAATACGCGAATTCAATACAATTCTCTTGACGCAGGGAAGAGGAGGAAACAAATGTGAAAACCAACATAATTTGGTTTGTACATCTTTATTTAAGCGCGATTGATCTGATAGATATATATTTTTAAATATTTTTAAATTAGTGCTTTTTTTAAGCAGTTTTCTTGCAAAAATTGTTATCACCTTCTAACTTTTACACTATTGTATTTCTTAGATCCACCGCGACCTCCACAGGATTAAAGCTTTATTTTATTATTATCGGAATTAATATCTACTTTATTGTAATATTATAATATAATATTAATATCTAATTTACTATGCGTACTTCATATAAAATATAGGGAAAAGTTTCTTTGAGTCAAAAAATTCTCTGAATCAAAGAAATTTTGTGCATTGCTATACGGTTGAAAAAAAATTTTTAAGTATATTTTTGAAATCTCAGAACTAAATTATTTCTTTATACATTTCTGTCGGTACATTTATTAAAATAAAAATTTATTTATTTAAATTAAAGAAATAATTTGAATAAATAATTAATTTACTTTAAGAAGGCTAATAACATAAAAAAGGCAAGTTAAAGAAACGATTTCATCAATTTAAACACAACTTTCCTCTGGCTGTATTAAGTAAGTAATACAGTTTGTAATTCTTGGCACTTGTACGATTTAGTTCGTAAACTATCGTCATCCTTTGTTGACGAGTTTCCTTTTGGCGGGACTATAGATAAAAAGAATGACTTTGAGAGAGCGAGTCGAGCAGTATATTAGAGTGGCTAGATCTAGAGTCTTCAAAGCGCAATAGAATATCGCTGTGCTATCAACCGTGAAGATTGTGGCGTCGCGAGCTTTCGCAGTTCTCGAAGTTGTTGCGCTCCAACTAAGTGAGTTTTCCCTGCGGGGTCGGGTCGGTTGTCAACGAGTCAGGTGCCTTGGCAGAGGCCAAGCTTAGAACACGACGCGCCGTTCGCGCACGCAGTCGGCGTGGCAAAACCACAAGGCACCGCTCTCGCACAGCGCGCGGACGTAGGACAGTGCATTTAGGGTCGATGCCCTCCTCTCCGTGCGCCGTCGATGTTCGGTGCTCTACGTATTTCCTCCTTATCTCCTTCTTTCGCTCTTTCTCTCCCCACACCGTGGGCTTTCCGCCGCCTCTATCGCCTCGCTCGCCTTGTCCCCGGCCTGGATACTTGTTGGACGATCCTTAGAGGCTCGCATGCCTCTTCGCGATGATCGAGAGAACGAATGAGGTCCCCGCGCGTTTTGCTCTTGTCGAGAGAAGGACTGGAGGAGGGGAGGAGGAAAAGAATAGAGGAAGAGGGAACAAAAGAAAAAGGAGCGAGGACGAGCCTCCTCTCAAGCTTATAAGTCCAGGCGGCACGCGCGATTATCCTTCTTATTAAATTAAACGCGGCTAATTCCAAGGGCAGACTGATAAACGACGTATTTGCTTAATGACATAGAAGCAGGTAATTGCGATCGCCGTATAACAGTTTGTCCGAGGCGTTTCGTCGAGAGCGAGGTAATCTCTGGGAATCGCGATGTGCTCGAGCTTACTCGGAAGCAATTACTTCGGTCGTCCATGCTTTTCTCATGCGGAATCTCGGCTCGAATCTCGCCGTTGCGACCGCGAAAATGTTCTTTTCCGCGCCTCATTTGTCTCGCGAAAAGTCTTTGAGGTTGAAGATAGGGAGAGAGAGAGAGAGAGAGAGAGAGAGAGAGAGATTGAAGATAGGGAGAGAGAGAGAGAGAGAGAGAGAGAGAGAGAGAGAGAAGCTTACGTTAGAAGCTTATCAAGTGTATACGCATGTAAATGCATATGTCGGATCGGCCGTAAAGGAATCCCATTTTTTGCCGTCTGTATAAGCACGACCTTGTCCAAGAGCCGTACGCTGTTATTATCCACTTTATTAAATTAAGCGAGAGCGATACAGAGAGAAGATAATGAAAGACGTGACTTGGAATTAATATCCCAACTTTTTAATGCATTTAAGCACTTTCAAAAAGCGATAAATTATCTCACGTGTAATTTAATACACGTTGTACGTTGAAGTAGCACGCGTTATACCGCGCCGCGCTTTTCAGCCGTCCCGATAATTCTTCAAGCCTCCGGTTGCCCCCTAAGCGCGCGATACATATCTTTAAACATTCGCAAGAAATCGATACTTTGATTCTTCTTGCGCCTCTTAAATTACTACAATAATAATATGATTTCTTTCTTTCTTTTTTTTCACGTAATAATGTCGGGATTTTTTTTATTCCTTACGTGGAAGTTTCGATTTCGATTGTCAAGCGAACTTTACGTAGAATATATTCTCCCACTTTTTTTTAAATTACCTCCAATTCGAGTCTAACTGAATCTACTCTTGAGCTTTTCAATGGAGAACGACGGCGAGAAACTCTAATGGATGAGAGAGACGAAGTGGTCGCGCGAATGCACGAGAACAGGCGCGCTCCGAGGATCAATGAACGATTGTTCCTTAATACGCGGTGCTCCACAGGTTGGAGCACCGCGCGTGTATTCTTCGCACGCATTACCTTCGCTCCAACTCGGATTCTAATCGAATGCGCTTCGCTCTTGATATCAAATTATCTCCGCTTTCTGCCGACTGCTACCGTCGTCGCCGCCGCCGTCGTTGAGAATCTCTCTCGCGTCTGTAGCCGCGCCGAACGAGTTTCCTTGTTTGACGAGTAGCGCTCGAGCGATTTCAGAGGGATCACGTTAAACAGCGAGATATAAATCCCTCTTAGCGTTCGCTTCGCTGAGGCACTTCGTTGAATCACACGACTCAGTGATTCTCAATCTGGAAATGAAATTGAACGGCGCTTTCTTTCTGTTGCAGGGATCTTGCGCAGGATCTGAGCCTGTCGGATAGTGAGGATGAGGAGAGTAAGGTAACGTATCCGAGAAGACATTTAATCTTTCGTTACGTACTGTTAAATATAGATATTTTTTGAAATTGTATAAATTAATGCGTACAAAAAATTATTAAATTAAATATTAATTACGTGAAGGAAAGTCTCGCCAACATCGATATAAGTCTCCTAAAGCGATACTTCCTCATTTCTTGGAGATTTATTGCACTTTATTAATACTGATAAAAATATGCTCTACTAAGATAATTAAATAAGAAATAAAAATTTATAGTTCATATATTGGTGACTTGTTTCTTTAAAATAAACTAAAAACAAATCCTTTGCTAATAACATTTTTACGATTTTCTTTTGCTAATTGCATAGCTTAAATAATAATGAACATATTAATAACATATTAATAACACTAAATATTTAAATTTCATTGCTAAATTTATGTTTTATACGTACATGTAAAAAATTTTTTGCAAAACTTTGCTGGTTACCATTGGTTTTGCTTTTTAATTTATTAAATGTTGTTTCTATTTTTCTGTTTCTTATTTTCTTATGTTTAAACAAAGTATTAAGTAAAAAAAATTAGAGTGCAGCATAAATGATACATGTATCGATAAAGCAGGTTATAAGATAGTAAAAATAGCACATTATGTGCTCTATCTATTGCATTAGTAATTTAATCAGATCTTTATATGTTGTCGCGTTACATAAAGAATAGCATCAAATATTTGATAAATTGACAAAAACTTGTTTTACATGCGTGAAAAGCTTTTAGGAATCTTTATGTACATTAATACATTACATTCAAGGGTCCTGATCAAATAATTTGTACATACTCGATTCTTGTGAATGAAAAAATATGAAAAATTTAAAATTACTGTCTATTATATCAATTTTGTTTATTTTTGCTTATTTTACAGAAAACTTAATTATTACAATAACTGACAAAAAATTATATGCAAATTTTTATTTGATCCGATAGAAGACAGTTTCTAATTTGTATTTATAGTTTTTTATAATTTTATTTTTGTTTTTATTTAAGAAATATTTAAAAACAAAATGATACATCGATATTAGCAACTTTTCTTTAATATTATAATGAGGCCGTCTTAACTTTTAAAGTATAATTTTGAAACTATAGAAGCTGAACGATTAGCCGCACTTTCGCTCTTCGAGTTTGTTTTTTCGTTAGCTTCTCGCAATACCGCAGAGTACTTTCGCAAACCAATACAATCAAGTCGCGTTGACGAAAAACTAAGTGGCCATTCATCACGGCAAGAAAGATTCCGTTCCACTTTATTTCACGGCGAAATTACTGATAGCGGTCTTCTTATTCTCAGGAAACATCGTCGAGACCGACGAGAGGAAACAGGAGTCCGGATATCTCGGTCATGTAAGTAACTGATTCGTATTCTCTTACTAATCTACAATAGTTTGTGCAAATTAACTATCATTCCGATCATATGAGATCGGAAATAAAAGGTGTGCTTGTCGAAGCTATTTTATTACATTTCAGATGTTTAAAAAAAAAGGAGTTCCAAAATTTTGTTAACATTTTTTGTCTGTAGTTGTTGAGATGTCTTGTAATATTTTTATTATTGTGCTTTCTGTACAAATATTTATATTTAACGTTTTATTCAGTTTAATTTATCTTTTTTTCGCGTGTTTGAAAAAGAATCAACATTCCTGGGAAAAAACTGTGTTGGGATTTAGACTCTCGTATCTTCAAGTGTTTGCATGTTTATTTTCTTCGAATACACGCGTACGGTCTCAAAATTTGTGCTATGGAAAGAACTATTTTGCTGAAGTATCCAAAAATACTGTCAGATACAAATCTGAAAATAATTTTACTATACCATCAAAATAATTGTGTACTTAAACGTGTGATGATTGTAAACATTTTTTGATATTCCAGCAATTAATTGAAACATGCTACATAATTAATTTGATAGTCTAGTAAAATTATTTTCAAATCTGTATCTGATAAGATTTTTAGATACTTTATCAGAATTGTTTTCTTCCACATATTTTTTTTCCATATATTGGTCAACGAAAAATTTTTGCGATTTCCAGCATCTCGATACCTTTATCGAAAATCACGATGTCCATTTTTGAGCATCGTTTGATCTCGCATCCTTACAGTCTATCGACGCCGCTGATGACGTCGGCGCCGCCGCTCTTGACACCCATGTCGCCCGTGGTCATGTCGCCTGTGGGTCCATTGTCACCCCCGCGGCCGATCAGCCCTCCGAGATATTCGTCGCCGCCACCGAAGCGTACGACGCCGGAGCGAGTGCTGTCTCCTCTACCCGTTGTCAATCATCCCTTACCATCGGTGTGCTCTCCGACGAATCCGGTCGTTGTTGGCCATCCGTCGAGTCCAGCTGAGGCGCCGCAGAGCTCCGGAAGTGCCAGCTCGAGCTCGGACTCCGGCTCGGACTCCGGCTCGGACAGCAGCGACGATTCTGAGGATGAGGATGACCTTGCGTCGGCACCGCCGCCCTCCAAGGGTCCCACCACGCCGCCGTCGGTCTCACCGAAGCAGGAAAATCTGGTCGAGGAACCGCCGCCCGCCGTGGAAGAGCGTCGCTGGGACCTGAGTTCTTTCTTCAACAAGACGGCAGTGCAGCATGGCGAACAGAACTCCGAATCGAAGCCGGCTCAGGTAAGACTGACTACTACGCTAAAGGAACATAAATATACTCAATATTTTGAATTTTGATAGCCAATATATCGCCCCTTTCTGCAAGGACATAACTAAAACAAAAACGAAATTTTCCAGTTTGAATGTTTTAAATTAGAAATATTTTTAAATGCAATTTTAGTGTAACAATTTGATCTATTTGATTGTAGAGAAATAAAAGTTATTAGCTCTTCACTCAACGATATGTAGAAATTTGCGAAAGGGACACTTTTGAAGAAGAAGCGTTTAAAACTTTTTTATTTTAGCTCTTACATAAAAATAAATGTGTTTAAATTATGTAGGAAATTGTGTCAGGGAAATCTCTTTAAAGAAGGAACTGCATTGTTCATAGGATAACGTTAGGCGGGAGAAGGCGCTTGAAATAACAACAGAAACCAACAGAACGCATAGAGAACAGTCACACAATTGGCAGCTCGATGAATCCTTGAAGAGGTCTCACAACATGAGTTCCCCCAGCGACAGCGATCATCACTCCGACCAGGAGAAGGTTCATCAGCTGGTAGAGGATAATCGCGCACAGACGGAGAAGCCGAAGGTTGCTGATACCAGGAAACGCGGGCGACCTAGAAAGTCTATCAAGAGCCCGAAACGAGGTCATCGGGCGTCGGACGAAAATCTAAAGAACAACAAGCAACGCAGCCGGACGAGAACGGTTGCCAATTCCAGTAAGAAGAAGCAACCCAAATCGAAGGAAACTGTGACCACGAGCGACGATGACAGTAACTCGAGATCGCAGAGTGATTCCGAAACCGATCGTCGACCTACCAAAGTGTCGGCCGTGGCACCGACGAGAAACGAAAAGAGATCGAGACTGAGCTTGTCGTCCAGCGACGACGAGAGTTTGCCACTGAATAGGAAAAATAATAACAGTGCCTCCGAGGACGACGCTACGCGATGGACGAGAGTTCCTCCCATCAAGCGGAGCAACCTGTTGGACTCACCGAAGAAGCAAGATCAGAAGAAAAATTCTGCCAAGGGGAAGCCCAGGCAGCCGAGATCTAGAGTGACCAATGTGACTGGCGGCGGCTCGGATTCCGATAGTGAAACGGAAATGTCTGTAAGGAGTAATCGCATCAAGGTGGCTCGGTAAGTAATTCTACACAATTATAATAATTTAACGCTGAATTTTATGATTATTTTGCTATTGATTTTTAATGTGAATATTTGTGTCAGGTGCTATAAATTGCGTATATATTCCTACTGGAGCGCGACTTTTTTTTGTTTTGTCTTTTAGGTTTCGACGAAAATGTAAATAATTTTTCCCAAAATAATAAAGTAATAACGCGACTTGCTGACTTAGATAAATTCATTGACATTTAAAATTTAAATTATACCAATTCTTGTTTTTCTTCTTTGTTTTCTTTCTACTCTTCTGCTTATATTTTAGTTGATAATTAAAACTTTTAAATAAATAGAAGTACTGTGTAAATTCCAGAGTGCCACCGAGACCACGAGCACCTCCAACGAGAACGACCTCGCCTGATAACTCCGATAGCGATAATAGTCCGGCGTCGAAGTTGCAAGAAGACGACGCCGGCAATGTACAGGACAAGAAGAAAAGCGACACGTTGCGCCACGTCTTCTCGTCGAAAGGCGGCGGGAAGGGTGGTGGAAAAGGTGGGAAAGGTGGCAAAGGTGGCGGTAAATGCGGTATCTACGTGGAGGAGTATACGAGTAATTCTGCTACGCATACACCGACCGGCGGGGACAGCCCTTACAAGAGACCGTCCTCGCGGACGTCCGGTGGTGGTAACAATATTCTCCTACGCTCTCCACCAGCGCTTACACACGTGAACGGCATACCGAGTCTCATGTGCAAGATAGATCTTGGCAGGATATCCTCACAACTTTTGCAACTAGCGAGAGGACAAGAGCTCAGGCAACGCACGGAATTACCCGACACCAGGCCATCTTCGAGGCAGAGACCATCCTCCAGTTTGGCGACCTTGCAACCGCCGAGGCCGTCTACGCCGGAGGAGGGCGAGATCATAGATACGCCGCCCCCGCAGCAGCAGATCGTGTCGGATCGTGGATCGAGAATTCATCGTTCCGACGGATTGTTGGGCGAGGGTGACGGCAGACGTTCACGTTCTGTGATCAAAAGCCAGCCGATATCGTCGGACTCGAAGAATAATGGTACTGTTCTCGGAGGTGCCGGTAGTGCTAATGGTGCCGCGACGCTCGGTAGCGCGCTCAAGAGGAAACGTAATCCGAGTTGTAGTTCCGTGTCCAGTTTGAGTCCCGTTCAGTGTTTAGTGGACACGAAAACCAAGACATCGTCCGAACATAAGGACAGAAGTCGCAAGAGACCACGGAGGCATGCCGCCAACGAAGGATTAATGTCCAGTCAGGTATGAATTTTAGAAAAATTCATTAAAAACTCGACTGAATTAGTATTTTTTTAGCGATTTTCAGTGATAAATTTAATCCAAACGTTTCAACATATCAATATAAATTTTCTTGAAAATAATTTTATATTTTTACAAATAATTATAATTTTACATTAGCTAATTTGCTTTTTAATTGTATATTGTAGTAGGGTGTAAAAGATTACAATAATTCAATATTTATTATACAGAGTGATATCCAGCCGACGAATCACGAAAGGGACATAGAAAAGGATACGAGTTTATTACCGCCTCCACCTCTCCCAGCACAGCGCGTCTACTATTCTTACTTTGACCCTCAAAATGAAATATTGGAAGATCAGGAAAGGTAAGCCTTTTTATTTTTAACGTATGATGATGATCAAACTCTTTTTATCATAATAGAATTTTGATCGATTTAAATTAGATTAAATTGAAATTAGATCTAGTTTAATATTCATGTATAATATTAGATAAGTAATGTGTACGTGAGATTTTTAAGCAAGTTAAAACACTTGTAAAAATAAGTTACAAAGCTAGAAACAAGTTGCGTTGTCACAGTTTAGTTTTTATCTTATTAAACAGGTTCTACAGCTCTTTTTTTTTTTTAATTTTCTTGGGATGACATGACCTCGATCAATCGTTAAAATCGTTCCTCTAGAAGCACCTATATCACTTTTCAAACATGCTTACTGACACAATTCCCTCGCTATATGTGGCATAAAATTCTTTTGGTTTCTGTCACTATCTTTTTTGAATAAAAAAAAGAGAAATTCAAAGAAAAATATAGTCAATAAAGAACATAAAAGAAAATTTTAAACGAGATAAATAGTAATTTATTCAAACATAAACAATAATTAACGAAACTTTCTGACTAGATCTTTCTTTATTGTCATCTAAACACAATTCTCTTATGATACGCAAACCATAAAAATTATATGAATTAAAATTACATGATTAATTAGAATTAAAAGTTATAGATTAAAATGTAATTAAAAAATAAACAGATATTTGTGTTTCAGCCACCATGACCAGTACCTGACTGAAGCTAAGCGACTGAAACACAATGCTGATGAGGAGAATGATCTTACAGCACAAGGCATGATGTATCTAGAAGCCGCTTTATACTTCCTTCTGACAGGCGATGCGATGGAATCAGACCCAGTTACGGAAAAAGCCTCATACACTATGTACAAAGATACTCTTAGTCTCATCAAGTGAGTGCATTTCTAATTAAGACGCGTATATGCACGTGACAAAAGAAAGCTTGCTAATTAAAACGCGTTTCCCTTTGTTCCGCAGATACATCTCGTCAAAATTCAAGAGTCAACCCAACAACTCACCCGAGAATAGTATACACACCAAGTTGGCCATCCTGAGGTGAGTGTACCTGTTTTCCTCTTCGAATTGTAGCAAATGGTATCTATACAAACGAGCACGTTATATAATTACGATTTGTCTTTCCAGCCTTTGGTGCCAATCACGCTTGTACTCCAAGCTCTATAACATGCGTAAATCCGAGGTAAAAGAGGTTCAAAAGATTGTCAACGACTTCAATCAGAAAGTGAGTGTTCTTTGCTATTTAAATCATAATTTGCTTAATATGCTAATTATTTCAAACATATAATCTTTATTTTGTTACGATCTGTAATTATTTCAGATATAAATTTGTGCGTGAATTATAATCTGTGGAAAATTTATTTTAGCAACCTCAACAATCAGTAGCACAGACAACACCTGCTCAGGCGGAGGGGCAAGGCACGCCCTCTCTTTCGCCTACACCGTCGCCGGCCGGTTCTGTAGGTTCCGTCGGTAGTCAAAGTTCCTCCGGATACAGCAGTGGTGGACAACACGCTAACCCGGCCACTGGCCAATCAACATCGGTCAATGGTCAATATATTAGCGTGCCATTACACGTTTACAATGCGATGATGAAGCAAAATCAGTATTCAGGCTTACTTACGAACGGTCACGACCTGTGGGACCAAGCAATAAAGCAAGCGAAACAAGAAGAGAATAGAAGTACGTATTGAGAAATAAACGTGTTTGAATGAACCTTATTACGATTTGTAACGATCGTTTTTCCTTGTATTTTCAGGCTTTTTCATCGACTTGGATCGAAGATTGGGACCCCTGACATCGTATAGCTCATTACGCGAGCTTGTGCGTTACGTTCAAGCGGGTATAAAGAAGTTACGAGCTCTCTGACCACAGTGGCATAGCCCCCGACCACCCACTCCAAACTACATTACTTCCCTTCCTCAAAATATGGTCACTTACCCGACCATGTACACGTAGTTGCGTAGCGTCGTCGCATCGGTCATTGTGATGTCAACCAACAACCGGCGACGCATGGAGACGTGAAAAGCAGGAAAGTGCGATAGCGGTGATTTAGCAAAATCACAGACTATTTTCTTTGTGACGAGTGGTCTCAGGGGGGTGCAGTCGAATTGATAACGAGAATCACAGTCTAGAAGAAGGAAAGAGCAGCTCGCAAGGTGGCATTCTTTAGTCGGACGACGTCGGGGCATTCTTGATATAAATTTAGCAGCAAGTTTGTAGTCAATTGCAATGCGCGTGCCTGAGGGGGCGAGGAAAAAGGCGGCCGACCGAGGGAGAGAGTCGCTTTATCTTATTACTACAGTGCATAAACGAACCCTCGTGCACTTTGTTTAGAGCACGTGTTACTTACTCTCGAGGCGCAGTGGAAAGAATCGTTGGGCGGGAGGATGATATTGAAACGCTCGCGAGCAATAACGCGAGCGCATTAGATTTCTGACGAATCGCAGTGATAATGCGTGTCTATTTTTCCGAAATGTCTGCTTTTGTAAGTTAATGCATAGATATCGATGCGAGATAGACAGGGGGGAGGGGAGAATCCGGAGATAGGAGAGGGTGAGGATAAAAACGTAAAGACCGAATATGAGAAAAGAAGTGAAAAATCACTAAAGGAATAGTAGAAGTGCCACGCAAAAAGCGCCCGTGTGTTCTCGCTTCACGGTGCGCCTGACGTTACCTGAAGCATGAGTATCGTTTCGACGATTCTAATGCGATGAATATAGTGGATATACATATTTAATATATATATAGTTTATTACCTACATAAATATATATAAATAGTTATAAAGATAAGAATATATTTAATGACGCGAAGAGAGATAATGCATCTCGCGCGCCGGCGCCGCGTTTCAGTATAGGGGAACAGACGACAGTTGTATTCGCGAATATGGGAGGAGCTATCGTGATAAAATGGGAAAGTGGGAGAGGGCAGAGAGAAAGAGAGAGAAATTGAAGGATTTTTGATGTGGAGAGAGATGCGCGAGCAACAGGATCAACAACCAGGATCAAGTGATGTGCTATAGTCTAATGTTTCCGTGCGAAGCACACAACTCTTTTTTGTAGATAGATCGGGGAAGTAATTTAGATTAGAATAATTAATATGCAAACAGGAAAAGCAGTAACAGATGCGACTATATACCAATACATATTATTTACATTACCTAGAGTTAACCGGGAGAAATAAGTAGAGGTTCTAGTGCG
Organism: Solenopsis invicta; assembly: GCF_016802725.1. Taxonomy (NCBI): domain Eukaryota; kingdom Metazoa; phylum Arthropoda; class Insecta; order Hymenoptera; family Formicidae; genus Solenopsis; species Solenopsis invicta. The sequence continues at coordinate 24,385,450 of NC_052668.1, forward strand.
ATTGAAAAGTAAAAAAAGGAAAAATAATACCGCATACACATATACCGATAACATGTTTTAACGAAACGCAAGCGAGGGAAGAATGAAGCGAGGATAAACGCTAGATAAACGCACGCTAAAAGTGCGTTAGGAGGTGAAATGGTATCGGGCGAAATGTATTCGCGAATAATAAATAACAGCTATGATACTCGAGATTACCATTTGCAAATAGATTTCGCTCGGATATCTTTAGAGGCGAACATCCCTTTTTGCGCGCGCACGACATGAGATGCTAACGGAAACAATGAAAGAAAGAACAAGCGCAAGCGGATAAGCAAGTTGCTCATGTGTATATTTTTGTAAATAAGATATTTGTGAGTGCCGCCGTCTTGAGGGCGGTCTACCGTCATTGAGCTCGCGGTAGATCGGCCCGCCCCAATTTTTGCTACCACAGATCTTGTCGAGAATCGGATAAGAGATTAACAAATAGGAAAAGAAGAAGGATGAGAAGATGTAACGAAACGATACGCGACGAAATGTGTCTGTTGAATTTAGTTCCAAAAGAAAAAAAAAAGAATATGTTTTTTCCGCGCTTTCTTTCTTCGAGAATGGCCCATTTGTGCGTTTACTCCCTCAAACGACTTTTTGATCTGTCCCCAGTTTTTACAATTGCTTCTCGATTGGTAAATCGTGTCGAGAAAAATTCTGAATGCGTCACGGCAGCTTCGAGTTTACCGGTGATTTGATTCGCCTCGTGTTACAAACGCATCTCTTCCCCCGCGTATTCGATCAATGAGGAATCGATGACGAGTAGATCGTGTGATTTATAGCAGCGGGGAGGTATGATCGGCGAACATCCGGAGTTTCATTTTCTCGATAAAACACCGAATTTGACGGAACTGTGAAATCTGAACCCGCAAAAGGGATTCTTTAGAAAATCTAAGATCACGTAGTTTAATACATATCCGATCTAAATTTAATTCTTCCGAGTGATTAACAAGTATCGCCCAATCGGAGGATGATCAGTAGCATTCTCCGAGACCGTAGGACCAATTATCATTTGTATAACTGTTACAATAAAACCATATTGTTGTCTCGCGTTGCGTCCTATTAGCAAACCATCAGGACAGATAATAAAGAGAGAAACGCAGGCGGATTGGCGGGATGACGATGGCCCATAGTTATTAAGCGCGGTCCAATGGTTCACGGGATACAATTTTATATTTCGCGAGTGCTAAAGAGAATAAAAGAGGAGAGATTAAAAGAGTAAAAGTAAAAAAAAAAAATGAAAAAGAAGTCTATTAAGAAGCTTCGAGAATATTTTCGAGACACATTTATAGCAGATACATATATCAGGCCTATTTTCCCGCCAGGCCGACCGCCCGAAGAGAAAAAGAAGTAAAACAAACGGGAATGCAAATTCGACGAGATACCAAGTTCGGCGTGGTTTGTCGAGAGAATGAAAACGAACGGTGGAATTTTTGAATGCATTATGCAGAAAACGAGTTTGCGACGAGCGAAAAAGAGATTGCTTATGCTGCTCTATGTCGGTTGTCATTTTATTTAGTTAGTAATTGGTTTTTAGATAGATTTTCCTTTTTACAATGTTCTTTTCGATAATTTCGGGCTGATGTATGTTCCTCTAGGACTTCCAAAGAGATAAGCAAAGGGTGCTGTCGCTCCGTAGAACGCCGCGTAAAGCACGAATTTTGATTGGAAAGTATTCGCCTCCTCTTTCGTAGGTTTTTTTGGTTTTTTTTTCTTTTTAATCCTCTTCCCCTTTTATGTATGGACCATATGATGGAATCGTGGCATTGCGTTTTTACTATAATTCTATTAAGCTATTATTAATATCATCGTTACTGTTATTGTTAACATGATGATATTATTGGCGATATACGATAGATGAACAGTTACAATTGGTAATAATAATAATGATCATAATAGTAATTAGATATAGACGATAATTAATAATAGTAACAGTAACGATGTTACTATTTATTAAGTAATGATTATTACGTTTACGATTATAGTATCGTTATTTTTCTTTCGAAATATTTTTATGAGTGAGAGAACGCATAAAACGAGGTGAAGTGATGCGTGGGAGGTGGAAAGCGAAGACTTGTGCGTGTTACACATACACATACATCGAAGAGATGTACGTTATTCCTACTTGCATCGCGAAGTTTAATGGGGTCGTTTTGATCGGGCAGACACGCGATCGGGCAGTTGCGCGACAGATATCACCTTCGTATCTGTAAAAGACCTTAATAGAGAGCTTAATTAGCGCCGTTTGATTTGGTCTTCTTAATCCCCTCTTCCCTTTTCCCCACACAAACACACACATACCCTCTTCCCCATCACACACATCACCCCGTACTTGTAAAATATTTATATATGTATATATTATTTATATATATACATACAACACACCAGTACATTGCGTGTATATACATATACATATACATACACATATATATGTTAAAGAGATGAGAGAAGCATACACACACGCAATCTTAATTATGATTATATCATATATTATTACATTATTAGTAATTATTACATTGATGATTATACGCGATAATTATTTTCCTATATTTGATACGGGACGTATTGTGTACTACCCAATTCTCTGAATACAAACGGGCGTTTTATCTCTGCTAAGCTTCCCTGTCCGTCGCGATTGTGCCAAAAAGGATGAGATATTGCGCGCGACCGCGCCTTCAAGTAGCCACGGCGTCGATTGATTTTAAAAACAAGCCTCGCAGATTGACCGTATTATATTCCTCGCATATTCTCATCGTCAAAGTCCTCCGATAATATCCCATGCAAAAATGGATAAGTTCCTTTAATTGTCTTTTGTTCACGTCGCTGTTTTTCACGCGGAAGAGCTCGGTTTGAGACATTCCCTGTGTACAAAACGCTCTCGGCCAGATAAATCACAAATGCAAAATGGTCACGCAAATTGCATATAATTTTATGTTAATATATTATAATTATTTATTAATTATAATTAATTATTAAATCGCCAAATATAATTTAATAAATTATTAATACAAGTTAATAATACAAAGTCTTTAATAAGTTACTAATTTTATTGTATTTAACTTATTTAAAAAATTAATTTTACTAATATTTAATTCTACTATACGACGTTTGTAATTACATATTAGTTATATTATTTATATTGCATGTCAAAAAATTACTTTTTTTTTTTAGTAGCAATTATTGAAATTGTATATCTTGTAATTTCGTATTTTATATTCGATCGCAGCAGATTTTAAATCGTCGAGTTCTTCCTCTGTTCTTTCTTATCCGAAAGACATGGTCTGAAATCGAGCTCGTGCGTAGAGCGGACTGACGGTGGCGGTGGCTGTGGACGCTCTATTTCGCGGACGGACGGGCGGACGAGCGGACAGGGTGGCTTATCAGCAGCGTATTCCGAAGTTGGCGGAGCAATCGTATGCCGTTGGTTGGTACCGGGCAATGCACAAGTAATCCAACTAATTGCGTTGACTGTGCGTTCATAACGACGACACGTCACGCATATCACGTGGACGGACTCCGCGTACGACGGCGAGGGTAGAAACGAAAGGGGATTCCCTCCACCCTCCTTTAATTTACGAGTTGTCATTCACCAGCTCGCCGTAGGCTTCCAACGCGTGTCCCTCACGCGCGGCCCGATCGCTATCGAAACGAACGGAAATACTTAGATTTTTTTTTATTAGAGTTTTTTTCGGTTACGACATTTGCGACAATACTTAGAAAAATCTACCCTCCCTTCGTGCGACGTGGAGTTGCGTCGAGCCGAGCAAGCAATATACGCGACAGACGGCCATCTCTAATTGGCATTACGACCATGCAACATACACGTGCTGAGATATATATATATATATATATACATATAGATATATATATACACACATACACACACAAACACGCCACATTGACTAATTACACGTGGTTATACTTAACGAATCGTTTAGTGACAGGCAGACAGACAGGCGAAAGATAGCCAGAAGGGAAGGTAGAAGCAAGAAGAAGCAGGCAGAATTAATTAGAGGATTGAGAGGGATCGGAGGACACGTGAATGAGCAAACCGCACCAAGGAGAGACCAAATTATATCGCTTACCGAGATATAATTACCTATTTGCTTCGTATTTATTTTAATCGTTAATTAATTATTGTATTTATTGGCGCGGAGGCTGACACGCATAATTTTCGGGAGACACGTTAATTACACGAAAATCAATTACGCAACATATACACAAATACAAATGTGCCCGGCCGAATCACTTCAGATCGTTCGAATCATTGCAGAAATCACTGCAAATCTTTTAATTGTCATCTGAAGAATCTTTGGCGCTTATTCTCGTCGAGCAAAATGACTCGCGAGCAGAGAAACGAATTGGAACGACTCAAGAGATAAATGTGAATCTCTTCTGTTTTTGCCTTTTATTTTTAGTAGAGATCGATTTGCAGCGAGAGAAATCATCGCGTTAAAGCCTCGTGTAATTTATTCTAAAATATGATTTATATTGAAAATGTGCGTCAAAATTTAATATCGTGCAATCGAAGAAATTCACGTTTTCCTATGTAGAAAACTCGTCATTAACGATTAAATTCAGAAAAGTGTAATAGAGCTTACGCACAATTTTTGCAATGCAAAAAATTGCGTTAATCATATGAATAATAAAAAAATGTATATTTTATACGAATTTCTCATCACTTCTTAACGTCAACGATCGCCCAATGCTTCGGCCCGGCGCATTGTCCATCATAGCGATGCAACTTCCTCGTTAATTGCGGATTATTATTTATTTCGTCGTTGATACACACATTCACACAACATTTTCGACATTGTAGCGGAGGAAAGGAAGTACAAAATTTACACATAGCGGACGCACGAAGTGACTTGTAATACTCCTTCGACGTATCTCGTAAACGTTCCAGATGCCTCACCTTGTACACCAAGTAATCAATATTAAAAACGCAGAACTCTCTTTAATAGTTACACTGTTCCATCCCCTTTTGTTACTCACGTTGCCAAAAAAAAAAAAAAAAAAAAAAAAATGAAGCTCCGTGCGAATTGACATCGTAAATTAAAAGAGAGCAGGAAAGGACGATCGCGCGTCGAGGTGAATCGTTCTTTGTCAACGCACACTCTCCTTTTACTTTTCGTTTTTCTTTCGAGAGAGCTCGCCAGTTCATTTCCGATCGATTGCAACGCGAGCCGAGGTAGCCCCTCGGCCCCGTCTTAATTTGTTTCCGTGTGCGTCTGATCGGCTGATGTCTTTCGTCACTTTGCACGCATTTCGTTATGATTTTCGCTCTCGCGGAAACGCGTATTTCCTCGACGAATGTCAGTGCAGCCTTTGACTCTTACACCACACGCGAAGAGAGGAAGACAAAATAATGATAAAACGTATCACGTGAGACAACGGCGACAGGGGAGATAAAACGTGGGAAGAGAAAGACCCGTGACAATATATACATATACATATATATATCTATATATTTGCGAGATATTTTGTGAAACAGGGCTTTTTTACCTATTTTATAGTAATCTCAGCTTAAACGGATTGAGAGAGTGGGAGCGAGAGAAAGAGAGAGAGAGAGAGAGCCTTTACTAAAAAAAAATAATAAATTAAAGTGATGTGACGAGGATGTTGTCATGAAATGACGTATTAAGCAGTTGATGAGCGGTCTGTAAATGCGTACATACATAAATAGCATAAATGCCGTCGTTTAATGGGGACGGTTTCACTATAACGTGTACCCTATTTTTGTTTATGTTTTGCGCCTTAGATTTAGCATTATTACTATTATATTCTAATTATTATTAATTATTTTGATTATTATATATTATTATGTTTAAGATTCTTATTAATTATTATTATTATCATTGTGTATATGGTATAAATTGTAAAAAGGAGCATATTTACTATATCATATTCATTTTACGGGGACATTCCCCCGAATGAACAAATTGTTTAAACTAAAATGAAGGAATAAATAAAATATTGACCAAATTAAGGGAAGAGTTTTTTTCGGCCGACGACCTTATTCCTACATTCGCATGTATGTAAGATAACGTTTAATTATTACAACGACATTGTAACCAAAACAAATAGTCATTCAGCTTAAGCAATTTGAATCATTTTTTAATATTTTAAATACGATTTTGGTATAACGACTTGATCTAATTACAGAGGAATAAAAGTATTATTACCTCTTTACTTATTGTTAGTTATTGAATACTTATCAGAATTCTTTTTTTCCCTTTTGCAGACAATTAACAAATTACAAATTTTTCACATCAATCACGTTTTCTTTTATCATACATAGATATTTATATTTCATTAATGCAGCCTCAATAGAAATATACGAATGAAAATACCGAGATCAAAAAGTAAAACGTAAAAGACGAATTATTAATTAAAATCAGTATAATTATTCATTGTTCGATCTTTTTTCATCTTTGTCCTCCAGTTATTATGTATTCGAGTAAATTTTGGAGATTTTCGAGATTTAAAATACTGATTTTTCTTTTGAAAAATTTACTGTGGTGAAAGAAACGGAGGTGTGCATATGTGTGAAGCGCAATACTTTTATAGATTATTAGAGATTAGATTAACAAAAAGTTATTATGATCGCTCACTTTTCAAACGCTTCACACATGCTTTAGCCTTTCTTGCGCGCAAACAAGTACGTAAACATATTCATATATAAACAACATTGTGTATTGGAAACGCTTATGATTGACTTCACTTTCTTATTTTAAATATTCGGAAAACATGTTTTGTCTTTTCGTGGCGGTCACAGTACTCGTCATGCTAATAAACACATTGAGCACGTGAAAATAAAATGCTTAATAATTAAATTACTGTTATATGTTAGAAGATCTAAATGTCTACATAATAAGCGAATAGTGAAGTTAAATTGTTTATAGAATACTGATTCCTGTAGTTATTGATTCATAATGTTTATTAATATTTATGCGTTAGGTTGACTACGTATGAAAAATTTATAATGAATATACATATATATAATATTGCTTCTATTAACGATTTGATACAGTTTGATTTTTAGCATAATATTGTATTATTGCGAATAACTTAAACCTAAAATAAGTTAAGATATACTTTAATATATTATATTTTGATTTTACATCTTTAATTTTATTTTAATCTAGTATATAAAAAAATATCTAGTATTTTGTAAATTTTCTTACTTATTTACAAGCATAATATTTTATATTTTGTTTGTACATATTTCTAGTAATGTATGTTTCCTGCCAAGAGTCAATCATACACAAAGAGAAAAGTATTTTTAAATTGAAATCGTTTCTTTGACTTCTTTTAAGTTGAAGTGAAAATACCCTTGAAGAAAATTATTAAGAAACATTATTTGATTTCACGAAATGGCGTTATTAATCTTTTTTTAAATAAATTATTTGTTTAATTTAAACAAAGAATTTATCAATTTAAAGAAAGCGTTGACAGAAATGTAAAAAAAATAATTTAGTGGTTCTAGTTTTAAAAATACATTTTCTTCATTTAAAAAAAGATTTGCGTTGCACAACAAAACTATTTCTTTAATTCTAATAAAAGGAACAAGCAAAAGTTATTTAAAATTAAAAAAAAAATTGTTAACCTAGGTTTTGTGTAACATTGCGCAAATTTCTTCGAATTAATTTTTTTTTATTTGAAGAAACTTTTTTTGGGTGTATTCAAGGGCTACTTTTTTGTATCCGATCAGGCGATCATTAAGTAATAAATCACGTAGCTCTATTTTTTTTCTTATTTATTCGTGACGACTCCCTTATTTCTCCATTTTTCTGTCTTTTTATTAAATTTTATTAAATTTATTTTATTAAATTTTCTAACCGTTTATTTAAATAATCTGCTTATCTCAATGATTGACCTCGAGAATCTTTCTTACCGAATTAAATCGACAGCAGGATTGACGAATCCAGCTAACGGGAATTATTGAAACAGGCGTTGTGAACAGTTCAATAGCGTTCTATCTGCTGTTTTAAAATACGCAACGCGGAAATGGTAGATTGCGTAGAAATTGTAGACTTTGTCCTTAAGAAAATTTCATTCTTATTAATATTTTTTTTATTATTGGGCGCCTCTTAATATAAAACGGTGAAATTTTATTAAAACAAACCACAATGTAAATTATAAAATTTTATCATTATTATTATTCTAAGACCACTCAGTTTTAAAAATTGGCACTTGATCTAGTCTCTGGCCAAAAGAATTCAATTCCTTGACCAATAATAAAAGGACCACCGAGTGACATAATAGCATTCATATGGGGCGTTGACTCACATTTGGAGCCTTGCATAAGTTCGACTCGTGACATGCATCTTAGCTTGAACACGTGCTTACGAGAAGTTTCTTGTTACTCCCTTTTCTGCCTTATTCAAATCTTAAATCTGATAAAAATATATATTTTCCCAACGGTTAGACGTTACAGAGTTATTGTGATCGCTTTTAAAACGCTTTACATATTTTGCCGCTATTTCTTCTCTTATGTGAACAAGCATGCGCGCGTACGTTTGTATATAAACAGAGAGTTTGAAGCACAAATGACTGAGTACGCTTCTTTCTTTCTATGTGTTCGGATCGTGGACCGGTTCGAAAAGGAATTATAACGGCCATAGAACTTTCTTGACTTCTGCAGTTTTATTTGCCGCGAAACATGGAAACATTTATGGGAAATGTACTTCGATTCTTCGTGGTGATTGCAGTGATTGCACTGATTAACGCAGATGATTTGATTAAGTTAGTGCACGTATAAATATTATACATTTATATCGACGTGATACCGATTATTTCCAATTTTTTTGTAATCGATCTAGAATGAGATTAGTTTTAAATGAGATTAGTGTTAGAAATGAAACAAATCGCATTTAGGCTGGCCAAACTTGATTTTAATAAGTACTTGGATAAATATGCAGGTGGCATTTATTTCCTTAATATCACAATGTTCCGGCTTTATCTTCAAATATCTTAAAAAAAAAGAAAGAACTGATTCAGTGTTTTCATAAATTGATTATTATATCAGTGAAATATCATCAGTTACTGGTAATATAGTAAAGTTCAGTTATATAGTAATCAGTTTGTTGAAGCATTTTTATTAGTCCTTTTTTTTAAGGGTAGCTTTTAAATAAAAAATTGTTACATATGATCAAGCAATTTACCTAAAATTCATGTATATGCTTTAAGATAGTCATATATTCATGTATACGTAAAACACATTTGCATATATTATTATAGATTTTTCTTTATGTTGCTTAAAGAGTCCCTTTACTCAAGACATATTTCGCAATTGAAAATGTAACGGTGGGCGGTTTCGGCATGGCGCGTCAGACTGTAAGGATATCTCACGCTCTATACTATGGTATTATTGGTATCGGAACTCCAGCTCAGAATTTTTCGGTACTTTTTGACACTGGTACCTCAGATTTCTGGATACCAGCCAAAAACTATAGTATTGGCTCTAACCGTGCTAGTAAGTATATTATAATATTGCTAGTTTCTGATAATTCCAATATTTATATTTGTCTATTCATATTTAATAATATAAATTACTCCAAACACGTCGAAGTAGTCTCAATTGATTTCTTCTTTTTTAATAATTGACATAAGGTAAAAATATATATATAGGAATAATGCTGTAAAATTATACTGATGTCTTTCCCATCCATATTTCAAATAAAGTCTTTAAAACGATTAAAAATAAAAAAAATTTTAATGCGTGAAAGTTAAAGTGACCGGTAAAGTAAATATTATGGAGTTGATTTTCACAGCAATAGATAGTCTTATTTATATGATTCGAGCTTAGGCTAAGAGGAACCAATATTTGCTACAAGATAGCTGACATGTGTTAAAGAAAACAAAATTTAAAACATAAATACATGTGATAATTTAAATTATATCGTTAAATGTATGTTGGATTGTAAAGAATATATCTTTCTAAAATCTTTAATATCTTCCTACAATCTTTAATTCTTTACTTTTTTACAGTGCCATATAGAAAATATAGAAACAATTTATCCAGTACGTACAGACGGAATGATACTCAATTTGTTGTCCTCTATTCTGACGGTTTTCTGGACGGATACTTATCTACTGATGTAGTGCATGTGAGTCAAATAAATAATTCAATTACGTCTTAATTGTAGCCGTAATCAATAAAAATTTCCTAAAATACATATACCAATTTTTTGTAGATTGGAGGCGTTACTATTCAAAACCAAACATTCGGGGAAATAATAAGCGTATCAGGGTCAGTACTTCCCTTTAGGAAATTTGACGGTGTCATAGGGATGGCTTTTCCCCATCTGTCTTCCAAAAGAATGACTCCTGTCTTCAACAACATGGTAGCAGAAGGCTTGGTACCGCATTCCGTGTTTAGTTTCTATCTAAATCGGTATGTGTCTTTTCTTATAAACACTATACGCGTTTAAAAATATTTTTTTTAATTAAATAGAATTGGTATTTCCATATAACTACATAAAGAATACGTAATCTGTTCTATAGAGATCCCACGACTATGGTGGGTGGTGAACTGATATTGGGTGGTTCTGATCCCTCTCATTACGTATGGCCATTTACATATGTTAATGTTCGCGACCGAACATTTTGGGAATTTAACATAGACAAGTATGTAGTTACTTCTACAAAATTACACGTATATTAATCGTAAATTATATGTCAATCAACTAATTGTTAATGTTATTACATTGCAGAGTTAAAATAGGAAACGTCACCTTGTGCAACATTGGAGACTGTACAGGATTCGTTGACACTGCCATGACTCTGATGATTCCACCACCAAGTAATGTCAGTTTTATTAACCGTTACATTAACACTACATCTGCTGCTGGAGTAGAATATGTAAGTAGATTATATCTTTTGTAATAGCGTTTCAACAATTTAAAATGATTACTGAAAAATGATAAAATAAATATTTAATAAATTACTGATTGTACTTAGTGACGGATTACTAACATTAAGTTTTTTTATTTAAAGGTGGACTGTAACAGGATTCCTGATTTGCCTTCAATTAATTTCGAACTAGGTGGTACATATAGTAGGACGTTCACTCTCACTGGTGAAGATTACGTTATTAAGGTAACTGTCATATAATTGTTTAATTGTTTTAGAGTATAAATGTCATATGTTTATATAAACAATGTTTAATTTTCCGTAGGTCACAACGAATAATATGACAAAGTGCATAAGCGGTTTCGACACTAGGATACGTTCGCATAATGCGCCGTGGGTTTTCGGCGATATATTTCTTAGTCGGTACTATACAGAATTTGACATGGAGTATGGGCGAGTGGGATTCGCCCCTTTGAAAAGACAACGTCTTCATCGTCCACAACATTAAGTTACCGTTGAATACTAGATTTAAATGACAATAATAAGCGAATAACGAAGTCAAGTTTTTTGTAGAACGTTGATTTCTAAGCTTATTGCCTTGTAATTTTTATTTACGGTTATTTATGCATTAATTAGTCGTCGTTAGTTGAGATACGTGTGAGAAAATTATGACAAAGAAAGAAGCTATCTCATTCTTTTTATCAATAATTTAATATTGCTTGTTATTTTAACATTATATAACTACATATCATATTATTTTAAAATATTACGAATTTATTAAAAAAGAGAAGTGTGTCAAATTTTAAGATATTAAAATGTTTTTTCTTTGCATTTCTGTTTTCTAAATAATGAAAAATGCTGTTAATTAATTCTAAAATCTCTAATAATTTTAAATATAATAGTATTTTAAATTTAAACATTATTTGAATTAAACAAAAATTTTAAACATTGAAGAAGCAAAGAAGTAAAAAATTTCAACATTTTAATACACTTCTTTTTTTGATATATTTTATATGTATCTAAATCTAAAATAAGTTAAAATAAAATACATTTTCTTTTTATATATTGTTCACTTTCATATATTGAGCCTAGAAGTGCGCGAATCAAGCATTTATTCCAACCGAATCAAATTAAATCTTTAATATCACGAAATCTGAATTTTTGGAATTGAATTGAATCGAATGAATATTTTCCGGACTCACATATTACATACTAATTTAAACGTAATAAAAAATTTTGTAATGACATTAGAAATCCTTTTAAAATACAATAGAATTAAGTAATTTTGGAAGATTTTGGAAAGTAATTTAAAAAGTGGTGCGCCAAGTAAAAATTTATATTAAGTACTATATAGATAATAAGTGTAAATATAGTATACTGAGCACTGAATACATGTCGCATAATGTTACTGTCAATGTAATAGTTCAGTACATTTTATTAGGAAAATACCTACATAATTTTTAAACTATAATTTTTTTTTAATTTTTGTTTTAAATTTTATAAATTAATGATACAAACACATAAAAGATTTAAAAATTTACAAAGACACTTGTCTATCATATACATGTATAATTTTTTAAGTAGATTTAGAAAAGTTTTACAAAACTCTTCTATCGTTTTCGGCAAAAACAACCGACGTGAGAATTGGTTACAAGATTGTTTGAACGAAAATATATAATAAATAAAACAATCATAAATAGGCAATCGGTTTGAAATCGAATCATCAATGATTCAAAATTATTGAAAAATTCAAATTCAAAATTTTTAGATTGGAAAATGAATTAAATCGAATTCACTTGATTTTATTAAAAATGGAATTATTTGCACACCTTTAATCGAGATCCTTCAATTTCATTTGACAATATTATAATAAAAAAGGCATTATATGTATTTCATATATTTTAAAAGAATTTTTTACTTACTAGTATTATGCTTGTATATTAATGTAGTGTGTTGCGTATAATTTATAATTAATGTATTATATAGTATTATTTATGAAAATCATTATATTATGTGACATTTAATTTTAATGTATAATATTTTATATTTTTATATACACACAATATTTAAAAACACGTTAATATTTTGAAAGTTGATTAAAAATTAGATTAATGAAAAGAGCTTTTGGGTTTTCTTTTAGAATACTCCCCCTCTCTAACATCCTTCTACTCGCCATTTCAAATGTAGAAGCACATGTGCGCAGGCTCGTACACAAACACGCTAACAACGCGCTCTTTTTTCGTGTCATATTCCGTTTGCGAGTTGAATTGTAAAGGACACTTCTGAAACCTTCTCGATACTTACGGATTCAGACGCCGAGAAATATGGGAAACATGTTTCGCTTCTTCGTAATAATTGTGGCACTTGTTGTGCTGATCGATGCACACTTGTTCAGGTGAGCACATTCAAACGTTACGAATTTATATAGATTAACGCGTTTCTAATTAAAGATTGAGTTTTTAATTTCTTAAAATTGATGAAGAATTTGCGACGTATATTTGGGCAGTAAGTGCGTTAAATCTTCAAGAACACATATTTTGTCTGTCACGGTAAAACGGACAAAGATTTTGATGATCTTTTTAAAGCATTTTCATCTTCTTTATCATATCTTATATGAAATTAGCTTCATGAATGGAATAATTTAGATTTAGAATATCAAAGCATATTAATACATAAATAGATAATTACAGGTGATCTTTATTTCTTAGTATCACCACGTTCAAGTTTTTAAATAAGAAATATTTCTATATGTTCATCAAATTGCTCGAAATTCGTGCACACGGTTTAACATATTCGTATGTTCGCGTATGTAGAATGTAATGAAACTTTTTACATGTTGTTTCAAGAATGCCGTTATTTAAGGCGAATCGCACTCGCATTCGAAATTTGTCGGACGTTGGCAATCGGAGGCAACATCGTATGATAAATTATGGGAAAACTTCGTATTATGGTGTTATTTCAATTGGAACTCCTCCGCAGAATTTTACTGTAATTATAGACACCAGTTCCTCAGACCTCTGGGTATTATCCAAAGGTCGCGGCAATGGCAACAACACTTTCCGTAAATATATTACATTTTTTCAATATTTTATCGTTTGTACATGTCCATTTATATATTTAATAATACAATTATTCCAAACAACGTGATTGCCTTAATCGATTTTTACTTTTTCTTTAATAATTAGTGTTAGATAAAAGTATAGAACAGGAATAACGTGATTTAGAATTGTATCTTTTACATTTCAAAGTCTTTAAGACAGTTGAAACTTTAAAAGCTTTAACGTTTCAAATTTCGCTTTTTAAGTTGAAAAGAGGTAAATATTGTGAAGTTAGATTTCACAGTTCAAAATAGTTTTATTTATGTGACTTATCATGTTTAGACTAAAGGTACACATGATCCTTGGCACAAGGTGGTTCACGTGTTGAATCAAAAGATATAAACATACATTCATTCGATGATTTGAACTTCTGTTACAGTACATTTAAATTAGGAAGGAAAAATATTTTTTAAACTTTTAATACTTTGCGGTTCATCGATATATCGCAATGTAAGAATATTGAACTTTAAGAAACAAAATATTTTAACGTTAAAAGATGCTCTTATATCGGCACGTGTTTACGGTGAAAATGTATCGTTCTTATGATAGCTATAATTCGTTTCATTCGGAGCATTGTAATATATACACGAACCGTGAAGTAATATTACAGAAAAATTAGAAAAAAACCATAGAGACGATCGAAATTATTGTGAGACAAATGGAGCAGTCCTTGTATATCATGCTAAGTGCTAGGAATAAAAATCAGTGATTCCGGGTTTAATCTTGTAATCAGCTTAATTTCTCTGAATTCCTATATTATTAACTGATCTACTTTTTATTACTACTTTTTTTTTTACCACTTTTTACAGCGGGACGTAAAGCATATGATAACACGAAATCCAGCACACACATATCAGATCTATCACATCTTTCGTTAACGTTTCAATACGTTGGTGGATATCTGTCCGGGTATACGTCTATGGACACCGTGAATGTGAGTCAAATCAATAATTCGTCTCTTAATGAAGTTTTAATTTAGAAATATTTCTTTTGAAAGATACATATGACTTTTTTGTAGTTTGCCGGTTTAAAAATTCAAAGCCAAATATTTGGGGAAGTGATAAGTGGACCGGAATCATTCTTCTCCAATTTCGAATTCGATGGTGTCCTGGGGCTGAATTATCCTACGTTTTTGTTGAATGAAAGAGGAATGCTTCCTCTTTTCAGAAACATGATCTCGCAACGTCTGGTGGAGCGACCCGTTTTTAGTTTCTATCTAAATCGGCATGTATCTTTCTATTTACACGCTACGCGCGTCTAAAGGACTATTTTTCAATTAAATAATTTGTTTTTTTTTTATATATATTACAATGTAAAAAAAAATGTATAATCTGTACAGAAACCCCTCGGACGCTGTGGACGCTCAAATGGTATTGGGCGGTTCCGATCCTGCTCATTACGATGGAGAATTTACGTATGTTAATATTATCACCGAAAGCTACTGGCAATTTATCATGGATAAGTAAGTGATTATTTCTTTAAATTACACGCACGACAATTGCAAATTACATGTCAACTAAATGTTAATATTTTTTCACTGCAGGGTTCAAATAGGGGATACCATCTTATGCGCGAACGGCTGTGAAGCTATCGCTGACACGGGAACGTCCGCGATAACTGGACCATCAACGAATATCGCAATCATTAATGGACAGATTGGAGCTGTTAATGTTAATGGAGAAAAAATTGTGAGTAACAGATGATATCTTTTGCAATGGCAGTCTTCAACAATATTAAATCAATTACTGAAGAGATTTAATAAACATTCGATAAATTACTAATGTGGATTACTAACATTGAGTTTTGTTTAAAGGTGGACTGCGACAAGATTCCTAATTTGCCTAAAATTGACTTTGTCCTGGCTGGTAAAAGGTTCAGTCTTACAGCCGAAGATTATATCTCTAAGGTAAATATTGTTATATGATTTAGAATACAAATATTATTTAATTCTGCATATAAATATCACATATTTAATTTTGCATAGATTAAAGAAAACGGTAGAACGACGTGTATAAGCTTGTTCAAAGATGAGGTTACCTACGTGAACGCTCCGATATGGGTTTTAGGCGATGTATTTCTTGGTCGGTTCTACACCGAGTTTGACATGGAAAACCGTCGAATAGGATTTGCTCGTGCGAAATAAATTAAATTGCCTACTCATTTAGTTATCGTTAAATGTTAAAAGATGACAATAATTAAGTGACTAAAGTTATAAATGACAATAATAAGCGAATAATGAAGTCAAGTTTTTTGTAGAATATTGATTCCTACGCTTATTGTCTTGTAATTTTTATTTTATGATTATTCATGCGTTATTATCTTGTGAAAATTTATACAATAATGTGCGACATTGTTTCTATTAACGATATAGCTTGTACTTAATACAGTATCGTTTTACTAAGAAATTGTGAACATAATTAAATTTTTTTAAATAAAATATATATTCTTTTTATATACTATATTGATTTTATTTATCGACCTTTTAATTTTAAATGCAGTATCCGAAAAAGTATTATCTCATATTTGATAGATTTTCTGCCTAGTTACAAGTATAATGTATTCTATTCTACAGTGTCGAATTTATAATTAATGCATGATAATTACAAATAATAATATTAAATATTTAATATATAATATTTAACTTTGTGTATTATATTCTACATTTTTATACATATGTGTTTGTCTGTATGTACAGGTGACATTTCGCGAACATGGAATACGTAGCATTTCTGTTAATTCAGTCTGGCAATTTTGCCAGAAGAAAAATTATTTCTTCCAGGACAAACAGTCGAATTGTGCATTCTATGTCCACGATCGTAAATATGTACACACGAAGCTTGGTGTTTTTGAAGTTTGCTTAAGTAGAAATTAGATTAGATAAAAAGAGCTACCGATATCCTTCTATTTACAGCGGGATCACGTTTCGAGACTTCCGTCTTAAATCGAATTGAATAACAAGTCGAAAACATTTATATTTTAAATAAAACATTATTTACGTAAAAAAAAAACAGTTATAGACTTCTATTTTTTTAGAAAACGACAAAAAAATTTTTTTTTTTAAATTGTAATTCGTATTATAATATTTTTCATTATAAAATTAATATTTAAACAGGGATTAATTTCAACAAGTAATCAAAAAATAATACTGTTTTTTTAAATGTAACTTTTTTAATATAATATTTAGTTTTATAAAATTAATATTTAATTTGGATCAACTAATATTTAATTTAGTTAACAAATACTTAATAAGTCATTATTCATTGTAATCTATTAATTAATTTTTCGTCAATAGCATTT
This sequence comes from Solenopsis invicta, assembly GCF_016802725.1. Lineage (NCBI taxonomy): Eukaryota > Metazoa > Arthropoda > Insecta > Hymenoptera > Formicidae > Solenopsis > Solenopsis invicta. Next base: position 24,402,729 of record NC_052668.1, read on the forward strand.
CGTCGTAACGTCTTTGGGACTTTATCGTTTATTCAAACTTTTTGTTTCTTTTTAATTACTATTTGGTTTTCAGATTTGAGAGCAGATCGACCAATTACCAATTCCAATATGAAAACTATAGTGGCGCAAGTGTATCCTGTTATCAGAAAATAAAAGCTGAAAGAAAGTTGCTTCAGCAACATCACTTTGAAACCTTGCTTCGTCGCTTTCTTTCTATATCTCTCCCGTTTTACTTCCGAGAAAAAGTCAGATCTGGATTTCAAGATCAAGCCAGCCTGCGACATTTGTTGAATAATGTCGTCTACCCGTGCATATAATGGCCAATCTTCGCGAGTGACATACGATTGCGTTACTTCGATCAGCGGCCTCGATCTGATAAGATCTTGACCCTTGATCCTGTAGTACAAGTGATAGCAGTCACCGAAGCATGCGGCAGTCGACGAATTCGCAGTCGACGAATTCTCAACGAATTCCTTGCACTCGTCGTACGTGACCGCCACATAGCGCGATTCCAGCACGGGATCGTTTAGTCGTTCTTTCAGCTGCACCGGCCCGTATATAGTGTATCCGGATTTCTGTAATAAGACCAAAGTTATTCATGTGTCAAAAATATTAATTAACATGCGCGTTTACGGTATTAAAGATTATATAGTGACGCCACTCAAGCATCATCGATGGTTTCACTTTAAGATAAATACAGTTTGTATTAAGCAGCGAAAGGTGTTTGTCATGTCTGACAGATAAAATTTAGAACGAATTATAACAAATTAAAAGAAATTGGTACTATTCGCTTCAGAATTTCCTCCCTATTTTTTGATCATCTTTTCGGGGGATTCCGTTTCAATCCCACAGAAGATAAGAAGTTCATTTTTCTAAATAAGGAAATTTGATTGTATTTTCTTCTAGTGGTTTTTTTCCCTTCTGTTTTTAATGTTACAATACAAATAATATGAAAAAATATCTTGTTTTGTCTTGAATACGAAAAATGAACTAAAGAGAGCAGTGAAAAGTAAAGACTTGATTATATTACCTTGATACTTTCTAGGGTGTCGATATTACGATAGTAAACCGGCACGGTGAGTAAAGCCGACAAATGGCTTTGGAATAGAGCATTTATATTGAGAAACAGAATCAGTATCATGCACAGAAAGATCCTGGTGGAACTAATTTTGGGTGGGTGTAGAATTCCTACGCAGACCATAAGCCGTATCACTTGTAACCCGGCTTTCAAGTATCCGTCGGTCTTCGTAAATATTACATAAGTCAGTAGACACATTATGACTATTCCCACTATTACTTCCGACGACAAAAATTTCGTCAACTTGGTGAACTGCGAGACTTCCGGGCGTGGTTGAGCTATGACACAAAGACTTGATCTCGTATGGGGATACGTGTGTCTGAAAAATAAATTTTGTCTTATTAGATTTATTATTATTTAACTACTAATTATTATATTTTATATTAATCTATTTATTATGTCACGTTACAATACGACAAGACTGATACATCAAAGAAGGTAATATGTTTATTTCTATGATAATTTGTTTCTCAAGAGTAAAACTATTTCTGTATCACCAGACAGCACACTTTATTCAAAAGATGTTCTAAGGATACCCTTAAGGCTTACGGACGTCCATTGAACGTCCCATGGACGTCTCTGTATGAGTCATACGTACTTGACCTTCCACAATACCAGCAACGTTCTTACGTTCATGCCAATGTCTATTCTGCCGTCGCTCACAGGGGCCATTAAACCCTCCATAGTACCATTTGGTCCTATGCCACCCAGCTCGTAGATACTATCATTGGAAAACTCTATATTTAGGGATGCTTTTAATTTGAACAAGAGTATTTTGATAATTTCGCTGTTGTCGCCGCGAAATTTCTCCAGATCCGGCGCACTTAAATTGACTTTTATAAACGGTTCCATCTCAACGGCGTTTAATCGAATCTCGTAGCCCTTTAAAGTGGTCGTTTTATCGAAATCCAGATTTTTGCACACTTTGTCTTCATCTAAAGAAAAATATAGTCATTGTCATATACATTTTTCAGAAATAGTTTATGTTTCAAAATGAGATAACACAGATAACACGGAATTTTACAAATAATATAAGTTTTTCTGTTTTTGTACATTTATTATCAGTTTACATAATTAGTTCTAAAAAGTTTATTTTTTAATTAAACTTATCTATTAAAGGCTATGCTAATTTTTTCTATTTTCAGCTTTTTAAATTTAATTAAAAGTTGTAAATTATTATAATTGCTTTTTATATATCTTTAACTCACGCGCGTAATTAGCAAGCAATTTTATATTAAGAATAATATTTTAAAATGTTTTTTTTTAATTATTTTTATTACTTACATTAATTTAAAGCAATACAAAGTAAATTAAAGATAAACTTTTATTTTAAATTAGGACCAAAAAATTAATTTGTTTTTAATATACTCTTAATTAGACGATGAAAAAAAAAGAAGGTTACCATATTTTCTCTTCAATATTATCCAAGGATGGCCATGCCGTCCTTTGGCGCGGTCTACTTCGTCCCAATCGTCTGGCGTACTGTTAGAATACGGATTATATGTATAATAGACAATCCCATCGTCTGGATCGATACAGGGAAATATAACAGAGAGCAAGTCGAATTCCCAAGCCGTCCAAAGAAACGAGCGAGCGTTTATGCAGCCTCGAATCTCGGTTTCTTTATCGACTATAATATAAAATCCATCCGAATTCGCCCACGGCGAATCTTTTGTTCTCTATATAGGAATGGTGCAACAAAATTATTGTTTGTACTTGGAAACAAGGCTGATTAATATTATTATTAAAAAAGTATCAAATTGTTCTTAAAAAAAAGTTTTGTTTCTGATAAAGAAATCTAAATTGGTCAAAGACTTATTGTTGGAACAGAATTAAAGAATGTTGATAAAGAATACAATTTCTAAACAATGTAACAATTTAAAACAATTTACAGTATGTTTGTTTATCTTTTATTTTAAATCATTTATGTATTATTTTTTACCAGTAAAATAGATCGGAGCAGAGGCTGGGAGGATGCCACTAGCACGAAGCGATGCGATTTCCGAAGGAAAGGGATAAAGTGATAGTTCACGTACATTTTGAAGGAATATCTCGTCAAAGCGAATTTTTCAAGAGCGTTGAATCGAGGCTTCGTCTCTCCTATTAAAGCTACCGGCACAAAAGCAAAAAAGGCTCGTCTAAGAAATTCATTATAATCCCCGCCTAGCAGTAAAGTTAGTTCGGGCTCGTTTGGGCGACATTTATACAGAGTTTTCACCTGAAATCATTTCAATATATGATTTCACTATAAGAAAGATAGTTGCGTAAAAGATTTTACAACGATCGCTTTTATATTCTTGACAAAAATGTTAATTGTTATGTTATTTAAAAAAAATTGTATTTAAATCAAATTAGAATATTAAATTATTGTGATTTGTCATTGCATAATATATGTTATATAATATGAATATAATTATTTCTAAGATTTCATTCCACAGTTTCCAAATTACTTTTTTCGAAAATTTGACTTACCATCGCAGTAACTATATCTATGTAAGTAAGCTGTCCTTCTGCCAATGTGTCGTTCATAAGACCGTGAGAAGAGTGAGAAGACACACTTACGATTAACGAGAGAAGAATATAGAGAGATACGTTCGACATGATTTAAAGACTTTCACTGTGAGATCGTTCCTGTTCTGATGGAGAATGACCGAATATTGGACTTGTTTTACAGTATTGCTGTTCACAGGGATAAATTTCTTTTACTTTTATCAACGTGATGGATCATTAGATTAACGTGTGTGTCACATTTTTACATTTGTAATGTAATTTATGTTTTCACGCTCTCTCGTTTTTTCGTCCATTTCGGTAGAAAGATAATACAGCAGTGAATTTGATAAACTATTACTACGTAAAGACATTATAATGTCGGAAAGAATAATAGCAATAACGTCATTCTTCTTCGGCGTACATAATATGATAAACGAATATGTCGGTTGCCTCGGTGTAATAAACGGGTTAACCGGCTACAATAGAGTCTAACACGACAAAACGGACTGAAAGATATTTCACTTTGCTCGTTGCACACTATTTAAGTCTGTATTCATTGTACAACAATATAATCCGTATACCTTTCTTGTAAATTATTTTATTTCAATATTATGTATTTCTCATTTTATATTAAGCTCATACCTCGGTAAAGATTTTATATTGCTGCATGGAAATTATTTTTATTTTAATCTCCCCTTTTTGTATTAAAAAGAAAAAAAAAACGTTTTTATATATTCTCTTTATGACAACTTTGCTTCTGCAAATTTATACGAAGCTGTACAATATTATTCTCAGTTATACGTATAACATAACCGAATATCGTTTACATTTTTTAGAAAGAATAATTTTAGCGTAGTATTTTCTTTTTAATAATTTTGCGTTTTACTAAAATTTATTTTTCTCTCGTACGAATAAATATCTGCCATATATTTTTGTGTATCAATTATTTCGTAGTTTTTACGCTAATGTATTTGTTCCATTATTTCTCACAGTGAGATCGCGTGATGACAAGCGTGCTTTTATCTGTTTTCGATAAATGAAGGATAATACAGCGTAACATTTTGGTAAAAATTGTTACGTGTCTAAATATTAACGTTCCCTGAACTGTGGACAGGGAGGGCTCCGATAATATCTTGTCAAAATAAATGGAAGCGACGTGCAGTGATTCTGCGTTGCAAAAGCGAAATATTATTATTGTAGTATTATTATAGTAGTGCAAATTACAGTAGAAATCCATTATTCGTATTTAATTTATACGAACGAATTCGTGCTCAGTTCGAAATATACCAACTCATAGTTCAGCTCTTATTATTTGAACTATTCGGCGTGCTCAATTCTAGTTTAATTTTTTAAACATCAGCTCCTGTCGAAATTAATAAGTACTGATTGAGAGACCTAGTGAATCTCTACCATTCAGTTGCCAGAACTGTCTTGTCCTCCGATATATTTGGATAACGGAGTTCTACTGCATAAGATTGTAGAACATTCTACTAAGATCAGGAACACTCTAGGTATGCTCCTCGATTTACTTTCTTTACTGCAAAACAATTAAAATTAAATATTTGAACAAATAAATATTTGAAATAGAACCACTTGAATTTAAATATTTTGTCGCATCGTAAAATAACACGTCACAAATTCTGCGAAGGAAATAAATTGGCGAGTTCAATCAGTTCTCGAGTTCAGTTCAAAGACCTTGAGGTCAAGTGTAACCGGTGACAAGCCGGCCGCGGACTCCGCAAATAAGTGTGAAACGCGGTATCGTATGGTACCGAGCAGTTTTAATTTGCAGACATATAACGCGATCACTTAACGCGGCGCGAGCGATTTGACGATCGGTTAAACGACGAGGAGACCGTCGCGTCGTGACGAACGGCGAGATGAACGAAGATGATTCCTTTAAGGTGGGAGGTTTTCCCCACTATTCGTATCCGGAAAAAAGAGTCGGCTCGGAAGAGAGTCGAGCGGAGAAGATAGTTTTGAGCAGCCGGTCGTCGCAGACGCGTCTAAGGATCCGTTTCGCGTTTTCGAGGTGGAATCTCTTAAGAAAAAAGTGTTTCAATAATCTGATTAGCTGTATCAGTGACTGATAAAATATTATCAGTTACTGACATAATATTACTCATATAGTAATCAGTTTATTGATATTTAGTTTGTCAGTTTTTTTTTTAAGGGATCGCGAATCGATTCCACGGGAAACACGACGCGCTCAGGTCCAAAAGGAATAGGAGCGATGCGTCGTCCACCGGGTATCGTGCAGTGGACATCGTTCCTGGTCCTGCTGTTCGCGGCAGTTCACGCAACTTCGGCGAAGCAGCCGCATATTATCTTTATTCTAGCGGACGATTTGGCAAGTTGTTTTTCGAGGTTTGCGATAAATCATATTTGGCTTGTAGACGTTTAGACGCTAGAAATGATAAATTGTGAAAATAATGAAAAAAAAAATAAAATTAGAAACGGAAATAAAATATAAAGACAGAGTCTGTCTTTATATTTTACTTCCATTTTTTATTTTATTTTATTTTTTTATTATTTTTACTAAGATGAAATAACTTCAGTGTTTAACAATATATTTAGAAATATATTGTTGAACACTGAAGTTATTTAGAGGTATATTTAGAAAATAATAAGAGATACGTTAGAGTTGTAAAGAGTTAGATAAAAATTGAATAAAGAATCTTACGATCATAAATATACGCCGTCAGTATTGAAAATTTACGTAACACGAATTGTAGATATTTTCAGTATTGGTAATGGATATTAGACTTGCCTTCGAGCAAAGCTAACTAATTATATAGTATGAGTTTATCAGTCACGGAATGTGTTAGTTTGTCAGGGATGTGTGAACTATTCGAATTTGAATGTCTGTGATTCGAATCTGAATTATTTAAAAATTTGAAATTTAAGTTTAAATAAATACAAATTACACCGACAATTTTATAAAATCATATTCAAAATGATTTTATATCACATAATCAATATTGTTCTTATATTATTAATAAAAAATTTTTGTTATTATCTATAAATTAATATGTATTTGACTTAATAATTATTTTATTGTTAAAAGTAACGTATTAACAATTCGATTTGATTTGATTCAAATTATGTAAAATTTTATTGATTCAGTTCGAATTTGAATAAAAAAATTCGATTTGATTCAATTTGATTCGATTCGGTATCAAGAAACTAGGAATGTGCGGGTACCCGAGATTTCGGGTTTGGGTCGAGTCGGGAATTTTTTTCGGGATTGGATCGGGAAAAATTTTGGATACCCGAAACTTACGGGTATCTGAAATTAAGTCGAAACCCGAAATCGAGACGCGACTCAAAATTAAAACGAAATTCCTAAATTTGAATAGTGCCAATGAAATATTTACTTACAGTATATAAGTATTTACTCAATAAAAAATGATAATTAAATTAGTGGTCACTCTTTGTACTAAATAAATATATATTTACGTTCGGAAAAAGTTTTATTGGGGCAATATTCAAACAAATAATTATTAAAATTTCGTAATTGTAAATTTCAAGACTGATTCTTTATAAAATGTATTGTAGTGTGTTATAAAATGTATATAAGTGTATTGTAAAATAATATTGTTTGTATAATATAAAATTTGCATATAACGTCCTCTCTCTTTTACATATATCGTAAAATCACATCAAAAAGATAAGTTGTAACATGGAAAAATGTTAAATTAAGATTCAATCAGAATCATAAAAGAAATATTTTAACAAATATGCATTTTTATCAGGGATGGAACGACGTCGGTTTTCACGGTTCCGGTCAGATCCCAACACCAAATATCGATGCGCTAGCGTACTCCGGGTTGCTTCTTGATAGATATTATGTCACACCGATCTGCACTCCGTCCAGAAGCGCCCTGATGACCGGCAAATATCCCATTCACACTGGAATGCAGCACGGCGTAAGTGAATCTTTCGCAACGTCTGTCGCGTTATATTTTAGCGGGAACACGTGATATTATCTTAAACTGATATTGAAAACAAATACAAGCCAATCTTCTTCAAACTTACTTTATAACGCGAGCAAATTCACTCGCTTGACACCTAAATTTGTATTTCTTTTTTGATATTACAAATTGCTTATAGAAACTGTGATAATTCACTAGTTCGTCGATTTCTTTTAAAGATGTATGCGTCATGTCTCGAAACATTGCTAAAAATATAGAAATTGTTCTCTTAATACGTTTGAGTTTCTGTGAAAAATATGAACACTGTGGGTGTTCTCTTATTTGTTTAAAAGTTATTAAATTTTTTATTTATTTTTGAATCTTATGTAAAATCAAACTTTGTAATATTTATTTAAAATTTAATGAAAAAGTAGCATTACAAATTAAATCAAAAGTTTTACACATACTAAAAAACTCTAACAAATATTCATGCAAGAATTTATTTGGATTTATTTACTCGTTTGAAAGTTGTTTATTTAAAACTGCAGCAAAATATGGTCATTTTTGTCGTAGCCATTGTAAGCCAAATTTTTTGTTTATTTGTTCTTTGCAATTAATTTTAGTGCCAAAGTTTGAATATTTGCAATCAAAATTCTTTGACGTTGATTGGGAAAAGAAGGGAATTAATTTAAGAAGTTTTTAAATTTTGATAACCTTTAGCTGATAGAGTAAAAGCAAAACATCTGTAGCTATCGGCATCGCTGCACTTGTCAATGAACAAATGCGATTGAGAGCTATATCAGTTGGCGGAGACGACTTGTTCTTCTTGTGCAGCGAGATACAAAAGACGATATTGCGCACTTTTGCCGCGTTTGACCTGGATAGTTCAATTGGAAACTATCATACCGTGCGATATAGATGTTGCTATTTGCGTTTTCAATATACACGTTTTCAGCACGCACGTATTTACATACAAAGATAAGATAGAAAAACAAAAGCATTGATAAAAGACAAAAGATTGCGTCAATGGTCAGTTCAATGCATTCTGTATATTATCGCGCATTTAATGTTGTCGAGAATAACGCTTTTTTAAAATTTTTTAATTTTTTCTAACGCTTTAAATTTTGAAATTTTTAAAAGACGACATTTAAGATCAAATGTTCTCTCTCTTTCTCGCGAATATCAAAATATGACCAGCAAGTCTTAATAAATAAATTGAGTTCGTCGAAAAGCAATATGCTATTACGAACGTAAGAATTTCTAGTCAACAACGCTGAGACTTCTTGGATAAATCAGGTTCTCAAAGGTGCAGAACCGAGAGGATTGCCACTTCACGAGAAGCTCTTGCCGGAATATCTGCGCGAACTTAACTACAGCACGCACATCGTCGGCAAATGGCACCTAGGATTTTACAAGAAGGATTACACTCCTACTTACAGGGGATTCGACACCCACACCGGTTATTGGACGGGTCATCATGACTATTTCGATCACACGGCCGTTGAAAGCGTGAGTGACTACGCAGATAAACACGGTCTTTATTATTTTATGTGATAACGTGATAAAAACGCAGCCTTATTGGGGCTTGGACATGAGACGGGGCATGGAGCCGGCGTGGGACCTGCACGGTCAATATTCCACGGACGTTTTCACGAAGGAGGCGGTGAGACTGATCGACAGGCACAATTCTAGTCAGCCGATGTTCCTATACTTGGCCCATGCAGCCGTGCACTCTGGAAACCCTTACAATCCGCTACCGGCGCCGGACGAGGAAGTCGCCAAGTTCAACAATATCTTCGATTACAATCGAAGACGTTTCGCAGGTAATCGACAAGTGGTTCAAAGAAGATGGAAATAGGACGAGACTGAAAATATTAATGATATATACATAAGCGAAGTGACGATCTAGAATTTTGCTACAGGTATGCTAAGTAAACTGGATCAATCCGTGGGCCAAGTAGTTGAAGCTCTGTATAAGAAAGACATGTTGCGAGACTGTATAATCATCTTCTCGACGGACAATGGTGGGCCTGCCGCTGGATTTAATTTGAATGCGGCATCTAATTGGCCACTGAGAGGAGTCAAGAATACTCTTTGGGAAGGTAATGCTATTCGACTACTGAGTTAAACAATTATGCAAATTTTTTAACGCAATTAAGAAGTCTTGATTGACGACAAAAACATTTATCAGCAAGAAAATATCTTCAGAATTTTTTTCTCCAACCGTATACTTTTTACAATTACATTTAATATAATTGATCCACACGTTCAAGAAACTCTGAATTATTTATTAGACATTAGGATTTTATTAGATGAAGTCTTAAAAGATTTAATTAAAAAATTCACGTTTCACGGACTAATTTTGATTCGCGATTCATCTGTGAATGAACAATCATTTTAATTCTGTTATTGCAGGCGGCGTCAGAGGTACGGGATTAATATGGTCTCCCAAACTGATGCATTCTGGTCGAGTGAGCAGGCAAATGTTACACATTGCCGATTGGCTGCCGACACTTATAACAGCCGCCGGCGGTAATCCGTCGAACTTAACCGTCGACGGCATGGATCAGTGGCATGCACTTAGCGAAGATACCGAATCACCGCGCGCGAGCGTTCTTCACAACATCGATGACATTTACGGTACATCTGCTATCACGGTTGGCGACTGGAAGCTTATTCAGGGTAAGATAGTTTCTTAAGGACGAAGAGTGTATCCTGCTTATAAATGATCTTAATTTTGAAATTGCGAGGAGTGTACCAGTCTTCTTCTTTCTATTCTAAGTATTTAACGCAAAATATGATAAGTGTATGATGAATATATACTAATGATAAACGTGTATGATAAATATATTTAGTTTAACTTGATTTTCCGTAGGGTCTACTTATAAAGGCTCGTGGGACGGATGGTACGGTCCATCCGGTAGGGAATGGGTCTACGACGTGGACAGCGTGATCAACAGCACGACAGCACGTGCCATCGCTAGTGTAGGAGTAGGCATTACCGCAGAAGCTGTTCGAACACTGCGCGAAAACGCGATGCTCAAGTGCCCGCCGCGGAATGACAGTCTACCTCTTTGCAAACCGTTGGAGGAAAAGTGCCTCTTCAACATCTATCAAGATCCTTGTGAAGAAAATAATCTTGTTAATCAGTGAGTAAAACACGACTCGGATAGATTTTGCGTTGCGAAATTTTATTTTAACTTGCAAATAATTTTATTATACCTTTTTGTTTCTTCTTCTTTGCGTCGAAGGTTTCCTACGATCGTCAGGAAGCTTCAGGACGAGCTGAAGAAGTTCAGCAGCAGCGCGATTCTTCCTGGAAATCTTCCATGGGACAGCAAGGGTGATCCGAATTTATGGGATCATACTTGGAACAATTTTGGAGATTATGTTAATGTTATGGTGAACTCTGCATCCTGATCGATTATCGTAGTCTGAAGGATTTCATCTTCCAACGGAGTGATAAATAATTCGTGCAAAAAGCACATCAGAAAAAATGTGTTGCGTATGTCAGCACATATTTGTTATGCTATGAAGAAATCTGTATAATTGGGAAAAAAATGTAATCTTTGCTCCTTACTTTCATCTCTATGCATCAACAATAAAAAGATGTACGTCATCGATAGATTATAAAAATATCCGGGATTATAATTAGAGATGTTATTTTATTTATAATATAATTATATTAGTGACCTTATATTTTATTGCTCAATTTGTTAACGTAATTTTACAACAGCGATTTCGATATGTTTTAATAAAGAAGGTATGTGTATATAAAGAATTTTATTAAGGACAAATAAATCGGAATGGTCAATGGTGATTATTATTGATCATTTCTCAATGTACAAGTATCTACTATCGGAAAACGATAATACTTTTTAGATTGGTTCATCTCTGCCTGGGTACACACATCACTTCTTTCATTTGCTCATTTAATTGCATACGTCTTCTTGCGCATCCTAAAAATAATTAAGAAATTCTCAAGAATTCATATTCTGAAAGAATCAGCCATATCCGCATTCAGTTACTTAGAAAATTAATATTTTAAACCATTTTACGTTTCAAGCGCATTACGCTCTAAGCATTATGCCGTTGCAATGAATAAGAGGTCAAAGATTATCAATTCATACATAAAAAAAATTTCCAAATAAATTCTAAGAATTTTGTTACATAACTTTTTCTTTTCCTCTTAATAGCAGTAAACATATTTCTAGATTAATTATTAAACTAATTATACAGTTAGACAAAAAGAGACTTTTTTTGGAGAGTCTGAATAAATGCAGATTGTAATTTTGTTTCATGCGGTTACGGATTAGGCATAACAAATGAATGAAAAGGAATGTACATTATGTACTTTTTGCTTACGATAAGAAAATTTTTTCGTGAAATGTAGCATAATTTAAGATTTAAACACTATATTTATGAAAATATAATTTCTCAAAGCATTAATTATTTTGTCATTATGAGGTGCAATCATTATTGATGGAAACAAATCAAAAGCTTTTAAAAAATAAATTAGTGATAATAGTGATAATTAGTGATAATTAGTAATAATTAGTAATAATAAATAAAATTTCAAATTAATACCTATTGTTTCTCCCACGTGTGGAATTAATTCATCGTCGTACCACATGTTCTCGGCATAAATACATAAATAAATGTCGCTAAAGCACACACTGTCACAAGAAACTTCACGATTAGAATACGTGGGGCGCAAGCATACTGGAAATGTCGGTAACGTGACTTATCATTAAATAATGAGCGAAATTTCTTCCTCGTTTATTTAAAGCGGCCAGAAGATATAGTGACGACGTGCGGTTTTCAATGTTAACCGCAAAATGCGAGACAGAGAAGGAAATTTCTATAAGAAATACAAATCTATTAACTAAATTTAGCTTAGTTTTTCACGTCATAATCAGTTTACTAATGAGTCATATATGAGCAAAAAAAGTACAACGGATAATGACTTGTATATAATATGAGCATCGTATGATGTGATAATCAAAAATTAACGTATATGAATTTAGCAGTGAAAAAGTATTTCGTATTTGTATAATTGTTTCGCGATGATAATATTGGATTTATTTCTGATTACACAGCAATTTAAATACATGTATTTGTTAAACCAATTTCACTTAATTTGAAACATAATTTTATCATTGCTTTGTGATAAAACAGATCTTAATTTTTTGTCTTTTTATATTATTTCTTCATTTATATTTTGTTTTTTTTTAAATTTTTTTAAATTTTTTCTATTTGTTTCCACCAAAGCATTTATATGTGTACCTGCATAAACAGTAGACTAAAGATAATATGTAAAACTTAATTAATCAAGAGGGAATGACAAAATGCTGTCGCACTGTTTTACAGTGCGGTCCAGAGAATTTGTAAATGATATTTGATTTATTTAAACTATACATTATTATATTTCTTGGGCCACAATCGTCGATATAAGTATAAAGTAAAAAAAAAAGGAAAGTATTAAAATTAGGAGTGGAATGTACTATACTGTCAGCTAGAATGTTAAGATAGGTCCTTCCCGGTGATCCAGAATGTCTGTAACAGAAATTATCGTGATTGAAGAACAAAACAATTGAAGGCTTTATATTGTATTTCGATCTCGTGTATACAAGGCTTAAATTTAATTTAATATTTCAGATTAAATGTATGAACGTTTTTTATTAATAGAACGGAAAAAGATTTTATATAACAACGTAATATGGTCAAATAATTTTGAAAAATTGCGTCCAGATATTAAAAAATAAAAATATTCATACAATGTGGTTTCTCTTTGGTTTACCTTTGGCTATACTCCACCACGGCAACGTAATATATGTCAAAAAGGCGTTCAAAGGTACGGACTGCGCTCGCTTCGTTTCCTTCCAGAAATGGAAGGTTTGAGTAAAGCCTCGCATCGTCCAAAGAGGATTATACGCTCCGTCGTCCAATTCTGAAAGGATAGAGACGTTATTAATTTGCAAAGCCCGAGACTCTCGACTACGCTTGTAGCATGTCTGATATCCTGCAACGATTCGAATTGTTCGATCGACAGGATGGTATTTTATAGGATAGACATTTAATCGAGCAATGAAACACAGAGTAAGACACAAGCTTAAAAGTCATGGGATTAAATGCATGTTTGATTAGGTTGTTACGAGCGACGATGGAGCAGATAAATGAGTCTGATATGATGCACAAGAATTACGGATGCTCAAGAGCAAACGGAGCAAGGAATACACCAATTTTCGTTTTTACTCCAAAAAGTGTGTAACGATTAACTTCGTCCAAGATAGTTTCTTGATGTGCTACGTGTAGAAATAGCATTATGCAAGTTACACACACACACACACACACACACACACACACACACACACACACACACACACACACACACACACACATACAGGTCCACATTTGCTGAAAATGAATCGTACGCTGTTGCCGTTTACTTTAAGAAGAATTAGAGAGTACCTAGATGATCCCTCTTTTTATGAATTCTTGCAGAGAGTGAGTGTTAAGAAATAGAATTAATATTAATATTACGTTTACAGAAAATGAACTAACTAATCTATCTACTTTCTATGGCCGTGCTTATTATCAGTGGTGAAATTCATGATTGAAAATTACGCCGTCCTTTCGCCCGCAAAACCCTTCGCAAACCACCACCATCACCACCACCCTCCGTCGTATCGCGCGCAATTACGGCCGTGGCCATTTCACCATTCCATAAACACAGCCATTGATGACACAGTCAAACGAATGCTTTGGGTTCAGATAGCGCATATCTACATTACGCACAACGATTCAATACAACAGAAATGATGATTAGTGAAGGATTGCTCTCTCTCTCTTGTCGGGGAAGATCGAAGGGGTATTTTTTTGGGGGAAGGGAGGAGGGCGAGGGCGCAGGAAGGGTAGGAAAAATTTACCCTGTGAGCCGGGGCGGCGCGGGAGCTCGCACCAGTAGTAGATCGCGGTGCCGTCCGGCGTGACTCGATGAGGCGGCAGGGGATTACCCGCGAAGCTACCTGAGAGCGCCCTTCGACGTCGTCTTCGGGGTAACGTGGCGCTTTGCCGGCGCGACAATGCGACCTCGCCGTTGATGCGCGTCACGTGATGGTCGTTTGCGTTTTTGTCTCTGATTTCGTCGTTCCTGTTCCTGTTCTGCCCGTAGGCGTAGTCTTCATGATCGGAACCGGCGCTACATAGACGTCGACGGCCGTCGGATCGTCTCACCCTGAGCAGTTCGTCGTCGCTTAGCCTCCGGTGCTCCTCATCCTCGTTCTCTAGACCGTTATGAAGATTGAACAAGTGCCCGGCGCTGTATGGACGTCGTTTCCGGTTATTGTCCTCCGTAGCGGTCGCCACATCGTAGCCCAGCGGCAGTTCCTCCTTGCCGTGCACCATAATCGCGCCCGAGTCTAACTTCTGTCGGACGTTATCGTCCGTGAGGCACCGGCCGGCCGGCACTAAGATCTCGCTGCCCACTTCTATGTGTTGGTGCTGATGATGATGATTGTTCTGCTGGTGATTGTGGAAACCTGCCGCGAGAACCACGTCGTCATTTAGACGGCGATTGCACCCGTGTCGCGACTACAAACGATCGTGCTCCTGGTCTCTTTCCCCGCTTTGTCCTCCGTGCATTTATCCTCCGTCTACAGCCAATTACTCTTTAGCCAATTACTCTTTCTCGTTACGATGTAACTTGAAAATTTTGTCGACACAAGACTCTAATCACAAGACTTTATTCAATTTTATTTCAATTAAATAACAAAATGAGCATTTAGAAGAGTCTTTTCGCTCTTTGTTTATTAAGCAGTGTACATTCTTGTCAAAGCTTGTCTCAAAGACACGGAACACGATAGCCACGCGCTAATTCGGGAAGGAGCTAACAAACACAGAGATTTCTACTAGTCACACAAGAAGCGAGAGCGCCGGTCAGAGCAGAGACAGGAGAGACTGATCGGACTGATCGTTTTCAGCGCGAACGAGCACACTCACCGTGTGTCTCGCGATAGATCATCTCCTTGCGTATCGGCGAGTTCTCATTCGTTCCGGGTTGTTCCCGGGGATTACGTTGTCGTTGCTTGTTGTGGACGGGGTGTTGTTGTTGCCGAACCGACTGCGATCTTCGTCGACGGAAGGAGCAGGGACTCCTACGGTTTCTCGGTGAGCCCCGGCCGCCCCAGCTGCTATCCTGTACATCGGCTACAAAGGAAAGAGCCGGCATGGCACGTGCCACTGATTAGAGACAACAAGAAAAACTCTTTCGTTTTTATTTTTTTATTTTTTCGTTCACTTAGTTTTCTGTCATCTTTCGCAATAGTCGCGACAACATTCGAATCGAAAGTTAAGAGTGTCGTGGTAGTTATAGTGGTGGTGGTGGTAGTGGTGGTGGTTGTGCTTGTAGGTAGAGTGGTTGGTGGTGTCAGTGAGGGTAGAGCTGAATCTGTTCTTTTCTCTTGTATTTCTCTTGTATCTCCCTCTCGCTATTTCGTCTACGCTTAAACGCTGTGCTAGTGCTACACTAAGTTTGCCAGAAGGATCGTAACTCTGAACGCACGATCGAGCTAAGTGAGGTCATTCAGGAAACAAGATGCCGCTTTGATTAGATTTTTTCACGGCGCACCTAAGTTGCGCCGTGTTTAATTCATGAAGACATAAATGTCGAAACTCTTTGAATCTTTTTTTAACATGAATATCAACATGCGGTCGCTTTCTATCGCGCTCTAATGGTTCGTATTTTCGTACAAGTATTTAGATCTATCAGCTTCAAGTCTATGCAGAGTCTGCCAGCATTGAGAAGTAGTATGCTGCCATGAGGAGGCGTCTATATGCCTGATAACATCAAGACAATTGTGCATTACACAGATACAACACAGGAGCATGCACAGACCGAGAGTGGATGCGAACGAAATACATCGAGAAGAGAAAGATACTAAGTGCCGTGTTCATATCCCGTATATTTAACGCTACGTTGTACCGCGGCAAAAACGTCGAATTTTGCGGTCCGCTCGCAACGACGCGTCATCGTCCGCGTTTGAACGCTAAATGCAGGATATGAATACCGGTCTAAGAGTGTGAAACTAAAAATCTAATAAGAGTAATAATCTAGTAAATCCGTCCTCGATTGCGTTTGTACTGCGCAGGTCGCTGATAATTACCATCTCGAACGTCACCGGCCTCGATCTCGCTGAGACCGTTCGCCATGGAATCGAGACCCTCGTTCTCCGATCGCGCCTTAGTGGCCACCGTGTCCGGTTTCGTTCTCCAGCCGCCGCGCACGAAGTTGTTGAGATTCGAGCTGGGATCGGACAGCCTTCGTTGATGGCGATACATGAAGAGCTCCTCGGCGTCGTCCCAGTCGGCGTCCCACAGGTCGGTCGCGCAATAACCCGGCTCCGACGTCGGCGTCTCCGCGCCGGAACCTTTTGGTTTCGTCACGGCCATTTCCGCGTGTCCCTTGCCTAAATACGATTAATATCCGTGAAAGGAACCTTTGTCGCATCGAGCTCTTTACACTTTGATGCGCGCCTTGCCGTATCGATAAATATAGAAGTTCTATTTTCCATCTTTTGCGCAAGCGATTACGCCATGTTAAATAATAAAGGTGAAATGCACTCTCCCGCGCCAACACCTACGTCTACACTTTACATTTAACTTTTAGATTATTTTATAATAATATGATAAGCTATTCTTTTCACTCATCTTCTATTTGTGTCCAAAGTGGATTATTGTTAAAATTATATTTATATAAAATACATAAATAAATTAATTAAAAGAAAATCAACAAAAAGGAAGATATTGATGAAATTCGTACCACGTGGTCCCTTCATTCGCACGAATTCTATTCTCTGCGAGGCCGCGCCGGAGAAGAGGCCGAACGTCATCCGCTGCGCCATTTTGGTGCTCAGGCTCGACTAAAAGCAAACACAGCTGTATATAATTTCACGTGTATAAATTCAACAACGCGCCAAACGAAAACTCACCCTGGCGTCGTAAACCTTTTTCAAAGCGTCGTATCTGATCGAGCCGAGGAAAATGACGCCCTGAATCGCGCCCTCCCGGTCGGAGGCGACCAGCTCCACGCACACCATCTCCCCGTCCCTGACTAAAATATCACAGAAAACTTCGTCGAAATTGTCCACCATGAAGCATATGTGTGGGTATGTCATTTCCTCGAGGTCACCCTTGGCGTCCATACGCCGTCGACTCGGACTAGCGTACACTTTCTGAGAATGCCTCCGCAATACCTAAAAAAGTTCTCTGTGCTAATGCGAGTTTCCGGTTTGCTGGCAATGTTAAAAGACATAATGATAAAAAGGTGGAAAATAAATAACTAAAAATTAATATTATAAAACAAAGATAGCATTGTACCAAATCTTTTTAATTCAATTGTTTAATTTATCTTCGAAAAACGAAACACAGAAAAAGGAAGCAGCAAAGTTATGGCTTGCACACAAGTTTTATATTTATAATAATAAACAGATTTAGTGATATATAGAAATCATGTGTGAAGGCAATTTTTATAGTTCACAAACATACTTTCTTTGCTATTCCATCAAATCAAATCAGATTTTGCTGATATAGCAAAGAAATTATGTCTGAAAGTTATTGTAATTGCTTATAGGCATATTATTATTTACTATATATAATTTAGTTGTTGTAAAAATAAAACTAAAGTATAATTGATTTGGAATTCTCTGCACAATCCCCCCACCCCCCATTATTTCTCTTAAATCTTTTTTAATTCAAGTATAATAATTCTTTAATTTTTCACAGTTCTCACTTGCAATTCCTTGGGGCTTGTTCTTGTGCAGATCGCCAGCGTCAGCGTGTAATCAAACTGGTGCACTACGAGATTCAGGTACACGGTTTCTTCCCAATCGATGTCGGGATCGCCGATTGGCAGTTTCTTACTGTCCTTGCGAAACACGTCGACCTCGGTCTCGAACTTGGGCAGATACCTCGACGAGGTCTTCACGTGTTTCTTGCGGACGAAGAAGAGCAGATCATCGCCGTCGATAGCGTGCTCCGCTTGAAAGAGGAAGTGACGGACAAACAGATCCGTCCAGTACGTCGTGCCTTGCAGCATGACGAATCCGGAGTCTGCTAAAAAAGAGAGAATTTGCGTGTTCACAAATTTTTCGGCGACTCAACATCAAAACACGGAGCCGTGAGTTTTAATGTCTCGAAAGACGCGACGTTTGATATCGAATTCACCCCCCTGATCGATTTAATGTTAGCAAAAGGGGGAGACGTAATAATAAAAGAGGCGGGAAATATCAGGTAATCGATACTTGTTATGACGCGTTTATTAATGAAGAAGGTCCGAAGAACTGAGCTATATCATTGATACGTTTTTAACTTTAGTTCTACGTTCTGTTCAATCTCAATATGCTAACAAATATATTATTTATTAATAGCTAATTACAGTATTTGGACGATTAATTATTAGTTAATTGTTTAAAAGTATTTATTTAAAACAATGTTCTCATTTAGATATCTAAGCATTCTCGAGAGCTAAAAAAAAAATAAAAGTGAAATAAAGTTACACATTCAAGCAAAAGATGAAGATATTGTGTAATCATATAAAAAAAGGAAGTACAAATTAATACGAAGGAAATTAAAAATATTTCCGTCAGTCACCTATCATTGTATTATATGTATATTCATAATAATATAAATCAGTATTTTTATACATAAAGATGAAGAGAGGCAATAAATAGCATGAGTCACGGTGAGCGTTAGTTTTGTAATTATGAACTTGATTATGATGTCTGCATCACTCTGTAAGTATTTCTATAAATAGCGGAGTGCGTAGTTGAAGAGATTAAATAAAACATATTATTTTTATCAATAGCATGCGCCAAATAAAGCAATCTTCATTATCGGAGTATTCAGAGAGATGATGCTACAATATTACGTAGCTAAGCAATACTCTTAGTGTTTTCAAATTGTTCATTATTGCATTGTTAAAAATTTTTTTTACATCTTTTCTATGTTATTTAATAAATGCTGGAATCCTTATTGAAATAAATAATCGTAATAAAGCACTTCTAGAAATTTATCTTTGTATATCTGAGAAATATTTAAAATTTTTAAGGAATAAATTAAAAAATTTAATAAATCATCAGTAATAAAGTTTTCCGGACAGTATTTTGCACAGTGTATAAGAAAATGTTGAAAAATCTCAAAATAATGTTAAAAAGAAATAAGAAGAAACAAGAAGAAATGAAAACGATTTTGTTTCTCTCAAATACGCGTTCTCTAACCGAGACGACGTTATGTTTCCCATCGGCAGTGAACCCTTGCGAAAGTGAAACCCTTTACATAATTCGTTGAAACACCCTAACTCGCTCTGTGCACCCTCTTCTCACCCTCAGCGTACGCGTATGTACACGCACAGGCGCGCGCGCGCGCGCGCGCGCACACACACACACACACACACACACACACACACACACACACACACACACACACACACACACACACACACACACACAAAGAGACACACAGACACGTCGAACCCCGGCGTCAATACAAATACGAACCATCTTTGAGCATCTGTCTGAGCTCTTTCGTTCTCTGGAAATTAATCTCTTCAAGCAACTGTTCCAGCATCGTTGGGGCCCTGGTGAGGCCCGCCGAAGACGAGCTGCTCGCCAGGCTCGCCATGACCGACGACAACGAGCTTGGTCGTCACTTCGTCCCAGCCTTCCTGGGATCGTCCCGTCCCTCTCGCTTTTGTCAACCGTTTGTCGACGGTCTTCCACCTGTGTGCGTCTGTGTCACGAACGTAAACGTCCTTGGCCCCGTCGAATGAGGAGCGGCGGCGCGCGACGAGCGGGGTGCCTCCCGTCGAGGGACCGGCGGCGATGCGCTTGGAGAACCTCTCCGGCGATGACGAGCTGTCTCGAACGAGGAGCGATGACGAGGTGCTCTCACGACGCTTCCATTTCGAAGCTCGAAAGCCGCAACAATCGAAGAAAATGCAACGGCGTCCGCGAGCGCGGGCAGACGAGCGGGGCTGGGTGCTCGCGGCGAGGAGAAACGTCAAAGCGGAGCTCCTCGCGCGGCACGGCTCGGCCGCGACTGACCGAGCACTTGCCGTGGACTTTTGTCGATAATATAACGCATGCGTGTGTCTCATGCCGTGGCTGTCATTGTAGCCGAGGCGCGATATTCGAACGACACCCGGTATACTGTGTGCGACCCCGGCGATGATGATGTCAACGCGTTCAACGCTGGAATTCTTCAATCGATTCGCTCGATCGAAGATATCTATCTCGCTCGCGTTACGGTGTTACGCTTTGCGTAACGAGATGAATAAATGAATCATTTTCACACGTTTTCTCGCTGTCACTCGCGGTTTATTCTTCGGCGACGTGATTTCCCAAGTTTGTCAAAGAGATACCTGGCGCGGGTTTGCGAAGATCAATTGGCAATCTGGAATAAGATGTTGCCGCGAGATTTCTCTTCGTCGCTTTGGTTCCAAGTCCGAGAGAAACCGCTATGTGACCATCATTAAATATTCGCGTATCTTCGGACGCGTCGCTGGTGCTTATCATTGGCGTTTCCGCGTTATCTCGAAGGCGCGTCGTCGGCCCGAGGCGATGCACGCTGACCCTAAAACCGACCTCGTGACTCCCGATAAAACTCCTCCGGAATACTGCCGGTTCACTGGAAACCAAGCACACGAACGCCCGCCGATCTCTTCTTCGTTCAGTGTCCATCGGTTTGACCAGCGAGAACATTCGCGGGCGACTCGAATCTACCGGTGAGTAATCCACGACCTCCACTCGCGATCTGATGCTCGCTCTCGACGAAAGGACACGTCGCAAAACGCGTCACGTAGGCGATCCTGCGATTATACTCGCCGAGAAGCTCGGTTACATAATTACCATGTTCGCAAACGTGCCGATCTCTTTCCCCTCGCTCTCTCTCTCTTCTCTCTGAATGAATTGTGAATTCAAATGAGAATCTTGCTCACCTGGGGCTAATCGCGGTAATCAGTGTAATTAATATCCGCGTCGTGATTAACGATACTGTTAACATGATGGAAATTTATCCCCGACTTTGATACGTTTAACGTTATGAAATTCAAATTGGAGTGGAATACATTTCGCGTAATACCCATCGAAATCATTTAGATACGTAAAATGTTAAACAATATATAAAATATTGCTCAACAGATTGATAAGTTTTGCTCTCAATTTAAATTTGAGATATTCTTATTTTATTTGTGATATAATTTTTGTTTATAAATATTTTTATATTGTTTTATAAATGAAGAAATTTCAGTACTTCTTTTTTTTGTAAAAAATAATATTAATTTTTCTCTTTTCTTTTTGTGGTTACTATTACAGATCTAAATAATCCATTAACTCAAATCTAATTGTTAGAAATTAATGAAGAAAGTTTGTAAAACTTTACCCGCTACATTTTGAAAACCGTTCGAAATTATGAAAAACCTTAAGACATTCGAAGGGTTTGTTTTTAAGGGGGATGTAAAGATTGTCCCCTCTCAAGTGGTGCTCTTGTAGAACTTCAATTCAAATACTTCTAATCTTTGGTAAAAAAAAAAAAACCATGGTACCTTTCATGTTGTAATATGTCATTTGAAAAAACGTAAAAAGAAAAGAAAATTTTTGGTATAAAGCGGAGATTGATATGTTGACTCGTTTGGGAGTTATTTAGGGAGTTATCAAAGCCAATTTTCAAGAAATCGTTACTCCAATTCAAAAAATTGTTTAAGTCTTAAAAAAATTATAAAAACATTAAACCATAAAAATTTTCTTAATATTAAAATATAACATCGCACCAATAAATAAGAATTAAAATGTGTAAATAAGACGTAGATGAAGAAATACGTACATGCCCAATACTCCGAAAAAGTAAAGTAAACGGTAAACCCCGGTCTATGGGACCGCTACAATTTTTCAATCATTTTCACATTACACGTTCCAACGAATGACAAAGGGACTACTGTGGTGTTTGGCGGAGACAGATGACATGCAAAAGTATTGAATTTAGAGCGCCTTTCGTGGATGTCTTGCAAGTTATTGATAAGTAAAGTTTCAAAACGGTCTGAAAGGCCGGCATTACAGTGTTTAAGGGTTAATTAATAACTTGACTCAATGAGAGCTATGATCTCGCACGTTATTTCGCCGCGGTTGTTAAGCAATCAGATTTGACCATCGTAGGCAAGACATCCCGTAAGCCTCAGGGGTCTGCAAGCGCGTGAAAGGACCAACGGCGTCATAAAAGAAGCTGTGCTCCGCGACGTTCACCATTCCGTAAATTATGTCCGGCGAGGATCCGCTCGTCGGTCGCGCGAGTTTCCGGTTTTTCTTTCACTAGCGATAAGCCTTTCGCGATTCATCGCTCGTATGCGCTACAGTCGCGTGTATTAATCGTGCAGTGAACAAAGTACGCTTTGTACGAACCAAGCGGACCAAAAGCAACACGGTAAAGTATGCATGTTGCAGACTCAATGAGTTTAACCGACGTAGCAATGGAGCTTAGTGTTTAATGGATAAAAGGTAGCCGCGAAACGCTTAACAAAACGGCTGTAGGGCGGTATATCGATTAACGTCTATCGCGAAATAGCGTAATAAAAGCAACGTCAGGGCGCCGTTTTTATGGCGGAACGGTAAACGCAATTTTCAAGGCGGCAGGCCTTGAATTTCGTTCAAACGAATTCCCGAAAGTCTCGTGTGTTGAAATTTTAACGAACACATTGTCGATTCGTGCGGCTGGCTAAAGCGACCACCACGGCAAATCTGTGATCATCGCGAGGACGCAAAACGTAATCAAACATAATAGACTAATTGAACGTGACCAACTGAACGTGATATCGCATGATCACGCACGATAATGATTTGAAACTGCGCTGCGTAATGAACTATGGGCCGGGGGAAGAAGCAGGTTGAATAACTATGTTCATTTGTATTACGGCTCGTTAAAGTTGAAAGATGGCCAAGTCGCGCGTAGAAAGGAATACAGACGTCGCGGATGTCTAAGACGAACTGTGTTTAATGGGAGATATATGACTCATGAAAATTTAAGCAGCGTCAATTATCACGGCAATACTAGTAGCTAGTAGCGGTAAAATGCACGAACTAATTAGATTCGTAATGAATCTGTTTGGAGATGAAATATTATGGAATCAAAGCATGGTATAAATCAATCATTTAAAGGAGACACAACATTTGTTAAATACGAAAAAATATCATTGCGTTCTAAAAATATTATATGGGATATATAAAAAAGATGTTTCAATTAAATAATTAAAAATACTATTGGATGTTACCAAGATGCATTGTGCAAATCATTGTTGGTTTATGGAACGAAGAAGAATATCTTCATTCTAGAAATGTAGTACGGAGTAAAAATATGATTCAATTAACTTATACGTGCATTTATCATGGACACAATTTGCTTTAAAGATGAGATATCACAAAGTCATGTTACATGAGATAGGAAAGAAAAATTTTAATGTATTACATGTCTGGAAAAATGAAATATTATGAAGACGCATCGTAAATTGTTGTCCACTTAAATATGTAGTAACTGAAAAAAAAGCTCGTCATGCTGGAAATAATGGACAAAAATAATATGAATCATCTTAACAAATATGTAGTTGTAAAAAGAACAAAGATATAAATTAGTTATTTAGAAGGGAAATTAATTAATATGTTTCTGACAGAATTTATCAAATATGGAATACGATCAAAGTGTATCGCAGCTCGTTGCGTTCAGTGCCCGTAGCATTAATTATTTCGCTAATTGCGAAAGTATTATGACACGCGTAAACCCACCCACGCGAACGGTCTCGAGTAGGGATATAATGGAGGATAAGAGTTCGACTGTCATATATGCATCAGTTTTCACGTGTGTGTACACGCAGAGCAGTGGCCGTCGCCGACAGTGAACTCCACGATTATTCCGACGTGAAAAATTCACGATTAATGAATGCGTGAAGCGTTTGGGAGATGAAACCGTGAAAATAAATATCGATCTCCGCGGCAGCAGTTACGAACACTGCTAAAAAAACAATAAATAAATAAATAAACAAGAATAGAACCAGGTAAGGGACATAATAAAATTCTTATTACGAAATCATTTAATTGTTGAACAACGTAATCATTTTGATTAGAAAATTAATTATTAAGAAAATTTTAATCAATAATTAATTGTTTGTATTATTTTGTTTTTGTTTATTTTCTGCAAATTATAATTTATTTATGCAAAACATAACATTTTAATGAATAATTAAGTACTGTTTAAATTAAAATTAAATTAAAATAAAAAAATTAGACCAGGCCTGATTAGTTTTAAATGTTGCAGTTGGCAATCTTTATACATAAATTATCAGTCAATTTTTTTAGGTCTTATGTTTAATAGCGATTAATTTGATCGCCATCTAAAATAAGGGAATTAAGTGGAACGTTTGACACACGTACACATACACACACACACGAGTAGTCTTTCACTTTCGCGATTTCCTCAATGCAAAACTCGTCTGCGCTTTTCACTGCGTCTTTGTACACCTTCGTACACGACTTTATTATACGGTACACGTACGTACAATTTACAGCGAGGTAAATTCCCCTAAAATTTCAAGGAACAAATTTCGAATCTCTCGCATTACCCCGTACGTCGAATTTCACGACGGAATGGAACGCTTCCGCATCCGGTGCGCGCGTTTAGAGACGGGACGTTTCGCGGGCCACGTGCCGAGATGCATCTCTCGGGCGCCACGTTCTGCAATTTCCGGCCCCGCGGGTTCATGCACCGCTCGCCGTCTGGTCTCGTCTCATGCATCTCTCGCCGAGAGCTAGCGTTCTAGAAACCTACAGACACCTACATGCCGCGCCGATCTCGAAAGCCGGTCGAGGGGACTGGCACGAGTCCCGACCTAGTTCTTCCAGCTATTCGACCGTAATCGGATGCATCGAGCGCGGAATGTGCGCGTGGACATATGCAACACGCGCTACGACTCCGCATGCTACAATAACGTCCCAAAAGCTCACTTGGGAGACTCGCACGTATCCACTTTACTTTTAACACATTTAAATTCCTGAGATTTGTGTTATATCAAGCTTTTAATAAGTGAATACACGCAGTCACTTTATTTCTCGTCGATTAACCATTACTTGCTTAATCTTTCTAATTTTTTAATCTTTTACATTTTGATGAATTATTCTGCGCCCCACGTAATCTTTTACTTTATCATTATTCATTATGTTCGGACATTTTAATTTGTTTTTATTAACATTTTGTAATTAATGGATAATTAATGGATGAACGCGTCCCAAGGCAATTGTATTTTTTAGAGTTGACTAGAGTTTTTTAATTCTCCTGCATGGCGAAAATGTCTATTAATTATAGTAATCGATCATTGAGCGTCTTCACGGGTCGTAATCTCTCACGATCATAAAATATCACCGGCCCATGTACAGAGAAACGCTCACACGATGACTTCATGAAGAAAAGAGAAGTAAGAAAAACTTGCCCGATTGCGCAAATATAATTATAATCGAAACATAATTATAATCGACCTCTTTTCTGTTTTGTAAAAATTACTTATGGGAGAGTCTTACGAAGACAGTAATTAGCATTCTCACGACCACTTTTCTGCGGTACGAAAAAAAAGTTCTCTCTGCATTGTCGCTGCGAGAATCGATTATCGTTAGTCGCAAATGTAACGTGCTCCAACAGCTGTTACATTGTGTCATTGAACTCGTATCGGTTTCGAAATTGTTGCAAGAATCGAAGAGATCTAGTAGGAGTGGACTCCACCAGCCTACAATCTTAAATAAATATTAATAAAAAGAAGAGAAGGAAAAAGCAATTTTTTAACTAATTAGTTGAAAACATCACGGTTTTAGCAATCAAACTTCCTAAATCTCGAACAGTGACAAATGACTCAAAAATTGCACGTGTTCTAATTTCACTCTATAGAAGTGAATTTCTATTTTTATTCGAGTAACAAATCACTCGATCAATTTTCACTGTTTTATAACGATGTTTTGCTCTACGAGATTTAGAGAGAAAAATAATTTCTGTTCGGGAGGAATGAAAAGTTTCCGGGACCTTATCTCTCTCTCTTGCGCGTCTACTCATAATCTGGCGATTTCCCAATTGCAGAGGTTGCCCGCAATCACAATACAATCTCCGTTCTCCATTTCCACGCGATTGCGAAATCAAACTCGACTCGCGATCCGTTCGCGACTATACATTGTTTTACTTTATGCTTTGTGATCCTATGTAGTACAAGGTATTTCTGCGGCGATTTATTGCTTCAAATCGAGTCCAACAATAACAGTCGGATGAGATTCGACGGGATTTGTATTCGGATTTGCGCGACATGCCCGTTCGTTGCTTTTCAGTTGAATTCCAATCATGGGCGCTTAAAAGATCAGCTGAGATTCGTTCGTGTTCGGGGCGATGTCAATTGCAGCAATTTCCTTGGCAGAGCAAGCGAGGCGTGAATTCAAGGACAAAATTGCCGGAATATCATTCTCGCATTACGGATCTTGCACGAACGTCAGAAAATAGTTTTATGTAACTGTTGCATTTTATACTGGTTTTATATAATTATTTTACACTGCTCAATAATAATGATCATATGCACAGAAAAAAATTTTAGTATCAAATAGCAAGAATAACAAAGCAAGAATATAAAAACTTCTTAAAAGAATTTATAATTTTACAAACTGACATAATTTGCTTACATGAAAAGAAAAATTTTCTTCATGTAAGCAATTTATATCTGTTTAAGATTATAAATTTTTCCAAGAAGATTTTATATTCTTGCTTTGCTATTCTTGCTACATGACACAAAGATTGTTGATTTGATATTAATTTTTTTTTGTACCAGAGAATTTTTAAAATTATACGATAAAATTGGACGCTGAAGAAATATTAATTTACTTGCATTTATTATAAAAATGAATATCGTTGAGCAGTTATAGATGCAACAGCTTCAACGAATTTTAAAAACAAAGATCCTAAATCGCTTTGAATTTTTAAATTGGTAAAACAAAATTGTAAAACGTACGAAACCTTTTCAGACATCCAAAAATGTTATTTCTAATACTGGCGGCGTGTCTCCTCGCCGTGACTCACGCCGGATGTCCCATGAGGCCGACGGTGGAACAAACTTCCGCAGGCAGGACGGCGGGAGATGGTGGTTACAGAATTCTCATCAGCGGACAGACAGGCGGATACATCCCAAATGCAATTCATACGATTAGCTTGAGAGGTTGTATGCGCCTAAAAGATTGTCTAAAAAAAATTAATAGAATACGAAAGAAAAACATATGGCGAAATCTTATTATAAACACTTATTATAAAAATTTTGTCGACCGCAAAGTGCCGCTGTTAAAGACAATCGACGTACATTTCAGGCTCGCAAACGCATGAGAGGCTGCAACAGTTTACGGTTTTCACGCTCACGGTGCACTCGCAGCATGCGCCGAATAATCCTTCAACTCGAGTCGGTTATTTCCAACTGTTTCCGGATTCCTTGACGACTTTCAACGAGGACTGCATTAACACGATCTCCGAGACGAACAATTATCCGAAGTCCGAGGTAAGAATGCGAGCCATTTTCTCTAACAAAAAGAAATACATATTAATAAAAAAATTAATAAAAATGTAAGAATTTCTGTCCTGCTTCTTCTAATTAATAATTTATTTTTTCGACAGATCCAGGTGATGTGGCGGGCGCCACCAGTCGGCTCTGGATGTGTCATTTTCACCGCGATGGTCTTGGAAAACAACGTACGATGGTACGCGGAGGACAGCGCTCTTACCAAGACCGTTTGCGAATCGACAGGCACGGAAGTCGAAGGTGCAAACGAGACCAGATGTTGCGCTTGCGACGAGGCAAAGTATTCTGTAAGACACGAAATATTTCACAAAGTTCGGCGGAGATTAATGTGAAAGATTTATATTTTCTTTAAACTTTAAATAGCGCAATTTTTACTCTTATTCCGTCTTATTAACTTTGAAACTAGCTTCGCCAAAGTTATGATGGGGGTGAATGAAATAATAAATCGCTGTGATTAATCGAAGCGTCTTACCCACGGCTCTTTCAGCTAACTATGGAGGGCATCTGGTCAAATAAAACACACCCGAAGGACTTTCCGTTTTCCGCCTGGCTGACTCATTTCAGCGACGTCATCGGTGCATCGCACGAGCCCAATTTTTCTTTCTGGGGTAGAGATCACATCGCGACCGATGGCTTCCGTCAATTGGCCGAGTGGGGTTCCGCGACGGGCGTGGAAGCGGAATTGAGAGAGAAATCCAGACACCTTAGAACGCTTATCAAAGCTGCTGGTCTATGGTATCCCAATGTCAATTCGAATACGACGACAAGTTTCAGGTAAATGTCATTCTTCGCGCACAAAATATGCGTT
This sequence comes from Solenopsis invicta, assembly GCF_016802725.1. Taxonomy (NCBI): domain Eukaryota; kingdom Metazoa; phylum Arthropoda; class Insecta; order Hymenoptera; family Formicidae; genus Solenopsis; species Solenopsis invicta. Next base: position 24,431,642 of record NC_052668.1, read on the forward strand.
TAACAAACTCTAAGTTCTTTGATAACAATAACTGTGATAACATAATACTTGGTAAATTTTATATATTCCAAATAAATTATTTTTCAAAAGAATACCGTTAAAAAATTTTAGATAGTGAAAACAAAAAAGTAACTCGCTATTATATTTTGTTTTAGTGGCTAAATATGTGAAGCAAGACATTGATTTTTTTAATATTTCCCCTGAAAATGTAACAAATCTTTCTGACTGACTTCATTTTCACGAATTTTCAGGGTAGATCGAAACCATCCTCTTCTCTCGGTGGCTTCGATGCTGGGCCCGTCTCCTGACTGGGTTTTAGGAGTGAGCAAATTGAATCTCTGCCAGAAGGATTGCACCTGGACAAAAAGTATGATAGTCGATCTTTATCCTTGGGACGCCGGTACCGACAACGGCATCAGTTATATGTCGCCGAATTCCGAGACGAAACCACGCGAGAAGATGAAGCCGATAACGACGCTCTATCCGGAAGACCCGCGATCGCCGTTCTATGATCCCTCTGGCAGGCCCATGCAACCGCTGGCCAGACTGTATTTAAACCGTGAGAAGATTATCTCCCGCGAATGCAACGAGGAACTTCTGCAGCAGCAAGTAACCGAGCTGGAAGTGGCCGAGAACACCGAAGACACGTCGAGACGTACGCAGGCCATATTTTCTATAATAGCCAATCTTTTTGAAAAGCGATCTGAAAGACTTGATGAACTTATTAATTCTAATATTAATTAATGTTTAATGAAATAAATATTAAAAATTTTTTAGAGCCTTATCATTCCTGATATTTTAATGGCTTCATTAAGTCGGCAGAGATTTCGAGTTTACTCTCAATTATAGATTATGAACTTGGTAATTTAGTTTCATCTTACTTTGAATTTTTAAGCGGAGTGCCAGACGACGGATTATTCGCCGTGGTCGTCGTGTTCAGTAACTTGCGGTAAAGGTTTAAGGATGCGCACGAGGTCGTATCGAATGCCGGAGAAAGCTGCTATGTTCAACTGTAACAGACAGCTGGTTTCGAAGGAGATGTGTGTCTCGTCTATTCCTGAATGCTCGTAAGTGCGATTCTTATATCGTTTGAGAAATTGTCGAAGCTCAATTGATACACGAAAAGTACGATTTTGCTGATATATAGATCTCTGAAAATAATTATATTGAATTAAAAAATACATATTGGAGCGTTCAAGCTGGTTGCTAGAATGTTAAAATTTTTTACAGCAATATTATCACGCTTGAGCGTTACGTATAATTATTCTGATGGTCCAACGCAAAATTATTTTCTTATCTGTATCTATCTAAATTTTTCGGAATTGCAGAAAATTATTTTTTGCGCAAATATAATATTTTGCGGATGAGTCTACCAGATAAATTTGATTCTTCGTGTATGGACGCGATCAGATGTCGATGTGTTATTTCAGGGGAGAAGAGGATAACGACGACGATGTGATTCTGTCACAAAGTAATGATCCACTTTGCGAGACCACTGAATGGAGCCAGTGGTCTGAGTGCTCGAGCACCTGCGGAATCGGTACGAAAATGCGAATGAGGTTGTTCCGCGATCGCCGTGGTCGTAAACGATGCCCACTCGTGTCGCTCGTCGAGAGGGAGAAGTGCATGGAGCCACCGTGCCAGGAGGAAGAGCAGCAAGATCTTGTGTGCAAGGTGTGGAATCTAAAATCTATTACTCGCCGCGAGACAAAGATTCGTTGTATAATAATTTACAATGTTTAATGATGATGATTAAAGATGACGGACTGGTCCGACTGGTCGCCGTGCAGTGCTTCCTGCGGGAAGGGTGTGAAACTGAGGACCAGGCTGCTGATGGTCGACCCGTCGCTGCAGGAGGAATGCTCTTCGCGCGTGGAATTGCTCCAGCAACGACCGTGCCTATTTCAGTCAGACTGTACATTCGACATGGCAACGGCGAAAGGTAATGAAAAATTTTAACGTTCGAAGTACAAAGTCTTTTTTCCTTAAAATTAATTGTCAAATGATTATCAGTTGTATCAATTTTGTTAGTAGCTTCTAGAGATGTACGAATTTCAATCAAATCTGCAAGAATAGTTCAAATTCGAATCGAATATTCAAATTTGAATAGTTCGAGAATTTCGAATCATCGATTATTCGATTTCGAATCGATCACTTATTTTGTGTATCTGCTGCGTGATCAATCTTGTATTAATTTGTACCAATTTTTGTGCCTGATGGTCGATTTTCAAAACTTTTTCATCGTTTCTAAATCTTACAAATTATAGAGCAACTCTAGAGTGATCCGCAACATAGTAAAAATACGTTTTTTATTATATTTAAATTAGTATGTAATGTAAATCCGGAAAAATTTAATTCACATTCGAATCAAACATATTCGATTTGATTTGAATCTTACAAATGCTTGATTCGCACACCTCTAGCTTCCGGTGTAAATCTCATAAAAGAGCTTGAAAATTAAGCTTGTGCAATTTTCGTGCAATTTCCCACTCTACGAGATTTAGAGTCTGGAATCCGTTGTAACTCTTTTTACAGTCGTATGCATGGAGGGTACAGACGCCGGCCCGTGCAGGGGCTACTTCCAGAGGTGGGCTTTCAACCCGCAGAAATTAATGTGCGTGCCCTTCGCATACGGTGGATGTCGTGGCAACCGAAATAATTTTCTAACGGCGGACGAGTGCAGCAGTACTTGCGGTGTCGTAAGCGAGAATGTTTTAATCGAAAATCGGGAGAGCGCGAGCGAAATGGAGATGTCATCTAAATTCTTGTTCCTAGGTGCGAGCTGCTCTTACTGGTAAGGCCTTTAACGAGACCGTGAATCAAGTTCAAACACCTACGGACTCCCTGAACCCTCCACCTCCTCCCGTGGATTGTGTGGTAACCCGTTGGTCAAATTGGTCACCGTGTAGCGTCACTTGTGGTATTGGCCGCGTCACGAGTTACCGTACCATCGAGGTAAGCTAACTGACCTCGGGCTATTGCGCGCGTTATTACCTGCGAAATTCGCGATATACGCAGCTCGTTGAAATAACACAAACTGTTGCGCTGACCAACGAAGTATTATGAAGCTTTCGTACGTGATGATGCTGCGAGACCTTTTTGCCCCTGATAACGTCGTACTCTGTTCGCGCAATTACAGCGAGAAGCTGCGAACGGCGGCCGTCCCTGCCCGAAGAAGCTGCATCGTCGCTATCGTTGCGAGCTGGCGCCGTGCGAGTGACGAAACGAGAAGAGGAATCTATATACTCGGTGGCATTTAAATTAGGATGTATACGTAGTAGATTAAGGATTACTGAAGCAAAGGATCTGTCAGAAAAAGATAGTTTAATTACATTCGCAAAGAGGTAAATCTCTGTAAATTTTTAATCTTAGAACGTACGAGACCTAAGCCACATACACGAATGCATAACGTGGATTATTGTGTCCCGTGCGCAATTTGATTATTTCTTATATTCTTTCGCGAGCGCGATTCCTTTATTCTACGCCAAAAAGCGCTACGGTAACAAAAAGATATAGTTTGATTTAAAATATTTAATTATTAAAAACATTTGGATTATATATATTATATATATCGTATGTATATAGGGAACGAAATATTCTAATAACGTTCCACTTCACAAAACGATCCACGTTGAACATTCAAATTAATATTAATCGATGCTTTTATAGACTATCAATGTACATTACTGCCAGTCCTCTATCGCCGATATCTCCCTCCTTTCGAATTAATCGCGTTAATAAACGTTATACTCTGTTCTATTCCTCCGTACAAAATGCTAAATGCGAAATAAACGGATTATCAGAATAAATGATATTTTATTAATGGTCACATTTCGTTTGCCGCCTGCTGATTCCCATCGAATTTCAATCGATACCACGAAACACAGATTCAGTGTAATCGCTTTCTATCAGATGAAAACGTTTGTCTCTCTCTCTCTCATAATGTGTCCGTTCAAATTTAATATATCCAAACCCGGCGTCGTTTACGAATGAATATCAGATATCGAAATAAACTATCTATCAAAATGATTAACCATAATATTAAATTTATGTTATCAAATTTACTTTTGCTGTACGACGGAAAGAATGTAGAAGTCTCTTCATGTTTGACACCATTTGCTAATTATGACGTAAATGGGAAGCGCGTTTGAAATTAAATTCAAAGTCGAATATTCAATTTTCGTCTCTCGCGTTATTCTCACGCTTCTGCGGCTGCACGTTTTCGAAACGTACGTGATACGTCGTCGCCTCGAGCAACGTGCGATTGATCGCCTCGAGCGATTAATGCTGCAGGTATCACGCTTGTTATTCTTACGTTCCGACGTAGAAATTCATGCGCCCGTAATTCACCGCAGACTCCGGAATTGCGATTAACTGTCTTTGGAGAACGTCCAAAATCGTACAACTCCGAGAGGTTTTTCGACCTCGCTACGCCGTTTTCCATTATTTATCGTGACGCGCGCGTTTTCGCGCGCAAAGTCGCGCACGTGCACGGGCAAACGGAAACGTGATTGTGAGAAAATTCGATCGGATTCGCAGGACTTTTTATTCAAATAATTCCAAGCACCATCACGCGCAATCAGTTGGCTCCAGCTCTTTTTTTTCCTTTCCTCTTTCACCGTGAGCATTCTCGCTTACACTTATCACCAACTGGAAAAATCTAGCTTCACACAGTTACATTAATAATCTCATATAAATAATACACGTAGGTGAGATAAAAATGACTAAATCACTGTACATCTACCAAGAGCGCCAAACCATTATATTACGTCCCTTTTCTTACGATCATATAAATAACCAGCTCTCAATATATTATAATATCAACTATATAAAACAATGAAATCTTTTTTTATGATGCATTATATAATTTCTTAAATTTATAACGCCTATTAAAAATTTACCTTTTCTTAAAACGCTTAATTAACTCGTTCGATCAACTCGTCCAAATCCTATTTTATTTTTATAGAAGTGTTACTTCGCCGCGCCGCCGCGTCGCGCCGGTTTGATCCGTTTGATAAATATATAGCGCTTCAATAATGATCATATCTCTCTTACGGCGTTAACGAGACCGCGGGGAAGATCGATGACGAATAAAGGGACGAAACGAGCGAGCAATTGGACAGTGCCCTCTGGGCGACTTGCTCCTCAGGAACTTACCTGTGGTGCTGATCGCGCGATTCGTTTGACATTAACGATAGTAATAATTGTTGTTAACGTACATACACGTAATATCTAGGAAATAGTACGTAATATCTAGGACTCTCGTTCCTTTTAGGCCACTACTCGACTATGTACTACCGGCGTATTCTTTGGTCGTGCCACTCGCTCCTGCTCTTCTGCGCCTCACGAGAATCGATTCGTCGATAAGATTTAGCCGCCTTGATAGTCCAAATATATAGGCAGAGAGTTACGCGTTGGATCGTTAAAAGACGACTTCGTCTTTTAACAGTCACGAGCTTGTAATTAACGGAGCGATTAATTCTACATCGGAATTTTGCAGAAATGTGTGACTTTAAAGGAATCCAGCCGTCTCTCTTTCATGCAATCTATCGTGCATGTCTTACGGAAGAATTATTATATAATTGATTCTCTCAATGCCGCGCATTCGTGGCCGTCGTAAACTATATCGTGGAATAAAAAATAATAGAAATCCGTTGGCAATGATTGATTATCGATTAGCTCGTGTCATGACTAGAGTAGGATAAGTATTTATATGGAAGAAACTATCGAAACAATGAACGCTTGAGAAGAGCTAAGAGACTACGAGTTTCATCCTTCAGTAGACCAGCTCTCTGAAGAGATGCGATAGATTTGACTTCTGTTCGAGGTAACGCAATTCGTCGCGTTCTTCCTCGACAGTTAACTTAATAATATATTAATAGCTTCCTTTTTTTTCACTCCTTTGTTACAAGATCTGACTCTGACTAGTGTTGACTAGGCTATTTGCCGCCGACTCACACGTGCCACTTCCTTTATCTCTGGCAGTAGTAGTAATAGTAATAATTCTCAAGTACAATCTACACCGTCGATCGTCGCTCAAAGACAGCCGCGCGAGAAGGTGCCGCGAATCAATTGTACATGATATTTCCTTACCCTTACTAATTTCGAAAACGATTGGACAATACTATTGGACAGTAGTAGTGCACAAATGATACGAAACCATTTTATACACGACTGCTCTCTTTGCTCGAGAAGAGTTTAAATTGAGGAAGAAGAAAATAGAAATTCACTGGAATCGTAAAAATTCTCCTTCGTGGATATAAAATATAGAATAATAAATATAAAAATAAATATGTAAAAAAAATATAAATAATAGATATAACGTACCGATAATCTTGAAGTGCAATTTTCGAGCCATTGTCTCGTTGAAGGAAGTGTTCGTGGCAAAAGGATTGGCGAAGGGAAGGGGATGAGATCCTGATAAGAAATGGGAGTTTCTTCGAGATTCCCGATCGACGTCGCTCTTACGTTTAATCGGCATGGCGCGTCGCATCGCGTCGCGAGAAAGGCATCATTGTGCGTCTGCCGACGTCGGGACGGTTGTGCCGCGTGCACGCGCGTGCGTGTGCGCACTATCGTCGTCGACGTCGTTCTAGCCTCATGGCCGTTGTAAACGAAGCTCGAAGCTGAGTTCCGACTGATGCTTCCTGTGTCAGCTGGTCGGCCGCCGCCCGTCGGCGACACATCCGTTTCCTCAGAGCCAGCCGGCGGACACGTCGTGGCCGGAAATCGGCTCGATGCCGGGAAGACGTTGCAGCTGCGCCGCAGATCCATTTCGCTTCGCCGTGATCGACGTCGAGCCGCTCGCTACCACGTTCTCCTCAGTGGTCAACGGCAGTGGGGCACCTAAAAAATAAAAAGAAAAAATAAACAGTGATAGCTGCATCGCAAATCACTTTTTCCGTCTACTAAATGTCGCATTTAACTTCTTGATGACATTGTAAATGTTTTGAAAAAATTGTACGTAAAATTTTTATGTGCAAAAATGAATGTAAAATAAAATCACCCTGTATTTAAATAGTATTTTCGCAAGTTGGAATAAACATTTTAAATGCTTACATACATCTTAACAATATAATTTATAACATTCTGATTACGATATTCTGCTCTGCTTACGAGCTCGAATAATTAGTTGAACCTAGTTGCAAGTTATACGCAAGTAGACAGTTATACGCACTATAATGTACGTTATAATTGGTTCATCTTACACGCTGTCGTGAAACAGTATCCCGCGTAATATCGGTTCACCTTGCTGCGCGTTGATGCGCTCGTTGATGATCATCTCGACATTGATATCGGGCTGCCGTTGGCTCTGCGTGACCTCCTGCCATTGCGACGACGTTATTGACGACTGTGGCGTTAATTCGGGGCCCCGGGTGGGCACGCTGCTGGCGCGTTGCAACTGCTTCTTCTTCGAAGAGATCCTGGCCGTCAGGACGGTGGCGACCGAGGACGTCGTGCTCGAGTCCGCGGGATTCGTGTTAGTGCTGCTGGTCATCGCGGGGGTGGATGACCTCGAGGCGGAGAACTTTTTACGCTTCTTCCTCAGGGCGGCCAGAGCTGGGCCCAGGCCGTGGGTAAACATGTGATGCGCCTCGTGATGCGAATGATGAGATTGAGAGTGATGGGGGTGTTGCCCATTTTGTACATCATGACCGGCTCCTTCGAGGGAGGACTTTGAGTCTGAGGAGCCTTCAGATCGCGAGCCGCCGTCCTCGGACGCTGGCGAGTATACAGAGTCCTCCGAACGAGACCTACCTGAGAGGAGAAAGTGACAAGTTCATTTATAAGTTCATGAAGTAACTCCAGTGTATTGTTTCAAAACCCAAGAGATTTATATGAAAAATCGAAGCAAATCACAATAGTATTAGAACGTTTGATCATTGATAAAATAGGAGAAATAAAAAATATGCAGTATTGGTCAAAAGTATTTCATGCAAATAAGAAAGTCATTATTTTAAAGAAAAAAGACATACATAAATATTATATAATTTTATTGTAACATTTTTTATCTGGTGCTTCGATAGCAATGCTTTAAAAAAAAAAAAAAGAATTTATTTCCGTTTTTTTTTTGGGAGGGAGGGAAATAATGCAATATTTTTGATCGCTATTAATACTGTGTTTTAATCAAATAAAATAGTCGTAAAATTATTTATAGTATCTTCTTCATTTCATTTATCATACTTTTCATAATTATATTTTGTATTTAAATAAAGACCATACTAGCAACTATAATACTTCACGCTCGCGCATTCGCTCAATATATTAATTGCAAAATATTACACGGATAGTGAAATTTACTTGGGGGATTACTAACATCAAATAGAAATATTGATGCGGGAAAGCTTTGGACTTACCGATCAGTCTGGAGACTCTGCCAGCTTTCGCAGCTTCGATGAGAGTGCCCCAGCGCTTTTTCCGGGAGCTACTGCGAGTACCGTGGCTTGGTCGTGACCCGCTGGCCAACCCGGGCATGCTATTAGTGCTGGTGTGATGTGGGCTCCTCTTCGCGGTCGTGGCCGGTCCGAATATGCCGCTCAGAGTTGAGCCAAATAACTCGTGGGTGTTCTCCTGTTGGGCTTGTTGAAGGGACGCGATGAATTCGGCCACGGGCGGTAGGCTACCGCTTCCGCCCGGCTGCGGCCCGATGTTGAAACCCTTCATTAAGCGTCTCTCTTTCTGGCGGTTTTTCTTGCCACCAGCACCTACGGACAGCTCTTTAAGGCTACCGTCTAGGGGATAAACAGAAAATCGACGAGCAGCCTCAAGCGATCTACTAAAAGAAACTTAAATAACTAAAAAATAAGAAAAAAAATAAGAGACGTTCTAGACTCACGTAAGATTTCAGTTTGATTGATATATCGTAATTTAAATAAATCAAATAAATTATATTCACTAAATTCAATGTTAATGCACGTTACATCAGACTGATTGTTTAAATTAATCTTTCGATGCATAATAGATAATTGCAAGAAATACAAAAAATTGATTAATTAAAATTTCTTTTTATTTTTGTTACATTAACGACAGGGACGAAAATAACTTCCGCTCTGTGCGTTTCCCAAAGTCTCCCGAAAGTTTCTATCCGCTGCAAATCTTTTTTCCCTTTTCAAAACAATTTATGTAAAAATAAAAATTTATAAAATATCAGAATAAAAATTAATTTCACTTAAATATTGCATATGATTGAGACTATTGATTCAACTCGTAGCTATCGATTCAACATAGAATTGAGACAAACGGAAAATATAAATTAATACGATAAATTATACGTAAGAAACTATTAGCCATTTATTCATGCTCAAAATTTGTGCGGGCTACGGTTAGGACATTATTCTACACATTTTCTCGTTACGGCTAATTGGAGATTTAAGCAATACGTAGTGCGATCGTTGGGTGAATTCTTAATTAGAATAATTAGTCCCGAAAGTTTTTGGATGATTAATCGGCGCTTTCTTTAACTTCGAACAAGGGGTTAGCTTCGCCCCATGACTAATGAGAGCGTTACTGCAAATAAAATAACGATTGGCATTCCCATGCGGAATCACGGAGTTAAATTCCAAGTTTCGACGCTTCGCGTGATGCAATTAACAATTTGCGGATTACCAGCAATTGCGCCGTCGCTCGTATAATTCTCATCGTTAACTCGAAAACACATCCGCTCGTCGTTCGTTGCCGCGACGAATGTACTTTTTTTGTTCGGTGTCCAAACAAACGTTTAATTACACACCTTCGAGGGATTAATAAATTTGATCTCGTTCGCGTAATACGAAATATTCGTTTCGCGAAATAATTATTGCTCCGACTAAACGAGAATCTGTTCCTTTCAGGGGAAATTGAAAACACTTGCGCGATCAATATCTACTGGCACGTACACACACTCCACTGTTACATTAGCAAACAACCGAATCGACGCTACTCATGCGGGATGTACTCAAGGCAATTTATTCTCCTCTCACTTCTCATTTGAGCTTACCGGCACCGCTGCTCGCCGCGGTGGAGGTGTTCATTCCGGAATTCTTCAGTATCTCGATGAGCTCGCAACGAAAAGCGCTGATGTCTTGTTTGATTTCGTTCACGTCGTCCTCCGTGACACCCTCGCCTTCCGTCTTGCGTTGCTCGACGGTGACGTATCGTCTTACCAAATTCCTCATGATACTCTGATACCTGAAGTCCCGCTCGGACGCTTGTTTGACCTTTCGCTAAGGCGAGAATCAGAAATCGAAACCCGTCAGCTTCAAAAGTTTTCGTTATAAAGCACACATCACGCTTTATATAGTACGCCCCAGATTTGCCAAGTCACTATATCACGGATTCTGTACTAGATTTTCCGTTAGCAAGAACGTCAAACGTATGTTACGACTTATTTTTAATCTCGAGCATCGTGTGTCTAAAAATAATTAATTACCTCGAAGTATATGTGCGAAATATCAGCCACCGAGTTGTATAGCGATTGAAGTTAAAAGTTTTCCAAACAACACAGCTAAATAACGTAAAAAATTGTGCCAGACTTGAAAAGCTTTTAATCGTAACAACCTGATAAGAGGATTCCTCGTTTTTGTTTGAGAATTGCTTTTAAGCCCTTCGAGGAATCTACAGATAAGACTTCGTGAGAGTCTAAAAAGCTTTGTATATACCTATACTGCGAGCTGTAGTTGCGCGCGACAGCGAAACGGTCGCGACTACTAACGACAAAACTTTCCCTTAGATTTAATGTCCCTTGCAAGTGTTCTGAAAAAAAAAGATGCGCGAACTTTTGCCTTTTGACACTTGAGAAATTCCCGCTCTAAATATTCCCGCCACATAAGAACCTAATTTTAAAATCCAAAACGAAGACGGAGAGAGAGAGCCTGGGAGAAATTCGTAAAAAGCATTCCCTGCACGATAGAATACATATTTCAATATCCTCCAGCGTTCGCGAATCCCCTCGCGATACGCTAGCATTGACATCTTATTCTGCAGCTCGCGTTGCATTGTGCAAGCGACAAAAATTCCGTTTCAAAAAGTGATGGAGGATCGACCCTCCGGGGAATTTTCTCTCAAAGGTGACGCGCAGCACGGCGCAGCGCGGCGGCTGGCGTCGCGCGAATGCTATTCTAGTATTGTGAAAATCCGAGAATTCTCGTTTCCTACCCTGATTGTTCGCATGTGTTCCTTCTTGGCCGCCCTGCTGTGTCCACAGAGCTTTCGATATACCCATTGTATGATGTACCAGGCGCTCTTCGGGGTTGGTATGATGTTAAACGGCGGCGGAGCGGTACCACCCTCTTCGAAATAGCTGATCCAGAGTTTGCTTCTCGCGAACTTCCACTCGACGTCGGCGCGTTCCTAATTACGAGCAGCGAATCACCCCGCTAATTAATTTCGGCTAGTTATAGATGTGAAAGGTACGCTGAGGTATGATTTACCGCTTATTTTCCCAATTCCGTTTTAGCATTCTAAGAAATTTCTCGTGCTCGCTTTTGTTAATTTTCACGGAGAATGAATGTCGCTTCCATCGTATTATTAATCCATTTTAAAGCGACATTTAACGCGAGTAAAGTTTAAAGCTTATTCTCTCATTGTTCTCGTCTTCTTCGTTAGATTACACCTCATATATACGCGATAACCTTTGCAAATAAATTTCGCACAAAATACTGCACTTACCGAAATTAGTTGATAGGAATGATTCATCATGGCGATCAGGAGATTCAGGAGAACGACGATGTTAATAACCGAATAAGTACCGAACATCAGCATGCCCCAGAACCTGGTGTACTCTTTGATGCCGTCCAGTTCAAAGCTGTCGAGGTCCACCAAGCCGAATACCGCCCAGAAGAGTGTTTGTATTGTCTCAAACAGACTGCCCGCGAAATTCATTTTGCATATTATCAAAAATATAAATCATAATAAACTATTTATATATATAAATTGATCATTTAAAATACTACTGTTATTTTTATTAATAATACGAGAAAATAATAAACAAAAAATTGTTTGTTTCGAAGGAAATATTGGGATAGCATATATTGTGATAGACAGTATTTTTTCATGCTTACTATTTTACCAGGTTTTAAAACTATCAGTTTTTTTTTTAAATAAATAACATATTTTCACTAACGTGATAAAGTAGGCCATAAAAAAAGCCAAATTTAACTGTACAGAATATATTGACTTTAAACATAAAAAATTATTTAAATGTAATTTTTTCAACATATTCTATATGGTTAAAATTATCTTTTTTTTTTTTAATAAACTACATTGCTACATTAATGAAAATATACCATTCCATTTTTAAAACATCTTTTCTTCGTATTTACGTTTACAAAATCTAACGTCTATAAAATCTTTATAAAGTATTTTTAAGAGCAACTTTATGTCATAATTATCTGAAATCTAAAGTAACGTTAATCTTTATCCTTTTCCTCCTTTTGCTTCAAAGATTCCGAGAAAAATTGCACTTCTTCTGGTTTATATATATGTTATAAAAAAAAAATAAATATTCCTATAAAAAGACTGTCATTGCGTACTTTGCAAATCGGCGCCAAACGGTGCACGCGTTGGGATCGGCATTGGAGAGGCTAACATTACCATGCGACATCGCTGAGGGACATTGTTTTTTCTCCATATCGGCGTAGTACCAGAGAAGTTGATTGAGACCTGCAAGAAATTTCCTTTTACATTAATTTTACGCAATGTATCTCATATCGCGGCACAGCTATTTCAATTACCGCACGAGAAGGCGAAGAGAACCAGCACGTAGAGGAAGAAGAATTTCATAATGTCCGTGACCATCCTCGAAAGGGAAACTTGCAGCGGACCGAGATGAGGATTCACGGAGAATATGTAGACGAGCTTTAACGAACTGTAACGCAACATTATTCATTACTTTTAATCCGGATAATACCGAAGTGCTAATAATTTCTTACATTAACTTTCTCCCAGCCTAGCTTTTACGTTACGTCGCGTTGGCCGTCCGACGTAATCAAAGATTCATTTGCACTTTAAGCGCGATGCACTTGGTCATTCGCATTCAAAGCACGTTCTAAACGCGTTCCCATGAATTTCAAAGCTATCGCAACTGGAGATCGTAATTGAGAGCCATCGCGATATGTTATAATTCGTTTTATTATCTTGCGGAGGAGAGAATGAAAAGATTTAGTTCATGGTGTTTACGGGGTCTACGGAAAAGGAAATTAATTCCAGCTTCTCGCAATCGCATCCTAATCTCGAGTCCCGTATACATCGACAACGGGGATAGACGATCGGGCAATCGCGATTTATTACCTGAAGATGTTGGCGGCGGAGAAGAGGCCCTCGGAGATGAGCATCGGATCCCAAGTGTCCCACTCCTCACGCTGAAGCTCGATCAGAGGTCTCGATCCCCCGATCTCCTTCTCCTTTTGCACCCTGAAGTAAGCTACGATCCTGAGTGCCACCGTGGCTACGTACAGCGAGTTTGTTACGAAGTCAATCACGTTCCACATATCGTTCACGTACTCCTCCAGGCCCACGTCCCACAATTGTTTCACCTCCGACCAGATCAAGCCCCACACCCAGGCCAATATAAACCTACGACCCATTACGGCCATCTGATTTTCAATCTTATTGCCGAACGAAAGAAATAGCGGCACGCCAAATCGCGCCTGTTAGCGCAATTTATTCATCAACGAATCCCGCACCTTGTATAAATCGATCGACATCGTCCGAAATTTATTCGGAGAAGTTAGCACCTCCTCAACCGCCTGATGGCAAACGATCTTTCTTTTTCACCCTTCTTTCTTCAATCAATCTTTTATTATCATAATTGCTCGCTGTACTTATTGATTTATTTTCGCGCGAAGGCAAAATCTCAGTGACATCTTATTAATAACATGCCAAATTGAACGCAAAATCAGTCTGCCGAGGCGAACATAAATTTGCAATATGACAGGTCTTGATCACCTCATTTCGATCTCGTCATCGTGAACGGGAGGAGGGAAAAAAAACCTTCGAGATTGAACCCGCGTCTCTCAAAGTTTATCTCGTTTACCACCAGACTTACTGTGTATATACTGTGCTTCTATGTTCTATATTACCGTGTTCCGCATGAACGGAGAGTGCCATAAGCCGGTAGATATTACACGGATTTTGCCCAGCTTTTCCTGCTCCTCTCCTTTCTTATTTACGTACTTTTTCTTTCACTTTTACAATTTCCTATCAAAATTACTTGGATATTTCGCGTATAAAATCTCTCTCGCTGTTACGCTCCTCAGCATCGGAGTAAAACGCAAATCGCGTTTACGAATAATAACACGCAACGCGATTATGTGCGCAAAATTGAGGGAAGTCTTACCATTCTACGATGGTTGGTGCGGCACCTCTTTTGGTCGGCGTTGGTTGCTCCTGGACGTCCTCTACGTCTTCCTCGTGCCCCATCCAATTAAAGATCACGCTCTCTATCCGCTGACTAGCCAGAATTAACATGACTGCGCAGAGGCAAAATTATGCGCATTCATCATCGTTAAAAATTCAGAACATTTCGTAATTTGAACGTAGGGTCGTAACAGTAATAATAGATCGTGCGACTTGAGTCGCGAGATAGAATTCATTTCAGCAGAGATTTAATTCGCAGGGATTTAATATCGCAGATTTTTTAACGGTAGAAATTAGAAGAGAGTTAAAGAACGTTTAATTTCCTACGAAAATTCTTTCAAACGGAAAAGGGTTTATCTGTATTTTAGATCGAAACTGATTACAATATCTAATAAAATTTTCCCCGTAGCGTAAATACATAATCGACGTCAGATAACCAAGTCAATGATGTATCGTTCGTGCTCGGGCGAGCAATTAATCTCGCGGCAGTAATGCTTCTTAGACGTCTGAATTCCGCACATTAGTGCACGACTATTATTGGTAGCCGCACCGAAAGGTATTTGTAAACTGTTTGACGTTCGCCGTCGTAGATGTTTGATCTGCCAACGTGCCGGGAAGTTAAATACGCCGTAAGAAACGCTGTTTGAGGTGTCGCTCTCCTTCCCAAATACTTCCGCAGAGATGAGTCACGCCGTAAACGCGTGAAATTATTCGGTCGTTGCACACCAAATGTCGGATTCCGGAAATCTTTAGTTTATAAAATAAATGTCTTGTTTCTCTGTTTCTTTGTCCGGTAATAAATCTAGTATAATCGTCAAAATAAATCTTTCGATGCTAGAGACTATACAAATTTTTCGACATTTTTATTTCACTTTTTCATTGTATTATAAATTTCGGAACTTAAAATATTAAGAAATTCACATAACATTACTGTACGATTTTAAAATAGAGTAGTTGCAGTTTAAAACATAAAGCATACATTTCCTACATAGACTATTTCCTCATTTCCATTTTTAACTCAAAAAAGTTTATAAAAATGGTTTTCCCAATTATTATTTTGCGAGAAATATTTTTAAACGTAATTTTCATTTATCTTGTTATCTCTCGAATAATACTTGAAAATTGTTGATATAAAACCGATATTTTATTTGTAACGACCCAATAATATATTCGCTTGTATGCATGTAAATCAGACAGAAACGCGTTCATTTAAATAATTGTTCTTTTTCTCCTTTAACAGATAGAAAATTTAACTGCTTGGAAAAGCAAGATTCATGTTTTGCTAATTTCGTAAAAACTTCCCCGCGTAATTATTTCATTAGCAGGATAACGTGACGGAGCAAAATTTTAATTGTCTCATAAATTAATGAAGTGCCGCAACAAAGAATTTAAGGTGATGGAAGGTATAAATGTCTAAAAATATTCGACGAAATACTTTAGAACTTTGAGATTTTTTTAAAACATTCTATTGCCAAAAAAAAAAAAAAAAATAGGTTATTTCAAAACAGCTAAATCAAATATATTGCGTCAATTTCGGCATATTCACTTTCCCTGCACGGTAAATAACGCCGTCGAGTTCAGAATCAACTTACGGTATTTGTGTAATGATTACTTCAAACGATTTTCACGCACCGATTAGAAATTACCTGTCCCAATTATTTAAAACGATTTTGTGTATCAAAACAAAACGCTATTTCGGCAAGCGCAGTCGTAATTGGAGACCGGAAAGAGAAATGTTTGTAAGAATGGGTGGCCAAGTATCAAGTTGATTCAGCGGTGCCACTGATATTTCCAGAAATCAACCGGATATTTGGGTCACGCTGATCAAGTGCGCCGAACAATCTAGGAAATGGCAGGTTACGGCCGGATGTCGTGCCAAGTGGTTGGATTTAAAGCGTGACATGAAATCGCCCCGGGTGTGAAACGGCTAGTCTGTTATCGAAATGTTTCATACGTCTCGCACGCGTCGTTTCACGCATCTTAGCTCTTCTTTGCATATATATATATATATATTTTTTTTTTAGTACTAAAAAAGTGCTTTACACGCGATTTAAAATTCGCAACTGGGTTTCATCTGAACGAAATTACGTCGCAATGTAATTATCTCGTGAGAGATGAAGGTGTACTTACATAGAAAAGTGAAATACGACGCGGAATGACAGATGAATTTGATAAATGGCTTCCTCATGGTTTGGCCGATTATGCTGTGAGGCGCGATGATATACGCTACGCTGAAGAACGGGAAGAGGACGCCGATTCTGACGATTTCCAGCGCTTGAAGGAACATGTTCTTCCTTCGGAACCCCGGCAGACCCTCGTACCAGATCGATGCCAATAGCTGCTGCACGTTAGGATGCGCCACGAACTGGAAATATCCAGGTAACGGTGATATTGACCGACAGTTTCCGGTCGTGCGATTAGGAGAAGGTGGTAGCCATTCTCGCGCAATCGGAGTTTGAACCGTCATTATTCTAACCGTTGTCCCTAATTATTACGTCTTAACGTCTTAACGTCTGGCGTCTCGGCACGTTCATCTAATCAAAGCTCGATTATTTCTGCGTCAGTAATGCTTCAAGAGTCACGATAATCTTGCAATAATTGCGACAAAGTTGTAGACGTACCGTCAGACACTTTACGTGTGTGCCTCAAGTTAAAAAAAAAACTTTTGATAAATTCGATTTAAGAAATAGCGCAGTCATTTAAACTTTTATGAAATAATTTTATGAAATAATCCTCGTAAATGTGATTTTTTTTTAGGACAAAAATCTATTTCTAGTAATTGAGTATAATTTAAAAAAATAATTTTAGGAGTTATCTGGTTTTTTTTCTTGCACTCCATACCTTCTTCTGTCTCAGCTTAATTGCTAATTTTAAACGGTTGAGATGCATTCTCTCTCCGTGTTCAAAAGCTGGTCCCGTTGGGTCGTGATTCAGCAGGACTTCGAGCTCGTAGGAACTTCTAGTGTGGTCCAGCAATGCGGTCGCGAAATCTTGGCACTGTCTTCGGAGCTCCTGAAATCACGACAGTTGCCGCTGATCGCAACACTGCGAAATTGCAATTTCGAAAACACGAAGCATTCCCTCCGCGAAGCATCTAATTTCGCGAGATCGCAAATGATAATAATTCTCCTAATTTTCGGTCCGCAGGGATCTCGGTTGCAATTTCTCGATTTTCCTGAAGGAAATTCGACGAATTCTTCGACGTTGTCGTTCCGCGCGCGCGTGTTGGGAATTGCCGAGGGATCCGAGAAAGAATTCACGCGCCCTGACAAAGCCAGTGCAGCGGCTGATCGAACTTCCAGGCTTTCTGCAAGGTCGACAAGCGCTCGAGATCCTATCCTAATCGTTCGCCAATCTTGCCCCGAGTCCAATTGAATTCTCGTCACGTTCTCACGCGGATATAACAGTTTCCGTGATGTGTCCCGCATTGTTAGCCGACATAAACCGAGAATCGCCACAGGACGATACACCACGGTTCATAAAGAGGCAAGAGGAGAAAGTCGTTCGGCTATAATCTATTTTCGATCGCCGGACAAATGATGCGCGATACGAACATTATTCATCGTGGTTGAAAATTTATTTTTCGAAATATTTCACCATCTCAGAGAGCACAACAGTTTCCCACTTCGAATCGTTGCTCGGAAAAATTGCTCCTTTGATCGTGCGACTCGGCTTTTCTCGCGTCGTTATTTTTTTACAATACGATACGTGATACAAAAGAAGCCAGAGAGCAGTAACCGATGTGATTGTAAGGTTACACACATCTCCTATCCTCGGAGAAGACCGTTATTTCAAATTATCTGCGACGCCAAGTTGCGGGCCTTCTATTTTAACGATGTCGTAAACTGAAGTTATCGCGCGGTACATGAAGATACACGCAACGCGATATTTAACGTGCCCGTCAATGTTTTCCCATGAAGTATGCTCCTCTTCGACACACATGCAGATATATCAACCGACGGTGTTCAAGCTGCGTTTAAAGTGGATAAGGGCTTACAAATAAAATTAAGTTGGAAAATGAAGAATAAATAAAGATAAAGTGAGAGAGAGAGAGAATGAAAGAAAAGCGGAGAAGCATTCCCGGCAATTTATCAAGCTTCGTTCACTTTACTCTCGAGGTCGTCTTCATCGCGCTGTTCCTCAAGATCGACACTTGAGAGATGGGGATGATACAACAGCAGAATAGAGGCAAAAAGGCGGAGTTTTCCAAAGAAAAAGTGAGTGAATGAGGTACAGAGTGTCTCTCAAAGAAACGAGACTGATGACGGGGTCGAAAGGAGGGCCGAGGAGGAAACCGGAACGTTGACGAGGCTGAAAGGGAGAACAAGGGCGTGGCAGGGTGAAACTAAAGTAACTCGATAGCGCCACTTGCTCGGTGTATTGCTACTACGAAGTGCGATTTATGCGTGTATAAATCAAAAGTTGCTCGAGCATGGTGAGCACTTAAACTTTCGCCACTTAAGCACCGTAGGTAAGAGGCAGGAAAGTGGGAAGGAGAGAAGTTAACGTGAAACGTAAGAAATACACTCAAGCCGAGCTCGAGAGTCGAAGGGAATGGAAAGGAAAGCACGGACATTTGCACGACCGCTAAATTAAGGAAAACACGTGTTAACTGCCGTGCCTCGCAAAAAACCGAGATAAATTTGTTTCGCGAAAACGGGATACCGCTGTGTGCGAGAAAGAAACATCGCCGAGGAGCAACGCGTGTGTCTTAATCCGCAGTCTGGAGAATGAGCGAGCTGTCTGAAGAAGTCAGCATTTAACTATTACATATTCGTGATGTAGGAAAAATTATCGATAGTAATTTTAGCAAAAGTTTAAACGTTTAATACTGTCAGCTCTCTTCTTTGGCTTCTTCCGAAATCAATCAGTACAAGATGTCACACGCATTCCTGTGCGTTTAGAGCAATTAAAATTAAAAATAAATGCAATAACTTTACGCTTTTCAAAAACGCTAATTGTGATGTCGAATTCGTCAAAGTAATAACTATTAGATAGTTGCATGTAAAACGTCCATTTTATATGATTTTCATTTCTGAGAAAATAATGTATGTTTGTAATTGAAGGGATTTAGTAATATCTTTCTCTTTCTCTCTCATATATATATCGTTCAGAATAAAAAGTTACTTAGTAATTTTGCTCCAATTAACGCAGGAAATTTAAAAAGATTAAATCATAATCGTGTTTTCATATTTATATTTTAAAAGTTAAATTTTTTTACATTAATATTCATTATTTTCCATCTTCCTGCGTGCAAGCTTTTTTTGTACAGTAAATTTTTCCTTTAATGTCACATCTGACTTTAAGTGTAATAGTACACAGTAGTTTGGATGAGATCAAAGTCATATGAAAATATTACATAAATTTTCCAAGTCTCACTACATTTTCCCGAGTTTAATACTGAAAAATTGCAAACATTTCACAGCAATTAAAATACGTTTTTTGTAAATAAAACGTGCCATATATTTTATAAACATCGTGCGACGTATTTTGCCTGCTGCGCACTCGACATTTCACATGCAAAAATCAAGTGGACAAGATCACATTGTGTTCAAATGATGATATACGCAAATAACAAATGGCATCAATTTCTTGCCTGATACTCGATCTTGAATTCGTGCTCCAAGAATGAGAGCCGTCGAAGTTCCCAGGAGAGCTCGAAAGCAGTCAGGATGGGATCTTTAGACGACAGTGCTATCAAGGACGGCGACGCCAACGCCCGATAGGCGTTTATTCGGCTCCTCGAATGCCTTAGGGAATCCTCCATCCTCGATGTCACGCACTCGTCGCATCTGGAATAAATAACAAATGGCAACAACAAGCCGAAATGAAAACGGCTTGGTACCGCCACCAAGTTTCCCGCTATTTCCCAGGGCGGCTGTGTGTCTCGCGACGTTACATCATCTTTTACGCCAACTGAGATCTCTTTTATCAACATTTCGACCGTTTTACACCGCGCGAGCGACGGGAAATCCATGTTTCGAATTGAGA
Organism: Solenopsis invicta; assembly: GCF_016802725.1. NCBI lineage: Eukaryota > Metazoa > Arthropoda > Insecta > Hymenoptera > Formicidae > Solenopsis > Solenopsis invicta. The sequence goes on from NC_052668.1 coordinate 24,451,967, forward strand.
GAGAATTGGCCGCTGTTTCTTTTTGCGTCTCGAGTTTATAGACAAAACAAGTAGCTTTAAACATACAAAGCGGGAGGGACTTTAAATAATATTTTTCGCGTAAATTTTGAAGCGAAGAAACGCTATTTCTCGAACAAAAGCTGTGGCACTATGGGTGATGAATGTAAGTACTCTGCACTCGGTACAGCTTTTGTCCGAAAAATGGTACCTCTTCACGCGAAACACTCATGAAAAATATTGTTATTCAAAACTGCCTCGTGTTTAAAACTAATACTCCATATCTCTCTCGTTCGTACGAATGTACGTTTTAACCAGGCAAGCAAACGATATCGTTTTCACGTAGTACTTTACGATGCAACATCAAGTTCTTCCCCTGTTTATTATAGTTATATAGATTCAAAAATTTTTTTGTTATAGTTCCGATGCGGGATTACGAGAATTAACGTAATATGATTATCGTAGATTGCATTTTCCCTCGGGAGTAGTGGTGACGGTGATAACGCAGCGCTCATGTACGCTTAGCCTAATTTAATTAGCTTTTGTCGCGTTCGCACAAAGGCATAAGACGATAAACCGGTCGAGGGAATTAATTAGTCTCAAAAAGAGCGCTCTTAGTTAGGGATCAACGACCGGACACTTCCAAAAAGCATTTGGATAACGGTTAATTAATGGTCGTATCATTAAAGAAAAAAAGATTTGTTGAAAGAGACGAGTACCTGAATTTTCAAACATTTGCGTAAAGTATATTTATACAGAGAGAGAGCAAAAAGTATCAAACTGATAAAATTCCAACAATCAAGAAACGATATAATATAAAAATGTTGGTTTTATGTGTATTTTTAAACGTCTGAAAATATTGGATAAATATTTTAACAAATTTAATAAATTATTTTTTTGGAAACATTATTGGAACGTTTTAAAAACGTTGTCTCTAAATCATGGTTAAAGTTTGTTCGCATTAATGTTGAATACACTTAAATGATATAATCGAAAACGTTACATTATTGAACATCATTATGTTATTGAATATCATTGTAATCACGTAGTAATAATGATTTTATGTTTACTGGAATATCTCAAAAAGGTAATTAAAAAAAAATGTTTCATATAAAATTTGTAAAGTATATCTAATTTTTCAAGATCATAAAAATTTCATCGCCATTTGTTTAATGGAATTATATGATATTTATAATGATTCCTCTAATTATTTTATGAATAAAGGTATCAAGATAGTTATCGAAAAATCAATAGTTGAAAAGATATTATGTAAAAAAGGACACATAATGTTTTGTGTTCTTGGGATATTTTACTAGTCCGATACTTTTTGTTCTCCCTGCACTTTTGTTATCCATCATCAAGTTTTATATATATGTATATATATATATATATATATATATATATATCTTGTTTAAATAAATAAATTATGTACATATAAGGAAAACTACGTTACTAACATAAAAATTTCGATATTCTCATTGCGAGTATAAATCGCACGAAGGTGCACAGGAACTCTATTAAAGTGTTCAGAATGTTTGATAAATGAGACATATAAAATACGTAAGACGATGTACATACTTAAGACGAACGCGAGTTATAGTAAAACTAAAAGAACAATTTAACCTGAATTATATTCTTCGAATTCTTCTAAACTCTCTTCATTGTATTTCATAATCGTAAAGATATTTAATAAATTCTTGAGGTCTTACCCGCAGCGAACGTCGTGTGGCATCGGCAGAGTGGATCCACGATCCAGGAGGATCTTTATAATTTCGTAGTTGTCCCTGTGAGCCGCCAGGATCAACGGCGTAATGTCGGGCGTGAACGTGGCTGTATCAGGAGGTAGAGCCTCCCAGCTCTAAAGAATTAAACTGCAAGTCATTACTTTTATAAAATCCCGTCGCTTGACAATCTCTCTTTCTCTCTCTCTCTCTCTTTCTTTCTCTGCTACGCGCGCGTTCAAGCAATTTTTCATTTAATCCCTTTGGTATAAAATTATTATTCACAAAAATCGCTTTTTGCAGTTATCGCTCCTCGTCGAGTACAATTGGCTTCGTCGAATACACTTGATCTCAATTGTAACGAGTCTTTTTAACGTTTTCGATGTGGATGAAATAACGTCAAATGCCAATGATAACTGAACAATGAAGTGAAGCAATAAGTCGACTAAGTAAAAAATATATTTTTTTTTCTCTCGCGCAATCGACAAATAATCTCTCTTGGTGCAGACTCGTGCCATTGTACCATGCTAGCAGAGTGATCGGCTTAATCAGTCATCGTCACGGGTGGTATACCCCATTTCTTCACGGGGAACCAATTCTCCCCATATAATGAATTCGTTCAACGCTTTCGGATATCATTCCGTTGAAGTTCTACGTAAGCTGATTTCTAGGTTAAAGCCGATTAGAGTTCTGTTCGAAATTTCGTATTCTTCTACTTTTTCCTATTGCAACGTCGTTCCCGCTTTCGCGAATATCCCGGTTTACCTCATTGCCATCGCGAACGACTTTATACTTCGGCGGAATCGTCTTTATGCTAGAGAGGGAGGGGCCACTTGATAGCGTAGTAAAATACGGTAAAATCGTTTGGGAAGCAACGGACACGGCGAATAATCGATTTACAGACTTCAATCGACTTTTATCTACATATTTTACTTTCGCGGATGAGACGCGCTTGTACTAGATTATGCTATCATAGATGAAGCACGATGTAACGTATAAAACTCGATCATAAAACTACAATATGGGTATATTTGTTCCACATAATATTCCACGCACGTAAAAATCGTGAGATTACTGTTCAGTTAAAAAACTGCTTTTAATGTAGACTTTTACTACTTAAATAAATGAAAAACGCAATTTATAATAAATATAATAAATATAAGAAAATAAATTTTATATTTTTTTAAACCAAGTGGTACTAACTAAATTATACGCTAATTAAATTAATCACATAATTAATTATATTGTAACGATTGTATTTCCTTTCTTTTTCTTTCATTCATAACATAAAAAAAATGTGCACACAGACACTTACATGTGGCTCGCCATTTCTGTGGAGGGTTTCCTCGTGCTCTAGAAGGACCTCCACCGCTTCAACGAATTCCTCGGAGATGGCGTGAAGAAGCGCGTCCTTGGTTTCGACCTTGTGCTCTATTAAAAGCTCCACCATCTCTAGATTTTCATTATCGATCGCCATAAGGAGGGCCGATCGTCCGAGAGGATCCACGCAGTTAATGTTAATGTCGGCCTCGTGGGCTTTTTGGAGCATTCTGCAGTGACAGGAGGGTATACGGAAGATTGATGAATTGCCGTTTAGGATTCATAGGTGCAAACACTCGTATACAGAAAATCCCAAAGCTACCGGATATCCCCACAGTTAACTCTCTCGTGGTTCGTAAAATAATTTTGTCGAACAATATCAAGTGAAATATTATCTATCAAATATTTTAAGCACTGTACATGTATGTTTGCAAATATTTTTCAAATTAAAATTTTATTAAATTTTCTTTGAAATTAATGAAAAAATAATTTTTTTATTTATTTCTTCTTAAAGTTTAATTATCTAAAAATTTCATACTTCTAATCGTTATTTATCGAAAATCATACATATTTCGATGTTTCTATCAAGGAGAATTTTGTTCGAAGTCAGTCAAAGTACCTGGAAAGAACGTCCGATTTGAAACATCTTGGATAATATTAAAAAATTATTTGATAACTTTAAAGAAAATTAGAAGTAACATGTGCTTTTTTTTAAATGGATCCGATTGCTTTCTACCAAAATCGTTGTAACTTGAACAGAATAGCAATGTCAAATCTTAACGGAGAAATTCCGCTAGAGTGAGAAGTTAATCGTGGATAGCTATCAGTTTCAATTATGCTAACATGAGGAACATAGCAGAGAGAATTCCTGAAAGTTTCGAAATCGCGCGAACAAGCTTCATAAGATAATTAGGAAATCCTACAACGTATGTGGAGAACACTCACATGTTTGAAGAATGTAAAATAATATACAATAATAAATTATTTCTTTATAACAACAGAGAATGACTAAATAAATGAAAAAAAATAATTTAAAAAATTAAAAAATAACATCTAATTATTGCTTGTAATTCTGCGGCTTTCCTTTCATATTTTACATTGCAAAAATAATGATGCAACATGTTTCTTTTAAAGAATAGCTATCTATCCAATTCTTTTACATCTTGTATATTTCTGGATATTGAAAAATCTTCGAAACACACGATAACGAAATTAAATCAGATTATTTGGTAATAACTGTGATATAATTTTATAGAGCACGCACGCTAAAGTCAAATTAAAGCTATAGACTTTAATAAGACTTGTTCTAGAAAGCTTAAGTGAAATAAAATTTCCGCGTATCGCTGTGACATAGTTGGCTTCCTTGAAAAAGTTGCCATTAGCTGTACTCGTATTCCTTTTTTGTACGTAGGAAGTTTTCTTTTCTCCCCCGGGTACGTTCTCGCATGATGAATTCCATGTTCGATACATTTATCCATTTTCACCAACACGTGTACGCGTATGCCCACGTGTCTACGTATTCCTTATAATAGCTCTATTAAGATAACGAGAACGTACGATAATCGTACTCTTAATTCGTAAAAAAAATTAAAGGATAAGGAGAGATAGGGAGGCTCGTAAAGAGACACGTGTGCACCGCGCGAGGATGGCAATCACATGGCACGTGCGTAAACGAAATGCAAACGAGATGAAATCCACATCCCGTATTCGTATTATACATAAATAAGCTCTATTTCTCTGCTTAAATAAATATTTTATATGTATAAAGAGAAATTCTCTTCCCGTCTGCCTCTTTTCTGTTCTTTTTTTTTTTTTAATATACACGTGCAATATTCCCGAGCTGTCGAAAGACGATATATCTACCCGGAATGTTATGAAATTCATGTTATAGAAATTTCGCGGTGCATTCATCCACGCTGAGTGAGCTTTAAAAATAAAGCATGTCTGACTAAACCAGAAATTCATTAATTTTTTTCGCTCTATAAAGTGACAGTCCTAATTATGAATTATTTAAGGTTAAAGTGATTATTATTAATTCGTGTAAATTTAATGATTGAATATCTTTGGAATCCTTATCGAATTATTATTGTTTAATGATTAAACATTAAAAAAAAATTGTTAATGCCAACGTAAACGATAAATATTACACTTTCAAAGAAAAATTACACAAAGAAACCAAATTTAACGTTTGGTTTGGAGATTAAATCATAATATTCTTATGTATTTTGACACTCTGAATCCGATATTCAAATTACTTCATCACGTCATAATTTTTTTATCGATGGAGAGCTAACGCAGCGCGTTCCTAGTATTTCTAGTATTTTTAGAGCCATTTATGATCTGATTTTTCCACTTAAATTCACATGATGAATAATGCATAAAAGATATTCAGATACATATTTACACGTAGAACTACTTACAAGCGCATAAATATACAAAATGATCGGAAGGTCCCGGGGCCCCTAAACAACTCGTTAATGGTTCATTAAATAGTAATTCAAGTATGTAATACAGTCATTTTTATTCTGCCAGCTTGCATATTAAAAATCAATCTATAAATAGCTCTAAAAATATTAAAAAATCGAGTTATTTTCCGTTAACAAAAAAATTACGACATGATAAAGCAATTTGGACATCAAACTCGGTTTCAGAACGTCAAAATACAGAATATCTAATCTCCAAATCAAATATTAAATTTTTTTTGTGTGTGCCTGTGTTATTGGCCGTGTTCCAATATTCACTGTCAGCATTAAAAATCTATAGTATACGTAACGTTAACTGTAACCTTTCAGTATTGGCGATGAAATTGAAACGCGACTATTATATATTCAATAGACCCATTGTGAATTTTGAAAAAAATATTTAAAAGTATTTATATATAAGTCCCAATTACGGATCGGCATAATTAAATGTGTTTCAATGTACGTTTTTAATGTTTAGTATACTAAATACAAGAGTATCATAATTTTAAGGAATTATTGAACGGATATTTTGATATATTGTTAGAGAGGTTACCAAACGTAATATTCCGCCTTCTTTCTCAATATCAGCAGCGATTAAAAAAGTAACTTTATATTACAATAATTACAAAAAAATTAATAAATGCAAGAGAAATTTCCTATAACTTTATCAATATGGATATCTGCGGAACGTTTAATTTTGTAAATTTGATTCATTAGGACTCGGACACGTGATTGGAATCCTCACCCTAGTTCTTCTTTTTTTGCTAATAAGAAAGGTATCCATAAATTTTTAACCATAAATTTCAGCTGACCTTCTAACGGAAGCCACGTCTCCGCGTTCGACGGCGAGAAGATATTTCTTCTCCTGAAGCGACAGGCTGGCCATTTCCTGATGAGGTCTCACGACGTTTTCTTCCTCCATCATGCCGTGTATACTGTGTCTCTGTGAAGGCAATAATTTTATCGTACGGACAGACGTTTAGGCGTACCTCATACAATACCAGTATTTAACTCATAACAAACTCTTAAACCGGAAGTTAATAAACGTTCCTTTGAAATTTTGCGAAATATATTAGGAGCGTGATTCCGGCGCACATTGTTTAATGCTAATTTTGCGAAGGAGTGAGAAAGTTCTTCTGGAAGATAAACAACGTTCTAAAAACGTAATTTCCGTAGCTACCACCTACGCGAAGGAGAAGGAGAAAGAGAGAGAGAGGGAGAAAGAGAGAGCGCAAAGTTGGTCATATTTCTCTTCGTGTTACGTCTTTTCCGGCGTTTCTTTAGCAGCTCGCGCACACCCGCTTCTCTAAACGTTTTCTCCTTGCTTACGGTGCATCGCGCCATTGTCGCACTATTTGCGTCAAAACGCGCGTTAAGTTACACACATTTCGTCGATCTAGTGGCCCTAGCGTCGCTTTTCACCGTCATTGGTGCATGCAACGATTCCAACGCTCGCTACATGATTTTGCGCGGCGCTCACGCGAAAGTTGCATACCGAATCTGGAGCGAGCGTATGCGCTCGTGTGCAAGAGTAGTTAACGAGGTGAAATGCACCGGTAGAGGGCGAGGATCAATTGTAGGCCCTCATAACTGCGCTCGAGGAATGCAGCGTACCATTGCATCCTGTACAATGCGTGCCTCGCATTGCGATTGATCGCCCTTTGATCTACGGGGGGACGCTCCCTTAACTTTTATTAATTATCCCATTATGATTAAAATTGTTATCTACAAAATTTCTTCTCTGACAATATTTTTTTTTTTAATATTGCATGCCACGTAATCATATGTTATACACGCATATCGCAACGTACATATTAAATATAATAGATATTAATATAAAAATGATATAAAGCTCGTTTGCAAGCTAAAACTATAAGTGCATTATTCTTATCTCTTGGTATCCAAAGGTTCAATTCATTCGTTAACATCAACTTGTTGTGCTATTAAAATTATCGTGCGCGAGATAATAATTTAGGGTACAGCGTGAAAGGTAAATATTGAAATTACTAACGCGGACAGCACGAAACTTTACCATGAAAACGTTAAGCGAATTAATCGCCGACCGTACGAATTATGTGTCATCGTTGACGCATACAAATTCCATTTGATCGTATTTCGGATAAATACCATAAATACAAAATGTGCTTAGCAGCGCGTTTTAATTGTCGCCCGCCCGGCACCGTTTGTATACACGATGTGCAATCAATTTTATATTGTCATAAACAGAGAACGCACCGAGGCAGAGACCGTGAATTAGCTGCTTTATTATCGATTATCGAAAGTTATTGAAACACAACCGCGTTCGCCGATACGTACGCGAGCTTCCCCTCGCAACAAATTCATCTCGGTGATATCTGTCGTTCTGCGAGATAGCGTCTGTATTCTGTTGTTTAAAACCTGATCCATAAATGTCGGACACGTGCGCGACGTATCGCAAATGCGCGCGTAACTCGTACGCAAATCTTGACCCTATCGTCGGTATTTCGCATGATCGGTGGATGAGGAGGAGGAGGAGGGCTTCACCTTGATCGCAATCCACATTTAGGAGGCGAATGCGTGGCCGTTACGGCGAAAAAGGGTCGCGCGGGCCTTAGCGGGCCGTAAAGGTATGTGTATGATAGACGGTGTTTGTCGAGGGTGCGCCGGTTCGACAATTAAGGTGCGCCCTTAGCAAACACTCGTTGTCAGTGTCGGCCTTCGCAGTATTATATTCTAGTATCTCGAGAGTGCGTCGTCGCGTGTATAATATACACCTCTTTTTACCCTCCACTTGCATCTGCGTCTGTATACCTTCGCGTCTCTTCATTTCTTGCCCCCTTGTTGAATAATCTGTATAATCCGCGTTTCCAATTGTGTGATTGATTGTCCCAAATTTTACACCCACGGAAACGATTTCCGTATTTAATGCTATTACTCTTCTATCATAAAATAAGATTGATAGAGAGACAATCATAATTGTTTCTCTCATTGGGGAGAAAATATTATATCTTTGAATGAAAAAATTCTTAAATCTAGAATTTATGTTCAAAATTTTCTCAGACATATTTAGATTAGACAATAAAAGTTCGTGATGAATCTCATTCATGATTTGACAATAGATTGCTCTCAGGAAAATTTGAAGAATGTTTTCTCCGATAAGATATCACAAGAAAGCTGCTCACTTCATAAGTACTAAAAATATCTCGTTTCATAACCAAATGATCCATTAAATCCATAAGGATTTACGTTGTACGCGTAAGTAAAGATTACTGAGTTTCCTGGGTGCATTGATTAATGCTTTCATGTAAATCTTTCTTACGAGAGAACTTGAACGATCCTCTATCGACGATATACCGATCTCCGTAGCTATTAATCATTACACGTTATAACATCGAGTTTTTTTATTTTAAATGCAAGAATATATAAACTGAAATTTATATATGTTACTCTTGTCTCAAAAATAATGAATCTCATTTAATTCGATAGACCTCATCTTAATATTATTTTATTTTTATATTGCACAAGGTTCCAATAAAATTAAGTACATCAAGAATACATTTAGTCTTATTATTAGAAATCTTTTCTGAAAGAGTGGAAAGCTTAAAAGCTGTAAATGTGATATACAAAATACAGATGTGTTACAGAAATTTATAATAATTATATGAATATCATTCTCAATTATAAAATCTCAAATTTATTTTCTATTTAATTTCTTAATTTAATTTTTTAACAAAGATTTTTACATACTTTTTTATTTAAATGTCCCGTCAAAAACATTTTACTTAAGACGTACGTTTTACCTCACATTAAACGTCAAATTAATTTTAAGTTAATTAAATTTTCCTGTATTCACTTTGCTTTAAATTAAGTGCGTTTCTTGAAGGCGCGATCTAAAAGCAAATAACTTTTCGCAGCGCCTGAATCCTTCTCAAACCTCTAGAGTGCTTTCAGATTTTACCGTATTCTATCACAAAATTATTAGAGGAGGCTTAGGATACACGGGGGAAGAGTAAATCCTGCCTCGCGTGAGAATTGTATCGACGTCCCCAATCTCGGATATTGATTTTCACTTTACTGAGAAGATCCCTCATCGTTATTTTTCGAGGCGTCTGTTTTTCATAAGACAATGCAAATTCTATAAGAGAGGTAGGTCCGCAAGTCGAATCCTTTCTCTGTTTCGCGGGGGAGCATTCTTTATCGATAAATTCTTTTTTTTAACGAAAAATCGTTTACAACGAGAACGGTTTTGCAAACAGGATTAAATCCGTGGACAGAAAAACGTAGGAACGCTCGCCAACTGTGCCATTTCACTCTGCCATCGTTCACTCTGCCATCGTGGATTAAATGCTTTGCCTCAATGCCTTCGTTACGCGGAACGCCGGAGAGGATTTCATGTCTCGGCATGGTGTACTCTTGGCGAGTAGACACTTAACGTGGCCTATAAATCCTGCGTCATTAAGGAATCATTCGACTCGTGACATACATACCCGGCTCAAACATTTGATGCTATAAATTTTACAATCACGGCAATCAGCGGCACGCATTTATTCCGTTTGAAAAATCCCACTTGGAATTCTCGGGAGTTTAAATATTAGTTTATACTTTAGACAATTTCACAGGAAAATTCGTCCTGTGACGGTACTTTTGCTAACTACGAAATATATTGCTCTAATTACGAGCAATGTTTAAAATGTTAAAATAAATAATTTGTGTTTTTTGTTTAAAAAAAAAAGTTCGTCATAATAATTATTTTAATAATGAGCACTTATTTTAACAAATAGCTAGAATTTTCGTAAAATTTGCGCTTAATAAAATTTTCACTCAATCAACTAATTATTAAGAAAAATGACATTTTTATTCTCCGTCTTAATTAAATGCAGTTGCAAGCAGATACACGTGCGCCTAACAATCCACTTTGTACATATCTTGCGCAGACCTCACCGTACTTATCGTCTTCCATGTTTGTGTAACTGGCACACACCCGCCGTCTGTATTTCTATGCATTCCCGCGTTCGACTGCCTTCGTATGCACTGTCTCCACATACAATCTGTAACCACCGCCTCTGTGTCGGACCAAACTGTCTGCATCTACTATTTGCACCTCGCATTCGTGACGGCCTACACTGCGTCGGTGATATATATGCGCGTTATCTATATATATATATGTTATATTTCTACGATTTTCTGCACAATGAATGATCTCTATTGTAGACAAATCGTATTGTCTGTAATAGTTTATGAAGAGTATGCGTTAAAGAAAGAGAAAGAGAGAGAAAGAGAAAATGAATTTTGCAGATATAAAATATTCGGACAAAATTTATGAAAGAGAAGCAGGAACAGAAATTCTTCCTTAAAACCGATGCATTTATATCGTCGCGATTAATAGAAGAGTCACACGTATTTTGCAGAATGCATTATACAATAAAGATTGCCTGTGAACGAAAATAGCGCGACTGGCGCGATTAAAAATTGAGCGGTGGCGAGGTTTTCAGTCTTTTCTTAACCAATGCTAATTTCATCAAAAATTGACTGCAGTGTGTTATTCGAAGCTCGCCGAGGGTGGGCACGAAATTCGGTCACGTAATACACCAGGATTCAGCGGCTGCGGTCTCGCTGCGCGAGCTCACTCGAGGACATTTACGAGGTACTAAAAGATGAAAGCAACTCGCTCGCGTTCTCTCTCTCTCTCTCTCTCTCTCTCTCTCTCTTCCTCTTCTCCCTCTCTGTGGAGCTTTTCATCCCTAAATAGATTAAACCCGGTGTTTCACGGCGTGTGCAAAGTGCGTGTTACGATGACATAGCGGGAGTGCAATCCTGAGCGCGGCGACTCCGCTGATCCGGGAAACATAAAGTCGGAAGATCGGAAGATCGGTAGATCGTTCGCTTAGTCGTTCTTATCCTTTTAAGAAATGTAACCTATTTGCCATTTTACGAGACGATAAAAACAAAAATGTGTTTCTGCTACTCAGCGCGAATGCGCTGAAAACGCGCACTGCGGGTATCTGTCTCGTATTTCACCGCGAGTGTCGTCGACCTAAAGAACGGCGTATTGGAAGAACAACGATTTCCCAAGCGGCATATTTTCCGATCGGGTTAGCTAGCTTATGTGTCCTTTACAGCCATTTTCGAGGCTTCCTTCTTCTCAACCGGGCACACCGCGAGATGATGTAATTAATTATCCACCATCGTAGCCAACAGAAAGTGGAGACCAAAGCTATTTGCAGATCCGCCTGGTCGCTAAATAATGCAGCCGTCAGCCGAGCGAACGAGAAATTCGGCCGAGAGGAGTTTGGCCTTATTCGAAGGCTAAATGTCTGAGCCATCGATCACGTAGGTATACGACTGATATTAAGCATCTCTGCCAATCCTCGGACTCCATACAAAAATAATCACGTCCCGATCTATCGCGTCGTCTGTCGCCGCGTCACACAGGACGGAACAGCACATTTTGTGAACGAAAACCGTCAATGCTCCAATTCCTAATTGTTTAACAAAATTCTTTTTAAATTTGTTGAAAATTAAATAAGCCTGTTATGCGTAAATTTTGATTACGATTCAAATTAAGAGTGGTTGATCCAATAAAGCGAGCAAAAAGTAAAACAAAACTGTACGATTGTAAATAAATTCGTAATAGAACGTCAATGTATTTACGCAAAAATGTTATTATGTGTTTGCATAAATGTTATACGTCAAAAATAACTTATCTACAATTTGAATAAAAAGAAAAATGGCGGATCCAACATGAAGGAAAATTTTAATAACAAGCAGATTTTCATAGAAATTGTTTTTAATAGCTTTTCAGAATCTCTGATGATGAATCTGACATAAAAATGATGGAATTTAAGAAAGTGAATTCAATATGACGGCAAAAAAAAGAAAAAGTTTATTTCTAAAACTAATTGTAACAAGTTTTTGTTACTATTGATTACAAATCTAAGGGTCACATTTTCTAAATTTAACTTTCAAAAAATTAAAAATGTGTTTAAATTGTCACTAGTTTTACTGTAAAAAGTTTTTTAGTGTTGCTGATATTAAATCTAGAATGTCAAAGATGTAGTCTAAATTTTAAATGAATCTAAAATTGCCATAGAAAATCTTTTAAGTTCGTTTTAAGACAGTGATGTTTCCAAAAATAAGGAAAGTAATTGCGAGTCAGTTATGGATTAGTAGCGAATTGTTTGTAGAACAGTTGCGGATAGTTTGCGAATTAATTGCGGATTATTTTCAGATTATTTGCGGATTAATTGCGGATTGTTCGGGATTAATTGCAGATTACTTACGGATTAATTGCGGATTACTTGCGGTTTAATTGCGGATTAATTGCGAATTTTGTTGCGGATTACTTGCGGATTATGGATTAGTTATGGTTTAGTTACAGATTAATTGCGACTCGGTTGTAGACAAGTTTTAGTTCAATAATAAAATATCCATCACAGATGTTAATAAAAATAAATAAATAAATAAAAATTTGTAAAAAGTTAGCAAATACCAAAAAGGAAAAAAAACAAAGAAACAAAAATAAAGGTTTAAATGTAAAACAGTAGAAAAAGTATGTGCGTGTGGTGTACATATAACTTGTGGCAATTAATTCAGACACTTTTAATTTTTTAGAAGTTAAATTTAGAAAACGACCTTCTGATTCGTAATCAATATTAATTATTAAAGTTTTTCTCTAGTTTGGATCCGCCATGTTTTTATTCAAATTGCTCATAAGTCATTTTCAATGTATAACGTATACGCAAAAATATAATAAAATTTTTGCGCAAATATATCCACGTTTTATTACAAATTCATTCGCAATCGTATAGTTTTTAATACTTTTTATTCATTTTATTGAATCAACCATTCTTAATTTGCATCGTAATCAAATTTTGCGCATAACAGACTTACAACCTCAATTTCCAACGAATTAAAAAAAAAATAAATTTTTTTAAACCGGTTATGAATTGGAGCGTCGATCAATTTTCGTCCGACAAAAGGTCCTTTTTCACCCACGGTGCGTGATCTACGTTAAACGTGGTTATTGAAACAGCATTAAGGTTTAATCTAACTTGACCCGAACGGTACCGGGTGCACGATGCTTAGTTCTTTCCTGTCGTCGACGGAGAAGAGAAGAGAAAAGGCAAATCGCTATCGCGCGACCAACATCCGGCAAGACCCAATAAAAGTACGATGAAGGAAGAGCAGCCAGCTTCTCTCCCTTCCTCTTCTCTCTCTCTCTCTCTTTTTTTTCTCTTTTTCTTTCACTCTTCTGTAATTCTCAAGCTTCGCGCAAATTGGATCAGCATTGGAATGTCGTTATCGGCTGCCGCCCTTTCTGTTTCTACTTCCGTTTCTTTTGTCGCTCATCGTCAAGTAGTAGTTTCCAGTTGCGGCGAGAGAATTTATGCGGGCGGAAACCACGGCGATGTGCGCTCGACTTATTTCCAACCCCAGAAACCTACGACCCGATAACCTTTTCTCCCCTCGCTACATCATTACCGTCGGAATCGCTTTAAATTGGTAATGGTACAACTGTTATCCTACGCTTTGGTATTTATTATACCGAGAACGGAGCAAAGCCAATAAAGAAAATAATATATAAGTCAAAGAAATTCAAATGAAGGAGGTTGCAACGTTTAATGATGTAAAAAGATCCGTTTGTTTCGAAAAAATACGAGAATGCTGATGTATAATAAAAGTTAATTTCGCTTAATTAGATGCTAAATTTAATTAGAAGTAATACGATCCTTGCTATATTTTTTTGAAATTCTGCGTCGTTTTGCAAACGAGTTGGTGAAAGGTTAATTTATTCTCGTTGCGCGCGCGCTAAAATCTTAAGGTAATACGCGTCAATTAGCATTTCGTACGTTACCTTGACTTTCTTGTCAATCTCCGGTCGTTCGAGCAGACAGGTCGTCTGCACGACATGTATTGGCGGCATCGGAGGCGCCTCGGGGTCGAAGTTCACGTGCTGCCCGGCGGTGCCTCGTAGGAAGCCGCCGGCGACGCTGAATCGACCCCTCGTTGCGTCGGACGCCATTCTCAAGGGAAAGTTGTTCGTACCACCTCCGCCTTGGCTGTCGTCCTCTTCACCAATGATGTCTTCACCAGGGGTTGCGCTGCCCCTGGCGAACTGCACCTCATCTTCGTACGCGCTTTCTGAAATTGTTAATGATGCCATCGTTATTACATTAATATATCCTATCCTCTGAGATTGCAATTATCCTAACTTCGAAGCTTTCAGTTTTACACTCTTAATAACATAAATTAGTTTCTATAAACAGATGATACTCTTTCATTTTGCTCGTGAACTAACTCAATACAAAGTATCTCATAATGAACGAAAAGCATCGTTCTCTGTAAGGTTTTAAAATTAATTATTGTTAGCCCAAATGTCAAGTAATAAACAGTACTACGTTATAAATTATTAAAAGTAAAGAGTTATATATTATATTATATTATAATTAAAAAAATTTTTTTTTAAACACGCGTAAGGCTCAATCAGAAAGGAAATGAACTTTCTTTTTAATTAAGAGCTGCAGAAATAAAAATCCATTCATATTATATTTTCGTTCAAATTGATCTGCTCTTTGTCAGCTATAAATAAATCGGACGCCTTGTCGATCATGCAAATACCGATTGCGCGAGAAACGTTGGGACGACATCACGATGAACTCTATTCGAAGGCGAATGATGGATCGCGGAACGCACTCTCTTTTATTAAGCCGCAAGTAAACGTACGCGCGAACCGGGCAATTGTTGCCTTTTACGACACGGATACACGTCACCGAGTAATTCTCAGAGAATGGCATAATCGACATGCAATAATGCCGATGCCCGTCGTCGGTATTTTATGTCATCGGGCTCAAAGCGTAAAGTTTAATGCGGAGAGTCAACGATTATTAATGTCAGGCGGGCCGACAGTCCCTCCCGGATACGACAATAGAGTTTGAAGGTGTGTTGACGCCCATGATTGTACCGGGAGGCTGTAAAACGTGCTCTACGTCTACTGCCTTTCATCACGTATCATCCGCGTGATGTCTGCACAGCAGGCTTTCCTCGCGTCAATTACAAACTATGTAAATTATGCTTGCCAGCTGTGTTTTCTGCGGCGTACCGTTTCGCGCGGCGAACGTTTGAGCCGCGAAAATCGCTGCTGGTGCAAAAAAAAGACGCGAAAATAGAACGTCATTCGAATTGCTCGTGTGCTCGTATTTGCAAGAACGATAAAGCGATATAATGTGGGCCAATAAACAAGCAATTTTAAGATGCCATTGAGTGTAATTTATTTATATATTAATGTTAAAACAAAGACGTTTTTCTGCTACGTAATATCGGATTTATACTTTAACATGATACGTTATAATAAACCGACAGTACATCGAAGCTACATGAGCGCAAAATTAACAGACGAAGTACAAAATATACAAAATGTCCGTTGATATAAAGAGATATACTACTGATTCATCGCACGAGAATAGTTCGAGTCCGTAATTGAAACTGATGGTCTTGTCAGATCAAATATAATGAAATTTGTTTATATCATTTAATATTTGTGTAGCGATATATGTAAAGTATAAGGAAATGAGTTTGGTGCATTAACGATTGATAATGTTGCCCGATTAATTAGTAAATGGTATAGCTGTGATACATTGAAATAAAATTTTTTTCGTTCAAGTAAATATTCATTTTAACATCATGTCCCTGATTTAAATAGATATTTCCAAAGTTTGAAAATTAATTATTATGTGCTAGCTAATTTTTATTTAAATCAAGAAAATTATATTTGCTTGAACATAAAAAACTTTTTCTTTTTCAATGTAGACTTACGTGTTTAACTTCGACCAAGATAAAACGACACAAACGTTGACAGACCAATTAATCTGCACAGTTTAACAATTGCAATATTAAGAGTATAAAAATAGTAAGCGTTTCGGTCTACTTCCAATTTTCTTTAATAAAGCGAAGGTGCCTAAGCCTTCTTCTATTAGTGTCACAGTATTGAAAGCTAAAGCACGTAACGAAGTGAGAGGTGCCTTTATAAATATTTGACTCGTTGTTTCGACGCGCGTTTCCGTAAATCGAGTTTAATATTCAAATTGTGCGCGATATACAGCCACTCGGGACTGGATGATTGCGAGACGGTTATCTCGTCCAATCGACGCGTATCGATTAATCCACAGAGAAATAATCCCGTCACTGTGCACCGTTCGCGCGCATTCGCGAAAAATGATCCGCGCTATTTATTGAGCACTAAAGTTGCATGACAGCTTGCTCGTAAATTCAAACCAACGACTATCGAATTCATCGGGCGATATGGAGAAATAAGCACTCTCGCGATTAATGAGCACGAAGACCGGCAGAGGAAAAAGGGCATTTTTATTACTGCTCAATTCCGCAAAAGCGGAATAATTGTACGTCGCCGTAAATTCATGTTCGTAACACGAGCCATCTCGATTTCTTTGGACGCTATTAATCTCGATTGTGCTTTTATAGAGGCAACAAACTACCATCATTACCTTGCTCGCGCCATCGTGGCGCTGCTCGCAAAACGAGATTATTAAAGACAAAGTAATTTGTACAAAGCTGCAGGGCGGTGTGCTTTGTAAACAAGATAATGAATTTGCACAATTTGCTGTCTCGTATTTGAGTCAATAAAAATGAGAATGCTCAAATAAGAATCTTTATGCTACAGGGAAGAAAATAAAATGGAAGGAAAACAATCATTCGTGTTCCCTTGCATAAGTATTACGAATCGCGAACAAAGTTAAATAGATGAACAATGTATGGCATAAAGGTAATAAAAAATTCGCATTGCAGTAAATAATGATAAAAAGTTTTAAATGTGGAGATTGCAGTGAATAAAATTTAAAAAACAAAAATTGGATATATATTATTTTAGCAATTAAATTTTCTTTTTATAATAATAATCTTAAAATGTATTGTACTTATTTCATAAATTCACCATAAGCATTATTCAAAATATATTCTGAATCCTAGTACGTAATTTAATACTTCAATCAATCATCTTGAGCATTAAGTTGAAACAAAAATTCAATTTGCGTATTAATCCGACTTATTTTCGATACAATTTTCTAATATTTTTCGAAAGAGAAGAAATTTTTCTTTTAGTATATAATAATAAATTTTTCTGAAATTTATAATAATTATAGTACGAGAAAATTATTAAGAAAATATTCCTTGTTAAAGATCGTTAATCACTAAAAGAAAATAAAGTATTATATTGAGTAATTGCTTCTTTTAGTATAATTGATATTTTTCTGTGTGTACATATATAAAAAATGAAAAAAGTAAATGAAGGAAGTAAATGAAGAAACAAGGATGAGATTACAGTAAAGTATTGATTGTTTTTGAGCGTATGTACATACGGACAGTCGTATTCCATAGAGCCCATTTATTCCACAATTCCATGGCTGCGCATAGCGCTGAGTAACCACTTAAGGAACTCAAAGGAGTAACATCGAATTATCTGCCAGAACCAATGCCTAGCTTTCGGAGCAAACTAGACACTGGGCTAACAAAGAGCAAATTATTAATGTTCTCTGCACCAATTAGTAACAAATGGATTAAAAACCAGCTCTTAAGCTCCTTGGTGTAGGTCACTATTGATACGCGTCAAAGCGCTTACGTCGCCGGAATGGGTGATTACGTATTAAAAATGTATGAGCTGTTCCACATTAATATTTATGAAAGTTATTATCTCCCCGACGCAAAATTTCGATCAAATTAAATGTTCATCGCAAAGTCCGTTGAGATCGCAAAATTGCAAGCGTAATTTTTCAAGCTAAATGTTTTATGAACGTTCCCTACATTTTCTTGTTATAAATAATTTATGGTCTGCATTAACTCATACAGTACACACGAAGATACACATAACAATGAATGCAAATTCGCGACAGTTTGCCGTTTGTCTATGCTTCCTGTTTTCGCCACGGCTGCAAGATTCCTCGGTTC
This sequence comes from Solenopsis invicta, assembly GCF_016802725.1. NCBI lineage: Eukaryota > Metazoa > Arthropoda > Insecta > Hymenoptera > Formicidae > Solenopsis > Solenopsis invicta. The sequence continues at coordinate 24,470,403 of NC_052668.1, forward strand.
TAAATTGTCGAGGGGGCTTCACGGAAATCTAGTCGCTCGTTTGACGTCTTCATCACCGCCTCCGAATGAGAAACGCGAACGTATCCCATTCGAGATAAATAGAAGGGACGGGAGCTGGAAAAATATCCAACTAATGTTCCAAGAATTCTTTCGGGGCTCTCTCAATCTACTTTCGCAGCGCGACGAACGTGTAAAAAATTGAATTGCAAAGCGCACAAGATTACAAGATTTTAAATTGCAAAAAGTACGATTACAAAAAGTGTCTCTGTTCGACAAAATACGTTACTGAATTTCTATATGCAGCAATTATACAAAACAATATCAATATACAGTTTTGCGCAAGTATTGCGAAACGAATGATTGACAATAAATTAATGGGAAATTTACATTATTACATATTAATATTATTTCATGTAAATGCTGCATGTGGAAAATCTCGGACGCACTTCACCGAACAGGGACATTTCGTTTTCTAACAGTGTACAAATATTTGTCCTCGCGAAAAATCAATTTTTCACGTTTAATTCTTTACACGTATTATCGGACCACTGGCTTGAGAGGTTTATAAAGGAGAGTTATTTGGTCGATAAATTACACGCGCCGCGGGATGGAATAGAAGCTTAAGCTTTGCGGTTCATCGACAAGTTGATAATGGAATTATTCGGCCAAGTTTCAAAATCTGTCACTTAACCCGAGATGGGAAATGCCCGAATCTGCTGCGGTATACAATAAATGCGCTCGCAGTAGATTACGTGCTGTGCCGAGCTGTCTAAAGTTTGACCGAAAGCTTTGTTCATGTACATCGTGTAGACACAAGAAATTTATAAAAGAGATATCGCGTCTCCCAAATTGACATTTATTAATTTCTTCCGGAAAATGCATTCCTTCTATTAGTAATATGTAACGCGATTACGTAACTTTCCAAATTCGCCTCATGTAACTGCAATAGTCAAGGAAAACTCGAAATGTCATTCGAATACTCGATTATTTCACATTCGATATGCAAATCAGAACGAAGAGACTGAAATATACGTGAATCCGAAATTAGAATTCGAAGCTCCGTCGACTTTGGGAAGCGAGTCGACGTTGCGGATGTGTTGGGACCGCTGGAAAATTTCTTGATCAATGAATTACCCGCTGCAGTGAATACCGGTGCTCAAAACCGCATTTCGCCTCGTCGACGTAAGTTGATAATGGAATTACTCCGGATCGAGTTTCGAAATCTGCCACTTAATCGATGATCAGAAACAGGTACGGAACTACCGGAGTAGTAGCCTTATGCTGGTGATCGACCTCGTATATGCCGTTGCACCTGTTGCACGCCATCTCATACTTGTCCGATAAATAATTTTACAATATCGATTGTTCACGTGTGTCCGCACGGTGAGCAACAACACTGTTTCACCGAGCGAGATATCTCAAATAACACACTTTGTATAATTTCTTTTATCGGTATTAAATATCTAACGTCTTAACTATCACATAAATCCTTTGCAACAGATGTAAGTAGTGCAACAGAAAACCGTTGTAATTGGAAAAATTTCGTTAAAAAATTTTATTGACCTGGATCTTTAATCCCTTTACTTACAGTCAACTGGTTTGACTAATATTTTGCCTTAGAGTGGAGCTAAGATTGTTTATTGAAAACCAAAAAGTGTGAAAAAGTTATAAGCCGTTTTTGAGAAATTTTGCACACGAACGGATGGACCAACATTCTAAAATTATAAAGTAGCTTACGCTAAAATTACAGAACAGTGTGCTACTTGATAGTCTAACTGTATGAAATTAATGTAAATACTCGTAAAGAAATTTCTAAGACAACAGTAATAGTTTCGTAAAAATTTTTCCAATTTTTGGAAAACTAATTAAAAGCGATAACGCATCACGCATTAAAAGGGACTAACGCAATTTTGAAAATGAATAAGAAATTACGTAAACCATGTGCACATGTGCGTGTGGGTATTCATAAATTTTAAGAAAAAATGTGTACACGCGCGTTCGCGCTGACCATTAATGAGTTGAGCCAAGTACTATATTTGTATGTACAGGTGACCGAGGAGATGGTGTATAGACACACGCTAGAGAATTGCCAACGCAAATGATAAGAAAGCGCTGTTAATTACAACGGAAACGGCTGGCCAGTTGGTTTTTGCATCGTCAACGTCCGCACGCTGATTTACGTATCGCGTTACCGAGAAGCAGCCGTGCATTACGGTATTTCTTCGCTGCATTTATCGTAATTTACTGCCTCTGTTTCACATTTGTTTTATTTCTCCATTTTTCTTTTTGCCCTTTTTCTCCCGAGTTTTCTCTTTTCTACGCTTCTCTTCTTTTTTTTTCAATATTTTTTTTTATACACTTGTCCGTACGCATTTCATACGTTTTCTGTAAACCGTGCGTGACAGATTACGTTAGTATACTTTACATTTGTAATCTGTCGCGTTTGTTATTTTGTAAACAAGCTCCTTTGTTGCTTGCCTTAAAGGAATTAAACTTCAAAGGGCATGATAAATTTTATCCATTTGTCCTCACCGTCATATCTCCTCCCTCTCTTCGCATATATTCGCATTTTTCGCTGCGGAGGAAACTGCAGAGATCATGTTTTCGTGAGCGCGAGCTCGGTTTTACGGATTTGAAGTCTCGAAAACGCAGTTAATGAGACTTCAAAGAGAACCCGAGGGGGAGAAACGGAGCAACGGAAAATTTATCGATGGTGGACTTTTAATTTGCGCCGATTGACTTTACGGCCGACTTTTTGCAATTCCACCGCGCCTGGTGCATACAGGCAGATAGTGAAACTTTAATCCGACAAAATAGGAAGAAAGTGTAAAACGTCGTTATTACTTTAATGAACGACATTACCAAGGCGAGCGACTTTACTTTCGACGAGGGTAGATTAGATGGCTAGAAAAAGAGACGGAAAATCCTTTAGCTCGTGATGTTCGCGCGAGTTCGTCGAAATGCAACGAGTTTTTATGGGCCAAAATTAAATTTTGCTGCCTAGCCGTCCCGCAACGGTGTGCAAAAACTATATAATGATTTAAAACGTGTACAGAGAGCGGCTAAGAGTTTTGGTTCGCTATTCTAACTTTTGAATATGTATCAGCGAACGATAGTACATTTACACTGTGCGGTAAAAAACCAATATAGAAATCACATCCTCGCGATTGATTAAAAAAACATTTCAAAAGAAGGAGCGTGTGGTAATGTTAAATTAAATTATGTACGGATAAATTATGTACATATATTATTTTTCTGAGGAGAATATGAGAGATATGTGCAAACGGAAATCGAAGCTTGAAAAGATAAATGAGAAAAATTATTATTATGTTACAAAGAATTCACGTAATTAAATTCTAAAATTCAATCCTTCGCTGCAAGAAACGTGACGTTATTCAGGTGCAAGTCCCAGCCTTCTGAAATTATTGGTACCCAAATCGAATTACTCGTTTGCGTGTTCTGGTTTGCATTTCCCTGAGCACGTTACGACGTAATTACACACAGAAGCGATGGTAAAGCGGAGGTCGCACATGTTACGGAAATACGCATTTTCTTGAGACTCTTGTGAAAATATGACATTTTTCAGAAGAGGAGTTGGAAGAGTTGCGTCTCAAAGCGTAATTCATTCATTCTACGAGAGGGAAAATAAAAAAGTAAAGACAAAATCCGTTTGGCGGTTTTAACAGAATTAATTAGCTACGAGCAATTGAACACGTCACTTTTCAACACAGTCTGTCCCAATTATCGCGTAATTAAAAAATTTTCTTTAGTTTTTCACTCTCTCTCTCGTATTTTTATGTTTTTCTTTTTTGTAAATAAGAAAATGCTAATACTATGTAAAAATATAAATAAATAAATTCGATGTATTTCCTATATCTTCACGTAGAACGATAGTTTCGTTGCAACTTCGTTACTCCCAATTACGGGACATCGTCAAAAGTACGTGCCACAAAGCTCTTTTCATTAACGAGCCTCGTTATACCGGTTCGCAATACACGTGTTTTTAGTCGTCGATAATGACGTTGACTATAAATCGCGAATGCATCGTGAGTGAGACGTCGGGAAGGAGAGACATTTTCTTTCTTCTCCACGCGGCGAAAATCCGAGAACGGATGAAATATCACCGGGTGAGATCTGACGGTGGTCCGCAGGGATGGGAAGAAAAAGAAGGAACAAAGGGCATGGGAAATTACTCAAATAGAGAAAGCGTATGCCGGACGAGAATAAACAGACGGCAGCTTAAATGTACGAGGCTTTTACGAGGCGACGTTCTTCATCCCGTCCGAGTATATACTTCGAGCTTAGGAAAAAGAGTGACGGGAATGGGGGAGGGGGAAGAGAAGAGTGCAACGTGACACCGTGAAAGGCGCGATCTCTCGAATGCCATTTGGAAGATACTCGCGGAAGAATTTCTCGCGCTCCGCGTTACGAATTTACGCGCGGGACACTTTGTCAAGGCCACTGCGGCGTGTCATGCGGATGTGCAAGGTATTTAAAAATAGGGCCATGATGCAGCTATGCGGGAGTAACGTAAGCCCTCGAGTCTTTAACCCGGGAACGGCTCGCGAGCTGATTATTTAACCGTACCTTTTCTTTTTTTCGTTTTTTTCTAACTCCTCCTCGCTCTCCCCTGTGGGTCTGCCACGTTTCCTCGCGCTCAAAAGTTAGGTGCGGAAACCAAAACAGATGTAATTCAATGTGCCGAGTTTTATAACTTTCCCTGGACCGCGATAACAATACGCGATAAGAAACGCAAATACGGTGACCCCATTCAAATTTAAACTTTGGAATTGTTGCGGGACAATTTCGCGAGCTCGAAATACATAAATCCAGAACAGATTGTAGAAGAAGCAAATCCTTGCGCTTCTTCCTTCGTATATATATCTTTTACAAAGAAAAAAGGTAATGATAAAAACAAAACGGTAATTAGTTGTTGAACGGTGTGCAATCACAAAGATAACACAAAAACGTTTATTTTCGTTCGAACCTATTCACGACTGAAGCAATCGTGTGTGATCGTGAACTGAGAGAAAAAAAATTAATAAATTTTAATAAATATATCTGTTTGAACAGCTGCAATGTGATATTTACTTAAATGTTGCATTTTAATTACGCGTGCATTGTGAAACGGTACGTAAATATTTACACAATAAAAGAAAAAATGATAGCAAAATTAAATTAGCGGTTCTTATGCTAAACAAATATTTATTTATACATATTTCTATTTAGTAAATATTTCATTGCAACTATTTGGACAAATATTTGTTAAAAGTCAGTAATTTTTTCTCTCAGCGTGTACGCGCGCTTTCGTAAAACAACAATGATCGCGACAAAGCTACAAATTATAACAACTATTTTTCATATTTTATCATGCATTTGCTGAACTATTTACTGCACGCTTTATTCATCGAATAGCCCTTGGTTCCTTTCATCTCAATCGCGTTTATTTTAACAGCGCTGTAAAGCGCGCGTTTTGAGTGGAATATCTACAAAGATATTCGTCAATATCGCATATCCTATCGCGTGTCCCCCCCAGTGTTCCCATCAGTCGATAGGCGTTCATTCAAAATTGAAATCCTGCCAGACTGCGAGCTTCAGCACGTTCGTTTTACAGCGCATCATCCCTGATTCCGCGGCGTTCACTCTTCCTGTACTCGTAAGCTCTGTGCTATATCTTTCCCCCTTGAAAACTGATACTCGTTAATCTGGATAATCGTTTTCTTATCGCGTAGAAGGACACTCGCTGAAAGTTATTACAAGCGCAGCATGTAAAGCACGGCGAGTTTCAATTTAAAAAAGACCATAAATGAGACGAGGGTACACGTTTTATCGCGGTATCGCGATAATTAGCGATAAAGAAAATGGGAAGGGCGTCATTAATATGTATTATGCTGCTATAATAAATGTAAAAATTAATCAACATATATGCTATTTCGCCGGAACGCCCAGGGGGTCTCGCTTTACGTGAAAAAAGAAAGTTATACGTAGCTATCGTATTAAACACGTAGACGTGTGAGCAACCACCGATATGCATATCTGTTTGCTTTCCGTCCAATGATGAATTGCGGCGCATAAAAATTAGTAAAATAAATTATACTCTTTTACGTAGCAGCGCTGAATTTATCGAACGCATTGTCGTAACGGGAATTTCAATGAAGCAGTAGAGAGAACCGCTTTTCCTGGGTGGCTCATTTGTAAATATAACGAAAAATCGATATTTATTCAATAAATCAAACTGTGTCAAGCGACTGACGATTGATTTTGCGATACACATGAGAAAGAGAAATAGAGAAAGAGAGAGAAAAAGAGAGAAAGAGAGAAACGCAAACCTTGATTTTGCATAAAACACAAACTGTTTTCCATAACTGGAATGCTGATATATTTTGACATTTCGAAAAACAAAATTTTATGTGAAATAAATATCTCCTAAAAACGCCTTGATACGTTTTTGATACATCGATTAAAAAAAAAAGTGCAGTTTTCAATGGAACATTTTAAAGTGTCATTCCTGTATCGAGCGCCATAGTGCATTATAATATTAAACTAAAATTTATAGCAATATCGCGTTTGTAATCCCCGTTGCGAAACCCTTTTCGTGCACACGTATGCATTTAGAGAGATTCTACGTGCCGAAATTAAACCACGCCCGCTATAAAGTGCATGCGTAATATAGCGTGCGCCGCGATACAAAGCGCATATTTTAAGTGAATCGACGCGGTAATCGGAAAGTATAAAGACTGCAGATATTCACGCGCCGGTCTTTGATCTTTCGCGTCTCGGCGTGAAATTTCGCCGTGCCGTGACTCGCTATGATATAACGAGCGAGTGAGCAAGAAAGATTGCCAGGGATGTAACCGCATTATGCGCAATAGACGAATGCAATTTGCAGGGTAACTCGATGGATACCGCCCCCTCTTTCCTCCCCCCGTTCCCCACCATTTGTATGCGAGCAATTCCTCATCTCCCGCGGAAATTACATGAACAAAAAAAAAAGAGACAATATTCCGCAAAATCGCATAGTGAAAATCGCATTACGTGATCATTAAAAAGTATCAAAATTCGATCTCTCCACCGCTATCGAAACAAGTGGTTCGCAACGCAGCCGCGAGATATACGATGATCAATTTCGTATTAGCCTTTACACATCGGTACATCGCGGAATAGCGCTCTCGAAAAGTCGACAAGCTCAGCTATCTCTATATTCCGCTCCTTTGTGCGACAAAGCTCGTATGTAACTAATGATCTGCCTAGTAACCCCGAAAAGAATGCGTGTGCCGCCCGGGAAACAGACGAATTTAATTTCGACGATCGAACGGAGCTATTCGTCCGGCTGTCCGGCTTCTCCAGTTTTTTTTTTTTTTTTTTCCACTATAGTGACCCGATTGCTTTCGGCGTCGCCCGAAAAATAGGTCGTACGGCAAAGAGAGCATCCCGACGGGCGAAGCTGTTCTAGCTATCTCGCGCTAGAAGGATGGGGGAGAAACACGAATGCCGCAGAATTCCGTCGAGTTACAAATTTTAAATCTGGCCGTCGTGTTAGGCACGGATGATATATCGCGTCGCGTGTCCGGGACACGGAGATGATAAAACCTGACAGATTTCGGTGACGCCGTTTTCATCCGGCACCCTCGGATGGATCGGACACCTTGATCGCGTGTGCCGAATAATTTCTGCCCGCGAAATAATCTCCATGCCACTCGGTCGTCGTTTTACTACGGCGCGACGGCATGAAAAATGTATCAGCGACGCAAAGCGATTACGTTAGGTCGCTATTAGCAATTTCGGATGTAAAAGTTGCAGAATGTAATTTATTTTCAATCGTGTCAACGTCGACAAATTTATGTTACACTCCATCAGAAATAAAGAAACGCTAGAAATTTTTTATAAACCGCTTTGAAAATGTTAAATTAATAAAAAAGCTGTCAATCCTTGATAGAAATTTCATTTTTCTGAACAGTTGCATGACTGTCTAGTAACTAAAAAGTAAAACTATTTGGAATTGTAACGCTTTACCTACAGTTATTGCGCACAAAATATGTGCCAAATGGAATCATTTACCGAACAAAAATAAGATAATAAATAAATTATTCAATTGATTAACAAGCCTGAAAGAGTCTATTAATTTTAGCCAATAACTGGTCTACACCAAAAAAAAATAATTTTGCTATTGTAATCGAAAGTATCTTTTGCTATTCTATATTTATAGTGGCAGCGACAAAATGTAATTGACAGAATTAATTTCTGTTTTGTTAATAAAATAGAAAAAAGATTGCTGAGTGTATTTGTTTTTGCAATTATAAGTTAATTTACCGTTAAAACAAAGTAATATATTTTTAGCAAACACTTTTGCAAATACTTTTGCTATTAAAGCAAAAACGTTACTCATACTTGATATTTAAACTCGTGATTCAATCCGATTTGTGCTTATCGCAGAATAATTTGTAATTTTAACAAACTTAAATTCATTTAGATATAAAATAATATTCTTAACTGATCTCGTTGCGGTCCGCATAATAACTAATGAATTTTGTTACAGCAGCATAAAATCTGCTAGCAAATTATTTTTCTCCGTGTACACATATTTTTATGTGAAAACATTCAACCACTGAATGAAAATTCTATCAAGTTCTTTTCATTTCCTATACGCAGTATTGTTATAATAATAATGAGAATGCAGTAATTGATGGCTGTCTGGACAGTAATGGGATGGCTGTCTAAAAACTGCGTACCTTTCTACTAGAGATGTGATAATTGTGAAAGATAACAAAAATAATGGTGCAAGTCAATTTTCATAGGAAACGTTAAATGTGAATATTTTCAAGTTTACGCAGAAATATTGTACAATATTTCCCGCTTCATTTTAATCTAAAACGTAATAAATCGCTTAGTATATCGGTTGCAAACTTTTGTTACCTACGATTTAAAATGTCTGTATATTTCAGAATGAAGAAAGGTTGATCCACAGCACTGCGTGCTCGCAACCCTTCATACATCTTTCTCATTTACTTGCCGCTTCAGATATCACTTAGATGAGGTAAGATTTATGTTTGTTTCCGAGATGTGGCGTGTCTAACGAAGAACGAGGTTAGTGAAGGGAATATGATAACAAGTTATGAGCTGCAACGAACATTCGCGTGCATGCAGCGAATGATAATTTACCGTGTCATAAATGTCTGAATTACTTTAAAGGAATAATGCCGTTCCGGAATTTCACGGCAGGTGTCTCGCGCGAGGTGTTCGCAGCGCTAACAAATAAGTTCGCAGCACCCGGCGCCTTCTTTTCATACGACCAGATTCCTTCTGATCGCACAAATGGAAAAATAAAAGAAACGTTATGAGAAATTCCACAGTTGATAATATCGTACATTCTCGCTCGCAAGCTAACGCATGGGAAGAGAGAGAGAGAGAGAGAGAGAGAGAGAGAGAGAGAGAGGACTTAATTTCGTATCCACCCGGTCAAACCACGCTCGGCCACGTTCTTCCGACTACTTTCCCATTGCGTTTCCCCGCGAGTCATTTAATGTCGAGGCTATTGCGAAGCGTCGACGCGAAAATGAAGCCCGCCGCTGTCGCCGCCGCCGCCGCGTCGTCCTGACTGCGCATAACGAGGAAACGTAGCTGTCTCATTTACAATAGAGAAAATGACAATGAAGAAAATTATAGCGTAGAAGAACGGGAATATAATATCCAGTAGTCCGCGCGTTATAACGCTCATCGGACTGAATAGATACGGAACAGTTCGGAATTACCAATTTTACGTTTTACATTTATATCGCGATCAGCACTGTTTTAGTCAAGCAAGTTGGAATAAATACAGTGTTCTCCAACTTATATATATACCTGATCCCCAACTTATCCCAAGTATAACATTTGTGTTCGCGATAGGTAACGCGTATCGAAGGTACAATCAAAGGACTATTCCGCGGTGAGTTCGCCCAACTTCGTTGGAGGGATATCGGGAAATGCTCCTTTGAAGACAATGTTACTTATCGGTTCATCCATTTCCCTCGTGCAGCGCAGCCTACGAGCGCGTTCCGCGCACTTGCGGAAGAGGACTTGCTTTCCCGGCGCTGCAAAGCCGATCGCAAAATAATCCTGTTCTCTCAATGGAGTCGTGCCTCTGGAACTTCTTTGATCGCAACGCTGCGATCTTATCTATGTAAATTTACGAAAAAAAATTCTTTCAATCGAAACGAGATAAACGAGGGTAGATTGAGATCGAAAAATTGGAACTTTGGTGCAGCCTCTCGAAAACGAGCCGCATGACAATAGTCGCAATTTCCCGCGCCCAATCCCTCGGGATCTCCCACAATGGCGCGGCGCGAATCGATCAGTTTCCCCCCGCATCGGTCAAGCGCGATTTCCTTTTCTTCCCGCCGCTTAATTATACGGGTCCGTTTACACGACCGTTGAAATAAATGGATATCGTTCGTCAGCCGTGACGCCTAAATGGATCGTCCGGCGTGAACGCGCGTATAGGTTGCACGCCTGGCGAATAGCCAAAGTCACCAAATGTCCTCTTGTGCGACGTGCCCGACGAGATATTCATCAGACTTAATACAGCGAGGCGGCGCCCCGTCTGATCGGTCCGCTCTACCACTGCGGTCTGCGCGATTCTGCTATCTCTCTTTTTTAGTGCCAACGATCTGTCCATTTAATTGTAGTTTGTAGATCGACTCGTGACTTAAAAAAAAAAGAAAGCAGTTAATGAGGCAAATCGAAAAGCCATTTCTCTTCGTTACTACTTTGACAGCGGTAGCTTTAAAAGCGTTAATGGCTACACATTAATCCGATCTTTACGTAAATAATTTATCTGATCCGTCAAATTAAGTCTTTTTGGAGTCTCTATCATGACTACTTTTATTTTTATCACTTTGTCAGTACACATTTTTTTTGGTTAGTATATATTTAATGTAATGACATTAATTGATATATTTCTTTCGTTGCTGCACCGGAAAGTAATTTGACAGAAGATTGATGAATTTGGTATTGAATTTTTCTGTCAAATATTTCGATCAAAATATTCTCCATTATGCGATCCGTGAATGAGATGACGAAATAAAAGCTCGTCAAGTGGCACAGCTGGGCGCAGCTCGCTCCTGCCGTTCGTAATGAACACTAGTATATGCGTTAGCGAGCATGAGCCATTAGTGCGTGTAATGAAAATAATTAACGGCGATCGAGAGAAATTGTTCTGTGCCCTTATAAATTGCGAGCGCATTAAAGCGCGTTTAAATTCTACTTTTTAATTTTTTTAATAAGTCAAATATGATAATTATGTCAACGTTTTATTGCGAGAATAATTTAAAAAATATTATGCGCGATAATGCGTCACGTTGAATCTTTCACGCGTCAATATCGACGAAATAAACATTTCTATAATTGTACGTGTCGCGTCGCATGGCATGGATAAAGGTAGAATTAATATAGAACTAATAAAAGATGAAGTTTTCGTCGGATTATCCGTGAAGACGAAATGGGATTGCTCAATGAGCTCGAAAATCGCGAGAGAGCTCTCTAATATGACGACAAATCTATCGGATCATAGCGTATGATCCCGCCTACGCAATGGTCGTCCTATTACAGATGCCAATGGAGAATGACAAACGAGCGCTGTAATAGTGAATTATCATGGCAATTTATAGTGGTTATATACGCACAACAAGGAATTATTTAATGCGCTAACAAGGGACGATCAATACAATAATTGTTTTGGTCAATATAATAATTCGGATTACATACGCACGATTATTTGCCAGTAATCTTAATGTTAAGAACATAGCTTTAATTTGATGACAAGTTTCCTAAGCAGTAAATTCTGCGATTAAAATCGAGTACTAAACTTAACGGATTAACATTAAAATAAATAAAATTTAATAATAAATAAAGTTAAATAAAATTTATGGATCGAAAGGGCTTCGATAAGCCAAAGAGGTTGACCAATTCTTAAAAAGAAAGACCTATTTCCATTTTATTTATTCCTTGAATGTCTAGTAGAGGGCAATCTCGATGGTCAACTCGCCCTTTACTTGGCGTAAACTTTTCCAAATTAAGATCACGCGCTTACCCCTCGGAAGACTCGATTATTATCTCGTTAACTCGCACAATCGATTTTAATCTGCGGAGCACGGTTTAATCTGCGTTCAATTTGTCGTTCAATTCATCACCAATGGTCCGATATGTACGGCAAACAAATTGCAAGGACTTCCCCTCGTCGTCTATCACATTTTCCATTTCCAGGCTAAAAGCGATATTCGGCAATCCGGTATAGATCCGCCGGAATTAAGACTGACAGGACGCGACAGGACGCGACAGGACGTGAAACGCGACGCCGATGACGCTGTAGCTTGTGCGCCGTGGAGTTCTTACTTCGCCGAATTGTAGCTGACTCCGTCCGCGGTTAAACTAATGGGGAAATCGCGTTACATCGCGGGGGGGGGAGGGGGGGGACATCAGAGAAGCGATGGCAGAAATCGATTTCGAGAGTTCGCGCTTTGCGCCGGATCACCTAGAGGGGACCGACGCATCTATCATCGTCTGACTATTGTGGACCGTATCTACTTGTAACGCTTGTTTAGCTTTCAAGGAACGACCGGAATTTGCACTCCTGGCGATCCGCGGAATTTCTTGCGACATACCACGTGGTTTTTCACACGATATAATATCACGTAACAGCTTTATACAAACCAAATACGCGTTGTTTTTATTTCCTTAAAAAACATATATAGCTAGAAAAAACATCGTATCTTTCCAATTACTTCATGCGGCGCTACATATATATCTATGTCGCGGATGTATTTGTAAACATGTAGGTATGGCGTTTTAACATTATTATTAAAAAGAAATATTAATCCTTTGAGAATATATATACCATATATGTGATAAATCGAATTTATCGAGGATTCATAGAAAATTTCTTAAAACATTAAGAAAATTACGGAACTATTACAGATTGTTTTATATTGCATTTGAAAGTAGTAGAAAAAATTTGACGGTTATTTTCTCTATCTAGATAAAAAATTATTTCAATAACAAGTAAGTATATGCCTTACTAAAAATACAATTAATAACAAAATAAGAAATAAAAATTTTATTTTTTTTTTATTTAGACACTTTAAATATTCAAGATAATTTATGTAAAATTTCATTGCGATGCAAACATCAGTTTCGTAAAATAAGCAAAACTTATTTATTTATTTAGTTACAAAATAATTAAACAAGCAGACAATAAAACTTTGTATAAATTATCTTAAATACTTAAAAATATTTAATTCGGAGAAACGTAATTCAATATTGAAGTAAATGGACTAATAAATTTTCAATCCAATGTTTAAAAAAGAATAAAAAATTAATATTGTTCAATAAACAAATGAAAATCTAATTTTTATAATAAAAAATGTTGCTTAGTTGTATACGATTTATTACGTACTAATCGTAAGTTTGATCAATGAAAAACAATGTTTGAAAAAACAAGTCCATAAAAAACTAATAATCAATGAAAGACAAGATAGATGGCTTTTCTCATCTCTGTAATATAATCAGAATTCAGAAATGTGACCTAAGGTGAGTGTTTTAGGATGGATCCGGCGAAAAAGCGCATTAGCTGCAACGGAGAGAATAGGCGAATAGAGAACATGGTCGGCAAAGTTTTAGTCATTAGAAATCCGATAGCCGTGTGTTTCTCTCTCTCTCTCTCTCTCTTTCTCTCTCTCGTTGTCTGAGCCATATCGAGTCAGTTCCTGTTACAATCTCGCTGATGGACCACTCAGAGGGAAAAAATTTCGGGGGATAATGCGCGGGATAATGTTCGGGGGCGCCCGGGCTTCTTGCTGAAGAATCCTCGGCGTGGATTCTCACGCGGATGACGGGTAGCTTGTGTCAGGAGAGACAGAGATCCGTGTATTTCCGCCGTCGATGTTTTTTCTCTATTGTACAACGAGAAAAACCATAATGTTGAATTTTCGTACGACGAGTTCAACGAAGCGTAAGTTTATGCATATTCAGGAAAGGCCATTACGTGTACAGATGTCCGCCCTTTTTCGCCTTCCTCTTCCCCGTTTCCAGCCGCAAAAATCGCCGTGCTGCATTAATATCGCGGAACTTTATTCTGTGCAGCGATCATTCGCGGAGTAAAGTGCGGCGATGTTAGCTTTTTAAATTCTCAGAATATTGCGCGAGTGCACACCCGTAATTTCTAAAATATACAAAATCGATCGCGATCGTGAGGTATTCTTTAAAAATCATCGTTTCGCTTGAATTGATAACGAAATAAATTTAATTAATGAGGCATCTGATAAACTTACAAGTAAACCTATCTAACCTACGCAAGTGTTACGCTCCAATTTTGACAAGCTTGAAATATGTTGTGATCTAGGTCAAAATAAAAGACACATATTTTTTTATACGTTCCCATTCAAAAAAAAATGACATTTCCGAAAAATCTAAGCGAACTGTTATAGAGTACAATGAAAAGCGTAAAAGTTTTATTTGAAACTTTATTTTATCTTTTATCGTTTCGACGATATATTAGCTCAGAAATAAAAAACCGATGTTTTTCAAGAGCGTATTTCACCCCCTTAACGGTCGTACGGGCACATATAAAAAAAATATGTGTCGCGCTTATTTTGACCTAGATCACAAAACATATAGCTTATCAAAATTAGAGTGTAACGCTTGTGTTAGGTTTACTTGGCATATTTGACAGAAGGCGAACTTTTCCACGAAAATCCGCACTGGTTTCGTATTGGTTTCGATCAGGGTCTTAATCGCTGTACACGACGTTACAATTACCGCTCTCGACGTTCGCCCGGGATCAATTGCACTCGGGTATCGTGAATGTGTAACGTCCCTCTGGGAGAGCGCAGCGGTCCGGCGTTCCTGTAATACCGTTGCCATGTTATCCTTACTATCGCGCGCACCCGGTATGCAAAGTAGCAATTCACAGGAAACTATGTAAACAATCGTCGGAAATAGAAACCGGTCAGGGCGTGATCCTTCGGCTTGTACGTCCGAATGTCCGCGCGCTGGGCACAAATTGGAAGCTAACCCCGGATTACAAAGCTACGACTTTAGTGGCTAACGAGCGGGGTCCATCCACCGGAAGCCGGCTATGGCTCAGAATCATGTCGTGAATGCCATTAGGATTCAACGCGGGCTCATCCTTGTTACACATGACACAATTATGAATCCTTCGATAAAGCGATCGTATTCCTCGGTCATGACGTTTATAGCGCAATTGTTTGCATACTGCGTCGACATCCTGATGAGGTAATATCGGACGGCTGTGAATCGTTTACGATGAAACTTTCTTGAAACGTGAGAGCCGCGTCGAAAAATTTTAATTTCTAATTACGCTGATTAATTTAAATATATTTGTAATTGTTATTTATTTATTTGATTATTAAAAATGCGAATTTTATCAAAGATAGATACAATCCCTTTGTTATGTATATCGGTATTTCTTTTATTTGGTAAATTATTATTCATGCAACAGCTCATTATTTTAATTGCGCTTTATCAAAGTCCGTTTTCTGGGACAGATCAGAAATTCATTTATTCGCATTCTCTCTCAATTGTCTCTATGTTTTTGTCTGATTATTTCGTAATTCCGTAATTGCATTTTTCATTACCGTATTATGGAAATTGCTGCAAGAATTTTTTCATATAATTTCATCTACGTATCTCTACCTGAAAACTCGAGACGCGTATCTAGCGTTGTGTTTATAGGCTTTATTATATTTAAACAATAAAAATCCCATTAGCTTATTGCAACTTTCGCAGAGGCCGATAACAGTTTCGCGGAATTACCTTCGCTTCGTCGCTCTGTATGCCTCAAACGTTCCTTTTTCTTGGTTTTCGCGGCGTCTTCGATATGTGTTGACGTTTCTGACGGCATATCAGGAATATAATGGGAAACCTACTGGGATACGAGACAAATGATGCGTAAATAACGAGTACGGTATCGAGGTTGAACGGAACTATTGTCAGCTATCGACGCGTGAACGTTCGATGGCGAAATATCCTTTAACAAACGTATCGCGAACGAAGTTAATAACGTTAGCGAAGTTATTAAATGTTGGTTTCTCAGAGCTTAAAAAATGGGTCTTTGCAATTTCCTGAAAAAAAAGAAGCGTTTGAAATAAACTAAAAAAAATATGTGCGACTACACAATACACTAAAAAAATTTTATGCTCAAATTATTTTCTTCATTTAAATAGATATTATCTGGTATAAAATTATTTATTTTTAAACTCAGAAAATTTTTTTTATCTCGAGAAAATGACTTAAAATTAATACATTTATTTGAATATAAAAAATTATTTTTCTTTTTAGTGCACGAAGCGCGGTAATTATCTTCGAATTACATCGTCGCAGTATGGAATTCTCCCGAATTCTAATGAGAACCAGGCAGAGCGGAAGAGAGGTTTTAATAAACGCGCGCGAACACATAAGCACGCGAGACGCTGAACGAGATTTCCCGCTGAGATATTTCCGCCGATATTTCTTCGTCGATCTTGAAAGTAATTCAGACGCTCGATACCGCTCCATAAATATTTTCGTAAGACGTTATTTTCCCCGCCCGCCCGTCCGCGCGCGGATGATCGTTCATTGTGATCAACGATGTGTGCGAAACATACGATGCGGCGCGTTTAAACTTTCCTGGCTACCGGGAATAAGAATGTTGAACTTCCGATGCGCGATAGCGACGATTTATCACCCGCCGAATCTCTTACGGCCGCGCCGTACCGAAAGTATCGAGGATTTTTACCATCGTACGCATTCCCATCGAAATTTGTCGCTCGCTGCATGCCAAACGCCAAATTTATGGAGATTGAGCCTGCCGGTTAATGCCGCAATAATTCCTGAATATGCATGTCTCGTGCCGCTTTAATTCTCATGCGGCTGGCTATTGGCAATATGTAAACTCGGTGGGCGATACTTTTAAATTACACTAAGTACATTTGACGCAGAAAAGCCCCATCGCTTCTTGTTACTACTTTGACAAGTAACCGATGGCACGTATCCCCCGTTTACATATTCGCTGTGTTTGTTACAGATCTTTTGCTACATATTATTTTAACTGTTTTAAATATATCGTGAACACTTTTATAATCATATTTTTTTTTAATCGTCTTCTCGCTAGACTATTTTTTTTTTCATTGCTAATTTTATTGTCAGTCGATGCAAATAAATTTGACGTAATTTTGTTTAACCCTACGTGGTCCAATGTTTCTTCCGCTGCTTGCCTAGTACAACAGCTATTGATATCTGATAGTGCTTTTCAAAAGTTTTTCGTAGAAATAAAAATAATTGAAAACTAAAAGCTTCGAGTAAAAATCTGAGTAAAAATAGTTTTTTACTCAGAGAGAGAGATACGTATCTTTTGACATTTAACGTTGTATTATTATTCTAGAATTCAGTTTTTTGAATTCTAGAACAAAAATTCTAGAACAAAAATCTAAAAAGAAATTCTGGTACATTTCCAACCTTTCAGAATACAATTTCACAATTGTGTAACACAATTTGAAATGTTTTTAACTTTTTCTTGCACGCGTCCCAATTTGAGAATAATTCAAAATTGAAAATTCGCCTGAGTTTCAAATCCCCGGTTGAGCCACAAAGGATCCAAGGGTTAATTCCGTGGTAACAAAAGTTCGCAAAATTGCAGCGAGATAAAATCTTTAGAGTGAGCTTAAAGTAATAAGAATAATTTTACAAACTCGGAAAAAAAGAGAAAGCAGAAAAAAAGGTTAATGGATAACAGAGTGAAACCAAGCGTAGCAAGCATTATTCATTCAACCTGTACTCACCGATCTCCGGTATGTTCCTGTCATGATCGCCCCCGGGTGAAAACTGAAACATAAAAATGTTTTATGGTCAGATACAATACTTTTATATTACAATAAAAAAGAAAGTTACACACAAGACGGAAAAATGTTAGCAGACTAACCGTGGAAAAAAACTGAAACCTTAAACTAAATAAGATTGTATCACTTAACCATGCACATTATAATTTGCTTCAGACTTAACGGTCTCCCTCCCTTAAATAATTATTAAATTATCATAAACTTGTTATAACGTCATTTGCGGCGGCCTCGGCCTATCCTATTATCAATTCCATTATCGCAAGTCGATATTTGCGAGCTCCTAAGATTACCTATAAAAATTACTTCTCGCTTCCGCCAAATGAAGTTTGTTCGGGATAACGGAGATCTCTGAGACGGCGGAATAACGCGCGGTTGAAGGGAGTGCTGCTTTTCAGTCGACAACAGTGGAACCCGGCGAAAGAAACTTCTTGCGATGACGCGAAAGGATCGCCGGTAAAATATGACATCGCTGTTTTTCCCGGAATCTAGCAAATGCTGTTACTTCTGCTTCCCTATCCGGCGAACACGACAACAAACGGATCCATACGTTACGTCAACTCGCTCGCTTTGTAACTTTCATGGAAGACTTTCGCTTTACCAGAACGTGCGGCGTGCTCGGCAGACGAAGTTCCTTCGCCCATTGAAATCAGCCGAGAAAAACCGCGGCACTCTATATCCCGCTTACGAGTTGGAAAATTTATAAAATTGTAAAAAAAATTGGAATAGCTTAAGGTGACGATGAACCGATGGTCGAGCAATATCGATTATTCGGCGAAATTCTTTATGCATTATAAGACAAGTTAAATAAGATCAATTAAGTCGTAAGAAATATTGTTATATAAAATTCTGAAAGTTGTAAAAATTCTAAAATAATTCAATTACTTCGCAACAAGTAATTTTCTATAGTTTAATGAGATACGCCAGATTTCTTGGAAGCAAAGTAACAATATAAGTGCCGCGGGCGCATTTCAACCTTGTTAGTATTGTCTTCGTTATTATTAATATTCAAACATCTACCGTGTCATATACAAGATGGAAAATTACATTGCAAGTCAGTATTTCACGCTGCTGCATGCTTGGCAGTGACAATTGAAAAGTTTACACGACGTGCAATTTGTTGGAGCGAATTGCGAGAAGTGCAGGGCGAATATGTCGGCGATTAAGCAAGACGTCCGGCGTCTTGCAGCTGGCGGTTCCGACAATTAAATTATGCGACGACGACATCGCGAAATATGCACGACTGTCTTGAGGTGAGCTCATAGAAAAGAAATGAGGCGTATAAAAAAGGGAAGATCCAGCTCTTCGCGGCTCTTTTTGCAGTTTCTCGGCTTTCGCAGGGCGCCTTACCCCGCGGCTTCCGCGACACATAAACCGGGTTTATTCGAGAAATCGTGACTTTCCCGGGGAATAGAAACCGGCAAAAAGATATCCCGCGGTCGTCTCTCTCTCGTCGAACGCGAGAGTCAGACAAGGAGAAAGAGAGTGAGAGAGAGAGACCTGGTAATTCTCCTCCGCGCTTGCGAGAGAAACCTCTCGAGGGAAGACTCTTCCTCCTAAAGCTACCTAGCTAAGGCTAACCTTCCGGGCTTGGCAAATCGATAGACCCTCCCCGCCCTCTCAGTTTCCTGCGATTCTCCCCGATTTAGGGCTCGAGACCATCTTCGCGTTCGTGTCGATCGAGAACCCAATAATGTCTCATGTCGGAGACTGATTAAAGGTATGATTGCCGTCACCTCGCTACATCGTATTACATTTTCCGCATTAACAGGTGCCTAATGTTAGCGACTTAATATATTAGCGCTTGTCACTTAAATTATTATTAAGTTTACAACCATTATTTCTATATTCTCTTTGTCATAAAAGATCTAAAACTTTAATTATTATCTTCATTAAACGAAAAATCTTTTTAAGTTATCGGAAAAAGTTTACACCTTTTTTGCACTTGATATTCTTTTAAATAAATAATTAAATATTTAAAAAAATGTAATTAATTCACTGCTGTATTATATTAATATCACAAAGTTGCCTCGTGTTTCCTAGACAAAAAAAATCTTTTGACAGTCCGTTTTTACTGATTCATGTATTGTTTTAGTAAACAAGAAGCGATATACCGGTTCCCTTCACGATCAGTTACTATTTTGCATTCACGCGATCGGAAACGTCCGCGAGAATAAGTTTGAAAGCCGTTTTGTACGCGCGATAGGGCGAGGGGATGGCAGGGAGGAAAGAAGAAACGAGTACACTCGTTGCCAATTTCATTTTGTCCTTTGTGCAGTTAATCGGACGATTAATCACTACGCGCGCGCGCGCGCGCGTGTACGCGGAAGGATTTACCAATCTGACATATAGGTCATGCACACGGGGAGAATCGCCCGCGTGAACCTGTATCTCTCACCTCCCTGTCGTGAGGTGCGTTGATCTCTCGAGATGAAAATGGAGCGACATCGCCGCGATTTATTTCCGCGTCGATTCGACGCGCTGGGGAGACTGCGCGAACATTTCATGCAGACCTCCGTCCAAATGGCAGGTCCTTTCTACTCATAAGTGCCGCACTTTCGGAACACAGCCGTGCCAGAGGATTGATGGAAGCTCGCGCCATCGCTGACTGTCCGCAAAAAAAATCCCTGGGCTTTACGTGAAATTGATAAATACGAGAAATCTGCGGAGAGATGGGGAAAAGGGAAAGGGATTTTCATGATCCGAAACGCGCGACACAACTCAATTCTGTACACTTTGATAAACTTCTCGCTACGGATTTATCAAGCTACTCTACAAGGGTTTTCGTTTGCATAACGTTTCGTGATGTCATGCATACACGGAATGAATACCGTAAACAAAATGTTTCGTAAAGTTCCGAAAAGCATCGAAATGCAGCAGCGTGTTTCATTTAAGCTTACTTTGACTTTGTTTGCTGTTTAACGGCAATGTAGAGTCACAAAGTTATTTAAGATTAATGGTCCCCCGCAAAATAAAATGCTTATGGACGACAACATATATTTTACATCTATCATTGTTTAATTTTAAAAAAAAGTTTTTTTCGGATAAAATTGTATTCTAACACTGTCTATAAAAATCCAGTCGCTATTGATTATTACGAGCGATAAGTAACGATAAGTAAATAATCTCCTTTAATATGATTATCGAGGAAAACTCTGCACTTAATAAATAATGCGACAGGATTAGAGGAAAGTCGCCAATACCGAACGTAAGTCCCTGAAGCGACATACTCTCATTTCTCGGAAACTGATGAACATTGTACTCTATTAGTACTGATGAAAACATGATCTGCTTGTGCTGTATTTAAAAAAGAAAAAACCCATAGTTCATACATTTTTTTGTATATAAAATTTACAATGTTTTATTTAAATTATTTAATTCAAATTATTTTTCGTCTTCTTTTTTTAAATATGATCAACAAACAAAGTAGTCAAGTGACCTTTTTCTAGAGATGAAGTTGAAGAAGATATAGCAAATTATCTTTCTCTCTCTCTCTTACTCAACAGACATAACATCGAGGAAAGTTTACGCATAATTTCAAGCGAAGCAATGACGAACAAACATTATCACACACATTCTTAAGACAAACTGTCGTTATACTTTTGCAGATTGAGGGGAACTTCTCCCTTTTATGCCGTTATCTACCAGCGGCCGTGAAAGCAGCGATCAACGTGAGCCACGTGGACTGCATGAGTTCCACAATGTTTGCCAGCTCGTTGAATTTATCTCAATTCCATTAGTCTCCTATATTTAGATGGGCGGAGACCGACGCTTTGCAGCATTTACCGTCTCACGGGCGCAACCCTTCCCCTTTCGGACGTTAACAAAATCGCGACGTGATCAAAACCTTGATGTAATTTTAACCCGTTTGTTTACTCCGCGTAATTTTCGGCTCAAAATAGTCAAAGATTTATCCGCGCTTGCGAGCGATTTACTTTCCTCGGTAACGATCGAATCTAGTCGAGAATATTTATCCAGCGAAAAGTTAATTGCAAAAAAAATACTGCTCCGATCTGGTGATCCCCGCGGATCCTGGTACGTACGACGAATACAAATAATATTTTTTTATTTTATATTTATGCACAAAAAATTTCAATATACCTCGTACCTCGTTTATGTTTAATTAAATATTCCCGATATTTCGCAATTGGAAGATTCAGGAATATTGAACGGGCAACGGGGCCATGCATCAAAGAAACCGGGATTTAATATCTTTAAATCAGTGCTTATTAAACTTGCACTTGGCTCGAAATTAAATACGCCGTAATGAAATTCGGCGAGCATCAAAGCACATAAAAAAAAGCGAGAAAATTTCGACGTTGCGCTTAAAATATAGTCGCATGTTAATAACGCGAGAGTCGCACGGATAAACGCGGCGGGATAAAAATAGACAGAAAATTGCAAGGGTCTCTCATGCATTTGCGAAGACCATCGAGAGCTCCCCTCGCGTTTATCTTCTATATTCTATCGATGGCTGCAAGCAAAATTGTTCTCTCTCGCAAAGTGACGTTCTATAGCGTTGGCTGCCTTATCGCTTCTTATCCGTCAGCCTGGCACGAAGCAAGGGGGTAACGTCGATAACGCGGACAAAGAATGCGCGCGAACGCGAGATAAAAATGAGTGCGACGGCGCAGAATTCGACTTCCTACGATTTCCTCGTACGACCACCGGAAAGTTTGCGTATAACGATAAGCGTGTGTGACGGGAGGGTGGGAGGGAGGGAAGGAGGGAGGAAAGTTCGAGATGCGACGGGGGTGGCGTTCGCTTCGTCATTACGACGGGACTAAAGGGGAAAACGCGATTAAATCGCACGGTAACGCGGTCGGCATTGATTAAAGCGACGACGAGCCGTCAGAGGGAAGCCTTGAGCTTCCGCGTAAACGCCTACTTCTCGTCTGATTTACATGCGAATGTAAATCTCGATCGCGAAATCCGAAAATAGATCCGTGACTTCGCAGCTTTCGTAGGAAGCGATTATAGCCGGAACCGCCTATGACTCGATATACCGCGTCGACAAATCAATCGAAGCCACTACGATTGTTCGATCGCCTTCGCTCGTCGATATTTGTAACCGACGGCCGACCATATTTGGCTGTGAATTTGGGACAATTCCGTAATTGCCTGGGACGATTACATGTTACATGCTATTGTAACCAAAGATTGAAACCGCCGCAATTGCGGTGAATACAAATCTACGATAGATGCATGAAAACGAGCTGTACGCTTGTTTCTGACAAAATGGAAATTTGAGAAAATATTTCAAGACGTGCACATTCTCCTAACGTTACACTTTTCTATGGAATTAATTTATTTTTCCCTTATAAATAGAACTCAGCACGCACAGCAAAATACGAATATACGGGAGAGTTGCAAAATGCGTTCCATTTTTATTACTTTTTATTTTCAACGTGTGGTACTGATTTAGACTGAAATAAACGTTGCAAAATTATAGATATTTGATGCTTCAAATACTTATCATTGCAATATTTAAACTTTCACCAACAACAAGTTAATTTATTCTAAGTTTTATAGCCTAAATCTCTGTGGATCTCTTATTATTGTATCGTGTTTAAAAGTATTAAATTGATTAAACATGTAAAGAATCATTAATATTTATTAATTTTTATTTTTAATATTTATTAATTATTTACTAAAATTATTTTATTAATGATCAAAAAAAAGATTAAATATTCAACAAGTAATAAATAACTATAATTAGATTAAGATATCAAAATAAAAACTGACTTGAATTTATTTTTACAATTAATATATTTTTATTAATACTAATTTTTAGTGTTACTATTACCGCTTTTCAATCTTACATTAATATTACTTATTATAATAAAATTTATGTTGATTTAAGGATTTTAATAAAAATATTGAATTAATCTTTATAATAATTGCAAATATGTGTACACAATGCATGTAAAATAGTTTATAATAAATGTTTTTTTATCAAAATGTAAGATAAAATTGTATGATTACATTATTATCAACTAAATAAATTGATAAAAATCAACATCTAAACTAGGGTAAAACTGGAGTTAAAAGTAACAGGGGAAGCTGTAACATTTATAAAAGAATGCTGCAAACAAGATAAAAATATAAGAAAAGGATAGAAATTCGTAATAATCGCTATAATAAACTTTTATTTTTTTTACGCTTTTATATCTTGTTCATATTTTTTTATATAAATATTATAATTTACCAATGTTACTTTTAACCTCAATCTCTTCCACCTGATTTTTTAAATGGTTTTAGCACAAAATTTTGAGTTTTGTCTATCTTATTCATTTATTTTATATTTTTGTCGCTCAATGTTGCTTTTAAGTAAAACTATGATTAAGTACGATTTAAGTGATCGCGGTACGAATTCAGCAACATTCCATTAATTCTGTAATTATCCAGCAAACAAGTTCCATAACATAATATCTTAATAACTCTCTAACGTCAATGACCAAAGGAGAACGGAAAAGTAAATAGGTATGTGTACCCAATGGCCATATTGACCAAATTATGACCAAAAAAAATGACGTAAATTTGATCAGTATAACGTCAAATTGGTATTATATTGACATTTCTGTTCTTCTTGGGAAAACATTATTAAAATTTCATTTGATGTTTGCTGGGTAAATTCGCTTATATATTATGCCGTTTTTTGTACAGAACGCTGAAAAGTATCGAAACCTTTAAATATGTCGAAAACAAAGGATTTGAATTAAAATAAAAATTTCACAACTTTGAGGGAATACAATTCACAATTAAACAAAAGAAAGCACTTTTTCTTCACTTCATATAAACCTTTAGCAGAGAAAACTTTCGTGAGGATAAATGATGGCGTGCGTTAAGAACGAGGATCGGATATCCTGTCGTTCTTCGTCCCTTCCGGACGCTCTACTTTTTGCGTCGTATCGTTTGTTATCAAGCTGTCGATCCCGGTGGCAAGTGCCAAAGCGACGCGGGACTGCAGAGAAATTGATGAAACGTTACGGATAATTAAGAGTTCCGTTTTATGTTCAATACGCTCGAGTTTCCTTTCGCGGTTTCCGTTTCTATATCGAAACGGAGTAGGGAGACCAAAGTCTATTGGAAATAAAAGCTATAAAAGAATAGTCTTGAAATTTAAGGAAAAAACGATTTCTTCACCGAAAAAATTATTTTTTTAATTTCAACCAAAATTTCTGATATACACATTATGTTTGGCAATACAAAATATTTTACTTGCCCCAATCAAATTTAATGTAGACAAAGCAAAGTTCACAAATTGTTTAATTCAGCACAACCAAATTATTTGCTTAATATTTTTCATCAATTAAAAATTCATTATTATTGTTAAAATTGGCTGAGGCAGATTATTCTGTGACAGAAAAATAAAATTTGTTATTTTTAATTTAATCTTTTCTTTAAATCATTTATTTAATACTACTGGAAATAATAATTTGGAGTAAGATATGACTCTACAATGAAAAGAAGAAATCAAATTTTTTGGTTGGAATAATTAAATTTTTGGGTGAGCCTGTCAACCAAATTTAAATTTTGATTGACGACACAAAATTCTTTTTTTAGTGTTAACCAATTATTTAAGTTGTTTATACAGTTTCTTGTACAATGGTTCTTCAAGTTTAATATATTTTTGGTACAACAATATGCAAAATTTAATCTTAGAATGCGTTTATGTATTTATGCATTTCAGAATTATGTTTATAGTTTTAAGTACAGATACTTGAAATATATGTGTGAAAGAAATATATGCACAATCTTAAAAGAATGTTTGATAGTTTATTTTCATTGAACATTAACCTCAAAAAATTATTTCTCAAAAACGCAATTAATAAAAGACGTTTTCTTGATTTCCTTCTTCATATACCTGCATTTCACTGAAATAAAAAGAGATTCTTGTATATAATTGCAAGAATTCTGTTTGTATAAATATCATATTTAATTTTAAAATCATAATCTTGATTTATAATAATTATTATTATAATATTACATGAATATTAATCCCTATTTTTTGTTTTTCTAAAATTGTATTGAATTACTTTTGTAACTAAAAACATTTTGCATAAAAACAAACGTATTTTTATATAATATTGCTTTAACAAGTTGCATAATGCTCGATTGACAGGAGATGCTTCGTATTTCACAAAACTGAAGCTTTTGAAAAATTTCATGTAATAATCCAGTATTATATCTGTGTATTTGTATTTCAATGTACATATAATAATAAAATTTATTAACGCAAAACACTGACTTGTCATCTGCATTGATCATTGAAATCCGTCGCAGATTGAACTATATTTGAGACTTTATGTCAGCATAAAAATATCGTTCTTTGTTTACGACGGATTTCGAATTCACTTGCCGTCGGTATCGATTTGCGAGCGCGTATGCGACCGAGGACGCGAGTTTACGCAGGTGAAAAAGTTACCAGACGCGGGCGCGAAAAACCGCGGTAGTGAGATATTCGTCACAGCTGTCGGTCGTTTTCCGAGATTTGCTGCGAATCTGTTGGTGCAGTATGTCGGTGTGACACGTACCAGCAGTCTGCAAATATCGAAAGCATATCCTCCGAGGTATTGCCACCCCCTCACCCCCCTCCATCACTCGACCCTTATTTCTGCAGCTTCCGAGACGGCGACGCCGAGAGCTCTTCAGAAATGGAGGCTTTTACGACTCTTACGAGCGCGGAAATTCGAAGGGACATTCGTCGAGACGGAGGAAAACATGATCCCCTTGCAAACTTTGATCCACGACCACGCTATTTTCGTTCCAAGCCATCACGATAGCTCTCTCACTCGAAACGAAGTTTACATGTAATTTTGTTTAATTTTTTTTTGTATCTCATTCTGTCCTGTTTTCTGTCACTCTGCATCTTCTTCAATCGTGACTAAATACTTTTACTTTATAAATAAACTGCCACTCTTTTTCTTTTCCTGTTCTCTAAATATAAAATTTTACATTGATTATTGTACAAAGGAGAAAGGTCAATAAAGCTGCTTTTGTGCCCTCTGATTGTCGTTGAACTTTTTATAGTATACGATGATTATTAGGAATGTGAAAAAAATAATCAATTATTAGATAAGAAAAAATTGATCACGTCACGTTATCGGTTTAATGAGACCTGCCTGTCTCATTGGACTTAGCGTCTAACCGGTCAATCAACTGGATTTAGCTACGATTTTTGCGCAGGTCGCGGGTTGACAAAAGCACCCCAGAAAGTGCGTCTCCTTTAAGCGACTTGTCTGCCGTGCGACTATGGTTTATAAAATACAAGTGTCGTACGAATTGTGGTTAAAAAGTTTAATCGACGTTAGACGCGCGTTAAACGTGATTCGGGAGACAGGACACATTCGCAACGACCTCACTATCGATCCCGTATGCAGCGCGTCCGAATTACTAAATCGTTATTTCGCGAATCGCGTAACAAGCAATGCCTCTTGCACGTGCCACGAAGAAGATGCTTGCAGAAATATAAAATAATTTGTTAAAAGTGGAAATTCTTTGATTTTTCATGTATAATTCATATTTTTTTCAGCTTTTTGTGTACTGAGAAAAAAAATGACTACATTTTAATAAATATTTATTCAATTAGTACTAATGAAATACTTAATAAATGTATAAATACGTATTTATTTAGTAGAAAAACTACTAATTTAATTTAAGTTTTATTTTTTCTACTACAATGAATATTTGTGTACTGTAATTGGAGCAAACTGTGTCGCCTGATAATAGTATTGAAATGCTTGATCGTAATCATCCTGAAATAATTTTACTTAGCCAAGAGCGATAACAATGTTGTATTGACATAAATAATATTAATTGCTATTTTATAGTTTACTTGAACGTGAAATATTTTGGCCAGTTCGTAGCAACTTTCCGTCCACGTGGCTTCGTTTTCCGTGTTTTCCGTGAAACGCATGCAGCGCTAATACACTGTTAAACCCCTCAATATACGCGATCTCCGCGATGACAACCGTTCACGAAGTAAGCGCTGAATGAGAACCAATCAACACATCGGAAAAGCGGCGACAATAAACTTCGAAAAATCGAGTATTGACGCAATGCACTTTTCCAGATAGGAAACAAATTCATTTTTGCACTATGAGCTATATTCACCTTCATCTTGGGGACGATGTAGTTTAAAATGATCTTGATGTAATGGCAGCGCAATATGATAAACGAAAATATTTCATTAGTTCACTTAATTATTAATCATGAAAATGGCTCACGTGCCACAGTATACTCAGAGTAATAATTTATTGCTTATGGATTTATTGAGTTTCTTCTTAATCTAATGATCACTTTTGACATTCCTAATTATCATACAACAAAACAAAAATATTTAATGGAAATTGGCAGGGGGCAGCTTTATTGACTCTCCTCCTTTTATTTCGTATATTTGATTCGGACTATACGTCATTCCAAGATGATCGTAAAAATTCGATAATGAATCTATTGTGAAAAGCTCAAAGAAAAGCTCACACACAAACCCGAATTGAATCTAATTATCTTATTCATTTCTTACGGCGCTCTTTTCGCCAAGTAGATAATAGAAGAACTTCTCTCGTTCCCTTTTCGAAACGACGATTGATGATCGCGTTGAAATAAATGCAGCGTATACGAATGACTCCAGCGAAGTAAATGTGACGTGCTATTAGACGGAGAGGAGAAGAATGGCTCAAAAAAATAGATTCAAGAAGAAGCAATGTAATAGTCGATAATAGATTAATAATTACAATGCAAATTTCTCAAAATTGACTTGTAACGAAAATGCCGCGCCGCGCACAAACGAGAAATTAATTGCATTCGAATCCCAAACTATAAAATGTAATAAATATTCGATTATACCGGCGGCGCTCCGAATAATAAACGAATTAGAATAAATATCCGAGTAAAAAGGTCATCTCTTTTTTTTCCCCTTCGGACACGTCGAGAAGCTCGCGCGACGAATAGTCGTGATTGCGGCACGTATTAATAATCGTCCAGGAGCGAATGCAGCCTCCGGCTAGTCGTAGAAATGAAAAACCGCGTACAGGCTGATGGCAGGATGTTCCTGACGTGCGCGGGGAAGATTGGGGATTGTCCGCGGAAGTTAAACGAAACTGTTGGGGGAAATTGCAGTCCTAGGCAGAGAACGTCGCGTGCAACGAGTGCATCGTCATTTTTGCATCACAAACTCGTTGACCATTCATTGTATCGGACAATGGCATTCTCTCAGGAACCAACAATCGAATTGTAAATCTAAAGTAGAGAGAACTCGTAGGTAACAACGCCAGTGTATAATGGAATCGTTCCTCTCTCTCTCTCTCTTTTCCTTTCTGAAAGATCTCGAAATAAAATTGTTGATAAAAGATCATGTCTCCGGAGGAGACGATCTTTTCTAAAAGAAATTTCAACTGCAGCGCACGGTTTCGCTAAAATCAATTTAAAATATTGTTGCTTTCCAGTTTCGCGTGACTCTGCAATCAGAGAGAATTCCATTTATTTTTTCGCCCGTCCGATATACAGAAGAAAATATACATCGCAAAACGCGAGAGAGAGAGAGAGAGAAAGAAAGAGAGGAAAAAAGAAAGCCTTACGCGGGGAAGAGTAAACTCATTCGCGACGACGGCGCACGACTGCACCATTGACAGGAGACAACGGAAGCGACGCAACAACGACGTTTTTCATCCGGACTCGTACGGATCGAAAGGAACAATGCAGCGACGGGACGTGACTTCCGCGTGGAGGAATGCCATGTGCGCGGCGTATTCACCGCCATAAATCACACATTACCGAAACGAGCGGTCCGGTATGGTAGGGCCGATAGAGGCGGAGAGAAACGAGAACAAACGGCGTCATACAGTCGCCCTGATATTTACCACTAACAGCAGCAGCAGCAACAGCAGCAGCAGCGTGACGTCCGGATGTTCGAACATGGCACTTGTCCCGGTGATTCACGTAATCAATCAACCGTACGCTCGCCTTCAGAGACGCGCCTATGCGAAATGGAAAATGAAAATCCATCGCGCGCGTCCCGAATGCAGGCGGCAAATTATCGACCCGACCAATTTCCGGTCTCTGAAAATTAATGGTCTTGTTTTTGCGCGAGTAGTACGAACGCTTCGCGGTCCGGCCTCGTTGCGAGAGTGGAGATACGAGGTATTTCTGAACACTTCCGGTTGGCCTTTCGGCGCGCGGGATCCCGCCGCAAGCGTATTTCGATGTTGCGCGGCGACGCGCATTGAAAATTTTATACCGCAAAAATAGCGATGATCTCGCGCGAACTCTCTGAAAATTTGTTTCATCGCGACGTCGACAAGTGAGAAATTCCGCGCGCGATTCTGAGATGAAACGACGTTTCACCGCACGCGTGTTCGCGGCGATAAAGTAAGAATAACATATAAGATAACGTTTGATACGCATGCATTTGCGCGCACAGAAACCTTCCTCTTTCTCTCTCTTCGCTGCGATAAGATGGATTTTACTGCGCGAACCTGCGTGATATTGATTCCCCAAGCCATGAACGTAAATTACCCCTGATAGGATTCGCCGCGCGTCTCCGTCGCTCGTTTCTTGCAGGTTCTAATCGCGGCGCGGCTTTTTATAGTCGCAATTTATACGCGCGCAGTAGGTAGTAGGTCGCGAAGCTCGGATTATCTCCGTAGATTACTCCCGCTTCATTTTCTCGGACTGAAAGTCCGTACTTATTCCCGGTTCGTTCGAAAGTTGTTAAATCGTAACGTACCGAATGCGGAAGATGCGAAATTGCGTAAAGGTACATAACGTAACATTTATGAGTGGTTTAAGTTTATTTCCTTCGGGACGCTTAATTTCCGCTTTAACGATTCTCTCAACGCAGCTCTTTCTCTCTCTCTCTTTCTCTTTCTATAAATAAACACATTTTAATAATACATCACATCCTCGCAATTTTATCATCGCAATTCTATCGCGTAATTCTGTCGCGTTTCGAGCGCCAAGGAGCGTAATTGAGCACAAAATAAGGCACTTGTACGCGTGTTGAACGATTTTCCGCGAGAGGGCCGCACGCTAAAGTTCAAAATCAAACAAACGGCCTGTAATTAAACGCTCGCGGGTGGTTGCGGTCGAATTTGCATATAATTGAGAATTAAAGCGTTTCGCGATAGAGATTGGGAAAGGTGGCGACGTGGAAACGATCTGGTCTCCTGTAACGTTCGCCAAAAT
Source organism: Solenopsis invicta (assembly GCF_016802725.1). Taxonomy (NCBI): domain Eukaryota; kingdom Metazoa; phylum Arthropoda; class Insecta; order Hymenoptera; family Formicidae; genus Solenopsis; species Solenopsis invicta. The sequence continues at coordinate 24,501,452 of NC_052668.1, forward strand.
TTTCGTCACGTTTTGTCAGCGTTTATCGCTGTCGACTTAAACCGCCGGTCGGTGGTAATGTATGCGTTCCTTTACCCTCGCGGTAATGTATGCGTACTTTCATTTTGCATTCCGCTGACGGTGCATGGCTTCTCTCGTTCCAGCCTTGATTTATTTAAAATTAATCACGTTCGCGTTTTCAGATATTAATCAAACCGCGAACCGCGTTATTCTCCAATATTTTCATTAAAACTTCGGTTCGCGCGCGATATTATCTAACAAGATAAAATAAATTGAGACATTTAGTAATGAAATAAACGTTAATAATGAAACGTTAATAATGAGATGGATTTTGACGTAGACTCGTTTCGTTACCACGCGGTTTTGCCGGAGGGCAGGGGAGGGGAGGGGGACGTTCTGCAATTATTCTTGCGCGGTGGCGTCTACTCGTAAATTATCGTCAATGCGACACCCGGTGGTAACACGAGCGAATACTATTGCGTCGATCTGCTTCGAGACATTTGCGAAATTGAATTTAGAGAAAAGCGAGACCGGCATAAACAAGTGAAACATCTGCGAATTTTACGCGACGTGAGGAAACATTTCATCAACACTTCTATTCATTAACACTGCTACTATAAACACGACAGTCTTACAAGCTTGCATTTGGAACATGTTTATAAAGGTGTTAGCTTTATCGTTATTTTATTTTTATTGTTCATTAGACGTAAACATAAAGGTAAAATAACAGAAAAGTGCGCTAATATCTTTGTAAGCACTTTATAAATACGGGTCATAATCTCGACACAATAGTACAATGAAATATTTACAATGATAATTACAATGAAATATCATTGCGCATGTTTCATTGTAAATATTATTACTAAAATGAAATATTAATGGAATATTAATTAATCGTTGTTTAATTAAATCATGTTAAACTAATTTTATTTACCCTTCCCTCCTTTTAATAATTCGCAATATAAAAGAGGCTCTCCAGCCTAAAAAATTGAACGGGAGGCACACGATTTGCAACAGAGCATTTATTCGTTCAGTAATTGGTAACGCTTGGGAGCCAAATACAATACGTGGAATAAATTTAGCGTAAGAAGTAAGAAGTAAGTGTCAAGATAAGTACTTCTGGTGTAGAGAGCTGGAGTATGGACCTAAACGAATAAATTATTTTTATCTCTTACTCCAACTCCACCCTTTACGCTATATATTGTAAACGGCCCCTTACAGAGCAAGAGCTCGATGATACAATTTCACATAAAATTTTCACGTTTTATGTATGTACAATCTTTCTTCTATCAATGTAATTCAATACGAATTCTTATCAGTACTGACAGAAGAAAGATTAAGAAACTAATAAAGATATTAAAATGTCAAAGAAAAGATGTAAAAACCGACTTATCATCGATAAACAATTAAAGAAAAAAAATACATCAATGTGTTTTTAGTAAAAACAATACAAAAAAAAATAACTGAAAGTGGCCAAGAAAATGATTTATTTTCCGTGACGTCGATTAATTGATCCAGAGATTATATTACGTCACATGAATCGTGATACTGATTTACATTTACAAAATATCGAAGAAGAAAGTCGTTAAGGATCGTTTAGGATCATATTTTGCAATAAGATGCCATTATTATACGACCCGTAATTGTGACTGTCACTTTACGAACGCTTTTATTATCAAGCGACACCGCAACGTTTTTTTTTTACTAGTGTTGTGTCATATTTAAAGAGAGTTGAATAATTCATGAACATTTCATGCTCTTATGCGAAAATAGTACAATAAAACTCAATTTTTTTAATTGCAAAATGTTTTTTATGCTCCATTTCACACGAATAGAGTTTTTCATATTTTTTTACATTCTGTTTACGATATTATTAAAAACCGTCATTCTCATAAAATTTTTACAAACTGGAGGCCCTCCTTAATACCGCGAATTATCAAACAAAAGTAGCAAGTATAAACAAAATTAGCTTAACATAGGATAATTTAATTAAGAATTTTTAAAAAATTATGTAAAGAAAAGCATACGGTCAAAAAATTCGAAAAGTTTAAGAACATTCGTATACTAAATTATAAACTCATTCTCAAAATCTGAGATCAAATTCTTATATTATGTGAAATAACTGAAGAACTTCCTTAACACCTCCTTTTTCCGTTCCAACTATTTTACTTACCTGTGTGAAAAACTTTCAGAAAAAACTAGTGTGTTTATTGAACCTTGGATTATAGGATTTAGCAATCATGCATTTAGAAATCATCTTTCAGTCGACGAAAATTCGCTTAACATTGAAAACGTTAAATTCTTATCAGACTCTTACGCTTAACATCTGTGGATTAATTAAACGGGCAAAGCTACACGCGAAAATTGAAATATATCAGCTGTTCACACCGCTAGGTTCAATTTTACAGCTTGACGCGCACGGTCGTAAAATTTTGCGTTACGCGCACCATGACGGGAATCGAGAGGTTTCACTGCGAATCAAATCCCATATTAAAACGATATACATACGTGCGGCTTGCGTATATCGTGGCGAGCGGCTACGTGAGGGAAAAGACGAAACACTCCGACTATTTATACATGCGATCGTGGATTGGTCGGTTTTAGAGGTCGGCGAATTAGCAGTAAAGCTGGTATCAAAATATCGATGTCAGCTGTAATACGCGAAAAGCTCGCGGTATCGCTCGCGGTGGCATATGAAATGACTCTTTCGGTGGTCCATATCGTGCTGTATCCGGCATCGATCTAGACATTTGATACTCGATATGTAAAATAAAAAAAAGAAAGAAAAAATGTATGTAACGTTTCAGGCAAATCGTACGGACGAGCCTGACAATTTTGTGGCAAAAATAATTTACACAATTGCACGCATTATACAATTACATGCGAAGTTTATTCACGAATTAATTAATTCCGCTTTTTACCGTCGCGCAGCGAGCTTTCATTCTGCCTTTCGCGTCGTAAATGAATTTATCGCGTTAAAATGCTCCAAACAATATTGTGAAAAACAGCGGCGGACGCGTGGGAGAGCGTATTAATTGTCGGCGATTTAGCGTCGTCATTCGAGCGTTCATTTGCGACGTCGAGCTTTACGGCCGTGTTTCGTAAATCGTATTAAAGTGCCCTGGTACGTCGATGCAGGGGTTTTTAATCGGATTCCCCGACAAAAATCAGATTAATGATGGTTCTCTGTAGGCATTGAAAATTGTTCAAGAATGCTGAAAATTCCGGACTCCGTATTGCGCAACGCCAGCTGCTCGTCATTTCGCAAGCAAAGCAAAGCTTTCATGCGAAACCATACTCCGAGGAGAAAAAGTATAAATAATTTCGTGTAATCATCGATTTTATCATTATTTCATGCATATATGTATGTAAACGAGCTCCGCGTTGTGTAGCACGTTTAACAAATGAGAGGTAAAAGAGAGAGAAAGAGAATTTAAATTTTTAATGTTAACCCGACAAACTTTTACCGAAAAAATATTACTTTCAATAGTATAACTCTAAGTTTGGTTAAAATATATCATTCGTCCTCAGAAGCTCCCATATGGAAGCTTCCGTAAAGTGGCACCAAAAAAAAAAGAAAAAAAGTAAACGCGAACATTGCGAATATTGCGACCGCGTATACGGTATTACACTTCCCGGGCCGATTTATCAAAGGGAGGTGGAAAGTACGAACAAAGTTAACTTCCCGGATCGCGGGGAGAATTCCTCGTCGCAGCGTCTTCACGCCATCCCCGAGGCTTCGCGTCCAACTTTTTCGCGTCCAACTTTTCCCGCCGTAGTTACGTGCCATCCGCGGATGCAGCTGCGACTGTCGCGAAATCTCGCGCCGCGCGATCTCCTTGCTTTTAATATTCACGGTGCAACTTGACATCACGCGAATTACAATTTGTTAAGAGCTCGAGGAGTTTCTTACGTGTAATTATGAGAAATGCGTCTGAATGTTTTTTGTTATTTGATTCCGTAATAATGTCGCTTTCTTAAAAGTAATTGTACGTCTTTATTAAAGTGTTCATTAAATAATATTATGTATGTAACAAAGCTCGATCGAGGACAATGTCTTTCTCTAATCCGAAAATCGAAACTATTTTATTGGATTTTACGTTGGTCTTCAAGCTTTTTTGGTATACATTTGTTAAATTTCTTCTAATATAATAAATCATTCCATATTAAATTTATAATCTGTAAAAATAAATTTATAGAATTATTCAAAACAATTCGGAGCTTCATGAATTTTATATTATCAATGCGCTTATGAGCATTACCATACCTCAAAGAAAATTTTTTTCGAGTCAAAAAATATTTATTTAAATAAAAAAAAGTGCATTGCTATATAATTAGAGAAAAGATTCTTTAATTCAAAGAAATTTTTTAATTGTTTTTTTGAAATAAAAATTGAAGAAATAGTTTAGCTATGCAAAGCAAATTTTTTTTAAATGAAAAAAATATATTTTTAGAATTAGGACTATCAAATTATTTTTTACATTTTTGTCAGTATTTTTTTAAATTAAAAAATTATTTGTTTAAATTAAACAAATAATTCGAGTAAATAACTTATTTTAAAAAAATTAATAAACTATCATTTTTTTAAATAAAATAAATTCTTTTTGCTCAAAAGTAATTTCATTCCAATTAAAAAAAAAATCAAATTAAAAAACAATTTCATCAATTTAAACATAATTTTTTCGTGTACGTATGTGTATATATAAAATATACGATGATTATCGTTATACCGAGTGGCAAAATTGTATTAAATAGCTAAAAATCAATAGCGTAAGTAATATAGCTTTTTAGTTTCTGTAGTACGATTTTAAAACGCAGCTCTGGTGGTTAGCGAAAAACTTTCTTAAAGTGTTGTTTTAAACTTTATTCCATTCAGTAGTTTACGTGCTTCCAAACTGACAGCTGAAATGGAGAAATGACCACCTGTTTTTTTTTTCTTTTTACAGAAACCTTGTCTTCTTAAATTGGGCATACCACCTGCGACTGGAATTGTCGAAGGGACATTTGAAAAAAGTAACATCCTGACTTCAATAAAATTTGAAAATACGAACGCCAAGCAAGCAAGCTACTCAATAAAATAAAGTGAGAAATACAATTTTGCTATCCGTTAATATGGTTACAATTATTGTGTATTAAATGCAATAAACTCATAAAAAATTCATAAAACACGGACAACAATATTGAATAATCTTATACATTTAATATAATCGGATTTTGAGTTAGAATCGAGTCTAAAAGATTAATATACGAATTAAATCATCTCTTCGTATTTTTTATATTTCTCGCGTTCGATGTGTTCGCGGAACAGCGAATTTGGCTATCAATAGTGCGGAAATACGAAATTTTATTAACGAACTAAGCCAAGAGCGTTCCAACAGTTTCCATCAAGTTGAGAAAACTTGCAAAAGTTTTCTATGTCGGCACGCGGAAATTATCGCAAATGGTGATAAAAATGTAATTGCGTGTAAAGAATAACCGAATTATGACTTTCTCTTGGTCTCAGTCTGCTTGCGAGTTTCTGGAAAGCTCTCGCGGTGTGATCAACGTCCACAAGCTCGTTTCGCGTAAAGGCAGGATGCGCCAAATAAAAGGAAACAAAGAGAAAGAAAAAAAAAGAAAACTGCAAACTTGCGCGTTCCCACCAGCGGTAATCGAGGAAGCTCGATGTGCTTTCCCTTTTACGAAGCCACGGATAAATCGCTGACTCCGGCGAAAATTCGCGCCTTAAACCAGCGTTGAATCAGCGTTGCAAAAATAAATACGAGGCCGGTATCAGACTCGGATATTTTTCCAGCTGCTCGTCCTTCAATTTACATACACAGCATTTTCATTAACCCGTGTAACTCGACTGGCATTACTGCGCGCGGCGAGGTTTTAATTATTTTCATTGTAGCACTTTTTCGCGTGCATATGTAATCAATTAACGGTATAAAAAAAAATATTTCAATAAATTTAAAAGAAGTACGTTTATATGTGCGTACACTTTCTTCGTGGATTCTTAAGTTGCCTTGCCTTGCACTGTATACTTTTCTTTTCTCGACTTTCCATGTACGTTTGTGTAATAACATGATATTACCGAAATAAAAAAATAAGTGCAATCTGACAAATTACACATTTAAATGAAATTAATGTCGGTATAGTCGCAGACGTGCGCGATAGTGACACAAAAGTTGGCTAAAGTAAACATTTAAATCCTGATATAATTCCTTTCTAATGCAAATACATTTTTTTTTACCGAATAAAAAAAAAGTAGCGAGTTTGTCTGGAAAGCCAGCAAGTGCTCCGACACAGCAAATAACCTCTAACATTTTGGTAAAACCAGACAAAGAATATTTACGGTTCAGAAATCCGACAGCGTGACTATGCGATCACGTGTCGACGCGAGAATTCCAATAATTTTACTCGGCGAATTTTTCCGTGATAGAGAGGTGATTGTATTGGACCGTTCATTTTTATCTATTATATATTTCTCTATACTCAAGCCAATTCATATATATATATATTTTTTTTTTTTTATTGTCAAACGTTGGAATTTAAGAAATAATTTTGCAGAATTAATTAATAGTTTTAGCGCAGCAATCTGCTTTGTCCTTTAAATACACTTTCTACGGATTACAACGAATGTAAAAAAAATTCAAATGAGAGCAGATCTTTCTCTGCTGCGTGCTATTAAAAGAAGAGCTAGGGTAAATATACGTAGAAGGAGAAATGCGAGATTGTCAGCGGGAAGAAACAAAAAGAGCAAAACAGCGCGGCAAGAGGTGATTGGTTCGCGTATTTATATTTATACTGTATAAACTTTCATCAAGTAGAAGCGGTATTCCATACACTCTGCCGCAAACCGCTTGCCTGACTTATAATTTCAAATAGAAATAATGCGCAAGTTCGCTTTTTGTTATTTCAATACGATGATCCCTCCTCTAAAAGATTTTTCGCGTGCTTCTTCCCCCCCCCCCCATTGGTTTTTAAATCGATTCCAAGTATCGCGCGTTACGTCTACGTATTGAAAATCAGGTCTTAATCGTGCAATTTTGGCAATCTTGCTAAATTACCCGTCTCGGCGAGAACGTACGTAAGCTTAAGACAAGCAAAGTTCACGGTTGTTTAGGAATGCTAATGAATGCGGCACTCGATTCCAAGTCGGTTCACGTCGCGCGCCAAACGCCGTGGACCAGAGCGCGGTGCTTCTGCCGGAAGTGGATTGCATAAAACGAGGGGAAACGCCTAGAATCTCGGCAGCATCTCGAGACTTTGTCTACCGAAATGTTTCAAGTGCGCGCGCGGGAGAGAGCATCGAATTCGAGATAAAGCAGATTTACGTTTTTAGTTCGTTTTTCCCGCGCTCATCTCGTCCTCCTTCCATTTTTAATGAGACTTCTCCATTAGATCCTTCAAAGCGACGTCTACCTTATCCGATTCTCGCAGCGCAACACTGAGAATACATTTTACCAGACTTATTAATATTTATGGCATTTCAAGATCCAGTGATGAATCGATGTGGCATTTGTCGGCAAGTCAACGTCCGACAGGTTTGCGTTAATTTGATAGATGTGATAAATAATAATAATAAATTATAATCATAAAGAAAAATCGATCCGCAATGAATGGATAAAACGGCTGTAACCCCACTGCAATGGTAATGTATACAACAGAAAAAGCTGAATTCTTTACAGATACATCGGATGATCGATAGTTCCGAAGTTACGTTTCAATATCGTGGAAATCGATGGTTTCGTAGTTGCCGGGAATTGAAAATACATAGCGCCTCTCATCCTCGCGGGCGAAAATGGGTATAACAGAACCGGTGTATCTCCGAATAAAATTACTTTTCCGAAAGCAGACGTCTTACGTTACGAGTTTTGCGAAGTGACGAAATAAAACGACGTGGATATCTATTCTGGCCACGTCGGAAAACGCGAAACTGCCTAAACCGTAGCGCGATGGTACATGGAATATCACGGTGGGGAACCTTTTAAGACGTGGCATCACAAGAGTACTTTTGCGCGGACGTATGAAAATGGCTTTTAGAACTCTATTAAAATTCTATGAACGGTATCTACGCTCTTTCGGATACGAGCATTCTTACCGAGACTATCTCACCGTCGTTTTGCCATTAAACTGGGCACTCGAGCCGGTCTTAATTAATGTGCTCGACGAGAGAAGGAGCGAGGAAAAGATCCGTCTTTTGTTTTCGACGTTCAGCGGACGAGAGTGGACATTCGAAGAAAGAAAGGACATTGCGATCTCATAGAGAGAACGTGAGATCTTGTTGACTCTCTCCATTGGCGCTGATCGAGAATCGCGAGAGCGAAAACAAGAGTGCGGACAGCGGAGAAGAAAAGAAGCTCTTGAAGCGAGTGACGTAAGCGAATGGTCAATCTCGAGTGTTCGCGAGAATAATTTCGTCTCGAACTAATTCTTCCTTGCACTTTGTCCCTTTTAACCGCAATTGATACGAAACCGCGTTGTCTCGAGGAGACATTTGCTCTTTCATCGCGAACGAACGTCTCTTTGTCGTTTTTGCAATTGTCGGAAACGCTTTCCCCCCCTCCCCCGCCCTGCTCTCTTTCGATCATCTCGGTCACCGCAGCGCGCCGGAGGAAAAGTGGAGGCAGATACTTGAAAATTTCTCCGGCGGAAGCGCGCGACATCGGGTATCAAGTGTCTTTTCTACACAAACCGCTTTTTGATCGCAATATCGAGTAATGCTTTTGTGTTCCCTCCCGTTCTTTCATCCCATTTTCCTCGAAACGAATTTCGCATTAATTTCACGCGTCGAGCTCATATTCTTGAGCGCATCTCAGGTTTCTCCGCTCTCTCTCGAGAGAGGATGCTGCATTACGGCCGGATGAAAGAAAACAGATAAGAATTGCTGGGGGAAGAAGAAGAGGCGAGCCACTTCCGTACCATCGCGGTAGCGGAAGCGAGAGCAAGGCTGGAAATCTACCGTGACCGGAGGATCCAGCGGCGTCGTGGATGGGTACTTCGCGTGCAAGTCAGTGTAAATACCCTCACAACATGAAACTTACGCATCTCCTGCTCTTAGGTGGATACGTGTATTCCACGGGCGGTGCCACAGACAAACGACCGAATTTGCGAAATGTGCATACGTTACGAGCGTTACGACGTCATCCTGAGAGAATATCTTGAAATCTGCATTGCAATTCGCGAGACGCTTTGTTTCATACACATACGCGGCATTAGCACAGCAAATATGTGTCTCGACATTTCGGAATCTCGTTAATTCTACGGCAAAGATCATTTTTGTACATTGTATATGTACATGAATTGCAAAGCGCACTTATGAATTGCAAAGATTGTTCCTATATACATGAATTCTTATACATTCCGCATACATAACGAAGAAAAAGTATGGAAACGTGAAGAACTTAAGTGGAACTTAAATGGGAAAGAACTTTTCATAGATATAAATTGTTATGTAGAATGTAAAATGTCTATAACATAATTTTGATATGAAATATCAAAAGAAGAAAATTGAAAATAAATTGAAAACAGAAATATAGAAAATTTTTTTGTGCTCCGAGGTCTGCGCTTTTTGGCGGCGCTTCACCAAGGATTTGCGAAAGGATCGGTTTAACGTTGTCCGACTAGCTTTTTGCTGCCAAAGCGCACTAATTCCATAGATTAAGATTTATCGACAACCGTTGCGAGTGACATTTAACAACGAAATCGGACAAATCCCTAGCCGAGGTAGAAAGTCCAGTTAATTGAACGAGCCGTAATTCAAGCGGCAAAATAATTTCAGCTTGTTCTTTTCTGAAAATCGATATCTGTGCGCCAATAACTGCGGAAAGCAGTCATGCGAAATTCTTTGCGAATCTTTGAGGAAATTCCACGGGGATTCCACTCAAGACATGATATCAAGTGTAAGATTATGGACCTTTACATGACTAGTGCTTCTCATAAGTTTAATCCTATCGTAGCATAAGACGTGAATTAAATGAGCGTAAAAATCACATGTAGAAGTATTGATAAGATTTTAATGAGAGCTCGATTAGTTTGCCTGAATATAAATCTGGACCTTGCATGGCACGTAATAAATAGTTCACAAGGCTCTTGTATGAAAAAAAAAATTTTTTTTTAAATCGGATTTCCATTGCTTACTACTTCAAATAATCAACTGCAGACCTCATTATAAAATAATATTTAAATAAAAAATCCCTATTATGCCCTACAAAGTAAACATAATAAAGACTTATTAAATACATGTTTTTCTTACATGTAATGTTATTCATAAATCATTTTTCTAGTTGTTATAAGTTAATTCTAATAAATAAGAGTATTTATTATATAAAATCAAATTCTAATAAAGGTTTTATTAGATAAAAGTAAGGAAACTTCTTGGCTATGGTATCCTTAATAATAATCAGGACCTAATCAGATTAAAATAAGAAACTCTTTCTTATGGCATCTCCAATAAATAATAATCAAGGTCTCATGTTACACATAAGACTATCCTTAATAAATTTCTACACAGGACGCTTGAGGAATATTCGAAAAAATGCGATTATTAGTGCAACGAATAAAAGTCTGCATTTTTGCAGAAAAAAGAATTTTTTAAATATATATTATAATTGTTATAACAATTGTGATAAAAATTTGTAAACTTTTATAATTTTTCAAAAAGTACGCTGAGAGAAAAAATTCCTAAATTTTAATAAATATTTATTCGAATAGTACTAATGCAACATTTACTTACGGTACATAAATATTCACTCTATGAGACAAAAATATACTTAAATTTAATTAGTAGTTCTTACACTAAATAAATATATATTTATTTAGTAAATATTCCATTAATACCATTCGAATAAATATTTATTAACATCTAATAACTTTTCCCTCGGTGTATTTTCGGATATAAGTTCATATAAAACTTTTCTTTCAATTATTCAGTCTCATTAACACATCGTATAAATTTGGCCACGATCTTTCCGAGCATCTCGTAGAACATTAGACGCAAATTTAAGTAGAATATCTTTTTCATTTCCCAGTTTTGCGTATTTACATAATTTAATGTACTAAAAGTTTAATATTATGCGAAATAAATAACAATTTCCGTGTACATGTCGTCACGCTCGCAGTCTAGCTTCGTTTGAGAGAAATTTCCTCGAGATATAATGTATGCATTCGTGAGGTCATTGCACTTTTTATTAAAGAAACAATTTCACGAAGACAAAAATATGCGTTACGCTGATCCCGCACATCTTGAGAGGAGAATTCTGAAAGGAATATTGTCCGAGAGAGATAGAAGAGCTCGTGAGAGCTCTCGCGGTACGATCATTACCTTTGAAGAATTAATCGCGCCCTTTCTTTTACATCCGTCCCCCCCGAAATTATTTCTAGACGATACCTTTGTCAGAGCTCGGCCCCATTCATCGGATCAACCCTCACGTCCTCGCCTCACCTAGAACACAGAACGTCGTATCCGTAATTAGTACGCAGACCACTTGTGTAATTAAGAGCGTGCGACCGACAACGTGTGTCACGAAGTAGCCAATTACGACATAGATACTATCTCGCGTCAAAGCACTACGTAATAATGCTTTTAAAAACCCGTTGGAACTCCATGCTTTTTACGTTTAACATTTTTCTTACACGCTGAAAACGTGAGTTAAATTTTTTAGCTCTTCTCGTCGTAAACATTTCCTACATTTGAATGAGATTATAACAGAGATTTTTCTTGGAAAAGATCAAAAGCTTACTAAATTTTTTTTTTAATTACGCATATCTTGTTTCTTAAAAAAATAATCTTAAAAAAAATCGGTGTAAGAACAGTATATCGCATTCTAGTGATAAATAAATCGTTCTTTTCAATCAATTTCGACTTTAACTGTTTTATCGTACCTTATCTTTTTATTTAATCAAAAGTAGAGTATAATCGTAATCGTGCAACAACTCTGCCATTATCTCCCGCGATCTCTTTACGTAAAATCGCTTGACTAATACGTTCCAGGAATCTAACGCGTGTCTCGAGGGACTCCTTGCGTTTACTATTTCTCTTTAAGTTCAACCGGAATAATAAAGCACGCAAAGCGCAAACACGACCACGGGCTGGAACTGTCGTTACTTTGTGTGTCCGCAAGCCACAAGTACCTACATCTTCACTATCCGCCGGAAAGTCTCGCTGGAGAAACTTCGCGGTTCGTTCGCATTCATTTACGAACTTCGGATTTCTCTACTGACAAAAGTGCTCTATGAAAAGTGCATCTCTAAAATACCAATTCTCTCGGACTTCACCGATTCGATTGGCGGAGTCGTGTCTTTACTATTATGATTATCCCCCGCGACAATGGCCTCATCTTCGAGAGACCGAAATTCCAGACGGGACGAGACGTATACAAACTCGTTGATTGCTCGCAGCTGTTGCCGAATTCACGAGCAACGCCCAAGGCCGCACTTACGTGAGAACTGGTCAAGTGAGAGTTCCCACGGAATAGTTTTGTTTAAAAATGATGACAAATAGCGTGTTATTACGATAACACGAATCTCGTTTCTCTCGATAAAAGTAGGTGACGTTTCAACTTATTTTGACATAGCGGTTCCGAATCTGCTATTACTTTTGCATATTGCGATTAGAGAAACTTAAAAAAAATGTGCAAAAGAGATAAAAATAATTAAAAATAATTCAATTAACAATTATCACATTAATCAAATTATAAATAAAATTTACAACATAATATATATACAATATGAATTAATATCTAGTTTTCTTTTTTCAGAAGTTACACGTGACTATTGTAATTTTTACTTTTTAATTTAACTCTCTCAAATTATCTGATTTATCTGTTAATATCATTTAATGAATAAAAACGGTTTGTCGTAATTTTAAAACCATCCAATGTTTTAGGAAACAAGATCTAACAAACAAGAGCGCGTTCAAAGGCAGACGCGAATGCTGTATGATGAACTGTTTTTCTAACGGTGGAAGGGTTAAGTCCTAGATTCTTGTATACGCAAAGAGCACACAGTTTCTCGAAGGCTTTGCCTGAAGGAAGGCAATATTTGCCTGGCGAGTTACTCTGTCCAGCTAGGAGAGAATCCTAGCGTTCGATCAAACATTTATATTGGACCACACTGAGCGCGCCGGATCTCCCCGAGTGCGAGAATCGAAGAGCAACCTTGAGGATCCGCCGTTTTTGCTGGCATACGAGACTCGTCAATACTCCAAAGCAAATACACCTAGCCTAAGCCGTCGTGTCGTTCATTAGAGCGAAGTATGAGCTAGCTACGCGAGTCGAGCTGGCAGCCAAGATACGCCTAGTTCGTTGGATAATCATGACAAATAAATCATCCCCTCGGAACTTCCTGCCTCTCTAATGCGTGCGGAATCATATTTGCGCCAGAATACCCGGCGAAACATAATGCGCGTCTCTGAGCGATCCTTACAAGTTATTGTTCGCGTCTTGACTGTGCCGAGCAAACTTCGTGGATTGCCGCGCATTCTAACGACCTAAGCGGCGCGGTGCCGCGATGTCTCACTCCCATCGCAGCGTTTGTTAAACAACGTTAAATAAGCGGTATATTAATTTTGTCTGTGCGGCATGTATGTTAATCTCGGTGTGCTAATCAAATGTTAAAAAGCCACAGTCCATAATTTACCATTTCAATTACGCGCACAGAATTTACACACGTATACGAAAGGCAACGAGATTTTCCGCATGTACATATTTATGATGTTGCGTTACCGTGGCGCGCGAATATTGTCTCTCTGTTTTCCCGGATCATTGCCTTTCTTGTTCCGAGTGAAATTGGCTTTCGAGAGAGTCTTTATGGGAATTGTCTTATCTCGCATACGTTCCGCTGTACGCAGCTACAAGACCGCTCTAGTCCAAAGTAGAAGGGCAATAACGTCTTTTTGCGTGCTCTCGGAGATCAGGCTCGCTCTCTTTCTCTCTCTCTCTTTCTCTCTCTGGATGGATGGATGGATGGATGGATGGATGGATATTAAATAAGCGATTAACGTGTATAAAGACGACGTGGGCGGCGAATCCTGTGTATACGTGTGTCTGCGAAAGGATTATTATCCAACTTCGATTACAGCATGTCATGCGAGAGACCAGAGACTCTATTTACACCGACGTCGATATTTAATTCTATTTCTGATACGTTCGCTCTCCGCGCGGAGAGTCAAACTTCGCGGGCCTATCGATATTTCGCTCTCGAAACGGGAGAAAAAAAAAGAGAGGATTTCCCGCGAAGAGATAGACAGTACGATACGGGATAAAATTTTCTCGTTCGCTTGTCGGTTCCAATTTCGTGTAATTAACGAGACAGGATTAGCGACGGAGTGGCAGAGGGAAAAAGAGAGGTAAAAAAAAACCGATAGAAAGAGTGAACGGCTGGGGACAAGCGTCCAGATTAGATTTTGAGGATTTAATTAAACGAACGATGACTCCGCACATTTAACAATTTTTGTATTTCTCTTTTTTTCCCCGCAAAAAATATATTTGTGTTCAGCGTATATATTTTTTTTGTATATTGTCATGTTGCGATACGTGGAGCGTCCCACTGCGAGTGTTCATTCTCTTTTATTTTTCAATCCGGCAGAGATTAAATTTTGAGTTGTTGTTAATATAATCTGTCTTTTTATTTAGAAAATAAAAAAAAACGTGTAGCTATTTAACGGTTGACTGCGTAAACGCGACATTGAAATGTACGTTCTCAAATATCCCTTTGCGTTTTAAGTTCCGCTCTAGACATCGATTCATACACCTATCTTACTTGAAACTCGCAGATCAAGCGAGAGAAAGAGAGAGAGAGAGAAAGAGAGAGTTCAGTTAATATCCGGTGCGACCGTATCTCTCCTTCAGTCAAGAACAATCGAGAAGAAGATATCAGAGACCGAGGAAATCAAAGGCATGTTGCTCCGATCTGATCGCCGAATGAATGCACACTGAATTCCTCGTATCTGACAGTATCGCTAAATTTTATACGTTCGAGAAAAAAAGTTTAATGTTGGAATAGATTTATCGCGCGCTAGCTCTTCCCCTTGACCTCCTCTACCTTCAAGATACACGACGATATTTTATTTTGAGAGACGCGATGCAATTTCCTGGCTCGAGTGATATTTTAATTTTCATATATCTCATACGAGACCGGATTCCGTGGTTACACATGGCAAAAAGTGCGCTCTTTTCATTTTATGATGAATAATAACGCGGCAGTCTGTTTACCGTCTATTTCTTTCAACGCGCTATTCCTCGATATTCATGTCTTCCTGTGTTGTCGATATTAGTAGGCACACTCATTCACATGGGTGAATAAATACCCGGCGAAAATAGAAACGCGAATCGACGAAACGAGAGATTTCCATTTTCTCTGAATTGAATACCGGCGAACGTCTGAAGTTTTCAAAGCTCTTGTACTCAAACTTCTTCTATAAAATCAACTATAATCTTCCGCTATCCGAAATTGTGTTGTTAAAATAAACGGATGATGAAAACACGTAAAACCTTTTTAACTTTCAGATCTAGAAAACGTCTTTCAACTTTTCAAAGATAATAATTGTTAAACAATAATAATTTCAACCAGATCGTTTAAAATGTAATTACACGAATAAGTAAGTAGAGGAACGATTGAGGCTGGATCTTGGTGTATAATGTTACTGTTTAAATCTCAAATATATTGTATTTTCAGTTTTCATAAACTGCGCAAACACGTCGGACTTGAAACGCAATGATAAACTGAAGCTAGAAATATCGCACGTCAAATTAATCGTCAATTTAATACCAGCACATTTAAAAAACTGTAAATAATTTATTGCAAAAAATAATAATTATTACTTTTTCCTCTGTACGATGCAACGTGTAATGCATATTAGAAAAACAACTACTACAAAATACGCACGTTTTAATGATACTTTGAAAGAGAGAAATTTTCATCTGGAATGAAACTCTCTAACAATGTGTCCGTTCTATTTACGAATGTATCGGTCGAACGAATAATCGCTATTGCTCTGTTGGGTAAATTTCGGAGCAACAAGTCGCGCGCGATTCGTCACATAGATAGACTTCGAGTGATTGGGCATTTAAAGCTTGATAAATAATTATTAACTCTACAATCGGGATGATTTAGTTAATTATTGAAATACGTACGCCTACAATTAATCACGTTTTAACAGGTGATTCACAAGCAATTCACAGTAAAACATCACGAAAGTGCGTATACCACGATACTATTGTAAATAATTTATATTTATATTTTTACGAGATACAAATAAAAATGTAAATGCAGACCGAATTTTTATATAGCCTTAACTTTGACGTTCCATGATGAAAAATGGTAATTACAACATAATCGCAGGGCTAGTAAGTACATGTGCAAGATTTAATAACACCGGATTAAATATCACGATTGGATAACGAAAGATCTAGTATGAAAGGCATGCTGGACACCCAATTACGGCGGGTTTAGAGATTCAGTCACCGTGGCCGACTGGGCCCCGCAACGCTTGTACTACTACAAATCCCAGTTCTCACTATGGAGATCGATATCATGAGATTCTGACCTGTTCTTGTTTAGTGTTTACGCATGCAAGCGTGTGTAACAGATGTACACGCGATGTACATTAAATTACGCGCAAAATCTCAATTTCGCATACATCCATGGAAGGAACTTGTGATCGTTCGAAATTGCCCGGATCACATCGGTCGCGAATCGATTTACAGGTAGAATCATGATAATTAATCATAGATAGCCGAGTAACATTATCAGTAAACCAAATCCCAAACTTCGTGCTCCAAATCCGTTTGCCATTTCATTTATGTTAGGCTACTATCAAATATTAATTTTATATTAAATATAGAATATACTAAACACTTTTTTTACGATCATGATTTTTAACAATTGTTCGTTTCTGAAAAGCATGTCTGACAAAAATGGAAAAAAATTGCGAGAAAATGCACCAATTAATTTATTACCTAACATAATGTTACAGATAAATCATAATTCAAAAACCTTTTTAAAAAACAAAGATGTTATTGAAGTAATAATATAGAGTAAATGCACCTCAGTAATATATAGATTGCGTTGTAGAACTAATGATTAAAGAAAAAAAGTTTTGTATCAATTGTTCTTGAGGAAAATAAAATATGTGTGTGAAATTATCAAAAATTCACTAATATTTAAAAAGAAAAAAAAATATTTTTACAAAATCTCGTATCAATCAAATATAAAAAATTTCACGATAAAGAAAAAAAATGCAGATCAAAAGAATGTATTTTGCCTCAATAAGATTGCAGACATTACATTTTATAAATATTATCATTAATTTTTCTTATTTTTTACTTTTTTTCTTCTAAGTATGTAATTTATGTAATAAATCTCTTAGCATTAAAAAAGTTTAACTATAAATTATAGAAAACTATAATACAAAGTTTCTGATCCTTCATATTTTTTGTAAATTTGCTTACTTAAAAAGTTATAAATGTTTTGCAAAGATTGAAGCGTATTTTTGTAAAAGAATCATATCGTTTTAATGTAATATATAACGTTTGACTATTGGAAAATGTTTATCCTATAAAAACGTTTTGTGAAAATGAAATCTTCGGAATTCGATATCTCATTTGCAATGATGCGGTAATAAATTCGATTATTATCGATCGATGCCTCGTTTCGCTTTATTAATTTACACCAAATCATATTACTACGATCGTCGAGATCTATTTTTAAAACAGTAAAATTCAAAGAGAGAAAATAAACACGTATTAACCTTTGATTATCGTTTTTCTGATTTGTGTAAACGAAAGCCAACCCACGAAGAAAATATTAATTTTATATTAAATGTAGAATATACTAAACACTTTTTTTTACGATTGATTGATTGATTGATTTTTGATTGTTTGTTTCTGAAAAGTATGTCTGACAAAAATGTTTTAAAATTACGAGAACATGCATCAAATTAATTTATGTGAAGGAAAACAACTTGTCCCGAACATTTATTGACGTTTATTTCATTTTAGGATCCTAGAATTAAGAAATAATGTCGCATAACGCGAGAGAAAAATTCCAAAGTGCAGCCAAGTCACAGTGTCGATTACATGCAAGCTGAACAATGACATAACGTCGAGCGTTAACTTAACGAAGCGGTTTTATGGCGAATGAAAAACTGAGAAACCGCATAAAAAAAAAATTGCTCTCTTTCCCTCGGGCGTTGTTAATATCCGATGCACATGTCGCGCTGGAAGATTGTCTGGAACGAGCGATGCTCGACGTGTCGAGCAAGGAGAAACGCGGACCTTGATGACAGAATCGTTCCGAATGGGCGGAGGGGATCAATGAGGATGGCGACGCCCGTCCGGGGCGCCGATGCATGGCTATGCGTCGCGACGCTCCTCGAGTTTCCGCACGATGCGCAAACATTCGTTGTGTCTCGCGGAAAAGACAAGTCGAGAGTCGAGAGATCGAGAGTCCACGAGAGGATTGGCTCGATGACTGTGCGCCAGTGCGAGATAAGAGCGTGTCTCTCTCGGATAAACGCGGCTAATTTCGAGCATCAAAGTAAAATTCGCCATTCGGATCGGACGGGACGGGGCGGGACGCATCGGAGCATGATCGATTATGATAATCCCCTGGATGTATCGCTTATCGAAATTCCTACAGGCGCGTGCACGAGATATCCTCGCGATATACTTGGCTTATATTTGCGCCATCGTGCCGTGCGCTGCGCGTCCTAATCTGCATTCGCATTGGACCGCGATGCAAATTGCGAGCATGCAAATGGCAGCAAGATAGTCGCGCGCGGCGACACACACGTCCGATGCAGAAGTAAATCGGCGGCGATAGGAGCAGCCTCGTGTCGCATAGAAACGCGATGGGGTGAGATAAACGTGGACGCGCGGTCCTCGTGTTACAAACCCGCTACGCTTTATTCATCGGCGACCAATTGTTTCTGCCAATTGCGAGCTTGTGGGAACTTCTAATCCCACGTGGATTTCCCGCGAATATCGTTACGCGCGACGCAACGCTCCCGTATTACGCACAGCTTAAACACGGGAGCCGTCCGTGTAGGCGAAATGTGAATCGCGGAATATAAATGCGGGACGCGTAAGAGACGGCATAACTCAGAAATAGACGATCCAAATCGCGACAGAATTCCATCAATAATTTTATGTATTCCGATGCATATAGGTATTGTGGTTTTTCCAGCGTCTTCCCTACGTCACTTGTGGCTCATAATATCACAGATAAACCTGTGATCTAAAATTTATCGCGCACCGTATAAGTTTTCTAAAGTGGATTTAAATTACGGGGATAAAAATAAATTACGCGCGAGAATTGGGCAAATGGAATTTCGTCTTCCATTGTGCAAGACCCTAAATACTATGGCGATTATATGACGCGCATGACGCAAGATAAATTGAATTCAACAAACACGAAATAATTATCGATTTTTAAAACGTCGCACTATCAACTTTAAGAGCGTCATTTCGAAAAATGTAATTCTCGTGTCCGGATTGATTCAACTAATTCTCCGCGTCTCTGAATTTTATCTCCGTGTCGTTACTCCGATCAACTTGAAATTTTTATATCGCTGCTCTTCGGTAATATGCGCGAGTTAAAATTGATTAAATTCAGACGATCGTGAAAGCACTGGACGTATCAAGAGTACCCGGTGTTTTAAAGTACAAACATTTTTGCATTAAACTGGACTGCTCGTGGAAAGTTTCGAATATACTGTACTTGCTAAAAAAGAACAAGCCCCGCGCACAAACGTTATTATATAAACGAATGTCGCCGGCGCGTTATGTAATTAGTTTTACGGCACTGTGAGCCCGAGGTACGGGTGCGTCGTTAAAATCGTGGAAGGGCTATTTATCGTCGTTGAAATAACGGGGACTTGTTCTCGACCCGTTCAATGACACAAAAGCCGCCGCTGCGGGTCCCGGATGACCCGAATTGAATACCTAGATAATTCCGATTCCAGATTCGATGAAGAATTACTGGGTACAGGATAATAAGAGATTTCCAGATGACGAGTTTCGGGTCAAAAGATGGACGGAGCCGTGCGGCATTTAAAAAGTGGATTAGAGCGAAAATTCTTCAGAAGTACCTCGTTGCTCGTGCACAAGTACGGCGAACTTTAACGAGAATTTTAATATCTGCCATCGCCGGGAAGGGGTCGATGTGTTCTCGAAAATCCGCTATTGGAGAAAGAAAACTTTGCTGGAGGACACGACGTAATTATAGCGATTTCTTCATTATATTTATTTATCTTACCATCTTCAAACTATTAGGGATTTTGTAGAAACACTGTTTTAATTAATACAACCTTCGTTTCTACTACGCTTCTTGGTACGGCGTGTATTTTTATTTCTCGCAATGGTGTAACCGCAAAGTTTTATTCGGTACATTTTCGTCGGTGTATACCTTCATTTCCCTCACTTTTCGCAGAGAAATTTGTGCTCTGTTACAAGAAACATCGCTTCCCGCAATTTATTCTACAACGCTTATCTTTTAATGAAATTACAGAGTACTGAACATTCAGCTTTAAAAAAAAATTAATTTACGATACTACACTCAAAAATGTCTCGCAGCCTCAAAATAGCAAAACCCATATTATTACTTTCCAATTACCGCAGATTTTCTCCTTCGGAATTAATTAAATATATATAAAACATTCAACGATTTTCGTTAGAAAACGTTTTTTAAAATTAAGCTTTTACTTTGGCGAAACTTTCATGTTAAAAGATAATAATGAAAAAAATATATTAAATAGTCTTACAAAAGTAATTTTTAATCGGAAGGGAAAGAGAAAAAAGGTACGCAGCTCATTCGCAATATTTTCCAAAGATTTTAACATCAAACTAAAATAATAACAATTCATCAAATTAAGAAAAAAAATTAGATAGTAGGAGCTAGTTTATTTATTTTTTTAAATTTTGTAAGTCATTATTATTTTGGGTTGATGTTAAAATGTTTTGAGTACTATTCATTTATTAAATCCGTAGTGTTATACAGCACATAGTAGTGTTACATATAGATTACGTAAAGCAGGTCTTTATCTCCTACATTTTAATTTTTAGTTAACAGAATTATAACACTGGATTTGATAACTGAATAGTGGCTTTATTCAGACTGAGAATGTTTCACGTACAAAAATTTTAATGCTGAAAATGACTTCAAAGAGAGTTAAAACGTTCGTAAACATTATACAAGAAAAATAAATTACGCTAAATTAATTATCTGTAAAAGAATTTTTTACGCTCTTTGAACCGTGTTGTATTCTTACTAGCTTTTCTAGATTATTTTATTATTTTAAGATCAAATGTGGGCGTCATATATATTTTTTTTTACCACCAAAATGCCTGAAGTGAGACATGCGCACATAATTTGTTGAATACTTTGAAAGGAAGTTAAAAGACAAACTTTTTCGGCTTAAAAAGTTTATATTAGAATCAAGTAGCATTATTCCATATTTTATAAAGAATACAAGAAAGTTTGAGCCTTCTCCCAAAACCAGAAGGGCGGATCCGCTTATGCTATTCATTCAGGTTAAACTTTGGACGAAACGCGTTTTTCTTTTTTACGACTTTAGTGCAAATCGCCCAGCACGAGCGCGTTTTACAACAAAGTTTACGAACGTCGTCGGTGCCCGACTGCAATGTAGAGAAACATCGAGGGAAGAAGCGATAAAGTCGCGAGAGTGAGTGGCGCGTGAAGACGAGGCGCGACGCGCGACACTCTTAGGATGCATAAAACGGAGTCGAGCTTATAACGCGCATTATTTGCAAGAAAGTGGAGACGCTAAATCGCATCAGTCGCTTTTGTCGCGTCGCAAAACACCGCGCCCACCGAAAAGATTTTTGGATTCAATGCAATTACTCTTTTGTGTCACATAAAATGAGATTGATGTCTGGACTCATCGGGAATCGTAATTATTATTGGGAGAATATTTTATTCTTAAATAAAAAAAATTCTTAAATTGAGAATAAAATAATCTTGCTGCTGCTTTATTAATTTTTTCAGACAGATTTGGATTAGACAATGAAAACTTGTAACGTTTCACATTATTCTTGATTTAACAATAGATTGATCTGAAAACAAAAATTTTTTAAATCTTTTTTTTATATAATAGGAGAGAGTTAGTCGAACCTTATGCCAAGTAGCCTTTTGAATTTAAATGAATATAGTTTAGCAAATTTGCCTGCCATTTATAATATAAAATCATTATAAGAGACCGAACATGTGACGGCAGTTTGACAGCTCTGTCATAACATTCATGGAATAGACGTGAACGTGTATTTTCAACAATCATGCGAAAATTTGATCAAAAATAGAAAATCCTTATTAATCACTGTATAAAAATTTTTAAAAATAATTAATTGATTTATATCAAGATAACTACGGAGTATAGAATGCAAAAATATGAGTTTTATGATTACTTCTGCAATTTATTATGAAATTTGTTCCAAAGTTCGACAGTGCTCAGGTCCAAATCGAACCTCTTACTTTTGAGTGATTCTACATTGCTGATTGGCTAAATTAATAATTATATCGAAACTGTAGTCTAGTCATAGCATTAGCAATCGGCCAACCAGATCTAATTCTAAAAATATTCTAGTAAATTATGAACCATCAGACTTGGAATAAATTAAATTTATCAATTGATTTCAAATTAAATTATTTAAATTTTTACCATTTTTTTTCTCAATAAAATTTGCATTTACGACTGTTAATTGCTTGTTTTATTCAATACTAAACAAAAATAAATTAAAATATTGAAAACATGTAAAATTCTATGAAAAAATCAACAAGAATAGGAGAATCCGATTTGCAACTACTGGTACCACTATATCGATTTGGAACTGCTGTATCGAAAGCTCACAAGGGAGCTCGTTTCGTGGACACAAAAAATAAATCGTCCCACAGCGCAAAGGCCCATAAGGGCCACTCGCTTTACGTATAAGCTTTCATTATGATGCATCGCATATGAATTTTTCTTATGAGAGAATCCCTCCCTCATCGATTCCTTATCGATGGTGTTCAGAACAGCAGTTCATCATGCGTTACAGTATCATACAAATTTGTATTAATGTTCTAAATGTAAGAATATAAAAGTTAAAATTTATATGTATCTCTCTTGTCTACAAGACAATAAATCAATTGTTATTTAATTCGATGAAGGAGAATATCATCTTATTATTGTTTTACTTTTATACTGCATAAGGTTGCAATAAGATTAAGTGCGTCAAGAATACTTTTTCGTTTTGTTATTAGAAATCCTTTCTGAAAGGGCGGCGACACGCGACAAAGTGCAAAAATGCGCGCGCGAAGAAATAAGTGAAATACGAACACGGCTACGTTATTCTCGCGACAAAAATTGTAAGTACAAGACAAAATCCTGTATAAGCAAAGTGCTATAAAACATCACTTGAAAGCTGAACGCGACTAAATTATAAACACAAAAATAACGAGCAATAACGAGAAAAATAATGAAATGAAATATGCACAAACACTCGTCCAATTTAATTCTTTGTTTTTATAAGTTGAACCGACGTTTCTCATATTTCAATAATTCTCGTTGTTGCGAAATTAGCGTGTGTCACCACTTTCGAAAGGAACGTCAGATAGCATCGATACTTGTAATATTCACTATGCAAGATGAATATAAATGTCAATATCTTATTAAATTTTAACATCTCCCTCCCCGCGATGCGCACTGCCAATTACACGTGCGGAGTTCAAAGGAAGAAAAATCCATAAACGAACACTTTTACCGGAAACGCCCGTGCATAGATTCCTTTGGAATCGCGCAAACATGTCGGGATCGATCAAACGTAGCCACACGGATTGACGTGCAAATAAACAAATTGGCGTACGCGCGAATCGTTTCGATTAGTTTGTGAACGATATATCATGAATTCGCGGTTCCATTACCCGTATTTTTAGTAGATCTTGACTTCGAATCCGTGACCGTGATCGGAATGCCCGCGGAATCTTTTCCAGAACTATCCTTGAAATATTCAGAACGTGAAAACGAGTTTTTAGAGTTTATAAGAAGTGACCTGGCGCAAAATATATATACGTATGAAACTGACCGTCAGCGAAGAGAGATATATGTCCCTTTCATATATTGATGAAGGTAAATGGCTGCTTTTTAACGACGTGGACCCTGAGTCTCGCTTACAACGCGTCAATAATTGTTATATTTCAAAGAAAATATTTCTAAAGGATAATACTTTCTTTGAAATATAACAATTCTCGGCGAGAAGTTTGAAAATCTTCGCCAAACTTACAGGAGATTATGCCGCTTATTTTAACTTCATAATTTTAACACTTTAAATAAAATAAAGTTACATTAGCTCATAAAGACGTGCTAATAGGAAGGGATTAGAAGCTTGAAATTTTTATGAAAATAGATATAGGCAATAGAACATTGTTCTCTCGGTAGATTCTTATTAAATCTTATCTTAACGAGTTTCGAGCAGATTAAAGTTTAATTGTCGAGATAATTAACGAAGTAGCGAAGTAAAAAGTTGCAATGACCAAGTTGAAACAACAGTCTTCCGTCACATGAAGGGAAAAAAAGTCGATTCCAAATTGATCAAAGAATCCGTAGTTGGAAAGTAGCTCCACACGATAAATCTTGGATCCTGTGTATAAAGTAACTCGAGTACATTTTCTTTCAATCACAGTTTTTATTTGGTCATTTTCGTATCGATTTTTCTTTAATCGAAGTTTAATCGGACACCATTTTCTTTCACAAATTTTTAATACTTAATTTAAAATTTCAAACATCTCCCATTAAAAATTAATTTTCCCTAAATAAAAATTCCACGCGAGCAAACTGTAAACCTTTTAAAATTATACGAAGGATGAGATTTTTTCGTTTACTCGCGCGCGTCTCCAAAATTTTAATAGAGAAAATATTGAATTTTCAATCGCGGTAGAGATTTATTAAATTTCAATTTAATGAGTTCGTGAGCAAAGTACAAAAAAAATTCAGAGGCTCCAGTACAATTTAGAATAATAATTAGACAAATAGACGTACTCGTTACGTGTTGATTTCGATTTCGCGAATCCTTCGCGCTTCATTACATCATGTCCCTTATTCGTCATCTCCCGAGAGCGATAGGTGTGTAACAGAAAGCGAGATAATTAGATGATACCGACTTGAATTTATGACTCATGATTCCTCGTGCGTGTAGGTCATATTTACACCAGTGGGACATAGTACCGCGTAAGTACGCGAATATGCGAATCGCACGAATAGAGAGTGGCGGACATTACGATGCAAAATTAGTGCGACGTAATTAATGTACGCGGCATCATCGCTCCCTTCACATTAGCATGTGCTTTCAACAGTAATTTACAATGTTAGAAATATAAATGTTTATACGAATTTAGCTAATCTCTTGAGATATATCACATTTGCAACGTGGATTTACAATCATGATTTCGTAAAATATAAAGATTAGATTAAAATTAGCACACAATTTAATTCTCATGAAATATATACGTAAATATATACTCAAAATAAAACAATACGCTAATAAATGCTAAAAAGTAATTATATAATTGAAAAAGCTAAATAAATCTTTTTTTTAATTTTTCATTGTATTTAAAAGGCCATTACGCATATCATATTTCTCTTCATTTATGTAACAATAACGTATACTTAATTTAATTGAAATCTACTCCCATCTGTTATTGAATGCTATCTTCAAGTAACATTCATTATGCAATCCCAGACTAGGAATTCGTAACTCAAACTCCACCTGACAGTTTTCGTGACAATAAGAGCACCCTCCAGCTGGCGGACCACTGAAAGTTAAATTAACTTTCTCCGACACTTCGCAGTATTATTGTTCCTTTTGTCGGCAATTCGATCAAATCTCACAAGAGGTATCCCGCAAGATTTTTCTCGCACGATTTCCTCCTCTTGATACATCGAGGGATCGAGAGAACGATGAACGGCACGAAATCACGGAAGATTAGAGGGGAAGAGAACAAGGCGGAACGCGAATGTATCGGGGCACGATTTTGAAAGTTGGCTCAAGATGAGCTCTAACTAAGTTGAGCCCC